>NC_065582.1:149841930-152341930 GCF_024542745.1 Macaca thibetana thibetana | reverse complement strand
TTACTTACATGATCTATAATGCTTATAATGAAGTGTTGAGAAAGATAGTACTATGAATTTATGGATAAGAAAACCACAATTCTGGAGGTTAATTAAATTGTTGGAGGTCATATATTGGGTAATTAGAAGGATTTGAATTTGAACCCAGGTGAAGAAATGTATTTCACCCAGGTCCAAACCAGGCAATATAAAACATCAAAAATGCTGACCCTGTAAAATCCTTTGATCCAGCCTTAAAGGAATCTTTTCTAATGTTGTTCCTGGATTTTTATCTTTACCTCTAAATCGGGGAATAAGCAGACGCTTACCCAGGTGACCCGGAAAACAAGGACGGGATGAGAAGTACACTAAAACCAGAAGTGAGGATTTTGAGGTAAATGGATGGAGTCAGAGCAGCCGTGTTAACGTGCAGCATACTGAGATAGGAAGGGATGGCAAAGCTGCCCCTCCAGTGGGGATATTCCTGACACTTACTGTCAATTGCAATCTCCAGGCACATATTCCTCACTTCCGGTGGTTCTGTCTGTTTGCTTATTTCCTGCATTATTACTCAGTGTATTCATTTCCTATGACTGCTGTAACAAATTACAACAAACTTGGTGAAGAAATGTATTCTCTTGTAGTTCCAGAGGACAGAAGTCCTAATCAATATCACCAGAATGGTTAAAATCAAGGTGTTGGCAAGGCCATGTTCTCTCCAGGGACTACTCCTTGTCTCTTCCAGCTTCTGGTGACTGCCTCCGCAGTCCTGGGCTTGCAGTTGCATTACTCTAATCTCTAATCTCTACCTCTGTCTTCACATCACCTTCTTGTCTGTGTATTTGTTTTTCTTTGTTGCTCTTGTAAGGAGAAATGTTGTATGGCATTAAGGCTCACCACGATATTCAAGGAAAAACTATTTTTCTCAAGATGCTTATTTTATTCATAAAGTACACAGTAATTTTAGAAAACATCCTACCAGAAAGCAACAGGCTATGATTTTTTTGGAAACGAAAACCATCTTCATAAAATAATTTTCTTTCTTGTTGTCTTGGTATTGTCTCACACAATAAAGCTTAAGTGTTTAACTTTGTTGCAGGCTTTCTTTTGTAAAGAAATAAAAAAATTTTGTAAAGAAATTCATAAAATAAGAATCTTGAGAAGAAGAGCTTTTCCTTGACTATCATGGTGATCCTTAATGCCACACAACGTTTGGCCTTCAGAGAGCAACAAAGAAAAAACAAATATACAGATGAGAAGGTGATTTTAAAAAGATGAGTTCATGTCCTTTGCAGGGACATGGATGAAGCTGGAAACCATCATTCTCAGCAAATTGACACAAGAAAAGAAAACCAAACACCGCATGTTCTCACTCATAAGTGGGAGTTGAACAATGAGAACACATGGACACTGGGAAGGGAACATCACACACTAGGGCCTGTTGGAGGGTGGAGGGCAATGGGAGGGACAGCATTAGAGAAATACTTAACGTAGATGATGGGTTGCTCAGTGCAGCAAACCATCATGGCACATGTATACCAACGTAACAAACCTGCACGTTCAGAACATGTATCCCAGAACTTAAAGTATAATAAAAAATTTTCTTTAAGATTCTTATTTTAATCACATTGTTTCCCATATAAGGTAATTTTCACAAGTTCCTAGGATTAGAACATAAATATGTATTTTGGGAGGACATCATTCATTCCACTATAGTTACCATATGACAAATGAGTACTTGATCAGTATAATTTGAATAATATTGAATGATATGAATAATATATGATTTAACTATACCTTTTAGGCACCTATGACATTCTTTTCATTTAAAAATATGATAGTAGTCCAGGACTGGGCACAGATATTTGGAATAAAATGTTATAATTTAGGTATAAGTTCATCAGGAAACAGGAGTCAGAGGTGGAAGGACTTAAGCCTTTTTCAAACTACAGTTCTCCTCCTCTGAGACCCAATCCTTTCTATGAAAAAAGGAAATAGTGCTTTGAGTATGTGTACATTATCCAATAATAAATCGGAAGATATTTACAAGTAATATCCTGTTAAATGAGTCTCAAATAAGAGTAAGCACTTTGTGTGGTTTGGGTGGAAAAAGAAAACCTTACAAAATAATAGGTACAGGTAACTAAATAACTTAATTATTACATGTATCATGGAATGAAAATACTCTCAGCAACCATTAAGAAATATCAAGTTTGAAAGTTTCCCAATGTACTCCCCTCCCCAGATCTAAAATTCATAAACAGTTCATAAAAATATTCTTTTCTACATTTGTCAAGAATTTAAAAGAATCATTTTTCTAACACTTAAGGTTTTCTAAAATAATTTTTATTTTTATTTTTTTGCCTGAATTCAGCAGGTAGTTTGACACAGACATATCAATGATGAGAAAAGATGGTGAGCAAAAGCAATGCAGAATTCTCAGAGCTTTGCTGCTGGGAGAGTATAGCTTTGTGGCAGGGAAAAACACAAGAAATTAACATCTGTAACTCCAAGCTAGAATAATGATTACAAAAGTTTACGGGGGAAATTATGTAGACTACATCGACAATGCCAACTTGGGAGAATATTTCATAAAAATTAATTCAGATCCAACACAGAACAAAGGTAGAAAGAGCTGATTGGAGAAGCAGCACAAGTCTGACTTTTTTTCCACATGTATATAAAGGGGTTCACAGAAATTTAGCTGATCCTATTATTTTGGTTAATAAGTGCTCAATTTTTTGAAGTGTTACAATACATTTTAAAATTAAAGTTGTTTTACTTTAGAATCTTAGAAGAAAAGCTCTAAAAACTTGTGTCTTTTCCAATTTTTCATGGTAAAGGGAGTAAAAATGTGATCTGTTTAAGCTGTAATGATGAGAAACTACAAGGACAAATGTAGGCTCTCTTCTTTTGACATATTTTTACTCTCTCTCAAAATATTAATTACTGCACATATTTTGTCACATGTACATACCTATGAAGTAGGATCTTGAGGTCAGTATATTTGGAGGCATAAGAGGTCAAGTTATTCAGTCACTATTTTTTTCTCTGTTGACAATCTGTTGTGAATATCTATGAAGGTACATTCTGTGTAGCTGTGTTCTGGCATGGAAATAATCATCTAGCACATACAGTGCACTAATGTATGTTCTAAGCCCTTTATATGTATTAACTGACTTAATATTCAAACATTCCTATGAATTATGTTTATGCTATTTTATGGATGAGAAAACTGAGGCATGTAGGTTTATTAGAGAAAAAAATACCGCTTTATAAAAATTGGTAACCAATGTTCACTGTAAGACCCAGTTGATCTTTGCTAATGCTGTAACTCCAATGAGGATTCAAGTTGGTTTCAGATATTTTTAAAACTAATTAATGTAATATCAGAACTGACTCATCTGCACTATATAATTTGAATACATCATTGCTAGTGCCAGCTTGACTCTTGAACTTAATTTTGCATTAATAGAAATCTTGCAGTTTATACCTTAACTCTAATAAGAATAAATAGTCATTTATGTGATTTCTCCTAAGCAAATTAGTCAAGTTTCCATAGCATGGATGGAGTGAGTACCTTTTCATATGCATGGCATACATTGTGTATATAGATATAAATATTATATCTACATTTGTATCTAGATATCTAGACAGGAAGAGATAAAAATAGAGACAGAGGCACAATGAGACCAAGAAAGATATGATTCTTGAGCATTTATATCAAAATTTATTTTCACCCAAAGCAAGCAGTGAAATTATTTGGTTGTTGATTAAGAAGTCAGGTAAGGCTGGGCACGGTGCCTCATGCCTGTAATCCCAGTACTTTAGGAGGCTGAGGCTGGTGTATCATGAGGTCAAGAGATTGAGACCATCCTAGTCAAGATAATGAAACCTCGTCCCTACTAAAAATATAAAAATTTGCTGGGCATGGTGGGACGCTCCTGTAGTCCCAGCTACTTGGGAGGCTGAGGCAGGAGCATCACTTGAACCCGGGAGGCGGAGGTTGCTGCGAACCGAGATAGCGCTACTGCACTCCTGGTGACAGAGCAAGACTCCATCTCAAAAAAAAAAAAAAGTCAAGTAAGACTAAGACTTTAAAAACAAGCAATTCTTATATGCTTCATTTTCTTTCAATTAATGTATAAGTTAGCACTTATTTGATAATCTTTTGAAAAGGAGTCAAGTATTTGATGTTGAGTCACAAAGTCCTTTATAAATCATACCCATAAAGCATAATATATAATTTGAATTTGATTCTCATAAAGTAGAATAAGAATGTAAAATATAGAAAAAACAATTTAATTATAAAAATTTGACATTTTTGTATTTTTCAAATATTTATAGCATTATACAGTTTTGCATTTTTAAGCTCAAATTTTAATTTTCTTTTTGGCAATTGGTTTTTATTAAATATTTCTAAAACATTCAATCTAGTTTTTAATTAAAATGGTAATTGTTTTCATTTATCTTTTCATGTTTTATGTATTTACATAAGATTTATCTAAATAACTTATTTATAATAAAAAAAGAATTAACTGGAGTTGGCATTTATAGATTTCGGATAAACACCACAGCTCTTGGTCAGCATATTACTCAGACGATAGTAGTAGAAATGATCACATATATTGAATTATAAACTATGGCTACAAATATTTAGCCTGAAGACATTTCTTCTTCACAGGAAATGAAGAACCTGAGTTAATTTGGTGAGTCTGTTCTGTATCATCCTATTTTAGTTGCATCTATCCTCTGTAATTGTAGTCTTTACAGTGTAAATAGTCATAAAGAGAAATGGGAAACTGTAGTTTCCAAACACAAAGGTGTATAAAGTTATATTTTAAAAGAGATAATTATTTCATAAGTTAACATTCCTGGAAATCTTAAGAAAAGGATACAGAAAAATACTCATTACAAATTCTAGGTCCTTGCAACTTACTGGTGCTCAGAATTTTAAATGACTGGTTTAGCTATTTCCTGATATAATTAAAATAAAAATTTTCCATAATAAATAATATGGTAATAAAAAAATGAACAGAGCCTATAAATAGGATATAGAATTAAGAAGTATGTTTTTTAACATTTCCAATAAACTAAATAACCTAGAGAAATAGGAAAAACTAGAATCATACAGAAAGCACAGTTTAGTACCAAAAAATATGTGCTCTGGAGTCAGATTGCCTGAGTTCAAGGTTAAAAGCATCAGCTGTAAGCATATGAGAAGATGCTCAATATCCTAATCAAAGAAATGCCAATAAAACACACACACACACACACACACACACACACACACAAGGATGGCTACTACCAAACCCAGAAAATAACAAATATTGGTGAGAATGTGGACAAATTAGAACCCTTGTGCGCTGGTAGTAAAATTGTAAAATGATGCAACCACTGTGGAAAGTAGTAAGGAGGTTCCTCAAAAATTAAAAATACAACTACCATTAATGCAGTAAGAATTGAAAGCAGGCTCTCAAAAAGATATTTGCCAAGAAGCAGAACCAACCCAAATATTCATGCATGGATAGGTGGATAAACACAGTGCGATACATAAGTATCATGGAATATTACACTGTCTCAAAAAAGGAGATCCTGTCATATTCTACAGCATGGGCAAACTTTGAGGACATTATGTTAAGTAAAATAAGCCAGTCACAGAAAGATATATTCTGGAGGGTTCCACTTATATAAAGTATCCAAGTAGTAAAATTTGTAGAAACAGAAAGGAAAGTGTTGGTAACTAGGTACTGGGGGAAGAAAAAAAAGGAGGAGTTGTTTAATGGATATAGAATTTTAGTTTTGCAAGATGAAAAAGTTTTGTTTCACAGCAATGTGAATATATTTAAGACTAGTGAACTGTACATTAATAAATGGTTAAAATGATAGATTTTATGTTACATGCTTTTTACCGTATGCACCCACACCTACACACAAACACAACATTAACAACTTATTAATTAGCTAGATAACTATGGTTAAGATACATAACCTCCCTCAGTCTCAATTTTTTCATCTGTTAATGGTGACTATAGTAATAGATATGGCATACATTTATTACGTTGAATAAATAAGATAAACATAAAAGACTTCACACAAAGAGAAGTATAGGCAAAAAGCAAGTAAATATATAATAATTCATTGGTTTATAATAGAATTCAAACAAATTTAGTTAGAAAACAATGGATACAATAATTAACCTCTGTGCCTGCATATATTGGTTTAGCTTCAGTATGAGAAGGCAATGAATCTCAAAAAATTTCTAAGGAATATTTTTTAATATTGATTTCAATTATGAAATTGAGATCTTGTTTTCTACCATAATTTATTCTGGCCTCTGGACACCCTGACCAGCCTCTGACTTTTTTTTTCTTAATAACAAAATGATGTTTGGACTGAAGGCTTTACCAGTCTTTGGTGAAATAATTAGAAGCAAATGGGCAATGGTTTTCAGGTTAACCTTGGATTTAATCAGCCTTGGTAACGGCCTCATTAGAATAAGAGCAAAATTCATAGGAAAAAAAAGGATGTGGGAGGTGGGTGAGCGTTTAAATATAGAAAAAAAAAAAAAGGAAACTGGTTAGAAAGCCAAAATTTTACTTATGTAATTTGCCCATCTTCTCACCTGATGTTTTTATCTTTTAATTTTTTATCTCTCTCATTATAGCCCCATCAGGGAGCATGGCATGCTTCATTGCTCGATGCTATTAAAACTTAAGTTAAAAAACCTTAAATCTCTTCCATCTGTATTGTTCTCCTTTCCTGTCCAGAGTACAAGGTGGGTCGGTATATGAAGACGGTGTTTACTCTCTCTCTCTGTGTGTGTGTGTGTGTGTGTGTGTGTGCATGCATGTGCCTTCATGCATAGAGTTTTTAAGAATCCAATTGTTTGCTACATCTGGCCTCCATTCTATAAACGACACAACTGAGAATAAATTATGAATGAATTTATATCTCTTTAAATATTTGGAAATTGATTGGGAAGGCAATTCACTGGAGAAGAGGAAAGTCCCTTAGGAATCACTCCCATTGACCTGGTGGCTTCATTTCTCAGATCATTTGAGATGCTAATTACAAATTGTTTTTGATTGTGCTGATGACCCAGGTAGTGACATTGTGGAAAGAAATCACCATTTGAATGTATTTCTGCTCTAATGAAGGTTACATACTCAGGGACCCAGAGCAAGAAATAAATAGAGCAATAAACAGGCTGCTTTTCTTTGTTTTCCTTAGTATTTATAGCAAAACCATACATACAATTTATAGTATTTATTTTTTATATATAATACTATTTATTGTTTATATGTAGTGTGTGAATATATATTTAAATATATAAATATATGTACAAATATTTACTACTATGACTCTTCAAGTAGATTTTCATAGATTACAAATACCTTGCTTGCTGAGGTAAAGATATTTAAAGATGCTCCTCATAATAAATATTTTGTTTTCAGATCAAAAGGGTGACACCGCTGTATCTAATGAGATTTAGATTTTTTTTTTTTTTTTTCCTTTGAGGCAAGGTTGTGCTCTGTTTCCAAAGCTGGAGTGCAGAGGCGCAATTATGGCTCACTGCAGACTTTTACTCCGGGGCTCTAGGTATTCTCCCTCCTCAGCCTGCTGAGTAGCTGAGACTACTTGTGTATGTAGCTAATTTTAAAAACTTTTTTTTTTTTTTTTTTTTTTTTTTTTTTTGCAGAGGTTGGGTCTTTCTATGTTATCTAGGATGATCTTGAACTCTTCAGCTCAATTGTCCCGCCTGCCTCTGCCTCTCAAGGTGCTGGGATTACAAGTGTGAGCCACCACGCCCAGCCATGTTTTGATGTTTCTATGGTTAATTTATATATTACTCTTTCAGTTTAATCAGTCTCAGTTTGCTCACTAAAAATCAGTTTACTGCTAAAATTCCTAAAATAGAGCTGAAGTATCCCACTGAAGTCCCCAAATATGACTGCCTGATTTGGACTTAAAGGGAAACTTGAGTTGTGAGATATCTTATTTATGAACAAAAACCTCCCCTTGTGAAATAAGTATTTGATAGTTTTTTTTTTTTTTCCTGATTTCTCCATCATTTCCAGTTATCATTTACTCACAGAAGCAACTGGCTAGTCATCTAATATCCTTGATACCCAATGTGATAGTCTAATGTGTTCCTGCTTTCAAACATGAGAAGAAACATTTCAAAACCAACAATAGGTAAGCAGATGTCCAATAAATCCTTTAGACCATTGGGCTTAGGAAGAAAGAAGCCTCATCCCCACTTCCCTTCCATCATTTTAATATGGGTGAACAAAGGAACAAAAGCTCAGCAGCTGACAGTACTCTCATGTCTCTCCAACTCAATGAAATCACACATTTTCCAGGTTTCCTGGCTGTGCATTAATGAGGGAATTGTCAGAGGGAAAGAAAGAGTGAGTTCATGGTTCTCAGTTCCATATGTCAATTCTTCAGCTACCAACCCACTGTATTATGGCTTCTAGAAAATATGCTCCATTCATTAATAAATGGTAATTTAGGGAATATTTATATTTTTACTGTATTATCATATGGATCCTCCCCAGCAATATTTATTTAGATTTGGGGCCTGGAATTGCTTCTCTAATATTGTCCAACAGCTTCTTCTCTCCTCAAGTGCAGACATATGTTGGCAAAAAGCCACCTCTAATTATTTCTCATTACTTTCCCTCTTCTTTTAACATGTTCTTACTGTGTGGAGCTTTGCCAATTGCTGACAAAAGCCAAATGGAAAAAAAGAGGAAGATACTTTGATGGGTAATCTGTTTCAGCTGCGCAGTAGCACCACTCTATGCTCTACTGGAATCTGCTTCTTGCCAAAGATTGTACCTGCTGCCTGCAATGTTAAACACAGCAAACCTGCTGCTGCTGCTGCTTTTGCTGTTGCTGACTCTGGTGGCCATGGATGTGCCTCAAGAGGAGAAAGGCAAGGAAAAGATACGCCTATTCATTTAAGTGCACATGTAAAGAGAAAATTTCTCCATCAGTTTCTGAGCTCTGCAAGTCTTAAGCTGTTATTAGTGAAACAAAAAATCAATTGACTTTCATTCATTCAATGAGACATATTGAATAATTTCTGTATGCATAGCGCCAGGTTAGTCACTTGAAGGTGAACTGCCCTAAATGTTGTCTAAATGTCGCTTCTGCTGAGAAAAATTGTATAATACGATAGAGAGGATAAAAGGTAAATATTGCTGGTAAAAAATGGTGATGACAATGACAATAATGGATAAAAGATGTGTATATGCAGGAGTTAAAAAAAAAAAAGAAATAAGTTCCTTGACAGTAAACTATGAAATAGATTGAACCGGATCTAGATCTTGAAGCATAACGAGATTGAGAGAGAGAGAGAGAATATGCGAAATTCAAAGAAAAAAGAAATCAGTTCCGAGACAGTATTTGACAAAACTGTGAAATAGATTGAATTTGATCTAGATTTTGTAGGATAACTAGACATGAGAGAGAGCGAGAGAGAGAGAGAGAGAGAATACTTGGCCAATGAAAGAGAATGAAGGTGGATTCATAGACATTATATTAAACCTAATCACAATCTAATTTGATATAAAGGATACTTTTGGAAAATATCCTTTATATTATACTACTGGAATACTACTGGAAAAGTAAGTAGGGACCAGATTATAAATATATGGGACCAGATTATAAAATATGGCTAATAAAATACCAAGCAGCAAGAATTTTATGTAGAATGCATAGAAGCTTTTGTAAGCAAAAAAATAATGCACATTTTTCACTGGGAACCTGATAGGAAAAAACTTGGATATGTGACACACTCTTAGCTGATTTAGGGCCACAAGAGGAAAGTGTATGTAATCTCATGGGTCATGATGATGACATTGGGAAAAATAAGGGTAAGTCAGATTTCAGACTAGAGAGTTATCTAGGGTCTGCCAACTGCTTGGATGGGAGAATCAGAAAAGAATAAAAAATAAAAATTTTGTGTCCTACTAAAAGACAAAATCATATTCTACAAACTCAAATAGAGAAGAGCACCTCTGCGTGCACACCCCACACAAATAATCCTTTTGTTGTGATTCAATGTTCAGAATGTTCAGGGAATTCTAAATATTTTCTGCATTATCGGTAACTTTAAAAAGCTATGCAATCTTCCTTCTGTTGTCTGATCCAAAAAAATTGTATGGGAATTCTAAGATCCTACCCGTGAGTCTGTGTGGGATCAGGGTCAGGACCCCTTCTCAAAAACTCGCCAGCACAAAAATTCTTTTCTTTGCCATTTACTCCTTACCTTCTAATTTGTGTAAACAAAACACGTTAAAAATAACTTTAAGTGTACAAAAAAAAAAAGGAGGCAGGGAAAAATAGCTCTGAATAAACATTTTCTAGATTTTTTTTCTTTATTCTTAGACATCTATGTTGAAGGAAAAGGTCAAAAGTTTGAATACATCATGGTCTAGTTACCAAATTGTGTGGTAGGTAATTAGAATTTGGAAGGCAGGTAAGGTTGGGGAGTAGTAGGTGAGCAAGGTTAACTGAGTACAAGGAGCCTACTTTTAAAATCTGAATGGCTCTTGTAGAAGCAAAAAATTTGGCTAGGTCATTCTTTGTACATTTTTTCCTTCCGGATTTTACCTTCAACCTGCTACCACAGTTCTTTCACTGGTAACAGGAAGCATGAAAATGATATACTGCAGCATTAGCAAGAAGGCTCAAAATGTGGCCAGTTAAATTATTTGTGGTGCACCAGGTGTCCTTGCATGGTTTGGAGACAATCTGCCTCAGGGTCTAATCTCACAGTCTTTCATCTAAAGTCGGCACAGAAGAACTGTTCATAATGGGATATCAGTCGGAATTTTCTTATTAGTGATGAAATAAACCAGAACTGGGACTCAAATCATTTCATGTGCAGTATGTTCTTTCCCCTTTCATATTGTCTACAGTCTGAGGATATGTCCTTGACTGTTTGCTTTTTTCAAGAAAAAGAGGTTTAGTGACTTGATATTCTTTTTCACCGATTTCCCAAAAGCAGAAAATGATACAAAGTAATTACAATGATTATTTTTAAATAATATCAGATCCAAATTACATAAGAGTTAATAAAAGCGAAACTATTATATGTCAATTCAATTTATTGGAAGGAAATTGCAAATAAATATGAAACATGTTGAAAAGAAATGAGATAAATAAATCTATTGTAAAATTACAGAAAAATACATTATATTTTAGCATCTTTCTGATATCATAAAAATGCAATTATGGTTCTTAAGACTTGCAAAGATATTTCAAATCATCTTTTGCAGCTTATGTATTTTTCTCATTTACTTACATTTCTATGCATTCATTTTTTTAACAGATGTTTTAAGTGTTTTCAATATGTAACAAAGGCAGTGTCCTAGGTTCTGGGGGACGAGATGGATAGGGACTGTCTGGAGGTGCCCTGACAAAATAGAAAAACTGGTCAGGGAGAGAGATAGTTACATAAATAATTGCTGGGCCAGGCATGGTGGTTCATGCCTGTAATCCCAGCGCTTTGAGAGGCTGAGGCAGGTAGATCACTTGAGGTCAGAAGTTCGAGACCACCTTGGCCAACATGGCGAAATCCTGTCTCTACTAAAAATACAGAAATTAACCAGGCGTGGTGCCGGGTGCCTGTAATCCCAGCTACTCTGCAGCCTGAGGCAAGAAAATCGCTTAAACCGGGGAGGCAGAGGTTGCCCTGAGCCGAGATTGTGCCATTGAACTTTAGACTGAGCAACAAAGTGAGGCTCTGTCTTAAAAAATAAAAAATAAAAAATTGGCCGGGTGCGGTGGCTCACGCCTGTAATCTCTGCACTTTGGGAGCCCGAGGTGGGCGGATCACGAGGTCAGCAGATCGAGACCATCCTGGCGAACACTGTGAAACCCCGTCTCTACTAAAAATACAAAAACATTAGCCGAGTGTGCCAGCGGGCGCCTGTAGTCCCAGCTACTCAGGAGGCTGAGGCAGGAGAATGGAGTGAACCCGGGAGGTGGAGCTTGCAGTGAGCTGAGATGCGCCACTGCACTCCAGCCTGGGCGACAGAGGGAGACTCTGTCTCAAATAAATAAATAAATAAATAAATAAATAAATAAATAAATAATAAAAATGCTGTGAAGTATTGCAATCGCAGTATGCAGAAAGCATACTGGTAGTCAAAAGAGGTAGTATTTTTGTCTTAGACCAGGAAAACAACAACAATAACAACAAAATGGTTTCCAGAGAATATGCTTAGGTTGTATTTTGAAAGGTAATTAAGAAATCGTTAAACAAAATGAATTCTAGGCAATCGGAAGAGCCTGCCCAAAATGGAGGTAGGGAGAGGTGGCATGAGGAGCTTATGATGTGTATTAGTGCTTGTTTCTGGGTAAAGTACTGTTAGTAGTGTTGGTTGATTATCATTTTACTGCTTATTATTGCTTGCATATAGCATTCCATTGCCCTCTAAACAGTGTTTGGTTAGATATTTATAAAACAGTAAATGCAGCAAAAACAAAAATGAAAACAAAACACACTTGAAAATGGATGATGTCACCATCACTAAAAAAATTGTGATTACCTAGTAGGTGTATGTATTTAGAGGGTACATGAGATATTTTGATGTAAACATATAATACATAACAATCACATCAGGGTAGACAGGAAATCCGTCACCTCAACCATTTATCATTTCTTTGTATTACAAAACTTCCAATTATGCTCCTCTAGTTATTTTAAAATGTACAATTATTATTGACTGTAATCACTTTATTTTGCTATCAAATACTAGATTTTACTCATTTTCTCTAACCATGCTTCTGTGCCCATTAACCATCCTCACTCACCTCCTTTCTCAGCCTCCAATAGTCATCATTCTCTCTATCTTGATGAATAAGTTAAATTGTTTTAAATTTTTTTAGCTCCCATAAACAAGTGAAAATGTATGAAGTTTATTTCAGTTAACATAATGTTATTTCTGTGCCTGGTTTATTTCACTTAACATAACATCTTCCAGTTCTATCACTGTTGTGGCAAATGACAGGTTCTCATATTTTTATGGCTGAATAGAACTCTATTGTATATATGTACCATATTTTCTTTATCAGTTTGTCTGCTGATGGACACTTAGAGTTCTTCAAAATCTTGGTTTTGTAAATAGTGCTGCAATAAACACGGGCATGCAGCTATCTCTTTGATATACCTATTTCCTTTCCTTTGGGAATATACTCAGCAGTGGCATTGCTGTATCATATGGTAGTTCTATTTTTAGTTTTTCAAGGAAGCTCCATACTGTTCTCCATAGAGGCTGTACTAACTTACATTCCCACCAACAGCATATGAGGGTTCCCTTTTCTCCACATCCTTGGTAGCATTTCTTATTACCCGTCTTTTGTATAAAAGCCTGATGTCCCTGTCTGTGATGAGAAATACATGGCCATCAATGACCTCCTTATAGTTGAGAGAAACTGATTTTGAAATCATTTTGCTACTTTTCTTTACTTGTATTATCATTGTAAATAAAAACAATTGAATCATACAACACTTTTGAAAATCCAAGTTCAAGACACTACACAGTTCATGAAGTGCCCATGTTTTATATTTTCAAATTATGAGGAAAAGAACATATTTTATTCTTCTCTTTAGGGTAACAAATGTAGTAACAACAGAAGTTCCCTTAAGTTTACTTGGACAATTCTATTGTCCGTGTTCTGTCCTAAGATGTGTCTACTTCAAATTAGGAAAGAAACTTGAAGAATTGTTAATGTCTTTTATATAGTACCACTTATGTGTGTATTTGGTATAAGTGAGTGCGTGTTTGCATGTGTTTAAGTAGAAGTGTGTTTCCTTTGTCTTGGCTAGAAAAATTAGGCAGCCTAGTTAATTGCTTGGAGTGTACTTAGATACGAATAAAAGGGATTTCAGTTCACTTTTAGGGTGGTTATGCACAACATAAAAAATATTCTGGTTGATGAGGTATGGTGCATGCCTATAATCCTAGCACCTTAGGAGGCTGAGGCAGGCCGACCACTTGAGGACAGGAGTTTGAGACCAATCTGGGCACTATGGTGAAAACCTGTCTCTACAAAAGGAAAAAAAAGTACACACACACACACACACAAAACAGCCAGGTGTGGTGGCATTCACCTGTAGTCCCAGACGTTTGCAAGGCTAAAGTGGGAGGATCAGCTAAGCCTGGGAGGTCAAGGCTGCAATGAGCTGTGATCATACCACTGCACTACAGCCTGGGCAACAGAGACAGATCCTGTCAAAAAAAAAAAAAAAAAAAAAAAAGGTCAAGAGAAAACAATATAACTATTATTTTTGTGAAAAAGATCATGTTTGCACATGGTAACAGGAAAATCAATGTATTGACATGAAATATCAAGAGATTATTTATCTGAGGGAAGTTATGGCATTTAATTTGGCAAAATTGACTTTGCATTTTTAGCTAATACATTGAGTGTAAATTCAACTCCATGACTGTTAATTTTCTGCTGTATAATTCATAGTTCATGATATGATTTGGCTGTGTCTCCACTCAAATCTCATCTTGAATTGTAATCTCCATAATCCCCACAGTCTTTGGAAAGACCTAATGGGAGGTTGATCATGGGGACACTTCCTCTATGCTGTTCTTGTGATAGTGAGTGAATTCTCACAAGATCTGATGGTTTTACACGGGACACTTTCCCTTTTGCTCTTTGCTCTTCTCCCTCTTGCAACCATGTGTAAAAGATCCTTATTTCTCCTTTGTCTTCTGCCATGAGTGTAGTTTCCTGAGGCTTCCTCAGCCATGTGTAACTGTGAGTCAATTAAACCTCTTTCCTTTATAAATTACACAGTCTCGGTTATTTCTTTACAGCAGTGTGAAAACGGAATAATATACTAAATTGGTACCACAGAGAGTGGGGCACTGCTATTAAAATAATCTGAAAATGTGGAAGTGACTTTGGAACTGAGTAACAGGTGAGATTGGAACAGTTTGGAGGCCTCAGAAGAAGATGGGAAGATGTGGGAAAGTTTGGAGCTTCCTAGAGACTTGTTGAATGATTTTGACCAAAATGCTCATAGCCTGGTCTTCAATGACAATGAAGTCCAGGCTGAGGTGGTCTCAGATGAAGATAAGAAACTTATTGGGAACTGAAGCAAAGGTCACTCTTGCTATATTTTAACAAAGAGACTGGTGGCATTTGACCCCTGCCGTAGAGATTTGCAAAACTTGAACTTGAGAGAGGTGATTTAGGTTCTCTGGCAGAAGAAATCTCTAAGCAGCAAAGTGTTCAAGAGTTGATCTTGGTGCTTCTAAAAATGTTCAGTTATGGCCGGACATGATGGCTCACACCTGTAATCCCAGCACTTTGGGAGTCCGAGATGGGTAGATCATGAGGTCAGGAGATTGAGACCATCCTGGCTAACATGATGAAACACCGTCTCTAGTAGAAATACAAAAAAAAAATAGCCAGGAATGGTGGCGGGTGCCTGTAGGCCCAGCTACTTGGGAGTCTGAGGCAGAAGAATGGTTTCAAACCAGGAGGCAGAGCTTGCAGTGAGCCAAGATCACACCATTACACTCCAGCCTGCATGACAGAGCAAGGCTCCATCCCAAAAGAAAAAAAAAAAAAAAAAAAAAAAAAGTTCAGTTATATGAATTCACAAAGAGATGGTTTAAAATTAGAACTTATGTCTAAAAGGAAAGCAGAGCATAAAAGTTTGCAGCCTGACTATGAGATAGATAAGAAAAATCATTTTCTGGGGAGAAATTAAAGCCAGCTGCAGAAATCTGTATGAGTAATGAGCCAAATGTTAATTGCCAAGACAATGGAGAAAATATCTCCATGGCATGTCAGAGGTCTTCATGGCAGCCCTCCACATCTCAGTCCTGGAGGCCAAGGAAGAAAAAATGCTTTTGTGGGCCCAACGCAGGGCCTGGCTGCTTTGTTCAGTCTTGGGACTTGGTGCTCTGCATCCCAACCATGGCTAAAAGGGGCCAAGATACAGCTCAGGCCATTGCTGCAGAGGGTGCAAGCCCCAAGCCTTAGTGGCTTCCAATTGGTGTTAGGTCTGTGGATGCACAGAAGTCAAGAATTGAGATTTGGAGACCTCTATCTAGATTTCAGAGGATGTATGTAAATGCCTGGATATCCAGGCAAAAATCTGCTACAGGGGCGGGGCCCTTATGGATAACCTCTGCTAGGACGGCGTGGTAGGGAAATATGGGGTTGGAGCCCATACACAGAATCCCCACTGGGGTACTGCCTAGTGGAGCTGTGAGAAGAAGGACTCCATTCTCCAGATCCCAGAATGGTAGATCCACCCACAGCTTAGATGGTGAAAGTGGGAAAGGTGCAGACACTCAACACCAGCCTGTGAAAGCAGCTGAGAGGGAGGCTGTACCCTGCTAAGCCGCAAGGAGACAGATGTGCAAGTCCATGGGAGCCCACTCCTTGTACCACATAACATGCATATGAGACATGGAGTCAAAAAAGATTATTTGTTTAATGACTGCCCCCTGGTTTTCGGACTTGCAGGGAGCCTGTAGACTCTTTGTTTTGTCTACTTCTCCATTTTGAATTGCAGCATTTATTCAATGCTTGTACCACCATCGTATCTTGGAAGTAACTCACTTGCTTTTGATTTTACTGGCTTGTAGGTAGAATGGACTTGCCTTGTCTCAGATGAGACTTTGGACTCAGACTTTTGGGTGAATGCTAGACTAAGCTAAGAATTGTTGAGACTTGGAAAGGTATGACTGTGTTTTGAAATGTGAGAACATGACATTTGGGAGGGTACAGGGGCATAGTGATATGATTTTGCTGTGTTCCCATCCAAATCTCATTTTGAATTGTAATTCCTATAATCCCCACTTGTCTAGAGAGAGACGTTGTGGGAAGTAATTGGATCATGAGGGCAGTTTTCCTCATGCTGTTCTCATGATAGCGAGTGAGTTATCATGAGATCTGATGGTTTTATGAGGGGCTCTTCCTCCTTTACTCCTCATTCTTCTCTCTTCTGCTGCTATGTGAAGAAGGTCCTTGCTTCCCCTTTGCCTTCTGTCATGACTCTACGTTTCCTGAGGCCTCCCCAGTCATGTATAACTGTGAGTCCATTAAACCACTTTCCTTTATAAGTTACCCAGTCTAGGTTATGTCTTTACAGCAGTGTGAAAACAGAATAATAGAGTTCCCAATGTAATAGCCTGCGTCCATAAGTACTTAATTTATGTTTAATTGATATAATATTTTTATCAATACAAAATTTATGTTTAATTGATATAGTAATTTATCAATACAAAGTCAAATCTATTCTAAGCAACATGTAAAGCCTAGCTTTGGCACTCTCAACTATATTGACTTTTTACAGCATTTATCATCAAGAGAATTATATAAGCACTAAGCTTAACATTTGTCACGTAAGTAAAGGAATGATAATAAGATTTATTTTATATTTTGTGACCTACTACAGTTCTTGGACCTAAAAGATAAATGGACGACCCCAATTTAGGTGTTTGGTTAGATTACACAGAACACTGTAGCTCCTCTTCTTGGCTAACCTCACTGAATATAGTAATATAATCAAAAGTAGGATTCCTAGAATAGCTACAGAAAAGAAGCCTTAGGAAATGAGAAACAGGCTTTGCATTTAGGCAAGAGAGGAACACTGAAAACAGGTCCACATTAAGATTATCAGGACTAATAGGAGACTACTCTGTCAGAGAAGCTGCTCATTTACTGGAATCAGTTGAGTTATTGACAATAGATTTTATAACAATCACAAAATGTTTTTGATTTATCTTTAGCCATACAATTAAAAAATAAATTTTAAAATAATTTTGAAAAACATAAACTTTGCAGTTTAAAAAATAAATAAATAAAACAAACAAAAAACGTTCCGTTCCAATAGTCAACTACCATGCGATCTTCTGTAAGTTATTTTATATATCTAAAACTCCTTTGAAAATAGTAATAACAATAAATTTCTTACTAAGTTTCTCATACCTTATATTTAATAAGGCATGCAAAGCACTTTAATAGAGTGCCTACAAAAAAATGCTCAATATATGATAGCTACTGATTTTTAAAAAATTTTTGCTAGTCTTGAATTTCAATTTACATTAAAGGTTAAGAAAATACTATTATCCAGATTATAAACTCTTGAGATTAGAAGAAATTTAAATTTTACAATGTATTATCTATAATCTGTCAGTAACCAATTAATCCTTTTTATCCCTGAAATATAATATATATTAAAGAAACATCTAGAAATAGGGTCTAGATACATGATCAGCTCATTATGTCTTAATTCTTACCTTTTCATTTACTTTAGTACTTTCTCAACAGTCTCAAGATCTCCACATTGTAAGCATATCTATGATTAAAGATAGAACCTAAGTGTTTTAATCCTTATGTAGTTGTGTTTATAATAAGGGCTCTTTGTTTCTGTACCTTCTCTTCGGAAATCAGTTTTACTTACGTTCTTTATTTGATTTCTATCATCACACTTTTACTGTAAGCTTTCTTTCGGCCTAGTCTAATCTCAAAAAAAGCCAATTGTTCCAAAACTTTTCTTTTCTCTCATGAAGGCTGCATGCCAATGTACCTGTTTTGGTGTTTTTATTTGTGACCAAAAAAAAAAATGAATAAGCTTCAGTCATGATTACGTTATGTTCTCACTCCCAGTTATACCATTCATATTCCATTTCTTGATTCATAGGGATAATAGTCAGGATCCAGTCAGGAGATACAATCTACTCCAGTTATACTAACAGAAAAGTGAAGGAACTGTTAACTAGGTATTGGAGAACTGGAAAGGTATAAAGGTGCATACTATAATATTACAGAGGTAGTAGTTACAGAAAATAGGACAGAAGAAAGACAGGGAAGAGGTTTTCATGATATTATTACTTATTATTATTATTATTGAGATGGAGTTTCACTCTTGTTGCCCAGGCTGGAGTGCAATGGCGAGATCTCGACCCACCACAATCTCCGCCTCTGGGGTTCAAGCGATTCTCCTGCCTCAGCATCCGGAATAGCTGGGGTTACAGGCATGCGCCACGACACCCGGCTAATTTTTTTATTTTCAGTGGAGATGGGGTTTCTCCATGTTGGTCAGGCTGGTCTCGCACTCCTGACTTCAGTTGATCTGCCCGCTTCGTCCTACCAAAGTGCTGGGATTATAGGCGTGAGCCGCCATGCCCGCCGAGGTTTTCATTATCAAGGATTGGAGGAGGGGCCTTGCAGAACAGGGATTCAGAGCTCTCTGGGGAGGAGCACTGCAAATTTAGGTAGGTTCTCGAATTTCACATGTTCAAATATAGGATCTATGGAGCTATGACCCAGCCAGACCTCTGGGGGGGAGGAGCTGGCTGGCTGGCTGCTAGCTTCCAAGAGGGCTAAGGCTGATTCTGAAAGCATATGGAAAACCGCAAACTGAAATTAGATGCTATTGCTGTAACAAAAGATCCTGCCAGGTTGAAGAAGCATGGCTGAGAATTGAAGCCAACAGAAACAAGTCCCTACTTCTAGACGTCCAGTCCCTTGCCATTACCCCTGCTTCGTGGAACCTAACAGCTGGAAACGAAGAAATGTAGTTTGTGGTACCCCAGTTCTACATCTCAAAAGAGAAGAGTGGGTTTGAAAATAAGAGACAATAAAACGAGAGATTCTGAAATATGTAGAAGCACAAGAGAATGCCGTTTTATTAAAGTCTATGGTATAGATATTTTCTTATAACAGCATTTCTGAACTTTATTACCTTCTAAACAAAAGCAATAATAGAACGGTAAATTATTTTATCTGATGATTTCAGTTGTTCTTAATAAAGCATGATTACTCCAAATGCTGATTGACAGTATATTCAGAAGCTGTTTAAGAGGATAAATACATATTCAACCAGCAAAAGGTCAACTTCATTTTTTGTGTGTGTTTGTTTTTGAGACGGGTTTTGCTTTTTTTGTCCAGTTGGAGTACAGTGGCATGATCTCAGCTCACTGAAACCTCTGCCTCCCAGGTTCAAGCGATGCTCCTGCCTCAGCCTCCCAAGTAGCTGGGATTACAGGCACGCACCACCACGCCTGGCTAACTGTGTGTTTTTAGTAGAGATGGGGTTTCTCCATATTGGTCAGGCTGGTCTTGAACTCCTGACCTCAGGAGATCCACCCGCCTCAGCTTCCCAAATTGCTGGGATTACAGGCATAAGCCACCGCACCTGGCCCAAAAGGCCAATTTGAATTTGAAAAAATACACCATCATAGAACTAAAATTACCTAACTCATTGATAAAATAGATATCACTTTAAACAAGAGAAATAATATACATAATTTTTCTCACAAACTCATGCATTTCTATAGATTTTATTTTGTTTAGATGCTACTTTTGACTACAGAAAATTAGAATATTTCAATATAAAAATGCATAAAGAAACAGCATTTTAGTAAGGTATCATTATGTTACATTTCTAAACTTGTATTAAGGAACATATCATATTTTCAAAATATTCAAGAAATTTGCATATAATTCTGTATTTCTTTTAGTATTATAATTGTATATCTATTTTTACATAATGAAATGCTCTTGGAAGGGAGACTAAATACACAGAAATTCATATATGCAGTTCATAACTGACAATAAGTAAAAATGAATTGAAAATTTGAGACTATCTTTGTGATAGTACCAGAATCTAAATCAGTTTGATTCTAGCATGCTTATAAGGAAATATTATTAAAATTTAATCTTACTTGGAAAACTATGAGCATGTTATGCTTCAGGCACTGCACCTAAAAATCATTTAGAATTTATATCTCCCCATCTGCTGTATATTAAAATTGACTTAATGCATCTTATTGCATTTTGTTGCATTTGATGCTTACCCTTTTCCTCATCTGACATAAATACTAGTTTCTTAACATTTTAAATAGAATTTGCTTTTTCTCAAGAGTGAGCATTTCTCGTTACCCATTTCAGTCTTTCAGATCACTGAGAAAAGAAATGGACTTGCTAAATTTCTGGAGCAGGTTTCCAAACAAACCTGGAAGTTTATTTTAAAAAGTTGTGATAAAGGATTTTAAATAGAAATGGTAGTACAGAATGACTATGCTATCATCTAAATTCAGCTAGACCCCACTCAAGTGCCAGAAGAGCATGAGAGATTAATAACTTGTACACCAGCATATTTTATTCATGGTTATAGCCTCTACACTTTTAAAATCTGAAATTCAGAGACTATAAATCTCTAAAGATGTGATAAATGTAAAAGGTGGAGAAAATAGGCCAGAGTTCTAGAATGATGTCTTGACATTCACAGGTGCTATTGTGGCATCACATATGAGAAGCCATATGTCATCTTCTCTTTAGACAGTGAAGACTTCTTTTCACCTTGTAATTATTTATATACATTAAATAAATAATGTCCTCTTCTACTTTTCAGGATGACATTCTTCTTCCTCTTTGAATGAGTAGCTTAGAAATGACATAATAAAATTCATCACTAGTTTATAAAGGCAAGATGGTTAAGAGTCATTCCCTCTTGCACAAGAAGCTTGGGGGCCAAGCTTAACTCTGCAAATCCCCCATGTAGATCTCATTATCATCACCAAACTGGTGTTACATTCCTGCGTATAATTGTGAGGTACACTCACTGGAAGCTATTAGAAGCCAGAATCTTATACCAACAATTGCAAGGACTTGGAAACAGTAAGTTTAACTAAAAGAGTATGCCGTATTATCTGTTGTGTGAGCAGCTACAACTAGTTCTAAGACTGGGGAGAATGATGTCTCACCTCTTGGAAGAATAGAACTACATCCTTTTCTCTTTGCTGCCGGGCATACTTCTATGTGGTTCTCTCTTGGGAAAGCCCTACCCAGCCAATCTTACTTACCATTTAGAACTCTAAAGTGAATTGTGAACGTGAGTTTTGTTTTTCAGGGTATAAAACAGACTTAGAAGAACAGATGAAAATAGTGAGCAAGAAATAGAATTGCCCTTAATAACTGGTGTGAAGGTTCTGTTTAAAAGCCTGTGACTACCTTTCAACCCTGCTTGATCCCCAAAACACAACATATTTTATTACACATATTTATCTACCATGTAAGAAATTTATGAGCCCACTTTAGGACATTGTATGAGTCAGGGTTCTCTAGAGAGACAGGACTAATAGGATAGATGTATATATGAAAGAGAGTTTATTAAGGAGTATTGGCTTACACGGTCACTAGGTGATGTCCCACAGAAGGCCGTCTGCAATCCTAGGAGCAAGGAAGCCAGTCCGAGTCCCAAAGCTGAAGAACTTGGAGTTCAATGTTCAAGGGCTGGGAGAAAAATGTAGGCCAGAAGATTAAAGGAGTCTAGAGTTTTCATGTTTTTCCGCCTGCTTTTATTCTGGCCACACTGCCAGCTGGTTAGATGGTGCCCATCCAGATTGAGGGTGGTTCTGCCTTTCCCAGTCCACTGACACAAATGTTAATCTCCTTTGGCAACACCCTCACAGAGAAACCCAGGAACAATACTTTGCATCCTTCAATCCAATCAAGTCGACACTCAATATTAACCATTATAGGCATAAATGAGAAAATTGGCCGTGTCAACCAAAGTTTTATCAGGTCCACTGTCTGCTGTTCTCTTAGTGCACTTTCCTAGATTTGGCAGTAAACTAGTTGTCAGGTTATCTAGGATAGCCTTGGCTGTGACAACTGAAGAAACTCAGTGCACAGGCATGTGCCTCAACATACAGTACACTAGGCCAGCCATGTCCTAGCAGCTGTGGTGAGGAGCAAAAGTGAGAGTCCAAACTTTGCAACAGGTAAAGCCTAAACACATATATCTATTTTAAGCTTCTATATGTTTGCTAAGACTCCATTAGACCAAATGAATCATATGGCCATGACCAGTGTCAGAGTTGGAGAAGACTACAAGATTTCAAGGCAAAGGATGGAGATACAGAGAAGTCATTAATTGAGGTTATTCATGTGATTATTCTACCATCACCAGTGATTCTGATTATTATACACATATAATGTACTCATCAGTTAAAAATTCTCCTCGAATAGCACTTTACTATTTCTACCACTGTCTTCTTCACCTTAAAATAGTATCTGCAGGCACCACAGGAAAATTATTCTGAATATTGTAAGATTAATAAACCATTAATTTGCTTTCCTACAGATTAACATTAAGCTTCTCAGTCTTCTGCTTATGAAGAAGACATGCATTTACTACAACAGAGGTCAACTTTAGCAATTTTCTTTCCTGACAATTTTGGTTCCTTTCTTAAAAAACAAAAACAAACAAAAGATATGCAGCTACTTCTCAATTGAAAAAGGTGCTATGTTTCAGCATTAATAATAGTCATTAAATTCACTGATGGTCCTATCTACCCACAACATAGGGTATATAATAATTATTTCATGAGCTATTTTGAGTGAATAAATAGTGTTTAACCTCTCAGATCTGCAATTCTAAGTAGACATACTTCATATATGTGAAATAATTGGGAAATTCAAGAGCGAGTGTACTTGAGAAGAGTAGAGTATTATGAACATACCAGTGGCTCAGTGATCAAACTAGGAAAGAGAAGTGATGTAGATGTTGGAAGAGAATTTGTTGTCCCTGTATGTTCCTGAGTTTTAAAAATAATTAAAATGGTTTAGGAAAAATAAGTAAAGCAAAGGCACATCTATATTGTGTTAGGTAAAACATATGTTTAGTTTTAACTTATTTGTGTCAATTTATGTGTTTAATGCTGCTATTATAAAATGTATATTCACATACGTGGCTTACATTATATTGATTGAGCATCATTGATCTATATATTTAGAGGCAATTTCTTTTTAGTTCTTATGACATTTATGATAAACTTATCTGCATTTAAAATAGATGTGTCAACTTAGGTTTTTAATGCTGCTACTATAAAATGTAAGTTTACATACATGGCTTACATTATATTGAGAGAGTTCTTTTTCCAGGTAATCAGGATAATTTTTGTATCTCAAGATTAACTGAGGAGCAATCTGCAACCCTAATTCTCTTTTACCATGTAATCTAACATATTTGCACTTTCCAGAACTTCGGACATAGAGATTTTTGGGCAGTCATTATTGTACCAGTCACATCATGATATTACTTGTGTAAATCCATACGAATACAAATCTATAGACAAGTAAAGTCAACACGTTTATTTTCTATCCTTCCAAAACCATTCTCTTCAAAACAAGTTTATTGGAATGAACATATGAAAAACATCCTACCATAACCCTGAAAACTGAGTACCTATGGAGTATAACCACATGAAAGAAAAGAGATTATGTGTGCTGTGGATCAAAATTGTCTGTACCACGAAAGATATTTTGAGAGCCTGGGTGTGTAATAATATATTAGTTCAAGCAGTAACAACTTTATACTTCCTATGTATGTGAGCCCCCTTTAAAAATTATTTTACTGTTTTCTACAGTAAATAATTTTCAGAAATGTATTCTTAATATGAATCTTCGACATGCTCTCACCTTCTCCCCCTACAACTTTTTTTTTCCAAATTAATTAAATCACAGTTTTTAAGACCTACTATCTGGTTTTATTGATTAGAGTAATGGCAGCACAGTGGTGAATCAGTGTTCTATCTTCCCTGCTATCATTTTTTCCTCTTTAATTTAACCTGTGTCATGGAGATTTCTATACAGGAGTTACATTTTCTAAAAGTGGAAGAAGTGACTTGCCCTTGCTCTTCTTCCTGTTCACTTTTCAGTGACATAATCTTATCATTTTTTCAATTCACACTGAAACTATAATACTTGTTAATTATCTGGAGTTGAAGCAAATATTTAAAAGAGAGCTAATAATAACGTGACACCTGATAATTTTAGAATGCCAGAATCCATTTTGTGGCATGTAATCTTTCCAGTTTTCATAAAAACTATTTTTACTAAATAATAACAGTACAGTAGTCCCCTTTTATCTGTGCAGGATATGTTCTAAGGACCCCAGTGGTTGCCTGAAAGCATGAATAGAACTGAACCTTATATATACTTTTTTTTTCTATACATACATACCTATAGTGAAGTTTAATTTACAAATTAGGCACAGTAAGAGAGCAACAATAACAAATAATAAAATAGAATGACTAAGTCAAATAAGGGTTACTTGGACACAAGCACCGAGGTGCCACAGCAGTCAGTCTCATAACGGAAACGGCAACTCAGTGGCTAACGTAGACAGCGCTAATGCACTGCACGAAGGGTGGGTTCACAACCCTGGTGGGATGGCAGGAGATTTCCTCATGATACTGAGAATAGGATGCAATTTAAAAGTTTTGAATTGTTTATTTCTAAAATTCTCCACTTCATATTTTTGGGCCACAATTGACAGTGGGTAACTGAAACCATGGAAAATGAAACCACAGATAAGAGGAGACCATTGAGTCGTAATAATGACAACAGGTAAAATTTGTTTGACTCTCACATATGCTATTAATCTTACATAATATATTGTTTCCGTTATTATATAATTTTAAAAACAAGGGCTTAAGATTTAAGTATTAAGTCACTATCCCACAATCACAAAAAGAGTAAATGACAGAACCAAGATTTGAACAAAAACAATATGACCTGACAATGGATGTTCTTAGCAGGTGCACCATACTGCAAGTTGTATACTGTATTAATTTACTATGGCTGGCATAAGAAAGTACCAAAGACAGTGTGGCTTAAATAACACAATTGTAATTTCTCATAATTCTGGAGGCTGGAAGTCCAAGATAAAGATGTCAGCAAGATTGATTTTATTCTGCAACCCTGTCATTGCTCCATACATGGTCACCTTCTCCCTTGGTCTTCACGTGGTCTTCTCTTTCTGCATATCTTATTTCTAATCTGCTCTTCTTATGAGGACACCAGCTGTATGATTTAGGGTCTACCCATATGATCTCATTTTACCTAAATAACCTCCTTAGAAACCAAATCTCCAAATACAGTCATATTCTATGGTACTGTGGGTTAAGACTTCAACATATAAATTGGGGAAGGGGTGGGCACAATTAATCTCATAATATATAATTCCTTAGACCAAAGAGGAAAACAAAGATTCATTATTGTCCAGTGTTAAATGTTGATGAAAAGAGTTAAACTCTGTAATATATATACATAGTATAAAATACAAAAATGTGTGTGTGTGTGTGTGTGTGCGCGTGTATTTGTTTGTTCATTTGTTTTTGTTTTTTGAGATGGAGTCTGGCTCTGTTGCCCAGACTGGAGTGCAGTGGTTCGATCTTCGTTCACTGCAACCTCCACCTCCTGGGTTCAAGTGATCCTTCTGCCTCAGCCTCCCAAGTAGTTGGGACTACAGGCATGCACCACCATGCTCAGCTAATTTTTGTATATGTAATAGAGATGAGGTTTCACCATTTTGGCCAGGCTGGTCTTGAACTCTTGGCCTCAAGTGAACCACTCCCAACGTTCTGTGATTACAGGTGTGAGCCACCATGCCCGGCCTCTGTGCTATGTTTGAAGATATTTATTCTGAGCCAAATATAAGTTACTATGGCTGGAGACACAGCCCTGAAGAGGTCCTAAGAACATGTGCCCAAGGTGGTCAGGGTGCAGCTTGGTTTTGTACATTTTAGGAAGGTGTGAGACATCAATCAGTCACATTTAAGGTATATATTGATTTCATCCAGAAAGGCAGGACAACTCAAAGAGGGGGCTTCCAGGCTATAGATAAATTTAAGCATTTTCTGGTTGACAATCGGTTGAGTTTGATAGAAAAGAAACGTTCAGGTTAAGATAAAAGATTGTGGACACCAAGGTTCTTTTGAAGTCTTATAGTGGCTGCCCTTAAAGACAATAGATGACAAATGTTTCCTATTCAGACCTTTAAAAGTTTCTAGACTTTTAATTCATCTCTTCAGGATTGGGAGGGCCTGGAAGAAAAAGATCTAGCTATGTTAGTAGAGATCCTTTACAGATATAAATTTTCACCCACAAAGGACAGCTTCGCAAGGCCATTTCAAAATATGGCAAAAAATCATATTCGGGTAAAATATTTTGACTTTCTTCTTTCTCATTTAATGTTATGCCAGAGTCAGATTGGAAAGTAAGTTACAATATATTGGATTAATTAAAACCCATCTGATGAGAATTTATGGTTTGTAGGGCATGACTTTCCAGACCTCTTTGATAGAGATTTGAACAAGATTTAAAAATCAGAGCTTAGTCCTCACAAAGAAGGTAAAATTTCTCAAACTGAGTCCAGTAGACATAATTCTTCCAACGCAGCACGAGTGGCTGAATTGAGTTTGGAAAGAAGTAGTGAGTAGCAGGATAGAGAGAAGAAAGATGATAAAAATTCATGGACGCTAATACACTAAGTGTAAATAAAATCTCTGAAGTTTAGTAACATAGGGATCATGAGATTTTTGATTGGACTACTGATGGTAATTCTGTCAGTTAGAAAAGATGTCAGTAAGAGGGAGAGAATCAACTGACTCTAAGAAGCTCAACCTAAACTTTTATTTGTTCAGAAACACTCAACAGAGCATGCATAGGAACAGAGGATGTGGGCAGCAGGGGTGAGCACTGTCAGTGGAGCTTTCAAAGTTAAAACAAAGAAGATCATGGAGATGGAGGCTGAGGGCATTCTCCTGCTGACCCACAGAGCTTCCTCTTGACCCTCTCCCAGGGTCAGCAAAGTGCCAGTTTCTGTGTGGTCCGCATCCATGAAATCTTTGAATTAAGACTGCGTTCTGCTGATAATTCCTCCCATCAATCTTCAAATGACACTTAAAAGCTTTTTAGATTTTTGTAAGTGCCCCATGTGTCTTATCTATGCTTTCCTTGCTTGCTGTAACTTTAATGATATAGTAGCAGCACTATTACCCCTAAGGCCTGTTTGTGCTGAAGAGCTTCTTCTATTACAGATTCCGTCTTCCTCAACCTCCCACCTTTCAATTCAAATTTCTACAGGGACAAAGCTGTGTGGATACCCTTCTCTCAAAGATTTATTGAAAAAACAAGGGACTGATGTAACATTATTGAATTTAAGCATCTGGAATAAAATTATCATTAATTAACATCAACTAATCATTAATATCAACGAATTAAAATTCGTAATTAACTGTTAAGTATTGGACATTTTAATGTAAAAATAAACTGGATTAAAAAATTTAAGAACCACTCCATCTCTAATATAAATTTAAAAATATTAGGACAAATTTAAGAGGCATAATATCCTCACCTCTTGTTGAGTTCCTGTGAGCAAAGTATATTGCCAGATATTGAATGAAGACAGTGTGAATGAATGTATAGAGCAAGGGCAAGATTCCATGTTCTAAAGCTATGAGAATACCTCTCTGGACTCCCCATCTAATTGAGGACAATTTTGCTGATAATATTAAAGATAGAACTTCTATTTAGGAATGTTTGGTTGTAAGGAATACCCCAGGTGTTCTGTCCTGTGTTGCTTTTTCTTTTATCTAAACATTCATCCTGGATTGGGTACAAATACTCTGTATTCTGATAACTCAAAAATTATATCTCCACCTCTGGCTACTCTTCCTGATTCAAGATTTACATATCCAATTGTCAATCTGATATAAACAGTTGGAAGGCTAGTAAACATCTCAAAATTAAAATAAGCAATGGAAAACTGCTGATTATCTTGTCTAAATCTATCTGCTAAGTTTTATTCATTACAGCAAATGACAGCCATTCATCCAGTTGTCTAATTCAAAAATCTAGGTTATAGCTTTTATTCCTCTATTTCATTTTATCCCCATGTGTAATTTATCACCGTGTCTATCCCCCAAACAATATTCCAAATTCCATTATATCTCTTTGTCTATAGTGTAAAAGAAAAATTGCACCTGGTCAGTTAAACAGACCACACATTATTCAAGACTATGAGAATAAAGGTGTATTATGTTTGCTTTCCATTATTCTTAAGAAAGTTAATGGTACTCAGCCATCTGTATTTACTAATTGTCTCTTATCAAAGCTGGGATCTTACCCTCCCATAGAGACAAGAGTCTTGTCTTTCTTGATGATTACATTTCAAAAGATGACTCTCAACTCCTTGAAAAAGATATTTCAGAGTTGTAGATGATTTGCATCTCAAAGCGGCATAAAAAGAATTTACAATTCCAGGTTTTCTAAAGTGTTTTAAGAAAAGATAGTAGAGATCTATAGTCAGAAAGAAGCATGACTAAAATTTAGTCAAGCTCAGGGGAAGTTAAGACCATTTTGGTAAATTCTGAGTACTATAACAGAAGGCACAGTCACCCTTTGCTGTGACTACTGAAATGTCTTTGTAAATCATTTTCCTTTTTTCTGTTCTGTCTTTCTTATTTACTACAGATAAATGAAATTAGATTTTTTTCTGTTTAGAATTTATTACTAAGAATATAATAAAATATGTATAGTAATATTTACACTTAATCACTAAGTAGGTTTAAATTAAGTTTATACAAATGCAAATAAAATTATGTCAATCTCAGGCTTAAAATCCTCCTAATGATTCTCATGGCATGTAGAGTAAAATACAAACTGCTTATGCATATTCAGTAAGCCCTAAATGATCTGTTTGTGTGTTTCTTGGTCACCTATTATACACACTTTCTTTACCTCAAACATGCCAAAGTATTCCCATGTTTTGGCCTTTAAGTTAGCTCTCAGCTTGGTTTGTGGTGTTCTTCTTGTACCAGTTTTTAAATTATTCTTTCTCGTCTCCAAGCCCATCATTTTGTGCTCTGCTGTGCTCTTTCATGTAATTACTGACCTGGGCCAATGCAGGCTACATTTCTCTTTTGCTAGACAGACCCCTATTTTGTTTTTTACAATAGCAAATACTATATGGATACTAGAATGATGGAGAAAAAGATATACCTTATTAGTGTTGGCTTCCTATTCATATCAGCTGTCGCTTCAGAGTGGTCCTAAAACCTAGTGTTTTGGTAACAATTTAAGTTTGTTGTTTTTACTCTTCAATTTATGGCTTCTTTTCACATTTACAAATCCAGCTTTTTTCCTTCCTGTAATAGCAAGAATTTTTAGGAATGATCTTGGTTGTTTGTTGAATGATGTCCTCCAAAAAGTTATATGGAAGTCCTAACCCCTGGTGCCTATATAGTCTTATATGGAAATAGAGTCCTTGTAGATGTAATTAAGATGCCAGTTAAAATAAAGTCACTCTGACATAGGGTTTGTGAACCTGTTCCTAGACCACACTGAGGATCCAGCTGCTGTTTCTCGTGGCCCAACAAGATGCAGATGAACTGGGGAGGAAGAAAGTTTTTATTTCTGTAACCAGTTATAGGGAGGAGGCCCAGAAATTATGGCCAGACCAACTCAAACTTACAAAGTTTTCAAGAGCTTATATACCTACTAAGCTATATGTCTATGTGTATTAAGTGTACATTCATCTAAATACATGAGTGATTAACTTATTTTAATCTATAACTAAGGTCTGAGTCCTAAGACCTTCTTTTGGAGCCTCAGTATGTTTACTTAATCCAAATGGGTCTAAGTGGTAGGGTGATTACGCTTATCTTGTCTCCTGCTAAATCATGCAGGTTTGGGGAGTTCCTTCAGACCTCCAATATACTTGTTTGTGGAGGCCTGGGGAGTCTCTTTAGATCCCCAATAAAACTTGCTTAATCCTAAATGGATCCTGTTAAGAATTCCTTCATTATTTTGTCATGCTTTAAGGCCCAGAAAAGGCCTAGGCAAAACTACTGATGGATTTTGGTTACATTCCAGCCTTGGTATAAGGGCATTAGCTTTTTCAGCTTTTAATATTTAACGTAACTACTCGGTCAGTTCTGAAATAGTTGTGATGGAGGCCTGCATTAGTGAAACCTGGCCTGCCACAAACCCAGATAATCTGAGACAGATCTCAGTTAATTTAGGAAGTTTGTTTTGCCAAACTTGAGGATGCACCCATGACACAGCCTCAGAAAGTCCTGTGACGTGTGCCCAAGGTGGTCTGGGCATGGCTTGGTTTCCTACATTTTAGGGAGACATAAGGCAACTATCATATATGAAGAAGTACATTGGTTCTGTCTGGAAAGGTGGAACAACTGGAAGCAAAGAAAGGAAGACTCAAAGTCATGAGGGAGCTTCCAGGTCACAGAGCGTTAAGACATATTCATTTGTGTTACTTGTTAGCCTTTCCAAAGGAGGCAATCAGATATGCATCTATCTCAGTGAGCAGATGAATAACTTTGAATAGATTGGGAGGCAGGTTTGCAGTAAGCCGTTTCCAGCTTGAGTTTTCCTTAGTGATTTTGGGGGCCCAAGATATTTTCCTTTCACAGGTGGGACCTTAATACAATTTGACTACTGTCCCCATAAAAAGAGGGGAAAAAACACAGCAGAAGATACACACAGAGAAGAGAACATCGGGTAAAGACACAGACAGAGAGAAGATAGCTACGTGATGATGAAGAAATTGCAGTTATGCAGCTACAAACCACCTAACACCAAAGATTTCCATCAACTCCAGAAACAGACTCTAAGAGTAGCCATGAAATAGACTCTCTCTTATAACTGAAATGCAGGTTCAGTTGATTGCAGCTGGTGGAGTTGATTTAACAAGAGTGAGGTCAGGTGTAAAGCAAGTGCCTTTTTAAAAAAGTTACTTTATTTTATTTTTCTAATTTTATATTTTTAAATTTTTATTTTATGATCGGGAAACATGTGAAGCTTTGTTATACAGGTAAACTCGTGTCATGGGAGTTCGTTGCACAGATTATTTCATCACCCAGGTATTAAACCAGATAGTTATCTTTTCTGTTCCTCTCACTCCTCCCACTCTTCACTTCCACACCCAGACTCCAATGTCTGTTGTTTTCTTCTTTGTGTTCATAACTCCTCATCATTTAGTTCCCACATGTAAATGAGAATATGTATTTGTTTTTCTGTCCCTACATCAGTTTGTTGAGGATAATAGCCTCCAGCTTCATTCATGTTCCTGCAAAAGACATGATCTTTTTCTTTCTCATGGCTGCGTAGTTCTTTTTATGGTGTATATGTACCACACTTTCTTTATCCAATGTGTCATCGATGGGCATTTAGGTTGATTCCATGTCTTTACTATTGTGAATAGTGTTGCAATGAACATTCGTGTGAATGTGTCTTTATGGTAGAATGATTTATATTCCTCTGAGTATAGTAATATAGTATACATACTCTATATATACTACAGAGTATACATGCTCTCTCTATACACTACAGAGTATATATACTCTATATATACTACAGAGTATGTATACTATATATACTCAGAGGAATATATTATGTATAATATATATTATATAATAACAATATACAATAACATGTATAATATATAAATATGTAATATATAATATATATAAGAACATATGCTGGTGAGGTTGTAGAGAATAGGGAACACTTATACATTGTTGGTGAGAGAGTAAATTAGTTCAACCCTGTGAAAAGGAGTGTGGTGATTCCTCAAAGAGCTAAAAGCAGAACTACTATTCGACCTGGCAATTCCATTACTGGGTGTATATGTGTGTATATATAGATATACACACATATATACACACACACACACACGTACCCATATATATACACACATATATCCATATATATACACATATATGTATACATATACACCTATATATATACACACACCCATATATACACACATATATATACACACACCCATATGTATACACATATATATACACACACCCATATGTATACATATATACACACACACACACACACACACACCATATATATATACACACACACACACCCCCAGTAATGGAATTGCTGGGTCGAATGGTAGTTCTGCTTTTAGCTCTTTGAGGAATCACTAAACTCCTTTCCATATGGTTGAACTAATTTACTCTCTCAGCAAGAGTGTATAAGTGTTCCCTATTCTCTACAACCTCGCTAGCATCTGTTATTTTTTGACTTTTTAATAATAGCCATTCTGACCGGTGTGAAATGGTATCTTATCGTAGTGTTGATTTGTACTTTTCTAATGATCAGTGATACTGAACTTTTTTTTCATATGTTTCTTGGCTGTGTATGTCTTCTTTCAACAGTGTCTGTTCATGTCCTTTGCCCACTTTTTAATGGGGTCATTTGTTTATCTGTTGTAAATATGTTTAAGTTCTTTATAGATGTTGGATATTAGACCTTTGTCAGATGCATAGTTGCAAAAATTTTATCCCATTCTGTAGGCTGTTTACTCTGTTGATAGTTTATTTTGCAGTGCAGAAGCTCTTACATTTAATTAGATCCCACTTGCCAATTTTTGCTATTGTTTTGATTGCTTTTGGGGTCCTTGTCATAAAATCCATGCCTGTTCCAAGGTCCAGGATGGTAATGCCTCAATTGTCTTCCAGGGTTTTTATAGTTTGGGGTTTTACATTTAAGTATTTAATCCATCTTGAGTTGATTTTTTTATACGGCATAAGAAAGTGGTCCAGATTCCATCTTCTGCATATGGCTAACCAGTTATCCCAGCACCATTTATTAAATAGGGAGTCTTTTCTCCATTGCTTGTTTTTGTCAGCTTTGTCAAAGACCAAGTGGTTGTAGGTGTGCAGCCTTATTTCTGGATGCTCTATTCTGTTCCATTGGTCTGTGTGCCCGTTTTGTATGAGGACCAGGCTGTTTTGGTTACCATAGCCATGTTGTATAGTTTGAAGTCAGGAACGTGATGCCTCCAGCTTTGTTCTTTTTTCTTAGGATTTCCTTGGCTATTTGGGCTTCATTTTGGTTCCATATAAACTTAAAAATATTTTTTTCTAGTTCTGTGAAGAAAGTCATTGATAGTTTGATAGGAATAGCTTTGAATCTGGAAATTGCTTTGGGAAATGTAGTCATTTGAATGATATTGATTCTCTCTCTCCATTAGTATAGGATGTTTTTTCCCATTTGTTTGTGTTTTCTTGGATTTCTTTGAGCAGTGTTTTTTAATACTCATTACAGAGATCATTCCCCTCCTTGGTTAGCTGTTTAGGGGAAGAAATACAGGCTTTCTGTCGTAAGAGTATTGCTTCACTTTTGGAGCAGAGAGCAGGCAATTTTATAAAGACTCTTGGCATAAGTGGAATGAAGAGGAGGACGTGAGCAGGTACAGGTTGCATGCTCACTTTGGTGCCTTATCTATCAGGGAGTCAAGTTGGCATCTTCGAGTTGAGGGCAGAACTGGGTTGTAAAGGTTGCTGAAATTCTCCAGGAGAGAGTTTCATAGCAGGCATATTTTGGGGTGTAAATCGACTGTTGTCTCTTAAGGTAAACTCCTGGTGGGTGAGGGTTTTACTCTGGAGCTTCTAAGCACGGAATCAGATGAACTTGTTCTGTAAGGAGTGTCTGATGAAAGGGAGATAAAAGGTTATAATTGCATTTCTAAAGGGCTAAGTAGGAAGGAGGGGGTGGGGGAAATGGAGGAAAGAGAAAAAATAATTTAAAAATCTCATTCTCTTTTTCTTGGAAAAATGGGGGTACTTGTTTACATTCTCAGACACTTTCAGTAAGAATGGTAGGTTCCTGAATGTTCCTGAAAATGCTCTGATGGCTTGCTGAAAAATCAACTCACAAAGGACAGTTTAATAGGAGGAAAGGTACAAAAATTTACTTAACTAGTATACAGGGTAATCTTCAGAAAGTAGACCCAAGGCCTCAATCAAGTACAGAAGTGTACATGCCATCTTGAGGTTATAGAAAATACACGGGCTCAGAGCATGGCAAAAACAACAGGTTATGATGGTAAACCAGGTTATAGTGGGAAGACAGGTTATGAGAGGAGGAGAGAGTAGGCTTGGCTAGCAAGTTCATCTTGTTATGTAGATGAAACCTCACAGATAGAAGTCCTCAGAAAGAACTGATAGTAAATGTTTCTTTCAGATTTTTGAAGGTGTCAGACTCAGTTAATCTCTCCTAGATCCAGACAACAGAAGGCCTGCTGTATTAATGCAGATTCTCTACAGATGCAAATTTCCCCAACAAAAGGCAGCTGTGCAGGGCTACTTTAGTCTGCTGGACCTGTGGCAGCCATCTCAAAATACATTAAAAATACATCTGGGGTCAAATATTTTGATTTCCTTCAGAAATGTTGTCCAACACCTAAATTTTGAACTTCTTGTGTGCACAACTGTGAGAGAAAAAAAAAATTGTTAGCTTAAACTATTCAGGTTTTGGTACTTTGGTATTTTTGCTACAGCCCTTTAAAACAAATACAGTCCCTATGAGTCTGCCCTATATTTCATAAACTCGTAAATGTGGTATTACGCATGTGATTGTGTTATGTTATATATGGCATAGTTAGTCTTAAAAAGGAAAGATGGTCTGGGCATTCCTAATCGAAAAACAAATATTTAGAAGCAGGGAAATTCCTCTGTCTGGTGGCTGGGGGAGGAATGCAGAAGGAGAAATCAAAAGGATTCGAAGAATAAGAAGGATTTGGTACGCCATTGCCGGCTTAAAGATAGAGGGGGGCAAGTGATAAGGAACACAGGGGATATTCCGAAGCTAAAAGCAGTCCCTAGTTCACAACCATCAAAGAAACAGGGGTTTCGGATCTACAGCCAGAGGAACTGGATTCTATTATCAACACTGATGAACTCGAAGAGACTCTTCCCCAGATCCTCCAGATAAGAATCTAGCTGAAGTATACTTTGATTTTAGCCTTGTGAGAACCTAAGGAGAAAATGTAGCTGAGCTTGCCCAGATTTCTGATTTACAGGACTGTGGAAAAAGAAATGAGTGTTGTTTTAAGCTGCAAGTTCGCGGTAGTTTGTTATGAGGAAAGACAAAACTGATATATTCCCTTCCGAAGTACCAGGGACATCCATCTTGTCCTCAGGGGTCTGAGTACGAGCTCTGACAGTTTCTTCCTGTAAGCTCCTGTGTACCAACGCCAGCTATGCAGTGCTCTGTCAGCTCTGTGGGTGCTTCCTCCAACTTCCAGTTTCTGAGTGTCCCCATTTTTCCCTTGTTTCCTCTATCCTGAAAAGTGGTAGTTGTGTTTTTCAAATTATATTTTCTGTGTTAGCTCAATATTTTATTTATGATTTTACTGAAAGTATCTTGGCAAATTTTACAACAGTGAAAAAAATCTGACCTAACCCACTCCATTTGCTCCTAACCTCTAAACTGCCCTGTTCATTCCTGCTGTTAGGCTGAACTATAGGAGGAATTTGTAGTTTATAGTTTTTTGTTTGTTTGTTTGTTGAGACACAGTCTCACCCTATTGCCCAGGCTGGAGTGCAGTGGCCTGATAATGGCTCACTGTAGCCTCAACATCTTGGGCTCAAGAGATCCCCCGATCTTAGCCTTCTGAGTAGTTGGGACTACAGGCACACAGCATGTTGCCTGTCTCAAACTCCTGGGCTCAAGCAATCTGCCCGCCCCTGCCTCCCAGGGTGCTGGGATTACTGTAGTGAGTCTTCATGCTCAGCCCAGTTTATAATTTAACTTTAAAACAAAGATGATAACAGCCTTTCTGTAAAACAAACCCCTTCATGCTTAGGAACCAGACAGGGACCAGGCTGCCTTTGTAAAACCAACAAACTAGCTACAAGATTGGAAATTATGGCTCAGGAGTCATGCAGCCAGAGGTTATGAGATTCCTAACCTTCCTAATTCCTCCTATGGATAACATAACAGTTGTAAAACTTAAGATTGGTGCTGCAGGTATTTTCTTTAGACCCTGCATTCTGATGGGCAAGCTGGTACCACCCCGATTGGTAAACTTGCTCATCCTGTCTTGTGGCCCCCACCCAGAAACTAAGCACAGGAAGACAAGCTCTGCCTCCCTCTGATTCTTCCCTGATCTGCCCAGTCAGCACTCCCCATTTCCCAGCACCCTGACAGCTGAACTATCTTTGAAACCTCTGGTCTCTGAATTTTCAGGGAGGCTAATTTGAGTAATAATAAAACTCGGTCTCTCATTTAGCTGTTCTATGTGTATTAAACTCTTTCTCTACTGCAATTCTCCTGTCTCAATAAATCGGCTCTATCTGGGCAACAGGCAAGATGAACCTATCAGGTGGTTACATTACTATCCATGCATGCCTATTTAACCAATTCCTTTTATTCAATTATTTCTGTTAAAACAAAGATTGCTGTTTCTGTGTGCCTGCTTGGATCCTGACACACCCTAAGCCTCATATAGATGGCTTCTTTTTATCATCCCCTCTGATAAAAATATTACCTAATCTACAGTAACAACCCAGTCACTCTCTACAATAGCACATACAGTGAAGTTATTAGTAAGTTATTCTCTGTGGAATATTTTGCTGGTCTGTTCTCTTGGTTGATTGGTTTTATCATCTCTATCTTTTCACAAGAATGAAGGCTATGCTCTAGCAGAAATGTTGTTGCTTGTGTGTATGCAAACTGTAATTAATGGTAGTAAGGGCCAAGTGATAATTATGTTTCAAAATCTTAACAAAAATTTAGGGTAGGTCAGATTCAGCTTCTTTAACAGGGTTAGATCTTCTGAAAAATCAACTTAAATCTCAAGGCAGACAAAAATATGGGGTCAAATAGTAAATCCTGAATTTCTCTAGCTTAGCATTTATGAAAATATGTCTGAAATAATAGTTTAGGAAATTACGGGTGTAATATATTCATTTAGCAATTCAGAATGCACATTGTTTAGCATGTATTAAATAATATAAGAAGTCTCATATTACTAATTTTTTAATTAAAAAGCTTTTGTTCCTTACTTTGGTTCAGCTTCTTCAAAAATAGAACCCCTTTCAAAGTAAAACATTGGAATTGGAGGAAAATGACATTATACATTTTTATGACTACTAATAGCCTCTCAAAAATTTGTATAAGTGCAAAATAAATTCGTACTTATACAAACAGTGCTTGTTCTTAGAATACAATGTATAACAGAGCATGGATCAGATAGACTACATAATTGCTTGAAAGATAATTCTATCTGAAGCAATTCCATTTTTTTTTTTTCTTACTTCAATCTAATAAGCTTGATAAGTATAAAATCTTCATTTCTCTACGGGTTGCAAAGACACAGCCTTAACTGACTCTTTATATAATCATCACCAAGTAATTATATTCCAGCTGGATGCTTTGTGACTCTCCTTTGACCACAAATTAGTTTGCACAAAATGACACAAGTCATATTGTGTGGCAGCTTTTATTACTGCCAGTCACTGACATGTAGCTGAGAACAATGAATATATTTTGAACAAGAATTGGGCTGTTATCTGGAAGGCCAAATGAAAACCTGCCCAGTCACAAATGTTTAAATGATTATTTTAGACATTTTTTTCTTGACTTCCCCTCTTTTCTCCATAGTAATGTAGTTAATTACCTGCAGCACTGTTACATGTATTATGGGCTCATAAAATATTTTTCTTCCCATTTTTCTCCCCTTGATTAAGTAGACTTTAAGTATGAAGTATCAATAATTAAATTAATAGCTCTAGGCTGGGGATCATCATACTGAGCCCTTTCCTTACTTCAGATGTTATAAGACCAATTTGAGTACTTTACAAGACATAAAGGAAGAATAAAGGAAGAATAAAGGAAGCAACTAATACTCTTCAAGATTATCACAGGCGAAAAAAGCCCCCAAAACCTCAACTCTGCTTTTCAAAACAAACAACTAATATTCTTCAAGATTATCATAGGCAAAAAGGCCCTGAAACCTCAAGTTTGCTTTTCAAAACCAGATATTTTATGAGCTCTGTTTTTCTTGTATAGAAAAAAAAAAATCAACTAGTAATCTTTTTATAAATACAAGTTCTCAATTATGTATTCTGACATAGTAAAAACCCATTAATCATCTTCCAAATAACTATTTAAATATCATATCATGGAAAAGAAAACATAAGAGCAAATTATATTTCTAAAATTAGCTCAAATTAAGAAAATAATAAGCAAAAGCAACAAATGACAAGGATGTGGGAATAAGCACATAGCAAGTGCCAATAACAAAGCAATTAAATAAGCAAACACAAAACTTTTTAGAATTATTACATTGAATTTAGATAGTAAGTTTTAATATCAATTATCTTACTGTTTGATGATATAAAAAAGTAAATTTCTTTTTTACTTAAGTGCATATTCAATTAAACACAGCTTACTGAAAATATTGGTGGAAATGAAGGCTATGTATAATTTGAAAATCAAACAAATTAAATCATGTTAAATAATACAATACACACATGAGAAAATGCAAAGTCAACTTTAAAATCACATAATCATAACATCAGTTTAATATTTATGTGAAGAATAACATTGAACAAATGACAAAGATTTGTATTAGCATCATATTTAGTGTAGACATGTAGAAATTAAAAATTAGGAAAAGTAAATGACATATGGAATCAAAAGATGAATAAAGAATTTCATTGCTGTAATTGTAAGTAAAAATTCACTGTTGTTCTCTATGTCCTCAACATAAAAAAGAAAAATAAAAAGTGTGCTCTGAATATTTAATATATTTTTGTAACTCTGCAAAGCCTTTGCTAAACTGGGGCTCACAAATAATGATGGACCTTTGTAAATGTATGCTAAATACTTTACCTCCTTTTGAAAATAATAATTTATTAAAAGATACTTTATCATACTATCTTTTTTGTTTTTCTTATAAGATTATTATTTTTCAAACCTTAAGGTCTGGTATAATGGAACATACTGATGAAGACTATATTCCACTTTTATCTTTCCAAGTTAAAGTTTCCTTTTTCACATCTTATATAGAACTCTGAACATGACTGCATGTTTCTTATAATCTGTATATATTAATTTGTTTCCTTCTTTTTCCTATTTTTAAAAAGTATTTGTTCTTTTCATTCCTTGATACTATGACTCTTCTATACTTTTAAAACTTTTCTGCAAATGCATTACTTCTCTAAGTCATATAATGAGACAAATTTAACTTCCAGCTCTGTCACTGAATTAGTAACAGGATACAAGTAAAAGAATGCTGAGATTTCGTGCCCTAGAATTAGAAAGAGAACTATTATTTTCTGCAACATTTTGGACCCCCTGATGTTCAGAGAGTAAGAATATAAGAAGACAATAAAGGAGTTAATTGCAATAGTCAAGATGGGAAGTGATTAAAACATTTAATGGAACCATTTCATGATTGTATTCATTGTCACAGCACTGCTAAGTCTTACAAGCATCGTTTGTAAGACACGCATGAACAATAAAAATGCATGGTTCAATATTTTATTTTAATTGCTTCCAATTTTAGTTTTCTAAAATATAACCACATGATGATTTGTAATGTATGGCATGCATACTCTGTCTTGTCTTCAAAATTGTCTGTCCTGTGACTGCTCATTCTCTCTGTTTGTACCTCACACCAACCAAGTTAGAAGTTCATGGTAAACCAATAAATACATAAATGAATTATATCAAAACATTTCATGTGTAAGGGAAAGGAAAAAAGGGAACATTTAATCAAATAGTTGAATAAAATCAAGGGAAAAGTTATGCAAGTAAACTGGGGAAAGAACTATAAGACCCTATGTTAATTCTGCTCAGAAGAACTTCAAGTAAAACGTATTTGTAAAGTACTATTAAGATGGTATTGACTTTTTAATATTCACCTCATTAATATTATTCTAAATGTGTACACGATGTTTTCTATGTCAGAGATAGAATTCTCACTCCTTTGAGTATATAAGTGTGCCAGTTCCCCCTTGTTCAAGTACTTATCTTTATTGTCACACAGTGAAAGCTAATGGGAATTTTTCCTATATGAGTATCCAGACACTCCAGAGGTAAGGGATAAGGAAAAATGATTTTTCCCCTGCTTTTAAAGAAAAATGCAACTTTCTCCCTCTGCTCCTGAAATGGTCTCCTTCTTACTCCAGCCCTCTCCAGGAGCCAGACAGCCCCATGTGTCTTTCCTTTTCTGACCTGAAGATGATTTTCAGTTCTGGAGTTTCATTTCTTTTCACAATTAAATTCCTAGAGAAAGAACGCCCCAGTGTCCCAGGCACCTTGGTGATTAACTGAGGGACTAAGTCCAGAATGTAACCATTTGACTTTCTGGGGAAGATAAGTTTGATAACCTGTTTGGAGCAGAGCAATTAATTAGAAAAATGGCCGCACTATAATTCTAATGATAGGGAAAATGTTAATAAGAGAATTGAAAGTAAGCTTTCTCTATCTTTAGATCATGTGTGTTTCTGTGGATTAGAAAGGTGGAGCTTTTTACAGGAAGACTGAGGAAAAAAAAAAAAAAGTTTTTTTCTCCAGATGGTCATTTCAATTCAATGCAAAAACTATGGCTAAATTTCTGCCACAGCTGCTATGACCAGTTTTCGGGGGAATAAAATAAAGTATTTGACTTCAAGGTGTCTATAATTTCATAGCATCCTTGAAGAAAAAAAAATCTCCAATATAAGACTGAACATACATACTTCAACAAAAATAAGTTTATATAACTGCATTTTGAAATTTAATAGCAGGAAGATATAACATCAATTTGTAATGAACAGAAAATATTTGAAAAAAGTGATATTTGACATGGATCTTAAAATATTCCATAAAATTCAGGAAGGCAAATTTTCTAAAAGGGGTACATTCTAGATACAGCAATCTACATAGATAAATAAATTTTATAAGAAATCATAGTATAATACCATTTATATTATCTTGCTTTTACCTTTACTGGTCCAGTTAACCTCCTATTTTTTATTCAATTTACTTAATTAATCACAGTGTATATTGTATGGACACACAGTATGATGTAAAATAAAGCAGAATAAGTGAACAGAGTGATGTATTACATAGGATGATTAAAGATGCTTCTTTGCTAGGGTGACATTGACTATTTGATGAAAATCCTAAATTAAATCATTGAGAAAGCTATCTAAGTAACAAAGAAGAGGGTAACAATGTACATACACACACTAGAGGCTTCACATATATTAGTGCGGGGGCAAAGAGGGATCGCTTCTGCTCTACCCCCTGAAAATGAACTCACAATGAGCAGACTAACAGGAGGAAAAGACAAATTTACTAATGTGCACATGGACATGGGAGTCCTGCAAATATGAGACTCAAAGAAGAGTCAGATGACTGAAATTTTTACACCCTACAGAAGTGAATACAAGCTTGAAGCATGGCAACAGGTTGTGGGAGGGATGGAGGAAGAAAGACAAGGTAAGCAAAGAATGTCTTATTATGCATATGAAAATCTCCTAGGTAATCTCTGAGCTTCCCTAAGAGAGAAGAAATGGTAGCCAAGTTTCTGTCAGACCTTTAAAAGTGTCAGACTTTTAGTTGTTTTTTTGTTTTGTTTTGTTTTGTTTTGTTTTTCTGCCTGTGAGTTAATCCTTCCTAGATCCAGAAAAGGAAGATAAGGGGTCCTCAGAGAAAGCCTGTTTGTATCCACTGTTGGTTTCCCTAATGTAGATTTCCTCTGCAGATGCAAATCCCTATAAAAGATAGCTTTACAGGGCTATTCCTGTGTTTGCAGCAACTCTGAATAGCCATCTTGAAATATGCCAAAGAAGTATATTTTGGGTTGGCATATTTTGGTTTCCTTCACAAGTAAGCTCTTTTCCGAATAGTGAAAAAAAGCCAGCTTTTGAACAAACATGATACGCACTCTGATAAATCTATGCTGAAATAGATAGTGATAGTCTATTTTTTCAACAGCTCTATTAAGATATAATTCACATATACTACAATTTACCCATTTAAAATGTATAATTCAATTTTTTTTTGTATTTCACAAAGTTGTACATTATCATCACAATCAAATAGAGGACATTTTATTATCCTCAAAACAAATCTTGTCCCGCTTAGTCAGCAGTCCCCATCCTTCTCTGCTCTAGGCAATCACTAATCTATGATCTGTCTTCATAGAATTGCCTATTCTGAACACATTGTGTAAGTGGAATTATACGAGAAGTTGCCCTTCTCAACTGGCTTCCTTCACTTAGCACAATGCTTTTAAGGTTAATTCATGTTGTAGTATATAATGGTACTTCATTTCTCTTCCTTGATGAATAATATTTCATTGTATGGATATACTACGTTTTATTTATTCATTAATCAGTAGATGGGCATTTGGACTATTTTAACCTATTGGTTATTACATATAATACTTTTTTAAACATTGAATTATAAGTTTTTGTGTGAAAATATGTTTTCACTATGCAGCTGTATACCTTGGAGTGGAATGATGGATAACATGGTAACTCTATGTTTAATTTTTTGAGAAACTACCAGACTATTTTTTAATGTAAAGCTTGTACCACTCTACATTCCCACAAGCAGTCTATGAGGGTTCCAATTCCTCCATATCCTCAGTCACATGTGGAATAAATTGTTGTTTTGATTATAGCCATACTATTGGGCATGGAGTGGTTGCTTGTTGCTTTGATTTGTATCTGCCTCTTGGAGAGTGATATTAACCATCTTTCACGTGTTTATTGACAATTTACATGTTATCTTTGGAGAAATCTCTATTTTGATCCTTTGACTATTTTTTTTTAATTTAAATTTAGTTTAGCTTTGTTTTATTGTGGTGAATACATTTAAAATGAAGTCTACTGTCTTACAATTTTTGGTGTATAATACATTATTGTGGACTCCAGGTACAATGTTATATAGCAGATCTCCAGAGCTTATTCATCTTACTTGATTAAAAATAGATGCTCATTGATTACTAACTCTAAAATTCTTCCTCCCTAACCCATGAAAACCACTCTCTGATTCTATGAATTTGAATATTTTAGATACTCATATAAATTGAATCATTCAGTGTTTGTCTTTCTGTCACTGGGTTATTTCACTTAGCATAATATCCTTAAAGTTCATCCATGTTGTTGCATATTACAGAATTCATTATATGTGCACACTACTTTTTATATAGCATCTATCAATGAATATTTAGGCTATTGAACATTTTGGCTATTTTGAATATTGCTGCAGCAAACATAGGAATGCTAATATCTCTTCAAAATCCAAACATTAATTCTTTTGAGTAAGTACCTAGAAGTGACAGTCCTGGATCATATGACAGATCTATATTTAATTTTAAAATATAAACAGAAAACATCATATTCTTTTTCATAGTAGTGAAAAATCTTGCATTTCCACCAGCAGTGTGCAAGGATTCTAATATTTCCACAATCTCACCAACACTTGTCTTTTGTTTCTTTTCTATTAGTAGCCATCCTGATAGGTGTGAGGTGATATATCATTGTGGTTTTGATTTGTCTTATTTTGTGGTTAGTAATGTTGACCATCTTTTTATATTCTTGCTTTATATACTTCTTTGGAGAAATGCCTATTCAAGTTCTGTGCCCATTTTTAAATCAGATTATTTAGGGGTATTTGTTTGTTTGCTTGTTTTGCTATTGAGATGCGTTTGTTATAAATTTTGGATATCAATCCTTTATTAGATACATGGTTTGCAAATATTTCTCCATAGGGATCCTTTCCACTCTTAAGTTTTTTTGTTTTTTTTTTTAGTTTGATGACATTTTATTTGTTTATTTTTGTTTTCATTGCCTGTGATTTTAGGGTCATTTTTAGGGTCATATTTATAAAATTATTGCTCAGAGCAATGTCATGAAGCTATCCCCTTATGTTTATTATACAAGTTTTATAATATGGGCTATTATGTTTAACTTTCTAATTTATTTTGAACTGATTTTTGTGTATGGTGTAAGGGTCTAATTTCATTCTTTTGAAAGTGGATATTCAGCTTTTCAAATATCCTTTGTTGAAGGTGTTCTCCTTTTTTCATTGTATATTCTTGCTTCCTTCTTGAAGATCAATTGACTGTATATGTATAGATCTATTTCAGTGTTCTCTATTTTATTCCATTGGTCTATGGGTTTGATTTTATGCTAATACCTTACTGTTTTGATTACTTTAGCTTTTTTCTTTTTTTCTTTTCTTTTCTTTTTTTTTTTTTTTTTTTTTGAAATGGAGTCTTGCTTTGTCGCCCAGGCTGGAGTGCAGTGGTGCGATCTCGGCTCACTGCAACCTCCGCCTTCTGGGTTCACGCCATTCTCATTCTCCCACCTCAGCGTCCTGAGTAGCTGGGACTACAGGCGCCCTCCACCACTCCTGGCCCTAATTTTGTTTTTGTATTTTTAGTAGAGACGGGGTTTCACCGTGTTAGCCAGGAAGGTCTCAATCTCCTGACGTCATGATCCACCTGCCTCTCCCTCCCAAAGTGCTGGGATTACAGGTGTGAACCACTGTACTTTAGCTTTTGAATATACTGTGAAATCAGGAAGTGTGATGGTTTCAGCATTGTTCTTTCTCCAGATTGATTGACTATTTATATTTTTTACAGTTCCTTGTGAATTTTAAATAATTCTTTTCTACTTTTTTTTTTTTTTTTTTTTTTTGAGACGGAGTTTCGCTCTTATTGCTTAGGCTGGAGTGCAATGGCGGGATCTTGGCTCCCCCAGTCCTCTGCCTCCCAGGTTCAAGGGATTCTCCTCTCTCAGTCTCCCAAGTAAGTGGGATTACAGACATGTGCCACCACACCCAGCTAATTTTGTATTTTTAGTAGAGACAGGGTTTCTCCATGTTAGTCAGCCTGGTCTCGAACTCCTGACCTCAGGCGATCCACCTGCCTCTGCTTCCCAAAGTGCTGGGATTACAGGCGTGAGCCACCACGCCTGGCCTCTACTGTCTTTAAAATGCCATTGGAATTTTGATAGGGACTATATAAAATCTGTGGATCACTGTGGGGAAAATGAATATCATTAATATTAAGTCTTCTAATCCTTGAACATTGGATTTTTTTCATTTGTTTGTGCCCTATTTAATGTCTTTCATTAATGTTTTGCAGTTTTTAATGTATATTTTTTCATCTTACTTAAGTTTATTTTGAGGTATTTTAGCTTATTTGATTGTAAATTAAATTGTTTTCCTAATTTCCTTTTCAGGTCATTGTTAGTGTGTAGAAATATAACTCATTATTTTATGTTATTTTTGTATCTTGCAACTTTATTGAATAATTTATTAGTCCTAAATTCAAGCCATATAGTAATTCCATTACATGAAACTATCATACCGCTCCAATTATTTCCTTATTGATGAATATCCAGGTTGGTTTTAGTATTTTTTTCCAGTCAAAAAATGCTGCAACAAATATTATACATATAATTCCACACATGTGTATAGAAAACATTCACACATATCTATAGGAAATATTCCTAAAAGTTGAATTAGTAGGTTCAAAAGCATGCACATTTTAAATTGAAATATACTAGTTTGAAATGAAAAACACATCACATTAACAAAATGTTATCATTTAACTATGTAAAACAAACGAAATATAAATTATTCTTTTTGCTTATTCATATTAATTTTTATTTTACTTTCCTAATAAATATGTTTCTGGTGTAAAATTTTCTAGCAATATTAAATCTTATTAAAATTACATATACGATACTTGTTTAAGATTTCAAATCCTAAGCTCTTATGAATTTCACAACCTGTTCAGGAAAGAAAAGTTTATGATCATCTCCACTTTTCTGGAAAATGCATATTTTCATCTCCTTTAAATGATATGAATCCTGAGCTCTGATAAATTCTTTAAAAAACCTGTTCAAATATATTTATTCTGTCACTTGTCAAATGTGTTTGACAATTATTAACATGCTTTTAAAAAGTGTTCCTTGGGACATATGTGCTAATACTAGAAAATGAAATATGTTAGACCATTTTCTAATTTTAATTTGAAACTTATTGCTCCTTAGTCACTGGGCACACAAATGTGCAAATAAGTCTTGTCCTCAAGGCTTAACAGATATTTTCAAATTCAAAACAAAGGGAGGGCACAGTGGCTCACACCTACAATGCTAGCCCTTTGGGAGACTGAGGTGGGGGGATAACCTGAGCTCAGGAGTTGGAGACCAGTCTGGCCAACAGCGAAACCACATCTCTACTAAAAATACAAAATTAGCTGGGTGTGGTGGCGCATTCCTGTAATCCCAGCTACTTGGAAGGCTGATGCAGGAGAATGGCTTGAACCCAGGAGGCGGAGGTTGCAATGAGCTGAGATCACACCACTGCACTCCAGCCTGGGTGATAAGTGAGACTCTGTCAAATAAACAGCAACAACAACAAAAAATTCAAAGGAAAACATTTTCTCATATGTTCATAAAGATAAGAACTCAATTTAAAGCCAAATAAACCAAAATAACCTCCTATTTATTAAATAGTATTTGTTGATTCTAAGTATCTGTGTTTTCTAACTTTAGCTTTGTGATTTTTTTTTTTTTTTAGCTTTGTGATTTTTTCCTAATAATAATAATTACTATTATTCAGTGGTACATGAAAACAAAATCAGTTTTTATACACATAAAATCCATTGTCATTTAATTATTATTATGCAAGAGGGAGCTCAGTAATAAGATTGAGTATATATTGTCTTCTGCCTAATTATGGAGGAAGAATATCATGGATGTCTGTTGTGGGAATTCAGGGACCCCAAACAGAGGGACCGGCTGAAGCCACAGCAGAAGAACATAAATTGTGAAGATTTCATGGACATTTATTAGTTCCCCAAATTAATACTTTCATAATTTCTTACACCTGTCTTTACTGCAATCTCTGAACACAAATTGTGAAGATTTCATGGACATTTATCACTTCCCCAATCAATACTCTTATCATTTCCTATGCCTGTCTTTAATCTCTTAATCCTGTCATCTTCCTAAGCTGATGATGTATGCTGCCTCAGGACCCTGTGATGATTGTGTTATCTGCACAGATTGTTTGTAAAGCATGTGTGTTTGAACAATATGAAATCTGGGCACCTTGAAAAGAACAGGATAACAGCAATTTTCAGGGAACAAGGGAGATAACCATAAAGTATGACTGCCTGCAGTGCCAGGTAGAACAGAGTCCTATTTCTCTTCTTTCAGAAAGCAAATAGGGGAAATATCACTGAATTTTTTTCTTAGCAAGGAATAACCCTGGGAAAACAAATGCATTCCCATGGGGAGGTCTATAAAATGGCCACTCTGGGAGTGTCTGTTTTATGCACTTACAGATAAGGGATGAAGTACGCCCTGGGCTCCTGCAGCCCCCCTCAGGCTTGCTAGGATTAGGAAATTCCAGGCTGGCGAATTCTAGTCAGACCAGTTCTCTGTTCTTGAACCCTGTTTCCTGTTAAGATGTTTATCAATGACAATGCATGCACAGTGGGACATGGAACCTCATTAGTAATTCTAATTTTGCCCTGGCCTTGTGATCTTGCTCTACCCCCATTTGCTTTGTGATATTTTATTGCCTTTGAAGCATGTGATCTCTGTGACCCACACCCTATTTGTACACTCCCTCCCCTTTGAAAATCGCTAATAAAAACTCACTGGTTTTGCAACTCAGGTGGGCATCATGGAATCTGCCGACATGTGGTGTCGTCCCCGGAGACCCAGCTGTGAAGTTTCTTTCTTTTGGGCTCTTTCTCTTTGTTTCTCAGACTGGCCAACACTTAGGGAAAATAGAAAAGAACTTACGTTGAAATATTGGGGGCTGGTTCCCCCGATAGATGTCAGACATATTGTACAAGGAGATGAAAAGTAGTAGCATTTGGGACAATCCATTATCAAAGCCAATTCAACATTTAGTAAATGGAGTGCTCCTAAGAAAAACATTTAAAATGTATTTTATAATATTTTTCTGAATATTTATTGTGTACTGTAATAGCTCATCATCAAGATATAAATTAAAATTTTCTTGGGAAAAAAAGAATTATGAGTTTTTATAAGAATTAATATTAATGAAAGAAGTGATAATGTTACTTCCCTGTAAGGACACATCATCCACAGGTAATTCAGTTAAGGCTCTGCTTCTGGACAGGAATGTGAAACAGACCATATCTCTTCACTGAACACATCAAAACTAGATTACTTACTGTAATACTGGGAAAGAAGGTGAGAAAGTGGTTCCAGAGAACCAGAGAATAGAAGTGAAGGCATTTTAAAGAAGGAGGGGACTGGTATTTGAGCAATGCAGTTAAAAGATTTTGGGTGAAACAATTACCAGTAAACACTTCATGGTTTTGTAGTTAGTTTGCAGAGAAGAAAATCACAAGATAACTGACATAAATATTTGAGTATAGGATTATATGAATGATTATACCCAGCTGTTCATCTTTTTCACAAATTTCAGTATAAGATGAAATGGAATTTCATTGAAGAAAGAAGGACTAAGATTTCATTGAAGACAGAATGAATTGATAGCAGGTTTGAAAACTTGGTATATGTTGCTAGGGACATTGTGCAACTAAGTGCAGCAGTGTATATGTGATAGAGAAGTTTAGAAAAAGAGAAATTACTTTGCATTGGAGCAAACAAGGAAGACTTTACATGGGCCTTCTAATGTGAACTGAATTGTGTACTAAAGGATTATCTGAGAGTATTACTGAAATCAGAATTATTAGGAAGGAAATGAAACAAGACAATATTTAGAACTTATACTAATATTAATCTATCAGTTTTATATCTGAATAACTTTCAGCAATTTTTATGCACCAAGCACTGTTTTAAATACTTTGTGTACATTAACTTATTTAATTCTCACAAAAGTGTTCTGAAGTTAGTCAGGTCTTATATTATCATCACTTTGAAAATGAGAAAACTTAAACACAGAGGCAATCATAGATTGACTGACTATGTTATAGGGCTACTAAGTCAATGAAGACAGTTTTAAATACTGGTAGTTTGGTTTCAGAGACCAAGGCCTTAACCACAATGTGTTCTCTTTCCCAAAATCGCACATGCCCACATCCACCTACCAAATTTGGTATTCCAGCTCCAGAATATAGAGTTTCCTTCATGATAATTTCCAATTTAAGAATGTCTTTGTCATTCAATGAATATAATTACTTTAAATAATGAAAGACACACACTTCTTATTGTTTTTTTTTTTTTAAAGAATCTCTCATAAAAGTTCTTCAGAGATTAAAAAGCTTTTTATCAAACTTTTACTCTTACAGCAAAAGCAGTAAGATTATTAAGAGAAAGGCAAAAGTGACATGAACATGTTTCTTTCTTTACCACTTTCTTTTCTCCCATACATACAAGTATGCTTTTGGCTCTAAGTATGTTTACAAGTGTATATTTATGTGCGTGTGTATGTATGTGTGTGTGTGTGTATGGGTGTGTAGTTAATTTAGATACTTTACCTTTTCCTTACTTATTTTTAAACTATAGACCCATAGCTTCCATGATCATTTAGCTTTCAGTTTGTCATACAAACTCAATTTAACCCCTTGGTGTCCAGTTAATATATTATACTCAAAAAAAATGATATTACAGTCAACATTATACCTAATCATGTAAATGAATGATACAGAGTGAGACAGCGTTTATTGACTATTTGATACTGACACACGTTATATTTGGACTCAATAGAAACTCCCTTGACCGTATATCTTGACATGGTTATTGGATTTTGCCTTTTAGCTTTAGTTTTTTTGTGCTGCTATAACAGAATTCCTGAAACTGGGTGATTTACAAAGAATATTAATTTATTGGCTCATGGTTCTGGAGACTGAGAAGTCCAACAGCATAGAGCTGGCATCTTGTGAGGACCTTCTTACTGTGTCATTCCATGGTGGAAGATGGAAGGTCAAGAGAGGGTGAGAGTGAGAGAGGACAAGAAGAAGGCATACTCAACTTTTAAAATAAACCCACTCCTGGGATAATGTACTCACTTCCATGACAATGAGATTGATTCATATATGAGGATGGAGTCCTCATGACCTACACACCTCCCATTAAGATCCACTTCTCAACACTGCTGCACTGGAGATTAAGTTTAAAACACATTAAATCTGGGAGACACATTCAAAACATAGCAAGTGCTATAGTTAGATTTTTGCTTCAAGATTACTAGAAAAACATAGTGCTTCCAATAAACCATTTGGATTATTATTTCTCTGTTTGTCTTAAATTTACATTTGAAAATTTCATTTAACATAAAGAAAGTTCTGTCAAATATAAACAGGCCTGAAAACTAAAAGTTTAGTGGTGAATATGAAGAACAGTTTACACAAAGACACTTTATCATAGATATACTTGAAGCCCTCTGACTAATCTCCTCCAATATAATCACTAAAACAATACTCTTTTTTTGTTGTTGTTAAGATCTTCTATTTGAAGTCACATCTTCGTCACTTGGGGCAGACTCTTTATAAAGAAAATACTTACTTAACTTTTCATTCCAGTTGATTGCAGAATTCCCTAGTGGAAGGAAAATAGGTAGTTTGAAGAGTGCATTGACTTGTGCAGATGAAATGGCATCTTAATAGTCTGAAGTGTTAATATGCTCTCCTAACACCCTCCTGCTGCAAATTGGCTCTAGGATGCCCTGGTGACCTAAATAAGTCCATATTCAAGTGCATCTTTTAACACCTAGTGAGAAAAAGGAGTACTTTTAGCCACTGAAGAAAATTTAAAGCACAGACCACCTCATTGTCTAAATGATCCTCAGGGGCAAACTTGACAATTTTGAAAGCTGCACTAACTCGGTAGAAAATCTTACAGAAAAATCCCCTAGGGGTCTGAAGGAGTTAATGCTCAAGTTCCTGATAAGGTCCAATCCTTTTCTTTATGTTCAGAAACTCACAGGACTTCTGCTTCTAGGTCAAAATACACAAGGGAGGTCAGTAACAGTGGTCAAGGAGGTATTAGGTAAAGAAAGAGGGATGAGAGCAAAAAGGGCTGAGTCCCTTTCAGTATCATCATCAAGTCTGAAGTTCTTTAAATTATTAAAATTTGGTAACTTATGCATGTTGGTGCTCCAGAGACTTTCAACTTCTGACCTAAAATATTTTGACATTGGAGTGGGGGAAACAAGTGTTTTTTCTGTTGAAACATCTGCAAATGAAGCCAGCAGCTCTGTTGATGCTACAGCTTATTAAAGATGCAAATTAAAAATATCAAAAAGCATGGAAATTTGCTTAACCTTTTACCAAGTGTAAATCTTTAATCTGATCTTAATATGAACTTTGTTGATTTGCTTTAAGTTTAATAACACGCTGAACCTCAGAGGTGTTAATAGTACCTTTAGTGGTCAAGTATTGCATTTTAGAATTGATAAAAAAAAAAAGGTTAATTTGAAATCCAATCAGAAAAGTATATTATACTGCACAACATATATCTGCTTTAGTGAAGAACTGACAAACTGCAAATGCCTCAGAGGAAAAATTCTACTGAATTAAAAGCAAGATTAATATACTTGGAAATGAACTTGCATTCAACTATAAAACAATGCCATTATGGCAATTTTTTGGTGTAACCAATCATTTCTGAGGTTTCTGTTACTAAATTAAAAGGTTATGTAATGCAAAATAAAATTGAGGAAATTTAAGTTAAAAACACAAATTCAGCAGAAAGTTTTATTTATAAGTACTAACTCTCGCTTAGTATTTTATTGTTGGCTTATTTTGAAGTTTTGTTTGTTTTCATATTATAATACACTTAAATCAGCTATGGTATATTAAAAAGTAAAAATATGACATGTAAGAAAATAGCTACTCCTATAGCCTTTAGCCCATGATTTAATTAGTCATTTTAGAAGTAACATTGATAAAAACAATACGATATCTAAATGTCAAGAAAAAAAGGCAGTCTTTCATGCTTGAACAGGCCATTCTTTTCATCTTCCTTTTATTGGACTCACAAAACACGGCATAATTACTTGAAGTAATCTGCATATCAGAAAAAGTAGTTTAAGATCACTTTATCACATGCCAAACCACAGTCTATCTTTGACAATGTAAATTCACCACTAAATATAAGGAATGATGGTTCATTACCTTAAAAAATACCTGTCAGAATTACTAGTCACTGAAACCAGATTTCTTAGTGAAATAAACCCTGAAATACTTTTGGCACATTCTTCATTTCTTTTTTTTTTTTTTTTTTTTTTTTTTTTTGAGACAGAGTCTCGCTCTGTTGCCCAGGCTGGAGTGCAGTGGCCGGATCTCAGCTCACTGCAAGCTCCATCTCCCGGGTTTACGCCATTCTCCTGCACATTCTTCATTTCTTTACCTAGTCTAAGGCATAATCGTTATTGATCTAAAAATAAATAGAACATACCTAAGGTTAAGTCTTGACTGTGATAACAGGGTAAATAGGTTAGTGAACAATTGTGTCAGTGAACATTTACAGATATCAAAAGTTAATTTTCTTAACATCTGACACTATATCAAAGATGGCTGGTTTTGATATACATTATTGGCACATATGACTTCTATCTTTAAAACTGTAATTTGACTCTCCTTCCCAATTATCAAAAATACCTTTAATCATTTTTTAACTCAATTCTTCCAGTGGTAAGAGCATAATATAATCATTACATTACTGTATCCATAGCCCCAGGATAATGTCTAGTGGCTTAGATGATTAGTTTCATAAACATTACTCCTGAAATTTAAGTAGATTCTATATTTTTACAATCAAGCATTTGTTTACTCATATTATCATATAAAATATTTTATATTTTAGTGAATGTATACTTAATTCAGTTCTGGTTTTCAATTGCAAATGAATTCAATTTGTGAACATTTTATTTCTGCAGATTTACACAGTGGTTTGCTGTTTGCAGTAATAAAGAATTCTGTTAATAACAAAATGTTATTTTCTGAAATCCCTCTGAAGAGCATTGAATACATTTCTGCAGGAAACTTGGTTCCAGCTGGAAATTATTTTGCTCCCATATATGGAAATAGATTCAAATGCTGTAGTAATTTTACTCTTCTCCATCACCATCCATTTTTCATACAGCACCTGGAGCAGTCTTTTTTTTAAAGAATAAGTAAGTTGGATTAGTTCATTCCACATATCAAAACTTTTCAAAATGGCCTCTGATTCTGCTTATAATCCAATGCAAAATCTTTGGCACACACTCTGTGGCCTAAAATCGTATTTTTCATGCCTATATTTTGGGAGTTATTTTCAGCACTATTTTCTTTAACTTTTTGAATAAAATCCATACTGGTCTTTAATATTTACAACGTGTCAGGCTTTGTGGAACATCTGATCTGCATGTATTATTTATTTTTTCCACTTAAATTATTAAATTTTTTCTCAATATCCTTCTATTCTTGATCTGTTACATTGCTACTTATCCATAGGTCTCCTTTCTTTCTTCACACCCCTGCCATCATAATCACCACAGTTACCATCATCAATAAATTTTTTTTTGGTTAAATCCTTTCACAGCACTGTTAAATTTCTCTGTAGTAAGACAAAAATTAATGAATGGTGTATTTTTCCTTTATTAAGCATAGAGATATATGCAATTCTATATTAATTTAGAGTTTTGCTGGGTGTATTATACTTTTAATAGATTTAACACCACATAAATGTAATAAAGAATATTGATAAGAAAGAAAAAAAGCCTACACAAAAACTTGAGAATATGACTTAAGGACTATAGTGAATAATTTTCCTCTCCCAGCGCATTAACATTATATTATTAAAGACCTGTTTACTGGAATTACTTTAACACAGTAAATCATGTTCATCTTTCAACAAAAGATAACAAGGCATATTAAAAGATATAAAACACAGTTTAAAGACACTGAACAAGTATCATAACCAGAGTCAGACATGGCAGAAATGTTGGAATTATCAAACAGAGAATTTTCTGAAACTATCATTAATATGCAAAGGCTTTAGTAGGAAAAATAAAGAGAACATGCAATGATGACAGCTATTGTGAATGGAGAAATGGAAATTCTAAGAAAGAATTTAAAAGAAATGCTAAAGACAAAAACATTGTAACAGAAATGAAGAAGGCCTTTGATCAACTCATTAGCAGACTAGACATAGCAGAGGAAAGTATCTCTGAGCTTGAGGATATGAAAATAGAAACTTTCAAAACTGAAAAGCAAAGAAGAGAAAGTTAGAAAAAAAAATACTGACGAACTATGTAACAACTACAAAATAGTAAATACACCTAATGGGAAAATGGAAGAGAAAAAATAAAAGAAGCAATATTTGAAGCAACAGTAGGAATTTTCTCAATGTAATACCAGGCACAAAACCACAGATGCAAGAACCTATTCTGTTTAATAAATATTACAATACTGTCTTTATGCAAATACATGCCTTTATGCATATGTTAAAAACCTTGCATGTGCAATACCAAGAATGAACCTCAATGTGAACTACGGACTTTGGGTGATAACCCTGTAACAATGTGGGTTCATTCACTGTAACATATATGCCACTCTGGTGGAGGATCCATAGTGAGAAAGGTGGTACATGTGTATGGGGATATGGATTTATGGAAACCAATTTTGCTGTGAAATAAAAAATAAAGATTACTAATTAAAAAAAAAAAAACCTCACTTCACCACAATGTCCTTTTTAAGATCAACAAAAAAGTACTTTTTAAGTACTTCCTTTAGTAAAGAACAGCACTGAGTAGTATCAGTAAGATGATCCCTAATCTGCAAAACGCCAATGCAAAAAAATATAAAATAAAGGCAAACAATAGTAGATACTAAGCAGATCCTGAAAGCAAGGTATTTCAAGTGACCCAAACATGGTAAAGAAATTGGTGAAATAATATATAGCAGTGGAACTATAGAAATATAAATGAATTAAGTGATAAATCTCCTGGAAAACTGTTTATACTTAACAAAAAAGTTACTCAAACTTTGTGGCTTCATAGGTAAAATTTTAAAAAAGTAAACAAAATGATCTCCAACTACCTGTCAGGCCCTAAAACTATAAAATCTTAAGCAAGTCTTCCTAAAAACCTACTAAATTCTCAAGGATATGAGATATAATAGAAATATAAAAGTGTAAGATAAATACGGAAAGATAGTTCACAGAATACAATTTTTTAAAGGAAATAAGATATGTGAAGCCTAGGTTGAAAGAAAAAGGATGAAAGAGAGAAAGGCTTAGAAAAAAGATGAAATAATGCCCTTAGACAATGATAAATGGAAAGGTAGATAGAGACAAGGCACATAGAGAAAAGGGAAAGAAGAAAAATTAGAGAACAGTTCTGCTAAAGGTCAATTTAACCTTCACATCAAAGTTTAACTCAATTTCCTCGATACATTTTGAGGTCAGTAATGTCTTATTAACTTAGTTTTCTCTGACTGCAGCTAGAATCTAAATGTGATTCTTATGAGTACAGAGCACGGATGGTGTGTAACTGGCTCACAGGTCTTCGAAGGTTTAAGGTCACACTCAGCCAGCGATTGCCACCGCAATCTCATCAGACTCGGGGGACAAAAGTATGCCTAAATAAAGTCTAGTGTGTTTGGTACATTAAAATCTTTGATAGGCCGTGAGGAAGCCTCTCATTCATAATAATTCCCCCTGCATTCCCAGCTCATCAGGACAGGTTACTTCAGGGACAGCAACTGTGGTTTATGAGAAGGCATTCTAGCCTAAACATTTCAAGTTCAAGTCACAACTTAACTGCTTATTAGCATGTGACTTTGTCTGAGTTGCCTGACTTCCAAGATCCTAAGTTCCCATACCTGTGAAAAGCAGTTATACCTCATATGATTTTGTAAGTATTTAGAAAAGGTGATAACGGTGCAAGTACTTTACTGTTCAATTTAAGTATACTTCATTAATCATCTCAGTTGAGCTAGCAACTATGACCATTCCACTCAATATTAAATGTATCCTGCCCAGGAAAGATAAGGATTGACATTAACTCAATGTTTTGTTGGTACCATCCACATGTAACACATTCCACATGAATTAACACATTTCATTCTCACAACAATTCAATGATCCGAATTCTATTGCTACCTATAGTTTACCAAAGACGATAAACAAGGAGTTCACAAAAGAGAAGCTGAGGCACGACTGGTTTATACAATGGCATGCCCAAGGTTACACTATCGGTAAGAATTTATGCCATTATAATTTCACTGAAGCAGTCCAACTTCATAGGTTTTTTCCTTGTCTGCAAAACTATACATTATCTCTATAATATACTGCAAAAAAAAAAAAAAAAGCTATTTTTTTCTTTAAAAATATTGTTCAGTCATTCAAGTTCCATACTTTTAAAACATGGAGATTTATGCTAAAAACATATTCAAAAGATAAAAATCTGTCCCATTTTGGTTTAAATCAGCTTAATGTATCAAATGATTTACGTAAATGAAATGGAGCTACTAAATATGAGGTTAATACCTGGGTCATCTGTCCCAGAATGTATGCATAGTATGAAGATTATCCAATTGGAGTCATTTCTTAGAAGTCTTATTTTCATGGAAAGTCACTTTTTAGTAATGAATTGATTTAGGCAGCCATATTCATGATTTTGTCAGAAATTTGTAAATTCACTGATGTCTGAAATCATACATTCTAACCTTATTTCTTCAGCTGAAATCTACATTCCTTAAGTGCAAATAAGTTCGAAGAAGTACAGCATGTGGAAGTTGAATAGTCATGCATGCTTATAGAATTTCTTCAGCAACTCTGCTCATAGCAGGTTTTGAAGGTGTGATAAGCTGACTAATTTGGGGTGTCAGGCTGTGCAGGAGATGAACACATATCATTAGTGTGATATACAGCCTGTGAGCCTAGAGACTGGTGACAGCAACAGTGCACATTCCCTGCTTTCCAGTTTTGCTGACTGCCTGCTTTGCCCTCATTGCTTTGTTATCCACGCCAGGAGATGATAAGTCTAATGGAAATTGAAGTGTTTTAGAAACATTTTAAAATAAATCTCAAACACTTGTTTAGAGAAGCTAAGTGATTTAAGTGAGATGTGACACTGGATGAAAAACTGACTGTTAAAAGTGGTATCATTCCCCTATCAGAGCCACTGAAAGAGATTACTTTCATCTTAGGAAGCTGCATTCTCAAATTGAGCCCTGGGATCAGGGTGGTTAAATCCTAGTTTACCAGTTCAGTTCCAAATGCAAGAAGATGACATGATACGGATATAACTCAGTTAAGTTTCAAGATGAACCCCTTCAGTTGTGTTTATTATTATACATTGATTCAATATTATATATTATATATATTCAGCATATATATAAAGCTCCTATATTATATAGTCATATATATATAATATATATTTGGTAGCCGTATATATTACATGTATATGAGTATAATCATATATAATAATACAGTCATATATATTATGTATAACTATAATGTGTTCAGATTTGGCAAGCTATCAAAAGTTCCAAATCGATTTGCACTGTGACCAAAAAGTAGCCTCAAACTGTGGGACAAAAGATGAAACAGAAGAAATGGAAAAAATAATTCTTTCAATCCACCTAAGAAAATTTAATCCTTTTCATATGTACACACCTATAGATACATATTAGCAAAAAATTAAATTTTTGTTCTATTTTCTTAGGTTGGCTGAAAAAAATATTATTTTCATTTCTGCTGTATTTCATCATTTAACCCACAATTTTGGGCTACTTGTTGATCACGGGGCAAATCTATTTGGTATTTTTGATAATTTGGCAAATCTGAACATACTACTTATACTATATTTCTTCCGTACTAACTCAACCAGGCACTCCGGAAAACTATCTCAAAATTGCCTACCCTGAAAAGCTGTACAAACTGCAGCAAATGCTGTCAATTTTATAACTAGTGAAAAGTGAAATGAGCACTAAGAGGGTGGCAAGATATAAAATGATGGAAAAACCTCACTGCTGTGTCATTTCTTCCATAACAACGTCAACTCTAGTTATGTGCAGTGTAATTATATTCACCCTAAATTGTTGACCTTCCTATCTTCTTTCTCTCTCCAGTGCAAGCCTTGCCTGAGAGCCAATTGTTGAATTTGTTTTCCATGGCTTTGTAACCCTATTGAGTAATGGTCAAATACAAAGTTGCAGCTCTGTGAGAGGTGGCGGTGCCTGTGGACTTCTACGATGACCCATAAATGGTCTTAGCAGCAGCCGATGCCTATACATAATGAAGGTAAATTTGGACAATGTAACTGACACCGTTTTGTAAATTGGTCTAAAAAGAGCCTCTGCCTGTAACACCAAGAAATAGTTTTTGGTCTAGAAGAAATAAAATTAGATACTCACATAGCCATTCAGGTGACAGATGATGATTTGATTTCCTACTGTAAGTCAAGCAGTGTGCCCAGCACTAGCAACAAATAAGAAAAAAGTTATCTGACCTTAGACAGTTTTAGTTTCATAGAAAGGCACAGATATTAAATACAAAACATGAAAATGTATACCTTGGTATTCTCACTCTTTTATTTGTTTATTTTTCTTATATGCACTGTACTTTCGAGAGATTCTTTGTATAACACAATTCTGCTCTTTTTGGCTAAATAACAACAGCCCTTTGATTCTTCTAAGTGTTTGTATTAAGTATTTAGAATGAAAAGCAAAGTATATTTCAAAAATTATTGAAAAATTATGCACTCTTTCTAAATCATCATTTTTTTCTTGGACCATTCATTTTATTGACATAAACTCATTCAATTTTAAAAATAAAAGCTTTGAAGTATAATCTACATGCAATCAAACACACATGATCTAAATGTAAAAGTTCAATTGATATTGACAAATGTATGCCACCACAATCAAGATCTACAAAGTTTTTGTCATCCTGAAATGTTCTTTCATATTTCTCTGTAGTAAATCCCTCACACTGTCAGTTTCGGGTAACCACTGGTCTGTATTTTGCCACTATAGATTAATTTTGCCATTCTTAGAATTGCATATAAATGGAATCATCCAGGGAGTACTTGGTGGCAATTGACATTTTTCACTCAGCCTAATATTTTTGAGATCCATTTGTGTTAGTGAATCAGGAGTTTATTCCTAATTATCTTTGGGCAGTCAATCAAGTTGTGATATGACACAATCTGTTTATCTTTTTACCTATTGATGCACATTTGGGATGTTTCTAATTTCTGGATATTTTTAAAGAAAGCTGTCTTAAACATTTTCTACAAGTATTTGTATTGATATATTTTTGAATTTTGGGGGCAAATAACTAGGAACAGAATTAGTGGATTATATGTTGTGTATGTTTATAAGAAATTTCCAGGCTATTTTCTAAAGTGATTGTAATCTTTTATATTCCCACAAACAACTAATGAAAATGTCAATACTAGGTATTTTCAGTCTTTTAATGTTAAACATTATAGTGAGTGTTTAGTAGTGTCTCATTGTTGTTCCAATAGTAGTATTTCATTGTAGTTTTAATTTGCATTTTACTAATGATGAATTATTGAATATGTTTTCAGTTGCTTATTGGACATTCATTTATCTTGTATTGGGAAGTATGTATTCAAATATTTGACCTATTTTTCATTGAATTTGTTGTCATTTTATTACTGACAACATAAAATATATATATGTATTTTTTTAAAAAATGTGTATTTGTTTACCCAATGGTCACAAAACTCATAACTAGCAATTAAGTGAAGGACCCTTTATACCCAGTTGACTACGAAATTTTGTCAGCTTTTTCTATAATGATCCTCATGGGTTTCCCTCAAGTTCCATTATTCAGCATGTGATAACCTTACCTTTCCTCTTGCTAAAGTCATGCCTCTATCAGTATCATGATCCTGTCTTTACCAGGAAAGCTGTACCTGGTTTGAGATCTTACACTACTTTCCAGCTATGTGGTTAGGTCACAGTTTTATGGATGCTGGCAGTAAAAATGAGACTCTAGAGTCAGTCAAAGAAATGTATTACTCACAGCAACAGTAGTAACCACAGCATCAGATTTTTCTTGTGCTGGTTCCCTAAACTCCAATACTCACAGAAAAACAGGAAGAGGGCTAGATGATAGCTATATTACAGGCAACGGAAACTGATACTATGTAATTGAATATTTTATAATGTAAGTTAGCATGTCTACCTTTGCTCCAGAGGAAGATACTATCTTTATTAAAATTGGAAAATAAGTAAACTAGCCTTCCACTTCAGAGGGAGATACTATTTTTTAAGGCTGATTGCTGCACAAACATTTCTGTAAAGATAGTCACAAAAAAGGCAGTCGGTGCTTCAGTGTGTAAAACATTCAAACATGTGAGAGATCCAGAAAGAATGATCTCTCATCATAAAATTGTATGAATACTAATTAGCAAAATTTCAAATCAGAATGAGAAATAATTAGTATATCTATTAGGCATTATACCTAAAATCACATGATGATAATAACATTCATTTAAAAATATCTATTAGTCAACTAGTATGTGCTAAGCATTGTTATAAATGTTTCAGGTTGCAACAGATATTTGAAAAAATTTGTTTTTCAATATTGTCTTTAGACTTAGACAAGAGGATTGGGTTTCTTAGGAGTCTCCACATATTACAAAGAAATACAAATAAATATATTAAAAAACAAATGGTTGACTTTTTTTTAAGTAGGAATCTGGAGCTTACATCTGGTACAGAAAACACTTACAACTCTAAACAACTACTCTCATCACTAACAATGATTAGGCCTCAGTGAAATAATTCTTCCTAGCTCTATCCCTGTATTCTCAAATGAAACAGTGTGATATGGTTTGACTGTGTCTCCACCCAAATATCGTCTTCAATTGTAGCTTCCATAATTCCCACATGTCATGGGAGGGATCCAGTGGGAGGTAAATGAATCATGGGGGCATGTCTTTCCCATGCTGTTTTCATGATAGTGAATAAGTCTCACAAGATCTGATGGCTTTATAAAGGGGAGTTCCCCTGCACATACTCCGTTGCCTGCTGCCGTGTCAGACATGACTTTGCTCTTCCTTCACCTTCCACTATGATTGTGAAGCCTCCCCAGACATGTGGAACTGGGAGTCAATTAAACCTTTTTGCTTTATAAATGACCAAGTCTCAGATATGTCTTTATTAGCAGTGTGAGAACAGACTAATACAGGGTGACTCTCCAAAACCTATGAAGTTCTTTGAATTATGTTACTCTTAATTCAGATGACACACACTGTTTCAGAGTGTAGGAAGGATTAAGTGAACCCTAGAACTTAATAATAATAAAAAATAAAAATAAAAATAAAAAAAAGAACTTATATCATAAAAAGAGAAATTATTGAATGCACTTATTCTTATATAACTTTAAAATCACCTTCCAGTAGTGGTAAACATCTTTTGTTTTTCCTTTTCCTTTCCCCCTGTCCTCCTTCTCTTTGTGTTTTATTCATGGTTCCAGAGGGTAATAACAAGTGAACTTGACATTTACAATTTCACATGATGCCGAGAAATAACAATAAGTCATGATCTTAAATGTGTATTCATAGTTTTTTCTAGACAAAATATTGGTGAAACATTATGCCAAATCTCTTTACATTGTCAGCCAGAGAGATATTGAATGAGTATTGTGAATAATTTTATTTTTAAAATATTCAATAAGATTTCTTTAAACTTTCAAAAATATGTAAAACAATTTAGTTTATGTAGTTTCCTTGAAAGTTGGAACTATTATAATTATATTTTGACTTTAAATCTAACATAATCTTTTAAAATTTTGGAGTAAAATCACTTTGAGAACATCTAATCATTTGTAATATTTTGATTTCAACATTCTAATTTGCCTCTGTTTTATAATAATTACATATTTGTCTTCTTTGAATAGAATTATTTTTATACTTTTGCATCATCACTTTCCATTGATTATAAAGTATTTGATCTTTAATGTGCTCAATTTCTGACATAAAAAATAAAAGCAAGAAAAAATAATATGCACAGAATAAAAGCATACAATTTTATGAATGTATTATGTTTTTATTTTATTACCCATTCAAACATCACTAGCAAAACAGCAAAACACTCATATGTGCACAACAATTATTAAATTCAGCCTTATTTTGCATTTTTAACTGTAAAGCTATTTAAAATAGCTATTTAGCTATTAAAACTATTCAAAAATAGCTTTACACATTTATGTGTAAATTCTCAAGGAAAGAGGATAGATGTCTTATTTAACAGCCTTTGTTAGCTTTGTTTATAAATGTTAAATCATTAGATATATCTCCGTGCCTCCATTTTTACTCCTGCCATTAACTCTGCAAAATGTCGGGCTTATCTTGCTGATTGTAGAAGGACAGCATATTACTTGCAGATAGGAATATAATTGAGAAGTTTCAATTTCAAAAACTTTGCTAGTTTTGTAATGCTCATGGAAGAACTCTAGTTTGATAGTGTTCTATTAAGCAGAGAGCATCACAAACATTAGCTATGCAAAGTAAATCAAGGGTTCCAATATATGCCACTGAGCTATACCATTTTGAATAATAGATACAAAATTTCAGGAGGGAAGTTTATGGGATGCAGGTATGGTAGTAACTCCGATAAACCCTTCTCTATGTAGAGATGCAACATTTAAGTAATGTTATGAAAAAAAAGAGAAAAATAAATCATGATCTTAAAGCCCGAATTGCAAGCCTAGTCAATGTCATGTCAGGCATCCCTTTGGGGGAAAAAGTTGATGAAAATATGTGTGGAATGCCTAGCTGCCTTCAGGAATTATTGCTATCACTCTCACTCTAATCTCTAAGGATTGGTAGATTGTAAATGAAACTGCTGCTTCTAAGTGCCGAAGGTGAAATCTAACCTAAAGAGTTACTTGGTAGAGTAGCAACCAAATGTCTGTCTTGTGGGAGTGATGCCTATGCCTCTCTGCTTTCTACGTCTTCAAATTCACTAGAGCAGACACAGATCAGAATTTAGGCTTCAAATATGTCCTATATCACTGTGTACAGAGTAGTCGATTTCCCCAAGGGCAATATGAGCTCACACCAAAATACTAGACACCACGAAACATAATGCCTGAAGAAAAATAGCAAACTGTACAATGAAGTCCATCTGAAGTTGAAATAATGTAATTAATAGATGATAATTTAAAACAAAAAAATTGATACATTTTAGTTAAAAATTAAGATTTTATCAAAATAAAATAAGATTGGGAAATAGAAAAAAAATCTAAATAGAACTGTTCTGTTTAAATTATATAGTATTGGAAATTATCTTTCTGTATAAATGGATAAAGATATAGATAAATAAAAATTTTCAGGATTAATGCACTGAAAAATAAATGAGTAGCTGAAAAATCAGACTGAAGAATGTTTCCACCAAAAAGTAGCAGAAAATGATGAAGTGATATTAAATATAGGATAAAAATACTGAGGAGGGATATACATACGCCCAGATAGGGAAAATGAGTTTTAAAAAGGAGACACAACATTTGACATATTAATGAATACACACTTTCAAGAATTAACGAAAGATAACAGTTTTCAAATTAAAATTAGTCAGAATATAGAAAACATGAATAAAATTTATGTCAAAGAAAAAGAAATAGGAAATCACTTTTTTTTTTTTTTTTTGAGACGGAGTCTCGCTCTGTCGCCCAGGCTGGAGTGCAGTGGCCGGATCTCAGCTCACTGCAAGCTCCGCCTCCCAGGTTTACGCCGTTCTCCTGCCTCAGCCTCCCGAGTAGCTGGGACTACAGGCTCCCGCCACCTCGCCCGGTTAGTTGTTTTGTATTTTTTAGTAGAGACGGGGTTTCACCGTGTTAGCCAGGATGGTCTCGATCTCCTGACCTCGTGATCCGCCCGTCTCGGCCTCCCAAAGTGCTGGGATTACAGGCTTGAGCCACCGCGCCCGGCCAAGAAATCACTTTTAAAAGAACAAAAATCAGACTTACGGCAAACTTCCTAACAACATCTCCAGATATAATAAAATGATGAATTAACATTTATAAATAATTGAAGGAAAAAGCTTTGAGTACTGAATGTAGGATCAAGGAAATGTTTCATCTATATATAATAGCACAACAAAAATATTACGCCTCATTAGCCTTAAAAGGTTTTCCAGGCAAAACTTGATTCAAAACATTGTAACAATAAATAAAACAAATCTTCTACAGACATGAAGAGCAAGAACGATAAAATGGCTTATTAAAGCTTATTGCTATCTAAAAATAACAACTAAAATTAGCTAGAACAAAAATACAGAAAGAGAAATTATAACCACAATAACCAAAATGATGTAGACTATATATACATTAAAGAAGACAGATAGACCAAAGCAACATGAAAGAAGCTTAACACATTTTCTACTTTTTTTCTATTATTGTTTTAGTATTCAAATATTTTGTCTTGTTTTATATTTCCCTTACTGAAAAGTATTAAAGACAGCATTGGCTTACTATATATTAAATACACAATGATTTTTATTTTTTTCTACTGGGGGAATTCCACTGGAGAGAAAAAAAAGAAACATCTACTCTTCCATAGAAAAGCCAACAGGCAAAATTTCAGGAATATTTTCTCTGAGCTTTTCTCCCTTTTCCTACAACTATTCTTAAACTTCCTGTCGTTTTCAACAGCCCTTGAACAAATGGCCATGTGACCATGAATCTGTTTAGTACTATGGAGGCAGAACCTGAATCTGGCTTGAGAACAGCTTCTACCAAATATTCCTCTAGCCACTTAACATTTGCTTGATTTAGGTACAAATTTTTAATTCCTTGACACTAAATACATGTATCTGTAAAATAGCAGTAAAGATAATTTTCTTGTATGCTTTCCAGAGTTTTATAATAATATTTGTGATTGTCATTTACTTTAAAAACTGAAAGAAAGTCCAAAATAGGAGACTTTAATAATATTGTCAGTTTCAATTGCACAACATGCATTAAAGACAATCTCTTTATATATTAAATAGATCTTTCTAGGTGATTAAGCACTATTTATATGTTTATTTATTTATTTATTTTATCCCAAAAATGTCATTCCTGGAAATACCCAGTCCCCTAAAGAACCTGATGGCAGTTCTAGATTCTTTAAGAAATACTTACTATTTAAATTTAGACCTAGCCTTTAAGAAACCACGGAGAAACTATGAACTCTCAGGGTAAGTATGAAAATAAAAAAAAAAATAGAAGGGTATATGCAAATAGGAGATAAAGAAAATGGAAGGGAAAGAAAAGGGAAAAAAGGGGAAAGAAAAATAAATAATTATTACTGATGTTACCCAAATCCAGAAAAAGTCTAATTTGCCCCACAAAATACTTTAGTCTCAGAAGAGCAAAAGTTTTTGAGTGCTTCATCTGGCAACTATTTGCCTAGGTGGTTATTTTTATGTTCTTAAACACCTGTAATTCCTTCTGAGTGGTATCTCATAAACACACTCACATAAATAATTGGGTGTTTTACCATTGTTATTTCACATTTTCTATTAGCGTTTATTAATTCTATAAAGTGTCCATTTTGTTTTCCTTTATTACATGGACATTTCTATTCTTCTATTTAGTCCATTTACATCCTGATATTTATTCATTCTCAGCAGACTCAGCTTTGAATAAATGCTGCAACAACTGCCAAATATTTTTACCTGCATAATCACACACCAAGAACTATCTGAGATACAGATACAAAAAATCAGACATCTATCTTATTTTCATGAGCTAATTAGTAATTCAGTGGAAGAGACAATTTATAATAAGAAGAACTGAATACACATAAAGGGGTAAATTTAAGAAGGTTAAAATGAAAGAGTTACATTAGAAACGCTGATAAAGAGAAAACTTTAAGAAGCTATAATACTTAAGAAACAATCTACGTAAGTTAAGGAAAAGCTCTTTCTAATTTTTGCAACAAGAGTAGAAAGATGTATGTAGTGGGTCTGTAGATGACAAAACTTCAGGAATTTGGGTGAGAAAAAGCTTGGTTATTCAGCTTAGTTGGTGCTAAAGGCAGTAAAATCCCCTTCAGTATTAAAAGGTATAGTCATTCCATGGCATGTAGTCACAAAATAGCAAAATAAATTATTGCTAATGGGTACCTAACAATGGGACACTTGAATGAAGTGTCTATTAAGATGAGACTCGGGAACACGTGTGTGTTGCCATAAAGTGTACTAATAATTCAAAGACCATGGATTAGAGTGGCCATTTATAAAAGATAACACAGCCTTGAAAATATTGTGGGATAAATCCTTAAGATAATCTCTATCTGTGCTAAAATAGACCTCTATCTCTCACAGCCATAGGACTGATTAACCAAAACCCAAATGCACAATTTGTTCCCACTGATTGGGTAGATAGCATTGATTGCACTCACAGTCTTGCCAGATGCTTACTGTAACAGTTAGGACATGCTCAGGGAAAAAGTGAGAAGGAATGGGATCCTTAGAATCCTGTATTTGAGAATGTCAAAAGATGTGATATATCCATACACTTCAACTCATCCTCTTATTCCTTATAAGTAATCATTTATTAACTGGTTGATTGGAGGTATCAGCCTTTCCAGAAAATCTTTCAAAATATATGTTTGGGTATCTACCCAAGAGACTTTAATTGATTTGCAGTGTGACTTGGGCATCAATAATTTTCACAAGCCTCATAAGTAACTATAATGTGCCTCAATGGTTGAGATTCATGTACTCAGAGGGTTTTTGTTTGTTTGTTTGTTTTTGTTTTTCCTAATGAGCAAACTGGAATAGCTGGGAGCAGTTTTAATTGCTTTCTTCCCTGCTTGCTTGGTTGACTGAAACCCAATTCACCTATGGTGCTGAGCAAAGTAAGCTGAGATGCCAAACAATTTTTAATATTAGCAAAGGAAAAAATACAGAGAATATGGAGGATGGGGATGCTGGAGTGATTTTAACATATGTGACATGTACATTTTTTTCTGAAATATATACATTTTTGCAAGTCTTTGCATTTCTTCTTTATAAAATTAGTTAATGTTGCTTTTCTCCTGGGTCTATTGTGAGAATTAAAGAGTATATATAAAATATGTCTATATAAATAATATATGTGTAAATATATTATAAATTATAATATTTCTAACTATTAGTAATAATCATGCTAATGCACATAATAAAAATGATGATGAGCCCCAAGAGAAAAAGTAGACAACTCTTTATCAGGACCTTAAGAAATATATTGGGGAAGGTTATGACAACATACTGAGAAATATTTTAGGCCAAGGATTTCAATAAGCATGAAAAGGAATCCTAAGGTGTTAGAAGGAAAGTAATAGCAATTAACTGCTAGAGGTACAATTGAAACAATTACCATAATAAGCAATAGAGACAGAATAGTACATTTAAATTGCTATTGACATTGATTTTGTTTTGAGCTAACTGATCATGTAGTCAACTAGAATAAAATAGATGTCTTACAAGGTCATACTTATTTATAATAAACAACAAGAAAAAAATCAGGTAAGAGGGTTAGATCTGGCTTTGAGCCACTGTGGCAGAGAATCATGGTTTCTCAGTCAATTCTCAGATCCAGCATAGTGACTTATGGCTATTTATCAATTTCACTTTGCACTATGAAAAGAAAATACCTTGATATTTCCCAGATATTGACATTAATTTCTGGAGAACCAAATACCACTACCTGATATTTCCGCTGGTTGAAATAATGGAGCATGGCAATTGGATCCAACAGAATGCCAAGCATCTTGCTTTGACAATTCCTGAGTATTTGGCATAGGTATCTCCATCACATGGATGGATTGACCTACTGGCTTTCTGATTCCTTCAATAACTAGTACTTATAAGTAAAAAACTAAGAGGAAGATTGGTTGGTAAAACAGTTTTGGGAAAGACATAAAAATTGTCATATGGCATAAATACAGATTAGGATAGTATTTATCTATTTTAATGATTACTAAAAAATCCCCAACAAAGAGGGAGAAATGGCCTCCCTGCAGATTCAAGTCAGCCTTTTTTTCCACAGCTAGCTCAATTTTGTTTAATGAAATCATTAATTACATGTATATATTGACAGAGCTGGAGACCTTATGAGGTGGAAGGCATCCTCTGCCTTATCCAAGGTGAAATTGGTTATTGTTGTAAAGTTACTTAATAGTCCAGCAGCAGTGACCAAAGCAGAGCAGGTGATAGAATATCATATTCCTCTACAAAGAAGAGATAGTTGATCACTTTGGACCCATGCCATCATGCAGAGGTTTTTTAATTCTATCATGTTGTTATGTGTAGGATATTTTACATATATTACGATATCGCACACAGCAGCACTACTTAAAAAGACAGTGACTCTGCAGTGAACAAAGTAAGTAAATAGCTTATGCCCCTGGAATGCACTGCTTAATTCATACTCTAATTCACTCAGATGATGCTAAATCATGAAAAAAGAGGGATGTTACATTTAAGATTCCCTCAGAGTTTGGGATGGCATCTTGCAGAATGAATTGCATTCTCTGGACAAGTTAGTGCTGCTTTTTTCATATCCCAAATACTATAGGTACATAATGGAGCAGAAATGTAGCTAATACATTTTATGATTTTTCTCCAATGATTTCTTTCCAAAATGATTGTCTCCTCTTCCAGCATCTAGGGGTGCTATTGAGTTAAATGTTTTAGTAATTAGAAGAGTCGTGGTTCAAATAGGAGACAATAGGGTTCCTTTTAATTTAGAAGAGAATATTCTACGTTGTTCTGTTGGCACTTTCATCTCTTAAATATGCCTGAAAAAAATGAGAAGAGGGTGTTAGCATTGTCTCGGGATCAAGTCTGGCTAAAATCAGCGATAGCGTAGGACTATAACACCAGCTGTAAGAAGTATGAAGAGAAGTAAAGGAAGCGTCTGAGGACTTTCTTTATTCTACCAATGACTAGTGTAAAATTTCATGGAAATAATCCTCATCTACATAAAAACCCTAACAAAAAGATATCAGTTATCTCAGCAGTGAAAATTTGAGTCATTACACTAGGTGGAAAACTTAGGCCATCTGGGTGTTACTTGAAAACAAAGAGAAAGTAGAAAGGTGTGAGAGGTTCAGCAACATTAAGAAAGGCTACAGCTTTGTGATCAACTGCAGGAATCAGGACTTTTTGACATTCATAGATCATCTCCTCTTTAGATTCATACATATTACATACTTGAGGTAATTTCTTTTCTTCTTTAACTGGGATTAAAACAGAAATAAAAAAGGATGTCACCAAGAAATCTGGGGTATGGACTAGGACACAGTATTGGGTCCTTTGATGATAGTTTGGGTATTTTTCCTTTGGGTAGGGGGAGTAAGCACACATTGGGTTGAGTGTGGCAATATGTTATGGACAATAAATTTTGTTTTTATTACAGAAGTGTCACAGAAAGAAGAATATATTTAGATTTAGGGGTGGAAACAGATTAAGATGAACTGAATTTTGCAATCGATTTTACTGTGGGTTCCAAAATTTGTAAACTTTCTGAATTTTGCTACAATTCACCACAAAATGAGGACTAATGAAACATGAAAGCTATCATCTAATGCAACAGCTGGAAGTCTACTTGTTTGTTCTAACCACACACCCACATTCACACACCAGCGCAAATTCCAGAGACCTACAGAAAAATGACAGACTCAATCTGCTGATCCTACTCAGGATTTTTAACCTGGAACAAGACATTTAAAGAAGCAGGTTTGAGAACTAGTCCTTCTAGTGGAAATACAATAGCAGCATACGCTGTATTCAGCAATGGGAGTCAGGGATGGTCAAAATGACATTAGCATCTGCAAAGGCAGGGGCTTCCACAGAGTGTTTTATTTATGTGACTTTGTCTGTGTTCCCTGCCACCTACAACTTCTAAATTTGGGCCAGTTTTTTGAACATGAATTTTATCTTCCCAGTTATTCTGAGGTCTACTAAATAGCTTCTAACAAAGCATGTATACATCTAAATTAACTGGAGTAAAATTAAGAAGTTTGCCATGTGATATAAATGTAAATGTATATAGGGTGAAATGAATCCTGATGTTGGTACAAGGCATTTAGCACTTTGGGAGGCTGAGGGGTGGATCACCTGAGGCCAGGAGTTTGAGAACAGCCTGACCAACATGGTGAAATCTCGTCTTTACTAAAAATACAAAAATTAGTCAGGTGTGGTGACACGCACCTGTAGTCCCAGCTATTTGGAGGCTGAGGTGGGAGAACTGCTTGAACCCAGCTATTTGGAGGCTGAGGTGGAAGAACTGCTTGAACCCAGGAGGTGGAGGTTGCAGTGAGCTGAGATCAAACCACTACACTCCAGACTGGGTGACAGAGCAAGACTCTGTCCACACCCCCTCCACAGAAACAATGCAACATAACAACAACAGTAACATACTTCAATTGTGATTGACCTTGGAGATATACACTGGGACTGCTTCCTTTTCTCAGAAGAGTGAGCTGAAGCTTAGAAGTGATAAAATTTACTTAAAATGAGTAACTAAAAATAGTACATTGAGCATTTACAATGTAGTAAGAAGGGACCCGGCTGAGTACTTCAAATACATCATCTTGTTTAATCCTAAAAAAATTTTTGAGAAAGTTATTATTTTTATATAAATATATTATTTATTTTAGACTGGGTATTTTATTTTTCTAAGCTTATCTGCTGTAACTCTTCCTGGTGTCGTTTTAGTAGCTGCATTAGGATTTATGCTCCACATTTCAAACTTTTTAAAGTCTCCCATCAAGTGATATTATAGTAATTCATGTAAAACATGAGAATTTTATGTCATGTAAGGTTTGATCCTTTGACTTTGTGTTTTTAAGCTTTGTTGGGGGAACAATAGTATACTTTCATTTCTCTTCTGTTAGCCTTTGTGCTATGGTTGTTGTGCACTTTTATACATATCTTATAAACCCCACATTACATTGTTATTATTTTACTTTAAAAAGTCAACAATCTTTCATAGGGATTTAAATAATAAAAAAAAAAAAGTATCACTCCTATAGCTACCAGCGCTGGTGCTCTTTACTATTTTTGTAGATACAGACTTTCATCTTGCATAATTTTCTCTCTGCCTGTAGAATTGCACTGAACATTTCTTATTCTTGGGACTAGAATTGATCAATTTCTTTTGTTTGTGTGTCTGAAAAAGTTCCTGCTTTTGTGTTTGAAGGATATTTTAATTGATATAGAATTCTGGATTGATGTACTTTAGAAATCTCGATCATTGTTGTATACCAAAGAACTTTTTCTTGCCCAAGAAGAAATCTAGTTTTTGACCTCCACTCATGAAAAGTAACATCTGGCCGGGCGCGGTGGCTCAAGCCTGTAATCCCAGCACTTTGGGAGGCCGAGACGGGCGGATCACGAGGTCAGGAGATCAAGACCATCCTGGCTAACACGGTGAAACCCCGTCTCTACTAAAAATACAAAAAACTAGCCGGGCGCAGTGGCGGGCGCCTGTAGTCCCAGCTACTCGGAGGCTGAGGCGGGAGAATGGCGTGAACCCGGGAGGCGGAGCTTGCAGTGAGCCGAGATCGCGCCACTGCACTCCAGCCTGGGAGACACAGCGAGACTCCGTCTCAAAAAAAAAAAAAAAAAAAAAAAAAAAAAAAGAAAAGTAACATCTAAACCTTTGGAACATCCTGCTGAAAACTGTGTCTTTGTTTAGCTGGGAGCCTTGGGTAATGCCCCTTATTCTGACAATGTAATTCATGGTGGGAGCTCTAGTTCATGCAGTATCAGTCTGATCTCTGGAGGGGCTGTGGATTGAAGTAATCTATGTGAGCAGTTAACCATGTCCCCATGATCAAGTTCCAATAAAGTCTCTAAGGAGCTGGGGAGCTTTCCTGGTTAGCAACACTCTTCATGTTTATTGTAATACAATGTTGACAGGAAAGGTAGCATTGTACGCAAATTCTCTGGGAGAGAACAATTCCATGTGTGGAACTTTCCTGGACTCTTCCTCATGCATCTCTTCTTTTATTTTAATCTGTAATAAACCATGACTATGTTAAGTACAAGAGCTATCTGTGAGTTTTGAGTCCATGATGTAAATTATCAAAATTGACGGTCCTCTTGGGGACTCCCACACTTGAAATTGGTGTCGAAAGTGCGGATAGTCAGTGATTTGAAATGTTTTCAAATTTTACAACTGTCTTCTGGTCGCATTGTTTCTCATGAAGATTTGTTTCTGTTTTTATCTTTTTTTTTTTTTTTTTTTCTCTGTATGTCATGTTTTTTCCTTTGGTTGCTTTTACACTTTCCTCTCTTTTTACTGGTGTAAGCAATCTGGTCATGTATATTTCTTCTATGTTCCTTGTGTTTGTGTTTAATAACTTTTTGATATGTGTGTTTATAGTTTCAACAAATTTGGGTTATTTTTAGAGTTTTTTTTTTTTTTTATAAGAAAAGTTTTTTTCCTCCCCCTTTCTTCAGGGACTCCAATTAGATATATCAGGCCACTTGGCATTGTCCAAATAACTCAAGTTTTGTTCCTTTTTTGAAGTAGTTTTCTTTCTGTATTTAATTTTGGGTTGTTTTTATTGTTACTTCTTTAAATTCACTACTCTTTTCTTGTGTAATATCTAATCTACTGTTAATCTCATCCTTTGTATTTTTCATCTCATACTTTGCATTTCTAGAAATTACTTGGTTTATTTCACATGTTCCATGTCACTACTTAACATCATCAATTCTTTTAGCTTCTTTGAACATATATAATACAGTTTTATAATTTTTTAATGTCCTTATTAACTAATTCATCATTTATTTTATTTCTGGACCCATTTTGAGTTGTCACTTTGTACCTTTATTGCAAGTTATAATTTTTTTCTTCTTTGTATGGGTAGTAATTTTTTTACTTTATGCCAGACATTGTGATCTATCTTGTTGGGTGCTAAATATTTTGCATTCTTATAAATATACTTGAGTGTTTAGGTTTTTTTTGTTTTATTTATTTGTTTGTTTTTTTGTTTGTTTGTTTGTTTTTTGAGGCAGGCTCTCACTTTGTCACCCAGGCTTAAGTGCGGTAGCATGATCTCGATTCACTGCAGCCTCAACCTCCTGGGCTCAAGTGATCATCTCACCTTAGCCTGCTGAGTACCTGGGATTACAGGCACACGCCACCATACCCAGCTAATTTTTGTATTTTTTGTATAGAAATGGTTTTGCTATGTTACCCAGGATGGTTTTGAACTCCTGATCTTGAGCAGTCCTCCCGCATTAGCCTCCCAAAGTGCTGGAATTACAGGCGTAAGCCATTATACCCAGCCATACTTGAGTTTTTTGGTCTGGAATACAGCTATGTGACTCAAACTCAATTTGATTATTTCACTTCTTGGTTATTTTTTTGAGATGGAGTTTTGCTCTTGTTGCCCAGGCTGGAGTGCAATGGTGCAATCTCAGCTCACCACAACCTCTACCTCCCGGGTTCAAGTGATTCTCCTGACTCGGCCTCCAGAGTAGCTGGGACTACAGGCATGCGCCACCACGCCTGGCTAATTTTGTATTTTTAATAGAGATGTATTTTTAGTAGTCTATAATTTTAAATATATTTTAAAAATAATTTTGTACATACTTTAGTAATGATGCTCCAACATATTAAAGAGTTTACACAAGATTATAGGACTAAAAAGAAGTTAAAGGGGGTTCAAACCCAGGGTATCTGACTTACATTCAAATTGTTGATGTTTTATTTTCAAAGAGTGCGGTAAGTTTTAGAGAGTATTAAAATAAAGATTACTGACATATACCATGGTGCTCGTTTCACTAGCTTATATCATGTTTATCCTCTGAAATAGCATTATTAGTGTTTTTAATGACACTTTAACAGAAAGATGCCATTTGAAAAATTTCACCTAATATCCATAGAAGAAACAATGCTCATTCGGCACTCAAAAATCATTATTCCAGCTAGTATAATTACCATAGTATAACAGAGTTTTCACTGGAAATTGGTATGAGTTAAATGACTGAACCATTCTCTCCAATGCTTACCTGTTTTCAATCTGATAAAGAAAATCAATAGCCAGGTTAGTAAGCAAATATTTGGCAAGCAGAGCATTTCTAATAATGAAACTGATAATTATACTTCTTTCACATAGCTGTAATTGAATAAATTTAATTGCCTCTTCCATTTAACTTTAATGCTAGGTTTCAAATTGTTTTATGGACAGGAAAGTAACATTAGAAAAATTACTCTACTGTTGCTTTCTTTTCTATACAGTGGTTTGAACTCAAGCAATAAAATTAAATGAAAAAGGCTCTATACTCAATTTTCAATTATAGCAAAGGCAGGGAGCCACAATTATCCCTTTCATTACCATGATGCTTTTCATTGCTGCCTGGGAAAACTTCCTCCCTGTTGTTGTTTGATGCTGTGTGCTTCTCAAAGTGAAGAGCACTTGAAAATGGAAGGTTAAAAGTAAGGAACCAAATCAAACGGAAAATGTGAAAATGTAAAAATTGACATTATAAAGAAGAAATGGTGAAGAAAAATATGTGAATTGATAAATTGACTTTCAGAGGCTCTATGGGGGATGGAGAAACTTTGAAAGATTTAACCAATCTTTATTTCCAATTTCGTGAATATAATTTAGCTATTTAAAATTTTAAAATCATCAAACAATATTTCTTTATTTCAATTAGAATATTTTCATCAGTTTTCAAATCAATATCTGGTAGTTTTCTACATTATGGTAATTTCTCAAGAAATTAATCCCAAGAGCTTTTAATTAGGCTTTTTCCTCAGTCAGTTGTTTCACTGTCTAGTTCCATATATTTATGCTGAATTAATGTCCTTGCTAGTAATATGTCATTTTAACTTCTTTCTTTTCAAAGATTTTTATTCTAAATGCCAAATTACTAAGTACTTGTCTTAGTCAGTGCAGATTGCTGAAAATAATAATTCAGAAGGGCTCCATCCAGTGTCCTCATGGACCTTTCAAAGCTCCACCTCCAAACATCATTATGTTGGAGATTTACGCTTCAAAATATGAATTTAGTGAGGATACAAACATTCAGGCCATAGCAGTAATTGATAACTGTACTCTGCTATTTAAAAATTAGCATGGCTAACTGCTGATCAAACTTTCATTTTAAAAAGTAGCCACAGAGATACAAATTTTAATGATAAAAATAATGAGTAATAATAATGATGAGTCTTGACTCTTGATTGTCCTTTTCTAACAAATCTGAAAATTTGGTACCTAGCCCATGAGTTTATTAAACTGGCCTGAATATAGTGAAAGGGGAAGCATGGAATTAAAACCCACACAAAACACAAACACACACATGTGCATGCAGACATCTCATACACACACATATGCACATGCATGCACTTTACTAATTATTTTAAGTAAAAATTATTCACTCAGATCTACCAGTGTGTTAGTACATGATGCTTCTACAAAACAACCAAGGTTTATGAGTTTATAGTGTATCCCTACAGAAGGGTTTATGCTCAACTCTTAGAGAAAATGCTGAGTAGAGATTTAAAAAAATAAAACTCATGGTATGGAAATCTTTCTTCAAAGTATAATCATACTATTTTATTGTTGTCTGTGAAAATATATGCATGTGCATAAAACTTTACATGTACTTTCTAAGAATTATTTTTACCATTTAAAGTGTGATGGAAGTAGCCTCAAATTATTTAAGAGGTTAATTAGCATGGATGGAAAGTGAAGCTGGAACACAGAAACCATGCCTTTTAAACTACTAAGTTAATAATTAACCTAGATAAATTATCTATTTGGTGACACAGTTTTAATAATTTTATGAGGCACATAAGTTACATTTTTTTTTGTTTCTGGTCTGTTATTAATTATTTTGTGCTTTAATAAGAAAGTCAGAGAGGTTTTGTCTGTTACACTTTATCTCTAGCTGAAAATTAAAATTTTGCTTACTTTTTTATGTAACTTAAGCATGGCATCATTTCATGTGGGAATAATTTGCAATATCAGATCCCTGGCTATCCTCAATCATTTCTATGAAAAATTCTAAATTGTTAAGATTAATTATAAATTTCTAGGTATTCAATTTAATATGTGTAGTATTTATTTCAAAATTAAATGTTAATATGTACCTACTATTATTTTATTTCTTATTATACATATTAAATTACTTAATAAAATATGCAAATAACTCCTTACTATCAAAGCTCATGCAACAACTTAAATATTTCAGGGAAAATTTACATGAAACACATTTCTGTTTCATTTAAAAGTAGATAATATTGGGATGGCATCTCTTATTCTTCTTAATTTACACATCATGGTTCTTACATCATTCAAAATTTTATGAGTATAATTTGACAAATGGTTTTAGTAAAGACAGATATAATAGTTCCCAAGCCACATGCTCTTTTGCAGTGTTACCTTCCAATTTACCCACAGTTGGGTGGAATCTGTATGTTCTTTAATTTTAGCGGGCCACTTACTGCTTTGACCAAAGAATATAATGGAAATTTGTGTCAGTGCTGGTTATAGCCATTCACCAGTCTGGGAACCAAACTGATTTGTGTGAAACTGAAGTCTTCTAGTTTTCTAAAGAATAATCTTAAAAATCCATAGCATTGTAGAAAACAAAATATAAAATAAATGAGGGTGATTTTTAGGTATATTTTATTTGTATTTTAAAGCAGTAATTATTTACCATCTTTTAATTAAACTTATTTACTTAATGATGTTAATTTTTTCCCTTATTAAGGAGTGATGAACAAATGAACATTGTATATATTGAAGTTGTACAGCGTGATTTAATATACATATGCATTGTGAAATAAATACCACAATCAAGCTAAGCAGTGGTGCATGATGGCTCACACTTCTAATCTCAGCACTTTGGGAGGCCAAGGTGGTAGGATCACCTGAGGTGAGAAGTTAGAGACCAAGTTGGCCAACATAACAAAACCCCACCTCTAAAAAAAAAAAAAAAAGTTATTTACGAGTAGTGGTACACACCTGTAATTTCAGCTACTTGGGAGGCTGAGGCATGAGAACCACTTGAACCGAGGAGATAGAGATTGCAGTGAGCCAAGATCATGCCACTGCTCTCCAGCTTGGGTGACAGAGGGAGACTCTGTCTCAAAAAAAAAACAAAAAACAAAAAACAAAAAAAAACTCTAGCTAATTATTATACCTATCACTTACATAGTTACCTTTTAAAATTTTGTATGCTTTGGACATCTCTTCATTTCTCCCATCAACAGCGTTTTCTATCTATACTTGTTACTTTCTGTATGAGCTTCATATGAGATCATGCAGTATTTGTCTTTCTGGGCCTGGCTTATTACACTCAACATAATGTTCTCCAGGTTCATCCATGTTGCACCAAATGACAGAATTTTCTTCTTTTCTAAGGTTAAATAATGTTTCACTGTGTGTGTTTATCTATGTCTTACATTTCTTTAGACATTCATCTGTCTATAGTTATTTAGATTGTTCCCATATCTTGACTAGAGTGTAATAATCCTGCAACGGATATGGGGTGAAGCTATCTCTCTGACATACTTGTTTCATTTCCTTTGGGTATACATATCCAGTTGAAGGATTGATGGTTCATATGATAGTCCTATTTTCAACTTTTTTTTTTTTTTTGAAATGGAGTCTTGCTCTGTCACCCAGGCTGGAGTGCAGTGGCGCGATCTCAGCTCACTGCAAGCTTCGCCTCCCGGGTTCACGCCATTCTCCTGCCTTAAACTCCCCAGTAGGTGGGACTACAGGCGCCCACCACCATGCCCGGCTAATTTTTTGTATTTTTAGTAGAGACAGGGTTTCACCGTGATAGCCAGGATGGTCTCAATCTCCTGATCTCGTGATCCGCCCTCCTCGGCCTCCCAAAGTGCTGGGATTACAGGCGTGAACCACCGCGCTTGGCCTATTTTTAACTTAAAACAATTTTTTTTTAATTGTACTAATTTACATTTCCACCAGCAGCGTACAAGGGCTCTCTCTTCTCCACATTCAAAAGATTACAATTGTAATCTTTGACTTTTTATAATAGTCATCATAAAAGATATTTCATTGTGATTTTGATTTTCATTTCCTGGTGACTAGTGATGTTGAGCATCTTTTCATATACCTTAGGTGATTTGTATTATTTTCTGTGGAAAAATAACTTTCAGGTCCTTTGCTCAGTTTTTAATTGGGTTATTTTTTTTTTTGCTATTAAGTTGTATGAGTTCCTTATATTTTTTGGAGAGATATATACATATATAATTTATATATATATATAAAAATTATACTTTAAGTTCTAGGGTACATGTGCACAACGTGCAGGTTTGATACATATGTATACATGTGCCATGTTGGTGTGCTTCACCCATTAATTCGTCATTTACATTAGGTATATCTACTAATGCTATGCCTCCCCTCTCCCCCTACCCCACAACAGGCCCCGGTGTGTGATTTTCCTCTTCCTGTGTCCAAATGTTCTCATTATTCAATTCCCACCTATGAGTGAGAACATACGGTGTTTGGTTTTTTTGTCCTTATGATAGTTTGCTGAGAATGATGGTTTCCAGCTTCATCCATGTCCCTACAAAGGACATGAACTCATCGTTTTTCATGGCTGCATAGTATTCCATGATGTATATGTGCCACATTTTCTTAATCCAGTCTATCATTGATGAACATTTGGGTTAGTTCCAAGCCTATGCTATTGTGAATAATGCTGCAATAAACACGTGTGTGCACGTGTCTTTATAGCAGCATGATTTATAATCCTTTGGGTATATACCCAGTAATGGGATGGCTGAGTCAAATGGTATTTCTAGTTGTAGATCCTTGAGGAATTGCCACACTGTCTTCCACAATGGTTGAACGAGTTTACTGTCCCACCAACAGTGTAAAAGTGTTCCTATTTCTCCACATCCTCTCCAGCACCTGTTGTTTCCTGACTTTTTAATGATCACCAGTCTAACTGGTGTGAGAGGGTATCTCATTGCCATTTTGATTTGCATGTCTCTGATGGCGAGTGACGATGAGCAGTTTTTCATGTGTCTGTTGGCTGCATAAATGTCTTCCTTTGAGAAGTGTCTGTTCATATCCTTTGCCCACTTTTTGATGGGGTTTTTTTTTTTTTTTTTTTTCTTGTAAATTTGTTTGAGTTCTTTGTAGGTTCTGGATATTAGCCCTTTGTCAGATGAATAGATTGCAAAAATTTTTCCCATTCTGTAGGTTGCCTGGTCACTCTGATGGTAGTTTCTTTTGCTGTGCAGAAGCTCTTTAGTTTAATTAGATCCCATTTGTCCATTTTGGCTTTTGTTGCCGTTGCTTTTGGTGTTTTAGACATGAAGTCCTTGCCCATGCTTATGTCCTGAATGGTATTGCCTACGTTTTCTTCTAGGGTTTCTATGGTTTTAAGTCTCACATTTAAGTCTTTAATCTATCTTGAATTAATTTTTATATAAGGTGCAAGAAAGGGATCCAGTTTCAGCTTTCTACATATGGCTAACCACTTTCGCCAGCATCACTTATTAAATAAGGAATCCTTTCCCCATGTCTTGTTTTTTTCAGGTTTGTCAAAGATCAGATGGTTGCAGATGTGTGGTATTATTTTTGAGGGTTCTGTTTGGTTCCATTTGTCTATATGTCTGTTTTCGTACCAGTACCATGCTGGTTTGGTTACTGTAGCCTTGTAGTATAGTTTGAAGTCAGGTAGTGTGACGCCTCCAGCTTTGTTCTTTTGGCTTAGGATTGGCTTGTCAATGTGGGCTCGTTTTTGGTTCCATATGAACTTTAAAGTAGTTTTTTCCAATTCTGTGAAGAAAGTCATTGGTAGCTTGATGGGGATGGCATTGAGTTTATAAATTACCTTGGGCAGTATGGCCATTTTCACGATATTGATTCTTCCTATCCATAAGCATGGAACATTCTTCCATTTGTTTGTGTCCTCTTTTATTTTGTTGAGCAGTGGTTTGTAGTTCTCCTTGAAGAGGTCCTTCACATCCTTTGTAAGTTGGATTCCTAGATATTCTATTCTCTTTAAAGCAACTGTGAATTTGAGTTCACTCATGATTTGGCTCTCTGTTTGTCTGTTATTGGTATAGAGGACTGCTTGTGATTTGTGCACATTGATTTTGTATCCTGAGACTTTGCTAAAGTTGCTTATCAGCTTAAGGAGATTTGGGACTGAGATGATGGGGTTTTCTAGATATACAATAGTGTCATCTGCAAACAGGGACAATTTGACTTTCTCTTTTCCTGATTGAATACTCTTTATTTCTTTCTTCTGTCTGATTGCCCTGGCCAGACTTTCAAGAGTATGTTGAATGGGAGTGGTAAGAGAGGCTATCCCTGTCTTCTGCCAGTTTTCAAAGGGAATCCTTCCAGTTTTTGCCCATTTAGTATACTATTGGCTGTGGGTTTGTCATAAATAGTTCTTATTATTTTGAGATACGTCCCATCAAAACCTAATTTATTGAGAGTTTTTAGCATGAAGGGCTGTTGAATTTTGTCATAGGGCATTTCTGCATATATTGAGATAATAATGTGTTTTTTGTCTTTGGTTCTATTTATGTGATGGATTACATTTATTGATTTGTGTATGTTGAATCATCCTTGCATCCCAGGGATGAAGCCCACTTGATCATGGTGGATAAGCTTTTTGATGTGTTGCTGGATTCAGTTTGCCAGTATTTTATTGAGGATTTTTGCATCGATGTTGATCAGGGATATTGGTCTAAAATTCTCTTTTTTTATTGTGTCTCCGCCAGGCTTTGGTATCAGGATGATGCTGGCCTCAGAAAATGAGTTAGGGAGGATTCCTTTTTTTTTTTTTTTTTTTTTTTCTATTGATTGGAATAGTTTCAGAAGGAATAGTACCAGCTCCTCTTTCTACCTCTCACAGAATTTGGCTGTGAATCTGTCTGATCCTGGACTTTTTTTTGATTAGTAAGCTATTAACTATTATCTCAATTTCAGAGACTGTTATTGGTCTATGCAGATATTCAACTTCTTCCTGGTTTAGTCTTAGGAGGGTATATGTGTCCAGGAATTTATCAATTTCTTCTAGATTTTCTAGTTTATTTGTGTAGAGGTGTTTATAGTATTATCTAATGGTAGTTTGTATTTCTGTGGGATTGGAGGTGATATTCCCTTTATCAATTTTTATTGTGTCTATTTAATTCTTCTCTCTTTTCTTCTTTAATAGTCTTGCTAGCGATCTATCAATTTTGTTGATCTTTTCAAAAATACAGCTCCTGGATTAACATCTTATTAGATACATGATTTACAAATATTTTCTTCCATCCCTGTGATGCAAGAATGTTACAATGTATGCAAATCAATAAATGTGACATACCACATTAACAAAATAAAGAATAAAAATCATGTAATCATCCCAAAACATGCAGAAGATGTACTTGACAAAATTTAACAACTTTTCAAGACAAAAATTCTCAACAAATTAGCTATGGAAACAATATACCTCAGTATGAGAAAGGTCATGTTTGACAAGGCCACAGCCAATATTATAATCAATAGTGAGAAGCTAAAAGCTTTTCCTCTGAGATCAGAAACAAGACGGGGCGTCCATTCTCACCACTTCTCTTCAACGTAGTACTGAAAGTCCTAATCAAAGCAATTAGGTAAGAAAAATAAATATTCAAATTAGAGATGATAAAGTAAATTGACTCCATTTGCAGACAATATAACATTGTATATAGGAAACCCTATATACTCCATAAAAATTATTAAAACTAATAAATGAATTCAGTAAAATTGCAGGATACAAAGGCAACATACAAAAACCAGTTGTGTTTCTATACAATAAGAAGCTACCCCCCCAAAATAAGAAGATAATCATTTACAATAACATCACATATAATAAAATGCATAGGAATAAATTTAACCAAGGAGGTGAAAAATCTGTACACCGAAAAATATGAAACTTTGATGAAAGAGATTGAAGAAGATACAAATAAATGGAAAGATGTGTTATGTTCATGAATTTGGGGAGTTAATATTGTCAGAATGTCCATATTACCCAAAGTAATAAACAGATTCAATACATGTTAAAATTCCAAATGCATTTTTCACAGAAGTAAAGAAAACAGAATCTTAAAATTTGTATGGAATCACAAAAGTTCCTAAATAGATAAAACAATCTTGAGAAAGAAGAACAAAGTTGGAGGCATTACACTTCTTAATTTCAAATTATATTACAAAGCTATAGTAATCACAGCAGTATGATTTTGACATAAAATATCCACACAGACCAATGAAACAGAATAAAATGAAATTAAACTCTTATCTTACACAACACACAAAATTAAATTGAACTCTTGTCTTACACAATGAAATTAAACTCTTATCTTACACAACAGCGAAATTAAACTCTTATCTTACCCAACATGCAAAAATAAATTCAAAACAGTAAGGCCTGAAACTATAAAATTCCTAAAACACAGGAGAAAATATCTTTGACATTGGTCTTGGCTATGATTTTTTGGATATGACATGAAAAGCACAAACAGCAAAAGGAAAAATAAACAAGTGGGGCAGCATCAAATTTAAAATTTCTGTATAGCAAAGGAATACTTTTAAATGAAGCATAAATAATGAATAAAATTAAACCAAAACATATTGCAAATATGGGAATTATAAAACCTGTATGCTAAGTACTTGAACAATGCAAAATTATATGACTAGTAGTCATTAACTATACAACAATACTTAAAATCAGTTGGCATAAATAATTATTTAGAAATACCATTTAATCCAGCAATTCCATTACTGGATATATACTCAAAGGAATATAAATCATTCTAATATAAACACACATGCACACGAATGTTCACTGCAACACTGTTCACAATAGCAAAGATATGAAATCAACCTAAATGCCCATCAATGATAGACTGGATAAAGAAAATGTGGTATATACACATGATGGAATACTATGAAGCCATAACGAAATAACAAGATCATGTCCTTTACAGGGACATGGATGGAGCTGGAGGTCATTCTTCTTAGTAAACTAACACAGGAACAGAAAGCCAAATACTACGTGTTCTCACTTTTAAGTGGGAGTTAAATGATGACAACTTATGAACACAAAGAAGGGAACAACAGACACTGGGATCTACTTGAGTGGGGAGGGTCAAGAGTGGGAGGCAAAAGAGGATCAGGAAAGATAACTAATGGGTATGAGGCTTAATACCTGCGTGATTAAATAATCTGTATAACAACCCCCCATGACAGTTTACCTATGTAATAAACCTGCACTTGTACCCTGAACTTAAAAGTTAAAAAAAATTAAAATAATATGTATCAGAATACCTGCTGATAAAATTTTAGAAAACTGTTATATAGCTGAGGGCAGAAATGTACTAATAATTAATAGATTATTAATGTACTAATAATTAATAGATGCATAAAAGAATACACCCAGTCTATGATATTCTATTCCAGAAAACATGGTCGTATTACAAATGCCTGGAAAAAATTGAAATGAGGACACCAAATACTTATGCATAAAAGAAATATTCATAGACATACAGGCTTAAACCACAGTAAGCACATAGTAGCTCATAGTTTCTGTAGCTTAGAGATTCAGGAGCAGCTTAACTGGGAAGTTCTGTCTCAGTATCTCTCTTAAAGTTGCAGTTAAATTGAATTGTTAGCTGGGATAACAAATATGATGAAGGCTGAAGATCTGCTTTCAAGGTGGCTCACTGACATGGCAAGTAATCAATACATGTAGCAAGTAATCAATACATTTAAGCTATTATAGTTATTAAAAACAATAAGTATTCTAATATTAAGGCTGTCTTAATTATTTTGATTTTGAAGTAGCAAAATAGCTTCCAGTTCAGGCTTTTTTCTTATGATGCAAGTATCTATTTAAAAGAGAAAAACAGAAAAGGAAAAAAAAATCGAATTTCCTCTGGGTTTTCAGGCTTCTACATTCAAGTTTTCATTGTTTTATCTGATCATCAGAAATCCGCGTAACTAAACTACATTGCAGAGATGATTTTGAAGAAATTATGAAGTAATTATGAAGAAAATGACAGGTAATGAATTGAGAAAACAATCTCCTATGAATTCCTAGTGATTACCGCCATTGTTTTCTTAAATTCTAAGCAGATGGGTATCCCCATAAGAACTATTAGTGAGTATTCATTACACTTTATGAAGGTGTTCCCATGGTGAACTCAACACCAATAGCCTTAGGTTCTCAGGTAAGAAAGAGGGGCCTCTGGAGGAAACTTATACTTAACATTTCTGAGTTATGATTGTTTTCCTACTTTATTTATATACACTGCTTTTCTCCCTCCTGTGAGAGAATTAAACAGCAATTCCACTCACTGGGGCAATTAGCTCATTATTCACTGCATTTCAAATGAAATGTTGACATTAAACAGGCCCCTTTAATCATTACATTGACCACAACTAGCATCTATATTGTTCTTGAAGAAAACACGTTGCTCTCTCTGGAATGCCTCCATTATTACACTTACACTTTTCTTAGAAACAAGTAGCACCACAATTTTTATTATAAATTCACTGCAAGTCTCATTTTTTATAATTATTTCTTCCCCCTTCAATTCAGTTTACTGTAGACAGGACTGACAGAATAGAGTAACCCAACATGGTAGCTTATTTTTAACCTTGATATTTTTCTTTGATAGCGCATAAATCTATACTGCTTTTGTCTCCAAGGTATGCATTATACTGTATACTAGCAGTTAAATTTAAAAAAAAAAAACAAACTATGCTACAAGAATTAACACAAGAAGAGAATATATGTTTTATAAATATTATATATAATATTGTATTTTATATATATTATATATATTATATAATATGTTATGCTTGGGGCATAGTAATGAGTGTGGAAGTAATTATAGAGAAGCAAAGAAATTAACACCAATTGAAGATATTTCCATCATTGCACTGTAACATTTTCTATTTTGTGTCTTGCTCCAAGTTTATTAAAACATATTTTTCTTATTACATTAAAATTTTGTGTACTAGAAAATCAGTTAAGGGATTTGAGGCTGGTAAATGTGATGGCACTAATTCTAATAACTTTGGTAGAATGCTGGCATTTTGCATATTTTTTAGCAATTAAATAATTCAAATGTTCTGGGTGGCAATGAAGAAAACTAAAAACCTAGCCTTATTATCTTATTCCTAGCCGCTTTTCTCATTTTTATTTGAGTAAATTTTTACTCTAGCTTTTTCAAAATATTTTAAATACCCCCAAATGAAAATTGCCATCTTTCTGGATCTCCTAATATAAATAACTTTAGCAAAGTTTAAATCACAATCTTTCCCCCTCTAATGAATCAATTTTGATTATTCCTAATTAGATCATCTTTCTTGACGTATTTCTTTAAAATAGAACAGAAAATAATTTCTACTGTTTTTTCCCCATGATTAATGAAAATTTAACCTGCCCATAATTACCTACTGTATTCTATGCCCCACTTTGTAAATAATCATGCTATGTTTGCTTGAAATTATTCACTGGAGTATTTCTTGAAACAACCAAAGAAAATGTTTCAATTTTCTTTTCACTTTTTTTTCCAAAGCTTTAGATCTACGAACTGGACATATAATCATTAAAATTTTAATAAGTTTTGCTGACTTTGTAGAGTTGTCCCTCAAGTAATATGCTCTCATATAAAGAATGCATCCTATGATCAAGGTTACATAGACTATTTGTAGTAAATCTCAAGCAACAACACAAATACCCTGATTCAAGATCAAGGTACTTACTATTAAAAAAAAAAAAGTGCTTTCTATTCAGTTGTCCAACAAAACATACATTTGAAAACAATAGCTCTAAGGATCTCCTCTAAACTATGAAAACCACATATTACAAAAAATGATAATCAGCTCCATTTTTTTCTTCCTTTTTAAAGTTTTCATTATACTACTCCACGTTATACAAACCCAGACTGATTTGTAAGTTGTTAACGGATTGGAATTAGTTTCTATTGAATAGGGTTGTCTAGTTTGTAATAGAAACTATAAGATACTATGATAAAGAGTCTGTCTCCATTTACATATTTAACTGCTGACAGCTTTCAAGCTACACTTCTCTCTCTGCCCCTGTTTGTTTCGCATATGGGCAAGATGGTAAGATGGTCTGGTAGCTCTCTCCTTTGGTGCTGCAGGGAATTTCAAATCATATGAGACCTCACCTGCAGGAGGAAGCCTCACTACAGAACTATTCCCTAATAGTTTACAGCACCTTCAGGTCTCAAGCTGTTTTTCAGATCAGTTTGGGAGTCTGCCCACCCTTCACAGAAAGCCCCGTGATTTGAATAATAAATTTTTAATATTCTGAGGCATAAGTGGCATTTTTATTCTTAATATCTAAATCAAATTTTGGATAGGATTTGATCCCACTGTTTGTGAGGCAGCAACAAGACATTTAACAAGAAAAATGATTGATTTATCACATTTCTATAAATGTTCTAGGGTTAGAGAATATCGGTAGACTCTACCACAGGAATCACAAACACAAATTTCTACTGAGGACACTCAGGTTTAGTCAATATGTGAGGTGGAATATGACATATCTGATTATCTATGAAACAACATCTAGGCATCTGTCATCACCCAGGTGGGAGTTTAACGTTAGGTTTTCTAATTTTCTCTAAGTTATGAAAAAAACTTACATACATGCTTCAGTTCAAGATTTACTATATAAAGCACATTAATCAAGAGAGTGGCTTAAGGGTAGATATACCAATCAATGCAACAGAAAAATAATCTACTTAATAAACACAAACATATGATCAATTAAATATTGACAAAAATGATAAGGTCATTTAATAAGAAAAAGATATTTCAACCTATGGTGCTGAAATAGCTTAATATCTTTGTTAAAAAAAAAAAACCTATGAATTTAGACCTTTAACTTACAATGTATGCAAATTAAGTTACAATGGATCACAGAACTAAATATAAGAGGTAAAACTATAAACTATTGATGAAATCAACTTGAGTTAAAGATTTCTTAAATAAGATACAAAGTGGAAACAATAAAATAAAAATTAATAAAATAGTCATAGTCAACATTTAAAAAAAAACTTTTGTTTCTCAAAAATTATTTTTAAGAAAACATAAAGGCAAAAAATAAAATTTTTGAAAATGTGAAACATAAATCTGACAAGTGACTTGTATTGACCAATAAATGAAACATCTTATAGCTCAATAAAATAAGATGAAACAATAAACAAATTTGCAAATGTAAAAGAAAAGTTTTTTCTGCATACTCCAAATGACAAGCTATATTAATGGCCATGCAAAAAAGATGTTAAATGCCATTAGACATCATTAATCAACATTATTAAAATCATAATGAAATGCTACAATATACTTATTAGGTTGGCTAAAATTACAAGGACTGACAATAACAAGTGTTGACAATTTGTGAAGAACTGAAACTCTCAACCATTGCTGGTAGAAATGTAAAGTAATACATCCACTTTAAAATAAAAAAAGAATGAAATTATACCCTTCTGCAGCAACAAAGATGCAGCTGGAGGCTATCATTCTAAATGAATTAACAGAGGAACAGAAAGCCAAATACTGCATGTTCTCACTTATAAGTGGGAGGTAAACATTGAGTACACATGGAAATAAACATGGGAACAATAGATACTGAGAGCTAGTAGTTCCCAGTAGGAGGCTATTCCAATCATTCTAGTGATTCATCCTTTAAGACCCATGACTCCAAAGCATGTTTATTTTAGTGTTTATTATATATGTCTAAATTTTATTTGATATTTCACTGTGATATGATAATTTGGTTAAACTAATTACTCTAATTAATGCTCAAGGTGGTTTGATTGGATTAAAATGATTTGTGACTGTAGGTTGTCAATACACATGCCTGTAAATACGTAAATGTACTCAACACATGTGCACACACACACACATCAATGAATCCCAGTTGAGATTAAATGACTGGAATATAAGAAATAGTCAGTCTAGAAAGTATTCATATATAACTTTTGTGTAATATTTTGAAAAAAAAAAGAAGCTCAACTTCATTTAGATTTAACGGGGAAGTGGGAAATATTGAAAAATAGATTGTTAAAAAACCATTTAATACTGGACAATATTAGAAATAAAATTATTTGAATTTATTTCTTTTTCCTTTTGTATTATTTTTTAACCAACTACACTAATACCCTGCTTTAATCAATCCATGATACTTAGTGACATATAGCACATGGCTGCACTATGCTAAGTTCTTTTATGTAATAACACAATTATAAAATATTTTGTTTTTATAATATTTTCAGCATAATTTAGATATTTTTTCTTCACAAAGAAAAAATTCAAGTTACAAAATTATATAGAGTCACAAAAATATTTACTTTTAAAAGTTGCTTAGTATTTAGTCATATATTGTCATGATTAAAAATTATAGAAAACTACTTACATAAATCAAAACGAGAATGGCAATGTAAGCCGTGGTCAATAACAACTTTGGTGTTGATACTGAATAGATATCTGTGTGTTTCAATTAAAAGAAAATTATTATTCAATTAGTGATAAGAACAGGGCATATGAGCTCTCTGTTTACTGAGGAATCTACACCTGTTATTCTGCAAAGAAACTTAACTGAGGAAAGTAGTGGCAAACCATTCACAGGTGGACCCCTGAATATGAAAACTTCTCCTTTTAGCTCAATTCTACAGTCAATGTCCATCATCAGTTGTTAATACAACAATCCCTTTTTATCTCCAATAACAACAATAAAAAGAGAAACTTCTGTGGGATTGCCTGTTGCATGCACCAGAGAATGCATGGTGCTCATGTGGCCAGGTGTGCACAACAGGAAGGAGTTAAGATGAAGCCGTCAGAACGATAACAATCGTGCCTTGATGAGTTTGTGTTATTTTAAGACACACCTGCTCCAAGTCAGCAGGATTTCTGAGGAAAATCAGAAATGCGTTGGATGTATCCCAAGGCGCATAAAAGATTGAATTCACTTCTGTCTAGCTGATGTTCAGAAATTTACAGCAGTTCTGACTGGGCTAAATGCCTTTCTTGCAAAATTCCAGAAGACACAGTGTTGTATTTGTAAGAGAAAATTACATGGAAGATCCTTTGTTAAAAATGCATAACCTCCTCCCTGCCCTCACCCATCTTTCCTCCCACTTGAGTTGAGATGTTGGACGTTTCCAAAGTAGAAATGTGATGGGAAGATAAACCATTATTTAAAATGAAAAACTGGTGTCAGTTCACAATTTTAGGATTGATGATTCGTGAAGTGCTAGTTTTTAAAAACATTAGAGTTTAGAAAGAAAACAGTGCACATATATGCACACACTCAGAAAAAAAAATCAAATTAAATAGTGGTACAATAAACTATTTTTCCATTGTTCTTTATACTTTCCATTATTTACTAATTTTTGCTAAAGAATATTCACTAGTTTTATAATCAGAAAAATAGGCAATAAAGGTGTATTGGTATTTATTGAGGTAGTATTGAAAAATATGGAAATTAGAGCCAGAATCCAATATTTATTTAGAAAATTTAAATGATCTATAGCCTATTGCAATATATTTTAAAAATGTAATATTTGCTGCAATAGCTCATATTTTAGATTACAATTTTCAAGGGAAAATTGCAAAACCATAGCAATCATATATCAATAAGGCAGATATCAAATAGGATTTTATTTGAAAATCTTCAGAGAACTATGTCATATATCTATCAATATATAATTATTTTATATATATAACTATAAAAATGATCATGACAAAATATTTACTGTTCAGATTCTCACACATGTAAAAGAACATCTAAAAAACATTCAGGAGGTGTGTGTAATGGTAGGAAGCAACGAAGTATAGGACACAAAAGCAAGGTCCTCACCTTCTAGAGGGTACACAAAACCAAAGGGTACAAAAAACCAAAATATATTGTATATATTATATATAATTATTATTATGTTATATATATATTATAATCAACCCTCAGGTTGATGCACATTGGATCAACTATTTAGTGTTATCAACATTATGTAAATACGCAATCATGGCAACTACAAAATGAAGGTCTGAGTGATATTTCTTAAACTTATTGGGAAAATCCTAACATATACTTTAGTTTCAGTAGCTCCCTTGACAAAGATCAGGGAATAGAGTTTGGAAACCACAGATTTTTGAGGTTTTAGTGGTAATGGTGTTGATTTTAATCGTTAAAATAGAAATAATAACAGGATTTACATATTGGGATTGTTCTGAGAATTAATTGAGATAATAAATTTAACTCATAATCTGGTATACTAAACAGCAAATAAATATTGGTTATTACTATTACATAGTATATGAAATACAGATTATTCTTCTTGTAGGAAATTTTCCAAAAATATTATTTCTTTGAAAGATTCTTTCAATAAGTCTTGTCTGGTTCAATGTTTAAGAATATTGTCATGAAATGAATGCATTAAGTACACCAATTCTGTATGATCACTACATGAAAATAAATAGGCTTCATCCAGTAGGCAGATAAGTTTTGATAGGGCTTGAATCTGCTTATGAAAATTCAAAAACCTACTAGCCCATGAACCTGAATAGAAAGCCACCTAATGTCTTCAACCCAATAGAGACTTCAAGCCAATGCAACACCTCTTGAGAGGAACTAGTGTGAAAATGATTTGGATCTGGTAATCACATGTATGAATGAACACCCAGTCTATGATATTCTATTCCAGAAAACATGGTCGTATTACAAATGCCTGGAAAAAATTGAAATGAGGACACCAAATACTTATGCTATAAAAATTATATAATTTATCTCATGTGTATATTGATATATGATTCTTTCTGATGCATTCACCAAATACCTACAAACTGTAAAAACGGTCATGACAAAATATCTACTCTTCAGATTCTCACACATACAAAAGAACATCTAAAATAAAAACATTAAAGAGGTGTGAGTAATGGTAGGAAGCAATGAAGTATAGAATGCAAAAGCAAGGTCCTCACCCTCACCTTCTAGAGGGTACAAAAAACCAAAATGTCATGAAAAAGTGCTAGAATGTTTATGTATTTGTTAAAAAAGAAATTATGCTTCAAAAATGCACTGAATATTGTTCAATAACATGACAAGTACATAAGAGGAGAGCAGACAAGGATACTCTTACTTTTCTATTTACTTTTAATATATTGAGATTCATAGCTATTTCTAATTTTAACTAAAAATATCCTTGCACTATGAACAAGAGAAAAAATTTCAAAAATATTTTGGATCAAAGATAGTTCAAGGTACACATGCACAAGTGAACCAATAGGAAAAAGCAGGACTGATATTTTTTATATGTCTGATATTAGCCTATCATCTGCCAATTCACAAAGTAAATCATAATCTGGTCTGATCCAATGGGAAATATGACCCATAATTTTCAAGTTATTAACAATATCTTAGAAACACAGATTCACTTAAAATATTAAAATATAACTTGCTCTAAGTATATATATTTTTCCTAAAAATTCACTAATTTTAGAATGGAGTTCTTTAAAGTATTATTTTATCAATAGTTCAGTTCTTTAAAAGTTCTGCTCTATATTTTTTGTAACAGTTCATATTTAGTTAAACATTTTTACATAAATTAATATGTGTTTTAAGGAAGGAAAACAGTGTTATGCTAATTTGGATATGTAATCACATAATTTTGACAGCTTCGGAGGACACTGTAAAGTGAGTGATGAACTTGCATAGACACTGGTGTCATGGAGAAGGATGATTCACAAACTGGGAGTGAAGGATTGGGAGCAGTGCACTGGTTCCAGGTGACCTACCTAAGAACATGATGTACGAAGGTAAACAACCACATTTTGTAGACAGGGACACGAGAGGTTTCAGCTAGCACAGCATAATAGATTGCATGAGTACTTTTTTTTAATTCCTAAAATCACACATAAATTAAGACAGAACAATTAAGATGGAATCATGGCCCGGCGCTGTGGCTCACGCCTGTAATCCCAGCACTTTGGGAGGCCGAGGCAGGCAGATCACCTGAGGTCAGCAGTTCGAGACCAGATTGGCCAATATGGCGAAGCCCCACCTCTACTCAAAATACAAAAATTAGCTGGGCGTGGTGGCACGCGCCTGTACTCCCAGCTACTTGGGAGGCTGAGACAGGAGAATTGCTTGAACCCGGGAGGTGAAATCTGCAGAGAGCTGTGATCGTGCCCTTGCACTCCAGCCTGAGCAACACAGCAACATTCCGTCTCAAAAAAAAAAAGAAAAGAAAAGAAAAGAGAAAAGATGGAATCAAACATTTGAGAGGTAGAAAAGTCTAGTATAATCATTGAGGGAAATGGTTTTCCAACAATTGTTTTCAATAGAAATATTTCTTTGGAAAAAGTGAAGCCTAACATGGAAAGTGGGATAAGAGGTCATGTTTTAATTTGAGACACTGTAGAGGGTTGCAATGAGCTCAGCCTCCTTCATTAACATTCCCTTCCAATGGTAGCTCCCTTTGAGTGGTGAGAAATCTCTGAAGTAGCTCCAGAGCTCAGCCTAAGCAGTAACATATATATTATCAATTCTTTCTTCTACAGTTGAGCAAACCAGAAACAATTTCTGTTATATCATGTGCCTAAATTCTCCAAATTAAACGGAGAACTGAGACTAGACATATGAATCTTTCCTTAGATGAACTTACTTCACTGTGTAAAGATGCCATGTCTTAACTAATGATTAAATAGATATGGTAATAGTAATATGATTATTACTGTATCCATAATCTATAAATGCCTAAATTATCTTTATTAATATATTTTTTGTTTTTAGAAATTACCAATTTTAATTTGTGAAGTTAAATACTTATCATTATAAAATTTCATACAGAATAAGACTTTGGTAAATTATTATAGAGAAAATCCAATAATCATTCTTTCAAGTAAAAAGCTGCAAATAATGACATCTTAAAAATCAATTGACCTGGCGCGGTGGCTCACGTCGGTAATCTCAGCACTTTGGGAGGCCGAGGTGGGTGGATTACCTGAGGACAGGAGTTCAAGACCAGCCTGGCCAAGATGATGAAACCCCATCTCTACAAAAATTTAAAAATTAGACGGGCGTGGTGGCATGTGCCTGTAATCCCAGCTCTTCTGGGGGCTAAAGCGGAAGAATCACTTGAACCTAGGAGGTGGAGGTTGCAGTGAGCCGAGATCGTGTGATTGCACTCCAGCCTGGGTGACAGAGAGAGACTCCCTCTCAAAAAAAAAAAAAAAAAATCATATTTACTTTCATATTTTTAACACAATACTATATACATATACACTATAAACATATATAATACATACTTTTAACATAATACTAGTTAAAAAATGATGCCAACAAAAAGATTTAAGAAAATACGCAGACATTCCATCTGTATTACTGAATACATTCTACGAAAATAGAAGGTAGTTAAATAAAACTAAAAATCTATTTTATACATTTTTGGACAAAACAAAGACATTCACTAATGGAAACAACTCACAACTGAAGGCATAATCAGGTCAAACGAGATGATTTGACAGGAAGTGAAGGTTCTTGCTGCATTGTACTCAATACAGAGTGTTCTGGTGTTGATACCATGAATAAACATTTATGCACAAAAATAAGAATGAATTCAGATAGTTTACATGATGTGTACAACCTAGTCACTGTCATGTCTAATTCTAACTGCTTTAGATGAATATTAGTTGTTAAAAATAACATTTGATTATTTTGAGGAGATTAACAAATCAACTCACAGCACACCTGAAACACATTTGCATCATAAATATAAATGTGCTGCCAAAAATAATCAGCTCTAAAATATTAATTCCCATCTTTTATTTCCTTTTCTTAAGGAAATGAAAAGCTCAAACACTGTGAAACACATTAAAATAGCTAATATTTCCCGAAGTTCTATTATGTGCCCAACACCATTCTATAGATTATGTATGTTCAGTCTCATTTTAATTATCATTTTGTAGGTCAGGGATTGACAAAATGCTGCCCCGTTCTAAATTCAGCTTGCCATTGTCTTGTAAATACAGTTGTATTGGACTGCCATCTTGCCCATTAATTTGTATTGTCTCTGACTGCTGTCATGCTATGATGGTGAAATTGAATATGTACAACTGAACATATGACCAGCAAACCTTAAAATATTTATTATCTGGCCCTTTACCAAAAAAGTTTGACAGCCACTGATGTAGGTAATATGATTTCAATGTTCAAGTAAGCTTAATATCAGGATGGAAGACACAAACTGTAAATTCTGAAGTAAGAGTGGAAATCCAATTTTGACTGACGGCAGGTGATTATGTTTCTTATATTACACAACATAGACATTCAGAAAATAAACTACACAAGGATGTGATTTTTATGAGCTCTTCGTGCACAAATATCTTGGAGTTTTACTTGACTGAAGGTTAAGGGAAAAGTTTATGTAATCTTTTGCAAAGTTTATAGTGCAATAGAATCTAGCCTGCAGGCTTTACAGTATATACAGTTCTGCTTTTCAGACACTCCAGACCAATATCTCTATTTCTCAGTATTCATTTGTTCTTTTATTCTCCTTTCCTGTTAGAATAGAAAGAATGTTCCTTTTAAAATTCACTTTACTTTGGATCCCATTTCTTCTACTATTCCAAGGTTCTTCTTCTCTCAATTAGTCTCTTTCTTCACAGACAACATTTTGAAAAAAAATTGCCTGTAATTTCTGTGTCTATTTTTTCACCTCTGATACACTCCAGTACTTGTTGCAGGCTGGCATCTGTCTCATCCAATCCACTGAAAAGGTTGTGTTTAAGGTTATGGTTAAGAATATTATTGCTGTAGAGATCATTATACATCTTTGTATCTTTAACTTATTTGACTCTATATTTTACACTATGAGATACTCCACTGTTATTGCAATTGTCCATTCTCTCAGGTGTTGTGAAATCACACGTTCAGTGTCTCTCCCTGTTTTTCAGGCCACTACTTTTATTCGTCCTTCATGGTATCTATTCCTCTATTCATGCTATAAATATTACTGTTCCAAACCTTCAGTAACAGGATTTATCTTTTTATTCTGTGTATTCTCCTGGGTGTATTTATTGATTACCGTGTCTTTAACATGTGTGCAATTAACAACTATGTATTTTAGTCCATATTTCTCGTTAACTCTAGAATTATATAGCTAACTACACTTTCTATGTATTTACTAACTACCCTGCTGGCATCTCAAAATTAACATGTCCCAGGCTAATACCACCATGGCCTCTGTCAAATGTATCTTTTTCTCCCTCGTGAGTTTGTCCTCTATCACAATAAATAAAATTTTCCTCTCTACCCAGGCCCAAGACAGACAGAAATCTGAATAATACAATCAAGGCTGTATGAAATTATAATGCCAAACTATTAATTAAAATCAGAAATATAGCCATCAACCAGACTGACATGTTCATGGTTGTTGATTGATGCTTTTGCCCTAAGGCAAGTCAAAATGGAAAAAAAAATATATCAAAATTCAAAAGTTGTTTGGGAGCATAAATTTATAGCCAAGTTTATTTATTTCAGAACTCCATGTCACTGGATGAAACAAAATAATAGATAAATATTTGTGGAAGACAAACAACTCAAATTTCAAAGAAAATGATCTCTTAAGTTACATTTCACAAAGCTGATTACTCTATAGTTGTTTGATTTTACATATTCACTAATAATGATACGGGAAATGCGGATAAGTAAAAAGAAGTTTCAAGACAGTATCTATATGAAGATCTCATATATATTATATGATCACTTATCTATATAGAGACTGATACCAATGCAATAGAGATTTTAATATTTATCTACAATAAAGACATATAATACAGATAGGTAGAGATAGGTGTCTAGCTGTATATCTGAGTATATTTTTTAGAGATATAAACTAATGTTAACGGAGAAGACCACTACCTAACAGAACTAAGTAATAGCCTACTTTTTGCGTGCTAGCCATTTTGCTTGGGAGCATTAACTTAAGCATTCATTTTCTTAATTGTGCTGAGTTACACAACCACAGATGGATAAACGTGTGGTAAGAATTTGTTTAAAAAATAAGATACAGCTCCTGCTCTATTGTGCAACACAAGATAGACACACATATGGAAGCTGACTATTCCACATGTTACTATTTCTATGTGATGGGAATATTGATATGACTAAGATGGTAGAATCCATTTACACTAGAACTTACATTGTCTGAGTAGGCAAACATAAACAAAATGCACAATAAAATTTCAGGTAGAAATAACATATACTAGTGTTGGAAAGTGGGTCTCTGGGGAGGCTTTGCTGCATAGCGTATGCAGTGATGATTTCTCTGTGGGGTTGCCTTTGAGCTGAGATCTGAATGAAATCAGGGAGAAAGCCACGGGAAGATCTGAGGGAGACGACATTTCAGCAACGGGCAACAATGGCAAAGGCACTCACATAGGAGAGACTGTACAGCAGTTGTTGCTGCAGCATAGTGAATGATGGGGAAATACAGCAAAGGCAATCAAAGATGTGGGCAGGAAACAAACCTCAACGAATATTTTCACATTTCTGTGTGGCCGGGGCTTTCTGAACAAAGAGTACTGATATCTGAGTTAAAGGACGTTTGAACAGCAGCGTCAGAGGCCTCCAAAGAGATATTAACTCTTGTCTCTCCTGGGTCACATATTTACCTTTCAGAGCGGTAAGGTGCAGACTTTCCCTGCTTTTCACAGAAGGAGTGCATTTACATTACAAAGTATTCCTGCCTTTCTCTGGAGGGGAGGAGAAACAAACCTGTCAGCCATTCTACATACAGATTTCAGTATCATAATTATGGGACTCCTCTCCTGTGGTGCAAACCCCATCTGCATGTACAAGTGACATTAGACATTTGTGTAGTTGATGTAGAGGCAACCGGAGCTAAGGTGCTCTGTGAGTAGATATCAATCTGTTCTTTGATTCAGGAACCTCCTGTTTACACTAACAAATATAAAGATTTAAGAGTTATAACCAAGGAACCATATCCTTTTGTACTTCCGAGAGATATTTGATTTTTGTTTCAGGTGAGAGCTTAATAGTTACTTTGACCAAAGTAGTAGGTGTGGAAATTTTGATAAGAAGTAACAGTAAAAGATGTACATTGAGTGGAAAGCTGATGGAAAGCTACACAAATTGTTAACACTGGTATGCCTAAACTGGACTCCCTACCTCTACACTTACCCATCTAGAGTTAATTTGCCATACAGTAGCTGGAGAAGGTTCTTCAAAGCAATATTTTGAATCATATCACTTTTCTGCTAAAAAACATTCAGTGACTTCCCTTTTTACAATAAAATCCAAAGTCTTTAGCTCTAATCACACCCCACAAAATTGTACATTAATCTGCTTTTCCACTTTGCTCATCAATATTTTTCTGATTCCATTTCCCACCATGTTCACTTCCAGCCACAATGGCCTCCTTGCTGTTTTTCTGGCTGACAAGGTACATTCCTGCCTCGGTGCCTTTGTAAGTTTAACTTCTGTCTGGAAATTCTTAGTTCAGATACCACATAACTTACTCCATCACTGCACACAGGTCCATGCTGAGGTGTAACTTCAGCAAGAGGCCTGTTCTTGCCACTATCAAAATCTCATCCCAATCAAAAATGTTTTTATATTAGCCTTTCAAATCTGTTTAACATAGTGCTTATTAGCACCAGCTACGTTTTATGTGTTTGTGTCTGTGTGTTTACAATCTAGTGCCTCGTGCAAACTAGATTTTCATTAAATAATGAATAAATAAATGTATGAGTGGAGTTATTGAATTTGAGCTTTGAAAAAAATAATATGAAGACATTGAAAATGTGTTAATCTACTGGGGGTATGTAATACCACTTTGTGGAAGATGATGGCAGGAACAGGTTTGAGGGAGAATTTACACAGATTAATTACACAGATTAATTTACACAGATTAATTCAGACAATGACAAAAATTTTTATTTTAAAATGTTAAAATAAAATAATACAAAATGTGTTAAGATGTAAATTTAGATAATGAATGTAAAGTATTGAAAAGGACATTGATCTTAGAACACAAATATTTCAGTTTAGAATTTCACTAATCCTCATGGAAATTCTCTAGCCTCTCTTATCTGGTTTTACTGGTTTCCATCCTTCTGGCTTTTACACATATTTCCCTTACCAACTTAACTTCATTAGATAATGATTACTTGAATTATTTCCCCAGCCTTTATCTTATTCACTTTTGAGAAATAGTGTTTTAAGTTGATTGCTGTTCTTTCTCCAGAATCAAACTCCCAGGACATGACAACTATATTCAATACTTGCTTCTGTTATAATTTTTATAAGCATATCATTGTTCTCTAGTTGTTTATTAAATGAGAACAGTTATTGATTATGTTACATTATGGATCCATAATGCTATGTAAAATAAAAAGCACAATATTATAATTTAAGATGATCTGGTCTACAGAAACACAGTCTAATTGGAATTAATTTAGATAGTCAATCACTACTGTTGATGCTGCCAACAAGGGCTCAAATTAGTGCCCACATTGATTGTGGTTATTTTCTCACAATTGTTTTATGGGTATGAAGTGGAATGCATAATAGCATTAAGCTCAAAGGAACCCTGCTGCTTCCTCCTTCAAACACAATTTACTACCATTTGCTGGAAATCTCCACATCCACTCATCTTTTTTCCTAGCTTGTTAGAGCATTGATTCAAAATCCTTGTTTTTCCCTTAGTTGCATCTTATACAACAATTTATCAAATGTCTTGCTGAGATCTAGGTAAAAGACTCCCACTGCCTTTGCTTCATTTACTTCCTCATTCTTTGAAAACACTTGATCAGGTCTCCTGGGCCATATCCTTTTATTTTCACACAATGTTGGCAAATGGTACATTTGATGCTCTTCTGACAACTTAGACGCTTGTTTATTATAATTGGAACACTTACTAGTTAAAAAATGATGAGTTTACCAAGAGTTTTTGTTGTTGTCATTGTTGTATTTTTTATTTTGTTTAGTTTTACTGTCAAATTAAGCATTTAAATCGTTTCTCTATTCAGATTCTCATAGGGCTGACAGAAGAAGTATGCTTTAGAATTGCGTACCTCTTCTGTCTCTCCTCCTCATATCTCTTCAAGGAGTGCTGATCACTTTCTCTCTCCTTCTAAAACGCTTTCCTACTTGGGCTTTTTAAAACACCATTTCTTGCTGATCCTCTTCCAATTTCTCTGACCATTTGCTGCTTGCCTTCTTTTTCTACTTCTTCCTCCAACAGTTATCTGAACACCGGTATTCGTGAAAGTTTCCATACCCAGCCCATTATTCGTCTCCTGCCATATATATTCTGGCAGCGGGGATCTCTTTTATTTCTGTCACAAACCCTGTTCTCTCCCTTGAAACAGATGTCTACATGTTTGCCGGACGTTGCTAACTTGTCTTTAACATTCCTGATTCCAAAGGAACGTTAAACTCAACATTTGTATAATTGACCTCATTTTTCACTGCATAATAACCTTGACTTCCTCCTTTATTCCCTTTCCATTTAATGTTAATATCTTCTACCTTGTTGCCCAAACCAGAAAATTGAGAGTCACATTAAATCTCTTTTCTCCCTCTCTCCAAATGCAATTAATCACATCCTGCTGGTTTTTATCTCGTGCAAATTTCTAAATTCAGTTTCTTTCTTTTAAAGGCTCTCATATTATTGTGTTAGGATTATACCAAGAGCCTCCTCCATCTCCTTACTATGATAGACTTTCTCAAAGCCATCCACACTTTATAGCTGCACTAATTCATTTCACAGCAACTTTTGCAATCTGTCAATTGTTCTCCATCATGTAAGGTTAAGTTTTAAGTTTTGTAGCTTTTAGAATAAAGTCCTTCATACTGTGACCTACCTCTGTCAATCTGAAAATGTAACTCCTGACAATTTAAATTTAGTTACGATTTCTTCATGTATTTACCTATGATGGTCCTTTTGTCTGGAAATAATTTTCTTCATCTGACCTTATATAATATTTCAAAAACCATGGTGGATTTCCTCTTTAGAGTTGCTACATGTGTTCTCCTCTGCACTCTCATGGCATCCTACAAGTACAACTTCATCTCAGTTGTCACCTTATGTTCAAAATAAACATTTACGTGGATTTGTTTTCACTAGCATGTGAGTTTGTTAAGTCAGGTTTTAATGCTTTTTTTCATCTTTTTTTTTTTTTTTTTGAGACAGAGTCTCACTGTGTCACCCAGGCTGGAGCGCAGTTGTGGGATCTCCGCTCACTGCAAACTCCGCTTCCCAGGTTCACACTATTCTCCTGCCTCAGCCTCCAGAGTAGCTGGGACTGCAGGTGCCCACCACCATGCCCAGTTAATATTTTGTATTTTAGTAGACACTGAGTTTCACCGTGTTAGCCAGGATGGTCTCCATCTCCTGACCTCGTGATCCGCCCGCCTTGGCCTCCCAAAGTGCTGGGATCACAGGCATAAGCCACCACACCTGGCCTCTTTTCATCTTTTTGTAACTAATATTTAGCACTGTATTTGTCTCACAGGAAGAATAAGTAGAATTTACCCAAACAAAACCTTTTCAGCAAATTTTCCTGTCTTCATCTACCTTGAACTTTGAAACATTTTATACTCTTGGCAGTCTTCTCTCTTTTAAATATTCATTTTCTGGCTTTCTCCTATGAATATGCAACTTATTACTGTCTTTTTTCAAAGTCCCTACACTTCTCCCAATGATTTAAGTGTTGGTAGATATTTAGAGCACCTACGTGTTCTTGGCTTTCAACTCTCTACCTTCTTTGCAGGTGAACAGATTTATTTTTGTGATTTAATTTATTATCATTATGTTGACAACTTTCATATTAATATCCTTGGTTTCTGTGATGTTTAATACTGAGATGTCAACTTGATTGGATTGAAGGTTGCAAAGTAGTGTTCTGAGGTGTGTCGATGAGGTTGTTGCCAAAAGGGATTAATATTTGAGTCAGTGGACTGGGAGAGGCAGACCCACCCTCAGTCTGGGTGGGCACCAGCTAATCAGCTGCCAGCATGGCCAGAATAAAAAGCAGGCAGAAGAACGTGGAGAGATGAGACAGGCTCTTTCTCCTTTGCTGGATGCTTCTTGTTCTCACACATCAGACTCCAAGTTCTCCAGCTTTGGGACTTGAACTGGTTTCCTTGATCCTCAGCTTGCAGATGGCCTATTGTGCGACCTTGTGATTGTGTGAATTAATGCTCCTTAATAAACTCCCCTTTATCTATCCATCTATCCTATTAGTTCTGTCCCTCTAGAGAAACCTGACTAATAAAGTTCCACATCTGCATATTCCATTGTCAAATAACATTTTTAAAAAATCCATTTGGTACATCAAATTTAACACATGCCAATTTGAATTTACTATATTCTTTCCAAAAAGAAGATACATTTCGGTGGTCAGTATCTTAAAGATGAAACTTTCTCCCAGCCAACTGGTAGGTTAAGAAACCTGGGATTTACACTCAACACTCTCTTTTCTGTCAGTAGCCACCACCTGTAACTCAATGATCAAAACGGACTCTTCTAAAACCTCTTATTGTGTATATATATATTTTACTTCACTTCCTCCCATAGAGCAAGCCACCATCATCTTTTTTGTACCACTACAACAGCCTGATAATTAGCTACTCCATGTCCAGGGTGCTTTTCCTTCAATCTATTTAGACTACAGTTAAAGGGATTTTAAAAATTTTAAGAATAGTTCATCCTCCCCTCAACCCCTGCCAAAGACGTCCACATCTAAATCAGTAGAACTAATGTTTATCATGTTTATGTTACCTTTCATGGCAAAGAGAAATTAAGGTTGCAAATAAAATTAAAGTTGCTAATTAGTTGACCTTAAAATAAATGAGATGATTCTAGATTAGGCTGATGGGCCCAGTATAATCACAGGGCTTGTTAATAGTGGAAAAAGGAATCCTAAGGGAGAATCAAAGAGAGGGCAGAGTCAGAAAGAGTAGACCTGGCATTGCTGACTTTGCAGGTGAGAGGGAAATGAATGCTAAAGAAAGTCAAGGAAAGCCAAGGACAGCCTCCAAGAGCTAGAAAAGACAAAAAATGAATTCTCTTTCTGAATGCCTCCAGAAGGGAATGCATTCCTGCCAACACCTACATTTGAACACAGTAAGAGATGCATCAGACTTCTGAGCTACAAAATGGTAAGATAATAAATATGTGTTCTTTTAAGCCACTGAATTTGTGGCAATTTGTCACAGCAGCAATAGAAAATTACTATGCTATCTAAGAGACAAACAAGCTCTGCATCATTTCTTTTCATATATACATTTTATCTTCTATAACCCCGCTTTTCTTGTATTTTAATCACAAATTATCTATCATTTCCTGAAAAAAAGCTTTCCTTAATCCATATTTCTCTCCTGTAGTCTCATTATCTCTTAATCTATCTAACACCTTAAATAATCACTAGCATAGAGAACAATCTGAATAAAACGATTTATGAGGCAGTTATATGATGAGTCTCTGTTTCCTTAACTTGACTGTGAGTCTGAGAGAGCAGATGCCACATCTTTACACTCCACTTTTTTATGTTCAGAGCCATCGCAGTGCCTTGCACTTAGTAGGCACTTAGGAGATAGTTGTTAAATAGGTGAGTGAGGGATTAAGTGAATGCATTTGTCCACTGCCTTCTGTGTAATATTAAAGTAAAATGTTTGATATACATGATTTATCTGACTATTCACAAAATGGTATAATAATTATACCTATTTCAGAGGCAAGAAAATTGGAGCCTGGCATAGCTAAAAATTTTTCTTAAGGCCATGTGGTAAGTGACGGCATAATCACAAGAAAAAAAAGAAAAACAGATATTTTTGAACTCACTAACTGTATTTTTTCACTACATACTATGTCTTTTGAGGGATGCTACTATGGACATCAGCAAATGCCAAGTCAACCATCCTGCTTGAGTCCTACTGATAACTAAAGTCATCTAGAAATACGAAGAGCCTGAAATGAAAGTATTTTTGCCTTTCATTTTTCTATCTAGCACCTAGTATAGTGCAAAGCATAAATCACCACTCAATAAATATGTTTCGAGTAAAATGAATGAATGAATCGATGAATGAGTAAACAAATATTCTAGATGCCTACCTCTTTTTACTGGGGATAGAAATAATGCCTGTGAGAGAGATCTAGAAATAAAAGAATATCTTAGCAGATAAACTTTTCAGTTATAGTTTTCTTTTTTTTTTTTTTTTTTTTCTGAAGCTGGATCTGATATCTTACCTCCTATTTCCTAGTTCCTTTTAGTATTTGGAATGGGTAGAGGAAATAAGACCCATCTATGTGAGGATACAACAGTTCTATCATTGTACTGGACAATAAGAGAAAGGATCTTAAACAAAGTAATATCATCCATCTACATTAATGTGACTTTTATTGTATTTAACTTTGTGGAAAATAAAAAAAGGACAAATAAATGGAAAATAGAGACAGCATATGTAGTAATTAGTGTCAAAAATAATAGTGAATAAAAATAAAAAATTGAATGGAAAACAGAAGTTCATAATCTCAGTCCAAAACAAACTTGACATTATATTTTGAGGGTTTTTTTTCCCCTAAGACTCCCAGGAAATGTAATGTACCAGCTCATTATTATTGTTCTAGTACTTTTACCTTTGTAGGAACACGACAAGTTTCATCATGATTTCGCCATTCATCTGAATCCCTCTGATGTGCATTATAGTTTGAAGTCATTTAAAAGCTATAACTATTTGAAGGCAATATTATCCTTCATTAGAATCTTTTAAGAGTTCATCAGAATGTGTAGCTTATACCAGTCCACATATACACATAGAGCTGGTATGATCTTTGTGCTAATTTCCTCTATTTAATGGGAAATGTCAATGTAGTATAGTGTAGAGGGTAAAAACATAGGCTCAAAGTTAGGAGTTGAAAATAAATATTATTTCCAAACCTTACTTGCTCAGTTTATTTTTCGGTGTTGCAAGTGAATAATAAAAGGAATAGTTACACAGTTTTTTGAGGATAATGAGGGAAGGCATTCATTATACTTTGTATAATACCTGATGTGCTAAGATTCAAAAGCAATTAGTATGATTTATCTTTATTATCTCATAATTTCAATCATAACATTCTCATTACAAAATATATAACATTCTAAAATCTCATCACACAAAAGAGGAGTCTTTAATGATTTTCTTACTGGTTAAATACTGAAACTCCTTTATAGAATTTCAATGTTTACTATCCTGGACAAAGACTCAAATCTTTTTATACATCCTCAGTGATGGACTTGACACATAGCTGAGACTTTTTTCAGACATATATTATTAGTACTCCTCCCAATAACCATTTTATTTTTTTGTACTTATAATGTGAAGGTTTATTTTTCCATACCCTGCTGAGTGACACAATGTCTCAGAGTTGCTATCGGAGAATTTGGAGGCATTTACTCCACTGCTTATCCAAAAATAACTCTTGAAAGGTTTATTCATTAAAAAAAAAATGTTATTTTCTTGTATAAGGAATTGCTGGAAGTTGGTCCCTGGCTAGGGAGCACTCTTCCTCCTTCTTGCAAAGGGGTGCTTAGAAATAGAATAGTATTTTTTGTTTGTTTGTTTGTGCTCTTTTGTCTTCCACAACTGAATCAGCCTAATATAAATGATTATGTAATATTAATATGAAATAGGTAGAGAGCAAATGGTAAAGTCAATTAATCTCTAATGCAAGGGATTGATATTTCAATGAGTCATTCCAATTGTAGTGCTATTTCATCCTTTGTTTCGTGACTTATTTATTTATTCAGAGATTTATTAAGGAATTACTGTCAGGTATGGCACTGTTGTGTTTGTTGCAGTAAAACCATTAAATCAGACAGAAAGAATCCCTGTGACTTGGCTCTTGATTTCTTATTATTGTTGAATCAGATGCAAACAACAAAGGGAATTGTATTCATGTTATTGCAATTATAGTAAAATAAGCAATGGAAGTTCTTGTGATGATGTTAAATATGAAGTTTTGAGTGACAAATTCTTAGTACTAGTTTAATATTTTCTGTGTATGTATCAATATATTCTTAAAATATTTTACCTAAAATCTGCTACCATTTTAAAAACCTAATCTCAAATGCGATTACACACACTATTTGTCATCAGCTAAATGTTATATAAACTTTCACCTTATTTCATTAATTGTAAAATACATGCTTAAACACATATCAAACAAAAATCTACTTTACTTTTTTTAGAAAGTTGTACTTTTTTTTCTGACCTATGAAGAAGCAGAATTTTAAAAATTGGTTTGGACACAAAAACCTATTTCTAGTATCTTTGTTTCGTTTCCACAAATCATTGTTCAGAACGGTGAGCCAATTTACTATTAGTTTCATTGATCCTTTCCACTGATCTTACATGACTGTAAAGAATTTTGTCAAAGGCTTTCCAAACATCTAAGTTTAAAATCCTCTTTAACTTCTTTCCCACATTGGTCTACCTGGAGTGAAGTCCCTGAAGAATTTCACAAAAGTAGTGAGTGATTCCTTTTATTCTCTAAATGTGTGTTGTCTGTTCTTAATCAAGCTGAGCTTTTCAAAGTGGTCCTCGTTTGATCTCTAAAAATAGCTTCTAAAAGTTTTCAACATAACAGAAGTTAAAGGAAACTGTCTGAAATATCTAAGTGTGTTTCCAAGACTGCTCTTCAGTTTATGTTTTGTTTGGGTCACAAATCAAAAGGAATATTTTCTTCATAGAAAAAATATAAAATATTGTAATGCCAACAACAACATGCCTTTTTAATTAAAATCTTAAATTTGTTCATAAGGATATTTTCGACTTCCTATTAATTGGTTATCATATTTTGTTATATTTCATTGCCATTAGGCAACATCTTTTTTTTTTTTTTCTTCTGACATAATGATGGGTCTATTGGAGCAGTTCTGAACTGTGATAGCCATTACTGAGGGATGAGGAAAAGAGGGAGGATCAATGTTTGTCAAAGATATTTCTCGAATCTATTTAAAAACTGCTATTGTTTTATAACAATTCACTCTAAATCTAGATTCAGTAATAGATATACAGCCACAGAAGTCCTGTATTTTTTTGAAATATCTGATAAAAATCTAAGGACCCCCTCTTTGCTCAGAATAAATGTGTCACTTTGGATGAATATCTCACATTTTCTAAGCCTCAAATTTCCTCCCTAAAGGCAGGTAGACAATTTAAAAAACTTTAGAAAATAGTGCAGAATAGAGATGATGAGATCATAATGAATGTCTGCCTTGAAATTACTGTTTTTTTTCCCTGTCCCATGTGTTACAATGGACGTAGAAGTTTTACACAGATATGCAGTCACACACGTCTCTCAGTTTTTATCTATACAGGGATTAACTTGATCCTATAGATATGTTCCCCCTTCTCATTCCTACCCCAAACTGCCTAAAATATTCTTCATTTTTTGGTAAAAATATTATTCATTTTTTGCTAAAAATAATTGCATTGGTGGATGACTTTACTTGTATATGGTGACCCTTCATTTATCCTCCATTTGAAGGTGACTTTTTGTCAACATACTCTGTATGTTGAAAATGAGAGACAGTCTTTTGCCTTTGAATAGCTTATGACTCATTCAGTTATTTTTTTAGTGAAAAGCTAGGGCATTGAATCATAGGTATATACCTTGAAAGAAAAGCCAGTGATTAAACAATCCTACTTGACATGATAATGTTGGGTATTTTCAGCCAGCAAAATGCTAAAATATACTTACTAACCAAAAAAAAAAAAAAAAAAAAAAAAAAAAAAAAAAAAAGTTCTCCTCTGCCTACACAGCACAGTTGTTCAAAGAAGGGATAATAGATAAGGAGGTTCTTAGCCACACGCTAGTTTTGGTGAGAGTTCTTAACTTAGGCTTTTTGGGACCACTGAGACTTCAGAAATAGGCTTCAAATGATCCACAGTCTTGCTAAAATTGCACATAAAATCGTGTGTTTATGGAATTCTGTCCCATGAAAATAGTTCATAACTCACATGACATTTACTGTTTATTATGTCTCACACACATACATACTAATACACTAATAACTAAATTATTTTACTTATTATTGAAATGCTTAATTGTCTTTAATAACCTGAGAGAGAAGTAAAACAAATATAAGTCTACATGTTTCATAGATTAAAAAAGTAATATATATAATATATACATGTTATATGTTATGCATATTACTTATATGCTGTTTCCCTAATGCATTACCTCAAATTTCATTGCTTTTTCACTAGTATTGACCTTTACCAAGCCAATTTTAAGCCAGGGCTTATCCATTGAGATTTTCCATTTTCAACTTTAATTTGTCTCCACATATTCGTTTAATTGTGTTCTAATTTCCCATCTATTGCCTGAGAACCCTAGGTAGCCCAAAAATGGAAGAACTATGCTAGCTATCAAATTTTGGTCTCTAACACATCAGCTTGGGAGACTGTCTACTGAACTGAAAGGTCATTTAAATTTTTTCTCATTTTTGAATACCAGCATTTCACTAAAGAGAGTTACATGCAGAACACATTTGCTATATCAATAAATAGAAAAAAATGAACTCTTCACTGATTAGAATGCTACCTATTATATACAGAAGAAGAATGTCTATTGGGAATGATATGGGTGTAGTAGACTAAAAGTTGAAAAAATATCCCACACTATTAAAACTAGAAAGGAGGAGTTCATATGCATGAGAGTGATAACAGGAAATATAATTCTAACACTGAGGGCAGAAAGTCATTTGACTATTAACTACCTGTTCCTTTTAGTACAGGAGCAACAAGAAACAATGGCTCCACATTTGAGGAAGTTTAACTTTGCTTTTTATTATCAATTTTTAAAATAAACAAATGGAATCAGATAACCAACAGTCTTCTCTCCTTTGATTGAAAACTGAGTAAGTAGCTGCTTACTGCAGGCCAGCATAATCCACACTGGTATCCCAAACTGTGAAAGTGTTGCTTCACTTTGAGTCTAAATTTAATTATCGTATTTTCTCTTTATCAGTTCCAGAATGTACACCATTTATGACTATATGTATCATTCTAAATAGACTTAATTCTTTCAGACAATAAATGGTTGACATGATTTTTCTGACAGTTGTGGTCATAGTTTGTGGTAGGCATTCTACTCTTCATATTGATTTAAAATATATTATGATGCTCAGAGATGAATATATACATGGTATATACCATATATATCTACATAGACAAATATATAATTGCAATCCCAAAGTCAGTATTATTTTAAAACATTTTAATGTTCTTTACCTATGTAAAAAGCATCAGTACACTTGATTTACTTTTATCAATCAAGTAGAACATTAGATTTTTCCATGTGTCTAAGCCAAAAACAATCATTTTATTACTTTAAAATATTATCTTGCCCACTTTTATGTAGAGTCTGTCTTTTTTAATCATTTTGATTATTACAGCTTAATCTGTGGCCTCCGCTAATTGACTAACATGTAGCAAAAGAGCACCTATTATGAAAGAAGCACTTTAATAAGCAATAAAACTAACAGGTAATATTTGCTATGGTTCAAGCTCTTTTATAGAAATTATTTAATTTTTAAAACAACCTTATAAAATATATATTGTCATTATTCCTATTTAAAAGATGTAAAAACATAAAAAATCACAAAGGTCTATTATGAACAATTATATGACAACAAATTGGATAACCTACGGGAAATGGATGAATTACTGGAAATATACAATCTACAAGGAATAAATCAAAAAGAAATAAAAAGCCTAAACAAACCAATAACAAATAGAGATTGAAGTAGTAATCAAAAGCCTCTCAACAAAGAAAATTCCAGTACCAGATGGCTTCATAGCTGAATTCTATCAAACATTAACAGAAAAATTAGTATCAAACCATCTTAAACTCTTCCAAAAAACAGAAATAGACTGAGTGTTTCCAAACTCAGCCAGCACTATTTGGATACCAAAGACTGACAAAGGTATCACAAGTAAGGAAAACTATGGGCCAATGTCTCTGATTAATGTAGATGCAAAAGTTCTCAATAAAATACTAGCAAACCAAGTTCAACAACGTATCAAAAAATTATACACTATAACCAAATAGGATTTATTCCTGAGATACAAGGGTGGTTTAAAATACACAATCAATGTGATGTGTCATTTTAACAGAACGAAAGATTTTTTTAAACCACATGATCATCATAACCGATGCAGAGAAAGCATTTGACAAAGTTCAGCATCCTTTCATGATAAACATTCTCAAAAAAATAAATGTAGGAGAAATTTGTCTTCAACCTAATAAAGACTGTTTATGAAAACTCCACAGCTATCATAGTAATCAATAGAGAAAACCTGAAAGCTTTTTCTCTAAAGTCTGGGCCATGGCTAAGATGCCCATTCTATTCTACTTAACATAGGGAAGTAATAGCAAGAGAAATCAGACAAGATGATGAAATAAAGGGGATACAAATCAGAAAGGAAAAAGTAAAATTAACCCTGTGTACAACTGTGTAGAAAACCCTAAAGACTCCACACAAAAAAGTTGTTACACAAATAAATGAATTCATCAGAGTAGCAGGATACCAAACCAACATACAAAATTAGTTGCTTTTATTTACACCTACAAAAATCTATTTGAAAAATAAACCAAGAAAACAATCCTATTTAAAATAGCATTAGAAAGAATAAAATACTAACAGATAAATTAAACCAAAGAAGTGAAGTGAAACATATGTACACTATAAAGCATGAAAACTATAAGCATTGATAAAAGAAATTTAAAGACACAAATTAATAAAAATACATCAATATTTGTGAATTAAAATTATTAATGTTGTTAAAATGTTCCTATTGCTCAAAACAACATACAGATTTAATGCAATCCCTATCAACAGTTTAATTTTTCAAATAAATTGAAAAAAAAAATTAAATGGAACCACAGAAGATCCTGACTAGCCCAAACAATATTGGTAATGAAAAACAAAGTTAGAAGCATGACAATTCCTAATTCCAAATTATATTACAAAGCTATAGTAATCAAAACAGCAAATTACTGGCTTTAAAATAGATATACAGGACAATGGAACAGAATAGAGGATCCAGTAGTAAACCCAGTAATATAAGTTCAACTAATTTTTAACAAGCTGCTAAGAAGACACAATGTACAAAAGATAGTCTCTTCAATAAATGGTGTATTTTATTTTTCAAGCCAGATATCATAATGTCTTCCTCATACATTGGAAATTTCTTGAACATAACTAGTATGTAGGTAACATGACTTCACTACTCCAGCCACAATTCGTGAAACTACAGGTAACCTATGTTCAGTCAATCTATAAGCTGAGTAATCAATAGTATGTGAGTTCTCTGACATGAAAGTTCTTCCTGTGAGTATCATGAAGACTAATGTGTGTAGATATTCTTAATTTAAAATTAAGATACAGAGTCAAGAAAGTATAATAAAGGCTAAAATTGAAATACACACAGAGTTGTATAAAATTCAGTCAAAATTGGAGATGACAAATTCAAAGAGTGAAAACAGACATACAGATGTGGGTACACAAGTGTTATCTCTCTCCCATAGATCATGCAATCAAAAAATTATAAGCACTCTGTATTTAAAGTACTTGAGTTTCATGTGCTTCAGAAGAAGCATTCCAAATGTTTTAAAACTGGTGGTGGTGAAGATTTCCTGGTTTATCCCTGACATGTAGAGAACCTGGAAGTCGTTGCTTCTGTCCTTACAACAAGGAAATGCTAGACAAACACAAGATTTTTATTAGTTCTATTAGAGAATTGAGGGAAAAGGGGAAAACCACTACCACAAAATATTGAGTTTCAAATGCATCTAGAGAGAGATAGTGTACTCAAGATTTGATTACCTAGGACAGAAACCACTAGACACTTAAAGTGGGTAGGATATCATATATGATCATCTTGATGAACTGCTGGAGGATGAATGTATGAAAGTGAACATGAGAATATCCTAGTGCTGAAGTATTGGTGGTTGGACACCCTGCTCTGCAGACTCTCCCTCTAGGAACCCCACCAGGTTATGACAGAGAGAATTCTAGAAACTCTAGAAATCTGAATATATCCCCCTCATGGGGGAGGAAAAGCATTCCTATCATAACTCTTCTCCCTAACGAAGGCCTTGTTTCCATAGGTAATGACATTAGCAGTTAGGCAATTTTTACACCTGAAAAAACGGAACTGCATTCCAATCAAGCTTTCCTGCATCAGCTAATGGGAAATAAAAGAATAAAAGACATTGCTAGCAGAGGAGAGAGCTTCAAAGAAAGAGATTGCAGTGGTTAAGAGACTGGAGAACAGAAGGGGATATGTTCTCTTGGGGGCAAGAAACAGAAACACTTCTGAAGACCAAACACCTAAGACACAGTTCCAATAAAACACCAAGAACAAATCAGAATATTAGGTGACCCTCTCCTCTGCGACACTGCCACTGCTGTGTCTGCTGAAAATAAAGTAGAAAGAGAAAGTCTTAAAGGTTTTGGGAGGTTGGGGAAGACACCTTATCTATAGAGAAATAAAAATAAGGATTACAGGAAACTTCTCAGTAGAAAGCATGCAAACAAGAAGAGAACAGAGTGATATATTTACAATACTGAAAGAAAAGGAAAAATCTGTCAACTAAAATTCTATATCCAGTAAAATTTCATTGAAAAGTGCAGGAGAAGTTAATGGGTATGGGTTTCTAATCAAGGTGATAATTTTTTTTCTAGAATTAGATACTGGTGACAGTTGCAGATACTGGGGATGGTTGCACAATTCTGTTTAAAAACACTAGTGAATTGTACAGTTTAAAAGGCTGAAATGCATGTAGATTATATCTTAATAAGACTGTTAAAAAAGTGAAAGAGAAATTTAAAAATTCTCTTTTCTGAGAACTTTTAAAACTTGTAAAAGATAAATTTAAAAGTTCTCTTTTCTGAAAACTGAGAAAAATCAATTTCTAGCTGATCTTCCTTGAAAGACCTTTTAAAAGAAGATCCTTGGGCAGAAATAAAATGGTTTAGGTCCAAAACTTGGATCTACACAAAGAAAATAAGAGTGTCAGAACATGAACAAATATAAATAATGTAAATTATTTTACTGTTTCATAATTTCTCTAAAAGATAACTGAGTAAAGGAATGATAACAATGCAATGGATGTTTATAGCCTACATATATACAAAATGAATGACAATAGCGTCAAGTGGAATTAGAGAAAGTAATTGAGATGCTGTATTATCAGGCAACTGCATTACATGTGAAGCAGGATAGTGCCTCTTCATGGTGGATTTAGATTCTTTTAAATTGTATGTGTCATACCACAAAAAGAATAAAATACTTAGGAATACAGTTAAAGAGGGAAAGATCTCTACAAGGAGAACCACAAAATACTCCTCAAATAAATCAGAGATCACACAAACAAATAGAAAAGTATTTCATGCTCATAAATAGGAATAATTAACATCATTAAAATGGCCACACTATTCAAAGCAATTTTTAGATTTCATGTGATTCCTATTAAACTACTATCGACATTCATCAAAGAGCTACAGAAAACTATTTTAAAATTTGTATGGAGCCAAAAAAGAGTCCGATTCTCCAAGGGTATCCTAAGCAAAAAGAACAAAGCTGGAATCATCACATTACTGTACTTCAAATTACACTAAAGTGTTACAGTAACCAAAACAGCATGGTTCTGGTAGAAAAACAAACACATACACCAATGGAACAGAATAGAGAACCCAGAAGTAAGACAGAACACCTACAACTATCTGATCTTTGAAAAAACTGACAAAAGCAATGGGGAAAGGATTTCCTATTCAATAAATGGTGCTGGGATAACTGGCTACCATATGCAGATGATTGAAATGCCATCCTTAAACCATATACAAAAATTAACTCAAGAAGATGGATTAAAGACTTAAATGTAAAACCCAAAAGTATAGCTCTAGAAGACAATCTAGGAAATACCATCAAGACATAGTCACAGGCACAGATTTCATGACAAAAATGCCAAAAGCAATTGCAACAAAAGAAAAAAGTTGACAAACGGAATCTAATTAAACTAAAGAGCTTCTGCACATCAAAAGAAACTGTCAACAGAGTAAACAGACAACTAACAGAATAGTCAAAAAATTTGTCGAACTATGCAGCTAACCCAGGTCTAATATTCAGTTCCTACTAGTATACTAAGCAAATTTACAATAAAAAACCAAACGACCCCATTAAAAAGTGGTCAAAGGACATGCACAGATGATTTCCAAAAGAACATGTGGCAAAAAAAAAAAAAAAAAAAGTACACCAAAAAAAAAAAAAAAAAAGCTCAACATCACTGATCATTAGAGAAATGAAAATCAAAACCACAATGAGATACCGTCTTACACTAGTCTGAAAGAGTATTTTTAAAAAGTCAAAAAAATAACACATTGTGGCAAGGCTGTGAAGCAAAAGGAATGCTTATACACTGTTGGTAGGAGTGTAAATTAGTTCAGCCATTGTGGAAGATAGTATGGTGAATCCTCAAAGACCTAAAGACACAAATACCATTCCACTCAAAGGGATACAAATTATTCCATTATGAAGATACATGCACATGTATGTTCATTGAGCGCTACTCACAATAACAGAAACAAGAAATAAACCTAAATGACCATCAATGATAGATTAGATAAAGAAAATTTGGCACATATGCATCATGGAATACTATGCAGCCATAAAAACTAATGAGCTCATGTCCTTTTCAGGGACATGGATGGAGCTTGAGGCCATTTATCCTTAGCAAACTAACACAGGAACAGAAAACCAAATACCATATGTTTCACTTATAAGTGGAAGCGAAATGATGAGAACACAGAAACACACAGAGGGGAACAACACACAATAGGGACTTTTGGAGGGTGGAGGGTGGCAGAAAAATAACGGGGACTAGCTTAATACCTAGGTTATAAAATAATCTGTACAACAAACCCCATGACACAAGTTCACCTGTGTAACAAACCTGCACTTGTACTCCTGAATTTTAAGTATAAAATAAAATAAAATATATATTGCAAATCTCAGGGAAACCAAACTTCAAATAAAGAAATAGTAATATATCAAGAGATGATAATATTTAATTATATAAAATTCTCAATTAAAACCAGAGAAGGCAGAAAAATATAAAACAAACAAAAGAACATACACAACAAATAGAAAAGTTACAAAGATAGTACATTTTATCCAAACAATATCAACAATTTCTTTAAATGTAAGTGATCTAAATAGTGGTTAAAAGACAGAGATTGTCAAAAGAGATAAATATTAGTACATATCTCAAATTATATATAAGAATTTTATAAAATTACCTTTAATAATCTAAATAAGTCACAATATTCTTAATACTGAATTGCACAGAATGTGATATTAATGGTAGCAACAACTTTTAAGAAAACTTCTAATAATATTCCAAATAGTTTGAAAATTTCTAGAAATGTTAACATTATCGTTTCTTTTTTTTGCTTCTTTTGGGTTTTGTTTGTACTTTTTCTCTCTTACAAACCCTAGCTAAACTATACTCTTGTCTCAGTCATGATTTAATATAGACAACTACAGCAAATTCTTCTAATGACTTCATTGATCTGCCACTATGTGACTTCCAAACCTAACAGATACTTTTAGTTATGCATAATATTCTTCATGATTTCACTCTCCCTTCTTGCTGAATTAACATTACTGACATTAAAATATTTCTAAATTAGATATAATATTGAGATTTTTCAATAGAGTATTCAGTTTATCTATAACAGTCATAAAATTTATTTCAAAAGATCATCTTTAGATAATTTTATTGATGCTTACTGCTAATACATAGAGATTTCTAAACACCATCTAGAAAAGTATCAAGGTTTCATAAATTTAGTTACTTAAAATTATATTATTTTGTTAGCAAACAATAAATAAGTTCCTGTAATTTATAAGATTTATAAGAAAATCTATTGTATTACTTTGTCATCAAACAAATAAATAATCTATGTAATTTATAAGGTTTATAAGAAAATTCAATAGCTTTCCATTTGAAAATAGGCATTAGTTTTGTTTCAAAGATTATACTGCACAACTCTGTTTTGTTTTACAATCATATGTGTATTTATTTTCAATTATTCCTTTTTGTTAGTTTTTAACATGTGCAACCATTTTTGTTATAATCAATCTATTTTCATCACAAATTACATTTCTTTGAAGGATAAATGTTGATCTCTCTGCTATATATTATTACATGTTTTTAATTATCAGCAGTTCTAGAATTTCCAAGTTTTATTTTTAGCTCTAGCAAAAAAAAGTTGCCTATCAATATCCAAATAATCTACCAAGTTTCGTTTCAACTCTCACCTACACAGATAAATTCTTAATTATCTGTAATGATTGTGATTTATCTAAATACATTAAAATTTTTATTGACAAATAATTTAAATCTATTTATTTGATTTAATTGATTATTTTATTCATAAATAATTGGATTTCTTGCCATAGAATAGATAAGAGGAAATTACCTAGAAATTTGTGTTTGTTTTTTTTCCTTATACTTCAGACCATTTTCCCAGCAAGTCACTGGCACCATATATACACAGTTCAATAAGGTTTTCATATAAATATATCTTGAGGAAAACATTCCAAAATGAAAAGGTTTATAATTTTAGAACCTAATCTGTGTAGTTTCACAAAATCAAGAAAAAATACACTATTTTTAAAGTCTTGAAATTATCATTGTTGTCATTATCAATGATTCATAAGGAAGAACAGAGTGTTGTCAATGTGTGGAATTTTATGTCTTGATTTAGAAATTTTCAGAAAATATTTCTTAATTTCAATTGACCAAAGTTTTGCAACAAGTAGAGCCATAAAAGTAGAGTACAATAGAGCGAGACTCTGTCTCAAAAAAAAAAAAAAAAAAAAAAAAAAAAAAAAAAAAAAAAAGTAGAGTACAATGGTGTGGTTATATAAATATTATTATTTTCTTACAATTACTTAAAAAATTCAAATTTGAAAATGTTCAATTATTTCTAACTACAGGGCATATTTTTTAAAGTTCTGATTTTTTTTTTGCTGTTTGATTAAATTTAGTTAATAAAATATTTTCTAACTTTATTTCCTAATTTCATTGCTTCATTGTATGAAATTTATTTATATATTTTCCCTAATTTATGATTCCAATTATTATTAGTCTTTAATTCAAGCATGGGCTTTAACAGTATATAAAAGGTATTTTGGTAAGAAATGTAAAAGTTTAACACTTTCAACTTTTGACAGTACCGGTTTTGAGCACAAATATCAGACATTTACAGATATAAATAAGCAACTCTTTTTTGTTTGCATAAGTAAACTATTTTTTAATCCAGAAATATAAATTGTTATATTCTACAGTAATTTTTTTCACAATATTTCACAGGCTGTTTAGGTTCCTCCGATTTGTGCAAAATGTCAGTAGGTGCTCCAGGCTCTTCATTATTGAAACTATTAAAAACCTCTACTCTGTTTTAACACAGACTCAAAAGACTTATATTTAAATGGAAGTTTAGTAACATATCCAAATTTCATTGTCTTTTTATTCTAGACATTTGTGAAAGCTAAAGTATCTAGTTGAAGTAACAGTTGCATAGTTTGAGATTAATGATATACTGGCAAGTTTTCTGATTTAGAGAATTATTTTATTTTTACTATTTATTAGTTTTTATTTATTTTTTCCATTTTAATAGCTCTTGGGGTACAAGTGGTTTTTGGTTACACAGGTGAATTGCATAGTGGTGAAGACTGAAATTTTAGTGCATCTGTCACCTGAGTAGTATGCATTCTATTCAACATGCATTTTTTTACCCTACCCCCCTCTTACTCTCCCCCTTCTGAATCTCCAGATTCCATTATATCACTGTGTATGCCTTTGGATACTTATATCTTAGTTCCCACTTACAAGCGAGAACACACAGTATATATTTATTTTTTATTTCGGAATTACTTCACTTAGAATAATGACCTTCAGTTTCATCCAAGTTGCTCCAAGAGACATTATTTCATTCTTTTTATGGTTGAGTAGTGTTTTACAGTGTATATACACCAAATTTTTTTATACATTCATTGGTCAACAGGCACTTAGGTTGGTTCCACATCTTTGCAATTGTGAATTGTGCTGCAATAATCATACATGTGCAGGTATGTTTTTGATATATTGAACCGTGATACCCAGTAGTAGAATTGCTGGATTGAAAGGTAAATCTACTTTTAGTTCTTTAAGAAATCTCTGTACTGTATTCCATAGAGGTTGTGCTAATTTGCATTCTGACCTCTAGTGTGTAAGTGTACCATTTTCAGCACAACCATGACAACATCTATTGTTTTCTGACTTTTTAATAATGGCTACTATTCCAAGAGTAGATGGTATCTCACTGTAGTTTTAATTTGTATTTCCCTGATGATTAGAGATGTTGAGCATTTTTTATGTTTGTTGGTCGTTATTATAGCTTCTTTTGAGAACCATCTATTTATGTCATTTGTCCACTATTTTGTGGAATTAGTTGTTTTTTCCTTGCTGATTTGTTGGATTTCCATGTAGATTCTGGACATTAGTCCTTTGTCAGATACGTAGCTTGCAAATGTTTTTTCTTTGTTTGTTTTGTTTTGTTTTTGTTTTGTTTTTTTCCTATTCTGTAGTTTTCTGTTTAATCTGATGATTATTTCTTTTGCTATGCTGAAACATTTTAATGTAATGAAGTCTCATATATTTATTTTTGTTTTAGTCACATTTGCTTTTGGGGTCTTACAAACTCTTTGCTTATGCCAATGTCCAGAAGAGGTGTTCCTAGGTTATCTTCTAGAATTTTTATGGTTTCAGGTATTATATGCATCTTGAGTTGATTTTTGTATAAGGTGAGAGATTGGAATCTAGCTTCATTACTCTATATGTGGCTTGCCAGTTTTCCCATCATCATTTATTAAATAGTATGTCCGTTCCCTAATTTATGTTTTGGATGCTTTGTCAAAGATTAGTTGGCCCTAAGTATTTGATTTTATTTCTGAGTTCTTTATTCTGTTCCATTGATCTATGTGTCTTCTTTTATAATAGTACCATGCTGTTTGGGTAACTATAGCCTTGTAGTATAATTTGAAGTTCAGTATTGTGAAGCCTCCAGATTTGTTCTTTTTGCCTAGGATTGCTTTGACTAGTTGGGCCCTGTTTGGTTCTAAAAAAAATTTAGCATTTTTTTTTCTCAAAGTTTGTGAAAAATCATGTTGGTGTTTCGATACGAATTGCATTAAATCTATAGATTGTTTTGGGCAGTATGGTCATTGATTCTTCCAATCTATGAGTATGGGATGTATTTCCATTTGTTTTTGTCATCTATGTCTTTTTTTTTCAGTAGTGCTTTGTGGTTTTCCTTGTAGAAATTTTTCACCTCCTTGGTTAAGTGTATTCCTAGGTTTTTTGTTTGTTTGTTTCATTTTACTTTTTTTTAGCTGTTGTAAAATGTTGTAAATGTAAAAGGGATTGAGTTGTTTTTCTTTTTGGGAGGTGGGTTGGGAGGGGGACAGGGTCTCACTTTGTCACCCAGGCTGGAGTACAGTAGTGTGATCTTGTGAACTCCACTCACTGCAACCTCTGCTTCCCGGGTTCCAGGCATTTTCATGTCTCAACGTCCCAAGTAGTTGGGACTACAGACACACATCACCACATCTGGCTATTTTTTGTATTTTTTGATAGAGAGGGAGTTTCACCTTGTTGGCCAGGCTGATCTCGAATCGCTGACCTCAAGTGATCCACCTATCTCACCCTCCCAAAGTGCTGGGATTACAGGCTTGAGCCATGGGGCCTGGCCCTAGGGATTGAGTTCTTGATTTGATTCTCGCTTGATCATTGTTCATGTAGAGCAATGCTATAGATCTGTGTGAATTAATTTTGTAGACTGAAACTGAAACTCTACTGAATTTATTTACCAAATCTAGGAGTCTTTTGGAGGAATCTTTAGGGTTTTCTAGGTATATGATTGTATCATTGGCAAATAGCGATAGTTTGACTTGCTCTTGTCTAATTTGGATGCTCTTTGTTTTCGTCTCGTGTCTGATTGTTCTGGCTTGGACTTCCTGTAGAATTATTTTAAATAATAATAAAAAAATACATAAACATTCTACAGCCTAATATTGAATGTGCTGATCTAGCAGAAGGGATTGCAACCCTTACCAATAATAGAAATCCAATTGTTACTATCCTTCAATACATTCTAGAATATTTTCTGATAGTAATTATTTAATATTTTTATTTAAATATCAATAATAAACCTTTTTATTCTTCTCTATTTACCCAATATCAGGAAACTTATATTTAAACAAATGATCTACTGTTGTGGAATGACTGCATATCGTTTATCTTAGATACAACAGTGAAGTACAATTTGCTTTGGAAATTTCATCAACTCTAAGAATGAGTATGGGTTTCATAAGACTCTTGTGAGTATTTTTCTAATCCTGAGGAAGAAAAAACATATAATCCATAGTCTTCATTATTTCTGACATAATACGACTACTGGCCTATTTACTTGTGTAAGAAATTTTATTTGTGTCCCAAAACAAAATTTTTTTTGAATACAAATGCCTCTGATTCTGATTTATGGGATCTGCACATAGAGTCAGCAAAATTAAAATTATGTTTATAAATAGTATATGAATATTAAAATTAAAAAGAACCATTTTAATTGTGAGAGAAAATAGAAAATTGTTATATACAGTAAAATATTTATATTTAAGGCATTTGAGTAATACATTTAATTCTTAGACTCGCAGTTTTCCTCAATAGGATGTCTTTTTATCTATAGAGAAAAATATTCTACAATTTGACATGTATTTTACCTGTTATTTTATGACTTCAGTATTTTTTTTAAAAAATGTGTCTCTGAGTCTATCTGTGAAAGGATAATTGACATTAGTAAAAATATTTAAAATTTTTGATATATGATGTATATGGTTACTTTATAATTATTTGAATTTGAAGGGTTCCTTAAAGAAAATGATACATTAAAATATATTGCCTCAACTGTGGTCAAAGAAAACTTCTCATTAAAGAAATTTCAGAATAAAACTAATCAATATAATATGGACTTATATAGTATATATTATTTAACCAGATAATTGAAAGAAATCAAAGAGAGATTTTAAAAAAGCACACAGGTCAAGATAATCTTTTCTATAAATACTTATGCTTTGCTTCACAGGCTGTTGAAAGATTTTGCATAATTTTATTATCTTGAAGTTTACCTTTCTACTTTGTAAATTTTACTTTCCACTTAAAGTTTGTAGCAACTGAAGGAGCATTACAATCTAAATTACAGATTAGACATTAGTGACACCATAGTTATAAGAAATTATGCAGAAAAGAAACAAAATTAAAGTAGATTAATTGTAAACTCATTAATATCAAATTGATTCAATGGCAATTTACATTTTGGAAAATCTCTGTTTTTTGTTTGTTTGTTTGTTTGTTTTTTTAATATCCAGGGACATTATCATAAATCCATGTCAATTAACATGGGTGCACACCGGGGAGGAGATACATCATTTATGCATATAAGCAAGATGAATCAATTTCACAATTTTACAAGTGTGGATAGAAACCCACTTTTAGGCATTTTCATATTATCCATAGCTCATTTTTTAGTTCTGAATTATCAAAGAAAAATTAATTATTACCTCATTATTTAAGAAACGGGTTCCTTTTGGGATGAAGCATTAATTTGTATATATCAAAAATCAGTTCCATTACATTAAATTCAGCTTTTAAAAGTGATTGTCACTGGAAAATCACCAGAAATATCCTTTCCCTTCAAAATCACTTGATATAGCACAGTTATACATACAGACTTCCACAGATAAAGTTTATAAATAACTCAGGGTGAAGCAAAAGATACCAATAAAACAAAACTTTAGTCATTCTAAACTCTCTGATCTTCTCCAGATGTGAATTTTCATGTGCTTGTGACTCATTTTTTTTTCTAAGCATCAATATTATTTCAAATGATTTCAAATCATGTAATTTTTTGTCACAAGTCTAATATTTGCTTCAGGAATTTCCATTTTTATGTGTACAAACTTAAATTTTATATATAATTTTTATATACTAAATTCATGTATGATAAATTATAAATGAATTACTAACATGTCCTTACTCTGCCTCCTTGCAATTACATCTGTTCTTCACATTTACAAATTGAATTTTCCCACACGAAAGAAAGGTACAATTTTTCTATATTTTGTTGCACCCTTCTCTTATAAGCCTAATCAGATTTTTTGAACTCATGGAATTAATCTATTCCTTGTGGAAGAATATTTGCCCAGCTAAAATCTAGTTGAATACTATCTTAGTTTAACTTAGAAGAAACAAAATTGAATTGAAATGTTTAATTACTTACTTCATCTTTTAAAAATGAAGAAACAGATGACCTAAAGTAGATGTTAAATTATATTTAATTTGGTAAGATTTCAAAAGAAAAGGTTTTAATGGTTGCTTCAAGGATTTTTTTAAAAAATGGCTAAAGATCAAATTTTAAATTTGTGAATGTTACCTGAGAAAGGTTTGCTGACTAAACAAGATTTATTCTCACTGAGTTGTGAGACATATGGTTGGCATTTATTATTTCTTGCTTTTTCTTTCACTCATACATGTCTGTTGCACTGCAACAGGAGAAAAGGTGAAATAGTAAAATTTTCGGAAGACAGTCACTTTATTGTTTACAACTAAAGAAAAATATATGTATATGCAATCGTGACACATATATAGTAATGTCTTCAAGAACACTGTTAACATTATCATATGAAAATTAGTGCAGGGCCCTTTTGTTAGATGTATTTATGTTGGTTCTAGTTTTCTTCTAGTAATTAGCATAGAATCACCAAGTAACACACCATTTAGAGAAAGTGGATTTTAAAGAAGAGATGTTTTAGAGATTCTAGAGATTCTAGGAGAGATATTTCTAGAGAGTCTGCTTTAGCAAATCACACTGGAGGACATACCTTTAAAGTGTGTTAAAAGAGTAATGCCACAAAGATTACTTTTTATTGTGAGAGTCTTTTATTCTTTTTTCTGTGATCATAATGTTAAGTTGTGGGCACCAAACTGGTTCACTCATAATAATTCAAAGGCTGAATTTCATGGTAAAGTAGACTCATAGTAAGTCAGGATACAAGAGCATCTATACTTTACAATCTTTTCCCTAGATAATAGTCTTTAATTAAGAACAAAAGCAATTCACATTTATTCATGAAAATCAGCAATGGGATTAAATTTGGATAAATATAAATGATGAGTCATTTGGAGAAGTATAAATAATCATTCTGAAAGAAACATTAGGATCACTTTTAGAAATTACCTAAATATCTATTGTATTTACTGTCAGTGCTCTGCTCTAGCAGTGTCTCTCGGCTACTTTCATCATTTTAGTCACACTTGACTCCGTGTTTTCACTCCCAACAACCAGCATCTGTTTCTCTTTGTTGGAGGTTGGCCTGAGTCTGATAGAACATCCTTTGGACATTTGTAGAGAGATAACATTTCCCGGGAATTTGTGATCACCCTTCATTCTCCCTCCACAGGCCTTGAAACATGACTAACCAATTGAAATGGTACAAACACTCCCCTTGATTCTGGCTGTGAGCTACTAAATTTCCTCTCTGGGATTGGGGCAACTTTACCTTCTGAAAGACACTGCTTGATATTGTCCTTTATTTGTACTACCTCTATTCCTGTCCTAGTTTCCCAGCGTTTTGTTGTTTTACAGGAACACTTCCTAAGAAGTTACCTTCAGATTAAACTTCTTGTCACAATCTGCTCCTGGGCAAATGGATTTTTGTGTCCAGATATGTAGATAATGATGATTATAAATTGATATGTGAATAGGTAGATATACAGATGGAGGTAATTCGTTTCCTAAAGCTGCCATAGAAAGAACTCCAGAATAGGTAGCTTTAAAATAACAAAAATTTATTCTGTTTCAGTCCTAGAAGTTAGAGGTCTGAAATCAAGGTGTCAGTAGGGTCATGCTTTCTCCGAGACTCCAGGTAGAATTCGTTCTTGCTGCTTCCTAGCTTCTGTTGGTGGCCATCAATCTTTGGTATTCCTTGGCTTGCAGATATGTTACTCCAATCTCTGCAACTGTTGTCACACGGTGCTCTCTCTATGTATCTCTCTTTTTATAAGAATAATGACTGATGTCCTTATTGGATTAAGGTCCTATTTGACTCCAATAGGACCTCATCCTAACTATTTACATTTGCAATAATTCTATTTCCAAATACTATCACATTCTCAAGTGTTGAGAGTTAGGACTTCAACATAACTTTTGGCAAAACAATTCAACCCATAACAGATGACAGATGATAGATAGATAGAAGATAGATAGATAGATGGATAGATAGATAGATAGATAGATAGATAGATAGATAGATAGACAGACAGACAGATCACAGACAGAAATATAAGGATGTCATTCTAAAGTTTTATGACTCATTATTTCTTATGATCATATCATAAATATGTTTCATGCATTCAAAGAATAAGCTGTGTGCTGAGTAGTGAGTGTATGTGAACCATGTTGTGGTGGGGAGCTTATATGCAACCCCATGCTCCTTTACTTACTTTGTCCCCCTCCTTACAACTAAAATTATACTTAGTAACTCACTAGAACTAGCCTATTACCCTAAGAAATACTTGCATTTATGGAAAGATTTCAGGTACTTACCTATTTTAAATACAAATAAAATAAAATAGTACACATAAAAGGAAAACCTCTATACCAGAGTAAAGCCTAGTCCTAATTGATTTGTTATAAAAACTTTAAAAAGAAAAAAACTTAAAAGCCAACATTATAATTTAAAAGAGGACCCATTATTAATCTCTTCAGTGAATTTTTTTTTCCTGTCAGTTTTGGAACAGTGTATGCATCCAGGAATGTATTAATCTCTTTTAAGGTTTCTAGTTTGTGTGCATAGAGGTGTATTTGTAGATGTGTTTGTAATAGTTTCTGGTGGTTATTTTAACTTTTGTGGGATCAACTGTATTATCCCCTTCATTTATAATTGTATTTATTTGGACATTCTCTCTTTTCTTCATTATTATTCTAGCTAGTGGCCTATTTTGCTTGTTAATTTTTTCACACACACACACACACACACACACACACACACACACACACACACACAAACAATTCCTGGATTCATTGATCTTTTGAATGGATTTTTGTGTCTCAATTCTTTCAGTTCAGCTCTAATTTTGGTTATTTTTTGTCTTCTGCTAGTTTTGAGGTTGATTTGTTCTTGCTTCTCTAATTCCTTCTGTTGTGATGTTAGGTTGTTAATTTGACATCTTTCTAGCTTTTTAATGTGCGCATTTAGTGTTATGAGTTTCCCCTTTAACACTGCATTAGCTGCCTCTGAGAGTTTCTGGTGTGCTGTATCTTTGTTCTCATTAGGTTCAAAGAAATTCTTGATTTCTGCTTTAATTATATTATTTAACAAAAAGTCAATCATGAGCATGTTTAATTTCCATGTAATCGCATGGTTTTGAGCAATTTTCTTAGTCTTGACTTCTATTTTATTGAGCTGTGGTCCAAGAGTGTGTCTGATATGATCTTTTTTTTTTTTTTTTTTGCATTTGCTAAAGATTGTTTTATATCCAATTATGTAGTCAATTTTACAGTGTGTGCCATGAGGTAATGAGAAGAATGTATATTATGTTGTTTTTCTCTTTATTTTATTTTTTTAAGAGACAGACTCTTGCTCTGTGTCCCAGGTTTGAGTGCAATGGTGTAATATGGGTCACTGAAGGCTCAAGCTTCTGGACCCAAGCAATCTTCCTGCTTTGGCCTTCCAGGTAGCTGCTACAACCAGTGCATGCCACTATACTCAGCTAATTTTATTTTTTATTTTTGTAGAGACAGGATCTCACTATGTTGCCTAGCTGGTCTTGAGCTCCTGACCTCAAGCAATCCTCTCACCTTGGCCTCCGAAAGAGCTTGAATTGCAGGCAGAGTACTTTTGGGTCTTGCTATTTTATCCAGCTTGTTATTCTGTGCCATTTTACTGGGGACTTCATTCCATTTACATTCAAGGTCCATATTGATGTGTATGGATTTGATACTGTCATTGTGTTGTTAGCTGGTTATTATGCTGACTCGCGTGTGTGGTTACTTTATAGTGTGACTGGTCTGTGTATTTAAGTGTGCTTTTGTATTAGCTGATAATAGTTTTTCTTTCTATGTTTATTACTGCTTTAAAGATCTCTTGTAAAGAAGGCCTGGTGGTAACGAACTCCCCCAACATTTGCTTATTTGAAAACAATCTTATTTCTCCTTTGCTTCGGAACCTTAGTTTGGCTTGATATAAAATTCTTGGAAAATTGTTTTCTTTAAAAACATTGAATATAGGCCCCCCAGTATCTTCTGGCTTGTAGGATTTCAGCTGAGAGGTCCAATATCTCTTAAAGAAAATGAAGAAATAGAATAATAAAGATTAATAAATTAATCAGCTAGAAAGTAGAAAATTTAAAAATGAATAAACAAACCCTGCAAGTGACTTTGGAAAAAACTGCTGGTTGTTCCGAAACAACTAACTAGTTGTTGTTTACTCTCTATGAAGCGACTACATTGTCTGGGGTACATACCCTGGTTCTTTCTCATGGCTGAGAAAGAATTCAGGACAGGGACACATGTGGGTGGGTTAAGGAGTGGAAAGTTTAATAGACAGAAGAATGGAGAGAAGAGAGCAGCTCCTTGCAAGAGAGAGAAACCTCTGAAAAAGTGGGAGGCAGTGAATCTCAGCAGATTTTATAGGCAGGCTAGATAAGACAGTACCTGATTTACATAGGACTCACACATTGGTTCCATCAGGCATGAAGTCTACATAGTGCTTGAGGAAGGCTGCTTGTCCCACCCTAATCTTATTATGTAAATAGACTTTCCAGTTGATTGGTGCCATCTTGTCTGCTTCTTACTGTACACTTGGCTGACAAAGAGAAGACGGAGCCGCCATTTTGAAAATGTCTAGTCGTTAGTTCCTGCCAGCATTCATACGTGCAAGCTTCCAGTTTGCAGGCTGCTGCTTGCAAGAAAATGATTTGGGGCTATTTTTCATTAAAAATAAAAGCCCCCAAGGACTCCCATGACTTTGTTATCTGCTTAAGTAATTCCTTCTTAACTCCTATATCATCTGGTTGTTTACACTCTCCATTCTTCTTTAATAATAGAGTAATTATTTTTAGCGGGGTACATTACCTTGCCACTTCAACAGGGATTGTATGTCCTGACCTCTCTAACAGCTGCGGTTGGACGGTAAGATAAGGCAGCGTATGTATAACTTTCAGGAAATGGCTTTAATTAGAAGGTTCAAAACTTCACCTTGCTGTTGGAAAAGTGGACATGATGTTTAGGGTTTAAGGATTCCTTTTGCCTCAAATGTAGAGAATGATGGTGTCATTATATAAAGGGAGTTAGCCCTTTTTGATGATACAGTCTCTCTCCATTGCCGGTAGTGGAGTGCTCACCACCAAAAGTCTATGTTGAAAAGAAAGTAACTGCTCTCTCCCTCAGCCACTGTAACTTTAAGTGTTTTATGTCTGAAACTAAAAAATCAAAATGTTTAAAGAAATTTAAAAAGATGAGTAGGCCAAATTATAAGATAAAGATGAAAATGACATATTATTAACATACATAAAAATAAAAATGTTTTCAGAAAAAAAGTTGTTTACTAATTCACTGGAATATTTTTGCAAAATTTACAATTTCCTACAAAAGATCAAAATTAATTTAAAAATTTAAATCCAAATTAACCAGTAATGATGATGATGATAATGGTTACACTAACTACTAATTCTAATAATAAGACAGTCACATGTTGCTTAACAACAAGGATACATTCTGAGAAATGCGTCTTTAGGAAATTTTGTTGTATAAACACCATAGAGCATACTTAAATAATCTAGATGGTATATCCTGCTACATACATAGGCTATATGGTTGAACCTATTACTTCTAGGCTAAAAAGCTGTTCGACATGTTACTACACTGAATATTGTAAGCAACTGTAACACAATGCTATTTGTATACCTAAACATATTTAAACATGGAAAAGATACAATAAAAATATGGTATTTTAATCTTACGTGACTGCTGTCATATATGAGGACTGTCATTGGCAGAAATGTCATTAAGTGGCAAATGACCATATATATATCATAATAAAATAGTTTTTAGCCTTAAAAATTTACAAAATCCTGGCATTTGTGACAATAAGTGAAATAAGCCAGACACAGAAAGACAAATACTGCATGATTTCATTTACATGTGGAATCCAAAATAGTCAAATTCACATAAGCAGAGAGTAGAATGGTGGTTGCCAGAGTCTTTATAGGAGGGAGAAATGGGAAGATGTTGGCCAAGGGCTGCAAAGTTTCAATTATGCATGATGCATAATTTCTGGGGATCTAATGCACAGCAAGTGATTATAGTTAACAACACCATCATATACTTGAAATTTGCTAAGAGTATACATCTCAAATGTTCTAACTAAAAAACAAACAAAAAAAAAAAAAAAAGGAAAAAATAATAAAGATGTGAGATGATAGATATTTTAAAGAGCTCAATTGTGGTAATTATTTCACAATGTACATCAAAATATAGAGTTGTATACCTTAAATATATACTTTTTGCTGGTCAATTCTACTTCAATAAAGCCAGGTAGAAAAAGAAAAACCCAGCATAAATATTTAAAAAATGATGTTACAAACATAGTTGAAGTTACTAAGAGATAAGTGTATAGAAACTGATAAAACAGTATTTTATTATAGAAAGTTACAGAAAAATCCAGGTGAAACAATAGACTGCTGCAAAGTTGTAGAAGTAGCGGCTGTGCATAAAGATTTGTTGTGGGTCATTTAGGAAATACCCCTTTTAAAATGCCTATATCACTTTTGTAGATCAACTTCTTTCAAAAAATATTTTTTGTTTACTGTATTAGTCTGTTCTCACACTGCTATACATTTTTTTTTTTTTTTTTTACCTGAGACTGGGTCATTTATGAAGAAAAGAGGTTTAACTGACTCACAGTTCTGCAGGCTTAACAGGAAGCATGAGTACGAGGCCTCAGGCAACTTATGATCATGGAGGAAGGTGAAAGGGAAGCAAGCACGTCTTACCATGGCGGAGATGAGATTTGGGTGGGAACACAGAGCCAAACTATATCATTTACCTTTACCATCAACATTATTTTTAAGTAATTATCTGCTAAGCATTTTGGTAAGCACTTGCCTTAGGCTGTCACAGTTAATTTTTCTAAGAACCTTACATAGCCAATTGCTAACATTTTGGCTATTTCACTGATAGAAAAACAGGTTTACGGGGCTTAAAATGCCTTATGGAAGGATAAACACCTAGAAATTTGGTAGAACAAGTATTCTACATAACAGCTCTTATTATGGTCCCTTAACTAGTAATTCAGAAGATATATTATGAAAGTTATAGTCAAACTGTTCACACGTTTCAGCATGGGGAAAATAACTTCATCTACATAATTGCTGGCAAGATACTTACAATTCCACACTTGATCATCAATCAATATATATTATGGCGTTGTAATGCTGTATATCGAATTGCTGATTTAAACTAATGACAAATTTTCTTTTTGGATTCTTTAGGAAACACTTTAGAAAATATTCTTAATTATTCACAAATGTTATTACTGTTAAAGGTACATGGATATATTTGGCTACAAATAGTATCCACTAAAAAATATGTATCTGGACTTGGAGTGATAGTGGTAATGATCTCTCAGGTGTATACTTATCCGTATACTTATCTAGGTATATACATTGAATATGTCCAGCTTTCTGTTTGTCACTCGTACCTCAGCAAAATAGTTTTATAATGTCTGGAAAATGAAAACAGTTATATATGTGTGTATATATATGTGTGTGTATATATGTATATATGTGTATATGTGTATATATGTGTATATATATGTGTGTATACACACACACACACATATATATATATATAATTCCAGCAGAAATGTTAGTTTATTCTAACTAGTGAAGTGGAGATAGGCACTCAATCAATATAAGGGACAAATTTGTAATTGTCAAATTAGAATTGACTAACATTGTGCTGGTTAATTTTATGTGTCAACTTGACAGGGTTAAGGGATGCCCAGATAGCTGCTAAATCATTATTTCTGCCTGTGTCTTTTATAATGTTTCTAAAAGAGATCAGCACTTAAATCAGGAGATTATGAAAAAAGATCCATTCCCACTAATGAGAGTGTGCATTGTCTAATTCACTGAGGGCCCAGACATAACAAAAAGACAGAGGAAGGGCACATTTGCCCTTTTCTTGAGCTGGCACATTCATCTTCACCTGCCCTTGAACACTGGAGTTCCTGGTTCTTAGACCTTCAGCCTGGGACTAAGAGTTACACCATTGTCTCCCCTGGTTCTCAGGCCTTAAGACTCAGACACAATTACACCACCAGCTTTCTTGATTCTCCAGCTTGCAGAAAGCACATCGTAGGACTTTACAGCATCCATAAGCGAATGAGCCAATTCCAATAATAAATTCCCTTTTATATATCTGTATACATTCTATTGATTCAGGTTCTCTGGAAAACTTTTATAGAAAAAATGTATATTCCTCTATTATTCAGCAATCAGGCAGCACTTTCCTCTAAAGATTCAGAGGAGTGTTCAAGCAACATCTGCTTTTACTACTCACTAGAAAGGCTTTGCCTCTCAATGAGGTACAAAATCAGTTTCAAAGCAGATGAAGGAGCCCTAATTCCAGTGAGGGTGTCTTCCTGGCTTAGACATACGGTGGCTTCTTTTTGTTCCCCATTTTCTATCCATTTCCTCTCAGTGCTCTGTTTCTCCATATTTATTTTGGAGTGGTTTCTGGACAACCTAATACACTCCCGTTTAATATTTTTCTCTTTATGTTTTATCTATAAGCACCTTCTTCCAAGAAATAGAAATTGGAATCTAGGTGTTCATTTCCACCCCTAGGAATTTTAGTTGAGCTGTCATTTTCCAACATACTTCTGAATTGTCTTTTTACCTTACATTGTATGTGAACAGCCTGTATGCAATCCAGTATTCTCTAGCTGCCAGTTATTGTTTTCTTGGAATTTACAGATTTTTAAATTCAAAGTCATTATGATACAACCTATTATTTTTCAGTAAATATTTATACTGCCATTGTTTTGCTTTGTGGAAGGATGTAATTCCTATCCCTGTCAATGTTGCATACACAGCTTGCTTTGACTAAAAGAATGTCATGAAGGTGACATATCTCATGTTCAAACAGAATTTACATATGCTTGGGGGTTGCCATGAAGTCTTTTTTTCCTTTCTCTTTTTTTTTTTTTTTTTGAGACAGAGTTTCATTCTGTCGCCCAGGCTGGAGTACAGTGGCACAATCTCGGCTCACTGCAAGCTCTGCCTTCAGAGTTCACGCCATTCTCCTGCCTCAGCCTCCCAAGTAGCTGGGACTACAGGCGCCCGCCACCACTCCCGGCTAACTTTTTGTGTTTTTAGTAGAGATGGGGTTTCACCGTGTTAGCCAGGATGGTCCGGATCTCCTGACTCGTGATCCGCCCGCCTCGGCCTCCAAAAGTGTTCAGATTACAGGCGTGAGCCACCGCACCGGGCCGCCTTGAACTCTTAAAGGCTGTGATTCACCATGAGAACAGCCCATGTCCCACATGGTCTGCCAAAAACACTGCCACCGACCTACAGACCATGAGCAAGAAATAAAGGTTTGTTATTGAAAGACACTGACATTTTAACGTTGCTTTTAATATAGTATCATAGAAACAGCATGTCTCAGAGTATAAGAGATCCAGATATTTGGGATTTTATTCATAACCACTCCTGTTACCACTATGTGAACATCAGGTGAGTTACTGAAAAGCTCTTCGAACAGGAAAATTTTGGGTTAAGGAGCAACTCATAAATGTAATGCCATAATTTACATTTTTGCAAGATGCTACTTAGACAAAGGTTTTTGGGGTCAAGAAGTGCATGCAGGTGTACAGTATGAGGGTTAGGGTTTCCCCTCTCAAATGTTATCTTTACTTTCTGGTACTGTAACATTTGGCTTGGTCTTCTATAAACGTACATAATTCTTTATTTAAATTTATTTATCTCTTCAGACTCTGTCCTTTCTAAAAATGCTAATTTTGGTTTAATTATTCCGAAGCACTTACCACTTTTTTTTCCCCCAGGATTCTTTACCTTGGAAATCTTATTTTTACTTCTTAAGACACTGTTTCTATTGATTCTCATGAAGCTAACTTCTATTATTATTCACAGTGCAGCAGAGGCAGAAACTCCTCAGGGAGGCCTGTCCTGTCTATTCTTGTGTAGATACCTTGTCTCAGTAATATTTGCTCTTAAACCATTTTCCTTTCTCTCTTATTTGGCTAATAGCCCGTAGAGATAAGAGATTATGCCATGTTTATCTGTACCTGCAACATTGTAAGTGCTTACTAAATATGAATGTATGAGGTTTTGTTTGTTTGTTTTTCTGTTCTTTCTGAGAATCTCTAATTTGTTAGTGCTTTTGATTCTAGCCAGATTTTTTCCATTGTATGACACTAAAGTAAAGTAAGGTAGCTGTGTGTATCTAACTGAACTATCGCATGCTATATATTTATGTATTTACTTCCCCAAAGGATTTCTGGCAAAAGCTCACTGGAACAAGAAAATTAAAGAAATACATGATATACTGCTTTAGAAAAACAAGCTAATTCATTTGCAAATTGAAACTCAGGATTACTTTTAAAATCCCTTGAAGCCACAGAACATATGAAAACAAAACATAGGTCTAAGCATAAAACAGGGAATAATATACAATATAATTAGAAAATTGCAATTTTCCTGATGATAAATTCTAACAAAATTTTGTACTATAAATAATATAAACTAAAAAAAATTAGTAACAATTTTTAAGATAAATTTCTAGAAAAAAATGTAAATAGCCTCATCTGAACATTTCTTAATTAGGCCTTTGATAATAGCCAAAAACATAATATAAATTTTAACTATGCACTTGCTGTTACAGCCTGTGAAAAACCTAGAGACCAGGGTTCATGCTTTATTCATGTTTATTCACCTGAGATCAAGTACTACCCCACACCATATAAGTAATGAATTTAACTATAACCTTTTGGCCTGTTAGCTAACAGTTAAGTGAATGTGATTTAGATACAAAATGCCATATTATATGTGTGATATATAATATATATTTTAAAGTATCCTCAAATATATAGTTATATAAAATTATTTTTAATTATGTCTTTCCAATGTATTTTCAATGTATCTCTCAATACTCTGGAAAACAGATATTTTAAGTTTAAACATTTTGAATGAAAAGTACTTAATTATTTAAAAAAATCATGCAGAAAATTAATTTGGGGTTATAAAATCAAAATAATAATATTCACATCTCACAAAGTCATTTTCTAAATTAAAACTTTCTATGGAATTTTACAGAAGTTATTTCTAGTCCAAAATTTCAATTTAAAATTTTTTAAAAAACTAATTTTTCAATAATTAAGCCAATAATTAAGGTAATTGATGTAAAATAAGAACATTTTAAATGCCAGCATTTGAAAACAGTTTTTATCAAAATCAACAAAATGAACACACAATATTAAATTTATGTAAATAGTACTCCACATCAAGAGGTAAACAATTTAAGTTTTGAGTCATATGCCAGAAAGCATAGAATACATTTTCTAGCATCAATCATAATAAATAATATATTCTCAATTCATACTTACGTTTCTCAATATCTTGTTGTTACATTACTTAATCAGTAAAGTATCATATCTTTAAACTTGATATAGTTGTTTTATCTGGGTCTTTCAGAAAATCAGTCAAGTTACAGTTTAAAAGGACAGTGAATAGTTTAAGCATTTTTGCAATTACTCCCATCATGTCACAGTAAAGAGAAAATATTTATGATATTAGTATGTGTTATAATGCTCTAAGATTAGGGAAAGTATAAATGGATGTCTTTGGAAGTTCATACTTTCATAACTAATATAAAATTATTAGTCAACTAATATTTTTATTCTTTAATATACTTACCTTCCAGTGTTGAACAGTCTCAGTTCAAAGAGAATGAGTAGGAGCATATTTTTCATAATCAAACTTCTTTCTATTGTTTCAGTAACACGTCTGAGGAGAGCACCTAATTGATGAAAAAGCCAGATAGTGATACTGTGAGAGTTGAAGAAACCAAGAATCTTGGATTATGTTAACATGAACGGTTATGTTGATTAACCTTCATAAATTCCCCCAATTGTCTACGTGTATAAATGATAATAAAACAAAAGGACTGCCCTATTTGAAATATTGGGAAGTAAAATGATCAATCTAGAGAATACAGATCTTTGAAATAAATTCTAATCTAAATTCCCAATTACTCTAATAAAAGGGAAATGAAATAGCAAGGTCTGTATGTTATGTAATTGTGAAGTTTCATCTTTATAATAGATGAATTGTAAATGTACTAGATCAAATTTTAAATTTGTACCAGATAAATTGATTGTGCTAGATCAAATTGTAAAGTTGATCATTTATCCGATCCATAATTTATTCACGAAGGGCTGAAGTTGTTGTGCCTGGCAGAAATGAGTGTCAAATAAAAGTCCACCATGACTTCTTCATAAAATCTACAGTGAGTACAGGAAGATTATCAGTCAACAAAAGCAACTACAATTAAGCCTTGAAGTATAAGCTATGCAGGTCCACTTATTACTCCTATTTCCTTCTGCCTTTTTCACCCCTGAAGCAATAAGACCAACCACTCCTCTTCCTCATCCACCTTAGCCTAGTGAACAGTAAGTCTATTATGATGGAAACCTTTATGATGATCCACTTCCACTTAACAAACAATAAATATATTTTTTCTTCCTTTGATATTCTTAGTAGCATTTTCTATTCTTTAGCTTACTTTATTGTAAGAATACAGTGTATAATACATGAAACATATGAAACGTGTTAATTGATTGTCCATGTTACTGATAAAGTTTCCAGTGAACAGTAGATTATTAGTAGTTACGTTTTTGAGAAGTCTAAGGTCATATATTTGTTGTGGATATTTGTTGTGGAGGGTGTCAGTTCCCCTAACCCCCACATTATTCAAGAGTCAACTGTATATTGTAAAATTAAAATGGATAAGTCAGAGAATAAATTTATTAACATGTAATGAAAGTCTAGGATACACAGCCATATTTATTTCTAGGAAAGTCAGTTATAAATGGAATTTTAGTAATACACCTATACATTCTGTCTGTCTTCAAAGATTAAGATGGTAGGATTTACAACTTAATAATGTGATTCTGGAGATGGATTGAAAGCTCTACAGAGCATGCATAGATCTCTTTTGAAGTGATTAATATAAAGAGGTACCCTTTTTTGAAACATGGGAAAAATCATAATTAATAACTGTCCTAGTGCTTCCTTGCCTTTTAAAAAAACATAAGAAGAAATTATAGGAAAAGGAATGCAAGATAAAAGGATGTGATGATAATTTATTATTTTCACAGAAAAGAATAAAGCAAACAAATTCAACCGAGATTCTAAATCAGTTTCTTAACAAATGCATGTTGTAGCTTTTGCAGCTACTATTAGAGAATCAAGGTTGATTCAAGTAAGAACTGATGCAGTGGATCTGCAGAGATCCACAAATTTAAGGTCTTCATTCTGTGAAGTGAGAGTTAAGAGTCAATATACAAAAGCATTCAGCTTGTACCTCTGGTCTTTTGTTGTTGTTGTTGTTGTTTTTTTAACTTATAAAGACAAGAACACCAATCTGCTTCTAGGCATGCACAGCTGTTCACCTCTGTGAAGTCCAAAGCATTTCTATTAACAACGCTCCACTTTAACTTCATTTTATTTTCAAAGCAGAAGTTTATTGAATGCTTGTATTAATCCATTCATGCATTGCTATAAAGACATGCCTGGGCCTGGGTAATTTATAAGAAAACAGGTTTAATTGGCTCATGATTCTGCCGGCTGTACAGGAAGCATGGCGATATCTGCTTGGCTTCTGGGGAAACCTCAGGAAACTTACAATGACAAGAGAAGCAAAGGAGGAGTGAGCACTTCACATAGCCCAAACAGGAGGAAAAGAGAGAGGGCAGAGGCATCACACACTTTCAAACAACCAGCTCTCATGAGAACTAACTATCCTTATAACAACACTAAGTGGGGATGGCGTTAAACCATGAGAAATCGCCCCCATTAGCCAGTCACCTCCCACCAGTCCCTACCTCCAGCACTGGGGATTACAATTCAATATGAAACCAAACCATATCAAGGCTCTAGAATTGTTGGGATTTTGTGAACTGAATTAATCAAAATCAGTATTACTAGGCTTGTAAATTACTTCACATTATTTATAATGATAATATTTCTGGTAATTAATTAAACAATATTCTGATTTCATAGAATGAGGTAAAGAAGGACCATGCCATACAAAGAGGAGGCTTTACTCTTCTCCAGAAGCACATATGAGCCTCAGTATTTAGGCTAGACAATGTGATTCATGCAGATATATCAACATAGGGATATAGCAAGTTTTGTGGGGAGAACTGAAAACTCAACCCTTTCTGTAACCATATGGCAGAATAGTCATGGAATAAAGACTTGTTTCACTTACACAAAAACAAATCATTAAAATTAGGACTGAACTTTTGGGCCAGGTGCAGTGGCTCATGTCTATAATCTCAGCACGTTGGGAGGCTGAGACAGGTGGAACACTTGAGGCCAGGAGTTCGGCACCAGCCTGGCCAATATGGAGAAACCTTGTCTCTACTAAAAATGCAAAAAGAAAAAAAAATAGCTAAGTGTGATGGCACATGCCTATAATCCCAGCTACTCAGGAGGCTGAGGCATGAGAATTGTTTGAACCTGGAGGTGGAGGTTGTAGTGAGCTGAAATAATGCCACTGCACTCCAGCTTGGGTGACACAGTGAGACTGTCTTAAAAAAAGAATACCCCGACAACTTCAATTGAATTAAAAATATGATTTTCTGTCTTAATATCTGTATGCAAATGATAGACAGATATAGTTGCAAGGATTATCATCATATATATCTATCTATTTGCATACATAGAGAGAAATGGCTAGATATAGATGTATTTATCTTACAGGTACTAGGCAAGAGCCCAAGTGAGTAAAATTCCTTTAACTTGAAAATGAAAACTCAATATCATAACAACTAACAGTGGCAATATTAATTTTAAAAGAATTTGCTTGACATATCAAATACTTAAAATTCCTTTTCTCTCTCTGAAGGAAGGAAAGCTGGTGCTGTGACTGCTACAAGTCAATACTTGCTTTTTATATTTATTTGATCTTAAATATTCATGCTTCACAATAAACCCACCAACAGGTTTTGAATTTCTTATCTTATTTAAAGATCATTTGGAAGATTCTTCTACTTTCAATTTATTAAGGCTCAAAAATTGTTTTACTTCCCTCCACAACAAAAATTTATCGCTACCTGAAACTTGAGAAAGCTGCTTATTGAAAGCCAGCTGATTTCATGGGAATGTAATGTAACAACCTCACCACACTTTATAAGAAGCTGATGAGACAAGAGACTAATTGTTCCAGGTTTGAATATTTTCATGACATAGCTCTTCACATCATTTAGCATAAGATACATCTTCCTTGGTCCGCTTGATCATGAATGAGTTGTTAGAATTAAATATAATTGCTTTAACAAATTATTTTATTTTTCCCATAACTACAGTTCAGAATTCAAAAGCAAAACCAAAATTTATTAAAGAGCTAGAATATAAATCATCTGCAAAAGGTGGAAATGAGTTCAAATGAAGTAATTTGAAGGTAAAGCAAAAATGACTTCAACAAACCCTGACAGGCCCTGAGTATACAAAGCATTATTGTAAGGTTAAAAAGTTGATATTATTCATCTCTAATTAGCACCTAAAATTTAACTTCAGCTGTCATAAACATTACATTAAATTAGATATAATTATGGACTTGTTACCACAACCAGGAAGAAACTAGAGTGAATTATTCATCCTCGTATTTAACTATCTTTGGGTGACTAGTCCTGCGCCCAAGTGGATAAATTAAATCAGAACCAATTTTAGGGCAGTAAAAGATTACTGAGATTGTACATGCAGAAGAAAGCCCTATGTGAGTATAACTACTTTTGGTAGTTAGTAAGAACAAATATGTTCTCTATGTTGGCTTAAAATGTCCTTTAATCTAAAACACATACACCTTGTATTATTTACATAGGCCTCACTAAGCCTAATTTTTGTGAGTGAGGACACATCCACTCATGCTGACCGAAAAACTAGTCAATATACATTCTGCTTTGAGCATCATTCTATATTTGAATCTGAACTCCCTGGCCCACATAGCTTCTGAGATAATATAACACATCATTAAAATTGGGTTGGGTTTTACCAAAGTTTCATTCTAGGACTTCTCTTGTGATATACCAATTTTGTTAATTCTTTTCTCTTTGTCCTACTTCATCTTGTCTCATGCAATTTTCTCTGAGAAACTGCCTACTCATTTCAGTAGTCTTATTATTCTATCAGATGATCATGAAACTATGTGCCATCACATTCTAAAATTTAATTATAAATATAGTATTTAGTGTTTTATTATCCTGCACACATTGCGAAATATTATGTATGCTTGCTTCACTTGTGAAAAGGAATATTTATACACTACTTCAACTCTGTAACTCCACATTGAATTTGAGCCCTCTCTCCAAAATTATAAAAATAATCCAGTACCTCTCACATTCCATATGACACAGATTAGTTTCTTAGCAAAGCAAAAGATTTCACAATAGGAGTAGAAAACACTGGGAGAATACAGAAGGCTCAAGGAATTAGAACAAAGTAGATAATAATGGCTAACACTAATTTTGTGTTTACTAAGTACTAAGTAAACAAATGAGGCATTTCATTGGTATTACTGCATTTTTCTTCTTAATAAACTAGTGAGGTCATCACCAGTAATATACCCATTTACGCGTAAGTAATGGAGAATAAACAGCGTTACAAAGATTGCACATCTAGGTGTTATTAAAGTTGATAATTTAATACTGTCTCAAAAGCCCATACTAATGCATTAATATATCATATTCTAAACATTTTGTGGCATCTGCTCAGGTATGTTTCTGCCTGAAATAATGTAAATAAAAATAGTTAACACTTACTGATTTTTTTTTAATATGCACTGGAACCTCTGCTAAGAACTTATGTCCACTACATTAGGTCCAATACACTATAAGCTATTTTAAAGAAGTAAATATATATAATTTCACTGTTCATTCGGTGGCCAGGCTGTATGGCCAAGGTTAAAAGGCAGATAAGTGTCACCAGGGAAAAATCCAGCATGATTCAAGGTCACTGAAACGAGACAACATGCACACCAGCCTCCGGTGGTAGAGAGTTTACTTACAGCAAGATGAGAGAAAGTATATGCGGGATCTGGTCCTTGGTGATCTGTGGGTGCCCTCCTGGCCAGCAGGTTCATTCAGCTACCTTTACGGCCCCTATAGCTGCTCTCTCCACTTTATACTGCAGTGGACGGACCCATCCTTTGTGGGGCCTGAAATATAGAAACGTGGAGGCATGCCTGAGAGCCACTGATGCAGGTACCTAAGAAGAACAAAGGCATGTACTTCAAGCCCAGACCATGAAAAGATGTTCCCTCACAAACAGATGTACCCATTCAGGCCCCAGGTCACTCTTAAGCAGCAGATCAGAGCACAAGAATGTCCACATGCTACCTTTTTCAAGATAAACAATAAAATATTATATTATTTTATTACTTTACCTTACCTAACCTTTCCTTACCTTACACTGTATAATATCACATCACATTAGGTACTTACTGTTTTGGGAAATGCAGAGTTTTTTTCTGACAGGTTCTTTACTTTATGGGAAAAATATGTATATGCTGAGTATAACCTTTTAGAACATCTACATTTCCATTTCATTGTTGTCATGATCTATGGAACTTCAAAGAAAGATGGAATCAGGATACAGGACAACATTGTTTTGTAACTTCAATTATTGTATGTTGTTAGTCTTTTTGAAATATACAAGAATGAACTGGATTTTCCACATCCAGCATAGTAAAGAACTCTGAAAATGTGATCCTCCGAAAAAGAAAGAAAGAAAGAAAGAAGGAAAGAAGGAAAGAAGGAAAGGAAGGAAGGAAGGAAGGAAGGAAGGAAGGAAGGAAGGAAGGAAGGAAGGAAGGAAGGAAGGAAGGAAGGAAGGAAGGAAGGAAGGAAAGAAAGAAAGAAGGAAGGAAGAAGCACTGGCAAAGCTGTTCAATTCAACCTTTTCAAAACTTTGGAAATTAACTCTGCTTGTACCAATCCAAGGCATGTTGTTTTAAGAATAACTTGCTGCATCTCAGTGTTCTCCACTAAATTTACCTACTTGAAGACAGCCCCTAAGGGTTATTTGCTTTTGTGTCTCCATCATCTCGCACAGTTTCTACTATATAGCTTGTGTTCAGTCAACATTTCTGGAATAATGAAGGCTCATCCAAACCTGTTACAGAGAGCCTTCCCAAGCCCTGCAAGTCAGTGATGACTGTCTTCAGCATCTGCAGCACTCAGCAAACCCTTATAAAACATCTACAGAAAGAAGACTTCTCCATGGGGCTGGGCTTGCAGCCCGCCCCCTGTGGTGTTTTCACTTTGTCCCATAACTGATCCACCTCTCTACTCCCCATTGCCACAAGCAATCTACCTAAAAAATAAATCTGACCAGGCAATATCTTGGTTAGTAAGTGTCTTAGCCAGTTTTGGCTGCTATAACAAAATATCATAGACTGGGTGGTTGCAACAACAGAAATGTATTTCTCACAGTTCTGGAGGCTGAGAAATCCAAGATCAATGCTGGTAGATCTGATGTCTGGTGAGGGTCACCTCCCTGGTTTGCAAATAGTCATCTTTTCATCATTTCCTTACATGGCAGAGAGCAGAGATCATCTTTCTTTGTGTCTTCTTTTAAAGACATAATCCCATTCATAAGGGCTCCAGCCTTATTACCTAATCACTTCCCAAAGGTACCACCTCTTAAAACCATCACATGAGATACTAGGATTTCACCATATGAATTTGGAGGAAATACAAGCATTCAGTCCACAATGGTAACTTTTTATTTTTGTAATTTTTTTAGTATTAATATCCAAAGATGGCATGACTATTCTTTACAATGCTTTTGGAAAGCAGTTTAAAAATATCATAATTGACTCAGTCATGCCACTCAAGAAAATCTATTCTAAAGAATAAGCATCAATGGAAAATTACAACATAAACAACAACAAAAATAATCAGAAGGTAAAATATGTAACAATCAAATTTGGTTTTGATGTTTTAGCAGCCTCCTATGGAAATTTTAGAGGTGGTATACTATATATTACCCAGATAAATAAAAGGATGTATATTCCCTAAAGTCTCTCTTATTCTACTAGTAGCTTATCTTAAAGTCTTCATGGAAGGTTTGATAATAACCAATCAGAATATTTAAAGAAAAATATAACAGCTAGAACAAATAGAATTATCAGGTTTATAGCGGATCTAAAAGCAAATGGTATTTTGTGTACAGAATTACTGAAGATTTAGTAGAAATTTCCTCTGGGAATATGACTTGATTTGTTTCTTATTTGTTGAGGGAGAAAATCTCCTTGCCTCATTTTGCGTGGCTTGTTTGTAATATTTACTGCTGTAAATTGAATTTTCTATCATGCTTACATGCAAACCATCTCTCAGCTTTTCAGTTTTTCCTTCTAATTACTTTTAGATTTAGATTCTCTATATAAAAATCTGCATCTCAAACTATGTTTTCCTCTCTCAAGAATGATTATATCTCTCATGTCTTATCTGCCTCTTTCTCTTTGATTTTCCTTTTAAAGTCATATCTAGCATTGTATTTAGTAACATTTTAAGAATAGTTTACTTTCAAAAAAATCATTTCAGTATAATATGTTAATATCATTTTCTGTACATTCTAGTTGAAGGAAAGATCATGTCTCATATAAAATAATACACTCATATTTGCATGTGATCAGTCTAAAACTGGTTTACTGGGTTAAGTAAAATGCTAGAACTTGTATGACATTATATTGTGAAGCGTATTGAAATACTAAGCTAAGTAACATTACCATAAGTGATGTCCCACTGATGTTCATTGTTTCAAGTAAATTTTTTCCACTCCTATACAAACGGTAGCATTAAAAAAATAAAAATAACACTCTCGAAGTGTTCTAAATCATAAGAAATACTTAAAAATATATATACCATGATTTTTCAACTCCAGGCCTTTGCAGAGGGTACCCTATCTCAGAACACTCCCCATTTTCTGTTTACCTGACAAGACTCCTGTTTATATTTTAGACTAAGTCAAAAATGTCTTTCTGTGCAGAGACTTTCCCTAATCAATTCATTCTCTGTGCTAACTTTGTTATGATTACTACATGGTGCTGTGATTTACTTCCTCTAAAAACCTGTCACTCACTTTGTTATACTATTTATTATACAGTGACCTAGGCTGGCCTGATGATAGTACTTTATTCCAGTGGCTACCATGATTGATTCAGAGTTGGCACATAATCCAGCCAAGGTTAATTATCATCATCTCTCTCTGTCTCTCTCACTTTGAGTGGAAGAAGTTATCTGCATTCTCTTGTTTTATCAAGAGCTTTACCCATCTTCTCTTTTCTGAATGTTGACCAATAGAACATCCTATTCAGCAAGAGAAAGGAAAGAAATGTTGCATGCAGAGAAAAATTAATGTGAGGAAAAGAAGAAAAGTAAAATGCCTGGAAACATCAAGGTCTTTGATTTAAATATTTCCAGAATGTACACTTATTCTTCATGATTATGCAAACACACTAATACTCATTTAGGCTGAAGCTAATTTGAGATAAGTTAATGTCACGTGGAACTGAAAGATTCCTGACTAATATGCATACCTATGTTAAGATTAGGATTGAGTTTTAGTGCTGGCAAAACTTAGCTCAGTCAATTAACAGTTGATTAAAAGCATTTTATCTACATTTTCTGTAGGATTACATTCTAAGGCACTAAAGCGGAGGGTGTTCTCTTTTATATTTCTTTGAATACTGAGTAGGAGATAAAATTACTCAACTATTCATGACAGAAGGAAGCTAAAGGGAGAAATATATAGTTCAGTACTTAACAATTAGGAGTTCAAATTCCTGGAGGCTAAAAATCTAAAAGAAAAACATCATGAGGAGGAAAAGGAGAGACATCTCCATGTTTCTTTGGTGTACTCCCTCTCCTTTTGTAATAAGGTACACAACAGAGAAGTCCCATTAAAAACCAAATGCCAACAAACGGTATATTCAAGTTGTTGGTATTTTTAATTAAAATTTCCTAGTTATTGTTGTAGTGAGAAGAGCATTTTCAATTTCTTACATAACAATAGTGGATAGGGAGTTACAAATGGTGAAAATCAATTACATTTGGCTCTACCATATGGAGAGCTAAGCATTTCAGAATTAGTTTTTCCTGGCATATGCACCTTTGTATTTTACAAGGGATCCGGAGACTATGCATTACACAGACGTTAAAAACAAACAAACAAACAAAAAACAAACGGGGAGCTTTATTGTGTCATTCCCTAGTGTCTAGACAGTTTGAATTCTTCTCAAGTGACTTGGCATTTTCTTATAGATCAGTTAACAAAAAACATGTTGTCACAAAAGAGGGACAGATCACTAAAGAGTTAATTTGGTTATAGTTGTTCGGTTTAATGCTTTGCTCTCTCTTAAAGCTTTACTTGCAATCCCACAGTAATTGTCCTGCAAGCATGAGCACTGACACCCCAAGGAGACAGCAAGCCAGAAACAAATTGAGTATTTATATTAGAAAGGAGGAAACCAGGGAGACATAGACCTATAGAAGCACATCCACATGGTTGCACACACAAGCTGACTCAGGCGTTTTGTTTGTACTTTGTAATAGATTTTGCACACTGTGGTTGTCAGGGCAACAGTCAGAGGACAACAGATCTTCACAAATAATGGAAGTGAAGGTTAGTAGTAAATGTACTGTAAATTAAAATCTAGTGAGTAAAGCCGTAATGGCATAAATTTGACATCTATATAAAACTGTCTTTTTAAGCTGACTCATCTTTTTGTCAGTCAGTCTAGTTTGAAGCATATTGCTGATGTGATTGGCCTTTTAATCAACTTGAAAATGTCTCATTTGTAAAGCAGTAGGGAGGGGAGAGGTTCATCTGAGAAGTCATCTTATGCTATTGACCTCATGCTTTCTCCATGTCACAAATAGAAGCGAAGTTTCTGATCATCTACTACTATGGCCTTCTATGCTCTGTTATCTGTTGTAATCCTATAAATCTAGCCTTTATTAAGTAAGAGAGAAACATGTAAGTAATTTCTCTAGTTTACATTTCTCTAGGAGTTGTATTTAGAACAGATAATACATTGGAGTCTATCCATATGTAAGAAACATTTTGATGAACTATATCAAAGCCTTGGGATTGGGTTAATTGTGACATTTGCTGACCTTGTGACTTTGAAATCAGCTGAAAATTTAAAAAGAAATTTTAAAACTGAAGACTTTTAAACCTAATGTATTCAGGCATTTTCTAGAACATTTTTCTTCTTCTTTCTCTTGTTATTCTGGAAGAGAAAAGACGACTATTTTCAAGAGACACCTGCTAACTGCCAAATATATTAAGACATACTTGTTGAAGAGCCAGAGTTTGTAAACATTAAAAGACGTGATAGTTCAGGTTCCGTTACTGAGATGAAATTGTTATAACTCTTGAGTCAACGGTAAGATTTTCAACAGGTTTCAGCGTGAGGCTCTGGTGCCTTTCACTGTTGACAGAGTTCTCTAAAATAACCTGAACCTGCATATGTCACGATGAAATATATATGCGGGATACTTTAGTTGACTTTGTGTATATTTGGCCAAGGTTGTTCAGAGTTAAGATCTTGAATAGCAAATTTTGTCTTACGTTGTGTTTTTGACCAAAATTAACACAAATACTCCACTTCCAACACCAGTTTCCCTGAAGCTATGTATTAAAAGTATCACACAAGCACTAGTTTCCATGATGCTTCTTCTATAAAACAAGAATAAAAACATCTTGGCTCTGTGAATTTTTATAATCTGTACCATATTGAGCAAACTTTCACAAGAAAGTTTCGAATAAAAACCTCTTCCAGGGAAATCAAAATTCTAGTTTAAACAAACTTTAGAAGGATATTAACAGAAAACACGGTGGTAGTGATAATCATGATGCAATTGAGTCCACATCAGTAGCTTATTAATGGGATACTGGATTAATTGACATGATAAGCATATAATCAGCTTGAAAGTGCTTATCTTTTCCTGACATAGTATGGTGGTTCTATGGGTTCTTTCAGATGTTTGTTCTAATTTGGTATAAACCAACTGGATTGTGTGCTATTGGGGTGTAGAAGCAGAGGAAGTTGCATTTTGTTAACTCTACTGGCAATCATAAAAAAGTATTGGAATTTCAACTTGGTCTTCCTCATATTATATGAGCTGAAATGAGTCTAAAAATGAAAATATCCCACAGCAATCTAATATGCATGTCCTTCTCATTTTGCCTAGTTCATTAAAGCCTCTATATTTCTTATATAATTATATTATTAAAGTATATTTATAAGATTAAGTAAAAATAAGAAATACAGCCATTAGGTAGTAAAATAGTATATAGATATTATCCTGGATTAAATAAAAATAATATGTTACAATATTAGGTAGAATGTATTAAATAGTTATGAACCATGTCCTGAAAGAGGTAATAGTAAGGTGATTAACCACCATTTGAGAGACATTGGAGACAACAGAGTTACAAAAGAGAGGAAGAAAAAAGAGGGGAAGGTGCAGAGACACAAAAATGTAAATTAACATTTCAGTACCAAGGACAGTGAAAGCACATGAGTTTGACTGAGTTGGAATGGCATATTCATTTATTCATTTACTAAACAAAAATGCAGAATGCCTGTTATATTTCAGGCACTTCAATAGTTAGGATTATCACATATGATATGAAATGCCCAGCTAAATTTGAATTTCAAATAAACAACAAGTATGTTTTCAGAGGATATGTGACCCTTGCAATATTTAGGACATGCTTATACTAAGAACTTACTTTTTTTTGTTTATCTGAAAATCACCTTTAAGTGGAGGTTCTGTATTTTACATTTGCTAAATCTGGTGACCCTAAATAGATGTGGAGAGAGAGTGATAAAAAATACATAGTATTTGATGTCATACAACTTAGAAGCATAGACCTGTATGAAAATAGACAGATGTTTTGATTGCCAAAACTTGTACACTTAAAATATTAATAGAGAGAAATAAAACTTTTTTTAGGGAAATTAAGTGGTTTGACTCACTACCTCAACTTTATTTAACCCTTTCAAGTCAAATCTATTTCTGACCATCCATGCAAATGCTGGTTGCCTTCATCACCTGGTGGAGGTAGTAGATCTTAAACATAATCCATTCAGCAAATCTACAAAAATCGTTATTTCATGAATACTTGGTAATTTAATATGAGAAGCATATTACCAATACAATGCATAGTTTAACTGTCTTTGTTGAAACCAGCATTCAAAACTCTTTGAGCCTATGTTTATTTTAACATGAATAATTAGCTAACTTTTTGGTTAATAAACAGTTATTTTCCTTAATAATTGTTAAATGGTTTATCTCAATTTTATCTATAAATGTACACTGTCTCTTTAGATGTGTTATTGGTTAAGATATCATCTGGTTGTAATTCACAACACAACATTTTAATGACTGTAAATAGTAAGATTTGTTCAGCTTTATTTTTTTTCACCCTCTCTCTCTCCCATAAGCATGAGGCAGACATTCCCTTTCTGCTCTACTTTTTTTAATGTTTGCCTTTCATTCTCAAGGTTTCAATTTTGATTTTTTTTTTTTTTTTTTTTTTTTTGAGACAGTGTTTTTCTCTTGTTACTGAGGCTGGAGTGCAATGGCATGATCTCAGCTCACTGCAACCTCCGCCTCACAGGTTCAACCAATTCTCCTGCCTCAGCCTCCAAAGCAGCTGGGATTACAGGCATGCACCACTATGCCTGGCTAATTTTGTATTTTTGTATTTTGCACCCGCCTGGTCCTCCCAAAGTGCTGGGATTACAAGCATGAGCACCTGAGCCCAGCGACTTTCCAAGTCTCAAAATGACTACTGCAACTCCAGTCACTGCATATGCATTACTGGAGAAAATAAAAAAAGAAACTCCAAGCATGTCTCTTTAAGGCATATTAATATTTGTGTATGTGCGTCTTATTACTTTTTACATTAAGGTAAAATTCTTGTTACATAAAATTCGCTATTTTAAAGTGTACAGTTCAGTAACATATAGTGCATTCACAATTTTGTGTGATCATCAATCTCTATCTAGTTCTAAAACATTTTTGCCACCACAAAAGAAAGCCCTGTACCAATTAAGTGGTTTCTTCCCAGCTCATATAAAGTATTAATCTGTTTTCTATCTCTATGCATTCAACTATTCTGGATATTTCATACATATAGAATCATACACTTTGTCTTTTTTGTCTAACTTCTTTCACTTAGCATAATATCTTTAAAGTTGATTCACATTGTGGTATGTATTAGTACTTCACTCCTTTTTTTTTTTTTCTTCTTCTTCTTCTTTTGGACAGAGTGTCGCTCTGTCACCCAGGCTGGAGTGTGCAGTGGTGCGATCTCGGCTTACTGCAAGCTCTGCCTCCCGGGTTCATGCCATTCTCCTGCCTCAGCCTCCCGAGTAGCTGGGACTACAGGTGCCCGCCACCTCACCCGGCTAGTTTTTTGGGTTTTTTGTTTTGTTTTGTTTTGTTTTTGTATTGTTTTAGTAGAGATGGGGTTTCACCGTGTTAGCCAGGATGGTCTCGATCTCCTGACCTTGTGATCCGCCCGTCTCGGCCTCCCAAAGTGCTGGTATTTACAGTCATGAGCCACCGCACCTGGTCTACTTTACTCCTTTTTTATGACTACCTAAAATTCAATTGTATGGATATAACCCATTTTCTTTCCATTCATCTGTTGATGGACATTTGATGTGTTTCTACCTTTCGGCTATTGAGAATAGTGCTGTTATAATCGCTCATACAAGTATTTGTTTAAGTACCTGTTTTCAATTTTGGGGGGCTATATACGTAGGAATAGAATTTCTGGCTCATAGATAATTCTATGTTTAACTTTTTAAAGAGCCACTGCCAAACTCTTTTCCAAAGAGACTATGACAATTTACATGCCAATCACCAATAATGATGGGTACTATTTTTTCACATCTTTGCCAATTACTGCTATTTTTCATTAAATAATTATAGCCATGAATGCGAAGTGGTATCCCATTGTGGTTTTGATTTCCATTATTCTACTAAACAATGATGTTGAGCATCTTTTTATGTGTTTGTTAGTATTTGCATAATTTCTTTGGAGAAATGTTTATTCAAATCTTTCACTCATTTTTAAATTGAATTGTCTGCTTTTTTGTTTTTAAGCTGTAAGAGTTCTTTTGTTGTTGAGTTGTAAGAGTTCTTTACATATTCTGGATATTAGACACATATCAAGTATATATTTTTCAAATATTTCTTTCATTTCAAGGTTGACTTCTTACATCCTTGATATAATCTTTGATGCAAATTTTTTAAAATTTTATGAAGTCCAATTTAATTTTTATGAAGTCGTATATTTTTAGCTGTTACAATTAGTTCTTTGATCTATTTTGAGTTGATTTGTCTGTTTACCGTAGGACAGGCATCCACCTTCAATATTTTCCATGTAGATATACAGTTGATCAAACAGCATTTGTTGAAGAGATTCTCCTTTCCCCATTGGCTGGTCTTTGCATCCACGTTAAAAATCAGTTGAACACAGAGCATGGGATTATGTATGGCCTCTCAATTCTATTACATTGTTCTATATGTCTATTATTACACCAACACCCTACTGTTATATTACAGTAGCTTTGCAGTAAGCTTTGAAATTGGAAAGTGTTAGTCCTCCAATTTTGATTTTCCTTCAACATTGCTGTGTGTATTTTGGATCGCTTACAGATCAGCTTTTTAAAATCTGCAATAACAACAAAATAACATTTCAATATTTTTGTTGAGATTGCATTGTGTCTTCTGATCACTTTGGGTAGTATTTCCATTTTATCAATATCAAGTCTTCCAATACATGAACACAGCATGTTTTTCTATGAGACATTATTTTTAATAACACTTTGTCAGCCATTAACATAGGCCACTGCCATATCATATCCTTGTAACTAACAGGAAACCTTGGAGATTAAGTTCAGCTCTTGCTGACCTGAAAGTTTCAGTGTTAAGTTATAAAGAAGGAATATAAAATTAATATTGAGGAATTGAGTAATTGGCATGTCTGCTATACCTCATTATGATCAAACTGATGTAGAACTCAGTTTCAAGTTTCATAATCATGTTTTTGAATGCATTAAAAATTAGTACTTTTTTTAAATGAAATTATCTAAAATTGTAGAAAGCTAAGAACCACTCCTTGAAGAGCTGTGGCTGTTACTGGAGCCCCTACACGTGGGTCTCATGTCATGAAAGCTGGCTTCTCAGAGTCAACAATTTCAAGAGACAGGAAGTAGGTTTAGCCCTGCAAACTGATATAGCATCAATTCTGACACATTATACTGGTCAAAGGACTCATAAAGTCTATATGTATTGCAGATCGAGAGAAAGAGGGCCCACTGCTAGATGAGAGGAGTATGAAAATATTTGCAGCTGTATGTAGACCAATAAAATCTGCTCCTGAGCCACAAATTATTTACATTCCTGACACATACAGAATACCCCATTTCTAATACTCTAAAATGTTTAACCCATTAGTCAAACAGGATTAGGCTTAAGATCCAAGGTCTCATCATATAAATCAGGTTCAGGAATGAATTATATTTCAGGTGCAGTTATTGTTAGCTGTAAAGATCCATGAACTAAAGAGACAAGGTATCTGCCTATTGTTACCTGTAAATATCTGTAAACCAAAGAGACAAGTTATCTGCCTCGAATTATTCTGAAGAATTAATATAGGATAAAAGAGTCTAGTCATAGATGTAATATTACTGAAAGTTATTTCATACTTTAAGAATCTTTTATGGAAAGAGCCTAGAAATGAGAAAGTTTCGTTTTCAAATTCAGAATTTTCTGCTTTTTATTATTTCTCCTAAATGCTACTCAAAAGTGGAACGGTTCTTTTTAAAATTTATCTGTCTTTCCCTGTGTTATATCATAGAGAGCTAGTAAAAGTCAGATGTCACTTTCTATGTTGTTCCTAAAAAATCTCTCCTGCTAAATTGGCTGCTTAATTAGACAGTCTTTATATTTTCCATATTCCCACAGGTGACATTATTGCCAAATTCGCCCCTACTACGTGAAAGTTATACCTTTCCTCTAGCGTTCAACATCTTCTTACTGTCTTTCCAGTCATTATGCATTATTGAGGACCTCCTAGCTTTCACACACAGTCTTCCCACAACCCTTCCAGCCTCTGCTTGCTGCCTAGCTTGAAAGCCAATGTCATATATCTTAAGTTTTTGGTATGTAGTACTTCACTTCTATGTACCAAATTTCTGTTTCAGTTTTATATTACTAGGTAATAAACTACCTTATAACTTAGTGGCTTAAACCTACCATTTTATTCTGTGGATCATAAATTTGGGGAAATTTTGGCTAGAATATTTTCCTCTAAACTCTAGTATAAAGTGGGCTGGCTAGGGCTGAAGGATCTATTTTCTGGGTCACTTTCTTACTCACATGTCTGGCACCTAGGTTAGGGATGCTAGTAGTCAGTTAGTAGTTGATGCTGGGACCTGTTAACCACAGTGCCTATATGTGGTTTCTCCATATGCCTTGGGTTTCTCCAAGTACTGTGGCTGGGTCCCAAAGGGAATACAACTATAAGCAAATATTTTCAGACAAGATGTAGAAGCACTCAGTGCCTTAGAGTCTCAGCCCAGAAATAGGTACAAATTGATTCTACCATATTCTATGCTTAGAAAGTCACAGATCCTGCCTAGATTCAAGGGAATGGGAAATAATATACCCCTCCTTTAAATAGAAAGTATGTCAAAGAATTTGTAGCCATCTTTTATCTTTAATATATCACTGGCAAAATTTATTGAAGTTGAATATGTGTGTATCTCTTAACCCAACAAGTTTTTACTTCCAGTATATTTCAGTAAGCATATATTCAACGTACATGTGTATATATGTTCCCCAAAGTATTCTCACAATAGCACTATTTTTAACTTTCTTTTTTTTTTAATGTGAAAGGAGAGTCATTTTTATTTTTTATTTATTTATTTATTTATTATTATTATACTTTAAGTTCTAGGGTACATGTGCATAACGTGCAGGTTTGTTACATATGTATACTTGTGCCATGTTGGTGTGCTGCACCCATCAACTCGTCAGCACCCATCAACTCGTCATTTACATCAGGTATAACTCCCAATGCAATCACCTCCCCCCTCCCCCCTCCCCATGATAGGCCCCGGTGTGTGATGTTCCCCTTCCCGAGTCCAAGTGATCTCATTGTTCAGTTCCCACCTATCAGTGAGAACATGCGGTGTTTGGTTTTCTGTTCTTGTGATAGTTTGCTAAGAATGATGGTTTCCAGCTGCATCCATGTCCCTACAAAGGACACAAACTCATCCTTTTTTATGGCTGCATAGTATTCCATGGTGTATATGTGCCACATTTTCTTAATCCAGTCTGTCACTGATGGACATTTGGGTTGATTCCAAGTCTTTGCTATTGTGAATAGTGCCTCAATAAACATACGTGTGCATGTGTCTTTATAGCAGCATGATTTATAATCCTTTGGGTATATACCCAGTAATGGGATGGCTGGGTCATATGGTACATCTAGTTCTAGATCCTTGAGGAATCGCCATACTGTTCTCCATAATGGTTGAACTAGTTTACAATCCCACCAACAGTGTAAAAGTGTTCCTATTTCTCCACATCCTCTCCAGCACCTGTTGTTTCCTGGCTTTTTAATGATCGCCATTCTAACTGGTGTGAGATGGTATCTCATTGTGGTTTTGATTTGCATTTCTCTGATGGCCAGTGATGATGAGCATTTTTTCATGTGTCTGTTGGCTGTACATCTACAGCAATCTGATCTTTTACAAACCTGAGAGAAACAAGAAATGGGGAAAGGATTCCCTATTTAATAAATGGTGCTGGGAAAATTGGCTAGCCATAAGTAGAAAGCTGAAACTGGATCCTTTCCTTACTCCTTATACAAAAATTAATTCAAGATGGATTAGAGACTTAAATGTTAGACCTAATACCATAAAAACCCTAGAAGAAAACCTAGGTAGTACCATTCAGGACATAGGCATGGGCAAAGACTTCATGTCTAAAACACCAAAAGCAATGGCAGCAAAAGCCAAAATTGACAAATGGGATCTAATTAAACTAAAGAGCTTCTGCACAGCAAAAGAAACTGCCATCAGAGTGAACAGGCAACCTACAGAATGGGAGAAAATTTTTGCAATCTACTCATCTGACAAAGGGCTAATATCCAGAACCTACAAAGAACTCAAACAAATTTACAAGAAAAAAACAAACAACCCCATCAAAAAGTGGGCAAAGGATATGAACAGACAGTTCTCAAAAGAAGACATTCATATTTTTAACTTTCTAAAAACAAAAACACTTAGATGAATATTAACAGTAAAATTAGTAAAACTGATAAATTTCTGTATCATAACACAGAGCTATAAAATTCAGAATTGAACACTGAATAATCTACAATTATACAGATATATATGAATAAAAATTACAGGCATAATGTCAGATGAGAATACAGGACAAAAGATTACATACTCTCTCATTCCATTTATATAAAGTTAAAAAAAGGCAAACTGAATCTATTGGGTGAAATATTGATATGAGTCATGCATGGATCAATCTTCTGTGATGTTGGGAATATTCAGTGTCCTGGTCTTTTTTTCTGTTTTGTTTGGGATAATATGTACATTTTTCTTTTTGTGTATTCTACAACAATAACTATTTCCTAAAAGAAGACAAAATTATGATTTCATATTTGTTTCCTATGATACTCTGACAAATTATCACAAACTTAACAGACTAAAACAGCCCAAATTTATTATCTTACAGTTCTGAAGGTCAGAAGTATAAAATGGGTCTTACTGAGCTCATATCATTGTGGCCAGGGTTGCATTCCTTCTGGAGACTCTAGGGAAAAATTAGCTTTTTTGCTTTATTCAACCTTTAGAGTCCATCAGCATTCTTTGGTTCATGACATTCTTCTGTCTTCAAAGACAGCATTATAACATCTTCAGATCTCTCTTTGATTGTGAGTCTAATGCATTGTGATAAAACTGGGTCCACAAAAACAGAGTAGTCTACCTATCTCAAGTCTCTTAACTTAATCACATTTGCAAAGTCCCTTCTGCTATGTAAGGAAACATATACACAGGTTCTAGGGATTAGAACATAGATATCTTTACCTCAACATAATAAAAGCCATACATGACACACCCATGGCTAGTATCATACTGAATGGGGAAAACTGAATGACAAGAATGCCCACTGTCATCACTGTTATTCAACATAGTACTGGAAATCCTAGCTAGAGCATCAAACAAGACAAAGATATAAAAGGCATTCAAATTGAAAAGGAAGAAGTCAAATCATTCCTGTTTCCAGATAATATGATCTTATATTTGGAAAAAAATCGAATGACTCCACAAGCAAACTATAAAAATTCAGTAAAGTGGCAGGATACAAAATAAACATACCCCAATCAGGACATTTCTATATGCTGAAAGTGAACAATACAAAAAAAGAAATTTTAAAAGCCATCCTATTTACAGTAGCCACATGTAAAATTAAATAACCAAAGATGTGAAAGATCTCTATAATAAATCAAATAATCGAAAACTATTAATAATTAAAATTTATTAAAATAAAAAATAATATTTTACAATTTTATTATTAATAAAATTTATAAAATAGTAAAATAGTAATAATTAATAATTAAAATATTGCTAATTAAAATTATTAATATTAATAATTAATAAAATATTGTGATTAATAAATTACAATAAAGGAGTGAAAGATGTCTATAATAGAAACCATAAAACACTTTTGAAGAGAACACCAAACAAATAGAAAAAATATTCAATGTTCATGGATTAGAAGAATCAATATTAAAATATCCATACTGGCCGGGCGCGGTGGCTCAAGCCTGTAATCCCAGCACTTTGGGAGGCCGAGACGGGCGGATCACGAGGTCAGGAGTTCGAGACCATCCTGGCTAACACGGTGAAACCCCGTCTCTACTAAAAAAATACAAAAAAAAAAACTAGCCGGGCGAGGTGGCGGGCGCCTGTAGTCCCGGCTACTCGGGAGGCTGAGGCAGGAGAATGGCGTAAAAACCCGGGAGGCAGAGCTTGCAGTGAGCTGAGATCCGGCCACTGCACTCCAGCCTGGGCGACACAGCGAGACTCCGTCTCAAAAAAAAAAAAAAAAAAAAAAAAAAAAAAAAATTCCATACTACCCAAAGCAATCTACAGATTCAATGTAATCCCTATCAAAATACCAATAACAGTCTTTACAAAAATAGAGAAAACAATCCTAACATTTATGTGGAACCACAAAGCACCAAGAATAGCTAAAGCTATCCTAAGCAAAAATAATAAAACTGGAGAAATTACATTATATTTCTTGACTTCAAATTATACTACAAAGCTTTAGTAATGAAAACAACATGGCACTGGCAAAAAAATAGACACACAGACCAAAGTAACAGAATAGAAAAACCAGAAACAAATCCATACACCGACAGTAAACTCAACAAAGGTACCAGTAGGGAAATGATAGTCTCTTCAATAAATGGCTCTAGGAAAACCAGACATCCGTATGCAGAAGAATGTACCCCTGTCTTTTGCCGTATACATAAATCAAATAAAAAAGGATTAAAGACTTCAATCTAAGACCTCAAGCTATAAAACTACTAAACAAATTAAAGAAAGACTCTAGGACATTAGTCTAGGTAAAAGTTTCTTGGGCAATACCCCACAAGTACAGGTAACTAAAGCAAAAACGGACAAATGGGATCATATCAAGTTAAAAAGCTTCTGAACAGCAAAGGATAAATCAACAAAGTGAAGAGACACCCCACAGGATGAGAGAAAATATTTTCAAACTACCCATCTGACAAGGGATTAATAACTAGAATATATAAGGAGCTCAAACAACTGTATAGGAAAAAAATCTAATAATCCAAGCAAAAGATGGGTAAAAGATTTTTCAAAAGAAGACATACAAATGGCAAACAGGCATATGAAAAGGTGTTCAACATCACTGACCATTACAGAATGCAAATCTAAACTACACTGAGGTATCATCTCACCCCTGTTAAAGTGACTTATGTCCAAAAAAACCAGGAGATAACAAATGCTGGTGAGAATATAGAGAAAAGGACACCCGCATACACCATTGATGTGAATGCAAATTAGTACAACTATAGAGAACAATTTGGAGGTTCCTCCAAAAACTAAAACTGGAGATACCATGTGATCTAGCAATCCAAGTACTGAGTACATACACAAAAGAAAAAAAAATCAGCGTATCAAAGAGATATCTGCACCCCTATGTTTGTTGCAGCACTGTTTACAATTGCTAAGATTTGGAAACAACCTAAGTGTCCACAAACAGATGAATGGATGAAGAAAATGTGGTACATATACTAAATAGAGTACTATTTCACCACAAAAAAAGAATGAGATCCAGTCATTTGCAACAGCATGGATAGAACTGGAGATGATTATGTTAGGCAAATTAAGTCAGGCACAGAAAGACAAACATTACATTTTCTGGTTTATTTTTGGAATCCAAAAATTAAAACATTTGAACTCATGGATATAGTAGAAGTATGGTTACCAGAGGCTGAGAAGGGTAGTGGGGAAAAAGCAGTGAGGTGGGGATGGCTAATATGTACAAAAAATAGTTAGAAAAACTGAATAATATCTATTATTTGATAGCACAATAGGGTGACTGTAGTCAATAATTGCTTAACTATACATTTTAAAATAATGCAACTCAGTGGATAAATGCATGAGAGGTGTATATCCTATTCTTCATAATGGGCTTATTTCACATTGCAGGCCTATATCAAAAAACTTCATGTACCCCATAAATATATTCACCCACTATGTACCCACAAAAATTGAAAATAAATAAATTTATTAAAATAATGGATTTTGTCTTCAGAGAATCCTGTCAGAGTATCTATAATGTTATAAAAGAATTTCAAGAAAGATGTTTCCTAAGTTTCCTATGTTCCAATATCACCTCTGAATTTCTGCCCCAACCCAGAACACAATTCCAGTATTTTCCAATTCAAATAAACTTTGCAGGATTGTGATATCATTATAAACAGTTTATGATCTCAGTGGCTTAACCACAACAGTGTTCTTTTTGCTCACAATGTATGTCAGCAGCAGTTCTCTGGAACTGTTCCAGCCACTGAAGTCAACTATGGTTTTGTTTCATTATGCTTGGCACTACCCCATGAATTTTCTTTATTCAAAGATTCAGACTAAAGCAGAAACCGCTTTAAAACATGCTGTTCTTTTTAGAAGAGTACCATCCAAAACATAAAATGACTCGAAGTTTCCACTTAGAATATGCATGCATCACTTCTGCTCAAATCCCATTGGGTAAGTAAGCCGTATGGACCAACCATAGCTCAAAGAGGTAAAGTAATATAGTTCCCCTGCAGGAGAACTCTGGCACTTCGTACAACAAACTCTCGCCTCAGGGAAGGCCTATTCTGCATCATTTCCTTTTATTTTGAATTTTAAAAATTCCCCTTATTTCTTCTTGTAATCAATTATAATGTTATAATTTATAATAATATGATAAATTCCCTCCACGTACATGAGTCTTTGTTTCTTACAAAGAAATGTAACCAAATTAAATAATAATACTTGAGTTTATCAGATGCATAATTCATTATATATACCTATATCCACTAAGTAGTGCTTGATATCTACTAAATGTTCAATAATAGCTATACAACTTACACTAATTACCAGAGAGAAATCATTCACTTTCACTTAATAAAACTAAAATGAAAGGAATCTTATTATTATATCAGTTTGAATAAATAGGAATTGAAGTTTTAAAAGTTTAATTGTGTCCAAGATTATACAGCTAGAGAATTACAGAGACAGGATTTGAACGCAGGCAATCTGACTCAAAAACCATGCATGGAACTGAACTTCATGAATTCAATTGAAATAAGGAACATCATGTTTAATTAGGATGTGGTAATCTTCAATGATGCATATTACTTCAATTTCTAGGTTGTACATTTAATAACAAAATGTATTTAAGTTATTTAAAATTAAATCTTCAAGGAATTTTTAGATAATAGTTACATATACCAACTTATACATTGCATATTCTCTTGCAGATGCTTTTAATTTGACAGTTTTTACAACTATACAAATGTAGGTCAATTTTTTTGCAAATATACCCACAATAAATTATTCTTTACCAGCATTCATACTGATTTCTAATTAACTCTATTTTCCCATCAAGAAATGTTTCTACTCCTGAATTCAGGATTGAGAAATAAAATTAATCAATAGGAATGTTAAATCAACATTTCTAAAAGCAGTGTTATTAGTTCTGTATATAAGCAAAAGGTTTTAATTAAATGAAAGAAACTCAGGCTTGCACATTGCTATTTTTATGGTTTAGCACCATTGTGGATAGATACTACACAGCAAAATGAGCATATCTTCAAAGAAAGACAATAGGCATTAAATTAAAATAAAATATATCGTCTAACATTATAAACTAGGAATAAAAGTCTCAAAAATTTGAATCTATCTGCAGTGCTTATGTTTATATCTTATTTTATATGCAGTAATATCTTTTTATAGTTTTAGTTTAAATTCCGTTATAAATTACAGTGTTGTCTTGTTTAAATTTTTCCTCAGTTTAGTAACAATAATAATAATCATAATAAAATCAAGGTGAAGAACTACTTTTCACAGTCAAATAATGTCTTCATTTGAAAAGTACAAGCAATATTCTGCTTTTCAATAAATATGTTAAAATGGCATTGTAACCATTTTATTTGATTTTTTTTATTCGGTCATTTATTTGATGACAAAAAAATTCAAAACAGCAATATCAAATATATCCTAAGGGAATTTATTAAATTTCATATAGGTGATATTTTTAATATAGTACCTCTTTGCTAAAGCTTATAAAATTTATTTCAATTATATGTTCAAAGGATAAATAGTGCTGTTATAAATATTTGGTCTGTGTATCTCAAATAAACATGTCAAATAAATGATGCTTTCTCAAATATTAAAGGATACATAAATGTATCTTTCATTTACCAAGTCTACTTATAGGATCTATTTGAAAGGTACACTGGTAAAAGCATGAAAAGATATATACACGAGGGTATTTGTTGTAGACCTACTTGTAATAGCAGAAAGCTGATAAAAACTCAATATTCATAAATAGGGAACTGGTTCAATGACCTGAGAAAATGCATACAATAAAGTACAGATAAAAGAAATCAGTACTGAGAAATATGTCTTTATTTTATTAAGAAAAGATAATCAGTTTATTTTTAACTTAAACATAACAATAGTGTGAAATACACTTATTTACTTACGCTCTTTTGAAGTTCAGAACAATTAACAAGTGCTAGCCAAAGAAGCTCACATGTATACAAATACTTGCTTTCTTATTTTAAAAAAATCATAGAAGAATAACCATAAGATTTTTAAAATATTTCCTATAGGGTAAGGAAGGGAATCTATTGGAGAGGATATAGTTAGAACATAGCCTTCTATGAATGCACATTATATTGTAAATGTAATTTTGGAAACACATAAACATTTTATATGATTATAAAATTAAATGCAAGAGAAGCAAGTCTGAACCATTTAAACCGAAACAAATGAAACTATGTATGCAGGTATATAGTGGAAGTATTCTAAGTAATAATAAGGCACAATAATTTGATTGTGCATCCTAGTGAAACATACCATTAGGATAAAAACATATTAAAAACAATGTTTACATTAATACAATTTCTCTTTTTTGATGAATTCGATTATTTATGGTCTCATCATTTTGAGAAGGTTAAGCATGTAGTATGACATAAAACAAATAAAGAAGTAGATTTGTGTAATAAGAAATTAAATTTTTTGACGTGCTGCTGAATTCGGTTTGCCAGTATTTTATTGAGGATTTTTGCATCAATGTTCATCAGGGATATTGGACTGAAATTTTCTTTTTTGGTTGTGTTTCTGCCAAGTTTTGGTATCAGGTTGACGCTGACCTCATAAAATGAGTTAGGAAGGAGTCCCTCTTTTTCTATTGCTCGGAATAATTTCAGAAGGAATGGTACCAGCTCTTCTTTGTACCTCTGGTAGAATTCAACTGTGAATCCATCTGATCCTGGGCTTTTTTTGGCTGGTAGGCTGTTAATTAGTGACTCAATTTCAGAACTTGTTATTGGTCTATTCAGGGATTCTACTTCTTCCTGGTTTAGTATTGGGAGGGTGTGCTTGTCCAGGAATTTATGCATTCCTACAAACCTGCATGTTTTGTACATGTATCCCAGAACTTAAAGTAAAATTTAAAGAAATTTAAATTTTTAAAAAATGCAAGAAGGAAAAAATAAATTAAATTCTTTTTGTGTGGAAATACAGAAATAGAAGTATAAGAATGATGAGGTAAATTAGGAGTCACATAATCCTGAAGGTCAATTGGAAATAGAAGTTTAAAATTTGTTTTGTCTGTCTGAACCCATGTCTGGAATCATCCCAGAAGTGTTGGCAGGGAATTCTCACAAGAGTCTGCCCCAAACTGTCGCAAAAATGGGATTGGAATTGATGGAATTCCAAAGAAAGAACCACGGAATACCAGGCAGATCAGTCTAAAGGATTCATAAGGGAAACTTACATAGTGAGTGCTACAGTGACCCTTGCAATGGGCAGACAGAAAAGAGATGTACCTACATATGTCCCCTACAAAGTTTATATGAAAGTTTAAGGAATTTAGGTGGGGGCCAGGGATACTTTTTATTGTTCACCAACATATTTGATCGTTGAGTGTTTTAGACAACAGCCCAAAGAAGTTCATCAGTACATGGAAACATTCAAGGTCCCTGCTTCGGTTCAAGCCTGAAGGGAAAAACATGCAGCTAGTTGCGTCACAGAGAGGTCAAGGCACGCCTTCCCACAAACATGTATAACATGTATGATTTTTTTTTTTGTAAACACATATTTCCAAGCTCTATTAGTTAAAACCACCTAGAAACAAGGACCACATATGTAACTATGAACACCCGCTTTTACAGATTTTCCCAAAAAAGCATTTCCTCTGAAAGGAAGAGGGTTTCTGCTTCATGTCTGAGACAGAAAATGTGTAAGATGATCCTTGAGCATTAAGGGCACCAACAAAGACTGCCAGGATCACATCAAAAGAACTCAAATGCCAATTTGAACACTCTCAAAGACACATTTAGAATAAAGTTTGACCAAATGTCTGTGCACCCTGGGGCCCACTTACATTTACACAAAAAATTAGCCACCACATTGCCAATTAATACAAATGTGAAACTCTGAAGATCTCAATGAAACAAAGAGAAAAATGGGGACAATTGTGCACGAATGTAGATTTTAAGTTTCTATATATATTTCACAGCTGGTAGGCAACTGAATAAGAAGAGGGAATTATTTTCCTCTAATTTTCTAGACTTCAGATCTGAGTCTTGAGAGTAATTTGTAGTTTAGGGGTATATGTATTTAGTATAATCTAAATAATGCTTCAAAATGTATTAAGTTATTATGTACATATTAGCTTATTTGATTCCTCAGAACAGTGTTATAAAGGGAGGAGCCTACATTTTTCCAATATCTTTTAAATTAGGAAACAAGGCTCAAAGATCTTAGTCTAGGGATATATTTTAAAACGTATCAAAAGTTAAAATGGATATCAAATGTAGACCCTAGTTCACCATTTTATTCACAAATTAAAATTAAGATAATGAAATTATCACTTCCCACTAGCAACTCAGCAAAATCTTCAAGAGGATAGGAGGCAGAAAATAGTATCATCTATTACTGATAGGAACATATAAATGTCACTGCACGTTAGAAAGATAAAGTTCTGCAGTACTTTTGGAAACACAACACTGCCTTTTAATTAAAAACAAAAAACAAAAAACAAACAAACAAAAAATGGCTCACGCCTCTAATCCCAGCACTGGGAGGCCTAGGTGGGCGGATCACGAGGTCAGGAGATCCAGACCATCCTGGCTAACATGGTGAAACTTTGTCTCTACTAAAAACACAAAACAAAATTAGCTGGGCGTGGTGGCGGGCTCCTGTAGTCCCAGCTACTCTGGACACTGAGGCAGGAGAATGGTGTGAATCTGGGAGGCAGAGCTTACAGTGAGCCGAGATCGCTCCACTGCACTCCAGCCTGCGCGACAGAGGGAGACTCCATCTCAACAACAACAACAACAACAACAAATACATAAATACTTAAATCCAGCAATGCTACACCTAGAAATTTATTTAGCGAACCTAAACATCAGCATATAAGATTTGATGTTCCTACAAAATACCAAAAGATATTGATTACAATATTGTTTGTAATGGTTAAAACTGTACAGTAAGATAAATCAGATCAACATAGGAATGGATATGTATGGTATATTCCCATATTACATATCATAAACCCTTTTAAAATAATGAAATAATGCCATATATTATGGTGAATTTGAACTATGGAATATACACATCTTTTAAAAGAATATAAAAAATGATATTGAATTGGATTTTCAGAAACTACTATCGAATAAGACAGTTACAGAAAAGTTAGTATAATAAGATTCCATTTTCTGTAAAAAAAATTTTAGGTACCCGACCCCCGACTCCCCCTCCATATAATGGATTAGAGTCTTTTAGCACGCTTCAGCCACTTGGAAATAACAAGACAATGCATAAAAATCAATTCTGTGAGCTTTAATTCAACAAGAAAATGAGAATCCACCAGAATCATGAAGGACACCCCAGATCCCGGGGAGAACACTGGCAAAGAGTACCCATGATGGCATCTGACTGATAAAAGTGAGGGAAGCCCTCACAAGTGAGAGAGGAAGAGAGCCCCCCTCTCTGCTGAACCTTTCCAATAGTAATCCGAGAAACCCTGGACGAAGGAGAGCATTGTGTTTCTCCCAAGCCCTGGAACTAATGCGGGAAGGCTTGGACATGCTGTGAGGAAAAGACACTGGGAAAAGCTGCAGACATTTTCCGTAGACACAGGACAAAAAGCAGGACGCCATTTTTAATCCAGGTGCATACAAAATCTGCCATTCTTCGGCATCTCGACAGCATGACGGCATTGGCATTTTAGTTTCGGGCCAGAGATTGGAGTACCCACCCTGGAGTGGGGTAGGGACCTCCACAGCCAGAATTGTTCAAAGTGCCTCAGCAGTAGATGCTGGAATTGAGCTCTCCCCCGTCACAAGTATGGAGCTGGAGGACAGCTGCTACAGCTTCAATTTCTCCTGGGCAGCAAGACTTGCAGCGAAGGCCAGCTTGGCAACCTAAAACTGGTCTGTATGTGCCACTGCTGGGAGCCCAAGCCTGCTTCCCTAAAATTGTGGTCCAGCAGTGCCCTCTCTGCTCCATACCCAGGCAGATCTCCAGGCATAAGGAGTACCCATTAAGTTGTATTGGCAGCCTAATTCCCTCCACCTTTCCTGTGCAGAGACCCTGGGGCAGAGAGGCTGTCTCTGCTTCATTTCCATCCAAATCTCCGGACATTCAGAGCACCCACTCATCTGTTACAGCAGCTTAAGCCATCCCACCCTTCCTGGGCGTATAGGAGGGTGGTGCAGTGGGGCTCTTTTCTTTCGCGTTCAGGTAGATGTCTGGGCATGTGGAGCACCTGCTTGCTTGGTTCAGAATCCTGAGTTAACCCACCCTTTCTGTGCAGAGATACTGGTGCAGGGGGCCTTCTCTACTCCATGCCCAGGCAAATCTCCAGGCATCTGGAACACCAATTCTCCTGGTTTAGTAGCTTAGCTCATCCCCCTAAGGATAGAGAACTTGAGGCTGAGGAGATTTCCCAACTCCATTCCGAGGCACACCTCAGGGCACTTGGTGGCCACCCAGTGGACTCTTCCTTGGTGCTGGTCTTTGTACCTGTCTTGGGGGAACCTGTAGGCAGACCTGCCTGGTCCGGCTTCAGTCATCATGGCTCCTATCCCCCAGGGGCAGAGCAGGGAGCTCAGATGACTGTTCATGCCACTAAACAGTCCATTGCCTGCAGCAACAGAGCTTCTTCCAATAAATGCGGATCAGTTATATATCTAGCTGCATTGGCCACAGCCAGCTTTCATCAGAAGTGCCCCCGTTTGCTTGTAGGTCACCCTGCACAGCCCAATATGAAACCTGCTGAAATAAGTGCATAGGGCTATAGAAGCAAAGCCAAAAGACCATACTCAGCATTCTTCACACCCAATAGTGATGGGGTAAAAGGGAAAAGGAAAGAAAAATACGCAATAGTATTATAGAGAAAGAAAAGTATTTTATCCACACAAAAGTAATTACAATAATTAGAAATGCCGACATCTCTAGATGAGAAGAAACGAATATAAGAATTCTGACACTATGAAAAATCTGAATGTACAGACACCACTAAAGGGTTGCACTAGCTGTCGAACAATAGTCTCTAATCAAAATGAAAACTGAGAAATGACAGATAAAGAATTCAAAGCACAGATTACAAGGAAGCTTCATTATATCCAAGACAAGGTTGAAAGTCAACACAAGGAAACTTCTAAAGCAGTTCCCAGAATGAAGGAAGAGATAAATACATTAAAAATAAATCAATTGGAGCTAATGGGATTTAAAAACTAACTTAAAGAATTTCAAAGTACAATTGAAACTTTTATAAATAGACTAGAACAAGCAGAAGAAAGGATTTCAGAGCCTGAAAACTGAAAGTCTTTTGAACTAACCCAGTCAAATATAAAGAAAAAAATAATTTAAAAAATAAAAAGAATGAGAAATATGGTTTTATGTAATGACCAAATCTATGAATTATTGATATTTCTGAGAGAGAAGGAGAAAAAGTAAACAACCTGGAAAATATACTTGAGGAAATGATTCAATAAAATGTTTCTAATCTTCCTAGAAATCCAGAGAACACCTGCGAGATACCACACAAAGTGAACATCACGAAGGCATGTAGTCATCAGACTGTCCGTGATCGATGCTAAAGAAAACAATCTTAAAAATACCTAAAAAAAAATGGTCAGATCATGTACAGATAGATTCCTATCAGGCTAAGAGCAGACTTCTCAGCAGAGCCTTATAAGCCAGGAGAGATTAGGGGCCTATTTTCAGCAAACTTTAACAAAAGAACCAAACAAATTCCAATGGAGAATTTTATATTCTGCCAAACTAAGCTTCAAAAGCAAAGGAGAAATAAAATATTTTCCGGAAAAGCAAGCACTAAGGGAATTTGTTACCACTAGACTAGCCTTACAAGAGATCCTTAAGGGAGTCCTAAGCAAGGACATGAACAAATCACACCTGCTACAACAAAAAATTATGTGAGTATATAGCCCACAGAGCCTATAAAGCAACCACACAATGAAAACTACAGAACAAACAGCTAATTGTTTTTGATAGGATTAAAACCTCACATATCAATATTAACCTCAAATGTAAATAGCTGAAATGCCCCCACTTAAGAGGCATGGAGTGACGAGCTGAATTAAAACAAGTACCATCTATCTGCTATCTTCAATAGACTTATCTCACAGGTAATGACACCAATAGGATAAAAGTGCAGAGTTGGAGAAAGTCCTATCATGCAAACAGAAAACAAAAAAGAGCATGGGTTTCTATTTTTATATCAGATAAAATAGACCTTAAACCAACAATAGTGAAAAAGAACAAAGAAGGGCATTATATAATGATAAAAGTTTCAATTCAACAAGAAGATTTAACTATTCTAGATATATACACACCCAACATTGGAGCACCCAGATTCATGAAACAAGTAGATCTACACCTACGAAGAGACTTAGCCACACAATAATAGTGGGAGACCTGAATACTCCTCTAATAGCATTAGAAAGTTAGACAGATTATCAAGTCAGAAAACTAATAAATTATGGACTTAAACTTGACACTTGATCAATTTGATATTAGATCTACAGAATACTCCACCCATCAACCACTGAATATACATCTTCTCTTCTACATATGGTACATACTCCAAGATTGACCATATGCACAGCCATAAAAAATGTCTCAGTAAATGAAAAAAAAAATTAAAATCACACCAACCATCCTCTTGAACCACAGTGGACTAAAAATAGAAATCAAAATCAAGAAGGTCTCTAAACAAAATAATTACATGGAAATTAAACCACTTGCTCCTGAATGACTTTTGGGTAAACAATGAAATTAAGGTAAAAATAAAAAAACTTCTTTGAAATAAATGGAAACAGAGAGACTCAACATACCAAAATCTCTGTGATGCAGCTAAAGCAACCTTAAAAGGAAAGTTTGTGGCACTAAATACCTACATTGGAAGGTTAGAAAGATTTCAAATTAATGATCCAACGTCACTTCTACAGGAACTAGAAAATCAAGAACAAACTAAACCCCAAATCTAGCAGCAGAAAAGAAATAACTATGATCAGAGTGAAACTGAGCCCTCGTGGAAATAAAGATAGCAACAATAGAAATTGAGAGGTACTTCAGTGGAGAAGTAAGGAGAGAGGCAAGGATCAAAAAATTAACTATTGGGTATTATGTTCAGTACCTGGGTGATGGGATCCTTCATATCCCAAGTCACAGCATTACGAAACATACCCAGGAAACAAACCTGCACATGTTCTCTCTGAATCTAAAATAAAAGTTTGGAAAAAAGTAAAGAAATACTAACAAATGAATCTCCTTATTCATGTGTATATATTTATGGGTTCATATACACCCATGCATTCATATATACATTTGTGTATTGTATGAATACCAGGAAAAGATGAAAAGATTGATCACTAGGTAATGAATAATATTGGAAATAGGTGGAGCTGATTGGTGGTGATAAGGGAGAAGGCAGGAGAGCAGAGCAAATTTAAAAAAGGAAAAGATGGATGGCAATTAAAATAATGTATATGTTTATGCTTATATATATGTAAAATTAAAAATATGTCCATATATTGGAATTAAAGTTCAAATAATATAATTTAAACTTTAAATAAATATTGCCCTTAATATTATATTTCCTGATTCCAAAAAAACTCCCAATCAACACTAATGTAAAAAAGAAATGAATGTTTTTCTTTAAAAACATGTATTTTAAAATAAGATAATCTTATGAACAGATTAAACTATTCTAGTTAATCTTTCATTATTTCTCTTTCTGGGATCTCACAAAATAGCATTTCCTTTTTGGTAAAAGAAAGTTTATTAATATTAATAACCTATCAGTTATGTAAAATTATACACTTTGCTTCGTTGAAAATTCTATTTCATATTTTTCTATTTTTTAAATGGTTTTCAGATTAATTTGAAGCAAGATTGAGGAAGGTTATTTTAGGCACAACTCCATAGCTTTAATTGCAACATTTATCATATGAGAACTCTAGCTGCCAAGAATGTGTTGGCACTAGGCAAATGTATAGCTTGTCCACAGGGATTTTATTATCCAACATCAAGGAATGTCTGCAACACAGTGGTCATTGTCACTGAGAGCTTCCTCTAGGCAGTAGAATAACAAGCTTGAAAAGAGAATACACAGAAATGTAATTTAATTAAAAATAATCTTTTAGTATGGTACATGTTTTGTACAATCTTTTTATAATGAATTCCCATATATAAATATTAATACACTAACTCACCAGAGTCTTCAAATCATTGTTATTTTAGAATGTAAAAATCCTTAAGAATATCAACATTATTATGAGTAATAATATTGCTCATATCATTAGTATTAAAAACAATTATCTAAGACTTTACGGCTCATTTAAAATTTTAAGGACATAAATGGATTGTGCTACACCTATGATTACTCCTAAAATGTGTTTTCTGCATTATAAACTAATGAACAAATTTTAAAAATGAATATAAAATTTATTTCAATCAAATTTCTAAAAGAAGAGTAAAAGTCTTCCATAAAGTTTGTCTATAACATAGAATAAAAAAGAGATTTTCACGGCTGTGTTATAATAATTGTGAGATGAGTTGTTCACTGCCAATAATAATGCAAAGTTTGTTTTTTTTAAAGTTCTAGATAACAGAAATTAATTGATTTAGTTTGTAAAGTAAAATATCTTCCTTTAAAATATGTACAGATATGTAGTAAACTACAAAGAAACATTCCTACTTGCTTCAATAAGAATATGCTTTTTCGAATGGGAAAAAAAAATCTTTATACTGGAAAGCATATGCCAATTCATTTCACCTATACGCTACCTATTTTTTTCCTGAGAAAACAGGCTAGTAACTCTTGTGAATATGTAATATGAAGATTATTAGTTATGGGAATCTCTACAGAAGATACAAGAAAAGAAATGTATTGTCAACAATCAGCTTACCAGTTATGATTGGACATTGTCTCTAGTTACCTTTTTCCATAAAAAGAGCTAGTACAGTGTTTGTGTGTGCACTTGTGTGTGTGTGTATGTGTGTGTGTGCATAGCTGTTAAGAAGGAGCTGATAGATAAAAAGAAGCTAAGCATGCCAGCATATGTACCAAGAAAATGTCTTAAGAATATGTAGTATACACGTAAGATGTGCTAAAAGATACTTCAAAATACATTTTTATGTGCAATTTCCTTTTTTTCATACTGGATCATGACTAAGCTGGGGGTTTAGGAAGCCACAAAAAAACACAGTTCATCTTTCAAGAACGTAAATTTTTCTTGAAGCATTCGTGGTAAAAATACCCGATTCCACTTCCATTCCCCTAGGCTGATGTATATTCGGGATAGCCATGTGAAAAGCCTCAAGTTGAAAAAATGTGAGATTATGTCTTCAGGGACTTCATAGGAAAACAATATGATCAGTGTCAATAGTTTACTTTTTTTCTTACCTAGGACAAATGCACGTACTGGAGCTTAATAAGCTGTCTGCAACCGTAAGTTAAGAAACCTACCGAATAAGGATTACACAGCAGAAATGTAGAGTCTTTTCCTTTATGAAATCATTGACAACCCTCACTATTCCTAAATTTCTTCCAATTTCTCCTTGTAAGAGAAAAAAAATCTAGTAAATTGTGTTCAGTTATATCACTATTACTGTTATTTACTACTGTTACTGTTATTTACTTGTCATTGAAATACTCCTGAGTAGTGCACAGAGGAAGCTAATTGACATAACTTGCAATTTAAATCATTTTATATTACATTAAATGTTGATGTCATAGAGTGGAAAGAAACATTTACTTATTTTTTGTTACATCAGAGAATTTCAAAGAATTTTCACACTCATTAAGTGCCACTTCATAATACCATAATACACTCTAAATTTCTGGAGAAATTATCTATTTTCCTTATACTTTTATATATATATAAAATATATATATATCTACACACACACACCCTATATATATATAAACCTTATATATATATACACACACCATATATATATATATGCAAACAAAGGTCTTAACAAGTATACACTTTCCACAGTTTCATAAAATTCTCTCTCAGTTTTGTTATCTTCAGCATTTTATTGAATTAATATTAGTATCACTTAAAAGTGATGCATATTTGGAAACTAAATGATAAAGTGTTCTGGGTGAGATCAAAGTGAAGTAAGAGTCAGAGAGGGAGAGAGAGAGAGACAGAAAGAGAGAACTCGAATAAAATATAAAAAACATTAGAGAGAAACCATAGTCAGTAACAAATCTGCATAGCCAGAAGTCAAGGAGCACGAGTCTGAGCTGGTGAGCTTACAAGTGATAGGACAAGAAACATCAAAGAAATATCAAAGGCTTTCTTCCTTTTGAATCTGTGTCTTAGGGCTGTAGTTGAGCTTGGCTGTGTTTCAAAAAGCCTTATTCATATAGGGCTGAGGAGCAGCATGTGACCTGGTGGCAGAGTTCTACCTCAGATCATGCAGGTTTAGAAGACTACATGGGTTAATGATTACTGACACTTTCCTAAGTTATTTTTAACTTATACCAAAGCCTGAAATTGTACCATTGCCAATAACTACAAGTAAAATTTTACTGGTCTAATTTTTTTTTTTCATTTTAGCCATGGCAGATTAACTGGTACTAGATACACACTCTTGCCTAAATAGACAAAACTGGACACAGTAAGACAACTGTTTTCAGATACTAGACACAGACCAAGCAGGACTTCAAAGAAAAGCACCAGCTTCTTTCCATATCGACACCAACTTTCTTCTGGGGTCAGTTTTAGCCATGGTAAAGGGAAGTAGAGGCCAAGTAGGGCATGCTAGATTTTTTGTGTTCCCCAAAGGCAAATACATTTTCTGGCTCCTGAGTTGGCTGGAATTTGTGGGAAATTTAGCAGAAGCATAGAGCAACACAAAAGGCAGTCCCAGAAATCTACATGTGGTTTTCCTGCAGGTACTTGGTTAAGAATGGGGCTACACACACACGAAAAGCAAGATTCCGGTAGGTTAAGTATATCAGGGACATGTTGGAGTGCCAGCCTAATCAGGGTAGAGAGACCTGAGACCTCATTGGGTATTTCCAAATGTTTGGTTAAGACTCTGTAAAAGCCACTTCTTAGAAGTTTAAGGACCATGACCCAAAGGCAACATTATGGGACTAACGATGAAAGGAGCCTAGAACAAAGAATAGAAATCAGTCTTGACTGGTTGATAACTTAATGGCCTGCCAGAACAATTCTCAACACACTTTAAAGCAGGATCGGCCAATTTCTTTTTTAGAGTGACAAAAGGTAAATATTTTAGACCTGGGGACACAAGGATATGTCACAACTAGTCAGTTCTACCACTGCAGACTCGAAGTAACCGTAGACAATAGCTGAATAAAAGTGTAGGTATATTCCAACAATAAAATATTATTTACAAAAAAAACAAGTGTTAGAATAGCTTTGATCCCATATTTTGCTGAGGAGACAAACATAATTCAACAGGCGGGATAATATATCCAGACTCCCTAAAACATGTTCACTATTTCTAGTATAAACAAATGTTATTCTTTAGCACAAGAAGTTTCACTTTTAATTTTTGGTGTGGATTGAGAGGCAGAGTTCATTTAGGAAAGGGTACCTACTTCTGACTATTCAGTGGAATGTCAGATACTTGGTGGTCATTAGTCTGTCATTAATGAGCATGCTCATATATATCTAAAGATGTTAATGACAAATTATTTTCAATAAAAGCTTCAATATCAGTAATATAATACATGTTTACAGTTGAAATATCAGCTGTTAATGATGAAGTCACTGTAAAATTGAATTTCCTAAAACTCCTTCCAATCTTACTATTGTTTCTAGAAGGAATCATTTATATTATTTACATTACATTATTCCATAATTTTTTCATGTATCTGGCTTATTTGCCTATGTACTCTTTCTTGATTTAATCAAATTCAATCATTATCCATTTACACTTCCCTGTTATAAGTGAGATTTTGGCCCTCCTACATAAATCCCACCTGTCCATGTCCATTCTTTCTATACAATAATATTACTATTTTAATTTTTCAATAAATATAGAATTCTTATTTTTATAATTAAGCAAATGTTAATTACAGAATCAAGATAAACCCTCTATATTTTCATTCTTATTCATTATTATTATTATTTCTTTCTTTTTCACTTGCAGAACTTTCAACTTTTTATAAGAATTGTTACTTTTTATTCAAAATATGGACAAAATCAAATATTCTGTGAATTCTTAGTTTTGTGTGTGTGTGTGTTTGCAAGCCTGTGTGTGGGAGATTTATTTATTATATTTTATAGTCTATATCTACCACAAGCTTTATTATCCAGCATGGGCTATTCTTTAAACATATCCCACATCATTTTCTGGGTTTCCCTTAAAGTATGTACTTGAAGAACCAATTTCTTGAGTTCATTTTATTTTCTTTTGACTTTCAACTTTCTAGTTTTATTAGAGATTAGTATCCAATAAGTTCTTAAGAGAGTGTCACTCTACAAACAAACAAATTTTAGGAGACACATTTTATCTCCTCAGTTTAAGGGTAAACTGTTTTCAACATATCTGAAATTCAGCTGTATTGTTTTCAATTGATGGTTCTTTACAATCACTCTCATCTAGGCAGCAGGATTGGTATAGTGATCATTGTTAGTGTATGGACTGAACTTACTCAAAAACCAGCTGGTGATACGTTTTTGTAAGATAGTAAGCAATCACTCATAAAATTTATGAAAAAGGTGATAGATGCTTTGCAGCATCATCATCATCTTGTATCACAGAACAATATTGTGTAATAAACCAAAGATATTGATTATTCTGAGACAAAAATTATTCACAAAAATCACACCCTAAATTTAAAAAAAAATCCAATAGTTTAATATTTTTAGGATTGTCCAGATTACACTAGAGAATAGTCTCCCAATTGTTATAGTTTATGAAAATAAATGTTTGTTCATCATAATGATTCATAAATATTCTTCTGGAACTCACAAATTTGGAATTTTCTTATCTTGTGATTTCATTTTATCTGAGTTTATCTCCGTAGTCACTGGAAAAGTGGAGAAGAAAGAAAATGGAGGATCTCAGTCATGAATTTACAGTGCATTAACACTGGCTAGAGATAATCATGGGCCCACTCAAGTACAGGCAGTCTAGGATGTGATGCCTTTAATGTGAGGAGGTGGAAGTGGACCCACTATTGGTTGACACTAATAATGGTTATCCCAGGCTACTCACTGATCATCAAATATTTGATTCATGCTAAATGAATTAACGCAACTTTCCCCAAAGAAGGCAAGCTCCAAATCCCATTCAGTATCAAGATTTATCTCAAATACCAAGTAACTGTCTTTCTTTACTTTTGACATAGTCATTCTTTTTTTCCTTTTTTTCTTTCTTTTTTTTTGGAGACAGAGTCTTTTTCTGTCACCCAGGCTGGAGTGGTGCAGTAGCTTGATCTCAGCTCACTATAACCTCCGCCTCCCAGGTTCAAGCAATTCTCCTGCCTGAGCTTCCCAAGTAGCTGGGACTACAGGTACATGATACCATGCCCGGGTAGTTTTTTTTTTTTTTTTTTTTTTTTTTTTTCTAAATTTAGTAGAGACGGATTTCTCCATGTTGTCCAGGCTGGTCTCGATCTCCTGAGTTCAGACAATCCACCTGCCTCAGCCTCCCAAAGTGCTAGGATTACAGGCATGAGCCACCATGCCCGACCAACATAGTCATTCTTAACCTGAGAACCAATAAACTAAAATTCAAGTTAAAAAGAAAAAATTATCTACCCCCGATGCCCCATATTCCATAATTCAGTTACCTATTCAGGAAGAGACCATATGATGAAAAGACAGCTACTGGTTCTTAGCATTCTGAAGTCCTATGTGCACCAAAAGTTCCTATTCTGGGGAGAGACTGACCCATGGTTGGGCCTTGTTTTTGTTATCTGTTGAATAGCTTCCTTGTTTTCCTCTGGGGCTGCTGGCTTCATTGTCTGGGGAGGAGATTTCTTTATTTTCTGTTTTCTTCCCTGAACAATGTGAAATAGACATTGAGAAATATACTCTCCTAGGCAGACTGGCCAACTTTATTAATCTATGACCTGCTTAAACATGACTTAAGGTACTACTGCTATTTTAGGTATCTCATGATTATCCATTGAGTCCAGATTTTTTATTTCTTTGGCAAGTAATACAAGGACTCTCGTATCTCTTGTACTTATTTGCTTTATTTCCTCAATGTCTTTTGCTCATTTGTATGACAGAGACAACATTGGAGTTATTGTGGTTTTATTGAAGTCTATCTCCTTAGTTCGTTCATTGCCCTGAATTAAATTGTATTATATTTTGAAAACTTACCGGGCACAACTCCTTTCACCTTTTCTGTGTCATAGGAAGATTTGTTCAGTTGAAAGTCTTCATTACCTTCTCATGAGTTTTCTCAAATTTATTGTTTTCTGTCGAGAATGTAAGAGCAGTTGCAAGCCCATGAAATTATGGACATGTTTTTTCTTCTTCTTCTTCTCAAGTTTGTAGGCAAAACAGCCAGTTCTTTACAAAGCTCATTTCATTCTGGTAACACTTTGCAAAAACATCAAGGAAAACAACCAAAGTACATTTTACTATTTTATTCAAAATGATGTCCAGTTCTCATGTATACATAGTAATTTATGAACGTTTTGCCACTGTGTAACATGATTGTCATCTTTGTAGTTCTCATCTTGGTCCCTTCACCACTCACTGCCTAGCCACAGATTTTAGGTTTTCCATGTCTTTGCCCCATTTTTATAGTAATTTTTGCATTGGCCAGGATAGATTGTATCTGACTGCAGGAATAGAATGTCAGCATTCTAGTGCAATAAAAATTTATTTCTCACTTGTGAATTTTTTTGCAAGTCAAACTCAGTTTTCAGGACAAGTGTCTACTCAGTGGTGAATCAATAGCCTAAGTTGTTTGAAATCTGTGCTTCCAACATTGCTATATAAAGCTGCTTTACCCATTGCCATCGCAGAGAAAGGGAGAAAGTAGGGAATCATATATGAGCTTGTTATTGCTTCAATGTAGAAATTACACACTTTAGTTCTGTTTCTATATTATTTTTAGATCTATGAACATGGCTATGACCCAATGCATGGGGATGAGGATCCTCGTCTTCCACATACCCAGAGTGGAGGAGAAACCTGTATTGATAGATGGTTGTAAGATCTATCATTAAAACTAATTTATTTCAGTCATCTCTTTCTTTTTCAAAACATAAGAATCTATATCTAAAGAAAATTAAAAGGTTTGTCCACAGTTACAAAATAAACATTCTAAATGATAATAAATCTTGTACAATAGTTTTCTTAGCAGTGGTTTTTCTTTCTTAGTGATTCATACCTATGATATATCTTACAACCAATGGCATCACAGATTTGATGAAATGTTGTACAGATAGATGTATAGAAAAAATATCAATGATATAGTTTACCTAAAATTATATGTGTATTAGAGTTGTGTTATTATGAAAACCAGGCCAAAAACAAGGCAATATATTTTTAGTAAACACATCTTGTCTTTTTGTCATACTTTATAAAAACTTAATTGACTATTTACTTTTTGTCAGTAATGATTTTAAGTAATTGCACATGTATTTTTATAAATAGCAAGAAAATACTGTTTAAAAAACAATTAAAAACAAAAGTAACATTTCCCATTTAATTAAGAATTTTCCCAGAAATTTTTCACCCTCTGAGGAGATGTTGAGCACGTCAACAGTTTCATTATATAAAGTTGCAATGTGAGTTTTGCAACTGCGCACAATGTTAAATTCAAGATAAAATACTTGTCTTATTTTCTTATCAGTGCACTAACTATAGTGTATGATTAACGAATGTAAGAAATCTTTAATAATATTTACATATGTTTCATGAAGTAACATTAGGATATGGAAAGTAAAATAATATTAATATTAACAATCATAATTCATAGAATTATGTACAATTTACTTATAGGAAGAAGAGTGAATCTGGATTTTTTTTTTTTTTTTTGGAGACAGAGTCTCACTCTGTCACCCAGCATAGAGTGCAGTGGCACGGTCTCGGCTCACTGCAACCTCCACCTCTCAGGTTGAAGCAATTCTCTGGCTCAGCCTCCTGAGTAGCTGGGATTACAAGTGTCTGCCACCACGCTCGGCTCATTTTTGTATTTTTAGTAGACACGGGGTTTCACCATCTTTGCAGGGCTGTTCTTGAACTCCTGACCTTGTGATCCATCTGCCTCGCCCTCCCAAAGTGCTGGTATTGTAGGCGTGAACCACCGCACCGGGCCGAATTTGGATTTTTAAAAATGTTACAGGCCTATAAAGAGAAAACGTATTCCCACAAATATTCCATGATCCACAATTTAAAAATCATGAGTGAATATGAGTCTGATTTATTTCAGTGTTTCTCATGTCTGCTTGTACATTCAAATGCCCTGGAAAGTTTTCATAGGAATTGAATTACATGAATGCCAATCAAGAGCAATAAAATTAGCATCTCTGGAGCTGGCATGTAGGCACTTGCACTTTTTTTCAGTTTATCCTGAATTTGAATATTATCTTGCATTTTGGACCTATATTTTTAGACAAGTTACCTAAACTCCATAAGCTTTAATGTGCTCCTCTGTTAAATGGATGATAACAATTTCTACCCCATAAAAGTTGTTCTGAATTGTGGTTAAGTTGGCATTATTCCCAATGGTGTCCTTTACAACGCAGAGAAGAAATGTTAAACCATGTTTATGAGAATCCATTTCCCTATATGATAACTAATTCGAATAGTATAAAGAAATATAAATAAATAGTATAAAGAAATATAAAGAAAGTGTGGTTCAAATACACTATGGAATACTATTCAGCCATAAAAAAGAATGAAATTATGTCCTTTGCGTGGATATGAATGCAGCTGGAGGCCATTATCCTTAGCAAATTAACACAAGAACAGAAAACCAAATACCACATGTTCTCGCTTATAAGTGGGAGCTAAATGATGAGAACACATGAACACATAGAGGTGAACAACACACAGTGGGGCCTATCGGAAGCTGGAGGGTGGGAATGGGGAAAGGATTAGGAAAAATGATTAATGAGTACTAGGCTTAATACCTGGGTGATGAAATACTCTGTACAACAAGCCCTCATGACACAAGTTTACCCATGTTACAAACCTGCACATGTACACTTGAACTGAAAATGAAAGTTAGAATTTTTTTTTAAAATTAGAATGCTGTAAGAAAAACTAATATTATAATTTGGCAAGGGGAATATGAATAAGTTATGCAATTTCTGAAGGGGTTTATGGCCAGATGTGTTGACAAATGTAAGATACACAAAGCTTGACATTGCTTATCTCTCACCTGCTTTGATGCTATTGACAGAAACAAGCAGGCGATTTCTGAAGATCTCAGCAGTTTCCTTTGACAATCATGTGCTCCAGTAGTTTTGGTTAAGGTCTTAAACTACCTTGATCTTCTGGTGCATTTCTTGGCCTTTGTTAATTACTTGGCTGACCTTTGTTTCCCTACCTCTTCTTTTCTTCTGTAAACTCTAATCAACATGTTAAAGTCTTCCATTCTGTTAACCTGACTGAACCTAAGCTAACATAGCCTTATGGAGAAGTTTAAGAAGGTAGCATGTAGACTATAGACTACTAGTGTTCACATTCAAGTAATCTATCTCAGATTCCAGTGCATTTATCCTCAAGTTTTGCTATGATATATTGTTATCACAGAGAAATAAGCTTAATAACGTCTAGTTCCTTTCACATTCAACCTGGTGTCAGCTCCCTAGAAAAATGCTAATAATGGTTTGCCTCACTGACTAATTTTAATATTAAAACTCACACTAGATACATGTGTAATGCTTTAAAAGAAAATTAATCTAAAATCAAACTAAGCATATACCCTGAGGCTTGGAAGAAACATAACTATAATCTTAATAAGAGTGAATAAAGTTCTCTGTATTTTTGTACGGTTCTGTTGATTATTGATTTTCAATAACTTTCAAATTTGATCAAAGCTTCATCTAGTTTTATTTCTGAATTAGTTCCTGTGGCTAATGCTAAAGCTTTACAAACACTACAGGATAATTTTTTTTTTAATTACTCTTTAGTCAGAAGCAGTGATATTGAAGTTAACCCAATAGCTTCTTTTGGATAAACATAGAAATTGACCTTTCTGGTCTTAAATATTGAAACTTATATTTGTTTTATCTGAGTTCCTTCCTCAAGAAAGGACATTTGGACAGGAAGGAAGGAAGGAAGGAAGGAAGGAAGGAAGGAAGGAAGGAAGGAAAATAAATTATCCAAGAACTGAAACTCACCAGATCACCACGTCCATGAGACCCTGGACACCTCATTCATCGTTATTGCTTCCTTGCCCCCTTCCTAGTTTCTGTTTTCTTATACATCGTTACATTTCTTCCCTGCTATTTAAACCTTAGTTTTGATCCATCAGGGAGATGAATGTAAGATTGAGCCCCATCTCCTCAGCTGCGGCACCGAATTAAAGTCCTCTTCCTTGGCAATACTTGTTATGGCAGTGATTGGCTTACTGTGCAGTGAGCAAGAGGATCTAGACCAAATCCCTGGTGTTTTGGTAACAATATCATCAGAACATGGACTCTCAAATATTCAAATTTGTTATCGTTTTCTATTTTTCACTTATTGCCCTCTTTTTGATCATTTATCTCACTTTTACTTTGTATTTATAAAAGGCTGGAAGCAAAGTAGAGAGGGAAAAATTACTTAATTTCTTAAAATAATAGCCCTTGTAATTATAATACAGAACATTGTGGTACTATATATTAGCTAAAACAAATATATCAATTTAATAATTAGAACTATTTTCAACTTAGTTGCAACTTCTAGCCCAAGAAAATAGGAGTCAGAATCAAAATCCAGCATGCAGAACTTACTGTAAAACGTGGCAGTACAGGTGGTTTAAAATGTCTCATTTTTGGGGGGTACTCTTTAACTTATATTTCAGAATATAAATTCTCAGGAGTCAGAATTTGACACAAGTATTTATCTGTAAATAAAATCAAATAAGTTTTGTGTCCTTTCCATTACTTTCACTCAATATGGGAGGAAAGGATGTATTATCCTATCAATTTCAAGTCAGGAGATCAGGGTTTTTGCACAGGAAACAAACAATATGTGTCTTATGAAAGTTTAGAAGCACAGTGCCCTGGGTTTTGTACCACTACTACTCTTGATAAACCAAGGTTGGAAAAATCAGGCTATATAGTTTCTCTGAGGTGGAATATAAGTTGTCACTTCTAAGCCTGTATGTGTTTTCAGCTTTTGTTGGGCAACTAGTGTGTGCAGCATACCATGTCCATGAATGAAAAAGAGAATTGATGTTTAACTCAACAGGATCAGCTGGATGGGCAAGCTGATTCCAAGTTCCTATGGCCTGAAGAAGTAGCTATTAAAGACTAGTTAGACCTGTGTTTTTTCATGTCAAGGAAATTGCAAATTAGAAATGTCAATGTTTGGGGGATAAAAACTCTGAAGACCTCATAAATGAACAATGTAGGTATAGGGATCAATTTCAAACACCTGACAACACTAGATAATATAATTTCAAAAGCAATGAACTAAGAAATTTCTTTGACTTTCCTCTTCTACCCACATATCTCTATATCTCTGGCCTTGGGTGATCAACAATCAGGATTGGCAAGATGGGGGTACATGAGAATAGCAAAAGGCAGAGAAAGTGAACCAAGCCTATTGTTAGGTACAAGCCGATAAGAAACTTACAAAAGCTCTGAGATTCATGACTGCTGTCAGAAGACACAAGACCCTGGGCTCAGAAAAAGATAACTTGATTATCTATGGCTAGAAGGCACCATGGATTTTATGTTTGTACCAGTCCCCTCAGTCCCATGGACCTATATGGATGCTGAGAACATAGGGAGTTTGTAACACGTGTGGTGAGAAATTTTGAACTAGAAAATCATTTTTTTTTTAACAGAGGGCTGCAAACAACGCTCTCCAAGCAAATATTTGCAAACAAATTTATTCTTTTCCCAGAGGAAAACAGTGTTTGTACTATACTGAAAAAAAAAAAAATCTAGTATTTTCCAAGTTGGTTTGTTGAACATGTCTTTTAAAAGATATGGCGATCATTCAAAAGTCAGGAAACAACAGGTGCTGGAGAGGATGTGGAGAAATAGGAACACTTTTACACTGTTGGTGGGATTGTAAACTAGTTCAACCATTATGGAGAACAGTATGGCGATTCCTCAAGGATCTAGAACTAGATGTACCATATGACCCAGCCATCCCATTACTGGGTATATACCCAAAGGATTATAAATCATGCTGCTATAAAGACATATGCACACATATGTTTATTGTGGCACTATTCACAATAGCAAAGACTTGGAATCAACCCAAATGTCCATCAGTGACAGACTGGATTAAGAAAATGTGGCATATATACACCATGGAATACTATGCAGCCATTAAAAAGGATGAGTTTGTGTCCTTTGTAGGGACATGGATGCAGCTGGAAACCATCATTCTTAGCAAACTATCACAAGAACAGAAAACCAAACACCGCATGTTCTCACTCATAGGTGGGAACTGAACAATGAGATCACTTGGACTCGGGAAGGGGGACATCAGACACCGGGGCCTATCATGGGGAGGGGGGAGGGGGGAGGGATTGCATTGGGAGTTATACCTGATGTAAATGACGAGTTGATGGGTGCTGACGAGTTGATGGGTGCACCACACCAACATGGCACAAGTATACATATGTAACAAACCTGCACGTTATGTACATGTACCCTAGAACTTAAAGTATAATAAAAAAAAAGAAAAAAAGATAGTACATATCAAAGGCAGTCTTTCTGTACATTTTGACTGTACATCTTGAAACTGACCTATGGAGAATTATCTCTCAATAATTGTCAATCTTCCACAGGCCCAAGAAGTGAGATGGGAAAACACCTAAACTTAAAGATTGCAGTTTTTATGTTGGTCATGTTATTCCTAAACTGAGACTGTGTTTTAATATTTGAAGGAACTGAAAGGCATTTTAATTCTCTAATCAATATTGTAGACTAGCATGTGCAAACCCCTAAATATTAATATTTTGAAAGATTGAGAGGAAAAGAAAGGAAGGAAGAAAAGAAATAAGAGAAGGAAGAAAGATAAGCAAGGAAAGGAACTCTATTACTTTATGCAATGAATCATGACTGTTCACCATTAAATTGATTTTTGACAAACTAGCCGCATTGTGGGAGAAATACGAAATAACTAGAATTGCGATTTAAAAGTAAATGCAAATATCTACAGTGTCTGCTTTCTGCTATCATTTTTGTGTGCTAGTCAGTATTCTATGTGAATTGGGTTTACCCTGAGTTTACCTAGTGCTTGTTACATTTTGTATTTATCCTATGTAAAATACAGATACGTCTGATATTTTCTATCGAAAATACTGTCACAAATATATTTAATCTTGATTTGCTGTGAGAAAAAACCTAGGTGGTTTGAGGAGAAAGAAATGGAATTTTTGGTTAAACAAATACTAGAAAATTTGTATTTCAAAAGAGGACTTTTTTTTCTTCAAAAGGTATACATTTCAATTTGTTAATGGAAACTATGAAAAAAACTAAACTAGAAGAAACAATTTTCTTTAGTATGCAACTAATAACGAAAAAGATTTTGGAAGTCACTAAATTGTAGATTTTATCATATTAAGATAAGGAAACATGCAAATATTTTTTTTTAATTGTAATTATAGTTTATTGACTAACCTTCTTGCTGGAGAGAGAACAACTTTTTTTTTTTTTTTTTTTTTTTTTTTTTTTTTTTTTTGAGATGAAGTTTCGCTTTTGTTGTTCAGGCTGGAGTACAATGGCACGCTCTCAGCAGCTGAGATTACAGGCGGGCACCATCACACCTGGCTAATTTTTTGTATTTTTAGTAGAGACAGAGTTTCTCCACGTTGGTCAGGCTGGTCTCGAACTCCTGACCTCAGGTGATCTGCCCGCCTCAGCCTCCCAAAGTGCTAGGATTACAGGCATGAGCTACTGAGACCGGCTGAGAATGACATTCCAAAATTAAAATTATCTCAAAGAGGAATCACAGCTCTGTCCTGATAACAGAAAAAATTTTTATGTTTAAAATTAGAAGACAAATGCATTATTTAAATAATTCATTTAGATTCATATGAAAAACACTAAAATCTAATTCCATAAATTGCCTGCACAAATATGTTTTTAATGAATTCATATATTTTTAATTGGCATGAAAGTTGTTATATATTTATCATATACGACATGATGTTTTGAAACGTTTATACACATTGTGGAATGGCTAAATTGAGCTAATTAATATATGCATTATCTCATATGCTTATTATTTTTGTGATGAGAACACTAAAATGTCTTAGCAGTTTCAAGAATATTGTTACGAACTGTAAGTAACCATGTTGTGAAATAGATCTTTTGAACGTTTTCCTTTGATTTAACCGAAATTTTCTATCTGTTGATCCACGGCTTTGTAAACCTTCTCTCCCCACAGTGCCTACTAGTCCTTGGTGGGCTGCTATTTTCTGTTTCTATTTTCTGCTTCTATGACTTCAACTTTTTCAGATGTAATATAGAAGTGAGATCATGCAATTTTTTTTTTTTGCATCTGTTTTATTTCAATTACCATAAACTTCCCCAGGTTCATCCATGTTATTGCAAATGATAAGACTTCCTTCGTTTCAAAGGTTGAATAGAATTCCATTGTGTACATATGCCACATTTTCATTATTCATTCATCCTTAATGGACTCTTAGATTGCTTCCATATCTTGGCCATTGTGAAAAGTGCTGCAAGAAACATGAAAACATTAATATCTTTTCCAAATATTGATTTCATTTATTTTAAGTATACACACAGTAGTAGGATTGCTGGATCACATGGCAGTTCTGTTGTTATTTATTTATTTTTTTTAAAGACAGAGTCTCGCTCTGTTGCCCAGGCTGTAGTGCCGTGGCATGATCTTGGCTCACCACAAACTCTGTCTCCTGGTTTCAAGCAATTCTCCTGCCTCAGCCTCCCAAGTAGCTGTGATTACAGGCACCTGCCACCACGCACACCTAATTTTTTGTATTTTTAGTAGAGTCAAGGTTTCACCATGTTGGCCAGGCTAGTCTCACCATGCCTAGCTCCTTTTTTCGTATTTTTAGTAGAGTTGAGGTTTCACCATGTTGGCCAGGCTGCCACCATGCCCAGACTTATTATTATTTTTTTTTGAGGAACATTCATGTTGTTCTCTGTAATGCCTGTATTAATTTACATTCCCACTAATGTTGCTCGAGATTCCGTTTTTCTCCACACCCTTCCTTGTTATTTTTCATATGCTTGATAATATTTATTTTAACAGCTGTAAAGTGATATCTTTTTTATTTTAATTTACATTTTCCTGATGATTAGTGATGCTGAGCATTTTTAAAATATACCTTGTAACCATTTATTTGTTTCCTTTTTAAAACACATCTGTTCAATCTTTTGCTCATTTTAAAATCTGGTTATTCATTTTCTTGCTATTTAGCTGGTTGAATTCCTTACATATTTTGAATATGAGCCCCTTATTAGATGTATTATTTGGTAATATTTTCTCTCATTTATTAAGATGTCTTTTCTTTCTGTTGACTATTTCCTTTGCCATGAAATGGTTTTCAGTTTGGGTAATACCATTTGCTGACAACAATGTCTTCAATATTTTCCCCTGTTTTCTTGTATTAATTTTACAATTCAAGCTTTACATTTACTTTAATTCACTGTGAGTAGGTTTTTGTACATGCTGTGAGTTAAGAGTCTAATTTCATTCTTCTGCATGTGAATATTCAGTTTTCCCAATATCATTTATGGAAGACACCGTATTTTCCCTACTCTGTGTTCTTGGCACCTGTGTTAGTCTGTTCCTGTGTTGCTATAAACAAAAAGCTGAGACTGCATAATTTAGAAAGAAAAGAGGTTTAATTTCAGCTTATGGTTCAGGAGGCTCTACAAGAAGCATAGTGTTGGGCTTTTCATGAGAGACTCAGGAAGCTTACAAACATGGTGGAAGGCAAAGGAAGAACCAGCGCTTCACATGGCAAGCAGGGGAGCAAGTGAGGAGGAGGTGCCATATTTTTTAAACAACCAAATCTTATGTGAACTGAGTAGGAACTCATCACCAAGGGAATGGTGCTAAGCCATTCATGTGGGATCTGCTCCCAGGACCCAAACACCTCCTATCAGACTCTACCTTCAGCTTTAGAAATTTCAACTTGAGATCTGGAGAGGACAATTTCCCAAACCATGTTAGCACTTTGTCAAAATTCAATTGACCATTAATTTGTGGATTTCTTTCAAGACTCTATTTATTCCACTGGTCCATGCATCTATTTTTATGTCTGTGACAGGCTGTTTAATTACTATAGCTTTGTAATGCATTTTCCAGTCAGGTAATGTGATACCTCCAGCGTAGTCCTTATTACTCAGGATTTCTTTGGTTATTCGGGGTATTTTGTGGTTTCACGCTAATTTTAGATTTTTTTTTTTCTATTTCTGTGAAAAGGGTCATTGGAATTTGACAGGGAATTTATTGAATCTGTAGAGTATTATCAGTGGTACAGACATTTTAACAATTTTATTTCTTCCAATCTATGAACATGAATTATTATTTCATAACGTGTGCATTCTTAAACTTCTTTTATCAACATTGTACAGTTTTCAGTGTACAAGTTCTTTAACCCTTCTGGTTAAATGTTATTCCTAAGTGTGATCTATAGCTGTTATAAGTTGTATTTTTTTAATTTCTTTTTCAGATTGTTTAGTATAAAATGCTACTGATTATTATATGTTAATTTTGTACCCCACAACTTTAGTGAATTTGTTTATTAGTTCTAACAGTGTTTTGATGCAGTCATTAGAGTTTTCCATATAAGAGCATATTGTCTAAAAATAGAAACAATTTAACTCCATGCTTTCCAGTTTAGATGTCTTTTATATCTATTATATTCTATCTTTCTTTTACTTAAGTGCTCCAGCTAGAACTTCTAATACTACGTTGAGAAGAAGTGGCAAGAGTGAACACCCTTGACTTGTTCCTGATATTTAAGGAAAAGCTTTTACTTAATTTGGTATTAAGTAAATCCACAGTGTTAGCTGTGGATTCATCATGTGTGACCTCTATTGAATTGAGGTACATACCTTCTATACTTAATTTGTTAAGAGTTTTTGTTATAAAAAGATGTTGAATTTTGTCAAAAGTTTTTCTGTGTCTAGTAAGATGATAATGTGGATTCTGACTTTCATTCTGTTAATGTGGTATATCACATTTATGGATTTGCATATGTTAAACCATCTTTGCATCCCTCCATAAATCCCACTTGATCACAGTTAATGATCCTTTCATTGTAATGTTGAATTTGGTTTTGTATTATTTTGTTGAGGATTTTTTATCATTGTTCATTGGTGATATTCACCTTTAATTTTGTTTTTCTTATAATTTCCTTGACTGACTTTGGTATCAGAGTAATGTCAGTCTTGTAAAATGAGTTTGAAAGTATTCTCTCCTCTTCAATTTTTTGGAAGAGTTTGAGAAGGATTGGTGTCATTTAAATGTTCAGTAGAATTTCACATTGAAGCCAACACAGGTCCTAGGCTTTTCCTTGATATAAAACTGTTTTTTTTGGCCGGGCATGGTGGCTCACGCCTGTAATCCCAGCACTTTGGGAGGCCGAGGCCGGCGGATCATGCAGATCATGAGGTCAGGAGATCGAGACCATCCTGGCTAATACGGTGAAACCGCGTCTCCACCGAAAATACAAAAAAGTAACTGGGCGTGGTGGTGGGCGCCTGTAGTCCCAGCTACTCGGGAGGCTGAGGCAAGAGAATGGCATGAACCCGGGAGGTGGAGCTTGCAGTGATCTGAGATTGTGCCACTGCACTCCAGCCTGGGCGACAGAGCTAGACTCCGTCTCAAAAAAAAAAAAAACAACAAACAAACAAACAAAAAAAACTGTTTTTACTGACTCAAACTCCTTTTTTTTTAAATTTGTCAGTTAAGACTTTCTTTTTCTTCATGATTTCATGGTGGCAGTTTAAATGTGTCTAGGAATTGATCTACTTCTAGGTTATCCATTTTGTTGGCATATAATTGTGTATAGTTGTCTCTAATAATCCTTTGTATTTCTGTGATATGAATTGCAACATCTCCTCTTTCATTCCTAGTTTTATTTATTCTAAGCTTCTCTTTTTTTCTAAGTCTAGTTAAAGATTTATTGATTTTGTTCATCTTTTCAAAATGCAAACTAATAGTTTTGTTGATTACTATGCTCTGAAAGTTTGTCTCCTTCATAATCATGTTGAAATTTGCCATTGTCACTATTCACAATAGCAAAGACTTGGAACCAACCCAAATGACCAACAATGACTGACTAGATTAAGAAAATGTGGCACATATACACCATGGAATACTATGCAGCCATAAAGAAGCCGGAAACCATCATTCTCAGCAAACTATCGCAAGGACAAAAAACCAAACATCGCGTGTTCTCAGTCATAGGTGGGAATTGAACAATGAGAACACTTGGACACAGGAAGGGGAACATTACACGCCGGGGCCTGTTGTGGGGTTGGGGGAGGAGGGAGGGATAGCATTAGGGGATATACCTAATATAAATGAGGAGTTAATGGGTGCAGCACACCAACATGGCACATGTATACATATGTAACAAACCTGCACGTTTTGCACATGTACCCTAGAACTTAAAGTATAAAAAAAAAAAGAAAGAAAGATTTGCCATTGTTATAGTATGGGAGGTGTTTATGTCATGAGGGCAGAGCCTTCATGAATGGATTAGTGCTGTAATCTCGGGAGTGAGTTCATCTTGTCTTGCTCTCTATCTCTTGCTCTCTGTTGCCCTTCCTTGTTCATCTGTCCTTCACCATGTGATGCCTTCAGCCATCTTATGACGTAGTAAGAAGGCCTTCACCAAATTCCAGCACCTTGATTTTGGACCTTCCTGCCCCCAGGACTGTGAGCTCATAGTATCTGTTTGTTTTGTTGTTGTTGTTGTTTTTCTTTTTCTTTTTTTAAATTATCCAGTCTGTTGTATTCTGTTATGGTAGCACAAAACAGACTAGCACATTGTTCTTTTCTGTTGTTTATCTAGCATTTCTTTCTACTGTTATCTTTATTATTTTCTTTCTTCTACTACCTTTGGGCTTAGCTTGCTCTTTTCCAGTTCCTTGATGCATGCATGAAGTTGTTTGATTTTTCTTGTTTTGATGAAAGCGTGTATAGCTATAAGCATCCCATACACTTTGCTATGTTATATGTTTAATTTTTTTTCCCAAAAATATTTTTAAATTTTTCTTTTAATTTCTTTCATTCATTAATTCTTCAGGAGCATAGTGTTTAACTTTCATATATAAGTGAATTTTCCAATATTTCTCCTGTTATTGATTTCTGGTTTCATACCATTTATTTGATATGATTTAATTCTTTTTAAATATGTTAAAACTTGTTTTGTGGACTAACATATAATATATCCTGGAGAGTGTTCTGTGTGTATTTGCAAAGAATAAGTAAGTATTCTACTGAAGTTGCATGGAATGTTTGGTATATGCTTGTTAGATTTATTTAGTCTAAAGTATAGTTTAAGTCCAATGTGTTCTTGTTGATACTCTGTCGGGATAATTTACCTATTGCCAGTGGTGAAGGATGTAAGTCCCATTATTATGTTATTATAATCTATGTCTTCCTTTTATGTGTTAATATTTACTTTATATATTTAGGTTCTCCAATTTTGGATTCATGTACTTTTATAATTGTTATATCCTTTTAATGAATTGGCACTTGTCTCTTTTTATAGCTTTTGATTTGAAATCTATTTTATCTGATATAAGTGTAGCTATCTCCTCTGTCTTGTGGTTTCCATTTGCATAAAATATCTTTATCCAACCTCTTACTATCAGCCCATGTGTGTGCTTAAAAGGAAAGTGAGGGTGGGCCTAGTGTATTGGTGGGGACTGTATCTGTATGTGTGTCTGTAATCTATCTTTATCTGTGTTTATGTCTGTTTATCTCTAGGCTCTGTGTCTATATCTGTATCAGTGGATGCTGTATTCGTAGGGGTGAGCCTGAAGCCTGGGTCCACAAGGACTGATGGGGCTCTGGGGTGGACCTTGACCCTGATTGTACATCAGTTGGCCAGGCATCAGAATGAACCTGACATCTGGGTTCACTGGGACATGCCTGGAGGCTAAGTTCACTGGGGCTGACTTAGTGCTAGTGTCGGCCTGAAGCCTGAGTCTGCAGGCCATAGCTGGGTCAAGAGTCCATAGGAATTGGCCTAGAGCCTGAGCCTTCTAGGGTGGTACTGGAGCCTTGGTTTGGAGAGGCCAGATTGGCTTTGGGGTTTATTGGGCTAGACCCTATCCAGGACACATGAACTATAGCAGGATACAGTCCTGTCCTATAGACTCAGGTTTCAAATCCACTTGAGCACCAGCCCAGCCCCAGTTGACTCAGCCTCCAGGCATGTCCCAGTGGACCCAGATGTTAGGTCAGTTCTGGGTTTACTGGTCTTATGCTGGGACAGGTATAGAGCCTATATCTGGCCATCTGGACCCTGGGATTGTGTGCATTGATCTGGGTCTGGGGTTCATGGGCGCTGGTATGCTGCTGTGGAAGCTGGATCCACAGGGACAGGCCTGAAGCTTATGTCTGGGGTGCTATCATGGTGCTTGACACCAGAGTGCTGACCTGATGCTGGCATAGGCCTAAAGCCTGGGGTTGTGTGCATCATCCTGACTTTGGATTGATCTGGAGCCTGAGGTGGGCCTAGAGCCAGGGGCCCCAGAGGATGACCTGGTACTGGGCATCCTATAACCTATATTTGCAGGAGATGGCCAGTCTGGGTCTATGTGTGTCAGCCTTATAATTAGGGAAGTAGAGACAAGCCTAGTGCTAGGTATGGTGCAGGATTTTAGGCTGGCAGGGTGGGCCTGATTCTAGAGTGCACCTAGAGATAGAGTATACAGGGCAGACCTGGAGCCAGAATCTGTGGGGCTGGTCAGACCCTGGAGTGGGCCTGTAGCCAGAAGCTACAGGGGCCAAGCTGGTGCTGGGCCAGTTGGGAGCCTGAGGCTGCTGGGGTTGGCCTGAGGTGGATGGTCCTGGAGACTGAGTTTGCCAGGCAGGCCTGGAGTCTGAGATTTCAGAATCCAGCCTGACAACAGGGCAGGTCTGATGGCTCAGTCTGAGGGTAGGAGTTTGGGGTCTGGGGCCTTGGGGACCTGCTTGGTGCTGGGCTTTACTGGGGCAGGCCTAGTATTGGAGTCCAAGCCAAAGTCTGGTGCTCACTTTCCTCTCCTTCCCCCAATCAGACAGTACATCTCTCCACACTATGTCTGAGTTTGAAGGAGGGAACATGAGTAAAGTAAAACTGCCCTTCCTACCCTCTTCAAAGACTCTTCTCTGATTTCTGTGGTACAGCTAGGTACTGTCATCTATCATCTGGTTTCCTTAGTGATGACGACTGTGTTTTTGTGCACGAATAGTTGTTCAAATTGATGTTCCTGTTGCAGGAATGAGCACTGGAAAGTCCTATTCCACCTTCATGCTGACATCCAGTGAGCAGATAATATTTAAAAGAGTAAATAATATGGATACTTATTCAAATTTAATGCATAGTATAGATGTTCAAAACACTACTTCAGTGAACTATTTTTCATTTATAAATAGTGGATAAGAGGTTACTTTTTATTATAAAAAGTTGGGTTGGCAGTTCATGCTCTTAAGGCTGCTTTCAAGCATCTGTGATGCGGGCCCTTGTATGTGATTATTTTGCTTTTCTCAACTCATGGCTTCCACCTCAAGACAGCTATTATTTCCAGTCATTGTTTCAATGAAATTAACTTCTAAAAACCATTTTATAGTAATATCAAAATATACAAATAGTAATAAAATAAAATACAAACGAATCGAATGGGGATGTTCAAGGCTTCTACAATAGCCATTTCAAAACATTGCTGAGAGAAAGGTAGATATGTGAAATGGTAAAACTACTTTATTAATCAGAACAACACAATTAAGTATTTCCTCAGGAGAAATATAAAAAGTTGCCTAGTGATTGTTTATAGCAACTCTATTTATAATAGTCAAAGACTGGAAATAAACCCAGTGTCTATGACCAGAATATAAATAAACAACCTGTGTTATATCCTCACAATGGAATATTATTCAACATAAAAGAAAACAGATTGCTTACACACACAATAACTTGAATGAATCTCAAAAGTATTATGCTAAGTTAAATAAATCAGACTAGAAACTACATAATGTGTGATTCTGTTGATATAAATTCTAGAAAATGCAAATCAATATATGGTAACAAAAAGCAGACAGTGGTTTCTGGGACAGAGGTTAAGGAACAGATAAATTTCACAGGGGCAAGAGGTAACTTTTGAAGTTGATGACATTTTTTGTTATTTTACTTATGATGATACATTCTCAGAAAAAAAAATATGAAATTTCTCAAATTGTGTATTCGAGTAAGTATAATTTATTGAACTTCAAATATACTCCCCAAAGTTGTTGTGTATGTGTGTGTTTGTATATTTATTGCAAAAAATGAATATATAATAATGAATCTACATATAGAATGAATAATATTTATGTGTTAGAATGAATATTATTTATGTGTTAGGGTTCTCCAGAGAAACAGAACAAATAGGATATCTGTGTGTGTGTATATATACATACATATATACACATGTATATATACGCAAGTATATGTGCACACACACAGATATCCTATTTGTATATATGTATGTATATACATATACACACATAGATTGATATGTGTATATATACACACATACACACACACACACACTCATATAGATTGATATGGTTTTGCTGTGTCCCCACCCAAATCTCATCTTAAATTATAGCCCCCATGTACTGTGGGAGGGTCCTGGTGGGAGACAATTGAATCGTGGGAACTGTTACCCCCATACTGTTCTCCGATCATTCACTGCTGGTAGTAAATAAGTCTCACGAGATCTGATGGTGTTATAAGGGGAAGCCCCTTTCACTTGGTTCTCATTCTCTCTTTTGCCTAACGCCAAGGTAAGATGTGCCTTTCACCTTCTTCCATGATTGTGAGGCCTGCCAGCCACTTGTGAGCCTATTTACCCTCTTTTTCTTCAAAAATTACCTAGTTTTCAGTATCTTTTTCAGTGCATGAAAATGGACTAATACATAGATATATATCAGGAAAAGCTTATTATAGAAATTTGCCCACTTGATTATGGAGGCCATGGAGGGACTCATCCAAGTCTGAAAGACCGAGAACCAGGATTATTGCTGTTGTAACTCCTAGTCCAAAGCTGAAATGCTAAGAAGTGATGAGAGGGTATTGGAGGGAAAGGCACTGGACCAAATCCCAGAGTTTGAAGTCCTGAGAACCAGGAGCACCCATGTCCAAGCACAGGAAAAGATGGATGTTCCAACTCAAGGAGAGAGAGAGAGAGAATTCACCTTTCCTCTATCATTTTGTTCTATTTAGGCTCACAAGGGATTGGATGATGCCTGCCCACATTGGTGGTGGTAGATCTTCTTTACTCAGTCCACTGATTTAAATTCCAGTTTTATTCAGAAACACCCTCACAGACCCACCCAGAAATAATATTTTACCAGCCATTTGGGCATCCCTGAACCCAGTCAAGCTGACATTTAAAATTAACTATTACCATTTATTTCACAGATTTGTATCAATTATCTGTTGTTCAGTTAGTTTTATACTGCTAGACTTTGAGGGAAAATGTGGAGAAATTCTTTAAAAATTATCTACTTTCACAAGGTTTTCAATATTCTTTAAAACTATATATAATTAAATAATCATTAAGATTTATTATAATAATTATATGAATAACATACCAGTATTTATGAGAAGACTTAGAAAAGACATCTACTGTTTTTAGTACATTATAAATCACTTCTCTAAAAAAGCATATTAGTAGTAGTTAGTAATATGCTAAGCCTCTAAGTATAAGAGAAGCAGGGTGCTTTTTAGAAATTTATCAATCTCCTCCTGCTTATATTTTAGCATGCAAGAGAGCTTTAGGGGACTAAGTGCCTAGAGAGGTTGTCTGGGATCGGATAGGCCATGAAAAAAGAAGATTAGATATTATCCAAACTAGAATCTTTAGAAAGAACTCATATTGGGCAAGATATTGATGCTTTAGGCTTATTTTTATGGCTGCACTATAGAGAATAGATAGGAAAGTGTAAGCGAATGGGGATAATATCTAGTTTGCCAGACATTTTGCAGTAATATAGGTAAGAAATGTGGTGTCTTGAACTAATCATTATTGTGTATATCAAAGAAGAACAAAGCAGAGGAATTATGGAGACATGTAAGCGGTGGTAGAATTGGTAAAACTGGTGATTGATGGAATATTAGAATTGAGGGGGAAGGCAGAGACATAGACTCTGAATTTCTGGGTTTTAGATTGAATAGATGGTGCTGCTACTCCCTAATATAGGAGAAAACATCGAAAGAAAGGGTGGACAGGAGAAGAGAAGGAAAGCAAATGCTTTTGAGGTGATAGACAATCCAGATCTGAGTATTTTGAGTCTAAGAAGCATTGAAACTTATCAACATTTTCTTTAGATAGTTTGACTATTGGGAATTAGAGGTGAAATGAACAAGAAAAAACAATGGACATACAGTATGAAAATTCAGTTTACGTGTCAGGAAAGTAAAAGGATTAAAGTGTTTTGTAAAAAGTAGAGTTGCTCACAGTGACAAAGGCTTTCATGAGAATTAAGATCCTAGAAGAGGGAGATGGAGATATGTAAAGTTAAATGTAGATAAAATGCATTGGAAATCTATAAATTTCAACATTTAAATGTTGATTACTATGAATTTATTATGGTATTGCAAGTTTCTCTGTATGCTTTCCTCCAGCTGGTCTCAGAAGTCTTCATGATAGAAGAGAAAACCAAAACCTAAATGAAAGTTGTGTGTGAGAATGTATGTGGGTGTGGGCTGGTGTGTTTGTCTAGAATTTTATGACAGAAACAGTAGGTCGAAAAATTGTGAAGATTGTCAAGAGTCATGGAAAAGTTGAGCCATAATACGATAATTTGTGCCATTACACAGAGTTCTTGGTTTCAAACATCAGAATGGAATTAGGCATTACATTTATTAAATGATACATCATACCTCATGGACTCTCTTAAAGTACCAGAAGTAACTCATGAATAAGTTACTCAACAAGGAAAAGCACATAGAACAGCATGGAGATTGGCTTAAGGAAGAAGCTACTGCTGCTGGCATTCTGCATTGGGAATCTCATCAAACACATCATGTGTATTATAGATGAGCCAAGGGACTGGATAGTAGAAGCCCTGACATTGTTGTTCCCCTAAAGCTTGATATCTCCAATGCCTAAAGAAAGAATGAATTTTGTGTACCTCTGCTTTTTCATTTCTGAATCATAGAATTACATATATCTGCTAATTAGAAAGGTAAGTTTTGACTTCTACATTGATAAATGTGAATCATAACAGGATAAAATTCTCAAGCCAGAAAAGGAGTTCAAAAGATGCTTAATGACTACTATATGATAATTTCTATTCTACATTGATTTCTATGTAATTTTGTGAATTTACTTTTATTTCTTTCCATATATTGATAGGAAGCATTGCCTTCAGAATAATGAATTAATATTTTCACCCTTCGCAGGACTTGCCACACTGGTCTTTGCTAGCACCAGTGCCTGGAATGCAAACTTTGAGTCCCTTGTTAGTAGAAAGATGCACAGATGAGGCTATGTTGACTCAGTTGTTTAAATACATATTGCCAAACAAAATATTTGCAGCACTGATGCCAAGTTCCTCCTGACATGCACAATAATATTGAATTTGACTCAACCAAACAAGTACAACAATATGTGGAATAAAATTTCATCTAGGTTTTATCTGGCTTCAAGCTCTTTTAGGTTTAACACCTTTTTTGGTTTTCAATTTGAAACAGAATTTGGCTAAGTTTTGGTGATTGAAGCTGTAGAACCATTAAATTGAAAAGGTATGCTACTACTATTTAAAGCATCGTTTAGCTTAGTGCTAAATAGTCCTTAAAATTGTTCCAGTTTAAGTCTGCAAAAAGCTATACAAAACGCTCATTTTCTGGAGATCATTTTTCTTGAGGGTTGAAACTAAATTACTATGAAAGTATCTTCAATATTATTTAAATAAAATCTTTAGAACCTCATGGAATGTGTGTGAGTAATTCCTATATCTCTTCATTACATAATAACACTTAAACAGAAGTAGAATTTTTAATGATGTGACTTTTCTTTTCTTTTTCTTTTTTTTTTTTTTTTTTTTTTTTTGAGATAGGGTCTTACTCTCTTGCCCAGGCTGGAGTGACACCATCTCGGTTCACTGCAACTTCTGCCTGTTAAACTCAAGCGATCCTGAAATCTCAGTCTCCTGAGTAGTTGGGACTACAGGCATGTGCCACTATGCCTGGCTAATTTTTTGTATATCTGTTAGAGATAGGGTTTCACCATGTTGCCCGGACTGGTCTCAAACTCCTGGGCTCAAGTGATGCACCTGCCTCAGCCTCCCAATGTACTGGGATTACAGGAGTGAGCCATGATGCACAGTCAACAAAGTGATTTTTATCTCAAAGTAATAGATTTAGGTAAGCACACACAGAAACATACTTAGAAAAAATAATGAGATGCTAATAAAACCTATTTTCCCTACTTGTATGTATTTTCATTACAGCATTTAAAGAAAAATATATCACAATCTGTTGTACACAGATATCACTCCAATTTGGACTCTGAATGCTTTGATTACACCTGTCTTTATATTTGTGCTTTCTACTACCTAGTAATATATCTCATAGTTAGTGGGGGTTTCACAAATGTTAAAAGAAGAGAGTCATGGAATAAAATGGAATGGAGGAGGAGCGTAAAGGAGAAATGCAAGGAAGCAACCTAGGAACAAATACATGTTTTAATATTTTCTCCCATTCACCATATAGAGAGTTAAGTATGCTAATTGTGTCATGGCAAACACTAATACCAGTATGTTATTATGGTATTGTAAATTAACAACTTTTTTTTTTAAGATATAAACCTGTGACACATATTTCCATATTTATATATTCAAAGTGAACCTAAGACTTGATATACAAGTTCACTTTGATTGGGGTTGGGGGTGGGCAGCCTGTAATCATTGGCTTAATTTATAGCCTAAAGAATGTGATTAGAGTGATAAGAAAGTAGAAAATATATGAAGAAGCAGGGCATTTAAATAGAGATAAGAAATAAAAGTGGAACATGATCATGATTCTCTGTGTGACATGGAGGGAATAAAGTTAAAAATACATCAGCTCAAAAAGTAATTATGTCACTATCTCGTTGTATGACCTTGGGTATATTACTTAATTTTCTAAATGGCTTTTTCTTCTTATATAAAATGTTGTTGCTAACACAATCTTCAAAGTGTTCTGAGAACTAAGTTAAAAAGCAGGCAAACAGTTGCTGATTAACATTTTATGTAGGAGCTGACAATTTTAAGATAGTTTTCCTTATACACCTGACTTTATCTCAATCAGTTTAGACTTAGTGATCTCTATGATTTTGGGGTAGAATGCCAGAAACAAAAAGAAAAAAAAGTTTAAACAGATACATCTCTAGGAACACCAATGAAAAAACAATAGGCTTCACCCCTATATTATTTAATTAATATTCATTTATTACCACCTATTACACTCCAGATTCTATTCCCATTATTTAGAATATATTACTGAACAAAGTAGCACAGATATCTGTCCTATCTGTTTCTATCTTTTAATATAGAAGTAAGGGATGAAAGTCACAAGTAACCATAGTAGATAGGTAAATTATACATTGTTAAAAATGGAGATAGGAGCAGTCTAAAGGAGATTTAACATGGTGTGTGTGGGGGAAGGAAATATGTAGTATTAAGTAGGTCAGGCAGGATTAGACCTAATTGAGAAGATACAATTTAAACCAAGAGTTAAAGAAAATGATGGAGTTAGTCAAATGAATACCTAGGGGAAGAGTGGGCCAGTCAGAGGAAATAGTTGGAGAAAATGCATTAAGATGAAAGTATTCTTAGTATACTGTGGTTACAGGAAGGAAGCTAGTATAGTTGGAGATGAGTATGCAATGGATGAGAAGTTGATGATGAATTCAGAGGTAATGGGTAAACTGTAGAAGAATCTTATAGACCATTTCAGTGACTTCAGTATTTGTGGAATGAGGAGCCATTGTAAGATATTCTACAGGGCAGTGAATTATCCACTTACTCTGGTTGAATAATTCAGAGCAGACTATAAGGGGCCAAGTATGGGGGCAGGGGAAACTATTAAAATGCAATTTGCACTGATCCAAAGGAGAACTAAGAGGATTTGGGTCAGCATGGCAGTGATTGAGTAATGAGAACTGATTGTATTTAGCATGTATTTCGAATGTTGAGCAAATATTTTCTGATATATTTGACACAGAATATAAAATAGAGAAAACAGAAATGATTTCAAAATGTTAATAGTTTATTTCAAACAAGTAGAAAGAGGAAATTGGTATCAACCAATTGGAGAAAGGTTATTGGTAGAGCAGGTTTCAGCATAAAGAGCAAAAATTACCTCTTGGCTATGTTGAGTTTGAGGTATACATTAGATATCGAAGTGGAAATGTTGAGAATGGTGAAATACAGGATACAGGATTGCTACTGGAGAAAAAAAAACTGGGGAGTTAATAATATATAGGTTGTATTTAAAGCCATCAAGCTTGATTATATCACCAAAGATACAATTCCTTGTCTGATATTAACTTGTTGGAGAGGAATATGATGGATTATATATGATTTCAACATACAGGATCTAATGCCCAAGTAAAGAGATAGGTTTTAGATAGAATTATTGGTAACTAAACACAAAGAAAGTGCTTGTAGATATTTGTACGTATAGATGCATAGAAATTATAACAGGAGTCTATGGCATTGCTTTTAATTCTCCTGGTAAAATACAAAGTTGAGGATAAAAATGTGAAAGAACATACAGACTGCTTAGAGAAGAAAAGGAGTGAAATAGTGACTCTTCACAGTGGGAGAGAGAATTAGCAAAGTATTGCTTGAGAGCTAGGAAGCATTAAGAACCAATACACACACACATATGGTTTTGTATTTTCCCTCTAGCCTTGTGGAACTGACCAAAAGAAAACACAGAGTAGACAGAATTTAGGATTTAACCAAGTGTGTAAAACCCATGGGGCGAAAGAATCTTGGTATAGGCTTAAGCAAGAGAGGATCTGTAATGATTGACAATGGAATTTACAGTGGGTAAAGAGTAGAAGAGGACATCAAGGAGCAACAGTTAGTGAGTGGAAGAAATTCCACCTACACATCACCTATATCTATATCTATTTTTCTTTTTTAAAATATATTTCATTTCATATCTTTTTTTTCATTTTATATCTCCATTTCTATTTCTATACCATCTATGTGTACTCCATGGGATTAGACAACATGAAGGGACAAAAAGAATGTAGGGCACCCTATATTAGGTCAATTGCACACCCTGCTTTTTTCCCAGTAGTTGAGCCAAATGATTGTGAGAGGCAAGGCACAGCAGGGGTGGGGAATGAGAACTCTCCCTTATAGATTTGAGGCATTCAAAAAAGAACAAATGTTCCCTCTCCTACAGATAGGTGGAAAACTATCATGTTTTACAGTGAGAAACACTCAATACATCTAGGTGTACGGGTCTTAGGCAGTTCACCACGTTTTCTCTTAGTCATGGTGGAAGAAGGTAGCAAAGTGAATTTCAGGGCACCTGAGAGAAGCTTTATAATTGCCATGAAAGTCATGGGCATTGAAGGAGCCTTAAAAAATGAATTGACAATTGACACAGAAAAGTAGGGTCTGATGAGCATTCTCTGTATTGACAAAATACCAGGTTTTGTTACCCATTGCTCTAAATATCCAGTTTTGTGATATTATGTAAGCTTTCATGAACCCAGATGTAGTACAAGGGAAGATTAACTGTCAATTAAAAACATCAGCATTTGGAAGAGAATTAATGTTTACTTATAGAAAACAACTAAAAATTCTCAAATAACTTGTAGAACGAAACTCATATTAATCACTAATAGTGTAAAGCACCAGTGTATGTACATCATAGATGTTCAATAATAATCAGTTTTTATGAAGTTTATAATGATTCAGAAGAGAATGTGGTAATAATAACTAAATCTAATATTGTAAAGTTGTGTAAAAATGCTAAGTAATTCAAACATGTTTCTTCCTATTTGACCCTCTCATTAATATTATATGGTAAAAAAAGATGCTGTCAATTTTCTCATTTTACATACCAAAAAGTAACCACACAATGCACAATCTTTCTTCCCATTCCATCAGAAAAAAAAAAGAAAGAAAGAAAGAAAAGAAATTTCAAACAACCAAAATGTCTCCCCGTACAAAGGAAAAAATATTTCTGATGAAACTAAATTTACTTCACAGTAATATTTCAAGTAGAAATAGCTAGGCTTTCTAACAGAAATGTTGTAGCAAAGATTTTCGTATTAGTTGATGTATTAGTCAGAATTCTCCAGAGAAACAACCAACAGAAGAGATCTGAGACAGAAAGAAATATTTATTTTTAAAAATAGTCTCATGCAGTTGTGAAGCTAGCAGTTTGAAGATTCAGGTAATAATTGATGCTGCAGTCTTTATTTAAAGGGCTGGAAACTCAGGTATAAACTCTATGTTGCAGCTTGGAAGCAGTTTTGTTTTGTTTTGGTTTGGTTTCTGGAAACCTCAGTCTTTTCTCAAGCATTTCCTCTGATTGAATTGAGGCCCACCCACATCATGAAGGGTAAGGTGCTTTATTCGATGTCTACTAATTTTAATTTTCATCACTTCTGAAGCAAAATACCTTCACCTCAACATCTAGGTTAGTATTACCCGGACAACCAAACACCTTTATCTAGCTTAGTTGGCACATAAGATTAGCCATATCATTTGGAACACTGAACTAAATGACATTTAAGATCACTTCTAATTTTGTGATTCTACATCCTACTTATTGGAGAAAAAAAAAATACCTGGCGATTATGTTTAGAAAGGCTGTTTAATTGACCCCCCAATATGTAGGCTTACAAAACGCCATTAACCTTATTGAACATACTGAGGCACAAAATTAAGTTAAAAATAAGTCAGGAAGTCAGAAATTATTGTCACATTTAACCCTTTTTTTCTAATTCAAATGCTCCATCTAACCAATGGCTTTTTCACTGCTTTCTTTCTTGTGGCTTTTAAATCAGCCCAGTTCTCTCTAATCCCTCAACCTATAAGTAGCTGAAGAACTACTATCATCTTTCAAGGATAATTGCAGTGGTATTTGAATTGCTTTCTCTGCCTTCAATTTATTGCAATATTCCTATCAATGTTTTCTCAACACTAAAGCAGGAATGATATTTTAAAATTAAAATTTGATCATGTCTCTTTATTACAAAAATTCAATGAAATTCCATCACTCTTAGAATAATGTGCCAAATCCCAGAGCTCTCATGATCTAAGTCATCCTTATGAACACTCTGGTTTTATATTTTATTTTGTTACCATTCAAACTCAATATTTTATATACATAGATTTATGGGCTGCTCTGTAAGATGTGCTTTCTCTTCCTTCTAGGCTTAGATTTAGGGTATTTCTTCTCTTTGAACGAGGTCCCTGTCACTCCCTGCAGGCCTACTCTGACTTTGCCTAAAAAGTTCTGATTAAGTAACCCAAGAAGGAGCTGAAAGCTTAGGTGCATTTTGATTTAGTAGTTTATATGATTTCTGTGACTGTTCTTTACTAACCTGATTTATTTTTTATTCAGAGACAGAAAAACAATGTTTTACTTGCCAAAAAAACTGCTAGGTTTAGAGGAAAAAGATCCACTAATATCAACAATATTAATCAAGTGTAAGTATCTGTGATGAGTTTTCATTGAAGATACTTTCCCCTTCTGTTTTGAAACATATATATCCTCTTATGAAAGAAAAATGGACTCAAACCCAATCCCCAATTAGGAAATTATTGGTAAAATATACTGGAGTTATCTTGGCATATGCTAAGGTATTTTATGTGAAAATTATTAGAAAGAAAACACTGAAAATACAATATTCTTTTTTGCGTGGGGAAAAGTGATTTCAATGACAATACTTTCAGTACGTTTGAATTTAATGAAAACATGTTCATTAATTTTGGTTGCTATTACTTAAATTGTCTAACATCATTTTCCTGTAGCAGAATCAAATGGGTAATTTCAGACTAAAAATGGCATTCAACACTGATCTGAGACTGGAAATAGTGCTCAATCAATTTCTTCCTAGGCTTTCAAAATCAGTAAACTCTACCATCTTAACACTATTCTTTCTAAATCAGATAAGAAGAATGGATTTTTCTTATAATGTATGAACCAAATGAAGAACTAAAAATGTAGTCATAGATTTTCCTTTGTCAATACAAATAAATACATGAATAAATGGGCAACACTTCCAAATGAGTCCATTGCCTATAGCAGTTTCGGCCAAATCATTCCATTGTAAGAACACAGTTGTAAATATTTTGTGATCACCTTATATTATTTAGCAAAATATATTCGAGAGATTTATCTTTGCATACCCATGATCTTAGAACATCTATCTGCAATTTGCCTATTTTATCTTAAATACATTTTTATACTTTCCCTTCTTTCTTTGCTTAATATTTTAGGAACAACCTTATCTAAGTTCCTTTGCCCTCTAGCAGTGGGAGAAACTGGAAGAATAGAGGTCAAGTGTAGAGAAGAGGTAAGATTATTTCTGTGCTCTCAGAATATGTTTCCAGTGCCCTCACTGGTATCAGCTGTTTCTTCCTTATGATTCTAGCTCCTGCAAAATAGTCCTTTTCTCTGTGGTCCCAGATCCTGCTGAGGTTTTGCCTCTGCTATAGAGAAGCTTCAGGGCTCACATAACATCACTTCTTTCATGTGTCCCTCCAGTCCTAGGAGTGGTAGTGCTTCCTGCTGTTTCTAATCTCTTACTTACTTTCTCATACACTGAGTTCCTCTGGTCTTCAGTCACCCATGTAACCAATTCTGTGTTAAATTTTCTCTGATTGAGACACCTAGTGGGTTTCAAGTTTCTCTGCATACAAATAGGTTGTTGTTTCTTTTTCGGGCATAAAAAAAAGATTAGATAAATTCTAACATGATTCCGCTCATGAGAACAAATCCCTTTGATAAAGCAGTACTTCCAACTCAACCCTTCAAAAGGGTCCCAAGTTCATGGGAATTAAAAATGTTTATGCTTTGTATTACATATTAAGAAACCTACAAAGAAAATCTCATTACTATGCTCCTGAATGACACTACTATTTTATTCTCTGTGTGTTTAAAACTTAATATTTTAACATCAAGTAATGTCTTTAACTAATATATTTCTAGGGCCTTTTGTGTCCTCTGTAAGCACCAACATATGCATGTAGAATCTAAAGATATAGGAGACACAGTTTCTGCCCTAAAAACACGTGGTGGGAGAAAAACACACATGAACAGAAAATCAAAAAACAAAACTAAAAGAAAGAAAGAAACAAACAAACAAAAAACAGGATAATGAACAGAATGGAGATTTGCAGATGTAATATAGGAACATGTAATACATAAAACACAGCCAGAAAAGGCTTATAAAGGCCTCATAAAAGAGTTAAGTATCACTTAAGAATATATAATGCTATAATCAATATATATAACCTAAATCTGTACTTGTGAATTACCTAGAATACACTTTCAACGTATTTGTATATTTCCATGGAACCCTACAATAATTCATTTATCTGTTTACCTTAGTCACATCCAGAGACTCACACCAGATTCACACTGGTTAACTATCCTGTACATTCAATTCAATGATTCCCTGTAACAAATTTGTCCATATGCTCAATATTTTTTGTGTTCCCTCCATCTTTACCCCTTATTATAACTTGACTGTTGCTTTTTCTCACAACCCATTTCCCTAAAGACCTTGTATGTGAAGGCTATACTTTTACCCCTGACACTCTTGTAGTCCAGTGACTTGGTTTTGGATATGTTCTTTTCATTTGCCTCTTTGTGGTTTCTGAATTTCTTTTCTTGTCATTTTTCTACACTCTCTTTTATCTTCAATTTATTTCTCTTTTAGATCATTTATATTATTGTAGATATATACTTTAGTATTTTTAACTTTAGAAATTCCCTCCTTAACTCTGTATTTTCCTAAGTTTACCATTCTATATCTCTGATTTGTTTCATAGCAAAATGGGTTGAAAAAGTTATCCACATTTGGTTGTCCCTGCTTCTTACTTCACAAATCCTTAAACAAATTTTCCCTCAGTTTTGTTCCTGCAACTCCATTGAGGTTCTTCTTTTAGATTCTCCTTGATTTCTACCTTTCAAAATTCAATAATGAGTTCTTTTTCATATTTTTGAACCCTCAGATATATTTGGAAAAATTGATAATTTTATTTTATTTTGTCTTCAATTACCTTACACTACCTTGATTTTTGTACCTCACCAACTGTTCTTTCTCTATGTTAGCTCTTTCTTCATTCATGATCTATAAAATGAGGTCCATTTGAGGCTGGATTTTATTATTGTATCTATATGCTGTCCAGGGAGCACTCATTTTGGCTCTTGGATTTAAAAACAGCTCTGATCTATAATTAATTTCAACCTATAAGTCTATGCTTATAATCTATAATTTTATTCTGGATCTTGCATATAGACTTTTCTATAAATGTTCAGTTTGCATATTGAATTGCCCACTTGATATCTCATCTTAGAGGTTGAAAGACACCTCCAACTTAACATGGGCCCAAAAGCCTTGTTGTGAAATTTTCAAAATATGCTCCTCTTTTAGTCTGAGAATACTGCCCCTTTAGAAAACTCTGTTATAATTCATATAGTTTATCTAGTCACAAGTTCATGTATTGTTTTGGAGAACTCTTTCTTTTATCCTTATAAATCCATGAGCACTTCATTTTGTCTTTAACTCCACAAAATATCTGGAGTTTATCCAACAAATTCTATCACCTAATCCTATCATGGGAACCTCAATCCTCGTGACTTCATCTAATCCTAATTACCTCCCAAACATCTTATATCCAAATGCCCTCACATTGGGGATTAGGGCTTCAATATTTCAATTTCTGGAGGACAAAAATATGTTCAGTCCATATCAACATATTAAACATAAAAATAAATGTACCCATATTTTTATCCTTTCCTTTACATTGTAAGTTACATGAGAGCAAACAACATGTTTGTTCAATATATATATTTATTTGGTGCCAAATAAATGCCTGCTGAAAGAGTGAACAATTTAATGAGACATTAAAGTAATGTTTGAGTCCAAAATTGTAGATTAAAGCTACAGATGAAGGTTGATGTTATAATAGACATATGATGTTGCCAAGACAATATATTTGGGAGGAGAAAAATATAGTGAAAGATTTTGCAGTGGTACAAACTGAGAACAAACAATTTGAAGATTTAATTGTAAGAATGATGAGTGTGTTCTTGTTACAAAAAGTCACAAGCTTTATTATTGTTGTTATTTTATTTTACTTTTGTCCTGTTGAGGCAATACTTAAGAACAAATAATCACTTATTGAATAGGGCAGGAAAACAGCCTGCTGCATGGCATGAGTGACTATGTCACCATCTTGAGGCAAAACCACCACAATGCCCAGTGTTTGACTCCTGCATCCCACGGTGTTCTTAAGCAAGGTCTTTTTCCCCAGAAGTAACAAGTCTCAGCATGGAAGTCTGAGATGTAACTAGCTGCACTTGTCTTTACCCTAAATGCTTGCTATCTAAAGGACATTCTCTAGAGGGCGATTGCAGAAATCCACCATATCACAACCACCCAAGATATCATTTCTGTTCATAAGTCCCTATTAAATATGTATTTCTGAGAAACTGACTTTTTTTTAGTATCTTTCTTCAGCATCTCAGCTCCCTCAGCCTTTGGGGGTAGATTTGAATATACCCATCATTTTTATGGTCTTAGCATGGTCCCCATATACTTCAAGTGGCCTGTTATAAATTAGGGGATGATGCTTAGCACCAATCTTTTCTAAGTGCCATGCAAATAGAGAATAGAATAGAAGATAAAATAAGTTCAAATGGGGTCAGTTAGCCTCTGAAGCCAGGCTGAGATTTCAGGCTTTCTAAAATGTTTTTCAAGATAAAAAATAAATACACTCTGTTTTCAACTCAGGTTGGGAATGCAGCTTTTGCATTTATCTCCTGATGTTGTCTATTAGTTGCTTTTGCAACCTGAGACCTAGAATAAAAATGTGCCCTAAGGGCCTCTAAGCTTTTCTAAGAATCTACCCATCTCTGCAATGCTACCTGCTGCAGCTGCTAACTGCTTCAGTGAGAAAAAACACACATACACACCATATGAAATTACATCTCTTCTTCAAAAGTAAGTCTTACATTTTAGCTATTCGCATTTCACAAACATCTTGGGATAAGATACTGAGTGAGCACTTAGAAGAAATGACATTCACAAATGTACTGCTAAAAATAGTTATTGCTTCTTATAATCAATGAGATTTTATTGCATTTGCAGAAGACCTGGGGTAAGAGGGCATATTGGTCAGGCTGATGTTTTACCATTTAAGACAGAAAAATAACATTATTTAACTTGTCTAATATTCTATTACTAAATGTATTCTACTTATAAAGATAAAACAGGCTGCATTTTTACCTCTGAATGAAAACAAAATGAGTTTGACTCTAAAATGATTTATACACCAATAATGAAATGCTTTTGTTAATTAACATTGGGTGATGTGTTACTACTGATACACGAACTAGTCATCAAAATAAATGCTTCTAAATAAGTAGTTAGGTAACCAAAAATGGAAAAACAAGAACAAAAGGATACACAACAAGATCACCATAGAGATGAGTCTTCCTTCCATGTGAACCACTTGTCACGATATCAGTATAATTTGGGATGCAGATTAAGAATGAGATTCTTTATCTTAAAATTAGGACATTCTGATAATTCTGTGGGTACCCAAAATATGTATTTTTTATAAGCATTCCAGATGATTTGTGTATTTGAGTATTATTATTGTCCCAGAGCATAAGACTACAGAAAGGTACAAAAAATAAAACACAATGTGGTAGATACTGGGTTGCTCTACTCACATACCCTCTGGAAGGTAGACACACGTATCTCCTAGTTAAAGTAGATATCAACTGCTGGTCAGTTATAACTTCATCCATTTAGAATTGCCCTTATCCTCAGGGATCTGCTTAAAACAATGGATCTGCTTAAAACAATGTTATTACTCCTCCCAGGGTCGCCCTTGGATAATGTCTAGATGAGGAATGCAAAGATTCATCCCAGAGTGCATTAAAGAAGTATCACAGCTCCTATGCCTTCTGTTGACATTAACTATGCCTCAGTTGTAACTGCATTGTTGAGTAGCTTCTGCCCAATGTTTTCTTCTGTAATTTCTCTCTTTTTTTGAGACAGAGTCTTGCCCTGTTACCAAGGCTGGAGTGCTGTGGCATTATCTCGGCTCAGCACAACCTCTGCCTCCCGGTTTCAAGTAATTCTGCCTCAGCCTCCTGAGTAACTGGGATTACAGGCACATACCACCACACCAGAATAATTTTTGTATTTTTAATAGAGACGGGATTTCACTATGTTGACCAGGCTGGTCTCAAACTCCTGACCTCGTGATCTGCCAGCCTCAGACCCCCAAAGTTCTGGGATTACAGGCGGGAGCCACAACACCTGGCCTCTTCCCTAATTTCTTACAACTATGTCTCCTACATTTGTCTTCTGTACTTTGTGAAGGTCTTCATTTCAGATTCTGTTTCCAGAGAACTGATCAAATAAACTCAACATCAACAACAGTACTCACTTGACTGCACTCTCTTCTAAACAAAAGGATAAAAAGATAAAATATAAACCTGTAAAAGTTTTAAATATATTTACAAATAGCATCTCTTATGTTGAAAAACTTAGGTACAAGGATATTAAGCCTTGTATCGTATTTATTTTTTTGTCTCCGTCATTGTGATCCCAGTGTTTTCCTGTTTTTTTTTTCTTTCTTCCTTATTCTTTCTTCATGTTTATTCCATCTTTCTAGCCTTGTTCTGTTTTTCTTTTCTTAATTTCTTCTTTGCTGCATTGTTTCCTTCCCTCCTTTTGTTAAAGTTTTTGAAAAGTAGAAAGAACAGTTATCCAAAAAAAAAAAAGAATCTTCCCTTAGGAGAATTGCTTGGACCCAGGAGGTGGAGGTTGTAGTGAGTTGAGATCGCACCACTGTACTCCAGTCTGGGTGACAGATCGAGACTCTGTCTCATACAAACAAACAAAACATAAAAGTAAATAAATAGGAATCCTACCTTAAATGAACTTGCATTCTGTTATGGAGAAACAGACAATAATCACACAAACAAGTCACATAGATAGTATTTTAAATTCTGCTAAGTTCTCTGGGGGAAAAATAAAGTAAATAAAAGGGATAAAAGTACAAGGTTGGATCATTACTATTTTAAATAGAGTGGACAAAGCAAGACACCTTGTTTAAAACTTCTTTTTGAATAGAAACCTGAAGGAGACAAAAGTGAGAGATATGCAGTTATCTGAGAGAAGAACATTCCAGGTAGAGAAAACTGAAATGCAAAGGCCCTCTGTAGTGGGGCGGCGGGGGGGGGGGGGGGGGCTGCATTTTGAGTATATTTGAGGAATATCAAGGATATGGGTTTCATCAGCACAAACCTATAGAAGAGTGATTTTAAGTGAGTTTAAAGAAATGGGCGAGAAACAGAGTTCACATTTTTAAAAGTTTTAAGCCATTGTAAGGGCTTTAACTTTTCCTCCAAGTGAGGTAAGATACTACTGGAGTATTTTGTACAGAGGTGTAATGTGATCTAACTCATGTTTTAAACGTATCATTTTGGCTCCTATAGTGAGAATAAAATGTTCTGGGTTATTTTTTAAAGATACCACCATGAATTCGAAGTAATAGTTGTTTATATCTTCCTGAATATCAAGCATATGTTCAAAATTCACTTCTGAAAAGTAGATTTTGAATCTTCAATTTCAGAACCCTAAATGCATTTAAATGTATCCTGGCATTTTGGCTTGTTCTTTCACACAGGATGAAAAAAGTCAAAAGTGATAACAACTCTCATCCTTACAACCAAAGCAAGACAAGTAAGTGAATGAGTCATAGTTTTCCTGAACCCATGAGCACACTGAGCAAACCCACGAGCAAACTGAACAAACTGAGTTTACAGACTCCTCAGTAAACTTGGGAATAGAAGGGACTCTCCATAGAATGAACTCGTGAGTGGACTCTCTCTAGAACGGACTCTCCCTGAATGGACTCTCAAATAGAATTCGAGAATAGAATGGACTCTCCATAAAAAAATAAGAGATTCATGGCTGTTTTCGTGCCTGGCCGAACAGCAAGAGAAGAAATAATCTACCACAGACCCAAAGGAGAAGAAATAATCTACCACAGACCCAAAGGAGAAGAAATAATCTACCACAGACACAAAGGTAGAGTTAAGTAACAAAATAACTGATATTTCAACTTTCTTTCTTTCTTTCTTTCTTTCTTTCTTTCTTTCTTTCTTTCTTTCTTTCTTTCTTTCTTTCTTTCTTTTTCTTTCTTTCTTTTTCTTTCTTTCTTTCTTTCTTTCTTTCCTTTCTCTCTCTCTCTTCCTTCCTTCCTTTTCTTCCTTTCTTCTTCTTTCTTTTTACTTTTCTTCTTTTCCTTCCTTTTCTTTCCTTTCCCTTCCCTTTCTTTTTTCTTTTTCCACAACATCTTACTCTGTTACCCAGGCTGGAGTGTAGTGGTGTACACTCAAGACTCATTGCAGCCTCAACCTACCAGGCTCAAACCTTCCTCCCACCTCAGCCCCCTCTACCTCCCAACCTCTCCAGTGGCTGGGACTACAGGCATATTCCATCACACCTGGTTAATTAAATTTTTTTATATATGTAGAGAGTGTCCCACTGTGTTGGCTAGTTTCCAACTCCTGGTCTCAGGTGATCCTCCCGCCTCAGCTGCCCAAATTGCTGGGATTACCATTTCAAAAATTCTTAAATGCGTTTGTGGTTACGACATACGAGATGTCAGAAGAGCCTTGATCAAGTAGTTCATTTTTACCCATCCACCAACTATCTTCTATTAATATACCTTTAGTCCTACAAGCAGTCCAGAGATTGAGAGAGGAAAGAGTGATGTCTGGCACATAAGAGGTCTACTGGCTTACCCGGTACTGAAACTGAGGTGACAAAACAAGAGACCTGAGAGAAATCAACATGTTCCCAAGTGTTACATGTGAACAATAAACCTGAGATGTACCTTCTAAGGCTTTTCCAGAGCCAAGAAAGCTCTCAACATGTAAAGAATTCCTGGACATGACTGGGAGCAATGAGAACTTCCAGTGGTCCAGAAAGTTATCAGATACAGTGTAGAGCATACACAGATATACTATAATTCATAAAGCTGGTGACTTAGCTGTAAATCACAAAATGGCACTGGAATTACACTAGTGATTATAGCATATAGTCCAAGAAGATAAAATTTTGATCTTGTTCTTAAACTTTGTGGAGCCAGTGGTGAAATAAGTCACACAAAGATGCAACAATGATTGAATCCAGCCCTTTATAGACTAACATATTCTATCCTGTCACCACTAATATTACAATAAAAATTCAGACACATGAAGGAGCATACCTTTTTCTGAAAGTGAACATTGCTTGCCTCAATCTCGATTGTTCTTTGATGCAAAATACCCAGCATGCACTTTGAATCAATAAGACATACAAAGGAACAGAAATATGTAACCCATTCTAAAGAAAAAACAGAGACAACAAAAGTAGATCCAGAAATGGCTTAACTTGTGACATTATCAGGGAGGAGCTTTAAAATAACAATTATATAAATATAGAAATATCTAGTGGAATTGGTGTTCAATATTTATCAAGTTATAGGGATTTGCAGCAGAGATGTAAAAATGCTATTACTTTATAATTCCGTATTTTAACATAAAAAAAGAGTATGTTAAAAATAGAATTAGTAAAAAACTAGAATTCTACTGTAGCCTTAACAGTAGAATAAATTTTGCAGTGGAAAAAATGAATGGACTTTTAGAAAAGTCAATACAAGTACTAAAATTGAAACATAAAACAAATAGAAAAAAAGATGAATGAAATAAAAGAATACAGAGAATCCAGTATTAGTGAGAAAATGTTAAGCAATCTAAAATGCCTGTGACCAGAGATAAAAAAGAAAGAGCTATACAAAAGATTAACTAAATTGCTGAAATTTTTCTAAGAATTAAAAAAATACATCAGTCTAAATCGAAGAAGCTCATGAGCCCTCAAAAAGGATAAATATGGAAAACAACATATAGAGATACATCATGTCAAACTGTGAAAACTAAAGATAAAGATAAATTCATAACATTGTTCATAAGGAAAATATATCTTACATACGGTAAATGAAAATAGTGAGGCACAGTTGACCTCACCAGAAAAAATAATGATGAATGACATTAAGACGATTTGTTGAGTATTAAAAACTAAGAAATATCAATTTAGAACTATATATATATAATGGTGTATTCTTTTAAAATGAAGGCAAAATATAAATAATTCAAAAGAAAATAAATAGCAAGATGACATACCTAAACCTACTTTTATCAATAATCTCATTAAATACAGATGGTCTAAAGAATCAATTGAAAGTCATAGATTACCACATGTAATGAAGCCCTATGTTTCTTACAAGAACCATAATTTAAATGTAAAGACATAAATTAGTTAAAAGGAAACATGATACTAACACTTGTCTATATGACAAAGTAACTTTTTTCTTTCTTTCTTTTTTGGCTGACTCAGATGTCAGGTGACTACAGTAGATTTCTAGCAAAGGGTATTACCAGAAAATAAGAATCTTCTTTTACTATGACAAAGTAGTTAATTTATCAAAAGGACACATAATCCTGAAATTTAGTGTATCTAATATCAGAGATGCAAAATAGACTGAAGCAACAATAGAATTGCAAGGAAAATAGACAAATCCCCAAGTGTAGTTAAAAATTTTAATACCCTTCTTTCAATTATTTGTAGAACAAGTTAACAAAATCAACAAGAATCAAGATTTTAACATCATCAACCAACTAGACCCACTGACATTTATGTAACACTTTACTCAATAATATCAGAATCCATATTTTCAAGAGCACAAAAAACATTTATCAAGATAGACAACACTTTGAGTAGTAAAACAAGTCTCAATAAATTGAAAAGTATTCAAGTCATACAAAACATGTTATCTGACACCCATGTAATTAAACTAGAAATAAATAACTCAACAATATTTATAAAATACACAGATCTTTGGAAACTAACACAATTGTAAATAATCCTTACCAAAGGGTGTACCAAAAAGGAATTTACAATGTAAAGATGAGATAAATGAAAACAAAAACACATATCAATATTTATGGGACAACACTAAAGCTGCAAATAGGAGAGACTTTTTAACATTGTCTTTGTCCATTTGTGCTGCAATAACAAAATATCAGAAAATGTGTAATTTATAAACAACAGTATTTTTTCACAGTTCTGAAAACTGGGAAGTCTAGAACTATGAAAAATCTCAAGGAATCAGTTGATTTAATATCTGGAGAGGACTGCTTTCTATTTCCAACATGGCTCCTTGTTGTTATGTCTTTGAAAGGAGGTGAATACTGTGTCCTTATGTGGTAGACAGTATGGAAGGGTAAAAAAGGAGGTCTGGATAGCTCCCCAAGGCATTTTTTTAAATGATGCACTGATTGCATATGTAAAACCAGAACTGTCATGGCCTAAATGTCCCAGTACTTACTACTATTGCACTAGGGATTAAATTTCAACATAAATTTCGAAGGGGACACAACAATTAAAACCATAGCAGCATTGAGTACCTATATTAGAAGATGAGAAAAGTATCATATTAATAACCTCAGCTTCCGCCTTAAGAAAGCAGACAATCAGATTATTCTGAAAATAAGTCAAAGAAAAGAAATAATAAATTTCAGAGTAAAAATCAATAAATCAAAACTTACAGATCAGACATGATAGCATAGATACATTACTCAATTCTCCTCTCCACTGAGTAACATTATAAATACTGCAAATAAAGAAAGAGGCAAACAAAGTTGAACTCTGAAAGGTACTAGGAATAAAGTGAACTGAGTTGACACTCCGTGAATGGAAGAAGAATGTAGCACCACACAATCTTATATCTTCCCACCACGTAGAAGTAGGGGATCTTGACCTGATCTTTCCCAACCAGCAACCAGTCAACAGAAGGCAGCTCAAGTAAGCTTATTTCTCCCCTATTCATAAACAGTGCTGTAGCAAGGAGAGCCTGAGAGTTCTTCCACATAGTAACTGCTGACTCAGGAAGTGTTCTTCATTACCCAAAGGCAGGGAAAGGATCCTACAACAAAGAGTCTGGTCCTGGAAATCTCTTTGCCTCTACAGGCCAAATACACTCCTCCTAGAGCAGAGACTAGAACGTAGGTAGGAAGTACCAGTATGAGGTGATTCTGCAACAGTAAGCACCCATGAGGAAATGTTCTTGGGTCTCTATAGGCAAAGGTGCTTCTACCACAACAAATATTAAGCTAGAGAATCCTCTTTATCCCCATGGGCCTGCAACTACCCTTTGCTATCAAGAGACACTCAGTAACTTGGCCTAGAAAAACACTTCTGCTTCTTCAGGCAGCACTAGTAGAGACCAGTGGCAACACTAGCATCAAGAGGTAAGTCAAAGAGACAAAAATAATACCATAAAAATCTCTAAAATTTAAACTATTTAGAATCACATCCCACAAAGTAGTCTAGGACTTTAATTCTAAACATAAACAGGATGGATATCTGTTAAAATACGAGATTTAATTAGGACCCAGAGTCTTTTAATTTAATATGCAAATAGTCTGTAATGTAATTGAAAACCATCCATCATACCAAGAATTATGAAAATCATAACTTGAAAAAGAAAAAAAAGGTAGACATGAATACAAAGACGAAACAGTTATTGAAATTATGTTACAGGCATTTTAAACTAGCCATTATATAAATGCCTCAATTAATCATACATCCACTTAAAACAAATGAAAATATAGAACATTTCAGCAATTTGATGGAAATAGGAGGACTGAAAAATGCAATAAAAGACATAAGTTTAATAAGAAACAACTCTCTGGACAGTAACAGAGTAAACTGGAGATTGAATAGGATAGAATCAGTGAACTTGAGAATGAATCAATAGAATTCACCTAATCTGAATTATAGAGAAAATAGTAACTAAAAAAGACAAAGAAAAAAAAAAAAAGAATATAGCCTCAGTGGCCTGTGGGGTAATAACAAAAATCCAAAATTTATATTACATAGGTTCCATAATAAAAGAAGAAAGAGAATTTGTTTGAAAAAATATTCAAAGAATCACTGAAAATTTCTCAAATTTTTAACAAAAACAAACCTACAGAACCAAGAGCCTGAGCAAAACTCAAACCCAATAAACACAGAGATCCATCCCAATGAACAATAACTTAATCTTATAAAATTTAAAAACAAAGAAAAAACATTTTGTAGACAGCCAGAGAGAAATAACACTTCATCTGCGGGGGAAAACCAATTCTGATGATAGCACATTTCTCATTGTAAACCATGAAAGCCAGAAGAAAGTGGCAAAATGTCTTTTAAGATCTCAAAAAAAAAAAAAAAAATCCTGTCAACTATAAATTCTATGTCTGGTGAAACTATCATTTTAGAATGAACAGGAAAGAAAGACATTTTTGGGCAAAGACAAGTGTTCGATATTTGAAGCAAAACTGATAGAGCTTAAAAGGAACTGGACAAATCCATAATTAGAGTTGGAGACTACATTAGTCACCCTAAGCACTGCACTTCTAAGGGCATACAAGTTCTGAAAAACATAATCACCAGTACCTAACTGATATGAATAAAACACTTCACATAACAAAAGAAAAATACACATTTTTAGGTGCCTATGGAATATTCACCAAAATAGTCTGTATTCTGAGTCATACGAGTGTCAACGAAAGCAAAATTACTAATGCTATACAGAGTCTGTTCTCTGACCATATGGAATGCAACTAAACATCAGTAACAGAAAAACAATAGAAAATTGTATTGAAATGTCTAAATTAGAAAAGTCATTTCTAAAAAAATTATGTCTAAGAGTAATTCTTAAATTGAAAATGCACATAGAACTTAATGAAAACGAACATACAGCATATTAAAATATGTGGGATGCAGCTAAAGCAGTGCCAAGAGAGAAATTTATAGCATTAAATGTTTACATTATAAACGCATATAATCTTAGACTCTAAAAATCTAAGTTCTTACATCAAGAAATCAGTAAAAGAACAGAAAAATAAACTCAAAAACAGCCATATGGAAGTAGATAATAAAAGTAGCAATCAATGAAATTGAAAATGGAAAAATAGTAGAGAAATTCAATGAAACAAAAAGTTAGTTATTTTTTAAAAAAATCAATAACATGCTAGCAAGTCTGACCAAAAATTTAAGGAAAAAAAGACAGAGAAGATACAATCACCAATATCAGGAATAAAATGCACTTGGACATTCATCTGAGATAAATGAACTCTGATTTTCACATTAAAAATCTATTCAGAGCAGCTTTCCTCATAATAGCTCCAAACTCAGAACAGTTCAGCTATTCTTCAACAGGTGAATGGCTAAACAAAATTTGGTAAATACTGTATATACCATAGAATACTATTCAGTAATGAAATATTGAAATACAGCAACTTTTGTGAATAAAAAGAGAATTATACTGAGTAAAAAGAGCCAATTTCAATGATTCCAGTCATATAACATTTTGAAAATGATAGTTTTAGAAGGGAACTGATTAGTGGTGCTAAGGAGTTAGGAAGGGGGTAAGTTTGGAGAGAGAGAGAGAGAGAGGATTATAAAAGGACAACAGGAGGAATCCTTAATCCTTATGGCGCTGGAATTCTTCAGTATCATGATTATGGTGCTGCATGCATGAACCTATACATATAATAAGGTTGTATAGAGTTGAATACCTACACACACACAAACATACACCACATCTCTCTCTCTCTCTCTCTCTCTCTCACTCACACACACACACACACACACACACACGTTAAAAAAAAAAAAAAAAAAGGAAACCTGGATAAGATAAATGGGTGGTATGAAAGTCAGTATCCTGGATTTGATATTGTACTATGGTTTTATAAACTTTTATCATTGGGAAAAAATGAGCAGATTATACACAGGACCTCTTCATATTATTTGTTAGAATTTCATCTGCATCTACACTTAAACCAATACAAATGTCAATTTAACCTCAATGATATTGAAAACAGAAAACCAATAGAAAAAAATAAATAAAACTAAAAGTTGTTTTTGTGAAGATCTATAAGTTTAAAAAATCTATAGCCAGATTTATCTTGAAAAAGAGTAAGATATAAATTACCAATATCAAGGATAAATGACATTACTACATATTCTGAAAATTTCAAAAGAATATTAAGGTAATAATAGTACACACAGAAAGATGTCAGTGGTCAGAGAGGAAATAACTAAAACTTTTTTTTTTTTTTAATATTGCTGTAACTGACAAAAGAAATGCCTGACAATAGATACATAGTATCACTTGTATTTTATCCTGGTGTTAAAAATAATAGTTTTTGTGTTTGAGCTCATAGTTAGAAAGACCAACATGCAAACAAGCAATACACACAACTATTATTGATATTGAGGTTTGAAACAAAATTATTTTATTCATCAGAAAAAAAGTGAAAATGATTCTTAACAGCAATGTGACGTGAATCTCAACAATGCATTTTATTTAGCTTTTTCTTTTCATATTCCACAATGTGTAGCTATGATTGATACCAAATGATATCTCAGAATATTTTAAGTTGTGGGAAAATCAACTTGAATTTCGGAGAAGAAAAAAGATTTGGGGTTCAGCATAAAGTGACTGGATTGGAGGAGGAGACTTAAAGTAGCCTGTTGTCAAAGTACAGCTTTAACGAGTGGGCTTACCTACAATGTATTTTGGAGGTAAATTCTAAAAGATTCAGTGATGGACAAGATATGGGAATTTTAACTGAAAGAAAGTAGGAAGGATGATGCCTGCTGCTTCTTGTCTATATAACTGGATGCATGGGCAGTACCATTCATTGAAAAAGAGATAAAGAATGTTTTTAGTTAAATACAAGTTATATCACATTATTAATACAAACTTTAAAAAAAAAGTACAGGAAACATAACTTTGCTTTACTGTAGTGGATCGTTTTTTACCTGATCCCAAATAAAATGAACCTTTATAAAACATCAATAGGCATTGGTATTTTTCAATTATAAAAACTGATATTATTGAAAAAATAATAAAACATTTTTGACATTGTTGAGCTTGGAAAAATGGCACAAAATAATGGCCCTGAAAGAAAACTTAAAAATGGTTGAAAGTATAATTGGTAAATAACTAAAGAGAAATATTAATGCTCAAAATGTTTTTTAAATGTGAAAATAAAACCATTGTTCTCAGAAAAAACTAAAGGAGAAAAGTAAAATGATCTACATTTTAAGGAAAATAAATTAAGAATTTAAAAATGTTTAATAAAGTTAACTGCAAAAATATTTCTGAAAGAAAACTCATCAATGTTAATATTATTTGCATTAAAATATTTGGTTTTATAGGCATGTAGTGAAAACACTTATTAGATAGAAAATGTCAGGGTCAAAATAATAGTACTCTCCATTTACCATCATTCTTTGAGTGCCTTCTGTGTATTAAGAATTAAACAAATAATGAGGGTACAAAAGTACATTTCATAGTGTGATGGTTAATTTTATGTCAACTTGACTGGGCTAAGTGATGCCCAGATAGCTGGTAAAACACTATTTCTAGATGTGTCTGGGAGGTATTTCAAGATGGATTAGCATTTGAATTGATAGATCGTATGTCAAGAAGATCACCCTTACTGGTACTAATGAGCATTATCTAAAGCCAAAAGAGAACAACAACAAAAAAAGTTAATGTATTATTCATAATTCTCTAGAGAAAGAGACTGTTAACAAAAGCATTATTCAATGATACTTCGTAAAGCATCGTCAGGAAGACTCTATTCAGGATCACGGCAATCAATGTATAGACCACTGCAATATGATTTTGCACTCAGGAAGAGAGATTGAGCTCAACTTAAAATACAGCATGAGCATGCAGGAATTTATAACCAAAAAGTAGTGTACTGTCACTGTATGAGAAATTACTACAATGAGACATCAGGGGTAATGAGAATTCTGGCTAAGCCAACCTAACGAGATTCTTGTTGAAGATAGTTCAGAATAATCAGACATCATCTGGGGGATGGTAGAGGATGAGAAAACTGATTAGATGTAAAAATGATCAGGTATCAGAGGTTGGGGGTTCTTGCTAAACTAACATACTAGGATTGTTTGCTAAAACTATATTTTACAAGGAAGAACACAGTTGGGCTTAGGAAAATGTTCAGGAGCCTGACTAAAGTTTGGCTAAAAAAGGAGTCTTTGTCAGAACCAATAAAATGTATGTGTGATCAGATAAAAGTATCCATTAAAATAAAATAAACTTATGTTTCTGATTCTTCTTTTTTTAAGAAAAGTTTCTATTAATGACGCAATACCACTTTTACATAACCAAAAACATATGTGGGTGCGCGCACACACACACACACACACAGACACATAAACAGAGATTTACTGTAGGAATCAGCTTACATGATTATAGAAGTTGAGAAGTCCCACAATCTGTAATCTGCAAGCTGCAGAACCAGGAATCATTCAGTCCAGTCTGATGACTTGAGAACTAGATGGCCAATAGTGCAAGTCTTAGTGTGAGTTTGAAGGCCCATGAACCAGGAGAACTGAATTCCAAAGGCAGGAGAGGATACATGTCCCAGCTCAAACAGAAAGAGAACTGTTTCCCTCCTCTGCCTTTTTGCTCTATTTGAGCCCTTAATAGATTGTATGATGCTCACCTACATTGATAAGGACAATCCTCTTTACTCAGCCTACCAAGTTAAAAGCTAACCTTTCTAAAACATCCTCACAGACACATCTAGAAGTAACATTTTATTAGCTACCTTGGCATTGCTTATCCCACTTAAGTTGACACATTAACCATTACTGGTATACACCTTGTCAGTTTGGCAACCATACACTTCTTTTTAAATTATACTTAATTTCTAAATAAAGACAATAACAAGATGATATTTTTACCTAACGAAAGCTCTATGTCAAATAAACAGTAGTTATCTGTAGGTGATATCAGGACCTTGCTCCAAATGCTGAAGACCCGTATCACCATTCACCTATGAGAGCCTGTCACAGGCTTCAAACCCCTATCTGCCACTGCCAACTTAAGCACTATTGGAACAGCTGGTTCAAATGGCACAAGTGGCAGAAAGGCTTGATAGTAGCCTGGACTAGTTGGTGAACCAACTCTTGTTTGGGGCCTCACTCAAATATAGTAGCTTATCAGGTTATTTAGTCAATGAGTTGGAGTAACTCAAATTAGGAATATCTTGCATCCAAAATCCACATAGACCTACTAGGCTTTGTGATTCTTTCTTGGTTGTAAGAGGAACAGATTCCACAACTTCCCCTTCACTTTAGAAAAACTGTCTCAATATTCCCCATACCTTTGAACCCCTAGAAATTTAGAACTTTCAGTGAGGTAGAAGACTTTTAATTTTAAGTTGGGTTAATTTCCCACCCTCTGACAAACAAATGCCCTCACAATATATCTGGAATAGTTGCTACTTCTCAGCCACTAGACCTAATCAACTTAATCTTATCAATGTAACTGACCAGTGTAATATCTTGCAGAAGGCAAAAAGCAGAAAAGATCCCTGTGAACTAAATTATGACACAGGGCTGGAGAGTTCATATAGCTCTGAGGTATGACAGTGGAATTATGTTGCTGGCCTTGTCAGCTAAAAGCAAACTCTGGTTCGTCCTAAGGACAGAGATGGAGAAAAAGACATTTGCCAGATCAATAGCTGCATCTCAGATCCCAAAGATTGTGTTAATTTGTTCAAGCAATGACATCACATGTGGTATACCAGCTACAATTGAAATCACCACTTAGATAAGCTTATGGCAATCCACTGTTATTCTCCAAGGTCTGTTTCTTCCACAAAGGCCAAATAGGAGACTTGAATGAAGATGTGGTGGGAATCATCACTTTTGCATCTTTCAAATCCTTCATGTACAATCCCTTCAGTAATTATACATTGCTTTTGATTTATGATTTTGCTAGGTAGAGGCAGTCCTAATGGCTTCCATTTGGCCTGTCTCACCTTAATAGCCCTCACTCCACAGGAAAGGGAACCTATGTGGGAATTCTTAGAGCTGCAAAGTATACCTATTACAATTTTTCATTATGGAACTGGGGAAGTAATCGCAAGATGGGTTCACAGATTCACAGGACCCATTCTGAAATGGACCAGAGTTAAAACTCCATGGATCATTTGACCTCCATAAGCCCCTCCTCTAACTGGAAGCCACAGTGATGTTTTGGGTCTCCTGGGATCATGTCAGTTCAGTCAGTGTCCAGTAGTTTCCAAAGGTCTGAATATTTTATTTCCTAATGCACAGTTCCTCTGGTAAAAGGCTATAATTCCTTTTGGGGAAGGTTGGAAGAAAAATTCAGAGTACAAATTTTTGATAGTGTACTGGGCCCCATCTCAAAGGAACCCGGCCTCCCTTTTATTCAGTAGACTCCGGTTCCAGTTCTGGAAACTAACTAAATTCTGAGAATTAATTGAGGGGTTGTGTCTTTGTTTTTATGGTTTGAGTTAGAATTTTGTTCACATAACCTAGAAGTTTCCTGTTTATACAGATCAAGTAAGAATTTAGTAGCCTTTATATCTATTTCTCTTTGAAGAACACCATGATTAATTAGCCAAAGCCATAGATCTGCACAATCTGTTCTGACTGCTTCTTTGACTCTGATGTCCATTATGGTAACTACACCCACTTTTTAGTTGGCAGTTGTCATCATGTTGTCCTTGCCATCCCAGGATCCAATTATTCTCATCTCATTTAGGTTTTTTTCTATTGAGTGACTGTGGTTCCCACTACAAGTTCTGGCCTACGGAGAAGAGTAATCATAGAGCTTTTCAAGGATGTCAGAGCTCCCCTCAGATATTTATTTCTCAAGGTAGTGGTGACAGTTATTCTTTCTGTACCTTTTCAGTGTGGGAAAGTAGGTGTTAAATGATAAATCCACTTTAAAATTCCAAATTCCCTAAGGCTCAAACTCCTTTCTTTTATGTTAAGGCAGAGGATATTAGGCATTTCCAATTCACTCATGGTAGACCATGTTTTGATCTATGTTTTAGCCAAACAACCAACTGTTATTGTCCTAATTTCTAGAGCTATAACAGTGAATGCAGAATCTCTGCCTAGTGAGCTTTATATGAATAAATACCACCTGATCCAAATTTATAATTTGTCCCACCATTATCCTGTGCCCTTCATATTCACTTTCATACATGTTCCCTGGATTTCTCCTTGTCTAATTTAGGAAATGTAAGTACTTCTTTTGGAGTGTAGCACACCTCCCCATAGGACACACTTTGTACTTTGCCATTAGTATCCTACTAGGAATGAAGTGTAGTTGTAGGTCTGTAAGCAAAGAGGGATAGTTGGGCTAAATCCTGAGGAGAATTAACATTGTCTTGTATGACAATTGCTTTAGAAGAGGTCAATATCATTTCTCAGGCAATTCAGCGTTATTCCCTTGAGATGGAAGGGCAGATATCAGTGTTGTGGGGAGGCTACTACAACTAGTGATGGGGAGGTCACTTCTGATGACAATAAGAGTCTGCTTCTTCTCGGGGTGGAGATATCACTTCCATTGGCAAAAAAAAAGAAAAAAAAAAAAGAAAAAAAACACTCTAATAAAATCTCATCACAATTTACAAAATCAATGTCACCAGCCTCATCAGGGTCTTCCCATATATTCCTTTCCCAACTATATGGTTTGGATGTTTGTCCATTCCAAAATTCATGTAGAAAAGTAATTACCAATGTTAGAGGTGGGGCCTGATGAGAAGTGGTTGGATCAAGGTGGTAAATACCTCAAGAACGGTTTGACACCATTCCCTTGGTGATAAGTGAGTTCTCGCACTGTTAGTTTACACAAAATTGTTTGTTTAAAAGTCCAGGACCTCCTGACCATCACCCCATTGCTCCTGCCCTTGCCATGTGATATGCCTTCTCTTGCTTTACTTCTGCTATGATGGTAATCTCTCTGAGCTCCTCACCAGAAGCAGATGCCAATGCCATGCTTCCTGTATAGCCTATAGAACCAGGAGACCATTAAATCTCTTTTCTTTATAAATTACCCAGACCCAGGTACTCTTTAATAGTGGTGCAAAAACAAACTAATACACCAGCTTACAGGAACCCACTGTTTTCCAATAAATGTCCTCACTCTAACATTAGGCACCCTGCAAGTCTGGGTGTTCAACTTGCACTGTAATTCAGCCAATCATGAGATGATGTCCTGTGGTTGACTGTCAGTAATTTTAACCCTGTGACAGACTGCAAGAGGGAAGGATATCTTTCAAGGCACACCTGGGAGCTCTTAGGTCATGCTTGTCTAACCCACATACTGCAGGCTGCATGTGGCCCAGGATGACTTTGAATGCAGCCCAACACAAATTTATAAATTTTCTAAAACTTTATGAGATTTGTTCTGTGATTTAAAAAATCTCATCAGCAATCATTAGTGTATTTTGTGTGTGGCCCAAGATAATTCTGTTTGCAAAATGGCCCAGAGAAGGCAAGAGACACCCTTGTGACTTAGGTCATTTATGCCATGCTTGAACTGAGAATTTGAATTCCTGAGCTCATCGATCTTTTATCACTTTGTCCAGCAACATTAAGACTAACCAAACAATGCCATTGTATTTCTTAGCTTTTAAAAAATACTTGAAAGTAGTATATAAATGTCACTTAGCTTTTTGCTTCTTACAAGTGGTTGATTAGGAGTATTCAATGCAGGTATGGCATAACTCGATAAAAAAGTTCATGCCACGAACTAACTGTACCTTTTTTCTACTAAAAATAGAGACTTTTGATTGTCTTTAGACCAAATGAGATTAGAGAGCCAGTTCCAGAAACCCCCAGAAACAATTCAGAAAACTTATTCTTAGTTTTTTTTGCCCTAGAACTACTCTGAGTATCAAAATCTGTATTAGGGTTCTTCGAAAAAAACAGAACCAATAGAATATAGATAGATTATAGATAGATGGATGGATGGATAGATAGATAAAAAAGAATTACTGTTAGATTGACTTACACAATTATGATGGCTGAGAAATTTGCCATTTGCCATCTACAAGCTAGTGATCTAGTTCAGTTAAACCAAGAGCACAGTTTTCTCTGCTTTTTGTTATATTTGAGCCATCAAGGGATTAGATGATGCCCACCCACATTGGTGAGAATGATCTTGTTTACCTAGTCTACTCATTAGAATGTTCATCTCTTCTGGAAACACCCTCAAAGACACACTAATAAATAATTTTTCACCAGCTATCTGGGCACTTCTTAGCCCAGTTAAGTTGACATATAAAATTAACCCTCGGTAAAGGAAAGGTGAATGTGCTCTTTGCTTGGGCTGAGGAACCCATCTTCTCATAGCATCAGGTATCAGCCCTCCTGTTTCTTGGGCCTTTGTACTTGGACTGTTGCTTACACTATTGGCTTCCCTGGTTCTCAGGTCTTCAGGTTTGGACTTGAACAACACTACTGACTTTCCTCAACCTACAGTTTGGAGAAGGAAGATGGCGGAACTTCTCAACCTCCATAATGATGTAAGTCAATCCCTCAACGAATGTCTTTCTGTATTCCTATTAACTCTTTCTGTATTCATATTAATAATATTAATAGGACATATATAACAATAATAATAATATTAATAGGATATACATGTATATCCTGCAATATTAATATCCTATTAATACTGTTTCTCTGGAAAATCTTGAATAATACACAGAGCATATTATTATGTCCTAACTCAGTTTGCTGTCTATTAAAAGATAAAAAGAATATTTAATGTTTAAAAAGTATATTATTAACACAAATAATAGTCTAGAGAGCTCCCATGGAGATATATTAGAGGATAGAAATGGTAGAGATAAATTTCATAATGATATGGTAATTTTTACCAGAATGTTATTGTCCTTTGTCTAGAGTACTCCCAAGGAATTTGGGGATACTCTTAAGGCACTCTTCCATGTTGCTATGTATGCCAATATTTTCCAATACAGGACAAACTTTCCAAATAGTACCTTGTAGCAAAACAGCAAATAAAACCAAACCAAATATTAATAGCTAAATTGTAATAATTGCTGTTTTGCTTTATTATCTCTAAATCCAACTCCACATCAGCCTTCTTTTGTCTCTGTGTTCTCATCTCTACCCTTATGCACATAGTGTAAATAAGCTTGAGTAACGAAAGTTTTAGTTTGCTCCTGACAATTTTAATATAAACTCAAGTTCTCAATAACTTGAAAAAATAGACAAATATTTTTTACTCATCTTATTGAATTTATTTAATCTTAGAAATAGTGGTTGCTTTATTTTCTATCAGCTAATGAGGACAGTTTTCTTTGCAACCTCAAGCCTGTTGTTCATGCAAGTAATAATAATAATAACTGGTCCACATTCTACCAGCTTGGTGCTGGTAGAGATGAGATGAGGATGAAAGAAAGATTTCCTTATGGATTCTTTCTTGTGGCCTTTATGGTTAGAAATCCCAGCTTGCAGCTGAGCCAAAAGAACAAGTCATTTAAACTTCAGTAGTTGGTATAAGGGTAGATAGACAATAGAAAAATATGAATATTGTTATTACCATCATAATTAGCTATGTTATCATGAACTTTATCTATAAAACAAAATCTGAGATAATTTCAGGCCTTAGGAGATTCTGTTTCTAGAATGTCAAAAGAAGTTCTATATAAATTTACCTGATGATTTCTCTAATATCTAGGGAACAAAATAAAAATAGATTACATTTTTTTCCTCCTGTCTTTTTGTCTTGCCATAACAATTGCTCTGCCTCAAGATTACTGCTAAATATAGTTGAGACATGGCACAGACACGAGTGTGTAGTACGAAGTTGGGGCAACTTAGCTTTTGGTTTTATTGTTGCTAGATTATGTGGTTAAAAAAACAAAAGAGATCAACAGGTTGATTTTTGTCTCACCTCTAGTTTTCAAAGCATGTAATGCCAGGGATCGAAATCTAAATGGAAGAGTATGTTTCTGCTATTTGTGTTATTATTCTAACATTTCTACTTCCTCATAAAATGGCACCTATGCTGCTGTGCTATAATGAAATAATAACAAGAAAAAACGTTCACAGTCATATCACCCTACCCTACTTCCTTTTATATTGTCAGCAATTAATTTTAAATTCTCCAGGCATATTTAAATCAAACATCCAGAATATTCAGCATCAATTTTCTATCATCATCTGATCTAAGTGCTTTAAAAAGAATGATTCCACCAGCTTCATTGCACGGATACATTTTCTAAAGTACTGAGAGATAAGTATTTTGTCTAATCGGAAAAAAAAATCAAAAAAGAGATAAGATAAAACCTCATGGGCCTTGCATTGCTAGTTTATTTCTCAACTACAATTAATGCTCATAATTCTTCCAATGCCATAGCAGCTAAAGATTAGGAGTGGTGGTATGGCCTTAGGAATCAAGATAAAGTCATTTAAAATGAATCTAAAACCATTCTAGATATATTGAGGATATTGCATATTTTAGAATAGTGTCTTTCCCCAAAATATATTAGACTAAAGGATTGTTTCCTATAGTTCAAATTTTATGCATTGCCTTATATGCGTTGAGCATACGCAATTAAAAGAATAGCTACAGAAAAAAATAAATTGGAACGTTGGTGCTAGAAACATAACTTCAAAAGTCTGAGAAATATAATGACAGAATGACAGGAAAGACATCTCTCGAGCAACAAGATTAAGATTAAGACCGAAATGGAATAAAATTAGAAATCAATACAGATAAAAAATTTTCAAATTATACAAATACGGGGAAGTTAAACAACATGCCCTTGAATGACCAATGGATTAATAAAGAAGTTCAGAAAGTAATTAAAAAATTTTTGAAACAAATGAAAATAAAAACACAACATACTACAACCGACGGGATACAGCAAAAGCAGTACTAAGGGGTAAGTTTATAGCAATAAATACCTCCATCAGAAAAGCAGAAATATTTCAAATAAATAACCTAACACTGCAACTCAAGGAACTCAAAAAGCAACAGCAAATGAAATGAGGAAGATGGAGCAAGCTGGCTAAATAAAACTATCCAGTAATAGTTCCAACCACCCGAAGAACACAAAATGAACAACTATCCATGTAAGAAAGCACCTCCATGAGAGCCAAAATATCAGATCTCTCAAGAAAGATGGATACAAACAAGGCCAGACTGCGAAGACTGGAATAAATATCTAACACTTAAATGCCCAGACTTTGATTAAGGTCCATAAATTTTAAGAATATCCAGTAAAACATGACCTCACCAAACAGACAAAATAAGGCATCAGTGACCAATCCTGGAGTGATAGAGATTTATGACTTCTCAGCTAGGGAATTCAAAATAACTGTCTTGAGGAAGTTCAATGAGCTTCAAGAAAACACAAGAAAAATTCAGAATTCTATCAGATAACTTTAATAGAAAGATGGAAATAATTTTTTCAAAATCAGGTAAAAATTCTAGAGCTAATAAATTTAATTGACAAACTAAAAAATGGGTTTCAACAGCAAAATTGATCAAGAAGAAGAAAATAATATGAGTGTAAATGCAGGCTTTTTGAAAATACATAGTCAGAAGAGAAAAAATAGAAAAGAACAATGAAAAGCACCCATGAGATATAGAATATAACCACAAAAGGGCAAATTTAAGAGATATTGTCCTTCTGTCCTTGAAGAAGACATAGAGGAAGAAATTGGGGTAGAAGGTTTATTCAAAGAGATAACAGAGAACTTTCCAAACATAAAGTTATGAATATCCAGGTACAAGAAGGTCAAAGAAGACCGAGAAGATCCCACCCAAATAAAACGACCTCAAGATGTACTATAATCTAACTATCAAAAGTCAAGAACAAAGGAAAGATTCTAAAAGCATCAATTAAAAAGAAGCAACTAACATATAAAGGAGCTATGATACATTTTGCAGCAGACTTCTCAGCAGAAACTTTATAGGCTAGAGAGAATGGAAAGACATAATCAAAGTGTGAAGGAAAAACAAACAAACAAAAACTTTTAAGTAAAATACTATATCCAGCAAAGCTTGCTTATCTTTCAAGCATGAAGGAGAAATAAAGACTACCTCCAGACAAACAAAAGCTGTGAAAATTCATCAACACTAGACCTGTTTTAAAATAAATGCTAAAGGGAATTCTTCAGTCAGAATAAAAATATATTAATATGCAACAAAGAATCATTTGATGGTATAAAATGCACTGCTAAAAGCCAGTAGAGAGACAAATACAGAATGCTCTAACACTGTAATTTAAATGGATAAACCAAATATATATGTAGTTTGAAGACTAAAAGACCAACTTAACAAAAACAATAACTATAACAATTTGTTGAGAGATAGACAATAAACTAAAATATAGAGACTACAAAAGGTCCAGGCCGGGCGTGGTGGCTCATACCTGTAACCCCAGCACTTTGGGAGGCTGAGACGGGCCGATCACGAGGTCAGGAGATCGAGACCATCCTGGCTAACATGGTGAAACCCCGTCTCTACTAAAAATACAAAAAAAAAAAAAAAAAAAAAAAAAATTAGCCGGGCGTGGTGGCGGGCAGCTGTAGTCCCAGCTACAGGGGAGGCTGAGGCAGGAGAATGGCGTGAATCCGGGGGGCGGAGCTTGCAGTGATCCGAGATGGCGCCACTGCACTCAAGCCTGGGCCACAGAGTGAGATTCCATCTGATTAAAAAAAAAAAAAAGGCCGGGCGCAGTGGCTCAAGCCTGTAATCCCAGCACTTTGGGAGGCCGAGGCGGGCGGATCACAAGGTCAGGAGATCGAGACCACAGTGAAACCCCGTCTCTACTAAAAATACAAAAAATTAGCCGGGCGCGGTGGCGGGCGCCTGTAGTCCCAGCTACTCAGGAGGCTGAGGCAGGAGAATGGCGGGAACCCGGGAGGCGGAGCTTGCAGTGAGCCGAGATCGCGCCACTGCACTCCAGCCTGGGCGACAGAGCGAGACTCCGTCTCAAAAAAAAAAAAAAAAAAAAAAAAAAAAAAGAAAGTCCAAAAGTGGGAAGGAATTGAAGTGTAGAGTTTTTAGTTTTCTCTTGGCTTTTTTTTTTTCTCTAGTTCTTTATTAGTTTAGAATAACTAGTTAAAATACGTTTTTGCAAGCTTCATTGTAGCCATAAAGCAATGATAATATATACATAAAAAATAATAAAAAGCAAGGAATTAAAACATTCTACCAGAAGAGAGCCCGGAGATCATGGTTGACAGGAGGCAGGACTAAATTGCAGCTCCCACTTGGACGGGCAGAATAGTGTGTGGAGACTCGCATTGTGAACTTTTGCTCCAGAGTGACTGCAGGAACACATTAGGAAAGCCAAGAGAACCCACAGATCCTCTAAAGGAAGAGGATTGCTCCTACAGGACCCGGGAAATGACTGAAATATTGTAAGTGCCCAAACTTCAGAAGTGGGAAAGGGAGATCCTCCACTCCTGAACACACACCCCCAAAGGGGAACCTGAAGGTCTAGATTAGATAAGGAGAAGATTTTGAATTTACCTAGTCAACTTAGAGAGCTGAGCAAAATACTGAGGTAGTGGACACAACAGGAAAATCCCCGTGGGCTCACTGGGTCTCCTAGCAAACCATTCCTGCCTCACCTCACAGCGGTCCTTGAAGAGGGTTGCCAGAGGCACTGGGAAAAGACCACAGGGAGAAGGAAACATCCAGCTAAACTTTGTAACAATTTGAACCACTCAAGAAGTCTCCTGGCCAGAACTTGGGAGAGAAAGTGAATCCAGTGCGCAGACTTCACAGGTGGGGGAAGAAGGAAAGCCCCAGATGGGAGGCCTGGGACAAGTTTTCAGCCTTGCTCACCCACTGCCTGGAAACAGACTGGGTGCTTTTGATGGAGACATGGTTGGGAGTAGGGCTGGCCCTTTGGGTTGCATGGGATCTGGGTGAGGCCTATGACTGCCAGCTTTCCCCCATTTCCATGACAACCTGCATTACACAGCAGAGACAGCCATAAACCTCCTAGGAACATAACTCCATTGACCTGGGAACCTCACTCCCATTTCCCACAGCAGCCACAGCAAGACCCACTCAAGTGGAGTCTAGCTCATTCTGCCTAGCCCTGCCCTCACCTAATGGTCATTCCCCACCCACTCTGGTAACTGAAGACAAAGGGCATATATTCTTGGAAGTTTTGGGGCCCTGCCCACCACCTGTTCATCCCCATACTATCACAGCTGATGCTGTCATGAAGGTGCCATCTCCTAGCAGGAGGCCAACCAGCACAAAAATAGTACACTAAGTAACCAAAGCTAAGGACCTTCACAGAGTCCATTTCAACCCCCTGCCACCACCAGAGCAGGTGCTGGTATCCACAATTGAGAGACCTACAGAGGGTTCATATCAAAGGACTCTATGCAGACAGTCCCCAGTACCAGCCTGGAGTCTGGTAGACTTGCTGGGTGGCTAGACCCAGAAGAGAGATAACAATCACTACAGCTCAACTCTCAGAAAGCCGCATCCTCAGGAAAAGGGGGAGAGTACTACATCAAGGAAACACCCCATGGGACAAAAGGAACTGAACTACAGCCTTGAGCCCTAGACCATACCTCTGACAGAAACTACCCAAATGAGAAGGAACCAGAAAACCAACTCTGGTAATATGACAAAACAAGGTTCTTTAACACCTCCAAAAAATCACACTAGCTCAGCAGCAATTGATCCAAAGCAAGAAGAAATCCCTGATCTACCTGAAAGAGAATTCTGAAAGTTAGTTATTAAGCTAATCAGGGAGGTGCAAGACAAAGGCAAAGCTCAATGTAAGGAAATAAAAAACAAAATGAAACAAGAAGTGAAAGGATAAATATTCAATGAAATAATAGCATTAAAAAAAAAAAAAACTTCAGGAAACAGTAGACACACTTACAGAAATGCAAAATGCTCTGGAAAGTCTCAGTAATAGAATCAAACAAGCAGAAGAAAGAACTTCAGAGCCTGAAGACAAGGTTTTTGAATTAACCCAATCCAACAAAGACAAAGAAAAATGAATAAGAAAATGTGAACAAAGCCTCTAGGAAGTCTGGGATTATGTTAAATGACCAAACCTAAGAATAATCTGCATTCTGAGGAATAAGAGAAATCTAAAAGTGTGGAAAATATATTTGAGGGAATAATTGAGGAAACCTTTTCCAGCTTTGCTAGAGAATTAGACATCCAAATATAAGAAGTCAAAGAACACCTGGAAAATTCATCACAAAAAGATTATCACCTAGGCACATTGTTGTCAGGTCTTCTAAAGTTAAGATGAAGGAACCTTAACAGTTGTGAGGAAAGCACCAAGTAACCTGTAAAGGAAAACCTACCTGATTAACAATAGATTTCTCAGCAGAAACCCTACAAGCTAGAAGAGGCTGGGGATCAATCTTCAGCCTCCTCAAACAAAACAATTATCAGTCAAGAATTTTGTATCCAGTAAAATAAGTATCATATATGAGGACACATACACTCTTTTTCAGAAAAAAAAAATGCTGAGAGAATTTGCCACTACCAAGCCAGCACTACAAGAACTCCTAAAAGAAACTCTACATCTTGAAACAAGTCCTGGAAACGCATTAAAAGACAACCTCTTTCAAGCATAAATCTCACAGGACATATAAAAGAAAAATGCAATTTAAAAAGCAAACAAAAAAACAAGATATACAGGCAAAAATAGCATGATGAATAAATTGCTACCTCACATCTCAATACTAATGTTGAATGTAAATGGCCTAAATGGTTCACTTAAAAGATACAGAATTGAAGAATAAGATAAGAATTTACCAACCAATTATCTGCTGCTTTCAAGAGACACACCTAACACATAATGACTCAAATACACTTAAAAGGCAAAGTGATGTAAAAAAGACAGATCATGCAAATGGACACCAAAAGTGAGGAGGAGTAGCTATTCTTATATCAGACAAAACAAACTTTAAAGCAACAGCAGTTAAAAAAGACAAAGAGGGCCATTATATAATGGTTAAAGGCCTTATCCAACAGGAAAAATATCACAATTCTAAATATATATGCCCCTAACACTGGAGGTCCAAAATTTATAAAACAATTACTAATGGACCTAAGAAATGAGATAGACAGCAACACGAAAATAGTGGGGAACTTCAATACTTCACAGACAGCACTAAGCAGGTCATCAAGACAGAAAATCAAAACAGAAAAAAATGCATTTAAATTATGCCCTGGAACAAAGGGACTTGACAGATATTTACAGAACATTCTACCCAAAAACCACAGATTATGTATTCCATTCAACAGCACATGTAACTGTCTTCAAGATAGTCCATATGGTAGTTCACAAATCAAGCCTCAATAAATTCAAAAAAATTGAAATTTTATCAAGCATTCTGTCAAACCATAATGGGATAAAACTGTAAATCAACTCCAGAAGGAACCTTCAGAACAATGCAAATACATGGAAATTAAATAACCTGCTCTTGAATAATCATTGCATCAAAAATGAAATCAAGATGGAAATTAAAAAATTCTTCAAATTGAAAGACAATAGTGACACAACCCATCAAAATTTCTGGCATACAGCAAAGGCAGTGCTAAGAGGAAAGTTCATAGACCTAAACACCTATATCAAAAAGACTGAAAGAGCACAAATGGACAATCTAAGGTCAAACTTCAAGGAACTAAAGAAACAGGAACAAACAAAACCCAAACTCAACAGAAGGAAGGAAATAGCCATGATCCAAGCAAAACTAAATGAAATTGGAAACAAAAAAATATATAAAAGATATATAAAAAATCCTGGTTCTTTGAAAAGATAAATAAAATTGATAGACCATTAGCAAGATTAACCAAGAAAAAAAAAGAGAAAATATAAATAAGCTCAATTAGAAACTTAATGGTAGATATTACAACTGACACCACAGAAATACAAAAGATCATTCAAGGCTACTATGAACAGCTTTATGCACATAAACTGGAAAATCTAGAGGAGATGGACAAATTCCTGGAAGGATACAACCTTCCTTAGCTTAAATCAGGAGGAATTAGACACTCTGAACAGACCAATAACAAGTAGTGACATTGAAATGGTAATTAAAAAAAAATACCAACAAATAAAAGTCAAGGACTAGATGAATTCACAGCAGAATTCTACCAGAAATTCAAAGAAGAGTTGGTACCAACTCTATTGACACAATTCCACAAGATAGAGAAAGAGGGAACCCTCCTTAAATCACTCTGTGAAGCCAGTATTACCCTAATACAAAAACCAGGAAAGGACATAACTAAAAAAGAAAACTGTAGACCAATATCTCTGATGAATATAGATGCTAAAATTCTTAACAAAATTCTAGCTAACCAAATCCAACAACATATCCAAAGGTAAGCCACCATGATCAAGTGGGTTTCATACCAGGGATGCAGGGACAGTTTAACATACACAAGTCAATTAATGTGATACATCTCATACACATAATCAAAACCAAAAATCACATGATCATCTCAATAGATGCAGAAAAAGCACTTGACAAAATCCAGCATCCTCTTATGATTAAAACTCTCAGCAAAATTGGCATATCAGGGACATAAATCAATGTAGTATAAGCCATCTATGACAAGCCCACAGCCAACATAATACTGAGTGGTGAAAAGTTGAAAGCATTCCCTCTAAAAACTGGAACAAGACAAAGATGCCCACTCTTACCTCTCCTCCAAATTGGTAAGGAGAAAGTCAAACTGTCACTGTTTGCTGAAGATATGATTGTTTACCTAGAAAACCCTAAAGACTCCTCCAGAAAGCTCTAGAACTGATAAAAGAATTTCAGCAAAGTTTCCAGGCACAAAATTAATGTACACAAATCAGTAGCTCTTCTATACAACAACAGCGACCAGGCTGAGAATCAAGTGGAGAACTCAACTCCTCTTACAATAGCTGAAAACAAAACAAAACAAAACAAAAAAAATATTTAGGTGTATACCTAACCAAAGAGGTGGAAGACCTCTATAAGGAGGTCTACAAAACATTGCTGAAAGAAATCGTAGATGACATGGACTAATGGAAACACATCCCATGCTCATGGACAGGTAGAATCAATATTGTAAAAATGACCATACTGCCAAAAACAACCTACAAATTCAATGTAATTACCATCAATATACCACCATCATTTTAGAGAGAATTAGAAAAAAAAAAAAATTCTAAAGTTTATATAGAACAACAACAACAAAAAGAAAAGCCCACATAGCCAAAGCAAGACTAAGTAAAAGGGACAAATCTGTAGGCATCACATTACCTGATTTCAAACTGTACTATAAGGCCATAGTCACCAAAACAGCATGGCATAGGCATAAAAACAGGCACATAGACCAATGGAACAGAATAAAGAAGCCAGAAATAAGCCTAAATACTTATAGTCAACTGATCTTCAACAAAGCAAACAAAAACAAAAAGTGGGGAAAGGACAACCTATTCAACAAATGGTGGTGGGAAAATTGACAAGCCACATGTAGGAGAATGAAACTGGATCCTCATCTCTCACTTTATACAAAATCAACTCCAAATGGGACACATACTTGAATCTAAGACCTGAAACTATACGAATTCTAGAAGATAACATTGGAAAACCCCTTCTAGATATTGGCTTAGGCAAGGATTCATGACCAAGAACCCAAAAGCAAATAAGATAAAAGCAAAGATAAATAGCTGAGACTTAATTAAACTAAAGTGCTTTTGCACAGCAAAAGGAGCAGTCAGTAGAGTAAATAGGCAACCCACAGAGTGGGAGAAAATCTTCACAATCTGTACATCTGACAAAGGACTAATCCGGAATCTACAACAAACTCAAACAAATTAGCAAGGAAAATAAACAAACAATCCCATCAAAAAGTGGGATAAGAACACGAGTGGGCAGTTCTTAAAAGAAATACAAATGGCCAACAAACATGAAAAAATGCTTAACATCACTAATCATGAGGGAAATGCAAATCAAAACCACAATGCGATACTAAGTACTAATGAAATTATTCATAGAAATAGGAAAATTTCTACTATTTGTAGAAAACCACAAAAGAATTCAAATATCCAAAGTAATACTAAGAAAAAAGAATATAACTGCAGACATCAAACTATCTCACTTCAAAATATACTATTAGGTTGGTGGAAAAATAATTGCATTTTTTGCCATTAAAAGTAATAATAAAAACCACAATTACTTTTGCACCAACCTAATAAAAAGCTTCAGTAACCAAAACAGCATATTATTATAAAAACAGACCCATAGAACAATGGAGTGGAATAGACAACATAGAAATAAATCCACTTATTTATAGCCAACTGATTTTTGATAAAGGCATCAAAAGCATACATTGTGGAGAGGACAGCCTCTTAAATAAATGGTTTTGTGAAAACTGGATATCTATATGTAGAAGAATAAAACTAGACTTCTCTCTCTCACCTTATAAAAATAAAAACCCAAATGGACTATAGGCTTAAAGGTAAAACCCAAAACTATAAAATTACTAGAATAAAACCTAGGGGAAATATTTCAGGACATTGGTCTAGGAAAAGATTTTATGTGTTAGACTAAAAACATGTACAACAAAAGCAAAAGTAGACAAATTGGACTATATCAAAATAAAAAGCTTCTGCCCAGCAAGGGAACCATCCACAGAATAAAGAGCAATCCACAGAATGGAAAAAAATAATTGCAAAGCATTTGTCCAACACGGGACTAACATTCAGAATGCACAAGAAACCCAAACAATCTAAGAGTCAAAAAGCAACAACAACAACAACAAAAAAAACCCCATTTAAAAAACAGGCAAAGGATTGGAGTAGACATTTCTCAAAAATAGACATACAAACAGCAAACAAATGTATGAAAACATGCTTAACATCACTAATCATCAGAGAAATGTAAATCAAAACCACAATGATATATAATATCACTCTAGTTAGGATAGTTGTTATCAAAAATAACGAATGCTGTCAAGGATGCAGAGAAAAGGGAAATCTTATACACTGTTGGTGTGAATGTAAATTAGTAGAGCTCTTATGGAAATAATGTGAAGATTCCTCAAAACCTAAAACTAGAACTATCATATGATCCAACAATTTTACTTCCCGGTATATATCCAAAGGAAAGGAAATCGGTATATTGAAGAGATACCTGTATTCCCATATTTATTGTAGCATTATTCCCAATGGTCAAGGTGTGGAATCAGTATAAGTGTCCATCAAAAGATAAATGGATAAAGAAAATGTGGAATATTATTCAGGCATGAAAAATAATGAAATCCTGTCATTTATGGAAACATGGATGACCCTGGAGGACATTAGATTAAGTGAAGTAGGTCAAACAGAGAAAGATAACATGAATATGGTATTTTTGATAGCTTTGGTTAGAAAAACAATTTTTTGAAAATATGTTATCATATTTTTAAATTAAACTGCAGTAAAAATATTTGTAGCTATTCAATATTTCCAATTTTATTAATTTTATTTTTAAAAACAAAAAATAAATAGTACTTTGCTATTACAGTTGCATACTGGAGATGTTGGAAAGAACTAAATCACAAGCTTTAAAAATCATAACATTTTTAGTTTTTTCACAATGTCGAATATACTTTTGAAACCGTGTTTATTTTCGTGTACGTTCATTTTGATGTCTTTTGGTAAAGGTCTCCCTTCTGATGAACAATGGCAAATATCATGCTTAAAACTCACGAGATTAGAGAAAAGGATGGTTAATAAAAATAAATCAGGAAAATAATATTACCGATAAAGATCTGCAATAACCTCTGAGAATATGAAGCTTATACAAATTTTGTACCCAAAAAAGAGATACAAATATTTCAATTAGTTAAGAAGTAATGGTGTGGCTGCCATGACAGGAATAAAGACTCATGTAAGCTATAAACATTCCTGATCTAGAGGGTCTTTCCACACTCTAGCCCCATACCTGCCAACAAACAAACAAACCAAAAATCCACATTGAAGGAAGAGTACAAAGAAACATCAAAGAGAACAGTATTTCTTCCAGTTCACTTTCGTACCTACTCTCTCGCCATGACCTCCAACAATTTCCTCCCTCTGTGTCCATGTATACGTTTCTCACAGCAACAGGTGGACGTTATTTCATCTGCTCTTGAAACTGTGCAGGCCTTATGATTGGCCTTGATAATGAAATGTGTCACAGTATGGGACTTTCCATTCCAGCCTTAAAAGGACTGCCAGTTTTCACTTCATGCCTCTTAGAACTTAGTCATCACTCTGGGAGAAGCTCAAACATATAGAGGCCAAGCAGTTAAGGACAGAGGTGTTTCATTTCACATCCCCAGTTGAGACTCCATCTAATTCTCTGCACCAACAACCAGCTGTGCGAATGAGCCATTATGGGCATTCCAGCCAAGTCACTTAGTTTACTATAGCACACAGAATCCTCACAGAATCATGAAAAATAATAAAATTGCTATTCTTTAATCCACTAACTTATGTGTTTGTAAAATATATACACCAATAGTTAACCGAGAAAATCTTCTAGACCCACCTCCTATCAGAATTCATGAGTTTCAACTCTGAGAATCGTCAATCTTAAAATTTGATTGACTTTAAAATTTGATTCCTATCAGAATTCATGAGTTTCAACTCTGAGAATCGTCAATCTTAAAATTTGATTGACCTTCTTTAGTATTCCCACAATCTAACTGAAGACATTTGCGTAGTTAAATAAAAGAAATAGGATGCTATTTGAAAGCCACTGAGCAGGGAACTTGGCAAACAGTGATACATGACAATATTTCTCTCAATATCTTTGTAGTGTTATGGAAAGTTCATTATTGTAAACACAGGATGTTTTATGCATGCATTAAATTTGTATCTTGTAAGGAGTGCAGATGTTGAGAGATGAAAATCTGAAGTGATTTTTGAAAAATGATAAATGTTACAAAATTAAATACAATTAAAATTGGCTTTACAAAGAGAAAAGGCCACAGATGTACTTGGTAACCTCCAAGTGGTTCCACATAGGGTCAATTTAAGAGGAAAGCGGTAAGAATGAAAAAATGAGAAGTAAGAATGAAGTGGATTTTGAAGGACATTGTAAACTCAACTAATACATGCAGATCTTTTTATACAGGAATTAGCCATTTTCATGTTTCAAGTAGGTAGTTGTCATATTTGAGCCTGAGGAAAAAATTATTTTGTAAGAGTAACAGTATTAAATTGATATATAGCCCTTCCACTTGTGTTCATAAGAAAGTATCAGAGTCAGTAATTACTTTTCCGATATAAAAACCTGGAAAACATGATAAAGTATGTGGGAATATATGTGTGTGTGTGTGTGTGTGTGTGTATGTGTGTATGTATATATATATATACACGCCGGCCAGCTAGGTGCAGTGGCTCACACCTGTAATCCCAGCATTTTGGGAAGCTAGATGAGTGGATCACTTAAGGTCAAGAGCTCAAGACCAGCCTGGCCAACATGGTGAAACACCATCTCTACTACAAATACAAAAATTAGCTGGGCATGGTGGAGGGTGCCTGTAATCTCAGCTACTTGGGAGGTTGAGGCAGGAGAATTTCTTGAACCAGGGAGGCAGAGGTTGCAGTGAGCTGAGATTACACCATTGCACTCCCACTTGGGCAATATAGAGCGAGACTCAGCCATATATATATATATATATATATGTGTGTGTGTGTGTGTGTGTGTGTGTATATAGAGAGAGAGAGAGAGTAAATTTTAAGTTTTCTCACATACCAAAATGTTACTAGTATTTGAGGTAATATGTATGATATTTGTTTAATTTAGTCATTCTTCAATATACACACATACTACATCTTCATATTGTACACCATAAATATATAAAATTTTTGGAAAAGGGAAAATGTTGTGTGTCAATTTGAAAAAAAGTAAAAAAAAAATTTGCAGATATCAACTAATAAGCAGCACTAGAATAGTATTTTCTAAAATAGGGAGCATACTGAACTCAGCTCTACCATTGCCAAGACTTTCTGCCTGGAGCCAATTTTCAGTATATGATATAGGGAAATAGAACCTGGTATGCTCACTGAATTAAAGAGACAGAAATTTGAGTCCAGGGAAGCTGAACTGACTAGAATTTATAGGGTACAATGCCAAAGAGGGGAGAGCCAGGTAGACAAGGAATTTCATAATTTGCATAGGGTTCTGTGTGAGTCTTTAGCTATATGCCAACCTGCACATGCTTAAGCTAGAAATCCATGAGACTGGGCAAAAATTTGCAGCAAAAAAGAAAGAAAAGGAAAGAAATAACCAAAAAAAAAAAAAAAAAAAAAAAGGAAAGAAAAGGAAGAAAGGAAGGGAGGGTGGAAAAAAAGAAAGAAGAAAGAAAGGAAAAGAAAGAAGAAAGGTAAAGGGAAAGGAAAAAGGAAAGGGTAAGAAGAAAACCATAAGACAACTCTCAGAGCATAGGACTGGCTTAGAAACAGACATACAGACTGATGGAACAGAACAGAGAACCCAGAAACAAATCCACACACCTACAGTGAACTCGTTTTTATATAAAAGTGCCAATAATGTACACTGGGGAAAAGATAGTCTCTTCAATAAATGGTGCTGGGAAAACTGCATATCCATATAAAGAAGAATGAAAGTAGACCCCTATCTCTGGCCATATACAAACATAGAATTAAAATGTATTAAATATTTAAATCTAAGGCCCAAAACCATGAAACTCCTACAAGAAAACTTTGAAGAAAATGTCCAGGACGTTGGTCTGGAAAAAAATACCCCATAAGCACAGCAACCAAAGCCAAAATAGACAAATAGTATCACATAAAGTTAAAAAGCTTCTGCGCAGAAAAGGAAGCAATCAACAGATTGAAGAGACAACATATAGAATAGAATGAGAGAAAAAATCTGCAAATTACCCATCTGACAAAGGATAAATAACCAGAATATATTATATATATATAAAAAATCAGGGAAAACCTGATATTTATTAAAGCTTTAATACTGAAGGTCATTTTACATAGTTTATATCAACTTCATTCATTCATTCACACATATGGAATTAAAGATGGAAAAATAGAAGAAACACATGTTTTCACTCATATGAAGGAGTTAAAAAAGTTGAGTTCTTAGAAGCAGAGAATACAATTGTCATTATTAGAGGCTAGAAAAGGTCGGAGGGAGGGAAGCATAGGAGGGGGGCATTAAAGAATACAAAATGACAGCTAGATAGGAGTATTCTATTCTATAGCACTGTAGGGTGAATATACCTTAAAAATTTTATTTCCTAATTTCCAATAGCTAGAAAAGAAAATTTTGATTGTTCCCAACACAAAGAAATGATGACTATTTGGGGTAATGAATATGGTAATTACCCTGATTTGATCAAAACACATTGTATATATGTATCAATATATCACTCTGTATTCCACAAATACATGCAATTACCAAAAACAATTTGGAACTTTGTGGTAGAAACACAACTCTAAGAGACTGAGAAATATAATCATAGCAGTGGTCCCCAACCATGGGGAGTGTTCCACCTCAGATCATCAGGCATTAGATTCTCATAAGGAGCACACAACCTAGATCCCTTGCATGTGCAGTTCACAATAGAGTTTGCGCTCCTATGAAAATCAAAAGACACCACTGATTTGATGGGAGGTGGAGCTCAGGTGGTAAGGCTCCCTTGCCTGTCACTCACCTCCTGCTGTGCTGCCCAGTTCCTAGCAGGCCATGGACTTGTACTGGCCTGTGGTCCAGAGGTTGGAGAGCATCAGTTGCAGGATCATAGAAAAAATATTTGTCAATCAACAAGGTTCACTTTTTTCTTTTGATATATATGTTGAAATATTCATTTATATAATTCTGATTTTATGTAAAAAGACTTCTAAATGGGGTTAGTAGCTAAATCTCTTCAGCTAGTTTACTACTTGGTGAGTAATTTATATTATCAATAAAGAATATCATTTCAAACTCTAGTGGAATATTAATGTCACTAATTTTTAAACTCAATGATACCCTTTGATGTACTACAGTAGCCCCATTCTACAGCCCTACAACAGTGAAACAATTTTCCCCAAGCTCACACTGCTTGTAAGGGACTATCTTGAAGTTTGAAGCCAGATTTACTTTGATTCTAGAACCTAGACAATCTCAATTATAATATTGTTCTATCTTAAATAGTCTCAAAATAAATAAAATTGAAGCATAAACAAGTAAAGGGATCATAAGTATACCATGTAGATGTAACACAAAAGAACTGTTAAAAACGTAAAACCATGAAATACATATTGCAGGAACAAAGTTGTTCCTGACAAAGAGATTAGATGTATCTGGGAAGAAAAATAGAACATAATGATGAGCACATTATCTTATGAGGCAGAAGTTCTGGTTCCTGAGGTTCACCAGTTAATAAAATTTAGGACAAATCAAAACATGACAAAAGGGTAAATTTCAGGAAAGCTTAGAGTTGAACCCAGGAATATCATTCTACAGATGAAAAAACAAAAAAGGTCTCTGGAAGTTAAATGAATTCTCTATCTCCCTGAATATCTTCAATAATTATGTACAGAACCACTAGGCTCAGTTCATACATCTGTAAAACAGTGGGGAAATGCTAACCCTGTTTAGGTCTCAAGCCAAGCCTTAACATATGTTTTAAAAACAATTTATGTGTCCTCTAGAATACACTTATTACACTGTAAAATTGTAGTTTCTTTTACCGAGGATAAGTTATTTCTCTTGTAGCACAGGAGAGAAAATGTTTCTTCTATTTTTCCCCTTTTTAGGTAAATGTGTGAATGAATGAATGAAGTTGATGTAAAGTAAGTAAAATAACTTTCAGTAGTAAAACTTTAATACATATCAGGTTCTTCCTATGAATCTAAGAAATATGGTAAAGACTTCAGTTGTTCCATTTCCCTTCAAAAGCATGAAAGATCTTGTATCTGGTAGAAGACCCTATGAATGTAAGAAATGTGGTAACGCCTTTGGTTTTCTATTTCCCTTGAAAACATGGAAAGAGTCAGTGGAGAAAAGCCTTATGAATGCAAACATGTGGTAAGGCCTTTAGTTGTTTCAGTTCCATTTGAAGACATGAAATAACTAATTTCTGAGAAAAACCCTATGAATATTGGAGTGTGGAAATACCTTCATCTCTTTGATATTCATTCAAAGCTACATGAAAACCCACATTGGAGATGGACCTTATAAATATAAACACATTCAGTTAAAACCCCAGTAGAGTGAAAAATACAGGAAATTTTTCTATTATAGCAATGGATTCAAAAGTCATTGTGCCAATCCACTGGTATGGATTTCTATATGTAAATGGGAAAGCCTGATGCAAATTAATTATTGTATAATACTAAAAAAGCACATAAGTGAAATGTTATACTAGTTATAAATATATTCTATTTATGAGTGGTTCATTGTTAAAGAGAGATTCTATATTTTGATTTTCATTTGTTTTGCACAAAATCATGAGGTGAGAATTTGGTAGATTCTCTGTAAATCACGGCATACAGAGTTTAGTAGGTAGAGGTTTTTTTTTTCCTTAAGTCAGTTAACAAAAGTCTTCTCTATTCACTTAAAAGTGTATTGGATCTCTGGGTGAATTGAAATGTATTTCTAATATGTAGGTGCTTTTCATTTTTGTGTAGTTATTTGATTGTTCTGTGATTGATGGGCAATTGAAAAATGAGATTTTGTTAATTGTTGGTGAGAGGAGGTGCCCGCTGGGCTTCCTGGGTCAAGTAAGGGCTCAGAAAGCTGTGAAACTCACTCATTTCCTGCCTCAGGACTTACTTCGATCCTAGAGATGAATAATATTGAAGATATATGCTTAAAATATTCCTAATACTAGGATTTGTGCATGTGTTTTCTTCCCCAGAAAGCTATTAACAGCAAAAATTCTGTTGTAAGCTTCCCTCTATCCTTCTGTCCCTCTCTCCCTTCCCTCTCCCCCAAAACTAAAATTAAAAGGAATGTTAACTGCCCGTTTTCCTGTGACCAGCGGACCTTACCTATCCTCTCAATTCCAATTCCTTGCAAACATATTTTGTAAAGTACTGTAAGATCCTGTCTCTTTTGCCATACCACTGCAAGGTCATAAAGTTGATAAAACCTAAGTTGCAATTCCGGTTTTCCTCAGGATCTAAGACATGTCACAAATGATTAATTGCCTTTGTTTCTTTCTCTGGTAACAACTTCTCGCCACACGTTATTTCCCGCCTTAAAGAGTTTAAAAGGCAATCACATAATCTAACTCTGACTCCCCTTTCAGGACCCCTTCCACGCTGTGGAAGCTTTGTACTTTCACTCTGTTCAATAAAGCCTGCAGCTCTCTCTCTCTCTCTCTCTCTCTCTCTCTCTCTCTCTCTCTCCGTCCTTGTCTCTATCACTTGCCGGGATCAGCCGCCACATCAATTCTTTGGCGTGGCTAGGCAAGAACCTTGGGCTTTACATTGGAATGTTCTTACTGGCTTTATTTATGTGTCAAATTTTGACTATCTCACTCATTATATATATTACATATATATAGCAACTCATTACATAAATTACATCTATATAATGATTATCTATCACCCATTATATGTAATATATATTATATATATCAAATGTTGAATATCTGTCACACATTATATAATATATATTATAAATATCACATTTTGAATATCTGTCACACATTATATAATATATATTATATTTATCAAATTTTGATTCTGTTACCCATTGTATATATATAATATGTATATTACATATTATATAAAATAATAATGTAATTATGTATATAATATATATAAAATGGGTGATAGATCATCAAAATTTGATATATGATTTACATATATATTATACATAAAATATATATAAGCCAGTTAAGAATATATATATAAAGACAGTAAGAATATATATGTACACACACATATATATAGATTTCTCAAAAATTAGTTATTTCATGTCTTTATAGGAAACTGAAACAACTAAAAGCCTTACTTCTTGTTTACATTCATAAGGCTTCTCTCCACTGGGTCTTTCCATATTTCAAGGGCTATAGAAAAACAGAAGGCTTTACCACATTTCTTACATTCATAGGTTTTTTTTTTTTTTTTTTTTTTGCGCCAGATATAAGATGTTTTATGCTTTTGAACAGAAATGAAACAACAGAAGTTACACACACATATATATATATAAACCAATACATACTTATGATAAATATGTATCTCACATATTACTATGTATAATATATATTACACTTTTTTAATGGGATGAACTATTCTTTTTGTTGAAGATATATTTATTCTGTTTTCTTTGCTAATAAATGTTATCAAAAACGTTTTAAAAATTTAAAATATAAAAACAAATATTAGGTTTTTGTAAATTACATCTTTCAGCATAATGAGATGTTACTTATCATCCTGCACTTTAGTGAGAAAATTTGATTCTCAGGACTTCCTTAAGTAACAATAAATTCATTTACTTTCATGAAAGCTTTAGGACAATTAAGACTAGGATTCCTATGAAATCTATTTTGCTTTTAAAGCTATAACAAATTTTATTTTTTTTCATATACATAGGTATAAACACACATGGTGTAAAATTGGTAACTTATAAACTTTAAACTTATTGCAGTATATTGGAAGAAATTGTATGGACTTGAGACAAAATAACTTGAATGCCTAGAGAGACATACACATTCAGGCATAAACACAGACATAAACAAAAATCTACCCCATCATTACAAAGTATTTAATTCATCAAGTTTGGTATATTGTATTAATAGATTCAGTTAACTAATTATTTGTCAACTTCTGGTTCTATCACTTGGTCTAATTTTTTAATCACATCTATAGGCATAATGATGTAGATAAATTGCTTTATGACTTTTTTATTGACTCAGTCTTGCTCTTTCCTATTAACAAGAAGTTACAGTTCTTTTTTTTTTTTCTTTTGGATCCTAGAATTTAGAAACAATGTCTTGAACCCTACTTTGCTAAAAGGAAAAATGAGTTAAGTGCACTTAACAGTGATTGAACCAGACAGTCCTGTATAAAATCATGGCAAATGTGCATTCTAAATCGGTAGATAATTGTACAAGCACATTGTACAGAATACATAAGTGGAGCCTTGGTGGTCAAAGAGTAGAAGCAGACCAATTAGGCTAAGTATCCAACTAAATTGGTTTTAATTGTGTAAGTGAAAAGTGATTACAAAGAATCATAAAGGTTTAAACTGAAAGAGCTTTTAGTTTAAATCTGACAATAAAACTATGTTATTTAGATATGGTAAATAACATATTCTAGAAAGAAGTTTTCTAGAAATTCAAAATCTTCCTTGTGTATATATTTGGATTCTTTCTGGGTTTCTCTCTTGTTAAGCACATTTCCAAGCTTTTAATTAATAAAAGAAGCATATTTATTTAAATAATATATGAACATTACAAATTTATTTGGAAATCTTTTCTTAATCACTGTGTTTCCAGTGAAATAATCTCATCCATTCATTCACTATTTTTGGTGAACAATTTAGATAATTAAAAAAAAGGAACATGAAACATTGACCTAAATAATTTCATCCATTCACTCATTGCTTTTGATGAATAATTGAGAACACTTAAGGAGAACTGTGTATGCACCTCAATGAATAATATTCATTATCCCCTCAGCTAAAATATATTACTTGCAATCAATGCTACTTACACTTCATATTTGTAGTAAGACTTGATTCCTGTGTTGATTCTGTTCAATAATATAAGAGTTTAGACACTGCTAAAAGAAACTGTAGCAATAAAGGGGGAAGGAAATTGCTCTTTCAAGAACCTATTCAGGAGACCAAACCCTTACTTTGCCCTTCCGCCAACCATTCTTTCAGGCATCAAGATAGCCCTTAAAATACAGACATAGAAGATCAAGAGGCACCATGCGTGGCTTCATCAAAAGCATCATGCGTTCAAACTCAGCTTCTCCCTAGGCTAAATGCATTCCCTTTATGAAACTACAACTTTCACATTGGCTTTGAAAGAACTGTTCGGTCTTTGGATAAATGGAATAGGGTAGAAAAGAGTAGTTTCTGTTGCTCCAATTCTTTTAGCCCCTAATTCTTTGCAAGGCTGAGAACAGACCAGAGAATGCTAGATTATGAGGTGTCTGGCTGCAGACAAAAGATGAGCCTCCTAGGCCCTAAGCAATGAACCTCCCATCGCATGCACACACCCTACACAGATTGTGTTCTCTCAGTGTTTCTGGAATAATTCCATGAGGCCCTATTAAGAGTTTGCTTAATCAGAGAAAATATCAAAGCGTTTAATTGTTTGCAATTCTTCTGAAGTTGCAGAAACCAACAGCCAATTAGTACTCAAAGTTCTCTTTTCAGATGGGAAACTAATCTCTTTTTAATAGAAACTTTTCCTACTTTTTTTTTTTTTCTTGGAAACACACTTTGCAACCCAAATCACATTTAGAATACAATGAAACAGAATATGAAATGATATTTTTCTGCAAACTATCATCTTTTCTGGTTCATTTTCAAGATCTTTGATATTTACATATGACCTTTCCATTTTTATTAACAGTTTATTGGATTTTTGCATTCCAGCCAGCAGAAGAGAAAGGTAATTTACAGAAAGATTTGACAGTTATACACACAGCTATAAACTTCAGTCCATTAACTTATTTCTTGTGTAACCTTTAGTCAGTTCTACCAAAACATCCATATAAGCACGTGCCTTTTTTCCTTTATGTTAAAAAGGTCTCATTATAGGGCCCTATTTATACAATGTCAAAAGGAAAGAAAACCATTTTATAGTGTCTCCTAATGGTTGACAGATGTTTATGACTTTTAATTTTTAAGGAACACAAGTAAAAATCAAATATATTTCTGTGTTGCTCAGATTTCTATTACATGCGAATGGAAACATATTTGACATCTTTTGTTTGGTTAATGTATAATTATATATTTGATAATGGTAATATTGTTTTAACTACTTAAATAGTGGCTTAGAATAGTCACATAAAATTCATTGCATTTTGTGAAGCAATACATTACGTTATTTCTTTGTAAAACATAGGAAAGTAATTCTAAAAGTTTATGTTAAAGATTATATTTAAGCCTTAAACTTTGCTAAAATATGTCTTAAAAATATAGTCGTTTTTAGCTTCTTGAAACCCTCACGTTGATAAACTTTTGCATAAATATAAGGACAAAATTGCATTCCAGCAAAATGAAAATGTTGTATATTATTTGGCTTTTGCACAGAATGAATGTTTCTAATTAAATATTAATATCTAAATGCATGGCATAGCACTCTAAATGGATTTTTGTACCACTATGCCCTGAGTCATTTCTTTTTGAAAAAAGGCACCAAAGAGAAGCTGTAAAACAAAAAAGGGGAATCAGAACAGAAGAAAACTGTACTTTAAAAAAATAAGAATTTTGTTTTATTATTTGTAAAATATCATAAATTGGAGGGCTTTCTCCAAAACAATTGAAAGCCAAATACTGTATATTCATATCACCTTCACTATAGAAAAAAATTAAAAACGTAAACTCTAAACATTTATTTCAAAAAATAAGATGAACTATGTGTAGTGGCAGGTCTGTGGTCTTGGCTACTCGAGAGGCTGAGGTGGGAGGACTGCATGAGTTTAGGAGTTCAAGGCCAGTCTTGGAAACATGACCCCTATGTCTTAAAAAATATGGTATGCATATATTTGAGAAAGAAATGGAATTAATAGTAAAAATAAACTGTAAGAGATCTCAATTTGTCTCTATATCCTTTGTATGTAGGAAGGAAGTGATAACTGAAATATACTGATTAAACCTGAAAATTAGTAAGTAACTAAGTTAGATCCAGTTGAGTTTTATAAACATCGGACTAGGAAAGTGTGCCCTAATAAATTGTTAGTGATCGTAGCATGCTGAAGAGTTTCTACAAGGTCCATAAAGTGGGCATAAAATGCATAAGATAGTAAATTATTTTCCAGAAAATGAGTTAAACTTGGTGCTTTCTGGAATTCTCAGGGAAACTGATTCCTGTTTATACATTTACCTTATAGAGTTGTAAAGAAGTAAGTTAGACTGGCATATTTCTGTGTTGTGTATTAAACAATAATGCCAGTTGACCTTATGAAAGAGAAATGAGAGACACATTTACTCAAGAATAGTTTTTCACTGTACTTCATCTCTTTTATTTCTGCTTGCCCTCTTAAAGAAATGGAAAAGTTCCATAGTGCCATCTGGTGTCAATTAAGGAAACAGCTTCCTTCAAGCATTGTCTGCTGGAATATTCCTCCAAGCCCCAAGCTCAGATTGTTGTTCATAAAAGCTGAAAAGGACTTAAATCTGATTATGTAATGTATGTTTTTGTTCACTTTTACCCTATTATCTTTCTCCAGAAAAATTAAATTATTTTCTTTCTCCAGAGAAGGGTATGTATACTTATTAGTTTATATTTAAGCTTAAGAAAAAACCACTTGTGTGTGTGGAGATTATATATATTTTTATATATATATATATAAAGGAATAGGACATATGTGTATGTATGTATGTCATAAATCTTTACCGAATTCCTTACTGGTGTGCTATCAAGCTTTCTTAAAAGCTATGATTATATATTATGTTATTATTTACAAAGTTATGATTTCTATATTATATTATATAAATCATACATATATATAAGACTTAGGATATATATATGTGTATATATGTCCTAAATCTTTTCTAAATAAAGTTATGATTTCAAGATACATCCATTCAGATCTCCCATTTTAATTTTAAATTGTCATTACTTCTATGCCAATTTGCAATACAAAATTAACAACAACAGTCTCTGATTTTTTTCTACAAAGTTTGCTGTAGTGTGTGTGTGTTTGTGCATGATCATACAAATATTTGAATTGCAAAATCAAATGGAAACTTTCATGAAATGCAATAGAGTTGCAGGTATTTTACGTACTCTGTCACAAACCTCTTGTTGATTTTTATTTCAGCATATTCTATTTTTGACAATATTTATTATTGTGTGTAGAGTTCCATAAAAACACCTCTGTTGTTTTTCTTTTCTTACATTATGCTATGCTGATGTTTTCCTTAATTGCTAACCCTTTATTCTGTCTTCATTCGGGGTATCACGCGAGACTTTTTATCTTCACTTTTTGTCTCATTGCCTCCCTAGTCATTTGAAGGATGTTGAGACTCAGAAAACAATACCCCCAAATGAAAGCCTCAGAAGCAAAATTTTCTCTGACCTCTGTGTCCTCCTCTCTTCCAGTTCCATTCTTTCTAGGGCTAGCCATAGAATCTAGAGTCCCTCTTCCCCAGTGTGGGTCATTGAAACTGGAGCCCTTTCATCCCAAAACAAGCCATAAAACCTAAAAATTTCACTCCAACTTTTCATCCAATTTCTACAAATTATCTGACCAATCTTGTTTGACCATAGTTCATAAGATTCCTATTTCAGAGAGGCCCTTGCCTCACACCCAGAAGGAAGTGCTTAGAGAGGCCAAGAAGAATGTAGACACATAGGCTTTGCTGGGTTTCCCAACTCGGTCTATTAACATTATACCATACTCATTTTGTCCAGTCATATTTCTACATGGTTTTCCATTTCGCTGAAGCTAAGCAAAAATGGCCAATTTCCCCTGTATCTTTGGGTCTTGATTTTGAAGGCTCCTGTGGATACATTTTAAATAAATTTAATGCCTTTTCTCCAATTAATCTACCTTTTGCCAGCTGAATTTCAGGGATCCTTCAGAGGGCAAAGGGGAACATTCCCTTTTGCCCCTACAAGGCTAATACTCTGTTATGCATTCTGTCACTTTCTGATACTACATGCATCACAAATTAAACATTGGATATGATGTAAGTGACTTCTAAGGTTCCTTTTAAGGCTAACATTTTAATTTCTGACTTGACTTTGTCAGATATTACTAAAAAGAAAGAGTCTTCCATTTAGTCGTGTTCCATTATTGGAATGCTAAGCATGTGGGAGTTATTTATATCCTATTGCTCAAGGTCATCACCAAGGTCTGATTGCAAAAATTCAAAAAATTGCAACCTCGGGCATAAATGGGTTAAATCCAGTAAGACAGAAAACGCCAAATTCATAGTTCCTCCTGTTTTATAACATTTAAATAAAGTCACTGTTTTTCTCTAAATATAGTACTGATTTTTTTTGTGTGTAAACTCTCTAAATTTTATTACTGTTAGAGAAACCATGTAATAATTAATCATTTTATATATAGTACATACCCCTGTGTGTGTTTTATGCGTTTCTAAGAAAAAAATTTACATAAGTCAACCATAGGAAAATAACAATTTTTGCAGGCTCAACATGTTTTCAAAATTAATATTTATCTCTGGAAAGGCTTCTGACCAGTTACTTTGTAAATGTGGACTGAATCACATAAAGAGCATTAATCACTATTTGCACCTTTCTCTACATATAAAAAGAAACCACAATGGCTTATTTCAACATTGCTTAGATAAATTATATCTGAGGCTGAAAATGTAAATGAATGCTTCTCAAAACACTAACCCTCACAAGCCATGTGGTTCCTCTGTTAGTATTGTTTAGAAACCTTAAACCATTATGACCTTATCAAATACTGAACACTTAAATGAGTCAAGTGTAACTAACTGAAATATTAAAGTACTGAACAGTTATAAACTTGGCTTGCTTTCGTTTTCAAAACACCCATGGACTAATCATGCAAACCAATTAGCAAACTCTAAACAAGTGAGTAAATACTTCAAAATGAATAGCATATAATTATTTGTGATATATACTCAAATGACTCGTAAATGTCAGTAAAGCAAAATTGTGTGAGAGAATTTTTTAAAAAATCTATAAAATACTGATTTCTAAATTAGGTCTTAAATAAAGAGTTGAGCTGGGAGACATTACAAGTAGTTCATTCAAACTTGTTAAGAATGGAGCATTCAGTCAAAGCTAGATTCTGTAGGTGGGAGTACATGTAGAGTATTCAGGAAAACTGAGGAGAACTACCTAATTATAGCAGAAAGTTAATTTTAGCAGAACAACAAATGTGCTCATGTGGCGTTTCTCATGGGACCACTGAGGTGATCTGGAAAGAGAAATGACCTATTTTTCATATTTAAAATATCTTCTCTTTGTGTCCTTTCAGCAAAATAGTAATCCTGGTTGAAAGCATTTTGTCACTAAAGCACTTTTGTAGGTATGTGCCGCAAAGGCACATGCATTCCATTAAGCAGCATCAGGAGAAAAATCTGAGAGACATGGATCACAGATGTGTGGGAAGAGAAAGTTGAGTGTTGACTTTAATGGCTAGAGCTATATTTACTGGCATCCAGAAGTGAGCTGTGGGGGCTAATAGATGAAGGATAATGATCACAAGTGTTATTATAGCCCACGTATTAGTGATGACTAATCCCTGTTACTAATCTAGAGAGATATTGTATCACAGAGTGAAGTTAGTCTGTTCCCTGGCTTGCTCTTAAACAAAAACCAAAAAACAAATAAACAACAACAACAACAACAACAAGCCGTGGAACAGTTATTCAAGGACATCAATCAGTATACATATTAATACTCAATTAAGATGATTAGGATATGCAAGTTACAAATGATTAGGATAAGCAAGTTACAAATCCTTGCCAAAGTTGCCACTTTGAAAAATAATAACATGTATTTTAGTACATAAGTAATTGTAAATGGTATTTTTCTGGTGAAGATAGGAATAAAATAATTATTTCTTAGCCTGTGCCAATGTTATTTCAGCACAAGGATTTATTTATGGGTACAAGGGGATAACAATGGAAGATAGAAGGTACTGGTTCAAGAAAAGTCTCTGAGGCATTTATATTTTGATACTAAGACCCAAAAATGAAGACTATATGCCAATGCTGAAAGATGTACTATGATTCACTTTAATGCAGAGCATAATGCAAAACTCTGTCTTCATATACAGAAAGTACTGAAAAATGAGGAAATAAGACTGGTGATGTTGTTGGCTATATATTTATCATTGTATTTATTAAATGAAAGCATGCAACCTTGTTAGCAATAAGGATCAGAGTCAATTTGAAAGACATTCATAAGGCAATACAAATTACATGCATATGTACATTAAAAACCAGAATCGCATTCTTTGTCTTATTCAATTGGTGAAACGTTTGTCCTTTAGGGAAATGAAATTCAAGTATTTCCATGATGTAGGACTATGCTACTCTGGAGTTCCTTTCTGATTGGAAATATAAAGGTGACAACTCTTGAATTCTAGAGAGGGTTGCACTATATGTTTAGAATAATGGAGAAGTTGTGGAAATATTCCAAATCAGCTTGGAATGTTAAAGCAACATAATTTGCTTCAAATCTCCATTATCCAAAGAATATAAACTGAACTGACAGCTGCCTCTGGAGGCTGATAAATTTTAAACTTTTCATTACTCGCCTTTGGTCCATCTTTCCTGAAATAATTCAAGCTACAGTTAACCATCCAAGCAATCATTTATATTCTTAGACTCACTCAGAAAATGCTCATGTATAATCAACCTAATTCTTAAGAATGTTTTAAAGGCATAATGATACTGAATATTTTAAACTAGATCATAATACTGTACTGTGTTGCAATGCTATAACACCTTTCAAATTAGATTCATGGGCCACTAAAACTCATTATTTAAAGATTAGAAGTCTCTGTCGTAGATCAGCGTTTTATAGATGAGGATATGCTATCAATCTAGACAAAGAAGCTTATTTAAAATTACAGAGCACTGGAAACCAAGAAGAAAAGGGTATAGATATTTTTAGAAATTGTACCTGTCCTTCAAAGTGTATTTATAATGTTTTATCTATTAACCTTATTCCCACTAAATCAAGAGGGATTTCAAACACATTTGCAACTTTCACCAGCAACTACACCTCTCATCTTCTATACTGTGAGCCAGCATTTGCTTTATAACCTCTCAAGCCTCACATTGTGCCAGACTTCCTGTATTTCTTGGGACTTTGGCTATTGTAGACTTCTCTATGTTCCTTGATCATACCATCTCTTGACTCCGCCTCATCATTTCTTTCTGGAAAAACAATACTTATATTTCTTCTTTATAAATTAGGCCTTCATTTATGTATTATTATCATTAAAGAATCTTCCTTTGACACTCCCAAACTAAGTTATACATCTCTCTGTAATACATTTTTATCTCAAACTGCCCCTTTAAAAACAAACATCTTCAGGCTGGGTCTATTATAATCCCTTGGGCCACTGTGATTGAAGCAGAAATTAAGGTTTATTAATACTAGGTGAAGAAAGATATCATAGATGACTGAGATAACAAGAAGGTCAGGCAAGTAGCAATGATATTTTAGATGTCCTTTCTCTACTGCTTCTGTTTTGTTTCATGCTGGTGAGCTGAGGGAGAAAGCAATGTACAAGTGAGCCTACTGAGTGGGATTAAAGTTGGTTAAACACAGGGTTAAGTATGCATTTTCTTCTTTGAAGCAAAACCTACAGAGATCTTCATGGGAACTTGACACCCTTTGGGCCCATTGAAGTTATTAGTCCAGAAGAGCTCACTCCACACTAGATCGTGAATCAAGAAAGAGGAAGGCACATTTTGAGGTTTTTGAGGTTTTTCCAGGGCTGCTGTTTTTGCAGGGCTGCTGCAACATTTTCTCTGCCTAGTATTAGAACAAAGGAGAGATAATAATGGAAGTTAGACAAATGGAAGTAAAAATATTGCTTTCTTTATTAATAATTTTTTATAATTAAGCCTTAGTTTTCATAAATATTGCAAACTTCAGTTATTCAGGCAAAGGCAAATGTAATTTTTAAGTCTAGCCACAAAGACAGTACCTGTACTGTTAAGTGTAAAAGTGGCTAAGGACTGATGGAAATGCAGGCTTTTGCGGGGAAGACTTACTCTGAGTTACACATGCCTGGTTTTTCTCCCAAACTTTTCAGTTAGAATTCCTTCTCAGGTAAAAACTAAGTGAGGAAATAAACTAAGTGAGGAAATAAAGTGTTACTCCAGAAGCTTCTCTCTTCATTGAAACATGATGGAAAAGAGTTTTAAATCCCTCCCAAATATCCTTGCCAGGTAGCTCTATAAGCAGAATACATAATAAATCACACCCTTTTTCTCACCTTGGTTTCTTTTTTGGTCTATTAATTAAGGATAAGTTAGGCAGGTTTGAATAACATTCTGTACGTTTACTTGTAATGAACACTTTACATTATAAATAAAATGGAACATGATGAGTTGGAACTACTTATTTTCATTTGAAATCTTCATTCTTCTTCAATATTACAATTATTTGTGGAAGTAGCTGCCTACTGCCGATACATTTCTTTGTCCCCTTTATTCTCTGTAAAACAATTAGACCAAATGTAGATTCTAGGTTTAGTTCTTTTGTATTAGCTCTTTTGACAATTGTTTATTTTCCAGTTTCAGACCCCACAGTGCTCTCTGGAATAACTAGTGTCTGTCTGTCTGCCTGTCTGCCTCTCTTTACTTATATCTGCTCTCATTTTACAAATCTTTAAATTTCAAAAATTTTTCTGTAACATTTCCTTTGCCCTACCAATTTATTAGGTTATATACCAAATCTAGTCATCTTCTATTATTCAAAGTATATCTTTCATTGTAAGTCCACCATCTTGAGAGTAATCTTGCAAATTATAAAATATGAGGTAAAAAGCATTTTAGAAATTATCTAATCTTATCAATTATTTTTCAAATATGGAAACTGAGGCACAGAGAAAATAACTGGTTTGTTCCTTATAGTTTGGCTATTTATCATTAGTACCTAAATTAGTTGGTGTTGCTAGGATACACAAGTAACTTGAATATGCTAGTATGACTTAATTCTTGTCTATTTGTTGTAATTATAAATGTATTCTAACACTCAACTTAGTAAAATGGAACCATTCAACCGTCACCTTCAATGTAGCTTGAGGAAACTCTTCACAAACAGATTAAAATGAACCATTAATTTTCTACAATTTATATATCAGTTCAAACCTTTTTCTGGTCTGCTACATTATAAGTTTTGATGTCAATGGCAAAATATTGTTTCTTAGTCTCCAAAACTACACTGAAACAATATGAAATGCATTGGTTCTTGCAGTCATTGCGGTCCAATTGTATTGCTCTAAAACCTGTCCTCTATGCTCACCATATCAGATATCCTGCCATTTTGGCACAGGTTAACTGAGCACCTAGGTGGAATTTTCTTTGCAGTATTCTTTGTGTCCTAAAACTAGAGACTTTGAACCTCAGGACTTGTAGGGTCCAACCCCACAGGGTCGGTGGGTTTTTCTCCCCATGTGCGGAGACCAGAGATTGTAGGAATAAAGAAACAAGACAAAGAGATAAAAGAAAAAAACAGCTGGGCCCAGGGGACCACTACCACCAAGACATGGAGACCGGTAGTGGCCCCGAATGCCTGGCTGTGCTGATATTTATTGGATACAAGACAAAGGGGCAGGGTAGGGAGTGTGAGTCATCTCCAATGATTGACAAGGTCACGTGAGTCACATGTCCACGGGACAGGGGGCCCTTCCCTATTTGGCAGCAGAGGCGGAGAGAAAGAGAGGAGAGAGAGAGACAGCTTACTCCATTATTTCTGCGTATCAGAGACTTTTAGTACTTTCACTAATTTGCTACTGTTACTAAAAGGCAGAGCCAGGTGTACAGGATGGAACATAAAGGTGGACTAGGAGCGTGACCAGTGAAGCACAGCATCACAGGGAGACGGAGAGGGTTAGGCCTCCGGGTAACTGCCGGTGGGCCTAACTGATGTCAGGCCCTCCACAAGAAGTGGAGGAGTAGAGTCTTCTCTGAACTCCTCTGGGGAGAGGGAGACTCCCTTACCCAGTCCGCTAAGTAGCGGGTGCTTTTCCTTGACACTGGCACTACCACTAGACCACCACGGTCTGCTTGGTAATGGGCATCTACCCAGACGCTGGCATTACCGCTAGACCAAGGAGTCCTCTGGTGGCCCTGCCCGGGCATAACAGAAGGCTCACACTCCTGTCTTCTGGTCACTTCTCACTATGTCCCCTCAGCTCCTGTCTCTGTATGGCCTGGTTTTTCCTAAGTTATAATTGTAGAGCAAGGATTATTCTAATACTGAAATAAAGAGTAATCGCTACAAACTAACGATTATATTCATATATAATCATATCTATGATCTGTAGCTAGTATGACTAGTCTTATTTTATATATTTTGTTATACTGGAACAGTTCGGATCTATTGCCTTGGCATCTGGGTGGCAACTATTGCTGGAAATCCTTGATTTCTACAAAGTTCTGGCCTTTTTTTTTTTTTTTTTTTGGTCTTCATTGTTGATGTTTTCCTGGAGGAGGAGGGTGGGTGGCTTATAAAAGCATCACTTACCCCTTGCTAATTTACACACCTGAATGATGTTACCCACATAATTTTATGTATTATCTCTATAATACAGCACATTACAAAAGGCTAATAAAGGCATGGCTAATATCATTGGTGTTTACACATCGCTACATACAAGTATAATTTCTGTGACGCATTAAATTATACTCATAAACCCAACTCCATTTGGAAAACAGTTTTAATAAGTGAATAAAATACAATTAAAATTATGGCAATATAATTAAACAGTTGGGAACCTGAAACTTCACTTGCCAATCTTCATCTCTATAGGCCCAATTCTCTACATCTCACTTAAGTTGCTATTTATAATTAGCCAAATGATACGTAAGAAGTGTAAGGCGTGTCCTCTGCCCACAGGTGTTATGACTCAACATTCAGATTTGCTAAATGGGAACATATCATATGGCCAGCATTCCCTGCTAGCTACTCCCCAATTCTGTTTATGTTCACAACAAAACTTCTCTATATAAAGTAGTCTAAACTCAACTCTCTCCCATTTTTCTTTTTTTTTTTTTCCTAAGCCTCTCATTAGTGCTTTCCTCTAGCTGTTCCACAGAAAATGCTCTTGCTAAGTTTATTAATATCATCCATTTTGCTATGTCTGATGGTCAAGTCTAAGTCCTTGAAGTATTTGACACAGCTGACTACTCTTTTATTCTAGAAATACTTTCTTCAGCTGGCTTCCATATTATATTTTATTCCACCTATCTCACTTGCCTTTTTAGTATCCTTCCTTGTGTTTTCTCAGGTTCCTATTTGTTATTGGGGTATCTCAGGGTTCAATCCCTGCATCTCTACTCTAAATTCACTTATTTTCCTGATGAAATCATTCAAGCACAGCTTTAAATATCATCTATGCATAATACTGATGGCTCCCAACTTTATATTTCCCATGCAGACATTTCTCTTCATCTCCAGACTCATGTTCAAGAGCAGATGAATGATCAATTCAGCAAATATTTATCTCTACTTCCATTCCTAAAAAGTTTCAAATGTTTACCTGTCTAAAACCAAATACATGATTCACATTCCCTAAAACCTGCTACTACAATCTTCTTAAACTATGTGAATGTTAACTTTAATATTCCTGAAGACAAAAACCTTGGAATTATCCATGGCTCCCGTCTTTCTTTTATATGCCACATGCAATTTGTCAGGAAAACCTGTGGTATCTACTTTCAAAATATATCTAGAAGCAAGTCATTTCTCACCACTACAACCCTGGTTCAAAATGTCATCACTTCTCACTGTTTGTTTCACTGAAAATAAAATTCAAAAACTTTAAAGTTACAATAAAGCCTTAAACGATCTGAATCTGTCTTAGATTTCTAACTTGTTTCTTCTTATTACTCTCTATTTTGCTTACTCTGTTTGTGTGGGTCTGAAAACTCTAGCACAGTCCCAGTTCATGGCTTTTGTACTTGATATTTTCTCTTTCTTTAACCAAAGATGGATTAATGGGTGGGTATCCAGGGCAATCCCACACAAACCCACATTTAAAAGAGGACTACTGAATTTTAGTTTAATGCTTTATAGTCCCTCTATTGAAATTGTCAATAATTGTATCTTTGAATTTGTGTTTTATAAAAAGTCCAGTAGGAAAATGGAGCAATGTTATGGTCTGGGGGTCTTGGCTTACATGAGATCCTACCTTCTCCCTTTCCCCTGCAAGTAAATTCTCAATGATACACCTTTCTGCCCACACTCAGCAATCACTGTTAACTCTTTGCTTCCACTGGGGACTTGGATGGAGAAATGGGGAGAGTGAGTGCACAAAGTCATGAAGCTGGGCCCCAGTGACCCCTGAGGGTCTATACTTGCCCAATAAGTATCTCATGCCCATAGAATTCTGTAATTAAATAGTGAATTTTAAATTGACAGACCGCTAGCAAGACTAATAAAGAAGAAAAGAGAGAAGAATCAAATCGACGCAATAAAAAATGATAAAGGGGATATCACCACCGACCCCACAGAAATACAAACTACCATCAGAGAATACTATAAACACCTCTACGCAAATAAACTGGAAAATCTAGAAGAAATGGATAATTTCCTGGACACTTACACTCTTCCAAGACTAAACCAGGAAGAAGTTGAATCCCTGAATAGACCAATAGTAGGCTCTGAAATTGAGGCAATAATTAATAGCCTACCAACCAAAAAAAGTCCAGGACCAGATGGATTCACAGCTGAATTCTACCAGAGGTACAAGGAGGAGTTGGTACCATTCCTTCTGAAACTATTCCAATCAATAGAAAAAGAGGGAATCCTCCCTAACTCATTTTATGAGGTCAGCATCATCCTGATACCAAAGCCTGGCAGAGACACAACAAAAAAAGAGAATTTTAGACCAATATCCCTGATGAACATCGATGCAAAAATCCTCAATAAAATACTGGCAAACCGGATTCAGCAACACATCAAAAAGCTTACCCACCATGATCAAGTGGGCTTCATCCCTGGGATGCAAGGCTGGTTCAACATTCGCAAATCAATAAACATAATCCAGCATATAAACAGAACCAAAGACAAGAACCACATGGTTATCTCAATAGATGCAGAAAAGGCTTTTGACAAAATTCAACAGCCCTTCATGCTAAAAACGCTCAATAAATTCGGTATTGATGGAACGTACCTCAAAATAATAAGAGCTATTTATGACAAACCCACAGCCAATATCATACTGAATGGGCAAAAACTGGAAAAATTCCCTTTGAAAACTGGCACAAGACAGGGATGCCCTCTCTCACCACCCCTATTCAACATAGTGTTGGAAGTTCTGGCTAGGGCAATCAGGCAAGAGAAAGAAATCAAGGGTATTCAGTTAGGAAAAGAAGAAGTCAAATTGTCCCTGTTTGCAGATGACATGATTGTATATTTAGAAAACCCCATTGTCTCAGCCCAAAATCTCCTTAAGCTGATAAGCAACTTCAGCAAAGTCTCAGGATACAAAATTAATGTGCAAAAATCACAAGCATTCTTATACACCAGTAACAGACAAACAGAGAGCCAAATCAGGAATGAACTTCCATTCACAATTGCTTCAAAGAGAATAAAATACCTAGGAATCCAACTGACAAGGGATGTAAAGGACCTCTTCAAGGAGAACTACAAACCACTGCTCAGTGAAATAAAAGAGGATACAAACAAATGGAAGAACATAGCATGCTCATGGATAGGAAGAATCAATATCGTGAAAATGGCCATACTGCCCAAGGTAATTTATAGATTCAATGCCATCCCCATCAAGCTACCAATGAGTTTCTTCACAGAATTGGAAAAAACTGCTTTAAAGTTCATATGGAACCAAAAAAGAGCCCGCATCTCCAAGACAATCCTAAGTCAAAAGAACAAAGCTGGAGGCATCACGCTACCTGACTTCAAACTATACTACAAGGCTACAGTAACCAAAACAGCATGGTACTGGTACCAAAACAGAGATATAGACCAATGGAACAGAACAGAGTCCTCAGAAATAATACCACACATCTACAGCCATCTGATCTTTGACAAACCTGAGAGAAACAAGAAATGGGGAAAGGATTCCCTATTTAATAAATGGTGCTGGGAAAATTGGCTAGCCATAAGTAGAAAGCTGAAACTGGATCCTTTCCTGACTCCTTATACGAAAATTAATTCAAGATGGATTAGAGACTTAAATGTTAGACCTAATACCATAAAAATCCTAGAGGAAAACCTAGGTAGTACCATTCAGGACATAGGCATGGGCAAAGACTTCATGTCTAAAACACCAAAAGCAACGGCAGCAAAAGCCAAAATTGACAAATGGGATCTCATTAAACTAAAGAGCTTCTGCACAGCAAAAGAAACTACCATCAGAGTGAACAGGCAACCTACAGAATGGGAGAAAATTTTTGCAATCTACTCATCTGACAAAGGGCTAATATCCAGAACCTACAAAGAACTCAAACAAATTTACAAGAAAAAAAAACAAACAACCCCATCAAAAAGTGGGCAAAGGATATGAACAGACATTTCTCAAAAGAAGACATTCATACAGCCAACAGACACATGAAAAAATGCTCATCATCACTGGCCATCAGAGAAATGCAAATCAAAACCACAATGAGATACCATCTCACACCAGTTAGAATGGCGATCATTAAAAAGTCAGGAAACAACAGGTGCTGGAGAGGATGTGGAGAAATAGGAACGCTTTTACACTGTTGGTGGGATTGTAAAGTAGTTCAACCATTATGGAAAACAGTATGGCGATTCCTCAAGGATCTAGAACTAGATGTACCATATGACCCAGCCATCCCATTACTGGGTATATACCCAAAGGATTATAAATCATGCTGCTATAAAGACACATGCACACGTATGTTTATTGCAGCACTATTCACAATAGCAAAGACTTGGAATCAACCCAAATGTCCATCAGTGACAGATTGGATTAAGAAAATGTGGCACATATACACCATGGAATACTATGCAGCCATCAAAAAGGATGAGTTTGTGTCCTTTGTAGGGACATGGATGCAGCTGGAAACCATCATTCTTAGCAAACTATCACAAGAACAGAAAACCAAACACCGCATGTTCTCACTCATAGGTGGGAACTGAACAATGAGATCACTTGGACTCAGGAAGGGGAACATCACACACCGGGGCCTATCATGGGGAGGGGGGAGGGGGGAGGGATTGCATTGGGAGTTATACCTGATGTAAATGACGAGTTGATGGGTGCAGCACACCAACATGGCACAAGTATACATATGTAACAAACCTGCACGTTATGCACATGTACCCTACAACTTAAAGTATAATAATAATAAATTAATTAAAAAAAAATTCATGACAAGTTGAGACAAATATGTGATAAAGGAAGAAGTTACTTTCCTGCTTTTGAACAAGAGTCCCCCAACTTTCATTTTTCACTCACTCAACAAATTATGTAGCCATCCCTGCTTATAACATTGTATTTACAGAAATATACATGAATAATTCATTCACTTTCTTTATTTTTTTTTTTTGCTCAGAAAGGACCCTTACATCAAAATTTTCAATGACCACTCTTTTAAGAATCAACTTTTCTTCCAAACACACACTTTCAACCTCAGGAACTCAAACTATTCCTTAAATTTCTCTCCAGAGTATTTATCATTATATAGCACGCCATGTAGTTTATTTATTTATTTATTTTTCTTCATCTGTGTCTCTCTACCCAGTATCAGTCCTGTGAATTAACATTTTGATCATTTCTCTTGGTTTTAAAATAATCACGTGCTCGTGGAATCTGATTACCCTATTTTTATAGCAAATCTTTGCAGTTGAGGTCTCTTGTGTTTAACCTGTGAAAGTACTACCAATTGTCAAGGGCAATTTACCCAACAAACAACTTTACGGCTATCCATTAATTGGTTCCAACTATAGAGCACAGAGGATTAAGGCCTGGCCAGACTGACACATAGCAAGTCAAATAGAGTGTATCTCGTTCCGCCATTTCAACTTAACAAAAAACAAAGCTGAAAAGAACATGTTTCTCCTGGTTTATAGCAACAAATATTTTTTAAAAAGAGGCAACTCTTTCTTTTTTAGGATATGCATATAAAGACATCCTATTTATCTAAACTATAGAATGTATTTTAAAAGTATATTTTGTTTATATGTATATATGAATTCACACATTTACACATTTTAGCCAAGTTTTAAAAGCAAATCTATTTTGTTTGGTTCATCCTTTGTAAATGAATGTGTGTTTTTGCTATTGCAGTGGTATTTTGTGTGAGATTTCCAATTCTATTGAAATAATCAGGCCTTAGAGAAGGAACAAAATTATGGAGCAATGAACCATGTTAGAAATTATTCTGTATATTTCATGATATTATGTAGAAAGCTATTTGATTCTACTGTTTTTAATTTAAACTCTTTAATTCAAAATTAAAATCATAATTGAAATTTCTTCCATATGATTAAATAACAAAAGCACAAAAAGCTTTAATTCATTTAGAAAACTACAATGGGCAGTAGCACAAATGGAAACATTTAAAAGTTTGGAGTAAAGTAATTGTAAGAATCTTGACAAGCCACCCCTCACAAGACAACATTGAAAATTGGAAAGCGAGTCCTACTTTAATTCATTACCTCAAAATGTATTTACTGAACATATAGTATGTGTCAAGTACTCTCCTGTATACTTGGAACATAACAATAAAAAACAGAACAAAGATCTTGGCCTCCTACATCATGCAATGAACTGAAACAGGTGAAAGTGATTACTAGAAGAAAGCAACATTTGGAAGGAGAGTTGAAAGAGGCTAAATGCACAGTACATGCATTGCAAGAAATCTGCTGAACAAAACAAATTACCTAACACTTCCAGAATGACTCACTGCCTTGGGGAAATACATAACAGAACACAAAGAAGAGGAAAAAAATCAGTGAAAACTGCAATCATAACAACTACAAGATAAATGATACTGAAAAAGAGAAACTCAGTAAAAATATTGTAATAGAACCAATCCCATGCAGCACACAAATTAGATTTCTCAAGAAGTCAGAGAGGAAAAGCCAAATGTTGACAAGGAAAATGATGAGCCAGGATCAATCATCCATTTTAAACAACAGGCTTTCCTGTGATTCTCTAATTTTCAGAATAAATGTCTTTAAAAGACTTAAGTCATAAAAGTAAAATAAATTTCACTGACTAGACAATCAACTACCTGAAAATGAATAAAGCTCAGTTGAGAATGCACAGTAAACTTGGTGCCCAAATAAATTTTACAAGAAAATAATTCATAAATACTTTTCCTTAAGTGTCAATTTAAATGTACATATAGGACCTTAATTTTGATGTACAATAATATATATTGCCCCCAAATGTGGCTGTCATCCAAACACAACGGTTGCTTTAAAAATTCAGTATAGGTTGTATATTGGAGTGTTTTCCTTCCCATTTATGATTCCATGTACTATGGAGTGACAAATTCATGTTTAACTTAATCTGATTATAAGACATAAACTATGGTAAAAAGTATAGGTAAGTTATTTGCAAGCAACTCAGCTTAACTAGAGAGAGGTCTGAGTTGCCAGATACCAGAGAAGTTCACTAAAGCTATAAAGAACCAAAATAAAAGTAACTGTGAAGCCTTTGATACGTTGCTATGAAGGTGTGAGCAAAAGGAGAAAACTGGAGAAAGTGCTGATTCCTCCCTGTTTTATTTTCCCCCAAGGAACTTGACTTTTGTTGAGGGTCACATGGATCAGTATAGATACAGGGGTCATCTCAATAATATTCGGGGAGCCCCAGAGAAAAGTCTCCATCAGTTTTATGGACCCTGGGGTGGAATAAAAGGCTAAGGTTAGCGCTGGGATAGGAGAGATACTGGGTACTGAGTCACAGTGGGGAAAAGTGTCTTCATGTTTTCCCCCTCCAATCTCCATAAGTAGGCCTTGGCAGAGGTGCCTGAAGAAGACCTCTGCCAACAGAGTGAAGGCCTCTGGGCCAGGACTGCAAATATGAATGCAAATATGCACAAGCTCATGACTAGCCATAAGGGCCCCAGTCCTTGACTGTAACTCGCTTCAAAGCCTGGAGTATACTCAATACTGTGCCCCAAGTCTGATGTGAGGAGAGCAGCTTTTCCCCATGAGGACTGCCAGGTAAATCCTTTGTAATCCCCTATGGTCAAGCTTGAAAAACAACATGTAGGTTTTTTAACCAGATTCCTCACTACTTTAAAAATCAACATGAATTATGAAAACCCAGAGTAAATGCCAACCGCCATGTAACGTGCTCAAAAATAAATAAACATCTCAGGAAGTTGCTGTCTCTTAACAAATCGAAATGGCTGATTTTTCACTCTGTGATTAGAAGAACATGCCTCACATTATTGGGATGTAGCTTATAGATTTTTGAGGGGACCAGTGAGTCAATACTTCTCTTTACAGTTCACAAAAGAGAAATAAACAAGAATCAACACTTGATTACCTCACAGTCTGTATATTTAGTTGACAATCTGTATTTTTATTAGATGACTACAGGCATCTCATATTTAATACAAAAATAAAAGACAGATGTATTATTTTTCCTTGCCTGACTGAGACTTCTTTCATGTCTTCTCTTTAGGTGGCCCAATTTATTTGTTTGTGGTAAACATCATGTCCTTCTTGATATATCTTGCTAAACAATGTTTTACATTTAACTTATAAAAAATTATTGTAAGATTTAGTTCTTTAAGTCTTTAATTTCTCTACGTTCCATCCACTGTTCAGCACTATTTTTTCAGTGAACAACATTTGTCAAACTAATATCATCTCTCATCTAGACAACTAATAATAACTATGAACTAATGTCCCTGTACCCACATCTAACCCAGTATTTTCAAAGTGCAAATCTGACCATGTCATCTTTGATCTCCCAATGTGCTTAATTCCTGTCAATAGCATTCCATGGTTTTTAAAACAAAGGCCAAAGTCCCAAAGAGCCTTACATGACACACCCACTGCCTAACTCTGCAGACTCCTCTTTATGTATATATATTTTTTCTAGACAAACTGAGGTGTTTCCACTGTTTCAGTCATTCTGTGCTACTTGTTATCTCAGGATCTTGAATGTGCTGTTGCCTCTGTCCTCTTTCCAACTCCTATTCAAACGCAAGTCAAAGACTTGGATCTTTGTGGAGATCCAAGTGGATTGTGACTTTTTTTTTTTTTTCAGGTTGGAGTACAGTGGCAAAATCTTGGCTCACTGCAACTTCCACCTCCTGGGTTCAAGCGATTCTCTTGCCTCAGCATCTGGCATAGCTGGGACTCCAGGCATGCATCACCACGGTTGGCTAATTTTTTTGTGTTTTTAATAGAGACAGGGTTTCACCATGTTGGTCAGGCTGGTCTCGAACTCCTGACCTCAAATGATCCGCCCACCTCGGCCTCCCCATGTGCTGGGATCACAGGCATGAGAGACCGTGGCTTTTAAAAATATATATTTACCACACTTAGTGTCACATGCCAATTTTCCTTATATGATTAATGACTGTCACTCCTGAGACTGTGTTCTAAGCTGCAACTGTGACCTTTGTGCTATTCATCTGGCTGTTTTTTCTCCAAGGAAAGTTAAAATTAAAGATTTTTGGAATGAATGAATGAAGGTCATATTTGTGGTATTTTTTTATCGACCTTTAATTTGTTTTCCTGGTGCTTACTCTTTTATGTACAGATTTAAATCTACCCAAATGACTTCTAATAATATATCACAGACTACTAGAGAAAACAAATGAGGCTCTGAGTAGACATCATTTAGGGAAGATACATGTGAGACCAAAGTGGACTATCCTGCAGGAAAACTGGGAACATTTTCTTCCATTCCATGGTTCTATGTTGTGTTTGATAGAGAAAACATTAGGGAAAAGGTACATAATAGGTCACATATAAATGAGCTACTATCTGTTTTTCCATTTGTAAGCCTATGCCAATAACAAGAACCACTAGAAATATAATTTTAGCATAAAAGCAATACTTTACATACTTTTTCAGTGACTAGTGACTATGCTACAAAATAAAATCTTAAATATGTATGCATTTTGTTTATGTTACTTTATGTAGTACTTTGGATGAGTTTATTTTGTTGCTATAAATATATATTTTCCCATTGGACCTGTAAGTCTCAGAGTCTCAGTATAGGTGAATCTCCATCAATGTATAAGATAAACTCTTGTAATTGCAGTATAATTCATTTGGGAATTAGGAAAGATTTCTTTTATTTATTGCGCTATTTAAAGCTAGTTCATGATTAATGCAATTAATCATCCTGATGATTTACTAGTTTTAATTATTTCATATTGAGTCTTCTGGTATTAATCATTGTATATTGAGTCTTCTCTATGTGGAGAATATACAGCAGATGAGTTTGTGTTTTCTTTGCCTTATTCAATTTATTTTCATCTGGAATATTATAATAAATTTATGCTATCTGTTACAAAAATACTTTTAGTGCTTTTATTTTTTTAATTATATTTTTCCAATATATTCTTATTTTATAGAAAGAAAGTACAACACTATAGCTGTTCTTTCTAGCTCAAGAAACACTGAAAAATTATTGGGGTGGTAGAGGACAGAATTTCACTCTGTTACACAGGCTGGAGATCAGTGGCATGATCTCGGCTCACTGCAACCTACACCTCCCAGGTTCAAGCGATTCTCCTGTCTCAGCCTCCCAGGTAGCTGGGATTACAGGCATGTGTCACCACGCCCAGCTAAGTTTTGTATTTTGAATAGAGAGGGGGTTTTGCCATGTTGGCCAGGCTGGTCTCTAATGCCTGACCTCAGGTGATCCGCCTGCCTCGGCCTCCCAAAGTGCTGGGATTACAGGCGTTAGCCACCATGCAGGGGCCTGAAAAATTCTTGGTCTCTTCTTCCTGGAGTTGTCCACTTAAAATTAAAAATACTAACATTTGTTCAGCTATTTACTCAGCAATAATAATTACCAGTTAACATCACTGAAAATATTTGAACATAATGCTTTGTGAGTGCTTTATTCTGAAAACAAATCCAGAAAGCAATTCAATAATCAAGAAACTTCAGCTTATTTGAATTTTCTCTTTTTGAATTAGACCTAAGAGATCTATTAAGTCACGGTATGAGGATGGAATACTCTAGAAAGAATTGACATGACCATTTAGCCTAATAGGCTGTGGTTGTAGTCATTGTTTTTAAATAGCTGTAGTGGTCTTAACTTGTTTTTGTATCTTTAGGATTACATAGGTCTACTGGACAAAATTATGAAAATCTGAATTTGAAATTAAATTTCTCTCTAATTTCATGAATAACATTTTAGTGGTTATAACAATATAATTTCTAAATATATGTATTCTGAGGCAGACAGTGCTTTCCATATTTAAGAGAATATTAGGTTCCAAGGTGTCATTTAAATAAATCATATTGTCACCAAGCCTTTATTTTATAATGTATTTTGTATTATATTTGATGGTTTATATTTTGCATTAGAATATATGATTAACTCTTAGTCACACATATTATCCAAACATGCACTTCTTATGGAACATTTCAATAGACAAAATCACATAGTAGAAACGTTTTCTGTGGATAGTAAATAAACTCATTTCTAATACATACCCTCTTCTGCTATTTGGGACTAGCACATATTCCTGCCAAATAATATATATTTTTAAAAATTATCTCTTAGTGGCAGAAATAAACCATTAGTTTTTCCACAGCTTGTCTATTAGTAGGCAAAATTACAGAAATTTACACAAATATTCATATATAATCTCCCTTTACAAACATTACCTTTCCTCAGTGAATTTAAGTATACATATTACTGATACTCTACCAGGATAAATAACAGAACTATGTAGTTTTTCATAGAGAAAGACCTGATGTCTATCTTGTAGTAGCATATAACTTCACAAAAAGAAGTTTTTTTAAAAAAATTCTGAATTTTAATTATTGTATACTTAATAATGAGCTTTTTTTTTTCTTATTCCAATACAAAGGAATACACATGACCATATATGCATGCACGTCTGTTTTTATTTGGATACCCAATGATTTCTAAGAATATTTTAGTAAACAAAACTAAAAATATTTTTATTTTTTTAAACTTTTTTGCAGCTACGATTGGAATTCATGTAAAATTTAGTCTCAATATCTTAAAAAATGATAGCTAAAAAGTCATCTTACGGTACAGAAAAAGAATATTTTTACAAGGACATGAGGGTATTTCTGTGTAAAGACAGTCTATTCTGTTCAGATAAATTAACAGTTAAGTTTGAACTCAAAAAATTGCAACATAAAAATATTAGATAAGTGAACAGGCAATGCTCAAAAATCTCAGAACCTTGAAATACAAAACTATCCCTTAATGTTTGAAAAATATAAATTTAATATTATTAGTAATCGTAATAAGTCTGGATATTCCATTTTCATTTGTTATTTTCACTACTATTTGACATAATCATCTTAAGTTCACCAGCTTTTTCTTTCCATCAAATCCTAGAGGAAATGGGGCAGGCATTACTATACCTACCTTTAAGGTAAGGAAACAAAAATTTAGAGAAGTCAATCCTATGATATATATTAGTAACATACATAATAAGTGGTACAATTAAGAATTTATACCAAAGGTAGTAAATCAGATATGTTTCAAAATTTTAGTCACAAGCGTACACATGGTCAACAGATATACAAACTAATGCTCATTATCATTAATCATCAGAGAAATGTAAATCAAAACCACAATGAGATAGAGATATTATCTCACCTCAGTTAAAATGGCTTTTATCCAAAAGACAGGCAATAACAAAGGCTACAAGGATATGGAGAAAGTAGAATCCTCATACATGGTTGGTGGAAGTGTAAATTAGTAAAGCACTATGGAGAACAGAATAAAAATTAAAAAAATAGAACTACCATATGCTTCAGCAGTCCTACTGCCATGTATATATTCAATAGAAAGGAAAAGAGTATATTAGAGAGATATCCTCACTCCTGTGTATATTGCATCACTATTCACAATAGCCAATGTTTGGAATCAACCTAAGTATCTATCAACAGATGAGTGGATAAATAAAATGTAATACATATACACAGTGGAACATGATTCCATTAGACTGAACCATAAAGAATGAGATCCTGTTATCTGCAACGACAGTGATGGAACTAGAAATGATTACGTTAAGTGAAATAAGTTGAGTTCGGAAAGAGAAAGTTCACATGTTCTCATATGTGGGAGCTAAAATTAAAATAATTGAATGCATGGAGATAGAGAGTAAAACAGTGGTGATCAGAGGTTGGGAAGAGTAGTGGGGAGGAGGGAAAATAGTGGGAATGGTTAATAGGTGCAAAAATATAGTTAGTTAGAATAAATAAGGCCTAGAATTTGATTGTACAGCAGGATGAATGCAGTCAACAGTAACGTATTGCATATTTTAAAATGATTAAAAGAGTGGAATTGGCATGTTCTTAACACAAACAAATGATAAAGGCTTAAGGTAATGGATTCCTCAATTACCCTGATGTGATTATTGCACACCTTATGCCTGTATCAAACCTCTTATATTAAATATATTCACCTACTAGGTACCCATAAAAATTAAACATTAAAAAACTAAATATTTGTCACAAGAATCTTTTTTCAAATAAAATATTATACGGAAGCCCAAATTCAAAGCAGATTCAATGACAAATTTATCTTTGAAAACTACCGTAAGAAAAAATGGAGTATACATAATGGGTTTTCCTTCATATTTGTATTCCACATAATTACTCTTAGCAAAAAAATTATACAAACAAAAAATATACAAACAAAAGCCACATGTACACACTCCATGTTTGAGCCAACAATAAGGCATGTGTAAGTAGCACAAGTGTGGAAATATAGCTCTCATGGTGCATTTTAATATTGTATGAAGCCTTCCTAAAAAAGCACTTGAGAGTTCAGCTATGGATCCTGTGTTTTAATTAATAACCTGTTAATACCTTATCAAATTAATTGTTGCCATTCTCATTTCTAAAACAATGTTTAAAGGATAATAAAAAAAATAAAAAATCATACTATGCTAGAAGCTTGAAACAGATACAAAGTACAAGAATTTGTGGAAAAACAACTCCAGGAAAGATAAAAAGCTAAGCCTACTAAACTTAATTGATCCTAAAATTTAGTTTTAAGTTTCATGATGTTAAAAGAAAAAAGGAAAAGAAGTATGTATTAAATTTAAAAAATCTAACTAAATAAGTGAAAATAAATAACTTCTTTTTCTTTAGAAATTGTTTTGTTTCCTTCTTTCCTTTTTTTTTTTTTTTTTTTTAAATGGAGTCTTGCTCTGTCACCTATGCTGGAGTACAGTGGCATGATCTCGACTCACTACAATCTCCACCTCTAGGGTTCAAGCATTTCTCATGCCTCAGCCTCCTGAGTAGCTGGGATTACAGGCGCACACCACCACACCTAGCTCATTTTTTTCTATTTTTAGTAGAGACAGGGTTTCACCATGTTGGCCAGGCTGGTCTCAAATTCCTGACCTCAAGTGATCTGCCCGCTTTGGCCTCCCAAAGTACTGGGATTATAAGTGTGAGCCACCTTGCTCAGCCTAGAAATAGTTTTTTAAACCACAATTTATGGATTACACTTTAGTGAGACATCAAATGACATGAAGGGAAGTGACTATTTTCCCTACTTTTTAAAAAATCAAAAATATTTCTTATATGATTATTTTATATTTTTTATAGAGACAAATTCCCACAAATTTAGATTGTTAAATTTTATTTTTATAATATTGTTACTTTGGAGAGACAGTGAAATTTGGTTGAGCTCAGTGCTGCGAGATATATAGTGACCTGATTTCACACTTTTTTGGCTCACTCATTGACTCATAAACCTCACAATAAGCATTCATAAAAGAATAATTTGAAGAAATTCACCTAAACTAACATATTGTACCTAAATTCCTAAGGTACACTCCCGCCTTCATTTCCAGTTAAGAACTCCTGGCTAAGAAATGTAAAAATGTGTAATAACTTTTAAGTCTTCCTTTCAAAATCCTTTGCTTTAATATTCTCCATCTATCTATCTATTTATCTATCTACCTGTCTATTCAAAGCCTATATATATATACATATATTCCCTCACATATTTTTAACCTTGCATCCAAAATGTTTGTCATGAGTATAAGTGGTTGAAAATGATGTAATTTCTGTTGTATTTAATAGATTTTGATTAAATTTAAAAACAAAATTGCTGCCTAACTCATTGAATTTTTTTTAAACTAAAATTCCATAGCAATTTGATATATTTAAAAGATTAAAGCTGAAAATCAAATTTCTTAGAATCCTGAAGCAAAAATTAGACAAGCAATATAGGGTAAATGTTGAAATGTGTGACAGGCACCAGATGAAACACAAAGACAAGGATCCAGATTGTTGGAACTATCTCACACTGGTAAGTCCCGCTATCTGTTAATTAGTAAGGACAAACTGAAAATTTTATACATAGTTACAACATAATATACTCACCTTATATAGCAGTATGCTTATGATTTTTATTATAGGATATGAGTCAACTTATTCTCAAGTATTTTTTAATTCATATAATACATTCCCTAATAATCCTATTTGCTTCATTTTAATTAAAGTCAGAAAATCTTACACTAAATCAAACTTTAGTTGTTGTTCCTATCTTCTTCTTCTTTTAATCTTTCAAATTCCCATCCTTTAGTAAACACTAAAGAATTCCTGTCTAAACTAAATTCCTGTCTAAACTAAAGCATAGAGTTTAAGTTTAGCTTTCTGGCCTTATAAACTGAAAGATAGTTCTTAATCAGTATGGTAAGGCATTCTTGAAATGAAATGGCTTATAAATCTATTTATCAATCCTGGCATCTATATTTGACACATACTGTAGGAAATAAGTGCTTCTTATTTTCTTATGGTAATGTTTCCTGATGGTAACTAAAGATCCCACTTAGATGAATATAGGCAAGATGGAAGGATGAAATGAGAGATTAATGGATAATGTTTTGGTCATTGATTGACTTATTCTGCATTTGTGTAGGAAGGATGGGTATGCTAGTAAGTTTTAAAGAATTAATGTTCTTTCATGAATATCTTTTGTAAATCAAGAAATGACATAATGACTACCAGGACAAGAGTTCAATAATTGTGAATGAAAAGACCAATCTATGATGCAGTCAATATTTACTACAAGCAGAACATACTTTAAAATTGATATCTACAATATTGCCCTCAAGGCTTACACTGCCATTTCAACTCATTCCCTCATGAACAACATAAGGCTGTTTTACCAGTGGTCTCAGTCATTCTTCATTCTACTATAGATGTCCACTGTATAGTAATATATTGCCACTCTAAAAAGAGGCTTCTGGTGCTATTGACTAAAACTAAAACAATATCAACTAGATGACAAAAATTCTCAAATGATCAGTCCTCAATAATGGCAAATTGCAGAATAATGGTATTAAAATCACATTGGTTGACAAAACATGATATGAAACTTGAATATTAGTAAGGCATGTGTACAAAGTTGGTTTTTTTATTATTACAAAATGTGCTTCCTATCTTTGACAAATCAGAATTAAAACACTGGCTGTAGTGTACTAATCTAACTTCACTTGGAAAATGAGGTATTCTTTATAGTTGTTTAAGCATAAAATACAATTAAAAATTGGTGATAGCATACCAGTTAAAGAAGTTAACAACAATATTTTAAAATTTGAATGAACTTCTTGTCATGTGCTTGAAACTCTGTTTAAAAGCCACTTTTCTCAACTGTAATAATGAACCATGGTTACTTGGCATTTTCAAATTAAAATGTGGTGTACTAATAAGTATGGCTAAGAAAGGTAGAAAAGTTTAAAAAGAACCAAGTGTCTTAAAACCACGAAAATGTTGACCAAGTTATTCTATATTTAATATTGTTATTCTAAACACAATGATACAAATGATGCCTTAATGTAAAGTATAAAATTCATTTTGTAAATTGTTTAGGAACATGTGATCACTATCCATATTTCAACTCCAGGTGAAATAAGTATGTAATAATACAGAAAGTTCCTACAATAAGTAGGATGGAGAATTATTTCAACAGAATGGTTATTAACCTAAAAAATGATAATAAATATATGTTAAAAACTGAACAGAAATACAAAATATGTGAATAGCATCTATATATCTCTGCTTTAGTTATAATCATGTATTGACATAATTTTTATTCAACTATGCATTAAAGAGAATACACTTCCTTTAGACTAACAAAAAATAGTGTGAGATTATAATGTTACATAACTTACTATACTTTGATACTATTTTTAAAATATTACTAAAATATTTTTAGGAGACATTTTGATATTTAGCTCACAAAGCAGTCTCTTCAAACTTGATGGTAAATGCTAAGTAGATAGTTGCTTCCTATGGAAGTTGCAAATATAAAATAACCATCATTTTATTCATCTTGCCATTTGTATTAGTCCATTCTCACACCGCTATAAATAACTACCTGAGACTAGGTAATTTACAAAGGAAAGAGGTTTAATTTACTCACAGTTCTGCATTGCTAGGGAAGCCTAAGGAAACTTACAATTACAGCAGAAGGGGAAGCAGGCACCTTCACAAGGTGGCAGGAGAGATTGTGAGCAAGAACAGGAAAAAGTGCCTTACAAAACAATCAGAACTTGTGGTTTTATATTCACTTACTATCAGAAGAACAGCATGGGAGAATCGTCTCATGATCCAATCACCTTCCACCAGGTTTCTTCCTAGACATGTGGGAATTATGCAGATTAAAATTCAAGATGAAATTTGGGTGGGGACACAGCCAACCCATATCATTCTGTGCCTTGTCCCTCCCAAATCTCATATTCTCACGTTTCAAAACACAATCATGCTTTTCCAACAGTCCCCCAAAGTCTTAACACATTCCAATATTAACCCCAAAGTCCAAGTCCAAAGTACCATCTGAAACAAGGTAAGTCCCTTCTGCCAGGAGCCTATAAAATAAAAAACATGTAAGTTACCTCCAAGATACAATGGAGGTACAGGATTTGGATATATGCTTCCATTCCAAATGGGAGAAATTGGTCAAAACAAAGGGATTACAGAACCATGCAAGTCTGAAATCCATCAAGGCAGTTATTAAATCTTAAAGCTCCAAAATTATCTTCTTTGACTCCATGTCTCATGTCCAGGTCAGGTTGATGCAAAGGGTGGGCTCCATGATCTTGGGCAGTTGTGTGCCTGTGGGTTTGCAGGGTATAGCCCCTCTCTTCACTACCTTCACTGGCTGGTGTTGAGTGTATGTGGCTTTTCCAGGTGCACAGTTCAAGCTGTCAGTGTATCTACCATTCTGGGGTTTGGAGGACAGTGGCCCTCTTCTCACAGCTCCACTAGGCAGTGCCCCAGTGGGTACTCTGTGTGGAGCTTCCAATCACACATTTCCTAGAGGAGGTTCTCCATGAGGTCTCCACCCCTGCAACAAATTTCTGCCTGGACATGCAGGCATTTTTGTACTTCCTCTGAAATCCATGCAGAGGTTCCCAAACTTCAATTAATGTTTCCTGTGTACTAACAGGCCTAATGCCACGTGAAAGCTTCCAAGGCTTGGGGTTTGTACCCTCTGAAGGAAATGCTTGAACTGTACCTTCACCCCTTTTAGCCATGGCTGGAGCTAAAGTAGCTGGGACACAGGGCACCAAGTCCTGAGACTGTACCAAATGGGGTCCCTGGGACTGGCCCATAAAACCATTTTTCCCTCCTAAGCCTGCAGGCCTGTGATGAGAAGGTGTGACCCCAGTATCTCTGGCATGCCCTGGAGATATTTTCCCCATCATATTCATGATTAACATTTGGCTTCTTGTCACTTACACAAATTTCTGCATCTTGCTTGAATTTCTTACCAGAAATTTTTTTTTTCTTTTCTATCACCTCATCAGGCTGTAAATTTTTCAAACTTTTATGCTCTACTTCCCTTTTAAACATAAGTTCCAATTTCATATCATCTCTCTCAAGTTAAAAGTTCCACAAATCTCTAGGCCAAGGACAAAATGCTACCAGTCCCTTTGCTAAAACATAGCAAGAATGACCTTTGCTCCAGTTCCCTAGGCTTTCCTCATCGCCATCTGATACCACCTCAGCTTGGACTTCATTATTTATATTATGATCAGCATTTTGGTCAAAATCACTCAACAAGTCTCTAAAAAGTCCCAAACCTCCCCACATCTTTTTATCTTCTTTTGAGCCCTCCAACCAGTTCCAACTGCTGCCTGTTACCGACTTCTAAAATCACTTCCACATTTTTGGGTATCTCTATAGTAGTACCTCACTCTCCATGGTGCCAATTTCCTGTATTAGTTCATTCTCACACTGCTATAAAGAAGTGCCCAAGACTGGGTAATTTATAAAGGAAAGTAGTTTAATTGACTTACAGTTCCACATGGCTACAAAGGCCCCAGGAAACTTACAATCATAGCAGAAGAGGAAACAGACACCTTCTTCACAAAGCAGCACGAGAGAGTGTGAGCAAGAGCAGGGAAAACTGCCTTATAAAACCACCAGATCTCACTCACTATCACAAGAACAGCATGGAGGAAACTGCCCCCATTATTTAATCACCTCCCACCAGGTCTCTTCCTTGACACATTAGGATTCTGAGAATTACAATGAGATTTCAGTGAGGACACAGCCAAACCATATCACCATTGCTGCTACATGCTCAGTTATGACATAAACCACTGGAATTTATTTCCATTATTCAGAGCTTAAGAATTCTCCCTATAGTAAGATACCTTTTCAAGAGGTATACATTTTAGACATGTTTCTGTTATATTTTTTGATGTTATAAATCATAACAAAAACAACCATTAAATATTCCTAAAAATACTAACAATGAGTATAAATTATATGCATATACATAATTAATTTGAGCTCCAAAATTCCTTTATTATTGCCTTGATTTTTACAAGTGGTAACTATGGTGAATTGTCTATATATCTTTAGCTCAAATTGTCTTATCCAAATACTCTGGTGGTGGTGGTGATTTCTTTTTTCTTTTTCTTTTTTATTTATTTATTTTTTTTGCATAATTGTTCAGCTGCTGATGACATTCTCTATTATAGTTGTCACTTCTTTTGGTAATATCCTTCCATGATAGCTCATTTGTTTTATTTCAGTAAATGTTCTTATTCTTCTAAATGCTACATTTGATTTTTGAGTTACTCATTAAGATAATTTTTGGAAATTTTTGTTATTAAGTTAGTGCTGCTCTGAATGTAGACACTACAAACTGGATGCAGGATGTTCATAGCAGAACTATTCATAAAAGCCAACAAGTGTGGACAACCGAAATGTCTATCAAGTGATGAAAAGATGTAAAAAACTGGGATATCCATAGAGTAAATTTTTTTCTGAAATAAACAGGAATAAAGCAATAATACATGCTACAACATGGATAAACCATGCAAAAATTATGTAGAGTGAAATAAGTCATATGTTATATGATTGTATCATATAAAATGTCCAAAATAGGAAAATTTGTAGAAACAAAAAGTAGATTTGTTGTTGTCTCGGGATGGAAAGATTTGAAGGGTCAGCTTGGGAGTGACTGTTATTGATTACAGAATTTATTTGTGATGAGATGAAAATGTTCTAAAATAGACTTTAGTGATAGTTTCTCTACTTTATTAGCATACTAAAATCCATTAAATTGTATACTTTAAATGAATTAATTATATGGTATGAATTGTATATCCATAAACTTGTTTAAAATGTTGGAGGATATTGCCATAAAATTACACTGAAAAGGTCAATGAAATCTCGTAACTCCAAATAAGACATTTTCTTTACAAAGCCTGGCTCAACATCAACAGCAGCACTCTTGCCCACCAAAACTCTGTGCCACCCTACACCCTGCTACTGCTAGATTTCTGTATCTAATAAGAAACTAACACTAAAAATAATCTAAAATGCTTGGAGAAGTATTGGTTCCACATATTAAAATAGAAAATAAAGATATTTCTAGAATACTCTTTTATGTCTAATAATACAACAATATAATAGTAGCAACAACAAAACTATAGTAGTGATAGCTAATAATTATTAAAAGTTTAATACTAATTATTAAAAGTTTAATTACAGTGTTTAGTAAGAACTCTTTCAATTGCTTTACAGGTATTAACTTCTTCAATTCCCATCATAACATTGTGAGGTTGGAACCATTATTTCCTTTATTTTATAGATACCCATGGAGAGGTTAAGTAACTTGTCTAAGATTACAGAGCTAGCAGGGATAGGATAGAAATTCTGTCTTCTGCCTTTAGAGTTTGTGCTGTTAATCACTACGCTTTAATTGCAAAATAGTCATAAAACAACAAAGAAGCTAGCCAAAGGTTTACCCATGGTTGAAACTATGATCATTTTATCTGAAGCAAACAGCAACTACATCAACAATAAAATAAGGATTTATCACAATAAGCTCAACCTTGATAATGACATAAGTATATAGTGATAATTAATGGAAACATAAAGATTAATATTAATTGTGATGAACAAAGTTAGTTACAAAGAGTAATATAATATTTATATTTTTATAGTTCTAATTAGTAGTATGGTAGTTTATGGGTTTAGTATTTTATTATGTTTTTCAAGTGTATCTTCTTAGAAGTACTGGTATAAATCACTTACTTTGTACAAATCATAAAAGAGTGAAGAAAAACTTATGTTATTTAAAACAGTTCTCCAAACATCAAAAACAACACAAATAATAGAAAGGAATTATTAGTATTAGTTGCTCATATAAAATAAGAAGATGGGAGGAGAGTCCAACATCTGGTTCACGTTGATGGACATTACACAATAATAAATTAGAAAGAAGGTATAACAGCATATGTAAATGACAAATTAGACAAACAACCCAAAAGATGAGAGTTAAATATGCATATGCAAATTTCTCATCTCATAGGAAATTAAACCTTTTCTAATTATAATAGCCCTGACTAATTATTATAAAATACTAATGAGAAACATATACATTTTTAACAATGCTAATAGATCATCTATATATAATCATGATAGGATTATATGCTAGGTATCACATGCTATACAAATGTTACAATGCACCTAAATTCTGGAAAATTCTACTTTGTGTAAAATTAAAATCTTTATTTAAGTCAACTACCTAAGGTTTGCATTTCATAAGAAGTAAATTTTTTAAATGTTAGAGGCCTCTGCCTAAGATTTGAGTCAATGTGGACCATGTCACAATGTCTAGGCTTCAAAGAAGAATCCAAGTTAGTCATAAAAATAACATATAGCAAATTTACCTAAACCTTAGAGACTATGAATGTTACAATTACAGTAAGCCATGATATCATGAATAACAAAAAAGTTAATATTTTAAAAACATTAATATTGATAGTTTTAATTCAATAGCATTAATAATATTTAAATATACACATAATCTGTTTTATGATGCCTGAAAAGTCCATTTGTATTAACATTCCTACTATTCAAGTGTATCAAATTTATTTATCAATTTATAATCAATGACTAAGGGTTCAAGAAAGGCAGTTGTCAATTGTTTAATTACACATAGTTTTGGGGCATGGAACAAATACAAATAAAAATTGTTCTTTAGTAACTAAAGTATCTCTGACATCAATGTCGCAATAGTGTATGTAGCTGTGACACTATGAGAATGTCAAAACAAAATGGATTATGAAGATGCAGATTAGTATATATGATGTTGGAATCATTCAGAGTAAATGATTAGATGAGTTATATTCCATATACTTTTTATATATTTTATATATTTCATCCAAAATTATTCCAGAAGTTTTACTGATGTAAATTCAATTTTCACATAATTATGTGTATGTGCTAATTGCAAGGAGGTAGGATGAAATCAGATACACAGTTTTAGCTGTAATGTGGTTGTCTCTTAGTACCAGTTTGGTTGCTATTTACAAGTATAAGCATAAACTTTATAACATAGAGTCTAGGAAGACTAGAGTATTGTTGGCATTTAAGTCACACATAAATATTGTGCAAGTAAAGATTACAATGATCATGTGGCTGTTATTATGTAGTCTGAGATGCATATTCAGTTGCCTATTGATAATGAAAGACTCAAACAATAGAAAATGTATAATATCATTATAGAAAATTATAGTTGTTGAAAAAGAGCAAAGGTTGTGAGCCTCATTGTTGGCAGTGTGTAGTGCATAATGATAAGTTATCTGCTTTTTAAAATTGGAATGACAAAAATTTTTATTTAAAGAGTAAATAATAAGGAATTTTTCAATGAATTAAATTCAAAACACTTTTTTTTTGAATGACAGGTTCTAACAATACAGAACAAAGTTTTAAACTATCATTTCAGGCTAGGAATTAAAATGATTAAGAAAGTTACTACATTGCTTTTGGGATTTTTAGAGGTGTTCCAAGAAAAAATACTTTATATAGAGTCATTAGCATCTAAATGAAGGTAATTATTGTCAAATGACTTAAAATCCAGTCCTGATTTTACCACTTATATGTATATCTACCTAGGCCAAGTCATTTAATTTTTATAGGTTATGCTTCTTACATTAAACAAAACATGAGATACTTGGACTAGATTACTTTTAACATTAACTTACTCAACCCCAATATCTTATTGTAAATATGATACTCAGATGACAGTTACTCAATGTGTCCAAAGTAAAGCTCCTATTTTAGCTCTAAAACCTGCTTTTCTTACCAAATTCCTGTGTGTGTGTGTGTTTGTAGCACTAACATCCTACATCTCCTGTTGGCTCAAGGCTAGAAGGAACAGATTTTCACTTACTTGCATTGATTCTATATTATCTTTTTAATGAGGTTACTTTTCTTCATTTTCATTAATGGAAATGTGTACAATACTTGTGTATGACTTGCCTATGAAAATTGAGTGTGAAGACAGGGTTACCTGCAGCAAGTTGAAGGGTTTTTCTGGTTAATTTTTAATTTTTAATTTTTTTACAAAGTAGGATGCAAATTTTGTGCTGAGGGTAAGAAAGGAAGTAAACATTTGAAGAAAAAGCAGATGGTTTAAATATCTCCTTTGAGGAATAGATGAGAAGTTTGCCTAGTCTCAGTTTCCCATTGATGCCATACCCAATTACCATGAACTTAGTAGCCCAAAGAATACACACTTATGCTGTGGTTCTGGAAGTCAGAAGTTCAAAATGTATCTCATTAGGCTAAAATCAAGATGTTGACAGAGCTCCCTTCCTTCTGGAGTCTCTAGGTAGATTTGCCTTCCAAGAATCAAGAAGCTTGCTTCTTTCACAGATTTGTGGTTTCCTTTCTGTGGTCACATTAATCTAATGGATGCTTCCATCACCACATTTCATTCCGACTCTCCTACTCTCCTCATTCCTTTATGAGGACTCTCCTGTTAATAGATAGATCGTGCCTGCCCAGAGGCTATAGAATAATCTCCCCATCTCAAAATCTCCAATTTAATCACATCGACAAAATCCCTTTTGTCATATAAGCTAAGGTATTCACAGGTTCTGGGGATTAGAACAAAGATATGTTGTGGAGGGGAAGCCTGCTAACCACAGTTCATTCTCTTCCTCCCCAAAGACTCAAGTCCGTCCCAAATACAAAATTCATTCACCCAATCTTAACATTCCCACAGTCTCAACCCATTACAGCCTCAGCTCAAAATACCAAAATCTCATTGTCTGTATCATCAAATATTGTATGAATGAGACTCTTACATAATGCATGCTAGGATAAACATCTTCTCTTATCAGAGGACCCATGAAACTAGAGAACCAGTTACCTGTTACCAAAATATGATAGTGGGACAACCATAGGATACCAATTACAAATATTCCTGAAGAAAACAGATGGGAAAGGGGCAAATTTCAACATTCAGTCAGGAAAACATTAGGTTCCAATGTCTTTGCATAACTCTCTGTGGTTCACATCTCCTCCCTACAGGGTAGAGGCTCTACCCTCAGAGTTATCTTTTCTTTATTCGTAAGGAGAATTAGGACCTGGGCATCTTTGGAGGAAGTATTATTTGCCTACTACTTCTAGGAAAACCTAGAATTGTATGGCCATATTATGACTGGAATCCTTGAATTTTTAAGGGTACTATATATATATATATATACATACACATATATATATGTGTGTGTGTGTGTGTGTATATAATTTTTTTTTTTTTTTTTTTTTTTTTTGAGACAGAGTCTGTCACTGTGGCCCCGGCTGGAGTGCAGTGGCATGATCTTGGCTCATCGCCAGCTCCTCCCGGGTTCAAGTGATTCTACTGCCTCAGCCTCCCAAGTGGCTGGGATTACAGGTGCCCGCCACCATGTTCAGCTACGTTTTTGTATTTTTAATAGAGTTGGGATTTCACTGTGTTGGCCAGGCGGGTCTCAAACCTTTGTCCTCGTAATCCACCCGTCTCGGCCTCCCAAAGGTTTGAAATTACAGGCGTGAGTCACCGAGTCTGGCCTGTTTTTTTTTTTTTTTTTTTTTTTTTTTTTTTTTGACAGGGTCTCTCTGTTGCCCAGGCTGGAGTGCAGGGGTGCAATCACAGCTCACTGCCACCTCAATCTCTTGGGCTCCAGCGACTCTTCTGCCGCAGACTCTAGAGTAGCTGCGACTGCAGGCGCATGTCATAACACCTGACTATGTATATGTATATGTATATGTATATGTGTTTATATATATATGTATATGATTTTTTTTTTTTTTTTGTAGAGATGAAATCTCACTATGTTGCCCAGGTTGGTTCTTAAACTCCTGGTTTATGATATTTTCTAACTGTGCTCTGTAATTTGGGATATATTCAGAGAAGAAAAGATTTGGAGAAATGGGCCAAAACTTGGTGTGGAAATACGACAGGAGATTAAAATGTACAAGAATACAATCAATCAGGTATTAGTGTTAAAAAATGTGGTTGCATTTATCTATTGTAGAATCAAATCTAGTCAGGACAAAATAAAATAAGGGAGGGTATTAGAATTTGGGATAAATAACATTAATTAATTTTGCCTTGGATTATAAGAACAATGCTATTAAAAGTTATTGAAAAAGAGATCAAAAATAAAACATAACTGGACAGACAACATATTTTAAACTTTCATTTCCTTGACACTATCCTAGATAAGTCCCTTATACCGGAACAACTCTAATAACCTCTTTTATCAGTCTTCTTGCACTTTGGCTGGACCTTTACAATTCATCTTTTTCGGGGCTGAAAATATATTATTTCTGCATCTAAACATTCTCTTACTCATAGAATCCTAGAGTTGTAAGGAATCATATAGATTATTTCATTCAACTGTCACTTTTTACTCTCAACCAATGATCGTTGTTCTTAATTCCAATATCATATTCTAGTCATTCACTGTGGACAATCTTAACCCTATCTTTTTTTTCATTAAGATCTTTGTGGAAAAAAAAAATGCCCTAGACTTTACTAAATGTTTTAATTATGGTTTTGATAGCATATTCAATCTTTAATCTTCCTTCTTTTCCTTTTTATTCAAACTTTACTGAGGTGTATTTGAAAAATAAAAATTACATATATTCAAGGTTTACAATGTCATGATTTGATTACATTTATTTTTCTTCACCCTGTCCTCCGTCTTCAAGTGCCTCTAGACCCCTCCCTCAGTCTTTAAAAACAACAGCAGCAACAGTAATAACACACATTTTCCTAAGTTTAAAATGCACCTATATTACCTACTCAAAAAGATATTTTATTTTCTTTATTATTAGCTTACTACAAAGTGCCAGATAAAACAAAGAAGATTTCTTATTATCACAATGCAATCTTAAAGCCAAGTGTGATAGCTTCTAGGTTCTATCTACGTGATATAACATGTTGTTAAATATCTCCTATGCTTTGAAACTCCTGGACTGTAAAACTTTTGCATCTTATTTCTTACTTTACACATCCCTCACTGGTATTTCTTCATTTACCTAATCCTTAAAAATACACACTCTTAAGTTCAGTTTTCTTCATGTGTGACCCTTATTGATACATGATACCATAGCCCAAATACTCAAATTAAAAGTCGTGGAATCAAAAACTTATTTAGACATAAGCTCAAATCATGCCTAGCCACTTTTATTAAATCTAAATAAAATTATAGTAAAATCTAAATACACAAAGAAATATCAATCAGTCCTGTAAAGTTAGAAAGTATTTTTAAAGTAATGAAAATTTCACAAAAAAATCCTGCATGCAAATATCTATAGAAACTTTATTTATAATTGCCAAAACAAATATAGATAAATACACTGGATTACGTTCTGAAAATGGAATATTTTTCATTGTTAAAAAAAAAAAATGAGTTACCAAACTACAAAAAGACCTAGAGAAAACTTATATCTTGTTAGGTAAAAACAAGCCAGTCTGAAAGGCTACATACTGTATGATTCCAACTATATGACATTCTAGAAAACCTGAGTCTATGGAGACAATAAAAAGATCAGTGGTTTCCAGGGTTACTGGGAGCGAGGAATAAATAGGCAAATTACAGAGAATTGTTAGGGCACTGAAACTACACTGCATGATACTAAAATGACAGATAGATGTCATTATACATTTGTGCAAACCCATAGTATGTACAACAGTTTAAGACTGAACCCTAATATAAACTATGGATTGTACGAGGTATCAATGTATGTTCATCAACTGTAAGAAATCTATCATATTGTTGGGAAATGTTGATGACGGGTAATGCTATGCATGTGGCAGGGTGGGGTTGAGGGTTCACAGGACATAAGTGGGAAATCTCTGTACCTTCTGCTAGATTTTACTGTGTTTCTACAACTGCTCTACAATAAAATCTATTTAAAAATGGGCAGAAATATGCATATATTTCTGTAAAATTTAAATAAAATTGTATCAGGATTAATATTCATTCCAATAATTTAAAAATCTGTAACAACATGTAAACAAAATACAGGACACTAATTGTGAATCTCTTCAATAGCACATGAACAACATCCTTCAATCACAGTAAAAGGAGCTGGAGTAAAGGAAAGTGAAGAAAGAAAATAATCAAAATACTGAAAATGGCTTTTAGAATGTAGTCTCAGTACATATGTTTCCCTTCAAGCTAAATTTAATAATGTAAACCTCTACAATAACCTCAAGATCTATACCTGCAGACTTCCAGGAGGCACATTTCTACTGGAGAGAAATGCAGGCAGCACTCTGGTAAATTATGTCTTCCAGAGGAACAAGAAGTTTGCAGAAGGAGAAGGAAGGTTCATGATGAGCCTTAAAGTAAAGGTCACCTAATGCTACCTCCTCATCAGAACACATTTTATTTTTGTAACCTAAACTTTGATATTAAGATAAAAAATTTGGACATAGAATTCTATATTGTCTTCCAGAAGTCAAAGAAAAATAAAATTGTATTAGAGCATTCCAAAAGCCAGCCCTCATCAACAACATAGTATCTCTGAATAAAATAATGAGCAATCCAATAAAATAGGTATCAGGTGAATAAATATTAAAAAGAAGACAAGCTAGTATAAAAAGAGAAATTAAAATAAAGTAAACCAATAAACTGAATAGTTGACATGTGAATATACAGCAAGTGTGAAGTAGTGCTTCATAAAACAGATATAAAATAATATATAAAGCTGTGATAATAATACCATAGCTGTTCATTCAAGCAATATTGGTTTGTTGCTTTCTAAGGAAAAAAAAAAATAAGTTCTAGAAAAAATGCTTAACACAAGGCCAACAAAACTTTATCCTCAAAAACCTTATATTTTATAAGGAGAAATAAACTAACATCAAGATAAATGAAATATTTTACAGATTCTAAAGAGAAAAGTAAATTAGGGAATGAGCTAGAAAATATGCAAGAGGGTTAGAAAAATTGTAAATCCAAGCAGTGAAGATAAGAAACAACTCACTGTTAATGGGATAATTGATTAAAAGACTAAGGAAGTGAGGGAGAGAGATATTCTGGAAGGAGAACATTTCAGACAAAAGGAATAGCAGCTATTAATTACCAAAACAGTTCAAAAAATAGTAAGGAGCCCACTGTAGTTGTAGTATAAAGAATGCAGTAGAAAATTATGTCAGCAAAATAGCTTGAGTTGGGATGAGGAAAGAGGGAGTCCGATCATATAGATTCTTAAAAACCATTTTTAAGATATTGATCATTTCACGATTGAGGACTCTGAAGAGAGGGATAATGTTTTGTGATTTATATTTAACATTTTAACAGACTTTTTTCTAGCTAATGGTTAAAAATAGACTATCCACGACCAAGAGAAAAAGCAAGAAGATCAGTTAGAAAGCTCTTATAATATTCCAGCAAACTAAGATGGTGGCTTGAATGGGACAATGTAGTTACTTTTCCTATAATTTGAAGGTACATCCAATAAGATTTTATTGACAGATTGAACTGGTTTTGAGATAAATAATTTAAGAATGACGTCAATGTTGGCTGGACACGGTGGCTCACTCCTGTAATCCCAGCACTTTGGGAGGCCCCAGGCGGGCGGATCACGAGATCAGGAAATCGAGACCATCCGGACTAACACGGTGAAACTCAGTCTCTAATAAAAATACACACACACAAATAAATAAATAAAAATAAATTTTAAAAAAATTAGTCGGGCGTGGTGGCGGGCGCCTGTAGTCCCAGCTACTCGGGAGGCTGAGGCAGGAGAATGGCGTAAACCCGGGAGGCGGAGCTTGCAGTGAGCCGAGATCGCGCCACTGCACTCCAGCCTGGGTGACAGAGCGAGACTTCGTCTCAAAAAAAAAAAAAAAAAAAAAAAAAAAAAAAGGATAATATCAAGGTTTTGGCTCAAGGAAGAAGAATGGACCTCCCATTTATAGCAATGGGAAAGACTCTTGGAGAAACAAATATGGGAAATGATAGGAGCCATGTTCAGGTCATGATATATTGAATATTCCAATGAGATATCAATGAGACGTTTTGAGTTGGGAGTTCAAGAGAATGGTTGGAAAGGCAGATATAAATTTTCGAGTAATAAGAATATGAATGGTAATTTTAAAAAATGAGACTAAATGCACAAGGTAATTTGTATAGCTATAAAAATAGAAGATTAAGCCATCCTTCTACCATTGTAAAGTTTAGAGGTTGAAGAGAGCAAAATAGTCCAGCAAAAGGCACTCATAAAGAAATAAAGATGAAAGCAGAAAACCAGGAGTATTTAGTGTCCTGGGTCTGATAAAGAAAGTGTCACAAAAAAGAGAGAGAGATTTTTTTTTTTTTTTTTTGGTACATCTATTGATAGGTTAATAAAATTGAGGATTGAGAATTGACTATAGTATTTAAAAATGGAGACTATTTTTTACCTTCCTTAGGACCAGTAGGGTAAAAGTTTGATTGAAATGGGTTTAAAAAGAACTAAGGAAAAGGAATTTTATACAAGAAGTGTAAACCAATGTTTTAAGGTTTTCTGTAAATGAAAGAGGAGAAATGGACAAAAGAAAAAGAAAAAGAGAAGTGGCCAAAAAAGGAGTTTCTTAACTTGAAAGAAGTAGCATCATGGCTACATGCCGAAATGAAGAATTAAGAAGTGAAGAGACTCTTATTTAGTTTAACAGAAGAGATATGGGAAAATGGCTGGAGAGAGGAGTTAATTTTTGTAGATAAACAGAAAGATGTTCTTAGGAGTGTAGATTGCTTGTTCATAAAAACAGGAAGGAAGTATAATATTTTGGCATTTATGCAAATAAATGCTAGAAGTCATAAATAAGAATCAAGCTCTTTGGGTAATATGGGTATTTTAACAGTGCTAACTCTTCCAATCCATAAGATTAGTATTCCTTTCCATTTAATTATGTCTTCTTTAATTCTGTTCATCGGTGTTATGTAGTTTTAAGCATACAAGTCTTTTGCTGTCTTGGTTTGGGTTTATTCTTAGGTATTTTATTCTTCTCATGCTTTTATAAATTTTTTTTCTTTATTTTCTCTGTGGATAGTTTATTGTTACTGTACAGAAATAAAACTAAATTTTTATGTTTGATTTTGTTTCCTGAAACTTTACTGAATTTTCTTTTAGTTCTAATAGTTTTTTTTACTGGAGTGTTCAGAGTTCTATACATATAATATCAATCCTCCTGGAGAGATGATTAATTTCTTCTTTTCCAATTTGAATGCCTTTTATTTATTTTTCTTGATTAATTGCTCTGGCTATTAGACTCCTAATTCTATGATGAATAGGAATAGTGAGAGTGGACTCCCTTACTGTCTTTTCAATCTTAGTGATTTCAGATATTCAAGTTTAATGTGATACCAACTGTGTGTTTTACATATATGGCTTTTATTATGTCAAGATACATTTCTTTTATAACTAGTTTGTTGCAAATTTTTTATCATAAGACAGTGTTGAATTTTGTCAAATGCTTTTTCTGCATCTATTGTGATAATCATATAATTTTTACCCTTCATTCTGTTCATGTGGTGTATTATGCTAACTAATTTGTGTATGTTGAACCTTCCTTACATTCTTGGGATAAATCATAGATAGTCATACTGTATGATCCTTTTAATATGCTTTTGAATTTGGTTTGCTAGTATTTATTCAGGATTTTTGGATGTATATGCATAAGGGATATTGTCTTGTAATTTTCTTATCTCATAGTGTCCTTGTCTGGCTTTGGAATCAGAGTAATTCTGGCTTCACAAAGTGAGTTTGAAAGTGTTCCCTCATCTTCAATTATTAAAGAGTTTGAGAAATACTGGTATTAATTATTTAATTTTTTGGTAGAATTCACCAGAAAAGCCATTTGATTCTGGCATTTTCTTTGATGGGAGAGTTTTTATTACTGATTCATTTTCTTATTCTATATTGTACTGTTAAAATTTTTTGTTTCTTCAAGAATCAGTCTTGTTAGGTTGTATATTTGTAAAAAAAAAATTCTTCTAGGCTATCCAGTTTATTGTCATATAAATACTAATTTTGTTTCATAATTTTTATATTTCTGTGGTATTAGTCATGAAGTCTCCTCTTTTCTTTCTGATTTTATTCATTTGAGTCTACTCTCTTTCTTACTCTGGGTTTTTGTCAATTTTGCATATCTTTTCAAAACCACCTCTTACTTTTTTCATTTTTTTCCATTATTTCCATATTCTGTCTTAAAAAAAAAATCTGCTGCAATATTTATTATTTCTTTCCTGCTACCTTTGGTCTAATCTGGTTCTTCTTTTTCTTGTTCCTTGAGGCTAACCTTAAGTTGTTTATTTAAGATCTGTCTTTACTTTTTAATGTATGCTTTTAAAATAATTTATGGGTTAATTATCACTATAAACTTCTCTCTTAGTATTGCTTTTGCTGCATTTCTATGTTTTTGTAAAATTCCAGTGACTTTTTTTTTCAGAAATAGAAAAAATCCTAAAATTCGTATGGAACCACAAAAGACTCTAAATAGCCAAATCAATTTTGAGAAAGAAAAAAAAAAAAGCTAGAGGCATCAGGCTTTATGATTTCAAAATATATATTGCAATGCTACAATAAATACAACCTTATAGTACTAGCATAGAAAAAGATATATAAACCAATGGAACAGAATAGAGAGCCCATGTCATATATGTTCACCTGTATATGGTGAACTGATCTTTCACATAGGTGCCAAGAACACACAACAGAGAAATAATTCTTTCTAAAACAAATAGTTTTGGGAAAACTAGATACCCACATGTAGAAGAATGACATTAGAACATTATCTTACACATGAAAAAATCAACTCAAAATTAATTGTAGATTTGTACCTAAGACCTGCAACTGAAATTCCTACAGGAAAATATAGGAGAAAAAATTTTATTACATTGGTCAAGGTAAAGCTTTCTTGGATCTGACTCTGAAACCATCAGCAAAAAAGCAAAAATAGACCAGCAGAACCATATCAAACTAAAAATCATATGCATGCAAAGGAAACAACAGAATTAAATGGCAGCCGATGGACTGGGAGAAAACAGTTGCAAATCATGTATCTGAGAACAGGTTAATATCCAAATATATATGGAACTTTTATAACTCAAAAAAAATCATAATTAAAACATTGACAAAGGACTTGAATAGACATTTCTCAAAAAAAGACAGATTTACAACAAGTATATGAAAAGTTATTCAATATATCTTGGTGAAGATGTGAAAAAAAGGAATGCTTATACAATGTTGGTAAGAATATAAATTAGTTCAACTCTTGTAGAGAATAGTATGGAGATTTCCTAAAGAACTAAAAATAGAACTACCATTCAACCCAGCAACCCCACTACTGGGTATCTACACAAAGGAAAATAAGTTATTTACTAAAAATACACTTGCAGCCATATGTTTATTGCAGCACTATTTACAAAGTCATTTTTTGCACTATTGCAAAGTCTTAGAATCAACTTAAGTGTCCATCAATGGTTTATTAGATAAAGAAAATAAGGCATATATACATAATGGAATATTATGCAGCCATAAAAAAAACATAAAATCATGCCCTTCCCACAGCATGGAGTCCATTATCCTAAGAGAAGTAACTCAGAAACTGAAAATCAAACATTGCATGTTGTCACTTACAAGTAAAAGCTAAACAATGAGTACATATGTAACAAACCTGCATATATACTGCCGAATCTAAAATAAGATAAAATTTTAAAATCACTACATCTATTTAAAAAAAAAAATTCAACCTCTCTAATTTTAAGGAAAATTAAAGTCAAAATCATAATGAGATACCATCATGGTTCTGCTAAGATGGCTATTACATATATATGTATTTATACACATATGTATGTAATATACTTGTGTTCTATGTGTTGGCAAGAATGGAGAAAAATGGAAAAACGTCTGCACTGTTGCTGGGAATGTAAAGTAGTACAACTACTATTGAAAATGGTATGGAAGTTTCTAAAAAAATTAAAAATAGAACTACCATATGATGAAGTAATCCCACTTCTGGGTATATAGCCAAAATAATTAAAATCAGGATCTTGAAAAGACATCAGCACTGCCATATTCTTTTCAGCATTATTCATAAATAGCCTTGGTAAGAAAAAAAACCAACCCAACTGTCTATCAATGGACGAATGGATAAAGAAAATACGGTATATATATAATTCATATATATATATATGAATTTTTTGTACTCTTAGAATTATCATATTATATATGATTTTATATATATGCATTTCCATATTTTTAATAATTCTTTTATTATTAATAACTCTGGTATGAAAAAACAACCCAACTGTCAATCAATGCTTGAATAGATAAAGAAAATGTGGTGCATATATATAATGGATTTTTTTTGCACTCTTAGAAATATATGTATTTAAGCACTTTAAGCATTTTAGTATAAGCCTGAGAGATTTGTCGCCACATACATTCACTAAAATTACATTATTATCAACATGCAGTTCAATAGCACTCCAAGAAACACCTTTTATACATGTGTCTTTAAAAACCTTCACTTCTCGCATCACACAAGAATCACCACATTCGTTTTATACAACAAAATGTTATTCAGCTTTTAAAATAAGGTCATCTTGCCATATGAGACAATATGGATGAATATGAAACACATTATGCTAAGTAAAATATGTCAGACATAGTCGGAGAAATACTACATATTCCTACTTATATGAGGAATCTATATTAGTCAAACTCGTAGAAACAGAGACTAGAATGGTGTTGCCAGGGGATGGGGGTAGGGGAAAATGGGAGTTGAGTTGCTGCTGAACAGGCATAAAGTTTCTGTTATACAAGATGAATAAGTTCTAGAGATCTGCTCTACAACATTGTGCCTGTAGTTAACAATGCTGTGCACTGAAAAGATTGTTAAGAACTTAGATTTATTTTATGCTTTCTTACCATGATAAAAAAAAGTCAATTGCTCTCTTCAGTTCTCCCCCAAATGAATCAAGCTTTTCAGCAGAGCATGAGGGTAGTAAAAGTTGAATTAGATTTGTGGAGAGAGAAGATTCAAACCTCTATCTGGGAGAGTGGGAAAGCTATACACACACATACACACATACACACATATATGTAAAATATGTGCAAGTTGTTTCATTAGAAATGTATACAACTTATTTTATTATAAATACCTTTAATTATATATAAATGTATATCATTTTTACATATACAAGATGATACAGGGATTTATTATATAAAATAATGATGTGATATGCAAATATCTGTCAAACCTAATAAATTAAAAATAGAAATATCTCTTTAAGTGAACTTAAAGGAAATTGGCATATTTTAAATCTATAAAGAAATTTTATGTCTAGCTGATGTAAACCACGTTTTGGGGAAACTCACATGAGTAATATATATACAAAATTTAACTGTGCTGAATTGAAAATAATCGTCAAATAAATTGAACACTTATGTATACTATCTAGAGTCATGTTCATTGAAATCAGAATTTTGTGGTTTTTGTACTCACTATGTGTCCTTGGCCAATTGTTATGCCATAGTTCCAACATCTTTAAAATTGGCATGATAACACTACCTTATAATGTTGCTTTATGTTGCATGAAATAAAAAAATAATTAGTGTAAAGATTTTAGTGTGTCGCCTAGCATACAAATTAATATTTTAATCGTAGGTACTCTATACCCTCTTGTAAAGATCTATATCCGTACGGTTTTATTGTAAATCTTTTCAAAACTTTAAAGTATTAGAATTACAGAAGATTTAAGACATAAAATGTCCACATGTTTCTATATAACTCCGATAGCAAAACTGGTAAAATGAAAACATAAATATATACTTTTTTTTAGTTCAGCTCAAACAAAACACAACAGGATATTGAAAGATAATATATAATTATCACTAAGTTACTATTTCTGTAAAACTTATTACAACAAAACTTAGCGGCTTAAAGCATAAATTTAATTTTTTTCTTCATTTTGTGGATCAGAATTTCAGGAAAGGCTTAATTGGGCAATATCCATTTGTCTCCCCTGTGTTTAGAGCTGAAGTGCAACATAGGGCTGTTGTCACCTGAAGTCCCAAGTGTACTGGCCATACAAGATAACTTACGTATGTGGTTGACCATTGATGCTGACCGTCACAAGCAACATTGCTGAAACTGTCAATTGGAAGACCTTCACGTGGCCTGTCTTACAAAGTAAGCTCAGTGTGCTTGACCTTCTCATATCATAGTTCAGGAATTGAAATACTAGTGTCCCTGCCGCCAAGGCAGAAGCTACATGCTATTTTATGAACTACCCTTGGAGATTTTAAAATGCCAATTCTGCTGTTACTTGTCAAAGTAATTTCAAGCCTTCCATATTCAAGCACTGGAGCATAGACTTCACATTTTGATGATAGTAGTGACAAAGTGGTTGTATTTCTTTTAAACCTCCGCACATGCTTAAGAGGAATTAATCTGAGGAGTGTAAGAGTGGTTCACCTTAGGGCTTTATAAGATAAAATAAATTATTTTCTCAGGAGAGATAAAAGAGATATTTGATAACATTTAACACCTATTATTGCATAAATTTTAAAAAGAAAGATAGTTGGAATCTCCTGCAAATACTCTTGACTGCCTGGTACAAAGACCGATCTCAATGGTAAAATAATTATTTAACAAATATTTGTTGAGTATCTATTATGGGAAATACATTTTTATTTTCATTGACAGTGGATTGATTGATTGATTAATCAATAATAACTCTTCTTACATGGAAATTACTATAACAGGAGACAAAAAAAGAGTACTATACCTGAACTTAACATTTTATGCTTGGGAAACTCTTGGTCATTCTTCCAGATGCAGCCCAGTCATCAATTTCTGCATTAGGGGCTGCTGAACTAAGACTTGCTGGCAAAATCCATCTCGTTGCCTTGTTTTTGTAAACAGTGTCTTATTGGAATACAACCATTCATTCTTTTTTTTTTAACCTATTGTTTCTGGCTGCTTTGATGCTACGTTGACAGTCAAGTAGTTGTGACAGACTATATGGTATACAAATGAAAAATATTTACTAATTTGTTCTTTAAAAAATGTTTGCCAACGAATTTCTATAGAAAGATTTCTTGAATTTGCAAAGCAGATTATTTCATTAGATAAAGAATACACTTGAATTATGACTATGACAGGTTATTTTATTTTCTATTAAGTGTGTTTATCACAATACACATAAAAGAGGGTAAGGACTGGTACTTAATAACCTTTGAATATCCAGTTACTTATTCAGTGTTAGACATAATGCAGTTATATTCCATTACAAAGTTTATAACTGCATTAATAAATGAATGAGATCTGTACCCACTCTTCCTCAATACTCTTTCTCTCCTCAATACTCTATTCCTGCAACTTCAATTAATTATCCCATGAGGATTGATCCTCAATTTAAAGCTGCCCTTTATTTCTTTTCAACACCTAGAGAGGAATCTCCAAGCAGATATGTTGTGGGTTAGTCGATTCAATATATTCTTATCAAGACAAATTATTTTCTTCCACTGGAAATATACTTCTATTTGTGTTCATTTTATATTGGTAGCATCACCATTATTCAAGTTGGTATTGGATAAGGATTAAGAATATTATCAGGAGAAACAAAGAGAAAGGAGATAAAGCTATCTTAATTTTACCCACACTAGAAAATTAAATGTCAGCCCTGAACATATAAAATAATGGATAAAAAGTTACCAGTTGGTCACCAATTTCTGCTGATTTTACCTCTGAAATATTTATTCATTTTATTTCTCATATTCATTCTCAATGTCTTTAATTGTATTCACTCCCAAGGACCAGAGACCTAAGTTTTTCTGACATAAATGTAATTGTCTTGTCTCTTAATTGTCTTCATCCATCCAATTATTTTATTCATTATCTCACCTGTTAAATTAAATAAGCAGGAAGCCATTGGCCTAAGACTATCTCCGTACTTCAAGATCTTACATAATAAACTACAGCCTTCCTTAGTACATAGACAAGCTGAACCCCACTAGGGTCATATTTCTAAATTACAGATAGTCAGTTCTCATTCAATCATAAGCAATTGAACTTCAGCCCACCACAGGCTTTCAACTGATTAGGCCACGTCCAAATAGGACAAACACTTCGCTGCAATCAATAAAGCTATTTCTATACATTATTTCAGTGCTCTGTCTATAAATACTCACTGCCTACTAGGAGACCTCTCTGAACCTCTTCTGGTTTGAGTGCTGCTTGTCTCATGAATTGCTCAGATAAACTATTAAGTTAAATTTGTCTGAAGTTTCTCTCTGAAGACAACGAATACATCTGCACTAAAGTGACAATGAAAAAGACATCATGCTGGGGACTGAGTGTAGGATAGTGACTAAGAAAGTTCCAGGTTTTCAAGGCATCTATTTCTAGCAAAAATAAAAATAAAGCTTAAAAAGTTAGAAAGTATATAGTTTTCTACCCTCCACACTGTAACCAGAATTACACACACACAGACATGCACATACACACACACACACACACTGATAACTCACTCTCCTCCAATTGAAATCCTCCAATAATTCCCCTTTCTGTCATGCAATATCAATTCTTTTGCAATATCATGACAATTCTGTCATGCAATATCAATCAATCAAGACATGCTACCGATAAAAGCATATCTTTCAAGCTTGGCCCCTTTCCAAAATCAGTTTATCATATTTGTTTCTACTCATGTTTTTTTTCTCTTTTGGATACCCTTTGCATTAGGTATTTTCCAACATATGTGCTGTGTACTTTCGCATCTCAGTAGCAGTGATCAAACCGTTTTTTCTACCAAAAGCCTTTCTTAAGCTCTTCCTTCCATTGCTACTGCTAGTGGCAATCAATCTCTCTCCCACTCAGTCTTTTGTATGGAAAAATATTTTTATAAATCTATGTGACATTTATATTAACCTTGTATTACGCATTATCTCTGTGTATTTTTTTCATGTTTTTCCTTCAGCAGAATCCTATTTAAATTTTGCTAATTTATTTATTTATTTATTTTATTTTATTTTATTTTATTTTTTTTTTTTTTTTTTTGAGACGGAGTCTCGCTCTGTCACCCAGGCTGGAGTGCTGTGGCCGGATCTCAGCTCACTGCAAGCTCCGCCTCCCGGATTTACGCCATTCTCCTGCCTCAGCCTCCTGAGTAGCTGGGACTACAGGCGCCCGCCACCTCACCCGGCTAGTTTTTTTGTATTTTTTAGTAGAGACAGGGTTTCACCGTGTTAGCCAGGATGGTGTCGATCTCCTGCCCTCGTGATCCGCCCGTCTCGGCCTCCCAAAGTGCTGGGATTACAGGCTTGAGCCACCGCGCCCGGCCAATTTTGCTAATTTAAAATTCTTAATTATGTTAACATTTCCTATGTGTATAGCACTGTAGCACAATGTGAGTTTAGTATATAATGGTAGCTTTAAAAAAAATCCCATCACTATGTTCTTTTTTATTTTAGAAGGATTATAAAAAATAAACAATATAAACTCTCAGCAGAGTCTAATTTCTAAAGGAGTTTAGCAGGCTTTGAACCAAATGAAATATAATTGTTGGAAACAAAGCTATGTATTTATTGTTCAGACTTCAGGATTTTTACAAAAATATATTTACATAGTTTATTCATATCCATATTTGCTCCGAAAGCTCAGAAATAAAAACATTCACACATGAAAAATCTCAAGGCATTTCTGCAAAGCAGTGTGTGAAGGCAGACTAAAGGAAGAGGCAACTCACCATAATTTGTTGATTAAGAAGTAAAAACACACTGAGAAGGAAAATAAATATGTATTCAGCAAAACCTAATTAATTCCCTTGAGTGCAAAACTCCAGGAGTCAGAAATGAAGGTAGAACTGAAAGAGTGGAGTGAGGGGATGAATACTCTCAGTTACGCCTGCATAGTACAAAATAAACAAAGTGATAAAATATTGGTGGAGTGGATGGAGGCCTCTCCATTCAATCCCTTTTGAACAACACAATATTGGTGATGAATAAGGGAAAACAAACATTTTTTTTCTCCGCTGGCTTCCAATGCTGGTGTTTCTGGAAAGAAGAGAAAGAAGGTCTTGCCCCAAGAAACAATAAGAATTAAGTTTTTGGCCGAAGGTACAACTCTCTGTCAAGGTTTCTTCTATGAGACAGTTTATGCCAACATATTCCCAATGTGTTTTGGCATTCTAGTTTTGGAATAAAATAAATGTATGCTTTTCCTTAACCTTAAGATAAGACAGTTAAATAGACATGCTCATCACTTCTTAGAGAACTCACATAATTTTAACAAATAAGTAATATATCACTTCCTCTACAAGAATGAAATAACCAAGAATCTAGATACCTGACATTCTTATATTGAGGCTTAAAGAGTCAGGAAAAAAGAAATTCCAATGAGAATATTTGCAAAAATTAAAAGAAAATTGTAACAGAAACAAAACATTAAAAAATTTCCTATCTATCTCAATACAAGCTGAGAGTTATTAAAATTTGAAACTAGAAAAGATCATCATAAAAAGAGAAAAAGGAATCCTGAAAACTTGCTTTGATAAGAAAACAATCAATCAAATAATTAAAACATACCCAATAAATCCAAAGTTTATTTAAAAAGTATTAAAAACGGCCGGGCGTGGTTGCTCTCACCTGTAATCCCAGCACTTTGAAAGGTCGGAGTGGGCAGATCACAAGGTCAAGAGATCAAGATCATCCTGGCCAACATGGTGAAACCCCGTCTCTACTGAAAATACAAAAATTAGCCGGGCATGGTGGTGCGGGACTGTAGTCCCAGCTACTCGGGAGACTGAGACAGAAGAATGCCGTGAACCCAGGAAGCGGAGGTTGCAATGAGCCAAGATCACACCACTGCACTCCAGCCTGGTGACAAAGCAAGGCTCTATCTTAATAAAAAAGAAAGAAAGAAAGAAAAGAAAAAGTATTAAAAACAAAATACAAAGTTTCCTTCTAGTAATAGCAGATATATAATTGGACCAAATTTTCTAGAGAAAAATTAGATTATATAAAACATAAAGCATAATCTCAAAAATACTTATACTTCAAAAGAGCTAACAATGTGAAGAGAATTACTGTGGAAAGATCAGCAAAAGGACATAATCGACTGGTGTTTCATTCTTGAGGGATTTTGTCATTTGAAATAGGTTCCTGAGAGGATAAATTGAATTCTTGATGTTCTCCCATGGTATCCCTTCATAACCCCCCAAAGTCAATTGCAAGTTAATTGTAAGGATAAACATTAAAGATGAAACAATATGGTTTCTGGGAAGTAACGTGAGAAACTATCTCACTCCCTTAAGTTGGCAAAGATTTCCCTCACAGAAGTAAAAAGCACATATCATTAGGGAAAAGGTGGATAAACTTGCATGACGGTAATGTTAAGACTTTCTGTTCACCAAATGGCACTATTAAATAGAGAGGGGAAAGGCAAATCAAGGAAAAAAAAAAATTTTCAAGCAATCCATGAGCAAAATGTTCAAAAGGCAAGAACATTTCACAAAGGACAATTTACAAAAAGTGAATTAATATTGGAAAAGTTACTCAGTATCTGCAATCATTAAGGAAATGCAATTTAAAATCACAAATAAAATATTAATATTCACCAATCAGAATGACTAAAATTAAATAGCCCAGAATTATCAAGTGCTGTTAAATTTATGGAAAAATCAATAATTTCCTACAGTTATAATGGGATGCAAATTGGTATAAACATTTTGGATAAACATTGATAATTACCTATTGAAGTTGATCTTATGTAAATTCTAACATCTATTATTTCTCTCAATATTTATTCAACAAATTTTGTGGACCCAAAGACATGTACAAAAGAGGTCAAGCAGTAGCATTCAAAATAGTTCCAAATTGAAATCACTCAATTCACTAAAATAAAGTTGGAACTGTATTTGGTAAAGTCCTACAATTGAACACTATATAGCAATGAAAATGAATTAACTATGGCTACATGCAACAGGAAAAAAAAATTCCAAAATGTATTATTAAGCAACAGAAGCAAGATATAAAAAATTATGCTGTGTGATTATACTTATGTCAGGGTTTAAAAATAAACAAAACCATAACATAAAGTTAAAAATTAAAAGACTGTGTATCTTTGGCAGGAGGATGGGGAGTAATAAGTTTATTGATCTAGAGAGTAGCTACCTCAGTATGTTCTCTATGTGATAATTCATTCACCTAGACTCCGTAATGTATGAAGTTTTTTATTTTGAGTATTCTAAGTTAATAAAACAGTTAAAAAAATCTGGAGATGCATACTTGCATTTCACTGTTTTATAATACTGAAAAATTGGAAACAATAAATGCTTATTAATAGAGACTTCACAAGATTAATATGGCATGTCAATGCAACAAGATAATAAGCAAATTATCACATGATATATTGAAGGCATAATTAACAATATGAAAAAATAATAAATGAAAGTGAAATACTTAAAACAGTATGTACAATGTATACTTACATATATACATATATTCATACGTTTCCTATTTAATATTTTCCCTATCATGACCAATTTAGTCCAAATCCATTTCTACCTAAAATATATCTTCAATTTAATTATATATGTATAGTTCAATATTGAACAATATATAGTTCAACTATATATATATAGAGAGAGAGAGTGAGAGAGAGTTCAATATTGTCTGTATCATACTGTGAGTGCTATCATGCACTATTAACTAAAGAGAATCAGCCTGGTATTTTCCATTGTATGTTCTCATTCATTGAATGATATTAACTCTGCATACTGTAATTGCTCTCGGTCAGTGAATAAATACTCTAGAGTGCTCTCTTGATTTCACTATGACATGTATCTTATGTCTGTCATTTCTCTATTAACTGTCTTTCTGTCTTAGTTTTTATTTGGTGGAATATTTTGGACTCATAGTGCCTTGCAAAATGTCGAGACGTGATAATTTTGTATCTCCTCCAAAGAAACAAAGGAGTATTAGAAATATAAAATATATTTTAATGTAGCACAGTGCTTCTTTTTAAAAAATGGTTGCAGAAACAGGTAAAAGTTCAGCAGAAAATTTTGAATTGTTGGAAGTACAACACAATTCTGAAAAACACGTATAAACATCAGCACTGCCTGGAATAACTGAATCTCAACTGTGTCATGATGTCTGAACAATGGGGAGGGAATTACACTGCATCTTATCGGAAGCCATCTCCATGGGAACTAGGCTAAAACAGTCTTGTTCAGGAAATAATAGTATTTCTAACAACCAATCCAATGACCCAATGTGAACAGCATATAATTGAAATATACATACCAACAAATGTATATTTTAAAGGGGATTATCTCAAGAGAATGAAATTATAGTTGATCATATTTATTGCTACGTTTTTTATATTATCTGCACCCAAAAACGTGGTGACATTATTGAAGCTAACAAACAAAACATTAATTTTCTCCCCAGTTTGTTCCACCATTGAAATTATACTTTTCATATTTAGTTAAATGTTAAAAGTAGAACTGTGATTTTGAAACCTCACATTTTGAATTGGGTCTTCCTAGTGTAACTTTAACATTACTATTTGTTAAAAAGAACTATATATTTAAAATATTTACTTTAATTGAACTCAATTCTAAGTCACAACTAAAATCTAATATTTTATCATAAATATAATTTACATGCATATTTTATATTATTCTCTGCATTGACATTATAATTTTTAAAATGTATTACCATGCTTGAAAGTTTATTTGTTCAGGTGCACTTTATCTTACTACACTATAATGTCATTCAGAGTACTATTTCAGGGTACTAAATAAAATTTCATTATTGATTAGAATACATATTTAAAGGTCAGCTTTAGCTAAGCATTTCAAATCTTGATTACATTATACTTGTTAAAGTTTCTGCACACTTTTGAAATTCATACTAATTATATTTAAACAACATTTTGGCAGGAAAAAATATGGTTATGTTACAAACTGTGACATTATTCAGTAAAAATGGGCATTTCTAAACTCATGGCATTTAAAAGTTCACATACGTTTTAAAAGAGAACAAAAGTTAATCTTATATTGGTTTTAAATGAATTAAGTGTTGCATATGTTTTATTTTCTTTAGTGATAAAGATATATGTAACTTTAATATTTATAAAATTATGAAACCTTGCAGATATTGACAGTTTTTACAACTAAAATATAGATTAGATGTTTATTCTTTACTTAAGACTTCACATTCATTTTATCATCTTAATTTTCCAAAAAAGAAGACAAGTTCTCAATTATATTTGTAATTTATTGGTTTCTAAACTTACTAAAATTATTCTCATAAAGATGGCGTATTGCTGGTTACTTGGTTTTAGTCATTTTTAAAATATGATTTTTTATGTAATGTTTTCCAAAGCAATGTCTGATTAGATTTCATCCTATATGTAGACATTAATTTGTAAATGGAGATTTATATTTATGACACCATATTCCAATAACACATTTTTAAACATTTCTAGTACATACTATAATATGAAATAGGATAAATATTCTTACAGACTGTTCAGTTCTTACATTAAATGACTCCATGAACAATTTTATATAGCCCGATTCCTGATTCAAGAGACATAATCAGGTGTTTATTGGTAAGCAATTGTCCTGAGTATACCATCAATCTCTATAATAATACTGAAGAATTACACAGTTAATTGTTTTCATGTGTCTGGATGTTTATTTCACGGTGTCAAAGTTCTATATTGGACTGCAACTATTTATTTTTTCAATTTGTTTTGAGATTAATCATTGTGCCAGTATTATTTTAATAACAACATACAATTATTTCTACTAAATTATTTACATACACTATACACTCATTGCAATCTGTTACATAAATTGTTTTATTAATTAATAACTCAATTCATACCCAGCATTATCAAAGGACATGGCAGTATTACATATTAAGAAATAATTTCATCATTTCTCTAAATTCAAAATCTTTCGAGAAAAAGAAATTCAGAGTGCACTGCATGAACTGGTTGAATTCAGTTTTACATGTCTTAAATCATCTCTAATATCTGTCTGTGAAAAGAAACGAAATTAATAAAACCCCAGGAGATAGATGTCCATAATAAAATAATCAAATAAATTATATTCAGAAAGATTGGTGGATCACCCTTATTTGAACATGCTCAGGAATATAGCAAAGGGAATACAGTTTCATTAATCAGTGATACTTTTATCATGTTCAAATAGCAATCCCTCCTGGAAGTGAAAAATTGAACTAGAGTGTTTCTTAAATTGCTAAAACTTGTGTAATTATTCTTATTCTATCAACTATTTGCGGCTTGGTTTGTGGAATAAAGACCCAAATTCTCTCTTTTCCAAAGAAGTGATTTCTAGGCTCTGTGTAGAACCTTCTAACTCAGATGATATATCCTCCAAAAAAGTTCACTGTAAATTTCTTTACAGTGGGCTTCACATTATTCTCTTTAGATACTCTCCATTTGTACATAATAGAATATCAAAATATTGTCAAAGTAGTGAGCATGAGTCATGAAAAAAGAGAATCAATAGATTTATTGATATAATATTGTAATGAATTTTGTTTAAATATAAACTTCACATGAAAATATTTTTGTCAAAAGTTATTGGGTCATGAATATACGAGGTAGTATTACCAGGAATAACAGTCAGGTAATGTATTCCTTCAGAATACAGATAAACTTCCACGGAGATTTTAGGCCTAAATATCACCATTGACCTTACACATGTTTTTGCAAATGTAAAATCACTATAATTAATGAATTAGTTAAATTTTCAAAGAAATAATGTTTAACTGGAAAAAAATATATAAGACATCATATTAGTTCTTAACTCATATGGTCTTTGTTAAGTTTAAATGTGTAGATACATAATACCTACTAATATCTATGTAGATATTTAAAATGTGTAAAATAATGAGGCCTGGCATGTAACAAATGCTGTATCCCCTGCATATGATTATTTCTTTTATTCATTAGAATATAAACTTCAAAGAGTCAGGAAATTTTGTCTTTTGAGTAAAGGCTATATCCTTAGTATACAGAGAAACGTCTAGTAAATAGGTTTTGTTCAGTAAATACTTTGTGAAGGAACAACTGAACTGCATAAGAAGTTGCAGCGGAGGCTTTGGTAGCCATGTGGATTCTTCCTTCCAAACTTTGCAGCTCATTGACCCAGCTGCTGGGAGTGTTTGTAGTTAAATTGCCTCGGGCAGAAAAAATTTACCTCCACCATTGATGTGGACAGGAAGCAGGAAATACTGGTTCTCACTTTGGGCCTCTACCCCTCGGCCCAAAGTGAGAACATGCATTCCTGTTTTCCCGCTCAAATGTTGCCTTTTCCAAAAACCACCCTGGCCTTCCCTACCCCCCATCCCGTACCCATAAAAACCCCAGGATCCACTGGCAGTGGAGTGGCAGAGAAGAAGAGAAGAGAAGCAGCAGCTTGACATGGGCGAGAAGCAACTTGATTTCTGAGGGATGGTTTGATGGTGGGAGACCACCTTCCCGCTCCATCCTTTCCAGCTCTCCATCCCGCGGAGAGCCACTTTCATTGGAAATAAAATCCCCTGCATTTACCATCCTCAATTTGTTTTTGCGACCTGATTCTTCCTGGATGCCCAGCAAGAGCTCAGGATACAGAGAGCTGTCACGCTGCACTGTTAAACAAGTCGTGTGCGGATGGCAAAGATAAAAGAGAGCACTGTAACACAAACCATCTGGAACTCTGGGGGTGGTGGGTACCCCCCTAGACGCAGCTCTGGGGCCGCACAGAGTTCTGCTCCTGCGAGAGCCCAGAACACTCATCCTGGAACCCGCACTCCTCACCTGCGTGCTTCCCCTCCCTCGAAGGGTTGAGAGCTGCCGGCTGAGTAAAAATGTCACCCCCCTCCACAAGTCCTGTGAAGGGGTCAGGGAAAATCTCCTGTTTCACCATGATCCTTAACCAGAAGCATTCCACAATGACTGGTCAATGCCAAGTTATGTATAAACCTGGCCCTCTTGCACCAAAGAAGGGCAGTGATGAAGGGCCATTGAAGCATCCAAACCTCGGCAGAACTGTAAGATTCGCTACTGCCTTTGTTGGAAATGAACTTTGTTTCAAGTTCTCATTCTGCCAAATCTGAATTATTTCACGCCCTTTTATTAGGAATAACGCTCAAAAATTTAAGGAAATTGTATATTTAAACAAAGCATTTTTAGTAATTTTATTTTTGTGCAGAGGGGTGCTTCTTTGGCCAGTTGCCATGAGAGCACACATGAACAAAGGGGCACGAGAGCCTTTATTTTTGACGCAAGTCTTGTCTTTGTTTTTTGTTTTTTTGTTTTTTTGGTTTTTGTTTGTTTGTTTGTTTGTTTGTTTTTTTATTGGCCGGGATCGGGGTGTATAATTGAAACTAATTTTAGTTAGCTAAACATTTGATTTTTTTTTTAGATAGGACAGGCACGTAAAAGTAAGTGGAGGGAAAGGGGAAGGGGTGTCTGCAAAGAACCAGGAAGTTAGTTTAAAAAAAAAAAATAAGGAAAGGAATGTGAGCTGGTATTGATAACACTTGGTATCGTGGTGTGCCTGGGCATTTAACAAAGGCAAGAAGGAAAAAAGGATAAAAAAGGGAGAAAAACGGGGGACAGGGTACTATGAATTAAAGAATAGAAGATTTATCAGATTATTTGAAGAGAAACCTCATTATATCCCACACTTTTAATGGTGTTAATCCCTAAAACATTACCAAGTAGTCTTCCTACACTCAAATCTCCATTTTGGAGTCTGTTTCCTGGGCAACCAATGGAAACTAGAAGTTTCAAAAAGTCTACTCTCATAAATGTGCCCTTCTGTTTCCTTTATAATTAATATTTTATGCATGTAGCATCTATATTATATGTGCTCATGTGTGTGATCATGTGTTAAAATCTAATGAAACCTTATTTGGCATTACAATATTGAAAAATGTGTTATGAGAGGAAAAATAAAAATATAAGAAGGCTTGAAACTATTTTCTATGATTCATTGATTCCAAATAGCAGTCAAATAGTTAAAATGAGATAGGCTAAGATTAGCAAGTGTTCTTTCTTCATTATTCCAAGGAAGTCATTTTAAGGAATATATATCTAAATTCAAATCTAGCAATATATTAAAATAATTAAACATAAAGTCAAATGTAGTATATTAAAGGGATAACACATTCATGTAGCTTAGGAAGTCAGATTGTGTGATGGTATCATAGGTCTAAATAAGAATATCACATTGTCAAGTTGACAATAATTTGTTCAATTACAATATCTGTTATGGATAAAAAATCATTGATTACCTTGTGCACAGAAATCTACTTTCTAAATACATTAAAGAATATCTATTTTAATTCAAATGCTAACATCAAGTCTATCAAGAAAAAATTAGAATTTTCAAAAGTCAGGGATGACTATCTATGTTAACTACATATATATAAGTATATATAACTCTATAACATATATAATAACATATATATACTATATGTTATTATGTAACATTGTTTTGGAAATTATTTTATATATTTTTAACAAAGAAATAAGACATACATTTTGAAAGAAGGTAAAAGCACCATTTTCAGTTGATATAATCATTTAATTGAAATACCTAATATTATAAGAAACTGAAATCTATTTATTGATTCTAGTATGGTTACTAGAAAAAGATAGTTTATTAGTTGCTATCACTCCATTGGAAAATAAAATCAGAAAAAACCACAAAGTTATTCTATCTTATGTCATTTAACAACATATATTTGAGAATGATTCATTGTTTTGATAAAGATACAAAAAAGAAGAGAAAATATAACATAATCATATATTTGAGGGTGGTTGTTAAGAGTAGACATTTTCAATTCAATTTTCTTGGCTTGTTTACTGGGATCCATGGAATAAGTCGTTTAAGTTTTTGAAACCTCATTGCTCATCAATACAATTGGTAATATTAAATTGTACCTCATACATAGAGTTATCTGAGTAAATCCTGGCTAATACTAAATAACAGAAACAATTAGTTGAAACATTTAAATCTCATCTTATTATTGCTATATTTGTATAAGCCTTTTTTCCTTTCTTTCTTTAGACAAGCCATCAGAATTATCCAAATCCCTTTACAATTAACATGGATTCACTGAACCTATACACATATTCACAAAAACCACTGATTTTCATGGCTATGAGATCCCTGTTAATGGATGCTAAATATATATATGTGTATATATATACATATATATATTTATTCCACAGAAAACATAGAGGTCACAGTAGGAGCACTACACATACTTATCATATAAGTTAAGAATGTAGAATAAAGAAATACTATTATACTCTTAAACATTGTTCTGATATCATCAAGAATTTAGAAGTTTTAGTTCTACAGTTTTCAAATATTTAGGTATAGGTAGTTGGGGAAAAAAATAGGTTTCTCTAAGCAGTTTTAGGCTCAAGGTAATGCAGCTTTTACACTTAGCTTATTTACCTGACTTCAAGCGAAGATACAAGTTCAAACAAATGCTTTGCACCTGCACAGAAGAAAAGGCCAAAAACGAAACCTAAATATCATGGCAAAAGGGACAAGGGCTATGTAGGGCAATCCTAACTCCTGGGCTCTCCATGTGCTACAGAATAGATTAAATGCTTGAAATGAAAGAATATGTTTTGGCAGCAGTGCTAGATCTATATCCCCAGGGCAAAATTGAAGACATAGTTGCATTCAATACAGACATAGATCTTCAGAAAGATATTTTCATAAGCAAGCATTGCAGGCATTCAGCTGTGCGTGCCAAGAATATCTCATGAAACAGAGTGCAGGTCTGGAATGAACATGCTGGAGTATAGAGGAGACTATTGAAACAGTAACTGCTTCAGTGACACCCAAAGCAGCAGGAGATGACAACAATGGTAGTATCAGCAGCAAAAAAAGAGCTATTTTTTCCATTTATAAATGCAATTGAACATATGGCTAGCTTAATTAGGACTTTTCTCATTAACTCAGAATAGGCAGTCTCTATTGAAGCACCCTCGATAGAAAATCTGCATGAATAACGATCTATAGGTTTGCAAAAAGCCCATTTAATAAGTTGGAAACCAAGAAGTCAGCTATGAGCATCTGTGCAACATTTGCTTATTTTTACCATATTTAGTCGCTTTCTGCTGTGTACCAAAAGAACTTGAACCACATTCAAAATTCCCATTGATAAGAATGGTTCATTTAATGCCACCTTAGTAGAATCTGCCTGTAGTTAGAAGTTAAAGCACCATTAAAACACAAGAAAATATTAGCAGAGCTCTATGCAAAGAGAGTATACATTTGTATGTTGCCATTATGTTAATGTTGCATGTGAAACGTGAAAAATAAATTTGGAATTTTTCAAGGAGAAAAATTACTGCTGCCAGAGAGTGCCCCCATTCTCTCTTCACAGATAAATAAAAGGAGTACGTGATTAGCAGTTGAACTTCTTATGATACAGATGCATGTTATAATGCCAGTATAATTCTTAGGAATAGGCCATTCTATTGTGTTTCTCTGTGCAGCTAACATTTAGAATTCGGAATCAGGCAATGTACATCATACATATGTTGATTAGTGTCTCCTGTCTCCCGAAAATGTATAAAACCAAGCTGTGCTCTGTCCACTTTTGGCACACGTCATCAGAACCTCCTGAGGCTGGATCAAAGGCACGTGTCTTCAACCTTGGCAAAACAGACATTCTAAATTAACTGAGACCTGTCTCAGATCTTTGGGATTCATAAGAAACCTGATATTAATCATGTTATAAAAGAAAATGAACAGGTAAGTTGGCTCAATTCTTTAGTTGTAAAATTTGTACTTTGATTTTCAAAATCAAACATTTTAAGAGAAGGAAAAAGTAAATTTGGCATGTCAAGAAGATCTATGAAAATAAAAGGATATTCCTGCAAATGAATTTCCATCTGTTTGGCTATGGTCTGCTTCCAATCCACCTGTATCTCCTTTTGATTCTAATCAGATATAATTGTTCTCAGGGAGAAACCCTTGTTTTCTTTCCACTGTGTCTTTTTTTTTTTTCTTTCTTTTTTTCTTTTTGAGGGAGTAAACACCAGACAAAGAGAAATTCTAAGTCACACATGAGACTGCTAAACTGAGTCACACATTAGACTGCTAAACAGATGAGCAGTTAAGAACTCAGGTTAAAAATATTTCAAGAACAGAGATTCTGAGTTTAGATAGGAGGGGGAAAAGAGAGAGATTCAGTAGATGGGGATATCCAGAGCTAGTCAGAGAGCTGTTCAGATTCAGGACAAAAAGCAGCAGCACAGAATTTATGGCTCAAAGATTAAAAAAAAAAAAAAAAAGTAGTATGAGGATGAAGATCACTAACAAAGAAGAGACGACCTCAAGTTTCAGATACCCAGATGTTACTAGAATGGTCTTACCTTCATTTTTATTTATTCTTCATAAGCTTATAAAACTTGTACATATATTCTTTTTGAATGTTTAATATGATCTATGTTTATATATATAGATATATATACACATGCACATATATACACACACATATACATTCACGTGTATATATACACACACACATATATAAATATATATATACACGTGTGTGTGTGTATATATATGTTCTTTCCTTTCTTTTTTGTTACTAGACTTAGAAGGATAGTGATGATGATTCCTAATTCCCTTGAGCCCTCTCCCAGCGTATGTGTTAAACATTGATAAAATATTGACCAGTAGATTATTCTCCTGCTGCCTCACTTCTGATATTCTTAATCTCTGAATTCTGATAGCTCCTAAAAATATGCTATGGCATTAGACATGTTTCTTTTTATTCAGTTTGGTTCTTTTGATTATTTTTGTCATTATCACTAGAAACAATTTCCATCCAAGAATAAATGTGATATACTGGGTTGTGACATTTTAGCTTAACAGTACCAGACAGTATTTTCAAAGCTAAAATCTACAGACTTGATGCCAGAAAGAATTAACAATGTAGCTCAATATTATCTTTTATAGGAAGAAAGCCAAAAAGTTGTGTGACTTGCCAAAACTCTGCAACCTTGTTTTGTGTGCACTGACTTTCAGTGTTATTTTGTTTTATTTTGTAAGGAAAAATATTCCAAATTTCTAAATATTTTAATTTCTGCAAGAGGTTTAGAAAAAAATTGGGCACACAAATGAATCCACTATGTCAAGATACGTCATTAAAGATGAAACCATTGTTGTCTCCAACCAGCTTATACAGCTTGTCAGAGCACTTTTTCCACATTTCTTCTAAAGTCCATGTTCAATAACAACATTTGACAGATTGGAATTGGCTATTATGGGAGAATTGTTACTCCAAAGAATTAGCAAATGCTATATTATGTCTTTTAAAATTTATTTGGTTTTTCCTGCAGAGCTAGTTTACTATGACACAGATGTTCACAAAAATATATATAAACATAGAATCATGGGATATTATTAAATCTCATGTGTAAAACCTTCCATTAAAAATGTTCTTACAGAGCTTAAGAAAGTGTATAAATTAATAGAAATATCAAATTATAAGTGTGGATATCAATTAGTGCTGGACACTTCTTATTCTAGTAATTTCTACCAAGATTATTGCTGAATAATAAATACAAAAAATTAAGTTGCCTAGTCCCCTGTAAAAGTTTTTTCTCTACTTAAATAAATAATATAACCTAAACAAGACTTGAAAAAGTTTTATTCTTTCACATTTTTATTCTTTTAAAATATTTCAATTTGATTTGGCAGATAATACCATTTCCAATGATCACTTATTGCAGTGATATAGGAGTTAAGAAATTACTTAGGCAGATAGTAAGGGTACACGATTCCTGGGTAAGGTTTCCTTTTAATGAAAAGCACCCTCCAAATAATTTTCTTTTCTAACAGCAGCTGGTAAAATCGAACTGAAGACATGGACAATTAAGTTAGAAGCTTCCACAGGCAAATGCCAGTAGTTGTGCCTATAGGCTACTTGTGACTAGGCATGATCAAAATGGCAGCTCCGTCTTCCACTCTCTTTGCCAGCCACATGTCAGTAAGGAGCAGATGAGATGACACTAGCCAAGTAGAAAGCCCATTTGCATAATAAGATTAGGATAGGGAAACCAGCTTTCCCTGCTGGCTATGTAAATGTCACACATGGTGGAATCTATCAGTGGGCCCTATGTAAATCACACGCCACCTCCTCAAGCCTGCCTATAAAACCTGTTGTGGTCATTTGCAGGCCGACTTTTGTCTTTTCAGACGCCTGAGAGAGCTGCTCTCCTCTATGCTTTCTTCTGCCTATTAAGCTTTCCACTCCTTAACCCACCCACATGTGTTCCTCTTGTTAATCTTTTCTATGCCAGCCGATGAATCCCAGGTATTTACCCCAGACAACGATGCTCCTTCAGCAGTACAATTTTTTTTTTTTTTTAAATCTTGGGCAGCATATTATGGTTTTTTTTTGAAAGATGATTATCAGGTGCAAAAGAACTCTTTAGCTACAATTTATAAAGTACCACTTAATTTGGTTAACATCCTAAATCAATGTTTTAATAAATGCCTTGTTAAAAAGTCTAATAGTTTCATATTCTTTCATCTGTGGCAGGTATATGAATTTCTAATTATATATTTACAAAATGATTAGTCTACATTTTTCTTTCATAGGGTGGGGCTGATTCTGTTTTGCTTATTATTGTATTTCAAGAACTGATCTATGCCTGACAAAAAATATTTTTTTAAATGAGTAAATTAACTAAAGAAAAAGTAAAGTATCTTTATAACAGGGTTTGAATATTTCTCTCGAGTAATTTTCCCCCACTTGAACACCTTGATGATCTCCAAGTTGACCTCTGTTTTGTAGTCTCTATATCTTTAATCATGTTATTTCCTCTATTTGCAATGGGTATCCTATACTTAGATTACCTGGTGAATGGCATTTATTTTTTAATGTTAGTTCTTTAATTCTTCCCTGATGAAGCAAATCAAAGTAAAATTCACCCCTCTATCATCTGTTTTGTTAGATATCATTGCAAAAACTTAAGAATAATAAGTAAAGGCTAAATTTTGGTAAGCGAGTATTCAATGGCACAAAAAATGGAATTATTTATAGTGATTGAGGGATTTAGTTTTTGTCATGTATCTTTGCCTATTTTAATTAACAGCTTAAAAATTGGATTTAGTTACCATGTCTTTCTATTTTCTAGCCTGTTTTTCTAGTGTTTTAGCTACTTTAATTATTGCTGATCATTGACCTGAAGCAAAGAAGCAATTTTCTTGTAAAAGTACTAATTAACAACTAAGTGCTTGGTATTTAGGGCAGAAAAAGCAAAGAAGAGCAAGACTTAAGATGCTAATAAAGAGTGCTTAAATTTGTATGCATTTCCACTTTCAAAGCTCAAATACCAGTTTTTCTTTCATGAGACTCTGTATTTACTTTAAATGTTTTACAAAAAAAGAGTATTACAATATATTACTACCGAGACATATTTTTAGATGTTAGAACTACACAGAATGCATAGAACATTTAATTTTCACTCTATTATTGATTAATATAGGCATCACTATTTAGAAGTAAAAATGTAAGAGACCTCAAATTATTTTAGTCAAATATTATTGAATTTCTGCAGACTTCATTACATTATTGTAACCAATATAAATAAAACCACACAATCTAGAAAAAGACTAGTTTTCATTGAATTCTCATTCAGAATATATGAAAGGAATGTCACATGTATCTGTATAGAAGACCACCTTAACAGGCTTAGTGTGAGCAACAGGGCTGTTTATTCACCTGGGTGCAAGTGGGCTGAGTCTGAAAAGAGAGTCAGCGAAGGGAGATAGGAGAGGGGCAGCTTTATAGGGCTTGGGTAGGCAGTGGAAAGTTACAGTTAAATGTGATTATCTATCGTTAGCAGGGGAGGGGGTCACAAGGTGCATGGTGGAGAGATGATGGGACTCATTGTCCAGGAGAAGAATGTCACAGGGTCGATTGATCAGTTGGGGCAGGGCAGGAACAAATCATAATGGTAGAATGTCTGAAGGTGGGTTAATTAGTTAAGGCAGGAACTGGTTGTTTCACTTCTTTGTGGTTTTTCGACTGCTCCAGACTTCTTGGCTCCTGTAGTCCATCTTGGCTCCTGCAGGCCATCTGGACGTATATGTGCAAGTCACAGGGGTTACAATGGCTGAGCTTCAGCTCAATCCTGACAAGGAGATAATAGGCATATGCCTGTTTTTAGATGTTTATAAAATAAAATATATATATATTCAAAAAGTATGGGTCACTTGAGTAGTCATTTAACTGTAAACAAAACAATTTTAAAGTTACTAATTAGTGTGTTCTATTATTATTCCTGGAATTTGCTATTATTTTAAAACTGGCATTTCGATATTATGTGCTCAGTTTCTTTAGATAGATATTACTGTCAGAGGCATTTGAACCAGAGCAACACCATCTTGAATAGGGACTGGGAAAATAAGGCTAGATCTGCTGGGCTGCATCGCTAAACAGCTCGGCATCCTAAGTCACAGGATGAAATAGGAGGTTAACACAAGACAGGTCATAAAGACCTTGCTGACAAAACAGGCTGCAGTAAAGAAGCTGGCTAAAACCCACCGAAAAGGTGGTAACGAGAGTGACCTCTGGTCATCCTCACCACTACATTCCTGCCAGAGTCATGACAGTTTACAAATGCCATGGCAACATCAGGAAGTTACCCTACATAGTCTAAAAGAGGGAGGTATGAATAATCCACCCCTTCTATAGCATATCATCAGGAAATAACCATAGAAATGGGAAAGAAGCAGCGCTATGGAGTAGCCATTCTTTATTCCCTTACTTTTTAAATAAACTTGCTTTCACTTTACGGACCTGCCCTGAATTCTTTCTTGTGTGAGATTCAAGAACCCTTTCTTGAGATCTGGATCAGGACCCCTTTCCAGTATCATTACTATTTTTATTGCAAACCGTCTCTATAATGTCTAACTCGTAAGTGGTCCACTCGCAGATTGGTAGAAAGAATTTAACAGCCACATTATAGGCTTGAAAAAGGAAAGTTTACTAGAAAGGAAGAACACTGCACAAGGGTTCGGGGGAACCTCAGCCAGAGGATTAAGGTATTGTGGTGGATTTTCCTTAGGAGCTTTTATGAATTTTAAGGCAGGAGCTTAGGGTTGTAAAATGAGTTTCAGCATGGCATTCCAGAGATGTGTATACATTTTAGCTATTTATAATAGTTGAAAGAGGCCTGGAGCCAGGCATGGTGTGTCACGCCTATAATCCCAGCACTTTGGAAGGCAGAGGCAGGAGGATCACATGAAGTCGGGAGTTCGAGACCAGCCTGACCAACATGGAGAAACCCCGTCACTACTAAAAATACAAAATTAGCTAGGTGTGGTGGCACATGCCTGTAACCCCAGCTACTTGGGAGGCTGAGGCAGGAGAATCACTTGAATCCAGGAGGCGGAAGTTGCCATGAGCTGAGATGACACCACTGAAGTCCAGCTTGGGTAACAAGAGTGAAACTCAGTCTCAAAAAATAAAAAAATTAAAAAAAAAAAAAAAAAAAAAAAGGCCTGGAATCAGATGCCCACTTGAGATACTGGGGAAGTTTAATTACTTCTAAAATTTCCAGATGAGAAGTTTAGCGTCTGGATGGCCTGTTTGGTGATCACCAGGTGTTCTTTGCTCCCTTCTAAATTTCTCAGTTAAGGAGTTTCTGTGTCCGGGATTTGTTCAATGGTCACCAGGTGATTTTCACTTTCCTCAGTCTTAAAGCAAATTTGTTTTCTTACCTCTTCAGAGGCATCATGTTTGTATTGTTTTCATATTTCTATCATATTTCTAAAGCCTTATCAGCCAAAGAGAACACTAGACATAAGACTTACTTTGACAGGGTCAGGTTTATTGAGTTGATGTATCCAAGGTAGGTGCTTTGTGGAACTATAGATTGCTGCCTCACAACAGTGGGAGAGAAGAGTCCTTCATAAGGTATATGGGCTTGTGCTGATAGAGTCCAAGGAGAGTCTAAGAGAAACAGACTAGACTGAATTCTGTTTCTGAGATAGAATTAGAAGAGGGTAATAATTACAAATTGGGTGATGTTATGAGGTGTAGACAATTTACCTGCTGGGTTTTTCTAGCAATATACGAAAATAGTGAAGTGGCTCTGGGACATTATTGGTATGAAAGAAGTTATCACTCAAAGAGGGAATTCTCATGGCATTTTACAACTAATGCACAATATTGGGAAAAACACTTTTTTTATTAATGGTGTTTTATATGTGTCTGTTCTCTCAGGCTAGTTAAGGCAGGGCTACTTTTCTTTCATTATTACAAGCTGATTTTCACTGTTTCAGTACTTTGCAGGTTTTAAAGTTATTTCATTAATAACACCCTAAGTTACTGATACTCCTATGTAGAATTATGTAATCTCAAGTCATTAATTATTTTTCTTTAAAGACAACTTCCCCACATTCATGGATTTTCCCCTTACATTTGTTTTGTTATTGATGTAATGAAGTTCTCCATGTATACTAAATACAAAGCTATCGGAGATTGTTTTGTGAGAATCTTCTTCCACGCTGCGGCCTAAGATTTTTTTCACTTTTTAAATAATATCTTTCAAAGACTTATTACATTTAATGTTGTTCATTTTTACTTTTCAGGCATTTCTGACCTCTTTATGGAATGTTTCCTACATCAGTCTTTTCTATGGTCATCTTCTGAGTTATGTTCTAAAACGCTTATGACTTTACCTTTTGTATGTACATGAAAGAATATCAACTTACTAAATACATAAAGATATATTAAATATTTAAATATAAAAGGATGTAAGATCAAAATAAATATGGGAAGTTGGAAATAACTATATTGTGCAAAGATAGAAATATGAAGAAATAGGCAAAATATGTTAAATAATAGTTTAAAATATTTTACTGCAAAAATTTTAAACTGAGATGGCATAGGAATATTTTTTCCCTCAAGTATATGTGAGTTACAATGGGCTAATAAAGTATGTTAAATGCCTTTTTTTCAAACATGACATTAAAAGCAAATTGCAAAATAAATAAATAAATAAGAAGTATTAATTCAATAAAGAAGAAGCATCTAATGAATATTTAAAAATAAATTTGTATAATTATGAAACAGTCTAGTAAAACAACAACGAAGCAAAACTCAATATCTACATAATATAAGAAGTAAAAAAAGCAAGCATCAAGTACAAGGGGAAGTATAGAACTTCCTCATACACTATTCTAGAAGTTAGAAATTGATGGATAATTTTAAGGGAAACTTGCTTATATGCATCAACTTTGAAAATATGAAACTTTGAAAATCTATATGTTAGATTTTCACCATTTATTTGTAGGAATAAATTCAGAGGAATTAAGTAAGGATAAATGCAAACATTTTCTCCTTTTATTTAAAAATAATGAAATTTTTTATGCACTTTTAGATTTCTAAGAATAGGAGTTTCCTTGTGATTTATGTAAACCATTAGAGCAAGTGATTTTAATTAGTAAATAATATTAAACAGAATAATTGTTAACATTACACATTTAAAATATACCAGATATTTTTCTGTTTTATGAATACTTATTATATACCTTTAATCCCGACAACAAACCTATGCTATTAATAGCATTATACTTGTTTTACAAATGCAGAAACAAACATTATACTTCTTTTACAATGCTTAACAAAGGTTAAGAACCTTGCCAAAGGCCATAAAGCTAGTGAGAGGCATCAGCAAAGAGCTGAGCAGTTTGAATCTAGATTTCAGATGCCTACCCTGCCAGAGGAATGCCCTGTTAATAGTGATGTATAGACATATATGTACTGACATTATTATGTTCATGTATTATCATTGTTTTAATTACATGTTAGAAAACAATATCTCTATGTAAGGAATTCTTTCACTGAGTATAAAATTGTAAGTTTAATTATAGTTACTCTGAATAATTGAACAGGCTACATTTTATAAGAATATTATTGATATGGTATACTTGGATTTTTTTTTTAACTTTTTAAATTGCCAATCACTAAGTAGCCTTTTTTTCCTCTTTGATATCTTCTTTTTCTCTAAGATAAAAATGATATAAAACAGATTTTCTTTGAAAGTCTTTGAAAAATGAAGCTTATGTTTCCAATATTGTTTAAAAAGATAGATTGGGTTATTTCTTTTTCTTTTATATAAATAAGGTCAACTGAATGCTTAAAATTACAAAAAAAATTCTTCATATTCTTGAAATAGATGTCAGTATAATCATAAATTACAGATAAAAAGTAAAATTAAACATATTATATGCTTTGGAATTAAGGGATAGAAATATAGGATATGTAAGAAATAGAACTGATAACTAAAACTCTTATATTAGTTGTTTTCTTGTAACACATAATTTTTTAAATCTAATTTTGTTTTTGTGTGGTTTTTTTTTTTTTTGGCTTTTACTATTAGATAAGATGGTTGTATTAGTTTTATATTGCTTCATAACAAATTACCACAAACTAAGCTGCTCAAATGAACACATATGTATTATCTCACAGTTTCTGTGGGGTCAGAAGTCAAGGCATGGCTTACTTGGGTTCTCTGCTCAGTCTTGCAAGTCTGCATTCAAGGCATTGGCCAGGTAGTGGTCTTATCTTGAGGTATGACTGGGAAACTGGAAAGGAATCTGCATACACACTCATTTAGGTTATTGGTTAAGTAAGGCAGTGTTGTAGGGCAGTTATTACCCAGGTTCTTGGCAGAATCTATTTTCTTATAACTGTAGGCTCGTTTTTTTCTCTTTGTAACTAGAGGTCACCTTCAGGTCCTAGAAACCATCCAAAATTCCTAAAGGCCACCTGTAGTTCCTAATGGTCTCCTACAACAAAGCCACTTATATCATCAAGCCTGCAAGGAAATTCTCTAGCTTTAGTAGGTCAAGAAGCAGTCATGACCGGGTGCGGGGGTTCACGCCTGTAATCCCAGCACTTTGGGAGGCCGAGGCTGGTGGATTATGAGATCAGAAGATGGAGACCATCCTGGCTAACAGGGTGAAACTCTGTCTCTACTAAAAATACAAAAAATTATCTGGGCATGGTGGCAGGCACCTGTAGTCCCAGCTACTCAGGAGGCTGAGGCAGGAGAATGGCATGAACCCAGGAGACAGAGCTTGCAGTCAACCGAGATTGCACCACTGTACTCCACAGAGCAAGATTCCGTCAAAAAGAAAAAGAAGAAAGAAGCAATCGTATAACATAATATATTCATGATAGCAATATACCATATTATTATCATACAGTGCAATGTAATTATGGGAGTGACATAGAATGGCTTTTGCCATATTCTATTAGATAGAAGTAAGAGAGAAACCTCATTCATATTCAAAGAGAAGGTGTTATATGAATGCATGAATACCACTGGATGAAAATAATTGGAGGCTAACCTAGAGTCTGTCCTACAAAATAACTAATGTAACATCTTATAGTCTGAAACAGACTCAATTGAAACAGCTTTATCATTGCTCAATGATCACTGCCTAGTTTTCTACATTATTTACTCTACATAATGTTTTCTATAGACATCGAACACTTTGAGTTTTAAAACATTTCTAAGTGATAGTTATTTTAATGCATTTAATTTTATTTGAAATCTTACAGTACTAGCAATTTTTGTTCTATTTCCATATTTTGGTATACATATTCATGGTATAACAAGCAGATACCTAGCAGTGCTTTTAGAATATGATTATACCATTCATAACTGGTTACACTGATATTTATTTTCTATTTCAGCTCTTTCAACTCAGAAATATAGATCATGTTTGTCCTATAATTTAAAGATATAAATAATGTAATCAGACATACTGTATCAATCCAATTTTACACTGCTATAAAAACAAATCCCCAAGACTGGGTAATTTATAAAGAAAAGCAGTTTAATTGACTCAGTTCTGTGTGGCTGGGGAGGCCTTAGGAAACTTACAACCATGGTAGAAGGCACCTCTTCACAAAGTAGCAGGATAGAGAAGCGAATTAGAAAGGAACTGTCAAATATTTGTAAAGCCATCACATCTTGTGAGAACCCACTTACTATCATGAGAACAGCATAAAGGGAACCAGCCCCATGACTAGATCACAATGATCTAATCACCTACCACCAGGTCTCTCCCTCAACACCTGGAGATTACAATTCAAGATGATATTTGAGTGAGGACACAAATCCTAGTCACATTATTTCACCCCTGGCCCCTCCCAATCTCATATCTTTTCACAGTTCAAACCAATCATGCCTTCCCAACAGTGCCGCAAAGTCTTAACTCATTTCATCATTAGCTCACAAGTCCGAGTGACATCTCATTTGAGACAAGGCAAGTCCCATCCACCTATGAACCTGGAAAATCAAAAGCAAGTTAGTTACTTCCTAGGTACAATGGGGGTGTAGTCATTGGATGAATGCTCCCATACCAAATGTGAGAAATTGGCCAAAACGAAGAGACTACAGGTCCCATGCAAGTTAAAAATCCAGCAGGGTATTCATTAAATCTTAAAGCCCCAAAATGATCTTCTTTAACTCCATGTCTCACATCCAGGTTGCACCGATGCAAGGGATGGACTCCCACCATCTTTGGCAACTCCACCCCTGTGGCTTTTCAGGTTATAACCCTCATCTCAGCTGCTTTCACAGGCTGACGTTGAGTGTCTGCAGCTTTTCCTGGTGCACAATACAAGCTGTTGGTGGATCTATCATTCTGGGATCTGGAGGATGGTGGTCCTCTTCTCACAGCTACACTAAGCAGTGCCCAGTGGGGATTCTGTGTTGGGGGCTCTGACCCTACATTTCCCTTCTGCATTGCCCTAGCAGAGGTTCTCCATGAGGGCTTTATCCCTGCAATAGACTTCTGTCTGGACATCCAGGTGTTTCTATACATCCTCTGAAATATAGGTGAAGGTTCTCAAACCTCAGTTCTTGGCTTCCGTGTATGCACAGGCTCAACACAACATGGAAGCCTCCCAGACTTAGGGTTGGCACCCTCTGAAGCAAGGGACCAAGTTGTACCTTGGCCCCTTTCAGCAATGGCTACAATGCAGGAAGGCAAAGCCCTGAGCCTGACCCACAAAACCATTTTTTCCTACTAGGTCTCTGGTCTTGTGATGGGAGGGGCTGCCATGAAGACTTCTGATATGTGCAGGAGACATTTCCCCCATTGTCTTGGCAATTAACATTTGGGTCCTTATCACTTATGCAAATTTCTTCAGCCTGCTTGAATTTCTCCCCAGAAAATCAGTGTTTCTTTCCATCACATCATCAGGCTGCAAATTTTCCAAACTCTTATGCTCTGCTTCCCTTTTAAACATACGTTTCAATTTCAGATCATCTCTCTCAAGTTTAAAGTTCCACAGATGTCTAGGGCGGGGGCAAAATGCTGCCAGTCTCTTTGCTAAAGCACAGCAAGAGTGACCTTTGCTCCAGTTCTCAATAAGTTACTCATCTCCAAATGAGACCACCTCAGTCTGGGCTTCATTGTACACATCACCATCAGCATTTTGGCCAAAACCTTTCAATAGGTCTCTAGGAGACTCCATACATTCCCACATCTTCCTGTCTTCCTTTGAGCCCTCCAAACTGTTTAAACTTCTGCCTGTTACCCAGTTCCAAAGTAATTTCCACATTTTTGGGCATTGTTATAGCAGGACCCCACTCTACCAGTACCAATTTCCTGCCTTAATTTGATTCCACAATGTTATATAGAACTGTCTGAGACTAGGTAATTTATTTAAAAAAAAAAAAAAAAGAGAGAGAGAGAGAAGTTTAATTGACTCATAGTTCTGCCTGCCTCGGGAGGACCTCTGGAGACTTAAAATCATGGTGGGAGGCACCTCCTCAAAGAGTGGCAGGAGAGATAAGAAGCAAACAAGAAAGGAACTATCAAACACTTATAAAACCATCATATCTCATGAGAACTCACTCACTACCATGAGAACAGTATGGGAGGAATTGCCTCCATGATCTAGCACCTCCCACCAGGTCCTCTCACTTAACACCTGAGGATTACAATTGAAGATGAGATTTGGGTGGAAACACAAAGCTTAACCATATCACGTATACATACCTGCCACTTATCTCTCAACTGAAAGCGCCATGTTGAAAATATTTTTGTGTATTTCTGTGTTGCTGGTGGTATGTTTAAAAGTTATATTGGATTATAGTGTTGTTGTTGTTGTTGTTGTTGCTTTGCCTGCTTGTAAAAATCCCTAAGGGAAAGTTAAAGATACTCTATTTCCAAAATAGCTAAAACATGACGAGTTCTGAAGAAGCTCTTTTAAAATGAGTAATGGTTGACTGATAATTACAACTTTTCAATACCTAATTCAAATTGTTTTCATATCTAGAAGTATACATTTTTATTTCTGTAGTGACATGAAATGTATCTTGTTTTATAATGTGCTGTGTATAGCCAACATTATAGAAATCATTCAACAGGGTCAAAAAGCAGCTGTTCAAAAAAACCCCAGCATGAAAAAGTTTGTGTGAATTTATAGTGATATGCAGATATTCCTTGGCTAATTCAAAGACTTGATTTTGACCAAAATTGTATTTGAAATGAAATTGCTGGCCAGGCACAATGGCTTATGCCTGTAATCCCAGCATTTTGGGAGGCCGAAGCAGGCAGATCACTTGAGGTCAGGAGTTTGAGACCAGCCTGGCCAACATGGTGAAACCCCATCTCTACAAAAAATGCAAAAATTAGCTGGGTGTGGTGGTGGTAACCTGCAGTCCCAACTACTTGGGAGGCTGAGGCACGAGAATCACTTTAATCTGGGAAGTGGAGGGTGCAGTAAGTCAAAATCATGCCACTGTACTCCAACCTTGGTGACAGTGAGACTCCACCTCAAAAAAAAAAAAAAAAAAAAGAAAGAAAAGAAAAGAAATTGCTTTTTTTCCATAAAAAATTATTATGCTATTAAGAAATGACAATTTTTTTAAAGTTACATTTTTGTTTCTTATTTCAAAATGAGGCAACCACTTTTAGTAAACTAAGCTAATTAGAACTTTAAGAGAATTATTAGCTTTATATGTTTATTCATAGCTGTTTAAAGGAGTATCTTAAGAAGTATGATATTGAAGCTACTTTGTAGAAATTTGGACACACTTCTAACACCTTTTGAACTAGAGGATTTTCATTTCTAACTATCAATTAATTCTCTCTCTCTCTCTTTCTCTCTCTCATTTGTGTATCACGGCTAGTCCTTCAAACAGAGAAGGAAGGATATCATGACATGAAAGAACTACAGAATCATTGAAAGAAGTAAAGAAAGAGGTAAGTATCTTTGCTCTGTTAGCAGTTCTTTGAGGCAATAAACTATTCACTGTCTATTACTCTGAGTGACCAAAAAAATATACTTTCCCCTATGAACCGTGTTAGTTATAAAATAAATCTAAACTGAAATTCAGTTTAAAATTATCTAATTCTTAAGCCAATTTCACCACTATAGGGAAGAGTTATTTAGTAAACAGTGTCCTTATCTTCAAAAGCATGGCAGAGGAGCATGTATATATAGTCTTGAAGCCTGTGAGAGTGACTTCAATTTGTAAACATAATTTTTTTTTCAAATAATTTGCTTCAAATTTTTAAAATATATGCTCTTATGCCATGTTATAACTGTATTTGTTGTTGTTGTTGTTTTGTAAAACAGTTTCAAATTCTTAACCCTCACAGGTATCTTCTTATTTAATGAGAACATAATAAACTGTTGATTAATTCAATTTGAAAATACTAGAATGAATATGAGTATAACACTATATAGTAAGTTCAAGGTATCAGAAATGTTTTTTCCTTATAATATCATGGCAGGTGGAATTCCAGGGTTCTCAAATCTGTGAATAAATATGCAGTCACATTAACAGTAATACTCATGTAATATTGAACCACTACCTGCATATGTAATGCATAGTAACACTCCAAATAATTCTACTTGTATTTTATGGTTTTAGGAGTGGTTGTTTGTCATATATGAGAAGAAACCAGTTTCCTTAAATTATTCTGACCAAGACATTATTAGGAAAGTTTTATTCTTATAAATTATTTGAATAGGTTATTATTTTTATTTTCTTCTTCCATTGTTGTTATACTATATTTGACAAAATAAATGGAAGAGATCCATATCAAATTCTAACCTCTGAAAATATAGCACACATCTTCACTTCTGGAATTCATTGGATATAAAAACTAAAGCATTTCATGTAACTGTATACGTTCATACAGACATACATACATACATACACAAACACACACACAGAGAATTAGTTGACCTGAAAAAGTTGTAGAAGGCTTTAGCTGCTTTTGTTATTACAAGAATGTGATATATGCTCTTGTTTAAACATGAGGACCAGTATTCTGTTCACATCATTGAGTAAAAAAGTGCTTTTGGGTCTTTCTGTAATTAATTTTATAGAAAATTGGACGCCAAATGTTTACTTCCATCAATAGATGAGTAGCATTTGTTTTTTAATTGAGATGGAATTTCGCTTTGTCACCCAGGCTAGAGTGCAGTGGCACCATCTTGGCTCACTGCAACCTTCGCTTCCCAGGTTCAAGCGATTCTCCTGCCTCAGCATCCTGAGTAGCTGGGATTACGGGTGCGTGCCACCACGCCTGGCTAATTTTTGTATTTTTTAAGTAGAGATGAGGTTTCGCCATATTGGCGGTGCTGGTCTCAAACTCCTGACCTCAAGTGATCCTCCCGCCTCGGCTCCCAAAGTGCTGGGATTGTAGGCGTGAGCCACTGCAACTGGCCGATGACTAGCATTTCTAGACCAAGTCTTTTACTTAAAATAACTAGAAAATCTGGAAAACTAAATTTTAAATAAATTAATGTGTCTGTCTATGGATATCAGGGATAGCATAAGCAGCAAATTCCTGATGGTCCAAAAACCCAGGAAATAAATAAAGCTCTGAGACATAAGCCCAGAACTAGGCATTACTTTTTCTTTGAGGTATTTTCATTTTAAAAGCTGAGGTTTATGAGCTCAGGTAATAAGCTGGGCATTTATCAAACTCATTAGGAATGAAAGTAAAATGGAAATTCAGGACCTCTCAAAAAATGGAGACTGTAGTAAATGTCACAATGCTTTCATTTTGAACCCTTAAAATCAAATACTGGAGTAAGAGCAACCAGGAAAAGACCACCTTCCTAGGCAAAGAAACCCATGTTTGAATCATTAAATAATGGATTGCTTTGGCTGATCTTTACAGACAGACTTATACCTAATTCCAACAGGCTATTGAAACTAACAAACAAAAACACACAAGACATTTAAGACTTGACTGAAAAATAGGAGGTATGCTATTTGAATGTGTTAAAAAGGCAATAGATATATTTACCTAAAGATTAGAAACATATGAGAAAAATTCTGAAATAGTAAGAAGATAATATTTCAACAGAAACTCAAACATAAGAAGACAAAATAAAGAAATTTTGTGAAACATAGATTAATAAGTCTAACAGGCATAATTAAAATATTAGATAAAAGAGAGAAAAAATAGAGTGGAAACAATTTTTGAAAAGACAATCTTAGAATTTCCAAAGCTGGCAAAAATTGAAGACACTGTTCCAAGAGTATCAATTACTCAAATATCTTATGAGGAAAAGAAAAGCACACATAGACATAGCATAGTAAAACTGCTGAAAACCATAGACAACAAAGAGGAAATCTTAAAGGCTGCCATAGAATAAAGACAATAAAAACACTATAGACAACAGGTGTCTCACAGATTTAATGGAATCAAGGAGAATATGGAATAACTGTACTATGACAAAAGAAAATTGAAAATTAATAATTCTATTACCAAGAAAATCACCTGTCAAAAACTGGCAATAGTGCTCACACACTAAATGAAATACTAATAGTTTCCCTGCAGAAGAAAGAAAAATGGTGCCAGATGGCAGTCTCGAGATTCAGGAAGGAACAAAGAACGAATGAAAATGAAATATACTAGCAAGTCTCCATTACTGTTGATTATTTTAAAATTTCAATAATATATCATGGGAGGTCCCAAACATGCCCAAATTTAAATAAACAACAGACTAAGGTTATAATATGATGAGAAATAAATGGATTTAAAGCATTGTAAGATCTTTTCACTCTCTGAGATGTAAAAGCACTTATCATTAGATTATCAGTGACTCATGATGTAATGTCTATGAAAATTACTAAAAGTTCTACAATATTTAATTTATAAACAGCTAGAGAAGAAAATTGAAATAAAAATGGAATAAAATAATAAAAACAGAAAGCAGATATTGAATTGGCAAGTTAGGAACTCCATTTGTCAGTTTTAGAATTAAACATTAATGGAATAAACATTCTATTAAAAGGTAAAAATTGAAAACAATTAATAAAAGATAATAAAAGTATGCTACCTAATACATGATATCTTAAACACAGTAAAACAGAAATATTAAAAACAAAAGATGGAAGAGTTACACCCTGCAAATATTTTTCAAAATAAGTATAGCTATGTAAATATTAGGCAAGATTGATTTTTAAGAAGTATTAAACCAGAAAAAAAGGGACATTTCATAAAGATAAAAGAATAACTCTGCCAGGAAGATGTAATTATTCCAAATTTGGGAAAACTGATATAATGACCCTAAAATATGTAATTATAAAATTGACTGAACATATATAAGAACAGAAAAATCTTTACTCACAATGGGATATTTTATTACACTACTTTTAGCAAGTGACAGAAAAACAACAAAAAAAGTAATGATATAGAAAATTGAACAACATAATTATAAAATAGACTTTGTAGACACATACATAATGCAGTACATAATCACTTCAGAATGCAAATCTGATTAAGGTATGCAAAAATTCCACAAATTCATATTGATGCTATATCATTTCAAATAACTGAAATCATGTTGAATATGTTATCAGAGTATAATAAAATTTAACTAGAAATTTTTAAAAAAGATTAGGGAACAAATTTGTAAGTAGCCAATGGGAAAAAGAATAAATAACAAAATAGTTTAAAATACGTTGTATGTTAAATGAGTTTAAAAACACTATAAATCAAGTTTATCAGATGCTGTTAAACAAGAAATGGGAAATTATGTTTTAAAATAAGAAAATCTAAATAGGAATAATCTACAACAGGGCTAGGAAATCAAGGCCCAGAAGCAAATATGGTTTACCACTCCTTATAAAAATACAGTTTTATGGAAACACAACCACTCGTTCATCAGCTATGGCTATCTTCACACTACAATTGCAGAGTTTAAGAGTTTAGACGGAGACTGTATGGCCCATAGAGACTAAAATATTTACTATGTTGTCCTTATAGAAAAAGTTTGCCAACCCTGATCTATCTCAAGAAATTACTAAAGGATCAGTGAAATAAGATAATGTGAGATTAAAATAATGAAAAAAATAAATATACAAAACTAATAAAATATAAAACTATCACTTAATAGAATATGTCAACAAAGACGAAAGATGTTTTTCAGAAAAAGATCAGTATAATAAATAAATATACGACTACTAAGTAAGAAAAAAGATCATGAAAAAAACAATATTAGACACTGTTTGAAAATCATTTACAGACACTAATAATTTTAAAAGATAGAGGATACTAAGGACAACATTAAAATTTAGATAAATTTGGATAAATCAAACAAATCACTAAATTTACTAAAGCTAACAAAAGGGAAATATATATTACATTGGATTTGTTTTATATCGATTTAGTTTACACTCTGGAATTAAACATTTTCCCACAAAGAAAACTGCAAGCATAGATGATTTTCATTATTAATGAATTCTTTCCAACATTTAAGTAATGGATATATAACTTTCTTATAGAAAATAGCTAAGAAGAGAGCATAGTCCAATAAATTTATGAGAGTAGCATAATTTGATACCAAAATATGACCACAATATTATAATCATACTTACAACGATCGCAAATTTCCTAAGCAAACATAGGTATTGTAAATAACCACATGATCTGGCAAAGATAATATATTACAAGAAATGGTGCTAATTCCAAAATGCACAATAGGTTTAACATCCAAACATCAGAATGGAACAGAACAGAGTCCTCAGAAATAATACCACACATCTACAGCCATCTGATCTTTGACAAACCTGAGAGAAACAAGAAATGGGGAAAGGATTCCCTATTTAATAAATGGTGCTGGGAAAATTGGCTAGACATAAGTAGAAAGCTGAAACTGGATCCTTTCCTTACTCCTTATACGAAAATTAATTCAAGATGGATTAGAGACTTAAATGTTAGACCTAATACCATAAAAATCCTAGAGGAAAACCTAGGTAGTACCATTCAGGACATAGGCATGGGCAAAGACTTCATGTCTAAAACACCAAAAGCAACGGCAGCAAAAGCCAAAATTGACAAATGGGATCTCATTAAACTAAAGAGCTTCTGCACAGCAAAAGAAACTACCATCAGAGTGAACAGGCAACCTACAGAATGGGAGAAAATTTTTGCAATCTACTCATCTGACAAAGGGCTAATATCCAGAACCTACAAAGAACTCAAACAAATTTACAAGAAAAAAACAAACAACCCCATCAAAAAGTGGGCAAAGGATATGAACAGACATTTCTCAAAAGAAGACATTCATACAGCCAACAGACACATGAAAAAATGCTCATCATCACTGGCCATCAGAGAAATGCAAATCAAAACCACAATGAGATACCATCTCACACCAGTTAGAATGGCGATCATTAAAAAGTCAGGAAACAACAGGTGCTGGAGAGGATGTGGAGAAATAGGAACACTTTTACACTGTTGGTGGGATTGTAAACTAGTTCAACCATTATGGAAAACAGTATGGCGATTCCTCAAGGATCTAGAACTAGATGTACCATATGACCCAGCCATCCCATTACTGGGTATATACCCAAAGGATTATAAATTATGCTGCTATAAAGACACATGCACACGTATGTTTATTGCGGCACTATTCACAATAGCAAAGACTTGGAATCAACCCAAATGTCCATCAGTGACAGATTGGATTAAGAAAATGTGGCACATATACACCATGGAATACTATGCAGCCATCAAAAAGGATGAGTTTGTGTCCTTTGTAGGGACATGGATGCAGCTGGAAACCATCATTCTTAGCAAACTATCACAAGAACAGAAAACCAAACACCGCATGTTCTCACTCATAGGTGGGAACTGAACAATGTGATCACTTGGACTCAGGAAGGGGAACATCACACACAGGGGCCTATCATGGGGAGGGGGGAGGGGGGAGGGATTGCATTGGGAGTTATACCTGATGTAAATGACGAGTTGATGGGTGCAGCACACCAACATGGCACAAGTATACATATGTAACAAACCTGCACGTTATGCACATGTACCCTACAACTTAAAGTATAATAATAATAAATAAATTTTAAAAAATAAATAAAATAAAAGATAAAAGATCATTTATACCATCATCTCAATTGATAGAACAAAAACATTCAATATAATTTCAATATTCACTCATAACAAATTCTAGTATTAAACTAAAAACAAAAAGCTTCCTTAGTCTGATAAAAGTAATTTAAAAATACTATAAAACACATCACACTTTAAGATGAAATATGGCTTTCTCCCTGAGATAGGAATGAGGTCAAGATATTAATTATCATGGCTTTTATTCAACTTTCTCACACAAGATTTGTCATGTGCAATATGGAAAAAAATAAGCACATAAAGAATTTTAAAGAAGAGATATAATTGGAATTTTGTAAAATTAAATACCATGCTTGTAAATATATATGTACACATGTGCATATATATGTGCATGTGTGTGTATATATAAAGGTCTTGATATTTATATGAAAGTAAGATTAAAATTCAAAAAATATATTAAAAGTGGGGTTAGAGAATGTAATATTTACTACAGTTAGATTTGTAAACTGAAGTAATTATTGCAAATATTAATTGTATCTCTGTGAACTATTAGGAATAATAAAAGGAAATTACTGTATTTTATTCATTTAAGTATCCCAGAATGCATTGATGGAGCATGGTATGGGCTAAATTGTATTTCCCTCAAAATTTGTGTCAAAAAATGTGATAAAAAATGTGCTCAAAAAAATGTGTTGATCCCGGTACCTAACAATGTTTAAAGTAAGTTAAAATTAGGCCATTCGGATGGGCCCTAATTTTACGTGGCTAGTTTTCTTGTAAAACAAAGTTTGAACACAAAGAAGACACCAGGTTGTATACACACAGAAAAAAAAGTCATCTGGGTACACAGTTAGAAGGCAATGATCTGCAAGTCAAGGAGAAAGGTCTCAGAAGAAACCAGATCTGCTGACACCTTGATCTTGTACTTCTAGCCTTCAGTTTTCAAACTAAGACAGAGAAGTATCATAAAATCGACTTTCAGAAATCTTGTGTTTGATGCTGTAATGAAGAGAGTGAGAAGGGACTGGAGTAAAGACAGTGGGAGGAGAGGAGTCTCCCGATCTTCAAAAACAAAATATCCCTGGAAAGCAGTTGGGTAACATAAAGCTCAAACATTAAAAGTCCAATTTATATGACTTAAGATGAGCAATTCAACTCTGAGAAAATGCAAAACATCTGTGATAAAGAAACTCCCTGCTGACTCTTCTGGTCTCCTTAGGGTAATTTTTGCCTTCGTTTAATTTTACTTTGAATTTTAATTTTTCTACTTGTATCTTCGCATTCCAAAATATGAAACTGATGTACTGAGGATCTTCATTGGGATTCCTGTAACAGTTTCTTTCTTATGGAAAAGGCTCTAGAGTCCTAAAATGGGTTTCCTGGTCCAATTCTTTCCAATCTCCAGCCTATTTAAATGGAAGATTATGTATCTCCTCTATAAGTGTTTGCTTGCAAATTGAATAAAGAACTATACATGATTAAAACAGCATCGCCAAAAAAATGCAAACAATTCATGACCTTCCATATGCAGTCTTCTCAGACAAACAAGGGCCTTAAATATTTCACTCATGTATCTTATGAGAACAGCCTTTTTGGTGAACATCCACACATAAATTTAAAGGTCACAAATTCAAGAAAAATCACTTATAACAAGCTCCTGCAGGAATTGTTTTATAGGATGGAGAGTGAGGACAGTGGTTCTTTTGTGAAAAGAACAAAGCTCTTTGCCCTTGTCTGTTATTTTGAGAAGCCTATGGCCAACCTGCTTTGAAATCCCATTGTGTTCTTGACACAGTAGGTCAAACTGTTATGAGCCAGATGTACATCTTTTCAGAAGGGGAAATTAACTGAATGATGGAAAACTTGGCTCAAGTTGGATTATTATCCAGTTCTTTCCATTGGGAGGAAGAGATTTGGAACTAAGAATATAATTTTCCCCTAGAGGTACAGAATACAGCACAGGAATCATGCTTTCTTGCTTTGGATAAGCTCCAAGTTTTTTATGTTAAGTTCAATATTTCCATCTCTCATGCACACTTATCAGTCAGCTCTCAACTTTAAATTACTTATGTTAGGATAAATTTAATGAGGGCAAAGATATGTAAAATAGGAAAGCAAGCCAGAGCATCTCGTAACTTATTTGTAAATTTAATGGAAACATGCATCTCCTTAAATAAGAGGAAGAAATTGACAGTTACAGTATATAGTTTCTACAAACATATCCAAAGAGGATTCCTGAGAGTAAAGCCAGTAGAATAGTAAATATTATGTGTCATCTAATTTGTGTGTATTCACAGAAAAATCTAATTTTGGTTCTATAATTATTAAGTAAAATAAACACTGAACTGGAAGTCTAACATGTCTTTCTTAGACTCATAAGGTGTTAGTTGTAAAATTGGGAAACTTATTTAAGGTATTTTGTGTTACAGACACTGAAATGAGAGAGCACAGATCATAACCTCTGAAATTTCCCACAGGTTTAATGTCCTTGTTTCCCTTTGTTTTTTCTTTAAATGTAAAGTCCATTATTTTGTAAATCAACATTATATTTCCTGGATTAAGGAAAACATGCAGGTTTGTATATTGAAATACTAGTGTCTGTGTGGTGTTGCGTGTGTTTGTGAGAATACAGCCCTCTTTTTTAAAAGCAAATGATCACTCTTCACTTACAGATTTGGTGCTGTGGGATTATGCTCTCGTTCCTCCAATCAGGGCATCTCCTGAAGAAGTTGTTGTCTCTTTCATGTAAGTAGTTCATAGAAAGGGAAAGTGGAACAGCTGCTCCCAGAGAAGAGGGCACTGCACACATCATTCAAATTGATGCTAATTCCTCTAGGGTGATCAGTTGAAGTGCTAATGAGGCAGGCTCAGAGCCTCTGGCCTAAATGTTCTGAACTTTGCTTTCCCTTTTAGTACTGTACTACCTCTACAGTGCAAAATGAAAGTTATAGCTAAGGTCCTTCTTCTAAGCGGTATGTATTTTTACAGAACAACTTACTCCAAGAAATTATAGCAAAGGTGGGGGTTGGGGAGTGGAAAAACCTTCTATAATGCCCAAGTACCCGTTTTCTCATTTTAATTACAAAGATAAGTGAGCACCCTCCTAGAAAGTCTCCTAGACAAGTCACATCTATAAGTTCTTGGGTGAAATTATGTCTCAAGAACTAACACCTCCTAAGCTTATTATGATACAAGGTTTTGTTGTCATAAGGGTGGTTTTTGAATGTAGAGAGTCTATTCAGGAATTTAAAAGTTTCCTTTTCAAAATTCACCTTCTTTTGTAGGTTTTTACATTCAGCTTGCAAATCTTAGCAGGCTATGCATGAGTCAGGCATATTTTAATAAACTTTGAACAATTCTATTCGCACCTGTAAATTAAATTCAAAACTTCTGTTTAAATATGTAGACAGAATCTGCATATTTATTTGAATTATTCTTCAGAATTTAATTTTCAGATAAAATAATTTTCTGAGAACTTAAATAACTTTTATAAATATAAATACATATAATTTACAACTACAATGAAACTAAAATTCTCTTAAATATTGCAGAACCATGAATACATTTTAAAAGACTTTAAGACAAAATACAATTAAATCAGTTACTTCCTGACATATCTTAAATTTAAGTTACAAAGCAGTTATTCCAAAGTACCAAGTTCTCTTAAACATACAAGAGTATATGATTGCATACTTATTGTAAGCCAAAAAGTATCTGAGACAGGTCTCAATCAATTTAGAAGGTTTATTTTGCTAAGGTTAAGAACATACCTGTGACACAGCCTCAGGAAGTCCTGAAGACATGTACCCAAGGTGGTTGGGGCAAGGCTGGTTTTACACATTTTAGGGTGACAGGATACATCAATCAATATATATATAAGATTTACATTGGTTCGGTCCAGGAAGGTGGGACAACTTGAAGCCGGGAGGGGGCTTCCAGGTCATAAGAAGATAAGAGACAAACATATTCTTTTGAGTTTCTGATTAGCCTTTCGCTGAATGCGCAATCTACAGAAATAGTCATTTATGCCTTAGTCTGGCTTAGTGAAACAATAGGGCAAAAGAAATAATTTGATATGTATTTATCTCACATGAACAGAGGGATTACTTTGAATTCTGCCTGTCCTTTGTTCACAAGGAATTTCTCTGTGGGCAAGTTGTGAGGGAGGTTTTGTAGCTTTATTATTATTTTTAAAAATCTCTGTAGCTGTCTTCTTTAAAAATAGAATGGGAGGCAGGTGTGCCTGACACAGTTCCTAACCTGACTTCTCCCTTTGGCTTAGTGATTTTAGGGTCCCAAGATTTTCCTTTCACATTGTTCTCTAGCTTTGGTTTTCCTATTTATAGCTTCCTATTATACATATGTTGGTTTCTCTTTTTTAATCCTCTGTATTTACTATTTTCTCACAATTATTTTAATCTCATTTTAAATGTGGTTTTTTCTACATTTTTATCCAATATTTTTGATATGCTATTTATTATTATTATTATTATACTTTAAGTTCTAGGGTACATGTGCATAACATGCAGGTTTGTTACATATGTATACTTGTGCCATGTTGGTGTGCTACACCCATCAACTCGTCCGCACCCGTCAAACTCGTCATTTACATCAGGTATAACTCCCAATGCAATCCCTCCCCCCGCCCCCCGCCATGATAGGCCCCGGTGTGTGATGTTCCCCTGCCCGAGTCCAAGTGATCACATTGTTCAGTTCCCACCTATGAGTGAGAACATGCGGTGTTTGGTTTTCTGTTCTTCCGATAGCTTGCTAAGAATGATGGTTTCCAGCTGCATCCATGTCCCTACAAAGGACACAGACTCATCCTTTTTGATGGCTGCATAGTATTCCATGGTGTATACGTGCCACATTTTCTTAATCCAGTCTGTCACTGATGGATATTTGGGTTGATTCCAAGTCTTTGCTATTGTGAATAGTGCCACAATAAACATACGTGTTCATGTGTCTTTATAGCAGCATGATTTATAATCCTTTGGGTATATACCCAGTAATGGGATGGCTGGGTCAATCAAAAAGTGGGCAAAGGATATGAACAGACATTTTTCAAAAGAAGACATTCATTCATACAGCCAACAGACACATGAAAAAATGCTCATCATCACTGGCCATCAGAGAAATGCAAATCAAAACCACAATGAGATACCATCTCACACCAGTTAGAATGGCAATCATTAAAAAGTCAGGAAACAACAGGTGCTGGAGAGGATGTGGAGAAATAGGAACACTTTTACACTGTTGGTGGGATTGTAAACTAGTTCAACCATTATGGAAAACAGTATGACAATTCCTCAAGGATCTAGAACTAGAAGTACCATATGACCCAGACATGCTATTTTATATAGTGTTAGTTACTCTTGTTTTCCTCATATTTCAAACTGTATTTCTAAACTGATTTTTATCTTTAATTTCCAATTTTTTTTGGCCTCTGTATGCTCTGTTCTCATGTCTTTCTTTGTCAAATCATTTCATTTTTTAGTTTTAGAAATTCTAATACAGATTTGTTTTATTTTTGAAAACATTTAAATTTACAGTTTTATGTTTTGTGAGTACATACTTTCCTTGTGATTTCTTGTTTGTTAAGCAATTTTTCTGTTTTATATTTCCTTTTGTATTTATATAAAGTTTGATTTTAATCATTTTCTCTGTCTCATATTTAGGTGAGGTACATATTTCTATAGGAAGTAGTTGCTGTGTAGGAATAAGATGTTTTGAGATCAAATCTATAGGGCTTCTTCTTTTTTTCTTATTACAAGTATTATAACATTTGAACTTTCTTAATTTTAATTTTATGAAATATGCCAATCCTGTGTTCTCCCTCAACTTTTTTTTTTTTTTTTTTTTTTTTTTTTTTCTTGAGACAGAGTCAAGCTCTGTCACCCAGACTGGAATGCGGTGGCATTATCTCGGCTCACTGCAACCTCTGCATCCTGGGTTCAAGTGATTCTCTTGCCTTAGTCACCACAGTAGCTGGAAGTACAGGAACACACCACCATGCCCAGCTAATTTTTTTGTAGTTTTAATAGAGATATGGTTTCACCATGTTGGCCAGGCTTATCTTGAACTCCTGACCTCAAGTGATCCACCTGCCTTGGCCTCCTAAAGTGCTGAGACTACAGGCATGAGCCACCACATTTGGCCTCCTTCAACTTTTATCCAGACCTTTTGTTGTCGTTGTTCTTCCCAAATTTCCTGTTCTATTTAATTTGATTTGACTTTCTCTAATTTTATACTGTTGAAGTGTCAAGTTGTATATTAAAATAGAAGGAAATTTCAGTAGTAAATTGCCAGAGTTTATGAAATAAAAGCACCCTAAAACTCACTGAATTTCTGGTGATCTCTTCATTTGTCAGTAAATTGGAGACTATAAAGGTTGTTCCTAGTTTTGGTTGCTATTCTCAAAGCATGCCATTAAACTTTATACATATATCGGGGACCCCTCCATTTGAAGGTGAATATCTGTTGGCTATTTCTGAGTTCTCCAGCTCTCAAGAACATTAAAAACTGTGTTAGTTTAGGTTCTCTAGAGAAAGATAATCAATAAATATGGTTCTCAGGCCTTCAGACTCTAGGAATTACAATCTGCATGGTTCACTTCAAACTGAAAGCCAGTCTGAAGTTAACTGGCTCAGTTAAGTCTCCCAGTCTGAAGTTAAACATGAGATTCAGTGTCCAACGACAAGAGAAGATGGATATTGCAGCTTAAGAAAATAGACAGAATTCTCTCTTTTTCTTCCTGCTTGTTCTGTTTGGGTAGAATTTCAATTCATTGGATGATGAGCAACCACATTGGTGAGGATGAATCTTCTTTATTGTTCCTGCTGATTCAAATGTTAATATCTTCTGGAAATATCCTCAGAGATACACCCGGAAATAATGTCTTACCAGCTATCTTGGTAGTCCTTCACTGAGTCAAGTTGAGTCATGAAATTAACCATCACAGAAACCTGTTGCCTTGTCTTTATTTTCCTTTTTTTTCTTTTTGGCATATATGCTTTGCAACTCAGGTTTTTACACTTATAATAGTTTACCTGGTTGAACCCTTTAAATGCGAGGACATTTTTGCTTATCTGTGGTGGTGGTTATCACAAAAATTATGTGTAGTTTTTTATTTTATTATTATTATTATTATTGGCTCATCAGCTATTGTTAATGTTAGTGCATTTTATGTGTGGTCCAAGTCAGTTCTTCTTCCAATGTGGCCCAAGGAACGCCAAAACTTGTACATCCTAGGCCTATTCTCTTTCTAGTTGATAGTTCATAGCAAAGCATTTTTTACTAGGCTTTTGTTTTGTTTTTTTGAAATTTATTTTTTGTGTTTTGTTATTTTCAGTTAATTTTAATTTTTAAAATTTTTATTTTCTGTGGGTATATAGTAAATGTATATATTTGTGGGGTACATGACACAGGCATGCAATGTGAAATAAGAGCATCATAAACAATGGGGTATCCATCCCCTTGAGCATTTATCCATTGAGTTGCAAACAATACAATTACACTCTTAAGTTATTTAAAAAAGTACTGTTAAGTAATTGTTGACTATAGTCACCCTGTTGTACTATCAAATAGTGGGTCTTATTCATTCTTTCTATTGTTTCTATACCCATTAACCATCCCCACCTCTCCCACAGTGCCCCACTAGTCTTCCTAGTCTCTGGTAACCATCCTTCTACTCTCTACGTCCGTGAGTTTGTCTTAATTTTTAGATTCCATAAATAAGTGAGAACATATGTTTGTCTGTGCCTGGCTTATTTCACTTAACATAATGATCTCCAGTTGCGTACATTTTGTTATGTTGTTGCAATTGATTGGATCTCATTCTTCTTTATCGTTCACTAGTACTCCATTGTGAATATGTAGCACATTTAAAAAAATCCATTCATCTGTGATGAAAACTTAGGTTGCTTCTAAATCTTAGCTATTGTAAACAGTGCTGCAACAAACATAGGAGTGAAGACACCTCTTCAATATACTGATTTCCTTCTTTGGGGTATATTGGCAACACTTGGATTGCTGCATCACATGGTAACTCTATTTTTAGATTTTTTTTTAGGAATCTTCAAACTGTTCTCCATAGTTGTACTAATTTAGATTCTCAGCAACAGTGAACAAAGGCTCCCTTAACTCCATATCTTTGTGAGCATTTGTTATTGCCTGTCTTTTGATATAAGCCATTTTAACAGGGGTAAGATAATATCTCATTGTACTTTTGATTGGCATTTATCTGATGATCAACGGTGTCGAGCACTTTTTCTTTTTTTTTTTTTTTTTTTTTTCCTGAGAGGGAGCGCCAGGCTGGAGTGCAGTGGCCGGATCTTGGCTCCCTGCAATCTCCACCTCCTGGGTTCAAGCAATTCTCCTGCCTCAGCCCCCGAGTAACTGGGATTATTACAGGTGCGCATCACCACGCCCAGCTAATTTTTTTTATTTTTTTCAGATGGAGTTTTGTTCTTGTTGCCCAGGCTGGAGTGCAATGGCACGATCCCGGCTCACTGCAACCTCTGCCTCCCGAGTTTAAGCGATTCTCCTGCCTCAGCCTCCCGAGTAGCTGGGATTATAGGCATTCGCCAATACACTCGGGTAATTTCGTATTTTTAATAGAGACGTGGTTTCTCCATGTTGGTCAGTCTGGTCTGGAACTCCCAACATCAGGTGATCTGCCCGCCTCAGCCTCCCAAAGTGCTGGGATTACAGACATGAGCCACCATGCCCCGCAAGCACCTTTAATATGCCTGTTTGCCATTTGAATGTCTTCTTTTGAGAAATGTCTATTCAAATCTTTTGCCCATGTTTTGATTGAATTATTAGATTTATTTCCTATAAAGTTGTTTGAGCTCCTTATATATTCTGGTTATTAATCCTTTGTCAGATGGATATTGCGCAGATGTTTTCTCCCATTCTGTAGGTTGTACCTTCAATTTGTTGATTGCTTCGTTGGCTGTGCAGAAGCTTTTAAACTTGATGTGATCCCATTTGTCCATTTTTGCTTTGATTGCTTGTGCTTGTGGAGTATTACTCAAGAAATTTTTGCCCAGACCAATGTCCTGGAAATTTTCTTCAATGTTTTCTTGTAGGAGTTTCATGGTTTGGGGTCTTAAATTTAAATATTTAATCTATTTTGATTTGATTTTTGTATATGGCCAGAGATACGGGTCTACTTTCATTCTTCTTCATATGGATATACAGTTTTCCCAGGACCATTTATTGAAGAGACTGTCTTTTCCCCAGTGTATATTCTTGGCACTTTTATATACAAATGAGTTCATTATAGGTGTGTGGGTTTGTTTCTGGGTTGTCTATTTTGTTCCACTGGTCTGTGTGTCTGTTTTTATGCCAATCCTATGCTCTGGGAATTGTCTTATGGTTTCCTCATTTGCCTTTACTTTTTCCTTTCCTTTTCTGTTACTTTTGTCCTTCGTTTCCTTTCTTTCTTCCTTCTTTTTTTCCACCTTCCCTTCGTTCCTGACTTCCTGTCTCTCTCTTTCTCTCCCTTCCTTCCTTCCTTCCTTCCTTCCTTCCTTCCTTCCTTCCTTCCTTCTTTCCTTTCTTTCTTTCTTTCTTTCTTTCTTTCTTTCTTTCTTTCTTTCTTTCTTTCTTTCTTTTTCTTTCTTTCTTTCTTTCTCCTTCCTTCCTTCCTTCCCTCCCTCCTTCCTTCCTTCCTTCCTTCCCTCCTCCTTCCTTCCTTCCTTCCTTCCTTCCTTCCTTCCTTCCTTCCTTTTCTTTCTCCTTCCTTCCTTCCTTCCTTCCTTCCCTCCCTCCCTCCCTCCCTCCTTCCTCCTCCTCCTCCTCCTCCTCCTCCTCCTCCTCCTCCTCCTTCTTCTTCTTCTTCTTCTTCTTCTTCTTCTTCTTCTTCTTCTTCTTCTTCTTCTTTTCCTTCTCTCTCCTTCCTTCCTTCCTTCCTTCTTTCTTTCTTTCTTTCTTTCTTTCTTTCTTTCTTTCTTTCTTTCTTTCTTTCTTTCTTTCTTTCTTTCTTTCTCTTTCTCTTTCTTTCTTTCTCTCTTTCTTTCTTTCTCTTTTTCTTTCTTTCATTCGTTCTTTTTTCTTTCTCCTTCCTTCCTTCCTTCCCTCCCTCTCACCCTCCTTCCCTCCTCCTCCTCCTCCTCCTTCTCCTCCTCCTCCTTCCTCTTCTTCTTCTTCTTCTTCTTCTTCTTCTTCTTCTTCTTCTTTCTCTCTCCTTCCTTCCTTCCTTCCTTCCTTCCTTCCTTCCTTCCTTCCTTCCTTCCTTCCTCCCTCCCTCCTCCCCTCCCTCCTTTCTTTTTCTTTTCTTTTCTTTTTCTTTTTCGTTTCTTTCCCTTTTTCTTTTCTTTTGTTTATTCTTGCAAGTTTTTGCCCAGTCTCATGGATTTCTAGCCTATGTATGTGCAAGTTGGCATATAGCCAAAGACTCACAGAGAACACTATGCAAGTTATGAAATTCCTTCTCCCCGTGACTCTCTCCTCTCTGGAATTGTACACTGTAAATTCTGGTCAGTTCAGCTTCCCTAAACTCAAATTCCTGTCTCTTTAATTCAGTGAGCATGCCAGGTTCTATTACTCTATATCATGTACTGAAAATTGGCTCCAGGCATAAAGCCTTGGTGGTAGACCTAAATTCAATATGCTCCTTATTTTAGAAAATACTATTCTAGTGCTGCTTTTTACCTGATATCTGAAAATTGCTGGTTTTTTTTCATATTTTTTAAAATTGACACACAATAATTTTATATATTTAAAGTATACAGTATGAAGATTTAGTATATATTGTGGAATGACTAAATCAAACAAATAGCATATGTATTAATTAAAATACTTATAACTTTTTGTGTGTAATAAAACTTAATATTTACTCTCTCTGTGTGTGTATATATATATGTATGTGTGTGTGTGTGTGTGTGTGTATAGTCACATACTTTATCAATTTTTACAGGCATTTGTGTCAGAAAAGTAATTTCAGAACCTGATACTTTCTTATGAACATAAGCGGAAGGGCTATATTTCACTTTAATACCATTACTCTTACAAAACATTATTTCCCCTCAGGCTCAAATATGACAACTCTCTACTTGAAACACTGAAATGGCTAATTCCTGTATAAAAATATCTAAACTAAAAAATTCCTGTATAAAAATATCTAAACGTATTTGTTGAGTTTACAATGCCCTTCAAAATCTGGGTCCCTCGGAGCTTATCAAGTATAACTGTGGTTTTTCTCTTTGTCAAACAATTTTAATTATATTTAATCTTACAGCATTTATCGTTTTTCAAAAATCTCTTTAGATTTTCTGTTCTCAACATCTGCATTCTCTACAAGATACAAATTTAATATATGCGTAAAGCAGCCTATATTTACAGTAAACACTACCAAATAATGGAAAGTCCATTATTTGTAATGTTTCCATATACTACAAAGATATTGAGAGAAATATCATTGTCATGTATTGCTGTTTGCCAAATTCTTTACTCAGTGTCTTTCAAATAGCATCTTATTTATTTTATTTAACTACACAAATGTCTTCAGTTAGATTGAAGGAATACAAAATGTCAATTCAAATTTTAAGATTGACAATTCTCAAAGTTGGAACTCATGAATTCTTATAGAAGGTGGGTCTGGAAGATTGTCTCAGTTAACTATTGTTGTATAGATTTTACAAACACAGAAGTTAGTGGATTAAAGAATAGCAATTTTATTATTTTTCATGATTCTGTGAGGATTCTGTGTGCTGTAGTAAACTAAGCGACTTGGCTGGAATGCCCATAATGGCTCATTCACACAGCTGGTTGTTGGTGCAGAGAGTTAGATGGAGTCTCAACTGGGAATGTGAAATGAAACACCTCTGTCCTTAACTGCTTGGGCTCTATATGTGGTTTGAGCTTCTCCCAGAGTGATGACTGAGTTCTAAGAGGCATGAAGTGAAAACTGGCAGTCCTTTTAAGGCTGGAATGGGAAGTCCCATACTGTGACACATTTCATTATCAAGGCCAATCATAAGGCCTGCACAGGTTCAAGAGCAGATGGAATAACATCCACCTGTTGCTGTGAGAAATGTATCCATGGACACAGAGGGAGGAAATTGTTGGAGGTCATGGTGAGAGAGTAGGTGCCACAGGGAACTGGAAGAAATTCTGTTCTCTTTGATGTTTCTTTGTACCCTATCCTACAGATGGAGTTCAATTCATCTGACGAAAGGCCCCAGGGAACCACCATCTTCTACATCTGGTAGCTGGACACAGGATAGCGTCATGTTACATTGAGCAAACCTTTCATGTGAAGTGAGTTTAAAGAGTGATGTGTCAATTTGTACCAGCCAAACAGAACCAATGGTTAGCATCTCTTCCCAGGGCATCATTCGGACACTAATATTGTTTTCTTAAAATTGGCCAGGGCTACATCAGGGAAATCAGGAACCTAGATAGTGATTTTTGGTTTTGGTGCGTATCAATCTGTGTGTGTGTTTTCATTGAGCTGGCTTATTAGCAACAGAGTGAGACTCTGTCTCAAATACACACACACACACACACACACACACACACACTCATATATATATGAATATATATTATATATGTATATTCATTCATATATTCATATATATATGAAACAACAAGGATCTAAATGACAATTTTAGAAGCACATGCCTAATAACCTTCTTTCTTGACTAACTTAGTTAGCTTACTACAGGGCTTGAGTTTCAGAGCTGTGAGATTGCATAATCTAGTATGTGTTTACCTCCTCAGAAAAAGAAAAATAAATTTCATAGTTAAGTTTTTTGGCCAATCTTCTTGGAGATTCTTGATATAAATTAAATTTAAAAAGTTGCTGTGAGGTCATGTGGTATAGGAGTATGTTCAAATACCCAGAGCTTTTAAAAATTTTAAATAATACAAGCTGTATTTTCTAACAAAGCAGTTTATTGTGTATTAATGTGCCCATAGGAGAAATTGTTTGTGGGATGTCTGGATGGAAGAAGTAAATTTTTCATCATTGAAAGCTATTCTCTTACTTCGTTTATTTCTTTCTGTTGGCTACATTCTACAGAGGGGATCTCTCTGTCTGTATCAAAACGACCACTGATGTATGTAGGTTTTCATTCTCTGTGTTTGGTGAGTCAGAACGTGTGCTCAGAGAAGGGGTCTAAATGGACACACGTAGATGTTGTGCTTGTCAATGAAATGATTACTGATGCCAGCAGTAGTATGGTTGGCCCAATGGTTATATGGTTGGCCACAGATGCAAGAGAAACAGGCCTTAAAGGAAACTGAGAGATCAAGATATGGCCTCTATATATCCCACTGCATATTCCCAAACTTGTTGGAACATAGAACATTTCTCTGAAAAACACTTAATATTTTAGCAGAATCCACTCAGATATTGAAATATTTGTTATCACCTATTTTTCACCTTACAGGGAAAATAATGTGTTCACCTCTCAGCCTCCATAATTAATTTTACCCATTATTGTGAAGTAAAGAAACATGCTTTGAATTTCATACACATGCGTGATAATTTTATGTACATTGTGCTCATATCTTTGAATAAAGAAAAATAGCATTTTCTAGGCATTAGTGAAAACATTTTCAAGCTGCATGATGTGTTACATAATCTACTGGTAGACTGTTGGATATTAAAGATTCTTTTAATACAAAAAAAAGTCCAGGCTGTAAAATCTAGCTAGGAACACTGAATAAGGAGTGCTTTGATGCTTAGCTACATAATCAAACAATGTGACAATGGGAAGTAGGAAGATCAAATGATAAGAAGTGGTGACAAATGGGCATTTATTTCAGGTCACTGAAGTGTGTCTCAACCAGAAAAGTGGCCATCCCAAGTTGTTAGGATTTTCACAGCCCATTGAAGATACAAAGAAAGTACTCCAATACTGATATGTGAAAAATGGTAAAATACATTTTTTTTCTGAAAACATGTACAATATATCCCAGTTCAAAACTATTAACATAAAATCTAGCAGAAATATTTCATCTTTATATTTGAATGTATCAATATGTTTAGACTTATTTTATAAAAGTTTGTGTAACATGTCAGAAAGATACAATTAGAAATAGTTTAAAAATTGATTTGCAAATAAAACTTGAAATTTTAGACAGAAATTACTGTAGAATAATTTAGGCAGAAAGTATTGAAGAGTTTTCAGAATTAAAATCAATTTGGGGATTGAAAAGATGAGTAGTCCAAACATAAGGCAGACTTCAGGTTTGATTGATTCGATCTGCACAGCAATGTGTAGGTACTTGCCATGAATGTTCAAGAACTTTTCCTTTTTCATTTCTGCCATATTAGGTATCAGCTTTATATCCAGCCTAGTAGCTATTCAAGGTTTACACTGCTACACAGCTATATATATATATATACACACACACACACACTACACACACACACGTGTGTATATATACACATATATATTCACTGACTATATTTATTTGTGTATTTATATATATATAAATTTACTGACTCCAAAAGGAAAAATCATAGCAAAATATAGTAATGTAATATATATGAAATCATATATTTGTATAATATATATTATTTTATGTATATAATTATACTATATATTATATCAATTAAAATGTTATATATTAAATTGTAAGATATATAGTTATATAAATGTGTAATTATATATATAAATATAATTATGTATGTATATAAAATACCTTATTTTGCTGTTATTTTCCTTTAGGAGTCAGTAAATTTTCTTCAGGTAGCCACCTGTACATTTTTTCTCATGTATCATTGGTTGGAATTGAGTAATATGATTTTTTTGATGCGATTACCATATTTAAGTATAAGTTGGGCAGTGCAGACTATCCTGTCATGACTAAATTTGGGAAAGATGGGCACCTAAAGAAAAATAGCATATTATTAAGGAGAAAGAAAGAGGAACTAGGTGGTATTCATTTTGTCCATATTTTTTCTAGGGGGGGCTTTCTAATTTTAAATATTATTTAAAAGATAAGTCAGAAATTATCTTCTTGAGACAATCCTGTCTAATTCCCTTTATCATCATTCTAGCATGAACAGGCATTTCTCTTCTCGGGATCTATTCATAGGCTATACCTATCATTTAGTATTTCAGTTGTTTGCATCATTGGCTTCTTCATTAATCTGTGAGTACTGTGAGGCCAGAAATACTTTAATTCATTTTATTGTAAACAGAATAATATTTTAACAATATCCCTTGAATGAATTAGTGAAGACACAATTGCAAATTATTCATATTTGCTAAAATTATTTCCAGTAGAACCACTTAATTTTAGTACCTTAGTTCCTTTTGGTATTCAGAAGTAGTAATAGGAATTTATTGTAAATGCTTCTGTTTCATAGAGTCCACTCAAAAGCATGTTAGGATAATAAAATAAATTATAGAGTTTTTTTCCCCTAACTTTCTAACTTAATTTAGGGACCTCTAATATACGTTATTTTCTAGTTTTTCTTATTAGAATATATGCCAGCAGTCTTGTTTGCCATCATAGAAAACTGTCTGTATTTCCCTGCAACCATTCAATGTGTATTTGGTGGGAACTCAATAAATAGGTATAGTTAAATAAAAGCATTAGGAATATTTACATTTCACTTGTTATACAATATAACATTTATTTCTCTCTCTGTGCATATATATGTGTGTGTGTGTGTGTGTGTGTGTGTGTATATATACAGAGATTGATGTGATTACCATTTTAAGGTATAAGTTGGCCAGCATAGACTATCCTGTCATACTTAATTTGGGAAAGATGTGCATCAAAACAAAAACAGCATATTATTAAAGAGAAAGAAATAGGAGATATGTGTGTGCATATATATATATATATATATATATGCCTGTATGTGTATATTTGTGTGTGTGTCTGTATATATGTGCATGCCATTACATATATGTATATTTAGAAGTATGTATTAGTCTGTTCTTACGCTGCTAATGAAGACACACCTGAGAATGAGTAATTTATAAAGGAAAGAGGTTGAATGAACTCAGTTCTACATGGCTGGGGAAGCCTCACAATCATGGCAGAAGACAAAGAGGCAAATGCATGTCATACATGGTGGCAGGCAGGTGTACAGGGGAGCTATCCTTTATAAAACCATCAAATCTTGTGAGAACTTTTCACCGTCATGAGGACAGCAGGGGAACGATCTGCCTCCATAATGCAATTACCTCCCCCACAGGTTTCTCCCACAACACATGGGAATAATGGGAGCTACAATTCAAAGTGAGTTTTGGGTGTGGATACAGCCAAACTATATCATTCTGCTTCTGACCCCTCCCAAATCTTACATCCTCACAGTTCAAAACCAATCATGCCTTCCCAACAATCGTCAAGGTCTTAACTCACTTCAGCATTAACTCAAAGGTCATAGTCCAAAGTCTTTTCAGAGACAAAGTAAGTCCCTTTCACCTATGAGCCTGTAAAATCCAAAGCAAGTTAGTTACTTCCTAGTTACAGTCGGGGTACAGGCATTGGGTAAACACAGCTATTCTAAATGGGAGAAATTAGTCAAAACAGGCTATAGGTCCCATGCAAGTCCAAAATCCAGTGGGAGAGTCAAATCTTAAAGCTACAAAATAATCTCCTTTGACTCTATGTCTCACATCCAGGTCACGCTGATGCAAGAAGTCGGTTCTCATGGTCCTGGGGAGCTCCACTTCTGTGACTTTGCAGGGTATTTTCACGGGTTGATGTTGAATGTCTGTGGCTTTTCCAGGCACATGGTGCAGGATGTCGGTGGATCTATAATTTGGGGGTCTGGAGGATGATGGCCCTCTTCTCACAGTTTCACTAGACAGTGCCTCAGTGGACATTCTTTTTGAAGGCTCCAACCCTACATTTCCCTTCCACACAGCCCTAGCAGATGTTCAATATGAGGACCCCACTCCTGCAGCAAACTTCTCCAGGAATGCATGGACATCCAAGCATTTCCATACATACTCTAAAATCTAGGCCGAGGTTCCCAAACCTCAATTCTTGACTTCTGTGCACCTGTGGAACCAACACCACATGGAAGCTGCCAAGACTTGGGGCTTACCCCCTCTGAAACAATGGCCTGAGTTGTACATTGACCCCTTTTAGCCAAGGCCAGAGCTGAAGCAGCTGGGACACAGGAAACCATGTCCTAAGGATGAATAGAGGAGGGGGGCCTTGGACATGGCACAAAAAACCATTTTTCCCCACTAGGCCTCCAGGCATGAGATGAGAGGGGCTGCGGTGAAGGTCTCTGACATGCCTTGGAGACGTTTTCCTCATTGGCTTAGTGATTACCATTCATCTCCTTGTTACCTATGCAAATTTCTGCAGCCAGCTTCAATTTCTCCCCAGAAAATGGTTTTTTCTTTTTCTATTGCACGTTCAGGCTGCAAATTTTCCAACTTTTATGTTCTGCTTCCTTTTGAACCCTTTGCCGCTTAGAAATTTCTTCTAACCGATACTCTTAAGCATCTCTCTGAAGTTCAAAATTTCACAAATCCCTATAGGAGGAACAAAATGCCACCAGTCTCTTTTCCTTGGAAGAGTGATCTTTACCCCAGTTCCCAACAAGTTCTTCATCTCCCTCTGAAACGACCTCAGCCTGGGCTTCGTTGTTCACATCACTGTCCGCATTTTGGTCAAAGCCTTTCAACAAACCTCTAGGAAGTTCCAAACTTTCCCACATGTTCCTGTCTTCTGAGCCCTCCAAGTCTCTAGGAAGTTCTAAACTTTCCCATATTTTTCTATCTTCTGAGCCCCCCAAACTGTTCCAACATCTGTCTGTTGCCGTGTTCCAAACTCGCTTCCACATTTATGGGTATTTTTATAGCAGCACCCCACTACCCGGTGCCAATTTACTGTATTAGGCTATTCTCACACTGCTAATAAAGACATACCCAAGACTGGTTAATATATAAAGGAAAGAGGTTTAATGAACTCACAGTTCCACATGGCTGGGGAGGCCTTACAATCATGGCAGAAGGCAAAAGAGAAGCACATGTCTTACATGGGAACAGGCAAGAAGAACATGTGCAGGGAACTCCCCTTTATGAAACCATCAGATCTCTTGAGACATTTTCACTATTACAAGAACAGCAAGGGAAAGACCCGCCCCCATGATTCAATAACCTCCCACTGGGTGCCTGCAATGATACAAGGGAATTATGGGAGCTACAGTTCAAGATGAAATTTGGGTGGGGACACCCCCAAATCATATCAATGTTGTTGGAAATATCACCAAGTATCTTAGGGGAGAGCTCAGAGAAATACTATATATCTTGGCAGAAGTCAAGAGAATGGCCATTCATTCCAAGTTAGATCAGCTGCCTGTAAGCCTCCATTGGCAGCAATCAAATGAGAAGCTCCAGTTCTCAGATAGAGCAGATCTTTGATACTACAGATATCTATCACCAAAAGTAAGTGAATGTCTTGGAATAAGATCTTCACTTTTGTTAGTCTTGATATCTATCAACAAGAGCCATGAGGGATCCTGTGAATACTGAGTGCTTCAGGCCTGAACACCTACTCTTCTCTCCCCTCCAACATTCATGGCTCACTATCACTGTTTGTCTTGGAAACATGAAGTATAATCTTATTATGGCATTTAAATCTGTCCCTGTCATTCACCAAAAGGACCTCAATTCTCCCTTTCACCTAGGATTCCAATGCCCACAGGACTCTGTACATAGAATGTATTGATTTCATACACTATCTCATGTCAACTAATAAAATGCTTACACTGAACCATCTGTAAATTAGAATCACTCATCAGCAAAATGTGTTACATCTTGCAGCTCTTCTTTGAACAATACATCTCTTTTTTCATTCTAAACTCAGGTTCTGTTTTGAGGAGACTATTTCAATGAAAAAGTATCAGTGTATTATTTTCTCCATACCTCTGGTTTTACAGAAGCTGGAGGTGGAATAATTTTCCTCCTTGTCCTCATTGTCTGTTCCAAATTGCTCTTTTTCTCTCCACTGAAAAAAGTCAATCAGCTGTGAAATCAGACTCTACCACCAACTGTTCCTGCTTGTTTTCATTATCTGCTAATACTTGGGCCACTCTCCCTCATGTTCTGGAAAATTTAGCTCCCACTACAGTTATACTGTATTCAACATGACCCTTGTTATAAATCTTGGTGTTTTCAATGCCCATCTGAATTATTTTCCTACTCCCTTGGCCTCTCAGTTATTTGATGTTACATCTTCCACTTGTTAGGTCTCCAACCTCAACTCAGACATTTACATGAAAAATCATATTCTAGATGTCATTAGCAATTGCAAATACCATGTTATTCAGCCACCATATACCATTCTTCTAATTTTATTCATTGAATATACTTTAAAGCTCATTGGATGCTGCAAAGTATTGATTCCGCTAATGTCCCTTTCCCTCCTTCTGGCCTTGTTTCTTTGCTTACAGTTTTGACCCCATGGTCATTCAATCATTATACTACATACAGGCATCATGCTTTGCTGTACTCATGTACATAAATCACAAGCTTGAACAAATCAAATCTCTACCTACATGACACTTGCATCCACAGAAAAACATGGATAAAGCTAAACACAAGACCATTGTTACAATTGTCAAATTAAATTTATGATCACTTACCTCAAGTGATCCCTATTTGACCAGTGTCGATAGGGAATTGTACAATATTTCCCTAGTCCTCATTCTCTTACATGATCCTACCAGTGCTGCTTCTTTTCTATAACCTACACCTCTGTCTTTATCTTTATTTTCAAAATATGATCTGAGAAATAAGAATCAACCACAAGAGGAAATCTAAAAGCTCCTACTCCTACTACCTTCCTGTACTACCCACTTACCTGTACATAAATCTAAATACTCTGCCTTTTCTGTGTCAAAATGAAAAAATGATCTATCTTCCTTAGAAAAGGAACCCCTCCATTTGACAGTATACCTCATCCCTTCTCCCCTACATGAGAACATAGGAATAGTTCTTTAGCAATCCTACTGCCTTGTTCTTACAAGATTAATTTCCTCTCTACCAGATCACACCCAGAAGCATAAAGACCAGGTGTTATTCTCCCAGCACAAACAAGCCCTTTTAAAACCAATTTTCATGCCAGTTTTTCCTTCTGTTTACTATAAAACTTATTAAAAGAGCTTTTAAAAATTGATCTCTATAATTCATTTCCTTGCATTCTTTTTTTCAACCCACCCCTTTCAGTCTATTGTCAGTTGAATTTCATTACAACTGCTGTTATCAAGGTCACCATTGATCTCCAAATTGCTATATTCAAAGACCAATTTTTTCTGTCCTCATTTCATTTAACCTCTAATAAATCTTTAGTAAAACTGACTATGTTCTTATGCTTGAGGCACTTTGTCTTCCAGAACATAGCTTTTTCATTTTATTTCTACCTCTCTGAACACTCAGTACCCTTTGCTGGCTTTTCTATAACTATTTGTAAAAATACCACCCAGCATTAACTTTTGCTTATTATTTTTTTTAATATTTATACTTCCCTTCTCGGTGATTTCATTAAATCTCCCTTCTTCAAAGAACTTTCACAGGCTGGTGTCTGCCATATGTATTTTCCTAACCCTGACATCTTTATGAAATTCAAATTCTTATATTCACATGCCTATTCAGTATTTCAGAGGGATCTAATTCAATATGTACAAAATAGAACTACTATTATTTACCCTAAATGTGTTGTTCTTGCAGTTTTCCCATACTAATAAATGAACATTTACAAACAAAATCCATATTTGATTATAGCCATATCTGATCATTATTAACACTTTCTTTGTTACTTTCTGTGTCCAACTACTGCTGTCTCTACACTAGCTTATTGCAAGAACTTCCTAACTCTTTTTCCAAAAATTGAGACTGGGTCTCGCCCTGTTGCCCAGGCTGAAGTGCAGTGTCATGATTATAGCTCACTGAAACCTCAACCTTCTAGGTTCGAGCAATCCTCCCACCTCAGCTTCCTGAGTAGTTGAGACTACAGGCATGTGATAGCACACTTGGCTAATTTGTAAAATTTTAATGGCGATGGGGTCTCACTATGTTGCCCAGGCTGCTCTCAAACTCCAGGCCTCAAGTGATCTTCCCACTGTGGCCTCCTAAAGTGCTGGGATTACAGGCATGAGCCACTGTGCCAGGCCCAACTCTTAAATTACTGATGCCTTTGCCTTTCTTACATATGTTTTCTGCAGAGGAACTAGAATGATTCTGTTAAATACAAAATAAATCACGTGATTCATTTATTCAAAACTCTTAAATGTTTTCTCATCTCACTTGGCAAAAGAAAGAGCTCTTATAATTGTCAAAGCAAAACTGACACTAAAGTTAAACTGGCAAGGACGATTTCATTCAAGGCTATTGCAATAGAGGAGATAGCCTGAACTCAATTCCAAGGAATTAAAGGTAAGATGGTTTTTAAGCACTGTGATTAGCTCATGAAAATGTACTAGAGAATGTTAGGCTATCTGTGTTTGCTAATGGTCATCATTCAAGGAAATAGTAAGGCTCTCATATCTTTATGACAGCAGGTAGTTTTGCAACTCAGAACAAAACAATTACCAAAGTTAGACTTCTACAACTCTTACAAAATTGGGCCCATAGGAATGTTATTTTCCTTGATGGTTATATTTCAAAATAATAGCTCACAAGTCCTTGAAAAAGACATTCCTGGTTATTTTAAATAGCAAGAAGCTCTATAAAAGAATTTTCACCTCAAATGGCAGAGAAAGGATTTACAATTACAAGTTTCTTAAGTAAATAATCTAAGAAAAGACAGGTCAAGAGCCTGAAAATTAGGAAGAAGGCTGTCTAAATTGTAATCGAGTGGAAAAAACTTTAAGGCTGTCTTAGTCACAATGATTTACAAGGCACATGATTATAGTTTTTCAGCTTACCTGTCTCATCTAATGTCTAACTGAACATACTTTTACTCATTGTGCCTTACTGTTCCTTGAATACACCAAACGTATACTTCCCTAGGGCTTTTGTACTTACTGTTCCCTCCATCTGAAATGTCCATGGTTGAATATTTCTGTAGATTGCATTTGTCTTTCTTTTAGTTTTCCCTTAGATGTTATCTTCTCAGAGAGATGGTCTCAAGTCGGTGCTATCTAAAATTGCATCCCTGACTCTTCCTGGTTCATTTACTTTTTACATTTTGCTCTTTATCACTGAATGTGCTACATATTCTGATTGTTTTCCTTTTTTTTATTTTTTACAATTTTTAAGTTAATAGTGTTTAACTTTGATAATGTTAGAAATGTCTGCCTGTGTTGTTCATTACTATGTTGTCAGTGACTCTCACAACTGGGAGTGTAACAGATATTTGATGAAAGAATGAATGAATGTGAAGAAGACAGACTTTGAATTGAGATCTCTAGTTTAGAGTTCTAATCTTCTCAATTACTTGACTTTTAAAAACTTGCTTAATTTACTAATTTTCTTCATTCATTTAAAATAAGAAGCATCACCTGAAGAATCTTAAATGACTTACCAATTCTTTTAACAATTTGTAGCACTTAGTACCAAGATACCTTTTTATCATTTCACATATTTTAGCTTTTATTCTTCATTCTCTGTGTTGTTACTATTATAGTCACTATATTAGAAATGAGAAAATTGCGATATAACAATATGTGATTGAAGTCATATATCTAGTAAAAATGAGAAACTTGATACTACACTGTCAACTCCATAGTATATGCTAAGTGATGATTTTATGAGACTATATGTTTACATACTTTGATTTTTTCTTAAATATTGCACTTTATTTCTTATTACTATTAATATGATCAGTAGGTGTTTGCTTAAAGTATCTACTATGAATATATAATGTGTGTTTATACATATTCATATATACATATATACACATATATTTATATATACAGTTACCTATATATGTATGCATTAGCTTTATATATACATTTACCTATATACATGTATATGTATATATAGTAAATGTACACATATAAAGTATGTATATATGTATATATATAAAGTAAACGTACGTAGTTAAGACATAGTCAAGTTGAATTCTACATTGAGTTTTGGAGAGTAAAGTTATCTCAGAGTTTATCAATCCAAGAGATAAGTCAGCTGAGTTTTCAAAATTCTGCCCTGACAATCATTGGCTCAGGATAAGCAAAGGAAAGGTAAACTGCCATGTACTTTGAAACCTCTGTGCATGAGTCGTATGAGTCTGAAATAACTCTAGTGACTCCAGGGATGTCTTCTGATAATGGTATGCTGCCACTCCTTAGAAGCTGAGGAACTGTCCAGAAATGCTAAAAAGAATCCATTGGATTGGATTTCTGTTGGAGATATCCAAATGAGAAAGCTCTGTTACTGTTTTTTTTTTTTTTTTTTTCAGAAGTCTCTATATACTACAGTATTTAGTACCCATATACTATGGTTACAGTATCTCTGTGTCATAGTGAGATCCCAGGAGAGATTTTTATTATATAACTATGTCTCTGCTTCCACAGTAGTGCTCATCTTTGAAAACTGGACTTAATATTTCTGAAGACAGCATTTTACACTATCATAAATTGTTTTTGCCACAGTTTGTGAAGTGAGAAACAGGAAGTAGCATGTGGCACTGAGCAACTTAAAATCTGCTTTTGTCTCCTCAATACAAAGAGGAATGTCTATCAAATTTCAATTTTAGAGTTTACTTGCTCTACTTTCTCAACCAGTTTCACAGACAAGCAATTTTCCAGTGATGTCCCAAGTGGAAAAGTAAAATACTTTACCATTTTTTTTGACAACTGGATAAAATCAGCTATCAGTGGCTTATTCATGATCATTCCTAATTTTTTTCTGACTTTCCAGCTATATCCAGTAAAAACTACTTATATGTCCAACAATAAAGTGGTATTGAGTGATTTGATCATTTGTACCCTATCTTCCCTAGAATTTCATTAAATGCCTGAAGTTATTTTCTCACCATTGTGGAATGGAGTTAACTTTTCTTAAATAATACTGCACATTTACCTCTGTTTTCTTTGTAAAAATAGATCTTTGATGATATAATGTCTAGTATATCTTCACATATGCCAATTCTTGAGGTAATGAATAACTAAAACCATATATATTAATAAGTAAAACAAACAATAATAATCAAATACATAATTACAGACTACAAATAAATAGATAAACAAATATAATTATTTCATTTTATTAGTTATAGAGTGAAACCACATCTAATTTTGGGAACATTTATCTAATTTGCATATAATTTCCTTAATTCAAATGTCTGGCACTCTATATTTTTTGTATATAATTATATTAACAATTGAAACACATGCATAACATTTTTAATTGATTTTTAGAGCTATTTTAGGTTTACATAAAAATTGAACAGAAAGTATAGAGGTTTTACATACTCTTTCCTGCCCATTTCTTCTTATTTTTAACATTTTGCCGGGGTGTGGTAAACTTGTTAAAATTGATGAACCAATGTTGATACATATTATTGATGTAAAGTCCATAGTTTAATTAGCATCACTCTTTGTGACATACAATGTTATGCATAGTGTTATCAATTTACCATTATTGTATCATACAGAATAGTTTCACTACACTGAAAGTGCTTTGCATTCCACCTATTCAACAATTCTTCTGTCTCCCATAACCCCCAGCAACCACTGATCTTTTCACTGTTGCCATAGTTGCAACTATTAATGTATCATATTTTCATTAATGACTTTTACATTCTTTACATGCCTTCAAATAAGTTGATCAAGAGAATTAAGGCTTTGATTTAAAGACTGATTGTGACCCAGACTAAAATGTTGTCTAGTCAGAAAATACGATTCATTTGTTTCCTTTTACCCCTTTATGACTGGAATCTTGGCCATTTGATATGTGTCTTGGTGAAAATTCCACAGTAGAAAATGAAATAAAAGATATGAAAACTTACTTGAGAAAAAACTAGGAGGTAAGAAACTATTTCCAGGAGACAGAAAACCAGCAGTGATTCAAGTCCTTTTGGAAGTCTGTCTAGTGAAACAAGATAGCAATGTGATGACTAAGACAGCAAAACCATGGATGAATAAAATAGGAAACAAGAAACACATATTTTTAAATCCAAAGCACCAAAAGGAGGATTTTATCTGTAGACCAATTGAAAAAGGATGAGATGTGCTGTGAATCATTTGTCTCTTACATGAAGAACCCATCTGTTTAGAGATAAAGCAAATTGAATAAAAAGCACCAATGGGACAGCTTCAAGATGGCTGACTAGATGCAGCTAGAAAGTGCCTCCCCTATTGGGACAGACTGAGATTTCCACTAAATCAACACAATTTGAAGAGATCTTCAGAAGGAAAACACCAAATGTAAATGAAAAAAAGACACCGATTTCTAGGCAGAAGAGCCAGGATTCTGGTAACCCCGCGTGGGGTTCCTGAATGCTAGGACTGCTTCTTGGCCCCAAATTGCTCCTGGGGAAGAGGTGAGTGAAAAGACTGCCACTCTTGCCATAGACCTCTGGGATCCTAGCTGCAGGGGACCCCACAAAATCCATGGACGTTTGAGCTGGCAGAAGGAATCTCCTCCGAGATCAAAGAGAGGGAGAGAAAGAGAGAGAGCTGAAACAGGCACAAAGCCATGAATATTTGTGTAACAGACAGCTCTGGTAGAGCCCAACCATAAATACACATCCCCCAGGGCTCCCCATCTCACTCTTAGAGGCTACTAGTCTCAGTTAATCAGCAGAACGGTAGAAAGCAGGGCCAACTTATCCCTGGGATGGGGCGCATCTGTCCTGAAGGACCACCTCCCTTCCAGGTCTTCCCAGGGCTCCCGTCTGGCTGCCCCGCAGAAATATGTACATAGTGCAACATTTTCTGCCTAGCCTGGGTGCATTGCTCCACCAGAGTGCATTTAAGCAGCCTGGTAACATTTTGGAAGTCCCAGCACAACCAGAATCCAACACTGAAGAGGGAGCTACAAGAAGGTCCTGGCATACCAGGGCTACAGCCCATGGCTCAGGAGTGCTGAACCAAGACCTGTGTCTGGTACTTCAGTGAGAGAGGAGCCCACATTATTAGAAAACTGGTAGGGGTGAGTTGCACAGGTGTGTGGGCTGGTGTGGCATGACTCCCTTCACAGAGCTGATCCTTGCCAGACTTCTGCCTGAGGGATCTCTAAAGCCCACAACATCTAACAACAACAATAAATTGAAGGCAGAGTGCTAGGGATTGGAGATGCTCCCTCCAAGACCCACGAGTGGACCTGATGAGGGGTTACCTCTCTCTCACTGTCACTGCTGAGCACAGCTGCCAACAGGAGTATACAAAAGTGAGCCATACACCTGAGTACAGGCCTGTCTACTGCTGATTGCTGTCAAGTGTCATCTACTGGATCACAGTCTAAACTAAAACACCAAAAAAATAAAAAATAAAAAATAAATTGCTAATACTCCTCTGTGTGGAAGGAAAGGCAAGAATTCAACAACAAATAAAGACTCTATATAGAGTCTTAGCCTTCTGAAGACTAAGAAAGCCAACTGAAGATATTCAGTTTATACCATAGTTAAAGGAACACCAACACTTCCAGATGAGGAAGGAATCAGCTTAAGAAAGTCAGGGTGTCGCTTATCCCTAAACAAGCCCAATAGCTTCCCAGCAATGGTTTTTAACCAGTCTGAAATGTCTGAAATTACAGATATAGAATTCAGAATCTGGATGGCAAGGAAGCTCATCAAGGTTCAGGAGAAACCTGAAATTCAGTGCAAGGAAGCCAAGTAATCCAGTAAAACAACTCAAAAGCTGAAGGATGAAATCACCAGTTTAAGAAAACCCCAAACTGAATTCTTGTCATAATACAATTGAAAGTATGAACAGCAGAGTAGATGAAGCTGAGGAAAGAATCTCACAGCTCAAAAACCAATTCTTTAAATCAACTCAGTCAGGCAGAAATAAAGAAAAAAGAACTAACAAAAATGAACAAAACCTTTAGGAAATATGGAGTTTTGTAAAGAGATCAAATTGATAATTCATTGGCATTCCTGACAGAGAAGGAGAAAGAATAAACAACCTGGAAAGTATATTTGAGAATATAGTCTATCAAAATGTCCCTAGTCTCACTAGACAGGTTGACATGCAAATCCAAGAAATACAGAGAACTCCAGCTGGATACAATTCCAGATAACCATCCCTGAGGCACATGGGCATCAGATTCATAATGGTCAACACAAAAGAAAAAAAAATCATAAAAGTAGCTAGAGAAAAGGGGAAGGTCACTTGTAGAAGGAACCCCCTCAGGCTAGCAGTAGATGTCTCAACAGAAACCCTACAAGCCAAAAGAGATTGGGAACCAATTTTCAGCACCCTTAAAGAAAAGAAATTCCAGCAAAGAAATTCTTGTCCCAACAAACTTAGTTTCATAAGTGATGAAAAACTAAAATTCTTATCAGACAAGCAAATGCTGAATGAACACATTTCTACTAGACCAGCCTTACAAGAGATGTTTAAGGGAGTGTTAAATGTGGAATCAAAAGAATGACACCTGCTACCACAAAAACACACTTACGCACATAGCCCAGAGGCACTATAAAGCACCTATCCAATCAGATCTACATAACAACCAGCTAATAACACAAGATGGCAAAGATCATACATATCAATTTTAGCCATGAATGTAAATGAGCTAAACACCCCTCTTAAAAGACACAGAGTGGCAACCTGGATAAAAAGACAGAACCCAACCATCTGTTCTTTTCAAGACACCCATCCCATGTGTAATGACACTTAGAGGCTTAAAGTTAAAGGATTAAGAAAGATCTACCATGTAAAAAAAGAGCAAAATTCACTGTTCTTATATCAGTAAAACAGACTTTAAACCATTAAAAATTAAGAAAAACAATAAAGGCCATTACATAATTATAAAAGGTACAAACCAACAAGAAACTTTAATATCCCAAATATGTACATGCCCAACATTACAGAACTCAGATTTATAAAACAAGTTCTTCTTGGCCTACAAAAAATCTTAAAAAGCTGCAGAATAATATTGGGAGGCTTCAACGCCTCACTGAGAGTGTTATGCAGATCACTGAGGTAGAAAACTAACAAGGAAACTCTGAACTTCAACTCGACACTTGACCAGTTGGACCTAATAGACATCTCCAGACAATCCACTTAGCAATCACATAATATACATTCTTCTCATCTGCACATGGAACATTCTAAGATGAACCACATGTTCAGTCATAAAGCAAGACTCAATAAATTCAAAAAAATTAAAATCACACTAAGCCCACTTTCAGGCCTCAACATAATAAAAATAGAAATCAATATCAAGAAGATCTCTCAAAACTATCTAAGTACATTGGAATTTATGTTGGAATTAAATCACTTAACCCTGAGTGAACATTGGGTGAATAACTCCTGAGTGAACACTAAAATTAAGGCAGATATTTTTTAAAATGGCCGTACTGCCAAAGCAATTTACACATTCAATACTACACCTATCAAACTACCAATGTCATTCTTCACGGAATTATATAAAAAACTATTCTAAAATTCATATGAAAACGAAAGAGAACCTCAATAATCAAAGAAATACTAGGCAAAAGGAACAAGCTGGAGGCATCACACTACCTGACTTCAAGCTATGCTATAAAGCTACCACAACCAAAAGAGCATAGTAATGGTACAAGAACAGACAAATAGAACAATTGATAAGAATAGAAAATACAGAAATTAAGCCATACATCTACAATTATCTGATCTTTGACAAGACTGACAAAAACAAGCTACAGGGAATAACTGGCTAGCCATTGCCAAAGACTGAAGCTGGACTCCTACCTTTCGCCGTATACAAAAATTAACTCAAAATGAACCAAATACTTAAATGTATTACCTAAAAGTATAAAAATACTAAAATACAACTTAAGAAATACTATTTTCAACATTGGCCTTGGCGAAGAATTTTTGGCTAAGTCCCCCATAAGTAATTGCAACAACAACAACAACAACAGCAGCAGCAACAACAAAACAAGTGAGACCTAGTTAAACCAAAGATCTTCTACACAGCAAAAGAAACTATCAACAGAGTAAACAGACAACCTACAGAATGGGGGAAGATATTCATAAACTATGCATCCAAGAAAGACCTAATATCCAGAATATACAGGGAAGTGAAACAAATCAACAAGGGAAAATTAGCCCCATTGAAAAACGGACAAAGGATGTGAACAGACGATTCTTGAAAGAAAACATACAAGTGGTCAAAGAACGTAAAAAAAAAAAAAAAAAAAAAAAAAAAAAAAATGCTCTGTATCATTAATCATCAGAGAAATGTAAATCAAAACCGCAGTGAGATACCATCTCACAAAAGTCAGAATGGCTATTATTAAAGAGTAAAAAAAAACAACAGATGCTGATGGGGTTGTGAGGAAAAGGGAATGCTCATACACTGTTAGTGGGAATGTAAATTAGTTCAGCCACTGTGGAAACCAGATTGGAACTTATAACAGAGCTTATCATATAATTTTAGTCATTAAAAAAGAACTACCATTCAACCCAGCAATCCCATTGCTGGGTATATACCTAAAGGAAAATAAATCATTCTACTAAAAGGACACATTTACTCATATATTCATCAATGCGCTATTCACAATAGCAAAGACATGGAATCAACATAAATTCTCATCAACCTTGAAATGGATAAAGAAAATGTGGTACATATGCACCATGGAATGCTGTACAGTCATTCAAATGAATGAAATCATGGCCTTTGCAGCAACATGAATGCAGCTGGGGGCCATAATCCTAAGTAAATTTATTCAGGAACAGAATACCAAATACCACTCTCACTTATAAGTGAGAGCTAAACATTGAACACACATGGACATAAACATGGAAACAACAGACATGCAGACCGCTAGAAAGGGTATGCAGAAAGAGGAAAGTGAGTTGAAAAACTACCTATCAGACACTTTTCTCACTACCTGGGTGGTAAGGTCTGTGATGGTTAATATTGTATCAACTTGATTGGATTGAAGGATGCCAAGTATTGTTTCTGGCTGTTTCTGTTGGGGGTGTTGCCCAAGGAGATTAACATTTGAGTCAGTGGACTGGAAGAGGAAGATCTGTCGTCAGTGTGAGTGGGAAACATCCAAACCACTACCAGTGTGGCTAGAAAAAGCAGGCAGAAGAAGGTGGAATAAGCTGGCTGCTGAGTCTCCTGGTTTTTATATGTCTCCCATGTTGAATGCTTGTGCCGTTGAACATCAAACTCCAAGTTATTTGACTTTAGGACTCTTGGACTGTCACCAGTGGCTTGCCAGCATCTCTTGGGCCTTTCGTCATAGACTGAAGGCTGCACTGTCAGTTTCCCTAATTTTGAGGCTCTTGGACTCAGAATGAGCCACTACTGCCTTCCTTGCTCCTCATCTTGCAGACAGCCTATCGTGTGACTTCACTTTGTGATTGTGTAAGTCAATTCTCCTTAATAAACTCCCTGTCATATATACATGTATCCTATTAATTCTGTCCCTCTGAAGAACCCTGACTAATACAGGATTCATAACCCAAATGTCAGCATCATGCAATATTCTTATGTAACAAACTTGCACTTGTACTTGCATATCTAAAATATTTTTTAATTGATAATTTAGTTTCGCTTGCTATATCATGTTTTTCTCTTAAGTAGAAATTTTATTGTGTAAAAAATTAAATGTTAGGTCAGTAGAGAAATAAATTATCAGAGGCTCTAAAATTGTGTAGGAAAAGTGGATTACATTTGTATGATAGTAAAAATTTAAATAAAATAATGTGAATTGGAAACACATTAATTTTAAAACTTTTTAGACTATACATAAATAAATTAAAATGTATTTCAAAAATTATAGTCAGCACTGTAAATTTGAAAAATTTGTGAATTTTAATTTATTTTCACTTTTATATTAATAATTATATAACAGTTTACTTATATATTCCATATTAAACTTTAAAAATGGACAAATAATAAAAATTATCAATTGAATACATGGCCCAAAATTATATTACCTTGACTAAAATGGGAAAAGATATTGACAATGCAATGATACTTTCTTGATTTACAGCTACATGGAATAGCATGAATTAAACTTATCAAGACAATGTTGAGCAAAAAGAGAAATTAAATGATAATATTTTTAAAAGGTAAAATTATGACTCATGCAAATATAAAATGAATATATACCAAAGATTTATTTAACTCCATAACTAATGAATACACTAGTAGTAAGTTAAAAGAAGGATTTAGAGTACTAAACATTTGGAAATGTCTAAACAGATACAAAAGTTCTTTATTTGAAAGGAAGGATTTCTGGAAGAAATCAAGTTTTTCCTCAGCAGATAAATCATTTGAATATTTATGAATTAAGGTCAATTTTATTGCAAGAAGTTATTTATCATTTACAAAATTGCAAAACTCTTAAAAACAGTGGAAGACTAAGATAACCTGGGAGATTGAACTAGAAAGAACATTCAATAATCTTCTTTATTTTCCCATTTTACTTATTCACATTATTTTCTGGACAGGCAAAATAAGGTTGATTAATCTCTTTTATTTTGGTAAGAGTATGACTTAGCAAATATAATTTTTTAAGTTTATTTTATAAATCCAGGGCCATGCAACACTGAACAATTGAACAATTCCTTGGGCCAAAAAATTGATACCCAATGTTATGACCTACAAAAACTAAGATAATAGATGGGTATTGTTTAATCCACTAATCAGACATAATTTGATATGCACAATAAATAAATAATATGCATAGATATCTGTATTTGTATGAAATTCCATGTGTAAGTCCTTAGTCCTTTACACATTCATATTTAAAAAATAGCCTAAAGTTGTTAGACTGAATGTAACTATAGTGACAAAGTAAAAATTTTAAACAATAAATGAAATTTTGACTAACAATACTATTCTGCAATTTCCCAATATCATCACATGAAACATTACAGTTTCCCTGATCAATATAGGAATATTTGACAAAACTTTTTCATAAGAATCTTGATTATTTTTTCCTGAGGTTAAAAATAAATGATGAAGAAAGTTAAGGGCATTAATAAATCTCCAGGGACAATCTATAAAACATACAATTTCTAAAATATTTTTACTAGTGACATTTTATCTACAAAATTTAACCTAGGAAAACTATCTATTGTGACTAAATAACTGTATCCATGCAACTTTTGTAATAAAACACATCAAACACAGGCAACTATTTCTATTATCTCTTTTTAAAAGGTGAAAAAATAATGTTTGTAATTTCCCAAGGCACTTATGAAAATTTAAAGATAGGGAGTGGTCCCAAGATGGCCGAATAGGAACAGCACCAGTCTACAGCTCCCAGCGTGAGCAATGCAGAAGATGGGTGATTTCTACATTTCCAACTGAGGTGTCGGGTTCATCTCACTGGGACTTGTCAGACAGTGGGTACAGGACAGTGGGTGCAGCCCACTGAGCGTGAGCCAAAGCAGGGTGAGACATTGCCTCATGCAGGAAGCACAAGGGGTCAGGGGATTCCCTTTCCTAGCCAAGGCAAGCTGTAACAGACGGCACCTGGAAAATTGAGTCACCCCCACACTAATACTGAACTTTTCCAATGGTCTTAGCAAACAGCACATCAGGGGATTATATCCTGCGCCTGGCTCAGAGAGTCCCAGGCCCACGCAGCCTTGCTCCTTGCTGGCACAGCAGTCTGAGATCGAACTGCAAGACGGCAGTGAGGCTGGGTGAGGGGTGCCCGCCGTTGCTGATGCTTCAGTGGTAAACAAAGTAGCCAGAAAACTCGAACTATGTAGAGCCCACCTCAGCTCAAGGAGGCCTGCCTGCCTCTGCAGATTCCACCTTTGGGGGCAGGGCATAGCTGAACCAAAGGCAGTAGAAACCTCTGCAGACGTAAATGTCCCTGTCTGACAGCTTTGAAGAGAGTAGTTGTTCTCCCCGCATGGAGTTTGAGATCTGAGAATGGACAGACTGCCTCCTCAAGTGAGTCCCTGACCCCCGAGTAGCCTAACTGAGAGTCACCCCCCAGTAGGGGAAGACTGATACCTCACACGGCCAGGTATCCTTCTGATATGAAGCTTCTAGAAGAACAATCAGGCACCAACATTTGTTGTTCAGCAATATTTGCTGTTCTGCAGCCTCCACTGCTGATACCCAGGCAAACAGGGTCTGGAGTGGACCTTCAGCAAACTCCAACAGACCTGCAGCTGAGGATCCTGATTGTTAGAAGGAAAACAAATAAACAGAATGGACATCCACACCAATACCCCATCTGTACGTCACCATCATCAGAGACCAGAGGTAGATAAAACCACAAAGATGGGGATAAAACAGAGCAGAAAAGCTGAAAATTCTAAGACTCAGAGCACCTCTCCCCCTCCAAAGGAACACAGCTCCTCACCAGCAATGGAACAAAGCTGGATGGAGAATGACTTTGACGAGTTGAGAGAAGAAGACTTCGGATGATCCAACCTCTCTGAGCTAAAGGAGGAAGTTCGAACTCATCATAAAGAAGTTAAAAACCTTGAAGAAAGATTAGATGAATGGCTAACTAGAATAACCAGTGTAGAGAAGTCCTTAAATGAACTGATGGAACTGAAAACCATGGCACGAGAACTACATGATGAATGCACAAGCTTCAGTAGCCGATTTAATCAACTGAATCGGTTTGTTGATTCAGGGTATCAGTGATTGAAGCTCAAATGTAAGAAGTGAAGTGAGAAGAGAAGTTTAGAGAAAAAAAGAGCAAAAGGAAATGAACAAGAAAGATGAATAAATATGGGACTATGTGAAAAGACCAAATTTATGTCTGATTGGTGTACCTGAAAGTGACAGGGAGAATGGAATCAAGTTGGAAAGCACTCTGCAGGATATTACCCAGGAGAACTTCCCCAACCTAGCAAGGCAGGCCAACATTCAAATTCAGAAAATCCAGAGAACACCACAAAAATACTCCTTGAGAAGAGCAACTCCAAGACACATAATTATCAGATTCACCAAAGTTGAAATGAAGGAAAAAATGTTAAGGGCAGTCAGAGAGAAAGGTTGGGTTACCCTCAAAGGGAAGCCCATCAGACTAACAGTGGATCTCTCAGCAGAAACTCTACAAGCCAGAATAGAGTATGAGCCATTTTCAACATTCTTAAAGAAAAGAATTTTCAATGCAGAATTTCATATCCAGACAAATTAAACTTCATAAGTGAAGGAGAAATAAAATCCTTTACAGACAAACAAAGGCTTGGAGATTTTGTCCCCTTCAGGCCTACCCTACAAGAGCTCCTGAAGGAAGCACTAAACATGGAAAGGAACAACCAGTAGCAGCCACTGGAAAAACATGCCAAATTGTAAAGACCATTGATGCTAGGAAGAAAATCCATCAACCAAAGAACAAAATAACCAGCTAACATCATAATGACAGGATCAAATTTACACATAACAATATTAAACAAATGTAAATGTGCTAAATGCTCCAATTAAAAGACACAGACTGGCAAATTGGATAAAGAGTCAAGACCCATCAGTGTGCTGTATTCAGGAGACCAATCACATGTGCAGAGACACACATAAGCTCAAAATAAAGGAATGGAGAAAGATCTACCAAGCAAATGGAAAACTAAAAAAGGCAGGGGTTGCAATCCTAGTCTCTGATGAAACAGACTTTAAAAGAGACAAAGAAGGCCATTACATAATGGTAAAGGGATCAATTGAACAAGAAGAACTAACTATCCTAAATATATATGCATCCAGTACAGGAGCACCCAGATTCAAAAAACAAGTCCTTAGAGAACTACAAAGAGACTTAGACACCCACCCAATAATAATGGGAGACATTAACACCCTACTGTCAACATTAGACAGATCAACCAGACAGAAAATTAAAAAGGATATCCAGGAATTGAACTCAGCTCTGCACCAAGTGGACTTAATAGACATCTACAGAACTCTACACCCCAAATCAACAGAATATATATTCTTCTCAGCACCACATCACACTTATTCCAAAATTGACCACATAGTTGGAAGTAAAGCACTCCTCAGCAAATGTAAAAGAACAGAAATGACAACAAACTGTCTCTCAGACCACAGAGCAATGAAACTAGAACTCAGGAATAAAAAGCTCACTCAAAACTGCTCAGTGACATGGAAACTGAACAACCTGCTCCTGAATGACTACTGGATACATAACAAAATGAAGGCAGAAATAAAGATGTTCTTTGAAACCAATGAGAACAAAGACACAACATACCAGAATCTCTGGGACCCATTTATTCAGTGTGTAGAGGGAAATTTATAGCACTAAATGCCCACAAGAGAAAGCAGTAAAGATCTAAAACTGACACCCTAACATCACAATTAAAAGAACTAGATAAGCAAGAGTAAACATATTCAAAAGCTAGCAGAAGGCAAGAAATAACTAAGATCAGAGCAGAACTGAAGGAGATAGAGACACAAAACACCCTTCAAAAAAATCAATGAATCCAGGAGATTGGTTTTTGAAAAGATCAACAAAAATGATAGAATGCTAGCAAGACTAATAAAGAAGAGAAGAGAGAAGAATCAAATAGACACAATAAAAAAATGATAAAGGGAATATCACCACCGATCCCACAGACTATCATCAGAGAATGCTATAAACACCTCTATGCAAATAGACTAGAAAATCTAGAAGAAATGGATAAATTCTTGGACACATAAACCCTCTCAAGACTCAACCAGGAAGAAGTTGAATCCATAACTAGACCAATAACAGGCTCTGAAATTGAGGCAATAATTAATAGCCTACCAACCAAAAAAAGTCCAGGACCAGACGGATTCACAGCCGAATTCTACCAGAGGTACAAGGAGGAGTTGGTACCATTCCTTCTGAAACCATTCCAATCAATAGAAAAAGAGGGAATCCTCCCCAACTCATTTTATGAGGTCAGCATCATCCTGATACTAAAGCCTGGCAGAGACACAGCAAAAAAAAAGAGAATTTTAGACCACTATCCCTGATGAACATCAATGCAAAAATCCTCAATAAAATACTGGCAAACTGAATCCAGGAGCATATCAAAAAGCTTATCCACCATGATAAACTGGTCTTCATCCCTGGGATGTAAGGCTGGTTCAACATACGCAAATCAATAAACGTAATCCAGCATATAAACAGAACCAAAGACAAGAAACACATGATTATCTCAATAGATGCAGAAAAGACCTTTGACAAAATTCAACAGCCCTTCATGCTAAAAATTCTCAATAAATTAGGTATTGATGGGACGTATCTCAAAATAATAAGAATTATTTATGATGAACCCATAGCCAATATAATACTGAATGGGCAAAAACTGGAAAGATTCCCTTTGAAAACTGGCACAAGACAGGGATACTCTCTCTCACTACTCCTATTCAACATAGTGTTGGAAGTTCTGGTCAGGGCAATCAGGCAGGAGAAAGAAATAAAGGGTAATTCTAGTAGGAAAAGAGTAAGTCAAATTGTCTCTGTTTGCAGATGACATTATTGCATATTTAGAAAAACCCATTGTCTTAGCCCAAAATCTCCTTAAGCTAATGAGCAACTTCAGCAAAGTCTAAGGATACTAAATCAATGTGCAAAAATCACAAGCATTCCTATACACCAATAACAGACAAACAGAGAGCCAAATCATGAGTGAACTCCCATTCACAATTGCTTCAAAGAGAATAAAATATCTAGGAATCAAACTTACAAGGAATGCGAAGGACCTCTTCAAGGAGAAATACAAACCACTGCTCAGTGAAATAAAAGAGAACACAAACAAATGGAAGAACATTCCATGCTCATGGATAGGAAGAATCAATTCATGAAAATAGTCGTACTGCCCAAGGTAATTATAGATTCAATGCCATCCCCATCAAGCTAGCAATGACTTTCTTCACAGAATTGGAAAAAAAACAAAAACAAAAACAAAAAAACTACTTTAAAGTTCATATGGAGCCAAAAGAAAAAAAGGCCGCATTGCCAAGGCAATCCTAAGTCCGAAGAACAAAGATAGAGGCATCACACTACCTAACTTCAAACTATACTACAAGACTACAGCAACCAAAACAGCATGGTACTGGTACCAAAACAAATATATAGACCAATGGAACAGAGCAGAGCCCTCAGAAACAATACCACACATCTAGAATCATCTGATCTTTCACAAACCTGACAAACACAAGAAATGGGGAAAGGATTCCCTATTTAATAAATGGTGCTGGGAATACTGACTAGCCATACGTACAAAGCTGAAACTGAATCCCTTCCTTACACCTTATACAATAATGAATTCAAGATGGATTAGAGACTTACATGTTAGACCTAAAACCATAAAAACCCTAAAAGAAAACCTAGGCAATACCATTCAGGACATAGGCATGGGCAAGAACTTCATGTCTAAAACACCAAAGCAATGGCAACAAAAGCCAAAATTGACAAATGGGATCTAATGAAACTAAAGAGCTTTTGCACAGCAAAACAAACTACCATCAGAGTGAACAGACAACCTGCAGAATGGGAGAAAATTTTTGCAAATCTACTCATCTGGCAAAGGGCTAATATCCAGAATCTACAAAGAACTCAAACAAATTTACACACAAAAAAACAAACAACCCCATTGAAAAGTGGGTGAAGGATACGAGCAGACACTTCTCAAAAGAAGACATTTATGCCGCCAACAGACACATGAAAAAATGCTCATCATCACTAGCCATCAGAAAATGCAAATCAAAACCACAATGAGATACCATCTCACACCAGTTAGAATGGTGATCATTAAAAAGTCAGGAAACAACAGGTGCTGGAGAGGATGTGGAGAAATAGGAACACTTTTACATTGTTGGTGGGACTGTAAACTAGTTCAACCATTGTAGAAGACAGTGTGGTGATTCCTCAAGGATCTAGAACTAAAAATACCATTTGACCCAGCCATCCCATTGCTGGGTATACACCCAAAGGATTATAAATCATGCTGCTATAAAGACACATGCACGTATGTTTATTGCAGCACTATTCACAATGGCAAAGACTTGGAACCAACCCAAATGTCCATCAATGATAAACTGGATTAAGAAAATGTGGCACATATGCACCATGGAATACTATGCAGCCATAAAAAAGGATGAGTTCATGTCCTTTGTAGGGACATGGATGAAGCTGGAAACCATCATTCTCAGCAAACTATCACAAGGACAAAAAACTAAACACCGCATGTTCTCACTCATAGGTGGGAATTGAACAATGAGAACACTTGGACACAGGAAGGGGAACATCACACACCTGGGCCTGTCATGGGGTTGCAGGAGGGGGGAAGGATAGCATTAGGAGATATACCTAATGTGAATGATGAGTTAATGGGTGCAGCACACCAACATGGCACATGTATACATATGGAAGAAACCTGCACTTTGTGCACACGTACCCTAGAACTTCAAGTATAATAATAATAATAAGGAAAATTTAAAGGTGATTTTAGATATAAATAAAAGATATTCTGAAAGCTATTTTTTTCTTTCTTTCCTTCCTTTTTATAAATTTTGAATCTGATCTTTAAAAGGCTATGAAAATCCCCAAAAAAGTTGTGAGAAGAGAATGAACACTTAAGGACGTAAGTGTCTGGAACACAGTACTCGGTTACCTATTTAATCAAAACTACTTTGAAACATTTAAATCAAATATGCAAAATAACATCACAGTAAAACCTCAGTTATTTCATAAATAGGAACACTTTATTCTTTGTAAACCTTTTTCTTAAATCATCAAGGACATAAAATCAGCATAAAAACAAGACTATTCTGGTAAAATATGGAATGTCTACTATCTAGAGAGATTAAATGTAAAGTAAAGAATGATTTTCAGTTATAGATGAGGCCATTTATCGGAAGACTAAAGAAGTAAAATAGAGTGAACATTTGTATGATTTTAAAACATGCTATAGCTTCTTTACAAAGGTCATAATATAAATAATACAATTAACTTCATGGTGTCCTTCATTATGCTCTTTTATATTCTGAAACAAATTGATAATTTATTTAAAAATAGTAATTTCTTCTCAGGGGTATATGAAGTCAAAACCAAAAGTGGTTATGTTAATATGTGAGTCATCCACCTTTACTATCTTCAAATAAATCAAGTAGTATTTCTAAGTCTCTTTCTTTTTTCTAATTGATAAACATTGATAGCTGAAATACACATAAACAAAATATCTTCCATATGTATAATAAAAAGCAAGAGTGTAGAGGAGCCTGAATACCACAATTGTTGAGAACCAATCATTTAGGACAATAATAATCTTTTTCCTTGCTAAATGTATTTAAAAAAACAAAATTCATGTATAGTTGTGTTTCTCTGACACTACTGCTCATTCTCAATATCTCAAGAGTTCATAAGGTTTAATCAACATAATGAACTTTATTTCACAGAGATACTGGTGGGACTAAATAATTGAGAATTTTCTCTCTTATACAAACGTTTTAGCAAATTAGCAAAGTTCATAAACCTACATGAGACAGCCCTGCACATCCCTTTTACATCTTCTTAAAGTGATAAAACAAATGTATTTATTAAGAAGATGCAAAAGTATAAAAGTATAGCCTCTGTATAGTGTATAATAGTAAGAATCATATGCAACTAAATATAATTTATGCTTATTAATCAATATTTCATTGCTGTCTTTTGCTTAAAATTTATTTAGGTATCAATGATGACCATTATGTAACTAAACTCAATATCAAACATAAGACCTTTAACTTACTTAAAGATCTTGGAATTTATTTCCAACTGATACATTTCAAAAAATATTTTTGAAAAACAATTTTGTCAGAACAATGATTCAATTGGATTGAACAGAAAATTCTATGCTTTTAATTTTCTTAAAAAAACATGTAGGAGAAATGATAGCTTATTTAATTAGTAGACCCATATGTACTAGTCAGCTTTCAGTCCCATAACAAAATACTATGTTCTGTTTGGGTTAAGCAAGATAAATTAATTTTTACAGAGTTCTGGAGGCTGAGAAGTCTAAGTTCCATGTGATGACTGTTTCAGCTTCTAGTCAGTACTCTCTTCCTGGCTTCCAGAAGATCACCTTTCTGATGTATGTTTTCCTGGCCTGTCCTCAATATGTATCTTCAGCAAATGGGAAAGAGAGATTGATCTTAGTTATCACACTTTCAATGAAGACATTAATCCCATCTTGAGGGTCCCACCTTCTAGACCTCATCTAACTCTAATTATCTTCCAAAGACTCCATCTCCAGATGCCATCACATTGGAGGTTAAGATTCCAACATATGAATTTTGGGAATACACATACATTCAGCCTTAAGGTGTTATAGGTTAATACTTTTGAAAAATCAAAATGAAATATAAAGTTAACACATGCCAAAATCTATGCAACTAATTAATTAATGAGGGAATCAGTCAGATATTACTAGTTCAAAAAAATCAAACAACCACATGTTATAAGCCCATAATGAGTTTTGAAATTAATCTATAAAATATACAAAATTGGCTTCTTCCACAACAGGGTTAGAGTGAGAGGAAAGGAAATTTGGAAAGGTATACCCTGGACACTCAGTTTCTTTTTTTGTTTTATTTATGATCTTTTTAAAACCTATTACAATTACTTCTGACAGAGAATAGAGCCAAAATGTTATTTACAATTCAAATACAATTTTTAACAAAATCTAAAATGATGACAGAAATTATGCTTTTAGAAGTAAGCATATTAACTCTGCATAATAGGGTGAAGTTACTGGAAGTCCGAGGGCCCCTCTGACATGTTGATAATATTTCACTTCCTGATTTAGGTATAAATTATATGGGTATATTAAGTTTATAAAAATTCATTAACGTGTATTTTTCAATACGTACATATTCAATAAAATATTTTAAAAAATGATTTGTTAAATTACATGCTGTTTACAAGAACCTCACTCTATTTTTTTTTCTTTTTTTTAAAATTTATTTACTATTATTATACTTTAAGTTGTAGGGTACATGTGCATAATGTGCAAGTTTGTTACATATGTATACTTGTGCCATGTTGCTGTGCTGCACCCATCAACTCGTCATTTACATCAGGTATAACTCCCAATGCAATCCCTCCCCCCGTCCCCCTCCCCATGATAGGCCCCGGTGTGTGATGTTCCCCTTCCTGAGTCCAAGTGATCTCATTGTTCAGTTCCCACCTATGAGTGAGAACATGCAGTGTTTGGTTTTCTGTTCTTGTGATAGTTTGCTAAGAATGATGGTTTCCAGCTGCATCCATGTCCCTACAAAGGACACAAACTCATCCTTTTTGATGGCTGCATAGTATTCCATGGTGTGTATGTGCCACATTTTCTTAATCCAATCTGTCACTGATGGACATTTGGGTTGGAACTTTTACACTGTTGGTGGGATTGTAAACTAGTTCAACCATTATGGAAAACAGTATGGCGATTCCTCAAGGATCTAGAACTAGATGTACCATATGACCCAGCCATCCCATTACTGGGTATATACCCAAAGGATTATAAATTATGCTGCTATAAAGACACATGCACACGTATGTTTATTGCAGCACTATTCACAATAGCAAAGACTTGGAATCAACCCAAATGTCCATCAAGAACCTCACTCTAAATATAAAGACACAAATAGATTAAAAGTAAGGAGATAGATGGCTGGGCAGAGTGGCTCACAGCTGTATCTCAGCATTTTGGGAGGCTGAGGTGGGAGGATTGCTTGAGTTCAGGAGTTCAAGGCCAGCCTGGGCAACATAGTTATACCCCATCTCATTAAAAAAAAATAAAAAGAGAGAGATAGAGATAGAGAAAGATATAACTGGCTAACTCTAATCAAGGGTAAGATAAAGTACTTGTATTAACTTCAGACAAAGTAGATTTTAGAGCCAGGAAAATTATCAGTTGGTAAAGACAATGGAATGAGACCAAAGAAGTCTCAGTAGAAGTTGTAGCACATTATGTCAGTGTCAAATTATATTTTAACCAAAGAAAACCATGGTGACCTGAGCAAAGTTAATCAGTCGGGTGGAGAACAACAATTTTAGAGATGTGGAAAACAAGTGGGAAAATAATTGTTAATACAACAATGACAATAATAATAGTCATGGCTCTCTTCTTTTGTACTTGCCTGTGCTAAAGATTTTGGTTTATTAAAAGCTGTTCTCAAAACGGACTCTGGTCTTGTATCTTCCACTTCTTTGTCATCCGCTCTCCAAATATTGACTAATTCTGACAGCCTCTCTCAGGAGCTTGTTAAGCTAATTTTATTAGTAGTAAGTTCATGTCTTACAGCTTAATATATGTGTTTTATTTCAAGGAAATCTCTTTTCTGCATAGCATTCTCTATATTTTCTTCTTCACCTCAGTCTTCTAATGATTCCCTAATTGATGTTTTCCATATAAATTCTCAGATTGTTACTCACTTGTACTAACTTTTTGAAGATTTTTCTGAACCTTGGATTCGCTTCTACACAGACAACCATTAGCCTCAAGGCTGCATGTAAATTTGCTCCCATATTTAGCTGTCTGGCCTTGATGTTATCTCTACGTCTAATCTCAGAATTCCTTTGGCTCAGGTTCAGTTGTAACAACACGCTAAACTGCAGGAACAGTTAGGTTCTAACTGAGGAATACCTTCATTTATCCAGATTAACTCTGGTATTCTGCTTCCCTGACCAATAATCCATCCAAAAATTATATCAGAGACTTGAGTGTGAAGTCTCAGTTTAAGATAAACACTTTCATCATTTTATACTCATATGTCCACAATTCTACTCCTAAACGTACACAATGAAATAACACTGGAAATTACTTTAGAACTTTGAATTTCTCAGATCTAATTTTACTATAGACCTTGATAATAACTGCTGAATCACTCACCTGAAATTATGTCTGCTGTCCTAAGATTATTAGTTTTAGTAGAGTTTAGTCTTTCTGTCCTTATTTTAACATTATAAGTACCTCTTGTAATAGTCTTTATACAGAACTTTATAATTTATAACCCCTAGGAATTAGGAAGGTCATATATTTTATCGGTCATATTTTTGTTTTTGTAGATTAATGGTGGCTTAAAAAATGGTTTGCAATATCATGAAACTTAATGTTACAGACAGAAGCTTAACTCAGATCTTCAGATATGGTTTTCTATTGATTAGTGGTTAATATAACAATCTCCTAAAAGACACTTCATATTATTCCATTTCACACTGCTGATAAACACATACCTGAGTCTGGGCAATTTTTAAAATAAAGAAATTTAATTGACTTACAGTCCCAAGTAGCCAGAGAGGCCTTATAATAATGGCTGAAGGTGAAAGGCACATCTCACATGGCGGAAGAAAAGTGAAGAAAACTTGTGCAGAGAAACTCCCCTTTGTAAAACCATCAGATCTTGTGAGAATTATCTGCTATCATGAGAACAGCACGGGAAAGACCTACTCCCATGATTCAATTGCCTCCCACCAGGTCCCTCCCACAAGACACGGGATTTCAAGATGAGATTTGGGTGGAGACACAGGAAAACCATATTATTTCACCACTGGCCCCTCTGAAATCTCATGTCTTCACATTTCAAAACCAATCATGCCTTCCCAACAGTCCCCCAAAGTCTCAACTCATTTCAGTATTAACTCAGAAGTCCACAACCCAAAGTCTCATCCAAGACAAGGCAAGCCCCTTCTGCCTATGGTCCTGTAAAATAAAAAACAAGTTAGTTATTTCCTAGATATAATGAGGGTAAAAGGCATTGGGTAAATACAGCCATTACAAATGGGAGAAATTGGCCGAAACAAAGGGGCTACAGGCCCTATGCAGGTCTGAAATCTAGCAGGGCGGTCAAATCTTAAAGCACCAAAATGATCTCCTTTGACCACATGTCTCACATCCAGGTCACACGTTGCTGCCAGACGCGGATTCCCTTGGTCTTGGGCAGCTCTGCTCCTGTGGCTTTGCAGGGTACAGCCTCCCTCCCAACTACTTTCGTGGGCTGAGTTGAGTGTCTGTGGCTTTTCTAGGTGCATGATGCAAGCAGTCAGTGGGTCTATCATTCTGGGGTATGGAGGACAGTGGCCCTCTTCTCATAGCTCCACTAGGCAGTGACCCAGTAGAGACTCTGTATGGGGGCTCCCACCCCACATTTCCCTTCTGTAATGCCCTAGCAGAGGTTCTCCTCCAGGACCCCAACCTTACAGCAAACTTCTACCTGGGCATCCTGACATTTTCATACATCTCCTGAAATCCAGGTGGAGGTACCCAAACCCCCATTCTTGATTTCCATGCACGTGCAGGCTCAACTCCACATGGAAGATGCCAAAGCTTGAGGCTTACATCCTCTGAAGCTAGGGCCCCGGCTCTACTTTGGCCCCTTTCAGCCATGGCTGGAGTGCCTGTGAGAGGTGACAAGGTGCTAGCAGCGCTCACTCTCAGCACCTCCTCGGCCTCGGCATCCACTCCGGTGGCACTTGAGGAGTGCTTCACCCTGCCATGGCACTGTGGAAGCCCCTCTCTGGGCTGACTGAGGCAGGAGGCGGCTCCCTCTGCTTGCAGAGAAGTGTGGAGGGAGAGGCAAGGGCGGGAACCAGGGCTGTGAGCAGTGCTCACAGTCCAGTGCGAGTTCCGGAGGGCACCAGAGCGGGCTCGGTGGACCCTGCACCCTGGAGCGGCCAGCTGGCCCTGCTGGTCCAGAGCAGTGAGGGGCTTACACCCCCGGCCAGCAGCTGCAGAGACCAACAGTTGCCGGCTGGCACTACACTGAAGTTCTCGCGGGGCCTCAGCTGCCTCCTTGCAGGGCAGGATTTGGGACCTGCAGCCCACTATGTCCGAGCCCCACTCCCCCCCACCCCCCCACACTGTGGGGCCCTGTGAGGCCCAAGCCTCCCCAAGGGGCACCGCCCACCTGTTCCCTGAGGCCCGGTCCTATCAACCGCCCAAAGGCTGAGGGGAGTAGGGGTGCACGGGCAGGATTAGCAGGCAACTCCGCCTGCAGCCCCAGTGCCCCATCTGCTGGGTGAGGCCAGCTGGGCTCCTGAGTCTGGTGGGGACTGAGGAACTTTTATGTCTAGCTAGGGGATCATAAACACACCAATCAGCACTTTGTGTCTAGCTCAAGGTTTGTAAATACACCAATCAGTACTCTGTCTAGCTCAAGGTTTGTAAATACACCAATTGGTACTTTGTATCTAGCTAACCTAGTGCGGACTTGGAGAACTTTTCTGCCACTCTGTGTCTAGCTCAAGGATTGTAAATGCACCAATCAGCACTCTGTGTCTAGCTCAGAGTTTGTAAATACACCAGTCAGTACTCTGTGTCCAGCTCAAGGTTTGTAAATACACCAACTGGTACTCTGTATCTAGCTAACTCTGTATCTAGCTAACCTAGTGGGGACTTGGAGAACTTTTCCTTCTAGCACTCTGTGTCTAGCTCAAGGATTGTAAACGCACCAATCAGCACTCTGTCAAAACGGACCAATCAGCTCTCTGTAAAATGGACCAATAACCTTTCTGTAAAATGGACCAATCAGCAGGATGTGGGTGGGGCCAGATAAGGGAATAAAAGAGGGCTGCCCAAGCTAGCAGTGGCAATCTGCTGGGGTTCCCTTACACAGTGTGGAAGCTTTGTTCTTTTGCTCTTTGCCATAAATCTTGCTGCTGCTCATTTTTTGGGTCCACGCTGTCTTTATGAGCTGTGACACTCACCGTGAAGGTCTGCAGCTTCATGCCTGAAGCCAGCGAGGCCACAAACCCACTGGGAAGAACAAACAACTGTAGACGGGGTGCCTTTAAGAGCTGTAACACTGATTGCCAAGGTCTGCACTTCACTCCTGTTAGCGAGACCATGAACCCACCAGAAGGAGGAAGCTCCAGACACATCTGAATGTCTGAAGGAACAAACTCCGGACCTACCATCTTTAAGAACTGTAACACTCAACAGCGAGTGTCCGCGGCTTCATTCTTGAAGTCAGCAAGACCAAGAAACCACCAATTCTAGACTCACCAGGGACCCAGGACACAAAGTCGCTAGGGTGCACACAGCACAGGAACCCTGGACCTGGCCTATGAAACCACTTTTTTCTCCTAGGACCCTGGCACTGTGATGGAAGGGGCTGCCTCCAAGGTCTCTGCAATACCCTGGAGACATTGTCTGCATTGTCTTGGTGATTAACATTAGACTTCTCATTTTTTAAGCAAATTTCTGCAGTCAGCTTGAATTTTTTCACAGAAAATGGGATTTTTTTTTTTTTTTGCAGTGTTAGGCCATAAATTTTCTAAACTTTTATGTTTTGCTTCACTTATAAAACTAAATGCCTTTAACAGCACTGTAGTCACTTCTTGAATGCTTTGCTGCTTAGAAATTTCCTCCACCAGATGCCCTAAATCATCTCTCAAGTTCAAAGTTGCATAAATCTCTAGGGCATGGGCAATAGGCTGCTAGCCTCTTTGCTAAAATATAACAAGAGTCACCTTTGCTCTAGTCACCAAAAACTTCCTCATCTCCATCTGAAACCACCTCAGCCTGAATTTCATTTTCCATATTATCAGCATTTTGGTCAAAGCCATTCAACAAGTCTCTTAGGAGTTCCAAGCTTTCTTGATTTTTGCTCTTGTCTTCAGATCCCTCCAAACTGTTCTAACCACTGCCTGTTACCCAGTTCCAAGGTTGAGTCCACATTTTTGGGTATCTTTTCAGCAGCACCCCACTCTCCTGGTACCAATTAGTCCATTTTCACACTGTTGATAAAGACGTATATGAAAGTGGGAAATTTATAAAAGAAAGTGGTTTAATTGACTCACAGTTCCACATGGCAGGGGAGGCCTCACAATCATGGCAGAAGGTGAAAGGCATATCTCTCATGGCAGCAGACAGGAGAAGAGAGCTTGTGCAGAGAAACTCCTGTTTTAAAACCATTAGATCTCATGAGACTTATTTGCTATCAGGAGAACAGCACAGGAAAACTGTGCCACCATGATTCAATCACCTTTCACTGGGTCCCTCCCATAACACGTGGGAATTCCAGATCACATTTGGGTGGGAACCCAGCCAAACCATATCACACTTTCAATTGAGTTGTAGAGCAAGCAAGTTACCAATCATTAATCAATCATCACGTATCCTTGATCAAAATAATGTGCCATAATTGAAAATTCACCAGCATGATGAATAAATATAAAAGTAGGCATGAAAAATTTCTTTCTTTGGAGTATCAGAAAAGGATCAAAGGAATAACACTTATTCTGAATCTTAAATGGAAATTCATGTTTTACATGACCACGTTAAAAACAAAAGCATTTCAGAGTTTAGAGAGAATAGCATGTACAACAGAATGGTAGGGAGACATGGGCTAAGATCACATTATTCAAACAATTGGTTCAGGAAGAAGCAGTGAATATCTTTAATCAGATCCCTTTTCGTAGAAGATAACCTATTGGAGAGCATTAAAAAAGAGCCTGTAAATAAAAATGAGTTGTTAAAAACACAGTTAAAAGCATGTTACAATGACTTGCTGGAGAATTGAACCAACAGAGAAAGTGTTGTAAAGTATGGAGGAGGGCTGAGGTTGATCATTTAATGTTCATCAAGGTTTTAAGAACAAAGGAGATGGCTTATTTGCAGATAACAACACCATCACTCAAAAAAGCAAATGAAAATAATATTAGTAAAGAAAACTATGAGCTTGTAAGGAAGAAGTATAAATTAAAATTCTTCTTCTGAGTGCTGTGCTTCATGCCTGTAATCCCAGCACTTTGGGAGGCCAAGGTGTTTGGTTTTCTTAACCCTAGGACTTCAAAATAAGTCTGGGCAACACTGCGAAACCCCGTCTCTACAAAAATTACAAAACTTAGCTGGGTGTGGTGGTGTGCACCTGTTTTCCCAGCTACTCTGGGGGCTGAGGTGAGAGGATTGCTTGAGCCTGATAGTTCGAGGCTATAGTGAGCCATGATCGCACCACTGCACTCCAGCCTGGGTGACAGAGCGAGACCCTGTCTCAGAAACAGAATAAAATGCAAATAATAAAAAGATAACTAAAACAAATAAAATTTTTATTTGTTCTAGGTATTTCCAATATTAATCCATTCATTCATTTAAAAAGGGTCTATCTAGCATTTATAATATGCTAGGCACTCCTTTTTGTTTTTTAATAAAACGGACAAAATGAGATATAATTTAGTGGATGGGTGGATATCAAAAAAATATATAAATGGCTGTAACTTGAAGCACTTTCTATGATGACAAATAATAGGGTGCTGAACATCTCTGGGAAGGGAGAAATTGAAAATACAGAAATAGGCCTTGGAAGAGATTTCTGAACTAGGCATACAGATTAGATTATCAATATGTAGCTGACTGAAAGTGAAAAACAATAAAAGAAACAGTGAAAAATTAGAAAGAGTCTTTTAGCTTATCATAAATCAAATTATGAACTGGTTACATTTTATACTCCAACAATACTGTAAAGAGATTCAGGCTACATTTATAGGTTTGAGAAGGTATTATGTCATAGTAGGGTTTATGGAAGTGGAGCTATTCAAAGAGAAAAATGAGTATCCCCAAACTAGCAACTAAATAAACATCACAAACAGCATAAAATATTGTGCTTCCTTTTTTCTGATTAATTCTATGTGGCATAAACCTAATTAAAACTTAAATGATTTTCTTAACATATAGTATAACTGTAAATGCCAACAATTTACTAGCATGTTTTTAACTGACTGCATATTCTAGAAAGCAAATTTTTCATGTTTAAAATAAAATATTTAGTGAGCAGCTTATTTACTAATGAGTAAAGATAATCACAGAATAATGTACTACTTTTATCTTTATTATTTTTGATAACATTAAACTCAATATCAGAGAAAAATAATATTGTGAAATGATTCTTTAAATAGTGCACTAAATAAAAAAATGTTAATCCAGATGAATTGAAATTGAATCTGAAATTCTAAATAGTGTAATTATAATAGCACTTTAAATAAATGTTCAAGAAATTGTTCATGGTGCTAGTGTAACAATTAGTTTATTCAGGTGGCTGAACGTGCTTGTTTCTGGGGTACCTGAGACGTTTTGATACAGGCATGCAATGTGAAATAAGCACATCATGAACACTGGAGTATCTATTCCCTGAAGCATTTATGCATTGAGTTCCAAACCATTCAATTACACTCTTTAAGTTATTCTAAAATGTAGTTATGATTGCCTAAAGTAGTTCTGAGCACTATAAATTAAGATGGCATGTGTCACATAAAATGCATTATCTGTGGAGAAATAGTAATTAGCATGTTTCTGAATATTACCATTACCAAATAAAAAATAATAGCATTTTTATTTAGAGATTTTGTTTGGAAAACATTCAAAGTTGCTAAGAAATTGATTTCAAATACATGCATTTTCTTCAAAATGTATGGTAGTGTGGAAAAATCATTACCCAATTACTACTAATTAGTCAGTGTTTTGGACTTCTAGACTTATAATACCTCACCAAGAAGTAAATTAAAAGTCTGAAAGAAAGAACTTTCATTATATTAATCCAGGGGATGTAAGACACATGAATGACTCAAGGGAAAATTTTGTTAGAAGAGATCATTGGTGCCCCTTGACTAATAATACCTTGCATACATTGACATCAAGTGGGATTAAGAGGTGGGTTAGAATGTGGATTAAATGAATTCTTAAAACTTTTCAAAAGATACTTGAATTAAGATCAATTTGTTAGGCCACATTTCTTATTTTGTTTCCTTTTATTTATTTATTTTTTTCTGGAGGTGGGGGAAAATGGTTGTTTTCAATAATGTGGTAGCCCTCAAGCAAAATATGTTGGTATTTGAACTCTAGCCAGTATCCCATAGTGAACAGTTACTCTTCCCACATTTTAAAAGTGTTATGAATGAGCGGGGAAGGAACATGGAGTGCCCCTCCCATTAAAATACTAATCTAAAATAATATGCTGATCTCCTTCTTCCTCCTCAGTCTAGGGTAAACAGCCAATTGTGGCTCTATTGTCTTGGGTCTTGTCTAAAGATGTCATATTCTTAGGTTTATGTTCTTTTTTTGTGAAAAATATGTTTTAATTGCTGAAAGATGATTATACAGTGATAGCATTTTCTTATTCACTTCAATGACCTCTTACCAAGCTATTTGTGATTGCCTTAACATGATGCTAACAGCTACACAGCTATACTTATTTTCTATTTTATTCTATATCCTATAGTAAGGGCATAGCAGATCTCCTGATTTTCTCTAGTTCATGTTTTGTATCCTATATTAATGCTACTATGTATGTATGTATGTATGTATGTATGTATGTATCTATCTATCTATCTATCTATCTATCTATCTATCTATCTATCATCTATCCATACATGATGTGCTCATCTTGAAATAGTAAGAAAGGGTAGTTTAGTTCACCCTTCCACGTAGGTTTACGTATCCAGAGATTATAGGAAGTGTTTCTCCATGACTTACTTCTCTCTGTCCATTACCCTACCAGTCCTCAAACTGTTTTGCCCAGAAAGCATTGGTTAGATTATATCACGACCAATCTTATTAGCCCTTTTGGTTAATGAGTACCCGACATGCAAAGTGAGGTGGCTTTTGGGATGCACCTGTCTTCTTGCTCCCCATACTCCCATTACCGCATTCCTCCCTGCCATTAGTAGAAACTATCCACAGTTGGCCCCTTTTCCTTATTTAGCAATTAAAGGAAACTGAATAAAAAGATGTGCATAATTAACTACAATACGTTTCTACATTTCTTGTCATTCCTAATACATATACAGTGTATGTACTTTTACCACCATAAGTGAGAGTTAAGCTATGAGGATGCAAAGCCTAAGAATGATACAATGGACTTTGCAAACTTTCTGGAATTGGGGGAAAGGGTGGGAGCAGGGATGAGGGATAAAAGACTATAAATTGGGTATGGTGTATACTGCTCAGGTGATGGGTCCAACAAAATCTCACAAATCACCACTGAAGAACTTACTCATGTAACCAAACACTATCTGTTTTCCATAAATCTATGGGAAAAAAATAAATAAAAAAGAAGGTTCCAAATGTTAGTAACTTCAGGCTAATAAAACATGAGGAGAAGCATTGTATCGCAGTTTAAGCCTTAAAAGGGGTCTAGCACACACATTTATCTCATTCATACCTTTCTCCTTATTTCTGCCTGAAATTTGAAATTAGACCATCACATTTTCATAGCAGCTTGCATCGTATACGAGATTAGTGTGGTGGAAAGGCCCAGTCCTTGGGGCCATCTCCCGGCAACTCTGCAAGGACATCAGAACTCCAGAGCTCTCCACAGTCTGGTGACCTTGTTATAAAACAGCACCACAGCCTCTGTGCAACGTTGCTTCCTCCTCTTCCCACTAAAGCACAGATTCCAAGAGTAATTCCTAATAAATTTATTGCACAGTAATCTTCAGCTTCAAGTTGATGTCAAGAAAGCCTGACTGTCAAGAGTGTAACTTTCAGTGTAATTTCACCCTCAGGTTCAAGAAAAGGGACCAGAGTCACAAGGGACTTCCTGCAGTAGAAATTTCATAGCAGCCCTGGAAGAATAAAATACATATTGTTTATTTCTTTGTTATGATAACACTCTGTTACTCAGAGGCAATCTGAGTAATAACAATGAATAATCATTCAAGAGATTGTTTTAAAATACAGATACAAGAGCTAACATTTCTAATTTACATAACACCATGTTTGAGTATATAAATTTTTAAATAAAAATTATCCTTTTTTATATCATCTCTTTCTACATCATTGTACATTGAATGTTTGTTAGAATATTGATTGTAATATTTATCACGTCTAATTTTATGATAAATTTGAATAGAAATATATCTAGACTCATACGCATCATTTAGTTATAAACATGAAGTAAATATACTTATGAATGTTTAATTATTAATATAATTAGAAAAGATGAAATAACTTGGATTTTAAACTAGAAGTGAAATGTAAAGATTCTGAGCTGTAGTTTCAAACAACTTAACTTTAAATATGGCTCTGCCATTTATGAACTGAGTGACCCCTGGTATGCCCCTAAAAGTAAAACCTTTCATTTATTTGCCTCTAAAATGAGTAAAATAGTAAATTCTTATTAAAAAATGTTTACAGCCACACATACATTCATATATATGTATGAATATATGCACTCAGATACATGGATACATTCTCACATGTGTTTATGCTTGTATATTCATCAGAGTCTTGTGAATGTACAGCCTATCGAATAATTCAAGAAGAGGGCTGGAGGAATGTGTAAGCATTCACAGTTTTGTTTTTTCCTTTAAGTGAGGTTCTATATAAAAGTAGTACTCACTAAGGTTCATATCCATGTGTGCAGGAATTAATCTCTCACCGTTTAACTACAGCGGTGCTAGACGTATACCATCTTAGGGAGAAATGAGAAGATGATCATTCGCTACACTCTGAACTTACTGATTTAGATGAGGAAGTCTGTAAAAAGACTAGAAAATATGAGAGGGATGTTAACACTGTATTATATACTATTAGATGCTGTTTCATTTTTTAACACATAATCACTAATAAATTTTGTTATTCTGAAGTCTGCTTTGATTAAAATTAATATACCTAGCCTACCTTTCTTTGGATTATGATACTGGAGTAACTGGAGTGTGTTTTTTTTTTTTTTTTTTTTTTTTGGATTGGTGTAAAGATATATATACACACGCACATATATACGTGCATATATATACACACACACATATATGTATATATATACATACATATGTGTGTGTATGTGTGTGTATATATATCATATATATATACGTATATGTGTGTGTATATATAATTTCTTTACTTTTAACCTGAATATTTCTATATAAAGTGGTTTTTTTTTTTTTTTTTTTTTTTTTTTTTTGAGACGGAGTCTCACGCTGTGTCACCCAGGCTGGAGTGCAGTGGCGCGATCTCGGCTCACTGCAAGCTCCGCCTCCCAGGTTCACGCCATTCTCCTGCCTCAGCCTCCGAGTAGCTGGGACTACAGGCGCCCGCCACCACGCCCGGCTAGTTTTTTGTATTTTTAGTAGAGACGGGGTTTCACCATGTTAGCCAGGATGGTCTCGATCTCCTGACCTCGTGATCCACCCGCCTCGGCCTCCCAAAGTGCTGGGATTACAGGCTTGAGCCACCGCGCCCGGCTATAAAGTGGTTTTCTTACAGACAACGCATAGTTTAATTTTTAAGAGGAAATCTCTAAAAATCTGTGTTTTAATTGCTGAATATAAAAATTCACATCTATATTATTACAAATAGAGTCAAATTAATGTCTACCATATTTTTAAAAGTTTCTACTTATTGTATTTTTCTTTCTTTAATTCTTCCTCTTTTCTTTGTCTTCTCCAGTGTTAACTGAGCATTTTATAAGATTTTATTTCTTCCCTTAATATATAAATTGTGCTTTTAAAAATATGTTTTAATGATTCTCCTGGAGTTGCAATACACATTTTTCTACTCTAAAATAACCTTCAATATTTCACAGATATTGAAGTTACCTTATAAAAGTGTATTTCCAAATATTCCCTTCCATCACATATACTATTACTGTCATTCACTTCACTCATGTGTATGCTTACAGTCATCCAGTATTTGTTGCTATTATTATTAATTTACATAAGCAGTTGTAGTTTAGATCAACCAAGAATTAAAAAAAAAAAAATAGATTTCATTTTATTCTCCTTTATTTCTTCCCTGATTCTTTCTCTTTCTTTATTTACATCTGGTTCTCTTGCCTACAAAATTTTCCTCATCCCTGAAGAATATTTTTCTCTTTCAACATTTCTTGCAGAGAAGAATCTGCTGGCAAATAATTTCCTCAGTTTTTGTTTGTCCTTGATAGTCTTTATTTCTTCATCACTTTATAAATACATATCACTAGATGGAGAATTCCAGGTTAGTATTTTTGTTCTTTATTTTAAATAATTCATTCCATTCTCTGATTGCTTGCATTGTTTCAGACAAGAAGTCCACTGTTATTTTTATCCTTCATTCTTCTGTAAATTAAGGCATTTTTTTCCCTCTGATTTTCTGCAGAATTTTCTTTTTATCTTTGGTCTTCTATAATTGACTATGAGATCTTTAGGTGTGAATTTTTTCATTACTTATTTTGATTAGTGTTCTTTCATCCTGGAGTTATAGTATCAAATGCCATTAATTTTTAAAAAATTGAAATTTTAATTGCTTAGACATTTGCTTTTTGTAGCATACCTAAAAATGTATGACTTGTATGTCACTGTCATTATTCTCAATGAAGCTACTTTCCAATGACTTTAAGGAGTGAAAATTAAATCTAGTCCACTTAAATGTATATATTTTTTACCAGTTAATTTAAAAGACACTGCTTTATATTAGTCTTTTATAAAAATACTACAAAGGTTAAAGGGTTTCTATGTGTTTATTCGGTAAATAAATTATCTGGGAAGATATGGAAAATCTCAGTACTTTATGGTTGGTTTTGTTGTGATTCCTTAAACTACTCTAAAAATAAAGTTTATTAAAGAGAAATAAAATATCTGATTTCTAGAATAGCTAGATATTTAAAATGCTTATGCCAGCATACTATTTGAAAAACTCCAAAATATATTTATAAGGTCATATATGTATGCAAATTGCATTGGTAAACTGCTACACATTCCCGAAGATAAATAATTCCAGCCTATAGAAATGTATACATTACATTTACACAAGTCTTAAGTTTCTTATGTAATTGTGTGTGTGCATTTTTTTAATTGGAAAGATATACTTTTAATTTCTTCAGTATATTAATTAACTTTAAAAACAAGTTATATTGTATTTAAACTTATTATTCTACATTTTTTTTTATACTTTAAGTTCTGGCATATTTGTGCAGAACGTGCAGGTTTCTTACATAGGTATACATACGCCATGGTGGATTACTGCACCCATCATCCCGTCATCCACATTAGGTATATCTCTTAATGCTGTCCCTCCTCTAGCCCCCCAACCCCCAAAAGGCCCTAATGTGTAATGTTCCCCTCCCTGTGTCCATGTGTTCTCATTGTTCAACTCCCACTTACGGGTGAGAACATGTGGTGTTTGGATTTCTGTTCTTGTGTTAGTTTGCTGAGAATAATGGTTTCCAGCTTAATCCATGTCCCTGCAAAGGACATGAACTCATATTTTTGTTATGACTGCATAGTATTCCATAGTGTATAAGCGCCACATTTTCTTTATCCAGTCTATCATTGATGGGCATTTGGGTTGGTTCCAAGTCTTTGCTGTTGGGAACAAGGCCACAATAAACACATGCGTGCATGTGTTTTTATAGTAGAATGATTTATAACCTTTGGGTACATAGCCAGTAATAGGATTGCTGGATCAAATGGTATTTCTAATTATAGATCCTTGAGGAATAGCTGCACTGTCTTCCACAATGGTTGAACTGATTCACACTCCCACCAACAGTGTAAAAGCATTCCTGTTTCTGCACATCCTCTCCAGTAACTGTTGTTTCCTTTTTAATGATTATCATTCTAACTGGTGTGAGATGGTATCTCATTGTGGATTTGGTTTGCATTTCTCTAATGACTACTGATGATGAGCATTTTTTCATATGCCTGTTGGCTGCATAAATGTATTCTTTTGAGAAGTGTCTGTTCATACTGTTTGCCCACTTTTTGATGGGGTAGATTTTGTTGCCATTGCTTTTGGTGCTTTAGTCATGAAGTCTTTGCCCATGCCTATGTCCTGAATGTATTTCCTAGGGTTTCCTTTAGGGTTTTTATGGTTTTAGGTCTTACATTTGAGTCTTTAACCCATCTCGAGTTAATTTTTGTGTAAGTTGTCAGGAATGGATCTCGTCTCAGCTTTCTGCATATGGCTAGCCAGTTTTTCCAACACCATTTGTTAAATAGAGAATCCTTTTCCCATTGCTTATTTTTGTCAGATTTGTCAAAGACTAGATTGTTGTAGATGTGTGTTGTTTTCTGAGGCCTCTGTTCTGTTCCATTGGTCTCTGTATCTGTTTTGGTACCAGTAGCATGCTGTTTTTACTGTAGCCTTGTGGTATAGCTTGAAGTCAAGTAGCGTGATGCCTCCAGCTTTGTTCTTTTTGCTTAGGATTGTCTTGGCACGCAGGCTCTTTTTAGGTTCCGTATGAAATTTAAAGTAGTTTTTTTTCTGCCCATGCATGAAAGTACAGGAGAGTCTTAAATGCAAATAAGCAAAATAACCTACTTCAATACTTCATTCAATGCCGTTTCTAATAGTGTTTATTACCTACCATTATTCTATTAGATTAAATAAATTAAAATATGTGTATAAAGCCTTGCATCTCCATAAACTTGGTAAGAAATAAACACTACTTTGCAGTTTGGAATGCAGAATGTGTCCTACCTGAACAAAACAAAATAATAAATTTTGTTGAATTCTGCTTTCAAACATGTGCTTTGCAAGTCTGTTGAGCTAAAATTCGTTACTTAATTATTACATACATGTACAAAAGGAATATAGTCTTTTTTCCCTCTCAATCTTTGTTACATAAGCTTCCAAGATGCTCTGCGTGACAGTATTTCAGTTGTAGTTAAATGCACAAGTTAAATGTGCATTGATAACATATAGGTGAACATAGGATCATATTCAGACTGTACCATGCTTCTAGCTTATGAGGACAGTGTGGCATGTGAATATTTGCCTTCTATAAACTCCTAGGTTTATAATTTTAGGGTTGCTTTCCTATGGTGTCACTACTGTAAAAGCAGGGTGACATCTGGTTATCACTGCATCACATAAGAAGACAATAGATCAGAGTTTAGAGTATCAATGTTTTGATGCAAGTAATAATACCTCTGATCTCTGCTCCACAGACTTCAGATAAAATTAATAAATATAGATATTAAATACTTCTTATATTACTAATTACAGTGGCTTTTGAAGCAATGCTATGATGTTAATATGAGTGTGGATGCTTTTTTTTTTCTCCAGTTGAAATCTACCCACCTCGCAGCATCTGCTACCATACCATAGATAAAGACATGTAAGCTGCCTGCTGGAGTTGGCTTGCTCTTTATTTCATAGACTGACTCTGACCATAGCAAGAGACTGAAAAAGAGCTCTTACATATATATATATACACACACACACACATATATACACACACATATATAGAGAGAGAATCTTTCATATATATATAGTAAAAATATATATATAGTATCTTTTAAAATGTATTCCCTAGTTCTGATAACTAGACATGTTGACTGACTACATTCTATAAATGACCAATTTCTAAGTAGTCTTAGAATCCAATATAATGTAATGATGCCTACTTTTTTCTTAAGAAAATTTTTTGAATTTTAATATTTGCTTCAGTAACAAATTAAACAGGATGTATTTGTATCTCTCTCTCTTTCTCTCTCTGCTGTCTCTCTCTCTCTGCTGTCTCTCTCTCTGTCTCTCTCTTTCTCTTTCTCCCATCTTCATTTCTCTCTTTCTTTCTTAACTGTTCTACTATGCAAAGCCTTTATTTCAGCCCAGGTTTCTTCATTGTTAGAGTGATAAGTTGTCCTGGATAATAATACAAGAACAACAGATAGAAACACTACTATTCTATCCGTGAGACACAAAGGAAAAGCTTTCTAGAATCCCGTCATAATAATTTCTGTAGAAAGAAGAGTATTTGAAATTTATTCTCATTAGGATCCCCAGGTTTTGAGATTTTTTTTTTCCTTGCTCTGCCACCCAGGCTGTGGTGCAGTGGCACAATCACGACTTACTGCAACCTCTACCTCCCAGGCTCAAGTGACCCTCTCACCTCAGCCTCTGGAGTAGCTGGGAGTACAGGTGTGCAGCACTATGCCAGTCTAATTTATTTTTATTTTTTGTATTTTTAGGTAAAGACGAGGTTGATATTCATCATCTCAGAAATTCAGGCATTTTTTTAAAATTAGAATTTTCAGAAATCTTACTTTCAATATTATAAGGAGGGATATTGAGATTATTTTTCCTAGACATTTTTATTTAATGTTCAATGGTATCACTTGCTTCTTGAAAACATTCAGAAAACATTACAAGTTGTTATTAGAGTTATTTTCATGTACCTTCAGTTATTAGTTTTGTTAGTATTAACAATATCATTTCACTTTTAACTTATTTTATAATTTTTTAAGTATCTTTCAATTTTTATGGAGAATTTTTGTTCTTTTCAAAAACATTTATCTATTTTGCATAATTCAAATCTAAGATGTTTACGTTCTCTCAACATCATTTATATGTTTTGAAGAAATAACTGCATAGGTTTAAATGATTATATATGTTAAATATTAAATATTTGTAACAGTAGCTTTCTTAAAATTTTCTTGAATTTTTCTAAATTTCCTCTTGATTAACGATGTTTTGTTCTATGTATTTAACTGTTTACTTTTATTCACAGACAACACATTCCTCTTGAGTTTATAATATGAAAAACTACACAATAGTTGATAGAGTATCTTGTGCCAGTCTACTCCATAGGCCTGAATCAAGCGTTTGAATGGCGGGAATTATTCTTCTGTTATCCCCAAGTCTATCAGCTCAGGGACTCCTTAAGTTATGTAATGATTTTTCATTAGATGTTATGCCTCTCTCCTGTTATTATGTGAGATAGAAATGTTTGAGGTTGAAAAAAACTAAACAAAAATTAAAACCTATACACTAAGAAAATAATAAAGATTTAATTATATACTTATTGAGAAAGTTAAATGAAGAATTATTTCAGAGATATGTATGTATTACTACATATGAGTAAGTTAATCTGAAAATGTCATTCAAAATGTATTGCATGTATGTCATCCGTATTAATCTAAAATTTTATATAAATTGTTTTTTCATGTTTTTAATAATCTTATTGAAATATACATGTACAATGTGAAATGATTACCAAAATTAAGCTAGTTAGCACATCCATCATTTCACATAAATATCTATTTTACGTGAGAACACTTAAGATCTACTCTTTTAGAGCAGTGCAGTAGTGTGTACAGAGTGCAGTATTATTAATTATAGTCACCATACTCTATATTAGATCTCTAGGACAGTAGATCTTTAGAACTCTATAACATAATTGTACTCTTTGACTACTATTATCTCTTGAAACTAGCATTGCAATTGGCTTAGTCATTGCTTAATTTGAGTGTTAAATCTAATTTTTAGTCAAATAAAAATATATTGCCTAAATAGAATGGGTTCAGTGTAATAGTAGTGATTATTATTAGAAATATGCTGAGAACGGACAAATTTTGTAACTGGTTATGATCCACTTTTCTTATTCAACATTCCTGTATGTTTTGCACTAGTATTGGCTAAAGATGCAATAGCTAAAGAATTTTGAATAACCTCTTTAGATAAAGCTCTGTGCTTTTATCTTTAATAATATATATTCATGGCCGGGCGCGGTGGCTCAAGCCTGTAATCCCAGCACTTTGGGAGGCCGAGACGGGCGGATCACGAGGTCAGGAGATCGAGAGACGATCCCGGCTAACACGGTGAAACCCCGTCTCTACTAAAAAATACAAAAAAATAGCCGGGCGAGGTGGGGAGCGCCTGTAGTCCCAGCTACTCGGGAGGCTGAGGCAGGAGAATGGCGTAAACCCGGGAGGCGGAGCTTGCAGTGAGCTGAGATCCGGCCACTGCACTCCAGCCTGGGTGACAGAGCAAGACTCCGTCTCAAAAAAAAAAAAAAAAAAAAAAAAAAAAAAAAAAAAATTAATATATATTCATAATATCTCACACTATTCTACTCTTGCAAAGTTTAGAATTCCACATTTTTAGCATGTGTTTTTCTTATATTCTTATCATTATTTTGTCCTCTGATTTCCTTTTCTATTGGTATTTGATTTTCCATATGTCATTTTTAGGGAGATGAACATTTTCTCAGATATAAACACTATCTTAGATTTCTTGTTTGTTGAATTATATTTCATTGATTTATTATTTAAAATTGTGTGTTTGCCTTTATTTGTGCCTTTGCACCTGATCTTTACACACTTTTGTAATGAGCATTACTATAGCACTTTGTTTCTCAAGGAAACTTGTAGGAATAAAAGTTATTCAAATGTTTTTATGCTTGGTAATAAATACAAGAGGTAGGACTCATCAGGAAAACTGGGTTTCTGCCAGTTCTAATTGCCGTCCTATGCTGCGATACAATTAGGTCACCTAAACTTACCAAATTTGGTTTCTAATCTGTAAAATTGAGACACTTGGATACAGTTTCCTTCAGTCCCTTTTTTGAGCTGAACTGTGATATGTAACTTTACAATTCTTATACAATATATGATTTTTATTTTTTGATCATATTACTAATGATTATTAATTTGTTAATTCTGATAGCATTTATATTAAATTTGTATTACATCTACTAGTGTTTTATGTTTCATGAACCTTATAAGCAGTTTACTTCATTTAATTTAATCGCCAACACACAATGAAAGTGATATCATTTTAAAATCATATTACATATATAAAACTAAACCTTATTAAACAGCATGAGGCAAGACATAAACCAACAGAAATACAGACAATGTTTCAGGGAAAAAAATCTAACAATGAAAAAATCAATATTTGCAAAATATGTAAATGTACTATGTTTTCAATTAGAACTCATAATTTAACTGAAAATATTTATATGAGGATTAAATTAATTAAAATTATATAAAGTTTCATAAAGAAGACCTGCCCTACTGGTGGGAACCTTCTATAAAACTATTTTAGTCAATAAGTTATAATAATTTCATAGTAATAGAAAAATAAATGAATACAAAAGAGTGAGAATCAAGAAATATATCCTGTAAGCAGTTAATAAATGATAAAAACTTTCCATTCTTCAGTAAAGCATATTTTAATAATCAGTATCGTTTAGTAGCTGATTTTGTTGTTTATTGCCCATAAGTTCAAAAAAATGGTAGGAATAAAAATACATTTCAGACTTATAAGACAGTTACAATAAAATCTAAAAAAACAAAACTAAACAAAACAAATATTTATGTAAATATCTTTACAATTCTATGTCCTATGTTGTGGTAATATTCTTAAGCAAGAGAAAAGTATAAATGGAAAAGCTTAACATTTATTAATCAGATAAAAATAAATATTAAAGAGGAAATTATATATTATCGAATAATTAGAAAATAATGTACACTTTTTTCAATAAGAATAATGCTAACATTAACAATAAACATTTGTGAGCAATGTAAAATGACACAAGTGGAAACTGAACAAAGTATATAAAACAGCACCCGCATAGTTAAAAATATATGAAAGCATGTTCCAACTCATGATAATATTCAGGGAAATACAAATAATATAATTGTAATGGCTCAGAAAATATATCCAGAGATAGTATGCAATTATAGCATAATATATAACATATAAAATATAATTCAATAAACATGCAATCTAAGTACACATTTTTATTTTAGAAATTATTTCTTAAAGAAAAGTTCTATTCCAAACAAATTAAATTCAACTCCTAGGCAGATGAACAAACAAACATAGATATGTGTTTCAAAGTGTACATAAGAGTAATAATATGTGCAAGAGCACAGAACTGGAAAAAAAACGGACTATCCATGTACAGTAGGAGTAAATAAATAATTGCTAATATAGTATATACTTGAATACTATGTAGCAATGAAAATTAAGCATTGCTGTAACATGCCTGAATCTCACACAAAATAATGTTGAACAAAATATTCTTGAGCCAAGGTAATGTGTTCTGTTCACTTTGTCCCTACAAAATTTGTAAAGTGTATTTTATGGCATTGGAAATTCATGGTTGTCTTAGAAGAAGAGAAAGAAGTCATAGACAAGAGAGAATATCCAAGAAGGTGCTAATTTTCTTTCATTGAGCTTGGTGTTGTTCTCATTTGGTGATAACTTCAATTGTAAACATATTATTTTATACTTGCATCCATAAGTCAAACATGCAAAAATATATACAAATCATATATAATAAACATGAATATTATGTGCATTTATATAAAATGTAATTATAAGAAAAAGTAAAATCTTCATACTCTTCTGGTTTCCCTTTTTTTCCTTAGACTGATAAAAACGAAGCCATACCAAAACAAACAGAACCACTTCAAAGCCATGTTTGAAATTTCTGTCAGCAATTCAATAAGGTATGGTAAACTACATATTGAAATGCTAATTTTATTTTAAGCACGTGAAATTCAGTGGGATCGCATCTAGGAATCATAAGTTTTCCTGATGTCACTTTCCACTTTTTCTCTTCAACAAAATAAGTACCAAACAAACACATACAAAAAGTACATAATGTGAGTAAACTAGTAGCTATGGAAGAAATTTCAAAAGTTATTCAAGTTGAAATCTTTGGAAAGTTTCACTATAGAGTCCTTTAAAATTAAGTAACAGAAACTCTTGTAGAGACAGAGTCTTGCTATGTTGCCCAGGCTGGTCTCAAACTCTTGATCTCAAGCGATCCTCCTACCTTGGCCTCTCAAATGCTGGCATTGTGGGTGGGAGCCACCATGCCTGGACCAAGTAACAGAAACTTTATCATTAGAATATACTAGGGGCAAAATAAATGGTGGAAAGTTGCTCATTTTTTAAGTTAAAAAAACCTTGATTATGTAGATTTATCTTGCAACACAAATATGGAAAATGTCACTTATAAATATTTACACAAATATTCAAAATAAAGTAGCAAAACTAATTTGGTAGTATATTTAAAGAATATTTTGCCTACAATACAGTTTATCCTATACATGTCAGTATATTTGAATACAAGAAACTCTGCTAATATAATGCTTTCCATTCCTCAGTTGATAAAAATATTTTACAATTTTGAGACAACCATTAAAATCACTTAAATGAAAGTCGATAATTTATAGAACAACTCAGGAAGCTCCGCTCTGACTAACACTATGGGAAGTTCCTTTTCTATATATGTCACCATGCTTTGTATTGCATAGTCCTAAAATTCTGGTCAGAGGAAATTGAAACATGGTTTCTCAATACTTGACCAAAATACAGCCATCAATAGAAGGCCAATGACAGATGAAGTAAAGTGGTTTAGAAATCATGTCAAGATCTTTTTTTTGGATAATAATGAATAAATCAAACCAACTTGCATGTTTTTAGCATTATAAAAGCATTATAGTTTTATAAAACACTTGCATGCTTTTAACATTGTAAAAGCATTATGAAACACATTGCTGATTTTATTTCAATAGTCAACTGTCCCAGGGAAGAAACTGCTATTCCCTGGAGATTGCATCATTGCTTATGTAAAAGTAAGAAACACAGATAAAAATGAATAAAATTAATTTGTTTAGCTGAAAGGCACATGAAATACAATATGCAGAAATTATGTGCCTATTGAAAATATAAGCGTTCAGAAAGCATACTATAGAGGAGGTTTCAGCAAGGGAAATGGCTAAGTAGAAGAAGGAATGTAGTAAATGAAGTCATGAGTTCCAGAGCCATGGACTAAGAAACAAACATGATTATGATTGATTTTTAGATTCCAGAATTCTGTCAGTCTCCTAGCACTTTTCTATGAGTGTTTTTAAAGCTGCTGAAACCATTTCCTATTCTCTATTTATTGATTCTAAAGCTATTTGCTCTTTGTCAAGTACAGTTGAAGACACCGGAGATGGAATGATGATCTGGTTTAAATCATTTATATCATGGAGTCTCCATTCCAGTGGAGGAGTCAGACTATAAACAAATGAATGTATAAATAACAGAACATAGCATATGATAAATACTATAAAGAAAGTATGCAGATGCAGTGGGGTAGAATTGGAAACTTATTTTTTTAATATGCCTCTCTACTCCCATTCGCACCTGCTCTGAGTATATGACCTTTACACTGGACATTCTAAGAAATGTCTCTGCCTAAAGTTAAGAATATGGTCTATACAGAAAAACAGAGGGGCAACATTCAGTTTCTAACACGCTAAATAGAATTTTCCAGGGCACCACAAACGTCACAGAGATTGTTGCTTTGAAGGAGGATATTTAAAATCATTCTACGGCTTTCTTCCCTTACCCTCAACTTTCTATTAACATACCAGGAGCTGAATCTGGAGACAATCTCCTAGAATCTTCCTCCTGTCCAGAGCAAATAACATTCTTCCCGTGACAATGAAATCATGAGTTCTGCTCTTTATAAGAATGCACAGAAATTTTGAAAATTATATTATAAAATCTAATCAAAAAGAAAATCTCCACAGAGCCTGGGAATTGCGGAAATGAGACAAAAGGGAGAGAGGAGAGTGGGAGGACTGCAAATTGGGACAAGCTGAACTACTTTTTTCATCTTCGAGTTTTAGCTCAGGGCTATGCAGTGGTCTAAGACAAGTGAGGAATAAAACTGAAAGGTAGAGGAAACCTCTTGTATTTCCATCTACTATTTAGAATTCTGGAAAGACATTTGCCCTCTGGCTTTCCCAGTCCCTACATGTGTGTAGATACAGATACAGATATATATAGATATAGATATAATGGGTCAGATGAAGTTGACCCCAATGTTTATCCCACTCCTGAGTGGGGTGAACATGGAGTTGAGAGCAAGTGAGTATATCACTTGCTCCTGCAGCAGAATGAGGTACATGTACCACTGAGAGAGGCAACACGTGGACATGATTGGGACTTAGCAGTCACAAGAGCCAGGGGAAGCTGAGCTGCTGAGGGTGATTAATGGGTCTAACAATGTGAAGGAGCAATCTGGGGCATTAGCCATGGATGCCAATCAAGCAAGCAGTGACAAGTTGGGCTAAGGTCATGGGAATATAGAAAAACCCAAGTTAATGAACCTGTTCTTACCGTTTTCTTCAAGTTTATGCAAGGCACAGCCTTCCTCTTACATTATACAGAAGCCACATCTCAGAGTAAACTGCCGAGTGCGGAAAAGTCCATTTGTAAAAATGAATCCTGTTGTTCTAGAGACAATGCTAATAAAAGGACAACTTGAATGTATAGGTTCAAGCATTATTTAAATCCTTGAACACAGCATCTTTTCACTTAAGAAAAGTAGAAAATGTCCTATTTCCAATAATAATATAGATTGCTAGACGGTAATTTTTAAAATGTCTTTTATAATACATCCTTAAATTTAGCAGTTTTCTTCTACATTAATGTCTAGTTTTTTTTGTCTATGAGGTACTAATACAAAGTAGGAGTTCAGCGCTTAGTCTCTTATCTGTTATTCATTTTAATTTAACACTATTATTGTTTTCTGCTTATTTGTTTAGACTTTATTAATTTTAGAATAGTTTCTCATTTTAGAAATTTATATTTATTTATTTAATTTTTTGCACAGCACCATGCTAGACTTTGAGGACACAGCAGTCATGAATAAACCATGATGCCTCCTCTCACAAAGATGATATTCTTTATACATGTTAAATTGTGCAATAATTGATTGCAAATTAATTATTAAAATACAACAGTAATAAGAACAATGCATCACATTTATTAAATGCTGATAATACTTCCTATGAACTCAGCTAGCAAATTATATATCTTATATTTATGAATTATTATTAGAACTAATGAAGAAACAAAGCCAGCTCTGCAAGAAGTTACTTCAAGAAATACAAGAATCCATAATACATCACTGAACCAAATTGATAAAATGTAAATTGTCTCATTTTCAATGACATGGCAAAATCCTAGAGATGGTGTTAGAATCATAGCCAGATATAAGGGGTTTGTACAGGGAAATAACAAAACTACTTTCTAGCCAGACCTGTCACTTTTGAAGGCCCTTGCAATGGGAATATGTAGACACAATATCTTAAAGCCTAGTCAGCAACATTTTCAAAATGAAACAATGCAGTATTATAGTCAATACTAACTTAATTGTGTATTTTAAATTATATTTTAAAATGTAATAGACTTATTTGTAACTCAAAAGATAAATGCTTGAGGTGATGGGTACCCCATTCTCTAGGATGTGTTTATTTCACATTGCAGGCTTATATCAAAACATCACAAGTGCCCCATAAATATATATACCTACTATGTACTCCTAATTTTTAAAAATAAAAACATTAAAAAATATTTATCATTGGGTTTTTCATTTTTTAGCAATCAGATTTACATTGAGTAAAATATAGCCCGCTTAACTGTACAGTTTGATTAATTTATATATAAATATATATAAATTATATATAGTATATATGTATATATGTGTATGTATAACTACATATATAATAAAGCATATATAAATTATATATAGTATATATGTGTATATGTGTGTATATATAACTACATATATAATAAAGCTATTATATAAATTAATCAAACTGCACAATTAAGCAGGGTATATTTATATATATAAATTAATCAAACTGTACAGTTAAGCAGGGTAGTATTTATATACATATAAAACTACAAACACACGTACCCCTAAAGTGCCCTTACTGTCTATGTTATAAAGTCCCTTTTCTCCACCCTCCACCCCTAGTTCTTGGAACCACGAATGTGATTCTTGTGCCTTTAATTTTGTCTTTTTCTCATTATTATGTAATAGAATCATTCAGGGTGTAGACTTTTTTTGTCTGACTTCTTTCACTTAGCATTATGCTTTTGAGATATCTGCATATTGTTGCCTATAACAATTATTTTATTGTATATATATTGTGTAAATATATGATGATATGTTTATCCATTCACCATTTGCTGGACGTTTGGATTGTATCCTCTTTTTGGTGATTATGAATAAAGCTGTTTTCAATGGTTATGTAGGGGTCTTTGTGAGGACATGTAATTTCTCTTGAACAAATACCTTGGATTGGGATTGTTGAGTCATAAGTAACAAATACATAATTTTATAATTGACTGTATCATTTTCATTCTTACCAGGAATATGTGTAACTTTCAGTTATTTCACATCCTCATTAACATTTAGTAATATCATTTTATTGTTTTAGCCATTCTACTAGCAAAGTGTTATTCAGTTTTATAATTGTACAACTTATATTCTTGTCACCAAGTTATGCTAGTAAACTTTTAACTGTAAAAATATTCAAATGGGATTAGAAAATTCAAGGTTTTTGGAATTTTTTCCATTAATTATTTTCATTAGTTTTGCTGTTTAATTATAAATATTTTTAAACAGTTTGAGGAAAAAAATGAAATAAATGCATGCACTCATTGCTTGCTAATCAGAAGGATTACTATGTTAACTATTTAAATTCCTTAAAATGCTCTGTAAGAAATCATCAGATTTGGAGACAAATTACAAAAGAGAGGAACATTACTAAAGGGAGAATAGGAGGTATACAAAAGTGATCAATATTGTAACTGTTTTTCATATTCTTCATTTGAACATATGGAAGTGGTTTAGTAAGTGAACCCACACCGATACACACTTTTTAACAAAGAAAGTGGTTTTAATTTGTTTTCTCCTAATGTACCAGATAGTATGGTTGCAGCCAGTTTGAAGAAATGTCAAGATTCCTATACCAAGGGGTCCCAGGGTACTTCACAATTGTTTAGTGTCCCCTACTTGTGATCAGTACTACTAAGGAGACATGCTGTGTTGCTGTATGCTAATGAAGCTATGGTTACTGACAGAAATCTGGTGTAGAAGTTGGAAAAGTGTCTGGGATGTCATCTCTGAACAGAGGCAGTGGAATAAAAGAGTTCTCCAAGAAGAGAGAACAACCTGTTTTATTGTTATGAGCCAAAACAACACAGGAAAACTCATGACAGTTCACATTACTCTACACTCATTCTTCTTTTCTAAACAAAATTGATTTATGGACAGATTTTTGAATAATTTATTTAAGTGCCAGGAGTAAAATGCTATCAAATAATTCACCTATATGCAGTTTTGTGGTATGTTATATATTTGAGATCCCATGTGCCTATAAAGTGCATATGAAGATCTTGATAAATAAAGATCTTGACTCAATAATTGGAAGGTGCTGAGAGTCTGCATTTCTACCATATTCTTAGATGGTGCCGAAGCTCCCTGTCCATGGACCCTGCTTTGAGTAGCAAAGGACTAGATTGCATCCTTCCTACTCAAAGTTATCACTTTATAATTCTGTCCTTTCTCTTTCAGAGCACTATATTTTTCCACATTTGTGGATGATTTCTATCTACATGGAAACATATTGTTATGTCTCCTATCTTAATCAGGATTTCACATCGATAACTCTACATAAACTGTTCTTGTAAAAATCGCCAGTGGCAATCAGTCTTTTATTCTGTCTTTATCCAACTTGACATTTCGTATGTATTTTCTTAACTTAGACACTCTGTCCTCCTAAAGATGCCTTTGTTGCCTTTCTTCAAGCCGATTCCAGGTTTCTTTCTACTTCATTGGCTCCTTCTCATTTTTTCTTGCTTATTTCTATTGAGCCCCCCAAACACTAAAGACTGGAAGTCTTCAGCTCTCAACCTTGGAACTCTTCTTCAGCCTCACTTATTCAGTCTCATTGATTTCAATGCCATCTGTTCCCCAAATGTATATCTCCAGGTAGCGCTTCTCTGATCTCATGACTTAAATATTTTATAGCGTTCTTAACATTCCCACCTCTATCAACAACTCAAAAGTAAATGTTCAGAGGCACAATGATGACTAACCCCAACTTCACCCTTCCTGCTTAGCACAATTTCTCCCTTGCACACTTAAACAAATGGCAATTACATTTTTCCATTTCCTCCGTCAACATACCCAGAAGTTTAAGCTTGAATGTCTTCACTTTTTTTTTTAATTCTGCTTTAATGCAGCAATAAATTTTGGAAGTTCTTCCTTCACTATATAATTACAATATGAATATTTTTCGCTGTTTCTAACACTTTAGGAATGACTGCCATCATGTCATACTTAGAAAAATAAAATACGCTGATATTGTTCTTATTACTTATAATCTAATCTTGTATGGTCTGTTTTCAGCACCAAAGCCAGTATGAGCTTTTAATCATGCGATTTATGTTGTCACTCTCCTCTTTCATATCCTTCAAAAGTTTGGCTTCTCATATGACTTGGAATTAAAATCAAGGTTCTAGTGATTGTCTAATAGGTTGTGCGTGGTTCTATACATGCTATCCATTTAATCTCACTGCCTGCTGCTCCTTCCCCAGCTGACTCCTTCCTGTCACACCAGCAATCCTGATGATCTTTAACATATCAGTCACATTCCTGCTTCTGTTCCTCAGCCTAAAAGGGTTTATGAGAGATATCTATGTAATTTCTTAAGCTTTTTGCTTAAATATAAGTAGATCTTTCCTTACTTCTATATTTAAAATTGCAGCATACCCTCTTCTTACCTAGATTCAATTTCTCCCTTCTCCATTTCATTTTTCTTTGTAGTCCTTATCACCATATGACGTACTGTATGTTATTTATTTATTCAATTTCATATTTGTCTTCTTCTTTTTCTAATTGACTCTTTCCCAGGCAGTCTCACACCCAAGTAGAAACCAAGCCCCACTCTGTTTAACTTCCCCAAACATCAGTATCTAAAAATGTATCTAGATAACAGACACGCACATATACCACCTGAATTTAAATAAAAGTTGAAAAAAAAAAAGCAGGACTTTTTAATGGTCTTCTTTACATTTTTATCCTCAGTCTGGCAAATAATAAGCATCCATTTGATAAATAATTTTTAAATAAATGCAGACAATAAGGAAAGATAACTGGTGAATGCTTCACCTTTAATTGAAAATATGTCATTATAACATTAATTTGTATGATATATTCATTTTTTAAATACAGATACAAGTATTTAGCAATTTTTAGATTAAGGAAAATTCACATTAAAGTAATAATATATTATATTTAAAAAGAATAGTAATTATTGAAGAACTATGGTGGCAGAATGGTATTCACTATGAAAATTGAATACTGCCATGGTCAAGAAATGCATAGTACTAAAAAAATGTTTAACAGGATACCGCTCATAGAAATTGATCTTCAAGGAATAATTACATCTATGCATCAAAATATTCATGCTAATTATAATTTTTACATCACAGTTAAGTATGCTTAAGTGTACTATATTTAAATTAAATAGCTGGGTAATCCGTGTATGCATCCGTGTGTGTGTATATGTGTGTGAGGGGGTGGGTGTATGACTCCCAAAACTTTAGCCGTGCTTCTGTCTGTGGGGAGGTTAGAGATGTGATAGGTCAGTGTCATAAAGACTTTAAACTTTATTCTCTATAACTATGTATTATATGAATATTTTACAGTGAGAATGCATTCATCTATTACTTTTACATTTCTTTTTAGAAAGAGCAGAAAATGTCAACTTAGGTTCAATATGTCAGACACATTTAAATTTCAATAAAATTAAAGAATAATGACTGAGTTCACAAAGAGCAATATGCTGCTAAGACATGGAAAGATTTACCTCTACAGTGTCTAGGAACTGCTTATTTTTCATATGAATACTTAGAAAGGTTAAAAAGACTGTAGAAAAATTGGCAAAATGCTATCAATCACCTTTGTTATTGGCTATAGAATTTATCAAGTTTTATTGTCATCTTTGCACAATTTCCCCACTAATAAATACATACCTTTATTTTAATTATTTATTAATTTAATTAATCTATCTCTATGCTTCTTCTTGTCTTCATTAATATAGATACAGTTTTCTTATTTAATCAACCCTTTTCTCAGTAGCAATCACCTTAAAGCAACCCTAACAGCAAATAAGGGAGAGGTGTTAATGAACTGAAAATAACAGTTATATAATTCCCCAAAGAATCTAACAGTATCACAAACCTAACCAACCTCATCCCCTAAAGAAAATTTACTCCTCATACTGTGAAAACATTTCAAACTGCCATGAGTTTTCTAGTCCCTAACATAATGGCTTCCAGATGGCTTCCTATCAGAAAATACTGGCCAGCAAGGTTACATTTGCAATTTAATTCAGAGTTTGTCCCACTACCAGGCCAACCCCAGTGAACCCAGGCTCTGGACCAACTGTAGCACTCAGCTATCCCCAGTCACCCCAGGCTTTTGGAATGCCCCAGTGCCAGGCCAGTTGCCACATACTCAGACTCTTGACACCCCAGTAGCAGGCTGGCCACCACAACCCTGATCATCAGACCAGCTGCTGCAGACTCAGCTTTGAAGCTGCATCCTTTGAATACAGGATTTAAACTTACCCAGTGTCAGGAGGACACCTGTGGCCCCAAGGTCCAGTCCTAGCCCAGAGTCCAGAACTATTCCAGTAGTCCCAAGTGCTGGGCAGACTCCTACATATCCAGGCTTTAAGACCACCCTGGGGACTTTACTTTTTTTTTTTTTTTTTTTTTTTTTGAGACGGAGTCTTGCTCTGTCGCCCAGGCTGGAGTGCAGTGGCCGGTCTCAGCTCACTGCAAGCTCCGCCTCCCGGGTTCACGCCATTCTCCTGCCTCAGCCTCCCGAGTAGCTGGGACTACAGGCGCCCACCACCTCGCCCGGCTATTTGTTTGTATTTTTTTAGTAGAGACGGGGTTTCACCGTGTTAGCCAGGATGGTCTCGATCTCCTGACCTCGTGATCCACCCGTCTCGGCCTCCCAAAGTGCTGGGATTACAGGCTTGAGCCACCGCGCCCGGCCCACCCTGGGGACTTTAAAGGGCTTTAGGGCAGCACATGTGAATCTAGTCTTCAGACTAGGACCTGCACACACAGCCACCAGGCTGATGGCCCTTATGAACCAAGGCTCTAAGGTAACTCCTGTAGACTGAGGCTCTATTCTGTGCAAAGATATAAGGAATTTCTATTAGCAATTTTATCACCTATCATCACTTCATATGCCATTGAGTATGTTGGAAAACAAGGTATTGCAGTCAGTATAATGGCTCTCCAAAGGTCTCAACTGCCTAATCCCCAGAATGAAAGAAACTTTGAATACGTGATAAAGATTAAGGACCTTAAAATGAAAAGACTGTCCTGGCTTATCCAGGTGGGTCCAATCTAATCCCATAAGTACTAAAAAACAGAGAACTTTTCCTGGCTGCAGTCAGAAAGAGAGAAATGACCGCAGAGAAGGACAAAGAGATGCAACACTTTTGGATTTGAAGGCAGAAAGTAGGGAGGCACAGCCAAGGAATGTGGGCAGCCTCCAGAAGTTGGAAAATAAAAAGAAACAGATTATTCTACAGAGGCTCCAGAAAAAAACAGAAAAACCCCACTCACAGCTCGATTTTGGGCAAGTGAGACCAGTTTTGGACTTCTGACCTGCAGAACTGTAACAAAAGAATTTTCTTTTTTAATTCACCAAGTTTCTGGTAAATTATTGCAGCAACAATAAGTAACTAATACATAGGGATATGAAGATAAATAAGACATTGTATTATCTAAGTAGAAGAATAGTAGTATGTATTATGCCAGTATTCAAAATGAAAATGATGCTGCTGGTGATGATGATACTGATCATGACAGTGATGACAACTAACACAACATTTACTGGGTGATCACTATTCTTTAAGAATTTTTCCATGTGTTTTCTGTAAATAATCCTAATAGCAATACTCTGAGGTAATTTCCTTGTGAGATGTTGTCTTTGTTCTACAGACAAAAATATTAGGGCAGGAAAACACTGTGTAACTTACTAAGGATAACAAATCCAGGGAGAGGTAGAACTGGACTTCAAAATCAGACACCTAACTTTTTGAGTAAGTATGTCTTAAAAGTAAAATTTGGCCAGAAGGCAAAAGGTAATGTGGATTTCCATGCAGTTTGTGAACTCCTTTGAACAAAATCTTATTTCTTGGTAAAAATTTCTCTCTAATGCAATCAAATTAAAGTAGGGACTGGTTCAAAGAAACCCCAACTACTCTACTTGGTACAGTAAGGAGAGATGAATTAAATAGAGATGGCCATAATCCTTCCCTAATACAATAGAATCTCTAGCAATGGAAATGAGTAATTTGTAATTTGATTAGCATATGTATTTAAAATTGCTAATTGTGGAGTTTTTTTAATTGTGTGTTTTTTTAAAAAAACCAACGAGATGATAGAGACTATATATCTACACACACACACACACACACACGTATATATCCTTGGAACTTAAAATAAGAGTCACTATTTGAGAATCACTGGCAGGTATATGACATTCAAAATTGCCAAAGTAGTTCAGATCCCTTAGAGAAAAAAGGATAGGAGAAAGGAAGGCTTGGAATAGAGCCCTAAGAAACATCACCATGTAGAGAGTAAAAGACTGAGAGTCTATGGAAGTTTGGAGTATGGCTGAAAAACCTCGAGAGTGGGAGCAAGCCAGATGAGTAATTTAAGGAGAGAGTTGATAGCTCAGTTAAGGCCTGCTGAAATATTTAAATTTGTCAATAGACACAAACAAACAGAAGCGACTGGTTGCCTTGAGAACAGTCTAGATGTAATGGTTGAAATATCAACAAGAATACATGAAGACTGCAATTCAAATGGTTGGTACAGGAAATGGAAATAGCATGTGTAAATCAATCTTATGAGAAGTTTAGATTTGAAAGCAATGAACGAAGTAGAGTAGTTGTCATGCAGAAATGTGGGGATCAGATGGGTTTTCATATTATTTGGATTTATTTTTGAAAAGGTACGGGTTAAAGTATATTTCTAAGTACTGCAGAAATAAGAAGCTTATAGTGTGAATGAGAGAATCTGAATAAGAAAAATACTTGAGATGGTAAAAGGGAAGATATATTCGTGGACAGGTTGGTTTTTGACGGTAGAGGGAACTCTGTTCCCTTTAAGCTGTTGAAAAGAAATTATGAATAGCACGGATGCAGGATGGGTACATTTGTAGATATGAATAGAGAGGACTTGCTAAGTCAGACCCTGAAAGGAATGAAAATGGACGAAGATTTGAGAGGTGAAGGGACTGTCTGTGGAATTGAAGTGCAGTGCAGGAAGAAGTGACAGAATGGAGCTTCTGGCTGCAGCAATTGGAACAACCCGTGAGAGAACACTGTCAAATAATGGTGTGAAGGAGTTCACAGATTTTTCCTTCTTCTCAAAATTATTACTACCACACAGTCACGCTGTTTGACATGCCACTTTATAGAAACTTGTTCTGTCGTGTTTAAAATGTCCTCTTTAAACTACAGGTATCTTGGAGGTTTCATACTAAAATTGCATCCAGTTATTCTAGACTTCTATAATCTAGTATAAATATACATCATTATTTTCTAAGTGAGCTGAAATGATCAAACCAAATGAGAACATTGTGGTAGTGACTGAGAGGATGAAGTACTGTAAACAACAAGAAACACCTCAGTGGTCTATTTCTGTAATCCTAAAATTACTTGTAAGAAGATGCAATGGCAAAACAGAACTATTTCCCACTCTGTCAAAACTTCAACAAGGAAGACAATAATTAGAAGGTAATTAGGTAGCATAATTGACAAGTTGAGATTCCACGATTTACGAGGCTAATGTAATAATGGTGGCATGCAGCTTTCTTTGATATTAGCAATCACTGAATATTTGGGTTCAGTAGTGCTTGATAATTAATAGCTTTTCTACCTTTTGTCAGTATTCCTATACACTATACATTTTATCAACCTGTACTCTTTATAACTGGCATTAGAAAATGCCAAATAATACTCCAATTTAGCAACCATAATTAATCTATTAGAACATCGCCATTTGTTACCTTTGTGAAAATTATGAAAGGTGTTATGGACTGAATGTTTGTGTCCCTCCAATTATGTTTTGAAATTTTGACCTACAATATGATGGTATTAGGAGTTGAACTCTGCAGGAGGTAATTAAGTCATAAGGGTGGAGTACTCATCAATGGTATTAGTGACCTCATGAGAAGGGACATGAAAGCTTACTTACTCTGTATTCTTTACCTTAGAAGGATATGACTAGAAGACAGTCACCTGCAAACCAGGAAGAGAGCCGTCACCAAGAACCTGAATATGCTGGCACCCTGATCTTGAACTTTCAGCCTCCAGCACTGTTAGAAATCAATGTTGATGGTTTACTCTACCCAGTCTGTGGGATTTTTGTTACAGCAGCCCAAACTGATTAAGATGAGGCAACAAGGTAAAACTGCTCCTGAACTTGTGCTTCTCTCTAACAAACATAAAATCATTTGCTAACCCTAGGTCTAGATTTCCAGTCTGATGTCAATCAGTTCATTGATTTCCAGGCCATACTTTACTGCTTTCATTATTCTTGTAAGTGTTCTTAATGTTCAAGATGTGACAGAGAAGCTAGAAATCTAGCACCGAAAATTTCTTTTTTTCCAAAAGAAAGTTTTATTGTTTTTCCTCACAATATTTTTTGAGACTGAGTCTTGCTCTGTGTATCCCAGCCTGGAGTACAGCAGTGGTGCGATCTCAGCTCACTGCAACCTTCACCTCCCAGGTTCACACGATTCTCCCTGCCTCAGCCTCCCAAGTAGCTGAGAGTACAGGCACCTTCCACCACGCCTGGCTAATTTTTGTATTTTTAGTAGAGACAGGGTTTCGCCATGGTAGTCAGGCTGGTCTAGAACTATTGGGCTCAAGTGATCTGCCTGCCTCAACCTCCCAAAGTACTGGGATTATAGGTGTGAGCCACCACGCCCGCTTGCCCATGGTTTTAGAATTTGGCTTTGTGACATTATCCCCAGATATCTGTAAACATTGGGAGCCCATTAATATCGTTAAGAATCGTAATATTATGACAGTTTTTTACATGAAAAGAATCTTTAAAATTTAGAACATTTCCTTTATTTCACATTTAATTAAAGAAGGCATTTGAACGGTAAAGTCTAGTTCCTTAATATGGGGATAATTGTTCATATTTAGATTGTTTAAAACAGTTTATAGATATGTCTGTTTTCTTCTCATAAAATTAGTACTTACTGGTTCGACGTTAAACCAGGTGTAATTTCTTGAAGCATCTTTGATTCCCTTCAATTAACTGATAGATGTAAAATTATGGCTCCAAGAACAATTAAATAAGGAACTGTAAAGAGTGGAGGAGGTTTTGATTTAAACAGAAGGTGACATGGAGCAACACAATTTATTGTTGAGAAACTGGAATGTTATTTTTATACAATTTAAAAAATAGTTCTGGTGGTAGAGCTAGAGTATTTCATAATTACCTATTGTGCTAAGCCTTCTGCTTACCATTTAAAGTAAAATTCAGAATAAAAAAGAAAGCTCTCAACAATATTTTTGACAAAATATCCCACACCATTCTTTTTTGTTTTTTGTTTGTTTCTTTCTTTTTTCTTTTTTCAGATGGAGTTTTGCTCTTGTTGCCCAGGCTGGAGTGTAATGGAGCGATCTCAGCTCACTGCAGCCTCTGCCTCCCAATTCAAGCATTGCTCTTGTCTCAGCCTCCTAAGTAGCTGCAATTACAGATGCGTGCCACCATGCCTGCCTAATTGTTTTTTGTTGTTGTTGTTGTTGTTTTTAGTAGAGACGGGAATTCATCATATTAGTCAGGCTGGTCTCGTACTTCAGGTGATCCGCCCACCTCGGCCTCCCAAAGTGCTGGGATTAACAGGCGTGAGCCACTGCACCTGGCCTTTAATATCTCACACCATTCTATTCTCCTTCCTTGCAGGATGATACTAGGGAATTTAATACTTTTTCTGATTTTTATTATTCTGCATTATTTTAATTTGTAATAGTAATACTGCAACAGCAGTCTGAAAAAAAAATGGATTGCTATCTGTTAGGCATTTTTGAGAACAAGAATAAAAAAATAGATATATCTCAAAAAGGCCACAGGGTGTGTGTGTGTGTGTGTGTGTGTGTGTGTGTGTGTGTGTACTGAGAGAAGGTTACATAAATAATATGCAACTCAATGCTACAGACCGAATTGTATCCCCCTGAAAAATTCGTATGCTGAAGCCTTAACCCCTAATGTGGTGATACTTGGAGATGAACCTCCAGAGGTAGTTAAGGTTTAGATGAGGTCAGGAGAGTGAGGCTCTCATGATAGGATTAGTGCCCCTATAAGAAGGAAAAACAGCTCTCTCTCTCTCTCTCTCTCTCTCTCTCTCTCCCGTCATGCAAGGACACAACAAGAAGGCAGACTTCTGCAAGTGAGGAAGAGAGCCCTCACCTGTATCCCACCATGGTGACACCCTGATCTCAGACTTTCAGCTTCCAGAATGCAGGAAAATAAAATTATATTGTGTAAGTGACTCAATCTGTGGTATTTTATTAAGGCAGCCAAGTGGATTAAGACAATGAGCGTATTTCTTTATTGCTCTTTGGGAGAATCTGGAGTAGGATGTAGCAAAATCTCAGAAGAGATAACTGTGATGAATCAGCAAAGGCTGGATTCAAGACCTAGGAGCTCCAAATATACACACACACAAAAATGCATTCTTAATTATTGCATACAAGCAGCAGAGCTACTGAAACAGGAGGCACCTTGGACATCACTGTAATAACCAGCACGCACAAATGTCCAATAACTGGAGGGGCCTTCTGCAATAAATAAGAGCTTGGAACTTGGTGAAATCTGAGAAAATGGACCTAGACTTAATAGTGACTGTTGATGAATATCTTATCAATTCATTAGAGTGTGAATTAAGGATCATACTTTAAAATTTTTGATTTTTTGGTACTCTTGAATTTCTGAACTAATATTCTTACCCTTCTAAATTAAATGAGATAGGTGGAAATATTTTTTTATCAAAAGTATTATCCACTGAGGTTATATTTTAAGACCATTGACTATGGCAATAGTCAACATCATGCTTAATAATGAGGATATCTTTTGAGAAATGTATTGTTAGGCAATTCCACCATAGTGTGAGCATTATAGAGTGTACTTACACAAACCTAGATTGTGTAGCCTACTACACACCTAGGCTGTGTAGTAATCTTTTTTTCCCATGGCTACAAATTTTTAAATTGTTACTGTACTGAATATTGGGAAAAATTGTAACAGTTTGGTAAATACTTTTGTATCTAAATATATCTGAACATAGAAAAGGTACAGTAAAAATGTGGTATAAAACATTCAAAAAGAATTAATTGCTATGGTTGGAATATTATCCCCTTTAAAATTCATGTTGTAACTTAATCCCTAATTGGTAGTATCGAGAGGTAAGGCCTTTAAGAAGTGTTTGGATAATAGGAATTCTGCCTTCCTGAATGGATTAATCCATTCATGAATTAACAGGTTAATGGGTTAATGAATTAAAATGTTATCACGGGAGTGGAACTGTTGGCTTTATAAAAAGAGTCAGAGAGATTTGTGCTAGCATGCTCAGCTTCCTCACTGTATGAGGCTCTGCACCACCTCCAGAATCTGCAGAGTCCCCACAAGCAAGAAGATCCTCACCAGATGCGACCTCTCCACCTTGGACTTCTCAGCATTTGTGACTACAAGATATATATATACACTTTATAAATTGACAAGGTTCATGTAATCTGTTCTAAGCAAAGGAAGTGGACAAAAACACTAATCACCAGGGAAATGCAATCGAAACCACAATGAGATATTGCCTCACTATGGTTAGAATGGTTTTTATCAAAAAGAAAACAAACAAACAAATGCTGCTGAGAATGTGGAGAAAGAGAAATTCTTAGACACTGTTGGTGAGAATGTAAATTGGTAAAGCCATTATAAAAAACGGTATGAAGTTTCCTCAAAAAATTAAAACTAGAACTACCACACCATATGATTCAGCAACCTCATTGTTGAGTATATATCCAAAGGAAATGAAACAAGTGTGTTGAAGAGATAGCTGCACTCCCATCATTATTGTAGTGCTATTCACAATAGCCAAGATATGGAATCAAACTACGTTTTCATCTACAGATAATTGGTAAAGATAAATGTGTGTATAAACAATGGAATGCTATTCAGCCTTAAAATAGAATGAAACCCTGTCATTTGACATAATATAGATGAACCCAGAAGACATAGTTAAAGGAAATAACCTAGGCACAGAAAAACAAATACTGCATGATCTCACTCATATGTGGAATCCAAAAGAGTTGATTTCATAGAAGTAGAAAGTCGAATAGTGGTTACCAGAGGCTGGAGAGAGTAGAGGAGAGGAAGACTGGGAGAGATGGCTCAAGGGTTTCAAAGTTACAATTAGAGAAGAAGGATAAATTCTGGTGTTCTGTTACACAGTACAGTCACTAGCAAATAATAATGCAGTGTATATTTCAAGATAGCTAGAAGAGAAAATTTTTAATTTCATCACCAAAAGGAAGAGATAAATATTTAAAGTAGTGAATATGGTAATGTCCCTGATTTAATAATTATACAATGTATACATGCATTGGAACATTACACTATACTTCATATATTATATAACAAATTATTATTTGTTAATTATTAATAAAACATTAATTTTTTCAAAGATAAATAATAGACTGTATAGGACAACTGTATTATAATCTTATGAAACCTCATATATATGTATATGCACATATGTATATAAATGTAGATATACTATGGGCAAAATTAAATGTAAGTCAGACATTTAATTTATAAATCAGACATTATAAAAAGAATAAAATAATTAAGAAATAAACTTTTTATAGTCATGATTCATGCGCATATTCATTGTTTTTGTGTGATATTTTTATTAAATGTAATAATGTCTTCAAAAACATATAAATTTAGGTGAAAATTACCTTGGAAGAGAGTATCAATTTAAAAAAAAAATGTTGAAATTGATCCATTAAAATAACAGTAAAATTACATTTTTCCATAAGCCTTAAAGTCAGTATAGAGAAGGTAAAATTTTTCATAGCTACTAAGCTGAATTTAATACTTTTGATTTAGTAGAACATATTCTTTCCTGAGTGCCTTCTCCCTTGTGTTTTATATGTATACATAGACACACATATAGTCACTAATTGTATCTATTCATTTACATATATAGCTATATTCTTATATTATCTTTTTTTTTTTTTTTTTTTGGAAAATTTCCAAAATGCTTAATATGGTAGTATAATAATTATAACTAGATTTTCTTCAAAACATAGACATAAAGAAGGTTACATGCTTGTAGAATTTCATAGAGTTAGGAATCATATCCTATTTATTTTGGCAGATATCTTCTTAATTAAATGCTTGACCCATGTGAAGTCATTTAACGGATCTGTTATGCATTATTCACATATGCAAAATAATCTATATATATCTATATGATCTATATGATCTGAATACCATTTCCATCTTTAAAATTCCATCCATATATCTATAGGATCTGAATACCATTTCCGACTTTAAAGTTACATATTCCTAAATTAGAGGTGAAAACAGTCAAAATAGATGCCTCACAACTTTGTGCTAGTCATACAATGGATCACACATCTTATGCCAGGTAAGAGGTCTTCTGTCTTCAACTGCTTTTATATTGAAATATAAATTCCTGAGTTCCTTCTTATAGTATCAATCTCTCCAAAATTCTGCAAAAAATAAAAAATAAAACAAATATTCTTATGTATGCCAAGAAATATAAAAATAGTGAATATAATATCTCATAAAACATTTATAAACAAACAAATGATAGCACACACAGTGCACACTTGGGAAAGGTGAATGCAATATAAACTTAAATAATGCATTCCTATAAAAAGTTTTAAGGGCTTAAGTTATGATCTTTCACTCTCATCTACTGCTACTATGTATTCAATGAAACAACTCAATAATGTTGACAAATCTAATTTTCTAAAAGGCTTGGGGTTGTTTTTGATGCAACAATGATAGAAAGATTTGCCGGTGGGTGTCTGAGTCCAGTGAGTCTTGTATTACAGCAATGAGGCAGCAGACATAATAAAAGACATTCTGGCCAAACAATTTTCTTTTATGTCTTTAATAGTGTTTTTAGTCAGGGTAAATATCATTCCAGGTCTTTTATTAATTTGCCAGTCTATATATTAAAATGTAGACCTCAATCTCAGCCAACCTTTGAAGTAATTGGGGTAAGCAGAATTGCATAAGCTAGGTGATTGAATAATATTTTTAGAAAAGTGTTAGTTAGTTTTAAAAGGTATAATGGATACTATGAAGTAGAAATTTTATTTTAAATCTGAAATCATTAAAAGGTTGCCTAAGGCAACCTTTTAAAATCATTAAAATCATTAAAAGTTTGCCTAAGGAGATATATAGTTTATATATCATTAAAATCATTAAAAGTTTGCCTAAGGAGATATATAGTTTCACAGTTTGAAAGAAAGACTGGTACTAGTTAAATTGTCTTCACAAAAATCTATAAAAATACTTCTTTAAAGTGTAATAGTGGTAGAAAAGTTATGGGAACCTAGGATGTCAAAAATTAGTTTCAAGATTAGCTGTCCCTTCAGGAACTTTTTAGGTCTAACAGGGAGCTTCCTTTCCATAATACTATGTATCCATATACTACTACTGAACATTACGCCAAAACAAATTCCACCTGAGAAGGGGTTATATATTATATTAGATAAACAAATAGCAAGCATATTCATTCAAATACAAATTAATCTTCATGGATTTTGAAATAAACATGCAAAAAAGACTTAATGCAACTCTGCTATAATTTACGTTAAGATTCAATTTCAAAAGACTAACATAGTTTGTAATGTAATAGAAATTACTTGTAAATTATACACTTTTAACAAAAACTTGTTATTCCATTTTTAAAAACACAGTATCTAAAAAAAGCTTTTCCTCACTCATCAGAACAGGAAAATATAGGAATATTTATCAAAATGAGAAAACATAAAGATACGCTCTATAGACACAGTGCAGTAGGTGAATCACAGGTAAAAAGGAAGAACAGATTTGGTTATCACAGATGAAGCATAATAATTCACCAAAGATTTGTCAAGTGTGTGCTACATGTATTCGAGCTATATATAGGGGATTGAGATCTAGGAAAAGAACATTCTAGGAGGAAGGGACAACAACTGCAGAGGTTCTTACATTTTTCCTTTAGGTACAGCCATCTGATTTATGTATAATTATATTTGTACAAACATACTTAAAAAAAAAATCAATGTGTAAGCACTTACATTGTGAGGTGTCCTTAAAAATGGGTCAATTTATTCTGGAATCCTAAAATATTTTTCAGCAGTATCTAATATTAAGAACTCAAAAAGGGTACTAACTCTCTCCCTAAATTCAAAGGCCCTAACTTAGGTATGAGTTACATATACATATATTAATAGGACTTTCATGGAACCATTGTACAAATTATAGTTGAAAACTATGTCATTTTATTAAAGATCATGTTTCATGTGCCAAGCAATTCACATATATTTTATATTGTCTTGCATAATATCATATATAGTAATTAAATTTAATTATGTATCTACTTTTCTGGACCCCCTAATTTTATCATATACAATATTTTAGACAGCTTAACTCATATATATATGTATGTAAAATTAGAAGCTCCTTAAAAGCTCATTGCAAGAGAATTATCAATATTTTAGCTGTCTGGTGGTTTCCTGGAAGACCCCACTTACGAAGCTATTTGTGTTGGACTTAACTTAGAGCTCACCTGGTGTGAAAAGCCTTTTCCTCAGGGGTAGTTGTAAAAAAAAAAAAATGTGTATACACACACACACATACACACACACACGCAATTGTTAAATTTCACAGCTTAAGAGTGTGAATGGGAGTTGTAATAAACAACTGATTGAAAACCTTTAAAGGAAAATCTGGGTAATGAAATATTGTTAGGGATTCTCCACCTATTCCTGGATATCTAGAAGGAACACATGCATGCAGAGGACTTCATGCACGCCCAAGACTGTGCACACACTCAGGATGATTCAGGAAGGCCCTAATCTCTCTTTTCTAGTTAACCTTGAGAATATGCATAAGCAGAAAGTGAAGTCTGAATAAGGATTGTCAGTTGTCAGGCTGAGTTTTGAAGGCATAACCCAACATTCATACAGAATTTGTTCACAAAGATTAGAATACTTATTTGTTCCTGGCAGCTAAGGAAGTCTTTGTCCAATCATTGCATGACCACTAAGTTAATTGAGCAGAGACTGTAGTAAACACACAGGATAAAGAATACAGATCTTACAGAATTGTATCAGAAAAGTCACTGAGCCAAAAACAATGACAAACAGCAATAACAATAGACTTGGGAATATGTTCATATCAAGAATCACAACTGTATATTATTTAAGGTGTACAATTTTCAACCAAAAATTATGAGATGTGCAGAAAGGGAGAGAGAGACAGAATGGAGTTCTCCTAATTGCAATCATAGTTTACCATTTGACTGCTGTTAGTTCCATGTGTTAGTGACAGTTTAGTATCTATTTGAATACATAAGAAAATAATGTCAATAATATGTAATAATGTCCAATAAACACACATAATCTTCCATTTGACTTTAAGTCAAAAGTGAAGGGAACATTATACTATTCTGTGTTTCCATAATTTAATAAAAACAAAATACATCAGGAAATGAGATCATAATAATTCATAACCATAAACTTTGAAACAACATCAAACATTATACATATTTTATGTTCACTCAACCAAGCTTGAGGGCTATTCATGCCCTTCCGGTAAACCACTGCTATATAAAATAAAAATATCAGCTCTCATATTGACACTGTATCATGAGTAGACATGTTTATTTTCTTTCACTAGTTTCTGCTTTAGTAATTTAAGTATTTTTCTTATGTTAATTCTTTTGTCATTCTGCCATGTCATTCATATGACATAAGTTTTCTTTAACTTTTAGAGTGAAATTTCTAGGGACCTTGACATTTTACATAAGCTTTGAAAAACATCTTGAGAAGGAAAAAGAAACTGACATGTGAAATCAAATGTATTTTTTCATAACTTTTGTAAAGATTTCTAGCCTGGCGTGGCGGCTCATGGCTGTAACACCAGCACTTTGGGGGCTGAGGCGGGCAGATCATGAGGTCAAGAGATCGAGACCATCCTGGCCAACATGTAGAAACCTTGTCTCTACTAAAAATATAAAAAATTAGCCGGGCATGGTGGCAGGCACCCGTAGTCCCAGTTACTTGAGTGGCTGAGGCAGGAAGGCAGGAGAATCACTTTAACTTGGAAGGTGGAGGTTGCAGTGAGCTGAGATCACACCACTACACTCCAGCCTGGGTAACAAGAGCAAAACTCTTCCTCAAAAAAAACAAACAAAACAAGATTTCAATAGTTTATTCCTATTCCACAATAAAATAAATGATAATTTAGAACCAAACCCAATTCTGAATTTAATTAAGGATAATGCAACATGGTACAGCTTTAAATATATGTGCTTTGAGATAGTGGCAGATCCACTCTACAATCTACAGTTTAAAAGGCATTGGGAAGTACAGACACTAGTCCTAGCTTACTCATCTAAACCATGAGGATACTAATATCTTCCAAAGTTGATCAAGCTTATTGTCACATCTGTAAATAAATTTGTGTAACTCCTAGTTGGTGATAATTAGTTTAACAAGAATATTTATGCAGTGATATATAGCTAATGGGGCAAATGACATTAAACACAATTAGTATGATTTTTTTATGTATTTATACTCATATATACAGAAAAGTTAACTTAATGCTCATTCCATTTGAAGAATATTTGCAGTAATTTTGTGACAGATGCTTAATAAAAACCTAATTAATAATTCAATACTAAATTAATTACTTGGTAGACTTTTGAAAATTCCATGAGTCACCACTCATGGTTACTCATACATATACATTAAACATCGCCCCAAAGAGGAAAACAATTTCTTTCCCTCAAAATCTAGAAAATTTATATGTTCTTAATATTATAAACTAGGTGAATAATTTTGAGTGAGCATTCACTTTGTATCTGATATGCCTTTGTTTCTTTAAAACCCTAAGTTGTTATTGATTATAGTCACTCTGTTGTGCTATCAAATACTATGCCCTATAATCGGATTGTAAGAAGGTATAAATGCCATTTTACATGATGTGATTATTGCCTATTTCACACCTGTATCAAAACATCCCTTATACCTCATAAATGTATAAACCTAATATGTACTCACAAAAATTATTTTTTTTAAAAAAAACAAAACCCTAAGTTGTATTAAGTCTGAAGCCCTGTGAAGTGCCTGACTGATATAACTTAGTTCTAAATTGGCTTTCCTATACAGTAGCTCATATTTTTTTTTAGCAAAATAATATTTTGACCACTTTTATCTTCTCAGTGTCTGATACTGTAGCATATGTTTAATAAAATACTGTTGAATAAAGTTCATCCACTAGCATTATGGTCTTATTCAAGTTATACTTAAATATTAGGGAATTTTGATTAATCTTATGAATGAATTCAGTACTCTATGATGAAATGACTGAACTGTAAACCAACATTTCCTTTTAGTGCTGATAATATGTTTAATTTCTATAACTTGAGTAAAAATGTTCACTCCCAAATTTTAGTATCAAATGCTCGTATCCCTAAAGTTATCATTTTCATAGGTCTGCAGCTAACTTTTTAAAAAATGAAATGTACATTCATTTTTTGGGGGGGTATAACACATTTTTTTAAATGACATCCTGAGGATATCAGCACAAAAAATGTGTTTCTATACCCTGAAAAAAAGTTGATTAGAGAAATAGAATAGATCAATTCAGTTACATAAAGTCAATTGAGTTATATAAAAAGTATTCCAAACCTAATAGTCTCTTTGTCTAATGTATTTCTTCACAGCAAGCCTCATTTCCTTTAACTATACTAACTCCCAGAATTACAATCCCATCTTTATAAATAAGAAAGAGATGATTTCCTTTTTTTAACTGTTGTATTAGGTGACTTTACTGTTTATTTGACTAAAACCTCAACACCTTTACCTTTCCTGATTAGTGTTACATATTCCATACCTAGGTTTACCGTGTCCTTTCCATTAAAATCATGCTGTTTTACCTACACTTCATTGATATATTGATCATATGTTTACCTTCTTAATGTCTTAATGTCTAACACAACATACATGAACTTCTGTGAATTTTCCTCTGCATGCTTCTCTACTACCATCCTTTTCCTGTGGTACAGAAATAGAACTCTTAAAACAGGCTCAAACTCCCATTATCCATTCCCATGTCCCTTGTTCATGTCCCTTTATCTGTTCATCATGTTCCAATATGCCATAGTTTCCCATTTTCAAGACTCAGCTGTAGAAAGTGTTTTCTGATCTTCACAGAAAAAATTAGACTTTTTATTCCCTCGAACCCACATGATATGATAGCACCATAGACATTATAATATGTTTTACTAATTTATTTTCCTCTTCTAGATCATGGAGATTTAGAAGATGGTACTGTGTCATGTAAATAATTGCCTTCCTAGCACCTGACATTAATAGACATTTGGTAAATATTTATACTTTGATGAATAAATAAACTAATTCAACCAGAAAGCAATTCGATATTCTAATTTATTCTAAAATATGTACTTATTTTCTTATTTATTGCTTATATTGTTACAGATATCTTGTAAGGTATAATCCATGTGCCCCAATAGAGTGGAAGGTGTTGAAAATAGATAACAGGAAAGGTCACCAGTTCAGCTCTGAAGTGTTAATCATTTACACAAGCATGGAAAAATAGAAAGTCTTTATTGTTATTATAATAACTATGCAATCTGCATTCCAAAAATCTTCTCAGTACATTAACTCTAAGGTTAAAAGAATAAACCAACACTGGCAGAATTTATATCAAAGTGAGATTGTGAAACTATATTTTTAAGAGAAGTTCTTTTGACTTATGTTGTTAGTTAAAAGATCTTTTTTTCCTCTGATCATTTCATACAGATTCTCAATTTTCAGATGTCCATGTGTGCAGTTTTCAGTCTTCTTGGGAAGTAACAAATGGAAGTAACTTGGTTCTGCATAATAAAACAGTTGCAGAGATTCAACTGACGACCACTGCCCTCACCACAAAAGTGAAGAAATATTCACATTCTGAGTCTAGTGCATAATTCTGAGTAGCACTGAGAGGCAAATAGTGCTATAATGAGGGGTTAATATGTTCAGTCTGTCTTCAAATTGCCTCTTTTGAAGAATCATTTGTTTTCTACTTGTCCAACTGAAATAAACTAATTTCTAGAAATCCTGATATTTCACACATATAGATAAGTGCTGACATTTCAGTTTCAGGATGCATCAATACATTTACCTTGAAGGCTACGGAAGATATCAAAATAAGATGCTGTAATAAATACTTAAATTTGACAGAATGTTGCCCTCTGGACCTGTGAATATTATTTCAGGTCTCTGCAATGATTGCACATTACTAGACAAATATTTACATAAACTCTATTGGGTCCATTTTATTATCTATGTCTTTTCATTTTCTGTTTTACTCATAATCTAAAGAACATCATACATTTTAAAAATCTTTTTGTATAGCATTTTAGATATTAGATGAAATATCCTTTTTCTACAAGTCATGTGACTATCTGCCCTCTTATTAAATTGTTGGCTCACTCTTTCCTGAAAAAATAAAAGTTGTTTCAAACTACTGCAGCAACTTTTTATGTTCTGAAGTGTTTTAATTCCAGGGGGAAGAGCAATATCCAGAAGTATAAGAGAAACTCTTACAAACTATGGACCAAGAAAGCTCTGCAGTGTACCTGGACAGAGGAACAAAGTGACTCCTCTCTATTCTTCACTCCCCAGTGTATGTGCCCTATATAGTCACAGAGGGACCTAGTAGTGAAAAGACACATTGTCTCTGCTTGAAGTTTATACTGGTGACCAATCACTGGGATACTAAAAATTTGTGAAGTTATTTATCTATTTTAGACAAATTCTCTGTTTCTGTTATAGCTAGTTTTCCCTTTTTTCCAGAAGATTCTGTAATATTATTTCTCAGTCATTTGTGACGTTATTCTCTACAGATGTATGCAGACTGTTCATCACACCTGAAGATACTTCTCACATGTGGCATTTGTGTATGTGTGGGGCGTACCCCAAGGTACAATTTAAGATCATATTCCCATGTGCCTCAGCAACAGAATCATAGGATTCAATCTCTAGATCAATTTCCTACAATTTCTGTAGGATATACAGCTACATATGAGACAACACCATGCAAATCAATCAATCAGAACCAAAAGACATAGTTGTTGAAGACTATAGTAATCTTCTATTTTGAAAGATATTCAGGGAATCTATAATAATTGTTTACTATGCTGATTAATTTATAACCCTTCTCGATTTTCTCCAAACAAATCTTAAATCAAAAATATCAAGGTGTAGTACTAAATCAACCTAAGACAGTATAATGCTGATCTCACACAGACATAAATAATGTGAAATCGAATGCAAATAATCTTTGCTTTCATTTGTTTTAATCTATCATGTTATGCACAAAAATATATATAAAGGAGTTACTGTGAGCTAGTCATTGTATGATTACTAGTAATACCTTAGTTAACAAAGCAAGAAGTTATGCAGAGTAAATTCTAAGTGGGGAGACATAAAACAGATAAACAGAAACAATAAATATACAAATATACATAGTAGTGAGATGATAAATTTGGGAGTATAGAATCAAGCTTAATAAAGCAAAAAGGAATTCTTGGTTGGGTATAGAATGATAATATTACATTCCGTTCAAGACTGTAAAGAAATAAAGGGACCTGACACTTCCCTGAGTCCGATTTCTTAGGGAAAATCATTCCAAGCAGAGAGGACAGCTAGTGCAAAGGCCCTGGGGTAGAAGAAACAAGATTAATGCTTTCATAAAAGAGTCAGGAAGGCCTTGTTGCTGGAGTACAGGAAAAAGTTGCAGGCCAGACCATGTGGATCCTTGAAGACCACTGCAAGGACTTTGCCTTTTACTCTGAGTAACAGAGGGACCATTGGTAGGGTTTGGAACAGAAAGATTATATTATTTGTCTTAATTTTAAAGTAGATTTTTGTGTCCCTATGGTGAAAATAGGGGGTAAAGGGATAACAGTTTTCTGGCACTGGCAGTAATGCAGGTACTCAATGGTGTTTATTTCAACAGTGATGGTAGAAATTGGAAAAAAAAAAAGTACAATTCTAGATATATTGATAGTCAGAACCAACTTCCTACATGGATTACATTTTAAAACTTAATATATCAGGAAATATATTGGTGCTAAAGGTATTTTTAAAAATACAATACCTTGCTAGAGTTTGGAAGTTAAATTGCACAGAAAGAAAGTGGTGCTATACTCTCTCATATTCCCTCTGTTGGAAACTACATTTGCAAAATCTTTAGTGTCTTATTTTCTCACCATTTCGACCTCTACTATGATATTATCTCTTCAGCACAACTTTCCTAATGACTTTATTTTGAGTAGCATTCTCTATCATTCCTTTTCTCCTCTTAATCTGCTTTTTCCCCTTTCTTGATCTGCATTACTATTTAACATTATATTTCTATTTCCTTATTTTAATTTTTATTTATCCATTAGCATAGTGTGATATTTATGATAACAGGGTGTTTTTTTAATTTTTTTTTTCCTTTTGCTATCAGATCGCCAGTGTTTAAAATAGTGTCTGTCATATACAAATTTATTTCAAAACTTCTGAATCAAACTATTTTTTTCTTGGTATCTTATTTCACATATGCATTTTTACTATTACACAAAAAACTACACTTTGTTTTTAAGCAGTACTAACACTATAAATAAAATGATCACATATAATAAACTGCTATATTCATACTTTATGAATATTGTCTGAGTTTTGAATTTGCTGCCTTATTCCAAGGCACTCCACAGTAGCTAGCTAAACGATAAAAGTAGAAAAAAGTAGAAAAAGTAGAAAAAAAGTAGAAAAAAGTAGAAAAAAAGGTGTATTCTGCAAATACACCTGCAGAAGAGGGTCCTGACTGTTAGCAGGAAAACTAACAAATAGAAAGTAATTACATCAACATGCATAAAAAGGACGCCCATGCAAAGATCCCATGCAAAGGTCATCGGCATCAAAGATCAAAGGTAGGTAAATCCATAAAGATGAGAAAACCAGCATAAAAATACTGAAAATTCCGGAAAAAAAAAAAAAAACCAGAATGCCTCTTTTCCTACAAAGGATCACAACTCCTCTCTAGCAAGGGAACAAAGCTGGACGGAGACTGAGCTTGATGAACTGACAAAAGTAGGCTTCAGAAGGTGGGTAATAACAAACTCCTCTGAGCTAAAGGAGCATGTTCTAACCCAATGCAAGGAAGCTAGGAATCTTGATAAAAGGTTACAGGAACTGCTAACCTGGATAATCCATTTAGAGAAGAGCATGAATGACCTGATGGAACTGAAAAACACAGCAGGAGAACTTTGTGAAGCATACACAAGTATCAATAGCTGCATGGATCAAGAGGAAGAAAGGAGATCAGAGCTGAAGATCAACTTAATGAAATATAGTGTGAAGACATGATTAGAGCAAAAAGAATGAAAAGAAATGAACAAAGCCTCCAAGAAATATGGTACTATGTGAAAAGACCAAACCTATGATTGATTGGGGTACCTGAAAGTGATGGGGAGAATGGAACCAAGTTGGAGAACACAATTCAGGATGTTATCCAGGAGAACTTCCCCAACCTAGCAAGATAGCCAGCATTCAATTCAGGAAATACAGAGAACACTGCTAAGATACTCCTCAAGAAGAGCAAACCCAAGACACATAATTGTCAGATTCAACAAAGTTGAAGCGAAGGAAAAAATGTTAAAGGCAGCCAGAAAGAAAGGTCAGGTTACTTATAAAGGGAAGTCCATTAGACTAACAATGGATCTCTCTCTGGAAACCTTACAAGCCAGAAGAGAGTGGGGGCCAATATTTAACATTCTTAAAGAAAAGAATTTTCAACACAGAATTTTATATCCAGCCAAACTAAGCTTCACAAGTGAAGGACAAGTGAAATCCTTTACAGGCAAGCAAATGCTGAGGGATTTTTATCGCCACCAGGCCTGACTTACAGGAGCTCCTAAGGGAAGCACTAAATATTGAAAGGAAAAACCAGTACCAGCCACTGCAAAAACATACCAAATATAAAGAGCAACCACACTGTGAAGAAACTGCATTGACTAATGGGCAGAATAACCAGCTAGCATCATGATGACAGGATAAAATTCACACATAACAATATTAACCTTAAGCATAAATGAGCTAAATTCTCCAATTAAAACACACAGACTGTCAAATTAGATAAAGGGTCAAGACCCATCAGTATGCTGTATTAGAGAGACCAATTTCACACACAAAGACATAGGCTCAAAATAAAGGGATGGAGGAATATTTACCAAGCAAATGGAAAGTAAAAGAAAAAGCAGGGTTGCAATCCTAGTCTCTGATAAAACAGACTTTAAATCAACAAACATCAAAACAGACAAAGAAGGACATTGCATAATGGTAGAAGGGGTCACTGCAACAAGAAGTGCTAACTATCCTAAATATATATGCATCCAATACAGGAGCACCCAGATTCTTGGAGACCCACAAAGAGACTTAGACTCCCACACAAAAACAATGGGAAACTTTAACACCCCAATGTCAATATTAGACAGCTCAATGAGCCAGAAAATTAATAAGGATATTCAGGACTTGAACTCATCTCTGGACCCAGGGGACCTAATAGACATCTCAGAACTCTCCACCCCAAATCAACAGAATATACATCCTTCTCAGCACCACATTGCACTTATTCTAAAATTGACCATGTAATTGAAAGTAAAGCACTCCTCAGCAAATGCAAAAGCATAGGAATCATAACAATCTCCCAGACCACAGTGCAATCAAATTAGAACTCAGGATTAATAAACTCACTCAAAACTGCACAACTACATGGAAACTGAACAACCTGCTCCTAAATGAATACTGGGTAAATAAATAAATTAAAGCAAAAATAAATTAATTATTTGAAACCAATGAGAACAAACACACAACGTACCAGAATCTCTGGGACACAGCCAAAGCAGTGTTTAGAGGGAAGTTTAGAGCACTAAATGCCCGCAGGAGAAAGTGAAAAAGATCTAAAATTGACACCCTATCATCACTGTTCAAAGAACTAGAGAACCAAGAGCAAGCAAATTCCAAAGCTAGCAGAAGACAAGAAATAACTAAGATCAGAGCAGAACTGAAGGAGATAGAGACACAAAAAAACCCTTCAAAAAAACAATGAATCCAGGAGGTAGTTTTTTGAAAAGATTAACAAGATAGATAAACCACTTGCCAGGCTAATAAAGAAGAAAAGAGAGAAGAATCAAATAAACACAATAGAAAATGATAAAGGGGCTATCACCACTGATCCCACAGAAATACAAACTACCATCAGATAATACTATAAACACCTGTGTGCAAGTAAACTAGAAAGTCTAGAAGAAATAGATAAATTCCCGGACACATACACACTCCCAAGACTAACCAGGAAAAAGTTGAATCCCTGAATAGACCAAAACAAGTTCTGAAATTGAGGTAGTAGTTAAGAGCCTACCAACCAAAAAAGCTCAGGACCAGATGGATTCAAAGTGAAATTCTACCAGAGATACAAAAAGGAGCTGTTACCATTCCTTCTGAAACTATTCCAAACAATAGAAAAAGAGAGACTCCTCCCTAACTCATTTTACGAGACTAGCATCATCCTGATACCAAAAGCTGGCAGAAACACAACAACAAAAATTTCAGGCCTACATCCATGATGAACATTGATGTGAAAATCGTCAATGAAATACTGGCAAACTGAATCCAGCAGCACATCAAAAAGCTTATCCACCACAATCAAGTCAGCTTCATCTCTGTGATGCCAGGCTGGTTAAACACACAAAAAACCAATAAATGTAATCCATCACATAAACAGAACCAATGAAAAAAAACATATGATTATCTCAATAGATGCAGAAAAGTCCTTGGATAAAATTCAGCACCCTTTCATGCTAAAAACTCTCAATAAACTAGGTACTGATGGAACATATCTGAAAATAATAAGAGCTCTTTATGACAAACCACAGCCAATATCCTACTGAATAGGCAAAAGCTGGAAGCATTCCCTTTGAAAACCAGCACAAAACAAGGATGCCCTCTCTCAGCACTTTTATTCCACATAATATTGGAAGTTGTGTCCAGGGCAATCAGGCAAGAGAAAGAAATAACGGGTATTCAAATAGGAACAGAGGAAGTCAGATAGTTTCTGTTTTCAGATGACATGGTTGTATATCTACAAAACCTCACTGTCTCAGCCCAAAAACTCCTTAACGTGATAAGCAACTTCAGCAAAGTCTCAGGATACAAAATCAATGTGCAAAAATCACAAGCATTCTATACACTAATAATAGAGAGCCAAATCATGAGTGAACTCCCATGTACAATTGCTGTAAAGAGAATAAAGAGAATTCCTATTTTTAAGAATACAAGGTAACAAGAGATGTGAAGAACCTCTTCAGGGAGAACTACAAGGAAATAAGAGAGGACACAAACAAATGGAAAAACATTCCATGCTCATAGATAAGAGGAATCAATATTGTGAAAATGGTCATACTGCCCAAAGTAATTTATAGATTCAATGTTATTCCCATCAAATTACCATTGACATTCTTCACAGAATTAGAAAAAAACTACTTTAAATTTCATACGGAACCAAAAAAGAGTCTATATGGCCAAGACCGTCATAAACAAAAAGAGCAAAGCTGGAGGCATCACACTACCTGACCTCAAACTATATTACAGGGCTACAGTAACCAAAACAGCATGATACTGGTACCAATACAGATATATAGACCAATGGAACAAAACGGAGTCCTCAGAAATAAGGCCACACATCTACGACCATCTGATCTTTGACAAACCTGACAAAAACAAGTAATGGGGAAAGGGTTCCCTATTTAATAAGTGGTGTTGGGAAAACTGGCTAGCCATATGCAGAAAACTGAAACCGAATCCCTTCCTTACACCTTATACAAAAATTAACTCAAGATAGATTAAAGACAAATGTAAGGCCGGGTGCGGTGGCTCAAGCCTGTAATCCCAGCACTTCGGGAGGCCGAGACGGGCGGATCACGAGGTCAGGAGATCGAGACCATCCTGGCTAACATGGTGAAACCTCGTCTCTACTAAAAAAATACAAAAAACTAGCCAGGCGAGGTGGCGGGCGCCTGTAGTCACAGCTACTCGGGAGGCTGAGGCAGGTGAACGGGCGTGAACCCGGGAGGCAGAGCTTGCAGTGAGCTGAGATCTGGCCACTGCACTCCAGCCTGGGCGACAGAGCGAGACTCCGTCTCAAAAAAAAAAAAAAAAAAAAAAAAAAAAGTAAGACCTAAAACCATAAAAACCTTAGAAGAAAACCTAGGCAATACCATTCAGGACACAGGCATGGGCAAAGATTTCATGACTAAAATACCAAAACAATGGTAACAAAAGCCAAATTGACAAATGGGATCTAATTAAGCCAAAGGGCTTCTGCACAACAAAAGAAACTATCATCACAGTGAAGAGGCAACCTACAGAGGGAGACAATTTTTGCAATCTATCCATTTGACAAAGGTCTAATATCCAGAATCTACAAGGAACTTAAACAAATTTACAAGAAAAAAGCAAACAGCCCCATCAAAAATTGGGTAAAGGATATAAACAGACACTTCTCAAAAGAAGACATTTGTGTGGTCAACAAACACATGAAAAAAAACTCATCATTGGAGAAATGCAAATTAAAACCACAGTGAGATACCATCTCACGCCAGTTAGAATGACGATCATTAAAAAGTCAGGAAACAACAGATGCTAGAGAGGATGTGGAGAAATAGGAATGCTTTTACACCGTTGGTGGGAGTGTAAATTAGTTCAACCATTGTGGAAGACAGTGTGGTGATTCCTCAAGTATCTAGAACCAGAAATATCGTTCTACCCAGCAATCCCTTTACTGGGTATTTACCCAAAGGACTATAAATCATTCTAGTATAAAGATACATGCACATGTATGTAAACTGCAGCACTATTTACAATAGCAAAGACTTGGAACTAACCCAAATGCCCATCAATGATAGACTGAATAAAGAAAATGTGTCACAGACACACCATGGAATTCTATGCAGCCACAAAAAAGAGCAAGTTTCTATCCTTTGCAGGGACATGGATGAAGCTGGAAACCATCACTCTCAGCAAACTAACACAGGAATAGAAAACCAAACACCGCATATTCTCACTCATAAGTGGGAGTTGAACAATGAGAACACATGGACACAGGGAGGGGAACATCACACACCAGAAGCTGTCGTGGGGTGGGAGGCAAGAGGAGGGATAGGATTAGAATAAATACCTAATGCATACGGGCTTTAAAATCTAGATGACGGTTTGTTGGGTGCAGCAAACCACCATGGCATATGTCTATGCAGCAACCCTGCACGTTCTGCACATGTATCCCAGAACTTAAGGCATAATAACAATAAAAAAAGGAAAAAAGTGACCTGAATATCTTTCTTAAAAAGTTAACTTTATAAGTAATCATGAGATGTTATTAGTGATTTTTTTTTTTAAAGTTCTGCAAACACCATGCTATGGCCTGGATTATTCTTGTGCTATCTAAAATGATGCACAGCACTTTCTAGTGAAATCATTTTATTAACACACAAATAATAGAATTTATCAGTTCAAACTTTACAATGACAGGTATCTACTATTAGGTTGGTGCAGTAGTAATCAGTTTTTCCCATTACTTTTAATTATGAAAAATATTTTAAACGGCCTGAGAGAAAAGACACCTAACAACAAAATATGCTGTAAACCTTGATGTGACATAAAAGTCACAAAAAGTTTTTAAATATTTTTATTGAAGTAGAGTTTATGTAGTATGAAATGCACAAGCTTCCCTTTTGCGGTTTGTTTAGTTTTGGTGAATGCATACATCTTTGTTATTTACACCACTATTCTATCACTATAGAGTCAAATATTAGTCTTTTCCTGATTTTTTTTTTTTTTTGGCCAAAGTCAGATCATAGATAAATCAGAAACAAATCCTCTGTAAAATGTATTACCTCTCAATTCCTCTGCGTTTGTCAGAGAGCAGGCGTCTCCAACCCCCAGGGTGTGGACAGATACCTAAGCATCCATGGCCTCTTAGGAGCTAGGCCATGCAGCAGGATGTGAGCTGCAGGTGAGCCAACATCACAGCTTGAGATCCGCCTCTTGTCAGATCAACTGCTGCATTAGATTTCGGTAAGAGTGCACACCCTATTGTGAACTGCACATGTGAGGAATTTAGGCCATGTACTCCTTATGAGAATCTAAAGCCTGATGATCTGAACTGAAAGAGTTTCATCCTAAAACCATCCTTTTCTCCCCACATCTACGGAAAAATTGTCTTCCACAAAACCAGTTGCTGATGCCAAAACGATTAGGGACTAAGGTAGAGTCTTGGTGTACACTGTTGAACATCTAGTGGTTGTTCATGTGGAAGGCTGCGAATATTCAATAGATAATAGCTTTTGGTATGAAGAGTGAATGACATATAATATTAGAAAGCTAGAGTTCTGTTGAAAGATTTCATTTGTACATAGAAAATTTTAGTACTGAAGTTTTCTTTTAATGCTAATAATTTCCCCATTATTCAATTCTACATTAGCACATCTTCTGCCTCAGTTTCTTCACTCAAACATTTGTGTATAGGCCAGTTTAAACTGTTATGGACTGTAGGGATATGAAACTGCAATAGAAATTATATATGTAATTTAAATTGATGAAGCTCTGGAAGAATGCGAGCCCTCATCCTTTATTTGATAGAGGCCTCCTATAACTCCCAGGTCCTTCACAGTACTTTTGAAATAACAGCATGGAATCACACATTTACATAAATAAAGCTAGCCAAGAGAAAAAATAACAAAACAAGGAAAATATGGGAAAATGCTTGACAAATAAATGAAAACTTGGGAATTTTGCTGAGCTAGTAGCTTTTTTTTTTTTTATGCTTTTGCTTTTTTATTGCATCTATGAATATAATAAATTTTACAGCCGGGTATCGCAGCTCATGCCTGTAATCCCAACACTTTGGGAGGCCAAGGCGGGTGGATCACGAGGTCAGGAGATCAAAACCATCCTGGCTAACACGGTGAATCCCCGTCTTTACTAAAAATACAAAAATTATCTGGGCGTGGTAGTGGGCACCTGTAGTCCCAGCTACTCGGGAGGCTGAGGCAGGAGAATGGCGTGAACCAGAGAGGTGGAGCTTGCAGCGAACCGAGAGTGTGCCACTGCAGTCCAGCCTGGGCGCCAGAGCAAGACTCCATCTAAATATAAATAAATAAATAAATAAATAAATAAATAAATAAATAAATAATAAAAATAACATAAAATAAATAAATAAATAAATAAATTTTGCTATTAGCAATTTCAAATTAAGTACTTCAAAAGAAAATTAGAAAAATGAAAAAAATCACTTCCTCATGTATTCAAAGAAATGTGAGAAAATAATTAGGTTTTAACTAAAAAATAGCCAACTTAAAGCAAAATAAAATATTTCCAGATGTTTACACTATGGAATATTTAAAAAAAAAATCAGAAGGAACATTAGAGAAAGAATCTCATGGTCAAAACAGTTAAGAGAAAGAAAATATAAAAATTAAAGTAATACATAGAAAGCTGAAAAAATAAATTTAAGGCCTATATGCTCTTCAAGGTCTCATTCTCAGCTTTCTGCAAGATATCTCTGCTTGAATATCCTGCTGACACTTAAAACTTAACATGTCTATAACCAAGTTCATTATTTGCTGTAACTTCTCTATATTTCCATCATTGTCAATATTGCCATTATACTCTTAGCTCAGCAGGCTATTAAATATACAGTCATCTTTGATTTCTTCTTGTCCTTAGTCAGCCATATCTCATCTATCAAAAATGTTCTTCCAAAGCATTTTTTAAATGTGGTACCTACTTTTAGTTACTACAATCAGAACAATTTCACATGTCACAGTCACTCTTCTAGAACAACCACTATAAAATGCCTCTTCTGTCAAATTACATCTTCTTTTATTTGTCCAAATAATAAAGCAAAAGTCATTTTAATTAAATACATCTGGAGTCCAAATGCAGCCTCAATTTATGCCTTAAAAAATTAAAACCATATTTAATCTAAGTCAATTAAAAATATATACAAATTCCCCAGGTCTCACTTCTCTTCTCCTTCTTTTTTTCTGCATAATTCTATGCACTCCTAACTGTTCAGCTGACTACCTGAATGTAATGACATCAATATCTATTTCTCCTTTTCATATCCTGAATTATCTGAATTCTACCCTCAAAGGTAAAAGCTAACATGTGACCTTAGTTTGCAATAACATCTTTCTAAATTCTTTATACTTAATACTCAATTTTATGAATTAGATATTAAAATTATTATCTCTAATAAAAAATTTGAAATTAAGGCCTATATTGATTAAACTGATGAATGATGGAGCCTGGAAATGGATTCAGGTGGGCTGTTTCAAAAACTCACTTGTTTTTAATAACTGTGGTCTTCTACCTCTCCTTTATTCAAATTAACAAAGGTTTAGCTTCCTACTGATCATCTCCATCTGATTATTCTATACTATCTTCCAAATTATTTGTCCTGAACAAATCTACTATTTTCACAGGCACATTGTTCCAAACTCTCTCTCCTATAAGAAACGTGGCACAGGAACCAAATGCTTCTGGCTCATTCTAAAGCTAAAACTGAAACTGAACAGCTAAAACTAAAACTGAGCAGTTCTCTGAGTTAGGTAAGTTACTCAACATCTCTAAGCCTCTAATTCCTCAGTACTCCTTTGCATTAGGAAAGTCACTAGAATAAATGTCTTCCAACAGGTTATATAATAAACTAAAACTAACAAAGAAAAGAAACAAAAACAAAAACACTCTTAATTTTATTGTTCTCAATGTATTTTTTCTACTCTTTTCTATCCCTATCTTCCTCTCTTCCTCCCTTTCTCTATGTCTTTTCCTTTCTTTCTTCCTTCTTTTCATCCTTTCTTTTTTCCTTTCTCCCTCTCTCCCTCCTTCTGTTCCTTACTTCCTTTATTTTCCTTTCATACTTTGTATTCTGTTTCAATCCGCAGGTTATGAATAGATTTATAATTCAAGTCTTAGCTAAACTGCCACCTCTGCAAACATGTCATCTCCATCCTTCCAGTTTAGAATAAAAAAAAAGTTTCTCAACCTTAACATTATTGACATTTAAATAATAACAGCTTTATCAATATGTAAACTATATACTAAAAAATTCCCCATTTAAATATATCCAATGAGAAGATTATTTTTAGCGTTTTCACTCATCTGACCTGAGATAATTTACATCATCACAAAAGAAAAACTATACCCATTAGCAGTTACTCCACATCCTGCTCTGTCCATAACCCTTGGTAAATACTAATATAGTTTCTTTTGCTATATAATTGCCTATTCTGAATATTTTATAGAAATGAAATTACAATTTTGTGGTCCTTTCATATTGGTTTTCTACATCCATTCATTTTATAACATGTATCAGTATTTAATTACACTTTATGACCAAATGACATTCCATTTATGAATATATCACAATTTGTTCATCCATTCATGATAGATATCTGTGTTATTTCCAATTTTGTCTACTGTGAATAATGTTGTTATGGACTCTTATATACAAGGTTTAACATATAAACTTGTTCATCTTTGGTATATGACTAAATTTTTGGGTCATATGGTAATTCTAGTTTTAAAATGCCTTCCCATGATGTATGAAGGTTTCAATCTCTCCACATTCTCATAAACAGTGGTTATTGTCTGTCTTTTTAATTTTGCCAAACATTGCTATAAAGAAATAATGGAGACTGGGTAATTTATAAAGAAATGGATTTTAATTGGCTCATGGTTCTGCAGGTTTTACAGGAAGCATTGTGGCTTCTGCTTCTGGGGAAGCCTCAGGAAGCTTACAATCGTGGCGGAAGGCAAAGGGTGAGCCAGCACTTCACATGGCTGGAGCAGGAGGAAGAGAGAGAGAACATGGAGATGCTACACACTTTTAAATGACCAGATCTCATGAGAACTTTATCATTATACAGTAACAAGGATGGTGTTAAACCATTGATGAGAACCCCACCCCCATGATCAAATTGCCTTCCAGTAGTCCCCATCTTCAACACTGGGGACTACAAATGAACATGAAATTTGGGTGGAAACCATATCATTCTGTCCCTGTTCCATTTCTCATGTCCTTCTCACACTGCAAAATACAGTCATGCCTTCCCAGCAGTCCTCCAAAGCCTTATCTCATTCCAGCATTAATTCAAAAAGTCCAGAGTCCAAAGTCTCATCTGAGAAAAGGCAAGCCCCTTCCAACTCTGAGCCTGTAAAATAAAAACAAAAAAACAAAAGACAAGTTAGTTACTTCCAAGATACAATGGGAGTACAGGCATTGGGTAAATACTCTCATTCTAAAAGTGAGAAAAGAGACTACATTGAAAGAAAGGGGCTACTTAGGCCTCAGGCAAGTCTGAAACACAGGAGGGCAGTTATTAAATCTTAACGCTCCCAAATAATCACTTTTGAGTTCATATCTCACATCCAGGGCTCACTGGGGTGAGGTGTGGGCTCCCAAGGCCTTGAGCATAATGGACAAGAAATCTTATCATATTGCAGTTTTGATGTGCATTTTCCTAATAACTAATCATGTTGAGCAGGTTGTCATGTGCTTATTGGCCATTTTAATGTCTTTTTTGGAGAAATGTCTATTCAAATCATTTGCCTATTTTAAAAAAATGTGTTGTCTTTTTATTGTTGAGTTTGAAGTGGCCTTTTAAATTCTAGATACATATTCTTTATTAGACACTAAATTTGAAAATACGTTCTCTAATTCTGTGTGCTACATTTCATCTTTCTTTATAGTTTAAATCTAGTCCTTCAGAGGACAAGATTTTCAGTTTAATCAAGTGTGATTTATCTATTTTTTCTATGATTTCATTCACCTTTGTCATGTCTTAGAAATCACTGCCTAATCGAAGGTTACACAGATGTATTCAAATATTTTCTTCTAAGAGTTTTATAGCTTTAGCTTTTACATTTAGGTATCTGATTTATTTTCAGATAATTTTTGTAAGTTGTAGGCAGTAGAAATCAAACTTCATTTTTTGCATGTAAATATAGATATATGGTTGTCTGAACACCATTTGTTGAAAAGACTATATTTTATGATGATTAAATTATCTTGATATCCTTGTTGAAAATTAAATGTCCTTAAGTATAAAGGTTTTATCACTAAATAATATTTATATTTATAATTTTTATAGCTCTGTGTGAAATTGATACTATTGTCATTATTATTATAAATTCTTTGTTGTCTCTAGAAAAAAATTTGTCTTATTGTCTCTTTGTCCAATATTAGCGTATCATTTTTTGGTCACTGTTTGTATTTTCCATTATTTTATTTTTAACCTATTTGCTTGTATGTGAATCTAAAGTCTGTCACTTTTAAATAATACAGTTGGCTTACACCTTCTAACTACACTGTAAATCTCCACTTTAAAAAAAATTATTTTAAAATTTTTAATTGTGATACATATACTCAATATACAACTTGCCACATTAACCATTTTTAAGTGTACAGTCTGTGGCATGAAGTATATTCACATTGTTGTACAACCATCGCTACCATCCATCTCCAGATCCTTTTTATCTTGCAACACTGAAACTTTGTGCTGATTAAACACTAATTTCCCATATCCTGCTTTTACCAGTCCCTGGTAGAAGGGATTCTTCTTTCTATTTCAATGAATTGGACAACTATACATGTCTTATAAAAATGAAATTATATAGTATTTGTCTTTTTCTAACTGGCTTGTTTCACTTACCATAATATCCTCCAGTATCATCTACATTGTAGCATTTATCAGAATTTGCTTCCTTTTTAAGGCTGTGAATAACATTTATTGACTGTACATACCTCATTTTGTTTGCCCATTAATTTGCTATTGTATACTTCCATTGCTTCTATCTCTTGGTTATTGTGAATAATGTTTTATGAGCATGAGTGTACAAATATATGTTTGAGACTTTGCTTTCAGTTCTTTTTAGGATATACCTAGAAGCAAAATTGCTGGATCATACAGTAGTTCTAATATATGTTTGAGAGTCTGCATTCAATTCTTTTGAGTATATACCTAAGAGTGCAATTGCTGGATCATACAGTAATTCTATTTTTAATTTTTTAAGGAACTGCCATATTGGTTTATGTAGAAGGACCATTTTACATTTTCCTCAACAATAAACAAATTTTCCAATTTCTCCCTGTCCTTGCCTTTGTGATTAAAACGTTTAATGCATTTTTATGTAATTGCTGATAAGATTATAATTCATGTCAACAATTTTGCTATCTGATTTCTACATGTCTAATGTGATTTTTTCTTTGTTTCTTCCTGCATTGCTACCTATTTTGATAAGTTCTGCCTTATTTTAAGGCAGTAATGAGTTAAATAGATAATTTTTATTATACTATTTTAGTTGTGTATTATTTATTTTACTATATATTTTTAGGTTTTACTTTTTTAGTTGCCCTAAACTCTATGATTAACATTTTAATTTAAAACAATCTAATTCACATTAATACAGATGTAATTTCAATAGTATACAAGTGCTTTACTCTAATAAATTCATCAGCAGTTCTATAAATTTTATTTTTTCAATTCCCTTTAACTCATATAAGAGAAAAATTTATTTACAAACTAAAAACATTTATACTACCATTATATTTACCTATGCAGTTATTTTTATTAGTGTTTTTAAAGGATTATTTGAATTATCTATATTCCTTTCATTTCAGTCTGAAGAACTCTCTGTAGTATTTCTTTTAGAGAATGTCTGCTAGGAACGAATTCTCCCAGTTTTTCTTTATCTTATAATATCTTAACTTCTTTTTGTTTTTAAAGTATCGTTTACTAGATAGTTTTTAGTTAGCAGTCTTCCTTCTGCATTTTGAATATGTCAGCTCACTATATTCTGTCTCCTATCATTTCTGATAAGAAATCAGCTGTTAAGTTTATTGAAGATAACTTGTACATGATCTTTTGCATTCCTTTGATGTAGCTAGTTGTGGATTCTTGAAATCTGCCTGGAGTCTGTTGAGCTTCAATAATTACAACATAATTTCAAATGAAAAGTTTTCAGCCATTATTAATTTTTTTTTTCTGTCTCTTTCCCTTCTCATGGTTCTCCAAATATCTGTATGTTTGTATACGTGATTCCTCCCCAAGACATTTATGAGGTTTGTTCTTTTTGTCTTTTTCATTTTCTTTTGTTCTTCAGACTGGCTAATTTCAATTGCTATATATTCCAACTTGTAATTTTTTAAAAATTTTGACTTTTATTTTGATACAGGATGTAGATGTGCAGGTTTAGTATATGGATATTTGCATGATGCTGAGGTTTGGGGTACAGATACCATCACCCAGGTAGTGGACATAGTAACCAATAGGTAGTTTTTCAACCTATACCCTCCTCGTTTCCCTCTCTAGTGGTCTGCACTGTCGTTCCTATATGTATGTCCATGTATGGTCAATGTTTAACACCCACTTATAAGTGAGAACATGCACTACTTGATTTTCTGTTGTGTTAATTCACTTAGGATTATGACCTCCAGCAACATTCACGTTGTTGCAAAGGACATGATTTTATTCTTTTTTATAGTCGTGTAGTATTCCATGGTGTATATATAATGCATTTTCATTATTCAATCCACCATTGATGGACACCTAGGCTGATTCTATGTCTTAGCTATGGCAAATAGGGTAGTGATGAACACGCAAGTGAATGTGTCCTTTTGGTAGAAAGACTGCATTTCCTTGGGTATATACCCAGTAATGGGATTGCTGGATTGAATGGTAGCTGTGTTTTAAGTTCTTTGAGAAATTTCCAAATCTTTCAATAGTGGCTAATTTATATTACCAACAACAGTGTATAGGCATTCCCTTTTCTCTGTAGCTCAGCAGCATCTGTTATTTTTTGACTTTTTAATAATAGCCATGCTGACTGTTTTGACATGATATCTCATGTGGTTCTGATTTTCATTTCTCTGATGATTAGTAATGCTGACCAGTTTTTATGTTTGTTGGTCACTTGAATGTATTCTTTTGAGGGGTGCCTGTTTATGTTCTTTACACATTTTAAATAGGGTTGTTTTCTATTCTTTTGTTCACTACTTCTAATATGCTGTTGAATCCTTCCAATAATTTTTACAATTATTTTACTTTTCAACTCCTGAAATACAATTTAGTTCTTTGTTATACTTTTTATCTCATTAGTGACATTATTGATTTGGGGACACATTATTCTAATCCTTTCCTTCTTTTAAGACATTATTTAATAAATGTATTTGTAATACTAATTTAAAGTCTTTGTCTAATAAGTTTATACCTGGGCTTCCTCAGATACAATTTATACTGATTGCTTCTTTAGCCTGTGTATGTGAGATAATTTCCTACTCTTATGTGTGTCTTGTGATGTTTTATTGTAAACTAAAATTTTAAAATATCATATGGCATCTCTGGCAGTCAGATACCCCACTCTCAGAGTATATTGCTGTTATTATTTGTTGGTGATGTTTCTGTTCTTGTTATTTGTTTAGTGACTTTCCTGAGCCAGTTTTATACAGTCTCTTTTCTCGTCATGTCAGCCTATTGAGGATTCTGCTCAGTTAGCTTAATGGCCAGTTAATGATTTGACAGAGGTTTCATTAAATGATTTGAGCCACTAAGTCTCCCAGGCTTTGTTGAGTGGCTATGTATGAGTGTAGGGAGGATGTCTGCAATGCTCTAGTAGGCAGTATAAACTCTGCCTTAGCCTCAACTTCTTACTTTCACAGTAAGCTCAGTGTCAGCTAGAAATGAGAGATCAGAGCTTTTTCTTGTCTTTTCTGGACATACATACAGACATGTCTGTGTCCATGTCCTTCTCTATCCCTCAGAACATGTTTGAGCTTTGCAAAGCACCTTACGTACATCTCATTTTTAATTTTTACTTCTAATGTTTTGGTCTTACTATACACAACTGGTAACATCACTTCCAGCAGCTACGATATTAAACAATTCCCTGTTTTTTTCAGCAAACACTCGGGTTAGAACTATTTGTACAGAGTTAGCTCTTAGGTCAAATAAAGGCAAAGTCCTGTGAATGGAGCTTCTCTGGCAGGTAAAAGAATGACAATTTTTTTTAGGAGATGAGGCTTTTTATTAGAGCTCCAAAACATGTTCTTACACTTCCACTGGCTGCTAGGCTTCTGTTTTATATAACTCCTATAGTCACAAACCTTTTGGTTTTCAGGGCTGCTATAGAGCTGGGGATCAAGGTTTGGGAAGAAGGCATGTTAAGACATCACAAGGCTTGCTTTACTTACAAGATGCAGCCAGTTTTCTTGAATAAACAACCTGTGGATTTTCGCAAGCCTTGGTTAATTTCTAGATCTGAAAAGGTGATTCTGACAAGCTTTTCCAGCTTTCTTGTTGCTTTTATAGATGACCAGCTTTTCAGATGCCATTATTCCATCATTATGGAAAGACTTCTAACTATTCATGTTTTGAACCAGATAGTACTTGTTGTGGAGATCTGTCCTGTGAATTTTTAGATGTTTAGCAGCATTTTGGCCTCTACTCATGAGATACTAGTAGCATACCCTGCCACAGTTATAAAAACCGAAAATGTCCTCGCAAAATCACTCCTGGTTGAGAATCACTGAAACAAGTGATCCCATATACACTACGCAGAATTATTCACTTATTTTTTTTGTAGTAGTATTCAAAATTCATAATTAAATTTTGTTTGTTGAAATACTGATCTAATAGCTTATTACCTCATTGCATTGGTAACTTCATGATAAAAGAAGTTATCCATATCTTTTTGACTACTTTTCTATGTGTAACCAGAAGATAACTGAGAAATGTATTGGCTGTAGGATATTTATGCACACTTTTCTACATCTTGGATGTACATTCTTTATTTCTTTGTTTTAAAATGATAAAAATACTTTTAAAGAATTTTGCAATTTTTAAATTATTTTGTGGAACAGAAAATTACCAGTGTTTTCTAAAAATGTTCATTTAGCCAAATACGTGAGGTATAGTAATAAGCAAAACAATTGCAAATAAGATTCTGAGACAAGATTCAAAACGCAATTTTAATTTCAGGAAGCAGTCAACTTTAACTTCTGTTACAATGCACATATAATGATTTACTGGTGCCTGCATATATCTGCAATATGTGTCATTAATCTAGTTAAAAAAAAAAAAAAGTTGAATCTTTTCTTACTGACTGTATTCTGGAATGTTTTAAACTTTTGCCTACCTGTAGTAAGTTTCTGGAATCTTGCTGTTCTCAAGTTTGGGAAGTAAATTTTAGGGAAGTACTTGTAAGAGAGAAGGAAGGAAGAAATCGGTCAGGCAGGAAGTTAGGGTGGGTCCTCAGCAAAGCTCCTTTGAATTAAGGACAGCCTGAAAATCAAGCTGCAGGCCCCAGTTAAGAAAGAGCCCATGTCCTTGAATGGAAACACCTGCTCTGTGAAACCAGATAAATCAATTCCACTCCTCTTTTGGAAACACTTCTCTCTCCTTTGGTGTGCCCCTGTCTTATTTCACATGTTTCCTCCCTATTAGTCCTTACTTTTCACCCATTTTATATATACGTATCTCCCTGTGATTGGTTGGGTCAAGGTCCCCTCCCAAGCCTTTACTTAAGACCCTGATTGGTTCCAGGCCAAGGTCCTGGACCAAGCCTTCACCTCTGCCTCCAGTTGTTTCTTTTCACTGTTGTGTCTCTTTTGAGTGGTGCTTTCTCCAAGACAGCCTGCAGACCAGTTGGCACACTCCTACCTCTTCTGAGTCCATAAAAAACTCTCAAGCTTAGCCCCATAGCTCCCAACCTTCCTTCCAGTCCTGTCTCCTTGCTGAGAGCTTTTCTGTCGCTTAATAAATTTGACTGTGCCAGCCGGGAGCAGTGACTCAGGCCTGTAATCCCCGCACGTTGGGAGGCCAAGGTGGGTGGATCACAAGGTCAGAAGATCGAGACTATCCCGGCTAAAACATGGTGAAACCCCAACTCTAGTAAATATACAAAATTAGCCGAGCATGGTGGCATGCCTGTAGTTCCAGTGTGTCCAGAGTTGGTTCCTGCTGGTGGATTTGTGGTCTCGCTGACTTCAAGAATGGAGCCAGGGACCTTCACAGTGAGTGTTCCATCTCTTAAAGGTGGCACAGACCCAAAGAGTGAGCAGCAGCAAGATTTATTGCGAAGAGCCAAAGAACAAAGCTTCCACAGTGTGGAAAGGGACCTGAGTAGGTTGCCCCTGCTGGCTAGGCGTGGCCAGCTTTTATTCCCTTATTTGTCACCTCCCATGTCCTGTTTCTGTCCTATCAGAACACCCTTTTCTCAATACTACCCGTGATTGGTTACTTTTAGAATCCTGCTGATTGGTCCATTTTACAGAGTGCTGATTGGACCATTTTACAAACCTCTTCCTAGCTACAGAACACTGATTGGTGTGTTTTTACAGAGTGCTGATTGGCACATTTTACAATCCCCTTGTAACAGAAAAGTTCTCCAAGTCCACACTCAGACCCAGGAAGTCCAGCTGGCTTTGCCTCTCACCAGCTACTCAGGAAGCTGAGGCAGGAGACTAGCTTGAACCCAGGAGGTGGAGGCTGCAGTGAGCCTAGATTGCGCCACTGCACTCTGGCCTGGGTGACTGAGTGAGACTTTGTCTCAAAGCAAACAAACAAACAAACAAACAAAAATGAATAAATTTGACTCTGCCTTACTCTTCAGTGTTCATGTGCCTTATTCTTTTTGGTTGTAGGACAAGAACCTGGAGCTTGCCCACCTTGGAAGTAAAAGAGCTGTAACACTTTCTCCCACCCATCAAACAACAGTAGTGAAAAAGCTGCAACACTTGCTCTAATACTAATAAGATACAATTTTATAAAAAGTTTCACATGAGATATAAGACTCTGGGCTCCATACTTAACTAGATTTATGGCAGTTTTTGTTTGGTTGTTGTTGGTGGTTGTTTTTTAATTTTGTTTTTCTCTCCCTTTCCTCTGTATCTCAAAAGCAAAAGAAGACAGAGCCCTGCCAATATTTTAAAAGCTAGGATTTTTAAAATATTTTAATGACTATTAGAGTCTATAATTCTAAAAATATTCAGAAGTCATATTTGATTACATTATTCAGAAAAACTACTAGAAAAATAATTTTTAATATCGACATTATTTGTCATGTTATGATTATTGATATATTTCATCAATTAAAGTTCAAGAAACATATGCCAATTTCATATGTGAGAATGCTTTACTCTCTTTCCCACAAATTGGGAGTGTTCTTTTTATCATTTCTACATTACTTGGTTAAAAATGCCTCATTTTTAAAATTTTGTATTTTATTGTGATATTATATATTTTCTGATTAATAAAAAAACCTGTATATACTTAAAATGTATTATCACTATAATTTTAAACACTTTTCACAAAATTTTTGCCCGTAAAATATTGATCATGTTGACATGTGTTACTAATAGGTATTTGTTGGTAATATATATTTGAATACTAAGATATTTTTACAGGTGTTACAGATTGATGATTTGGATTTTACAGTTTTATATTTATTAATAGTTACTTATTTTTCTTAGAAATTGACTGATGGAGGCCGGGCGCGGTGGCTCACGCCTGTAATCCCAGCACTTTGGGAGGCTGAGGCAGGCGGATCACGAGGTCAGGAGATGGAGACCATCCTGGTTAACACAGTGAAACTCCGTCTCTACTAAAAATACAAAAAATTAGCCGGGCATGGTGGTGGGCGCCTGTAGTCCCAGCTACTGGAGAGGCTGAGGCAGGAGAATGGCGTGGAGCGGGGAGGCGGAGCTTGCAGTGAGCCGAGATCACGCCACTGCACTCCAGCCTGGGCGACAGAGCAAGACTCCCTCTCAAAAAAAAAAAAATAATAAAAGAATAAAAGAAGAAATTGACTGATGGTATGTGTTTATGATTTTTTAAATTATTTCTGCATTTCAGGTGCCTAGAACTGCCTTCCTTTTAACAATATATTTATGTGTAATTTCTTTAATTTTTAAAATTTGGCTACTCCGTAATTTGTGTTTTCATACCTCATATTGTTAGTTCAAAATATGAGATAAGAAATTTTTCCAAATAATTCTATTGACATATTTTTTATTGTTTTTATTGACTATTCTTCTTTTTCTGGGGCATGATTCCTGCTCTTTAATGTACAATTTTTTATTTCTTCATTCGAACCTATATGGAAAAGAAGCAATCTATCCCTTTTACTTGGACATATTAAAGTTAAGGAATGTCACTCTATATGAACTTTAAAATTGGTTCATTTAGTTTTATAAAACTTCCTGTTTTAAATTTGGTGAAATTTTAGATAAATTTAGAAAATAACTGTGCAGTGTCTATATTCATCTGAATGTGCTTGAATGCTTTATCCATCTTTCTCTAGATATGTGAAAGGAACAGGTTAACTCAGCTTGTTCTGTATCAGCATTTTCTCATATTAGGGATTACATTAACACTTCCTTCATAGGATTACTGAGAGTAATATATGCATTAATTGATGTAAGGCATGGAGTTTAGTTTCTACCATAGAACACAAACTCAATAAATGTTAGCTATTCTTACTGTTAAAAATTATTGTCAGACTTATCCTTTCAATTGAGTAATATAAACGATCCAGATGTTCAGATAACTGTTGTGTTCCTTAGTAAAGTTTGTAGCTTTCTGTCTAAGAATTCCTGGACAGTTCTCATGACTTTTATGCTAATTGTTTTATTGTTAATATGTGAAACATTAAATATGTGAACCATATTTTAAAACAAGAAGTTTTATAAAACTAAATGAACCAATTTTGAAGTTCATAAAGAGTAACTGACGTTCCTTAAGAACTTTAATGGAACCATATTTAATGGTTCACATATTACCAATAAAATAATAAAATAACAAGTAATAAATTAATAAGAAAATAAATATGTTCACATATTAACAGTAAAATAATTTTTTCACATATTTAATGGTTCACATAACAATAAAATAACCTAAGAAACTAAATAAATTTTAAATTAAAATATGTAGTACATGTTAAATTAATTTGTTATATATTCTGATACCATTTGCAGAAAAAGAAGAAATATATTTTAAATTATTTTGAATCTAATAGTTGTTACTTTTGAATAACAGCATATGTACCAGCATTTTCTTCTGTATGAATTTTTCATTTAAAAGTATATCACCTGATGACAGGGTTTGATCCACTCCAAATCTCATGTTGAAATGTGACTTCAGTTTTGATTGTGAGGCCTAGGGATAGTTGTTTGGCTGATGGTGTCAAATTTCTCGTGAATGACTTGGTGCCCTCCTAGAGTGAGTTCGCATTCTGAGTTCACACAAGATCTGGATGTGTAAGAGTGCGGCACCTCCTCCCTCTCTCTTGCTTCTGCTGTTGCTATGTTATCCTGCTGCTCCCCCTTTACCTTCCACCATAGTTGTTATCTTCTTAAGGCCACACCAGGAGCACATGCAAGCACCATGCTTCCTGTTCAGCCTGCAGAACTGTGAGCCAATTAAGTTGATTTTCTTTGTAAATTACCCAGTCTCAGGAATTCCTTTCTAGCTGTGCAAAAACAAAAGAATACACCTTCAAAAATAAAGGATGTTTTATCTAATTTTGAACTTTTCTATCTACCATGTTTTCATATTGAAATGTGTTGGCTGATTCTTGCAACAATTTAAGGGGATAGTGGATAATGGACTCTCTTGACTAAATTCTAATGTTTATGAGAATTAATTTGTATATTATTCTGTGAATGTAATAGCCAATTGTTTGAAATATTTTAACACAATTTTAAGTATATATTCTCTATGACAATTTAATTGTTTTATAAATTTCTACAATTTATTCATACAGTTTTTAGTTTATTTTTGACATATTTTGATAGTTTCCAAATTTTATGCTTTGAAATTAGAGGTAGGAGGAGCTAACATGTATTGTAAGCTCACTACACAAGAGGCAATGTTTAAGCCTATTATTCACACTGTAGTATGTAATCCTGAGGAACATATAAACATAATTTTCTCCATTTTGATTATGAAGAAATTGAGCCACAGGTAATGCAACTTGCTCATGGTAACATATTAAGTGGTGCAACCAAGATTTGATCATACATAGTTGGATTCTAGCGCCATTATACTATGCAATATGTAAGTGTGAACATTAAATGTTCATTCTTTCATTTAACAAATGGTTAATAATATATTTTACATTAATAAGGAATAGTACAATATACAATTGACACCAAAATGAATGTTTTCACCTTCTTTAATGGGTTTAGTTTCTAACAGTTTCACTCTATGAACACATCAAGTCAGATTGTAGGAGAAAAAGAAATGAGACTGAAATTTCCAGGCTAGAGAAACTAGTACAGTTTCTATCCTGGTTTTTTTTTTTTTTTTTTTTTTTTTTTTTGTACAGTTTCTATCCTGGTTGTTTTCTATATTGCAAAAATTAGTTGCACACACTTGTAATGTTTAGTCATCCTGGCTATATATGTACATGGGTATGTTTAAAAGAAAGCCTCTAGTGTAAGCCTTCAATAATCAAAATTATTTCAAAGAATAGAGTGAGAAACTTTTGCAAAAAAGAACAATGCTTTCATTTTCCTGGCATGAGAATGATGTAGAAATAGTTTTATTTCTTCTGTTGGACTAGAACAATTGTGAATTTATGCTGAAAATGAAAACATTATTCTACATATAATACTGTAATGGTGAAAATTATTTGATTCATGATGCTAAGTATACTTTGATAGCCTTATATTTTAATGTCCTGAAATCGTATGAGAACACATCATTTTTATGGTAAATTTTAATGCAGTGTACATTGTTATAGGTACCCTTTAATATTTAGTATTGTTATATGCCCCAGTAACTGATTTTCCTTCTTTTTAAAAAACATTTTATCATTTCTTCAAATGATTTCCAGTTCACAGAGTAAGAGATGAAGACACAAAAAATTTTAATCACGACGAATTTTACTCGGATTATACAGCTTTCCTTCTTAGCCTTATTTTGTTTCTTAAAATCACCATGCTGATATTTTACTTTTTAAGAGGATTTTAGAAGATAGAAAAGCTAGGAATTAGATAAGTAAACAGAGGTTCAAAAAAAAAAAAGAAAAAGAAAAAGAAAATACTAACCTCTGGGGCATCCAATTATTTTCACTGTGGGATAACCTTTTGGCATTCATCTGTAGACCCTTCCAAACTGTGTTTTGTGCTGCACAGTTTAAAATGAGTGCTTTTAATTTTTTCAGCTTATGAAGCAGTGAGAATAAGAACATATGGCCTCAAATACACTTTATCCTTTCACATTCTGCAGAATAAACTGCCCCTGGAAAATGTTTTCTGCTTTGTAAGAACTCAAAACTTTTTCCCTCTTACCTACTCTTTAAGCATAAATGAAGTCTTATTGAAATGCTCTTTGATATTAAATAACTTCTTATTAGCACTGTGTTTTATAAAATACAAAAATCTGTATTATTCATGATACCATATTTGATTTATATCAAGGCAAGCTATTTTAATAAGAGAATTTATTTTATAAAAAAACACAAATGAACAATTATTCTAGAAATTATATATATTAGGGTATTCTTACAGCTACAACTGGATTTTGAAATATGAAATGCTCAACAGTAAGTCAAAATACATCATGGTAAAATCTATTCAGTCTTAAATGGACAAACTTTGATATTAGGGCAATTGATTTATAGATAGTGATAGAAAATTAAAGATACACTTTGATACATTGGCACATTTTATTTATATATTAATTTGATTTCCATATAATTTCAAACATTTTTAGAGAAATTGTCAGTGGACGTTTTTCAATCATTGTCATTTAAAGTGCTTCTCATTTGGTACAGTGAAGAATTTGCCATCTGGAAACACTCCTGCTTTAGTACCAGTCCAACAAAGGTTTCATTTTCTTCCTGTCTCTCAAATACCTTCTCCATTTGCCTTGAATTTTTTTTCTCGTTGTATACCCAACCACTGATTACTGCTGCTCCTTGAAGCTCAGTTCTAAGCATATATTTTTCTCTCTCTAGAATTTAACTCTTTGTAATACTATATAATTCCCAAGGATTTCATAGCTACTATGTTTTAATAAATCTCAAATGTTTGTATTTCAGTTACATTTATTCTCTAAACCTCATCTCTGTATTTAACTGCTAATTAAACACATTCACTCAGAGGTATTCCAGGTATTACCAAACTCACTCTGGCCTACACATATTCATATACTTGCTTTACTCATCTCAGTAAATTTCACCTTTATGTACCCATTGCATAAGTCAGAAACCCGAAACTTTCCTATCCTTTCTTCCTCACCTTGACTACTATTCAGTCTCCTAAATATTCTAATTATTATTTTTCTAGCCTTCCAAAAGTTTTTAAACTACTTCAAATATGTGAAAGAGACTAGTTGCTTCCCAATTTCATCTTCTGTTTCTGGTTATGGGGGAAACGAATATTTCTTGGCCTTCTCGACAAATGGAAAAGAGTCTATTTGATAACTGCTCAATGAAATATGGGATAGAATAATTTAGTTCACTTCTAGACTTGACTACAACATCCCACTGGATAAAAATGACTCTCTTTCTGTATTTTCTAGATGGTCAAAAGAGATTTAAAGGGATCTTGGTTAGAAGGAATCTAGTGGGGAGTTTTCTAAGATTCTAGAGGTCTGTGGTGGATAATTTTATGTAGTGAAGGGAATATTCTGTATTTCTACTGTTTAATACACTAGTCGTTAGTGACACAGGATTTTTAACGATTTTTTTATTTTCAAAATTGAAGTTAATGTAAATGTAATTTAAATAGCTGCACGTGCCTAGTGGCTACCAAAATGGACAACGCAGTATTAGAAAATAATGCATTATTAAATGAAAAAAAAACTGAATCTCTGAGTCATTACTTAAAGGAGAGCTTCACATGAAAGGTACTCTATCCATATCAGAATGTGATATTAGCAAAAAATAGATTTTTATTACTTCAATCCACTGAAATTTTTAGGCTATTCATTTTTGAAGCAAATATTAATTACACTTGCTACCATGAGAAATTTACTTTTAAAATGAGGTACAATATGATCAAGATATAAATATGTGGCACAAGGTTCATAGTTGGATTGGAAATAGGAGAAGAAATAAAATCAATGTATCAGACCAGACATCTGTATTAGCCAGTAGCAAGATAGTAAAGCTCCTGTCTGTAATATTTTAAGACAGAAAGCACTAATTTAATCTTTGAGCAGCTAGTCCTTGAGAAAGTGGTTAGAAATAATTAGAATGTTGATATGAATGTTGGCTGTTATCAGCTCTCTTTAACACACATTCAAAGAATTAGATGAGAATCGGAAAACTTACAAGCAAGAATTAAAGAAGATTCAGAGAAAGCAAAGTTAAAACATGAGGGTTTAAAAGAATATTGCTTCTTGATATGGTTTAGTTGTGTCCTCAACCAAATCAGGCCGGGTGCGGTGGCTCAAGCCTGTAATCCCAGCACTTTGGGAGGCCAAGACGGGCGGATCACCAGGTCAGGAGATCGAGACCATCCTGGCTAACACGGTGAAACCCCGTCTCTACTAAAAATACAAAAGAAAAATTAGCCAGTTGCGGTGGCGGGCGCCTGTAGTCCCAGCTATATGGGACGCTGAGGCCAGAGAATGGTGTGAACCTGGGAAGCAGAGCTTGCAGTGAGTGGAGATCATGCCACTGCACTGCAGCCTGGGCGACAGAGCAAGACTCCGTCTCAAAAAAAAAAAAAAAAAAAAAAAAAAAAGACAAAGCAAAGTCAAAACATGAGGGTTTGAAAAGATATTGCTTCTTGATATGGTTTAGTTGTGTCCTCAACCAAATCTTATCGTGAGTTCCCAAGTGTTGTGAGAGAAACACAGTGGGAGGTAATTGAATCATGAGGGCAGGTCTTTCCTGTGCTGTTTGTGATAGTGCATAAGTCTCATGAGATCTGAAGGTACTATAAGGGGAATTTCCCTGCACAAGCTGTCTCTTTTTTGTCTGCTGCTATCCATGTAAGATGTGACCTGCTCCTCCTTGCCTTCTGCCATGATTGTGAGGCCTCATCAGGTATGTGGAACTGTGAGTCCAATTAAACCTCTTTCTTTTGTAATTTGTCCAGTCTCAGGTATGTCTTTATTGGCAGCATGAAAATGGACTAATACAGTATATCGGTACCAGTAGAGTGGGGCATTGCTGAAAAGATACACAAAAATATGGAAGCAACTTTGGAACTGGGTAACAGGCAGAGGTTGGAACTCCATGGAGGGCTTAGAAGACAGGAAAATGTGGGAAAGTTTGGACCCTCCTAGAGACTTGTTGAATGGCTTTGACCAAAATGCTGATAGTGATATGAAAAATAAGGTTCAGTCTGAGTTGGTCTCAGATAGAGATGAGGAACTTCTTAAGAACTAGAGCAAAAGTGACTCTTGTTATGTTTCAGTGAAGAGACTGGTGGCATTTTGCCCCTGCCCTAGAGATTTGTGGAACTTTGAACTTGAGAGAGAAGATTTAGGGAATCTGGTGGAAGACATTTCTAAGAAGCAAAACATTCAGGAGGTAACTTGGGTGCTGTTAAAGGCATTCAGTTTTATAGGGAAGCAGAAGATAAAAGTTTGGAAAATTTGTAGCCTGACAGTGTGACAGAAAAGAAAATTCCATTTTCTGAGGAGGAATTAAAGATGCCTGTAGAAATTTGCATAAGAAAATAGGAGCCAAATGTTAATCCCCAAGACAATGAGGAAAGTGTCTCCAGGGTATGTTAGAGGTCTTCATGGCAGCCCCTCCCATCACAGGCCTGGAGGCTTAGGAGGAATAAATGGTTTCATGGACCAGGCCTAGGGTCCCTGTGCAGTGGGCAGTCTAGGAACTTGGTGCCGTCCCATCCCAGACACTCCAGCTGTGACTAAAATAGGCCAAGTTACAGCTAAATCCACGGTTTCAAAGAGTGCAAGCCCCAAGTCTTGGCAGCTTCCATGTGATGTTCAGCCTGCAAGTACATAGAAGTCAATAATTGAGGTTTGGGAACTTCCATCTAGATTTCAGAGGATGTAGGGAAATGCCTGAATGTCTCGACAGAAGTTTGCTGCAGGGGCAAGGCGTTCAAGGAGAATTTATGCTAGGGCAGTGCAGAAGCAAAATGTGGGGTTGGACCCCCTCCAGAGAGTCCATACTGGGACACCACCTAGTGAAGGTATGAGAAGAGGGCCACTGTCCTCCAGAACCCAGAATGGTAGATCCACCAACAGCTTGCACAGTGTGCTTGGAAAAGGCACAGATACTCAACACTAACCCATGAAAGCAGCTGGGAGGGAGGGTGTACTCTGCAGAGCCACAGGGGTGGAACTGCCCAAGACCATGGGAACCCACCTCTTATATCAGCATGTCCTGGATGTGAGACATGGAGTGTCAAAGGAGATAATTTTGGAGCTTTAAGATTTGACTGTCTTGCTGAATATCAGACTTGCATGGGGCCTGTAGCCCCTTTGTTTTGACCAATTTTTTCCGTTTGGAATGGCTGTGTTTACCCAGTACCTGTACCCTCATTGTATCTAGAAAATAACTCACTTGCTTTTGATTTTACAGGTTCATAGGCAGAAGGGACTTGCCTTGTATCAGATGAGACACTGGACTGTGGACTTTTGAGTTAATGCTGAAATGAATTAAGAATTAGGGGATTGTTCGGAAGGAATGATTAGTTTTGAAATGTGAGAACATGAGATTTAAGATAGGCCAGGGGCAAAATAATATGGTTTGGTTGTGTCCCCGCCAAAATCTCATCTCAAATTCCCACATGTTGTCAGAGGGATACAGTGAGAGGTAATTGAATCATGGGGGCAGGTCTTTGTTTTGCTGTTCTTGTGATAGTGAATAACGCTTATGAGATCTAACAGTATTTTAAGGGGTAGTTTCCTTGCACAAGGTCTCTTTTTTTGCCTGCTGCCATTCATGTAAGCTGTGACTTGCTCCTTGCTGCCTTTGCCATGATTGTGAGGCTTCCCCAGTCACGTGGAACTGAGAGTCCAATTAAATCTTTTTTTTTTTTTAATTACTCAGTTTCAGGTATGTCTTAATCAGCAGTGTGAAAATGGACTATAACACTTCTGAATTCCAAAAAATAAAATATATTAAAATAACGTGAAAGTTTTTCTCTGCAAGCTATGATTGAATAATTTGTATTTGACTAAGTTTTCCACTAATAATAATTCTAAAAGCCAGAACAAAATATAAAACAAAATGACTGGACATGTCGGCTCATGCCTGTAATCCCAGAACTTAAGGAGGCTGAGATGGTTGGATCACTTAAGGTCAGGAGTTTGAGACCAGCCTGGCCAATATGGTGAAACCCCATCTCTACTAAAAATACAAAAAAATAGCTAGGTGTGGTGGCACATGCCTGCAATCCGAGGCACTTGGGAGGCTGAGGTGGAAGAATCACTTGAATCCAGGAGGTGGAGGTTACAGTGAGCTGAGATTGTGTCACTGCGCTCCAGCCTGGGCAACAGAGCAAGACTCCATCTCAAAAAGACAAAAGAAGTCCATGCACAGTGTCTCATGTCTGTAATCCCAGAACTTTAATAGACCAAGATTGGTGGATCACCTAAAGTCAGGAGTTCAAGACCAGCCTAGTCAACATGGTGAAACCCCATCTCTACTTAAAATACAAAAATTAGCATGTTTGTGGTGGCGCATGCATGTAACCCCAGCTACTTGGGAGGCTGAGGCAGGAGAATCACTGGAACCCAGGAGGCAGAGGTTGCAATGAGCTGAGATCATGCCATCTAGCATCTAGCATCCAAGACTCCATTGGACAGTATTTTGGGAAAATGAAATACATTGAGATAATCCTACTGTTGACTTTTCTTTCCCCTCAAGCCATTTGTTAATTTACAGTGCAAAAGGTAAAGGGGTAAATAGAGGCTTAGAGCTTGAAGCAGGCACCACCTACAGCTAAGAAGTTAAAAATTTGAGATAAAGACTACCAAAATTACCTGAATGAGGAGTCGTGAACTTGGAGAAGAGAGAATCTCAGAAGGAAAATCAGTTCAACATTCTGTATGCAGTTTCCCCTTGAAGCATTTCTCAATCTAGCCCACATGTGTGAAAGGTAAGACACTGAAAATATTCAAGAAAAATGCAACTGCTAACAAGCTAAAATGTTAAGTATATATTTTAGTAGTCTCAACTGATAGGGAAATTAAAATTGGTGCAGAGAGATCTTCAAACAAAACAGATAAATCCCCCAGATTGGTAGTTACTTAATAAAAATATATGCCCTTATATAAGTAAAAGTCAGTTTATTTAAATAGCTCTCACAGTCTGCTTTGCTAATCGTGATTGAAAAAAAAATTAAACTACTATATCCCTAATTCGTGCCCCAAAATAAATCTATCCTGAATAAAGGAAGGTAACATCATTCAAATTATCTGGAAATTTTGGACACATTGTCAGACATTAAATAAGCAATTTTAATTAACGTCAGGAGACAAGAACACATGACCAAAGAGCTACAAAAGGAAGAAAAAGAGAGAGAATAGAAACATATTTGCAGGTGAGCCAAAAGTTGCAGACTATTAAATACAAGCATTACAACAATGTAACTGTTAAGAACAAGAAAATATTAGAAATGGTATGTTATTTCACCAAAAATGGAATATTTTCACAACTAAATAAAAAATATAGAACTTAATATTTGTTCTATTCTTTTTTTATTTTCAAATTGATATTTACATTCATACATTAGAGATTCTATTTTAAAAAATGACTTAATCAAGTTTCCACTTCTGGTAATAATAGTCTAAGAACTTTCAGAGGACTTTCCTATAGGAAACAACCATTAGAGTATATAAAGAAATGAGAAAGAATAGAAACAGATTCTAGTGAAAAGTACACATTTAAAGGTGTTGAGGAAAAAGGCTGTACAGAATACATTTTCCCATTTTTTGGAGCTGTTATCCTAGGATTGAGTGCAGTGGTGTTACATATCCAGAGGCAGCAGACATATTAGTTAAAACAGCAGCAAAAGTGCTATTTGCCAGGAAAATAACAAACAACTTAATTTGAGTTTCTGTGGATAGGAAAAATCCAAGAATAAAAATCTCTAGATGTGCCTACCCAGGAACATGATTTTTTAACCACAACAACAGAGATGATTAGCTAAAGACAAAAATGAATTAATACTAGAGCTTCCACCCAATAAACATATTGTAATTTAAACCCCAAAATATCATGGCCTAAATATACAAAAACAATAATATTTATTAGAACATACTAATAGATCCACAAGCTGCACAAATTAATCTCCATAAAGTTCAGGATACATTCCAAAATTATTGTAAATGTAAAGAACCAGTAGAAAAGAAAATCAATTATATCTGACCACCAAATCAAACAATATTCAAACACTTGCAAGCCTTAAAAAGGGGTTCTTATTAACAACCATTAATCAAGCAAAGCAAAATAAACAAAATCTCAATTCAATAATATGTGACTTTAAACAAGACAATTGAAAATATATCAACTGTCTTGTTTGAAAAAGAAATATAAAGAAATCCCATGGGAATTCTGGGACTAGAAAAAGACATTATCTGAAATTAAAAATTCACCGAATCAACTAAATATCTGGATGCAGATTTCATATAAATGTGTAAGTGAAATTGAATATAGAACAATATAAATTGTCTAATGTAAAGAACACAAGAAAAAATTAATGACAAAATGAACAAAACCTCAAGAGAACTGTTAAATAATATCAGACAGTCCAATATACCTTTAATGAGAATCCCAGGAGAATAGAGAGAGAACAAGAGTAAAATAGTATTTGAAGAAATAACGATTGGAAACTTTCCATGTGATAAAAATAGAAATTTAAAAACACAAGATGATCGATAAAAACCAAATACAACAAACAGGGAAGAACACACAAAAGTAGAATTCTTCTCTGAAACCATGGACTCCAGAAGTAAGTGTAAAAATATCTTTACGGTACTAAAGACCCAAATCTCTATTTTTCCCAGAATTTGAGCAAATTATCCCTCAAAATAAAGGTGAAATAAATATAATTTCAGATAAATGAAAGCTAACAGTATTTGTCAGCATCAATTTCACACTATAGAAAAACTAATGAAAATTATTTAGACTGAAGATAAATTGTACTAGATGGAAATGTTAACCCTCAGAAAATAATGAAGTCCATGAGAAATAGTAAATATCTGGGTAAATGAAAAAGACTATATTTCTCCCTATTTATATTTTTTTATTCTTAAAAAGTCCAATTACCTTTAAAACAAAAATTATAACATTATATGGTGATATTTATACCTACAGATGCAATGTATATAACAATTATAAAGGTTATGGAAATGTGACTTCTTAGTTCGAGAGCTTCCTCTATTAAAGTGTCACAATATTAAGCACATGTAGAATGACATAACAAGGATGTAAGTTGTGAAGTTATATGATGTATAATTGTAATCTCTAGAGAGCCTACTATTTTCAGATGCTGGAGGCCTCTTGTTAATATTTATATTGTGTATCCTTAAGGTGTTTCTTCTGTGCTTTTTCATTTTATATATGCAGTCATGTAAGAGTCTGTGCTTTTTATCTTTAATAAGGTCATAAAATCTGTACCATATTCATGGATCAGAAGATGCAATACTATGAGGACAATTTTTCACAAAATGGTTTATAAATTTAACTCAATAAAAATCAAACTTCAATCTAGCATTTTTGAAAAAATAACTATAAGATAATCTTAAAACATGTGTATAATAATATAAGAAATGTAGAATAGTCAATTTCAAAAATGAACAAGATTGAGGAATTTATCCTACCTCAATTCCAGAGTGGATCTTCAATTCACACCATTGCAAAAAAGCTCATCTTGAAATAAATCATACACCTAAAAAGGGTTGAAATTATTAAGCTTTTAGAAGAAAACATAGAAGAAAATCTTTGTGACATTGAATTTGGAAAAAAAAAGTCTCTAACAGCATATAAAAACAAAATTTAAAGAAAGATTAAAAAAATCCTATCAACATTTAGAAATCTTAATCCTCAAATGTTTGTATCTATCTATCATCTATCTATATGCCACAGAGAGAACATATTTGCAGTTATATCTGCAAATGACAAAGTGATCATGTCCAAAATATATAAAGAATAGTTATATGTAATAATAAACCAAACTACATTTTTTAAATACTCAAAAATCAGAATAATAAATTTACAAAAGCAGAAATACACATGACTATAATCACATATAAAAATACTCAATATTTCTACTTGTCAGGGAAATGCAAATTAAAAGCACTGTAAGGTAACTCTATACCTATTAGAACAGGAAAATTGAAAAAGATTGACAATAACAAGTGAGCATGAGATAAGAAACTCTCCTCCTTTCCTGGTGGGAATAATGTTGGAACAACTTTACAGTTAGCACAGTATTATATAAACATAAATGTTCACCTGCCATAAGGCTCAGTCTTTCTACTTCTTTGCATTTACCCAAATGAAATCAAAACAGCATATGTCACACACAAAAGTCTTGTATGCAGTGTTCTTAGTAACATTAATAGCTAAAAACTACAAATAACTCCAAAATCATTCATTTGGTGACTAGATAAACAAATTCCAGTCTATCCACACCACGGAATGCTACTAATTTATAAATAAAATATTAACACATAAAATAATTTTAATAATATTAAATGTATTGCTCTAAGTTGAAGTTGAACACAAAAGCCTACAGACAGTATGATTTCATTTATGTGACTTTCTAAAAAAGGCAAAACAATAGTGACTGAAAACTGATCAGTTGTCTTGGGCAATGAGTCAGGGAACTGACTGCAAGGAGGCAAAGAGGGAACTTTTTATAAACGTGTAGCTGTTCGACATTTTATGGTAGAAGTTACATGCTGGATAAACTTACCAAAATTTACTATACACTAAAAATTAGTGATTATTATTGAATATAAATTATACCGTATTATATCTAAATAAAGTGTTCGTTAAACTTTTCCATGTCCAAACATAAATTCTGACCTTTTAAAGAGCCCTGTCTTGCGTAATTTACATATATATACACATACACACATACAACACATGTGTGCCCTCATACCAGAATAGTGTAGACAATACAGATTTTGATTCCATCTGACGTTAGTAATTTTAGGAGGGCCAAGATCTTTTATTCTTTTTCAACAGATTTCATATTGATAATTTTACTAACATCCTTGAGATTGTATGTATTCACTAACGTAGAGTAGTATTTTAGGGCTCTTAAGTTAAATATGACTTTTTCAACATTACATTTTATTATTTTCACTGCAAGTTTATGTTTGTCTTTATCTTCTAACTTTGTTTTCGAATAATAGATGACACTCGTAAATGTTTATATTCTTCATCCTTAACATGTTTTACATATGGGTTCTCTCTCTCCTTATATATATTTAGATACAAATTAAATTAATTGATTATTTTAGCTATAAATTAAAATAATTTATTCCATTTGTTAAAATTCATTATTTTTTTTAACAGTTTTCTTTTTTTGTACTGAAAAGTTTAATATACGTGTGACTATGACCATAAATTTTACAAGGGTCAAAAGAAAAATTTAAATTTAGAAAGCCATTCTGACTGTTCCCTTCACTAGCCATTTTATCCTGGAAAATCTTATTATTTATTAATCTGAAATGTAGTAATCTCAAAGCCAATAAAATGGTTTTATTCTGATAAAAAGTGAATACGTGACAAATCTAGTAGTCAATCAAACAAAAAATTAATTCCCTGGAGTTTAGTTTGAAATAGTGCATGGGGAAATATATGTTCCATAGATTTTTCTTTTAATGATATGATTCCTAATGTAATGCATTGCAAAATGTCTCACAGCATGAAAATCTTTTGCAATATTTGTCACGTCAGCTCACGCTTATCACGCCTCAAGGTCAGAAAGAAATATAAAATATCCTTCACACAAATTTTCCTAATTAAACATAACAAAGCTCAATAGAAGTAAATGTCTGCTCAGCAGCTCCCACTTAAAGGGGTTGCTTATAGAAAGTTCAGGTACGGCCGGGCGCAGTGTCTCAAGCTTGTAATCCCAGCACTTTGGGAGGCCGAGACGGGCGGATCACGAGGTCAGAAGATCGAGGCCATCCTGGCTAACACGGTGGAAACCCCATCGCTACTAAAAAACACAAAAACACTAGCCGGGCGAGGTGGCGGGCGCCTGTAGTCCCAGCTACTGGGGAGGCTGAGGCAGGAGAATGGCGTGAACCCGGGAGGCGGAGCTTGCAGTGAGCTGAGATCTGGCCACTGCACTCCAGTCTGGGTGACAGAGCGAGACTCTGTCTCAAAAGAAAAAAAAAAAAAAAAAAAAAGCTCAGGTACTGTTTTGCGAACTTAAGGTACTATAATTTACAGTTACAATATATTCATTATTAGTAAGAGAGATTCACGGTAATGAACTGTGAAGAAATTCTAATATAAACTAATTTTTGAAAAACAGACGTGAATAGAAGTAAAAGTAGAAAATATATATATACACACACACACTATATATATAGTGTCTGATGTTTATTTATATATATAAAGATATATATCTTTGGTCCCTGATGTTTATTTTGCCACCATTGAACTCCTTAGCCTAGTTTATGGAAGAAATAGATGCCCAGAGAAATTTTTGGATAAATGAATGAACGCATTAATTCTTGTTTATTAAAAATTCTCCAGACAATTAAAGTTGACAGAATGATATATAACTTACTACACTTTAAAGCTGACTCTGCCATATAAAATCGATGTTATATGGGGAAACATACTTAAAAGTTGTGTGTCAATCTCATCACCCATAAAACAGATAGAATACAACCTACCTTATATAGTGGTGTAAATATTGGTGATAATTCATATCAAATATATGCCCTACTTATATGTTTGTTTATTGTTATAACACTTATTATTAAAATCCCCTAGATGTCCAATATTTGTTTTGAGAGTTATGAATTGAGTTTTTCTGTACACTTTAATAAGTATCGAGAAAAATAATGATTGATTTGCTTCTGGACACATTTAGTGGGAACACAGAAAACTACCAGTTGAAACTTTTTATTTTGTCCTTTTAAATTTATTTCTATAAATTATTTATATATGTAGGATGCAAGTCTTCTATAAAAGATGTTTTGATAGTTTTTTTCTCTGTTAATGGTTCATCTCCTTTTTATAATTAAGTCCTTTGTTAAACATATATACTTAATTTAGATAAATTGAATTCCTAACTTTTAATTATTACTGTTTTTTGTGTGGTTTCCAAGAAATCTTTAAGTTAACCAAGTGGTAGAAATTTTTTTATGTTTTAGTAGAAACTTCCGATTTTATATTTTCCTTTAGATCTATGATGGTAATTAATTTTTGTGTATGGTTTGAGGCAGGGTCTTTTATTTTTCTTAAATCTATGCAGTGTCATTTGTTGAAAAGAGTATGTTTCCCATTGAATTGTTGTAACACCTTGTTAAAAAAAAATCTATTGTTTATACACGTGTGTCTGTTTCTGGACTCTCTATTCTCTTCCATTGTTTGACTTATTTATGCTTACGTCTGTACCACATTATTTTGTCTACTGTAGCTTTGTTGTAAGACTTGAAATCAGGTTATGTGCGTCCTCTGCCTTTGTTGTTTTAAACAAAGAATTACTCTTCCTGGCCTTTTGTGGTTTTGTATAAGTTCTAGCAGGAACACACAAAGTTTTACCAAAAATCCATTGTAGTTTTGACTAAAATTTCATTGCATCTATAGGTCAATATGGACAGAATTGTCATCTTGACAGTACTGACTCTTCTGATCCATGTACATATCATAACTCTTCATCAGAAATGTTTGCAGTTCTCTCTGTCAGAGTCATGAGCATTTTCTTATACTTCACCTATTTCTTTAGGTTTTAGAAATTTATAGAATTTTGGTTTGTTTTAACCCTTCTGTTTTTTTATTAGCATGTGTTTTATGTCCATCAGTGTAGACATTGAAAAATCAGACCAACATAAAAATATGTCACTCTGCAGATGAACACACCCTTTTAAAGAATACCTCCATATTTAAGGACAGATACATATTGGTATGCATTTCCAGGCTATAAATATAAATATTTTCCATTTATATTTCCAGCAATCTTTGTATTGCTGCCACTTTCTCAGAGTCTTCTCTTTTTAAACATCTGTTGCCGTTGCCTTTGCCTTCATAACCTCCTGCTCTAAAGCTTCCTTCTCCAGTAATCGTCAACTCAGATGCTACAGCAACCAGGTCTTTCATCTTAGTCATTGAGTTTCGGTTATCTAAAAATAGGTATTCCAAATCTTCAGGTAACCACAATTGTTAGCAATAATCCAAAGTATATAGGTGTTGAAACAAAAATACAAATATAGAGATGTATCTATAAATTTAGCATTTAACTTGGGAAGAAATAATTGTAATTCAGTGGATACACAGACTGGGTGGTCTTTGGTATATCCATAGAGGAGGTGGAAGGTTTTTGTGACAAAGGAGAAATAATACATATTGTTCTTTGAGAAAGTTACTGTCACTAGTAAAATTCTGAGGAGCTGAAAAGTTCTGATTGCTATGTGATGGCAGGTTAAAATTCCTCTTAGAACTGCAGCAGGCTATTTCAGAAACCATTAGATAAAACTGGTTCCAGATTACATCAGGCAGTTTCATTAGGCAGTTTCAGCATACAGGCTTGCCCAGAATTATATTCTTGGTGCAACATTATGTGTTTGGAGTGATTTTTTTTTCCTCCCTGGCCTCTTGACTCTGTTTTAGCTGAGTATGACAACAATGACCCAATATGTATGATCAACATTTACATAGACTTCTTAATTTCCTAATGATAAAGATCATAATCTATGGATCAAAATCTATAATGGATCTTATTCCCAATGTTTTTCAAATCAAATGATTACGGTGTATTTCATATATGTAAACATTTACATAAACTATAAAAGGCAACATTGGATAAGACATCTTTTAAAGTGATAAAGTTAATATGGTAATATTAATAAATAGTTATACGGTGAGATAGAAAATTGTGTATTGTTATAAAGAGTATATTACATGGTTGTAAAAATACTTTCTGTAATTACATGGGATGGAGTACTATGAATTTCAAATGTATATCAAAGTGCTTTTTAATGGTGGTGGAAAATTCAGGAGGAATTCTGATTTGCTGAATTGCCTGCCCAAGTTTACAGCAAGATCTGAGTGGCTAATTACTACTTACCGTGATCCTTCTTCTCTGCTTTTGCTAAACCAAACACACTATCCTCTCAAAAAATGAGGAAAGATTGTGCATGCACATGCCTCAATGCACAATAATTTATTAGTTTGCTTCTCATGCTCACATATCCAAAATTAAATACTGGATTTGAAGAAAAAAAGATAAGCAGGTGTGAGAGGAAACACATTGAAGTATTTTTTGATGCTTCAGATAACAAATGCAGGATTAGATACCCAACTGGGTCATAAAATGACGTTCTGATGGCAAATTTTTATGTGCTTTCTCAAGCAGTTAATAATGACTCATGCCGTTGCAATGTAGAGAATAAAATGTTATTATTTTAGTGCATGTTTTTTATGACCCAGATTTTCCTTTCAGTTCTTCATTATGACTTTGCCTCCTAGCGTTTGATGTTAGGATAAATCCATTCTTGTTTCATGTCTCTTATGATTTTTTTTTTTGATACCTCTTAGTCTCCATATTTTCAAATTTCCAAATTAAATTTTAGGTACATTATGAAGACTTCCTTCCAATTTCATGGAAATGGCCTTTGTCTTCATTATTCAGCTTCTCTATCAGTCTCTCTAATTTTATACAGTGCCCCATCTCTATTACTTTTTCCAGCTACCCTTTAGATATGTCCTGCCCAATGATAGTGTGGAGAAACATTGTTCCATTAATATGTTCAAGTTTCTGCTTGGTTCAAGTTTTCTGATCAAGAGGCACTGGCATGTTGATTAAATGGAAATTATAACATGAAGCCAGAGATAGTGCATCACTCTGGACCGATTTATAGACTACTATATTTCTAAGACTTAGTTGGAAAACAAAGGAGTATAAAATAATTATCTCATTAATAACTTTTATATTAATTACATGTTGAAATGTTAACATGTTACATACATTTGGTTAAATAAAATCTATTGTTACATTTAGATTTACTATTTTCTTTTACTTTTTTTTAAATGTGGCTCTTAGGAAATTTAAAATAATATAGGCTTCTATTATATTTCATTTGAACAATGTTACTCTAGACCCTGGCTTTAGGAGAGGCACTAGTTTAAACTCATTTTGCCTTTTGCAATATTTTCTTTCTTGGATTAGGAGAGGAGAATGTATTGAGTAATTCCATGGTAACTCATGTTTAACCCCTTTAATACTTCTTGTTGGTAGGATTAGCAGAGAAATTATTTAAGGACGTTACTACTTAATTATTTCAGGCACTTTATCCTTTGGGTAGTACATGTTCTAATCACACTTTTTTTTTTCTTGCTCTCTCTTAGGTTTACAAAAACTAAAATAAAATATTATTAAGATATTAGGATGTTTGAGGACAAACATTAATTGAAAGGACTGGAGTTAGTGGCAAAATACAAAGAAGAATCAAGTGATTTTGAATATTTTATATTGAAAGTTATAAAGTTTGATGAACTTACAGGTGGAAACTAGAAAAAATATCTGATATGAGTCACTAAAATGGAAGAAATAACATTTCCTTCAATTTTAAAATCAGCAAGATAATATTATAAAGTAAAAGCGGTAAACATTTGAATATGAAAAGAGTAGATACAAATTAAGTGAAAACTGTCAAAATGTAGTATTTGTCTCCAGAATTATTTTTATTTTAAATATACATTTTTTTTTTCTGTTGGTAAACTCATAGTGCATTTTTAAGAAACAAAGAGTAATTTTTAACACTTTCTAAAAGTCAGTCTCTCAAGAAACGGAAGCAATGAACACTATTTAAATAACAATAAAATAATCATTATGACATTTCAGGAAATATAGTAAATATGGAAGTACACATTTATCATTACCTATGCTTAAATTTTAAAATGAGGATAGATGATTTTAGTGTAATGATTTTTTATTTGTACTGGTTGGGTTCCAAGTCAACAAATTAACATTTATCTGATCCTAAAAATATTCACAAATAATAAGACTTCAGCATGAAAAGCATTACTGAAATGAAGTTAAAAACTCAGAACATATTGATTGATGTCTTGTGTGAAGTGCTTTATAGGGCTCAATAACAGAATTTTAATCCATATGCCACACATTATTTGTGCCAAATCCAGCTTTTAAGTAATTGATGAGCATATGCTTTTTACCAAATTAGATTTAAAGCATGTAAGTAAAAATAATTCATTAAATGCTAAATTTTTCCTTGTATTATGATTTTAAATAAATCAGATAATTATTTTTAACGCAGCATTTAGTCAAGATTTTTTTAAGGGACTATAATTGTCATTTTCAGTATATTGTAATAGTCATGTTGAAGTGTTAATGTTGGAGCAGACTTTAACTAAATCTTATATTCGTTCACATTTCTAACATGTTAAGACCAAAAAACAAGACTCCTTTTTAATTTCAAGATATCTTTAATATTTTACTCAAGAAAAATAACATATAATTTAGTGGATTATATTTGAGATAATTGTTTCTGAACTATTATAAATAACATGCCAAAAAATAAAGTTTCACAAATCCTCGTAGGCACATATGGTAGGCAAATATGCCCCATGGTTTCCCTGGAGATAGTAAGTCCAAATACTTCTACAGAAAAATTTATTTCCAAATTTTTCAAATGGACACCATCTTCCCCTAAGAACAATAACAATAACAGTAGCTAATGTGTAGAGGTTTTATTATTATTATTATTATTATTATTTTATTTTATTTTATCTTATTTTTTTGAGATGGAGTCTTGCTCTGTCGCCCAGGCTGTAGTGCAGTGGTGAGATCTCGGCTCACTACAAGCTCCGCCTCCTGGGTTCACGCCATTCTCCTGCCTCAGCCTCCCGAGTAGCTTGGACTACAGGCGCCCGCCACCACGCCCAGCTAATTTTTTGTATTTTTAGTAGAGATGGGGTTTCACCGTGTTAGCCAGGATGGACTCGATCTCCTGACCTCATGATCCGCCCGCCTGGGCCTCCCAAAGTGCTGGGATTACAGGCATGAGCCACCGCGCTGAGGTTTTCTTATAGGTAGCAAAAATACAGCAAGAACTTCACATGTATCACATTTTATCTTCTGACAGTAAGACTGAGATAGATATTATAAGTCAATTTTACAAATGGGAAAGAGATATATAGACAGTAGAAATAACTTATCAGGGATCAGTGAGTATATTAGTCCCAAATTTATTTCAAACCATTCAAACTTTGTTGTTAATCACTGCAATTATAGTAGGCCTATCTGGTTGTCATTTACCAGCATATCAGAAGATTTGGTTTTATTTTAAAACTACAGGGAATGTTATTTGAGGATTATAAATTTGGGAAAATTATTTTGTCCTTTTACTCAAGGCAATTTTTATCTACCCTGGAGTAAAAGCATCACAATATGCTTACAATTTTGAATTAATGCAATATATATTAAATATATTTAATTTTCTGCTCTCTCCCTCCCTTACCCCTTACCTAATCTGAGTGTTTTTTTTCTTTAAATTCATTTCGTGTAACAAAATTGAGTAAAGTTAAAATGACAACATAGATATATACATACACACATGCGCAACAAATGTTTGGCAAGTAGAAAAAATATTATGGAGTAAACACTAACATTACAAAATTGAGCAAGAAAACATCTGAGTCAGAGTCAAATACATATCTGGGCAGCCAGGATGAGTTATGCCTAAGAATTTTCCTTAAGATGTAAATGTATTTTGTAAGGAGTAAAGACAAAGCCTTTAAACACAATTTTAAAACACGTGAGTGGAAAGCTGAGGTTAAAATGTACAGATAGGGGCCGGGCGCAGTGGCTCACGCCTGTAATCCCAGCACTTTGGGAGGCCTTGATGGGTGTATCATGAGGTCAGGAGAGAGCAGCCTGCTCAACATGGGGAAACCCCGTTTCTACTACACAGAAAAAGAAAAAAAAATTAGCTGGGCGTGGTGGTGTGCGCCTGTGGCGGAGGCAGGAGAATTGTTTGAACCCGGGAGGCGGAGGTTGCAGAGTCAAGAACGTGCCATTGTACTCCAGCCTGGACAATGGGGTGAGAGTCCGTCTGAAAAAAAAAAAAAAAAAAAAAAAAAAAAAAGATAAATATACCTTCTTTATAAATATGGTAAATCATTGAGCTTGGAAAGGACAATAAAAGATTGTTATGTCGCAGAGTATGAAATGTGGAAGCAGAATTATATCCAATGGGTAAGAATAATCTGAGGTATGATTTGCAAACATAGGAACCATTTAGAGTGGGAAGGTTTCAATTTTTCTTAAAGTTTCAAACTCCTCTTTGCCATCAACATAATGTATATTATCTTTTTACCTTGGTCTATTTGGAGAAAATGACTTAAATTTCTTGCATGTTCTGAGTAACCAGGGAGTATAAACTGAAGCTCAAAGCACTGCAAATGCAAAATAATGAAAATTAATGTCACCTTAGAACACTTGTTTTCTATAACAACTATCGAAACACCATAAACAGATTAATATGAAGAGTTGGTTTCAGCATGTTAAGTAAACACGTGGTTTTTGGTTACAGCTAAGACAGACATTGAAATATTTACTGAATGTTTGCTTCAGTAAAAAAATATAAATTTTGGTATAACTTTGGCCTAATGAGTTAACTGAACTCCAAAACATGAATAAATTTCAAAATGGTAAACAAATAATTAATAATGACTTAGGTAAGTATATGCCTTAATAGTTTATTATTGAACTCTAAGCAATTATTTTTTCTCATAAGAACTTACATGGTAATATATTTTTATTTTAATGTGTTTATTTATTTGAAATAATTATTTTATTTTAACTGACAATTATTATATGTGTTATATATTTATGGGGTATAATGTGATGTTTTGATATTTGTTTACATTGAGGAATGATTGCATCAAAATAATTAAGAAATTCATTGCTTTATATACTTACCATTTTTTGTGGATATGACCCTTAAAATCTACTCTTTTAGTAATTTTAAAATATACAATGCATTACTTGTTATGGTCTCCATAGTGTCAAATATGTAACTAAAGACTGTTTCTCTTGTTTAAGTGAAATTTTGTCCTCTTAGATCAACATGTTACCTTTCCCCAACCATCCCCCTGGTGACCAACATTCTACTCTCTACTTATATGAGTTAACTTTTTAAAGTTCCACATGTAAGTGAGATCATGTGGTATTTGTCTTTTTCTGTCTGGCTTATTTCACTTAGCATTGTCCTCCAGGTGCATGTGAGTTGTTGCAAATAACAAAATTCTCTCCTTTTTCAGCCTGAATGGCATTCCATTGCTAATATAGACTACATTCCTTAAATCCATTGATCCAATGATGGACACCTGGGTTGCTTTCATATTTTACCTATTGTGAATAATGCTGCAATGAACAAGGGAGTGCAGATATCTCTGGCATACTGATTTCAATTGTGTTGGATATATATCCATCATTGGGACTGTGGGATCATGTAATAATTCTGTGTTTGTTTTCTGAGGAAACTCCGTACTCTTTTTCATAATGACTGTATCAATTTATATTGATGCACAAACTCCTTTTTCTTCACACCCTTCCTAGCAATTGCTATATTTCATCTTTCTGTAAATAGCCATTCTAAGGGGTGTGAGATGATACTTCACTGTGGTTTTAATTTACATTTCTCTTATGATTAGTGATTGATATGGTTTGGCTGTGTTCCCACCCAAATCTCATCTTGAATTATAGTTCCCATAATCCCCACCTGTCATGGTAGGGACCCAGTAGGAGGTAATTGAATCATGGGCATGGATTTTTCCCATGCTGTTCTTGTGATAGTGAATAAGTCTCATGAGATCTGACGGTTTTATAAAGGGCAGTTCCCGTGCACACATTCTCTTGCCTGACACCATGTAAGATGTGCCTTTGCTTCTCCTTCACCTTCTGCCATGATCGTGAGGCCTCCCCAGCCATGTGGAACTGTGAGTCCATTAAACCTCATTTTCTTTATAAATTACCCATTCTCACTATGTCTTTATTAGCAGTGTGAGAATAGACGAATACAGTGATTATTAGCTTTTTGAATATAGTGTATCTATTGTCCATTTGTTTTTCTTTTGAGAATGTCTAGTTAGGTCCTTTGCCTATTTTTTAATCAGGTTCATATTTTCTTGATATTGAATTGAGTTTCTTATATATTTTGGATATTAGCCCCCTTATCAGATGTATAAATTACAAATATTTTCTCCCAATCAGTTGGTTGTCTCTTCACTCTTATTTCTTTTGCTGTGCAGAAGTTTTTCAGTTTGATGCAATACCTTGTGTAATATTAAACTTTTATTTCACATAATGTACAAAAACCAACTCAAAGTATGTATTTTTAATAAGTATGCATTTTAAGACATAAAATTGAAAGATAATGTAGAAATAATTTAAAGGCTTTTAATAATAATATTAATTATTTCATGACTACAATATTTGTTTCATGACTCTATACAAATATGTGTTCTTTATGAATATATATTACTTTATATAATATACTATATATTACTTTTTATATGCTTAATAAAAATATAACTATATAATTACTTTCTTTATCTTTTAGCCTCTGATGGAAAATAATTCTCATAATTAACTCAGCAAAATTAAGGTTAAAGACGCCGTTTCAAATTTTAATCTACTTCCAAATATTTCCAATCTGTCATAAGTAGAAACAATCAAGGTTAGTCAAAGAGAAGCATCATCTCTCCTAACTCAAAAGTATAATTCGGGTTATGAGGGAGACCCATTATGAATGAAATAAAAACGATGTTTCCTGTCGAAAACAAAACAAAACAGTATTCTATTTGTTCATTTACAATTTACTTCTACTCATTATTGCTGCTCTCTTGGTCTCCAGAACTAAAGTTTCTATTTTAAATGATCTCTAGAATTTGGTTTACGAAAATATTTGCAGACTTCATTCGCTGCTCAAAAACATAGTTTGCTATAATTCTATCTTGTTTCTGTTTATTATCATTATTTACTGTGGCAATGATATCAACCAAATGCAGCTGAAGGGTTCCCCATTTAATCAGTGGCTTTAGTTTCAGTGTACTAATCACTTTTTAAGAAAGGAAAATAAGATTGAAATAAATAAGTAAAATATTACAAGCCAAATATTAAATCTGTAAATGGCAGTAATAGCTTAGAGGAGCCCTGCATAACTCAGAGCAGTGTTAAAACTTTTCGAGTAAAAATATTCTTTCATTAAGTTATTCATAAATTGCCTAATTACATAAATGTTACAACTTAAAAATAATAACATTGAATAAATGTAAATAATTAAATATTCTCTGATTCTACATTGTCCACATTTCATAACTTTTTCTTAAAAATTAAAGGACATTTTGTGAGTAGTAATCCAAATACCAAGTTTCAGGTGCTTTAGTAACCATATTCATTTCAAAGTGGATCTTATATGCAATGAACAGCATAAAATATTAATCAATTTATAGTTATACAAATATTAAAAAATTACAATAAATTTAAATAGAAAATAAACCATTGTAAGTTACATGAACATTGATTCATATAAAATATGTATACAGAAACCAGTTTGCCATCCAACAGATTTTTCAATGGACATTTCAAATATTTTAGCAGAGAATAAAAATTGAAATTAAATGAAAACATTAAATCACCTGCTTTCAGTTTTTAATCAAGTAATTTTTTTTTAATTAGTGTTCATAAGCTTTTATTTATCAATGTAAAAGATTGAAGTGGCTCATTTATAAATAATGTTTTATTTATTTTTATTTAGTCTGTATTATCACTGGCTATTTTATTTTTGGCTAATATTAATAGATATAATTTATCAAATATTTTTCTTAATATTACATGATAGGCCAGAATTTTTAACTATCTAAATAAATTCTATGAACAAGTAATATGGGCAGGAAAAATTCAAGTTCATTTGATTATCAAATTTTCAGTAATTGTGTATTTTTTCTATTACACATAAGACAATCAGAAAATTACTAACATTTGATAAAGGCCATCATGCTCATCACCCTAAATATTTCATTATTGGTAAATCAAAATTGAATTCTGACTCTACTATGTATTTTGTAAAATACTATAATGGTAGAAACATGTCATTATATATTTGTGTAAACTCATAGAATGGACAACACTGATAGTTAACCCTAATATTTACTTTGGTCTTTGAATGATAAATATGTCAATGTAGGTTTATTCATTGTAACCATTTCACCACTCTGGTGGAAGATGTTGATAATGGAAAAGGCTAAGCATGTATATGAACAGGAGTTATAAGGGAAATTCCTGTACCTTCCTCTCAGTTTTGTTATGACCTAAAACTTATATAAAAGTAAATTTTATTTTAGAAATACACTAGATTTTACAAACTGAAAAGAACAGTAGATTCTGTGTTTGAAAATATTGGTGAATAAAAATATATAATCATACAAAGTATCAAAAATAAAAGCACACATAAAAAAGTACTGACAAAACTGCAGAATATCAGGGAGCTGAGAGTTAATTCAAGCAGATCTGATATACAGACTGAGTTGTGAAAAGAAGTAGAGGGAAGGACACAAAATTCTTTAAAGATATTATGTAGAAATGTTTCCAAGTGAGACAAAAGCTATAAATCTATAAATCCAGTAGTTAAAAATCACAGGCATGTGTAACACGAAGAAAAACTAAACTAAGTTATAGGGCTCAATCTAATGACATTGATTACAACTGAAAATCTTAAAAATAGAGTGCACCAAAATTACAAAACAAAATGAAAAAAACCCAGCGGAGTTCTCATTAGAAAACAAAATCACAAAATATTGAATTCATTAAAAGCGTATCTATCAGTCTGCAATTCAATAATCATCAAAATAGCTCTAAAATAATGGTGATATTAACAATTTTTCAAACATACAACAGTTGAAATAATTCATCTCCACAGAGCATAAAACAAGAAATTCTTAATCAATTCTTCCAACAGAAGAAAAAGCATACCAGATGTTAATATGGATATGTAAAAATTATGAATATATGGCCAAATATGAAATGTTATTCTTATAATTTACATATATTTGCAATATACTCGAGTTAAAAGTGAAAATAACAACTATATATAGTTGTTTTTATATATATAGTTCATATATATATATATATATAAAAAAAAACTAACTGTTGGGTATCATGCTTACACCTGTGTAATGGGATTATTTGTATTTTAAACCTCAGTATCGTGCAATATGCCCATGTAACAAGCTGCACCTGTGCCCCCCTGAATCTAAAATAAAATCTGAGATTATGAGAAAAGAAATAAACATATGACCATTTAAATCACAAAGATCTGGAAAGGAGAAATAGAAGCATGCTATATTAAGTTCCTTGTATAAGAAATCACATATTATTTGAAAGGAAATTTTTATAAGTTACAGTTATGTGCTATAAACTACAGGACAACCACGAAAAAAGAGTATCTCATAAGCTAACAAAAGTAACAAATTCATTTATAAAATTACTAAATTTATAGAAATGGAGAAAAATGGAACAAATAATGGATGGACAGGGCAAATGAATAAGTAAATAAGTGATGGATTTAAACCACCGTGTTTCAGTTATCACAATAAATGTAAATATTCCAAACATCCTTATAAAAAGGAACAGATGAACAGTTCAAAAATGGAGATATGCAGATATCTCCTGCCTACAAGAAAACCACTTAAAATATGAATATGCAAATATTACAAATGCAAGTATTTAAGAAGATATGTATGTCAGCACTATGTAAATAACTTTGGAGTTTTTATACTACCCTGTGATAATGTAGATATCAGAGCAAAAATAACCCCAGGAATAAAGAGGGTTGGTTATATGAGATATAACAGTAAAGGAATTATTAATTAAGAAGACATAAGAATTATAAATGGTTATATGTTGTAATAATTATGCTTTCAATTACGTAAACTTAAAATTATTAGAACAGAAAGGAGAAACAGAAATAGTTGGACATTTTAACATTCTCTCATAAAAATTAGTAGACAGTTAATCAGAAAATTAGTAAAAATATAAGATCTAAATGACACTATCAGCCTATTCAAACGAATTGACATCTGTAGAGAACTTCACCTAACAACAGGATACACATGCTTTTAAAAAGCACAAAGATATGCCACAATAGAGCATATATATCTTTTACGCCATAAAACACATCTTAAAAAAAATGTAAAAAAAAGTCATATAATACAGCGTATGTTTTCTAACAACAATAGAATTAAATTAAAAATCAATTATAGAAGAAAGGTGGAATTAGAAACTATGAAATACAGTTCTACCTAATTATAGGTCACATGGTTAATAATATGGGAAAATAGAAGGCAATTTCAATGGAAGGAAACTAAAAAGATAACATATCAAAATTTATAGAACGCATGTTAAGCAGTGTGTAGAAGAAAACTTATGACACAAGTGACTATATTAGATAACAAATCTCAAAATCTTGCTCCAAGCTCCTTTTTTCTGAAATTAAAAATAAAGATAGAGCCCATTAAATCCAAAGCAAGCAGAAGGAAATAAGAGCATAAAGCAATTTTTAAAATTGAATAATTATTAAGAAATTAGTAAAACCGGCCGGGCGCGGTGGCTCAAGCCTGTAATCCCAGTACTTTGGGAGGCCGAGACGGGCGGATCACGAGGTCAGGAGATCGAGACCATCCTGGCTAACGCAGTGAAACCCCGTCTCTACTAAAAAAAAAAAAAAAATACAAAAAACTAGCAGGGCGAGGTGGCGGGCGCCGGTAGTCCCAGCTACTCGGGAGGCTGAGGCAGGAGAATGGCGGGAACCCGGGAGGCGGAGCTTGCAGTGAGCCGAGATCCGGCCACTGCACTCCAGCCTGGGCGACAGATCGAGACTCCGTCTCAAAAAAAAAAAAAAAAAAGAAATTAGTAAAACCAAAATTGTTTCTTCTATAATGCTGATAAAATTAACAAACCTCTAGGCAAAATATCCAAGAAAGGAAAAGATTACTCAGTTAACAGCATCAGTAATGAGAAAAATGCTATCAGTATAGATTTTACATCAATTTTAAATGATGACATCTTATAAACACAAAGTTATTCCCATAAATTTGACAATTTACATGAAACAAACAAACAAAAAAATCTTTGAAGGACATGAACTACCAAAGTTAATTCAAGAAGAGATCATCTGTATACCTCAATGTTTACTAAATAGTTAAAATTATAGTTACAAAAGAAAACTCCAGGCACCAGCGACTTCACTACTAAATTCTTTCAAATATTTAAGGGAGAAATAATCCTAATTCTGAAGAAGTTCATCTAGAAAAGAGGAGCAAACATGTTTAAATCGTTTTATAAGTTTAGCAATCACTTGATATAAAAAAACAAAAAAAAGATGTTATAAGAAAACTACAGACCCATATTTCATAAACTAAGATATAAATCTTTTTAAAATTTTACCAAATGAAATCCAACTATACAGTACATTAAAAAACAAATATATATATATATATATATGTTAGCAGAGTTCACTCAAGAAATGAAGAAGCGACTTAACATTTGAATACAAATCAAGGGTTTTCAACATATTATAGACTAAAAAACAAACAAACAAAGAAGTAAACATATGACTGTCTCAATAGATTTAAAAAAGGACTTGACAAAATCCAGTACACATTTTATTTTTAAAACCATTAATGTAGCAATATAAATTGATTTTCTTAAGTTGATAAAGGGCAACAACTTTATACCTATAGCTAACATTATGTTCAGTGATAAAAGACTGAATGGCTTTTGGTATCTACATCTACATCATTTTATTATGTATATGTATGTATGTATGTATGTAATATATACATTATCTACATTATTTTTCTCACACAAATAATTTGAAATTCACTGTGTATTTTATAGTTATGGTACAACTCATATTGGACTTACCACAATGTATGTGGCCAAAAGTGGTAGTGGTAGTGGCTACCGTATGGCTATGATAGACAAGATAAGCCTATTGCTTGGTAAAATAATTTCATATATATTATGTTTAGTGATGTAGAAAATTTTAAAATACATATTTAAGAAAATAAATCTAATTATCATTTTATACCCATTGTGTAAATTTCTTTCAATAAGAATATCTGTCTAATAAAGTCATGATGTGATGTGACTTACATGATTTTAAAATATATGATTTTTCATTTTACAGATACAGCAACATCTCCCTATTCCCAGCTCTCAGTGGGAAAGATGAGGCACTGGAAAGTCACCAGGGAAGCGATAGCAGCTGTCTCTACATCTCTGTTTCTCTCAGGGTTCACAAAACCCTGACTTCATTTGCATTGCACCACACTGTATAGATTCCATTTATTTGTTTCACTGGTAAATCATATTTGACCTCAAATGTATCTTTAGATGCAGTGTATTTTTCAAATACAATCACTGGTGATTTCTGATGAATGGCGGTTTTTTTTTTTTTTTTTTTTCTGCTTGTTTGTTTGTTTATCTGAATAATTTTTCACTTACTACCATAAACATAGTAAATATATCTAGTATTCATTTCATACATTAGCTATTGGCTAAATTAGAATAAATAATGTTCTTTATTCTGACAAGATAATTCAAAGTGAATCTTTATGAAGTCAGATAGGATTTGGCAAAATTTTGTTATCCATTTAACATGGCAGTAAAATCAAATTACCAAGGGCAATAAACTAATTTTTGATTTCCTCATATAGACCAATTATGTGACCTGTGTATCATACCTGTCACAATAAACTTATGCCACATAGACCATGTAGCAGACGTGTCATAAAGAGTCAAAAGGAAAGTGTAACACAATAATCAAGTTTCCATAATGTTAATAAAAGTTCATTTTTATGGAGAAAAAAATTAAATTTTCAAATTTAAGAAAAGAAAAAATAGACGTCTCCATCTAAAAATTGTTGTGTTTGAATAGTCTCAGAAGTATATAAAAATAGCTTTCGTGAGGACCTTTAATTAATAGAGCCCCTTGGTGTATTTTTGTTTTGGATTACAGATTATCAAATGGAGGTCTGAAAATATTCTGATGCATACATAATATTATCTTCTATTTTAAAAGTATAAAATATTACAATTTATTTTAAATCTCTATTCTGTCTTGAAGCTAAACATAAATGTGTCATTTTCAAATTATTATAATTGTTTTATTTTCATCTTCCATTTACATCTACAAAGAAAAAGTGTTTTTTTACCATATTAGACATTTCATTTTTTCTAATTGAATGTTCTAGACTATTCCTTTATCCTTGGAATAAATACAATTCCTTTTGACTTGCTTTGTGTAATTTTTACTCAGAACATACTTTAACTCAATTTGTCTTTTATAATGTTTTTCTTGTATTTAGCTTCTGTTATTCAGAGTTAAGATTCACAGTTTTCCACAGCTAAAACTATTCCCATTCCAATCACTTTTGGGTTTTTTTCCTTTAATTAAGAAAAAAACTTAAGTTTATTCTCGACATTAATAAATATGTTTTCCATTATTTCTACAGAGTATTGCCATATTTTATGCTAATTTTATTTAGACATTTTATATTCCTTGCATTCATTATTCAATTTGTTTTTCACTTTTATCTTTTGTTCAAGTGAATTTTTTTCCTACAAAGCGCCATTTATTTGTACATCCTCCACTAGAATCTAAGCAGTTTTCTTCTAAAAGTGTCTTCAATTTCAGCATTTTTTTTCCCTGAAGTGCTTGATCTCTCTCTAAATACATACACACACAGACACACACAATTTATAAATGTATAGAGATCTTTTATAATAGGATTTTCATTGCCTTTTACTCTACTCACTAATTAAATGGTGGTTATATACAACGTTTAGATCTAATTAAAAACTAAATTTCATGAACTTAGCATGCACTGAGTTTTGTGGATTTAGCAGCATATTCTACTGACTAAAATAGTCCTCTGTCGAGCTGAAATGAGTACACAAACAGTTGTGTCTAAAAATGCCTTGCTACCAGAGTTTTGTTTTAGAGCTATTTTTTTTGTTTATTTAATCTTTGTATTTTGTTTTTATTTTTTGTTCTTTTGAATTTTCTATTTGAATTTGCTACCACAAATTTTTGAGCACACTGCCACCTCAAGATGTCAAATTGATGTAGAAGTAATTGTGTTTTTTGCCATTACTTTTAGTAGCAATAACCTTTGCACCAACCTAATACAATGTGGCTCTATCAGGAAAAATCTGCCAAGTATTTGTATTTGCAATCTTCTAATTGATTTAGAGACTCTGTGATTTGGTGATATAATCTGATTGAATTTAGGCAAGAATAACACTACTTGGTTGTCTGTTTCTTATAGAGCCAAATTTTGTAAACCCATATGATGACTATGGGGGTGGAAGGGCACAAGCTATTGCAACATCTTTCTTTCTCTCAATGTAGCAGGCTTCTCTGTTTGCTACCGTTTTTTTCATCCTCTTAATCTAGCCAGTTAAATATGTGTTTGGTGGACATTTCTCAACATTCTGACAAAAGAAGTTTTGTCTCTTCTTTTGCCCTATAGGTATTTGTACCTATGTACTATCTGTTTCTTAAACAAAATCAAGGCAAATTAGCAACATAAAATATTAATTACCTTACAGAAGTGAAGATAGAACCTAGTGGGCTTGATTTATTTGCCCAAAAGGCTAAAATCAAAGTCAGCTGGCCTGGGCTCTTTTTTGGAGATTATCAGGTAGAATCCACTTACAAGATCATTTAAATTGTTGGCAAAATTAAGTTTTATGTATTTGTAAGACTGAAATTCCAGTGTACTTACTGCCAACTGGTAATTTCTCTGCTCCTTAACGTCACCTGCATTTCTTCTCAACTGGCTCCTCCATCGTCAAACCAACAGAGCATTCAGTCTTTCCTACATTTTTGAATCCTTCTGTTTGCCCCTCTGACTCTTCACTTCTGCCTCTAGCTGGAGAAAGTTCTCTGCTTTCAAGGATACATGGGATTAGATGGGGCCCACCTGGGCAAACCAGGATACTCTCCCTATTTTAAGGTATGTATTCTTAATTACATCTGAAAAGTCACTATGTCCTGTAAGAAAATATATTCACTGGTTCCATAAATGTGATAGGAATTGAAAAAATAAAATCATAAATCATCAGACTTTGAGATAAGACAATTCTAGATTCCAAGCCTAGCTCAATTCTATATACTGTATAATATTAATTGTATTTTCTGGGTACGGTGGTATGCACATTTAGTCCCAGCTTCTCAGGAGGCTGAGGCAGGAGAATCCCTGGAACCCAGGAGTTAGAGATTGCAGTGAGCCATGATGGCACCACTGAACTCCATCCTGGGTGACAGCACCATATTTGGTTTCTAAATTAAAAAGTGAAATATTAACTGTATTATAAAATATCTTATAAACATTTTTTTCTTAGGATCTTCTTTATGTAATATAGCAGTTTCACAGTTATTTCTATTCCAGGTTTTTTCCTTAATTTTAATATACCTGTAGTTAAACCATTGTGCAGAAATATCTATACATTTTCTAGATAATGGTGATATGGTTTGGCTGTGTCCCCACCCAAATCTCATCTTGAATTGTAGTTCCCGTAATCTTCACATGTCATGGGAGAGACATAATGGGAGGTAACTGAATCATGGGGGCTTTTACCCTCATGCTATTCTCCTGAAAGCGAGTGAGTTCTCATGATATCTGATGGTTTCATAAGTGGCTTTCCCTACATTATTTGACACTTCTCTCTCCTGCCTCCTTGTGAAGAAAGATGTGTTTGCTTCCCCTTCCACCATGATGTATGTGGTGGAGGCCTCCCCAGCCATGTGGAACTGGGAGTCAATTAAACTTCTTTCCTTTATAAATTACCCAATCTCAGGTATTTTTTTCGTACTAGTGAGAGAATTGACTAATACATATGACTATCAAAGCTGATTATTGCACTATTTTTCCTTCTAGTGATGTGGCGTGTGGCCCTTTTCCCTTTTTGTTAAAAAATAATTGGCATGAATTTGTCAGTAGCTTTTAACTATAGATATATAATTTCATTTTTCAAAAATTTTGTGAGACTCAGCAAGACTACAAGTTGTTTTGAACAATAGAAGCTAGTAATTAAAAATGATAACTACAAGTGAACAAAGAACAACTTTCTTTCATAAAGCTGACAATCATATGGATAAAAGAACAGTTCGCTTATTAATTGCTTTTCAAAGTCACTTGAAGAAAGTGAAGAAGAGCAAAACTTTTACATTGAAGTTTAAGCTAAAATATTTCATTTTAAAATCTGAAGTTAGTATTTCTGAAGTAACAATATTAAATAAAAATGGAAGGAAAACAATTTGACCTACTTGAACATTTAATAAACAGAAATTTGTATAAACCTTTGAAAGAAAAATTTTAAAAGAAACATAAATTGAAAATATTATAACATATTATAGTACAAATGACAGATATGTGGGTAATACTTATAATATTAAAAGGGCAGTTAGGAATCATGAAAAAAATTCAATTTTACCCAGTTGAAAATAGAAAAAGGACATAAAAAGACAGGTCAAAGAACAAGAATTAGAAATAGATAAAAACCATGATAGAAAATGTTCAAAAATATTGGTAATCACAAATATGAAAATTAAAGAGACACTAGTGTAACACTTTGTCCCTATTATATTGCCAAACATGGGACAGATTATATTTATTACTTCCAGGGATCTGAATAAAATTTTGTGCTTACTCTTTGTTAAGAATGTGTATCATTCAATAATTTTAGAAAGCAATCTGATAACATCTATTATAAGATATTGATTGATTGATACAAACATCATAAGTTCTATAATGACACGGTATATATATTTGTACTTAAGAGAATACTTGTATTTTTATGGTATTTTTATAATAGAAGAAAACCCAAAATATAAATACTGTGAATGCTTGTTAATAAAAACTGTAGTTATAACAACATAAAAACTATACAAAATGTAGGATATTATGCATTCAGTAATAATGTTTGATTAGTGTATTATGTAGACTTATATGGTAATATTTCCATAAAGTTTAAAAAAGTAAGAAAAACAAGCTACAGACAAAGAGATAATACTGTTTCCTGTCTTTGGATAAAAATTCAATACTTTATATGAGCTTATATAACATTTTTGGCAAAGTATTTATAGTTGAAGTAGATTATTGGTTTTAGCTTTTATTTCTACAAATTTGTGAACTGGTTTGCATGGGAGGGTGAAAAAAAGACCAGAAATATAACGTTTATACACAATTATTCTAGAAAGTGGTATAAAAACAAGATCAGTGTGTTACACAAACATTGTCAAGAAGGGGAAAGGTCAGAATAACAATATTTTGTTTGACTGCTTTTATGATATAATAGTAAACAGTAATAAGAAGGTCTTAAGTTCTTTATTCTTTATCTAGAGTTCTTCCAAGCAAAATGAATTTCTCCTTTTCTGTTGGCCTTTATAATTCTTTCAAGTTTTCTAACTGGTACAAACTTCAACATGAGCAGAAATATAATCAGATTTTTCTAGCTTCTGATAAATTAGCAAAGAAACAGTTGAGGGCCTTTATCATATTTTGCTAGAAATACTATTTGAAATATAAAATATCTAAAAATTAATAAAACTCCTTTGGACAACTGTGCAACAAATAAGGATAATGCTGAAAAATAGAAGAAGAATTCTACTTTTCTCTGTTGACAAGAATGACAGAAAAGTTTAGGATAAATGAGAACAATCCAGAACCTAAAATAAAAAAAATAAAAAGCAAGGTCAGTTTTTTCTAGTGAAGCAATAAATGATGTTTGAAATAAAGTCTCTTTTAATTTATCTTTTTTTCCCCTCAAAAAATGGTGGAGAGGAGGCTTTGACTGTGATGTGATTTGGTTGTGTCCCCATTCAAACCTCATCTTTAATAGTAGCTCCCATAATTCCCACATGTTGTGGGAGAAGCTTGGTGGGTGATAATTGAATCATGGGGGCAATTTACCCCCATATTTTTCTCGTGGTTGTGAATAAGTTCATTAGATCTGATTTTATAGGGGGTTTTGCCTTTTGCTTCATTCTCATTTTCTCTTGTAAGATGTGCCTTTCACCTTCCAGCATGAGTGTGAAGCCTCAGCCATGTGAAACTGTGAGTCCATTACTCTTTTTCTTTATAAATTACCCAGCCCCAGGTATGTCTTTCTTAGCAGAGTAAAAACAGACTAATATAGTATATTGGTACCGGGAGTAGGATGCTGCTGTGAAGATTCCTGAAAATGTGGACGTGACTTTGGAACTGGGTAACGGGCAGAGGTTGGAACAGTCTGAAGAACTCAGAAGAAGAGAGAAAAATGTGGGAAAGTTTGGAACTTCCTAGAGACTTGCTGAATGGCTTTGACCAAAATGCTGATAATGCTATGAACAATGGAATTCAGACTGAGGTGATTTCCGATAAAGATAAGGAATTTGTTGGGAACTGGAGTAAAGGTGACTCTATGTTTTTCCAAAGAGACTGGTGGCATTTTTCCTGACCCTAGAGATATGTGGAACCTTGAACTTGAGGGAGATGATTTAGGGTACCTGCCAGAAGAAATGTCTAAGCAGCAAAGCATTCAAGATGTGACTTGAATGCTGTTAAAAGCATTCAGTTTTAAAAGGGAAACAGAGCATAAAAGTTCAAAAAATTTGCAGCCTGGCAATTGATAGAAAAGAAAAATGTATTTTCTGAGGAGAAATACAAGCTGACTACAGAAATTGGCATAAATAATGAGAAGCCAAATGTTATTCACCAAAACAATGGGGAAAATGTCTCTAGGGCGTGTCAGAGACCTTTGCAGCAGCCCATACCATCATCACAAGCCCGGAGTCTAGAAGAAAAAATGGTTTCATGGGCAGGGTCCAGGGACCCCCTTCTATGTGCCGCCTAGGGACATACTGCCCTGCATCCCTGCCACTCTAGTCATGGCTAAAAAGGGCCAAGGCACAGCTTGGACCATTGCTTCAGAGTGTGCAAGCACCAAGCCTTGGCAGTTTCCATGTGGTGTTAAATCTGTGGGGGTACAGAAGTCAAGAACTGAGGTTTGGAAATCTCCACCTAGATTTCAGAGGATGTATGGAAATGTCCAGGCAGAGGTATGCTGCAGGGGCAGAGCCCTCATGAAGAACCTCTGTTAGGGCAGTGCAGAAGGGAAATGTGGAGTTGAAGCCCCCATATGGAGTCCCCACTAAGGCACTGCCTAGTGATGCTGTGAGAAGAGGGCCACATTCTTCCAGACCCCAGAGTGGTAGATCCACCAACAGCTTGCACATGCACCTGGAAAAGCCACAGTAACTCAATGCCAGACTGTGAAGTAGGGCAAAAGGGGGCTGTACACTGAAAAGCAACAGAGGCAGAGCTGCCCAAGGCCATGGGTACCCACCTCTTGCATCGGCATGATCTGGAGTTGAGACATGAAGTCAAAGGAAATTATTTTAGCATTTTAATATTTGACTACCCCACTGGATTTTGAACTTTCATGGGGCCTGTAGACCCGTTGTTTTGGCCAATTTCTCAGATTTTTAATAGCTGTATTTACCCAATTCCTGTACCCTCACTCCATCTAGGAAGTCACTAACTTGCTTTTGATTTTATGGATCATAAATGAAGGGAATTGCTTTGTCTCAGATGACACTTTGGACTGTAGACTTTTGAGTTAATGCTGAAATTAGTTAAGACTTTGTGGGACTGGTGGGAAGGCATTATTGGTTTTTGAAATGTGAGGACATGAGATTTTTGGGGGGCTAGGGGCAGAATGATATGGTTTGGCTGTGTTCCCACCAAAATATAATCTGAAATTATAGCTCCCATAATTCCCATGTGTTGTAGAAGGAACCCGGTGAGAGATAAATGAATCATGGGGGTGGTTTCTCTCCATACTGTTCTCATGGTAGTGAATAAGCCTCATGAGATCTGATTTTATAAGGGGTTTCCTCTTTTGCTTTGCTCTCATTCTGTTTTCTCTGCTGCCATGTAAGATGGGCTTTCACCTTCTGCCATGACTTTGAGGCCTCTGTATCCGCATGGAACTATGAGCCCTTTAAACCTCTTTTCCTTTATAAATTACCCAGTCTTGGGTATTTCTTTATCAGCAGCATGAAAACAGACAAATACAGACAGCACGCCTCATCCACTAAGAAATTATAATATAGTATGTAGAGATTCACACTGTGAACTATATCTAAGAAGCAACACAGGTGTTCACATAAAACAAACATACCTTCAATTATAGGGAAAAATAAAGTGGGTAGCAGCCCATGTGGTGGACTTGGCCAAAAAAAAAAAAAAAAAAAAAAAAAAACTGTGAGTGACTCCTCACTGCATCAGAAGGGGAGAGAGTGTTTTTGAGACGCACAATTCCCCTGAACAGCCAGGTGATCCAAGCTACGGGAGAGTTCCTTGACCCTACCAAGCCCTTAATCTTACTTGGGATGTAGTAAAGAAACTGAGAAATAATGGCACTGTGACATGCCCTGCAGACACTTGCAGACCTGGACACTGATAAAAGGTAACTATTTCTAATCCTAACTCACAGGGGGCTGCATGGTAACCTGCCAGCCAGCATGGGCAGCAGTCATGTGTTGGAAGAGTCTCAGGATGGGAACTTGTGATCTATTCTAAAGCAAGGGAAGAGAAGCCTTCACTAAGAGAGGAGTGTGGTGTAAGCTCAAGCTATGGGAACTAGGTCTGAATAGCACCACTTCATGAGATTAGACCAGGAAAGGTTTAGCCTGAGAACCACAGTTTTGATTCAGGCAGCAAGTTTTATTGCCTGGGTGGTTTTGAGGTCTAAAGAAACACTGCTTATGACTTAGCCAACTATTCCAACTTGCACCCAGCATTGGGCCACGGGAGGGCACCCCATCAGGTTGGAAGCATATGACTTAGCCAACTGTTCCAACTTGCAGCCAGCATTGGGCCATGGGAGGGCACCCCATGAGGTTGGAAGCGTGAGTGTGAAGTGGATTCCACTACCACCTGCTAGACTGTGGAGCCTGGACTATCATGATAGGTCTTTGGTACGGCAGCAGTTGCTCTGCTTCTGCCTGGAGCATTGCTCTAGGGGACTAAGAACAGCCATCTGACTCCTGTTGAGACCAGTGCTTGCGCAATCATTAGGGAAACTGAGTGCAGGCTTTCTCATCACAACTCCACCCAGCATCACCCCCGCTACCTCCCACCTTGGAGGAGGAGCACCTGACTGGGACCACTGAGAGTTCCATGGCCCAACCCATTGTCTGGGACAGCTAAGTACCTCTGGTTAATAAAAGTCAAGCACCACTTACTGGCACCCAATCGGTACACTGCAACTATAACTGCCACTTGAGAAAGCCACCACACTAAAGCTCTACATCACCAGTGAGATCATACAGAATTTACACCACTGAAAGAGAGGGAAGTAAAGAATGAGAAATCATCAAGAAAATAGGACTCTTTTTTAAAAAGCCAAGAACACTTCTGAAAATAAAAAAAAAAATTTTGAAGGAATGACAAAATACAGTGGAAAGCTTCAGCAATCGACTAGATCAAGTAGAGGAAGGAATCTCAGAATGTGAAGACAAGTCAGACAAAATTCATTTAGAAAAAAGTTAATCCAGTCAGACAAAATAAAGAAAAAAATATTTTTAATAAAATGAACACAGCCGTCAAGAAGTATGGAACTACATAAAATGGGTGAACTTATGAATCATTGGTATTTAAGAGGAAGTGGAAAAAACAAAAAGTATGGTACACATATTTGAGGAAATAATTGAGAAAATTTTCCTTAATCTAGCAAGAGATTTAGACATCCAGATACAAGAGGCCAGCAGACTCCAATAAATACATTGCAAGAAGAGCCATAACACTTCACACAGTCCTAAGACTGTCTAAAGTGAACGTGAAGGAAACATTCTAAAATTAACAATAGAAAAGCTTATAGTCACTTCTAAATGAGACCCCATCAGACTAACAGTGGAGAATCTCAGCAGAAACCTTATAAGCAAGAATAGATTGGGATTCTATTTTCAAAGTGCTTAATGACAAAAAACTGCCAACCAGGAATTCTATTTTCTATCAGAATAAGCTTTATAAATTTAAGGAAATAATTTCCCAGAAAAGCAAATGCTGAGGTAATTCATCACCTCTAGACTGGCCCTACAAGAAATGCTCAAAGGAGATTTAAATACAGAAAAGAATTAATATTCACCATCATAAAAACACATAAAAGTTTAAAACTTACAGGTGTTATAAAACAAATATGCAACAGAGGAAAATAAATAAATAACATGAGTACAGCAGGATACCACCAAAACACAAATACAAATAGAATAAAAAGAAGCAGAATCTTCAATACTAGAAGACAATTAACATTATGATAGGAATAAAACCTCACATATCAATATTGACTCTGAATGTAAAGGAATTAAATTATCCAATTAGAAGAATTAGAATAGTGGAATGAATTAAAAAATATGAACCAACTATATGCTGTTTTCAAAAAGCGCCCCTTACTGGTAAAGACACATAGACAAAAGGTAAAGGGGTACAAAATATATTTACACAAATAAAAAGCAAAAATGAACAGAAATAGCTATATTATACCAATAAAATATACTTTAAATCATGTACAATAAAAAAAGACAAAGAAGGTCATTATATAATGGTAAAATGATCAATTTAACAAGAGGATATAACAATTCTAAATATATTTGCCCCAATACTGGAATAACTATATTATAAATCAGATTTTACTATATCTAAAGAAAAACATAGACAGCAACACAATAATATTCGGGGACTTCAACAACTAACTTACAACACTGAACAGATCATCATCACAGAAAATCTTTGAAGAAACACGAAACTTAAATTGGATTTCAGGTTAAATGGACCTAGTAGACATTTAGAGTACATACTACCCAACAACCACAGAATATACATCCTTAGAATCAGCGTATGAAACATGCTCCAAAATAGAAAATACGTTAAGCCTCAAAACAAGCCACAATGAATTTTTTAAAATTGAATTCATACCAAGTATCTTCTAGGAGCACATCAGAATAACTAGAATTCAATGCCAAGAGAAAAGTTTTGAAACTTTACAAATACATGAAAAATAAGTAACTTTCTTTTGAATGATCTTTGAGTCAAAGAATAAATTGTCAGAAATGTTTTAAAAATTGAAACAAACAAAAATGGGGACATAACGTATCACAACCTATGGGATACAGCAAAAGCAGCACTAAGATGGAAATATATAGTGTTAAATGTCTTCATCAAACAATAGAACGACCACAAATTAACAACTGACATCACACCTCAGAGAGCTAGGAAAATAAGAAGAAACCCAACACAGAGCCAGAAGAATAAGAGACATAACAAAATTACAGCAGAACTAAATGAGGTTGAGAACAACAACAATAAAAAGATATGTAAGAATTGGTTCTTTGAAATGATAAAATGATATGCTGCTATCTAGATTAATCAAGTAAAAAAGACAAGATTTAAATAAGCACAGTAAAAAATAATAAATATGAGATTGTAACTGATAGCACAGAAATACAAAAGTTCATCAGAGACTACTATAAAAATTTCTGTGTGCACAATCTCGAAAACCTAGAGAAAATGGATGAATTTCTGAAAACATACAGCCTCCCATGGTTAGCAAGGAAGAAACAGAAATCCTGAACCAACAAATAATAAGTTATGAAATTGAATTAGTAATAAAAATATTCCAACAACAACAACATTAAGAAAATCTAGGACTAGATGAATTTGCAGCAAAATTCTGACAAGTCAGATTCACAGTCAAAGTTTACCAGATATACAAAGAAGAACAGGTACAATTCCTACTTAAACTCTTCCAGAAAATCAAGAAGGAGGAATCCTCTTAACTCATTCTATGAAGCCATTATCACCCGGATAGCAAAGTCAGACTAGGATGCAACAAAAAAAGAAAACCACAGGCTAATATCCCTGGTGAAAATAGATGCAAAAATGCTCAAGAAAATATTAGCAAACCAAATCCAACAGTACCTAAAGAAGATAATATACCATGGTCAGTTGGATTTTATTCCAGGATCACAAAGGTGGTTAAATATACCATAATCAATACATGTGATTCACCACATAAACAGAATTAAAAACTAAAAGCGTATTATTATCTCAATAGATTCAGAAAAAGCATTTGACAAAATTCAACATCACTTTATGTTAAAAACCCTTAACTAACCCGGGGCTGAAGGAGCATACCTCAAAATGACGAGAGCCATTTATAACAAACCCACAACAAATATCCTACTGAACAGAGAAAAGTTGAAAGCCTTCATCCTAAAAACTAGAACAAGAAAAGTATGCCTTCTTTCACCACTTGTATTCAGCAGAGTACTGTAAGGCCTAAACAGAACAATCAGAAAGAAAATAAATAAAACAATTCAAATTGGAAAAGGCAAAATCGAATTATCTTTGTTTGCTGATATGATCTTATACCTAGAAAACCCCAAAGACTCCTCATAAGACTCCTATCTTTCATAAAAGACTTCAGTAAAGTTTCAGGATACAGAATCAATGTACAAAAATCAGTAGAATGTTTATATCAATAACAATCAAACTGAGAGCCAAAGCAAGAAGTTAGTATAATTTGCAATTAAGGATGCATTTAATCAAGGAAGTAGACAATCTCTACAAGAAAAACTACAAAACACTGATGAAGAAATTGTAGATGGGCCAGATGCAGTGGCTCATGTCTGTAATCCCACCACTTTGGGAGGCCAACACAGGTGGATCACTTGAGGTCAGGAGTTAGAGACTAGCCTTACTAACATGGTGAAACTTTGTCTCTACTAAAAATATAAAAATTATCCTGGCATGATGGTGAACACCTGTAATCCCAGCTACAAGAGAATCACTTGAACTCAGGAGGAGGAGCCTGCAGTGAGCCGTGATCGCAGCATTGCACTCAGCCTGGGTAACAGAGTAAGACAAGAAAGAGAGAGAGAGAGAGACAGAGAGAGAGAGAGAGAGAGAGAGAAAGGAAGGAAGGAAGGAAGGAGGGAGGGAGGGAGGGAGGGAGGGAGGGAGGGAGGGAGGGAGGGGAAGGAAGGAAGGGAGGGGAAGGAAGGAGAGAGAGAGATGAAGGAAGGAAGGAAAGAGAGAGAGAAAGAAGGAAGGAAGGAAGGAAAGAAAGAAGGAAGGAAGGAAAGAAAAGAGAGAGAGAAGGAAGGAAGGAAGGAAAGAAAGAAGGAAGGAAGGAAAGAAAAGAGAGAGAGAAAAGAAAGAAAGAAAAAGAAAGAAAGAAAGAAAGAAAGAAAGAAAGAAAGAAAGAAAGAAAGAAAGAAAGAAAGAAAGAAAGAAAGAAAGAAAGAGAAAGAAAGAAAGAAATTGTTGACGACATAAACAAATGGAAAAACATCTTGTGCTCCTGGATAAGAAGAATCATTATCATTTAAGTGACTATACCACCACAATCTATAGATTCAATGTAATTTCTATCTAAATATCAACATTATTTTTCACAAAATTAGGAAAAAAATCTAAAATTCATATGGAACCAGAAGGAGCCTGAATAGCCAAAGCAATCTTAACCTAAAAAAAAAATTAATAGTTAGAGGCAGTGTATTATCTGACCTCAAATTATATAACAAGGCACACATAAAGACTGGGTGTGGTGAATCATGTCTGTAATTCTAGCACTTTGATAGGCCAAGGAAGTTGGATTGTTTGAGGCCAGGAGTTCAAGACAAGCCTGAGTAACATAGCAAGATCCCATTTCTGCAAAAAGTGAAAAAATTACCTGAGTGTGGTGGTGGGTGCCAGTAGTCATAGCTACTTGGAAGGCTAAGGGAGGTTCACTTGAGCCCAGGTGTTTGAGGCTTCAGTGAGCTATGATTGTACCACTGCACTCAAGCCTGTGTGACATTGTGAGACCCTGTCCCAAACGAACAAACAAAAAGATGCATAGATCAATGGAACTGAATAGAGATCCCAGAAATAAAGCCACATACTTACAGTCAATTAATCTTTAACAAAGTCAACAGAAACATACACTGGGGAAAGGATATCCTTTCAATAAATGGTATACGGAAAATGGAATAGCAATATGTAGAAGAGTGAAACTGAGTCCCATATCTCCTACAATATACATAAATCAACTCAAGCTGGATTAAAGACTTAAACATAAGCCCTGAAAACATAAAAATACTAGAAGAAAATCTAGGGGAAAAAAAATTCCTGGACATTGACCTAAGCAACAAATTCATGACTAAGTCCTGAAAAGCAAATGAAACAAAAACAAAAAGTAAATGAGTGAGACTGAATTAAACTAAAATGCTAATGCACAGCAAATAAATAATCAACAAAATGAGCAGACAGAGGGGGCAGAGCAAGATGGCCGAATAGGAACAGTTCCAGTCTCCAGCTCCCAGCGCGAGCGACACAGAAGACAGGTAATTTCTGCATTTTCAACTGAGGTACTGGGTTCATCTCACTAGGGAGTGCCGGACAATCGGTGCTGGTCAGCTGCTGCAGCCCGAACAGCGAGAGCTGAAGCAGGGCGAGGCATCGTCTCACCTGGGAAGCGCAAGGGGGAAGGGAATCCTTTTCCTAGCCAGGGGAACTGAGACACACAACACCTGGAAAATCGGGTAACTCCCACCCCAATACTGCGCTTTACCAAGAGCCTTAGCAAACGGGCACAGCAGGAGATTATATCCTACACCTGGCCGGGAGGGTCCCACGCCCACGGAGCCTCCCTCATTGCTAGCACAGCAGTCTGCCATTTATATGTTCTCACTTATAAATGAGAGCAAAATAATATGTACTCATGAACAGAGTGTGGAATAACAGACATAAGAGATTCAAAAGGGTCGGAAATTGGGAGGGGATTGGGAATAAGAAATTTCTTAATGGGTACAATGTACATTTTTAAGATGTTGATTACACTAAAACCCTAGACTTCCCCATGAGGCAATATATTCATGTAACAAAACTGCACTTGTACCTCTTAAATTTACACAAATAAAAAATTATGTTTTTGGCCAAACTTTTTTTTTAACTTGTAAAACACACTATTGCCAAAGTTGGGGACAAAACTTGGTATAACTTTTCTGGAGGAAATATTAGCAATATATATAAAACTCAAAATAATTAACTGTCAGTTTCATTGCTAGGAATTTATCATTAGACAATAAATTGTCAAATAAGTGAGATAAGACTTACTTACAAAAATACTCAGATAAGACTTACTTACAAAAATACTCATAACATTATAATTGATTTATGATTTTAAATCAATTATACATAATTATGATTCTTCTATAAATGGGGTATTAAAATTCATTTTAGGAAACGTCTAAACAGCATGGATAAATTTATAAGATAATTCAGATAACTATTTTTTTTCAGTCCATGTGTATATGCATAGTATAAAACTAAAAAATGTTATGATCCGTGCTTATATTCAAGTAGAGGAAATATCTTTCCCTTGCTTCTAAAATATTTTATATCTTTTTGAAAGAATATATATTACTGATGAAATTATGAAAATACTATTTATACAAAATAAAAATTCAGATTTGATATCTCAAATCAAAATTCCTTGCATAAAAAGTCTGTTCTGTGTGATTTTTTCCTTGTCCTATGATGTCCTCTACCTGATGTTTAAAATGGCTATGGCTAGCATTTCCCTACCTTTGATAAGCTTTTCCTTTCGGACAAGTCAAGGCATAGTGAATAATTTCTTTCAGTTTGTCTCACATTAAAGTATAAGATTTCTTTGTGGGATTTAAAAAGCCACAAAACTTTATAAACATAAGAATTACTTCCACATTAAAAGATGAAACACAGCAGGATAGTACTGTAGGCCCAGGGAATGTCTTAGTCATTGAATTGAAATGGAATACTACCCCCCACCAAAATGATTTTTAAAATGTCATCATCTTTTCAATATGAGGAACTGAACAGGCTTAGGGAGAACAAGGTAAAAGCCAGTTTGGAGGCTAAAAGGTGCAATCATCACAATCTGAACTTTTAATCTGAAAGACCTTCAATTTCCTCTCCCATTGGCTTCCACAGGATAGCTTAACTGCAGGATTCACTTAATTCCAGCTCAACTATTTGAAGGTACCTTGAAAGCACTATAAAGTAAAAGGGATCACGAGAGAAGCAAAGAGATTTAAGCATTCAAAATCATCCAATGCCAGCATCACAGATTGTAACTTTTCAGTATCTTTATGCTTCAAATATAAGCAAAGACCTCTTTAGATTATTGCCAATAAAGACATAAATGTCAAAATCTGCTGGACACTTAGAGGACTGCTGTAATTGATGGGATGTGGATAAGGCTGAGCAGACAGATGGATGAAATTATAGTGAATCTTTGTGATCTTTGCAACAACGGTGTGCAACTGCTATAACTGTAACCCAGAGTCCTTTAATTAGAACTATAAACTTAGTAAGTCAAATGAAATAACAATAATAATAATAATAATAATAAAACCTAGAAGCTTCTTCAGGGGACATAGATTAAGGATCAATGTGCATGTCTCAGAAAAATACAATAGGCTGTAATGACTGACAGGGATGCCCTGCTTCAAAGAATGGGTAAAAAACTTGCTCGAAAGCACAGAAACTGCAGACAAAGACAGAAAGGGATTCCACCGAATTGTCAGGGAAATGGAGTGTCAGGCACACTGTTAAAACTTGGGAAAATTAGCAAAGCACGTCTGTCTGGTTAAGATGAAGTTCTGTGCTTCAAAATTAGGAGATTGTGCCATTGAAAGATGAAATATGGAAAATGTCATTTGGACAAAAGGAAAAATAGATTATAGAGAATACTTATTTTAAATAAAAATGCCAATATTTATGGTATTATTTGATGATTTTTATGAAAATTAATTAAAATTCATTTTCTAATTTTAGAGAGGCAGATACACTGTGTAATTTGAATTTCCATATATCTTAGAGAATACACAGTAGTAGAACATGGACCCTATGCATGCAATTCTGTTTAAGAATATAAACCCTATTCATTCAGGAATAAACCCACAAAATAAGACAATGCGAAAACTTTATTTTTATATACTCCTTTTAGTTCTGCAAAAGTATTATTTATTCCTCGTAACAAACCTATGAAATAACTATTACTGGTTTCCCTGTTTTATAAATTAGCAACATAAGCCAAGAGACTTTAACTAACTGACCTGATAATATGTGTGAAGTTAAGTGGGTGAGTCAGAGTGAAACCCAGGTAGTATAATTTTCACTGCCCACATGCTGAACCAATATGCTAGAGGCCCTCCCTTGAGAAGACATATTAAAGCCCATCTTCACTCTGCTGAAATCAGTATTCACCATCATCATATCTTGGTCATGAGAACAGAAACTGCATTCTTGACAACTGTAGAACTTCTGCTTATGTACTGTCTGGAATATGCGGATGTCATTTTTTACAATATCTAATGATTCTATTGCTTACAAAATGTTTCTATCTACACAGTAGCACATACAAGCACATACAAGCACATACAAGCACACACATACACACATACATACATGCACAATATCCTTACCTATTATTTTTCTGTGTAGTTCTTTCATCTAGTTCAATGGCTCACTGGTTCTCAGTGCACATAAGAAATACATGGAGAACTTTGTTATAAAGCACAAATTTATACCCAGAATCCCAGAGTCAGTAAGCGTGAGATAGACTTAAGAATCTGCATTTCCAACAAGTTTCCAGATAATGGCAATGCTGCTGGTGTAGGAATTGTACTGACCAGTGCTCTAGCAGAAAACTCACCAAAGCTTATCTTTCTCCAAGCACATTCATGATTTTCTCATTAGTTCTGATTCTCCATCCCTGTGAATTCTCACTATCTGAAACTGTCCCTTTTAATTTACTGAGTAAGTCACTGAAACCAAACCCAAGTAGCATTTATCAGACAATGGAATTTGTGCTTGTTACTTCTGGCTTAAGCCAAATAGTGCGTGAAGTAATTAGTGTTTAACATGGCCTCATGAATTTTTAAGTGAGTTCATGATGCCTCTAATATCATGAGATTATCAATGTTCTTGCTATGTTTTTATGAAGGGCACATTCCTTTTCTGACTACTATCTTTTAAGTGCATGTTCTATGTATTTTATATATTTTATAGTCATGTAATACTTGCCATTTCTTTTCTTCTTTATTTCTGCCATATGATGTCTTTACCTTTGTTTACTTATTATATACTTTTGAGGAAAAATCCTATAAAGAAGCAGACAAAAAAAAGGGCAGATGGGAAGATGAAAGATAAAATGATCCACAATCCATTAAATAGTAACTGCATGATATATACAACAGTAGTAATCCTGTACACAGTGACATATTATGTATACACTGACTTTAAATTCAATTAAAATTTCATTAACAAAAACAAAAGAAGAAAGTTTGAAAATAGGTTTATGGAGTTGATATAAGCAAAGCTTAAATATAATTCCACTGGTTTCTACAAAGCTTCTGAACCTGGATTCTGGAGAGGTACATATTTGTTAACACAAAAGGTATAACATTTGGGCTATGTGACACTACGTATGCTTCAATATTTAATAGTAAGAGGGAAAAAAGGAACTGTAGGAGTTAGTTTTTTTACAGAAAGAATAAATCTCAAAAACACATTTTTAATAACATGGAAAGAGCTGACTCAGGTGAAGAAGGATTTCTTATTTTGCTAAAATGCCAAATTACTTCTTTCCTTTGGCCTGGGCTGCTAAGGGGACAGGACTGTTATAACTCAGCAAGTACAAATAAATCCAATTGAAAAAGCAAATAATTAAAATGGAAAAAAAGGGATATTGCTAAAAAGATATAAATAATTTAATATATTAAAATACAAATTGTATTTAAATGCCATAGGAAAACAACATATAATAGAAAAATAAATGTTTTAGGATACAAAAATAGCAACTCCCCAGAGAAAAAATACAAATATTTTAAACCCCTGGTAGTTATGCATGTGACATTTCACACTTCTCTAATAGTGAAAAAATAAAATACTATGTATTTCCATACTCTCAGAGGTTGGAAACAGTTCTGTATTAATATTTCAGATGCACTATCATCCCTAAGATACTGGAAAGAGGTGTCTTTTTTAAAATTGTTCTGAAGTACCCATTTCAACAGTCATTTGTGAAAAGCAATATACTTGTTTTTGTAATTCATTTGAGATGTATTGTCAGTTCTCACTATTCATAGATTTTGTATTTGCAAACTTGCCTACTTGCTAAAATTTATTTTTAAACTTCATCTCAGTAGTTATAGTGCTTTCACAGTCATTTGTGGACATGTGCAGGGTGGCAAAACATTCTAGTTCCCCGAAGGGCACGTTCCCAGGTGAAGTCAAACAAGCTGATGCTCTGCCTTCTTATATCAGCTCTTATACTGTAGACACTGTCCTTTTTGCAGTCTATTTAGTACCACTTTCTTCACAACTTTCTACGGGGTTTTTTTTTTTGACGATTTTGTTTATTAAAATGGCTCCCAGGCATAGGGCATAAGTGCTGTCTAGTGAACCTAAGCATGAGACGGCTGTAATATCCCTTACGGAGAAAACAAGTGTGTTCAACAAACTTAATTCAGGCATGAGTTACAATGCTGTTGGCCATAAGTTCAATATGAATGAATCAACAAATATGCATTAGATAAGACATCTTTAAACAGAAACACACATAAAACAAGGTTATGTGTTGATCGGTTGACTAAATATTTTTACTAGAGGCTTATAGGAACATAACTCTGCATTTTTATATTGGCTAATACAGTGTTCGCAGCAATTTTATAGAACATAACTACCAGGAATAAACGGAACTAATTATATCTCTATTTTTGTTACTTTCTTATTTTTCTCCAAGAGTCTCATCATTGTTTTCATGTTCACAAAGTCCCTTATTTCACTTTGATAACCAGATGATATTTTCTCCTGGTAAAAGTCACATCAAAACCAAACAAAATTAGGCCAGGCGCAGTGGCTTACGCTTGTAATCCAAGCACTTTGGGAGACTGAGACAGGTGGATTACCTGAGGTCAGGAGTTCGAGAACAGCCTGGCTAACATGGTGAAACCTCGTCTCTACTAAAAATACAACAATTAACTGGGCGTGGTGGTGGGCACCTGTAGTCTCAGCTACCCGGGAGGCCGAGGCAGGAGAATCACTTGAACTTGGGAGGTGGAGGTTCAGTGAGCCTAGGTTTCACCACTGCACTCCAGGCTGAGCAACACGCGAAAGACTCCACCTTGAAAAACAAAACAAAAAGCAAGACCAAACAAAATTATCAAGAACAGAACAGTAGAACTCTAAGTATAATTGTTGCCCAACTATATAATGTGCAGCCTGATTCCTCAATAATTTCTTGGAGAGCCTTAATCACAAGATTTATGATATGGGTTTAAGAACAGGATGCTTGCTATACTCAGAAGGTCATTAGGAACTAGACTAGCATGCTAACTAAATGCCTGAACATTACCATGTGAAATGTAGGACAGAACTCAGCCTGAGTCTTGACAAATAACATTGTAAGGTCACTACGAGGATTTCGTCCATTTTTTCTTTTCCTTTAATTCAGAGAATTAAATATTAAGAAATGCAGAGTTAGCACTACCATTCCTTTACAAACCACATTTGATATGACCTGAATCATTCTGACGCCCATGAGGAATCATCATTTTAATGATAAAGTTATTGTTCACATCATAACTCTGCAAGGTGAAGCCATCAGTTGTTTTAATGGCTCCAGTGGAAATTAAACTCAGAAGTCTTTTGTCATTCAAGACCACATGATACGCTTTTGGTTTTGTGCATTACAGTAACTGATGTGACATCAGATCCTGCTGAGTCTTCTGGGAATGTTCTATAATTTGATAGCAGGAGCCCAAAACTCCCAGAACAGTGAAGTTTTGAAGTTGTAAAGATGTATTTCCAGATGTCTTTTTTTTTTTACATTTGTTTATCAATTCTGTCTAAGGCTTTAGAAGAGACACTAAGTAAAGTTTATAAATGGCTCCTTAGCATATCTTCTTTCTTCAAACAAATAAAGGAATATATTTTGAGTGACTACTAGAAGAGCCTTTTGTAATATTTCATTATTTACCAGAAAAACTCTAACAAATTATTTTGCATCTCAAGATGTGTTTTTGTGCTTAAATGGTTTCTGTGAAGAATACTATACTCAATGGGACCATTAGCATCCAGAAAAGATATTTTAAAATTAATTATTAATGGTACCTAAACACCTGCAACAGAAAATAGTAAAGAGCTGATTGGCAGTTGAAAATCAACATAAACTTATAAGCCATTTTAAAATGATATGAAAGCCAGAGTAAGTGAAGAAATTTCAGCAAAGAAAAATTATTCACAAGGCCACTTTTTCCAGGCATCTGCCCCTTGCTACTGTAAGGCTTTGACATAAATTAAATGCTTGAAATTCTAGTTTGGTCATTTTCACTTCCTCTCCATCAAACATAATTCTAGTATAAATCCATGTGGTTACACTTTTGTCTTTATTTACCCTTTTGCATCTTTTGATTCTTTTCTCTCCTTTCCTCTTTTGCCCTCTTAACTTTGTCTACCTCTGTTTTTCTCTTCAGCAGTTCTGTAATCCCCAACAAGCCAAACTAACGTACCCTTAAATTTAGTAGTTGTTAGCAGTTTCTCTTTTTTTCTAAATCTTTTTTCTGCAGTTCTGGATCATCAAGTCATAGAGTTTCCGTAACTAACAGAGCGTAAGAGTACAAAGGGTAACATTAGATAAATGAAAACAACTCCAAACATCGATGTGTTGTGACCATTAACAGGATGAATAGAGAGGAAAAGAGGAAGAAAAAAGGAGTGATTGAGATGCAAATAATTGACAAGATAAATGCCATAAAAGGAAGGAAATATCTAACATGTGGGTCAGAGGGATCAACTGACCTCAGGGGGGAAAACAATCTTCAAAAGGAAGGGAAACATTATGGATGTACCAGCAGCATGATGTTAGGTTCCATGGAGCACCACTAATGAAATGTCAAAACTGAATTTTTCCCAGGGAGGAGTTGAAGAGTGTTGCATCAGTTTAAGAGACATAAAACTGAGAAGGCAAGCGTCATTGATGAGAAAATCCACAGAAACCCCAAAAAACAAATGTTGAAAGGAAGGATAAATTCAGGAGCTCTGCAGGTCGTGAGGAACATAAAGAGTGGACTTCAAGTCTTGAGAAAGTGTCACAGGTCAGGAGATGAAGTGATAAGTTAAAACAAACCAAAAGAGGAAAACAACAGAAGACAAAGCACTGTTAAAGTATTGATTATATTTTAAGTTATATGAATAAAATAAAGAAAACAATATCAACAAAACAGTTTTCAAATACATGCCATTAATAGTATTGATGGTACAATTTTGTAATATTTTACATACCAAAGTAGTAAAACTAAAAATAATAATTGAGCTCTTACTTTATGTGAAATGCCGTTGCAAAATGATGGGATAAAATGATGACTTAAAACAAAAATATATTTGTGTCAAATACTCCAGCTTATAGTATTATGAAGGAAACAGACTCAAACACACACAAATAATATAAATATAAATTACACCTATGGCATATCTACACACATCAGAAATTTACATCTGTTGTGGACTAAATGCTTGTGTCTCCCTACAATTGGTCTGTTCACATTCTAACTCCAATGTCATGGTGATAGTAGGTGGGGTCTTTAGGAGGTAACTAGATTATGAGGATAGAGCCTTCAAGAATGGGATTAATGCCCTTAGAGAAGAGACAGTAGAACTTCCTGTCTGGCTCTGCCCTCTCTGCCATGTAAGGATACAACAAGAAGTTAACAATCTGAAAAAGCAGGCATCACCAGACACAGGGTCTGTTAGCACCTTGAACTTGGACTTCCCAGTCTCCAGAATTGTGGTAAATCAATGTGTGTGGTGTAAGACAGTCTATGAAAATTTTTTATTGCAGCATACACAGATTAGGAAGTAAACTGATATTGGAAGTGGTGTTCAGATGAAACAAATAACTAAGAATGTGGGAGCATCTTTGAAACTGGGTAATGGCTAAAGGCTGAAAGAATTTTCAGATGCATGCTAGAAGAAGCCAATATTGCCATAAAGAAACGGTGTGATTCTTGTGATGACTCAGTAAGAAAAGAGGAGAGTTGAAGAGAAAATCATTTTCTTAGAGAATACATAAGTAATCATGAGCAGAATGCTGGTGGAAATATGAATGGTGAAAGTCATTCATGGTAAAGGTCTCAGATGGAAAGTAGAGATATGCTGTTGGACAATGGAGAGGGGATTCTTGCAATAAAGTGGCAAAAACTTGGTTAAATTATGTTCATAATCTAGTGTTTTTTGGAAAGCAGAACTTGCAAATGATGAAATGGAATATTCGCTGAGGAGACTTATCAGAAAAGTGTTGAAGGAGAAGCTTGGTTCCTCTTGACTGCTGATAGTAAAATTCAGCAAGAGAAAAGAATTAGGATGCCATTGTTAAGCCAAAAGGAACCAGAACTTAATGATCTGGAAAATTCCTAGCTCACTCATTGTATTAGTGTATTAGTCAGGGTTATCTAGAGGGACAGACTAAAAGTGTATATATATATATGGAGCCACAACCAAGCTCAAGTACTAATATGCTACTTGTCACCCTATTTGTACTGCCTCAGTTTTGACAATCTGAATATCATTGGAGAAATTCATGAAATTAGGACATGTTTATGTTTCCACCATTAAAATATATATTTTCTGGTGTTTACTTAAAGTGAGATATATTATTAAAGTTTTTTTATATATGTCATATGACTTTAGCAGAGATAATTCATTTTTACTAGTGAAGATCCTTCCCCACTATATATATATATATATATATATATATATATATACACACTCACATATATATATATATGAGTTTGTTAAGGAGTACTGACTCACACTATCACAAGGTAAAGTCCCACAATAGGCTGTCTGCAAGCAGAGGAACAAGAAAGCCAGTCAAAGTCCGAAAACCTCAAAAGTAAGGAAGCCGAGAGTGTAGCCTTCAGTCCATGGCTGAAGGCTCAAGACCCCCTGGCAAATCACTGGTGTAAGTCGAATAGTCCAAAAGCTGAAGAATTGGAGTATGATGTTCATGGGCAGGAAGCATCGAGCACAGAAAAAGATGGCCAGAAGACTCACCAACTCTACTCTTTCTAACTTCTCCTGCCTGCTCATATTACCAAAAAATGCAAAAAGCATCGTTCAGAAGAAGACGCTAAAGATCTAGTGGATTGAAGTTTTGATAATGAGATTAGTGTGGCTATAAACCATGGACCTAATTAATCATTTTCACAGAAGCCAGGAATAGATATAGATACTGACAGAAACAGTGGTAGCTGGAGAAAAAGAGAAGGAATGAAGGTTAAAAATGTGTGCTATCCTTCAAGCAAAAGGAATAAGGACCCAAGAAGTGATTCAGAGATCATCAAGCCACCATTTAGATTTCAAAAAAGCCAATAGCTCCCAACAGAATTTTGCATATGAAAATAAGCATTTGGGAGGTCAAGGAAGGAGTATTATGGACAAAATGTTTACCCACCCCCAACCGGATTTATACGTTGAACTTCTAACCCCCAATGCAATGTGATTAGGAAGTGTGGCCTATGGGAAGTAATTAGTCATGAAAGTGGCGCCCTCATGAATGCATTATTGCCCTTATAAGAAGAGACAGGAGAACTTATTGTCTGTCTCTGCTGTCCACCATGTTAGAATATAACAGAGAGACAGCCACATACAAACCAGGAAGTGGGTCCTCACCAGACACAGGTTCTGCTAGCATCATGATCATGGACTTTCCAAACTTCAGAACTGTGATAAATAAATGTTAGTTGTTGAAGCTACCAATCTATGACAATTGCTTATATGGCCTGCATTAAGACAACATCTGTGACAACTGCTAGAAGAACCTATGGGGAAGATACAATGAAAGCTTATAATAATAGGTTGCTTTGATACTCAATTGTCCTGGGAGAGTCAATCTAGCAGAAATGAAAAAGATGGACATAGGCCTTATTAGGCAAAGAGAAAAGAGCCTACATTGGAAGTTGAAGAAACAGTGGATAAAGGAACTATAACAGCAAATCTAAGTGCCCCAAGAAATATTTAGTTTTCTTGTTATTGATAACTCAGTATCTGTCATTGGTAGCTAACTGTGAAATACTGTCACTGGACTTTAAAAAATTTTGTATTAATCAGGCCACAACCAAGCTCAAGTACTAATATGCTACCTCTCACCCTATTTTCACTGCCTCAATTTTGATACTCTGAGAACTATTGGAGAAATTCATGAAATTAGGACGTATTTATGTCCCACCAATAAAATATATGTTTTCTGATATTTACTTAAAGTAAGGGCTATTACTAAAGTTGTTGTATATATTTCATATGACTTTAGCAGAAATAATTTATTTTTAGTAGTGAAGGTCCTTCTCCACTCAAATATAAATGGTGATACTTCTAAAAATATGGTTAGTGAATATTCCCCTGGATAACAAATAATCAGTTTTAGATTAATTCAAGTTTAGATTCTTCAGTGTGTACTCAAAGGCTCACTCAAAAGTGCACTTTGTTACACTAACAATGCACTATCCAAAAATCAAGAAAAGAATTCCACTTATAATAGCCACTAAAATAAAATACTTAGGAATAAATTTAAGCTTGGAAGGGAAAGATATCTATACTCTGAAAATAAAACATTAATGAAAAAAATTGGAGAAAACATGAATAAATGGAAAGATACTTTTTGTTCATGTATTAGAAGAATTAATATTGTTAAAATGTCCAAAATACTTAAAGTGATCAGCAGATTTATGCAAACGCTATCAAAATTTCAATGTCAGTTTTCACAGAAATAAAAAAAAATATTGAAATTTGTCTGGAACCAGAAAAAAGACCCGAAAACTTAACTGAATTTAGCACAAAAGGAAGAAAACTTGAGGCATCACACTAGAAGATTTCAAAATTTACCACAAAGCTACAGTAATCAAAGAAGCATGACACTAATATAAAAATAGTCACCTAGATCAATGGAACAGAGTGGAGAGCTCAGAAATAAATCCATGAACTTACAGTCAATTAATTTTCAGTAAGGCTTCCAAAAATAAACGATGGGGAAATGACAGTCTTTTAAATAAGTAATGTTGGGAAAATTGGATATCCACATGCAGAAAAATAAAATTAGCTCCTCATTTCATACCATATAAAAATGACTAAAAATGCATTAAACACTTAAAGGTAAGCTGTGAAGCTGTGAAACTGCTAGAGGTGATTATGGAAAAAAGCTCTATGGAATTGGTCTGGGAAATTATTTTTCGGATATGATCATAAAAGTAATGAAAACAAAATAAAAAATAGACAAATGGGATTACAAGGAATTAAAAAGCTTCTGCCGGACCAAAAAAAAAAAAAAAAAAAAAAAAAAAATTCAACAGTTAAGCGAAAGTCTACAGAGAGAAAGAAAATATTTCCAAAGCATACATCTGATAAGGTTAATATCCAATATATATAGGCAACACAAATAACTAAATGAGAAGAAAACAAGTAACCCAGTGAAAAAATGTTCAAAACACTTGAATAAACATGGCGAAGTATAGGAAAAAAATGTTCAACACCACTAATCATCAGGGAAATTCAAATTAAAACCACAGTAAGATGTTACTTCATACCTGTTATAGTATCTATTCCCTAAAAGATGAAAAATAACAACTGTTGATAAGGATAAAGAATGTACATTAGTACAGCTATTATGAAAAAGAGTGCAGAGCTTTATAACAAAATTAAAAATAGTATTAACATATGATCCAGCAATCCTACTACTGGGCATAAATCCAAAATAAATAAAATCAGTACATAAAGAGATATATTCCTTTTCATGTTCATTGGAGCATTATTTACAATACCCACCATATGGAATCAACATAAGTGTCCATCAACTGATAATCGTCAAGAAAATATGATATATACAGAAACACACACAAACCCAATTGAATATCATTCTGCCTTAAGAAGGAAGGAAGTACTGCCATTTGTGACAATATGGGTGAATTTAGAGGACATTATGTTAAATGAAAAGAGGTAGGCACAGTAAGATGAATACTGAATGATCTCATTTATATGTGTGATGTATAAAAGTGAAAGTCATAGAAAAAAAGAGTAGAAAGGTGATTACCAGGAGCTGGTAAATAGAGGAGAACGATTAGAATAACACTGGTAAAAGGATATATACAGTTCCGGTTAGTCACGAGAAATAAATCTGAGAGATCATTCAACCTGTTGACTGTAGTTAAAAGCAGTGTATTGTATGCTTAAAAATTGCTTAGAGTAGACTTTGTATTTTCATCACAAAGAAATAAGTAAGCGAGGTCATGAATATGTTATTAGCTTTATGTAGTCATTCGACAATATTATGCCTATATGTAATATACACATATTTAAAACGCTATGTTGTACAGCATCAATGCATGCAAATAGTTGTCAATTTATAAAAGAAATAATTTAATAAAATCAAATATAGGATAGGTGCTAACACAGAGAATAAATTTAGTGTTGATGAAAAAAAAAGCAGTGTACTTTGTCAATTTCTCAAAGCACAAGCAAAATAATGACTGCCCACAGATAACTTACAGTACAATATATGACTGACATTCTTGACTAAAAAAGGTAGAGTTAAGAAAAAGTATGCTTCCTATGCTAATTTATACTTCTTTAAATAATCATGAAACTTCTGTGGCATAGTCAATTTACTCCTTATTTTACAAATTTAAGATCTTAATCTTGGAAAATGTTAGTATATCAACAAATTTTTACCCGATGTTCCACAACTAAATAAATATAAAGGAATGTATCTTGAAATTAAATGCCATAGAATGTTATTTATACTATAAGAGGAATACACACACACACACACACACACTGATTTCGTCAAATAAATCTAAGTATAATTTGTGAATATTGTTAGGCATTTGATGCTGTTACTTCAGCAAATTACATATAACTCAATTAGCCTTTTGAACCAATGGGTGAAAATATTTTTGCAAATACAAAACCATTTCAATCATTTTTTTGTGTGTATTTTACTTGTTTATTTGATAGTTTGATTCATTCACTTTGTGACAAGTATGGTATAAGACCCTGCAGCAACATGGATGGGTAAAATTAAACCCTGACCTCACTGAACTTATTCAAGATAAATATGTTTTTTTAAAAAAGTTTATTATTATGAATTGGCTACAGTAAATTAACGTCTAGTTGTTATAATACAATTATTGTAACTAACAATGAACATTTATAGAAAAGTAGAGCAGGACCTTAACATGTATTTTCTTCTAGAAGCTAAATCAATTTTAGCCCAAGATACACAGGTGTATGCACTAGTATTCAATCTACCTCCATATGCTTTCTCTCTCCAGAATAATTTTTCCTCCCTAACAGTATTTCTTTAGAGAGATTAATAACAATAGCTTCTCGCTTATAGTTGACCTCAATCCAGAGTTCCTCCTGGAGTGTATCCGCAAGTATATTTACTCATCACTTTTTGGCAAAATGTATTGGTACTTGATGTGTGTGGCTCCTGGGTACAGAATTTCCTTCAAGAACAAGGAAAACTATTTTTGCAACAAAACATAGATCATGAGTGTGACTGCTGGGTAAATAATAATCTTAAGGATCGGGGAAAACTTGTTTGTAACAGTGCATATCTCTGCAGTGACTAGTGGCCTATATTTCTACCAGGGAGAATTGACATACAAGACCAATGATTATAACTAGCCACATAATCATTATTTGGAGAGAGCTAGCAAAGAAATGTAGAATCATAAAGATTGTTTAAATTTTCAGAATAATAATACACCTATTATTACATGTGAATTAAAACAATTAATAACCAAAGTCTTATTTATTTTACACGTAAATGTCTACTTTTTGTAGTTTTTTTTTTTTTTTTTTTACTAAAAGCTTTAACAAAATTATTTCCATATCATTAAATGGAATAGGTTTTTCAAGGAATGTAAATCATATTGAAATGTTCCAGTTCTTGCCAATGAGCATGCTTAATTTAATAAGAATACAAAAATAAGAACTCTTTTATCCAACATTTGCTCTCTAAAAGTTCTTTTAATTTAATTTAATTTAATTTTTTATTTTACTTTAAATTCCAGGATATATGTGCAGAACATGTAGGTTTGTTACATGGGTATACATGTGCCATGGTGGTTTGCTGAACCCATCAACCCATCATTTAGGTTTTAAGCCCCACATGCATAAGGTATTCGTCCTAATGCTCTCCCTCTCCTTGTCCCCAACCCCCTGACAGGCCCCAGTGTGTGTTGTTCCCCTCTCGGTGTCCATGTGTTCTCATTAGAAATATATTTTTTTTTAACTTTTATTTTAAGTTCAGGGGTACAAATTCATGTTTGTTACACAGGTAAACTGGTGTCATGGGGATTTGTTGTACAGATCATTTCATTATGCACTAGTTATTTTTCCTGATCCTCTTCCGCTATCCACCCTCCACCCTGTGAAAGGTTCCACTGTGTGTTGTTCTCCTGTATGTGTCCATGTGTTCTCATCATTTAGCTCCCATTTATAAGCGAGAACATATGGTATTTAGTTTTCTGTTCCTATGTTAGTTTGCTAAAGATAATCACTACCAGCTCCATCCATATCCCTTCAAAGGAAAGGATCTTTTTTTTTTTTTTAATGACTGCATAGTATTCCAAGGCGTATAGGTACCAGGTTTTCTTTATCTAGTCTATCAATGAGGGGCAATTAGGTTGATTCCATGTCTTTGTTATTGTGAATAGTGCTATTAATACAATGAACATACATGTGCGTGTGTCTTCACAATAGAATGATTTATATATTCCTTGGAGTATATACCTAGTAATGGAATTGCTGGGTCAAATGGTATCTCTGTCTTTAGGTCTTTGAAAAAGTAACAGATGCTGGTGAGAGTGTGGAGAAAAAGAACACTTCACTTTTAATAAATATTAGCATTAGAGTTCCTCTACTTTTAACATTCACTTTTCATTTGTCATAGTCTTTCTGCTCTAGCATATCTAGACACACAAGCCCTCAATCAACACTCGTGTCTGATACTTTGAACATTACATTTATTTTATCAATAATATATTGATTACAAAAATTAAATAGCAGTCAACAGATTTGAGTTACTTTACATTGACTACCTGAATAATTTAGCAGGTAAAATACAAAATAACGGACATGACACATTGAAATCAGTTTTATTTTCACAGATGGGACAGTTTGAGTGATTATATAGTCAAATGACTTTGTTTCACAATATGGTCATGAAACAAGAAATCCTAATTTGCTATTTAATTTAGGAGCCAGAACTCTTCTATTACATACAAAATTATTAGTTTTTACTAAACTGTCTTCATAGAAGTTTTGATCACTTACACAACTTTAATCTTCTGTCTCAATCTAGTTCAAGAGGAATGACTTATTTCTCCCTTTAATATCACCCATGCCACATTTATTTTCTTGAAAAAACACATCTGTTTCAGATGTGTTTTAATGGATTTTCATAGACTGATTAACATGGCACAGAGCTAAGATATATTTTTAGTGTCTAGTGTGTTATGTTCATTTCATAAATGACCCAATGCTTTATGAAACTCTCCTTCAGAATCCTAACAGTGTTATGCATTCCCTCTGGGTTCCACTTTTCTAAATTTAAAAAAGTGATTTATTTGTTTATTTATTAGGACTTTAGTTATTTGTTTTTGAGGCAGGGTCTTGCTCTGTCACCTAGGCTGGAGTGCAGTGGTACAATCACGTTTCACTGCAGCCTCAACTTCCCCAGTGCAAGTCATCTTTCCACTTTAGTCTCCAAATACAGGTGTGCTCCACCACACCCACATAATATTTTTAATTTTTGTAGTGACAAGGATCTCACTATTTTGCCCAGTCTGGTCTCAACTCCTGGATTCAAGCAATCCTGTCCACCTTAACTTTCCAAAGTGTGTGCTGGGATTAAAATGGTGAGCCGCTGTGCTAGCCTAAGTGATAGTATTTCATATTCCATAACATGTTTTAATCTATTTTTCTTTTCAGTTTTGTCTCAGCAAGTAAATTGTGAACTCCTGGGAATAGATCTCATTCTCCTTTACATCCTAATATATAATGCAATGCAGTGTGTAATAAATGTATATGGCATGGTTGAATAAACTCATGAGTAACTTAATGAAAGAAATCTGTCTTTATGGTTTAGTTATCTTTCACCTACATTGTTTGAAATTTACTTAATGAATTTTGTGAATGAAAAGAAAAAAATCTATCCTACAAGTTGTATTTTGGTGAGATACAAATATTCCAAATGATAATGATGTCCCAAGAGCAAAATCCAGTACACGCCTTACGCTTAAGGAAATATTTTCTTTCTCTCTTGAGTGAGAATTCCTCACTGAGGGTTTTGGGATATGTCATATGCTGAGTCAAATCCTGCATAAGGTAGAATAAATCAAGTGTCAGAGATAATATTCTTTTATTTGATCCTAAAGCTGATTTTCAGCATGAAAGTGCCCCATCAAATTTTGATTCTGTTACTTTGTTTCATGCTTTATTTCTTTGTTTACTGTACAGATAAGCAGAAGTAACTTAAAAACATCAAAAACTGTAAAAAAACTCACTGAAAGCTAATTTTCAAAGCTTCTTGTTGGCAAAGCTAAAGCAAAAGCTTTAGATAATCTATAGTATTTTAAGTTGTCTTCCATGGGAAAACAAATGGTGAGACTTTTACATAAAGACGTCCTGTAACCTAGGAACAGATTGTTTTTAGAACTCTGTTTTTATTATTTTTTGTTTGTTTCTTTGTTTGTTTGTTTTTGAGATGGAGTCTCGCTCTGTCACCAGGCTGGAGTGCAGTGGCACGATCTCGGCTCACTGCAACCTCCGCTTCCCAGGTTCAAGTGATTCTCCTGCCTCAGCCTCCTGAGTAGCTGGAACTACAGGCATGCACCAATATGCCCAGCTATTTTTTTGTATTTTTAATAGAGATGAGGTTTCACCATGTTGGCCAGGATTGTCTAGATCTCTTGACCTCATGATCCACCCGCCTCGGCCTCCCAAAGTGTTGGGATTACAGGCGTGAGCCACTGCGTCTGGCTGTTTAAAACTGAAGTATATTTTCTTAACAGAAACAATGGTATACCGGTTAATATCATCAAGAGTTCCAGACAAGTTTCTTGTTATATATTACTTAATTCAATGAACTAGCATTATAGAACGAATGATACTCCTTTTGGTTTTAAATCAATGACAGGCCCACAAATGAAGGGCTTTTTCTGTTTTAGAATACAGAAGTTACCCTTTAAAAACTTGTCTTAAATGAAGATTAGTTTTTGACATTTTCCCTCTGCTTTGTTCTGTGTCTGTCATCTCTCTCTGTCTGTTTGTATCTCTCTCTCTATCTCTCCCCAACTCTCTCTTTCTCTCCTGCTTGTTCAATCTTTTTATATCCTTTCCCCTCAAATGTCTGTGTGCTCCTGCAGATTACTTTAAATTGGATATTAGTAAACAATTTCTAACATAGCCTCCATTACAAATTATCTTAAACTTCTTTTTCATTCAACAATACTTTCACCCTTTCAAATCATATTAGTAAATTTTATTAGGTGATAGGACAAAATTAATTCTATTGAGCGAGTGCACACTAATGGTACAATCAATGTTTGCTAATGCTATAGCTGTCAAGGATACGTTTCTGATTTTTTTCAAACGAGAATATTTGCTAAAACCAAATAAATCCATTTCATAAAAATGTAACACCATTTAACTATATTAAAGAGTATTAATTGTGTTAATCAATATATGCTGGAATGGTAACTTTTGGAAATAGTGGGAGGCTGTGAGTTTGGAGAAAGTCATTATTGGGAGTTATATCAAGTGACAGCTTCGATAAAGGTTTTTCTTTTTGGTTTGTCATGAGAGTAGATCAACTTTGTTCCTCCCTTCCTTTCTGAGTCTTCTGGATTCTCTCTTAGCAAGCACAAAGTAAGGAATGAAAAGAATAATTTGGAGACAATGGGGCTTACAAAGGGCAATCTTACATAGTTTACATGTAATATAAATATATGTCAGAAACTCCTTAAAAATTTTCTTTTATTATTTTACTTCATTAAAGCAATTATATCTGTTAGTTTTTGATTAACCATAAGCATCAAAAATGAAGTTAACATCATGACATACATTTGTGAACACAAACTTTCATACATTTAATGCGATTGAGGATATTAAATAAGGTTACAAAAATGAACTTATTTGATGCTATATTATTTATTATGATCCTGTAGTTCATGTTGTTTCAATTCAGTATTAAACTCTGTAATGTTAAAAAATGTTTTACACTTCTATATTTATTGTTTTTCAGTTTTCCCCATTGTAACTATATAAATATACATGGCACGTATGTTAAATATACACGTTTTACATAGTTTTGTTGTATATACTATATATGATAACATACATCATACATTACATATCACATAACATATGTTTGTTTCATATTATATATCACATATTATATGCATTTGCTAAATCTTGTATTTCCCATACTATATGCCAAGTTCTATAGGAAACATTTTCAGTATTTATTTAATCTTCATGGCAGTCTCATAGGGTAGAAAGCTACTATTATTTTCCCACATTTTATAAGTAAGAATACTGAGGGACAGAAAAATTGCATACCTTGGCCAATATCACCTGGAATTCTAGAGGGAACTTAGGCATCAGACCCTAATTAGACAGTCTGGCTTCAGAGTCTATGCTCTCACCCTTATTCTATACTATATTGTATATGCACATTATAGCGTAGACATACTAGTTTGATTGCAAGCGAATTTTAAAGTATGCATTTTAAGAGATTATTTCTTAGATATAATATTTTTTGAGAAATATGTTTAATGCAATCCCCACAGCAGCTAAAAAAATGTAAAACATGAAAAAGTGTTACTTATGTATTTCTAAGTGGTTTAATAACTGATGTCCAGACTAGCTTCTCTGCCAGTCGCTTAAAGCAAGTAAACCTATGTTATTAGGTCATGTAATCCAAAAGTAGTTAAATGGATTAATATTTTTTTTCTCCAGTAAAAAGCCTAAGATATTTGTTTCTCTTTCCGGTGTCTATCTTATTTTGTAAGAAGTAAACTCTTAATAAGTAAGTTCTTTGAATCACTTTGAAAATTGGGATTTGTCAATGTAACTACTTTGAAATCACTGATAAGCCCACTTGTAGATTACTTCCATCTACACCAAGAGTCAATTAAGAATATTGAGCCCGGACAACAAAAGTGCCTCATTCAGTATAAAAATGTCCTATTTACTTCTTGAAGGACACATTAAACTATTTTCTGGTTAAGGATACCTCCCTTGGACAGTAGTTTGATATTTATTTGCTTGCTGGATTTCAGTAAACATTTGACTTTTCTTATTGCAAAATTAATTAACATGTGCTTTTACAATCATCTATCTACAATAAAATTCCAATAATCCAGCATGATTGAGGCCTAGTGAAAACCATTAATGACAGAGTTAATATGCCATCATGTCGTCAGAACTCTTTCTTTGACACAGGATTTTTCTGGGTCACTTTGCCAGCCGGAAACCTCCAGCTGGTGATGACCCTGCCCAAGGCTTGCTAGGGCTCGAGTTTGCCACAAGAGATACCCTGTCCGCTCAGCCTACCGGACTGCATCTGGCCTACACTCCGGCGTGAATCGCACAGCTACCCCGACTGTGTGCCCAGCTGTAAGCGGGAGTGGGTGTGTAAGCAAGAGAGTGCGGGGTCCAGCCGACCATTTCAAGTGCACACACAGGAGTTGGCTCCGTATGGGTCTTACCGCAGAGGTTCCCGCAATCCCAAAGCCCCGGGGTAGGTGTTAGAGCCTGCTAATTAAGTGTTTTAGTCCCACTGTCCGCAGCCCCACGGACTGAGGCTCATTGATACCTCTGTCTGCCCTTTGCTCCACTCCAGCCCCTGGCCCTGAGGCTGGCTCAGGCCCGCCACTGCTTCCCGTTGCTTGGGGTGGCTGCCTTCTGCAGGCAGAGGGCCACAGTGTTACAGCCTTGTTTGTAACCACTTTCAGTGGGTCCCGAGTTCTTGTCCCATGTCCAAAAAGAATGAGTTTTTGCTAACAATCAAGGCGAGGAGAGCAAGGAGAATTTTACAGAGCGATGAACAGCTCTCAGCAGAGAGGGGGTGTAAGGGCAATTCCTCACTCAAAGTCGGATGGTCTGTCTTGCAGTGTGGCTGGGTCCCAGGCTTCTATGGGCTCAAAATTGGGAGTACTTGCTGATTGGTTTATGAGCATGCAAAAAAGGATAAAACAAAGACACCACTCGAAGGTGGGCAGGACAGTGTAAAACACCAATTAGGGAAGGGGAGGTACATGTAAACTAGATGAAGGGTGGGGATCAATCAGAGGAAAGCACATCGAGTGTGAAGACAGGTTCTCAATCTGGTCTATGGATTTACCTGGGAACTGTAGCTAGACTTTATTGAAACTGTCCTCAACTTGAAAGTCAGGTTTCATCGGGACCTGTCCTTGTCTGTCTAGGATTTGGCTGCCTCCTGCCACTATCACCGTCTCTAAATCTTGACATTTGAACATAAGTGTCCCAAAATGACATTTAATATGTAACTAAACCTCAGACACCTTCACTAGCCAGTAATTTAGTAATTGTTAATGCAAGTTGCTCTTGTATAGTTTGGATTATGTGGGTGACATTTATCAGTGGTCAGATTGAAGTTGTCACGTTAAAAATATACATAGATGGCAAAGATTTTCTCACTTGTAAATTCCAAAGATTATGAATATTATCTATAATATATGCAAAGGAAAATCCTCAAATAATACAATTTTATGATATTTTCTGTTCATAACAGTTATAATTTAACTTAAAGCCATTTTAATTTCGGAAGTCACTTTAACATTATTTCAAAATATCAGGGAAAACCAGCAGATGTACAGTGACTGGCACATAGTAAACACCTGATAAGTATTTTTATTGTTTCTTTTTTTTTTTTTTTTTTTTTTTGACGGAGTGTTGCTGTCGCCCAGGCTGGAGTGCAGTGGCCGGATCTCAGCTCACTGCAAGCTCCGCCTCCCGGGTTCACGCCATTCTCCTGCCTCAGCCTCCCGAGTAGCTGGGACTACAGGAGCCCGCCACCTCGCCTGGCTACTTTTTTTTTTTTTTTTTTTTTTTTTTTTTTTTTTTTTTTGTATTTTTTAGTAGAGACGGGGTTTCACCGTGTTAGCCAGGATGGTCTCCATCTCCTGACCTCGTGATCCGCCAGTCTTGGCCTCCCAAAGTGCTGGGATTACAGGCTTGAGCCACCGCGCCCGGCCATCGTTTCTGTTCTTAATGATATCGTTGCTGTTACTATCAATTCTATTTGCAAAAAGCAAAGAAAGAATAATTAGAAAAATCAGGAATAAGTACCTATTCTTAACGTGCTTGAAAGCATTGACTTGTGGTGATGGGAATGTTAACTAGCTTGTTTTAATTCCACTGTGTAGTCATAAATTATAATACGATTTTGTATCCCATAAATGTATACAGTTATAAATTGTCAATTTACAATAAAAAAATGTGGAATTTTGTTTTCAATTTCAGTTAGCTAAGGTGAAAAGGCATCAAATTATTTCCCTTTGCAGAACAATTTTAAAACTCTCTGTACCTTTCTGCTTCCCATATATCAAAAATCTCAAACATAGAGCTTATTTTTTCATTGTGTACTTTGAAACTACAAAGTATCAGAAAATATATGCTGTTAAAGCCCATTTTGTTTTCCAAAGAAAAATCTTCAAATATTCCACTTTATATTGACTATTATAGTAGTCAAACAGCCTCAAATCACTTAAATGATGCAATTCAGATATTTTACTTATTTTCACGATCATTTGTTCAGATATTTTATTTTTCCCAAATGCAGCTACGACTTGTGTGTGTGTATGTGCATGTGGCTTCTTGGTATCACATCATATGAAGAACATTTTACTCAACTACATTGCAATATGCTTTTAGTTTTCTTTTTTTTCCAAATGATTACATTATTGTCCAAATTCTAGGAGTTATGACTACAGAAATCTGAAATATTTTAAATATTTTTTATGTTTTGCTCATTGTTGCTAAATTTATTACTGTATAAGGAGTTTACAAATTATTCATGGAAAATACTAAAGAAAAGATACATTCTTGTAAGGTTACAAATTATTTGACTTCTAGAATACAGTCTGTCCCCTCAAAATGCGGTAGTGCAAGCATCTGTTCATACTTCAATCTAACAAGATGTATTACAAAATGCCTTGTCACAGCTAATGAATGTTCAGACCATCTAGTTTGCTCTATGTTATCAAAAGTCACCAAGGTATCTATTTTTTCGGCAAGCCATCAATACACAGATGCCAGGTTATCATTCTTTCATTTGTTCACCTAACAGATACTCTTTGGTGTCTACCATAGTACAATTACTGTTCTGGGTACTTGGGATATGTCACTGAACAAAATAGATTTTAAAAAGTGTTGCCTTGTGGAGCTTACATAAACAGCATAACGAACAATAAATTGCAGAGTAAACTATAAGGTCATGAGTGTCACTGATGAGAAATAAATAGAGCTGGATACATTTTATGAGATATACCAGTCTGTGAGGGAGTAGGGCAGGTCACAATTTTTAAGAGAATGGTGAAGATATGGACTCAGAGAGAATTCAATTTGTCCAAAGACTTGAAAGAGGAGAAAGCACTAGCTATGTGGATATCTGAGAGAAGTTCTTCCCAGATAGAGGGGGCATCCAAAGCAAGAGCTTTGTGACTAGGACATGTCTGGAATATTTTAAGTACATCAAGGTTGTGATGTGGGTGAATTGGTGATTAAGGGAGGGAATAGTGGGAGAGGAAGTTAGAAAGGAAAATGCATGTCCAACAGTGAGGAAATCCTGTAGATCACTGTGAGAGTCTTGGCTTTTACTTGGAGTGAAGTACGAAGCCTTTAGAGGATTTTGAGCAGAGAGATGGCCTGTCTTATGGTTTTTTAAAAATTTTTTTTTTTTTTTTTTTTTTTTTGATACATGAATCATTCTGGCCATTGTATTGAAAATGGCTTGTAGTAGAATAAGAAGAAGAGCAAACTGACTAGCTTAAAAGGCTTAGCCAGGACAACAGCATTAGAGTAGCAGTGGAGATTGTGAAGTGGTAGGATTTTTGATAATATTTGGTGGCTTGGAAATAGGGTGTGAGAGAAAAAGAAAGTCCAGAACGCTGAGTTTTTGGTCTCTTTAAATTAAAGAGTGAAATGTTAAAGGTTTCTGAACTAAAGATGCCACACCACCAAACTCTTTATACCAAATAATACGATAACAACATGTATTTGGAAAATGGTACTGGCCTGGTGCAGTGGTTCATGCCTGTAATCCCAGCATTTTGGGAGACTGAGGCAGGTAGATCATTTGAGGCCAGAACTTCGAGACCAGCCTGGATGACAGAGTGAAACCCTGTCTTTACTAAACATTCAAAACTTAGCCAGGCATCCTGGCGGGCACCTGTAATCCCAGCTACTCAGGAGACTGAGGTAGCAGAATTGCTTGAACCCAGGAGATGGAGGCTGCAGTGAACAAAGATAGTGTCACTGCACTCCAGTCTGGGTGAAAGAATGAGACTTTGTGTCCCCCCGCACCCCCCAAAAAAAGGAAAATGGTATTGACTTTTCTCAGAGATTTGACAATGTCCATTTTAAAAAAATATTAGATATTATATTTTATTAGCCTTTTGAAGACGTGCTTTTTTTTTTTTTTTTTTTTTTTTTTTTTGGTCCAGATTAGCAACTAACTAATTAACTGGTAAGATTTCCATATGATTTTTGTCTAGGTTTTATAACTCCATGAGAACATTGATCACAGGCTAAAGTAGTTTCATTGAGACTGTCTGTTTAAAATGCGTAGATTACACCTTCAAGCTAGGTGGAGAAAATACAACTTTAATTTGCATGGTAACCAATACATTTGAACTTCAGTAGGAAGATGTATTGAATGTAGGTTTTAAATTTAAATTCTGATAAACAATATACTATTTTTGAAGCACATCGCTGCTTTTGTCATAATATATGTGTCTTACTGCACAGGTACATATTTTAAAAAGTGCTTTGGAACCAGATATTTCTGGAGATTTTGTTTTCCTACTTGAAACTGTCTTGGTAAATTACATTAGTTTTAGTCTTATGAATGGCATTTCATAATACTAAGCTTAGTATTATGTATTATGAAATGTCATTATAAATTACAATACAATGGCAAATAAGATAAAATAAAATGTATTAAAGTGGAACAAACTAAAAATATTTTTATTCCCACATAATCAGAAGCATTGTCTATGGCTATAAACAAGTGAGAAAAAATATCTTTAAAAATCTAGTGAAACTTACATGAGAGGGTCTCCAATTGAATATACTTTCTAGGGGACTACTAATATCCATATAATTTAGTCTGGAAGTCTGTTAATTTCCTGTTTGAAAGGTATAACACTATTTAAAATATTTTATAAAATCTTAGAGTATTCTTTCCCATTTTGTCTGTCGCTGTTTATATGAACAATAAATTTTGTGAGACAACCTTTCCCAGGGATCAATTTGTATAAAAAGGAAAAAAAAAGTAAAATTTATATATATATTCCTTTTTGCTTTTTTCCTCAACAGAGCTCACACAGCTTTATTTTATACTTTCCCCATCTGTTTGTCTGGCTCAGTTCTGGGCACTGGTATGTTTAAAACAAATGATAGTGTTTGCCCAACAGAAATCTGTAGTCAGCAACCTCATTTCTATTTCTGTCTTCTAGAACTGGGCCAGAGAGTTTGCTTAAGATAAAAAGACACTGTGTTTTGCCTATCTTTTTATCTGCATAGGCAACTCCAAAAGGACATGTAAAAACATTATCCAAGAATATGAAGAAGATTAAGAGAGGAAAGAGGAAAAGATTTCTTTCTTTAGGCCAGTGGCTAATTCAATTAGCAGGGAAGTTAATAACTAGGAATAAAAACTTCTCTATGAAACCACTAAAATGACTACACATGTCTGAAAATAGCTATCCTAATCTGTACTTCTATGGCTTCTAGCACGAAAAACTTCACCTACCGATATAGTTTCTTATGTATGTAATTTTAAAGGACAATTTTGGATTGCATATATTTCATAGCATTGTAAACGTAGATTAGTTTAATCAATTATTAAAATTATGATTCCCTAACTATATATGTAATATACAGATTATTATAAAGTATGCATTATGTTTCTTTTCCCACATGAACTTTAAATGTAGTTTTTATAATCTATGTATTGTAAAACATAATGCATATTATGATATGTATTACATAATTGATGTATTATGTATTTCTTCTACTTCTGCCCACATGGTAGATAGGCACTAAGCTATTAAGTCATTCAGTTTATTTTTGGATGTAATTCTTAATGTCCTTAACGTCTTTCCCTTTGTGACTTATGCTATTCCATCCAGTGATAGTGCACTGTGTACTGGGTTATGTTTTTCTAAGTATCAGCCTCATGATTTATAATTTACACCACTAATTCTTACTTGTCTTCTCTTGGATCTCAAATAACTTTTGACCATTTCCATTTCCAGCTTTCTTTATCTCCACCTTTTCTCAATTTAAACTGTGTAGCCAGGCTTTCATCTACTTTTATCTATGTCTCAACTCTTGAGAAATTGTTTCTTATTCCCTGAAAATTCATCTTTCACTTAGGTCTCTCTCCTTGGTTCAGACACCTTCTTTTTTTTTCTTTGTCAGCTGATTATTAGGCATAAGTGCTTAGACAGTCCAGAGACACATTAACATTAGCATATACAGAAAATAACCCATTGTTGCTTTACCCGAAATCATTTTTCCTTTCCTATTTTTAATCTTTGTGCCGTAATCCAAGCCTTCTACACTGACTATTTGCTCTCTCTCTCTCTCTCTCTAACTCTCTGTTCATAGTACATTCAAAGCTCAGTCAGGTCTACTTCTTAAATATCTCTGGAATCTTATTATGCTTGCCCTGCTCTTATTCCAGTCCCCAAGGCTGTCTTCTTTGCCTTGGGCTATGTGACTAATAGATTTTCTCCTTTCTAGTCTAATCTCCATTTAATCTATCCTTCATATAGTAATCAAAGTCCTCTCTAAACAAAACAAATCTGATGTCACTTTCCTCCTTAATTTCCTTCTTAAAGTTTAAATCTTTACTTATATTATAAACTAGTGTCTCCCTATCCTGTAAATCTTCCAATGTCTCATGTTCTAGCCCATCCTTACCTCTTCAGCATCATATCCCGCCATGAGCTCCATTTTCCTCCTTCTTTGCGCCTTTATCCCACCATACATGCCAAAATATTTTAAATTCCAGCTCTCACCCTACCACTTTAAAATCTATATAAATGCACTCAAATATTTTATTTCTCAAAGGATTTTCTCTAATCCCTGGACCTTTCTGCAGACTGTTCCTTCTTCCTAGCACACTCTCCTCACCCACTTCCAGCCTTGCCCGGGCATTTCTCTTTGTTCTTTTCTATTTTGTTTATATGATATTTCCTCTAGACAAGTTTTCCTCAACTCTCTTCCAACCAGTCTGTAGTAGGTGCTCTTCATTTCCCATGACATCTGTGTTAACAACTAATTGTAACAATTTAAACCTTAATGCAATTGTCTTTTTACTTGTTTTCACCTCCTTCTCTCACAAGAGTTGTAATTAGCATTGCACATGTAATTGTTTTTGAGCTTCTTCTTTTAACCATTCAGGTCATTATATGTCATCTGTTATTGGGCCTATTATATTAGCTAATTCCTGTATCTATACTATGAATCATGATGCAATTAGATAGACAGACATATTCATTTAATAAACCATAAATATGTTTTTGATGGGACTTTTTATACTGATGAATTTTCTACTTTATAAGATAGTATATTTATAAGATTATAGCCATGATGAATGATTATAAAATTCATCAGTAATTTGTTTGTGAAGACAGAGACCATAAATATTTAGATGGTTTTAATATATACTTTTCAAATTGCCTTCCAAAAATAATATTCCAATTTGATAGATCAGCTATTACATATGCATGTACTCAACTGACTGTTCTTTCAAAAGGAGGGTTTATAATTATTTTTTAAATATTAGCTAAATTGGCACTACAAAATGTTATAGAATTTTTTTTTTTCCTGAATTTAGGGTATGAGTACATATTTCACCTGCTTTCTCTCCCATTTGCATTTCTTCATTAGCCTATTGTCTATCTACTGGATTTTAGAGTGGTACTTCTATATTTTGTAACTTATTTATGTGTTAAGGGCAACAGCTTTCTTCTGTGTTTTGTACACTAAATTCTGTCCTGAATATTTACCTTGAATTTGATACTTCAGTTTATATTTATATGCAGAAGTTTAATTTGTATGTGCTTATGTGAGTATATGTATATGCTTAAATCAAAACCATTTTGATTTTACCCATTTTCTTGAAGTGAATAAATTCTTCCTTTATGTAGAATTTCATAAAGATTATTATGGTTATCTTTTATTTTTCATTTAACATTTTCATTTAATTCTTTAATGTAATTAATATATTATTTAAAGGTTATTTCTTCTATAATGTTTGTCCCTTTTTCTGGTTGCTAGTCATGTGGGAATGCTCAGTATTTGAAAATGAATCAAATATGGTTTGTCAATTTTTCTTACCAGATTTTCCTTAGTAAATGTTATACTTGAATAATTATCTTTTAAACAATTGATACTCTAAAAATATTAATATATTGGAGACCAGAGGAAATCATTAAGGATTTGCACTATTATTACTTTAAAATATCCAAATTTTAATGTATAACCACATAAAGCACATATAATAAGGTAGTAATGTATAACGAAAGGTGATACATCAGTAAAAGTGCATAGAGAGGCTGACATATTAAAACTTCTCTACATAAAATAATATCTACTTTAAAAGAAGTTAAAATAAATTAGACTATATTAAAAGGAATTTGTAGGAGTTGAAATAGAAATAATCATTAAACACAACTGAAAACATTTGCAAATTCCCATATAAGTCAGTTTAAGCCATAATACATCAAATTAATTTTTAATAAAATATTTCTATAGTCTTATGATAATATAAAAGAATTAGAAAAATAAGTCTGTATAAATATTAAAAAATAAAATTTCTTTTATAAGTTAAAATACTGTAATGTTTTAAAAACTAAAAAGACACTATCAAAAATATTACAGTATTAAAATTTGTGAAAGTGTTTGTACACATAGAGTAATGTGTACACATACAGGGATACACACACACACACACAAATATATATAACCAGAGTGATTTCAAGTAAAAATACATACTATTTCTGCTTTATTCTTCTATTTATTAGAAGCAAGTTATTAAGACCAGTTCACACTTAGGGAAAGGCAGATTACATTCCCACATATGAAAATGGAAATATTGAAGAATTTGTGGATGTGTTTTAAAATAGTCTCAGAAAGAAAGAGAGTAAAGGAAAGAGAAAGGAAAACGAAGGAACCAGGGAAGGAAAGAAAATACCTCCAGCACTGTGACAATGTGTATAAATATAAAATATCTATGAAAATATGAAAAACTATAGTAGTTTTTGGAAAAAGTCTGATAAATCTCTGAGGGAAGTGACTAAATTATTTCTGTAAATCAATGCCATATTTTAAAGCACTAATATGTAAGGAAATATGAATATGAGATGACTAATGCAACATTTTCTGCAGGGAATATATTGGTGACAGTCATAATTTATTCATTCAGCTATTGTATGATAAACGTTAAGATAAAAGAAATGAGGCAAGGTAAGGTGTAACAAGTTCTGATGGTTTTATTTGAGTTAGAATAATTAGGCAAGACCTCTCGGATTAGCTGATATTTAAGCAGAGACTGAAATAAAATGACAGATCAAGCCATGTAAATATCTACATGAAGATTGCTCAAGCTATGTGAAGAGTAAGTCCAAATGCCCAAAAGCTAGAATCTGTTCTGTTTGTTCAGAGAAGCAAAAGTAGACAGGAGGAACGGGAACAAAGTAAATAATATAGTAAAATGGCATAAAGATTAAATCAGAGGAGTGATGGCAGAGGGAGACAGTCATCCTTGCTTTGAATGAGTGAAGAAAGGTGGCATTGCTAGGTAAAATGTGAAGCCCTGTAAGAATTGAGAACAGATGTGATGACGTGACCTGATTCATGTTGTCAAAGGATCACTCTTGCTACTGTATGTAGAATAGATTTTCAGAGACCAAGAGGAAACCAAAGAAACCAGTTTTATAAATTGTAAGTTGGGGTACCATTGCCAGATTCTAGGTAAGAAATGGTCTTGCCTTTGACAAAGAAGTAGTAAAAAGTGGTTGTATCCTGAAAAGGTTTCTCAGTTAAGAGCAAAATTCATCTGTAAATTGATGTAAGAATGTGAAAGAAGGTGGGACTTCAAGGATGACTTCAGGAGTTCCGGCTTGACAATTTACAAAACAAAGTTGCCATTTACTGAAATGGGGGAAGATAAGAGGAAATTTAGAGAAATGCCAAAATTTTCATATTGGGCACATTGAGTATGAGATACCTATTTTTTACAAAATTGGATATATGAGCAAAGTAGTTAAAGATATGATTCTATAGTTTAGAAGAGAATTCTCACTGGGATTAAAAACATCTGGAGCCATCATCATTTAGCTAGTTAAAACCTCTGGGACTAGATGAAATAAAAGAATGGGTAAATATATATATTAAAAAAAATAGTTTTAGGGACTTAGTTCATAACTTAAGGTTGAAAAAGATGAGCGACCATTCATAAAGGTTATTGGGACAATGAAGCAAGAAACTTAGAGATGGTGGTAGCCTGAGACCATGTGAAAAAAAAAAAAAAAAAGTGTTGCAATAAGGAAAAAGACTTGGTCCAATGCTACGCATAGTTTGAGGAAAATGAGGCTGACAATTTAAATATTGACTTTTCTGTTACGATGGTAGCCAAAACAGAATACATTGGCATGTATTCAAGAGAGAAAGGAAGGAAAGTTAGTGGAAATAGCTAGGGAACAGAACATTATAATACTATTTGGCTCTTCATTATAGAATGAACTAGCCGTTCATGATGTAATATTGAGAAAAGTTTAAGTAAAAGATTTATGTTAAAAAAAATGTAGAGCCTTTTGTGGATATTTTTATCACATTTGTCTAGGAAACACAGTTGTGGAAATATTTTTTAATATCCATATTTATATCTAAATAATAATGAATGGTTGGACATTTGGGTACCAAACCGTTAACATTTGTTGTTTAGGAGTAGGAGTAGTAGGATAGGAGAAAAGAAGAAGCAGTGTTTCGTTTTTCTTTGTTTGTTTGTTTTTTAAATTTACCTCCTTTTTATCTGCCTGTTTTTATAGAATGTGCATGGTTTTCCAGCTTCAAAGTAGAAACTGATGTAGGGTAAATGTACAGGTAAAATATACTAGAAGAACATTTATTTCATCTTTCATTTGGTTGACAATATTTAGTTGGCTCGGCAATATACTAGAGATACAGTGGTTAACAAAACGAATGTAGTTTCTTTCTTCCTGAATTCAACATTCTAGAGTAGTGGTGGTCCGCCCTGGCCACATGTTAGAACTGAATAATCCTGCTGCATAGAACCTTTCAAGAGTAATTGAAATGAAGTCTGGGAGTGGAAGTCCAGGCATCTGTATTTTTTTTGAACAAGCTCACTATACAATTCTGTTGCACAACAAAGATTGAGTATCACTGCCCAAAGAAATGTTTAAGGTGTTTAGAGAATATACCCACCTGCAAGAACAATATTTTGGAGAGAAATCTAATATTCTTTCCCTATAACCTTGCCCAAATTCACTCAGAGATGTGAATAAATACTTCAAAATGTTTAACACATTCCTGCTTCTATTAATCATATGTATTTTTGCATACTTTTTTGTTATGGTAAAAAATGCAAGACATCAAATTTACCATTTTAACCATTTTTAGGTGCACGGTTCAGTAAACTTCTATGTATGGTGACAACATTTAACAAATGTTAACAACCTCCAAAAAACTATCTATAGTTCGACCTTATGTTTTATGTGTTTGGTTTTGCCTATCAGTAATTTTGTTCAGTTCTCACTAATTAATAAACTGCATGAAATCACACTATTACTATAAGTTATAAGTAAATTTCTACAAAATGGTTATTTTATTAGTATAATTCATACAGACACAGTCCTTTTAGATTTTGATGAAGCACATTGGTGATAAAATGACCATTAATTTACAAAAAGTATGAACCAGAAATTATCGTTTCTCAGGTCTCATAGTTTCAAGAGTTCATAGGACTCATCATCCCCAAACCACTTGTCTTAATTCATGACCGCTGTACACAGACAAGATGGTTCATGAATAGCAGAAATTTATTTTTCACTGTCCTGAAGGCTGGAAATCTGAGATGAGGGTGACAGCATGGTTGCATTCGGAAGAGGGTGATCGCACAGGTTGCAGTCTGAGGACTTGTCCTATGACAAGTGGTGGAATGAGCGTGAAAAAGCTATCTGGGGTTTCTTTTCTAAAGGTACTAATCTCATTCAGGAAGGCTCCACTCTCATGACTAAATTATATCCCAAAGTCTCCACATCCAAGTATCATCACACTGGGGATAGATGTTTTAACAAATTTTGGAGAGATACATTCAGTTCATAAAGCCAATTCCTTTGTTCATTAACTTATTGATTATTTCTAAAGAAGCATCCTTAAGCCCAGAGAAGTAATGTGAACACGGAGAGAGCTTAGTCATATGTCAGAACCAAGACTAACTTCTTGAGGGCTGAGTCCTATGTTCTTTCCTTTGCATATAAAAATGCCTAATAACATAACCCCTTTTACATCTGCATGTCATTCATGCAGATGTGGTATTGGGTAGACTGTTTCAGCTATGCTGTGCATTCAATTTGCACTCATTCTCTTTTCTTCCCGTCTTGTTGCCTTCTCCTTTGCATTCTTTCTTCTTCTTCTCTTCCTTTGCTAAGTTGCAATGCTGTATTTGCTTTTCTTTAATTTATTTTCACAGCAAGAGTGCCTCTGGCTGCCAGCCAAACTTTACTTTATGTAAGGGAGACAACTGCTGTTTGTAATGTGGAATATTGCTGTTTTCTGTTCTTGGAAAAGTCAAACAGAGAGTATATTCGGCCAGCAATTTTTCCAGCTCATTTGGACAGAGCTGTTTCTTCCTAAAAATGTCCTTCATAAAGTGACTTCAAGCAAGCTCAGCCTCTTGCACTCAACTGGATTTTGAATTGTGATTAGATTGGCTTTCCAGTCAGAAATATATTAATTTAATCTCCTAAACTTCTACTTCCCTCCTCATTTTTTTAAAAATATACTTAAACTTGGGCAGCCATTTTATCTTCATGATTTTCCAGTCCCCTGTGTCATGTTATGCTCACAGAATACATCCAGACAAAACCAAATGCAGACAATCAATTATTACTTAAAGCAGCATTTAGGGAGACATTTGTTAACCAAGAAATATTTGAAAAATATGAGTTATGGTTAGCCGCAATGGCCTAATGGTTACTGACTTCCTAAAGTAACTTAATGAAAAGAGGAAATTTTTTAAGCTCATTATTTTTAGTAACTAACACTCAAAATGGTACTCATGAGTTCTTGTTAAACAGGTGTATAAGCTGTAACACAAAATAAAAATGCAAAATATAATTCCTCTGTCATGCATATGTATATATATAATATACATATTCAGTTAAAAATGTGTTACCTTGTGCATTTTCTATAGTCTTTTCCCCCTACAAATAACATCAAATATGTTTTCTCAAAATTATATTTACCTATATTTCAGACCTCTATATAATAATTTACATGGGTTTGACAAATCTGTTTTTTAATGTCTCTTGACTAGGATTTTGTGTTTTAGCTTCTTAGCCACATTTTTAGCTCTTGTTTTCTTTGAGATGACTGATGACACTTTTTGAAATGTTACTTTGGAAATAAATCTAAATTCATTCTCCTTGTCTGTTAATAGAAAATAAATATTAGTCTTATTCTGTATCTTTTTAGCTACAAAATTAACCATCCTTTTCTAGATTTCACTTAATCAAATACTATCCACGTGTATACTTAGTTTTTCTCCTATGTAACTTTAAAAAAGTATACTTGTATGAGCTTTAATTTTGACATATCACAAGAGGTCAATATTGAGTGCAAATTAGTTAGATTAAAATGTTGGATGTTTGCAATGAAAGGATTTGCTTTTGAAAAGCCTCAGGAACAAATTAATTCAGAATGTTAGCTCACCTTTGAGCATAAGTGAGCTACAATTCAATATATAATACCTAATTCAGTTTTCACCTGGGTGTTTTCAACTCGAATCTATTTTTTAGCTACACTTGATAAGTACATTGGAATGGCTTTTGAAATGGAATCAAAGTCAAGTGCAAATTCTTCCTGAAAATGAACATTTCCACAATTAACCTGATTGTTTACAAAAATTTGTATGCACACAGGATTGTCTTCAGAACCTTTGAAAATGTCAGTCTATATAAGTAGATAGATAAATGGCTAGAATTGTCAGATATTGATAGCATTTCTATTCAGTTTTTTAAAAATTTATCTGTAGTTCGACCCTATGTTTTCTATACACATGTATTAGTTAAAACTTTTCACTTATTTGTACCCTTTAGGTATTTTGAGATTTGTCTCCAAACTGAAATTTAAACAAATAGATAAATTCAAGTTAGGCAATTGGCTATATGAATAGCTTCAATATGTTAGGGACAGGGGACAGAGAAATTCTAGGCAGACAGGGGCAGGTGCCTAGTAAAGCACCACCCTCAAGCTGAAAAGCCTGAGACCTGGAACAAAGTGAAAACTTATATCCCTGTTTTCCCACTCCAAAATTGCCTTTTTGTGAACCACCCATGGCTCCTTCCTGCCCCATTCTGTGCCTATAAAGACCGCAGATTCATCTGGCTGAGAGTAGAAGCAGCTGGACTTCAGAGACTATGGCTGGATGTCTGAGAGAAGCGGGTTGACTTCAGAGGGACAGCTTGATGGCATAATTCTGGAAAAGAATCTGGCCGTCTTCGGGAGAAGACTACCTTCTCTCCTCATCCCCTTTTCAGTTCCCCTTCCCAGCTCCCCTTCCCACTGAGAGCTACTTGAATCAGCAGTAAAATCTCCTTCATTTTCCATCCTTTAATTAGTTCCTGTGACCTCATTTCTCCTGGACACAGACAAGAGTCCAGGAGCCACAAGTGCGGATACAAAAGGGTTCACTGAGCTGTGAACACTTAAGCCATCCACGGATGGCAGAGCTAAAAGAGTGCTGTAACACTCCCTCTGGGGCGTCAGGTGTCATGGGCACCCGCAGAAAAGATGCAGCCACAGGGCCCACATTCCCATACTCCTGCTAGCGGCCAAATGTGCTCTCCCTGGCTCCTGCAGCCACTCACTTGCATGCTCTCTCCCATAAGAGTGGAATGCAGTGGGTCTCAGTTATTGGACTTCGCCCCTGCTGGTGCTAGAGCAGCCAGCTAGTTCCAGCGCTCCTGAACTCTAGTTCCTGTCCCACTGGCTCACGCACTCCCTCCTGTGAGGAGTTGAGAGCTGTGGGCTGAGTAAATGAGGCATCCCCTTCATAAGTCCTATGTAGAGATCAAGGAAATGTCCTGCTTCAAGTACACATACATGTAAGATCACATTTCATTCTATTTTTAAGGCAAATTCGATTGGATTCAACTACTACCTACTAGGAATAACAGGATAGATAATCTCTTCTACTGGCAGCAAATGACGTTCTTCTGTGGGAATGAAAATATAATTAATTATTTAATTAAATAGAAATAGTGAATAAGCAACCTAAGAGAATTAGATAAGTAACTCTGATTTTTATTTTACTATGTCCATAGTTCAGGCGGAAATACAAATAACATCTTCTGATTTTTCTATAGATCTAAGAAGTTACTCTAGGAAAGAAATAGGCCCTATAAGAAATCTAGATAACTGGGTTGCAATATTATTTTTTCCAGTGGTGAGAATGGAAGGCTATTCACACATTTCAGTGTATGGAGTAAAGGCAGAGTCACCCAAGATCATTATCTTGAGCAAAAGGAGATGATGCTGTAGTGGCACATAAAGCCTATAGTTCTTTTTTTTTTTTTTTTTTTTTTTTTTTTTTTTGAGACGGAGTCTCGCTCTGTCGCCCAGGCTGGAGTGCAGTGGCGCGATCTCGGCTCACTGCAAGCTCCGCCTCCCGGGTTCACGCCATTCTCCTGCCTCAGCCTCCCGAGTAGCTGGGACTACAGGCGCCCACAACCGCGCCCGGATAATTTTTTGTATTTTTAGTAGAGACGGGGTTTCACCGTGGTCTCGATCTCCTGACCTTGTGATCCGCCCGCCTCGGCCTCCCAAAGTGCTGGGATTACAGGCGTGAGCCACCGCGCCCGGCTAAAGCCTATAGTTCTTAACAAATGAAGTTGCTGTTTATTTTTTATTAGCACAGTGAAAAATAAATAGAAATATGAACATCCATCTGTTTATATATTTTATATTTTTCATAGGTTTTTAAATTTCATATAAAAGAAAAGACAGTATTTCAGTAATTATTTTAAAATATCTAAAATATATATATTTTTATTAAATTCCACTATGGCTCTATGATCAATCATGTGGCATAGAATCATTTCAGAGGAATAAACATAAAATATAATACATTGTGATTTTATAAGCCTACATTACTTTTCATCAAAGTTCCAAATATCATAGTCATTCATGCAATTGATTATATTTAGCCTTAAATCAGTCTCATCTTTGCTAAAAACAAAAAAGAGAACTTCAAACGTACCTTCAAAAATAAGTATTTCTAAAAGTGATGTCAGTCCAAACATTCCATTAATATTAATTCATGGAAATTTCTTTAAAACATTCCCCAGTGTTTCAACACTTTGCAGGTAATTTTCTTTTTCTCCCAAGTAATAAATTTCAAATCTATTCTGTCTTCTATCACCAACAAAGCAGATATGTAGTCTCCAAGACAGTACATGCTCATAAGCAGTAATTGAATTTAGATGTTTAAATGTCAGCATATTTTTAACCAGAAGAACAATGGCAAAGATCAGTTTATCCAATAGTTAGATAGTCGTGGTACCCAATCTCTAAGAGTGATTATTTAATTGAGAACAAGAGTGAGTTTTCTGTTGGGTGAATTATTTTCCTTCACAATAAGAAAATTGTCTAAAATCTGGCCCTATGTGAACTTTTCATAAAAGCATGTACAGTTCTCTTAAAAATGTAGTCTACAAGATGATTTTAAATAAGTTAGAGTTGAACGGTATTTGCCTCAGAGGGAGGGACCTAATTTAAATTTTCAGTACTACAATACTGAATTAAGTCTTCCCATGAGAATGCATCTTAGTAAAATTTTTATCTTTAATAGTAATTTTAATTTTAATAATAACTCCATTATGTGAATAAAATGCAAAATCCAGAAGAAAATCATGCTCATATTTGTGAATTTATCATTCTTTTATTTTTATTAGACTCTAATCATTTTAGGGCAAAAGTTATTTCTTTGCTTAGATTAGATCATTAATCTATTGATGATTAAAATATGTTACATGTACGTTAATATAAGGCACGCTGTTTTTCCCCTTAGAAAATCATTTCTGAGAAATGGAAGAGTCATCTTTCACTTAATTCCTTACAAATTATCTCATATGAATAGGCAGTGTCTCAATTACTTTATTTTAAATAATGTTTGTGAAAGATGCTTTAATTTGAAATCTCAGTTAAAGCTAATGTTGAGTGCTTATAGTGGTTATCTGAAAAATTCCATTAAAAGAAGAGATGAACAGGATTATCCTGCAATCATCAGTGCTGGGCCTTCATATTACAATTTTAAGTAGATGTTGCTGCTATATTAACAATTAATTTAAAGGGCAATAGAGTTAAGCTCTGTTGGAGAATCTTGCAATAAGCTAAAGCAGTCACCAAGAACAATTAGAAAAGTTGGAAAACAAAACAAACAGAATACATGATTAGAAGGAATAGGGGAGCTGTTGAGGCAAACAAATGCAGAAACCAGTATCTTAGAGAGTAAGTGGGGAACTTTGGAAGGGTGAGAAGGCTCTTCATCACCAGACTTTCTACCCCAAGGCATAGGTTTATTTTTAGTGCTAATCCCCTTAGATGGTTGCTAAGAGACAAAGAATTAGCAGAAACATAGGTAATCTAAGTAACTAGAGATACCCCAAAATCAATTCTGTGGCAGTCACAGCAGCTGGGAGTTGGATATGAGGGTGAGACCCCTATAAGAAGAAAGAGACATGGAAATGGGTCTGAAACTCATACAGTGTTTCACCATGAGGCTTTAGCCAAAGGAGGTTAAAAAGTCAGGAAGGAAGCAGCTGAAAGGCAGAATAGAGTTCTAGACTTTCTTAATGCCAAGGTGATGAAAATTAAAGTTCAAAACCTTCCGAGAGAATACTGGCAAATACTGCAGAATTCAGTTAGAAACCCTGAAAGGCTGCCAAAACAGTAGTGAGGTAAACCTGTAGGTATGTTGACCCTTCTAAAAATTGTAAGTCAAGCTCTGAGTCAGCTCAGTCCTAGGCTGATAGAAAGTTCTGCCAGCCTTCCATTCACCTCGGAGATGAGGGTGAACTTCATTCAGAGTCTCCACATCTTATTTTATTCAATTAATAGCATTCAATCAATCAAAATGTAATAGAATGTCAAAAAGACGGTTATTTAAAAAAAAAAAAACGCAATATACACAGACCCACTGATGACCTAGGTTTTGGAGTTATAAAAGATGGTTTTATAAAATAGCTGTGCTTAATATATTCAAGAAAAATTGTGACAAATGGAAAATTTCACTAGACACCTTGAATCTAAAATCTATGAGAACATAATCTAATGCAATTCTGAAATTTATAAAAGAACTAAATTTAGAAAAAATAAGAACTATATGATGCCTATGACAGAAGATTGAAGACAGCAAAAGATGAAACTACTTCATCCTCTGAAGAAAGATAAAACTATTAAAAGCACTGGACCTGAGAATGCAGAAGGTAGACACAAGGGTAAATACAAAGATAATAAAGAATATAAGCAGCATATGGGACATAAAAGATAAATTTAATATATGTGTAATTTAAATCCCAGAGGAGGAGACAGAAAATGGAACAGGAACATCATTTGAAGAGAAAATGACTAGAATTTTGCAAAAGTAATAAAAGATACTGAGTCACAGATCAAGGACTATGAGCCCAAAGCCCCATGAAGAAAAAACCAACAACAAAATCCACAGCAGTGATATCTTTGTAAAACTACTGAAAACTTACAAAAAAAGAAAAAAAAAAGAAAAAAGAAAAGAAAAAAGAAAAACAAGAATCAATTAAGATTAACTTCAAAGAAGAAAAAGTAAAACACAGCTGACTTCACACACACACACAAAATGGAATTCAGAAAAGAATAAGATGATATTTTTAAAGCGTTGAAAGACAGTAACTGTTATTCTATAGTTCCAGATAACTTATTCTTCAAATGTAAATGGGAAATAACATCATTTACAAACTAACATAAAGAGATGGCAATAAGGAAAATGATCTCAGCTGGGAAAAAGATACTTAGGATGAAAAGCAGAGTAATAAAAAGTAACTATGTGATAAATATACTGGAATATTGGCTATCTAAAGTAATATATTCTCCTCTAGCATGTTAAATATGTGTAAAAATAACACTTATGATCATAACACAAGGAGCAGTGATGACCAGCACTTTAGGAGGCCGAGGCGAGTAGATCTCCTGAGGTCGAGAGTTTGAGACCAGCCTGAGCAACATGGTGAAACCCCCTCTCTACTAAAAATACAAAATTAGCCCGGCGTGCTGGCACATGCCTGTAATCCCAGCTACTTGGGAGGCTGAGGCAGGAGAATCACTTGAACTCGGGGAGGCAGAGGTTGTGGTGAGTCAAGATTGTGCCATTGCACTCCTGCCTGGGCAACAAGAGTGAAACTCCGTCTCAAAAATAAACAAACAAGCAAACAAACAAAAAATGTTTTCTGGTGCTGTCTTGGAAGTTGAAAAATCATGATTTTTATTACTAAATATGTAAATTAATAGTTATTAGTACTGCTTTATTGATAATACCAATGACTAATAAAGCATTGAAGCATAATGTATTGCTTAAAATAAACACTAAAATACTATTAAAATAAACAAGTTAAACATTATGGAAGAAAAGTAGATTAACTGAATATTGTGAGTAAATCAAAATACAACCATAAAAGAACAAAACGAGAACAAAAATTAGAAGAGACGATGAAAAATAAATAGTAACAATGTAGGTAGTTATAAATGAATTATCCCTAATTGGATTAAGTTTATATGGAATAAAATGCTTAAAGTATTAAGACTGTCAGATTTTTTTTAATGCACTTCTTACAAGATACCCATGATAAATATAGGGATATAACAATTCTGAAAATAAAAGAAGAGAAAATATATACAAAGAAAACATTAAAAGAAATCTAATATAACTATACTGATATCAGAGAAAATGGAGTACAGAGCAAGAAGCATTTATTTAACTTTCTTTAAAGGGAATCTGCTCATTAAACATTTGATCTTAGGAAAACAGTAATGGGGTTCATGCTGAATAGCATAATATTGATAACATAGTACTTATCTTTCCCTCAATCCCAGTAATCTTTCATTACCAATTATTTCTTCTACCTTGTATATAAAATGTCTTCTTTTAAAGTATGATCCTTCTATGCATTGAAAAATATGCCTTATATTGTCATATTAAAAAATAATAAATACATTAAGTAATACACAATAACCTTACTTCCTATTTCCCTTCATCAAAAATTTAATTTTTCTTAGCAGCCAAACTTCTGCAAACCATATTCTGTAGCAATTATTTTCATATCCTGACCTTCTATGCCCTTTCAACCCATTCCAAAATGGGTTCAAGCCATTGGGAAAGTGATTACTCATGTCACAGTGCCTCTCAGCCACTAAATCCAATGGATAGTTTTTAGTCATCTTGCCTTCCACCTACATAGCATTCAAGATCCTAATGGATTATTTCTGAAACCCTTCAAATCCTTTTCATGACACTAGTGTCCCTTCCTCCATTTCCATTTCTCACAGATTTTCTCCAGGCTGCTTTGTTAACTTTTCTTTTTTTTACACAACTAATAAGCCAATCTTGGGTCATATTACTGGGTGAGAAATTGGCATAAATTTCATATTACAGCATGCATAGACAGTCGTCAAGACCCCCTAATTATTTAAATAAGTAACCCTTAGCCTCCACAACTTATTACACTGAAAGTTGCATGCTGAAATATTATTCTACATTTTTAATAAAGAAGTTCATACAAAATAAGTCAAGCCTACATCTGAAAAATAAGACTTTAAAAAACACATTTCTTAATTTTAGAAACAAAATATAACAGTTTCATTAGAATTTGAGAGTGAAATCTGTGTAACCCAAAACAATATCAATGCTAAGCCACTGACATTCCAAAACAGTGACTAAGATCAGGAAATACTGGAAGATAAAATGTAGTTTTATTTCTCAAAGCTAAGTTTTTTTATCTCATTTAGAATAGGCCCTGTATAAATACATTTACCCATTTAAAGCACAGGATGTTTTCTACATTAATTCATCAGTTCTGTTTTAGTACAGAAACCAAAGCATTTATAAGTTAGGAATGGGATGCTTAGATCTCCCTAGAACTATTTCACAAAAGAAAAACCCTGGATTCTTTTTAAAGCCTCCCAACCTTTGCTGCACTGACAAATCTAGCACATTTGGATTTGCCATTTGACTATAAGTAATGGAAGGAACATTAAAGCTATTTCTATACAATAAAAAATGTCAGCTAAGAATGATTTCAATGACTTAAATTTCACATGTTCTAGGAAATTGCTTATATAACAATCAGACATTTGAAGTGGTAAAAATTCTCTGAAATTCCCAGCAAATTGTTGTGTCTTAGATGGCATTCATGTATTCCAGATTCATTGTTAACATTTGAGAGGCAGTTTCCCATTTTACTCGTTAGTGTTGTTTTTTGAACGTCTAACTTATTTTTCAAAATTGTTGATGTATTCTAACTACTTCAGTGCTTTTACTTTGTATTATTATAATAAAGTGCTCTTTTATTTCTTTATCTGCCCCAATTACTATTCTATATCATAATACTCCAGATATATTGGTATAATACTCCCAATATTAGCAAACACTTAAACATTTAATTTCAACATAGTTTTGTAAGAAAATGAATCATCACTCTTGTATGTTTCTCACTTCCTAAAACTTAACAGAAATTCCTCTATAAATAATAATAATTCAATAGGTATATGTTGTATATCTGAAGAAATATATATATAGTAATTTGATTGACCAACCTGAGAGATTAGTGAGACATGTAAAATGCAACTTGTGGTCCTCAAGTGAATATATTTTCTCTACAGGCCAATAAACAACACTTGAAGCTTGAGTATTTGATAGTAGTAATTTATTAATTGTTAAAACTATTTTGACTGGCCATTATTTAAGTAACATATTATCAAATAGTTCAGAAAAATAAGAAACTATATTGATAGTTCTTGTAACTATTCTGTATGCTTAAAATTAAACTAAAAAATATGCAATCACATTAACCTGAGTCTGTGGAGTTAAATTAAAAACCTAAAAATGTATCACACATATAACATATATAATCACAAAAGTCTCTAGTAAACACGATTCATGTTATGCTTAAATACAATTATTTACATGGTTAAATATTGAATTCTGTTAATGATATATTTTAAATGTTCATAATGAATGTTTTGATTCTATGAGAAAAACATTTTTGTTTTGATAAATATTTACTAGAAATAATTATTTTATATAATCATATATAAAAATATAGAAAGTCAGTTTAAATGGGTATATTATATTGAATGATAAAATAACATCATAATTATAGTAAAGATACCTCTTACTACATAATGCTAACTATTCTGAATACCTTACATACATTAAATGATTTTATTCCCATTGATAATCTAGAAGAGTTATTAATGCCTATTTTGCAGAAACGAAAACTGTAAGGCTGAGTACTATAGAGGCAGTCACCAATTCCTGTAACTGGCCAATGTCCCTTAAGTTGGGCAAAGTATGGTAATAGCAACAGAAAAGGGTGGAAATAGATCCTTGATACTTGTCGTTTTCCAGTTCCTTTCAGTACATATTTGAATCAGTTGAGAGAAATATTTGTGCTCAGATATTTGTGTTCCATCAATATCTGCTCAGCTTTATTGAATGAAATATCAAACTTTAGGTTACTGAGAAGTTTGAATCCTTTAATAAGCAAGCATTCTATATTATCCTTAGAATGATAAAAGAAAAAAAATACTGTAAACTTGTATTTATTTTAAATTATTTCATTTATTAAATTATTTGTATAATTATTATAGTTATATTAATAAAAATAATAAATGTGTCTTTATAGATAAGAAAATATTTTCCTAATCTAAAATGTATTTTGTTATTTAGCAGGTCAAATCATTTAGTAATAAGAAAAAAAGGAATACTAATACTCATAGTTTATTTTACTGTGATTCGTGCCCGTGAAAACTTTCTTTCCCAACAAAATATTATGTGAAACATCCCAGTCTTAGCCCTCTTTAGGGGATATGACTACTGGCAGTCAATCTTTATAAGTTTATATAAATATAAGTATTAAATATTGTCACAACTACCCACCTAAGTTGGATATAATACATTGTCATTAAGAAATATTTTAGTGAATGTGGCAACCATGGCAAAATCATCATCATCATCACACACACACATATACACACACACACACACACACACACACACAATCTCTCTCTGGAGAAATTCGCATTCCTTCACCTTGCAATAGAAGATTATACCAGAGGCTTTCACTGAGCAATCAAAAGGGAAGATACTTGTACCTCTCAGACAAAGCACTACTCTGGAAAGAACTGGAATGCCTGTCAGGGCAACAGTGCTTAGGAGAAATAACAGTAATACCCATACATGCATGTGCAAGAGTGGCAGGAGAAGAATAAAGGAACATTGCCTGCACTGTGGTGGCTGAAGGGAGTTCTTTCTGATTACGTGTAAGACAACTGCCAGTGACTGCCAGGAATTCTTGGGGCATTTTCAGGTCTGAATATTTCTCCTGTACTCTAAAACTGTATATTTGTCTGCCTACTCGCAATTTCCACCTGGATATCGAAGTTATTTAAACCTAACTTGTTCAAAATAAAGCATCTGATGCTCTTCAACCCACCCTATCTAATCTTGACTTCTCTATTTCTCTCAAACTGTATATCCAATCCACAGGCACCTCCGATAGTTCTAATTTCAACATCTATTCAGAACATGTCCATTTCTCACCACCATGTCACACTCATCTTCTTTCACTGGAGTCCTTCACTAAATTGTCCCTTAACTGGTCTTCATGCTTATACTCTCTCCTCAGTCTGTTCTCAACACAGATCCTTTCCAAATCATCTTTGGGTTGTATCACTTCTCTGCTGACACCATCCAGTGACTCCTCATTTCATTCAGATATAATCACAGTCTTTAAAATGGTCTACAAAGCATGAAGTCATCTGTGCCCACAGGACTTCTGACTCTCCTGCCCTGTCCTCCCTCCCTACTTCATTCCAGCCACACGGGCTTCCACATTGGCCACCAGGTGGTCTGTGGCTTCTGTCTGCCTGGGATGTTCTTTCTCACATCTGTTCATGGCTGAATCCCACAACATTGTCAAAGTTTTGCTCAAACAAAGCCTCTCTTAACTATTAATACTATAATCATTTTTAAAAATGCTTTGTACCTATTAAGAAGTAAAGAAAAAGAAAAAAAAATGAGAACCACTGAAGTCTCAGACTTGATACTATAAAAATGAGTTTGTCTCCTGCTGAATGAATGAAGGGGTAACTAGATTGAGGAGAGCTGGACATACACAGTGAATGGAGTCACTTTGCCTTATGTAACCACAAAGATCAAACAGTACATTGGGGTTAAGGCATTTTCTATAAATATTTTTAAAATTTAAGTGCAGTCATTAAAACCAGCAGAGACATATGCTCCTTCTAAATGACAAATTAGGCCCTTCTGTGCAACCATGACACCTTTCATACTGTATTTTCAATGTATGTTATACACTATATAGTTTTTCTTAAAAAAATCTGAATTGCATCATTGTTAACACAGTTGTATGAGGCTTAGCTTCTATTCTGTTGAAAACTAATGAAATGTGTATGTGCATTAAATGAAAATAATTATATATAAAATTCTGAATTAATTTTGCAACAATATTTAAATAAGCATGCAGGACTATGCCTTCTAAGGCACGGTAAAAGAATCACACAAAACCCCTCTGTAAAATATAAGACCATTAAATAGGAGAAGCACATCATCTTTATTTTTCTACAGCCAACATACAGCATGATGTTAGTACGTACTTTTGAGGAATATACGAGGAAATATATTGAACCAGTATGGCTTTAATGAGATAAGGTAAAACTAACTAGTCTATATGAATTGGTGTATAGAGGAAAGAAAGCAAGACTATGTAAAAAATGAGCCTATCCAATAGGTTTTATTAATTGTTCCTTTTGGAATGGTACAACAATAGCTCAGCTGCTACCCTATCAATGGATATACTAACTTGACAATACATGCTATATAAATGTACTGAATTAAAAAATAAAAAGTAATCATGTTCCTTATGAAAACACACCAGACAGACTTCTCTTGACCATAAGAGAGCAAGAAATCTATTTTGATATTTTGAAAAAGTTTTTTGAATTTTCTGTTTTTATAACTGATTTAATCTTGATTTTATTTGGGGGGAAGTAGAGATGGAAACTGTAGTTAGGTGTACAGATATACAAAGCTGTACATACATAGATAAATATGATATAGATGGGCAAACTTTATAGAGTAGTTTAATAATTATAAACAACATTCATACTAGTGTTTATATAAAATGCAACCCCTAGTCCATTAAACCAGCTTATTAGTAGAGTTTCAGAAGAAAGTGTTCTAAGTTGGAAACAGGATTGGGCTAATTATTTTGCTTCAGGACAATATCTTAGGCATCGTTTACTCTAAGTTTTAAAAATCCAGCATTCACCATGCCCCGGCTGCCTAAAGATTTAAAAATCAAAAATGAAAGTAAAAACCTGGGACACAATTTTCAATGTGAGCTCAGAGCTTTTGTTTTTTTCACATTACAGAAAATAGCATGAGCTATAGTATTATGTGATATTTGGAAGGGTGGAAGAAAAGTCTTGGAAATACCAATTTGCCTCAAATTTGGCAAATGTTTAAAATTGATATTATGCACTACAAATCAGAGTAATTAGATTACCTCATGTGGCTACATAGTATAGTTTAAGGTATCACTGATTAGTTGGTAGATTTATCAAATTTTTGTTAATCTTAGGAAACAAACTCATCTAATGTCTTCTGCATCTTATTTTTATAGTATCAAGTCTGAGACTTCAGTGGTTCTCATTTTTTTCTTTTTTCTTTTTCTTTCCTTTTTTTTTTTTTTTTTTTTTTTTAACTTTCTGATACATTCCCTATCATTGCCTTTCTATTACTACCGAGATTCTTTATCACTATTTGGAGATCTCCCTAGGATACTTCCTTTTAGAGCAGTACAGATTCTGCCGGTCAGTGTTCTCTTTAATTTGCAACCTCTGAGATAGTCACAAAAACTTCTAATTAAAAGCAACTGAAAATAGTCTGACTCACAGATGCAGCTGGGTTGAGCTAAGTGGGAGGGTAGCTTAGATAATCGTTTGCTAACATCTTAATTTACTTTTAATGAAGAAAGCAAAATCTTATGTTTAATTTACATTTGTTTTTCCCTTTAATTATTTGTTATACCAAATTTTCACGTTTTTAGAAGCAAATCTTGTAGAGTTATATAAAAAGTTATATGTTGTTTAATCTTACTGCATTTTCCATTCCTACAATAATGAATTACTTTAATAAATACGGCCTCAGAATCTTCAAGAATCAAAATCGATGTCTATTGTAAAAGCAGTAATAATTGTAAGTGCTGTAAAAATGTTAAAGAAAAATAACTTCAAAGAGTATAGTTATTAATTTATTATATAATTGTCTCTCAAATAGAATATGACAATGTTATGCTTGAAACAAGAAAGTTTTTATCCTCTATGCCTTCCTTTCCATGGTAATTTTACATGCATAAGATTTTAACTCCAAGTACCAATCAGGCAATTTTAAGTAACTGTTAAATTTGTACTGTGGACTAAAATATGTATAACAAAATTATAAGAAGACTATCACACTGGCTAGATATACATTTTTAAAATATGAACAATTTTAGGTTACATATGATGTTTTCATCTTGAATATTACATGAATTCATATGGTACTTTTATAAGACATATTTGTGGAATTGATCTCGTCTTATAATACTTATTTGCATATTATTTTAGCTTTCAAAATTCTACAAATGACTATTTCAAATATCTATGGTTTATTTTATAAAGAGAGCATAATAAATTGGATTGAAAATCAAATCTTGTAAGTATACTCAGTTTCACCTTGGAAGTCCATACTGGGAATGTTTCTGGTGAAAATGTTATTGAGAATGCTCAGTGGTTACCCAAATAGATCAAACCATAAGGTTATATTTACCTTCATGGATTCACGATTATCATAAGTTTGGTCCTGATGGCTTAGGATCTTGATCTCTTCAGTATCACAGAGTGGATTGAAAATAAAGAAGCTAATTCATATTGACAAAAGGCTTAATGCATCAACGTAAAACCAAGAATATCAATATATTAACTTAAAATAAATTTATTTTAAAAGTAAATAAAGAGCTGAATTGTCTATGAAACTGTCAGACACATTTTTCCCCGAATAAGTGGCCTGCTAAAACACAATTACCAAAATGTTTTTTAAGTAAATTATTAGCAAAGGAAGTAATAGATATTGTTAAAGGGATAGCCTCTGCGATACTTATATATCATGATTTAGATAGTTCAATTTTGTATCAGTGTCATATTGGAGAAGTATATTTCAATGAAAAACAAACATCAAAAACTTTTTTTTTTCTTCTCAGTTCAGACCAGTAATGTGCCGACATCGTAAGTTTCGAGAGTAGCACATCTCACACATGTGCATGAACACCCAATCATCATGCTCAGGAAATACAAAAAGATCAATCAAAAACATTTTTAAAAATTAAAATGGGTTCTTGCTTTAAGATTGTTATGCTAGGGGAAAATATAGCTTATAGCAATATTTCTGAAAACCTTTAAAAAGGCTCTGCTCATGCCTTCAGGCTATTAGAGTCTAAAAAATTAGACGATCAAGAGGTCCTCCCCAGGGCAAAGAGTTCTGGGGTATAGAGTTCCCTGAAAAATAGTTTTAGCTCTGCTACCAATGCATTTTATTATTAATGTGATAGTATGGATGTTGCCACTACTGCTGTTGCTGACGATGATGGTGATGAAAATGATGCAGATGATGTTGATGATAATAATGCTGAAAACCATCCACCCTGGCTCTTGTTATCTCTCTATCTGCTTCCTTTCCTATTTTTTATGTATGTGTGTTGTTTTCACTCTATATATTTTCTTCCTATTCTTAAAATACATTTGTGTTGTTATCTCTCTACCTACTTTCCCTGTAATCACATATGTGAATACACACACACACACAAACATACAACACATACACACATATGACTAAAGAGACTTAAGATTGGTTTTCCATTTTCAGAAAACTCAGGACCTGAAGGTTTAAAATATTGCCATATTTCCACCATTGAACAGAAGCACTTCCAGAATTCAAATCTTGACTATCTTTCCGTAAATGCATGATTCTTAACTACCATAATATCATGCATCTTCAAAGTCCAAGAATAGCTTTATTTCATTAATATTTATCTATTGTTTTTACCAACTCAACTTTATGACCTTGCAGTCCATTAACCTGAATAGATTAGGTTATCCAAACCCTCACTCTGGTTTCACTCTTTTTTGAACTCTGAGTATTTCTGAGTGTAAGTAGGCAAGCATCCTGCTGATTTAGCATCAACACTTCATTATTGATATCCCTACTCTGAATTTATATTTTACCTATATGTGGTTGTCTTCTCTGTACCAGTCTTTTCAGACAGGTCAAAGACACTCGTTCCAAAACCATATTTAAAGTGGCCATGTCCCAGCTACTTCTGTCTGGATCTTCATCAAAACTTGTACTTATATGACTTTATCAGTAAGGATTGTCAGGATGGAGAAACCACAGAATGCATGGAATGATTTGGACAGAATCTATATGATTATAATCATATAATATGTATATGTCTCTATTAGTATATACATATACACACATATCTGTGTGTATATATGTCATATATAATTATACATATAAATGAACTATAATGGGGAATAAAAATAACATGGTAATGAGGGAATGGGAGTAAGAAGTAAAGAGAACTTTTCAAAACAAAAGAATGGAAGGTATAAGAAGCAGCCATGCTTCTAGGGGTGATGCAGAACACTTATGAAATAGCTTCTCTCCCGACCCTTGAGGGCTGAGTTTCAGACCTTGTTGGAGAGAAAATCATCGCTGCTCACTGGATGGTGGAGGATTTGATGAGGTTCCATGTCTGGGAACTTTCTGTCTTGTTAAAAATTTACTGCTCAGAACTTTCTAGAAATCTACTTAGAGTGATGGGGAATCAGATGACTTGTATTTTATTATTATTATTTGTTTACTTCTTTATTACCATCCATATAACTTGACACAATTTAATCTTGAGTTCTATTCCTAGCTATAATGAGTAACTCATGTCATGTATCATCACTCGTTGACAGCTATACAAATTTAACAAATTATAAAAACAATAATTGAATTAAAAAGAACTGATTGGAAGCATTTGAAAGCACTGAAGTACCAGAACTTGAGGAAAACGACTATAAACACATGTATCAAATTTGCATTTGAAGCAGCCTTTCCCCCTGAGACTATTTGCTGATTTTATCTTCAGGTTGTAGAGGCTGAGGAGTGAGTGTAGCCTAGAGTTTGTGTTGTTTTCACTGAGCTGGGAAAACAGACTTTAGAGTTCATGGATAGCAAGTATCCAGGAATGAAGAGGCCAGAATGGCAGAGAAATGGAATCCTGGAAATTGAGCTAAGCCTTTTGTATATGGCTCTCCTATGAGAAATTTATTAATTCCTTAATTGTACCTTTCCAGAGCAAAAGGTTAAAATGACAAAGCAACAAAATCTGGTCAACAGATGAAAACTACACTAAAGTTTTTGCCAAAACTCAGAGTGCTAGGATGGAAATAGATATAAGTGAAAGCCTAAGAAGGAGCTCACACACCCAAGTCACCCAGGTTTATAGTTGATAGTCCTAAAGGAGTATGCTCTAAGAGAAAGGACAAATAAGACATAGAAGAGCCATCACAAAACTTAGAGCAAAGCTTCAAGTATTTGTAGTCTCTGTTGGAGTGTTTTGTGTATATGCTATCTGTGCGTAGGAACCAAAGTCTTCTCAGAAGGACGATAATATGATCCAGAGACTACACAACTTTCACCTAAAGTATTCAACATTTTGCCAAGCACACCAGCAAACAGGATTAAATGAAGACAAATTTTAAAAGACACAAATATTCAAATATAAACCAGATATAAATAACTATGATTAAATTATAAAAAAATTCTGTTAAGCCTCTACAACCTGAAATATATTTACATATTTATATATATCTATATTTATATGTATATATTTATATATATATATCTTTTATATATATAAAACACTAAAAAATAGAAGTTCTAGAGCTGTAAAATTTGCAAGTCACTTGAATTACATTAATAATTCACTACAACAAAAGGGAAAATGATGGCCTTTCCAAGAATTATATTGGAATAATATTCCATATGGAAAAAAAGATTACTTCTAATTCACATCATGTACAAAATCAATTCTAGATGGATCATAAACTGAAACAAAAATATAAAAGGTGAAACAATAAATTATCTTCAGTTTTTGCATACAGATGACATTTGGATAGGTTAATATTTCCTCAACAGAAAATAATTATTTGCCATGAGGAAAAGGACTTATAAATTAGACTTTTTAAAAATTTTAAAACATCTGTTTATCAAAAGACAATTTCAAAAGTGGAAATCCAAAGACTAGGACAAGATATTTGCAGTACAAATAACCAAAAGGAGACATATAAAATTCGTAAAGAATAACTACAAACCAATAATGAAAATATAGAATATCAAAGATCAAAACAAAAGGAATAAGTGAGTTGCACAGTCACTTTTTAGATGTTATTCAAAAGTGACCTTTGGAAAATACACTCAAAACATTTACTCATCAGAGGAAAACAAATAAGTCACAGTGAAATATTATTATAACACTATTTGAATGGCTAAAATTAAATAAAAACGGAATACCAAGTGTTAGTAGGAATATACAGTAACAGAAACTCTCATATACTTATGGTGAAAGCATACATTTTTATAACACTTTGAAATTCTTTAGTAGTATCCACCAACATATGTATATTTATGACTCGTCAATTGAATTCCTAGATATATACCCAGAGAAATATCTTTATATATGTTACCAAAGATAAAAATATTTAAAGAAGCAATATTCATAGCACCCAAAGTATAAATGATCAAAATTACCACAACACTAAAATGATAAAGCGGGATGGATACGTAAGTTATAGTTATTCTCACCATCGAATAGTATACAGTAAGAAGAAATAACAACCTGTAACTATGTACAACACAGGTAAATCTCATAGATCTTGATTAGTTAATATATTTACAAACAGAATATTGCACACTAATGACATTCAAAAACAAGCAGAGTCTATTATGGTGGTAGATGCCAGATTACTGATTACATTTCTGGGAGGCCTAGTGACTAAGTAGAGGCATAAGGGAAGATTCTGGAGGCATGATATTTTACATCTTGATATAGGTGATACTTCCACAATATTCTTTTAAAAAGTACAAGTGGTATTTGATGCTTACTATTTATTCATTTTAATATATAGATGTTATATTTCAATTGAAAGATAAGTATAAAATTCCTTCATGCATATATGTGTGTGTGTGTATATATATATGTATAAAATTCCTTTACATATACATAGAGAGAGAGAGAGAGAGAGAGAGGAAGGGGGGGGAGAGAGAGAGAGAGAGTCTTGTTCTGTCGCCCAGGTTAGAGTGCAGTGGCACAATCACAGTTCATTGCAGACTTGACTTCCCTGGCTCAAGCAATCCTCCCAGCTCACTCTCCTTGTTGCTGAAACTATAAGTGTTCATCACCACATCCAGATTACTGTTTTTGTAATTTTTGTAGAGATGGGTTTTTGCCTTATCTCATTTCTTAAGATTGATATTAAATATTAGAATGAGTATACAGATTTCTGTGTTTTGCAACACATGTGAAAGTTAAACTCTTTGAGTATTTGCGAGTATATTTATGGTAGAATGCAAATCACTATATTCCCAAGGTGACTTCTTTTTTCTTAGCATATTTATGATGTTATTTAATTTATCAAATTTTATGTGTCTGAAACAAAGTCATGTCTATGGAAAAATTTTAAGTATGCCAATATGGATGTTTAGTTCCCCTATGAAAATCCATCATTAAAAGTTAAATTGAAATAAAACAGAAATGAATAATGTAGAGAAATTGTTCTTAGTTATTTCACATTCAGTATTTTATGTTGCTAGGAAATTTTTTTTAATATTTAAGATTTTTCTATTAATCTTTGATTAAAAATGTATATGCTATGATAAAGTAATGATGGAATTTGAAAATCACTGATTTCAAAGGATAAGGTACAGCTGAACTTTGAGAGGAATTAGAAGATAATGTGCCACACTGAAAACAAAATAAAATTTATTTATTTATTTTGAGACAAAGTCTCACTCTGTTGACCAGGCTGGAGTGGCGCATTCAGAGCTCACTGTAACCTTCTCCTTTCCAGGTCAAGTAATCCTCCCACCTCAGCCTCCAGCGTAGCTGGGACTACGGGCATGTACCAATATGCCTGGCTAATTTGTCTATGTGTATATATATATTTGTATTTTTTGCAGAGACACATTTTCACCATGTTGCCCAGGCTAATCTCCAACTCCTGGACTCAAGTGATCTGCTCGCACCGGCCTCCCAACGTGTTGGGACAGGCATGAGCCACCGTGCCCAGTGAAAATATATTAATGATTTCTATTTTCTCCTCTTGATCTTGTCTTAAAAAGTAAATAAAGAGCTAATAGTCTGTATTGATAGCTATGTACAGACCTATATGCTTTATTATCTGGGCTTGGACTTTATGTATTTATTTTGTTGTTGTTGTTGTTATGTACCAAATGGTAAATAAAAGGTGTACACAATGTACCTGTCCCTTAGGCAGATAGAAGAATTTCAGATGGTTCCTCTCTTAGTTAGAAGGTCACATTATTTACTTAATAGTTGCTTGACAGATACAACTGGCAAGGGACAGGCTTTCTCAAAAATTGTTTGGAGTATAATGTAGCACATAGTAGCAGAGTCAGTTGAGGTTTCAAATTGATGTGTTATAATATGTAGGCACATTTTTAGCTGGTGTTATCATTTATCATCAATCAACTAAATTTGTAAAATGTTAATTTTTTATCAAAATGTAAAAATCAAGCATTCAAAAAGAAATGAAAATAATTTGGATTGTTCTGTTGATGTTGACTGGTGGTTTAGTATTTTATAATTATACTTAAAAATATTCTTTTAATTAAGAATAAAATCACATTCAATCTTCTACTTACCTTCAGGTTGGGTTCATGCTTTTCAGGGATTGCTAATGTTTGCAACTAATGCTGGCTCTTTTTTTTTTTTTTTTTTGAGATGGAGTTTCACTCTTGTCGCCCAGGCTGGCGTGCAGTGGAGTGACCTTGGTCCACTGCAACCTCCACCCCCTGGGTTCAAGCGTTTCCCCTGCCTCAGCCACCCGAGTAGCTGGGATTTGAGGCACCTGCCACCTCTCCTGGCTAATTTTTGTAGTTTTTAGTAGAGACAGGGTTTCACCATCTTGGCCAGGCTGATCTTGAACTCCTGACCTCAGGTGATCCACCCGCCTCAGTCTCTCAACATGCTGGGATTACAGGCATGAGCCACCACACCTGGCTAGCTAATTCTTACTGAGTACTTGCTGTATGCTGGGGATTTTGCATGTACTAATTTCTATGTGGTGCTCTTCACGGTCCAGTCATTCTTTGTATTACAGAAAGACAAGCTATCAGCTGTACCATTATCCTTTCAATTGCCTGAAATTGTTCACAAGAAGCCTGTCAGCTTGTCAAAGCTCACAGCTCCACTTGTTAATACTAGTATGAGACATAGGTGTATGTGTAACTTATAGCTTATTCTTATTCTTTGTTAAACTGTACGAGTGCTAATGGTGTTTATTTCACACTGAACATTTTTCCTTGCTTTGTTGTGATGAATACAAACGGGAAGATAAACACATGTTAAAAGAGAGATTTTCTTAAATGGTAGACTAAAATTTACCTTAATCAACTGGAAAACTTTCTAACCAAGGGAATGCTAAACTTAAAGGATTTCAAAATGAAGGTTTTGTTTTTGCTTAAACTCTAGCCAAATAACAAGCACATTATATAAACACAATCATTAAAATTCTAGTGGAAGTCCTTTATAATGTTTTATGTTTCCCATTATTTTTATTTGTTGTTCTAAAATCAACATATTGAAGTTTAGTCACTCTAAAATTTAATTAATGAAAACAATTGTTGCAATGGTGTTTTCCTTTTTCTAATTAGAGATAAACATGCCATAGGTTTCTAACACTAGTTTCCCAATTGCCTTATAATTGTAATTCAAGATAGTGATTTTAAAACATATATATCACATGGATTTCTTAGTAACTAAAAGAAATCATTACAACATCATTACGGATTATTTGCTAGTTCTAGTTGGAAGGCATTTGAAAATGTCAATTATTAGCTCATCAATAATTACTTTTGCTTATAGTTTTTATCCTTAGGTATCTCTCAATATGTCTACCGTTTAAAAATTAAAATCACTGTAAAACCATTACTATTAAAATGACTATCCTCCTCAAATTAATCTGATAATTCAATGAAATTTTAAAACCTTCAAATGATATATTTGATAGAATTTGGCAAGCTGATTACACATATTTAAGAATGTCATCATAGAAATATATAAAAATATGCAAAAATATGAAATACATAGGAAGTACTTTTACATGGTGCAACATAGCAAATTTTAAAGCTATAAAAATTCATAAATTGTACTACTGAGGCAAGTAAGATAATATGATTATGAGTAGAATAAAGAGAGTGATTTCATATTTTATATGTTTATGTGTCAGTTTTCCTTTCTTATAACTGGAGAATGCATTTGCATGTTGTTTGTACAACTTGAAATTTAAAAGAAATAGTGCTATTTGCTAACATTTCTGAGAGCTTGCTGTGTGGCAGGAATTATTCTTGGTGTTTGCAAAGGTCTTGACTCATTGAATTCTCACAAAAACCTTATTGCCTCTACGCTTCAGAAGGGAAAATCAATGCTAGAAAAATGAACTGCCCAAAGTTGCACAGCATGAAAGTGTCAGAACTGAGACTTGAATCAGGCTGACTGGCTACGTTTGCTACACTGTTAACCATTACACAACACTATTTCTCTACACAGAGTTTACATGAGCTGAGAAGGCATAATACCCCGCATATATTATGAATATAATTAAACCAAGTTACAGAAAAAGATTTATGAATATGTTAATGTTTCCAAAAATAGGGTACACACGCCAACACACACACTACATATATGGAGATAATTCCCAAAGAATCTACAATAATTTGAAATAATCTAATATATAATAAACTGCTAATAGAAACCCAGGCTGACGTGACTAGGTTCTCTCCTCTTGTTACTACCTCAAGCATGTTGCCATCTTGAGGTATCAGTTAGGCTGAGTTCTCATCAGGAGGGTTGGGGGAAGAATCTCATTGAAAACTCATTCAGATTGTTGGGAGAATTCATTTCTTTATGGTTGGACAAAGGACTTCATTTGCTTGTTGACAGCTGCAGCCCTCATCTCCTAGATGCCACTTGCCCTCATTTCCATGTGTTCCATTCTGCCAGAAATGGAGAATTTCTCATGGCTCAAATCTCACTCATGATTTGGATATATCTTACTTCACTTTCTCTATTTGCTAAATGTATATTTAGAGGTCTCATGTGACTGCATCTGCATCACCCCAGTATTCTCCCTGTGTTACGGTCAGCTGATATGGGATCTTAATTATATCTTCGAAATCCATTCCCAGCAGGAAAGTCAGCACACAATGGTTACCAGAGCTTCAGCTGATCTTAGAGGGAACATCAACACTAGTCATTCCACGAACAATAGCATCAGTGACTGCTTTCCTAACATAAATCACTTTTTTGGCCCAAACTTCTCATTCGCTTTTGAGTGGTTAGCTACTATTAGTGCAAAATTTGGGGGCTCCCTTATAAGTTAGCATATATCACCTAACTAAATCAGACAGTGGAAACTTGATCTTGGCATTCAAAGCATAGTATGGCCTCCCTAGCTATATTGCCAGAATATATTCATTTCTCATACATGTACAAATTACATACTCCAGTTAACTTGGACCCATGGCTATTTGCTGCCTCCAAGTATTAATCAAGCAATGTCATCTTCCTTGAATGCACTTTCTCCCACATGGAAATATTTATTTTCTACAGTCTAGTTGTAAGTGCCACCACTCTTCAGTGACATCATCATTTTGCCTTCATTTGATAGTAATAATTTTATAATTGCTTTGTTTTGCCTTTTATGATAACACTGATATTTCATAGATTAGGTTTTGTTTGTTTCTCTTTCTCCCAGCTTGATCTCAGTTTTTCATGGCACTTGGATGTTTCCCTAATAAATCCCAGAAAAGTGTTTGGGAAAATGCAATAGAGGCATAATAAATGAATGTTTAATAAATATATAAGTGATTTAATTGAATTTTGAAATATAATAAAGTATTTGCTTTATAGATTTAAAATAAAAATAAAGTTAAGGTTATTTTAATAAAGCATTATTTCACTCATTTTTATTATTAAAGAATAGTTTAATATATATTGGACATGTTATTAAAGAACAGTTAAATGTATTTCAGACATACTATTATGGGATAATTTCACATGCATCAGGCGTAACATCCCTAAATTATTTTAAGAAAACTAGTTCCTACCAAGTGAAACTTACTAGTTTCAATACATTCTAGTTTAATCTACTTTTAGTCACTTTTTTTTTTAACAGCAGAAACTAGTATAAAATCAACAAATTTAAATGGATTTTCATCTTATACATTAGAGTTGCCATATATAGCAAATAAATATACAGGACAAACAGTTAAATTTGAAATCTAGATACACCATGAATAATGTTTTACTATAGGTATCTCCGTTATATATACTTACAGGTAAAAACTTCATTATTTATATTAAATTCCAATTTAGCTAATGTTCTGTATTTTATCTGGCATTCCAATACTTACAGCACACTTTTATATTGAGATTTTTAAAAATCTCCCCCTACTTTTATTTTTTGTTTTTGTTTAATTTTTTAAGATTCACAAAAACAAAAGTTTAAGTATTTAGGGTAATAATGTGTTTTTAATAGTTATGGCATTCTGCATATAATTAAGCCAGTTGCTTTTTAAATTGTAAATATTCCCAGAGGCAACAATATAGAAGTTCACATAGTTTTGCAGTCATTTTAAAATGCTGATGATACATATTTAAGTGCATGGAATCTGCAGAAAGTTGAAAGATACTATGAGGCATTCTGAAACTTTCAAAACAAATAGTACATACTGCTAAGCACACATTATCTAGAAACACTAAAATTCACTTGTGTACTATGCTGTTCGAGCAATAGTATCATTCACACCTAGCATTTCCCAGACAGACTGAAGACACTGGAGCTCCATGCTTGCCTTTCCTGTGAATGGAAATGGAGACTGAGGAGGGCAAGTTCACATCAGCCAGCTGAACTCAGGAAATGCAGAACTTAATCGTGGTGTGGCAGATACTAGCATTCTGACATCCAGACATAACCTTTCAGAGCTTAAAGTGACTCATTTTTCATAAACATAAAATAGGAACAACTTCAAATGGATTATTCTAAGGCCTGCATGAGAATATATATATGAAAATTTCATTAAAATGCATCTTATTATGAATGTTATTTTAATGCAGTAGTGGTTCATTTGCTATTTAGTTAAAATATAACCTCTAATAATTGATTTTAAAATGTTTTTCATGCAAACTGGTACTGGGTATTTAATTTTAACTGTTATCAAGTAATAGTTTGGAAAAATACAGTATTTATTACTAATGCAGATGCAAACATCCTATAGAAATTATTACTCTGCTACTGACCAAGAGTTTATTAAGAGAAATACGCTAGCTTGAGATAAATGAATAAGCAGAAAATTTGTACTGTATTGTAACCAATTGCATATCCACTGTGTATATTGTTTTTTAAATTAATAGACTCTTTTTTCAAAGTGATGTAATATTTACAGAGAAATTGAACAGAAAATACAAAGAGTTCCAATATAGTCTGGATCCCTGCTCCTTTAAACTCCTTTTATAATAACACCTTCCATTAGTGTGATATATTAGTTATAATTGATGAACCAATATTAATACATTATTATTAATGAAAATCTGCAGTTTATATTAGGGTTTACTTTTGGTGTTATACTGTTGTATGAGTTTTGTCAATTGTAGTGTCATATATCCACCATTACTGGATAATGCAGAATAGTTTTGCTGTCCTAAACATCCTTTGGGCTCTTCCTATTCACTTTTCTCTCCCTGCCCTTTATTTTTACATCTGTATAGTTTGCCCTTTTCCAGAATGTAATATTGTTGGAATCATGCAGTTTGCAGCCCTTTCAAACTGGTGTCTTTCACTGAGCAATATGCATTTAATGCTCTTTCACGTATTTCCATGGTTTTATAGCTGAAAATATTGCATTTTAAAGATATTTCACAGTTTGTTTATTCACCCATTCAAGGACATCCTGGTTGATTCCAAGTGTATCATATGTGAATAAAACTACTATAGACACTTATGTGCAGGTTCTTGTGTTCAAAGGTGAGTTGTACATTCAAATCTTGTGTCCACTCATTAATTGCATTGTCTGTTTTTTTGTTGTTATTGTTTTTAAAGGTCTTTTGTATTTTTTTGATAAATGTCCTTTATCAAATATGTACTTGTAAATATTTTCCCTCACTTTGTGGCTTGTCGTTTCATTCTCTGATCAGTGTCTTGCAAAGCATACATTTTTATTCTAATTTAATGTATCAATTATGTTGGATTTTGCATTTCCATATAAACTTTATTATCAGTTTTTCAAAATTCACCAAGTAACTTGTGATTGCATTCAATCTATAGATCAAATGGTGAATAATTGAGATCTTAACGCTACTGAAATTTTCCATTCCTGAATATTTGGTATCTTTCTATTATTTAGAAAAGATTTCTTTGACTTATTTCGTTAGAGCTTTACACTTTTCATCAAAAATAACTTGAAAATGTTTCGTTAGAGTTAAGTCTAAGGTGTTTGTTTTTCATGCTAATATAAATAATGTTCTGCTTTAATAATATTTCAATTGTTTGTTGCTGATATCAGTAATTATTGCTGATATAGTAAATCAACTGACTTTTGTATGTCAAAATTTTATTCGCAACTTTGCTATAACTGCATATTAGTACTAGGAGGTTTTTTTCCAATTGTTTGGGACTTTATAAATAGACAATCATGTCATCTGTCAGCTGTTTTATTTCTTGCTTCCCAGTCTTTACCTTTTATTTTCATGACTTGATTGTGGTATTAGCTAGAAATGACGAGTGGACATCCTTGCCTCAGTTCCAATCTTAAAGGGAAAACATCCAGTTTCACACCATTAGGTATGATGTTACTGTAGGTTTCTTGTGGATATTCTTTATCAAGTTGAGTAAGTTTCTCTCTATTCCAAGTTTGCTGAGATACTTTGTTTTTAATCATATATGGGTATTGGATTTTCTCAAATGCCTTTTCTGCATCTATTTGATATACTCATGTAATTTTTCCTCTTTAGCCTGTTGATGTTATGGGTTAAATTAATTGGTGTTCAAATGCTGAAACAGCCTTGCATACCTGGAATTATGTATATTTGTTTTTAAATTTTTATTAGTTGAATTTGTGAACTACTTTAATAATTAATGTATAAAAACTTAAATGTTTATATGGATTGTTCATTATACAGTCTGGAGTCTCTGCCCTAGATGGTTCCAGTTGAATTTAATAACGCCTTTATTTAGCAAAAAAAAAAAAAAAAAAAAAAAAAAAAAAAAAAAAAAAAAAAAAAATCATTGAGTATTTAAAATATGAAGCGTGATAGTAGTTACCAGTAAAGTGTTGGTAAGTAAGAAAGAGTACTGAAAACTTTTCTGGAGTTTTTATGATGTGTAGGAGAGAGAAGACGAACTAAAATTTCTACAATGTTGTGAAAGCATTTTGAATAGTACATAGGTATCTTCAGAGACAAATGAGGCTCCCAGAGGTTGAGCTTAAATTGAGCCTTGAGGCACATTTCTGAGGTAAATGATATGCTATAAGGCAGAAATAAGACACAAATATTTAGATGTGATAGCACATTCCCATTTAGTAAGAACATACCTTAAAGTGTGAAAGGAGTTAAGAAAACATAAAAATGAAAAGAGATGAGAATATACTGATGGTGGAGTAATGGAACAGGTCTTAAAGATAGATTTATCTCTCTAGTTTATGAATTAGAAATTTTTTGAAAACCAAAAAAAGAGCCACTAAACATTAAGGTGGTAAGCACCATGTTCATGCATGTAATTAAGACATACTAACTTAAAAATAGACATATCCTCCAACCCAGCGATCCCGTTACTGGCTATATACCCCAAATAAAACAAATTGTTCTACCAAAAAGACACATGCATGCCTATGTCCATCACAGCACCACTCATAATAGCAAAGACATGGAACCAACCTAGGTGGCCATTAATGGTGGATTTAATAAAGAAAATGTGGTTACATACATACCATAGATTACTACACAACCATAAAAAGTAATAAAGTCATGTCCTTTACAACAACACTGATACAGCTAAAGGCCATTATCCTAAACAAATTGATGCAGGAACAGAAAACCAAATACCACACATTCTCACTTATAAGTAGGAGCTAAATGTTGGGTACTCATGGACATAAAGATGGCAACAATAGCAGTTGGGGGCTACTAGAGTTGAGAGAGAGGGAGGAAGGCGAGAAGGGTGAAAAAAATAACTATTGGGTACTATGCTCAGTATCTGGGTGATGGCATCATTCGTACCCCAAACCTTAGCATCATGCAATATACCCAAGGAAAAAAAGTCATGTGTGCCTACTGAATCTAAAATAAAGGTTGAAAAAATTATATATATTACCTTAGAAAAAATGTACAAGATGGATTTTGATTCTTCACCCTAGACGAATCGACACTGCTCCAAGGTACACATATGGCTTCAATGAAATCAATGGTAGATTAAATTTGGCCTCTACCTCAGTACTAGGCACTGGAAAAAAATTCAAAGTACTAATATAAATGATAATTATCTTTGAAAAGTTCATAATCCTTTTAAAATTAATGAATAAATATAAACAAGTACTATATAAATACAGAGCCTGAATATGTAGAAAATAAAATAATCCAAGGTTGGTCAAAAGCACTACAGTGTGTTGGAAGATAGCAAGAGACAAAGAATAGGATACAAGAAATAAGAAAAAAGAGGGAAACCCAGAGAGTAAGATTGTCCAAACCTGAAAAACTAAATGTTTAAGATGGTGGCCCGAGGAATTCTACGTTCATTTATTTACCTATCTGTTCAATCAATCTCTAATTCAGTTAACATTTATTTTGCAAGTATCATGAAGACAGCTACTTAGCTAAGTGTTAGAAATTTAAAAATTCATAAGTACATACTTCTAAAATAAAGGTTCAGAGACAAAGCTACCAATCATTAATCAGAAAAAATATTAGCACACAATGATACTCATTATAACAGCATAAATAAAGCACCAAACAGCTCCAAAGAAGAACTTGGGAAAGTTATTATACTTTATTAAGAATATCAATGGCAACTGGGTGCGTTGACTCACACTTGCAATTCCAGCACTTTGGGAGGCCACAGTGGATGAATCATGAGGTCAGGAGTTTGAGACCAGCCTGGCCAATATGGTGAAACCCCATTTCTACTAAAAACACAAAAAATTAGCTGTGCTTGGTGGTGGACACCTGTAGTTCCAGCTACTTGGGAGGCTGAGGTGGGAGGATTACTTGAACCCAGGAGGCAGAGCTTACAGTGAGCCAAGATTGCACCACTGCACTCCAGCCCGGGCAACAGGGTGAGACTCCATCTTAAAAAAAAAAAGTGTGAGCCAATATTGTATAATAAATATCTTTCTATATAACGACATAGCTATTTATCTATGTCTATCTATACCTTATTAGTTAGATTATCTACAAACCCTAACACAATCGGGATGCAGATTCCCTAATTTCCCTTTCCTATCTTCCTTCATTTCCATCAGGTCTATAAATGACGACATATTCAGGATGTCCCAGGAGAGAAATTAGAAGACCTAACTTATATAGAATAGTTTATATACCAACATAACTATAAGACATAATTTATTTCCAAATTTATTAGGATCAAGAATCTAGGAATTGTGTGTGGATATTCTGAAGTGGCTAGATAGAGAATGAAACAATTTTCTATTAGAATAAGTATATTGAACTCGCAGAAATTTATGAATATATGTGTTAGCCTGAGAAATTAAGAGTGGTTTTAACCTCTGTTTCATTTCATGGACTTTATCTGGAAATCATTAGTGGCTCATTAAACATGAAGTTGAAATTCCGGAAATATCATAAGATATAAAGAAATATATAAAGAATCAAAATGTTGGAGTTGATGGATCATATGTGATACATTTACATTCTAACTATGTCCCTGAGAGAACTCAGAGAATACTGTTTTCTATAATATTGAAAAATACATTTATGAATAGAACTCCAATCTTGAAATTCCTTGAAACTGCCCTATTTGTTGCATAGGAAATGTTACCAGTGACATTTATTCACTATTTTGATTCGATTGATTAATTTTTCCCTGGAATCATAAGCAAAATAATTTTATGTACCTTGATTGCATAACTGTATGTGATGAATGTCTTAGAACAATACACTCATATTGTGTCAATGTCAAATGGCTGCTTTTGATATTGTACTATATGTAAGATGTAACTGGCTGGGGAAACTATCTGAAGAATACACAGACTTCACTATATTAATTCTAAATCCCCCCAAAATTACAAATTTTGAAACTGAGGGAATTACCATAGAATAATTTCTCAGGCCTACAGAGCCTTTTATAAATCATTTATCAACTGACCCTCCGAAGATTCTCCTACTTGCTGGTAAATAACGGTAGAATTTTGTGTTCTCAGGAATTAGTGTTAACTCAGAGAGTGTTGCCAAACATCCTCCAAAATGTACTTTTCCCAGTGAACATTCTGAAAAGTGGTTGTAACTGTCATTAAGCAAAACCACAAGGAAATTGTGCTTATGAAGTTATCTCAGGATGCTTCCAAAATAGAACCCAGCCTCAGTTACTTTAAAGGAACTCTGTATCTGTGAACTGACTCAGGAGTGGGAATTTTATCAAGGGCCACTTAAGGGAATCTAAGTTTGTCTCTAGACTTAGAAGGTTCCCAATTATCCCCTATACCCCAGTTGAGTAGATCAAAGAAGATGTTAGTGACACTTAGTGAGTCCATGGCATAACACTATCAGTGGGCCAGCACCAAAGATTCCCAAACTTGACATTTCCATTGGTACAACTGTATTGACTGTTAGGGTAATCAAGACAACAGCATTTAAGCAATATTTAAATCATTAAACTTTGAATAAAATGGGTCAGTCTGCATTATGTGGTTGGGCCTTATCTAATAAGTTGAAAACCTTAAGAATATAAAACTGATCTCCCTGAAAGAAGATATTTTGCTATCAGACTGCCTTAGGACTTGAGGTTCTGCATTAGCTCCTGCTAGAGTTCCAGTCTGCCAGCCTACTGTTCAGATTTTGGACTTTGTATAATACAAGCCAATTCCTTAATATAAATCTATTTAGATAGGTAGGTAGGTAGGTAGATAGGTAGATAGGTAGGTAGGTAGGTAAGTAGATAGATAGATAGATAGATAGATAGATAGATAGATAGATACATACATACATACATACATACATACATACATACATATATACATACCTACATAGACACATAGATAGATACATAAATACATAGATAGATACATAGATAACCTACAGGTCATATTTGACAGGCTTCCAAATTAACTGCCTGGGAAAGGTCCTAGGATTCATGGCTTACATCCTGTCCCTGAATAAAGAATTTTATCATGAATCCTTCAAATCTTATCTTGAGTTCCTCACAGTAGTGTTGACACTCATTAATATGTAACCTACGGACATTTAAAAAAGCAATAATTTGTTACTCAATCATACCTTTTTGCTCATTTGTTTTTGAATTATGAAATTTTACTGATTGTCTTGCATGAGAACATTTTATTTTAGCCTGCATGTTGTAATCCATAGCCAATAATTGTAACCTCTGCATCATACCCTCCAATAAAAAAAGGACAACTCCAATATGAGGAATCTCCTTCCCTTTTTCTAAGCTTTTTAAATAAAAGCATTCCAACTTGTAACAGACTTTGAAACATGACAAACTTTGTTGGTGTGTTTTCTTTGGTCTGTCCCCCCATGGCTTCCAATAAACTTTTATCAACATATGAATATGTGTGATACGTGTGTTTCTATCTATTCTCCTATTGGTTCTCTTTTTTCTGGACGATCGTGATTGGTGCAGTGCAATCATAAAAGCTCTTAATAACAGACGTCTTTCTCTGGCTGTTGGCAAAGGAGATGAACAAAAGTGGAGGTCAAAGATACTTAAAGTATGAGAAGGACTTGATCCACTCCTGCTAGCTTTAAAGAAATATGAGGGAACTATGAGCAATAAAATATGGCAAGGCTGTAAAAATTGCCAACAATTTATTTCTCATAAATTAAAAAAATGTAATACCAGAGATAATCCAGATATCGCAGTAAAATGTCTACAGTTCCAATCGTCTAGATGTATTAAGGTACAACACATACTCCAATAAGGAGAGCTAAATTGATTACCTCATAGCCTTACTTACACAAAGTTGAATTTGGCTTATTGAAGACAAAGTTATAGCTTTGTGAGAACCCTGTCTCTCAAGCTTGGGATGCTGTCCTACGGGGTAAAATATACATTTGGAATGAATCACCTTTATATTGTTCCAAATTTCCCAAAAGTAGGATATTAAAGTATTAATACTAAAATATACGCAGGAGCAGAACAATTCACTAATATATACTAAAGGTCTACTTGCAAATATTTGATTGCTATACCTGCAATTTTTCAGTTCCTTTCACTGAAAAATTGTACTACTGTTCCATTTAGAAAGATGTAGAATAGCCCAACACACCAATTGTAGTTATCGTTCAAATAAGGAAAACAGGAAATGTATTATTATTTTAGCTGGGTACATGGATTCTTATTATCAAGAGGAAACAGCATTATAACCACCTAGTATATTCACTGAAGCTGATACATGGAATTCAAGTGATCCTCTGGGCTATATCATCACACTGTGTATCTATTAGTAAAATTAGTAGAAAATTACACTTTAAACATATTGGCATGACTACAAAAATTCATGAATTTTAGTCCAACAAGTGGAGGACCCTGACCCTTGGGGATGCTGAATAAAGACAAGGATAAATGTAGGGGTAATGTAAGGAGGAAATTATGAATATAAATTATTGCTTTGAGACTTATTCAAGAAACAAAAATGTAGGAGCCAGTTCATAATATTATTTTATTTATTATGTACATATTTGTATTTATTTATCAAATTTCGTTTTCCCTCTCTTTTTCCTCTATAATTTTATTCAAGGTTTGCAGGTTGTTATTAAAATAATTCTTTCTACTTTACAGTGTTACAGAATTGTGACTGAACATGGGGAGGAATGAACATTAACTAGAGACAAAGATAGTGACCATTGGAATATTATCTCTTTAATTTAAGAAGAAGTGCAAGTACATTTCATTTTTATGAAGGAAAATTGTATTATGTTAGGCAAGAACATATATTTATTGCTATTATCATTTTTTGTATGATTGATTATATCCATGGATGTTGAGTATTCAAAGAGGTAGAGTTGAGTTTTCGCAGAAGTAAAGTGTATTCTACGGATTGTTTACTCAATATCTATTCCATTGCCCTTCAACCTTGTTTCCAGGGAAGTTGTATTTCTCAGGTTCTCTTGCGACTAAGGATGTAGATGTGGACTAAGCCAAGCAGTAGTCCCAACATAAAATGTGAAATAAAGAAATTAGCAACTTGGAACACTGGATGTGAATTTGGAGATGTATATTTCTTTTAAGCATATTGTTAGAGCTATTTGTGTCCTCTGAGTCAATTCTGGTGAAGGGTGAATGTTTGGTCTATAGTATCTTACGTTCCAGAAGGAATAGTGTGGCAATAGTGGGTTTTCTTTCAGTAGAGTCTTGTGGGATGGAAGAGTATTTTCCTTAGCTGTACTTGCATTGACACTGTAGAATTGATATCTGATTTTCTATTCATAGGATACTTAAACTAATTTCATGCTTTCTGCTAAATCTATTATCTGGGTTATCTGGAACCCAGAATCTAAACATCATATGGTGAAAAGATTTTCTATATAATAATAATCAAAAAAATTCTCATTCCAGAAACATTAAAGGGTGAAGAGACTTTCAGAATAATTGTGATTTATGCATACTTTCCTTTTTGTTGACTTACAAATTTATTTGTTTTCATGCAAACCTTTAGTCTTTCCCATGAATTAAATTCACCAGTCAGCCAATTACCAAAAAGCAATCACATAGCAGCAATTCATTTTTACCATTGGATTCAGGCCATAGATTAATCACAGGAGTAATTCTTTCATTTTTCTAAACAATTATAGCGGTTCTTGCTAGAACTGTTACAGTTAAATTTCACTCGTTATTTGTTATAATGGTTCTCTTTCAGATGTATATTTCTCAGTCATTTTAATTTACTTGAAATTTACAACTGATAGATATGTCTGGGTATGTGGTTTTATTGGAAAATTACACAAATATATTTTCATAGGATGTAAAAAAAATCTGTTCTGAAGAATAGCATTTAGTACGTATCAGTTCATGAGAATTTGTGCTTTTTTGTATTTGAAAACTATATATTGTAATGAAAAGTATGTAAAAATGCAGTTCTACTGATTTTACGTAAACTCTTAGACTCTACATTTTTATTAGAAAATTCTTACTTAAAAAGGATCTTGGGTCCATATAAATATGGTTGTGGGGAAATAGAAGATTTTTAATAGGATATGAGGATGGCGATCCTTCATATTTCATATATCTACCACACCTTACTAATTCAGGAGCAAGATGGAAACTGGGTTTGCACCATTCTATTAAATTTCCTAATTGGTTGGGCACTGGAGACTGACTATATTTCTCTGTGCAGTAAACATATAGAAGAGTAATTATCTCAGCTATCATATGGCCATATAATAATCTAGGTATTTTCAGCACAAAATGAGTTACTTTTGAGTATCACAGAAAAAGAGTGGTGGTTTTAAAACATGGTTTTTGGTGCTATGATGAATAGTGTATGTTTAAATTTGTGTCCAATTTCTTTACTATTGGCTATACAGAGACATGCATACATTCATAAGTACACACATATATCATGTATACATACTGTATATGCGTGCACGAAATGTATTGTATTTTTCTGGCCTGGCACGGTGGCTCATGCCTGTAATTCCAGAATTTTGGAAGGCTCAGGCGGGTGGCTCATGAGGCAAGAGATTGAGATCATCCTGGACAACATGGTGAAACCCCATCTATACTAAAAATACAAAAATTAGCTGGGCATGGAGGTGCCCGCCAGTAGTCCCAGCTACTCGGGAGGCTGAGGCAGGAGAATCACCTGAACCCAGGACGCAGAGGTTGCAGTGAGCCAAGATCCTGCCACTGCACTCCAGCCTGGCGACAGAGTGAGACTCCATCTAAAAAAAAAAAAAAAAAAAAAAAAAAAAAAAAAATTAAATTAAAAACAAAATAAAATAAAATAAATTATTTTATTTTTCTTCGTATCTTTGCTGTGTAGAATTATTAACTCTAGTCAGTTCTCTAATGATTTTGTTGAGTTTACTATGTGCTAATAGTGATTTCCCCCCCCAAGCCTTTCTAGGCTTTTCTGTACTGTTCTAGAACCACAAATAAAATAATGAATATATGTGTTGATTACAAACCTCAGTGAAAGTTTTAAATATTTTACTTTTTTTGCAGTTGGTTTACTGTTTATATTTCTAGCAGATTGAGAAAACTATCTTTATAGTCCTAATTTAAAAAGAATTTTAAATATGATGGGTGTTTAACGTTGTCAGCTGCTTTTTTGAATACTATAGGGTCATGTGATTGGTTTTTACTATTAATGTGACATCATGAAGAGATTGATGGTATTAATTGTAAATTGTTAAATGTTAGATAATACTTCTATTTCTGGAATAAACTCAACTTTTTCATATTAATGAATTTTATTTGATAACATTTTGTTCTATTTCAAGAAAGTATTGTCTGTATATTTTTACTTTCTTAAAATGCTCTTATCAGTTTTAGGTTACAGAGTTTTAAGACTTTGAAACACCGACTTGGCTGGGCGCAGTGGCTCACACCTGTAATCCTAGCACTGGGAAGCCAAAGTGGGCAAATCAAGAGGTCAGGAGTTGGAGACCAGCCTTGCCAACCTGGTGAAACCCCTGTCTCAACTAAAAATACAAAAATTAGCCAGGAGTGGTAGTGCGTACATGTAATCCAAGGTATTCAAGAGGCTGAGGCAGAAGAATTGCTTGAACCCAGAAGGCGGAGGTTGCAGTGAGCCAAGATTGCACCGTTGCAGTCTAGCCTGGGCAACAAAGCAAGACTCAGTCTCAGACAAACAAACAAACAAACCAGAAAACATGGGCTTGAAGACCCTTTCAGTTTTTTCTCTAAAGAGTATGTAGATCTACGTTATAATTTTCATACATTTTTAGAAGAATTAACCACTTTATATGAGCCTTGAAATTTATTTTTTAAATGCATTTTAGTAACAGATAAAATTATTTTAATATATATTAGTCATTTTCAATTATCTATTTCTTTCATTTTAGAGTTGAAATTTTAGAAAAACATTATTTTTATCAAAATACTCAAAATTATTAGTATAAAATTATATTTAACAACCTTGTATTTAATGTCTTCTCCATCAAGATTGATGTTTCTGAATTCATTTTTATGTTAGTATTTTGTTCTCTTTCTCTCTCATCACTCCAGTAGCTAGAAGTTTAAAAAGTTGTTTTACATTAAAAAAAAAAAAATCTTCTTTTTGTCCTTTGATTTTCTCAATTCTAAGTTTTCTTGGTTTATATTTGTTTATTTTTATTTTTGTAAGTTTATTCTTTTTGTTTTTTACTTTGCTATTCATTTTTAAGTATTTAAAATGGTAGCAAGATTTTCAACTTTTATTTTTTTAATACAGGCATTTTTGGCAACAAAGTTTTTCTAAGTACAATTTTAATTGTAATGCACATGATTTTGAACTTTTTCATTTGTTGTTTGTTTTCTTTTGATAACTGCATTATAATTATTCAGTTAAAATATTTTCTTATATGAGGTTCTATTGACTGTTGAGTTTCATAGATGTTAAGAAGTATATTCATTAATTTATTGCCATTTTGAATAAAATATTATGGAACTTTTCCTATTATATTTTGGTTAGTATTTTACAACTTAATTTCACTGTGACTAAGAAGCATACTTTAAACAACCTTAATCCTTTAATATTGGTTGAAGCTATTTTTAAGGGTCACAATAAGGTCAATTTATGTAATTTTTCAATATTATCTTAATTTTTTTTGTTAGATGCTATGTTCTATATATGTTTACTAAGTCATTTGTTAATTTTGGTTTTCAAATCTTCTGTATCAATACTGAGAGTCTTTTCTTATTTAAAAAAAAACATCTATTGAGAGAATTGTTTTCAAATCTTTTACTATGGGCTGGGCATGGTGGCTCATGCCTGTAATTCCAGTACTTTGGTAGGCTGATGTGGCAGGATGGCTTGATCACGGGAGGTGGAGGTTGGAGTGAGCTGTGATCGTATCACTGCACTCCGGCCTGGGCAACAGAGCCAGGCTGTCTCAAAAAAAAAAAAAAAAAAGTCTATTATGATTATGTAACTAATTATTTCATCCCTTTAGGCTGTTCATTTTTAAACACATATTTTAGAATAATACTGGTTACACTGAAATTTAGAAATGTGTTATCTTCCTAGAAGGTTGATTCCATTGTCATTATGAAAAGTTTTTCTTTATTCTTAGTAATGTTTACATCAAAATTTACTCTGACCAATATTAAAATAAATGCCTCAAGTTTCTATTGGCTATTGATTTTATGGAAACATTTTTGGATTAAAACTTTCTATATGCTTACAGTTTGCTTATGTTGACTGTAAGTCTCATATAGATGGCTTTAGATTTTTTATTTATTTTATACTTGTCTTTTCATTAGAGTATCTATTCTGTTTATATTTAATGTAAATTCTTGGCATATTTGCATTTAAATCCACTTTCTATTTATTTGTTTTCTATTTTGCCCACTTATTAAAGCTTTATTCTCCCTCCACATCTTATTTTTAAGTGTGTGTGTGTGTATATATATATATATATTTTTTTTTTCAAAAGAAAATGTTTTCCAATAAAATCATATGTAATAAAATTATGTAAACACAAATGCATATATATGATTTTATATTTTCTCACAGTTAAACTCAAGGAAAGTCACTGTTTTATCTCTTCTACAGTCATATTTTCAGCCTCTGTTCCAGTTTGTCCACAAAGGCACAATGCAGTACAGAAAGATAATATTTTAGGATAGATTAATAATATTTATGAGGTCTTTTAAATACATTCCACTTAATTGACATGCACCAGCTCTTCCTTTCCTTTACAACAAAAATTACTTCTGAAAGAATTAATATATTAAGTTTTTACTCTGAAATAGCTCTTAAAAACCCTTTCTTTTCATTGGTTTCTCTGTTTACCTTTTTTTAAATAAAATGCACATCTGTATTGCACAGCTTTTAAGATTTCATTTTCTTGTAGAAATGATTTCTGAAACAGATTAGAATTTGCATAAAAAAGTGCTTAAGTTGTCAAATATGTTATTTATTTTTTCTTTATATACACTTCAAATTACTTTGGAAAGAAATTTTTAAAATATATTTAAAGTGCACCTATAAGCATATTAAATTGGAACTTATTTTTATTTGATAATACTGACTTCCACAAAGGCACAATGCAATAGAGAAAGATCATATTTTAGGATAGATTAATGATAAGTATAAGATCTTTTAAATAAACTTCAAATTGACATATACCAGTTTCTCCTCTCCTTTACAACAAAAATTAATGAGTTTATTTTCCAGCATGGTCTGAGCTACTCGCACCAATTGAGTTGGAGGTATAATGAAAACTATTTGTATTTGACCCCAAATATTGTTGGATTTAAATTTTTATTACATAAATTTAAATAAAAATTTTGATAACTAGTTGGAATTCAAGTGTAAAAATAAGAACTTTTACAATTAAAACTAAGTGTTGTGAAGATTCAAGACACTGAACTTTCTAATAATCATGCTATCTATCAAATTAAGTGTGGGAGAAATGACTGGAAAACAAAATCCAGAATAAAATTTTTAAAATTATCCTATTTTAAAAAATTATTCTATATCTGTGTTGATAAATGTTTTAAGCTCAAAATCTTAAAAGAACTCTAAAAATGGAAATAAGTGATTCATCACAGTTATGTTAATGTAAATGTTTCATAGAATAATCAGTAAAAAGAAAAGACTCAGTGAAAAACAACAACAAAGATAACAAAAAGCCTTTGAATTATATTATTGTTTGGCAAATTAATACTCTTTTAAAATTGAAAGAAAAAAGTGTTTAATTATATCCATATTAGTTTTTTTATGTCTCCATGTCCTATTTACCTTTTTTGACTAACCAACCTCCTGCACTTCCTGATCCTGTTGGTCAAAAGTCTTCTATTATAGAAAAGATGGATAATTCTATTCAATGAAAACCAAAAATTATGTTTTTCTTATAATGGTAGCTAGTGGATTCTAAATTATCTGGGATTTGTCCTAGGAATTACAGCTTTGCTTATTCATTCTTTAATGTGAAAACTAGGATGAAAGTTCTATTAGATCCTAGTTTTTAAGAAGTTTCAATTATTTGACATTGAAATAAAGAAGGTCTTTAAGTCTTTTCTACACTACTTGGCATGACCTCCTGTAGCTCCACTGGAAAACTTCAAAACCTTTATTTCTTAATATTGGCATTGGAAAAACTATCTCTCTGCACTTTATCCCAAATACAGGAGGTATAGTCATGGATCTACCAATTTTTTGCTTACTTAATTTTAAAGAATTTGTAAGCGTTAGTCTAGAAAACAATTTCAAATATTGGTTAAAATATGTCCAGAGGCTGGGCCCAGTGGCTCATACCTGTAATCCCGGCACTTTGAGAGACTGAGGCAGGCAGATTACTTGCGGTCAGGAGTTTGAGACCAGCTTGGCCAACAGGGCAAAATCCCCATCGCTACGAAAAATACAAAAATTAGCTAGGTGTTGTGGTGTGCACCTTTGGTCCCAGCTACTTGGGAGACTGTGGTGGGAAGATGGCTTAAGCCTGGGAAGCGGAGGTTGCAGTGAGCTGAGATTGTGCCACTGCACTCAGTTTGGGCTATAGAATAAACCCTGTTTCAAAAAAAAAAAAAAAAAAAAAGAAAGAAGTCACACAACACTTTTCCCAATAGGGTGTAGGAAAGGGAAAAATGACAACAAAACTCTTCAATAGTATCGCATAATACTCAATTTTTCTATTTTTATTTTTATTTTTTTTTTTTTTTTTATTTTTTCCAGGTTAAATTATTGTTCAGCCAGCTTTACTGCATTGTTTTGATGTAAACTGGATATTCTGTTACTAAGAATTTTGCTTAAAAATTGGGATGTAACATAACTTTCACTCTAATTTTCACATTGAAGAACGAGTAAGCAAAACTACAATTCCCAGGATAATTTAGTTTGTTTTGTTATAAATTACTAGAATGTTTGGTCAGCATAAAAATACACAAGCAAACTTCAATGCTGATGCATTGATTTGTGGATGATTTCTCAGAAGCAAGTGCAGCTAAAGCAGGGAAACTAAACCACCGCCAGTCAATCCAGAATTGAATTTCTAAGAAATGTAGAATCTGGATTTCTAAAAGTTTGAAAATACATTTATATAGGCTATAAGTAGCTTTTCAGTGACAACTAATATCTCATAAGGAACGCCTAGAGTAGTATTCCCAAAGTCTTCCTCTAATGCTATTGCTAACCTGCATTTCTCAGTGTTTGATGTTAATATACTTTAAATTAATTTTAAGCTAGTGAAGTTTCCAGTGTCCTTAGGGTCCTGATACCTTCAATATCTCTCTTGAACCTGGCAGCTTCAATTCATTTGAAATTACTTGACATCACTTATGAAAAGTCTTTGAAGTAATTCAGCCTTGACTCAGACTGAATCTACTCTGAAGTTAAAAAAAAAAAAAGAAAACAAAATACAATTTTCTAAAACCCTTTTCTAGTTTGACTTTGTCATCTTCCTTTTTGTTTAGAACTTCTGAATCAGAATTTGATTTCATCAAATAACTTGTGACCCATTTTTACAGTGCAATTAATCTACCTGCTGGAAACTGATGCTATGTGAAAAATCATAGGCAGTGTAAGTTTTGGATACCCCTCATATGATATTTGATATTTAAGGTCACTGTTATATTATAATTAACCATCAAAAATTAAATGTATTCAACAATCCCCAGATATTATTCATATAGGGCACTAAATGACTTTGAAGTGACTTTTTAAAAATTCTATATACATCAATAGTATATACTTGGTTAGAAACAAATAATAAGAATGTATTAGAACATGTATCTTGTTTCCTGGGCTATCATAGAGGCTGAACATTACAGATCATCCATGTATCATACGGAATTGTTTCACTGCCATAAAAAAAACCCTGTGTTCTGCCTATTCATCTCTCCCTCCCACTAACTCTGGCACCAATCACTAGCACACACAAATGTTCAGAATATGGGAAGAAACAAGTAAATATGTTCTAAGTGAAATTGATTTGTCCTATTACTGTAAGTGCTGTAATGCAACATTTAAAATTGGTTAACTTAACAAGATGGAACAATCTGCTAGTTATTTCTGCTAAGATACACATAACTGGCCAGGCGCGGTGGCTCATGCCTGTAATCCCAGCACTTTGGGAGGCCGAGGCAGGTGGATCATGAGGTCAGGTGTTCAAGACCAGCCTGGCGAAGATGGTGAAATTCCGTCTCTACTAAAAACTACAAAATGATGACAGGTGCCTGTAATTCCAGGTACCCGGGAGGCTGAGGCAGGAGAATCGCTTGAACCCTAGCGGCAGAGGTTGCAGTGAGCCGAGATTGTGCCACTGCACTCCAGCTTGGGCAACGAGTGAGACTCTGTCTCAAAAAAAAAAAAAAAAATTCACATAACTAAAACATCACCATTTCTTTCAACGGTTGTGCTATGTAACATTGTCAACAAAAATTTTATCTTAATAGTGCTCTCCTTAAAATAAAAGACTCCTATCAACCTATCTGTTAAAAAAGAACAAAAGTCTCACTATTTGCATTATTATTCCCATACCAAAGTGTATACCCAGTCAATGGTCTGCTTAATTTAAGTAATGCTCAATTCACCAATATTTTCCAGGACAAAAACTTTTGAAAATTTACTATATCTGTCTAGTTAATATTGTGTTCCCCTGCCACAAGCACCTACACTAAAATTGCAAAATCTAAAATCGCAGTAGTATCTTTACGTATTTTTGTCACTGTGTTTTTGCTATTGTGTACTACCCTGTAATTTCTGATGCTGGTACCGAGGAATAGGGACAATGTTAGTGAGTTTGATTTGAGTCTTTTTGGCCAGTCTAGGGGGCAGGTGGGTGTGAGGAGGGCTATTTCTGTACAGAGTTCCTGAGGCTAAGCAGAAGTGCAAACTGAGAGAGAAGGGACACAATCTGAGATAGAAGTCATAGGTTAGATGCCAGAGGTCAAGGTTTACAAAAGTGTCTGTATGGAAATGGAATTGAATGAAATAGAACACTTGGGAAAGGAGAGGTTGGCTGTAAAATAGGTAGAGATGAGGGAACAGCATTTCCTAACAGGACAAAACTTGTTGATGTCTAAATTCTAGAAGTGGTGTTCAACTGACTAAACTTACCGAGATTAAAAGTTACAGACTATCTAAACACCCCTTTCAGAACCTGAATGAATAAAAGTAATACCCTGATATATGCTCTCCATGGGACATAGTATATTTTTTTCCTTTTTTTGAAATAGTGTTATCTCCTTTGGCAAAAGGAAAAATTTTAGATTGAAATTCAAGTAGAAAAGCACTTTAAATAAAAAGGACAAAATATGTAATCATAACTACCCCCTTCAGCCAAGCCTGTGATTATATAATAATGAATCGGTTTGGGGCTCATCAGGTAGTACCCAAGACAAAGCATGTTAGTTTTTGAAATCAAAGTGTTTCTTCTGATTAAAATTTTTCAATGTTCCTCAATACTATTAGCATGTTTTCCATATTCCTAGAAAAATCTCAGCATATCATCATGGTCCCACATAATCTTGCCAATTTCTGTGTCCAGAACCTCATTTTCTACCACTGGCTCCAAGACCATGCTCCAGCCACACGAGCTTGCCTTTTATTCCTCAGACATGTCAAGTTCATTACTGGCTTGGGCCTTGGCATATGCTGCTTCCTCTCTGTGGAATTAATGTCTTGGAACTGACTGTGTCCATGTATGACATTGTACAATCATTTAGATCTCAGCCCAAATAGGTAATTTTCAGAGAGGCTTTTCATGACCCTTGCATCTGACTGGTTTTAGTACTTCTCTGTATACTTCTTTGTTTTGTACATTTAATAGCACTTATCATTTTCTTACATTGTCATATTTTTTGGTTTACTGTTGATTATTACTTAATTACTATTAAATATCAGAGATGCAGTGTGTTTACTTTAGTGCTATTTCTGAGTGCCTACATTAGTTGGGCAATGCTTAGATCTGTGCCTAGATCATAGGGGAATATATGTGTTTTTGTATGTGTGCATTTGTGTGTGTGTGTGTGTATTTATATATATGTGAATAAATATAGATAAAATAATGAATTAAATATCAGTGGCTTAACTCTTCTCATGTAAAACTGCAGACTCACTGGAAACTTTAACATCTGTCAAGATTTCCATCAGATTCTGGATGATTGCAACTTCAGGGACAAACCAAGTATCTAGGTTCTTCTTTCCATTCTATTACTGATGTTGGCCCTTTTGATATAAAATTCCTTGAGCTCTTACCAGCTGAAGATTCTCAAATTGCTTAGTAAATTTCTCTTTCATGTATTTTCAGGAATCTCTGGTAAATTCATCCATATTTCCCAAACCTGGCTTGTGGCTCTTTCTTGACTTGGCCAGCTACCCAGCTCACAATCACTGCTACTTGTTCTCTCAGAGGCCACAGTACTCATTTCTCCGAGGTTCATTTTCTGATTTCTATGAGGTTTCTACTCTTCATTTGCTTTTCTTTATCGAATGTCTTAAATGCAGACACAGAGCAATCCATGAACTACCAAAGCTGCAAGTGAGACCCCACTTTTAATGGAACTTGAATGAAATTCAGGGAAGACCCAGGGAAACGGAGATGGACACACACAGAGATGAACTGACAAATGCCATCAGATGGAGCTTCTCTAACAGCCCATGGGGATACAGAGCAAAAGATCATAGCTGGTATCTGTCAGCTCAGGAAGCATGCCTACCTGGCCATTCCCAAGATCATCCTATGTGACAACAATCAGCTTACTTTCCCCTTACAAAGCATCTTTGAAAATGCCTAAGGAATTTTCTGGATCAACATTTTTTTAAACAGTGTTACTGAGGTATAGTTGACATACAATAAACAATATATATTTAAGTGTATAATTTGATGAGTTTTGACTTATTAATTCTCCCATGAAGCCATCAGTATAGACAATATTTATTAGACATTTTTACATTAAAGTTTCAGCTTTAATGTCCCTTTCTCAGAGATGCATTCCCTGATACCCCATCTTGATTTTAAAGTGTCAGCTTCTTTTCAAGTACTCTCCACGATTTTACATCCATTTTATTCAGAGCTCTGAACACTATCTTAAAATTACCATATGTGTGTGGTTTTTGCCATTGAAAGTAATTGTATAACACCAAATAATTGGCTCACAGTTCTGCAGACTGTAGAGGAAACATGGCAGCATCTGCTTCTGGGGTGGTCACAGGAAACTTACAATCATGGTAGAAGGAAAAGCATGAGCAGATGTCTGTCTTCACATGGCTGGTACAGGAGGAAGAGACAGAGGGGAGAGCTGCAATACACTTTTAAACAACCAGATATCATAATAATCCACTCACTATCATGAGAAGAGCACCAAGGATGAATGGGTGCTAACCCATTCATCATGAGAAATCTGCCCCAGTGATCAAATCACCTCCCACCAGGGCCCACCTCCAACACTGGAGATTATATTCAACATGAGATTTGGTGGGGACAGATTCAAACTGTATCAAGAGGTATCTATCACCTCAATAATTTATCCTTTGTGTTATAAACAATCAAATTTTATACTTTTAGTTATTTTAAAATATACAATCAAATTATTATTGACTATAGTCACCCTGCTTTTCTATCAAATGTTAGATTTAATTCATTCTAAGTATTTGTTTGTGCCCATTACCATTCCCATTTCCCTCTCAACCTCCCTCATTACCCTTCCCAGTGTCTGGTAATCATCATTCTACTCTCTATTTCTACTTGTGTTGATTTTCCCGTAAATAAGTGACAACATACAAATTTTTTTCTTTCCATGCCTGGCTTATTTCCCTTAAAATAATGACCTCGAGTTTTATTCATGCTGTTGCAAATGATAGGATCTCATTCATTTTTATGGCTGAATAACACTCCATTGTGTATATGTATGACATTTTCTTTGGAAGGTTGCTTCCAATCTTGGCTATTGTGAATAGTGCTGCAATGAACATATAATAGGAGTGCAGGTATTTCTTCAAAACACTGATTTCCTTTTTAGGGGTTACATACCTAGCAATGAGATTGCTGGATCATAGGGTAGCTCTATTTTCAGTTTTTTAGGAACCGCCAAACTGTTGTCCATGGTAGTTGTACTAATTTACATCCCCTACAACAGTGTACAAGGGTTCCCTTTTGCATCCTTGCTAGATGTCTCCTGTGTCAGTCTTAGTTTTTGTTTCCATGTTATATTTCAATTTATAATCCATTTGATTAAATTTTTGTGAATGCCGTAAAGTTTGTGAGTCTGTACCTAGATTTATTTCTTTTATCGAATGGATATCCAGTTGTTCTTACAACATAGAATGAAAAGACTACCCTTTCCACACTGAGTTGTCTTTCGTTCTTCTCAACGATCGGTGGACTATATTAGGGTTGATATCTTTTGAGGCTCTGTATTTTGTTCCATTCACCTATGTATCTATATTTTTCCAGTATCATGATATCTTGTAGCTTTATAGTAAATCTTGAAATTGAATAGTGTGAGTCTTCCAACTTGTTCTCCTTCATTAGTATTGTTTTGACTATCTTAGGTTATTTGCCTTTTCATAAAACTTGACAGCTTGATGACATATGCAAAATATCTTGCTGAGATATGACTAGTATTACATTTAATTTGTAGATCAATTTGGGAAGAAATGTCATTTTAACATTATTGATTTGTTCAATCCATCAACATGTAATATATCTCTGTTTAGATTTCCTTTTATTTGTGTCATCAGAATGTTGCATTTTTCCCATAAAGGTCATGTGCATATTTTGTTATATGGTGATTTAAGTATTACATTTTTGAGACTATTAAAATGGCATTATATTTAATCTCAAATTCCAATTCTTTGTTGCTGGTATGTAAAAAATAATTCTTTTTGCACTTAAACTTGCTATATCACTTATTAATTCTGAGATGATTTCCTTAATGGATTCTTAGGGAATTTTCTACATAGCCAATCAGGTCATCTATGGACAAAGTCAATTTTATTTTATCTTTTTCAAATGGTATGATTTTCATTTCTTTTCTTATCAAATTGCTCTAGCTAGGACTTCCAGTATGATATGTGATAGGAGAGTAAGAGAAGACGTCTTGTCTCATTTCCAATGTTTAGAATACCATTACATATGATATTAACTATAAGAATTTTTAGGGAGTGTTCCTTATTAAATTGAGGAATTTCACTTCTATTCTTAGTGTGCTATTTTATTATAAATGAATGTTAGATGTCAAATGCTTTCATCATATCAATTACATGATCATATGACTTTTTTTCTTCACTCTGTTGACAGAGTAGATTACATTAATTTATTTGTGGATGTTGAACCAACTTTGCATATCGAGAATAGTTTTTACTTGCTTGTGGTGTACATTTTTTTTGTAATTCTTATACTCAGTTAAGTAATAATTTGTTTAAAATTTTGCATCTCAAATTGAAAATATATTGGTTTGTAGCTTTCTTTTCTAAGTGATTTGTTTTTTCTTGATTTTAATAGTAGAGAAATGCTGGTATTACTTATTTCTTAAGTGTTCTAGTTTTTAATTGAATTCACCAGTTAAACCAACCAAGACTGTTTCTTTTTTTTTTTTTTTTTAATGTCAGTAATTATTGATTTAATTTCTTTAATAGATTTAGGCCTGTAGAAATTATTCATTTCTACTTGTGTATGTTTTGGAAGGTTTTGTCTTTTGGGGAATGGATCAATTTTATCTAAGTTACCAAATTTGTAAGCACAGAGTTGTTCATGATACTTTGTTATTATCCATTAAATATCACTAGGATCAGTAGTGATGATCCCTTTTTCCTTTTTGACACTGGTAAGTTGTGTCTTATATCTTTTTTCTTGGTCAGCCTGGCTAGAGGTTTATCAGTTTTACAGATGTTTTGCAAAAAGCATGTTTTGGTTTTATTATTAATTTATATTGTTGTTATATTTTAAATTACACTGATTTCTGCTCTAGTTAAATTTTTTATAGTCTTCCTCTTTTGTCTTAAAGTGCTGTTCTTCTCTCTAGCTCTCTAAGGTAGAAATATGTTATTAATTTTAGATTTTTCATCTCTTCTAGTTTACACATTCAGTGCTACATATTTACTTGTAAGCATTGTTTTTGTTGCATCTCATAAATTTTAATGTTATATTTTCATTTTCCTTTAGTTCAAAACATATTTTAATTGATTTTATCATTTATTCTTTGCACATGTGTTATTTAGAAGTATGATTTTCAATCTTCAAATATTTTCAAATTTTACAGTGATCTTTCTAATATCAATTTCTAGTTTAATTCCATTGTTATCTAAGAATGTACTTTGCAATATATCAATTTTTTTGAACTTGATAAACTGTGGTTTATGTCCCAGAATATGTTCTGCCTTGGTGAATGTTTTATGTTAGTTTTCAGTTCTATCAGTTTTGCCTCACAGATTTTGATGCTCTGTTATTAGGTATACCCAAGACAATACATGCAAGTATTGACCTTTTCATCACTATGTAATGTTCCTTATTATCAGTCATAATTTTCTTTTTTTAATGTCTACTTTGTCTGAAATTAATACAATCATTTCAGATTTCTTTTTTATAAGGGTTAACTAGAATGGTATCTCTTTCTTTATCTATTTTCTTTAACTTGTCCATTGATATTCAAATAGGTTCTGGGAGACAATATGATGTTGGGTTTTATATTTTCATCCATTCAGAAAATCTGTATTTTTATTGGCATATCATGTCCATTTACACTTAGAGTGATTATATGTTTACTATGTTTGTAACTATTTTCTATTTGTTGCATTTGCTCTTCGTTGTTTCTTCTCACTCTTATATTGCCTTCCCCCTTTTCTGCCTTCTCTGAATTTAATTGAATTTTTGGTGTTACTCCATTTTATGCCTATTTTAGCATATTGATATATAACATTTTGAATTTTTTAATAGTTGTCCTACCGTTTGCAATGTACGTTTACATCAAATAAGTCCACCTTCAATTAATACTATTTATTACTTTATACAGTTACATTTTAGATCAATTTGGGAATATGATACAATAAAAGATATTTTATCTTTACTTATTCCTCCTCTGATTTCCTTTCTTTAATAAGTATAAATTTATATTATGCATCATTTTTTCTTCTTCCAGAATAACTTCCTTTGAAAATTATTGCATGGTAGATATGCTGGAAATGCATTTTTTTAGTTTTCCTTTGTTGGAGAAAGACTTTATTTCTCCTTTACTTTTGAAGAGTAATTTCTTTAAACATAAAATTCTAGTTCAGTATTTTGTTCTTACTATACTTTAAATATTTAACTCTACTCTCTTCTTGCTGGCAGGTTATTTTATGGGAAGTTTACTCTAATTATTATCTTTTTTCTCATATAGTTAAGGTCATCATTCATCTACAGAGATTTTCTACAAAATCTCTACAATTTTCCTCAGTCACCTACAGAGATTTTCTACAAAATATTCTACAAAGACTTTTTTCCTTGCATTTGGTTTTCTACAATTTGAATACAATATGTCTAAATATGGACAGTTTGGTATTTAATTTTCTTGAAGATCTCTGAACATCCCAGATTGGCGTTTTGATACCTATCATCAACTTTGTAAACTTTTCAGCCATTGTTATCACATCAAGCATATTTACTGCTATGATCTCATGTCTCTCTCTGGTATTCCAATTATACTTATGTTGCATATTTTGAAATTGCCCTACCGTGTTTGGATTATTTTGTTGTTTTTATCATTTGTTTTTCTACCTTCATTTCATTTTGGGAAGTTTAAATTAACCTATCTTCAAACTCATTAATTCTTCCACAGCCATGCCCATTTTACTAATATGTCCTTTAAAGGCACTCTTCACGTATGTTACATTGTTTTTGATTTCTAACATTGTTTTTGGATTTTTTTTTCTTAGAGTTTCCAGGCCACTGGTTACATTACACATGTGTTTTTGCATGTTGTCTAATTTGTCCTTTAGAGTCCATAAGATATTAACTATAATTACTTAACATTCCTTGTCTGATAATTCCAAAATCGGTGTCATGTCTGAATTTGATCTGATACTCGCTTTATCTCTTCAGTTTGTGGCTTCTTTCTTTACTTTTAGCATGACTTGTAATTTTTAGTGAAATGCTACATTTGATGTATTGGGTAAAAGCAACTCAGATAAAGGCATTTATTGTAATATTTGATGTTAATCTGATTAAAAGTAGGGTTGTATTTAATGTTTCATGTAGTTACAGGTTTTAGCAGTTTCCTTATTGACCTTTATGTCTCCCCTCCTGTCTTTGGGCTTCCTACAAAATGTTCCCTACATGGAGTCTGCACCTTGCAGCTCTTTCAGTAGTAACCCAATGTTATTATGTTGGAGTCCTATTGACATGGTGGTAAGGCGTGGAAGAGAGAAGGTGTTTTATATATTTATGATTATGTCTCTGTCTTTTAGCAGTCTTTGCTCTTGTCTTTTGAGTTTCACAAGTGTTTCTTAATCTCCAGCCTTAGGTAAACCTGGAAGAGTAAAGGGGTTTCAAGTTGCATAAACACCATATCCCTAAGAGTGATAAGGCTCTGGTAAAGTATTTTACTCTGAGAATAGGCCTTTTATAAGAGAAACATTCTGGACATAATCCAAAATGGCTTGTCATGAGGACATCTTTCTAGGTTCTTCCCTGTATAAGTCTGGTCAGTTTGTGAAGGTAAAACACATAAAAGTTCACCTCCTTCCCCCAAGCTCTCAGGGGTTTATCAACTCTCACACTAGTCCATAATCTGTGTCTATCAATTCATCAATTTACCACTGAAGTTTTCTTACCAGTTTATGACTTCAAGAGATTTTGTTCCAGGTAAGCAGATCTCAGCTGCAATTTTCTGTATTTGCCTATTTCTCTAGATTTCAGAGACTGTCTTCACCCACTATCTTTGTGGATCTTAAAAAGTTCAGATCTTTATGGATACTAAAAAACAAGTCATCGATCCTTAAGTTGTTCTGCATTTTTCTTGTTGTAGAGATGGGAGAGACCATTCCCAAGTTCTTTCTATATTTGTGCTGAAACAGTAAGTAAATAAAAACAGCTTTATTAAGATGTAATTTATACACCATAAAATCCAACATTGTAAATATACAGTTGTATAATTTTGCTAAATTATTACAGTTGTAAAACCATCACCACAATCTAATACTTGAAAATTTCCATCATTAATAAAATTGTTCTTGTTCCCTCTGTCAGTCAACATTTTCCACCCCGAAACACAGACAAGCACTGATCTGCGTTCAGAAATCTGTAATTTTGCATTTCCTAGAAATTACATATAAAATGAATCCCAGAATAAGAATCATTTTGTTTTTCTTTCTTTCGACATAATGTTTTTGTGATTCATTAACATTGCATGTGTCAATAGTTCATTGTTAGTTCTTATTGAATACTATTTGAAACAAAATGTGCATGTGGCATATTTTGTTTATCTATTCACTAGTTGATGGGCATATGGCCTATTTCTTGTATTTTGCTATTTTGAATAATTCTGCTAAGAATATTTATGTGCAAGTCTTTCTGTGAACATATGTTTTCATGTCTCTTGAGTAATTACCTAGGAGTGAAATTCTCGGTTCATATGGTAAATTTATATAAAGCTTTTAAAGAAACCACCAAAAAGTGTTCCAAAGTGGCTGTAGTTTTATATTCCCACCAGCAATGTATGAGGGTTCCAGTTTCTCCATATTCTCAACATTAGTTAGCACAATTTGACTTTTAAATTACGGCATTTCTAGTGGTCACATTTCAACTTACATTTCCCTAATGAGATATTATTTTGAACATCTTTTCATATGCTTATCGGCCATTCTTATGCTGTCTTTGGTGAAATCCATGTTCAAAACTTGTGCTCGTTTCAATAATTGAATTCTTTTTGTTATTCCATCGAAGTGCCCTTGATAGACTTTAAATACAAGTTGTTTGTTGAATATATCATTTGTAAATATTTTCTACCGATCTGTTCCTTATCTTTCTGTGGACTTAATTGTATGTTCTGAAAGCAATATATTTTAATCGTGATATCAATTTTTTAAAGGGGTGGATAAAGTTTTGTGTCACATTTGAAAATACTTTGCCTAATCCAAACCTATGAAGACTTTCTGAAATATTTTCTGTTAGAAGTTTTGTAATTTTTTTTTTTGTTTGTTTGTTTTTTACCTTAAGGAGTATTTTGTGTGGCCAATATGAAGTAAGGTTCTAACTTTATTTTTTTGCATATAAATCTAACAGTTTCAGCATTTTAAAAATGTCTAAAAATTAACTGACCATAGGTCAACATTTGGACTTGTTATATTGTCTATTTGATTTATGTGTGTTGATTACTGTAGCTTTTTATTAAATTTGAAATCAGGTAGTATAAGTCCTCCAACTTTGTTCATTTTGAAAATTGTTCTACTATTGCAGTTCCTTTGCAGTTAATATTAACTTTAGGTTCAGATTTTTAATTTCTAAAACAATTCTTCTGGAATGTTAATAAAATTTGTGTTAAATTTATAGGTTGATTTAGAAAATCCTAGGGAGAAAATATTCAGTGTTTAAACATTAAGTATCTTATCTACTTTTGTTTTTTCGTAGATATTTCTCATCAAGTTGAAAAAATCCTTTCTGCTTCTAGTTTGTTGAAAAACTTCAGGATAATGTGTAATAACTTATGTAAGATAGTTTTTCTTCATCTATTTGAGAAACCTGGTAGCTTTTGTTCTCTATTCTATTAAAGTGGTATACTGCATTATTTTGCTTCCAATCTTAAATCTTCTTTGTACTGCAGGATACATTTATTCCTGGGATACACCCAGTTGGTTATGCTGTAGAATCCTTTGAATATGTTTTCAGAATCAACATGTTAACATTTTGTAATGATATTGCATCTTTTGATGAGAAATATTAGTATGTAGTTTTCTGCAGTAATAAAGTCTCCATTTTGCTTTGGTATCACCTCAGTTCTGGCTTCATAGGTTAGGTTAGTAATTTTTCCTTCTTCTCTATATTCTGAAAGAGTTTATGTGGTATTGGTATTGTTTCTTCTTCATTGTTTGATAAAATTTACCTGTGATGCAATCTGAGCCTAGAATTATATTTATACAAATATTTTTATTATGAACTAATTGTTATTACTTCTTATGTCTACTCAGGTTTTCAATGTTCTTTTCAGCCAGTTCTGGTAAATCATATAGTTCGGGTAATTTAAAAAATTTTATCTATGTTATTTTATTGGTTGGCAAAAAGTTTTTTCTAATATACTCTTAAAGTAATTTTAATTTATCAAGGATCTCTGATGATAATTTCCCTTATTCCTGATTTTGGTAATTTGTGTCTCCCATATTTTTCCTGATCATTCGAGAGAGAAGTTTATAAATGATATGGATTTTCAAAAAGAACAAATTTTATATCTTACTTTTATTCTACTGATTTTCATTATTTATTTCACTGACTTCCATACTGATATTTATTATTTTCTTCTGCTCGCTTCAAGTGTCATTTGTTATATTTTTATTGTTCTCAGATGGAAGCTGAGGTTATTAGTTTGAGATCCCTTTTTTGTTTCCAATATAGGCATTTAGTGTTATAAATTTCACACTGAAGCTTCTTCACCTGCAATGTACAATTTTTGATATGTTATGTTTTAATTGTCATTCGGGTCACAATACTTCCTTAGCTTCCCTTTGATTTCTTCGTTCACTTATGGGTGATTTCTTCGTTCACTTATGTGTTATTTAAAAGTGTGTTTAAGGCCAGGGCGGTGGTTCACGCCTGTAATCCCAGCACTTGGGGAGGCTGAGGCGGGCGGATCACGAGGTCAGGAGTTCGCGATCAGCCTGACCAACATAGTGAAACCCCCGTCTCTACTAAAAATACGAAAATCAACTGGGCATGGTGGTGCGCGTCTGTAATCCCAACTACTCAGGAGGCTGAGGCAGGAGAATCGCTTGAACCCCGGAGGGAGAGGTTGCAGGGAGTCGAGATTGCACCACTGCACTCCAGCCTGGGAGACACAGCGAGATTCCGTCTCTGAAAAAAAAAAAAGTGTATTTAAGCTTTAGTTACTAGAGGATTTTCCAGTTGCTATTCTATCATTGACTTCCAATTTAATTGTATTTTGGTCAGAGAGCATCCATGCATGAATTAAGTCATTTTAAATGTATTGAGATGTGTATATTATGGTCCATAAGAATATAGTTCACTCTGATAAATTGTTCATGTAATCTTAAGAAAATTATATTCCATTATTGCTGCATAAATTAGACCAGTTTAGATTATCATACTATTTAATATTCTATATAACTCGTAATTTTTGTAAGAATTAAAATCTTTGACTATACTCGTGAAGTTGTCTATTATTGCTAGAGACAGAAGATCTACCAGATTCTGCTTTATGTCTTTTGATGATCCGCATTAAGATGTATAAATCTGATTTTTTAATTGGCTCCTTATTTGTTACGCAATAGCCCTCCTCTCCCTAATATCATTTGTTTGCTCCTAATCTTATTTTTGTCATTGATAATGATAGTTTATTTTTTACTACTGTAAGCATGGACTACAATATTCTATATTTTCATTTTAACTTTATATTTAAATTGTTTTCATATAAGAAACATATCACTGGATTTTGCTTTTCTAAATCCAGTATTACTATCTCTTCCACTTAAGTTAGGTGTTCTGACCACATACATTTAATGTAAATATTAATAGTGATTAAAAATTAAAAAAAATTATTCTAACTTATTTGATTCACATTTTCTTTTTTCATGCTTCCTTTGAATAAATTAGGCAATTTTTATATTCCATTTTTACCCTTGTTACATTGTTTACTGTAAATCTTATGTATATATTAGTAGTTTCACTAAAGTTTATTGTTTGTATTTTTAACTCATAACATTCTATATTCAGCTAACATTACAAAACTTCACATGTAGTTTAGGAGCCCTATAGCAACACATTCCATTCCTTCATGTCATACATTTTTAAGGGAAATGGGCTCTTATCCATAAAATTCAGTGGGTTCACACAGTAGCTTATGACTTACAAGCAAGTGGCCTTATGTTACAATAAAATGATTCTTTAATGACATTAGGTTTGTGGCAACACCGTGTAGTTTGTACTGTTATATAAAATGTTGTATTTATAATTATTATTACTACTAGTAGTAGTAGTGGTAGCAGTCCAGATCCCCCTGCCTCGACCTCCCACAGTGCTAGGACTGTAGGTGTGAGCCACCATGCCTGACCAGGTTTTTTTAATACTAAACAACAGAAATATTCATTTACATCAAAGTACATATTAATAAAAACTAAATTAGTTTCCTAAATGTGCTGTAAAAATTTACCAAAAATTGGAGAGCTTAAAACAATTGGTAATTATTTTTTCACAGTTCTGGAGGCTAGACACCCAAAATCGAGATATCAGCAGAGCCACAGACAGCCTATATGCTCTGGGGAGTCTCTTTCTTAGCCTCTTCCAGTTTCCAGTGCCTCCTGGAATTTTCAGGCTTCGTTTCCTGAATCACTCTCATCTCTACTTTCTTGGTCACTTTGCCTCTTCCCCTTCATATACCTCTCCCCTGGGTCTCTTTTAAGGTCATTTTGTATTGGATTTAGGGCCTACCTGGATAATCCAGGATGATCTCATCTTGCGAACCTTATGTTAATAACATCTGCAAAGACCTTTTTTCCAACTGACACCACATGTATAATTTCTGTAGGTTAGAATATTGTCATATATCTCAGGGTAGGGGAGTACTATTTAGCCCATGATAAGAACCAAGAAATGAAAGTGACAATGAGAGATAAAATTAAGTCACAAAGATACAGTAACCCACGAATATTGTTTCAAAATTCATTAATAAAGTTGCATTAATCAGATATAATACAGCATAGATTTCATTTAAATATTTATTCATGGAGCTATTTTAAAAGAAACAAGACAGTGAGCATTATTTTTATCAAGAATTCTTTGGAAATAGGTTACTTATTAAACCTTCATTGGCATCTACCGGCATAGAGATTCCTCAGCTTTTGTAGTTTATTTCAGAGACAGCAATAAGTCAGAAAATTATTGTTTTAGGAATAACATAAAATGATGTGATATTTTTTAAGAAGTTAACTGAGTGTTCAAAATGGCATGCTATTAAAAAGGAATTTTTATGGAATTATTTATTAGATTCTATTATTCAGTATATAGTCTATGTGCTTTTAATTTCTTTCTATTATGTTTAATTATGAACACTGACATTCATTTTGATTGATGTGCTGCTATGCTTCACATGGCTCTGTTTGGTTTTCCCAGACATTCTTCAACACAACATTTGACTTCAAGACTTATTATAAGGCTAAAATATTCAACCAAGTGTGGTTTTGGCATAATTGAAAAATAGATCAATTGGAAAGAATGGGGAACCCAGAAATGGCCTCCCACAGGTACATATAGTTGTCCTGTCATATCGGTAGAAAATTGGTTTCAGGATGCCCCTCGGACACCAAAATCCACAGATGCCCAAGTCCCTTGTATAAAATGGCATAGCACTTCATATAACCTACACACATACTCTCATATACTTTAAATCATCTTTAGATTAATTATCTTATATAATGCAGTATAAATTCTATAAGAATAGTGGTTCTACTATGTTGCTGAGGGAATTATGACAAGGAAAAATATCTGTTTAGTACAGATGCAACCGTCTGATTTTATTTTTTAATATGTATTTTTTAATCTGTGGTTGTGTTGAATTCACAGATGTGAAATCCACAGATATGGAGTGCTAACTCTAATCCAACTTTCGACAAAGTTTACAAAAGGCAATTGAGTGAAAAAAATGTAGGCTTGCCAAAAATGGTTCTACAATAACTTAATATCCATATACAGATAGTCTATATCTTGCACTGTATACAAAAATCAAAGTGGATAGTAGATGTAAATGTAAACCTAAAACTATGAGAATTCTATAAGAAGATATAGGAAAAATTTTTATTATCTTATAATAGGCAAATATTTCTTAGTCAAAATAACAAAAGCATGTCCCACAAAGAAACAAATTGATATATTTGATTAAAATTCAGAGTCTGGTCTTTCAAGACACTACTAAAGTAATAAAAGGTAAAACACATTGAATGTATCACTATATTTCCACTTTTAGGTATTAAGATAAATGAAAGCATTTGTCTTTAGAAATTTCAAACACTTTTTATAGGTATTTTATTTTTAATAACAATAACATGGAGAAAACACAATAGAATACTACTCAGTTATAAAAAGAATAAACTATTGGTAAGCACAATATGGATGAATCAGTAAAATAATTTTGAGTAAAGCAGATACCCCTTGTCCTCTACCAAAAGGAGTGGTAATATAGGAATTCATTTAAATAAATTTCTGGAAAATATAAACTAATCTTAATGGTTCTACAAAGCAGGTCAGTGGTTGCCTGAAGTATGTCAGAAGGGAGAGGTTATCAGGGTTAACAGAAACTTTTGAGGTTAATGGATAAATTTATTATTTTGATGGTGTGTTAGTCCCATGGTTTAAACATTTGATAAGTCAAAACTTATCAAATTGTGTACTTTAAATACATACATGTGTATAGTTTACTGCATTAATAAAAATAGTTGTATAACTATATATAGTTTATTGCATGGAAATTTCACCTCAGTAATTAGTTACTGCATTGTGGATGGCCTGCAGTTTTAGAGATTTTTTCGGAGGGGAGACAATTACTCTTGTTTGCTTTCTGTCAAAAAGTGGGGGCCACATGCAAGAGACAGACCTCTTAGGCTAACTTAAATAATGTTCAAAAAGGATGTTCAAGATGATGGACTGGACAATCCAAGAAATCCTACGCAGGTGTATGTGTGGAACAGTGTAAGACAAATAGATGCATGGAACAGGATAAAAGTGTGGATATAGAGTCTCACATATGGGGACAGTGGAGTTTTGACCAAGGTACCAAGTCAATCCATGGAACTAGAACACTGCCCCTGGTGGAGTTTTCCCACAAAATCTCTGGAGCATGAATATCTATGTGAAAAAAAAAAGTCATAATTTTTTACCTGTGACACTCTCAATATATAAATTCATGTCAGACAAGTTATATACTTAAAAAGCTAAAAATATACTTTGTAACAATAACGTAGACATAAATGCACTGGAAAAAATCTAGCATGCAATATAGGAAAAGAAAAAAATGAATTACACTCTATATAATTTAAAATACCTGCCCATCAAAGCAAATAATTTAAAAAATTATAAGATAATAAACATATTTGGCCGGGAGTGGTGGCTCACGTCTGTAATCCCAGTACTTTGGGAGGCCGAGGCGGGTGGGTCACGAGGTCAAGAGATAGAGACCAGCCTGGCCAAGATGATGAAACCCCGTCTCTACTAAAAACACAAAACATTAACTGGGCATGGTGGCAGCCGCCTGTAGTCCCAGCTACTCGGGAAGCTGAGGCAGGAGAATGGTGTGAACCCAAGAGACAGAGCTTGCAGTGAGCCAAGATTGTACCACTACACTCCAGCCTGGGCAACAGAGCAAGACTCCATCTCAAAAAATAAAAATAAAAAAATAAATAAACATATTTGGAGAATATAGTCCCAATACTTTTTTTCAAACAATAAAACTCATATATAGAATACATAAAGAATTTCTACATATTGAAAAATATAGGCAAAATCTTAATCAAATATATCACAAAAGATGACATACAGATGACTAATAAGCATATGAAAAGTTTTTCAATATTAATAGTTTTTAAGGAATTCAAATCAGGACCACTATTTAGTACACCTACACACACACACAGACACACACACACACACAAGAATGGTTATGATTTCAATAAACAGAAAATGACTAATCATAAAAATGTAAGCAATAATTTGGAGGAACTAGAACTTTCAAATATTTCAAATATTTCCAGTTACCATGAAAAATATTGTTTTTATTAATAATTTAATTTATTTAAAAATCAATTATTAATTAATAATTAATAATTTCTTTTAAAATTAAATAATTTCTTTAAAAATTACAAGAACAGAAAACCAAACACCGCATGTTCTCACTCATAGGTGGGAACTGAACAATGAGATCACTTGGACTCGGGAAGGGGAACATCACACACCGGGGCCTATCATGGGGAGGGGGGGGGGAGGGGGGAGGGATTGCATTGGGAGTTATACCTGATGTAAATGACGAGTTGATGGGTGCTGACGAGTTGATGGGTGCAGCACACCAACATGGCACAAGTATACATATGTAACAAACCTGCACATTATGCACATGTACCCTAGAACTTAAAGTATAATAATAATAAATAAATTAAAAAAAAAAAAGAAGAGCAACAGAAAAAAAAATTAAATATTTTTTAATTTTTAATAATTTATAATTTATAATTTCTTTTTAAAATTTAATTAATTTCTTTAAAAATTAAACATACACTTAGGACTTCTATTTATGCACAATGTAAGAAAAATTATGCCTATAAAATATTAATACAAGAATATTTATAGTAGCCTTATTCATAAGAGCTAAAACAATTAGAAATACCTAAGCTTCATCAATAGGACAATGGAAAAATACGTTGTGATATATCACTACAATAGCATACTATCAGATAATATAAAGGAATAAATTACTGACATATAAAAGAAAATTGACATACTGCTTGATTTGGTTGTGTCTTATTGAGGATTTTTGCATCTATGGTCATCAGAAATGTTGGACGTTATTATCCACTGTGAGCATTAGGCAGTGCATCAAGGCAGAAAACCTAATAAATAAATTCTGGACTTAAATTCAACACTTGACCAATTGTACTTAATGGAAAAATACAGGACACTTTATACATTAACAGTAGAATGTATATTCTTCTCCTCTGCACATGACACATACTCCCAGATCAACCACATGGTCAGCCATAAAAAAAGCCTGAATAAATTTAAAACATAGAAATCACACCAACCATACTCTTACACAACAGTGGAACAACACCAAGAATCAATACCAAGAAGATATTGCAAAACCACACAACTACATGAAAATGAAACAACTTATTCCTGAATGACTTTTGAGTAAACAATAAAATTAAGGCAGAAATAAAGATCTTCTTTCAAATAAATGAAACAGAGACACAACATACCAATGTCCCTCGGATGCACCATAAACAGTATTAAGTGGAAAGTTTGTAGTGCTAAACACCTACCTCAAAAAACTAGAAAGATCTCAAATTAACAACCTAACTTTACAACCAGAAAAACTAGAAAAACAAGAAAAAAGTAACCCCGAAGCTTGCAGAGGAAAATAAATAACTAAAATTGGAGGAGAATTGAACAAAAGTGAGAATACAAAAATCTATACAAATAATTAACAAATCCAAAAGTTGTTTTTTTGCAAACTTAAAAAAGATCAGTAGACTGCTAATGGGATTAACAAAGAAAAAGAAAAGAGAAAGAAGACCAAAATAAACACAATCATAAATGACAAAGGTGACATTAAAACTGATCTCATAGAAATGCAAAGGGTCTCAGAGACTACTATGACCATCTCCATGCACATCAACTAGAAAATCTAGAGGAAATGTATAAATTCCTGGAAACACACAATCTTCCAAGATTGAATCAGGAAGCAACAGTAACTCTAAAGAGACTAATATTGAGTTCTAAAATGGAATCTGTAATAAAAAATACACCAACCCAAAAGAGTCCTGGAACAGTTGAACTCACAGCTGAATTCTACCAGATAAACAAGAGCTAGTACCAATACTACTGAAACTATCCCAAAAAATCAGGGAGAAGGGCCTCTTTACTTATCATTCTACAAAACCAGCATCATCCTGATACCAAAACCCAGCAAAGACACAAGGAAAAAAAATTAAAAATAATAATTATTTATACTATAAATGAATTATACACTGTTACAATTTGTTGCAAAACATACTTTTTGCTCATTTTTGTTTTATTTATTCAATTAAACATTTATCTTAATGTCTTCATTTATTTTTAAAATGCAATTTATAAGTTTTTGATACGGAAAATACAGCAGTGTAAACAGAAACATTTGCAATAGTGTGCTTTTAAGATCAAAATAATCATATTCATTTCCTTTTTTCAAGGAAACATCATCTATAAAGCCATCCAATACCTATTTGAATCTGGTTTCAGTATCAAAAATTTGTAAGAATTAATATAGAGATTGTACGTAACTTTCATGCCATACTGAAAACATCAATGTATGAAGACTGCTCTTACTGTAGTTCGATTACTTGATTATATCTTTGTTTCTATTTATTTTTCTTATTCACCGTGAATTTCTCCATATCCCACCAAGAAGAGATGAAATATTTTCTTCTCTCCTTCTGAGATTCTTTCCACATTCTGTGATTATATCATTTCAGGTCAGATATGCATTGAGCGAAACCGAACATACACAAATGCACACATAGACATGCAACATAGAGGCACATAAAATTTCTAGTTTAATTAGGCAAGTTTAAAAAATTTTAGTATACCTGAGGAGACTATAAGAACAGAGGTGCTTGCAAATGACAGCATAAAGTAGATTAGCAGCCAGATGCTAATGACACTATCTGAGCAAAGTAAATCTGATAAACTGGCAAAGCTTAATTGTTGGCTCAATACTGAACTTATATGCTAAAAAATTGCATTGTCTTTCCAGATGAATTTACAATGACAAGCAATGGAAATCCGTTTAAACAGAATATTGAAAAATACTAGCTCCTATGAAACTAGTTACAACATCTGCTGGAGGGAAAAAGGGCAATCAATGATGTCATGTCTCTGACAGTATTTCATCCTGCATTTTTCTCACCTTCAGGAAAGAATAATCCTCATGATAAAAGATACTTTTTTTTTTTTTTTTTTGAGACGGAGCCTCGCTCTGCCGCCCAGGCTGGAGTGCAGTGGCCGGATCTCAGTTCACTGCAAGCTCCGCCTCCCAGGTTTACACCGTTCTCCTGCCTCAGCCTCCCGAGTAGCTGGGACTACAGGCGCCCGCCACCTCGCCCGGCTAGTTTTTTGTATTTTTTAGTTGAGACGGGGTTTCACCGGGTTAGCCAGGGTGGTCTCGATCTCCTGACCTTGTGATCCACCCGTCTCGGCCTCCCAAAGTGCTGGGATTACAGGCTTGAGCCACCGCGCCCGGCAAAAGACACATTTTTGAATTACTTTTCCTTATTCATTTGTCTCTATTGTTACATATTTGAAGTCCCTGTGTAGCATGGAAAAAGTCTTACTTATATTTCACTGCATGGATTCAATAAATATTTGCATATTTTTGGCGGTTTTGTTTCAAGTGAACATTCTATACAAAATGTATTTGTCAAAAAAGACTCAAACATAAAAATGTTTACATTGGTATTATTCACCAAATTCACCTATACACATTAAAACTAAAAGGTTAAATATGAAATGATCTTCACTTTAATTATTTAAAATTAATTGCTCCCTATAATGTAAAATATAATACATACATGTTTATATTTTTTAGCTATTTTTTTTCTATAAAGTACCCTTAATACAAAATTATTTTAAAATTTGAATATCAAAATATTTTTCAATTTCTGCAAGACTACTGTGTTGCTTTTACTGGATATATTTACATTTTAATTATGTTTTTATGCTTTATCTGTTCAACAGCTTATGGTTTATAACATTTTAATACAATTCTAACTTGGCAGAATCAAAATTAAACTAGAGAGTTTTTGAAAACACATAACCTGTCAACTTCAGAGAACAGTTCTAGTGAATAGTCAAATTATATATCAAAACCAAAAACATTCAAGGCTACAAGAAGATTTAATTGGACATATTGTTAAGTATCTAGAAAATTTACTCGAATAGCAGTTGAGCTCTAATACAAAAACTGCAATTTGTTATGTCATCTAAAAAAGATATATATGCTTTTATATGTATCTGGATTACACTTGTTCTTGACTTGTATTCCTATCACAAATAAACATTTGGTATTGCTAGTTAGTACAGAAAAACATATGAGAAATGGTTGGAAGTTAAATTTATTTTTGTAGTTTGAAATACACATGGAAACAAGAATAACTTCTTCAATATTACTTATTATGCAGATTATAATTTCACAGTTGTTTTCTCACATGTCTTTCATCAAGTCTCCTAATAAAAAATAATAATTCTAACACAACTTTAACAGTGACTGAGCTGCCAAAAATATCACTGCCAATGAATTAAATCATGTTGTTTACAATAATTTGCTGACTCTTAATCTGAAGAAAGTACTTTGTGGAACTAATGATGATGCTAATTGTGCATTTCTATGCTCTGAAATGACAATGATATAACAACAAATTAATCTCATTTCAATGTGCATTTTGGATGCAAACCACAAAATACATTACAGAAGACATTTTGATTGAAGTTTGCTAAAGGTAAAGTTTTTAAGAAAACAAATGTTTATCATTTATTTATGCTTGTGAATCTCATATATACATGGTCTTTTATTTGTAGGGGAGAAGGGAGATTATGACAAGAGATTGATACAAAAAAGGAATAAATATTTATTTTGATAGCTACATGTAAATGTATACTGAGACCTATGTGCAAATTTTAATTAGAACATTAACAATAAAATATGATGACTACTTTTGCAAGGTCAATATTATCCTGCAATTTGTAGTATGTATTGGCAATAATATGATTTTTTTCTCTTGATTATTTAGTGACTAGATTTTAATTTAGTTGATTGTATAACTCATTGACTCTTGTTATCAATTATTTTGGTTACTTTTTAGCATAGGTACCACATAAAAAGCAAGAAAAGGTACAAAGCAAAAATTTAACTTATTAAAAAGTTTCCTTTTTCATTATTTTAATACCTTTTCCAGTTTTAACAATTGTATCATTATGCTTAGTGACAGAGTAACATGAAATGTTTTTAAAATCTGCAAGCTGAAAATTAGCATATTCACAAATATCAAAATAAATTAAAATTAGATTGAAGAAACAGCCTTCTATAAAGAAATGTAAGAATCAAATTTTAAAAAGAAATCAAAATAGCACCTAAAATTGTTTTCTCAAACTTCTGGTCATCTCTCCAACAGGATTGTTAGATATCTCCTAAGTAGGTTGTCATGGGTTTCTCTGTTGACAATTTCCAATTACTTTTCAGAATTGATAAATCATTTTGTTGAACTTTAAATTGTGTTCAAAACTTAAAATTTCTTTTTTTTTTTTTTTTTTTTTTTTTGAGACGGAGTCTTGCTCTGTCGGAGTGCAGTGGCCGGATCTCAGCTCACTGCAAGCTCCGCCTCCCAGGTTTACGCCATTCTCCTGCCTCAGCCTCCCGAGTAGCTGGGACTACAGGCGCCCGCCACCGCGCCCGGCTAGTTTTTTTTGTATTTTTTTAGTAGAGACGGGGTTTCACCGTGTTAGCCAGGATGGTCTCGATCTCCTGACCTCGTGATCCGCCCGCCTCGGCCTCCCAAAGTGCTGGGATTACAGGCTGGAGCCACGGCGCCCGGCCAAAACTTAAAATTTCTTAAGAATAAAGTTAAATTCAGATTCTTTAACTTATGAAGATTCTTCAGTTAAATTCAGATTCTTTAACTTATAAAGATTCTTCACAGGTATGGTTTTATTAAAATCTATATGACTTTGTTAAATTTGTCCAACAATCCTAATTGTAAAAATTAATTATTATAACTTGATTTCTCAAATATATGTTCTTAAGCTAGCTCTTTTTTTTTCTAAATTTCCTAAGCCCAACATGTAATAATTATATGAATTAATAAATTACAAATATTTTAAAATTCAGAACATGCATGTTTCTCAATAATGTGTTAAGTTTTTGTTAAATACATGCTCTCAATTTAAAGCTACATCACTTAATGAACATGTTTAGTTTATTCAAAGTAAAACTATGCAATTCCTATTGACCATAACATTTCACAGATTTTAATAGAAAGTTACATAATAAATCCTTGGATCCCATACCATATAATCATGTTTTATATAAATAACTACTTTTATTTCATTCTCTCCTATATGTAAGGTTTCTATTTCTTTTACTAGCCATTTGCGATGTTTAGAACCTATACATTCTCGCTGTGTCCTGACTCTTAGGGTGGATTGTGTTTCTCTCTCTCTCTACTAACTATAATTGCATTAGTTTTCTACTTTAGTGCAACAAATTACTAAAAAGTCATCAGGCTACGTTAATACACTTCTATTACCTCATAGTTTCTGTCGATCAAATAAATCTGGGCATGGGTAAATCAGTGTTCTGTACAGGGTCAGCCTGAACTCAAGTTGCCAGGCCCACTGTATTCCCATCTGGAGGCACCACTGAGGAAGACTCTACTTCCAAGTTAATTCAAGTAGTTGACAGAATTCATTTCCTTGTGAATACGTGAATGAGAGCTCCAGAGTCTTGTTGGCTGTTGGCTGGAGGTCATCTTCACGTCCTAGAGGCAGCTGTAGTTTCAAGCCAAGTAGATTTCTTTATTATCTTCTTATCACTTCAAACACACAAGGACATTTTTTGACTCCTAAATTATAAGATAGGGTACATTATTTATCCTACTAAGAGTGACATTACATCACCTTTGCCATATTTTATTGGTTATAAGAAAGACTCATGTCCAACTCATACTCTGTGGGAGAGGATTGTACAACGTCATACACATCAGCAAGTAAGGAGCAAAGGGGATCATTGTATGGTTTGTCTGCCACAATATTGCTAGCATCAGGGTTTTTTTTGTAAATTCATTCTATCTGTTTGAGAAAGTTTCTTTCTATTCCTAGTTTATAGAAAGTTTTTAATCATGAATGGATGTTGAATATATTAAGGGTTTTTCTACATCTTATTAATGAGCATATAAGCTTTAGCCTTTAATGAATAAAGGAAGTGGAATGCATTAATTTATTTTTGCATGTTAAACTCAAGTTGCATTTTGGGGATACATTTAATATTATAATTCTATATGGTACCAGATTTTTCTTGCTAATATTTTTGTTGAAGATTTTGAGGTGAATGTTTATGATTTGTATGTGTCCTTAATTTTATTTCTTGTAACATCACCATAATCTCATATAATTACAATGTTATTCTCATAAAACAATTTTAAAGGTATTCTCTCATGTTATCAGAGAGCTGTGGAAATACTAATATTGTTTACTTCTTAAACGTTGGATAGGATTTATTGGTAAATGTTCATTTTTTCATGGTAATGTTAATTTTTGCTAAGTATACTTATGTAATATAAATATAATCTTTCAAATTTTATTTTGACGAACATTTTTATGGTATGCAATTTTTTATTCATTCATTTTTAGCTACCCTTTTTCTTTTTATTTAAAATGGGTTTCTATTGGACAGTGTAGGGTATGGTCTTATTTGTTTTTTTAATTTTATTATGATAATCTCCTTTTTTATGGAGTCATGAGACCACTTACTTTTAATACAATTTGTTGCTTTGTTTGGACTTAAGCCTGTCTTATTTTTGTTATTTTGTTGTCTTATATATTCATGAGTCTATCTCCTTAATGTTTTGCCTGCCTTCATTTAGAATAGTTGATTTTTTTATGATTCCATTTTATCTTCAACCTTGTCTTAGTAGTTTACTTACATTATATATATTTTTGGTACTTGTATTAGGATTTAAAAAATACATGTTTAATTACAACAATTTGCAGTCTAATAATATTATAGCATTTAATTGCAACTCTATGCTCTCATTTTCTCTTCCCAATTCTGAACAATGATAGTTACACAATTTTCATTCTGTATATGTTATAAACCCCAACATATAATTTTTAACTTTATATAGACTCATATTTTAAAATAATAAAAAATGGGGAAAATGCTTATATATACATCCAATATTCTCCATGTCCTTGTGTAAACCCAAATATCTGTCCAGCAATATGTTTCATAAACTTGAAAACTGTTATTTTAAAGTATTTTTCATAGGGCAAGTCAACTGACAATGAATTCTCTCATCATTTCTCTGTATTTAAAAAAAATTTTACCTAGATTTTTAAAAATAATTTTCTAGGCTATAAGATTTTGTGATGACAGATTTTTGTTTTTTTTTATACCAAATAAATAATTGTTTTGTATAATTTTTTCTCTACAATATTCTATTATTGTTATAACAACAATTTTAATGTGATTCTTTATTTTTTCTTAATTTGAAGATATTTTTCTCTTTTCTTCTTGGGTTTTAGCAGTAGGAATTTGATGGGCCTAGATATATTTTTTTCTTTGTGTTCATTGTTTTCTGTTTTCTGAGTTTTACACATCTGTGGTTTGGAATCATTCAGTAATTTGGGAAAATAATGAGCCATTCTTTTTTCAAATATTCCTTCTACTCCATCCTTCCCCCTTTGCCTTCTGAGATTCTAATTACATGTATAGCACTTATTACTTCTCAAGGCCTTTGGGTCTTTATTATATATCTTTAATTTATTTTCTCTTTTTCATTTTCATTTTGACCATTTCTAGTAACTTATAGTTAAGTTTGCTCATTTTTTCATCTTCTGTGTCAGGTCTTGTCATAAACCCATTGGAGAAATTCTTCATTTCTGATATAACATGTGTTAACATTTGCCTTTCACTGTGTTCTGGTTTCCAGCTCTCTTTTCAGGGTCCTGTGACTATTTGGAATTTAGTTTACCTAGTTGCCTTGCAACCTCAGCACTATGAAGAGGTCAAAAATAGTTTTGATTTCATAGATTAACAATTTATTTTGCCATTAGAGATTGAATGATGTTTTCTTGCAACTTTCTACATTTTAATGAGAAACAAAGTCTTCAAGGTTTTGCTTTAATCTTTGCTAAACCAGATCCAGTATATCACTAAAGGGTTGGAGTTCACCTTTATGAGGTTTCAGCTGAATATGAGAAAGGTCATTAATTTCACTCCATGCTGGCTCTTGGGAAACCAAACAACTCCCAGCATTTTGCAACTTCTATAATGTCTGTTCACCTCACAGCTCCCTGATACCATTTGTCACTCAAAACTTGCAGAATCTTTGCCTGTGTATGCATAGGCTATTTTTGGGATAAACAATGAAAGAATTACTTATTTCAATTTCCGGACCTCCTCTTCTCTAGTACTCTGCATACGAAGTCTAGTAACTTTAGTCTCCTCAACTCTGACCTTGGTTTCTTCATCTCAGTGGGACCATCATGATATTCTTGGACTTTCAACTTCCTGCTTTGCAGCATTGTAAGTGTGTATAGGCAGAAAGCTGAGGAATTTTTGTGTGTTTCATTTTATGTTTTTCCTTCCACAGGATTCATAGTTCTATGTTATCGATTGTCTAATATTGACAAAGTTGTTTTTTATATACTTTTATCAGTTTTCTAATTGTTTATGAGTGGAAGGATAGTCCAAAATGGTTAGTCCATTAGGACCTCAAGCTGACTCTAACTTCTATTTATCTTCATCATATTATAAACAACTTTAATAGCGAAACAGAATCTGGCACAGATATATAAAGACATTGCATATATATTTTGTCTTTTTTTTTTGTATTACTTGCCTCTACAAACCCTATTTTAAATAAAGCAAACGTGTTTCAGTTTGAAATGAGAACAAACACCCTCTGTCTCTATCAAATGTTTTCTTCCATTCATTAATTCTGGACAACTTATTAAAACAAAATTAAAAATGAACACAAATGCAAAACCATGGAAGCCAATTATCCACTGCAGAATCCAAATAGAGCTCAGAACTTAGTGATAATGTTGCAAAAACTCTTATTTTACAGATATTTAAACCTGATAAAATATTCAGGTCCTTAAAAGAAAAATACTAATATTTTTTGCTGTCAGATATGGGATTTAACTTAATAGAATTTAGTTGTGGATCCTGTTGAGTTTTTTCCCATTCCTTCTCTAAAACAAAAATGTCATTAAACATAAGTCAGAAAAAGAAAAAAAAAACTGAAGTAACTAAGAAGGATATATCATAAAAATTTATTTTGAACTAAAAATAGCTTTAACTTGGATTTACAGAATAAACATAAAAATTCCATTGAGTAAATACTTCAAAATTATATTTGTATTATTTTCATACTCTAATTGAAAGTAACAGGGTTAGGGTTGACCAAATCATAATTATATCCATAAATATTAATTTATTATATCATATCACAGATTTCTTAAGCTTGTGTTTTTGTATTTGTGTCAAAATTTCAAGCCATAAACATATAATTTACAACCTATTATCTTGCATAAAGTAGGAGGAGAATAGTACATTTAAAAAGTGACAATGTTTGGTTAAAGGAAGTTAGGAGTGAGAGTATGCAGATAATTGTTACAGCCTCTTCAACGAAATTTGCAATTACTGGCTACCTCTTCTATCCAAATCATTCTTCCCACAAATATTTATTGAGTCCTTACTGTATGCATGGCTTTGGATCCCCAGAAAGAGAGAAACAGACCCCGTGATGCTTATACTTAATTATAAAACAAACAAAGTAACAATTTCTTACCCCAACTTGTACTGTTATAAAATACATATTAGTACAAAATTAGCACTGGAGGAATACAGCTATTCATAGGCCAAGAAATAATTTCTTGATAAAATGATGCTTGCAAACTGAAGAGTATGCATGAATGACTTCCAAAAAGAAATTTTATCCTAGAGAGGTAAAAGCATTTTCTACAAAAATGAATAGAATGTGTGAAGACCAAGACTTGAAAAGATAAGTCTGATATTATATTCTTTTTGACAAATGGTTATCAAGAAAATGCCAGGCATTGTATCAGGCTGTGGGAGTTGGCTCATTTTGGTTAATATTAATGAAGGCTGAAATAATAAAGAGCTGAACTCCCTCATATGCTCCTTATGTATAGAACAACCATGTGCTTTAAGGGTGGGGCAGGAAGGGGCAGTAAGTCTCTGCATTTAGACAAGTGATTATGGGAAGATCAGGTGTCCTTTTAGATCTAATGTTCATCAAAACAGGGAGGCTCTGTTCAATTACATTTCTTTTCCATGAGGCGAATGTAAATCTTTCTCTGGGAGATAACTTTATGTGTGCCAGGAAATCAGTATTTGGACCCTGTCAGAATGAATTTGAAGTTCATAGACTGTGGCATGTTTACCACGTTGATGGTGTCCTAGGAATCCTCTTGAGAGAACCAGCTGGATTTTCTTGAGAATATCCCAATGTTTTGTCGTTTACATCACATTTGCTGCCACAACCTGCATAATGTCTTTATTCATGACAAAGCATCCTGTGGAAATATCCAGTGAAAGATTGTATTTGACAATTGTAAGCTAATCAATTAAAGATAAGCAGTATTATTATACATGCTGACAAGTCATAATATTGCCTTAAGAATTTGTCAAAAAAATTCCAAGTGATATTAAATTTTTATCATTATTATTAACGTTACACATTTTACTGTTAAGTGTGATTTTCATTGAGGGCAATAGGTTATTAATTATTTTTACCACCAATAATGTTTTCCCAGCATTGCATACATTCAATTTAACTACAATAAAATCTAATTCTTACAAGTCCCTTTCATATATTATCCTCTGAACAGCAAAACCATTAATCATGTGTTCTTAGTGCCATAATTTCCTAGTGTTCTCTGAATTATACAGAATTCATGATTATAGGTTTTAAAGGAACTACTGTGCAGAGATATGAGGTTATATATACAGAATTCAGAAACTCCCCATTTGACTTTGAAATTTTTGATCCTTTATTTGAGAAATGAAAGCTTAAGAAGTAAAAAGAGGAGAAAGATTTACACTTCTGGCTAAGAAAATTCTTTTCTCCATCAGTCTTCAATTTAGAATGACTAGCTTTTAAAATGACCACATTTACTAATTGCATATTTTCTCATCAATATGGTGCCTGGTTATAACACTCTATTTCCTACCTCCTACAAAACTTTGTACTTCAGCTATTAAAAAAGAGAACTGAAAAAAATATTGCGTAACTCTCTCCATCTTGTTTCTTCCATTTGTAAAATTGTGAATGCACTATCATTGGTAAACAAAAAATAATCTAACATTAAATAGAATGCTTTATATATTTGACTATTTAGATGGCAATGAAATTTACAAGCTCTATAGATCATATCATTTATTATATGTCATGTAAGGAAGGTCAGAAATAATGAGTAGGATATTTCAAAAGAGTCAAAGTCTCCAGAGATTCAGTTTACATAAAAAGAATCCACAGGGAATAAGCTCAATTTTGTGAGACTTTGGATTCCATAAAAATCATTAGATTCTGAATTCTTTGTATAATATCACCTAAATCTGCTGGACTAAAAAGGTATAAAGCTTATAAAAGCTCATAAAACTGATTAAACAGTCTAAAATTAGCAAATAAAACTACCTATTCAGCATTAAACAGTTGTACTATCATTTAAAATGAATAAGGAAATTGCATTGATCCATTTGGGCAAAAAAAATACAATGTTCAAATATAGCGTGCTCTAATCAAATACTTTTCAAAATTCCTCTTTGGATTCACTGTTGAAAATTATATTTGCTTAAGACTCTACCTTCCTACTGGAATGTAAGCTTCATGAGGATTTGTCTGTTTCATTCACATCTGTACTCCTAGTATGTACAACAATGACTGGAAAAGAAGGTGCTAAGTATACATTCATTGAATCAATTAATAATTAAATGTATGAATATTATCTTTCCAATTTTTAAGTTACTATGCTATTAGGGGGAAAATATACAAAACTAGCTTTTCATCATTAAAAACAAACACATTGTAATTAATCAGTTGTCCCTTTTTAAGAGACCCCTTCCAGCATTATACTCAGTGGGAAAGGGTAAGACAGCATTGTCTCATCAGTTTTTGAGACCACTGTCAAGCTAGCATTTGCTTCTCTGAATAGTGTTTGTACGTGATTCTGTCAGTTCATGTTTAATTATTTGGTCATTTCATTAATCGCTGGTTGGGTTCCATTAGTGTTATAACATTTTTTAGCATCTACCCCCATACTATCCTCAAGAGAGGAGAAGAGTTAATTGATTACTGTTTCATTAATTATACAAAGTACGACAAATATAAAATTATTAATATAGCTTTTTTATTTTATGAGAAATATGTGTAGATTTGGCATAACTTCTATGCTATTTGATAGCATTCATCAGTGGTAGAAAAAATCTACATCTAAAAGTTTAGTTGATTATTAAATTCATTTCTTTAATAGGTATAGTTAAATTTTTATTTTCATTCATTTAAATACTTTAAATTTTTTTTCTTTTGAATTTATGTGCTTTAGGGGTTATTTAAAAGTATTCTTTCCAGTGGGCGTGGTATTAGCAAGACAACAGAACAGGAAGTCTTGAATCCTCCTTTACTCTGACTAACTCATTGTTTCAGCAGTAATTGGTGGACATTTTCTCTGTGAGAAATTCAGAAACTAATTAAGAAGCTACTGCACTCCTGCTGAAGATGAAATAAGTCACACTGAAGCTAGTAAGACAATGTGAAATACCTTTTCCCAGCTTCTCCCTGGGAATAAAAAGAGTACACCATGTATCCTACATCCCAGCATTTTCAGAGGTTAACAGAGGACTGGTTTTTTCCGTCCTATTTTGAAGAGAATACAGAATATGGAACATGGCATACTCTAGCCACCTGGAGCTAGTGAAAACAGAAGCAGTGGTTCAGGTTGAGGGTCAACATAGCCACACCCCCTGGCTCAGCATAGAAATAGCAGTGGTAAAACCCTAACTCTCAGATTTTTCCTGAGAAGGAACACTGGTGCACTAAATGTCCAATGTCCCAACTTTTCAGAGAGCTACCCAAAAGACTAGCTTCTGTCTACTCTGTCTCAGAGCTCTGATCAAACTGGGACACAGCATTTTATGCCACCTAAGGCCTCCCTTGAGATCAGAGATAGACACTTGGCCTGGTGGTCCCCATAGCCACTCCCTGGCTCAACAACAAGCAAGTGGACAAAAAGCCTCAGCTCCTAGGTTCACTTTGAGGTGAGGAAGGGAAAAGAGATGCACTGAGTGTTCAATATCCTAACTTTTCCAAGGGTTACCCAGAAGACTGGTTTCAGTCTAGCCTGTCACCATAGTCAGTGACAGTAGCTCAGGATAGTACAGGCAGAGCTATCCTGATCCCAACTTCTATCTAGAAAATGAATGAAGTACATTGTGCACCCAACAACCCAACTTGAAGGAGGGGTTGCCTGATAAATTGGCTCTCTGAGTACTGATAGGTTTCATCACACTCTAGACACCATGGACTACTAAAAATGAAAAAAGTGAATTGGATCAGCATGAATATTTGAGAGGCCTCCAGAATCTCTGGCCCAGGCTGATTTGTGAGGGTCTTGTTCAGTACAGGGCTAGTCTGTAAAGACTAGGAGAAGTGGCTGTTGTCTATAATATGCAGATATGAACACAAAGAATCAGGAAAAATAGAGAAGGAGAAAATAGAGAAGGAGAAAAATACTTTTGAAACAAAGCAACAAGATAAATCTCCATAAACTGACTAATAAAATGGAGGTGTGTTGTTCGCCTGACAGAAAATTCAAATAACCATCATAAAGATGCTCACCAAGGTCAAAAGAACAATGTGTGAACAAAATGAGAATTTCAACAAGAAGAAGTTTTGTAAAGTACCAGAGAGAATTAATGGAGCTGAAGAATACAATAACTGAGCTAAAAAAAATACTAGAGGCATTAAACAGTTGACTAGATCAAACAGTGGAAAGGATCAAGAAACTCAAAGACAAATCATTGCAAATTATTTAGCCAGAGGAACAAAAAGAAAAAAAGGAATGTAAAAGAGTAAAGAAAACCTAAGGAACTAATGGAACGCCATCAAGCTTTTAAATATAAACATTACGGAAGTCCCAGAATAAAAAAAGAGAAACAAAAGACTAAAAGACTTATTTAAAGAAATAATAATGGCTGAGAATTTCCCAAATGTGGGAAAGAAAATAGACATCCCAATTCAAGAAGCCCAAAGTTCCTCAGAAATGTTTCCTACAATGGAGAGATACAAATTTTCTCAGACAAATAAAAGCTGAGGGAGTACATCACCACTGGCTCACACTGTTAAAATGCTAAAGAGAGTTGTTAAAGGTAAAAAAAAAAGGAAGCTAAGCAGCAATACAATAGCTTAGGAAAGATTAAAATAACATATAGACACAGAAATCTGCATCACTGTCAAAGTGGTGAGTAAATCATTTGAATTCTTATATAAAACTTAAAAAACAAATGTATTAAAAACCTACAATAACAATGTTAATGACTACACAATACAAATAGACATAAATTGTGACATCAGTAACATAATATGTGTATGTAGCTGGGAAGAAGTAAAAGCATACTTTTTTAGGATGCTACTGAACTTAAGTTATCAGCTTAAAATACATTGCTATATTTTACATAAGGCCCATGTTGAACATGAATAAAATACTACAGATGTTACACACAAACACAAACAGAAAAGTATGGAAGCATAACAATATAAAGTATCTATGATATACAAAGGAAAACAAGAGAAAAAAATGACAAAAGCCTCTAAGACAAAGAGAAAACAACACAATGGCAATAGCGAATCATTCCCTATCAATATTTACTTCAAACGTAAACACATTAAAATTCCTAATCAAAGGATGTGGAGTGGTTAAACAAAAGCAAGATTCAGCTGTTTGCTGTATTAAGATATTCACTTTAGATTTAAAGACACATACATATAACCTGTAAGTGAAGGGAGGAAAAAGGTATTCTATGCAAAAGTGAGCAAGAGTAGCTATATTTATATTAGACAAAATAAACTTTTAGCAAAAACCTGTTACAAAAGACAAAGAAGGACATTAAAATAATCAATAAATAATCAATGGGAACATACAAAAATTATAATATATGCATCCAACATCAGAAAATTTAAGTATATAAAGCAAACATTGACAAAATTGAAGGGAGAATAGGTAAAACAATAGTAGGGTGTTCAACTCTCCACTTTAAAAAATGGACAGGTCAGTCATACAGAAAATCAATAAACAGTGGATGTGAGCAATGCTAAGACTAAATGAACCAGAGATGTTTAAAGAACAGCAGTAGAATATATATTCTTCTCAAGTAGGCTCAGAACATTGTCTGGGATAGACCAGATGTTAGATCAAAACACAAGTTTTTAAAATTTTATAAAGATTGAAATCATGCCGAGTACCTTATTCAACCACAGTATAATGAAACCAGAAACCAGAGAAGGAAAACTTCTGAAGGATAGACAAACATGTGAAAATTAAACAAAATAGTTTTGAAAAAATTGTGAGTCAAAGAAGTAATCAAAAAGAAAATTAGAAAATGTGTTTAAACAAATGAAAATAAAAATACAACATAGCAAAACTTACGGGATACATCAAAAGTAGTTCTACAAGAGAAGCTTGTAATAACAGATGCCTATAATTAAAAAAAAGAAAGAAAGAAAGATCTCTCAAATAAACAACCTAACATTACACCTCAAGGAACTAGAAAAATAACAAACCAAGACAAATATTTGCAGAAGAAAAGAAATAACAAAGATTAGAAGAGAAATGAATGAAACAGAGAGTAGAAAAACAATAGAAAACAAAACTAAGAGTCAGTAATTTGAGATCAACAAAATTGTCTAACCTTTAGCTAGACTAAGAAAAAAGACTAAAATAAATATGATCATAAGTGAAACATGAGACATTACACAGGTTGTAAGAAAAATCAAAATGGTTCATAAGAGATTACTGTAAATAATTCTAAACCAACAAACTGGATAACCTAGAAAAAGTGAAGTGGCAGGATACAAAATCAACATACAATAATTAGTTGCATTTCTATACACAAACAACACACTATCAAAAAAAGAATGTAAGAAAATACTTCCATTTACAATGCTATGAAAAAGGATAAAGTACTTGGGAATATCTTAAGTAAGGAAAAAAAAGACTTGTACATGAAAACTACCAAATATTGAAGAAAGAAATTTAAAAAGATACAAAAAATATATAACTGGTATTCATTTATTAGAAGACTTAGCATTGTGGAAATGTTCATACTATGCAAAGTAATCTACAGATTCAATGTTATCTCTATCAAAATCCAAATTCCCAGTGGCATTTTTTCCATAAGTATAAAAAAAGACAATTCTAAAATTCATGTATAACACAAAAGAGTCCCCAAAGTTAATACAATTATAATAAACCAAACCAGTAATGGAAGTATTACATTTCCTCATTTTAAATTATTTTACAAAGCTATAGTAATCAAAATAGTTGGCCATTGGCATAGATACAGACATATGAACCAATGCAACAGAATAGAGAGCCTAGAAGTAAATTCACACACACGGCTCATTGATCTTCAATAAGGTTCTGCAAACACACAATCAGGAAATGGTTGTCTTTTCAACAAATGGTGTTGAGAACACTAGATATTTACATGCACAATAATGAATTTGGACTCATATCCTATACCATATTAAAAAAACCTCAAAATAGATGAAAAACTTAAACGTTAAAACTTCAAACTGTCAAACTTATAGAAGAAAATATGGAAAATATATATTTATGACTTTTTCTTGGTATTGAATTCATGAATATGAAATAAAAGCATAGGCAACAAAAATAAAAATAGCCAAGTGGGAATAAATTGAACTAAAAAGCTTCTGCACAGCAAAGGAAACAATCAACAAACCAAAAAGGCAACCTACAGAATGGGAGAAAATATTTGCGAACAGTATGTTAGATAAGAGCTTAATTGACAAAGTATTTAAGAAACCCCTATAACTCAACAGCAAGAAAATCCCAAACAAATAAAACACATACACACACACACACACACACACACAAACACCTAAAACCCAAGGTTAAAAATGGGTTAAACATTTGAATAAACATTTCTCCAAAGATGGACAAATGGTCAACAAGTATACGAAAACACATGCAACATAGTTAATCATATCCAAATGCAAACCAAAACTACAATGAGACATCACCTCACAGCGGTTAGTATGGGTATTATAAAAACAAAAAACCAAAGAAGAATACAAAAAAAAAAAAAAAAAAAAAAAAAACCCAACAACAAAAACAAGAAAAAACAAAACATAACTTAGTAAGGACTAAAAAAAAAAAAAAAAGAAGGATCTCTTGTACGCCGCTGATAGGAATGCAAAATTGTTCAGTCACTATAAAAAACAGTATGGAGGTATGGGGGGAACCAGTCCCTGATATTTCAACATAGGTTCTTTTCTATTTTCCCTAAGTGTCAGCCGGTCTGAGAAATAAAGGGAAAGAGTACAAAAGAGAAAAATTTTAAAGCTGGGTGTCCAGGGGAGACATCACATGTCTGCAGGTTCTGTGATGCCCCCCAAGTCGCAAATCCAGCACATTTTTATTATAGATTTCAAAAGGGAGGGAGTGTACGAATAGGGTGCGGGTCACAGAGATCACATGTTTCACAAGGCAATAAAATATCACAAGGCAAATGCGGGCAGAGTGAGATCACCGGACCAGGGCGAAATTAAAATTGCTAATGAAGTTTCACATCCCACTGGGTGCGCATTGTCATTGATAACATCTTATTTGGAGACAGGTTTTGAGAGCAGACAACACGTCTGACTAAAATTTACTAGGCAGGAATTTCCTCATCCTGTTGGAAATCACAAGAGTATTGATTGGGGAAGTGATAAATGTCCATAAAATTTTCACAGTTTATGTTCAGAGATTGTAGTAAAGACAGGCGTAAGATCTTATAAAAGTATGAATTGGGGAACAAATAAATGTCCATGAAATCTTCACAATTTATGTTCTTCTGTCACGTCTTCAACAGGTCCCTCTTTTCGGGGTCCCTGACTTCCCGCAACATGGAGGTTCTTCAAAAAATTAAAAATAGAATGACCATATGATCCAGCAAGCTCACAATTGCCAAAACGGAGAACAAACCATGTGTCCATTAACTGATGAACAGACACGTCTATTCATACAACGGGATATTATTCCACCTTTTAAAAAAGGAAATTTTGTCATTTACTACGACATTGATGAACCTTAAAGATTATTCTAAGCCAAACAAACCAGTCACTCAGAAGAACAAATACTGTATGATTCCACTTAGATGAAGTATCTATAATAGTTAAAGTCATAGAATCAGTAAAGCTGTTATTAGGAGCTGTGAGAAAAGAGCACAGCAATGGAAAAGTACTAATCAAAGGCGTAAAGTTTTTTTTTTTTTGAGACGGAGTCTCACTCTGTTGCCCAGGCTGGAGTGCAGTGGCCTGCTCTCCCCTCACTGCAAGCTCCGCCTCCCGGGTTCACGCCATTCTCCTGCCTCAGCCTTCTAAGTAGCTGGGACTACAGGAGCCGGCCACCACGCCCGGCTATTTTTTTGTATTTTTAGTAGAGACGGGGGGCATGAAGTTTTAATTAGGGAAGATTAGTAAGTTCTAGAGATCTTCCGTGCAATACTTTTCTAAGGTGAATAGTATTTTACTGTACACTTAAAAATTTGCTTATAGTGCTGGGTGCAGGGGCTCAAGCCTGTAATCCAGACACTTTGGGAGGCTGAAGTGGGCAGATCACCTGACGTCAGGAGTTTGAGACCAGCCTGGTGAAACCTTGTCTCTACTAAAAATACAAAAATTAGCTGGGCTTGGTGGCACACACCTGTAGTCCCAGCTAGTTAAGAGGCTGAGGCAGGAGAATTGTTTGAACCTGGGAGGCAGAGGTTGTAATGAGCCGAGATGGTGCCACTGGACTCCAGCCTGGGCAACAGAGGGAGACTCCATCTCATAAAAGAAAAGAAAAATGTGCTAATAGGGTAGATTTCACGTTAAGTCTTAGTACAACAAATAAAATAAAATAAGGTATACTTTCCAAAGGTCTAAGGAATTTTGTAGAAAACTTGCTGTTTATGGTTAATCAATTTTGAGCAGATAATAAACTGTAAGTTCACAATTTCTAAAGTTGATTGAAACATTCTCAGGAATTCATGAAAAGGATGTGTATTATTTATTTTTCTCCAAATGTCAACTAGGTCAAGTTGATTAATAGTATCTAATTCTTCTATATTCTGAAAGTGTTTTTGTCTACTATAATTTGCTGAGGGAGAGAATTTTTTTATTCTACCATTAATCTGTCAGATTTTGATGCTCTGATTTTAAGTGCATACATATTTGTGACTCTTATGTCTTCTTGATTAGTTAGTACTATTATTGTCATGTGATATTGGTGGCAGCAGAGGTCTACCTGGTGCAGCTGCTGTCATCATGTTAGCTGCTGTAGGAAGGGCACCAGGAGGCGGCGGACAGCCCATCCCCCACATCCTGCTACCCTGACGCCCGGGCTATGGTCCCCGGCAGAATCGCCCACCAGTCGGGGAGTGACACAGAGGGGCAGCAGCCAGGTCGAGCAGGGAATGTCTTCAGTACAGAGCTTGGGCCGCACTTTGGGAGCCTAGGGTGAGAAGTGGGAGTGGTGCCTGCTTCAGGGACCCGGCCGCTGTCCTGCTGCCCCGACCAAGGGTGCCAGGTTTCTGGGCGTCAGGAGGAGTGTCTGTGCAGGGCCGCCTGGGGCCGTGTCCCCAGGGTCTGCCTGGAGTCAGGGTGACTGCTAAGCCTTCCACTCCCGATGGCTGGGCCCGGGGAGTGATCCACTCTGCCCCGGGTCACCGCTGAGTGCCAGGGAAACGGGGGGCGCTCATGGCTATATTGCCACTGCCCTGGATGCTGGCCAGGGCCCAGCAAGGATCAGGAGCCCCGGCCCCAGGCTGCGAGGGGTAGCAGCTGAGGCTGCTTTCTCCAGGGAGCAAACAGGCAGGAGTGCTGCCCTTCTGGGTGCCACTGCAGCCACCCAAACCACGACTGCAAAACTGGGCCTCCTTCTCTACAGGGCAGACAGGAACTCCCCCACCCCACCATATAGCTGCAGCTGCCCAAACCAGCTGCTGCAACCTCAGGCATTCCTGCACTCCTGGGGGCCGGGGAAGGCCCTCCCTGCCCTTGCAGACTAGGAATTGCCTGATCCCATTGACTGGCTTCTCCCTGCTGTTGGCTCCTGCTCTGATATAACAGCAAAGTTGGGAGCAAGCCTAGGTGCCACGAATGGCAGCAGGAGGCAGAGTTTCCTGAGTTGAAGGAGCAGGTCCCCAGTAAGGCCCCATCCTCAGGCCAAGGAGGACCTGTAGGCTCGGGGCCAGGCTGCCACGCCCGTGGACCAGTGCAAGGACTTGTGGTGCCGTTTTCAGGCCTGTCCATGGCTGCCCATAGACCAGCTGGCATGCACTTCCTTCCCTCTGATGTCCATAAAAATCCCCAGGGTCAGCCAGAGCAGGGCAGAGAACAGAGAGACGATGGAATGACCAGCTGCAGAAAAGAGCCTCTCTGCTGAGACTGGGGAAGACAACCCGACCACCAGCTGCAGAAAGGAGCCACCCACCCCGGGGCCTCTCTGTTGAGAGCTGAACCCTCCAGGACGCAACCTGACTACAGAGGAGGAGCTACCAATTGCAGGTCTCCTCTGAGCTATTGTAACGCTTAATAAAGCTCCCCTTAGTCTTGCTCACCCTCCATGTCTCTGTATACATCATTCTTCCTGGACGCAGGACAAGAACTTGGGCAAAAGAGCCACCAGCCACAAAGGTTTCCCACCAGAAAAAGCAACAGTCCCCAAATCCAGTAACATATATACCTCTTGTAAAACTATAAATCTTTAAGTCTAATTGTCTACTAAGATTATAGCTATTCTAGCTTTCTTATGCTTATTTTCTGCATGGGTCTGATATATTTTATTACTTCACTTTCTATGCTTACTTTTATCAAATTCATGGAGGCATAATTTACTGAATCAATTTATAGTATAAAATTCCAACAGTTTTGACGTATGTACTCAGCCACAAAACCACTACTACAATCAAGATATAAAACATTTCCATTATTCCAAAAAGGTTTTTCTGGCCACTTTGCAATCCATCCATCTCTTTCTGTGTTCCCAGCTTCAGGCAACCTCTGATTTCCTAAGGATCATTATAAGTTTGTTTGTAGTTTCTAGACTTGTATATAAACGGAAACATATGGCATTTGTTTCTGGCTTCCTTTACTTAGAGTATGGTTTCAAAATGTACCCATATGTCAATAATGATTTACTTCCACTAATGAGCATGCTTAGTGAATACATTTTGTCTGTTCACCTTGTGATGGACACTCGTATTACAGCCAGTTTTCGATGGGTGTGAATAAAGCTTCCGTTGAGATTTGTGTATAAATCATAATATTAAATATATTTTTTATATCCCTTCAGTAAATACAAGTAAGTCAAATGTCTCGTTTATAGGAGCAATGTTGTTTACATATGTTTGAAACTACTAAACAGTTTTCCAAAGTAGTTTTATGATTCTACATGCTCAGCAGTAGCATATGTAAATTTATTTTCCTCTACACCTTCATAAATTTTAGAACTAAGTTTTTCTGTAATTTTATATTACTGTGATTTTACTTCCCATTTACAGAATGACTAATTACATTGAACTTTTTTGTGTATTTATATGAAAGTGTTGCCGTTTTTGAAGTGTTTTATAAAATTTTGGCAAATGTCTTGCTAATTTTTTTGAGTTGTAATTATTTTGTACAGGTTAGATTTAAACCTTTTGTCAAATATATAAACTGTATTTCACAGCATTCTATGTTTTGCCTTTTAATTACCTTTATGAAGTTTTTTGAAAGCAAAAATATGTTATTTAAAAAAAATTGACTAAGGGTAATTCATCAATATTGCTCTTCATCGTTTTTTCTTGTGTCCTAACTAGAGAAATCTTTATTTTTTTTCCCAAGGCCATGAAGTTTTTTTCCCTATTTTTTTTTCTCTAGAAATTTATAGTGACATCACTGTTGTTAGTCTGTAATATACCATGTGTTTTTTTGTCTGATGTGAGATAAATATTAATGCAGATTTTTTTTTTTCTGTATAAACATATAGTTGTTCTAGAACCATCGGAAGAAAAACATATCTTTCCCTATTGTGATTTTTCTTATTTTCTTAAAAAACTGACCACATGCATGTTGGTCTATTTTTGTACTGCAATCTATACCATTAATCTGTATACTTGTGTTTTGACCAATCCACCCTATCTTAATTATTGAAGCTTTATAGTACTATTTGTTAAAATGTAATGCAAGTTCTTCAACTTTCTGTCTTCATTATTAAAAGGGTTTCCTATTCTAGGATGTTTGCATTCCCATGTAAATTTTAGAATCAAATTGTCAATTTCTAAGTGAGAGCACTGAAAATATAAGTCAAATTGTGGAAAACATCTTAACATTGAACTTTCTGTTACATAAACGATATTTTTTTACTTAGATCTTTAATTGTTCTCAGTGATGCTGTGTAGTCTTCATTATAAAGATTGTACACATATTTGCTATATTTATTTCTAAGTAGTTTAATTTTATAAAATTATAAATGCTATTTTAAAAATGCTATTTTCTAATTGTTACTCATATGGAAAAACATTGATTTTTAAATGGCATTTTTTTTTCTGTCTTATTGCTATTATTTATTATTTTGGCATTTATTTTAGGTTTGAGGGTACACGTGAAAGTTTGTTACATAAGTAAATCTCACGAGAGTTTGTTGTACATATTATTTCATACCCTGGGTATTATTCCCGGTACCCTATAGTTATCTTTTCTGCTCATACTGCCAAGTTTAAGTTGTCATTACTTTGTAGGTTTTATAGAATCTTCCACATAGTCATGTCTATGGTGATATGAGAGTTTTCATTTTTTAGTTGTATTTTTAATACTTTTATTACCTTTCTCCTCTTCTTAATGCAAAAGCTGTAATCTCCAGTACAATGTTGAATTGAAGTGGTAAAATCAAGCTTTCTCAATAAGGTCCTGATACTAAGCATAATATTAGCTATAGATGCCTTTTAATATATTGTGGGATTTTTCCTGTACTTCTAATTTGGTAGTAGCTTTTATTATGAATCATTGTTAACTATTTCTAGTGCTTTTTCTGTATCATTTGAACATAACACATTGTTTTTCTCCCTTTATTCTGTCAATATGGTTAATTACATTAGTAGAGCTGTTTTAAAATTTCACAATTTTTGGGAGGCTGAAGTGGGCAGATCACAAGGTCAGGAGATAGAGTCCATCCTGGCTAACACAGTGAAAACACGACTTTACTAAAAATACAAAAAATTAGCCATGGATGGTGGCATTCACCTGTAGTTCCAGCTACTTGGGAGGCTGAGGTAGAAGAATTGCTTGAACTCAGGAGGTGGAGGTTGCAGTGAGCCGATATTGTGCCACTGCACTCCAGCCTGGGCAACAAAGTGAGACTCTGATTCCAAAAAAAAAAAAAAAGATATCACAATTTTTACTGAATCTTAGCCTATTTTAACAATGTCTAAATTTGTTAAACATTATTTCATGGAAAATATGTTTAATAAGTTAAAGAAAAGCAGATAATTTAATCATTATTTTCTGGAAACTAAACAATAACAATTTAGCAGAACTTTATAAGTAGTGATATACAGTTATTCAGTCTTCATACAAGTGATGTTTCTCATGAAATTTTGTCTCTTTATATTTAATATAGTTGAATTAGTGATTATAGTTAGCATATACTATTTTATTACAAGTGGCTTACTGAGAATAAAATGTTGACAATTTCACTGAGGTTTCCAATGTAGCATAATATAGTCACGGAAAAAGTGAAAAGTGAACATGAAAAGGCAAAATATTAAAAGAGAATGAAAAGAAAACAGTGAAAGGATATTCAAATATCATATGTGTAAAGACCTGAATTCCTCAGAGAAAGCTATCTTGATTATGATACTCTGTTACATTGGATTGTTATATATATTGATCTCTTAATATTTTAAGGATATTTTCTTTGTGTTTGGGAAAAATATTAATGTATAATTTTCCTTCTTTATTATTGTCAAATTTTAGAATTAGTCTCTCAAAATGAGATGGGGAGAGATTTTTCTCTGTTTTCTGGGAAAATTACTGTTTTATTGTTGTTTTTTTTTTCTTGACTATTTTATAAAATTCACGAATAAAAACACTTAGGTCTATTATTTTTCTTGTTATTTTGTTGGTATTGTGTTGTAAAGAGTTTAATTTGTAAAGAATCTATAATTAAACAAAGAGTTTAATTTATAAACTATCTTAGATTTTTTGCTTCATCTTGTGTTCGTTTTGACAATTGTATTTTAAAATAAATGTGTCCAATATGTCCAATTTAGTTGCATGAAGCTTTTCATAATATTTTTAACTTCCCTTTGAATAACTGTAGCATCTCTGGTGTAATCCTTGTTTTTTACTCCTATTATTTGTGATTAATTTACTCTCTCGATTATGTTTTTTAAAATGGAATCTATCTATATGCTTAAATTCTTTTATGAAGAACCTCCTTTCGACTGCATTGATTTTCTCTATTGTTTGACTATCTTGTTTTTTTTTTTAAATTTTCTGCTTTTATCTGTTTTTCTAGTTTCTTACATTTTATATTTCATCTTTAATCACTGACTTTAGCCCTGTCTTCCTTTCCATATAAGCACTAACACTTAAAAATTTTTCTCAAATCACCGCTTTAGATAAATTTTCCATACTGAGTGTAGTTTTTTCAATAGTCTCTCTTTGAGCACTTGAAAATAGAAGATAATAAGGTTCTCAGGGTGCAGGGGTATAAGACAGAAAAAGCCTATGTTCTTGAATCACTGTATGGAAGACAGCCACCCATCAACAAAGAGCATATCAGCCTTAGACTGTTGAGTGAACAAGAAGAAAATATCTAATGTCTTTTAGCTTTATTCATTTTTGGCTTGTTTTGGACAGCAGTTTAGTATATCCTAATTAATGTAAAGTACAATCAGGTCTTAAAACTAAAAATATTCATGAAGTATCTCTTATATAAGTCACTTATGTAAGTACTAGGGATGCAGTTAGAATATACACATACAGAACATAGGTTGTGCATTACTATACAACTCACACGAAGTCTCATTGAGATGATGTGGGTCACAGCACAGTTCTCGTAGATTATGATGACAATTGTGCCCTTACAGTTATCAGGACTTGATGACCTACATACAATAGTGAATCAAGCAGACAATCTTATTGCTTTTATAACATTTAAAATCTAGAGAAAAAAATAGGCAATAGTTTAAATTACAAATGCATATAAAGTATAAATGTTTGATTTTAATAAGTTTTAGGAATAAAAATTAAGCATAGAAATAGAGTAATCATGGTTGGGCATGGTGGCTCACACCTGTAATCCCTGAATTTTGGGAGGCTGAGACAGGAAGATTGCTTGAGGCAAGGAGATTAAGACCAGCCTGGGAAACACTGCAAAATCTCCCTCCAAAAATACAAATATTAGCCTGGCTTGTTGGCACATGCTTGTACTTCTAGTTACTCAGGTGGCTGAGGCAGGTGGATCACTTGAGCCCAGGTCATCAAGGCTGCAGTGAGCCAAGATGGAGCCATTCTACTTCAGTCTTGGTGACAGAGTGAGACCGTCTCACAGAAATACTCAGGATGTTAAAATATGGTAATTTCTGTAGGGTTTTCAGAGAAACCCTCATAATGGGAGTAGTATGTGAGTAAAACTTGAACTGATATGAGATACTATATGACTATCTGAGGGAAATTAATTTTAGGTACGGGGAACCACAAATATAAAAGCTTGAATAATGGCATGTGCTTGTTTCATATTCCATAAAGAACAAGAAAAGCAGTGTAGACAGGAGGTAGTGAGGGAGGTTGATGATATTAGAAAATGAGTTTGAAGTGCTACATATACTAAACAATGGAGGACTCTATAGGTGTCAAGGCCTCAGAATTTAATTTTAATGGGAAATTAACAGTGTGAGAAAGCATTTCATAATCAAATTAACAAAATATTTGAAGAAGTAGGAAATACTCAATATTTTCTGAGGTTGCTGAAAAGTAATGAAAGATAAATACTGTGAGTTGTGAGTTGGCTTAGAATTCCAAAAATTATAACTAGCTCACTAGTGTTTCCTTATGAAATAAAATTAGTCTGAGAATTGGAAGGAGTCCATCATTAAGTATCAGTTACTCTGACACCATCTAAACCAGATCACCTTTAAACCATGTCTATGGCATTTTATGTAAGAAACTTTGAATTCTAAAGAAAAAGAATCAAGTTTGTTTTACTAAGAGTAAAATTTTCTTGACTGAGAAGGATTATGTGTGGAAGTCTTGAACCATTCCTCCAGCTAAGAAAATGACTTTTGAAGAAAGGAAATTGAATCTGTCCAATGAGTTGATTTCTATGTAGCATGATTGGCAATACAAACTCAGGCGTGAAAATATTCAATAATATTCTGAGCAATTAAAATGACCCAGCCAGTTGTTCTAGCAGATAGGCTAGAAAGATATGCTAAAAATCATCCTAGTTAGGGTTAAAAATTTTGAAAACTCCATAGACTTTTAAACAGAGAATATAGGTTATTTACATCATTGCATATGGAGGTGCATAATGCTCTTATAAAAAGACAATTTGCCATTAACTTTAGAAATGGCAAATTGGTCTGTGGCAAATTGGGTTCATGAAGTGAGTCATTGTAATCAATAGTGTTGGGACAATATTTTTATAGGTACCCCTGAGGCTTTTTATGTTTTTCAGAATTCTCTATCTTGTCAACAGCACACGGGAGGCTTTCTTTGGCAGATGTAAGTTTGACTAGGATAGTTAATCAGTGTCAGCTCTTTTCCAAGAGCCATGAGCTTTCTTACCAGAAAGTACAATTCCTGAAACTCAATACAAGCCTGTGAACTGAATTTCATGTGTAAGCATCAGTCAGAGTGATGACATGCTAAGGGCCTGGATACAGTGGATTACAGCTGGCAGCCACTTGTCAGACATGAAAGATCATTTTTGTACTCAAACAAGTGACAGAGACTAGACTCATGTTTCTGTCATGCAAAAAGTAAAAGCACAAATGCAGAAATTCCTTTCCCTCTCACAATTCATGGGTGTACCACAGTTTAGGAATCCCAATATCCCTAAAAGTGAAGAAACTATAAAAGATAAAGAAGAATACCAATTTACATAGAGAAATTCCAAACATCAGTGAAATTACAAACAAACACAATAAAAAGACATCCAGAACGGGTGGTTCCAAGGGAAAAAAAATTAATCAAGAAAACCTATAACTAATTCATGAATCAGTGTATCAATCAGTTAAGAGAGCAAATATATATTTAAGAGAGCAATATAAGTGTTTCCTTCACATTCACTTCTTTTTTCAACATTCATTTATTAGTTCAACAGATATTCATTAATACCCCGCAAGGGAAGCTTTTAGGGATTCAAAACAAACCACTTTTTCTAAAAAGAATACCCACAATGTTGCTAGATTTCACATACCCAATCAACTTAAATCTTTTAAAATTATAATGTGTGTGTGTATTTAATCCAGATATAGAAATGATGCTGTAGATGAATTCGTATTTGGTGAGAGAAAGGAGCTCAACAGCAACTTACCCTTCCTGAAATTCAATGTTGGTTGTGTTGGAGACTGGAACTAATTGTAAGGTAGGTTGCATCTTCATGGCATTTACAGTATATTTGGTACAGTGTAGTTGCAAATGCAAACAATTAAGAAATACAAGATTAAGTACTAAAATTAGGTGAAGGACAATTAATGCTAAGTTCAGACCTCATAAAAAATACAGTGCATCCTAGAACAGGCACAAATAAGTTAGGAAAATAAAAACTAAACTAAAATGTAGAGAGAGAAATAAACAGCAAACGTTTTGCCTGAAAGTATATTCAATTATTTTCTAATTTTTGTATTTAGAAAATTTAACATTAATAAAAATGCTAAAGTACCAGTAAAAGTTAATTTTAAGAGAATGTGAAATTTATGAAAATACTTATAGACTCAGAAAATACCTAAGAATATAGTTTTGTCACCTGAGGGAGTCTAAGGACTGATTGCAGTAGTAACAAGCACAATTAATCTTGGTATTAATACTATTCTCCAATAAAATGAACCAGAGCTCTTTGGAGAAATAGTTTATTCTGTGACTGAGTCAGGAAACACAGTAGATGAACTTGGATCACCTTGTAGTGTGAGAAAGTAAATAAATATTTTTCAAAAATAAAAGGATGGGGTTATGTAAAAGGGACACAGGAAAGAAGCAAAATTGAAAGAATTCCTAATGGTTAAAGTTGGAATAATGTGAACCATAATAAATAAAATAATAGTATTGGATTATAACCCAAAATGTAAAATAAATATCCCTGTTCTCATACTGATATAATACAAGATTGAATAAATAAATAATGGGAAAGAATAGATAAATCTCAAGCACAGAAGATTTCCAAATAAATTATGTAGCTACGCCATCCTTAGGAAGATGAAGCATACCTCCCCACTTCTTACATGTAGAACACATATTGATATTTTGTAGATGATTTTTGTTTTCTATCAGATTATGAAGATTTTCTTCTACTTTTAGTTTGCTCACAGTTTCTATCATTTATGCATTTTAATTTTGTCAGATTTGTTTTCTGAATCTATTTTTAATTTTATGATATTTATATTTTATTGTATCAAAATGTTAAATTACATAGACTGATTTACAAGTGTTAAAGTAACCTTACATTCCAGGGATAAACCTGAATTAGTAAATCTGTTGTTTAAAAATATTTTTATATTGCCTGCTTTAATTAGTTATTATTCTGCTATGTTTTTAAGTATTTTATATAGATATTTATGATGGATATTGGTGTGTAATTTTCTGTCATTCTTCTTCCTCTCTCCTTTTAATTTTTTTAGTAGAATGTCTTTTTCATTTGGAAAGGGTTCTCTCATTTTTTCTGACAAAGATTGTATATTAAATTCACTATTTATGCCTTAATATTAATAGAATCACCAGTGAAACCATATGTACTTGGAGTTTTCATTATCATAATGTCTTAAACAACAAATTACATGTGTGTATGGAGATCATGCTATTGGATAATTTTGGGTTATAACACTCCAAATTGCCTCAACCTGGCACATCAATTATTTGGACCTCAAAGCACTTGAGAAGATAATTCTTATGACCAGTGTCTGACAATTGACACTGCAATGGACCTACCTGTACAATAAATTTCCTAAAATAAATTTTATGTTCTGTCAACTTCACATGCTTTTGTATATCTGCTAATGACTCCCCTTGATTTACTGCTCCTAGCTCAGACTGCTATGTCTTGCCACTTTTTTCCCTCACAGAATTTATTATTCTTTGTTTATAAAGTATAAAATTTTTGCTTTGGTCATTTCTTTGGGTCTTCTCTGTCTTGTGAAGATGTATAGGTAAAATTAAGAAAACTTAGTTGGTTTTCTCGTTATACTGTTTGGTATCACTTTGGTTCCCAGAGCCAGCCAAAGATCCCATTTAAAAACTTGTATGGGTACAGGGGTATCTGTCTTCCTAAAAATGTTAGACTATTATCACTCTTTAGCAAGAAGCATACTATAATTATTTTTTCATATGAACCAACATGATTGGTAGAACTCTCTAGAAGTTGTATGCTAAAACATATTCTTGATATAATACAGTGTTAAAGAAGAAATGCACTCTTAGTAATATATTAATTTTATTGTATAGACTTTATAAACAAATTTCTCTGCATGTAAGAACTTATAGTCAAAGAGTTAAAACACTTGCCTTTATTCAAAACAACTAAAGAATTTTAAAAGTGTGTGTGTTTGCACATGCTACTAAAATAATTATGACAGATAAACTTTAAATAAAGTCTGTATCTGTAGTCAACAGCTAAAATAATTCTAATAAAAAGGAATTTTAAATGCCTTTGCATTATTCTTCTACATGCAAAATGAAGTTACAAGGATGATGTTTGACAGACCATTATTGGGAGCACCTGTTAAAATGCAAGGCTAATGTATATGTTAAATATAGGACTAAATTAGGAAAGTTCCATTTGTTATTCAGCTACTTCTGGAGGGATCCTGATACTCAGTTCACTTGTATTAAATGGTTTGGGGACTGAGAGCATGTATCCTTGTAGATTTCAATTCACAACTAGGTTTACTATCCACCCCCTTAGGCCAAAAGTTCCATTTGCCGCAGTACATGTAACTTTCATTAAGACTTGGCTATCACGATTGTTAATTCTTTTTCTGAGATCAAAATTTTCATTTGCTTTATTTTCTTTTTTTTTTTCTTTTCTTTTTTTTTTTTTTTTTGACGGAGTCTTGCTCTGTCACCCAGGCTGGAGTGTCGTGGTGTGATCTTGGCTCATTGCAGTGTCTGCCTCCCGAGTTCAAACGATTCTTCTGCCTCAGCCTCCCAAATAGAATTATGTAAAACATGGTGTATTCGCTTGTTTTCACGCTGCTATAAAGAACACCTGATGCTGGGAATTTATTATATAAAGCAAGAGGTTTAATTGACTCACAGTTCCACATGGCTGGGAAGGCCTTGGGAAACTTACGGTCATGACAGAAGGTGAAGGGGAAAGCAAGAACCTTCTTCACATCGTGGCAAGAGAGAAAGAGTGTGCAGCAGAATCTGCCACTTTTAAAGCCATCAGATCTCAGGAGAACTCACTCACTATCAATGAGAACAGCATGGGGGAAACCGCAGTCATGATCCAGTCATCTCCTACTAGGACCCTCCCTTGACATGTAGGGATTACAATGTGAGATGAGATTTGGGTGGGAACAGAGCCAAACCACATCAAATGGAAACAACCAATACTAATATTTCAACTAAATAAATATTGGAAATAACAAAATAAAAATTTAAGAAGTTATGTTCATTCAAATGTAGGATTACAGACTATTAGAGTAAGAGGAACTTTGAAGTCAAATTCAGTCTTTTACTTTTAACTCTTCATTTGCAGTTAAGAAAAGTAAACAATGAATGTTACAAGTATGTAATTCTTTTCACTTTTATTATTTCTCTCTTTGCTGGCAGAATTCATTTTTAGATTGTTTTGAATCCAATACAGAATTTCAAAGCATAATAACATATTTGGATTTTGATAAATGACACAGTAGGTATGAATTTTGACCCAAATATATTTTTAATTACTTAACACAATAATGTAGTATTTCTTTAAAAACAAAGTAGCAGTTTATTATAAGAGATTTTCCACTTTGAGCATATACTAGTTGTAATTAATATGAGTTTGTTTTCATTGCTCTTAGGAAAAAAACTATATTTGTCAGATGACTTGTTAAGAAGAGGAACTGGGAGATCACCCCAAATGTTACAAATTAAATGTATTTATTTTGTGCTAACATCAGTCCTGTACTTCACCTGAGATTCTAGCAAAGTTTGAACATCTCATACTGGTAAAGCAGTCACAAATCTTTAAGAATTGTTTTGGATTAACGATGACAATACACCTTCAAAATTTACTTCCTAAATAAATGAAAAACATTTTCTAACTATACACCATATCTCTCAAATTCAGATTCTTTTCACACTATAACAATCCATACTAATGGATAGAATCTGGACCAGAATATAATTACCGGAAGAAAAGATCTTGCCACTGGGACCCCGTCCTTATTTCAGAGATGTTTTCCAGAAGGGCCTCCTTTTATTTTTTTCTTTCCCAGATCTTGACATTTTGTGGTATGCTTTGAAAAAACACTGCTTTCTTAGAGCATAAAATTCTCTTTCCCACACCATCCTAAGGACAAATCTGATATATCAGCAGAGAAGAAAGTTAGAATATTTAAGATTTTTGTGACCAAATGCTTGCAGGTTTTTGCCACCGAAGTAGGGGCCAGAGCACTCCTCAGTTCCAATTTCAGCCACCTTAGCAGTTGTAGATGCATCACATCATGGACTAATTAATTCCAAATCACTTCCCCCTTTAGTGGTTCTGCCTACCTGTCTTCAAAATTTTCCTCATGCAGACAACCCTTGAACAATGCAGGGGTTAGGAATGCCAACCCCCAACACAATCAAAAAATTTGTCTATAACTTTTTACCCCAAAACATAACTGCGAATAGCATACTGTTGACCAAAAGTTTGACTAATAACATGAACAGATTTTTACAATAATGTAAGCTAAACAAAAAAAAAAAATGTTTTTAAGAAAATTATGAGGAAGTGAAAATATGTTTACTATTCATTAAGTGGAGGTGGATACTTGTAAGTCTTCATCCTTGTCATCCTTAGGAGTCCTCATTGTCTAGACCTTCTTGTTATACAACCATAAGATTGATAGCTGGTGCTAATCTTTTTCCTTTAAGGCTCGGGGATTGTCAGCTTTGTAGAAAAAGGTAGTCCTGATCATAAACCCAACTGCATTTGCAGTATTACGATTTAATATTGCATCTTCACATTTGTTAACATTTCTCTTCATTTTGAATGGCAGCATATATGGTCTGTAAATGTTCGTGGGCATAAGTTTTAATAAATTTTGACTTTTATAATAGATTCATGTATATTTTATGGTAGCAAATGATACACCATGTTATTATCATCCACATCTATTGTATGCTTTCATGACATGTCTAACTTTTACTGCCTCTGTATGCAGCATTCCTTCCTCCCTGGTATGGGGCGGGACCCATTCTGGAATGGAGGTCTTATAGCCTACAATCAAACAAGGTAGTTCCGAGAATTTCTTTATGGCCAGCTCTTACACAGAAAGGTGGAGTTGGGGGGTGAATTGTTGTAATTTTTTTAGTTTTGTATGGCTGGATTTGAGGTAAAGGGGTTCTGGTTACTACGACCTGCCTAGGGGAAGAGGAATTCTAGTTTCTATAGCTAGCCTCAGGGGACAACAATGGAGGAAAGACAGGGGGACAGTAGGAAGTCGGAGAGAAACTGCTTTTGAGACTGCTTCTGAGGTTGTCACTTAGGGATATCATATTCTGAGCATCAACACAACCATGATGACTAATCTGGGAGGTTATCATTACCAAAAAATAAAAAGTTCAACTTACTTTAATTTCTTGATTACTAAAATACAAAATATAAAATAAAATAAAATATGTAAGCATGATGTAACAAAAAAATATGTAAGTCCAATACAATTATACAAACCACCACATGAAAGTCTTATGAAGCCCATGATATGGAAAATATATTTCTCTGTAATGATATTAAGTATCTCTTTAAAAACATTTAAAAAAAACTGAGTGGTAATAAATAATGTGAGAAGAGTTTTCTATTTGTAACATTGTGATGATTAATGATGACTGTCCACTTGATCGGATTAAAGGATGCAAAGTATTGTTCCTGTGTGTCTATGAGGATGTTGCCAAAGGAGATTAACATTTGAGTCAGTGGACTAGGAGAAGCAGACCCATCCTCAGTCTGGGTGGGCACCAGCTAATCAGCTGCCAGCACAGCTAGAATAAAACAGGCAGAGGAACATGGAAGGAGGAGACTGGCTAAGTCTTCTCGCTTTCATCTTTCTTCCATGCTGCATGCTTCCTGCCCTCTAACGTTGAACATTAAGGTTTTCAGCTTTTGAGCTCTTTGACCTACACCAGTGATTTGCCAGGGCCTCTCAGGCCTTCTGCCACAGACTGAACGCGACACTGACGCCTTCCCTACTTTTGAGGTTTGGGGACTTGGACCGGCTTCCTTGCTTTTCAGCTTGCAGACGGCTTTTTGTGGGACTTCACCTTGTGATCATGAGTCAATACTCCTTAATAAACTCCCTTTCATATGTACGTCTGTCTTATTAGTTCTTTCCCACTAGAGAACCCTAATACAAGCATAAACTTAATGGGTTTTGGAAATTGGAGTCCTCATGTTTTTAATTCATATATATATATATATATATATATATTTTTTTTTTTTTTTTAGATAGACTGGGAAGACATGATTCACTCATCACTTTTTTTGATTTTATAAGCTGTATCTGTAAAAATTAGATCTTTTTTTATGACTGCATACTATTCAATGATATATATGTACCACATTTACTTTATCCAGTCTATCATTGATGGGGATTTAGGCTGATTCCATATCTTTGCTATTGTGAATAGTGCATATCCTCACTTATAAGTGGAAGTTATAAGTGCATATCCACTTATAAGTGGAAGCTAAATGATGAGAACTCATGGACAAATAGAGGGGAGCAACACATACTAGGGCCTATTGCAGGGTGGAGAGTGGGAAGAGGGAGAGGATCGGGAAAAATAACTTATGGGCACTAGACCTAATGTCTTGGTGATGAAATAATCTGTACAACAAATCCTTATGACACGTTTACCTATGTAACAAACCTGCACATGTACCCTTGAACTTAAAAGTGTAAGAAAAGGGGGCCGGGCGCGGTGGCTCAAGCCTGTAATCCCAGCACTTTTGGAGGCCGAGACGGGCGGATCACGAGGTCAGGAGATCGAGACCATCCTGGCTAACACGGTGAAACGCCGTCTCTACTAAAAAATACAAAAAATTAGCTGGGCGAGGTAGTGGGCGCCTGTAGTCCCAGCTACACGGGCGGCTGAGGCAGGAGAATGGCGTAAACCGGGGAGGCGGAGCTTGCAGTGAGCTGAGATCTGGCCACTGCACTCCAGACCGGGCGACAGAGCAAGACTCCGTCTCAAAAAAAAAAAAAAAAAAAAAAAAAAAAGTATAAGAAAAGGGGAAAAATTAGATCAAATTGTTTTCTCCAAGAAATCTGTCTTGCTGACAATTTTCTAGCATGTCTCATGTTTCTAGGAAGAAAGCCATACATATTGATTGCACACACCTATTATTTCTGTTTTTATGTTTCTATACATCTCCTACAAACACACACAAACAGGAATTTTAGGATTGACAATTATTGTTTCTGTTTTAACAATGTCCTCATTCCTTGGGTTTAGCTTCATCATAGGATTTACTAAGTATATAAGAGTGGAATGTAATCTATAAGGTGCTACAGAAATCTGTAGTGGTAGAGAAATACGTTGCTATAGATTTGCCACTAAATTCAAAAGTGTCTATTGTGAACAAAGATGTACTACCAGGTTTTTAAATTGTGTTCTCTCTAATATTTTAAGAGGTTGAGACAATATATGCTGTATATAAAAATATCCCTTGTTATATAATATCAATTTGGAACACTGAGTTTAACATAGCTAAACAGATTTTTCAAATTGGAAAACTTCTCAGAAAAGCCATACAATAAAGCATACTGCTAAGGTTTGTACATTGGTGCAGGTTTTATTTATCTGAAGAAAATCTCTGTAGGCTAGTATTTAATGTGGGAATACAACTTACAAAGAACACAGTTACGTTACATACAAAATGTCTATAGGCTACTTGACTTAGTTTTCTCACCACTACATAAAACTCAGACAAGAATTCAATAGCATAACACAAAGATTTACAAATCCTATTCAACTATTTATCTTTTATATTTTAGAGATTCTTTACAATATTTCTAAGTATTTTTTCTATCTCATTACTATTTAAACTGTAGAAATTGCAAAAAAGCATAAGATAAATAAAATTTGAAATCCCATTTTAAATAAAATGCAATCAAAATTATAAACATTTTTGAAATGTGTGTACATTTTGTATTTTGTGACATTTTATAGTTTATCAACACTGGTACAGATATTTTATTTACACCTCAAATGACTTCTGTATCATTATATTTATTCTGAGGATGAAAAAGCTAAAGCTTAGAAAATAAAATCATTTACTTCAAAATTACACAGCCATCGGTTAGCATCCATCAGTTAAATATTTTTCTTTTTTTATTAACCCTATTTCTTTCAAAATATAGAAAGTGTGTTGAGATTTCCTCACCTGTATGTCAGAGAATATCGAGCTAAATTATTTTTAACAAAAAGGAGATGAATGGCCTCAAGTAACTGAAAAGATCAGAAGTAGATATAGCTCCAGGCATGGATGAGTTCAAAAACAATGAAAATAATAGGATGATAAATTAGGTTCTCCAGAGAAATAGAATTCATAAAAATATATATATATATAATTCATACATATGTTTCATATATATGGGTTATATATATATAATTCATACATATGTTTCATATATATGGGTTATATATATACATTCTATAGATATGGATTCTATTTATATATGTATTCTATATATGGATGCTATTTATATATTTGAATTCTATTTCTAGAATAGAAATATATAGATCATTTATATGCTCTATATCTAGATATATAGATGATATATATAGATATAGAAATATAAACATAGATAAAGTATATATAATGATGTGTCTGAATGTAGATATGTAAAACTTCCATAATTATAAGATCATAGGAGCCCATTCTTTTAAGGAATTATCTCATGTAATCATATGATTATGGGGGTGCAAACACATAATCTACAGGGTAGGCCGGCAGACTGAAGAAGACCTAAAGAATAGTTTCAGTTTGAATCTAAGTGCATTCTGCTGGTAGAATTACTTTTTTTCTTGAAGATCAGTCTTTGCTGTTTTAATCCTTCAACTGATGGGATGAAATGAGGTCCACCCACTATATAGGATATCTGCTTTACTCAAACTTCATCAATATGATGTTTATCTCATCCAAAAACAAACAAACAAACACACACACACTTCACAGTGACATCCAGAGAAATGTCTGACCAAATATCAGGGTACCATGGCTCACTCAAGTTGACACAAAGTTAAACAAATCAAGTAATCTTTTCTTGACCTTCCTACTTTACTTTCTCATGCATATGTTCTTTTCCTCTCCCCCTCTGCCTCTTCATGGACACAGGAATTATAGTCACTCTTCATAATTTATAAGAATTACAAGAAAATGAACATTTTTCTGGTTGCTCTAGCAAATGTTTTCAGAGTCTTCAGATTGAATTATTTCAACCTCTGGAATTAATAAATGTAGCTATAAAAATCCAAAGCTAGATGACCCTGGGTCTGGAGCAGATCTCTAAATATAAACATTGGAAACTTAGGCTGGAACAAGGGAAGAAACACAACAAAAGGCCTAAGGTATGTTTCATCTATTTTATCAATCATGTAACTTTTAATTTAAAATAAGCCCTTTTGTGTAAAGTGTTAGGAATAGGTATCTCTCTGTTTTAAGTTCCTTAAGAAATTTCCAAACTGCTTTCTATAGCAGTTAAACTAATTTATATTCCCACCAAGTATAAGTGTTCCCTTTTCTGTGCAGACTTGTCAGCATTTGGTGCTCTTTGACTTCTTAATAATAACTATTTTTACTATTCTGAGATGTTATCTTATTGTGGTTTTTATTTACATTGTTCTGATGATTAGTTATGTGAAACTTTTTTATATATTTGTTGGCCTCTTGCATGTCTACTTTTGAGAAGTATCTGTTCATGTCCTTTGGTCACTTTTAATGAAGTTATTTGTTTTTTGCTTGTTGCTTTATTTCAGTTTCTTATAGATTCCGGGTATTAGACCTTTGTCAGATATGTAGTTTGCAAATATTTTCTCCCATTCTGTAGGTTGTTTGTTTATTCTGTTGATAGTTTATTTTGCTGTGTGGAAGCTGTTTCGTTTAATTAGGTCCCACTTATCGTAGAGCTACCATTCAACCCAGCAATCCTGTTACTGGGCATATACACAAAGGAAAATAAATTATTCTACCAAAAACACATATGCACTTGTATGCTCATCACAACACTATTCACAATAGCAAAGACTTGGAATAAAGGTAGAAGTCCATCAATGGTGGGTTAGATAAAGAAAATGCAGTACATACAGATCATAGAATACTATGTGACCATAAAAAGTAAAGTAATAAAATCATGTTCTTTGCAGCAATATGAATGCAGCTGGGGGCCATTAATCCTAAGTGAACTAATGCAGGAACACAAAACCAAATACAACATGTTCTCACTTATAAGTGGAAGCTAAATATTGAGCACACATGGACGCAAATCTGGAAATAACAGACACTGGAAACTGCTAGAGAGGGGAGAGAGGGAGGCGGCAATAGTTTAAAAAAACTACTTATTGGGTACTATGCTCACTATTTGTGTGATGGGATCGATATCCCAAACCTAAGCATCATGCAATATACCCATGCAGTCAGCCTGCACACTGTACTCCCTGAATCAAAAGCAAAAGTTGGAATTTTTTAAAGGGTACCCATCTTTTAATTTAAACCAAAGCTATAAGCTTTAAATCATGAAAAGATTAATGGTCTTACTGAGATAATCACATTCATATGGAGTAGATTGAAAAGCGAGTTAAAATAATATGTTGGAAGCTAAGCTTCCCCAGCTATCCCTTTTTGCCATAATGATAGATACCTTCTTTCAAGATAGGAGCATAAATATAAAAGTTTTACAATGAATAGAGGAGGCAATATTGTCTGCATAAGGACAAAATGTAAATGGAGAGCATGTACATTAACTTTTAAAGGATCGTTCACAAAAAGCTTGTGAGCAGTTTGATATTAATAGATTTTGTTGATTGTCTAGTCTGTTTTAAGCTTTTATTTTTTTGTTTAAAATCCTCAATATGATACTATTTTTGACATGGTATGCATGCCCAGAAATTAATTGGAAAAAAAGATACATGGATTTGGAAAAAGAGAAAACTGATTTCTAATTTTTGCTGTTAAGATTAAATGTTTTTAGAAAATGATCCAGTCTCCTTACACTGAACATAGCATTTATTTCCTGATGCATGTAGACATAAACATTCAAAGCTATGTGTAGCTCCTAAACTTCTTAGACATTCTTTTTAGTCTTTAACATTAGTTATTAATTCTGCTTGGCACCCTCTCCCCTACATCTTTTAGTCACAAGGTTTCAAAATAGCTTTTAAAAATTAAATGCCAAGCTCTTTTATTTGACCTTGTTCTTCTTTTCTAATGCCTTTAGTCTACTGCAGAGCATGATCTGAAGGCTTATATACTATTTTGTTGCTTAACTATTCTATATAACAATGTATGTTGCCAAGTAGACAGACAGGCTCATACTTCCTATATCAAACGCAAGTCTTACTTCATTAGTAGAATTATACATGATAGTGAATTATCTCTATGCAGGTAAAATTTATGTATTCCTCTTGGTAGATCTTAATGTTTCTAACCAAATTCATAAAATTGTTCAAATTTCAGAGTTAATATGGCAAGACCAGCATCACTAAATCTAAGAAGAAAGAGAAAATGTTGGAGTGCCACATCATAATTCCTGGATAATGATTTGAAAGACCATTAATATAAATAGCACGCATTTATCTCTGCATTAGCTTGAGCTGTTCATTTATGCAGTAGTATGTATGGAGTATCATGTAATTTGACCGTGTTGTATGATAAACTTTTAGGATGAATTATAGATTTTAAATGACTATCCATTCTATAATGTGTGAAACAAGTAATGTAAGAATGAATCCATAGTGACCATTTAAATTGGAATTCAAGAAAAAGAACACTTTATTTGCTTCATAAAAACCTGTGAGGCATTGCTATTGAATAACGTAAGCAGAATGCAGCCATATAAATCGTCTTAATTTACATCTAGGGCTTCATTATGCATATTTGATAGCACTCTGCAGAACTTTAATTTACAGACTTTTGGAACTTTACCAATCCCAAAAGAAGTGCTAAACATGCCTGTTGGAACATTTAACTGAAGTAAGTCACTGGAGATTTTCTTAATGAGTGCAGAATTATCAGTTATTTGCATTCCTTGTAGATTTAAAGCAGTAGAGCCTATTAACAAGATAATGGCAAATGCATTTTGAATGCAGGTTTTTCCTCAAACCATTCACTATCATGCACAAATCAGTATATAAATTTCCAGGTATGCACTGAATTTGAGTTACCATTTGTTTACCTCATCTAGATTACATGATACAAATGGTCACATATAGAATAGTACACCAATAAATCAACTTAAAGAAACACCTGAGATTGATGTGACTAAATCTTGAGTGTGAGCCGATCTTATCACATAGCACGTTAATAACTGATTAGAGTTTACAATGGTAATTATTCCTATAAAAGTGTGTTCAGAAAATCAAATGACTCCAATCTTCAATGACCAGTGATAACCATTTTTCATCTTTTTAGGAAGCTTTCCCTTCAGAAAGTTTGGCATTAAATGTGTGCACTGCACTTTTTAAAAACATAAGTGTTGTGGTCTATTCTTTTATCAACACTAAATTATGATTCATAATTGGGAGAGAAGCTGATGATGTAAAATTACAAAACTGACAGTTGGTGAAAGAGAAACATTTATCTGTGATTATTTTGTATTGGCTTTAGCTTCTAACAGCTTAAATAATCTGCCTACCCATGTGTGTAGTGGAATGATGATTTTAATCTTAGACCACACATAATTGGGTAATAGATTTCCATTATGAAGCATATAATACATTCGCCACAGTAAAATAGCGGCAAGTAAATAAACCACTAAAATGAGAATGCATTAGACGCAGCCATGCACCATGCCAAATATATAGTAGTTTCAATTTTGTCATGTAGATATGCTTTTATTTAATAACATAGATGACATGTGAGTCTCTTGAGTCTGAGGCATGGCCATACCCTTTCTATAGAGTATTACTTTCATAAAAAGAACAATGGTCAACATTATGTCTGTCCATATCTCCCTGTGGAGGTTATTGTAACACATTAAAAGGCTCTCCTTTCACCCCCTTTTCATTATGATGAAAAAAAAAAATCTTTGTAAGGTTTTCTCTCTTTCAGTTTTTGAAAATGCCAAAATGAAAACCTGTAGGCAAAGGAGAGAAATAGCTAATCCATGATTATTGATGCACAGGTCCATTTTAGTTGTGAGGATGTTGATTTCGTCTCTAATTCAGGTTTTCCTGATTCATAAAATGGGGTAAATATATTGCTACATAAATTTAAGCACAAGTGTAAGGAGTGAGCTAACAAGATCAATTGTTCATATTCACTTGTGTCACTATGATATTCTGGAAGAATTAATTACTCCAATCTCAGGGTGACTCAAGTAAACAGTAAAGGGTTATCTTCCCTGTGTCTGATGTATTGAATGGCTTGCACAGTTCTGAACTAGCAGATTTGGGTTTAGTTTTAGCTAAATAGTATATAACTCAGCAACTTCATTTTCCTAGTATGCAAAAAGACAGGCCTGTTTCCTCCTCTGTTACTATCATGTAAGATTATTTTAAGTATTAAGAAGCTATGTATTATGTAAGTGTATCTGAAGTGGAAGCTCTGAGAGCTATGATCATTTTTATTGAATTATGTTTATTACCATTGATACTATTTTCCTTTTTGCTTGGGCTCCATTTTTAAATTCCCAAATTCCTGCTTGACTCCCTCAGAGGCATAATCTCTCAGTACTTCAGTATCAACATCTCTGAAGTGGATATTATGAAGCTGGTAAGAGATTTCTTCTACCAACAAAAGATGCCTTCACCAAGTAAGCATTAGAAATGAGGAAAGTAAGATGAGGGCTTGACTCTACAGTTTAACACATAATGAAAAAAAATGAATAAAGACCCATTTTGAATATGAGTAACTGTGTCGGTATACATTGTAGTACATATACGTTATATATGTACTTTATAGAATATGTATGCAATCATACAATGGCACAAATGTTGAGTCACTGTTATTGGTATTACTCAGCAAATGAAGCATGGATGAGTTATCTGTACACACACTGGCATGACTTATTTAAAGACTCTCAATGAGAGAGGCTTCCTGTCAGATTAAATGCAAACATTAGCTTCCTGGTAGGCAAATCTTTATTGTGGAGAGGGACTTGTTAGGCTAGCAGAGCCTGGTGGATTTTTAGCTCATGTGTCACATAATTAAATCAATTTACACCACTTTCATGCTCATTAAGAAAACTTCCAATTGTAATTTGGTTTCCTGTGAAACCTGTTTGTGTGAGAGAGGGATGCTGAAGCTGATCAGATTCTAAGAAATACATTTCTCATTATCAGAAAATAAGTTGAAATTGCAGCCTTGGCCGGGCGCGGTGGCTCAAGCCTGTAATCCCAGCACTTTGGGAGGCCGAGAAGGGTGGATCACTAGGTCAGGAGATCGAGACCATCCTGGCTAACACGGTGAAAACCCGTCTCTACAAAAAATACAAAAAACTAGCCGGGCGAGGTGGCGGGCGCCTGTAGTCCCAGCTACTCAGGAGGCTGAGACAGGAGAATGGCCCGAACCTGGGAGGCGGAGCTTGCAGTGAGCTGAGATCCGGCCACTACACTCCAGCCTGGGCGACAGAGCGAGACTCCGTCTCAAAAAAAAAAAAAAAAAAAAGAAATTGCAGCCTATATATCCTTTTCTTATAAGTTTTTTATTATGAATTATAATTCTTAAATGTGATCACCATGGGGAGAGAGATAATTTCAAATTTCTGTGCCTTAAAGATGAGGGTTAAAATTGCAACTGGCCAACTCACAGAGAATAAAGTCCCCTAACGAGGGCCTCTTTGGGCAACCTGCTGGTTTCCCTGAGGTAATGTGCCTCTCATAATTATGTTGCAGAATGTTCCATTTTGAATTGTATTCTCTAAGGCATGGTAACATATTCCTTGTCCTGTTTTGCAAATATCAGTTGAATAGATTGCGATCTCTCTAATAAACTCATCTAATAAAACATACGGGCTGACTTCAAATCTTGCTCTACCTCTTACTATCTGGAAGACTTAAAGCAAAGTATTTGACTGTTCTTTGCCTCAATTTCTTTACAAGTATAATAAATAATAATGGTACATTACTATTACGGTTTTATAACAATTAATTGGCCAAATATTTGTAAGATGAAAGAACAATGCCTGCCATTTAATAAACTTTTACACAAACTTATGTTAGTGAAATAAACTACCCTTTGACTATTTTCTATACATAAACTATATTACCAAATTCTATTCATCCTGTCATTATAATGTCTCTTAAATTAGTTCCTGTTTCTTGAAATTTATCTCTACTGCTGATGCAATTTTTAAACTCACATGTAAACTATTTTAATACATTCCACAATTGTCAGCCTGCATAAAATATTTTCCTATTCTGATTTCATACTGCCTCAGAGCTATCTTAAGACATGCATCTGATCACTACACTTCCTCTCCTCATATTTGACACTCACTGAGTATTGCTTATAGAATGAATTCTAAACTCTGCAGTAAGACATCCCAGGCCATCCACAATCTGTTCCTAATCTCACTCTTCAGCCTCATTTCACATTATGCCCTTCAAACTCATTGCAAGTTAATTACACTCTTCTGCTTGTCCCCAAACGCATCAACCAAGTTTTCAAGTGGGAATCATTGCTACATTGTTGTTAGGAGCCTGAGAGCTGAAGTCAAGTTTCCTTAGATTCCATCCCCCATGTAATAATTATTTGTTGGTGACCTTCAGCAAATCATCTAATCTCTTTATATTTTAATTTGCTAAGTTTTAATTTCCTAGGAAAATAATACCAGCCTGACAGAACTAATAGTGAGAATATGTGGCTTTTAGCATTCCATTTGACTCTCATTGTGTGATTGGTAAAATGCACTTGTCTCTTTTTAGGTTGCCTCAGTTGTGCCTTTAGACTGAAAGACCTATTTTCCATAAGAAATTTTCCATTATGGAAGAGCCATATCAAGTGCAAATATGTCAAATATTTCCTGTCCCCCCTAAAAGCAGCATAAGATATTCCTGTTTCAAAACCCCTACACCATATTAATTTTACTTATATTTAGAATTCAGATTTGTCTTTTTTTCTTTTACTAGAGTGAATTCATTAAAGAAAGAGACTGTGCTTATTAATCTTCGTATTCCCTACAGCCTATTGCCATCAGGAATACTGCCTTAAAACGTAAGGTCCTCTAAGAATAAGTTTTCTTTCCTTAAATTGAGAGAGAAAGACAAGTTAGGACTCCATGTCTTATATTCTGATGTATTTTTCACTTCCAATTACCCATTGCTCTTTGTACATGGGTAGTGAGCTATGTGACTTTGGGAAAATAGAGCTCATCTAAGACTCAGTTTCTTCATCTGTACTATGCTCATATGGAATGTATCTATTTTAAAAGGCTGTCATGAGACTTAACTAAGTTGATTCACATAGCACAGTGATTGTTACTGTAGTAAATGCTCAGTCACACTTATAAACTATTATCATTATTATTTTTAGCTGAATTATTATTTGGGGTGAGAGTGAAATTAGGGTAGACAACATAACAATTCTGCATTTCTATGTAAAGTTTATAGAAAAAAATAGTGCTTTATGGTTTTCTCACTAAAATCTCAGAGAGTAGGGTAATTGAGAAGTTGTCTGAGATTTGGCAATACACAATATGAGTGCCTAAAATATCAAATGCAAATGTGTTTGCCCCCAAACAACCAAGGCAACTTAGAAAAAAATACATTACTTGTTATTTATGGTTGGTTCTGGAAATTTGTCAGCAAAAAATAAAACTGGTCCAAAATAATTCCTCTAACAATATAACATACATCTGATGTTTCAGTATATAGGTAAGATGGTATGTCATTTCCTTTGCTATTGCTATTACATTATCTTGTGATATGTATCATTATATAGTGAGATTCAGATTTATAGTTATCTCTTGAATGTTTTTATAATGATTTATGAAGGCAATGGACATGGGACTGAAAGACCAAAATTAAGATCTTCATTAATCTTCTTCATTCCATTTCCATGATGAATTTATTTCACCCTCTAATGTAAACCTAATAACAATTCATGCTCATGTATGTAAGGGAAAAACAACTAACTTATTTTAAATTTTGCTTTCTTTTTTCCTGACATATTACAATGATTAGTAGAGATTCTGAAAGTCAAATCTAATCTTTACATGGTGTGCTCAGAAACAAATGCAGAAATTTGGTTCCATTGAGGCCCTATAGTCAACATTTCTAGGAGGGACAGGCTTGAAATCCAAATTGTAGCAGTCTCTCCAGTTGGTTTCTATGTACATTAGCAAGTGAGAATCAGTGAATTAAATTAATTGCAATTCAAAAAATATATATTTAGAATAATCTCGAATTTCAAACAGATTTATATGTGAGAAAAATAAACACATTGTGAGAGTTATTTCCCTTACGGCTTGCCATGGTCATCACAGTTCTCCGAAGTTTAGTATTGTTTCCAAGCCAGTTGGAGTTAACAATCAATTCGGTACTATTTCATTCCATAAAGTGTTGTTCAGTTTTATACGGAATTTGCAAAGCTGTCTCAGCAGTTTTAACCACTCTACAAAGCAATTATAGATTTCTCTGTTTGCAGAGTGCCCTTTGAAAACTAAAGCATTTCACTATAATCAGAGGTTTCTGTTACAAGTATCTTTCTAAATGCACTCAATTCTTCTGTAAGTCTGGCCTTTAGGTTTTTCTGTTGTTGTCAGCATACGTAACAGGCATTATGTTTTACTCATCCTTTATAAGAGCAAGAAATAGTTCGTTCATTTACTTTTCTCTTGCTTTATTCTTTTCTTACATTGTTTTCCTTTTTCTTTCTTTCTTTTATTTTTGAAGGCTGAGATTTGACTTTTTGTTTTAAGACATGATTCTATTCCACATTCAAATCTCCAAATAAGCTCATCAGGCCACAGACTCACCCGATACCTGAAGAAGTATCATTTGTTCGTCTAACTATGTTTAATGGGTTGAAAGTGTAATTATTATTTAGTTAATTAGGTCAATGGAAGCAGTCAATTTCTTCCAATTGCTTGTAACACACATACAAAACACCATACCTATAACCAACAGCTCAGCGGTGTTTGTACTTCCAGAAATTTAAATTAAAAATAGTACATTTTAAAATTTAATCTAATTATTGGTTATGTATTCTTAGGAATGCAAATGAACTAAAGAAAAATTTGAATTTAAATAATTTTCATATTCTATATCCTGTTATTCCAATAAATGTACTGTGATCCATGTATTTTAGGTCATTTTTTCAGCCTTATATTTTTGAATTTTTTCCTTTGTCTATAATTGAATATTTGGCAAGTTAACTTCATGATTAGCTGGCTTTATTAGCTTTGTCTGTTGGTATGATAAAATCTGAAAACACAAGAAGATTGAATAATGCAACCTAAATTTGGAAACCTATGGTTGACATTGGCATATAAATTCATGATTTATCATATCTATGAGAGAAATGAGGAAATTAATATATTCATAATTTAGGCTTGTTCTTTCCACATTTTAAACTCAAGTATCAAGACCAATGACCATTATATGATAAAAATAAGAAAGAGCAACACTCTGCAAGAAAAAAGAAAGATGAAGATGACAAAAATACTCAGTAAACAAATAGGTTCGTGGGTAGTTATTTCTTTGGCGACATACTAGCAGTTGATTAGTACATATGCTTTGGGCAGATCCTTCAGTGAATGTGGGGCTCATGGTCTACACTCATCAAGATCCAGAAATAAAACAGAAACTACTGTTAGGGCCAAATTTGGAAATTTTAGTAAGTGTGAAACTCAGTGCAGTGAGGACACCTAATAAAGAGATACTCGTTACTCTACTCTCTCCTCTAAAATTACTCTATAATATTAAGTCAGAAGACTTGATGAGTGCACATCACTAGCGAATCTAACAAAGGTGGAAATCTTGGCCAGCAACACGAGGTAAACCTACTGAGTTGACAGTTACCCAACTCATCCATCTTGCAATCTTTTTGCGTGCCTGTGTTGGCAGGGAGTGGGGGAGGGTAGAAAAGTCAAGGTATAGTGTCTAATTTTAACTAGTGGATGCTTGTCATAGTTTTCTGTTCAGTTCTCTGGCAAGACTTGTGTTACTCATGATTCAGTCTTTGAAAATACCTGTCATACAACTTCGATTTTGCACTTAGATAAATCTGAAAAAATGATATGATTCAGATGAAACTGAAATAATACTATGCATTTATTAGAATAGGCAAAGTCTAGAATAGTGTAACACCAAGTGCTGCTGAGGATGTGGAGCAACAGAAACTCTCACTCGCTGGTGGAAATGCAAAAAGTTATAGTCACTTTGGAGACAGTTTGGGGATTTCTTACAAAACTAAACATATTCTTACCATAAGATCCAGCAATCATGGTCCTTGTTGTTTACCCAAAGGAGTTGAAAATGTATGTCTGCACGAAAACCTACATACAGATGTTGATAATTCATGTGAATTTATTCACAATCACCAAAATTTGGAAGCAACCAAGATGTCCTTCAGTAGGTGAGTGGATAAACAAACTGTGGTACGGTGGAACCTATATACAATGGAATATAATTCAGTGCTAAAAAGGCATGAGAAGACACAAAAGAAACTTCAGTACGTATTACTAAAAGAAGGAAGCTAATCTGGAAAGGCTATATGCTATATAATTCCAACTATATAGTATACTGGAAAAGGCAAACCTATAGAGAAAATAAAACAGGTTAGCCAGCAGTTAATGGGGAAAGAGTGACAGGTGGATGGAGTGCAGAAGATTTTTAGGGCATTAAATCTACTCTGTATGATACTATAATGGTTTATACATGACATTATACATTTGTCTAATGATGTAGAATATGCAGTTACAACAGTGAACCCTAATGCAGACTGTGGACTTTGGGTATTTACGGTGTGTCAAGTTGAGTTCGATGTGGAGCAACAGGAACTCACACTTGTTGTTGCTGGAAATGCAAAAAGTTATAGTTATTTGTAAGGACTATATGTAATAAATGTAGCACTCGTGGGGATGTTAAAAATGGAGAGGTTATGCATGAGTGGAGCAGTAATTTATATGGAAATCTCTGTACCTTCTACTCAATATTTGCTGTTAATCTAAAACTGTTCTATAACAGTTATTAAAGAAAATACAGATTTTCTGTTTTGTTTATTTCTGTGGTTTATTCACAAGTCTTTTAGTAAATAATAATTAATATATTTAGAAATACAGAGGTGAAAATCACTTATTTTATTAAAAGCAATCTTAGAGACTTTCAAACTTTAACAATTTAAAAATATAACCTTTATACAAAGATGTTTTTCACTGTATTCTAAAATATTGATAATACTAATCATTATAGAAAATTGCCATAATTCTATAGATTTTTATCTGATAATCAAGTGTACACAAAAATAGTTTATTGTTTAAATTATTTTTATGTATTATTTTGATTTAGAAGTTTCCATCTGGCTTGCAGATATAATACTAAATGATTGAATTTTCCAATGGCTAGTAATTTCTTTCTGCTCTTAAACACTCTCCTCATCTTTTACAATTGTCTAAAAATTTTCAAGGTAATTTCTCAATCAGTTTTCTAAATATTACTACAAAAAGGCATTAAATTAAGACAACGTTCCAAGCATGTATCCACGTTTTTGATACACGATGTTTATATTTTGCTTTTTTCCTTAAAGTCTTAGATGGTTTATAAAATCTAAATATTTTAATAAACATGAATGCACATAAATAATGCTTATACACATGCATATGCATATAGAAATTAGCAATACATTAAGAATATAAATAATTAGGATGAAATTTAGGACAAGGTTAAAATCTCATAAATTGGAATTATATGCTTAGGAGACCAGTAGAATTGTCACCTAGGAATGTGAATGACAATGTTCAGCAATGCAGCACTGCCCAAAAAGAAACGTGAGAAAAAAATAAACCCAGGGCTTGTGTCTACATATCAGCCTCTGTATGAGAAAGAGGTCTCAGAAATCCTTTAGATATCTATGTTCACTGGATAAAAATGTCTATGTGACCCAATGTATTAGGAAGTTCTTTGAAAATGATCCATTAAATTCATATATAAATTTGATAAAGACCATTTATATCTGCTTCCATTTTCAAAATTCATTCTTTTGGCACTATGTGAGCACAAAACAGTCTAGGAGACTTGACTAAAACGCAAGACTTTTGTCATAATTTGATAGATACATGAATTGTTTTTTAAAAGAACTTAAATTAGGAAAAAAAATCTAAGCTTTTTTTATGGGCCAGTTGGGTTAAGGTAGATTTTGTGACAGGAATAAATAGTGCCAACTCTCAATCAGTGGCTTCATTCACATGCACTACCATATACATGTATGTGAGTGTCTGCATGTATACACTTACTTAATGGTTACCACTGCAGCAGTTCTAGATACTCTTTAAAGTAATTGTTCTTTCTTATATGGCTCAGTAACCCAGGCTGCTTTCCTCTAATGTCTTATTCATCTCAGCGTGAGGACTTCTTTGTCAGCACAGCAGAAGAGATGAAAGAGAGTTCTCTCAATCTACCTACCGATCATTTTTATTTCCTTTCTTTCTTTTTCCCTTCTCTCTCTCTCTCTGTCTCTCTCGTTCTGTCTTCATTGTCATAACTTCCAACATAAAGTAGGGAATACTGGAAATGACAATAATTTCCTATTAAATATTACTGAACATAATTTTCTTTACTACCTAGAAAATATTAAAGTGGATCTGTTTATCATGATTGACTAAGAATACTATAGCTATTATTTTTCTATTTTAGTTTATATATAAAAGTCAGGCTCACAAAATGATTGGCTCAAATTTTATCACTAATCATTTACCATGGGAAACCTGTCCATATTTAGCTAAAAGTGTTAAGTTTACCATCTCTCAATTGTCTCTTATGAAATGCCTGAGTTAGTGAAGAACTGAAGGCTTTTTTTTTTTTTAGTTCTAGAACACAACATACACGTTGCTCTAAGACATGATGTTTGGATGAGTATTTCTCTTTTAGGTGCTATTTTTTTTTACTTCAACATTTATTTTAGGTTGAGAAAGTACAAGGGCAGGTTTGTTACATGGTTATACTTTGTGATGTTGAGGTTTCGAGTGTGATTGATCCACTCACCCAGGTAGTGAGGATCGCACTCATGGGTAGTTTTTCAACCCTTGCCCCCTCCCTTTCTTTCCCCTCTAGTAGCCACAAGTATCTATGGTTCCCATTTTTATGTCCACGTGTACTCAATGTTTAGCTCTTATTTATAAGTGAGAACATGAGGTATTTGTTTTCAACAAATATGTACTGACTGTTGACTATGTGCATGAACTAAAATAAATATTTTCATAGGTTGTCAGAGCAACATTCCATGGCATTAGAATCTGGAGACACATGATGGATCAGTTAATGACATTGGGATTTTATAAATGATTGTATTATATAGAATATATTATTTTTTCTTTTGCTAATTTTCCAGTGACTTACACTATGCCTAAAAATTCATTAATCAGTTGAAGGCTACCAAACACCATTTAAAACATAGATATACTACCAAATAATTAGGAGTATAAAACTTTAAAGTATTTATCACTACAAAAATTGAGTGTAATCCATGTTTGAGACAGTTACACAGTGATTTTAACCCCTATATCATGGGTATCTCAACAAAAAAGCACTTAATTTTTGTTCCTGGCAATATACACTATTCCTTTTTTCAACGGCAGTTTTTCCCTTCTGTTTTGTAGAGCATTTAAAAAATATGTGATTTGTTTCACCACTAATGGCACTTCTTACGTACTTACTTAAATTATTTTATTATTTTTAGTGAAATATATATAACATAAAATATGTCATTTTAGCTATTTTTACGTGTACAATTCAGTGGCATTAATTACATTCAAAGTGTTGTAAAACCATCATCTCTATCTCAAAACTTTCCCAGAACCCAAGCAGAAACTCTGTACCCATTAGGCAATAATTCCCCATTTACCCTTTACTCCAGCCCATTGTCACATTTAATCAACTGTATCTATAATTTTGTCTACTCCAGATATTTCATACAAGTATGAGTATGTAATGCTTATCAATTTGTGTATGGCTTATTTTACTTAACATGATGTTTTCAAGGATATATTTAATATTCTTTTTTATTTTCTAACAACACTAAAAAAAAGTTAAAACAAAATGAGGAAATATTTCTCTTTCTGTTGGTCAAGGGTTTTAAGGAGTAGGGCATCCAAAAATGTATCTCACCACAATCAGAAGAAAAAGAAATAATAAAAATTTTAACGAAGAAGTGTTATTCATGGGCAGAGACAGTATTAAATGTTATTCTAATGCAACATCATATTTAGTAGCCATTTAATCTGGTAATATATTCTCCTTGAAATAACATATTAAATAAGTGATTATGTGACCACAGCATTGAAATTTCTGAACCGCGAATGTCTTAACAAAGATAAATGCATCTACTGTGATACCTAGGTTTCCCGAAGTGCTTTCTGAGGAGATAGTTTTTCTTTTACGTTTGTAGTGATTAAATTTTTCTATGAAGCATGAAATATAATTACATGAGATTAGATAGCATTACCTTCATGTGTGATAATTACCAATAAAATTAAAAATTTTCTTCCAAAAGTATCTACAGTGTTTAATATTAGCTTTCCTTTTTGCAGAACGGAAAAGAGTTAAGGTTTGTCATTCAGATCAAATGATAGAAAACAATTTTAAAATCTCATTTTATTGCTTTTTAATTTTACTTTTTTACTAAAAAAAAAAATTACCTGTTAGATGCTGTGTTTAACTTCTAATAATTAAAATTATTAATATTTAAAATCCCTAGCTGAAGCTCTGCTAAAATGTTATCTGTCCTAATGAATATGTACAAAATAAATTACAGGATTATTTTGGGATAGTACTTTTTTTTTTTTTTTTTTTTTTTTTTTTTTTTTTTTTTTTTGAGACAGAGCCTCGCTCACCCAGGTTGGAGTGCAGTTGCCTGATCTCGGCTCCCTGTAAGCTCTGCCTCCCAGGTTCACGCCATTCTCCTGCCTCAGCCTCCGGAGTGGCTGGGATTACAGCCGATTGCCACCACGCCGGGCTAATTTTTTATATTTTTAGTAGAGACAGGATTTCACTGTGTTAATCAGGATGGTCTCGATCTCACCTCGTGATCCGCCCACCTCAACATCCCAAAGTGCTGGGATTACAGGCGTGAGCCTGGGCTTTTTTGAAATTGAATACTGTTTTACAGTTGTCTACGTTGTCAAATTCAGTGTGCATAGTGGCAAACTGTATATTTTAACGAGTAAATCCAGAGGGTGAATGGCTGTTGTGGACAGCAAATACATTGGAAAGTTTTAGGAAACAAAGAGCAATTTAGTGATTGTCAATTGTCTTTATATTCTTCATAATTAAATATTTTACTGTACGTATTAGAATTCTAATAACAAACTGCTTCTATGTGGATCCTTGCTTCACCATCTATGTGAAAAAGAGTGGAAAAAATTATCTTTATTCTCACCTCGACTACAAGCCTTTAACACTTGACAACTGGGTCATGGTAATCATTTGCTAAACACCCTTTTTCTCTGTTATCTCCAATTTATCCATTCTCTGTTTATATCCTTGATCATGTGACATTATTGATTAAAATGCATCATTAGAAATGGGTTCCTGAAGTCCTCTTTACCATGCCATATAATTAGAGAGCAGGCACCTTCCACAAGCAAGTGAAGATTGCTGACTGGAATCAAATACCTGAGTAGAGGGCTGGGCTGCTGTAATCAGAATAAAGAATTTAAGTCATACTTATATGGTGAACATTCACCCTTCTTTCCTCATTTAAGTCTGGGGTTGGGCTGATGGTGGTGGCTCATACCTTTAATCTCAGTGTGTCTGGAATTGGTGGGATTTTGGTCTCACTGACTTGATGAATGAAGCCGCGGACCCTTGCGGTGAGCGTTACAGTTCTCAAAGAAAGTGTATCCGGAGTCTGTTCCTTCAGATTTTCAGATGTGTCCGCAGTTTCTTTCTTCTGGTGGGTTCATGGTCTGGCTGGCTTCAGGAGTGAAGCTGCATACCTTCAAGGTGAGTGTTACAGCTCATAAAGGCACTGGCACCCAAAGTATGAGCAGCAACAAGATTTATGGCAGAGGGCAAAAGCACAGGACTCCTACTACCTGGAATGTGACGCCAGCAAGTTACCACTGCTGGCTCTGGCAGCCTGCTTTTATTCACTTATCTGACCCCACCCATATCCTGCTGATTGGTTCATTTTACAGAGAGCTGATTGGTCCATTTTTATAGAGTGCTGATTGGTGCGATTATAATCCTTTAGCTAGACACAGAGTGCTAGACAGAAAAGTTCTCCAAGTCTCCACTAGGTTAGCTAGATACAGAGTACTGATTGGTGTATTTACAAACTTTGAACTAGACACAGAGTACTGATTGGTGCATCCACAATCCTTTAGCCAGACATAAAGTTTCTCCAAGTCCCCACTAGATCCACGAGCCCAGCTGTCTTCACCCAGTGGATCCTGCACCAGAGCGGCAGGGGGAGCTGCCTGCCAGTCCCGCCGCGGGCCCGCACTCCTCAGTCCTTGGGCGGTCTATGGGACCAGGCACCGCGGAGCAGGGAGCGACGCTTGTCAGGGAGGTTTGGGCCCTGCAGAAGCCCACGGTGGGGGGCCGGGGGAAGGGAGCAGGGGTTCTGAGCTCTCACCCGCGGAGGCAGCTGAGGCCCTGCGAGAATTGGAACGCAGCGTCGGCGGGCCTACACTGCTGGGGGACTCAGCGAATCCTCTGCAGCTGCAGGCCCCGGTGCTAAGCCCTTTCCTGCCCCGGCTCGCGCCGGTAGGCGACTTGGAGTGCAGGGCCCGCCCAGTCCACGCCCACCCGGAACTCGCGCTGTCCCGCGAGGGCCGCGCAGCCCCAGTTCCCGCCCGCGCGTCTGCCTCTACTCGTCCCCACAAGCAGAGCAAGCCGGCTCAGGCCTGGCCAACCCAGAGAGGAGCTCCCACAGTGCAGCGGCGGGCCGAAGGGCTCCTTAAGCGTGGCCAGAGAGGAACCCCAGGCGGGAGAGCAATCGAGGGCCACCAGCACGTTGTCACCTCTCACCAGCACTTTGGGAGGCCAAGGTTAGAGGATTGCTTGAGCCCGGGAGTTTGAGACCAGCCTGGGCAACAGGGTGAAACCCCATTTCTACCAAAAAAAAAAAAAAAAAAAAAAAAAAAAAGTGTGGTGGTGTCCATTTGTAGATCCAGCTGCTTGGGAGGCTGAGGCAGGAGGATTCCTTGAGCCAGGGAGGTCAAGGCTGCAGTGAGCCATGATTATTCCACTGCACTTCAGCCTGGATGGCAGATCAGGACTCTGTCTCGTTTTAAAAAATACAAATACTAAACAAATAAATAAATCAAATCTGAGACCAGGCACAGTGGTTCAGCCTGTAATTCCAGCACTTTGAGAGACCAGGGCAGGCGGATCGCTTGAGCTCAGGAGTTAAAGACTAGCCTGGACAACACAGCAAAACCCTGTCTAAAATAAAATAAAATAAAAATCTGAGGGTGATGTTTATATCTGCTAGTCTATAGATCACATTATTCCTTTTCGAGAAGTTAAGGAGCACAAAAAGAAGAGCAAAAATCTAATATTTCCGGTAGCTGTAGTTTCCCTCCAAAGCTCACACAGGAAATAATCATATATAGGAGTTCACCATTTCAAAAATTCTTTTTCCCATTAGAGTTATAGATTCTAATTGCCTTTTCTTCGTCTGTCCTACACTTAAATATAAGTGAACAACATAGTTTAGTTTAACTTAATAGCTGAGAACATGAAAAACTGAGACTGAAACAGTAAGATTAAATGGAAGTTGGAGGATACAATGATAGTCCATGAAAAAAAGGTTTTAAAAACATATTATTCACATACTCAGAGTCTTCCCAGTTAAATGAAGCTATTATGTTTATGATAATGCATAATGCTATGAAACAAGACATCTTGAGAACAACATTATACTCTTTAGTAGAAACTGTTGTTTACACTTTCTCCTGGGCAACAGAACTCAATTTACACTGCAATTAGAATTAAAAAGAACGTTTTCCAGTGTTATGTAGACAAGTGTGCCCATGTGAATAAAGAGAAGCCATTCACTAAGAATTAAATAGAAATATGAAATATGGCACTGCAGGTCCTTGATGTCATAATGAAACTTTCATATCCGTCCTGGACTCCTTAACTTCTTAGTTAAATTTTGTTAGAATTACATAAATTCTGTTTTGCTTAAGCCACATGTATTCTGGAATATTAGATTACATACAGCAACATCTATCTTTAACCAATATATAGAATAAATAGAAGATAAAGTTTGAGAAACTTCATGAATAGAAAAGTGAAAAAAATAACAGTTGAAAAATACAATAAAAAAATAGAGCTAAGATCAGAAAAAAATAATATTTGATTAAATAATTACACAAAATTAAAGAAACAAAAAGGGAATATTATCAAAGGTTAATTTTTTAAAATTCACAGAAATAAAAGAGAAATGGTTAGATTGCAATGCACTACTAAATGCCAAGTGAATGCATAATATATGACCACAGCAAAGATGATAATCATGAAATTTCAGAATATGGAAATAACAAAGAAGATTCTAAAAGTTTTCTGAGAATGGGAGTTGGAGGAGTAGAGACAGTACTGAGAGAGACACATGTGTAAAGAAATTCACCCTGAAATAATTGAAAATCACTATAGCATCTACTGATTCAGCATCCAGAAACTAGGAGACATTCTGATCGTATCTGCAAAAAAGAATGATTTCCAACAAAATGTTCATATACAAAATATAAATGCCCATATGCCATGCATGACCGCTGTTCTTCTGACTCTCATTCTATGTTTGTTATAATTTTCATAGAGGATTTACTTCCCTAAACAAGAGAATAAAACAAAAATGGTAAAACATGAGATGTGTAACTGGGCGAGCAGTATGTGAGAGCCTATGGCATGGGAGAAAGAAGCTTTAGAATAAATTATCCTCTAAAGGAAACACATAAGGATAAATAATGAATAACTGATATTTTAAAATTTATTGAGGAGAGACATAACCTTGTGACAGTGACTTTAGGAATGAATTTGTAAGATAGAAAATTTAGGATTTCACAACAACAAAGACAATTGCATTTTTCAAAGAAAAACAAAATATTAAATATAAGAAAATATAAAGATAGTATGTCTTCTAGGGTATCTGTGAAGAATGGTTATGTAAGTACAGTATTTGACTAATAAATGGTGTTCCAATAAAAACAGTAAAATAAAGCTTACGCGGGAATACCTCTGGAAGCCAGGAGTTGAGACCAGCTGGGTCAACACGATAAGACCCTGTATCTATAGAAAAATATAGTGTTGATAGTCCCAGTGACTTGGGAGGCTGAGGTGAGAGGATCACTTGAATCTAGAAGTTAGAGGCTGCAGTGAGCTATGGTCAAACCACTGCACTCCAGCCTCAGTGACAGTGTGAGACTCTAAATGTGTACGTGTATATATACAAACACACGCATACATACACAAAAATCTGTGACTAACGAACATTCTTGAGTTTGCAAGATAACAGATAAGTATATAAACAACTGGATGACACACTGATTTTTTCTCCTTTGGTGAGATTAAGAAAACTGGCTGAAATGGGTTGGAACTAATAGGGCCAAGCAGAGTTTGCACAGAACAAGCTTGCTGACGCCACAACTCAAATTTCCCTCACATGTTTCATCCTAATTATCCCCGAATTTTCACATGTGATGGTGACGGTGGCCTGTCTGATTCAGTCACTGTGAGGATGCCAGCTGCAGCTGGGAGGCACAGCTGGTACTGCATGCTTCGTGGAACCAAAGGAGCCAGGAACAGGTAATCCCAGTGGGAGGCCCGTGTCCTACTGAGTTGGTGGGGTTGGAGCCTGTGCTCCTAGGCACAGCTGCAGTCATCCAGCCACGGCTCCAGAACTGGGCATCCCTGTGCTATTGGGGAATGTGGTCCCAGGAGCCCCCCTAGCCCTGCAGGCTAGGAAATGCCTGCTCCCTGGCTTCTCACTCCCAGTTTCTGCTCCAATGCAGAGCAAAGTTGTGGCTGAATCCGGGAGCTGTTGCAAACTGTCTGGGTGTGCTTGCACTTGGGGCAATGCTGACATACCAGCCCCCTGCTGCCTTGGTCCCCTCCAGACTTTGGGCAGTGACAAGCATGGGAAGGAGGCCAGGGGGCTGAAGGTGACTTGATGCAAGACTGCAGGTGCCGTTTGATGTGGATAGCCTGGGTGCCGTAGAAGGGATGTTGATAGTAGCAGGAGGCAGATAGGTTCCTGAGTGGGAAGGAGTGGGTCCCCAGTGAAATGCCACCTTCAAGTCAGGGAGAGCCTAAGCCTGGGGGCTGGGCTCCCATTTGCAGGTAGAGTTCGCAACCCAGAGTCAGAACTTTCTTAATGCCTTTTGGCCAACTGGATGGTGATTTTTTTCCAGGCCCTTCCATAGCCTCCCATGAACCAATCAACATGTACTTTCTCCTTTCTGAGTCCATACAAACCCCAGACTCAGAGACCTGCCTGCAGATAGGAGGTACCCACTTTGAGTCTCCTTTCCACTGAGAACTGTTGTGTCACCCTATAAAGCTCCTCTCCACCTTGCTTACCCTTCAGTTGTCCGCATAACCTCATTCTTCCTGGACATAGAACAAGAACTTAGGACCCACCAAATGGCAGCAGCAAAAGGAGCTGTAACATTCCCGACTGGCTCTCAGAGCTGCAGGTTTTGATAGCTCCCGTACTGTGGGAGTGAAGAATGGTGACCCTTCTGGGGATCCAGGCCTTGGGATTCCCGAGCCAGAGCTGCTATAATGCTATAGCCCTCCTGCCTTCTGCTGGCACCAGGCAACTACCACACACGATGGGAAGCAGTAGTGGGGCTGGGTCAACCCAGGAGTTGTGGGCTGGAGCGGGCCAGTGGGACTGAAAGAACGGTAACATAAACGGGCTGAAACACGCCCTCTGAAACAAGTGGGTAACGAGAAGGAGAAAAGAACTGTGGCCCTTCTGGAAGCCCAGACATTGGGGCTCCCCAAGCCGGGGCTGTGACACCCTCGTTGGGGCTCTGGGTTCCTGGCATCTCCAAGCTTTCAAGCTCGACCGCACTCCCCTCGTCCAGAAGCTGATGCCTGCAGCAGATGCCACTTGTGGTATGTTGGTCCAGCTGTAGCTTTGCATGGAGCCAGCACCTGTGCCGACACCTGGAGCTGCCCACCCCACCACAGCAGCTGGTGTTCCTGGCTGTGCAGTGGCCAGACCCTGCACTTGCTGACTCACACACCCCTCACTGTTCTGTGCCTGGCTTATCCTTGGCCGGCATGGGGTCTGAGCTGGTAGTGTGAGCTGAGAGCAGCCTGGTGGGCCAAGTGGGCAGAACAAGCCCAGTGGGCATGAGCAAAACTCAAGCAGAGGTGCCGCCAACCACAGAGGTTTCTGGCTGGCAAAGCGACACCTGAAGGATCCTGACACTTGCAATCTATGAGATAGCACAAAGAGATAACTGCACACGCTGGACCACTTTGCAGACCACCCCTCTTCTTCCACCAACCACCTAGCAATCCCAGAAGTCATCCTCTAAATATATTCTAATAAGATTACTGCCTTAACACCAGCCCGGGGAGACACATTTAAGCCGTACCCCGGTCACCCCAAGTCTTGCAATAAAAATCTATTCTTCTCCTGGCGTTATAGTATTTGCCTCTAGTACATCAGCAGGCGAGCCCCTCTTGCTTGGTAACAATAGTATGTCTTCTGGTTTCTCTGTGGAAAATGATCATATAAGTAGAGGACTTGAGAACTACCTGGTGTTCCAACCAAAACAACAACATATATGATTGAAGGTTATGGAGTTAAAGGAAGCATGCATATTTATTTTGCATGGAGATGTAAAAGTGAATGGTAAAAACAAGTGACATTATTTTTTAAAGATTTTATTGAATGTATACATATACTTGTTTTCTAATACATGAAATTTTAAAAAACATCAAAAATATAAATATTCCAAAAGAATAAATCCTAAGTGTTATGGGATAATATAATAGGCTCCATTATTATCTGAAGGTTCCTGAAAAAAATTTCCCTAGGCAAAACATATTCATAATAAATGGGTATTAGCCATGAAAAGAGAAAATGTCTAATAGAGATGTCTATGAAAAGGCCAAGGGATGAGACTGAAAAGAATATGGTAGAGCATAAAGTTAGGAGAAATTTCACAAGAAAGAGAGAGAAAAATGGAGGGGTAGAGTCGAGGAGGGTGGGTGGAAAGAAAAGATATTTGCTAAACTAATAAGAAAGCCAAAGAGGCATCAACTATAAGAATCAGAAATTATATGTAAATATATACATATATCAGTGTAGCGGGCTTATTCTTTTTTTATTTCCAAGTTGAGACAAATATTTCCCAGAATTGACCTTTTAACTGAATTAGGTAGTGTGGACCAGTTTGCCTGGGAAAATTTGGGTTTATGTGTGGTATCCCAGCATAATGGTTATTAGTGCGCATTGTCAGTTTCAGAATGTCACAATTTGGATAAGTTAGATTCCACCTACTTTGAGTCCTCAGACACTGGGAAGCCTTAAAAGGAGCCATAGATCTTATTTTATTCTACTATGTAGTCAGAAAGCTCAGTCTTCGGATTTCCCAGGTAGATCTCATTGCCTCCCAAAATATGCTTTTAATACATTTGAACACATGTAAAAAGAATGTGCTGTGTGGATATATATGGTATAAGTTTTAAGTTACAACAACAACTACAGTTAGAAGAGTATACTCAGAAAAAGTAAGTCATTGAGCGTAGGAGGGATCAATTGAATACAGAGTCCACCTTCTGTGGACTCTGAGAAGTTTTATATTCTTTAGAGAGCTATTGAGCTGTTTTTGATTATGCAAATACAAAAGTATGTGTTAAATACAAATGAGCTGGTATTACTTTCCTATATTTTGATCTTTTCTTTGACAACCCAAGAGAAGTCAAGGAAGTCCCAACTTCCTGACGTGGCATTATGAGTAGTGAAACATTTTGTATGAAACAGCTAAATACACTCTAATTTTGTTCTAGATGATGACAACATCGGAAAGGTAAAGAATGGAACTGGTTATTACAGATATTACACCAGAATGCTAACAATATTTATAAAAATATCCTACTATCTTCCTTTGTTCTATGTAGTTTAATACAACAAATAAATGCAGGAATATACGAGTTATTTTGACATACTGATTTTGAGTAACTCTACCAATACATTTTTCACCCTACAGTAAATAAGTATTTTGACATATTTTAACACAAGTCTATCAGCTGTTTAAAATTTTCTATTACCTCTCTTCAGAATAGGAATGCTAAAGAAATAATAGCGAAATAACTAGTTTTGGAGCCCTTAAGTAGACTTACTAAATATTTAACAAATGCAGTAGTTTGCAAAGCAAAGTGCTTCTCAGGCCCAGGCACTTGAGTGAATGAAAGTCTTATATTTGGAATTTTTAAAATGTGGCTTTGCATCTAAAAGATCAAAACTAGAGCATTTATAGCATACACACCTTATCCTATGTCATAGATGGCAGATCAATATGCAAGAATTTAAGAAATCAAGAATCTGTAGTTTCACTCTATAAGGGAAGAATACAAAATTGGACCAGCTTGGATAAATGAAATTTCAAACAGGTATGTCAAAGTTTTGATACAGGTAAAATTCTGAGAAGGGGCCCAACACAGCATATTTGATCCAAATCTGGGTGAGGGTGGGTTTCCTAATTGCTTTGTCTGAAGTGAATCTTGGACAGCTATGATCTTTGTAGGGAATCTCTGTATTCCTCCTGGTACCCATGTAGCTAGTGCTAAAGGAAGTATCTATGGTATTACACCAAAAGGAACCTTCACAGAGGTCTGTTCCCTAATCTGCCACAAGGAAAGTAGCCAGGGTTATTCAAGCCTACTTGAGAGGGTTTCGGAAGTGGCTGAGAGAAGAAAAGCTGGAAGAGAACTAGCTTGAGCTTGGAGCAGACTGACCACAGGGTGTACAGACTGACGCCTGAGAGAGGAACAGGGCCACCAGTATAACAGATAAGAAAGCATCAGAGACCATTGTCCAGCTCTGTGCAGGAGAAGCAACCCCTCAACAGAGGCCAGCAAAAATAGATAACAGCATGTGTAGGAAAGCAAGGGAGAAGGCAAACCTGCCAGGAAAATAGATTATTCTACAGGAAATTTCTTATCTGTACCACCCACAAAGAGTGAGTTTTAACTTGAAATGATTGAATTGCTTCTAAATAGTGACATTGACTTTTCTGCCATCAATGATGTGTTTGGTTATATCAGGAGTGAGGATTGTTAAATGTATGCAAGTTTGTTAAAGCCGTATTTTCTCTAGATGCTAAATTATTTATGTATCATAATGGAGGAAAAAAGTGTTTTTTTTTTTTGCAATTTTTTCAGATCTCTTGAAGTTGTCAGCAAATGCAATATATTGATGCCACTGGTACTTACTAACTTATTATATATATTTTTCATCATCTTTTCTGATGTCTAATTCTAATACCTACAGAGTAATTTTTTGTTAGATGTCTTTCTGATATTTATTTCAATCAAGACGACAAATGAATTCCAAGGTTTTCCCTTGCCTTGTAGAAAAAAAAATACCCCTGAAAAATACGAGTTATTTTGTCATGCTAGGAGACCACAATCAATGCCATTTAAAAAATATTAAAATACAATTGTCTCAAAAATATAAAAGCATATCTTTAAAAACTTTTTTGAGACAATTGTAAAATAATAAAATGGTCAAAAACATTACTAGGAGCCATTTCTATGAAATGCTGTACATCATCAAGTAGGTCCTTAGGGTATGTCTGATGCTGTAGGAGCTTGTGTGTTTTATATTGGTTTGCTCTACTTTGGAACTCCATAGAGATATAACTTAACTTGCAGGGAAAAAAAAATGGTGAGGTATTTTTTATTGTTGTTGTTGAAGTAATACAAATGGTTTCTGCCATACTGAATTGTCTTTAAACTGGTTTTAACATCTTACTGGCATCATCGGTTACTTAGCTAAACAGTGTCTTCAACATATGTTCATTTTATATTGTCTGAAAATAATGTTTTAACTTGTTTTAAAATTATACTTCAATGCATTGGAATACTATCAGGTAAAAAAAAGACACTGCTTTTCGTGGGAGCAAATATGACCCAAAATAAAATTAATTGGCACTATTAACTATCTATTTACCATGGGGAAAGCCGAGGTTTGCAATCATCCTAACTTTTAAGTCCAAGACATGAGCTTAGTTAGAGTTCAGTCCACACAATTTTATTTTATTTTATTTTATTTTATTTTTTAGGTAGGAACAAAAGTTAATAAGCAAAAAAATAAAACTCTTCACAGTAAAGAGGGGGTCTGTGAGGGTTTCCGACTGTAAGGTTGGGTCTGTTTTTTTTTTTCTTTTTTTAAAATGATACTTTAAGTTCTAGGGTACATGTGCAGAACGTGCAGATTTGTTACATAGGTATACACATGCCATGGTGGTTTGCTGCACCCATTAACCCGTCATCTACCTTAGATGTTTCTCCTAATAGTATCCCTCTCCTAGCCCCCCACTGTCCCCAACAAGCCCCAGTGTGTGATGTTCTCCTCCATGCACCCATGTGTTCTCATTGTTCAACTCCCACTTATGAGTGAGAACATGCGGTGTTTGGTTTTTTTGTTCTTGTGTTTTCTGACAGTGATAGTTTCCAGCTTCATCCATTTTGGTCTAAAATGTTGTGTCACTAAGAACTTGTTTTTAGTTCTAGGTTGTTCTTTTTTGGCCTCAATATCACCGTTAAAATAAATGGTTTGACAGTTTACATCTTATGCTTGTAACAGTATGAATAGATAAATCCTGCCCTTACTTCCAGAAGAATGAGTTGGAATATGTGCAAAAACATAAAATTGAATTGAACAGGATTTATTTTTCTATTGTTAGAAATATTAAAGATTTCATTAATAGTTCAAAAAACTTTAAAATTACTTTAATTCAAAATTTAAAACTGTAATTACTATCACTATAAAATATATATGTATACATGCATATATAATGTACATATATTTACATTATGTATATATACATATGTATGTTTTTATATATATATATATTGCTTTTAACAAAAGAAGAGAAATTTAGTTTATAAAATACTCACCAATTCATCAGTTGTTACAATTGTATTCATAGGCAGTAGGGAGAAGGAAATAACTTTAAAAATTTATTTAACTTTGGTCTTAATAAAATATGTAATGGCATAAAATAAGCTAATTCTTCAGCTTTATATCTGAACTATTCGTAATTTTTGAAATCATGTTCTTTCCTCTGATTTTATGTATGCTGTAATATATTTCCGCATACCCATTTTTCCAATTAAAATGTATATTCATATTTGAATTAGAAGTCACTTTTCATTTGATTCTCCCAAATAACTCTAAAAAAGTCACTTCCTTGTTAATGACAATTCAGTCTTATATACATGTTTAATGCTTTGTCTTTTCATACAATACTGCATTCTTGCTTTTACCAACCGAAGTATGAATTCCTTGAGGGTAGGAATTGTCTTACTTATATTTATTGCTTACACATTGCCAGGTAAATAGTTGAGAGTAATTAATGTTTACCATAAATTTCTCCTGCAGATTAATATTAATAATCTTGAGGAATTTGTTTTTTCCTTGCTTTTTTTTTTATTTTTACTTTCTTCTGTTTTCATGCTTTTTTTTAAATATCATCTTTTTTACCTAGTAAGTAAATAAGTAATTTTTAAATGATAATATTTAGATTTCCATAGAAAAATAATGAGTATTTGGAAATGCTCTGCTCCAGAAATCAAAAAGCAAGCTGGAAAAATCAGAGTTCAGTTAGCCTTAGTTTGGTGCATTTATTATTGATGTGGATGGTCAGGAAAGATTTGAGGCATCTGAAGGTATTGACATTGAATGGTGGTGTCTGAAAAGAATTAGGCGATGAGAAGAGAGCTTTAAACAGTAAGATTTCTGGCAAGGCTAAAGCTAAGACATTATTTAAAAAAGCAGCAGGAATTTAAGAAATATCAGCAGATAAGACAGGCTTTTGTATAGATTCAAGAGAAAGGAAACTCACCTCATCAGATAACTTTAGTCAAGGTTTGAATATTCATCTAAGACTGAGGGAAGAGAAAGTCTGGAGTCAATAATTTAAGAGAAGTAAGAAAACTCCTAAGTTTATACATTTTTCAGCAATTATTTAATTGATAATTGTTGCTTTAATTTAGTTCCTTATCTGCCCTATTGTTTTAATATGGTTTATTCCATCAAAATTTAAGTGAAGAGTTGGTTCTCATTTTAGTGATGTTGGGAGTTTGTGTTTCTGAGGTGATTAGGTTGGTAAGAGAGATTAATGCCTGCTTTTCTTGTAGGAGTAAATTCTCACTCTCGAGGGATTGATTTAGTTACTAGGAGAGACATTATTTTTAATAAATTAAGGCTGCCTCTCTTATTTATTTATTTATTTATTTATTTTTTGTTTTCCTACATTCCCAGGTTCCCTTCTGTTTCTGTACCTTGTTTTAAGGCAGCATGAGGCCTTCACCAGCAGTTCTCAGATTCGGACACTCCATCTTGAACTTCCCAGCCTGCAAAATGGTAAGCTCAATAAACTTATTTTCTTTATCAATTACCCAGTCTCAGGTATTCTGGTACAGCAACAAAATATGGACCCAGATACTTAGTCAGCTTGTCCCCGAGGCAGCTTTGAGAGCTTAAGACAGTTCTTAAGTCGTTGAAAACCATACTGGAGCTAAGCACTGTTTGTTGTAGGCATGTGGTTTGCGGGATGGTTTCTCTATAGTGTCAATGAATAATTGACAGAATAATAATTCTGTGTAATTGAAAGGGTCTTATTAATATGATAAGCATGCTACAAAAGATAAACAAAGCAACTTTGGGTACAGTGCATAGTCTGTCAAGATCCTGGCTCTGCAACTCATCCTCTCGGTAGTAATGTGAAAGGTAACCTCAACTTTAGTTTCTTCATTGGTATAGCGAGCAATACAATATATTCTATCTCACAGGAGTTTTATAATATTAAATAAGCTGATGTATGAAAATTCTATAGACATAGCAGTTATTTCAAAACTGGTAATTATTCTCTAAATTTACACGGTGTACATATGTGCTTGACTTTTTGCTGCCGCCTATTATATTAATTATGTTTTTAGTAACAGCAGAGATAACTAGCAACATAAGCTGTTGTGGAAGATTTCGCAGCAATGATTTTTAATTAGAAATTTATCATGTAATTTGCTTTGGCCAATGGGCAACAGCAAACATGGAGCAAGAATAGACTTGTTAAAGTGCTTGCACATTGGAACTTGCCTTCTCTTGTTGCTCTGTGAACTCTGAAAGTGCCCTGAGAACTAGCCTAGGCTAGCATGATGAATGAAAACAAAGAAGTGGACCAGTAATTTTCATCTTCCAGGATAACGGGTGTCCAGCAACCAGGCATATGAGGTGAGGTCACCTGGGACCAGCAAACCTCCAGCCAACCTGGCAACTGACTGCATAAACATAAATAATCCCAGCTGAGCCTAACCCAGATGAAAAGAATCAGTAATATGAGTCCAGACCAGTGCTGACCTGCAAAATTATGATGCAGATGGATTATTGTTCCTTTGAGCCACTAAATTTGGTTGACTTGTTACATAGGAACAGATAACTGATGTATCTCCCAACATTTTTTAAAAAGTTACGTTTGTTCATGTCCTTTGTAGGGACATGGATGAAGCTGGAAACCATCACTCTGAGCAAACTATCTCAAGGACAGAAAATCAAACACCGCATGTTCTCACTCATAGGTGGGAATTGAACAATGAGAACACTTGGACACAGGGTGGGGAACATCACACACTAGGGCCTGTCATGGGGTGGGGGCAGGAGAGGAGGGATAGCATTAGGATATATACCTAATGTAAATGATGAGTTAATGGGTGCAGCACACCAGCATGACACATGTAATTATATGTAACAAACCTGCATGTTGTGCACATGTACCCTAGAACTTAAAAGTATAATAATAATAAAGAAATTCATTTATTGACTGGCTGAAGACAAAAATGTATAGAAAATAAAGAAAAAATGAGAATAGAGATTAAGGAAAGACTGTGAGGGAGGGGGAAAAGATGAATGAGAAGAAAGATTTATCTCCTGGTTTCTCAATATTTTCTTAAGAATAATCAGAAGAACACATATTTGCTATCACTTTCAACTTGCTCACTGGATAAATTAGCATTCCAATACAGAAATGCCAAATGCATTAATTTAGGGCAATAGAGATGATAGCTAGGGGAGAGAAAACTCTCAAAGAACACCTTGGAAAGGACTTGTGTTAAATACATCAGGAATGTGATTTAACATTTAAGAGCATTTTACTATCATTCATTAGCGTAGATAACCTACCTCATTCATCTAGGAACTCATTGGCAAAATTGAATGTCATGGTAATAATAGAAAGAGCAGTATGCCAATTGGTGCACCATTAATCTGGAAGAGAGCAGGGAAATTTAAATAGGAAAGATGATCTGTACTGCCACACTAGCATATACATATTTCTGGATTAATATTAGATATATTTCAACCTTCCCTAGGGTAATTTGGCATTATAGAAGGACAAAAAGGGAAACTCACATGGCTTCACTGTATGTTTTGTAAGCAATTGATTATCCAGTCTCTACAGTGAAAAAAATACGCTTTCTGGCTTTAAAATATAATCTTGTACTTGATGCAATGTGCCTTGGCAGACTAAAAGAGAGACTGAGAATGACATTTAGTTTGCGGTAAAATGAAATATTTTAAACACAGAAATTGTGCATTTCAATGGTGGCTTTTCTCTTGGAATAATGAGAAATTATGGATGAAGATCAGTCACAATTGCTGCATGTGGCTGTTGTCTCTCACTGTCCCAGTCTCATTTTGAAAAAAATTAAAAAGTTCAAAATTTTAGAAATGTGAGCATATGTTGAACAAATTATGACAAACTAATACATAACTTTTAAACAAATATGAGAGAATTTCTATTACTAAAATTGTATCAATTTTTAAAATGATTACTTCAAAAACTACATATTTTAATCATGTTGCTGTTATTTATAGAATATATTGTCTAGAATTGCTTTTAGAACCCCAAGTTCAAGTTCTGCATTGTTTGCCAGTTATTTATAAAAATAAAGCTTCTATGCTACATACTGTCATATAAATAAACATGTACCATCTTATTGGTTGAGCTAATGGTCAAAACAACTTTGCAAGTACCTCCTACCATGCATTAAAGAAGCTCTTCAGTTAATGACAATACCTGAGAGTTTACTCTTTAGGATTCTTTTTTTTCTGTAGTAAGAAGTAATAGTAACACTGCATATCCATGATCACTATTCATCAATGTCCAATTCCCCCAATAAAAAGCACTGATAGTGATAACCATTCTCCAACAATGAGCTATCACCTAGATTCTCCCGTTTCAACTTGGATCCTTTGTCTTTTGACCACAAATTCTCATGATGGCTTTCCTTCTATTTGACACATTTGCTGCACTTTACCAACTTCACAAAATACACAGGGGAGGAGGTGAAAATAAATTTCCTGCCACCACTTTTGGAGATGAAGTAGAAGGAGCATGATTTTCAAAGTCAAACTTACATTCAAATCTTCTGTTAGCCACCTTCTTCACCATCTCATACCTGCTTTGAAATGCTGGTGTGAGGGTTATAAGTAGTGTCTTTAATTTGCATGAAAATTTGTGACCAAGTGACTTCATAACTTTCTAATCTCCAACAAAAAGAACCAAAGATGATAAACAAAATAAGCATTAAAATGCATGATATAGAAAAGAATGATCCACAAATCATAATGGAAAAACAAATATTGATATTGTTAACAATTTTACCTTATTTACTGGCTTCAATCAAGTGGCTAGTACTCTAGAAGAATGAAGAGTAGCAGTCAGGGAAAAAAAAGTATTATTTCTACTCCATTCTTTCTGCTTTAAGGTGGCATCTCTGGCAGTGGCTGCATCTCCTCCAGCGTTCCAGCTACATCCAGGCCAAATAGCTCCTGCCTTGATAGCTACAGGACTCCGAAAACACCAACACTTCTGTGTCTCTGTCTAGTCCTAGAGGAGGTAGAACCTTTCTGCTGTTGCTGGTTCTGGGTTGCCTCACCATCCCGCTTGCTCCTCCTAGTCTGTCTCCTTATAAATAGTTCTCATATTATATTCCCTACATTGAACTCTGGCGTGGGTTCTGCTTTCTTGAGCAAACTCTGGATAGCACAATTACAACGCAGTGTTATTGGCACAGGAATAGACAGTTTGGCAGAAAAAGACCACATATACATAAACATTTGTGACAGAGTCAGAATTGTAAGTCAGTCAGAAAAATCTCAACTGTATAATAAATTCCTTTGGGAATAATTAATTTATCACATTCAGAAAGTATGAAATTAGTTTTTTATCTCACAGTATGCATCGAGATTTTCTAAAATATAAAAGACAGAAAAGTGAAATACAATGTCAATATATTAAATGAAAAATATAGAAATAGACATGTATACACTATATTTAGAAAGGAATTCAGTAAGTGAAAAAATAGAAGATTGATAAAATTCTAATGTTAACATTTTATTATGACAAAATACACAAAAGAAGTTTTAAAATAAAAGAAAATAAATAATAGAAATACTTTGGCATCAATAATATATAAAGAATATCCGAAATTTATTCATATAAAATGAATTAAAATGTACAGAAATTATGAACAGTCAATTCACAAAAAATTGATTCAAATGCCAGATAAAATGTGAAAGGATATTTCACTCTACCCATAATCTAGGGCATATAACTTAAAAGAAAAACAGGCTAGACGTGGTGGCTCACGCCTATAATCCCAGCACTTTGGGAGGCCGAGGCGGGCAGATCACGAGGTCAGGAGATAGAGACCATCCTGGCTAATGCGGTGAAATCCTGTCTCTCTACTAAAAATACAAAAAGTTAGCCGGGTGTGGTGGCGGGCGCCTGTAGACCCAGCTACTCAGGAGACTGTGGCAGGAGAATGGCCTGAACCCAGGAGGCCGAGCTTGCATGAGGGCAGATCATGCCACCGCACTCCAGCCTGGGTGACTGAGTGAGACTCCATCTCAAAAAAAAAAAAAAAAAAAAAAAAAAAAAGAAAAAGAAAAAAATATATTTTTTCAAGTTTTGGAAAATTATATATTTTAACACTTTTGTAGTATATACTGTGAGCAAGAATAAGAGAATATGGGGAATAGGGAACTTGTATTTTTGCTGGTGAAATACAATTTGTTACAATCACTTTAGAGAGATGTTCAGCAATAGTTAACAAAATTAAAGATATACATATCCTGGGACCTGGTGATTCTACTAGAGGCATACAATTTTTAAAATGTTGCGTTTACATAAGAAAATTCACACAATTTCACTATACTGTGGTTGCAATGGAGAAGAATTAGAAACATCTTGCATTTACACAAAAATAAAAATAGAAATACGTTGTGCATGTATGGGTTTTATATAGCAGTAAGAATGAATAATTAAACATTTATATACCTAGATTAATATTCTAAACATATAAATTTAATAAAAAGAGTGAAGTATAAAAAGACAGATGGTAGCATTAGGGTAAATTTTGAGAAGACAGTAAATTTTTAAAATATAAATTTGTAAAAAATGTATAATAGTAATGTTAGTAAAGTGTATACATTAAATTAAAAGAACTATTGACTGTTGGATTGCAAGGAGAGGAAATGAGGCCAGATTAAAGGTCTTCAATTGTGTGTTGATCCTCATATATCTGTCTAAAAACACATAAAAATATGGAAATTTTAATATTTTAATATCTATATATTTTACATGCAATAAAATTAACTTAACATTATGAACTATATTGTATATTAATATGATATAGTTATTAATATAAGTAAGTTTATATTAATATATTAATATAACCAATGTTATAGAAACAGAAAAAATATTTAAATTTTTTGAGGGTTTAAAAAAAGTCTCTGAGTAAAAGTATTATGAGTCCCTATTAATTTTCTAGTAAGCTTTTCCTATTTTATAATATGTTAAAAATAATATCTTTTTTTGCAATAAGTTACAACTCATTTCACAAAAATGTTAATGATCTCAAATGGCATTAATAGATATTTAATATGATTTTATAGTAAATAATACTAACCATTTATTTTCTATGCATTTTAATGTAGCCTTAAATTATGTCTCTAGCTGAAATTATACATATAATTTACAAGTAGAAAGCTGTGCAAATCAGTTGGTAGAGCACGTCTTTGTTGATTGTTTCCTATAAATGAATAGATTTGTTTATAGACTGTTTTTTTGTAACAATGATGGATAGCAAAGATGGTCAAATACAATAACACACTGCAGTTACATCATTAATTTACCCTCTCCAAATACATTATGACTTCTAATTATACATATGTATTTCATAATAACACTGCTATCAGTTTTAATAATGCTTGGTAGATCTTTAGCTAATTAGATTTTTTTTTTTTTTTTTTGCTATTTCCTGATTAGAAAAACCCTTTCCAAATAAAAGTTGCATTTGTAGGAATAATAAAAAAAAATGTGATTTATTCTGCTGAGGATTATGAAAAAAATCTGTGCTTGTCTAAATTATTTGGTGTCTCTCCTCCCCTAGGTTTTAAGAAATTCTCTTTATTAAAATAGAATTTATTTTCACATCTTATAGCATTTAAAAAATAAATCTATTTTGGAGGTATTTCTGAATTAATTTAAATAGATTTTGTGCTAAAGAAATTTTTCCACACTGAAATGAGTTGCATCAAATGAAAATATTTTATAATGCTGCCCTCTCTATTTATACTATTTTCCTCTAGAATTTTAGCTCAACAAGATCTCATGCTGGGCTTAAAGGGATTGCCTAAATTATAGTTATATTATTTTATCTTAGTAATGTTTAAAAAGTTTCTTTTGTGATTTTCTTTCATTGTTTGGAGCTAAATATTAAAAAAATCATTAAAATGTATATATGTTTTTGCCCGTTAAAGCTGAAACCTTGATATTCACCTGACCAGTTACACAGTTTTGAGCCACTGGTTTCCAGTTATTATATTTGATAAACAGACAAGAAACACAAAGCAAAATAAAAATTAGACTATATTTCCTTGACAGTAATGTTAAAATGCTTTATCTTATCATCAGAAATTCATTTAGGACTTAGTAATACATTAGATACTACGCTAAATATTGTGGAGTCAAAGATAACATTCAGGTATGGTTCTTGCCCTGTTTCTAGCTGATACTGCGGGTTTTGAAATATATTATAAAAATTATTTTTAAAAAGTTTTATTCCTGTTATATAAATGGAATTCACAACTTTAGTTATGAGGTAGTCATTTGAAATAATTGATACACTTAATTGAAATCAGAGTTGCTATGTTAAAATCAACTCTTCAATCAACTGCCTCCCGGGTTCACGCCATTCTTCAACTATTTCTCAAAACTAATTTGCAAATTAGTTTTCCCATATTGACTATGCCAAAATTAGGTTTTGTGCTTACCCTAGAGTAGGTACTCACCAAATATAATCTTCCTTATAATTCTTAAACTTTTCTAGGTTTATATGGTCATCACCATCACCATTGGAATTACAAAGTTGGAGATCATGGCTCTTGCCGTTATAAGATTTTATGTATTTTTAATTTTAAATGGATTGTGGGTTATACTTGAGATGAGGCTTCATGTAAATACATAATTTTAATTGATAGTATCTGTGAAGTATAGGTCGAGTGACAATATGAATGAATGCACGCATAAAACAAATTATGCATGAAAATATTAGAAAATTAGTTTTCTTGCCTTAGGCAATAGCTAGGATAAAATGAAAACTGTATAAAATAAATCTGCACAAAATGTTTTCTAGTGGCAAATTGAGGAGTATGACATTGGCTTCACATAATCAGTAATGATTCTTGAGCTAGGTAGCAATGTGATAAAGATGTCAGTATCACAAGAACAATCTGGAACAAAAGTACTTAAAATTGGTGCAATCTTTCAAGCAATTGATATGTGAAAATTTTAGTATTCGGCATGACTTTTGCTTCAGTAATTCCACTTCAAACAACTTATTTTTCAGAAACAATCAGCTCAAATTTTAAGCTATTAGATAACAGTCAAAGCATTGCTTCTATTGCTGAATTATTTAAATCACTGAACAATGGCAGATTTACTAAATGCATTATAGTAAGTCATCTAAGTAGTCTGATTTGTAGCCATTAAATAGCTGAGGGAGGGTGCTTAATGATATTGGAAAAAAATTGTGAATGAAAGGAGGGAATTACAAAGTATTTACTGTAGGGTTTACAGTTTCTATGAAATGTATGTATCCTAATCTGTTCATAGCACAGATGTTCATAGGAGTGTTTGGAAAGTTTCATACACACATGTTGAAAAAGTAGTTATTTGTGTTTATCATATTTTATAGAGTTTTGGTTGGAATATGCTTTATTTTAATAATAATTTAAAAAGCAGTCATCTTTAAAGTAAATATCAGGCAGGAGTATGTGGAATGCTGTCTAGTAAGGTGAAAATTGAGCTACATACTGGAATAAAGTGAAGAACAGTACACTAAAAATTGTGGCTATGATAGAAAGTTGTGAGTCCTAGTGATCCACTAGTGTGTTACTAAGTTGAGGCACATGATGAAATTATGGAATACAGGGAATAGCTTCGTTGTTGTTCTTGTTGTTTGTGTTGTTTTAGTTAAATTTTCTTGATGTATCCAGTTTAAAGAAAAAATACATATTTCAACTAACAGGTAAATATTGACTTAAGCCCTATACATGGGGCAAAAATATTTCTTATCTGTATAAATTAACACATGGTTACTTGGGTTTTTAGAACATAATCCAAACAATCTACTTTCTTTTTTACCTTACTTGTGTATATTGGTGGTTCGGAAATACTTAAGGCTGAGTAGAGACGTATGATATATAACATAATAATATAAATTGAAATTAGAAAAGACTAAGAAAAGTAAGGTAGGGCCTTAAAATACCACTAAAAGTGAGGGTACTGCAAGAAAACAAAAACCCATACAGTTTACCCTTGAATAACGTGGTTGTGAGAGGCACCAAGCTCCTTGCACACTCAAAAATTCTCATATAACTTTTGACTTCCCAAAGCCTTAACTACTAATAACCTCACTGCTCCCTGGAAGCCTTATCTATAACAAAAACAGTCAACTAACAATTATTTTGTATGTCATACATATTATATATTGTATTCTTACAATGAAGAAATCAAGAAAAGACATACATACAGCCCACAATCATGTGAAAAAAACTCAACATCACTGATCATTACAGAAATGCAAATCAAAACCAAAATAAGATAATATATTACACCAGTCAGAATGACGATTACTTAAAAGTAAAAAAATAACAGATGCTGGTGAGGATGTGGAGTAAAAGAAATGTTTATACGCTGTTGGTCAGAGTGTAAATTAGTTCAACCATTGTGGGAGACAGTGTGGTGATTCCTCAAAGACCTAAAGACAGAAATGCGATTCAACCCAGTAATTCCATTACTGAGTATATACCCAAAGGAATATAAATCACTCTGTTATATAGACACATGCACCTGTATGCTCATTGCTGCACTATTCACAATAGCAAAGACATGAAATCCACCTAAATGCCCATCAGTGATAGACTGCATAAAGAAAATGTAGCACAGACATACATCACTCTGGAATACTATGCAGCCATAAAGAAGAATAAGATTATGTTCTCTGTAGGGACATGAGTGGTGCTGGAGGCCTTTATTCATAGCAAACTAATGCAGGAACAGAAAACCAAATATGGCATGTTCTCACTTATAAGTGGAAACTGAATAATGAAAAACAGATGGATTCATAGAGGTGAGAAATGCATACTAGGGCCTCTTACAGGGTAGAAGGTGGGAAGAGAGAGAGGACCAGGAAAAAATAGCTAATGGATACTAGGCTTAATATTTGAATTATGAAATAATCTGTGTAACAAACCCCCATGACACAAGCGTACCTATAAAACAAACTTGCCCACCCTGCACATGTACCCTTGAAATTAAAATAAAAATTAAAAGAAGAATATCATAAGGAAGAGAGAATATTTACTTACCAGTATCATAATTTTATGTCATCTCTACAAGATAAACCATCTGCCTGAAATGGGGGCAACCACAGCTGCAGACCTGAATCTATGGTACATATCAAGCAATTCAGTTTTTTCTTTGAATGTCAACACTTTTCTCTGATTTTTAGGAACATTACCAGCATCAATCATTACCTGCATGTTATAGGGTTCTTATGTGTTATTTAAGCTTTACGGTATTGCACTAACAATGGAAAATACTTGAGAACTGCAAGAGAGGACATCTTACTGCAATAGCAATTTACTAGAATGGCTGACCGCTCACGTGGATATGATTAGCATAACACAGCATATTAGTGGATACTCCCAATGTCTGAGCTCACTGCAATAGCAACAGAAGATGGCTATGAAATTAGTACGGCAGACAGTATGTATTACTGTTCATTTTATTGTTTACATTATCTCTATTGCAAAGGGCACCATGTATGCTCTGTGTTTGTGTAAGTTTTGATAAATGGTAAATTTTTTCTTTTTTTTTTTTTTTTTTTTTGAGACGGAGTCTTGCTCAGTCACCCAGGTTGGAGTGCGGTAGCGCGATCTTGGCTTACTGCAAGCTCCGCCTCCCGGGTTCACGCCATTCTCCTGCCTCAGCCTCCCCAGTAGCTGGGACTACAGGCGCCCACCACTACATCCGGCTAATTTTTTTGTATTTTGAGTAGAGATGGGATTTCACCGTATTAGCCAGGATGGTCTCGATCTCCTGACCTTGTGATCCGCCGTCTCGGCCTCCCAAAGTGCTGGGATAAATGGTAATTTTTTACAATAAATTTGTGTATATTTTATGGTAGTAAATGATAAAATATACTAGTATCCATGTATATTTTATGCATTCATGATATACCTAATATTGTCTTAATTTTTTAACTATTACTAGGCCTTAGAGTTTGTCTTAGTTTTGTGAAATTGTGGAAAATCTCTAAAAGATTTTCTAACATATTTATTGAAAAATATCCACATATAAGTCGACTCACACAGTTCAAACCTGTGCTGGTCAAGGGTCAACTGTATACGTGTGATGATTAGAATACAAATTTTGTCTTTACAATCCCATGAGTTCTATTAGTAAAGAGGAAATTGATGATGATCGCAAAGTATCTAATACCTATAATATCAAAAGGTTTGCTATTCTAGAGAGACAATATTAGGCTTTATTTTACTTATGAGTAATCATATAAATCAAATTATATAATATAATTAGCATTATCCTCAACAATATTTCATATAATATCACAAGGATTTGCAAGTCTGTTTTCGACAGCACCACTTGAGAGGAATATATGCCCGCAGACTGGTTCAATTCAATAGCTGGAGGTCCTTGTATGTGCATTGAAGGAGTTGTGGTGACAGGAAAATGAAAGAAAGATTATTAAAAGATCTAGATAAAAATTTCCTGCTTTAAAGGATTAAATTGTTAATTTTAGAGAATAGAGTGGAATAACTTTCCCCATATATTGTTTCTTCAATTATAACTATTTTGCATTGCTCATTAAAAAATGAACCAAAATACTTTTTTGCTACTGAATAAAACATAAAAAATTTAGCATGCTGCCTATAATAGAGTGAGAGGAATCTATTACAAAATAACTAATTTATTACTCACCTCCTCCTGTTACTGATAACTTGACCATTTCAATTCCCTACTTCATGATTTTTGTCATTCATTGTTGAGTTAGAGATTTTGTGTTCAGGCAATTAATCCTTAATATGGAAGAAAAATTGTCTAAATATTTCCAAAAATATTATCTATTTTAGAGATGATAAGATGGAAATAATAAATATAAGAGCTTAAATAATTATTGATATAAAATTCAGTCCTACATTTAAAAATTTTATGAGTATATGTATTTAAATAATTAGATATGTACATATTACTGTTTATTTTAGTTTATACTCTTGCCCAGATATGAACATTAATATTTGAATGACTGTCCTCTAGATTATATAGACGACAATCTGAAGCCGATTATTTTAGTTTCAAGAAGGAACGTGTTTAACAGGAAAGGGTTTTTAGTTTGATTCTTTTATGCTTTAGTTTCATTACACATTACACCATTTGCCATGGCCCTATGCCTTATGAATGAACTCCTTATTTCTGAGAGACATCAATAGAGGGCGGAGATAAATTAATGTAGACAAATAGCCCAATTATTCAAAGATGATGCCATTTTCTGAAAATTATTAGTAAGTAAATGAGGAAAAAAAATCCAAGGATGTCTAAAATAAAGTGTTGCAGAATATGAAAAATGCAAATACAGAGGGAAGTTGGAATAGCATAACATTAAAATCTTTACATACTTTCTGGATACTGCATTAGCCTTCCAAAGTGGTTTCTGCCCTTGCTAGCTAAGGAAGTGATAGCCAACAGTTTATGGAAGATTTATCCTCCTTTTCTCTGGTATGGATTTGTTCTTAGGAACAAGTTATTCAATTTTGTATTATGTTTCCCAGCACTCTTGTTTCTTTTTAGGTTCTCTGGTGGAAAGTGATCTCTGAGTTGAGCCACAAATGGAAAAAAACTGTGATCCTAAATCACCATACCAAGAAAAAAAATCTATTTTTTTATTGTTATCCAAACCATTTATTACCTTTATTAATTATTTATTGCCTTTATGCTTTTCAGATGGGATAAACTTTCCCCCCAGGAGACGTTAATAATGTTTTTGGTTTTCACTTTTTGTTTTCTCCCTTTCATAGGGAAGGGAATTCTAGTATCTACTGGGTTGATCCAGGGTTTCTGTTAACATGCTGTAGTACTCAGGACATGATCTCATCACATCAAATAATTATTTGGCTCTAAATATCAATAATGATGATGCTGAGAGACTCTGCTTTATAATTTAATTTTTATTTTGTATATATTCTATATTTTCATAAATGTCTAGGATGTATGAAAACAGGTTTTTCTTGTATCCTCAGTTCCTAGAACAGTGCCTGGCTTACAACAGAGGGCCATAAGCTAGTATCTATGAGTTTGTAGATAAATGAATAAATGAGAAACTGTAAAAATCACATATAAATATTCCTAGATAATTTCACTTTTGCTCACAGACTGATAGTTTCAGTGGTATTGCAAATCAATCTACACAAAATGTTACATGTAGAAAATCCCTCAAGAATATATAAATACTATTACTTTTATATTTTTTCAAAGGAAATAGCTTTAAAAATTATGATATTTATGAAAAAATGCAAATGAGCAAAAAAGCTATATTCATGACAAGACACCACAGCAGAAGTTTTGTTTCGGATATTCCTGTGCTTCACTGAAGTTTTATCCCTTCTCTGAAAGCTTGTCCAAATGACATTTTCTCTTTCTTCTGTGACCTCATCTAATATTTGACAACTGTGTCCTATGTTATTTGTTAGTAGTAGTGAGATATTTCCATTTTTAAAGAACAGCATCAGTTTTGTTTGTTTGTTTGTTTTAGCACAGATACACATTGTCAGACTAGTGACAGAAATTTTCAATTGAATACACTGAAGACAAAACATTATATCAACAACTTAGTAATATCAGGTCTCAGTTTAATTTTTCATAAAGTCCATATACTTTAAATTTAGTCATCCCTTAGAATTATACTTCAGTTTGCAAACTTTATGTGAACATTCTATTTCAACTGCATTCAATATTTTTAATTCACAAGTAATTGATTTTCATATTCATTTGAAATAAAGCATCAGAGAAAATAGATGTATTATCATGAAACCAAATAAGTGTATGAAAACATATGGAAAATCTTGATTAAAATTAAAATAAAGGCTGGGCGCAGTGGCTTACAACTGTAATCCCAGCACTTTGGGATGCTGAAGCGGGCAGATCAGGAGGTCAGGAGATTGAGGCCATCTTGGCTAACACGATGAAATCCTGTCTCTACTAAAAATACAAAAACAAAATTAGCCAGGCGTGGTGGCGGGCGCCTGTAGTCCCAGCTACTCCGGAGGCTGAGGCAGGGGAACCGCGTGAACCCCGGAGGCCGTGCTTGCAGTGAGCCGAGATTGTGCCATTGCACTCCAGCCTGGGCCACAGAGTGAGAATCCATATCCAAAAAATTAAAATAAAAACTTTGAAACATAGTAACTGCTTTCACTGTGAAACATACAATTTAAATTCTATTGTTTGACTTTTATCTACGGGTACATTTCTAAACTTTGTTTTGTTTTTCTCATGGTATTTTATGTATTACACTGTAGGTACTATTTTATATATTTGTTTACTTAACAACGAGTTATTATTTATTTTTTTATTTTATTTTATTTTATTTTATTTTATTTTATTTTTCAGAGACAGAGTCCCGCTCTTTTGCCCAGGCTGGAGTGCAGTGGCACAATCTCAGCTCACTGCAACCTCCGCCTCCTGGGTTCAAGCAATTCTCCTGCCTCAGCCTCTCAAGTAGCCAGGACAACAGGCACACACCACCACATGTGCTGATTTTTGTATTTTTAGTAGAGTGGGGTTTCACCATGTTGCCCAGGCTGGTCTTGAACTCCTGGGCTCCAGCGATCTGACCACCTTGGCCTCCCAAAGTGCTGAGATTACAGGCATGAGCCACCGCACCCAACTGAGTTATTTTAAAATTGTTTTATCACATCCCTGTGATAAACTATTGGCAGAGGTGACAGGATTCAACAAAAGAAATGACACGAGCTCTCTGTGAACAGGAGCTTTGTTGAAAAGAGAAAAGCAAACACATATGATAATGTAGGACAGAATGTGAAATTTTGGGTAAGTACATATTCACTTTCAAGCCTGATCTTAAAAATAAATTCTTATCATTAATTAGCATTTTCTATTAACAGAAAGTTAACTGAATTAACTAGTGGTCTTTCTGAATGTTTCCTCCTAATTCCTATGGTTTATGTATCTTAGAATTGCTCAACAAATACAGTTTAACTTTAATTTCTGGTCCTGGCTTAAGATCTGAATTGAAGTACACCTCTTTTAGACTTACACCTGTTGTCAATCCCAATTTTCATTGACTGATTCCTGTATCTTCTCTTGCATTGGAACTTTCAGGTCTTTTTTAGATTATATAATCTTAATAAAAAAATTTTTAAAACAGAAAAAAAAGTAATATTCTTGAGTCGAGTGAGAAAAGTATAGTTAAATATGTAAGAATGAATGTATAACTACTTGGGAATATTAAGTTATCAAACCAGTTTTTGAGAAATGTGATTACTACTGTAATTAAAATTTATATGAGAAAAACCAATATCCAGCAGCTTACCTCAATGAGAAGGAAATGTAAAAGAAAATGTGTGAAAGACAATTTATAGTCTTCAAATTAAAAATCATCTAATATTTTAAAATACCCCTTTAAAATTGTATGAAAAGCCTAGATGCACTATACATATATTTATATATTTATATATGTTTGTATATATTATATCTAAAATATACAGTTATATATGTATATATACACAATTGATGAAATTTAGAGTAATAAAATAATGTAAATAGAAATATCAATAAAAGTCAAAATTATGTTATGTCTCATAGTCAGATAACTGCTCAATTGTGTATCAGGAGAGAAGCTGTAGCATGTAAGAGATAGAAAAAAATCTAAAAAATCATTTTTTCATTTATGTAACACCAAAAAGTCATAGAAGGAAATTTTGTTATCCCAATATTATGAAAGAATATACAGATACCAGAAAACTTCAATATGCTTTATTATTTTCTAGCTTTGCAATTATTTCTATTTCTATTAGTTATCATCAGTAAATACTAACCCGGATGTAAAATTGGAAATAGAGAATTAGAAAGAAGAATGCATTAAATTTACTACCAACCCATACCTCAGTTCTGACCTGTTTTATTTAATTCAGTATTCTTAGTTCTTAAAATTTTGCAATTTACCTTAGGCATCATTATCCAACTTTGACTTTTTTTTTTTTCATAATTTCAACTTTTATTTTACATTCAACATGTACACGAGGCCGGTTTGTTACATGGGTGTATTACGTGATGCTGAGGTTTGGGGTATGACTGATCCCATCACCCAGGTAGTGAGCATAGTACCCAACGGTTTTTCAACCCTTGTCCCTCTCCCTTCCCTTCTAGTACTCCCCAGCATCCATTGTTGATATTTTTATGTCTGTGAATACCCAATACTTATCTCCTCTGTGTAAGTGAGAACATGTAGTATTTGGTTTTCTATTCCTGTATTGCTTTGCTTAAGATTATGGCCTCCAGCTGCATCCATGTTGCTGCAAAGGACATGATCTCATTGTTTTTTAGGACTGTGCATATCTCTGACCTTTCTAATACCACGTTTATTGGACTATTTTAATATCAATAAGGTTATTAAAATCTATGTTCCCAGAATCCCATTCTAGAAGAGAGTTGGTCAAAAGTGAAAGTATGCAAGATTTTGGAGGCAGCAGTAAAGAAGAAATCATTTTTCTCTAAAAGTTTTGTCAGTTAGAGAAAATGAAAGGCTGATAAGGATGGCCTAGTTGAAACTACTTTGCCTCTGCTCTTTTCTGCATTTCTACCTGCTCTTTTCTAAGTGCTCGTCCTGCTGATATAACATTCACCATTAGCTCAAAGACCCATCTATTTGCAAATTCAGGAAAGCAGTAGTCACAAAGAACGAACATTCTACCACATACTTTAGTACCATGCTACTGTCAGAATTCTTTTCCAGCAGGTAGAGAATACAGCTTCTAGTGTCCCTGAAAACCCCAATTTTATCACCTATACCAGGGCTAGTTACTGACCTCTGTCTAATCTTTCTAACCCCCTTTCCAGACCTTTACCTTTCTAGCTCTTCCGTAGTTTTGTAATGTATAAATCCGTATTCCATAATATCTGTGGTGATCCATGCTTTGCTAATTGAACTCTGACTGACCCAGTAATTAAATATAAAATTCTGTTAAGTTCTATTGTTTACAGCTTCTTATACTATCAGAATTACTTTTTGCCTTCTTCATTGTCTTAATTTAGTTGTACTGCTAAAATAACTTTCTCTATTTGGCCTAAACCGAGTTGGGAAAAGTAAAACCATCAAGCATGTCTTGGATTTCGCAATCAGGCTACTTATTAGTACATCTGGGGAACTTCCTAAAAAGTATAGATACTTGGACTCCATTCCAGACCCTTAAAATTGGAATCATTTCATGTAGATTATAGTATATATTTTGAAAATTTAGCAGTAAGTCTAAAAAATCAGCCATGTTTACAAACCAGGATGGTATGGATTGATGGATTGATGTTCCATGATAGTAATATGGATTTGAATCCTAGTTTGTCTAATATGCAACTTGAGATTGTTTCCTAATCTCTCTAAATTTTAGTTTTCTCATGCTAAAATAGAAAGAATAACACTATTACAGTAGTAATGGAGTAGATTACAAAGTAACACTTGCTTTGCCTACCAGAGTAATGTTACAGTTAACTAAATTAAAGACTATTAAAAACGCAATAAAAATTATCAACCATACTGCTATAATAGTGTCAGTCTGAAACAACATGTGAGCAGTTAGCTCTACAACTTGAATACCTCCAATTTATCCCACTGTTGCCACTGACTAAAAAAAAAAAAAAAAAAAAAACCGAAAACAAAAACAAACAAATGTTTACATTTTTCATGTATCTTCCCAGGAAAGTATTATTCTAGTAATCCTATGATACCCATGCTAGACAATTTGAAACTGTCTTTAAATTCTTTCTCACTATTCTAATTATTTGTTTTCAGTGCCAGGGTATATCAGTGACAAAATGACAAACATACATGCTCATATGGAACTTACATTTTAGGAGGGAAAGAAGAAAAATAAAATACTTGAGAAAAATACAACATATTAGAAAGCGATCATTGCAAAGGGGTAAAATAAAGCAAGAAGTATAGAAGAAATGCTGGCTTTGCGGAAACACAGATAAAAGAAAAAAGTGGCTTCATATTGTATCTAGGCAACAGAATCATGAAAAATGTTAGAAGTTTTTATAATTGTCATATGCAATGGAGTTCATATTACCACTTTATTACATTATAGTGCTATTTTTAAGAAAAATGTTATTAAATACTAAAATTGAACTAAGCATAAATTTTTTAATATAAAATATTATTTTGCAAGAAATTATATAGTTATACAAATAAAACAATAACAGATGCTAACGATGATGACTAAACTCATTGCTTCCTTCTTAAATTGTAAAACCAACAACACTGTAATAATGTTCATACATATTACTTATTATATTGTTGCCAATCTGGTAAATAAAATGAAATGTGGTAATTTATGGAAGGAAAGAAGTTAAAAAAATGACAATTACATTCATGCAATCTGAAAATTCTGCTCCAGATTATGGATGTGGTTATTTTTCAGCATTGAATTAGGATTTAAAAAGTGTACTGTTAAAACAACTACATTTTAACACTCTATATCTGACTAACCACTTTCTATAAATGAAAAAGACAGAGACAGTAAAACGAGTACTATGAAGCAAGAATAAAACTTAACCACTGTTCCTAACATTATAAAAAGACTTATCAAGCTAGGAATAGAAAGGGCTTTGTCTGATTTGATAATGGATGTCAACAACAACAACAAAAAATACAGAAAATGACATACTTAATGGTGATGTGCCAGACAGAACTTACATTTTATGATGGGAAATTAGATAAGAAGGCTTATTTATCACCTCTTCTATTCAGTGATGTACTTGAAGTTCCATTCATGTAAAAGAAAAAGATATTTTAGGAAGTGAAAAGAATAAATAAAACAATATTCTCCAATGGCATAACATCGAAAGCAGAACATCTAGAAATACAATAAATTATTGGCATCGTTATGTTAGTAAATTTAGTAGGATTGCCAGGTATAAGGTCAACATATAAAAATGTGCATATTATGCACTCTAAATATAAATAGAAATAAATTAGGAAAATACAACCATTTAAAATGACATCTAAAAGCATCATTTACATAGGAAAAACTGTATTCAGAAAAACATAAAGTACAACTAAGCAATGTTAATGGCCTTTATAAATGTAAAGATGCACCAAATTTATGGGTTGATCCGCTCAATATTATAAAGACACCATTATTTAAAACAACAACAACAAAACAAAAACAAAAACAAAACAAAAAAACATTAAAAGAGCATAATCCCAAACAAAACCTCATTGTTTGTGCATGGGGTTTTTATTTGCTTGTTTGTTTGGCTATTAACAAGCTCTTTTAATTTATTTGGGGATTTAAAGAATAGCTAAAACAATCTTGAAAATAAATAATGGGGTAAGGGGAGTTTACTTTCTCAATTGTAAAGACTTATTATGGAACCATATTAAGTTACTGTGTTATGGGTACCAGAACTGAAGAGTAGATCAGTGGCAAAGAATAAAGAGCTTAAAAACAGACAGCCATATATAAGACAATGGATTTTTGACAAAAGTAGCATAGTATTGAAGAAAGGTTAATCATCTAATAAATTTCAATAAATGTTATATGGAAAACAAATGGCATTTGACACTTACTCCACACCACACACAAATCAATTCCCAGTCCAATATATATGTAAATTTGAAAGCTAAACCAGTAAAGCTTATAGAAGGTGTTAGAGGAAATACAGTCATTTCTTGGGGTAAGCAAACATTTCTTGAACAATACACAAACACATGCATATGTAAACACCTGTAAATAAAACATGCATATGTAAACACCTGATAAATTAGACTACATTAAAATGCACTTCTTTTTATCAGAACAGTGAAAAAAAAGTAATAGAAGGGAGAATAATTACAACTCACAGATAAAAGGTCCCATATCCATAAAATAAGAAGGTCTTTTATTAATCTATATTTTTAAATCAGGAAGAATTATCAATAAAAATATATAAGGGACATGTATTGATGTATTGGCATTTTACAAAAGACAATATCCAAATAACCCATACGTATGAAACAGTTCTAACTTTTTTTTTGTTTGTTTTTGAGATGGAGTCTGGCTCTCTCCCAGGCTGGAGTGCAGTGGCGCGATCTCGGCTCACTGCAAGCTCCGCCTCCCGGGTTCACGCCATTCTTCCACCTCAGCCTCCCGAGTAGCTGGGACTACAGGCGCCCACCACCATGCCCGGCTAATTTTTTTTTTGTTTGTTTGTTTTTTGTTTTTAGCAGAGACGGGCTTCCCCATGTTAACCAGGATGGTCTAGATCTCCTGACGTCGTGATCTACCTGTCTGGCTTCCCAAAGTGCTGGGATTACAGGCGTGAGCCACCGCGCCGGACCAGTTCTAAGCCTTTTTACCATTAATATTAAAACTATATTTCATATTAAGAACCTAAAATAGCAATGCAATTCTCTCATCAGAATGGTAGCCATTAAAATGATAGGTAATACCTAGTCTTGATGAGTCTGTGAAGTTACTGAAACTTTCTAGTGTGTGGGGGAACAAGTACTTCGGAATATAGATTGTCATTCTCCTAAATTTGAATATAGACTGGAAGACAGTAGATGTTGAATGAATGGATGAAAGTCACATCACATTTCACAATTTAAGTGCCTAATGCAGTGGTTCCCAACCAACCTTATTGGCACCACCAGGTACTGGTTTCATGGCAGAACATTCTTCCATCGATGGGGCGATGAGGCAATCTTTTTTTTTTTTTTGAGAGGGAGACTCGCTCTGTCGCCCAGACTGGAGTGCAGTGGTGTGATCTCCGCTCACTGCAAACTCCGCCTCCCGGGTTCACGCCATTCTCCTGCCTCAGCCTCCCGAGTAGCTGGGACTACAGGCTCCCGCCACCACGCCTGGCTAATTTTTTGTATTTTTAGTAGAGACGGGGTTTCACCATGTTAGCCAGGATGGTCTCGATCTCCTGACCTCGTGATCCGCCAATCTCGGCCTCCCAAAGTGCTGGGGTTACAGGCGTGAGCCACGGCGCCCGGCCAAGGCAATCGTTTTGAGATGAAACTATTTCACTTCAGATCATCAGCCATTAGATTCTCATAGGGAGCACACAACCTAGATTTCTGGCCTGTGCAGTTCACAGTAGGGTTTGCACTCCCCTGAGAATCTAACGCGGCTGCTGATCTGACAGGAGGTGGAGCTCGGGCAGTAATGTTGGTTTTGCTGACCACTCAGCACTCATCTCCTGCTGTGTGTTCCATTTCCAAGGAGGGTTGGGGACCCCTGCTCTACATCATTAGTCATCAGGAAAATCCAAGTAAATACCAATATAGAAATCACTAAGAAAGTGTTTTTTGTTGTTGTTGTCGTTGTTTTGATACAGAGTCTTACTTTGTCATGCAAGCCGGAGTGCAGTGGTATGACCTTTGCTCACTGCAACCTCCACCTCTCGGGTTCAAGTGATTCTCATATCTCAGCCTCCTGAGTAGCTGGAATCACAAGCATGTGCCACCATGCACCAATTTTATTTTTTAAATTAAACAATTATATCAAAATATAATTTTTTGTATTTTCAGTAGAGATGAGATTTCACCATTGTGGCCAGGCTGGTCTCGAACTTCTGACGTCAAGTGATCCACCTGCCTCAGCCTCCCAAAGTGCTGGGATTACAGGCATGAGCCACCAAGCCTGACCAGCAAGTGCTTTTATTTCCTGTAGATGTAGAATCTAAACAACAACAACAAAACAGAAGCAAAACAAAAGAACCCCTAATGAAAAGGGTGGGAGGAGAAGAGGAGTAATATAGATAACTTGTTTTACTTAAGAAATGTTATCTTGTTGGCCACAATAAATATTGCTTTTTTCCCGCCATTTTTTAGTAGTATTAGTTTTGCTAATTTCAAAAAAGAAATTAGCAGAACTGTACATGATGTTGACAGTGGAAAATGAAATAAACTGCTTACATTTCATGTTTCTAAATAATATAGAGGGAAGGAATGATAATTGTGGTAAGAAGCATTATATAGAAAGTGATTTGGACAATTCTTCCAGATTTATGTTAATAATGCTGTCTATGTACTCTCCTAGAGGAAAATGAAAATTAACTAAATGCTTTCATGCAGAGAGCAGTAAAAATGTTATTGGCTATTCTATCTTTTAACAATATTCATGGCTTTCTATCCAGACTTCACGAAGCAAGAGCTTCCTCAGTGTTTCTATAAAGTCATAGGCAAATCACTCCGGGGAAGAGACAGGGAACATTGTTTATTAAAAACCAATTGCTTTTTGCAAAGTCTTGCATCTTTATCTTAGTTAATCTTCTCACCAATCTTGCAAGATAGATTTATTACCTCCATTTTGTAAATAGACAGGGTATATTCTTTGCCAAAGTAGAAATGGAAAATGAATGGCAGAGCCTGTAGGTTAACCCAAGCTTATATGATTCTATTTCAAAAGTTCTTTCTGCTCTGCCACACAGCCAGTTAAATAATATGTAGAAATAAATGGTGTCAAGTATAGGAGAGGGAGAGCAGGAGGAACTTATAGATAATGTAACCTCCGTGGAATAATGGGATGGCCTTGAAGGAAAGGTTAATTTTAAACTTGATTTGGAAGGAAAAGATTATTTAAAATGGGGCATTAAAATATTCTCTAGGGCATTCACCCTTCTAGATTATGCACTCAACTTGTAATGTAATTTTTATAGCATAATTAATAGGTATGTTCGGAAAGTTACCCTTACAGAAAAATATATTGCTTAGCTCCTAATTGGACTTTGAGAACCTCAAGTTTATGGTTAAGATTTTTGTTAAAATTTAACCACAAAAAAGTGGTTTAAAGGGAAATTTGAGGGAAAGTCACGGCAACTGCATCAATTTGTGTTTACACAGCCATATTCATTGTTAGACACCAGATAATTACATTCCTTATGTTTATAGATGTAGAGAGACATATTATCTCTCAAGCAAAATGTTTAATATAATTCAATAATAAAAACTTTCAAATAAAATCAAATCTGGATTTAGAATTTATGAGAAAGGATTATTGTGATATTGAGAAAAGGACTCTTCTAATAGGGGAAAGGAGACTGTTATAACAGGGAGGTGGACAAGAATCTCAAAGGCCAGAAACAAAAGGGATTTTCTATTATAGGAAGGGACAAACCAAGCTAGAAAGAATGGGATTTAGGAAGAGGACGGCATGCCTCAGGGACAGTTCATCAGTGAATGTCATAGTTTTTCTCTGTTTCTTTTGTTTCATAAAAAGTTAACAAATGGAACAGATAGGTATACAATTTAAGGCTGATGCTCTTTATAGCTTGCTTAAAAAAGAGGTAGTCATTGTTGAAGTTTTTCAAATGTTAAACTGAAAACTTAAATACATTACCTCAAATATATGTTCACATTCCAAAGAAACCTATTGCATCCTATAGCTCATAAAAGTAATGTAGCCAAAGCCAACTCTTTTGAATTATTTTGTGACGCTTATGCTGAGAAGAAATGCTTTTCTTTATGTTTTCTTTTTAAATAGTTGTATTACAATATTTACTGGGAATTGTAGATTCCACATGTAATACAAAACAATGTCTAATGAGCTCCTGAAATAATACCTTATTCATTCAGTTCTCTGAAGCAAGTTGCTATTTGAATATCATGTGATGTGTAATTCTGTAATTCTGAGACTGTGAAAAGGAAGCAAGTACAGAAAAATTTTGAATTTATAAGAGAAATTAAGCTGTACATGTTATTACAAATTGAAAAAGAAACTCACATCTTGAAATGTTAAAGTTCCAGGATCCAGTTCATCTAATTCCTATTTTAATATTCTTGCCAACACATTCTATTCCTATGTGGAATCAAACTTAAAGCAAACTGCAACACGAAAGTGTGTTAAATGTCAATAGGTGATAGCTATCAAATAATTATATTTATAATAACATTCTAACAATTTAATACAAGGTAGATTGTTATTACTTCTTGCCCTCCAAAGCAGTTATAACTTACTCTAAAAACATCTAGAGAAATATGCAAAGAAAATGGAATAAAGAGAAGATACAATAGAAATGCATCTAAGAATATATATTTCTTCTCTCTATATTTATCTTATCTCTATATATTTGTGTGTGTATATACATATATGTGTGTATATTTGTAAAGATATATATATGAAATATATATAAATATATATAAATATATAAATATATATGTATATAGGTATGTATATAATCACTCTTTATTTCACATTGGGATATTAAGTTTTGGTCCAAGTGTTGAGTTATATAAAATAAATGTCATAACATTTATGGAAGAAAACGTAATGCAACTGGCCTTAGGGATTTGATTGTTGCATTAACGGAGACTCCAGAATAACATAAATTTTCTACAGTGTGTCAAAGTGTAAATAATCTTCTTGTAAAGATAAGCTTAATTTTCTTGTTGATTACTTTTATACAGAGGACTAATCAAATAATAACACACGATTATTTTTTTATGAAATCAAAAGAGGTGTCAAGAAATACTCTTTTCTCCCAGAAGCAAATAATTAAAATGAGGCTGGATTGTTGGGGAGATTGGCTGAGGCAAAAATGCAAAGGCTATGTGACTAAAATAAGAAACCATCCATAGGAATTGGAGGTCTAAGAATAAATGAACTTGAATAGACTGGTCCAGTTCATTACCTAAATATGTCTTACTTTCTGGTTTTTACTTTCTGCCAATCATTTAATGAACTACTCGTTTCAATATTGCAACAATATTTGTTACAAGTACTCTCTTAATTTTTCTCTTTAAACAACAAATTACACAAAAACTTTATCTATTTGCAATTTATATCTATCATGCAATTCATTATTGTATCATATAACTTTAGTATGAATGTTGACTTTTGATTTGCTATCTTAATGTATATACACTAAAGATCATTACAATAGTTTGCTCTAAGACTGAAACGTAAAGTGTGGGAAAATTTATATGAAAAGTAAAATGATAATATTTTGGCATTGAGTTTGTGAAAATCATCTAAAAATTTTTAAATTTAAAATGTATTTGTACTTAAACCAACTATATTTTACAACAATAACTTATAATCTCACATCAGATTTTAAAATGTAGGCAACTAATAAAAATTAGTAATTACACTGTTGACATTATACCATTTCAGGGGCAGTTACCATTGCTTTTTCTCACTTTTAAGTTTACAATAATTTTATTTAACAGATTTAAAAAAATGAAGTCCTAGAGAGGTCATGAAGCCAATAAAAGTCATATAGCAAAAGAAGAAGTTAAGATTTAAATCAAAAATTTAAATAAAAATTAGGCTTTTATTAATTATTTAATAAAAATTATTTAATAAAAAATTTAAAAATATAAAAATTAGGCTTTTATTAATTAAACTTAAATTCTACACTTGTTAACACTAATTTTCTCCTATTCTAGAAGATCAGCAAAAATAATTTTCTCCTATTCTAGAAGATCAACAAAAATAGATTTTTAGTAATAAAATTCTATCCAAACAGTTTTTTTTTTCCAGTTTTTATTTAAAATTCAGTGGGTAAACGTGCAGGTTTGTAACCTGGGTATATTGCCTGATGCTGATGTATGAGATATGAATGATCTCATCACCCGGGTACTAAGCATAGTACTCAACAGTTAGCTTCTCAGCCATTGCACCATTCCCTCTCTCCCACTTCTAGGAGTACCTAGTGCAGCAACATGGATGCAGCTGGAGACCATTATCCTAGGCAAATTAATGCAAGAACAGAAAACTAAATACAGCATGTTCTCATTTATAAGTGAGAGCTAAATATTGAGTACTCATGGACATAAAAATGGCAACAAAGTAGGTTTTAATTTATCCTCATAATCACCAAAATATTACTTTCTCATTGTATGGATAAGTTTACAAGATTGAAATAACAGGGACTTATTCAACTTTCCAATTTGTAAAGCATTAAGTGACAACCCTAGATAGAAGCTTATGACACCTAATTAAGTGCTAATACCACAGTGTTAATTTAAAATTGGACTTGCCTTAGGCGTGGCTCATCTGGATTCTCAAAGATCATTTTACAAAAAGAATATTTTGTAGGTACATTATTTCTCATTCTTCAGCAAACATTTAATATATGGAAATTTAAAAACAAATGATTAACTTAACAGATAATCAATAACCGATTATGTGTAAAACACTTCATATTATTTTTAACATGTAACCAAAATTAGTTCTAAAAGCAAGTAATAGTTTATCCAATATATCACAGAGCACTGAGGATCAGAGACACTAAGCAAAATATCCATTACCCTGAGTTAAAAGTTATTAAATAGATATATATTTATTATTATTATTATTATTGGTAAAGGTATGGGATATGATGACCAAGCTGGACTTGAACTCCTGGGCTCAAGTAATTCTCCCATTTTGGCCTTCCAAAGTGCTGGAATTACAGGTGTGAGCCGCCACACTTGGCATATTGAGTACATGTTTAACCCATTTCTTCTACGTGTTAAAGCAAAATCTCTTATATCAGACTGTATTCTAGAAAAGTTTGCAGGCAGAAATACCAGTCAGGAAGTTGTGTGGTAGTCCAAGTGAGAGGGAATAGTATTCTGATCATGCACTTTCGTCATGGCTAATAAAGAGAATGAGTAATATTTAGGACATAAAAGCACAAAAACTTGTAAAACAGATGTGATGATTAAGAGGTAGACAGCAGTAAAGGATTTGCTAGAAGTGAAATTGAGTGGATAGTGGTGCTGACAAATTAGAAAAAGCATGAAACAAAATGTATAAGGAAAACATCAAACATCAGTTCAGGTTTTTTTACATTAATTAATTAATTAATTAATTTAGAGACAGAGTCTCGCTTGTCGCCCAGGCTGGAGTGCAGTGGCGCAATCTCGGCTCACTGCTAGGTCCGCTCCCTGGGTTCACGCCATTCTCCGGCCTCAGCCTCCGGAGTAGCTGGGACTACAGGCGCCCACCACCACGCCTGGCTTTGCCTGGCTATTTTTTTTCTGTTTTTAGTAGAGACTGGGTTCCACCGTGTTAGCCAGGATGGTCTTTATCTCCTGACCTTGTGATCCACCCACCTCGGCTTCCCAAAGTGCTGGGATTACAGGCGTGAGCCGCCGCGCCTGGCCTTTTCTTACTTTTTTTGAGACGGAGTCTCAAGTCTGTCGCCCAGGCTGGGGTGCAGTGGCGTGATCTTTGCCGCCCGGGTTCAAGCAGTTCTCCTGCCTCAGCCTCCAGAGTAGCAGGGGTTATGGGCGTCTGCCACTGCGCCCGGCTAATTTGTGTAGAGGCAGGGTTTCACCATCTTGGCCAGGATGGTCTTGAACTGCTGACCTCCTGATCCACCCGCCTTGCCCTACCAAAGTGCTGGGATTACAGGTGTGAGCTACCATGCCCAGCCCATGAGTTCAGGATTTTACATATTACAAGTTTGGGGAGGTTTCTATGCCTCTCATTATCATGGAAGTGAATTGGAGGGATACACACACACACACACACACACACACACACACACACACACACACATATATATATATATAAAATATGTAAATATATAATATCAAAGCCAAATATAATATACTAATATATATTGCATACTGTATATTATATATATATTATAGATAAATATTTGAGAAATCTTACCATATAGTTAGATTATGACATAGATTCAATTGATATCTTCTAGGGAGATGGTAGAATGAAAAATTATTTGACTTTGGATGGAATTGTATACAACAAAAACATAAGCGGTGGGTCAAAATACAGTGCATGTAGTAGACAGAGAAATATTGGTCAGAAAAAAAAAATGCAATGTATTAACAGCAGGGAGAGTAATGGGTCTCAAAAAGAAGTAGTGGTCCAAAGTCAAATGAAGCCAAAAATAGGCTTAAAATATCTTTGAGGTTTCACTTTCGCTCTTTTGGTAAATATATACTCTTCAGTATATATTCTACCAGTAGTACCCAATAGTAAACATAACAGATATAAATTGTTGATAATGTAGATTACAATCTAGTGGGGAAGAAAATCATAAAAGAAAAAAAAATTATAATGAGTAGTAATTAGAAAAGTAACAGTGGAAACCAAGAGTAACAGATGTTTTCTCATTGATATTTGAAAGTTAAGATAGGAACATCTGAGTAAATGACATTTGAATTGAGATCTAAAAGGTGGCATCTTAAAAGTGACTCTAGGGAGTATATGTTCAAGGAAACATGAGTATCAAATTCAGACTCCAGTGGGTTGAAAAATTAATGTTACATGAAGAATTCAATTCAATTCAAAGAACACTGAAAACAGAAAAAAGCAAAACTTGATAAAGGTGATCTGGAATATCAGCGGGGGTTTATTTGACCTTGCCATCACTGATAAATTGAGATTAGATAAAAAATGTAAACAAAGTAAGGGACTTAGCTTAGGGGAAACATTTAAAGAATCCTCTAAAAAATGGAAATATCATCAGCCTAAGCTCTTAATAAGAAGCATGTGTTGGAAATACAGTACAGAAGGAGAAAAGTGAAAGGAGATAAGATCAAAGAGCCAATGAGGTGAGAAGGAATTTGGAAATAAGATGGGACCTTATAAATTATTGTTAAGACTTTGATTTTTACTTTGGGGGAATGAGTAACCTTTGCAGATTTTCAACATGAGTGGCACAATCTTATTTACGTTTGAAGGATCATCTTGACTGCTATTTTGGGGATATACAGTAGACATGTAAAGGACAAAGGTAGAATAAGGAGACCTCTTAGGAAGTTATTACCTCTGGATAAGAGATGATAAAGCTTATTTCAGAAAAATAGCAGTAGAGACAGTTAAGAAATAATCGGATTCTGTTCATATATTCAAGGCAACACCAACATTTTCTGATGTAGACAATATAAAGGATTTAAGAAAGATAATTGTTAAAAGTAATTCCAAAATTTTAGACTCACACAATGAGAAGGATATCATTCCCATTAAGTTAAATATAGATAGAGAAATTAGAATTCAGATGTAAACAGGTTGGACTTAAGATATCTGTTAAACAGAAACATTTAATATACAAAATTGGAGTTTTGGAGAGAAGTTTAGGTTGGAAAAATAAAGTTGGACGTGCTAAACAGAGAGTTGTCACTTGAAGGCATAAAACAAGATGAAATCATCTAGGGAGAATAAGTGGCTTAAAAAGAGATGAAAAAAGGAAAGGATGGAAATCTGAAGTAGTCCCAAGCCTCAGAGACTGTCAATGTTGACTGAGAATAAGCAACCATTGATGTCACAGGAAAAACAACAGAAACCCAAACAAAAATATACTCAGGGAGAGAAGATTTCACTTTGCCAAAGGCTGCTTATACATCTAGTGAGATCATGATCAAAAATTAAACTTTCAATTATGCCCCATGGAAGTCACAAGTGATCTCTATGGGAGAAATTTTAGTGTAGTGATGGAAGAAAAAAAGTCTTGACTGAAGTGGATTTAAAAGAAAATGGAATAAAATGAATTGGAGACTGAGTTCAGAAAAAAATGTTTCAAGATTATCAAATAACAGGACAATAACCATCAGAGGATGTTAAGTCATCAATATTTATGTTTATTTCTAAAGATGGTAGAAATGATAGTGCTATGTTGACACCAGTGATCCAATAGGTATTAGAAAACTGAAGTTGTGCAAACAGAAAAGGAGAATTATTAGATGCATTTCTATGATAAAGGCAGAGGAAGTAGTCTCGTGATCAAGTGGAGGGTCTGGCTTTTAAAAAGACCACAAACACTTTATTTAGTTTACATAATCAAAATAGTTTAAATGGTATGAAAGCTGAGTAAAGTATGATGATGTATATGCCGGTAGGAAATAAAGTCAGTGAGTATATAGAACAAAGATCAACAATCTACTGTCCATCTGCCAAAACCATCCTACCACTGACTTTTGTAAATAAACTATTATTGGAACAAAATCAAGACTGTTCATTTCCACATTGTCTATGGCTGCTGTTTTCATATTACAACAGAAGACTTGAGTAGTTGGAATGGAGACTGTATGGACTTCAAAGCCAAATTAGTTGCTATCTGGTGCTTTACTAAAAAAATGTGATGACCTCTGAAATAGATGTTTCTTTTCAGAAGTTGGACTTCTAGTGGTTACAGAAACTTGATAGTAGGAATGATACGAGGTCAAGAGACTCTTTTTATTTTGTTTGATTGCATTTAGAGAAAAATGTACCAACTTTATGGGTTGAAAAGAAAAGGAAGTGAATAAAGAAATCTAGATGATACCAATAACATATAACAGATGGAAAAGAAAATTCTGTAAGAATCTAGAGATTGGGGTTTTAAGGGGAGATCGCAGAAGCACACAGACTTTATCAAAATGACAAATGAGAGGAAACCTATGCATCCCTCATTTGGGATACAGACATTCCCTCATGTCTCACAGGATCATTTTCATTTTAAATACCCAGCAGATTTTTATTATTGATTTATTTGTTGTTTTAAAGCTGAACATTGTGGTTTATTAGGAAAGTTTTAAGAAGTTGTGTTTATTTTATCCCTTTGTGTACATACTTAAAATGATCTTCAGTCTTCGGCCTCATTTTTAAAGGAAATTATTTTAATATGTTATAATCTTTAAATAGCTTCTTTTAAATTTTTATTTTATGTTCATGGGTACATGTGCATGTTTGTCATATAGGTAAACTGTGTGTTATGGGGGCTTGGTGTACAGATTATTGATTATTTCATCATCTGGACAATAAGCGTAGTACCTGATAGCTAGTTTTTTGACCCTGTCTTACCCCCACTCTTACCCACAGGTAGGCCCTAGCTTTTCCTCTTTCTGTGTTCATATGTGCTCAATGTTTAGTTACCACTTATAAGTAAAAACATGTGGTATTTGTTTTCTGTTCCTATGTTAGATGGCTTAGGATAACTCCATCCATGTTGCTGGAAAGGACATGATCTTGTTAATTTTTATGGCTGTGTAGTATTCCAGGATATATGTTTACCACATTTTCTTCATCCTGTCTACTATTAATGGACATTTAGGTTGATGTGTTTGCTATTATGAATAGTCTTGTGATGAATACACACTGCACGTGCCTTTATGGTAGAATAATTTACATTCCTTTGGGCATAAACCCAATAATAAGATTGGTGGGTCAAATGGTAATTCTGTTTTAAGTTCTTTAGGGAATCACCACACTGCTTTCCATGATGACTGAAATAATTTCCATTCCCACCAGCAGTGTATGAGCGTTCTTGCCACCATCTGTTATTTTTTGACTTCTTAGGAAGAGCTAATATGACTGGTGTGAAATGGTATCTCATTATGGTTTTGAATTGCATTCCTGTAATGATTAGTGATGCTGAGCATTTTTTTCATATGCTTGTTGGCCATATGTATATCTTTTTTAAAAAAATGTCTGTTTATGTCATATGCCAACTTTTTAATGACATAGTTGTTTTTTGCTTGTGAATTTGTTTCATTTCCATATATATTCTGGACATTGGACCTTTGTTGGATGCATAGTTTGAAAATACTTTCTCAGCCTGGTCAGTGGCTCATGCCTGTGATCCCAGCACTTTGGGAAGCTGAGGCGGGTGGATCACGAGGTCAGGAGATCGAGATCATCCTGGCTAACACAGTGAAACCCCATCTCTACTAACAATACAAAAAAATTAACCGGGCCTCTTGGTGGATGCCTATAGTCCCAGCTACTTGGGAGGTTGAAGCAGGAGAATGGCGTAAACGTGGGAGGCGGAGCTTGCAGTGGGCCGAGATCGCGACACTGCACTCCAGCCTGGGCAACAGAGTGAGACTCTGTCTCAAAAAAAAAAAAAAAAAAAAAAAAGGAAAAGAAAATACTTTCTCCCATTCTGTATGTTGTTTTGTTGCACAGAAGCCCTTTAGTTTAATTGTGTACCAGTTGTCAATTTTTTTTTTGCTGCAATTGCTTTTGGCATCTTCATCAAAAAAATCTTTGCAGGGTTCCTGCATTCACAATGGTATTTCCTAGGTTATCTTCCAGGGTTTTTGATCGTTTTAAGGTTAATATTTAAGTCTTTAATCCATCTTGAGTTGATTTTTGTATATGGTGTAATAAAGTGGTCCAGTTTCAATCTTCTGCAGATGGCTCACCTGTTCTCCCAACAACATTTACTGAATAGAGAGTCCTTTCCTCATTGCTTGTTTTTGCCAATTTTCTTGACGATCAGATCATTGTAGGTGTATGGCATCATTTCTGACCTCTCTATTGTGTTTCATTGGTTTATTTGTCTATTTTTGCACCACTGCCATGCTGTTTTGTTTACTGTAGCTTCGTAGTATAGTTTGAAGTCAGGTAACATGATGCCTTCTGCTTCGTTCTGTTTGCTTAGGATTGCTTTGGTTATTTTGGTTCCATTTTGGTTCCATATGAATTTTGAAAATATTTTTTTTCTAATTCTGTGAAGAATCTCATTGGAGGTGTCATACAAATGGCATTGCATGTCTAAATTGCTTTTGGCAATGTGGCCATTTTAACAATATTGACTATTCCTATCTGTGAGAATGGAATGTTTCTCCATTTGTTTGTGTCATCTCTGATTTCCTTGAGCAGTGTTTTGCAAGTCTTGTTGTAGAGATCTTTCACCTCCCTGGTTAGCTATATGTCTAGATATTTTATCCTTTTTGTGGCTATTGTGAATGGGATTACATTCCTAATTTGGCTCTTAGCATGGATGTGTAAGGTGTATAGAAATGCTACTGATTTTTGCACATTGATTTTGTATCCTAAAACTGCTAGAGCTGTTTATCATATCAAGGAGTTTTGAGACAGAAACTACGAGGTTTTCCAGTCACAGAATCATATTGTCTGCCAAAGGTGATAGTTTGACTTCCTCTTTTCCTTTTTTCTCTTTTTTATTTCTCTTGTACTGCCTACGATATGGGTCTCTTGAAGACAGTATAAGTATAGGATCTTGCCTCTTTATCCAACTTACCTCTCAGTGCCTTTCAATTGAGGCACTTAACCAATTTACAAATGAGGCATTATTAAAGAATAGAATTTCCAACCAATGCTTTTATACCCAGCCAAACTAAACTTCATAAGTGAAGGAGAAGGAAGATCCTTTTCACTTTTTAGGCAAGCAAATGTGAAATAACATTTTTATAGTTTCAAAATACAACTGATTTTTCAAAAATGCTCTTTTGTCAAGAGGAAGTGTCTAGAGAACAGGAAAAGAACAAGTCTCCAAAGAGTTATTTATTCCCAAATAGAAAAACAGAATTTATTTGGGTCATTCAGCTTGAATGGTACAGGTTCCCTTTGAGCAGGCAACACGTGTCCTTTCATTTCTATTGGATACATGATAATTGACAAGGGATTGACCCTCTTGGATGTCTGCCAACCAACTGGCAGACTTCTGACCCTCAGGTAATTCTGGCTCTCATATTCTTACCTGAGAATAGATCATATTCTTACCTGAGAATATATCACTGGCTTTCCATCAACTATGTGGACTCTCCTCTGACCTCTTATCTATGTAGTATTAGTAGTTTGACATTACTCTTCACCTTGTAGTTTATCATTTCCTTTATCTTAGACCCTGGCTGACATTACATTTGTACATGTACTGGCAGAGGATAAAGGTCACAGTATATAATCTATCAACTAAGGACATCTGATTAAATAATAATAATAATACCTGTGCAATAAAATGGAAAAATATTTAACTGAGGATGTGACACTGTTGCACTAAGAAAACACAGGGTTTGGAGTATCAATAACATGAGAGCAACAGGAAATGAGAGAAAAAGAACAGAGTGATTTATGCAAACAGAAGTTGCAAAAGCTTATTTGTCATCTTCTTTTTTCTTCTTGACAGTCATTTGCATACATTTAGTAATCCGTTTCTATCAAGTCTTCTTTTGTGACATTTCATTCTAATCCATGCTTTCCCAGTCTCCATCTGCTTTATTATGGAGTTCCCCCTAAGACTGAATGTTCTAAGCTTTATCTACTTTTTTCATTCCATTTCTAATCACAGCCAATATATTAAACTCCAACAAAGGTGCCCAAATTATGTCACTTTACCAAAAACTGAAAGATACTCAAAGTTCCTTTGAATACTATATGGCAATTGTACTTTATTTTGATTATAGGCTTCATATTTAAGTTTGAACGCTGTTACTAACCACCTTAGAAAAGATTGACTGCTTAATTATTTCATTGTCTAGATTGTATATTTTTAGAGAAAATTTTAGGGTTATCTTACAAGTGTACATTAATTTTGGTATAAGAACATTTTTGCCATATGCATTTTCTTTGACTCCAAGTGGGGTGGGTTTTGGTTTGTGGTTTTTATTATGATTATACTTAAGTATTAGCTTACTTTTCTCTCATATTGCTGCAGATTTCTGATTCCTCTTAAAAAAAAAAGTGTTCATTCATTATTATATGGCTCACATTCCTTTATGGAAACAATAAGCTAAGGCAAGAGTGACTTCCCACTTTAGACTCCCTGTGTTCTATAGAATTCCCAGCACTATTATTCTTCCAGTCAAAATCTCATTAATATTTTCTCTCTGGACCTCATATTCTCTTGACAAAAAAAGCATCTTTACTGAAAAGTTCCTAGAGCACAAATGATGTTTGAGTAACAATAGCAATATATATACAGACATTTGAAACATTTGATTATATTTTATAAATAAATATTTTACCTGGACCCCTATAAATGGATTGTTAATTAAATTTCATTTCAAAATGTCACCGTTTTTATTGAATTGGATGTCTTCTTAATTACGTCGTGTCTATTATCTAACACATGAGAATCTAAAGTTATTTCATGTAAATAAGAACCTGTCACAACTCATGTAATTATCATTTTTATGTTATTGCCTCCTGTGTGTATTATTATTATTATTTTGCTTTTTTTTTTTGTGGGGGAGAGAAGGTCTTGCTCTGTTACCAGGCTGGAGTGCAGTGGCCTGATCTCGGCTCACTGCAATTTCTGCCTCCTGAGTTCCAGCAATTCTCTTGCCTCAGCCTCCTGAGCAGCTGGGATTACAGGTGTGCACCACCACACTCGGCTAATTTTTCTATTTTTAGTAGAGATGGAGTTTCACAATATTGGCCAGGCTGGTCTTGAACTCCTGACCTAAAGTGATCTGCCTGCCTTGGCCTCCCATGGTGCTGGGATTACAAGCGTGAGCCACTGCGCTTGGCCATGTATTATTACCATAAAAGATAACAAAGAAGTTTTTGAAGTTCACTGATATTTGAGTGTAAAAGTAAGAGTGACAGTAGAATGTCTTCATTTTTATTTGTTATATGTTTAGTGAATAGGAACATCAGTTCTCTATGACCCAATGAAACAAAATTGGTAAAAACATATAAACCAACACATGTTCAAATTCAAAATTATTGCATCCCCTAATCTTTTGAATGTGAACTCACAAATATCTTATGGATAGGCTTACAGTAATTTATACTTGGAATTTATAGCTCCTCCATTTCAACATTTTTCTTTATCAAATGAGTACTTAAATTCAGAAATATTACATAATTTTTCTAAGGTCACATGGCTGAAAGAGTCAGATTTTCTGATTCTTAGTCCATCAGAAGACATTATTTTTTATCCTTAAAAGTATGAGTGAGGCTGGGAGTGGTGGTTTATGCCTGTAATCCCAGCACATTGGGAGTATGAGGTGGTTGGATAGCTTGATCCCAGGAGTTGGAGACCAGCCTGGGCAACATGGCAAAACTCCATCTCTACAAAAACGAATAAACAAACAACACAAAAAGAACACAACAAAAATTAGCCAGCCGTGGTGGCATGTGGCATGTGCCTGAGGTCCCAGCTACTTGGGAGGCATAGGTTGGAGGATTGCTTGAGCTCAAGAGATTGACGCTGCAGCGAGTCATGATTGTGCTACTACATCCCAGCCTGGGCAACAGAGCAAGACCCTGTCTCAAAAAAACCATGAATGAATTACTGTTTCTTAATTGAGTTCAAATATAATAACCAATACATAAATAGACTAATAACCCAAAAACTTTTTTATTTTTCAAAGAGCTTTAAAAGTGTTATAGGCCGGGCACGGTGGCTGGCCGGGCGCGGTGGCTCAAGCCTGTAATCCCAGCACTTTGGGAGGCCGAGACGGGCGGATCACGAGGTCAGGAGATCGAGACCATCCTGGCTAACACAGTGAAACCCCGTCTCTACTAAAAAATACGAAAAACTAGCCGGGCGAGGTGGCGGGCGCCTGTAGTCCCAGCTACTCGGGAGGCTGAGGCAGGAGAATGGCGTAAACCTGGGAGGCGGAGCTTGCAGTGAGCCGAGATCCGGCCACTGCGCTCCAGCCTGGGCGACAGAGCAAGACTCTGTCTCAAAAAAAAAAAAAAAAAAAAAAAGTGTTATAAATGAATTTGGAAAAACAATAAAAATATCCTTATATTGTAGATAGCATCATTTCTTATTAAATTATCCATAGTTGATGTGATATTGACTATGAATCAACAATTATTGTTGTGGGTCATTGAATAACAAGAGCCAGTTGTATTTATTAATTCAGGTTATAATTTTAAGGATAGACAGTTTCATAGAAAAAAAGTTTTAATTAAGCAGATGTTTTCTAAGGCTTTTTGCTATGCATGAAGAACAAAGTGTTTTGATGATTTGCGAGAATTCTCAGGATAAAGATTGTTAGGAACATATCCATATGGGTGCATAAATACTGCCATTAGTCAACGCAATTCTTTATTCTGTTTCATAATACAAATTATTTGTTAGTTGTAATTGGCATTAATTAACAAAAAAATGTAAATCATCGGAAATTGAATGGGTATACTGATTGTTGTGTGTTATTTTATTCTTGCCATGTAAGTGTAATCCTCCTTTCATCAGTGTTATAAAGCTGTTGTTTATTTTATTTTTATTTTATTATGTTTTCCTTAACACCAGCCACACCAATTTAAACCTGTTTCAAACTAGAAAGAAATGTATTTAAAAATTACATCTAGTAAGTTGAGTTATGATTTAACCTCCAGTTTTCTCTACACATGTAAGAGTCATTGTGTCTTACTATGTGTACTGCCCGGGAAGATTAATACAGTGACTTGGACACGTTGGATACTCAATAAATATCCATTGAATTGCTCAGACAGCAACAGGAACATGAGCTGCACTTCAGCAATAACATATTAACTATCCTAGTTGATGGTTCCTGAGGTGTGAATACAGAAGTTGTACTCTTTCATAGAGGCTATAAATTTAATTCTGCAATTAAGGAGAGTTTACTTCAACAGCTTCTTCATTATTTTAAATTATGCTCGCGTAAGTAGCCCAACTTCTCAGGCTTAGCAAAAAGCCCTAAAATGTATTATGAAAGTGTTTCTAGAATAATCTAAGGCTATATCCAATTATAAATATATCTGAAGATTTATGGGGAAGAGTTTAAATCTGTACATTAGAACATACTTAAATAAGAGTAAATCATTGAACACTGGTTTAATTTTTCTTTATAAACATTTTAGAATTAAAATGTAATACAGAAAAATTCATAATCATAAATGTATATGTTGATGAATTACTAAAGAATGAACACAATAATCATGAATCATCACCCACACCTGGAAATCAGCATTTCCAATATCTTATAAGCCACTCTGTTGCCTTTTCCCAATCACTGTCTTCTCCTCCTCAGAATCTTTATCCTGATTTAAAAATATCTACATTAGTTGTATCTCTTTTCGAACCTGTATAAATTCAATCTTTTCTGTCTAGCTTCTTTCAATGTTATGTTTATGAGATTGATTATGCCATTACATTATAGCTGTATTTCATTCATTTTCATGCTGTACGTTATTTCATGTGCCAGAAGTTAATTTTAATCATGCTGTTGTCAAATATTTGGGTTGTTTCTGTGTTTGAGGACATTGGCAATACAAGTGCTCTTCTATGTGTAATGGGGTTATATCTCAATAAACCTATCATAACACATTTTTGACTTCTGATATTTTCACCTAACAATGGGTTTATATAGATGTCTGAGGAGGTACCAAATGCCTATCTCTTTTGCACTATTATGAAGTCAGACAATTGTAAGTCAATGACTGTGTTGTAATGCTGCTATAAGCATTCTTGAAAGTGTTATTTGGCAGATATCTACACATTCTTATTGGGTTTATGCCTAGGAGTATAATTTCTGGAACATATACTATGCATAGGGTCAAGTTTAATATCCACTGCCCATGAATTCTCCCAAGCAGTGGCTTCAACTATCACTCCCACTAGAATTGTATAAAACTTCTAATTGCTGCACATCCTCAGCAGCACATGGTATTATCAATTTTTAAACTGGAGTCATTTATGTGGTCTGCATAAGGGTATGTTATTATACAAGCGTTGGTGTTTTTATCAGAATAGTCAGCACATTTCTACCTCTCTTCAGGTACAAGAGAAGCTCTGTTCATGTAGCTTAATCCATTCTTGTAGTGTATGGATTAGAGAGCATTTCTTATTTTTAAGAGCATACTAAAACACTTTCTAAGAAAATTTGGAGAGTGTGTAGAACAAGGTATCAGAATTAATATTTCAAAAGCATTTCCCACTTAAAAGAAGTAAAGAATACCTATCTGTCAGTGAATTTTTTTTTTTCCCCCACGGAGTCTCACTCACTCTGTCACCCAGGCTGGAGTGCTGTGGCATGATCTTGGCTCACTGCAACCTCCACCTCTTGAGCTCAAGAGATTCTCCTGCCTCATGCTGCTGAGTAGCTGGGAATACAAAGCGCATGCCACCACACCAGGCTAAGTTTTTGTATTTTTAGTAGAGACGGGATTTCACCATGTTGGCCAGGGTGGCCTCAAACTCCTGACCTCAGGTGATCCACCCACCCTGGCCTCCCAAAGTGCTGGGATTACAGGTGTGAGCCACCACACCCGGCCATATCCTTAAGTCTACTTTGAAGACTTGAATGGTAATGGTCCAGTAAGGGAACACTAACACCAGGGATTGACTGGAAAGAAAGAATCAAAGTTACTGAAATTCATGCAAATTAGAGCCAAAAACAAAAACAGAGAGAGAAAATCCATCTAAGGATTAAAGACATGTTCAGAAAAAAATATGTGTAAGTAAATAAGGGTTTATTTGAGAAATAAGGCAGAAAGGACTAAGAAAGAATACTGAGAAACTAAAGACTTAGAACCCAAGACAGGACTGTGGTATCCAAGAGTCGGAGTAATCAAATATATATGTTTTTTAATTTGACCCTGAACTAACTACCATTAAAATGGTTTCATCTTTAAGTATGAGGGTGAAAATTTTGACGAGTATCTTCATCTTACTAAAGTTGAGGGAGCTAAGGAATGAGTTTGGCAAACTTTGACAATAGCTATTTTAAGTCACTAATCAAAATGGAAAGAATAGCCATGTCGTGGTGACACACTTATTTAGAAATAAGCAGTGATTTCATCATCAAGGCTAGAATTCCACTGCTTTTACAATTTTATAGAATCCTAATTTTCCAGCCAAGCTCATTACTATTCTCTATCAAATGAATGAGATAATTAGAAGGTTTAACTTTGCAGAAAGCCAAAGTCTCAGCAAAGCTCCATTTTAAATATATTGACGTGCCCTTGGAAGTTTTCTAGTAACATAGAAATGCTGTCTCATTCACAGGAATTATAGCAGTGAATGATTTTTAATAGGCAATAACAAAGTAAACAGTAGCAGGTAAGAAAGTGCTTTATTCCACATTCACTAACATGTCCACTGGTGTAAATTAGAAATTCTTTTATAGCAAGATTTCTGCTTCAGAACATAGAACAAAACTGAATGCTTATGTTTCAAAAGATTTCTACAGCTTCTCCCTTGTCAGTTCTTAAAAGCCCCCTTCAGAAACTGAAGGAGAATTTTAAAGTCTAGTAGATTTACATCTATATTTTTATTTTAATCTTTTGAATATTATCTCTGCACAAAGAAAATGACAAAACTAGAGCATTTTTATGCTCTGGATATAAAAGCCTATCCTTATGTCTAAAGAAAACAATTTCATTTATGGCCAGCAATTACATTTATGCAATAGTTTAAAATATTAAAATAACATAGATTAAAAATATATTTCCTTAAAGTTTTATAGCATCCTATAGCCATATTATAACAAAACTTATATTTCATCTTTATATCTTATATTTAGAGCATCAATGATTTGAAAATTTTGCAGTTATCTATATAATTTCTATTTTAAGTAATAACATTATCTATAAATACACATGTATGTGTTTATGTATATATTTCACATATATCTTTTTAAAAATGATAAAAAGTGATGGCTAATTTAGGTATTACAAATAGTTGTTTTGTATTTCCCCCATACATAGGTATATTTTGTTTACACTGTGACAGAAAAACCAATATAGGTGTTTACTTTTCTTCTATGTAAAAGCCTGAATGAATAGTTAAGAGCCAACGTTGCTCTACATTGTAAGGGGCTCAAGTTTTTTTCGGTGTCATACCTCCCTTGTGTGCAGTGTCCATCCCCAGGTGGCCTGAAATGGCTTCTCTAGCTCCAGTTACTAAAATTCCTATTGATGTTGACAGGAACACAAAACAGAAGAAAGGAATGCTCTTGCCTTTAAAGACACTTCCTAGAGTTTGCACTCACAGCTTCCATGGACATTTCTTTTGTCACAATTTAAACGTATGATCATGTCCTGAAAAAGAAGCTAGGAAATAGTCTTTATTTGGAGTGACTGTATGTTCAGATAAGTGTGCTACTATTATGAAAGAGATGATTATGAAGATTGTGGTTATTGAGGAATGTTTTGCAGTCTATGTTACAACCTACTCTAAATGGGAGTGAATCTCTCTCTCCCTCTACACACACACACACACACACACACACATACACATATATAATATTGTACTAGGAGCATGCATGTATATAAATAAATAAATGAGGCTGGGTGAATCAGCTCACACTTGAAATCCCAACACTTTGGGAGGCTGAGGTGAGAAGACCACTTGAGATTTGAGACTAGCCTGGTCAACATAGCAAAGCCCTGTCTCTACAAAAATTTAGAAATTATCCAGATGTGCTGGAGCATGTGCATAGTTCCAACAACTCTGGAGACTGAGGCAGGAAGATCCCTTTAGCCCAGGAGTTTGAGGTTGCAGTGAGCTATGATCACGTCACTATATTTCAGCCTGGGTGACTGAGACTCATTCTCTAATAAATAAATAAATAAATAAATAAATAAATAAATAAATAACTTAAAAATATAGTAATTAGATAGAAAGTGTTTTCAATATAAATAATTTACACTCACAATTTTGAAATACTAAAAAGTATTGTTTTATACACATTAAATATTGTCAAGTTAAAAGATAGCATAAAATTATAGGATAAAGAGAAAAATAAATATTGTTCTATTGTTAAGTTATTGAAGTTACAAAATTAGAAGAATGATGCTTAAGTTGATTTTGTTATAAAACTTGCTTTTGTACAAGCACTTGGGGCAAAAGCAACACTAGATTTTTTTTTAAGCACTATTAATTCTTTTAAGTCAATGTTTAGAAAATACAAGCCTAGTGACATTTAAATGGCACTCTGGAGTCTAAAACTGTTTCAATGTCATTTTCAATGTTGAAATCAGCTTCAGATGAAGATGTAACTTTTAAGAGTCATTTGGGTATTATAATGACAAAAAGACAATTAAGTAAAGCTGTATAAAATCCTCTAAACAAAACACGGAAGAGGAATGGAAGAGGAGGAGAAACTATTATTGTTTTTCAACATAAAATTTGATATCAAAGCCAAACATAATTTTCTTGCAAAATTTGATCCAGAATTTACAGTTATGCGAATTTAAGCACAAAGATAGTTACCACAATACTCTTTATAGCACTGTTTCAATAGTAAAACATTTACAGCAATACAAATGATTACTAACAAGAAATTGGTTGAATAAATTATAGCACTCTTGAAAATGAATTCTTAATCATAAAAATAAAGCTGTTAATATACATTTGATGGTATAAAAATATATTTAGGCTATAATATGTGAATTAAAAAATATAAAATACTACATGCAATGCAACCTAAATTTTGCTATACATTTGCAATACGTTTCATATATATCCTATGGATATGTTAATGTTTATACAACAAAGTATTAACATATCCATAAGTATATATATCAAATGTTAACAGTGATTATCTCTTATGGTAAAATTTTGACAATCAAGATATTCCATTCTTTCAACATTGAATGAAGATTTCCACATGAATGTGTATTATCCAAAAATTATTACAAAAATCACGTTATAAAGTAATACAAAAAGGTAGCTTGGTGAAGTAGGCACTACTTAATATATGTAATTAAGTAAAAGGGAAGTATATACCAATATACATGTATGAAGTCTTGCAGGTAAAAATAATGAAATGTGCATTATAATACAATCTAAAGTATATGCATCAAATATTATCAGTGGTTAATTTTGAGAGTAATGACTTTGTATGATGTTTTTAATAAATGAAAAGCTGTATTTTGAAAACTATAGTCAAATTGTTAAGCATTACTTTATGAACTTCAAGTTGTATGACCTCTACAGAGTTTCTACTAAAATAAAAAGTAGACACTTTTCATGCCCTTTCTTGTTCTTAACATTTGCTCTCATATTCGATCACAGGGGCCTAAGAAGCTATTTGTATCCACAAAATTCTCTAACTGATGACAGAAAAAAGTCTATGTAACTTACATTCTATATACTTGAATTTAATAATTTTATTAGACCATTCTTGCATTACTATAAAAAATACCTGAGCCTGGGTAATATATAAGAAAAGAGGTTTAATTGGCTCATAGTTCTGCAGACTGAAGAAGAAGCCTAGCACCAGCATCTGTTTCTGGGGAAGTCTCAGGGGGCTTATAATTTCAGCGGAAGTTGAAAGAGGAGCAGGAATTTCCTCACATAAAAGGAGTGGGAAAAAGAGAGAGATTGCGTTGGGAAGTTCCACACACTTTTAAATGACCAGATCTCATGACAATGCACTCTATGCTCTCCACTAGGCCCCATCACCAACATTGGGTATTACAATTCAATACAAGATTTGGGCATTTAGGCAGGGACAAATATCCAAACTATATCATTTTGCCCCAGGCCCTCCTAATCTCATGTCCTTCTCACATTGCAAAATACAGTCATGGCTTCCCAATAATTCCCCAAAGTTTTAACTTGTTGTAGCATTAATTCAAAAGTCCAAAGTCCAAAGTCTTACTTGAGACAAGGCACACACCTTCCACTTGTGAGCCTGTAAGGTCAAAAACAAGTTATTTACTTACAAGATAAAATGAGATGTAGGCATTGGGTAAACATTGCCACTCTGAAAGGGAGAAACTGGCCAAAATAAAGGGGCTACAGACCCTGTGCAAATTCAAAACCTAGCAGTGCAGCCATTAAATCTTAAAGCTCCAAAATAATCTCCTTTAACTCTAACCCCTGCATCCCAAGACACTGCTGCAAGGGGTGAGTTGTCAAGGCAATAGTAAGCTCCACCTCTGAGTAAGCTCCATCCCCAGGGCTGTTCTCACAGGTTGGAATTGAATGCCTGCAGCTCTTCCAGGCACAGGGTACAAGCTACTGGTAGGTCTACCATTCTGGGGTCTGGAGGATGGTGGCACTTTTCTCACAGCTCCACTAGACAGTGCCCCATTGTGGACTCTGTGGGATCTCCAACCCCACGTTTTCCCATGGTGCTGCCCTAGTAGAGATTCTTTGTGAGAGCTCTGTCCCTGCAGCATATTTCTGCCTTGCCACCCGGGCTTCCTCATACATCCTTTGAAATCTAGGAAGACTCTTTCAAGCATTCCTCATTTTTGCATTCTGCTTCCAAGCTTCACACCACATGGCAGCCTCCAAGACATACAGCAGCCTTCCCTCAGGGAGGAAAGTGGCAGCATGAGTTGTACCTGGGCATCTTTGATCCACAGTTGGAGCCGGATTGGCTAGGATGTGGAGACCATTGTCTTGATGCTGCACAGGGCAGCAGGGCCCTGGTCCTGGCCCATGAAACCATTCAGTCCTCCTAAACCTCAAGATCTGTGATGGGAGGGGCTGCCACGAACATCTCTGAAATGCTTTTGAGGCCTTTTCCCTATTTTCTTTGCTATTAGCACTTGGTTCCTTTTTAATTATGCAAATATTTCCAGCCTTTTTTTTTTTTTTTTCCTGCACAGCCTCCTTGAATTCCTGTCCAGAAAAAGCTTTTTCCTTCTCTGCCACAAGACCAGACTGCAAATTTTCCAATTATTTATGCTCTGCTTACTGTTTAAATGTAAATTTCAACTTTAAGTCATTAATTTGCTTCTGCATCTGCGTTAGGCTATTAGAAGCAGCCAGGCCACATCTCGAACGTTTTGCTGCTTAAAAATTTCTTTCACGAGGGATCCTAATTCATCACTATAAAGTTCAAATTTCTAGAGATCCTTAGGTCAGTAATACAATGCAGCCAAGTTCTTTGCTAAGATATAACAAGAGTGACCTTTGCCCCAGTTCCAAATATGTTTCTCATTTTCATCGGAGACCTTATCAGCCTGTCCTTCACTGTCTATATTTCTATCAGCACTTTAGTCACAACCAATTAACAAATCTCCAAGAAGTTTCAAATTTTCTCTCATCTTCCTCTCTTCTTCTGAGCCCTCCAAACTCTTCTGACCTCTGCTCATTATCCACTTCCAAAGTTGTTTCGACATTTTCAGATAGCTTTATAACAATACCAAACTCCTGGTACAAATTTTCTGTATCAGGCCATTCTTGCACTGTTATAAAGGAATACTTGGGACTAACTACTTTATAAGAAAAGAGGTTTAATTGGCTAATGATTATGCAGGCTGTACAAGAAGCATAGCTCCAGCATCTGCTTCTGCAAAGGCCTCAGTAAGCCTAAAATAATGGTAGAAGGTAAAAGAGGAGAAGGCATCTCACATGACAGGAGCAGGAGTAAGAGAGAGAAAAAGTGTGTGCCAGGAGGTGCCACACACTTAAACAACTGGATCTCATAAGAACTTACTTGCTATTGTGAAGACAGCACTAAGTCATGAGACATCTGCTGCCATGACCCATTTACATCTCACTAGGCCCCACCACCAGCATTAAGGATTACAAATCAACCTAAGAATTAACTCAATGGAAATTTGGATATTTGTCTATAATAATGAAGACAATAATTGTTTATAATAATGAAGAGAACACCAAAAACACTTGAATTCAAAAACTTGTAGTGGAATTGCATCAATTCCTATGAATCAGTGGAAACTGAGAAAAGTGTCTGGTGGCAGGACCCAGCAGGGTGGATCTAAAGCACTTCAGTACTTGTGAAGGCAGGTCAACCTCTTCAGAGAGTCAGTATTAACTGCCCATTAATTGCCACATGTGAAACTGCTAAGTGTGTGGGAGGGAGGTGACTGGTGGTTAAATCACCTCTTTATAATCTTAGAGTTTAACCAGGAAGCTAGGCATAGATCTTAGTAGACAGTAGGAGATGACGCCTATCAGTTTAATATTTACATTTGAAGTTTTTGTTTCAAGTTTATACTGCATTTGTGTTTGTCAAGAGCTACTCCTGGAAGACTAATTAAAAAATGAAAATAAAGGGAACATTTTGGGCTCATATAACCAAAACATGAAAAGTGCCAAGGTTGAAACTGATCCAGAGACCTCTGAATTCAGGGTTCTAAACAACCTATCTCTGTTGCTTTGTCAAGTTCCCCTCCCATTTTCTCCTCTCCTCTTGTCCCCTTGTTTCTTCATTGCTATTAAGTTCTTTCCAACTGCTAGCAATATTTCTCCACGCCCACAGCGTTCTTTCAGAACCTTCTCAGTTTTGACGCATACCCTATAACATTTCTGGAAATAATGTAATAAAACATTCAGCACCCACATGCCCTGTGAATTTCATTGTCCAAATACGTCTCAGATATATCCACCTCCAGGTAGTTTCAACATTTCTATTCAGGTCAATTTCTGCCATCTCTTGCTTGCATTTTTACAGTAGTTCCTAAATGTTCAATGTGAAGCAGTCCTCCACTCACACACATATCTAAATCCTTCTCCAGACTTTAAGTAATTCCATAAATCTCCCCACACCCAGCAGACACGCTAATCATTCTCTAGAGTGAAGTTAGATAAATAATTTCAAAAGTTCATGTCTGTCATGTCCCACTCACACAGTCTCCTAATAAAAATGTATCAATGGCTTCTTAGAATCCTGAATATGGCTTGCAGAGCCCTTTGCTTCATGCCCACTCTCTCCCTTTCTGTCATCTTACAGAATGTTTCTCTTCTCTTCCCCTCTGTCCACAAAAGACCTGTGTTTCTTTTTTCTCCCATTTCTTCTCAAATAAGTACTGCCTCTTATCAAAAGATTTTTTTTCCCTCTGCATAGGATACTCCTTGCTCTTCTCTTTGCCAAGTGAATTCGGACTCATTTTTAAGATTTCGTTAAATGTTGGTGCTGTAATAAAACAACACAATTTTATTACCTGTTCTACAGAGGAGAAGTCAAAATTAGTTTCAAGATGTTGGCAAGGCTTGTTTCTTCTAGAGGCTCTCAGTAAGAATCCATTTTGTTAACTTTTCTACCTTCTAGAGGCTGCTTGGATTCCTTGGTTGATGGCCCCTTCTCCATCTCCAAAGCTAGCATCTTCAAATCTCTCTCTCACTCTTTGCTTCTATCATCATCTTGCCATTTCTGAATCAGATTTAACTGCCTCCTCTCATGAAGACTCTTGTCATTATATTGGACACACTGGGTTGATCCAGGATGATCTCCTCATCTCAAAGTCCTTACCTTAATCACATCTGTAACATCCTTTCTGGCATGTAAGGTACCATATTCATAGGAGATGGGGATTAAGGCATGAGCATTTTGGAGGAACATTATTCCATTTATCTTACTGATGATATTTTTAATGGTGTTAAACTATGTCCTTGGCTGACAGAAAAAATGGACTTCCTTTGGCTGAGATTCTCAAAGTTAAAACAGAATCAGATGGTCATGGCTAGGTGAGGGAGCAATCATGTGCTGTGCGTTCTCAGAAATATGTTGTAAAAGTGTCACATTATCTCCCTTCCTGCAATCACGCCAAACTAGTTCTTGTTCTTGATGCTAAAAAAGACTGCAGCTGGAAATATCCCAAACTGACCACCAACAAACAAGCTGGTGCCAACCAACTGCCAACCTGGACCTAGACAATTTAGAGAGGCTGGCAATTTGGAGATTAAAGGCCATCCAATCAAAACTGCTCCTTATGTGTCCAGAATTGGTGGGTTCTTGGTCTCGCTGACATCAAGAATGAAGCCACAGACTCCCTCAATGAGTGTTTCAGTTCTTAAAGACGGTGTGTCATGAGTTTTTCCTTCAGATGTTCAGATGTGTCTGGAGTTTCTTCCTCCTGGTGGATTTGTGGTCTCGCTGACTTTAGGAGTGAAGCTGCAGACCTTCGCAGTGAGTGTTATAGTTCATAAAGGTGGCACATCTGTAGTCATTCGTTCCTCCCATCCTGAGTTGTTCATCCGTCTCGGTGGGTTGTCGTCTCCCTGGTTTCAGGAGTGAAGCTGCAGACCTTCGTGGTGAGCGTTACAGCTCATAAAGGCGGCACAAACCCAAAGAGTGGGCAGCAGCAAGATTTATTGCAGACAGTGAAAGACCGCTGACCCGAGCAGATTGCAACTACTGGCTTGGGTGGCCTGCTTTTATTCCCTTATCTGGCCCCACCCACATCCTGCTGATTGATCCGTTTTACAGAGAACTGATTGGTCTGTTATACCGAGAGCTGATTGGTCCATTTTGACAGAGCACTGATTGGTGCATTTACAAACCTGTAGCTAGACACAGAGTGTTGATTGGTGTGTTTACAATCCTTTAGCTAGACACAAAAGTTCTCCAAGTCCCCACCCAATTAGCTAGACACAGAGCACTGATTGGTGCATTAACAAACCATTAGCTAGACACAGAGTGCTGATTGGTGCATTTACAATCCTTTCGCTAGACAGAAAACTTTTCCAAGTCCCCACCCATCCCAGAAGCCCAGCCGGTTTCACCTCTCACTGGCACTCACGGTGGGACTTTGCAGCACCTAGCCCGGGGACTCTGGCAACCCAGAGGGAGCTCGGCAGCCCAGAGGGAGCTCGTTCCCAGGTCAAGCCCAGCAGGCACCGGCTGGCTGTGTGGAGTGCGGGGCCTGTCGAGCCCACGCCCACCCAGAACCCATGCCAGCCTGTGAGAACTGTGCACAGACCCGGATCCTGCCCATGCTTCTCCATCCTCACCTCCCCGTGAGCAGAGGGAGCTGGCTCCAGCATTGGCCAGCTCCAGAGAGGAGCCTCCAAAGCACAGTGGCGGGCTGAAGGGCTCCTCGAGCATGGCCAGAGTGGACACCGAGGCTGAGGAGGCGCTGAGAGTGAGCGAGGGCTGTTAGCATGTTGTCACCTCTCAATTCCCCCTCTAAACAGGACATCCCAACTGCTGTTGGGAATTTGGCCAATGACTACTCTAGCTAATTCCTGCTGGATGGGGGTGAAGAAGGGGCCCTGCAGTTGTAGTGTCCTCCAGAGGGGAATTATTTAGGCCAGTGGAAGGGCCAATGGGTTGGTCCAGGGGTCCTCAGTAGAAGTTGTTACTTGAGCTCCTTTGGGGTTCCATTTGTAAGACCATCTGTAGTTTGATGGCCTTGATTCTAGAGGAAACAAATTTGACAAGAAGGTGAAAGATACAGGGCCCAAAGGCGAGTAAAAGCAAGATGGCTGCCATGGGACCTAGAAAGGGGAGAAGCCATGTTGCCCAACTCCAGAGGTTGGTATAAGAGTTTGAAAGGCATTATCTGATTTCAGAAGTCTTTTCCTGTAAACATCAGGCAGCATCTCGTACTATCCCTGACTGGTTAGTGTAAAAACAACACTCTTCCCCTAAGAAGGTGCAGAGTCCTCCTTTCTCAGCAGTGAGGAGGTCTAGGCCTGGCCAGTTTTGGAGAGTCACTGCTGCTAAAGAGTCTATTTGGGATTGCAGAGTAAGGATATATTTTGTTATTTCTTGCAAGCTGTCTGAAAAATCCTTTGAGAGTGGGTGGTAGTAGGATAATGAAGTAGATAAACTGGCTATTCTGGTTCCTGTGGCAGTAGCCATTTCTAACCATAAAAGTAGGGTTATTAGTTGTATGACTCTGTGCTGATGGACTTGAGCTTTCAGGGGTACTGATAAGGTCTGATATACTCGGACAATGTTAATATTGGGACTTAGAAAGACTAAGGTGCAGGTGCCTGTCCAGTTAGTGGGGAGGCAGATATAGGTTGACATTCCATATAAGAAGAATATGCCTTGGCTGGATAGACATTTAGAAATTTACCCTGGCTTTTAAAGGAATAGGGTACACTGTTTTTTCTTTACTACTTCTCTCTCTCTCTTTCTCTCTCTTTGACTTCTCTCTTTGACTTCTCCTTTGTCTCTCTCTTTCTCTCTTTCTGACTCCCTCTTTGTCCGTCTCTTCATCCAGGCTGGAGTGCAGTGGCCGGATCTCAGCTCACTGCAAGCTCTGCCTCCCGGGTTTACGCCATTCTCCTGCCTCAGCCTCCTGAGTAGCTGGGACTACAGGCGCCCGCCACCTCGCCCGGCTAGTTTTTTGTATTTTTTAGTAGAGACAGGGTTTCACTGTGTTAGCCAGGATGGTCTCGATCTCCTGACCTCGTGATCCGCCAGTCTCGGCCTCCCAAAGTGTTGGGATTACAGGTTTGAGCTACTGCGCCCGGCCCTTTCTTTTACTTTTTATCTCTCTCTTTCTCTTTATCTCTTTGTTTCTCTCTTTCTGACTGCCTCTGCCAGTCACTTATGCTGCTGTGCTCCCCTCTCCTTCCCCTTTCTGATGGCTTTGGCAGTGTAACTCTGCCACCTCCTTGGGTTTTTGCATTGCGTGCAGTAACTCCATAATTTCCTTGTGGTATTCAATGGGGGTTCACTGAGAGTTTAGGAACTCCCTTTCTTTTCGTATTGCATCATGGGCATGTAGGATTAGATAAGCATCCTTGCTATCTGTACACACATTCATTATTTTTCCCTTTCCCAGTTCTAAGGATCAGGTAAGTGCCACTAGTTCTACTAACTGGGTGCCAATCCCTCGGGGAAGAGCCTTACTTTCAAGTACGGCTACATCACTAACTATGGCGTAACCTGCCCTTCGTATCCCATTCTCCACAAATGAACTTCCATTGGTATATAGGTTAAGGTCAAAATTAGCTAAGGGGACTTCTAAGAGATCCTCTTGGGTGGCATAAGTCTAGACTATAATTTGTTGGCAGTCATGCTCAATTGGTTCCCCATCCTCTGGGAGAAAAGTGGCAGTGTTGAGGGCCACATGCATACGAATTTGAAACACCAGTCTCTCAAAGAGTAGCTCATGGTATCTTAGTAGGCAGTTGTCTGATAACCATAAACTCCTTTGGCACCCAGTATACCATTCACATTGTGAGTAGTCCAGACAGTGAGACCCTTTCCTTGTATTATCTTGATAGCCTCTGACACTAAGATGACCACTGCCGCAACTACCCATAAACAGTGAGGCCAGCCTTTTGCTACTACATCAATTTCCTTACTTAGGTATGCCACTGGTTGTGGCGTTGTCCCACGAGTCTGAGTAAGGACTCCAAGAGCTATCCCTGCACTCTCTCTGATGTACAAAGAGATGTTTTGTCCTGTGGGAAGACTTAAAGCTGGAGTTTGTACTAGGGCCTGCTTTAAGGTTTTGAATGCTGTTTCTGCCTCTGGTTCCAATTCTACTAGATGAGTATTTGCTCTCTGGGTCTCCTTGATTAGAGTATAGAGGGGCCTAGCTATCTCACTGTATCCAGGGATCCATAGTCAGCAGAAGTCGGTGATTCCAAGGAACCCCCACAACTGTTTTAATGCCTTAGGGTGAGGATAAGCCAGTATACACTGTATTCATTCCTTGCTGAGTGCCCTGGTCCCTCTGGCTAAGATTAGGCCTAGATGTTTGACCTGCTGTAAGCAAAGCTGCGCCTTCAGCCTAGACACCTTATACCTTTGATTAGCTAGAAAGGTCAGTAGATCTAGAGTAGCCTGTTGGCACGAGGCTTCTGAACTGTTAGCCAAAAGTGAATCATCCACATACTGAATGACCAGAGTGCCTGGACTTGAGAAGTGGCCTAGATCTTGGGCCAGTGCCTGACCAAACAGGTGAGTGCTGTCCATAAACCCTTGGAGCAAGACCGTCCATGTAATTTGGGATGTGTGGTCTGTAGGATCCTCAAAGGCAAAGAGACACTGGGAATTGGAGTGCAGGGGAACACAGAAGAAGGCATCATTGAGGTCCAGAACAGTGAACCATTCTGCTTCCTCTGGTATTTGAGAGAGCAGGGTATAGGGGTTGGGTACAACTGGATTTAGAGGAATTACTGCCTCATTGATGAGTCTAAGATCTTGCACTAGTCTCCTCTGACTGGTTTTTGACACCCTAGAATTGGGGTGTTGCAGGAACTGCTGCATTTCTTTACTAAGCCATGAGCTTTTAAATGTTTAACAATATCCTGTAATCCTTTATGAGCTTCAGGCCTTAAGGGATATTGCCTTTGATAAGGAAAAGTGGTGGGACTTTTTTGCCTGATTTGGACTGGGTGAGCATTTTTTGTCTTTCCAAATTTTCAGGGTTGATTCCCTCTTCAAGTAGGGGACAATAAATTGGTAACTTGTTCCCCATATTCGTGTACATAATAGTTCCAGCCTTGGCTAAAATATCCCTCCCTAATAAGGGTGCGGGACTTTCAGGCATAACAAGAAAGGCATGTGAAAAGAGCAAAGTCTCCCAGTTACAACTGAGGAGGTGGGAGAAATACCTGGTTATAGACTGTCCCAGGATTCCTCAGTTAGTAATGGACCTTGAGGACAGCCATCTGGGACAAGAGATTAACATGAGAAGTCTGCACCAGTGTCCAGGAGGAAGTCAATTTCCTGGCCCTCAATGGTTAAGCATACCCAGGGCTCAGTGAGGGTGATGACATGAGCTGGCGCTTGCCCTGGGCACCCTCAGTCCTGTTGTTGGATCATCTGGTTGGGGGCTTCTGACCCAGAGAACCTTTGTCCTCTGGGGCATTGCACCTTCCAGTGATTGCCTCAGTATAGTGGACATGGACAAGGGGGAGGCTTGTTTCTCATTGGACAATCTTTTTTTAAGTGTCCTTGTAAACTACACTGATAACAAGCCCTACCAGATGATTGGCCTGCTCTGTTTTCTGTCCTCTGAACTACCAAGGTTTGTTTGTCTGAGGGCCATGACTAAGGCTGTGGCCTTTCTCTGATCTCGTTTTTCCTTTTGGGCCTGTTCCTCTTGGTCCTTATTATAGAGAACTGAGGTTGCCAGGTTTAATAATGCCTCCAAATTTTTGTTCAGGCCCCAGGGCTTGCTTTTGGAGTTTCTCCTGATATCTGCAGCTGATTGGGTAATAAACTTATCTTTTAGAATCAATTGACTCTCAACTGATTTCGGGTAACAGGGGAGTATATTTTCTTAAGGCCTCCCATAGTTGCTCGAGGAAGGCAGGATTTTCTTCCTTTCCCTGAGTTATGGTGGACATCATTGAATAATTAATAGGCTTCTTCCTAATTCTCCTTAGATCCTTAGTCCTTCTAGAACACAGGTCAACAGATGTTTACAACTCCAGTCTCCATGATCTGAGTCAAGGTCCCAGTGGGGATCCATACCAGGGATGGCTTACTCACCAGTAGGGAATTTGTCCCTTTCTTTGGCTGTCATTCTGTCATTTACTTGACTAAGATACCAGATATCTCCAAGCTCTTGGGCTGCAGCTAAGGTTGCGTTCTTCTCATTAAAGGCCAGAGTTTGTTCTAACAATAACATGAAATCTCTCCAAGCAAGGTTGAAGGTTTGCCCTAGACCCTGTAGGACATCTATGTACCTATCAGAATCATCTGAAAACTTACCCAGGTCTGCCTTGATCTGCTTTAAATCAGAGAGGGAGAAGGAGACATGTACCTGGGTTGGGCCAAATTCCCCTCCCCCTACAGCTTGAAGGGGACATAACCAATAGGGGTTTGTGGTCCAGGAGTTTGTGGTCCTTTGGAGACTTCTTTGCTTATTTCCTTCTGGGCAGCGGAGATTAGAGGATTATCATTAATAGGAAGGGGAGCTATTGGGAGGCTACCATATGGACGTAAGCTGAGAGGTCCTCCTGTGGGATGTAAATTGCAAACTTTGCATAGTTGTGTAGTCTCTCTCAATGAAAAGAAAGCTTGAACATAAGTTATTTCACTCCATTTGCCTTTCCTCTTACAGAAAAAGTCAAGCTGCAGGCTAGTATTGTAATTTGTACTTCCCTCAGGTGGCCATTTTTCCACATCAGAGAGAGAATATTGGGGCCAAGCCATAGTGCAGAAAAAAAAAGAGCCACCTCTTTTTCAGGGTTTGCAGGTCAAATTGGTCCCAATGACTTAGGATGCATTTCAAGGATGGGCCTATTGATTTCTGAGTGTTTCCCATCTGAAAGACAAAACCACCCATGGTTTTGATTTGTTTTGTTTCTCCCTCTGCCCAAGAACCTGCAATGGTCCCTGGACCCTGCTGATTGGAATAGTTATGCTCACCGATACAGCAGCAGAAACAACCCCTTCCCAAGAACCCACGGCAGTTCCTGGACTCTGCTGATTGGAATAGTTGCACTTACCGACACAGCAACAGAAACACTAGTTTTCCTCCCAGACCACAAAGAGTACCGAGGAAGGTCGGATTTAGTGACCCTTACTGATTCATTCTCAAAAACCTGTTAGAGTCCTAAGCATTCTCCTGTTAGTACTGGGACCTTACCCATGTCCTATAAAGATGTTATGCACCAAAAATGAAGTAGAGGGCCTTACTCTGAGGGAGGGAACGGATCTCCAGTGTTGGAAGAGTGACACCTTTTGTCCTCACTTATATGAATAGGAAGGATACAATTTCTGAGGCTCCCTGTATCCTAGCTTCAGGAATAGCTTTTGTTAGGCCTGCTAGTCTGAGAAGGGATCCTAAAATTACAGATAGTGCCCCCTACAATGGGGCTTTGGGCAAAAATTATGTCTTTCTGATTGGTGAGCCCAGGTGCCAAAAGAAGATAACAGAGTCCTGGAGTTTATACTAGAAATCATTCTTATGGGAGAAACTAGGAAAGCATCAGAGACAGGGAGTGGATTTTAGAAGTGGGGCTAGCCTTGGAGAAGAGAGGCGAGAAGAAGTTTGTCTGGCAGGCATTAGGACTCAGGGAGCAAGGGTCAGGATAGATAGGATAGATAGGCGAGTCTCGCTTGGGTGACATGCCTTTGAGAGTTCCACTCACATCATCAGGGTCAACCAACTCGTTGCCAAGATCCCGGAGCTGAAGGGCTTTACTTTCTGTCAACCCTCCCTCAGTTCAGTCAAGAAATACAGGAAAAGCAGAAGCTGGTTCCAGGCAAACCAATGCTCCCAACTCCAAAGAGTTAGGGGTTGTTAGAGAGCCCTTTCCCAGAAAGCCTGGCACCCATGTCTTTAGTCCGGCAGCCGCGCTAGTTGCTTTTAACTGGCCGACAGGTGCCCTATATTTAGTCCCCAAATTCTAAGGAAAAATAGGACAGAATAGCAAGTGAAAGGGGTCCAGTGGTACTCACTGCTTGGCAATAGGTGATAGTCTCACCACTTGGCGATAGGAGATGGTCTCACCACTTGGTGATAGTCTCACTGCTTGGCAATAGGCAATAGTCCCTTTGTGGTCACCAAAATGTTTCTGGAATTGGTGGGTTCTTGGTCTCGCTGACTTCAAGAATGAAGCTGTGGACCCTCTCAGTGAGTGTTACAGTTCTTAAAGATGGTGTGTCTGGAGTTTGTTCCTTCGGATGTTCAGATGTGTCTAGAGTTTCTTCCCCCGGTGGGCTCGTGGTGTCGCTGACTTGAGGAGTGAAGCTGCAGACCTCGCGGTGAGTGTTACAATTCATAAAGGTGGCATGCCCGGAGTCGTTCGTTCCTCCCGTCCAGAGTTGTTCATCTCTCCCGGTGCGTTCATGGTCTCACTGGCTTCGGGAGTGAAGCTGCAGACCTTCGCTGTGAGTATTACAGCTCATAAATGCGTCACGAACCCAAAGATTGCCGCTGTGGCCTCCTCCAGACTGCTTTTATTCTCTTATTTGGCCCCATCCACATCCTGCTGATTGGTCCATTTTACAGAGAGTGGATTGGTCCATTTTACAGAGAGCTGATTGGTCCATTTTACAGAGAGTTGATTGGTCCATTTTGACATAGTGCTGATTAGTGCATTTACAAACTTTTAGCTAGACACAGAGTGTTGATTGGTGCATTTACAATCCTTTAGCTGGACACAAAAGTTCACCAAGTCCTCACCTGATTAGCTAGACATGGAGCACTGATTGGTGCATTTACAAACCTTTAGCTAGACACAGAGTAGTGATTGGTGCATTTACAATCCTTTAGCTAGACAGAAAAGTTCTCCAAGTCTCCACTGGTCCCAGAAGCCCAGCCGCTTCACCTCTCACTGGCACTCCCTGCAGGACTTTGTGGCACCTAGCCTGGGTGCTCTGGCAACCCAGAGGGAGCTCGTCCCCTGATAAAGCCCAGCAGGGGCTGGCTGGCTGTGCCCTGTGGGCCCACTGAGCCCATGCCTACCCGGAACCAGCACCCGGCTGTGTGGGACCCCGGATCCTACCCGTGCCTCTTCCTCCACACCATCCCACAGGCAGAGGGAGCCAGCTCCGGCCTTGGCCAGCCCCAGAGCGGGCCTCCACAGCACAGCAGCGGGTTGAAGGGCTCCTCCAGTGTGGCCAGGGCAGACGCCAAGGCTGAGGAGGTGCGAGAGCGAGGGAGGGCTGTTAGCATGTTGTCACGTCTCACTTACTCCCCTGACTACTCATCTTGCCCTGAGCTTTTTGCCTTTAAAAATGTCTAACTCACCAACTTCCCCTTCAAAGTGCAGTTGTGTTTTGCACTGAAGACTGTCTCTCCCAATCTGCAGATTGCTTATAGAAAATAAAGTTCTCCTTTTGACTCATTGATTAATAAAGGAAACCTTCTCAGACTTCTTTTATTTGCTGAAACCTTCCTCATATGTGCTCTCAATCTTCATCTGCTTGTATCTTCCCTGACACTAGACTCTCAGCCCCATGAGATCAAACCCTATGTCTATTTTTACTATTATAATCAGTCTATTGTGCTGCATCATCATAGAAGCTCAACAAATATTTTTGACAAATAAATGAATTTGTCTAGTTGATATCAGTTTCTCAGATTTAATCCTAACACTGTAATTACAGAAAAGTAACATTATGATTAGTTTATCTTAAATCCTATGCCTGCTTATTTGGTCAAGTATATTGGATCTGTTACCAAAGGGAGAGTAAAGGCATTTACCACTGAAAACTACTACACTTCCATTTTGTATCCTGTCTTCTAACTTGCCAGCATTAACACAACTCTCTTAGGGTAATATGAGGCCAACAGAACTAAAAAAGTAAAAGCTAAAGTTGGCTCACCAGTAATTATAGGCTAGAAATTACAGCAGATTTATTTGAGTTTTGTGGAAAATTATTAGAGATTCTTCTGGGAGGGAGATACAGGTAGGAGGAGTACTTGGTAGTTTTTATATACTATTCATTTGAATATTCAAAACTATACTGTCTGTAGAAACTGAGCTTTGGAGTTTCAATGTTGACTATCCCAGGCAGAACATGAAATTATAGGCAGAAAGAAAGATATGTCTTCTAGTCTTAGGAGAGTACAATTCATTTTAAATCCAAGCGCTAGTGTTCTAAAAATTATTAATAAGACAAAGAAAGGACCACACTCCTATGAGAGTACTGATAAAACAGAAAAGTCATTCAGTAAAGTTCCTAATTAAAAGCTGTAGCATTTCAGGTAGGCTATAAATCAAACACACACACACACACACACACACACACACACACACCCCTACATACACACATAGTTTTTTCCAAATTTCTAAATAAATTTGTAATGGTTACTTTTGTGTGTCATCTTGCCTGGGTCATGGGGCACCCCTATGTTGGGTTAGACAATATTCTGGGTGTGTCTGTCGAGGTGTTCCTGGAGATTCACATTTGAATTTGTAGACTGAGGGGGCAGTTTGCCTTCCCCAATGTGTGTGGGTCTCATTCAATCTGTTGAAGACCTGAATAAAATAAAAAGGCTTAGCAAGAGAGAATATGCTGTCTCTGCTTGATTTTCTTTAAGCTGGGACATAATCTTCTCCTCCTCAAACTGGAACTTAAGCTATAAGCACTTTAGGTTCTCAGACCTTCGAAGTGCAGATCTTCAGAGTTTGCATCCATAATTGCATAAGCCAGTTCCTTATAGTAAATCTGTTTGTGCTGTTTCTTAGAAAAACTCTGACTAATAAAAAATTAGTTTAAAATATATTGAAAGCAAGATTGAAAATATGATCTGCTATATCTGAGAAAAACAGCAAATTATTAGTATGCTACGGGCCTTTTTTTACTAAGAGCCAGACAGAGATTCACTATTAAGCTAAAGAAGCTAATTGTCGTATCAGGGCCCATACATTTTCACATCACCGTAGAATAACCCTAGCAATGTGCTTACACAGTCATGCTTTTGAGTAAAATGGAAAAATCAAGATTGCTTTTAGGGCAATTAATTAGAACAACAATGTTTATACCACTATTAGATTATACTGCTTAGAGCACACACTAACTGAGTTTCATAAAACAATAAAACTTTGTGAGACTGAGGCGGGTGGATCATGAGGTCAGGAGTTCAAGAGTTGCCTGGCTCATATAGTGAAACCCTGTGTTTACTAAAAATACAAAAAGTAATCAAGCATGGTGGCATGCTCCTGTAGTCCCAGCTACTCAAGAGGCTGAGGCAGGAGAATTGCTTGAACCTGGGAGGTGGAGGTCGTCATAAGCACAGATCATGCTACTGCACTCTAGCCTGGACAACAGAGTAGGACTCTGTCTCAAAAAAAAAAAAAAAAAAAAAAAAAAAAAAAAAAAAAAAAAAAAAGAATAAAACTATAATTGTCTATTTAAGTGCAAATTGAATGGAATATCATAGTGAGTACACATGCATTAAACATATTTGCAAATGAATAATCTTAGACATTAGAGAAGCAATGGTTTAAGGTAAATAATAATTCATTTTAAATAGGAAGGAACATTAGAGAATGTTAAGACAGCCTTAGCCATCAATGTGCCAGAAAAAAAAAAAAAAAAAAGGGAACATACTCTATTGGTTGAATGCATTTATTGGTTGAATGCATTAAATTTACTCAGCTGTGAGGAGCGAATAGAGGAGAGAGTATAAACAAGGTATGGGATTCCAGAAGGTTGTCAAACTGGTATGAGAATTCAAGTTTCTTAATTTCTGGGCTAATACATACAGATGGGATAGAGATAGGAATAGGAAGGGGTTTGTGGAGGGAAATAGGAAACTACGGAGGGGATAGGGAGAGGAATGCAGAGAGAGACAGAAACAGGGAGAGACAGAGACATACAGACTGCTTTTAGAAAATAAAGTTCTCCTTTTGACTCATTGATCTTTGGTTAATAATGGAAACTTTCTCAGACTATATAATATAGAGAGATCTATATTATATTATATCTCACATTATAACTCTCTACTGAGATATCGCTGAAATTTGCTTCTTGAAGAAGCATAAATGGGGAGGAAAAAACAGCTAAAAAATACACTAAAGAAGGTGAATTTGAGCTAGGACTTTAGATTTATCTTGTAAAGACTAAATGTAGGATTCCAGGCATATAAAGAACCAAAAGTTCAGAAATATTTTACAGTACAGTGATGTAATTAAATTAACAGTTTTAGAGAATTTATTTGAAAACAAGTTGCATAGGTAAGTTCAGGTTTTGAAAAGCAGGGCAAAGTGTTAGCATGTCCATTCTTAAAATCCAAAGCTTAGCTTTCACCAAAATTTGTATTAGTATTTCATAAGTTCTAAGCTTAATTGTGAAAGAAGCTGTTTATAGTCACCTTTTAAATATACTTCTAGAGTAGTAGTTTACTTAGTTACTTTATCTTTCTGTGTTTATTTGTGTCAACAGTTTTCCAAATAGGATGGCCTATATTTAGAAATATTCTTAGAAAGATGTTACATCTTGTTATGTAGCTTCTTATGTATAAGTAGAGAGAGGGTCCAAACAGAGAAGTTGGAGTGAAAAGTACAAGTGAGATAAATATTTAAGGGAACTGATGTTTTCTTATTCTGAAGTTCAAGAACATTAAGATCATCTGAAAATGATGCATTTTTATTGAATGCTTAATTTAATGTCATTTTGTGTTCATCAATATGTGAATGATGATTACAGATGTAGGGTTCTTTTATGCCTACATAGGAATAGCTTGATGTTTCTCAAAGTTTACTTCTTAGATCAATGACACTAAAATGTTCACATTCAAACTCCCTGGATTTACTTTAAGAGTACAGATGAGACATTCTTGAGGTGAGACTCAGAAACAAACGCTAACAGTAATAATCCTTCAGAATGAGATCATAATACTAAACATAGATTGTTACTATTGAGCAATAGCTAAAATTATCAAAGTCATGTTAGTATAATATTACATGTAATGTTAAAAAGACAAAATTCCAAATTGGAATTCAGTTTTTATACATGAGAGCATTCTTTATATAAATGACTATTTTGCATGATATTTTTAGTGCAAGTTTTCATTATGTAAAAAATTTAAAAAAGAAGCAATGACAATAAAATCAAAAATCGGTATACTCTCAATTAAAGAATTTGCTTATATTAATTTAAATTTCGACCAAGTTTTTAAAAAGATTTTTAAAGCAATTATTTTAAATGAGAAATGTTTGGCTAAGTTAAATTTATGAGGGAAAGACAAAGATGTAGCAAAATATGAGGGCAAAAACTGACATTAGGCCTCTTATGAATCTATACAGCAAACATGATTGATTGTCTCAGTGAAATATATATTATAATTCTTAGGGCCATGGGATAAGTTAGTGTGTTAGTCTGCACACTGCTGATAATGACATAGCCGAGACTGGGCTATTTACAAAAGAAAGAGGTTTAATTGGACTCACAGTTCCACGTGGCTGGGGAGGTCTCACAATCATGGTGGAAAGCAAGGAAGAGCAGGTCACATCTTATGTGGATGGTGGCAGGCAAAGAGAGAGCTTGTGCAGGGAGACTCACATTTTTCAAAACCATCAGATCTCCTGAAACTTATTCACTATCATGAGAACAGCACAGAAAAGACCTACCCCCATGATTTGATTACCTCCCACTTGGTCCCTCCCATAACTCATGGGAATTCAAGATGAGACTTGGGTGAGGACAAAGCCAAATCATATCAGTTAATAATGGTCTACCTTTACATTACATTTGTAATATTTTTTACTTTATGAATTTGTAAATTTGATATTTTGTACTGGTTTAAATAAATATTTCAATGCATCCATCGTTAGATTAAATAAACAAACTTAGGCAATCTTATCTGAAACACAATATCTCTAATATCCCATAAAAATTATTGTCACAGTTAGTCATAAACTGCCATACATAGGGTAGATAAATCTGATGAATGGATAGATGCATAAGCAGAATCATCACTGGTTTGGGTAGTTTTAAGAATGTGAGACAACATCTGGCTTTGCTTCTCAGGCACCTCGAGGAGTTAGTACAATGTTCTTAATATACTAAATTAAAATGTGATGATTGAACATTATTCCACCATCCTAACTCCATTATATTTGCTTGAAGAAAACAAAAGGACATGGAGTATAAAGTTAACAAAGCACGGTGAATGATGATATATGTTTTAGTTTAAGTGCAGTTTATGCATTTCAGCCCAAATCCCCTTGGTGAAAGCCATTTTCAGAAGTAAACTTTAGGATATGCTGCTCTAAAACTGCTGTATTTAGCTGATGGTTCATAAATTCTCTGTTGGAGATATTATGGTCTACAGTGGATTCTAGTTAATTGGCACATCTCAGTGGAAATTGAAACATGCCAGTTAGACAATGATTGTATCATTTAAATACGTAATTGTTCTTATGAACTATCAGACACATTTGAAATTAGAAAGGACTTTTGAAATGCGAAACATTGACCAAATTGTATATGTACATAATTAAGACAAATTAGAAATGCAGATGTTAAGCATGATAAAAAACATTATCATCAAGGCATATTCCTATTTTTCTGTTCAGCAATTTAATGAGTATTATAACCTATCTGGTCAACGCAAACCCAAAATATACCTAATAACCAGAGTAAAAAATAAATGTTAAGTCTTTATCATTAATACCACTCTGTACTAATATTATTTTAGAAATCCACCAAGGCCAAAAATGGTACAAATTTGCTGCTTTTTATACTTAAATGTTATAAATGAAGGCACAATTTAGAGTAAATTAATTTCTCATGAAAAGACAAAATAATTTTTTAAATTTCAAAAAATTGTATATTTGAGTACTAATCAATAGGGTGTTTCTCCAATATGTACTAACATGATTATTATGGACAAATATATATCATGTAAAAGTCTATTTGCTATAAGAAATATTTATAATGGAGGACATCAAGGAATTCACAAAAGATGAAATACTAAGAGCTTTCTCAGTTTCTAAGGTATTAATAATGCTTTACCAGGAATTTTGTTCTTAATTCACCCCAAAACTTAGAATTCATATTTTTGGCAATTTATATAATCATAGACTATCTGAAGGGTTACAAATGTGAAAGGTCAATGTCTTGGTGTTTTCCAATGAAAATAATTTATAAGTATTAATAAATTATATAGTTTTTGCAGTTACTTAGAAATATAATGAGTGTGTGGATACATATATGGAATGGGAAAATTTTATTTTGTGCAATTACAGCTAAGCTATCTTATTAACATAGCATAAACCAGTAATAATTATAACATTAAAATGTTTAAGTCTAGAAATAATCAAAAAGATTTAAATAATCATTATTAGAACCAAACAGAAGATCCATTCACTGGTATTTTCCTTTGCATAATTAATAGCCACATTGTTTAAACACTTTCTTTTTTAGTTAGCATTATCCAATACTTTAATTAAAAGATTTCATTTGCTGTATTGTATCAAAAATCTATATAATCAATCACATATCCTTGAACACTTAAAAAAAATCTTAATTAGCATTTCACAAAGCACTTTGTGGAGCACCCTATGAGATTAATTCAGAAAAAAGTCTTAAAATACAAAATTAATTTATCAAATTATATTTAAATTTAATAATTTACATATACATTTACAGAAACACTTTAAAATATCGATTTATAATCTCAGAAAACATGAATGAATATTCCTGTTTTTCTATTCCCTGGTAATTGTAGTAGGCAAATTCTAGAGTTACCAGTGTAATCCTGCACCCTGGCGTATAATTCTTGTCTAGCCTGGGCACCTGAGCACCGATATAACCTATGGATATGATGGGGTAGTGACTCCCTTGATCAGGTTATGCTATGTGACAAACGGTGATGGAATAGTCCCTCCTGTGATTGCGTTATGTTATAGAAGTCTCTGTTATAACTGACCTGAGGGAAAGAAGAAATCAGAGGGAAGAGGTCCTGCTGGCACGGAAAAAAGCAAATAGCCATGTTGTGAATTGCCCACAGGGGGCACATGACAAGGAACTGAGGGCAGCCGCTGGGAGATGAAGGTGGTCCCCAACTGACAGCTAACTGGAACACAGAAACCTTAGTCCTACAGCTACAAGAAAATAAACTCTTACAAAAATCGCATGAGGAATACAGGCAGGCCAGCCAGCTCCTTCAGTTCAGTTTTTTGAGACCCCAAGCAGAAACCTCCAAGTAGAGAACACCAGGCCTGGAGTCCAGACTCACAGAAACTTTGAAATAATAAATTGTGTTGTTTTATGCTGCTATGTTTGTGGCAATGTTTTATGCAACAATAGATAACAAATATAATTGTTATGCATTGTCATTTTAAAATTATCAAATAAATAAAATTATTTTAGTTTAATTTTTAATTCTTTGAATTCTTATGGCTTTAATACTTCATATTTTGGGGAATAAGAATTTTTTTTTTAGCCCACTCTCAGCTTACTTTCATCATTCAGTGGTTTTTTTTTTTTCTTTTGGAATATATTAAAATGATCTTTATGCTTCTCAAATAAATAGCAAATCTTTTTCCTAAGTCCTTTTAAAAATTTTCCTTTTCAATGTGTTTATGGAGAGTTTGGTATAAAGCTTTTATTTTGAACTTTACAGTTCCACATTCTGATTTATTTTCCTTTGCTTTGATGTTATGAAAGCCCTCTCAATTTGAAGCTATATTTGCATTGGTTTGCTAGTAGATCACTGATATTTCATTATTGAAGGTCACATTACTCAGTTGAATCTGAACAACTCAAGGGCATATTTTTCAACCACAACATTTTCAGATTTAAATTCATCATTTCTCATATTCCTACTTTCTTCTTTTTACTGTCAAAATGAATATTCTTTTATTACATATCCTGAAAGGACCATCTTATTATTATTATTTTTTGTCTTCTACTTTCCCTTCTAAACTCAGTCACGGTGTTTTATTAAACCCTTGTTTCATGATATAGAAATTCCCTGCATGCTCTGCCTTTTGGTCATTTTGCTTTTTTAGAAATCTGGCTGGCTTTTGATGACATAGAATCTAAAACTACCTCCATGAAATAAGCGTTCATTATTTTCTCACTTCTGCAGGAACTCAGGGTTTCTTTCTCTACAAGAAGTCTTCCAGAGAAGTACTTGATCACATTCTCAGAAAAACTGCTGCTCCTTTGAGCCTAATGTCAATCTTCCTTATTGTCATCACTATTATTCATCTATCTCCTAGTCTGTTGTGCATAGTTGTTTGAAGTGCTTTAATACCAGGCTCCATTTCTTGCTTCTCACAATGCCATGTTACTATTGGGTCCTTTGGACATAGATGTGGATGGCTCATCCAATAACCTAGGCCATATTTTTTCAGTTCTGTGTATGTAATGAACTTCTCTTTCAATCTCTTCTAATTAGTGGTGCACTTTTATTCAGGTCAACATTGACTGCAGAAATTTATTGCATTAAAATATCACCATTTTTACTACATTGTCCTCGTTATGTGTATTCAAGTAACTGTTCTTCAACTTTATTTTGATGAAAAGTACAACAATCCCTCTAACTATACATTGTGAGCAATTTTGCTTTCATTTTTCTTTTTATTCTACTAAAATTGCAGCTTTAGTCATTTAATAACATTATAAATGTTATTTTTACTTTCTATGACTATATAACAACAGTACACTTATGAGCCTGAAAAGAAAATTGTTAAATCCTTATGTTAACAAGCCAGGAAACCAGGAATAGTTTACCTAGCTCCTCTGCTTATCTGTCACAAAGCGGCAGTTAAAATATTCATTACTTCTCTGATCTCAGTTGAAGCTCAGGGTCCTCTCCCAAACTCATGCTATTACTTGCAGAATTCACTCCTTGTACCTATGGAATTCATAGTAGTGTGCTTTTCCAAGAAGAACAGGAAAGCATCCCTGAATTTGGAAAGGTCCAAGCCCTTTTATAGGGAGCAATAGAGTAGACAAGACCTATTCAGGTTAGTCTACTGTTAACTCTTTGTAACTGATTAAAGCTTTAATCACAACTGAACATCCCCTTAATTATAGTCATAGGAGGGAACTTAATCACAGATGTACCAAGTGGGAGTCTTAAGGATCATCTTAGAATATTACCCAACATGAATGCCATATATTTCTTTGACCCTCTATCCTTTCAATGTCACCTCCTTAGGAAAACAAAACAAAACAATAAGAAACAAGTAAACTGAAACATCTGCCTTCTTCAGCTGGAAGCACAGTACTCCGTTAAGTACATGACAAAATAATATTATGCATCTTGAACCCTGACTTCTTTTTTGTGTCATTTATGCAACTACTTTTTCATACAATTCTTAAACATGTCAATGACCCTTTATATTCAACATGCATACACCTTATTCCTGTTCACTCCTCTAGAACCTTATCCAACTCACTTCGTAAAGGGCATTGCTAGAAATCCAGGTTGTAAGGCAGAAATCTGGTAGTCAATTCTGAAAACTCGTAGTCTCTAAGCCTGGTATTTCAATCATTAATGTCTAACAATATATGTTAAACCTATATGTCCTGCCTTGGAACCCCTATACTGGACTCTTGTGTGAGAAAGAGGTAAACTTTTGATGTGTCAAGCATGGAAATCTGGAGCTGTTTTTACAGCAGTTAGCATACTATGGGGAATGCCAATACATGTCCTTTGAAGTAGGATTCTACAATAATAGAAAAATTGAGTTGTATGACATTGGCCTACTGAGCAAGTGGTAGTTTGGCAAAACTAACATAGGAAGTAATGAATTGGTTGCCTATAATAACTTCAAAGGCAGAAGGCATGCTTGTAGAGCCTGGGGCTCCAGAAGAAGAGATTCAAAAAGAAAATCACAGAAGTGCGTCTTTGGTCATTACTGCATATATTTAATAAGGTATCAGAAAAAAATATGAGTTCAGGAAAGGAGTATATAATTTGGAAACAGAAAGAAAAGAGTGGTAGTATATCAATACAGAAGGTTGGAGATTTGAAAAAAAAAACTTATGCTTCTATGTTTCAAATAATAAAAAAAAGAATTAAAAATCTTTTGAGAACAAAGACTCATTTTGCTGGCAGAGATGAAATTAAGCTTGTAGCTTCTCTACCCAAGCAATATCATTAAACTGAGAGAGGGAGATATTGGGCTAGCAAAGAATAATAATCGGTATTGAGAATTATATTTAGCTATGAGTTTGGTATGATAATTCATATATTAGAGTCAAATGGATCAGAAACACTCATGTGTAGATTCCGTGACCTCAAGAAAGTGGAGCATAACTCTCCACTTGTTAAGTGTGAGATGCTCATAGTAATTTTCATCCAAAGCATACAATATATATGAAAGAGGAGTGAGAGAAAGGCAACTTTACAATGGTGAGACCTGACTAACACTAACTCAGCAGTCATGTGATCACGGCAAACATCAACAAGGCTAAGTCATGTTGATTGCATGTTTCTGCTCTGGATACATTGTGGTGAAAATGGCATTTAACCTTTGTGGTCTTTCTCCTAAAGATCAATAAACTCAGTTCAATTATGAGAAAATACATCAGTCAAACCCCATTTGGGAAGTATACTACAAAACACCTGATCAGAAATCCTCAAAACAGTCGAGATCATCATAAGCAAAGAAAGTCTGAAAGACTGTCACAGCTAAGGGAAGACAAATGCAACATAAAAACTAAATGTAATGTGTTATCCTGGACAGGATCCCAGAACAAAAAAAGAAAAGGTTAAAACTAAGGTAATGTGGGTGAAGTATGGGCTTTAATTAATAATAATATATCAATATGGCTCATTAACTGCCAAAAATATACCATACGGATGTAAGATATTAATAATTGAGGAAATTGGGTGAGAAGTATGTAGAAACTATCTGTTCTATATTCACAGATTTCCTTTCCATATAAAATTGATGTAAAATAATAACATTTTCTTAAAGGAGTAGCAAAGGAAATCCTTGGGGTTATGAAACTCATCTGTATTTTGTTGTAGTAATGATTATACCAACTTATGTATGTGATAAAATCTCATAGCACTAAATACAAACACCCCCTGCACACACACACACACCCCAAAACATGTATCAACTCATGTAACTAAGTCAAAAATTAGCATAAGATTGGTGATTTTCATCGATGTCAATACATTGTTTGTGAGATTTACTAGAATTATGCAAGATGTTAACACTGGTGGAGGTTGGGTAATGAGTATATGGGATATATCTATGTTATTTCTTACAACTTTTATGCAAATTTGCAAGTATCTCAAAATGAGAGAGTTTAATTAAATAAATTATTTGGAAGCACAGAGCTCACAAGATAGCCAAAACAATTTTGAAAAAGAAGGATAAAGTAATATGATGTGTCCTCTCTGATATCAATGCTTACTGTAAATCAAGACGCTCGAATATTTGCATAAGAAGAAATATATATTAATTAGAATAGAGTGTCCTAAAATAGATCCACATGTACATGGTAATTTGATTTTGGCTAAAGTTATTTAGGTAGTTCAATGGTAGACATAGTCTTCACAAAAAAAATTTTTTGAAAAAAATGATATTCTTATGAAAAGAAATAGAAAAAGAAGGAGACAGAGAGAAACAGAAGAAAGGCAAAAAAGTACATCAAACCTTACCTTATATAAAGCTAAACTTGAGCTAGATCATAGATCTAAAAGTAAGACCAAAAATCATAAAACACCTAGACGACAATATAGTTTAAAATTAAATATAGATTCATTTCATAGGACACATTAAACACAAAACACCAACAAGTAAGTTAATAAATTAAACTTCATCAAAATTTTAAAAATTATTTTCAAATGTTCCATTCAGAAAATAAAAACGCAAGCCATAGACTGCGTTTGCAAGCTTCATTCCTGATAAAGGACTGCTAAATCAGAATTCAGTCATAAAAGACAAATAACCCAATAACAAAATTGACAAAAGATTTAAGCAGACATTTCACTAATTAACATGTCCATAATGAATACATGAAAGATGAAAATCTCTTTCACTAACCTTGAGTCACTAATGAGGAACCCTCATTAGTCATGGGTAAAATGTAAATTAAAATCATAATGTAGTACCACTGCACACATATTAAAATGGCTAAAATCATCAACACTGACAATACCAAGTGTAGATGAGCATCTGGAACACTCCTGTCACAGGGAACGCAAAATAGAGCAGCCAGTTGAGAAAACAGTTCTGAAGTTCCTATAAAGTTAAGCAACATTTACATATCCTAACAATACCATCACTTGGTATTTACCTGAAAGAAGTAAAAGCATGTATGCATTCATTACCTTTCATTAAAGGTAACCACAAATATTCCTTATGTCCATTAACTGGCAAATTGATAAACTGTTACACCAGTACGATAGAATGATACTCAAAGAAAGAAATAAACTACTGATAGATGCAAGGCCAGGATGAATCTCAAAAGTAGTGTAAAAACTGAAAGAAGACAAACACAAAACAATAATTACTCAATTGTTCTATTCATTGGACATTTCGAAAATAAATATCACACAGGCAGAAAGTATACCAATGGCTGTCATGGTCTGGGGGTGAAGGGAATGGGTTTATTACAAAGAAACACAGGTGAAAAAGACAGGCATGGTCTATCAATAGGTCACCAAATGATAATGCCTTGAGCCCGTTTCTCTATCTAAGTTTCTAAATCTCTGTGAAACATAACTTTTTTTTCCTTTCAAATACTGATGTCTGTGGATGTGAGATGATTTTTGCAGATATGATAATACTGGAGAAAATCACCATATTTTTCCATTATGTAGAGCTTATCACTAACTTTGGTAAGCTATGGGTTTCTTTTTTATTTTTCCTAATATCTGCTGTGTCTTTAATTCAGGTAGCACAGTTCTTCTACAAAATAAAGTTTCTTACAAACATAAATGGTATGGTATGGTTTTGTGTCCCCATCTAAATCTCATCTTGAATTGTAATCCAAATTGTTATCCCCACATGTTAGGAAAAGGACCTTGTCGGAGGTGATTAAATCATGTGGGTGGTTCATCTATGTTGTTGTGGTGATAGTGAGTGAGTTCTCATGAGATATGATGGTTTTATAAGGGGCATTTCTCTCCTTTACTCTGCACTTCTTCCGGCATGTGAAGGTTGTCTTTGCTTCCCTTTCCACCACAGTTGTAAGTTTCCTGAAGCTTCCCCAGCCATGCAGAAATGTGAGTCAATTAAATCTCTTTCCTTTATAAACTACCCAGTCATGGGTATGTCTTTACTGCAGCGTGAAAACAGAATGATACAATAAACATGTTAAAATATTTGTTTTTTTGTCCCTGAGTTTTCTTTATAAATGGAGTTCCAACAAGATGTCTCAGGTAGATTCATTCCCATGATCTGACTAAATTGTATTTTCCAAAAAGTCACTGATATATCTAATGAATCCAGGCCTTTCATTTTGTATGTGTCAATAATGTCCCACTATTGTATAGACTCAAAAGAATTTTGTTTTCAGTTACTTCCTACTGAAATAGTCCTAATTGACATACAAATGTATTAGAATAGGTTCTCCACAGAAAGAGAATGAATAGGATGTATACAGATAAATGAAAATATTTATTATGACGAATTGGTTCAAATTATTATGAATCTGAGAAGTCCCATAATCTGATATCTGAGAGCTGAAGGCCCAGGAAAGCCTGTGGTGTAGTTCCAGTTCCATATATACTTGGTAGGCTACGTGGTAGACTGAGGCAGGAGGTTCATTTGAGTCCAGGGGTTGAAATCTAGCTTGGACAACACAGTGAGACCCTATCTCCAAACAAACAAACACACAAACAAACACACAAACAAACAAACAAAACCTGTAAGTACTAAAGGTAGACAGTGTTGTAAGTCCCAGTCTGAGTCCAAAAAGCACATAACCAGGAGCTCTGATATCTGAGGGCAGCAAATGAGTGTTCCAGTTCAAGTAGAGAACAAATTTAAGCTTTCTCCACCTTTTCGTTTTATTCAGGCCTTGACTATTTGTCTAAGAAAAATATATAAATATAATTATAAGATTGTAAAAATGTGTATGGATGTATATATGGATGTATATGTAAATTAATCAGAATAAAATGTCCAGAAATAGATCCACATATTTGGTAATTTGGTTTTGGCTACAGTTTGTCTAGGGAGTTCAATGAGAAATGGTCTTTTCCAGTAAAGATCAGAAAAATTGGATATTATTATGTAAAGTAATAGAAAAAGAGGGAGACACAGAAAGAACAAAGAGGATGATATTCACCTACATTGATGAGGGTGATCTTTACTTAGTGTACCAATTCAAATGCTCATTTTTTCCTCAATCACTCACAGGAACACCTAGAAATAATATTTGACCAGCTCTCTGGACTTACCTTAGCCCAGGCACGTTGGCACATAAAATTAAGCATCATGTATTTTGCATCTTCAATTAGGTTTTTCTGGGTATGTAAAAAAAAAAAGTTATTAAAGTTTTTTGAAATAATAGGTGTAGTTTCCTAAAATTTAAATTTATAAGGTCATTCGTAACTGTAAAATATGTTGGTGCTTTTCACTCCAAGTACTCTTTTAGAATGAGGAATTTAAAACAAGCTCTCTAGAATAAATTACTATCCTAAAAATGGTAGCTTTTCCCCATTAATCTTTTTTTTTTTTTTTTTTTTTTTTTTTTTTTTTTTTTTTTTTTTTGAGACCGAGTCTCGCTCTGTCGCCCAAGCTGGAGTGCAGTGGCCGGATCTCAGCTCACTGCAAGCTCCGCCGCCCGAGTTTACACCATTCTCCTGCCTCAGCCTCCCGAGTAGCTGGGACTACAGGCGCCTGCCACCTCGCCTGGCTAGTTTTTTTGTATTTTTTAGTAGAGACGGGGTTTCACCGTGTTAGCCAGGATGGTCTTGATCTCCTGACCTCGTGATCCGCCCGTCTCGGCCTCCCAAAGTGCTGGGATTACAGGCTTGAGCCACAGCGCCCGGCCAGCTTTTCCGCATTAATCTAATCAGTTGATTGTTAGAATGAAGCAAAGAGAAAAGTGCTTCAGGTCATAGATTTGAAGTTGTATAAATTCAAGTGTTGTCCAATTATAAAACACTACAAAATTTCTTTGTTTTTTTCCCCACTGGAAAATTGTGGATTTGTTTCACTTTTCTCATCTTATAAACTACGTTCAGATCTCTGAGGTTATTTTAAAATTAGCAAAAGTTTATAGAAATAGTTTGGTCACATTTACAGAATAGATGAACCCTTGCTTAAACAATCCTTTACACCCTTAAATTAGATTTTTTAAATGAATCAGGTAGGTGGAAGAATTGGTGCCTTTGTTTTAGCTCCAGAAGTGAAAGCTAATTTGCTGCAGTCCAACTGAGTATGTAACAGAAGTAAAAATTTTTAAAAAGCTTATGAGGTCAAAATAGTCTATTAATGAGATCTGTCAAGTTAAGGTTTACCAAAATTACTAAGTCAAGGACTTATTTAAGACAGTCAAGAATAAACATCAGAAGAATTACAGTCTATTCTACTCTTTGACTCTTAGAAAATTTCTAATTTGATCATAATATAAGGAATAGCTTATCATTATTTGACTTTGTCACTCCATATTTTATCTATTAGATTTAGCCATAAGTTAAATTTTAAACTATACTTTAAGATAATCAGAACACTTCGTTAGTAATTGGCATTTGTATTTTCTAATCTAGTTGTGCAAGGTAAAACATCTAGAATCACTTTTGATACCTCTGTTTTTCTCAATCTTCATGTTCAATACCCAGTTCTTACTGGCTCTTTTCAAAATTTATTTAGAATACAATTATTTATCTCTGCTTCTAACACTACCACCATGTCACTATCCACTGGCATATAGACTTCAAGATGATAGTTTTGTTTCCAAATTTGTATGTCACAGACTATTCCTCACAGGAGAGGTAGAGTAATCCTTTTAAAATAAAAGGAAGGTCATATGGATTTTCTGCTCAATGGCTTTCTATCTCATAATCAAAACCAAAAGCCCTACAGTGTCTAAAATTTCTTATGTGATTGGCACCCTTATTATATCTTAGTCTTGGTCTTCATTTCCGTTAATCTCACCCTCCATCATTCCTCTCCAGACATTCAATCTTTTTATGTATCTGAAACATTCCAGGTGTTTTTACTATCTCAATTTTTTTTTAATCTAGCCTAATTGTTTTTTTCAAACAGATGAACACACAGTTTGCTCCCTGACAACATCCAAGTCATTGCCTTTATGTCATCTTCTCCACAAAACATAGTACTCTAGTTAAGATTTAAGCCCCTCTCTGCTAACAAACCAGTAAACCTTATACTTTTGTAACTTATTTGCTTACCATAGTACTTGTTATCTAAAATACTGTATGTTTTACTTATTTACTTATTCATTGTCTTCTCAACTTGTATCTCTTCTTCACAATGGCAGTATTTCATGTGTGTTTTGTTTACTGTATCCCAGCATGTGAAATAGTGCCTGCTACATACTAGATGTCTATTTGATATTTTTGAATTTCTTAATAAACATAAATATAACAAATTGATTACAGTTTTTAGTTATAAGTTAACTATAAGATGAAAACAATTTAACATACAATAAATGGTTCTTGGGCTATACCTTTTGTTTGTTACCTATAGTGCCTAACTAACCCCCTCCAAAATAATGTAAACTAGAATTCAGAGAAACTGTGCTTTTAAAAGCCATATAAAATAAGGGAATAAAGTTAAAAGAAAAAATTCGGAGCCAAGTAATTATTCCAGTCAATTAATTGGTGTATATCAAATGCATGAATTATCTGCTAATGAAATTCTCTTCATTATACTCATCATTAAAATTTTCTTTAATCCTAAAGGGCACTAGTCCAATACTCTTTTCTATCTGCATTCTTTTACACAATCTCCCCATGTCATGCCTAGAAGGTCACTAAGTTAATTGGCTGTTGAGTACTTAAAGTAGTTAATTCCATCTTATAAGTTACCTGATTTTCAATATAAAAGTTCTTTGGTCAAGGTTACAAGATTAGCATAACCTCAAATCAAGAACATGTTTCTGGGCATGGCACCACTTCACTAGTCAGTAGCTCAACAAACCTATCAATATTGATGTAATTGCATGAGACTCCAGCTTCATTTACCCAAACTGAAGAGTACATCATATGCTTTTCCTTATGAATTGTATGTGTAGTTTGTAACATTTTCCAAATGACTATGTCAAGGGAGTGAAGAATAAAAAGTGGTGAATAAGTATATAATTATAACAAGTGTGATTTGCTTTTTAGTGCTTAATTTACATTAGTAAATATTCATGTTAAGTTAATAATCTCTGCTTTGGTAATGAAGTGAGCATCTCCATTTTTACCTTCTAAATACAATTTGTTAATACGTTTAATTCTCACTCAAATGTGTGAAACCTGTTTTGTTTTACCCTCATTGTACAGATTAAGAGTCCAACATTATTAACTTGCCCAAGATTCTGTGTATTATAACACTTACTATTAGGAAACAGGAATCAAATATTTCTGACTTAGGTATCCTTAGTCTTTCTTCTACACTGGTTGCAAACTCATACAAGCAGTCAGATAAGAGTAAATCAGTGAGTCATAAAGTGTGTATAAAAATAAAAGACAAAAATTTGACAAACCAAGAGTGTGTGCCCAGTTCATAGGTACAGATAAACTTAAATTCAGTTAATTGTTGCATTGCAGTGTTATGGGTTCAGAATTGCAGGATTTTCCATTTTAACCCAGATCATGGATTTGTAAATACACAACAACTCTTGTAAATATTGTAGGATATTTCTAAAAATGTGTAGACTGATTATGAACTGCAGTTTTTAATGTTGCACCATACCATGTTCTCCCCATTGATTTAAATGAGTAGCTGATAATATTGTTCTTCAAGCTGCCAGTTTCAAAGGACCATTATCGTAATTCATTAAATTGTGTCCTCTAGAGATGTTTCAGATGAGTGGTTTCCAAACTGAGCCCCACTCAGCTCTGGGCTTCATAGAAGTCGCTAATGAGTCTCTGCTGTCGGGAGTGAAAGGAATGCTGAGTAGTCAGGGTTGTTGACGTCCCAGTTTTAATTCAGCTAGAGTAGCTTTTCTTTGTTTTAGGAAATATTGACTCAAAAATATTCTGCTGATAAAATATTTAAAATTTACTGCTCAGTTATGTGACTATCAAAACTCTACAATTACCAAGAAAAGGTTAACTGAAAGTGAAATAAAAATCAATAAAGGAATTGGTGACTTTCAAAGTATTATTTTCTACTTTAAAAATTGTCATATGGCCCCAAAAAGTTTAATAAGAAGTCCATAGACATATTTTACCTTCTTTTTCTACAACACAATCCAATGGAGTCAGAATGTGTCACATGTCGGGGCTGCTTGATCCTACTTTATTTGGTTGAATTACTCTCCCTGTGAGGCAAGAGTGGAAATTTCCCAGGAAGAAGAATATCCTGTTCATTGGTGTGTGGCTTCTAGTCAGGGTTGTTTCAGAGTAGAATATCTGGTCATGTGATAAGGTTTATTATTGTCATAATGTTTATATGCTTTCCCTAACCAATTTGTGTATTTCTGCTACCCTACCTCATGCCTTACATTTTAGATTCACAGAATAATTGTTTTCTGCAAAACGACATGAAGATTTCTTCCCTTGTGTATTTTCCATGGCTAAAGAGTGCATTTTTTTCTTTTAGCATAACAGATTGTAGTTTTCCGTTTTGCTTCATTTATACACTTAATAGTTACCAATAATTTATTTGTAATTTTCTAATTACACAAGAAAATGATTATTCATTTCAATAGTTAAATAAATATTGAAGAGTCACATTTTCCATAATTAAGCTATTCTCTAATTTATGGGTTGATGGTTTAACCAGATGTCACAGTAATGTAATATACCGTCGGGTGAGTAAAACTGAAAGACACATGCTAAGGGAAACTTAACATAACATTTTGACCAGAAATGGCAAAATAAAAAGAGATTTAAAATGTGGCATCACAAAAAAATATTCAAGAATGTTTTCAAGAATGGAAACAATAATGTAAGAGTCTTTCTTTTACTTTCTGTTAAAACCATTAGGTAGAAGTAGCTGATTTTGCTCATGTTTTCTCTGTTCTTTAAGACAAACTAATATTCCTAATTCATAGCCCCATTGGCCTTAAAATTAATCTAACACTATACCTAGGAACTTCCTATCCTACATATTCTTTTTTTTTTTCTTTTTTATTTTTTTTATTATACTTTAAGTTCTAGGGTACATGTGCATAACGTGCAGGTTTGTTACATATGTATACTTGTGCCATGTTGCTGTGCTGCACCCATCAACTCGTCAGCACCCATCAACTCGTCATTTACATCAGGTATAACTCCCAATGCAATCCCTCCCCCCTCCCCCCTCCCCATGATAGGCCCCGGTGTGTGATGTTCCCCTTCCCGAGTCCAAGTGATCTCATTGTTCAGTTCCCACCTATGAGTGAGAACATGCAGTGTTTGGTTTTCTGTTCTTGTGATAGTTTGCTAAGAATGATGGTTTCCAGCTGCATCCATGTCCCTACAAAGGACACAAACTCATCCTTTTTTTATGGCTGCATAGTATTCCATGGTGTATATGTGCCACATTTTCTTAATCCAGTCTGTCACTGATGGACATTTGGGTTGATTCCAAGTCTTTGCTATTGTGAATAGTGTCATAATAAACATACGTGTGCATGTGTCTTTATAGCAGCATGATTTATAATCCTTTGGGTATATACCCAGTAATGGGATGGCTGGGTCATATGGTACATCTAGTTCTAGATCCTTGAGGAATCGTCATACTGATTTCCATAATGTCTGAAATAGTTTACCATCCCACCAACAGTGTAAAAGTGTTCCTATTTCTCCACATCCTCTCCAGCACCTGTTGTTTCCTGACTTTTTAATGATTGCCATTCTAACTGGTGTGAGATGGTATCTCATTGTCGTTTTGATTTGCATTTCTCTGATGGCCAGTGATGATGAGCATTTTTTCATGTGTCTGTTGGCTGTATGAATGTCTTCTTTTGAGAAATGTCTGTTCATATCCTTTGCCCACTTTTTGATGGGGTTGTTTGTTTTTTTCTTGTAAATTTGTTTGAGTTCTTTGTAGGTTCTGGATATTAGCCCTTTGTCAGGAGTTTCTTCACAGAATTGGAAAAAACTGCTTTAAAGTTCATATGGAACCAACAAAGACCCCGCATCTCCAAGATAATCCTAAGTCAAAAGAACAAAGCTGGAGGCATCACGCTACCTGACTTCAAACTATACTACATATTCTTTACCTATTCTGTATTTAACTCAACTGTTTCTAGCAAGTAGATGTCTTGCTCTTTACGTTTCTTGTTTATACTAACCTTCTTAGTTGTTAAACCTCATCTTTTCTTAACGGATTTGTCTTATCCAAAAAAGTGACTAGTCTATTAATACATTTTTGGTAGCACTGCACTTTTTCACTGTACACCTTCTATTATTAAGAGAAAACTTCACCCTCATCTGAGCCTTATGGAACTTAAACCTTCACCCTTTACATTTAATCCATATCCCTTTTGAGTCAGCTTCAATTCTTCAGGTGAAGGTTGAATTTGAATAACTTGCTGAAAATCCACTGTTTTTCTGACTGACTATAGAAAAGTCACAATGTTTTATCTCTTGGACCTGGAAATATGACAAATGAAATGAAAACTTGGCTTTCTAAGGGTTGTACACTTTTGAAAGTCAAGGATCCTAGTTGAGGTTTAAGTTAGAATTTTTCTTTGTCATCTCCAGACACAGCCTTTTACTTGTCTCTAAGAAATAATTGAAAATTACATTGTAAAATAGGTGGTTTTTTCCAGCTACTACAAACTATTCTGTTTGGGCTGGTAGCAAGACTAAAAGCCCTACTCAGAAAATAGCACGTTTGTTCAGAGAGGTTAAGATAGACTACCTGATACCCTTTTCTCTCTTGCCTGCTTTATTTTTCCCCAATTCACATATGAACATTTGATATTCTAGGTGATATTTATATAAATTTAACTCCTCCCCCCAACCTGACCACACTTGAATAAAGTTTGATGGGAGTAAGATTTTATTTATTTTGTTTACTGGAGTCTCCTCATCACCTAGAATAATTTAGGCGCTAAGAACAGTTTTATAAAATGGAGGAGCAAATGTCTGGAACCTACAGACGTGAACACAATCTCTGACTTATATTGATGGAGTAAAATCAACTTTTGGACTTGAGCTGCAATATCACTTTTTTCTAGTTCTCCAGCCCTACAGCTGCCCTGTTTAGAACATTTAGGACAGGCCTTTTATGGACTTGCTAGTTTTGACAATCATTTGAGCCAGCTCCATAAAAGCTCAATAGATAGACAGGAAGAGAGAGAAAGAGAGAGAGATACCTCGACAGATAAACAGATAGAGATGGAGATACAGATATATATACGTAGATATGCACACACATCCTATTTATTCTGTTTGAAAACCCTGACTAACACAGATTTTGGTATTCAGATGCTCTGACTACATTTTTCTTATTAACCTACATCATAGTGACTAATTGCTCTTTATTGTCTTTGGATAAATGTAATTTCAATTGTGAGAATTCAGTTCGAACACCGTCAGAGCCATTACTGAGAACCCCGAAGGCTTCTAATAATGGAGGAACTAATTTGGTCTTATTTTGAACCTAGCTTTGTCCCCTACCTCTACCAAAACAAATAAAAAAACAAACCACTCACAAAAACCCAGCTACAAAAATTAAAAGCAACGAAGGCTACTCTGGAATATACATTGCATTCTCATTGTGATAGATGTAAGCAATGTTTATCTCAATGTTTATGCCATGAATAATTTGTGATTAAATTACTAGCTGCATGTGTTAACTCGATAAGAGATACAGGTATTTAGTGACAAGACAAATATCAGTCAAAACACTTCCCCCTAGTGAAACCATAAATCAAGAATGACTTGAGTCTCTGGTGCTTTCCATCAGCTTCAGGCACAGCATTGAAGTAATTAATGATCTGTTTATTTATGCCTTGATGCTGGTGTACTATAATCCATATACTCCCACCCCACTACTGCCACCCTAACACGAAGACCAAAAATGTTCACAGGATGACTCTAGGAGATATGAAAATCAATTATCCTGTAACTAACTAATCAATTATCCTATAACTAACTTGCTATACACGGTAGAGGTCAGTTACATGGTGGAAACCAGAACCCATGAAACATTAATTGATAATGTGTTGACTAGACTTTGTGAGGCTTGTTGTCTCATTTATTTAACATCTGAAGCCAGAAACTGGTAACAGTATAAGCAAAAAAGAAATGCCACATTTATGAAGTGAATATACATCTTCCCCCAGAGTTTTGCTCTGTCTCTAGTAGTACCAAAAGAGGACCATTGAACATGTGTCTTTTCATTAAAGTAGAACATCAAAAAACATTGAGTTCATCACACTTACACATTTGTAGTTTTTCAGCCATAGCAGATGATAAGAGATATCATATACTTAAAATAAAACAATGCTCATACCAGCCCAGGCGAAGATCCAGAATGAGTCATATAAGTTATGCAATCGTGATTTAATGATTACATGTAGTCATATAAATGTACTTCAACAATTTACTTACAAGAGGTATGTATCCTCTGAGCTAAATGTAACATATCGAAAATGTTAAGTATGCTTCACTAGATCTTTGGTGGCTCTGCATATGGAATAGTATGTCAATGTCCTGCTATACATGTGTCCCAGACATAGATAGGCTCAAAAGTTACTGTATCCATTCACATGCTGAGTGACCTATGATACTGTCACAATGACATATATAAACAGTGTAACACCACTAATGATTTCTGTTAGGATGTGGTCTCTTTAGAAATCTACCTATCCTCTCTTTGGTTTACCTCAGCAAATTTATCTGGTTTTATTAAAGAATTTTTCTACCCCCCAGAACTATTTTATTATAACTAGTCACTCTAGGTTGTATCATGATATTGATAAATAGTGTTCAAAACTCTATTGGTAGTTGCCTGTCCATTAGCCATTACTCTAAGTCCATTTGCTATATAGAAATGTCAAGTGGACCTTGGGAAAATGTCTACACCATTACAATTGCATTAAAACGAAATTGAAAACTACCAACCATGCATCTTCTCTGGCGGTCATAATGCTTTACCATAGCAAATCACTGAAAATATTTCTATCCATTAGAAATCATTAAAAGTAATGGCAAAAACTGCAATTACTTTTGCACCAACTTAATAAATTTACCTTCTACCCTGCTACTTACCTGCAACAAGATTGCCATAAAATGGCAATGTTCAATCAGTAGCAGGACAGTATTAAGGGAGAGTAGAACACACAAAAAGCTCAATAGGACACTTGACAATATGTCAAGAGAGTTACCTATTATATGCTAATAGAAATTGAGTTCTCAGAGATAAAATGTGATTTCTAAATGCCACCTGGCTTTCCATCTGACACATTCATGCCATCTGCTTCTGATGAAAATTGAAAGCTTGCTTGCTAGAGTTGGTCAAAAATTATCATGTCAATCAAATCCACTTTCTCCTATCTTCAGTTGCCTTGGAAATACAAATTTTTCCCACTTCTTGACTCCATACTACTCCTAACTCCCCTCGGCCCCATGCTGCATTCTATTTTCATGTATCAGGCTATCATATGGACCCAGCAATTTAACCCAGAACTTTAGTCATAAAAACTTACTGAGGTTGAAACCATTTTTTAAGGATGCCCACACCTGCCCTCATAACAACTTGTTGGCCATTTTCTATGTAGTTGAGCTAGTTTTAAAATGTTTGGCTTGATGACTCTGTTATTATTTTCACACTTAGTCATTTGAATTTCTTTGCACTAGTCCTCACTGCTATCCAAGTTTTAATTTGGAATAATTGATTCTGACTTTGCTTATGGTTATCTTCTAGTTTTAAAAGAGTAGGATAGATCATATATATATATATATATATATATATATATATATATATATATATATATTTCTGAACCTTATTTTGGGGGAGCAAGAGATGGAATATTAAGACCGAGGCATCCATGGACTACAAAGAAATAAATATATGATACTTAACACTAAGGCCCTGGGAAACGCCCTAGAAGTGTTGCTGTACCTTTAGCCATGTGTATAAGTTATAGACAAAGAGAAGATTCTGTCTTTTGAATCTCCAGGAATGTGATATTTAATGTCCTTACTCTGAATTGTTTTTATTAAGTTGTATTTTTAACTTGCATAACTGTTTGTGTTTTTTTTTGTTGTTGTTGTTGTTGTTGTTTTTTCCAGCTGGTTACAGAAGTGCTTGAGGGGGAGTGGGGAAATATGCTAGCAATGCAATTGTCCATGATTGCTTGGGGACCTTTGAAAAAGAGCTTTGATAAAAGTTTTGATATTGAATGTAATCAATTAGTCTGCTGAGGCAGGTAATTGAAGGGGAATTAGATCCCTATATACAGCCCACTTGTACTCTCACATATTGTGGCTAGACTTGATATTGAAGAGATCAAATTAATTGTAATGTAGTCTTAGTAAAGAGCATTTACATGCTTTGCAGACCTGAGGATTCATGTTTGTACAGAAACCATGTGACAATTACAGTCTATCTGTAGAATAACATATTTATCTAATGTTACAAAAAATACATTATCAATTTATACTCTCTATATCTATCTGCCTATATTTTTCTAGGAATTCCTGAAACAATTGACTATATATGCAAATTTGCAAAATCAGATGAAACTATTTTGCTAATTACTCAAACCTCCCAGGAAATGATAGTAGCCTTATCCTCTCTCATAAGCTTTAGAACTGATTGAATTCAATAGTTCTTCAAGAGTGGCTTTACCTAAATAATTAATGCAATGTTTTTCAAAGTGTTTACCTCCAGGTTAGTACCTGTCCTATAAGGGTAGGAATACCTGTGTCTTATTTTGTAGATAAATGTTTAGAGCAGAAATCCATTAAGACTAATGAAACCTGAGGCTTTGTTGCAGCATGTTAATTTACCTGAGCCTATTAATTCTTGTCTGTTTTCAGACCATATTTTACTTAAACAAGGGTCTGGAAATTGAGATAGAACCATTGCAAAATGCATATAAAATGGAAAATATATGTATTTATATATACATATGTATATAAATATATATCTGAGTTTTAATATGTGTAAAATACAAATCTTTTAAAACCAACTCATATATGATGTAGATTTACCTGCACACAATTATTTCAAGTTTTTTTTTTTATGATTTCAGGAATGAATTGTCTTTCTTCTAATCTGTTCAATGTACATTTTTACTAAATGTAAGATAATGATTTAGCCAGTTTCTTCATATGGTAGTAACACCAATGCCATCTAATGACAAAGTGTTCTACATAAGATCTGAAAATTATCTGCAGCATCTATTTGCATAATAAATATTCAATATAGAAACCAACATTTGTCACATATATTAAGAGCAAGGATTGGCTTGCACATAATATTTATGTTCATTTGTTATGCAGCAATACAAAAATACAGTATATGAAAGTAATTTCCACAAATCATATAACTCCATGCTTTGTAGTAAATGAGACTTTACTAGCATGAGAAGGGAAGGCTTATATCCAGGGTAAAACAAACAGAAGAAAATAATAACATAATGCTTGTTCCTTAACAATAACCCACCACAGCTTAATGTCTGATTTAATGATTCCTTAAACAATACTTCTAATGTGCATTACATATGGTCCATTAATTGTCTTATACAATTCTGGATGGTTTTCAGATAGTTTTCCCAAATGCAGCTGTCCTCTTTTAAATCCTTCTAAGCACCATCTTTTAGTGATGTCCTTGTAAATTCTACTAGGAAACAAATTGGTAACATTTTATGTTTATATATATTTTGTAAATATATGTTGTTTAAATAATGTGGGCATAATTCATCATTAATTAATGTTAGAACATGAAATTTCTTTGGTATTCATATCCAAGCTATTCCTCCAAAGGTACATCTACCTGATTATGTCAAATATATAAAGCTTGAGGAGAATCAATAATGAGTTCTGCAATGAAAAGTACATAACAAATTCTTCAATAAGAATCAACAATCACTTTGAAGATAAAAAACTGAGGAAAGTACGCTGATAAACAGATTGCATGTAAATGTAGTTCCTCATGGAAAAAAACTGAGTAAAAGAATTATATTTGTCAAGATCTTCACTTGTATTTTTTAAGAAGAAGATTCTTTGTTCATGTTTTCATTGAACAAATGTATTTTAAATACCTAAGTGTTTAATGCACACTCATCTTGTCAGGGATGGAGGAGGATGTAGAGAAACCTAGTTCTGACCTAGTGGAGCTTCATTAGGAGACATTTAATTATGCTTTCTACTTGTATTAACCTTCTGTATAAGGTAAAGGTAGTTTCAGGATTTTAAGATTAGAAATTTGATTTCATGGATTCAAAGCTATGCTTTTTTACTTGCTACCTAGGAAAATTATTTTCCCTATGTAAACATTAGTTCTTTAACTTAAAAGAAGAGTAATGCTAACAGTAGTTATGTGAGAAAGAGAACAGAGATTCAGAGGTCACAGAGCTTCTAAAGTGTGTAGCACAGACCTAGCAAAAACATGCTGAAACATGAAGTTAATGTATCATGGCATATTTTTAAAATTACAGCCTTTGGTTTGACTGCAAAACAGTGGGAAGGGTTGAAATTGCTTGTGATGCATTTAAAGATTTAGATAGAGGCTAAATGATGAAAGACTTCCTTCTTCCTTCTCATAATGGAATAAAGTGGCATGTGCTGTGTGGTGGAAATATACACTTCAATGAGGTATGAATAAAAAATGTAACTTTAAAAATTTTATATAATTGATTCAGTAATCCGCACAAGTAACTCTCCATCTCTGTGTTCTGGAAAAACTCAAAATTGCCAATTAACGTGTCAACCCCCTTCATGCATATGTGGAGCCAAGGAGTCCCTTTGGCTGGCTGCTCCTGTTTCCTCTTGCCCTGCTGAGACTGCCTGGGGAGGCTTGTGGTAGATGAAAAACAATTATAAGCAGGTGGTTTTCCTGCCTACTCTGCACACTCCAGTTCTCACTGGCTGTCTGTTTTTCCAGAGACTGGGCTGTACCTCTCATGGAATCCCTTGACCATGTCACCTCCTTGATCATCTCAACTAAGTACTCACTTTGCCCATATCATGGCAGTCTCTCTGTAAGCTGTTATTGATTTATGTCTCTCTAGATAATACTTTTATGAATAATGACACTGGAAAAATATTGACACTTTTTCTTAACAGTTTATCTTTAAAATCAAATATTTAACAAATCTATATAGAATAAGAAGAATTCTAATGATGTTTTATAATGCCACATAATACTGTAACACTAGGAGTATGATTTTTCTAATAGGCAAATTTGATTGTGATATTTCTTTACAAATCTTCACTGACTTTTCTTGTTCACAGAGCACTGTCAATATTTTATTTCAGTGGGGTAGACAGGGAGGAATATTTCTATCATTTAGTTGCTACCTAAATCTTTAAATTCATTGTAAGCGGTTTTTGACCCTTCCTAATGTGCTTCAGTCAAATGAGAGGGTATGATTTTCAGAATGTGATATAATGCACGAACTTTGTTTTTGCATAGAGAAAACATACAGTCTTGAATGCTCTTGCTTACTTTGTGAGTGTTGAATACCTACTAAATGTAAAGCTCCTATTGAGAACTTCTGACCTATAAAGGTTTTGCTAAAATTTCAGTGAGAGAAAGTTCAGAGTTTCTGTGCCATTTGATATAATTTATGTGACAATGGTGTAGCACACTCATAACAACTGTTGTAATTGTCTACACTCCATGACTGAATTCCTAGAGGGCAGATGTGACCATATTTTATTCACTTTTGTATATCTCAGTATTAACTCTAACATATCTTCGGCTTCAGGGAAAAATGATTAATGACTCAATAAATAAATAAATTTAAAATGTTGACATTTATTTTAGTAATTCATTTTGTAATATAATCTATTTTTCATCAGAAAGTAACCATATTAAATAAGAATTGGTAAGAAAACCTAAATGTAGCCTAGAAATTATTTTGAAGAGACAATTTTATTTGATTGAGTGTACTTAATTTGCAACATTTTTATCTCTTTTCATGTGTGTAGATGTTTTCTCCCTTAGCAAACACTTAAATATTACATAAATCAGATTGTATTTGACTCATCTTTTTGACAAATTGCTTCTTTTTAGCTTTTGTTTCTGAGTTGGAATTTAGTTTTTTATATGAAAAATGAGAGCTTTTCATTGCCTGACTGACCTATAGGTTGACAGTGAATAAAAAAGGAAAGACAGCAAGGCTTTATTTTTCTCCTTTATCTTCTTTGCCTTTGCTTTTGTACCCTTTTGTGGATTAATCATCAAGGTCAATTGTACAATCATTACTCCTTCTGGCAAAACTTCTGAGGTCAGTTAATGAATCAGCTGAAAAAGCAGTAGCTTTACTAATTCTTACAGTGTTTCATCAAAAGAAAAATTGCCTTTAATTTTATTTAACTTGGCACCAGAATCCAAGCAAATGTACTGTTTTCTGGCCAGTATTTCAGCCAAATAACTATTGACATGATTTAATAAAATAATTAAATCAGGAAAGAATATGAACTAAACATAAACAAAATTGCTTTAGTAGTAATTTTCGTAATTGAGAGAAAGTATCCTTCCTAAATCTGGTTGAAGGCAGGAGCTTCTCCTTAGATCTGTTATGTTACAGTCCTTGGGCTAGGTACTTTATATTCTTCCACTTTAAATTTCCCAAACTCTCCCTTAAGGGGAAAACTGAAAATTGTAATGAGGGTTTAAGTAGAGTAGGAAAAAAAATCATATGATTAATATACAAAACACATGTTAATGAATTCTTACATTATGAACTAGTAATTATGTAATATGTTATGTATTCTAGGAATCTAACATTCAAATAATGCTAATTAAATGACAAGTTAAACGTCACCTCCTCTATATCAGTTATTTAATGATGTAGCAAAGTACATCACCTAGAGGCAGAAATACCATTCGACCCAGCAATGCTGTTGCTAGGTATACACTTAAAGAAATATAAGTCATTCTATTACAAAGACACATTCATGTGTATGTTCATTATTCACAATAGTAAAGCACTATTCACAATAGTAAAGACATGGAATAAACCCAAACGCCTATCAATGATAGACTGGATAAATAATATGTGGAACATATATACCATGGAAGATTATGCAGCAATAAAAATGAATGAGATCATGTCCTTTGCAGGGACATGGGTGGAGTTGGAAGCCATTATCCTCAGCAAACTAATGCAGGAGGAGAAAACTTAACCCTGCATGGTCTCATTTATAAGAGGGAGCTGAACAATGAGAACACATGCGAGGAGCAGCACACACTGGGCACCTGTGGGAGGTTAGGGGAAGGAAGAACATCAGGAAGAATAGCTAACGAATACTGGGCTTAATACCTGGGTGATGTGATAATCTGTGCGGTAAAAAACCACGGTACACGTCTACCTATGTAACAAACCAGCACATCTTGCATATGTACCTGAACTTATAATAAAAGTAAAAACAAACAAACAAACAAAAAAAACAGAAGGAGGTCTGTCACGGCACATTGATTTGGTTTCATTTTAGGAGTAAGACTAAAACAACCTTTGAACCTCTGGTGACTGAACAATGTGTAAATGATATAAATGATATAAATTGGAGAAGATCACAACTGATAAAGCAATTTTGAAAGAGAAAGGGGAGAGACAAAAAGGAGTGTAAAAACATGAAACTCTTATTTTTTGTGTTAGATATTAAAATATAATAACCCCCATGGACACACACCAGCCCTCCTGTGTCCTTCTCCCACTGCAGCCTATGTGACTTTTCCTGCATGTAATCTCCCATGGCCACCCCTCATATCACTCTGCCTAGTATGTATGTGCAGGCAGACATTGCCCTTTTATCCTTGCCAGAATGTGTGTGTGCCTGGACCCTGCCATGCCACTGCTGTTGGCATAGGTGCACACCACTTTCACCCCATTGCCTCAGCTGCACTGTCATTGTCATCAGAGTGTTACTGGCGCAAAGCTGCCAGCCCCATCCCCGCAGCAACCAACATCTGTGCTGACACTGCCACTTGTGCAAAACTAGTCACAGAAAACAGCAGACCCACCTCTGCCCTAAGCATTCACTGCTGTCCACATGTACACACATAGAGGGGGCACACAATCCTGTACCCACCAGTGCTTTACCCCCTAACATCACGACCAGTGCAAACATGACACAGTTACTAACAGGGGGCCCCCATGTTTCCAAGCCATTCACAATTGTCACAAAAAAGAATAAAATACCTAGAAATACAGCTAACCAGGGAGGTGAAAGATCTCTTCGAGGAGAATTAGAAAATACTGGTCAAAGAAATCAGAGATGACACAAACAAACGGAAAATCATTCCACATTCATGGATAGAAAGAATTCTGAAAATGGCCATACTAACCAAAGAAACTTACAGGTTCAATGCTATTCTTATTAAACTACCAATGATATTCTTCAGAAAGCTAGAAGAAAACCTATTTTCAAAGTCATATGGAACTAAAAAAGAGCCTGAATAGCCAAAGCAATCCTAAACAAACAAACAAGTAAACAAAAAAACAAAGCTGGAGGCATCATGGTACCTGATTTTAAACTATATACTAGGGGACTGCAGTAACCAAAACAACATGGTACTGGTACAAAAACTGACCCGGAGTCCTATGCAAAGGAGTAGAGAGCACAGAAATAAGGCTGTACACATACAACCATCTGATCTTTGACAAAGCTGACTAAACAAGCAATGGAAAAAGAGGTCCCTATTCAATAAATAGTGCTGGGATAACTGGCTAGTCATATGTAGAAGACTGAAACTGGACCCCTTCCTTATGCCATATACAAAAATCAACTGAATATGGATTAAGGACTTAAATATAAAACCCCAAACTATAAAAACCCTGGAAGACATCCTAAGTAATACCATTCTGGATGTAGGAACTGGCAAAGATTTCATGACAAAGACACCAAAAGCAATTGGAACAAAAGTAAAAAATGGACAAATGGAATCTAATGAAACTAAAGAGTTTCTGCACAGCAAAAGAAATTTCAGCAGCATAAACAGGCAACCTACAGAATGGAAGAAAATATTTTTATACTATGCATCTGAGAAAGGTCTAATATCTAGAATCTATAATGAACTGAAATTTACAAAATAAAGACAAATCACCCCATTAAGAAGTGGGCAAAGGACCTTTACAGACACTATTCAAAGAAGACACACATGTGACCCCAAAGCATGTGAAAAAAAGCTCAATATTACTGATTACTAGAGAAATACAAGTCAAAACAACAATATGATGCCATCTCATACCAGTCAGAATGGCTATTACTAAAAAGTCAAAAGATAACAGGTGCTGGCAAGGTTGTGGAGAAATGATCACTTATACCACTTCTGGTGGTAGTGTAAATTAGTGTAAATTAGCTCAAGCATTGTGAGAAGCAGTGTGGCAATTCCTTAAAGAACTAAAACAGAACTGCCATTCAACCCAGCAATCCCATTACTGGGTATGCACCCAAAGGAATATAAATCCTTCTGTCATAAAGATATATGCATGCATATGTTCATTGCAGCACTATTCACAATAGCAAAGATAGGGAATCAACCTAAATGCACATCAGTGGTAGACTGGATAAATAAACCGTAGTACATATACAAGGTGGAATACTATGTAGCCATAAAAAAGAATAAGATCATGTCTTTGCAGGAACATGGATAGAGCTGGAGGCCAGTATCCTTAGCAAATTAATGCAAGAACAGAAAAGCACATACCACATGTTCTCACTATATGAAAACATGTGGGAACTATATGATGAGAACTCATGAACACAAAAAGAACAAGAAACGCTGGGTGCTACCTCAGAATGGAGGGTAGGATGAGGGAAAGGGGAAGAAAAAATAACTCTTGGGTATTAGGTTTAGTACCTGGATGACGAAATAATACTTACATTACACATATAAATATGTACATATTTGTGAATGTAAATTAACTAATAATTATACACATATGTATATATGTACATGTATATAAATACATACAATTTTTAGAAAAAATACTAGAAACACTGTTTAAAAAGGTCTTATAGCAAAAATAAAGACAAAACTAGAAGCAAATTATTTTAGCAGACAGGCTAATTTTCTTAAACCATAAAAACACACATTTGATGAGCATGGTGCCTGTAATCCCAGCAGTTTAGAAGGCTGAGGCAGGAGGATTGCTTCAGGTCAGGAGTTTGAGACCAGCCTGGGTAACATAGTGAGACCCCTGTCTCTAATAAAAATTTTTAAAAAATAGCCAGTCTTCCTGGTGTGCACCTATAGTCCCAGCTACTCTAGAGGCTAAGGTGACGGGATTGCTTGAGCCCAGGAGGTCAAGGATACAGTGAGCCCTGATAGTGCCACTACACTCCAACCTGGGCAACAGAGTGAGACCGTGTCTTAAAAAACAAACAATCAAACCAACCAATCAAATAGAAAAACCTACACATTTATATTCTTGCAAAAACGTGCAAGCAATACATGTAATGTCTCTAATTTCTACTGTATGCATATAATATAAAATGATATATAATGTCACCATATGTTAATAAATGCTTACACTCCATTTCATATTAAGGGAATCTATGTATTTTTTTATAAAATACATTTTAAACTTAAATAATTAATGTCTTAATATTTTATATCTGTGAAATATTATTTTGTAACTATTGCATATTATAATTTACCAAAGAAATAACTTTAATAACTAGGAAAACATAGACAACAATTCACTGATTTTTAATAAATATTTTTTCCAATTTCATATTTTCACATAGGAAACAATTTATAAAATGTAAGTCCTTGGGTATTTTTAAATTCCCTTATCATCATACACATGTATAAAATTATTAAAGCAAATTAATTTGTTTTGATGAGTAAAGTAATATCCTTTATTTTATCAGACACAGTAGTATTTTATCATCTTTGTACCAGCTTGATAATTTGGCAGTGATACAATATTATGAATTATGAATAGAATTTTCTGATTAACATGCTATCCTGTGAATCTTATTTTGTTGTAATAAACTGAAAATGATGATAGCTCTTTAGGTATTCTAATTAAAGTTTTAAATGATTGATATACCGAAAAAACAAATTAGGTCAGGTATCTTTTTGGCAAGAAAGAACCACTTAGAATAATTCTTAAATTGTTATTTTTTTCCTTTGTTGCTTTTACTCCTAATACAAAGATTTTCTTTCAATAACAAATTCTTTGATCATTAGCCACAACTTCTTTTGTTTATTCATCAGCAAAAAACTATAAATAAACAAATTCAATAAATATACCTTTGCCTAATTCATTTTCAAATCAATTTTGCTACGTGTTAATTGGAAATGTAAATGTAAAATAGCCTCCAAAACCAAAAGATAAACTCATCTGATTGTATCACCATAAGAAATAATCTGCAGAGTAAAATGTACTCTGGCAAAGTCTTGTAAAATAGGTATCTTTACAAAAGAAAAATCAGTATAATAAGACTTTTAAATTGGATGGAGCTACTCTTCCTAAGATGGCATTGTGAAATACAACATGCTCTTACCCATAAAAAATATTATTTTTATGTTGTTAGCATTTGACCTCAAATTTATGTTTTTCTATTAGGATAATTAGCTTTTTATACTAAAGACACAATGGTTTTGTGAAACTTTTGTGGAATCACAGTTAACTGGTGCAAATCCTGTTTTACCACTGATGAGTTTTGTGACCTTGATTACATGATCTTCTAAAGAGTCACATATGAGATTTTTGTATAACATTTCCCGAATAAATGTATGTATAGAGCATGTTTGGACATTTTATTTTGCCTTAGTTTTTATTTCAGCTATTTTGTTTTATAGTAGTCTTGTCACCAAAAAATACTTTCAGAAAGAAAAAAGGAACTAACAAGAAGCATAGGAAAAAAGAAATAAGGAAAGCAGAAAGAGAATAAAGAAAAAAAGACCTAAGAGAGAAGGGAAGTAATCTGTACATATTTATATCTGTTCAGTTTCTAGATTTTCATGCTCATTTGTTATATCCATATACCTTACTATTCACAATGATAAATACAAATATCAAAATGTAAGAGGTGAAGCTATATCATTTCTTATAGAAAGCTTGCTTTGCATTTCTTATATTTTTAAATGAGAGTGTAGTTTCATAATGATAATTTAAAATCTTGACACAATTTAAAAAATTGTTAAATTTGAGTGCATTAATAAATTCATTGGAAGGTTTTATATGTTGTATATGTATGTGCCTCTTTGCAGATTACGTCAAAGGCAAGTGTAATTGTTCTAGTGTACAAAGTGCTCTAAAGTCAATTAGTCATTTAAATACTATATAGTATAGGGGGCTTCCCAGTGTGGCTGAGTTTAAATAATCCTTTGTCTCTAAAGAACAACAGTAGAGCTTGATTAAAATGTCACAAATAACAATTTCTGAACTCTCAAATTTGACCAACCATAAGGAACTATTGGGATTCACTCAGGATGGTGGCAGAAATATTAAAGGGAAACATTACGGAAAGTGATAGGGAATAGACACAAACCTTCTTGGAAGGCCGAAAAGTTACATAGCTTGTAATAATTGAACAGGCTGAAGGCAGCTGGGTCTTACCTTAGAGAATTAGGTCATAGGGTAAATACTAGGGACAATGGAGACTTCCTCAGTTAAGTTTGTTTACCCTACCTCCATTGAGTAACCTTTGAGCCAGATGGCCCTCTCTGGGGGAGGTTGACCAAGGATGTTGCCCCCTAATGGTATTTATGTTAAACCCGGGTACCTGAGTTTTAATCATTGGTAGAACTACCCTCTTAACCATGTTAATTATCCTCAAACATGTTTACTCAAAGCTGTTGTTAATTGTATATTAAATAAATGCCTGGAGTGCAAGCTGCTCAGGGCAGACTGAAGTGACAAACCTCTCTTGGTTTGCAGGTGGTCGGACACTCAGCAGGACTGGCAAAACATAATATCTGTGTGTCCGTGTATGTTTTATTCATCTGTCATTTGGGTCTTGTGAGGAGCAATACCTCAAAGAACAAATTGATTTGTTCATGAAAATGAACTTCAAATGAGAACAGTGTAGCTCACTTTAGTTGGAAAAGAAGGTAAAAAACCTGCATCAGCATCACCCAGTAAAAGCAGTGAAATCAGTGGCAAATGAACATAATAGGACAGCAACTCTGCTAACTTGAAGTGGTCCTGATTGAAAAAAAAAAAAAAAAAAATCAATGGATTAACAGGCTAGATAGAAATGTCATGAGGAGATTCTGGAAATAAGATTGACATACAAAAGTTTGATAGCTCTTCAGGTGCTTTTTGTGCACACGTGCACTGAAAACTGAAAGGGTTCCAGGCCATCCACACGTCTCTGACTGCCTGAAACACTACAGGAATAAGCAGAAAATAAGCAATAAATTCTGATGAAAAGTAAGAGTCAGGAAACATCTGAAAATTGACGAATATTAAATGCATTTTCTAACCCACACACAGAATTGAAGTCTTACTGGCTCAATGTATTTGACCACAAAGTCTGTCCAATTTAAGCTGACCATTGAGATGTATCACACAAAGGTGTCCCCTAGCAAATCAGGCTCAAATATAAAAATAAGTAAATAAACAAAAATAAATACAAAACAAACAGAAAAGGGACCTGAAATAATGCTTACGGTGACAGAGGCATATTCTCTGGGCTTATTTCAGGGAAGTTATTAAGCAAACAGTAATAACTCTGAGGGGAAAAGAATCAGAATCAATAGTTACTATGTAATATTCCCTCATTATATATTTTTCAACAAATATTATAAGGTGTACTAAGAAGCATAAAAGTGTGACCCTATGCAAAATAGAAGCAGTTAATAGTAATTTTCACTGGGTTGGCCTAGATGTTGAATTTGTCAGAAATAAGTACTTCAAAGTAGTTATATAAATATATTCAAGCACACCAACATGGCACAAGTATACATATGTAACAAACCTGCACGTTATGCACATGTACCCTAGAACTTAAAGTATAATAAAAAAAATTTAAAAAAAGAATATTTATTCCTTGTTATGTCTCTATTGTATTCTGTAATCAAAACTCTAGAACAAAAATAAAGTGTCTCTCATTCTAGTTTCCAAACAGGATGACAATTGACACTTAACATTTTTTTATTTAAAGTCCTGTTGTAGAAAATAAATAAATAAATAAATATATTCAAAGAACTAAAGTAATGTTGATGAAATAAAGATAACATGGGAAGTGTAGTGTCAACTGAATCAACAATTAGAGAATATCAAAAAGGGATATAAATTATTAAAAAGGACCACATGAAAATTCTGGAATGAGAAACAAATTTGAGAGTAAAAATAAAATTTCTTGAGGGGCTACGTGGTTCATTTGGGATAACAGGAAAAAAAAAATCCAGTGAACTTGAAGCCAGAGAATTAGGACTTATTTAATCAGAAGAAATTAGAAATAAAGATGAGGACAAATCAATAGAACTTCAGAGACCTGTGTAAACACACAAAATGTGCCTATGCATGTGATGGAAATATGAAAAGGATGGGGGAGAGAAAGGAGCAGAAAAATAATTTGAAAACTTATGCCTGAAATATTCTCAAAACTGATAAAAATACATTTATGTATTCAATAAGTTCAATGGACTCCTATTAGAATAAAAACAGAGATTAACAGCTAGGCAAAAATCAGAGTTTAACTAGTCAAAGTCAAATTATAAAAGAAAATCTTGAAAACAGGAGAAAAACAAGTCATCATTAATAGGAACATGACAATATGATTAACGGTTAAGTTCTTGTCAAGAAAAATGGAGTCCAGAAGACAGTGGAATGACATATTTAGAGTGCTGAAAGAAAAGTAGTGTGTTTCTGCATTTCAAAAGTAGTTTATTTTAACTAGTATTAGCAATGGTTCTTTTATTATTATTATTATTATTATTATACGTTAAGTTCTAGGGTACGTGTGCATAACGTGCAGGTTTGTTACATATGTATACTTGTGCCATGTTGGTGTGCTGCACCCATCAACTCGTCAGCACCCATCAACTTGTCATTTACATCAGGTATAACTCCCAATGCAATCCCTCCTCCCTCCCCCCTCCCCATAATAGGCCCCGGTGTGTGATGTTCCTCTTCTCGAGTCCAAGTGATCTCATTGTTCAGTTCCCACCTATGAGTGAGAATATGCAGTGTTTGGTTTTCTGTTCTTGTGATAGTTTGCTGAGAATGATAGTTTCCAGCTGCATCCATGTCCCTACAAAGGACACAAACTCATCCTTTTTTATGGCTGCATAGTATTCCATGGTGTATATGTGCCACATTTTCTTAATCCAGTCTGTCACTGATGGACATTTGGGTTGATTCCAAGTCTTTGCTATTGTGAATAGTGCCGCAATAAACATACGTGTGCATGTGTCTTTATAGCAGCATGATTTATAATCCTTTGGGTATATACCCAGTAATGGGATGGCTGGGTCATACGTTACTTCTAGTTCTAGATACTTGAGGAATCGCCATACTGTTTTCTATAATGGTTGAACTAGTTTACAATCCCACCAACAGTGTAAAAGTGTTCCTATTTCTCCACATCCTCTCCAGCACCTGTTGTTTCCTGACTTTTTAATGATTGCCATTCTAACTGGTGTGAGATGGTATCTCATTGTGGTTTTGATTTGCATTTCTCTGATGGCCAGTGATGACGAGCATTTTTCCATGTGTCTGTTGGCTGTATGCATGTCTTCTTTTGAGAAATATCTCTTTATATCCTTTGCCCACTTTTTGATGGGGTTGTTCGTTTTTTTCTTGTAAATTTGGGTTCTTTGTAAATTCTGGATATTAGCCCTTTGTCTGATGAGTAGATTGCAAAAATTTTCTCCCATTCTGTAGGTTGCCTGTTCACTCTGATGGTAGTTTGTTTTGCTGTGCAGAAGCTCTTTAATTAGATCCCATTTGTCAATTTTGGCTTTTGTTGCCGTTGTTTTTGGTGTTTTAGACATGAAGTCCTTGCCCATGCCTATGTCCTGAATGGTATTACCTAGGTTTTCTTCTAGGGTTTTTATAGTATTAGGTCTAACATTTAAGTCTCTAATCCATCTTGAGTTAATTTTTGTAGCAATGGTTCTATGTGTTTAGCCCCATGAAGACTAATGTGTGTGTGTGTGTGTGTGTGTGTGTGTGTGTGTGTGTGAGAGAGAGAGAGAGAGAGAGAGAGAGAGAGATTTCTGTTTTAGTCCATTCTCATGCTGATAATAAAAAGACATACTTGAGACTGGGTAATTTACGAAGAAAAGAGGTTTAATGGACTCACAGTTCTACATGGCTGGAGAGGCCTCACAATCTTGGCAGAAGATGAAGGAAGAGCAAAGGCACTTCTACATGGTGGCAGGCAAGACAGCATGTGCAGGAGAACTCCCATTTATTCAACCATCAGATCTCCTGAGACTTATTCACTGTAAGGAGAACAGTACAGGAAAAATCTACTCTCATTATTCAGTTATCTCCCACAGGGTCCCTCTCTGGACACTTCGGGGCTATTACAATTCAAGGTGAGATTTGGGTGGGGACACAGCCAAACCATTTGAATTTCATTATTTAAAATGAATGGACAACTACTGGCATTTACCTAAATGACATATCTCTTTAATCTCACAAAAATTACCAGGAAAAATTCTGGGTACTTCCTATTATAGAATTTGGAGTTTAAGCAAGAGAGATGACAGGCTATGAGAGCTTGGAATTATCAGTGAGTCTCAACACATAAGTATCTCTGTATCATAAAAATATTTTCACTTATTTTCTTATAAATGATGTTCCTCTAAAACCTATTTTATTTCTGAAGTGTTTTAGACTTTCAATTTTAAAAATAAACACCTGCAATATATAGTAAATTTATTTATATAAAGGTAATAATGTTTCAACATATGCAGTGGAAATCCAAGTAGTCAAATTTTATAGTTACAAAGTGAATTACTCCGTCCTTGTCTTCTCAGCTGTTAAATGACTTTGAGAATATTTTGAAATTAATGTATGAGAAAATATTCTTTGTCACATCTCCTTTGCGAGACTTAGGCAAGCTCCAATAAATGTCAACCATCAATTTGGCATGTAGGTAAGTGAATGCTAGATGATTTAAGTGATCTGTTCAATTGTTCTTCATTCTTCTAATATTAATTCACTGCCTACTAATATCGAGGTTTTTTGCTGGATTATGCGGATACAATGATAAGTGGAAGGGAGAAAGGAAAGCTCAAGAAATTTTAAAAGGGCAATAGTTTCCTCTGTTTTTCCCCATACATTTATTGAATTATTCATATCCATTTGGACACATGGATATTTATTTATACTTTGGGAAATAATACAAAACTTCTTTATTTACTTTGTTTTTTAAAATTGTTCTAGTTTTAGCCATTGGGATCTTTTCCACTTTCCTCCTGTATTCCTTTGGGATACCTTATCATTGTGGAAGATTTTGTGTGTATGTTTAACTTCTCTTACTTTCTGTAACTACAAGATACTCCAGGCTTATCTTATATATTTTTTGCCCCAGTCCTAAAATCAGCCATTTATCCAAGAAGGCATTATTCCTCTTACTGGAGAATGACATTAGAAACCACCATCAGGCACCAAGAGTGCTCATTCACTCATTGTTACTGGGTATTGTGTCTTATAGGCCCTCTACTCTAATCAAGCCGGGTGATATATGTATGTAAGCTAACCTGTATCATATACTCATATACTCATATCTATAAATATTCCTGTATGTAATTGTATGTGTCTGTCTTAAGTGAAACTTATATTCATATTGATGTTACCAACTCTCTGACATGAATCATCCTAGCCACCTTCCATGATTTATCTGTAACCTCTTACTTTAAAAGTAAAATCCCTGGTTTCTACCATCTGCCCTCTATTTGCATATTTTTTCATTTACAGAATATTAGTACCTTCAAAACTGTCAACCTGTACCCCCATGGGGAACTAATATATCAACTAGAGTACAGTGCTTAAGTGCAGTGCTTTTTCCTTTAGTTGTAGGGATATGATTCATGTCCAAAATTACTTAGATCAGTACCCTTTTCTCCCACCTGCTTCAGAGAGGTTGTTTCATACATTTATAATACATGTAGCTTCTTTCCTCACATCTTGCATTAATGATCTTGGAATTAACTGATATCCTGATTTACATTTTTTAAAAGCTTTCATACATTAACATTAATTCTGTTTTAAATTTCTGTGGGTTTTGATAAATGCTAAACGTCATGTATTCACCAATTCAGTAGCATAGAAAATAGCTTTGTAACCCTCAGTTCTTTACTGTGAAACCCTAGTGGTATTCGTTGGATGTTAAGCTCAAGGATTGAAGCCCAGAATTTCTTACCATCAGGTAGACCACACTTAGTCTCAAGCAATTTGTCAAAATTAACATTTAACTGTTCCTATAAATCTATGGCTCCAGTGGCTTCTGATCCATGTAAGCAGACCTGGACTGTATCTCTCTGGATTTGCTTGTCGCTGCAGATTTCAGGATGGCAGTTTTCCACTTGCTCTGCAAACTCAGTTCTCAGAGCCAAGAGAAATTGTCGATTGTCAGTTTGTCCAGCTTTTTTCTCCCAAGAATTAGAATGATGACTTCCGAGCTTTTTAAATATTGAAATTAACACAGAAACTTCTATCATAATGTATTTTAATCGCCAACTTCCTGGATTAAAAATAAAATATTCCATGGATTTAATCTAAAAATGTACATATTTAAAATTTAAAAATTATAAATGTATGATTAGATTTTTAAACAAGTTCTGACAAAGATTATTCTTATATATACCTGAAACATACACCTGATGTATGTGTATAAATATACATATAACGTATTTTTGAAAGATATCCAAAACAGGTGATGAAAATGTCTACTCAGAGTTGAGAGATTTCAGCATTATTATTATGTTTATCTTTCTTTAGGGGAAAAGAAAAAGTGATTAAGAAAGTTGAGAAACTTACATTGACTATATTTAGGCCCATGGTTAGATATGTTTTTATTTAAATATACATTAATTTAGAAATTCATCTAATAATATTTGACAAATATGTTCCAGATTCCTTTCTTGGGTTCTGGGGATGCAAGATAAATTTTTCTTATGTACTTATAGTTTATAAGGAATCAATAAAAACTTTGTACCATTGAAAACTGCTTGAGATAGTTTTGATTTCCATAATATTACAAATTGCATTCCTATAATTAAAATGAAACATTGAGTCAACAGAATTTTAACTATCAATGTGCTTTGCTATCAGATATTAAAGGTAACTAAGCTCCTGCTTCTGATGTAAGATTTTGGAGAAAAATGACTCCTGAGAAGCTGGCTTGCCCTATTGGTAATATGTAGTAGTGAAAAGAAAGTACTATAAAGACCTATAAAGATCTCAGCTGTGAAATGTTACTAAACTGTTCGAGTTGTTGGCATAAAGTAGGTTCAGCACTCCATGGCCAGGCTTTACATAGGTTGAAAGACAATTACACTGCAGTTTTAAAGGGGGATTTATGTAACACATCCTGCCAGCATATTTAGTCCATGTGAAAGAATGTCAGGATCCTGAAAGTATTCTGCCCGAAGAGCAGGTATTAGAAAATTGGAGTTAATGGTGCTAGTTGTAAACAATTGCCAATTCTTTCTTCATTCCCTGTAAGTATCTAGTGTATTTTAGTGTATGGTATGAGAAATCTTCATTAATTTGAAACATTCCTTTAAGGCTAATGAAAATTTTAATAAGCTAGTCCAAAGTTATTTGGACATTTATATCAAGGGACAGGAAGGTAAAATGACATTGAACAAAAGAAATTCTGCTTTGTAACTGATATTTAGAGAATTAAGTAAGAGGTGACCTGGATAACGAGTGAAGGAAAGCAGATTTTCTCTCCAGGACCTATTAGTAGAAGTAGAAATTCACTTGTATGATTGAAAATCAGGCAGTACCCCCCTAACTTATGGAACATCCAATGTGAAAGAGGAAAGGACAAATAATATGAGGCAGGGTGTTTTTAGCTTCTCAGTTAGAACATTCATATTAAATGAGATGCTCTTTGTAAGACTTAAAAACAGGCTTTTTTTTTTTTTTTTTTTTCATTTTTTGTTTCTCAAAATTAGCTGTTGGTTCACATATTCAATTTAAGAAATTACGATATTGGTGATGAAATTACTCCAAATGTAACAGTTTTAAATGAAGAAACTAATCACTGAACATATTGTGTTATAAAACTCATGGTCAGAAAGCGACATTGCAATTTTCTTATTAAAGAAGAAATTAACTTAAAATTGACAAAATGACTTTTAGAGATTTTAATATATGCTAGATAGTTAAGTTACAAAACTTCAGCTTCAACTCATTATGAATTTATTTCTTGATCAAATATATGGTTTGTTCAAATATAGCTACTGCCAAAATGAATTGTTTTTAACTTATGAAATGTTTGAAGTAATTGAAAGTTGAAAAGTTTAAGGCTAACACTAAAAGCAAAACTAATTAACAGCTATTTTCTTAGTTTAGAACTTTATAAAAGCATATATATGAAAATGGCATTGTTATATACTGAAACTTTAAAATTAATTTTATCTGTAATGTTAAGAAGGAAAAAAGGCACAGATTAAGGACTCACTTTGCAATAATCTTTTGTCTTCTTAAATAAGTTCAAATATACAAATTTTATAATTCTAATTCAGTAATTCATTTTTAGATATGAATTTATTGACTGCTTTAAAAAAATAGTTTCTTCAGCAGCAGGTTATTTGGAAAATAAAAATACCTACTTGGTTTTAATAGGTATTATTTTAAAAGTAGTGACAATTTGAATAAGTGATTATATTGAATCTCTCAAATGATGTCTTTTTAAAAAATATCCTGCTCTTCTTTGCTGATTTTTCCTACACATAGGAAAATTTCTCATTAAGAATGTGAAATTATGTGATAAGCACTTTATTTATTTGTATTTGATAATCGTGATTTGGGGTTTTGTTGCATCTTAAATAAATGAACAGGCATATAATTCCTTATTCTAAACAATAAATCCATCTTTAAGGAAAGGTATCATAGTTTTGTTGAGTTACAATGAATTTCTCGCATTGATTTGTTCTGATACACTGAGGAAGTTATTCATTTGTTTGTTGTTGTTTTCTCAGATATCTCAAATGGCCTCGGTTTTCTTTTGGAAGGAAACTATGTCACCCACCACAGCTGCCATTGAGGGAATTGCCTAACAGTGTTTTTTTTTTTTTTTTTTTTTTTTTTTTTTTTTTTTTTTTTTAATGGATAAATGACTATGTTGCCTGACATGTAAATCATCTCTCTAGACACAGCTGAGTGGAATACAGAATAAATATCAACCAATAAGGGATTAGGAGGAAAGAAATATCTCCCCAAATAACAGCAATAATGATTTGGGCCAATCATACTTTTATTGTTCATAAATAAGTCGAAACTAAAATATAAACATACAGAAAAGCAATTCACAATCATCATCAGCAATGCAAGCCACATATCATCAAAAGCCATGAGTAATCAGCAAACATGAGAAAGTGAAATATAAAGAATGAGATTATGTGTAGCCAGGATTAGAGGAACAAAGATGGAGAGAACTGAAGGTATCAAGATGGAAATCTCAGAGCTCCAGTTGCTCAGGTACCAGGAAGATGAACTGCTTTTATATAGCATGTTGGAAATATATAAATGTTAGGAGGGAAACTTTTATCAGAAACTTAGAGTTGTTTTATAAATGTGCCTTAAAGATTCAAATCTCCAGTGATTCTCCATGGAGCCTGTAGGAACATGATTAGATTAGGAAGCTAGGCAAAGTTTCTAATTAACTAAACACTCAATTAAATAATTACTAAGTATCTTCTGTAGGCTTGACATTTTACATTTAGGTGAAGTTTTCTGAATAGCCATATTGAAAATTAAAGAAGAAAATGTTTTTACATTATTGCTATTTATTTGGATTAAATTAACAGAAACAAATCTCAAAGTTTGGTGTATATCAGAAGACCCAAGGAATTTGTATTTAAAGATGACTAGGTTCTACTCTAGAATCCACTGAACAAAAGTCTAAAGATTTAGACACTGGTAACCAAAACTAAAAGTCATTTCATTAATCTTTCTTTATAATTTAATCAAACTACTAAAATATATTTGCTGATATTCATGGAAATAAAAAATTAGTTTATAAATGTGACATAATGTACATTTTATAGAATATAATTTCTTAATATTAGTATGGCACTTTGAGATACTAATTCCTCTGAAGCAGTATTTAAAATCAGAATTCTTACAGTTCTTGTATTAATAAGTTATTCAATACCAAATTAGTAGTTTGTATGTTATAAATTTGTTGGCAAATAATTATGTATGCTTACTTTGTACATAAAAAGAAAAACATATTATGGCTTCTTTTAGACACTCCTTCATTAGAAATAAAATAAAATAAACTATTAGCAGTTTGATTTCATGTTCTGTCTGTAGGTCATGGAATCCTGTCCTTACAATATTTATTGATTGTGAAAAGATCAGCAAATAAACAATTGAAAATGTTTACCATTTCTTCTAGCCACTATTTTCTTAGAATTATCCGAATCTTCCATGTTTCTAATTACAGTATATGCTTCTTTTTTGCCAGTTAAGTTTTCAACAGCATTTAATACAGGTTATCACACTCTTATTTTACAAAGACTTTTTCTTTTCTTAACACTTTGTTGATTTTCCTCTTATATAACTGAACATTTGCATTCAAAATTTTGTTTTGTTTGTACTTCTCCTGCTAACACGTTAGAGTCTTACCTCTTCTCTATCCATTCCCTCTTCCAGGATGATTTCAATCTGTTTGCTTTAAATGTTGTATATTATATAAAATGTAATGTGTATATACATATACGGATGTGTATACACATGCATATGTGGTGTGTGTGTTTGTGTGTGTGTGTATATATATATCTATGTATATATCCTGTTACTGTCTCAAACCAAAACCATAGGAATCACATCCCCAATTCTTGTTCATCTTTCACATTCAGTCTATTTTCAAACTGCTACATATAACTCCAGGATGTGGCTTAAATTTGCCTATTATTTATTGTTACTCCCATGATTTTTGTCAGAATTTCTCAAACCACGTACAATGGAATACTCAGTATCCTGTGCTCTGTAGGAAAAAAAAAAATGTTTTGATAAGTAATTTTGAGAAAGGCTTTTCTCACTTGGAGTTATACCAAACTTTTAGTAATTTAATGACCAAACCTTTTTTTACTAAATGTATCTTTATACATTTATTTATTCCTATGATTTTATCACTGTTTTTGACCATGGAACCATTTCATTCTACAGAATAATAATAATATATTTTAAAATATTGTCTTTGAAACATTATTTGGGCAATGCTAGGTTACCAAAATCTAAAAGTATTCTTGTAAATTACATGTGGCTATTGTCATTATAGACACCAGGATAGAACTGAAGGATTCTGCCTATATTTCAATCATAAAAGGCATCAATATCAGAAAACTATCAGGTAGATCTATATATCATTCATAAATAAATATATACTTAAATTTTATATTTACTGACCTCTCGAGATTGTACATATCAAATGAATTATGTCTTGCCTCTGAAGTTTATTAAACACACAGACACATCAGTTCTGGAGAATTTAGTCATTGACCTCTTGCAAATGAAAAATCTGCTAAAAATAGCTTACTGAGACTTTAAGGAAGTGTCGGGACCCTTTGGTCACAAATAGGGGGCTTATGGAATATAGTAATTAATGGCAAGGATTCGGGAGGTTAGAAAGTTTGCTCTGATTTTCTAGGAATTCAGGTGTCTTAGTCTAATCAGGCTGTTATAAAAATACCACAAACAAAGGGACTTAGAAACAACAGAAATTTACTTCTCACAGTTTTGGAGGCTGGGATGTTCAAGATCAAAGTGTCAGCTGATTGGGTGTCCAGTGAGGGTTCATTTCCTGCTTGATAGATGATGCTGTCTCTCTGTCCTCACGTTGTGGAAGGGAGAGTTCTCTGGGTTCTCTTTATTAGGGACACTAATTGCACTTATGAGGGTTCTGCCCTCGGGATATAATCAATTCCCAATGGCTCTATCTACCACCATCACATTGGTAATTAGGCTTTCAACATACGAAGTTTGGGAGAACACATTTAGACCATACCATTCAACTTCTGGTCTCTTCGGAATTCATGTCCTTCTCACATGCAAAACACATTCATTTCATCCCAATAGCTCCCCAGATCTTAACTCATATCCAGAATTATCTCAAAAGTCTAAGTCACAGTCTCACCTAATATCATTTAAAGCATTTAAATCATATATGAATGAGACTCAATTCATTCTGAGGCAAAATTCCCTTTATCTGTGAAACTATGAAATCAACCATGTTATGTGCTTCCAAAATATAATAGAGAGACAAGCATAGGATACACATTCCCATCCCAAAAGCAAGAAGTAGGATAGAAAAGAAGGATGACAGATTCTGGGCATGTCCAAAACATTAGGGCTTGACTTGATACTTTGCCTTCTGGACATCCTGGGCAGCTGTTGGCACCCCAAGACTCCGAAAAGCCTTACATCCATAGCTTCACTGGGCAGAGCTCACACCAAAGATTTCACAGGCTGTAATCAGGTGCCTGTGGTTCCTCCAAGCTCGAGTTGCACATCTGTGTCTCCACCAGTCTGGGGTTTCTGGAGTGGCCTGTCTTCTTGGCTTCACTAGACATTTCCCTACTGGAGACCTATTATCTTTCTAATTGGAGATCCTCTGCAGCAGCACCACCCTACTGCAGTCCTCTACCGGGGTCTTCTGCCTGTGTCCCTTGATGGTTTTATACTTCAAAATGCAGGTGGAGGCAGCAGAACCCCCATGAGTCTTAATGCTTTGTGAGCCAACAGAGATGGTATTGTTTGAACACTGCCAAGATTTACCACTTGTACCCTTCACAAGGGTGGCCACTATGCCCCTATGTCACATCTGGGCCTTCTGGAACTGAACCTGAGGCAGCTGGAGAATGCTGCTCTGTAAGTCTTGGAGCAGAGCCATAAGGTGATGCCAGGCAGTGAATGCCAAGGTCTTGTGGGTGTCCTCTCTGGCCCCTCCTTTGAAATTGTTCAGCCCCCAGTGTCCTTGCTTTCTGGGTGTAATGCTTAATACTGAGTGTCAACTTGATTGGATTGAAAAATGCAAAGTATTGATACAGGATGTATCTGTGAGTGTGTTGCCAAAGGATATTAACATTTGAGTCCCTGGGCTAGGGAAGGCAGACCCACCCTTAAGCTGGGTGAGCACAATCTAATCGGCTGCCGCTGAGACTACAATATAAGCAGACAGAAAAATGTGAAAAGAGAAGCTGGCCTAGCCTCATAGAGTACATCTTTCTCTTGTGCTGGATGCTCCTTGCCCTCTAATATTGGATTCCAAGTTCTTCAGTTTTGGAGCTCAGATTTGTTCTCCTTGTTCCTCAGACAGCAGACAGCCTACTGGGGGACCTTGTGATCATGTAAATTAATACTTAATAAACTCCCCTTTATATATATATGTAAATATATATAAATACATATTATATAGATTAAATATATATATAAATAATGTGTGTGTGTGTGTGTGTGTGGTGTGTGTATGTATAAAGGGGAGTTTAAGTATTGACTCATATATATACAAACCATTAGTTCTTTCATTCTAGAGAATCTTGAGTAATACAGATTTTGAACAAAGGAGTGGTTCTAGAGGAAAAAATGTTAAAGTTGGAGTTATTTTGTTGGTATTGGGGTTTCTGGGGTTGGCTGCATAATATAATTAGACACCAAATTGCTAAGGACTCTACTTCTAATAGTATGGCAAACACTGATAGTCCTTGGTGAAAGAAAATGATGAACTGAGGGATTCTATCTCCCAGTTTCAGAAGCAGATACTGAGCCTGAAATCTGCTAAGATTGCCCTGAGTGACAGTCTTATCTCCTGTAGGGAAAGAGCTGAAATTGTGGAAAAACAGACACAAGCTCTTATCATGCGAGTGGCTGATCAGCAATGAAAGATGCATGTACAGCCTCACCAGGTGTCTCCTGTTAAAGTGAGGACATTGATTGGAAAAGAATGGGACCCTGCAGATTGGAATGGGGGTGTGTAGAAGACCCTAGTGAAGCTGGGGAAACTGAGTTTGTAAACTCTGATGAACATTTTGTTGACAGAAGAAACAACCTCCCCATCCCCAGTAGTGGCAACATCTGCTTCCCAACCCATGCTGCCATCAACTTTTCCACATTTGTCTGAGGATATAAACCCTGCACTGCCTGAGGCAACAGTGATGGCCTCTCCTAAAGTAATTGTCAGGCTAGGCAATGTCGATTCGACTCAGGAGCCATCCTCAACACCCCTGTTTGCTTCAAGACCTATAACTAGACTAAAGTCCTGGCAGGCCCCTAGAGGTAAGGTTGAGAGTGTGACCCTTGAGAATGTGTGCTACACCTGAAAAGGACTGCTTGAGTTTTCCAATTTATATTGGAGAACAGGGATAGGAATGCATGTTAAGGGTGTGGGATAATGTTGGAAGGAACATAGAGTTGGATCAGGCTGAATTTGTTGATTTGAGCCCATTAAGTAGTGACTCTGCATTTAATGTTGCAGCTCATGGAATTTAAAAAGGTTCTAATAGTTTATTTGCTTGGTTTGCTGAAATATGGATTAAAAGATGGTGAGTGAGCTGGAAACGCCTGATCTCCTTTGGTTTAATGTAGAGGAAGGGACTCAAAGGCTTAGGGAGATTTGGATGGTGGAGTGGATTAGTGACTTTAGACCTACTCATCCCAGTTGGGAGGGTTCAGAAGATACACCCTTGACCAATGCTTTGAGAAATAGATTTGTTAGGGCAGCACCTGCATCTTTGAAGTGGCCTGTAATTGTTCTTCTCTGTATGTCAGATCTAACAGTGGGAACTGCAGTCACTCAGCTACAAAATTTAAATACAACGGGAATAATTGGATCCCGTGGTGGTGGGGGCCAAGTGGTGGCACTCAACTATCAAAGGCAAGGTGGGCGTAGCTACTATAATGGACAGCAGAGGCAAAGTGGGAATCAGAATAGTTTGACTCATATAGAGCTCTTGCACTGGCTAATTAATCTTGGTTTCCTAGAAGTGAAATTGATAGGAAGCCTACTGCATTTCTACTTAATTTATATAAGATAAGCAGAAGATTTCTAGATCGAATGGACTAAAAGCCAATAATAAAATCTGAGTATTATAAACAAATTATATATAACTATATATAAAACTAATTATATATTATATTTATAAATGAATTATATGTAACTAAAGACTGAGTTTTTCTAATTATAAAAACTGAGAATCATGGCACCTCAATAAATTTCCAGACTTGAGCGAGTTTACAGATCCAGAACCCCTTTTATGACTCCATTACATTAGTGACAATTTATGCAATGAGGCTTTCTCCCATCTTTCCCCAAGGGGACGTCTGGCTTTTTACCAGGATAACTGTGCATTGGGGAAAGAGAAATTATCAGACATTTCATGGACTACTGGACACTGGCTCTGAGCTGACATTGATTCCAGGGAACCCAAAACATCATTCTGGTTGACGTTTCTGGAAGACGTGGTCTTCCAGTTGAAGTAGGGGCTTATGGGGGCCAGTTAATTAATGGAATTTTAGCTCCGTTGATTTACAGTGGGTACCTGGACTCATCCTGTGGTCATTTCCCCAGTGCTAGAATGCATTAGTGTCATAGACATACTTAGCAGCTGGCAGATCCCCTACATTGGCTCCTGACTAGTAGGATGAGGGTTGTTATGGTGGGAAAGGCCAAATGGAAGCCATTAGAGCTGCCTCTACCTAAAAGACTAGTAAATCAAAAACAGTATTACATCCCTGGAGAGACTGCAAAGATTAGTGCAACCATCAAGGACTTGAAAGACGCAGAGGTGGTGATTCGTATTACATCTCTATTTAACTCTCCCATTTGGCCTGTGCAGAAGAAAGAGGGATTTTGGAGAATGATAGTGGACTGTTGTAAGCTTAACCAAGTGGTGACTCCAATTGCACCTGCTATACCAGATGTGGTTTAACTGCTTGAGAAAATTAACACATTTCCTGGTACCTAGTATGCAGCCATTGACTTGGCAAATGCCTGTTTCTCCATTCCTGTCCATAAGACCCACCAGAAGCAATATGCCTTCTGCTGGCAATGCCAATAGTATACCTTTACTGTCCTATCTCAGGGGTATATCAACTCTCCAGCTTTGTGTCATAATCTTATTCAGAGAGACCTTGATTGCTTTTCATTTCTGTAAGAATATCACACTGTTCTGTTATATTGACGACATTATGCTGATTGGATCCAGTGAGCAAGAAGTAGCAAATACACTGGGCTTATTGATGAGACATTTGTGTGCCAGAGGATGGAAAATAAATCTGACTAAAATTCAGGTAACTTTGACCTCAGTAAAATTTCTAAGGGTTCAGTGGTGTGGGTCCTGTCAAGATAATCCTTCCAAGATGAAGGATAAGTTGTTGCACTTGGCCCATCCTACAACCAAGAAAGAGGCACAACACCAAGGGGGGCTATTTGGATTTTGGAGGCAACACATTCCTCACTTGGGTGTGTTACTCCAGCCCATTTATTGAGTGACCTGAAAGGCTTCCAGTTTTGAGGGATCCAGAACAGGAGAGGGCTCTGCAAAAGGTCCAGGTTTCCGTGCAAGCTGCTCTGCCACTTGGGCCATATAACCTAGAAGATCCAATGGTGCTTGAGATGTCAGTCACAGATAGAGATACTGTTTGGAGCCTTTGTCAGACCCCCATAGGTGAATCACAGTGGAAGGCTCTAAAATTTTGGAGCAAGTCCCTGACATCTTCTGCAGATAACTACTCTCCTTTGAAAGACAGCTCTTGGGCATTGGTAGAAACTGAACGTTTGACTATGGGTCATTAAGTCACCATGCAACCCGAAATGCCTATCATGAACAGGGTGCTTTCTGACACATCAAGTCATAAGGCGGGTAGTGCACAGCAGCATTCCATTGTCAAATGTAAGTGATATATATGTGACCGGGCTTAAGCAGGTCCAGAAGGCACAAGTAAATTGCATGACAAAATGGTTCAAATACCCATGGTCTCCGCTCCTATCACCCTGCCTTCTCTCCCCCAGCCTGGATGGATGGTATCATGGGGAGTTCCGTCAGTTGACAGAGGAAGAGAAGGCTAGGGCCTGGTTTACAGAGACTTCTGCAGAATATACAGGCACTACCTGAAAATGGACAGCTGCAGCACTACAGCCCTTTTCTAGGGCTGAAGTACAGCCACGAAGGGAAATCTTCCCAGTTGGCAGACCTTCGAGGAGTGCACCTGGTGTACACTTTGGATGGAGGGAGGAACGGCCAGATGTACGATTATATACTGATTCATGGGCTATTGCCAATGGTTCATCTGGATGGTCTGGGACTTGGAAGAAGCATGATTGGAAAATTGGTGACAAAGACATTTAGGGAAGAAGTATGTGGATGGACCTTTCTGAGTAGTACAAAACTGTGAATATATTTGTATCCCATGTGAGTGCTCACCAATGGGTGATGTCAGCAGAGGAGGATTTTAATAATCAAGTGGGTATGAAGATCCATCTATGGACACCACTCAGTCACTTTCTGCAGCCACCCCAAGGGACCCATAAACAAAGTGGCCATGGTGGCAGGGATGGAGGTTACACATGGGCTCAGCAGCATGAACTTTCACTCACCAAGGCTGACCTGGCTGTATCCACTGCTGAGTGTCCAATTTGCCAGCAGCAGAGACCAACACTGAGCCTTCAATATGGCACCATTCCTCAGGGTGTTCAGTCAGCTACCTGGTGGCAGGTTAATTATATTGGACCTCTTCCATCATGGAAAGGGCAGAAGTTTGTCCTCACTGGAGGAGACACTCCTGATATGGTTTTGCCTATCCTGCTCACAGTGCTTCTGTCAAGACTCCATCCATGGAGTCACGGAATGCGTTATCCACTGTCATAGTATTTCACACAGCATTGCCTCTGACCAAGACACTCACTTTACTGCTAAAGAAGTGTGACAGTAGGTTCATGCTCATGAAATTCACTGGTCTTACCATGTTCCCTATTATACGGAAGCAGCTGGATTGATAGAATGGTGGAATGGCCTTTTGAAGTCACAATTACAATGCCAACTGGTGACAATTCTTCGCAGGGCTGGGGCAAAGTTATCCAGAAAGCTGTGTATGCTATAAATCAGCATCCAGTATAAGGTACTGTTTCTCCCATAGACAGGATTCACAGGTCTAGGAATCAAAAGGTGGAAGTGGAAGCGGCACCGCTCACTACACTTCTAGTGATTCAAAATTTTTGCTTCTTGTTCCTGAAACATTAAGTTCTGCTCTCCTAGAGATCTTAGTTCCAGAGGGAAGAACACTGCCACCAGGAGACACAACAACAATTCCATTTAACTGGAAGTTAAGATTGCCACCTGGACACTTTGGGCTCCTCCTACCTTTAAATCGATAGGCTAAGAAGGGAGTTACAGTGTTGGCTGGGGTAATTGACCTGAATTATCAAGATGAAATCAGTATACTACTCCACAATGGAAGTAAGGAAGAGTATGAATGGAATACAGGAGATCCAATAGGGGTCTTCTTAGTATTACCAAGCTCTGTGATTAAGTTCAATGGGAAACTACAACAGCCCAATCCAGGAAGGACTAAAAATGACTCAGACCCTTCAGGAATGAAGGTTTGGATCACTCCACAAGCGGTGTGGGTGGGGGGGGGGAAGCATGACCTGCTGAGGTGCTTGCTGAAGCCAAATGGAATACAGTAGAAGGTATGTATGTAAGTAGAAGATATGGGTAGTAGAAGGTAGTCATCAATACCAGCTACTACCACATGACCAGCTGCAGAAACAAGGAATGCAATTGTCATGAGTATTTCCTCCTTCTTTTATTAAAAACATGTATGTGGATGTATACACTTGTACTAGAAAGAAACTTCATTTTCTTTTTTTTCTTTTATCATGTGACATAAGACTTATTGACTTCACATCAACATATAAGTATTGTTAACGTTATGTAGTAGTATCTGGGTTGAGGATTGATGGTTTTCCAGCTGTATGAAGGATAGTTTTATTATGTTAGGTGTAATTATGACCTTGTTATTGTCTTTATTCCATGATTATATATGATCTCAGGAGATGTGTATGGGTTCAAGTTGACAAGGCGTGGACTTCTGATGATTAATACTGAGTGTTAACTTAATTGGATTGAAGGATGCAAAGTATTGATCCTGGGTGTGTCAGTGAGGGTGTTGCCAAAGGAGATTAACATTTGAGTCAGTGGGCTGAGAAAGGGAACCCACCCTTAAGTTAGGTGGACACAGTCTAATCAGCTGCCAGTGAGGCTAAAATATAAGAAGGCAGAAAACTGTGAAAAGAGAGACTGGCCTAGACTCCCAGCTTATATATTTCTCCCATGCTGGATCCTTTCTTCCCTCAAATATCAGACTCCAAGTCCTTCAGTTTTGGAATTTGGACTGGCTCGCCTTTCTTCTCAGCCCACAGACAACCTATTGTGGGACCTTGTGATCACGTGAGTTTACTCTTGGTAAACTCCCATATATGTAAAATATGTAATATATTATATAAATATATAGTATATTTATAGTATATATAATACTATATTTATAGTATATATAATATATATAAAGTATACTATAAGTAGGAAACACACTGGGCTTATTGGTGAGACATTTGTGTGCCAGAGGATGGGAAGTAAATCCGACTAAAATTCAGGGAATTTCATTCTCAGTAAAATGGTCCACATATATTCCATTACTTCTGTCCTTCTACAGACCCTGGCTGATACACTGGGACTCTAATGGAAGAGGAAGCAAAGAAAGTCTCTGAAGTGCCTTTGGGGTCATTTTTCCATCATCTTGATGAATAACACCTCGCAGATCTGTACTTAAATGGTTGCATGGCCATACTCTTGGTGTTCATTAGAAAGCACTCTTTCTCATTTTTTCACAATATGAACAGGCAGATTTTTTTTTTTTTAATTTTAAAGTTCTGTTTCCTATTTCTTTCTCTCTTTTTGAGAAAGAATCTCACCCTGTCTTCCAGGCTGGAAAGCATTGGTACACTCTTGGTTTACTGCAACCTTTACCTCTCAGGTTTAAGTTATTCTTGTGCTTCAGCCTCCCAAGTAGCCGGGATTACAGGCAAGCACCACCACCTCTGGCTAATTTTTGTAATTTAATAAGAGACAGGGTTTCACCATGTTGCCCAGGCTGATCTCAAACTCCTGGCCTCAAGTGACCCACCTGCCTTGGCCTCCCAAAGTGTTGGGATTACAGGCATGAGCCATCATGCCTGGCCCTGTTTCCCTTTTGATTAAAAATTTCACTTTTAAATTAATTCCCTATTCTCTCTCTCACTTTAGTATAAACATTTAAAAGAAGTCAAAGCACACCACTTTAACACTTTGAGTAGAAATTTCTTCTGCCAAATATCCTATTTCATTGCTCACATGTTCTACCTTTCACAAAACATAAAGGATACCAAGTCAATTTAAGTTCAATTTAAACTTGGTAAGGATACCAAGTCAATTTAAGATCTTTATAAGAAATATCACCCTTCCTCCATTTTTCAATAATACGTTCTCCATTTCCATCTAAGACTTCATTTGAATAGTCTTTATTGGCCACATTTATATCCACATTCTGTTCATGGCCCCTTGACTATTCTTTAAAAGCATTGCAGCTTTCTCTACAACTCTCGTCTTTCTGATCCCTCACCAGAATAGCCCTTAACAGTCTCTTCAAAACAACATAAGACTTTCTAGCACTCATTTCAAAATTCATTTTGGACTTCTCAGCCTCCAGAACTGTGAAGCTGACATTGATTTGCTCCAATTTTAAGAATGTTAAAAGTACAACATAACATCCAGTATAACAAGAGGAAGTAGCCAAGACTTTGTGAAATAAATTTCTTCTGTTATAAGCCACCCAGGTTATGTCATTTGTCATGGTAACTTGTCCATTTCCCAGTTTCAAAATTCTTTCCACATTTTTAGGTATTTGCTACACCAGTACCCCCTCTTCTTGGTACCAGTTTTGTCTTTGTTCATTCACGTTACTATGTCCAAAAGATAGATTTGGTGTCTGGTGATGGCTAGTTTCCAGGTATACAGAAGGATCTCTTTGTGTCTTCAAATGGTAAAAGGGGAAAGGCAGATCTTTGGGGCCTCTTTTATGAGGTCACCGTTCCTATTCATGAAGCCTCCAACCTCATGATTTAGTCACCTCACAAAAGTTCTACACAATACATCACATTGGTGACTAAGTTTCCAACAGATGAATTTGGAGGGAAGAGAAACATTCAGATCATCGTATCAGGTAAGTAACAACTTCTCTGTGACTCAACTGTCTTATTGGCCAAATGGGCATTAAAATACTACACTTCCCAGAATTGTGAAAATTAAGTGAGATAATTTGTGAAATATTCTATGAATAGTGTCTGGCATATAGTAAACATTCAATAAATGTTGCAGTATGTATGATAATAATTTAATTTGATAAGTATATTTCACTAGAATTGTCTTGATATAAATATTTGCTTAAAATAAAATTGAGAATTATAATTGCACTTTTATTTTAACATTTTCACAGTGAACAACATTATTTGCCATGAATAAGCTGACAAATGTATTCCAAATAAAGTTCTTAATTACAATTGACGCTTTGGGGCTCACAGTGAGAGCAATAGCCATCTGCTTTAAAATGGCACTAGCCATGTAAGAACTCAGTGAAAGAAACTATAAGGTGGTTGCCAATCTGCTTTAATTCCATTTTAGGTTTAAGAAAATGAGAACTTAAGGCTATACCAGTCCATCTTTCAGTGGAAATGCTATAGTACTGATGTATGTCTTTTAGTATGTCATAATGCCTTCATTGTTAAAAAAAAAAGTTTATATGGATATCATCTACTATATGAAAATAAATAAAATATTATTCCTTCTTTCAAAAAACATTATATTTCTTTTAATATTTGGAATACTTAAATTTAGAAAGTTAAATGAAATTTGAGTATGCTATCTGGGAGTTTCTAGTTTAACAAAAAGAAGTGTTTAAATTATGACAATTCTGTTTAGAGGCTTCCATTGTTATCTTAGAAGCTTGATAATCAGGATACATAACTCATCATCTTTAGTGGATTTCTTTGAGAGAAATACTGTATAATATTTTGAATCTAATCTATAGATCCTGAGGGTTTCTTTTTAAAATAACATGATAGCAAAATCCAAATACTACTATAGTTACACTGTGTAACAACCAGGCTTATCACAATGGTACTCTGGAGAACATTACCTTGGGACTGGGTAGAGAAATCACTTTTACCACTTGCCAATGAATAAAATCGCTGTGGTTATTAGGCAGGTGTGGAATACTTTATTACTTTTTCACTCAAGTATGTTGTTAAGAGCTTCTAAAGCATAAGAATGCAATTAGTTATAAACAAAATATAATGACTATGTTGTAGAGTAAGTTGGATGACATATAACATAAGAGAGGTTTTTGCTTGTGTTAGATTGTTTTCAGTTTGGAAAACAACCATGTTATTGGATAAAACAAGCAAAAATAAATAGGAATAAATAGAGGTTCATAGATCAGAAGGCATATTTAGTTATTTTCCTCCAAACATGCAAATACCCATTATTCTAGCTCATATAGGAGGTGGCTCTTTTAATATCTTGGATCTCAAATATTGTTAAACATTGTAAAAACTTTTGGAATTTTTTACAGATACAGATTTCAGAACCCCACTGTCAGATATTCCTATTCAGTAGGTCTTAACTAGAGTAATCTGACTCCTTTAAGAGCAGCATAGGAATTTGATAATAAACCTGGCAGAGATTTAAATGCAGGTCATTTCAAAAGTAAACAAAGGATACCGAAAACAAGTCTGATTAATTCCAAAAATATCTCAGGAAAAGAAGCCAATACAAGCATTGGTAAATATTTCTTATTGAGAACATGTGTACTGTGGAGTCTTGCTACTCAAAGTGGCATTGGGTCAGAAAACCAGTAACATCTGCTGATCAGAAAGCATGTTAGAAATGCAAAGTTTTAAGCCCCACTGAATCCAAGTCTGCATTTAATCAGATCCCCAGGGTACATGTTACATTTTTTTAAGAAACAGCAAAATGAAAGCAACAGAAGAGTTACATTTGTTCTATTCATTTTGCTTTTGATCTGGAAAATATGTTGTCCTATAAGGTTATTTCTACAGAAAAATAATCTCTATCATTATGTATGTGTCAGCTTGGTTTTTGTTTGCTTGTTCGTTTGATAGAAACATATTTGATTCCTGAAACTTTATTTAGTGTGTATTAATGTGAGTAGAACAGAAAATATTTAATTGTATCACATTTATCTTTGAGTAAAAAAATAAAATATGCCTTTCAATAATATAGCAGTCTATCAAAACATATAAGACCTGCAGAAAAACAAGTAAACTACCGCTCTCTTCATGTTATCTTTTCATTTCACAACTCACTGAACTATAGGGTGAAAAGCCACTGATTTTAAATTCATCAAATTTCAATTAGAACTCATGTAGCATTTATGTTTAGATCAGAAAGGTGCTAGACTAACTCCTTTTAGGAAGCAAAGGCTTAGAAATAGTTACTGATTACTCTTTTGGATTTTTTAGGCTGTTAGCCATATATTCCACTCACGGAAAGATTAACTTCCTAGAAAATTCTATCTATGACAAAATGCCATTAACTTCTGATCGTCATAAACACATTAAATAACAACCATTGATGCTGCTTTGACAGCTCTAAAGAATTTGTATGCAGTTTTAATGATGGAGAACCTCACTCATCATAGTTTTTGAGTGTCGAATTGATTCTTGGAAGAGAAGCTGATAATTTGATTGTTCTGTAATGTGCTAGCACGTAATTTCAGAAAGAGAAATCACTTTATGAAAAAACTAATTACATGCAAATGAGTCTCTTCACAAGATGTTAATAAAATTAGAAATACTTTTCAAAAATGAAGAAAAATTACTATAAAGTAAAATGCCTTGAAGAGGTAGATGATTAAAGAATACTATACAGATATTGCCCTGGGAAAGTGCATGAAGGCATCCATGTCAACGAGAAGAAACGTGTTATTTCATTCTTCACTGTATCCTCTTGTCCTTTATTTAACTTTGTATAAGCTAAATGATAATATGAATTTTGAAATTCCCAATTATTATTGGAATTAAAGTATTCTTTATGGGAAACATATCACATAAGTTTCTTCAAGTACATAAATACTTCATGTCTTAAGAGAAGTCAGTGATAGGTGCATATCCATTTTACAATGCATATTTTTATCTTGTAAAAAAAAGATTATAAAAATAACCTGATATATTCTAGTAAGTCCTTTAGAGAAGTAAATAAATTTTACCATGACATGATTTAACTCTAGTGAAGCAATAATCTTAACTTAATTATCATGCTCCTCTTTTTCTTTTTCACTGTCCAACTTACTATGTACTTATTTTGACCAAAGGAATTGAACTGGACTGGATGTACCAGAGCTTGTTTACCCATTCACCTACTGAAGAACATTTTGGTTGCTCCCAAATTTTGGCAATTATGAGAAAAGCTATATACATCTGTATGCAGGTTTTTATGTGGACATTGTTTTCAACTTCCTTGGATAAACACTAAAGAGCATGATGGATGGATTGTATAGTAAAGTTAGGTTCTATGTCCTTCACAGAAACTAACTCAAAATATATCATATATCTACATATAAAATGCAAAACTATAAAACTGCTAGAAGATGACATAGGAAAAAACCTAGGTGACATTGGGCATGGCTATGACATTTTGGCTACAACAACACAGACACTGTTCATGAAGGAATTAAGTGATAAGCTAGGCTTCACTAAAATTAAAACGTTTTTCTCTGATAATGACAAAGTTGAGAGAACGAGGAGATAAGGCACAGGTTGGGAGAAAATAATTGTAAAAGACACATCTGATGAAAGACTGTTCTCCAAATTGTGAAAAGTCTCTTAAAATTCAGCAGTAAGAAAATGAACACCTAATTTAAAAGTAGGCAGAGTTCTTAACAGACATATCACCAAAGAAGACTTACATATATCAAGTAAGCATATGAAACGATATTCAACATCACACATCATTAGGGATTTGCAAATGAGAACAACCATGATATACCAGGGCACACATATTAGAATGGCTAAAACCTGAAACACTGATACAACCTAATGCTGGCAAGGATGTGAGGCACAGAAACTTTTATCCAGTGATGATACGAGTGCAAAATGGTAAAGCCACTTTGGAAGACAGTTTGGCAGTCTCTACAAAATTAAATATGCTCTTTAGTGTGGTTTACCAGGGAATAAACTCAAACCAACTTGCTCAGCCAACTTGAACCAGTGTAAATCCAGGTTATGAAGCCTAGATTATGTCCAGTAATGATAAATTTCACAATTACTAGATATGAATGGGAAAAAAAATGGTATTTGACATGAAAAAGACACTGTTTCTAATGTAAAACATCCTACTAAAGAAATATCTCCAATAAAAATATTTAAAATGAAGTATGTTCTTAGCAAACCAATTGAGAGTGCAGTGATTCAGTATGTTTGAGTTTAAACATAATTATTTTCATACTTTTTGTTTACTTTTTGTTTGTTTGTTTGTTTTGAGACGAAGTCTCGCTCTGTCACCCAGGCTGGAGTGTAGTGGCACCATCTCAGCTCACTGCAACCTCCTCCTCCCGGGTTCAAGCGATTCTCCTGTCTCAGTCTCTCAAGTAGCTGGTACTACAGGTGTCTGACACCATGCCCAGCTAAACTTTTTTTGTATTTTTAGTAGATAAACGGTTTCACTGTGCTAGCCAGGATGGTCTCGATCTCCTGACCTCATGATCCACCTGCCTCCGGCTCCCCGAGTGCTGGGATCACAGGCGTGGGCCACTGCGCCCAGCCTGAAGTTTAGATTGTATCCAGTAATGATAAATTTAGCAATTACTAGATATGAGTAGGAAATAAATGGTATCTGACATGAAAAAGATACTGTTTCTAATATAAAATATCATATTAAAGAAATATCTCCAATAAAAAAATTAAAATTGAAGTATGTTCTAAGCAAACCAGTTGAGAGTGCAGTGATTCAGTATGTCTGAACTTAAATAGAATTACTTTCATACTTTTTGTTTGCTTTTTTAAAAAATCTAATGTCCTGGCTAAGCATCCCATTTAGATTTGCTTATACAGCTAACTACCACTGCGCATAACTTCCAGAATGGGAAATTAGCCTGGATAATTTAACCACCAGGATTCTAGTCTAATCCTGTTGATGTATTCCTGATAATTAACAATCTGTGAGCAGCTGCATTGTCCGATATCCAATATACAGCACAAGGAAAATGATCATTTGTACATTGTGGGTTTAGTGGACTAAATGAAAGAGGGTTTTTTTTATTAATAGCTGCACTTTTCATAAATTTTATGAGTTAATAGGGTTCAATTAATGTTGCCAAGTGGTGTGCTTCATACATATGTCTCTGGGGCTTTGCGGAGTCGAGAAGAATGTGTAATGAATGGTTGAGCAGTTATATTGGTACCCTAGTAATTAGAGAACGGGTAATTAATGTGCATCTGTGTTAGGCTCCTGGGTACTGTCAACGACCCTGTAGCGTGCAAAAAATAGAAATTATGAGTTTGGCAAGGGAATACAGCTTTTCTCTTTTTCTTAAATTTTAGATCTACATCTGTGTTTAATTAGAAGAAGAAATGAATTCCCATTAACACCATTAAGAAACATGCTATGATTGGTTAAAGCCTACATGGACTGTGAAACTGATCAAGAAAGCCCAGGAGATCATAATGGATTTTTTCATCTTAGAAGGCCTTTTATTAAAAATAAGATATATATATTCTGAATAGTCCCTAACTGGTAACTGGTAGTCTGTAGAATATTCTCTCTCTCTCTCTTTCTCTGTCTCTCTCTCTCTCGCTGTCCCTTTTTAAAATTTGGCCACATTCTAAAACTAAACAAAAATCTACTGAACAAATGTGACTCACCACACCCACAATTGAATTTTCTCTCTCAGTGAGATGCAATAAAATCACCTTTGTAATAGGCTCAATATACAAAAATGTCACATATATTAATGACAATGTAAAACTGTTTACTAAAAGAAAATAGTCATGAATGTTATGGATAACTAGCTGTGCTGATGCTCTAGTTTTCTGAGAGAATCAAATTAAATTGCTTTTATCTTCTGAAGCAGAATAACATTTCATATTCCACATGACAATAAAATATATCCTTAGGGCAAGTAGTATGTCTGTACTTTTTCAATGAAACAGGCATGATTTAATTAGTATGCAAGAACATAGACCTCAATTTTGAAAGAAAGATGACTCTCTTGAGTGTTCTTGTTCAGTGGCCCACTAAAATTCTGCTTTTAAAAGAGAGCTACTAAGTGGTTGTATTTGTAATTAAACATTGCCTTTACTTAAAGTTTTGGTAATATTCTGCCAACTATTCCATTGAGATAGTAACTTGAAATGAAAATATTCACGTTCATATAAAATTACAGTAGTTTCCCCCTTAATCACAAGTTTACTTTCCATGGTTTTATATATTCATGGTCAACTGTGGTCCAAGAATTCAATGGAAAATTCTAGAAGTAAATAGCTTATAAGTTTTAAATTGTGCACTGTTCTGAGTAGCATAATAAAATCTCATGCCATCTGCTCTCTCTTACCTGGGACATCAATCATCCTTTGTCAATTATGTCTCTGCTGTCTGTATATACTATTCATCATCGGTCACTTAGTAGGTGTCTCAGTTTTCTGATAAAAAAACACAGTGTGTGTGTGTGTATATATATATATGTGTGTGTGTATATATATGTATATATATGTGTGTGTGTGTATATATGTATATATGTGTGTGTGTGTATATGTGTGTGTGTGTGTGTGTGTGTGTATGATTCGGTACTATCCATACCTAATTTCAGATATCAGCTGAGGTTTTGGAACATTTCCTCCTTCAATACAGGGGAAAAACTGTATACTACATACTTGGTATGTACTATTATCTATAAAGTTGAAATTTTGGGGAAAACATTTAGTATTGTTCACCAGTAAGCAAATTATATAAGCAGGTGAATGGTAAATTCATCGACAGGAAAGTTCAATACTTGGATTTAGATGTCACGTTTTTGAAAAAACACACACAAATCATTTGCTATCTATTTGTGTATGCAATATAACTGCATTTTAATTAACATCTATTGCAAATTTGAACAATTTCTTGAAATATAAAAGTAAAATAATATGTAATCAATCTTAGTACAAATTATTAAGATAATTTAAAATTAAATTGACTCTTGAACCACATGGGTATGAACTATACAGTTCCACTTAGATATGGTTTTCTTTTGCCTCTGCTACTCCTGAGAGAGCAAGATCAACCCCTCTTCCTTCTCCTCAGCCTACTCAAAGTTAAGACAGTAAGGATGAAGACATTTATAATGATCCACTTTCACTTAATAAACAATAAATATACTTTCTCTTCCTTAGATTTTTTAAATTAACATTTTCCTTTCTTAGCTTAAATTATTTTAGGAATACACTATATAATACATATAACATACAAAGTATGTGTCAATTGGCAATGCATATTAATACTTAAGTTTCTGGTCAACAGTAGGCTATTAGTAGTTAAGTTTTGGAGGTTAAATTTGAAATTTTTACTGCATGGGAGGTTGACACCCCTAACCTCGGCATTGTTCAGTGGTCAATTTTATATGATCTCTAAATTCTGGGGGAATAAAAAGTTATACTCAAACTTTTGACTGCATAGGGAGTTCGCATTGCTAACCCCTGCATTGTGCAAGGACCAACTATATACGGTCTCCTCGATTTTCTTCATTCTCTAAGATTAGATGATTCACTTAAGATTGGAAAGTGACTCTTGAAAAATTGAAATATTGAAATTGCATTTGTAGTTTACTTTTATTAATCTCTAGGTATTGTATTTATGAAACTCTATAGCCAATAGTTCCAAGATGAAACTCTGCCTTCTCTGTTTACTAGCAAATTTATCAAGTCATTTAACTTCTATTATTATTATTGTCCTTCCTTAACCATAAAAAGTGAAAGTAATATTTATATTGCTAGGATTCTTAGAATATAAAATGAAAATAAATATGCATGATGATGATGATAATGATGATAATGATAAAAGTGAAAGTAACTAGTGTTTGTATAGGTAATTACTTGGTAGGTTTATCACAAGTGAAAGAGATCAAACATGGCCTTAAATTCCTGGCTACTCTTTCTGCTGAGAGGTTAAGTCTAATTCACTTCTGCATGCATGGAGACTGGACTTTGCAACTTGTCTGACCAATGAAATACAGCAAAAATGAGGCTCCAGGACTTTGGATACTGGCTCATCAGAACACTTGCAGCTTCCATCAGGCCTTTTGGAAGGACATTCACCCTCGAGATGCTCCCTCATGAAGTCCATCTTCCATGCCCACATTATGTAAAGAAATTGTATAGTCACTTCATTCAAAAGCCCCAACAGAACTACAAACAATGTTAAGCATCAATGGTCAGCCCTCTGTGTGGTCATTTTGGAAGACCATCCAGTCATGCTTATTCAGTATGTAGGACAGCAAGATACAGTACTGACTTGTTGGCTTAAGATTTATACAGCAATGGCTATTTGGAACAACAAAAATACCATTAGGTAAGCATTTTAGTATGCCATTTCATTTATTATGAAATAATGTAACCTTGATATATGTTAAAAAGTAAAAAGAATATAACAATGATAATAATTTTTTATGTATCAGGCACTGTCCCATGAACTATATATATCTTAATTCCTTTAATCACTATATGGTTAGTTTCTTTTCTTAATATTGTTGTTTACCTTATTTTCTAGCTAAGGGAATTAAGATTCGGAAAAGTTAGGTAAGTTGGCCAAGAAATGATAGAAATGGAATGTTGATGTAGGGAAATTGATATAAGATGCTCCCTATACCACTGTATTACCTTTTAAATGGTTGCACTCATATTTGAATCTATGTGTACTTGATTTCAAAGCCCAATAAATGCTGGTTTATATCTTGGTTTTCTTATCCCTTATACACTTTCTAGGATTGTACTTCAAGTTAACTAACCTGGCTGAACCCTGTACAGAGATGACTTAATGGCACTGTATCCAGATCCCTGTAACCAAAGCCTCATCTAGGCTACATTTGTTTATTTCCATGTTTCCTGCATTAGGCTGTGAGATCCACAAGCAAAGAGATCATCTCTCGTTTGTTCACCTTTGAGTTTCCAATGCCTAACAAACTGCCTGGTACAAACAAAGCAGTCAATAAAAATTTTCAAATGATGGACTACAGGGAGTTCTTGGATATCTTAAAATATGCTGAACATACTTAGCTATCCTTGAAAGGTCAATTCTGCAACTAGATCAGCTTTCATGACACTGCCCCAGCTTTCTCATAAGCCTTAATATGTAATCCTTCTACCAGTCTTTATGATCAAGGATCCATTGTACATGAACCTGAATAATCAAATTTGGCTTCAGTAAGAAAGCCTCAAGAAAGCAAAACTGTAACATTATCCTAATAAAGAAATCAATTTTCACAATAGATATGTACAAAGATTTTTCCTTAAAATAATAAGATTTATGGGCATTAGGAGCAGTTTGAATTCCTTTCTGTTTTCGTACTGATAAAATAAATAACAAAATTCATTTGCCACACAGACGGCTTGATGAGGCATGGATTCATCAGTTTACATACAAGCAATACTGGCACCATGTCTTTCTAAAAATAAATTTTGCTTATACGAATTTCATATTACAAACAGGAAAAGGGGTTGCTTTACCACTCTACAGCAATTATCCTTTAGCTTTACTCATTCCTTTCCATCTACAAGTATCTAAAACTAAGTACATTGAAAGAAGTTAAATTATTAAACTACCCTCTCCAAACAAAACAGAGGTAAAAGTTCTAAGCAAAGGAGAAGTTGTAGTCTGGGTTTGAATTATTGAAGGTAGATCCCCAGCAGGTACTGACTGCCAGTGCATTGTTATTCTCTCTCGTGCCCATGGAAATCACAGTTTTCTTCTTGTCTCATTACACAAAACTAAAAAATGCCCAGGAAAATTGTAATCAAATAATTTGGTGCTTTATATCATGGAATATATAAGATAATAATGAAATTCCTATTTCCACTTGGCACCAAAATAATCAACTCTAAACTTTGAGGTAATGAGGGCCAGCATTATTATGAAATTTATACTTTTTCAGCTATAATTTTGGATGAGAAAAAACATTAAAACCTTTAATCTGCTTTGTTATTGCTCGGGCTAAATAAGTGAATTCAAGAGAAGCAAATTCCTTTGTGCAATGCATCAAGAAAATAAAATAGAGTGAATATTTCTAAAAAACCTTAAATTTTTATGAAGATCCTCATTAACTTTTATTTCTATGTGGTTTCAAATGCCTTGCACAGAATAATATAAGAGCAAAAGTAATTCATGAAGTACATCTTTACAGAAAAGTGTATAATAACTGGAAGTATAAATAATTTTGTTAATATACTTGCATTTTCATTTTAGAATAACTTAATTATATTTCAAATGTTTGTCTGAAAATAGTTGCACGTCTCAGTAATATGTTTTAATACATTTTTAGTCATAAGAGCTTTTGTTTTAAAAAATGTATAATAATATTAAAGTACATTATTAGATTTTATGTTCATTAAAGAGAGCACAGGTTTTAAACTATTGAGATAAACCAGCATGAAAAAATTAACCACAAAAGAAATTCTATGCTAGATTTTGCATTTTCATTTTGTACTTGGATATTTAGTCGGATATAATACAGTCAAGAGGAAGTGACACAAATATATCTGATAAAACGGTAGGTCAAATAAGACTATCTATTGCATTTTCCAAGATTTTTCAAGCAGATCAAGTGTCTCTGAGGTACTTAGTTAGGAAAAAGAAATTCCAAATACACTAGGAGGCTCAAGACATTGATTTTCACATGTTGTATTAGTCAGTTCTCATGCTGCTAATAAAGACATACCTGAGACAGGGTAATTTATAAGGAAAAAGAGGTTTAATGGACTCACAGTTCCATATGGCTAGGAGGAACTCACAATCATGGCAGAAGGCAAAAGGCATGTCTTAACATGGCAGCAGGCAAGAGAGAATGGAAGCCAAGCAGAAAGGGAAACCCTTATAAACCATCAAATCTCGTGAGACTTATTCACTACCACGAGAACAGTGTGGGTGAAACCACCCCCATGATTCAATTATCTCCCACTGGGTCTCTCCCACAACATGAGGGAATTATGGGGGCTACAATTCAAGATGAGATTTGGGTGAGGACACAGGAAAACCATATCATATGTCCTACTAAAATGCCATGGTATCTGAAATTCTTTATTGTATATTCTGCTTCAAACAATTTGGATACATACCTTTTTTAACTACATTTTACTCTATTCACCTTCAGTATAGAGATTACTTGTAACACTGTTATTCTCAAAATAAGAGATGAATCTTTTATATTACTTTTTGCATTAGTTACATATCTTCATATTGCTGTGTTGAAGCTTTGCACTATCTAGTCACTGTCAGAACATTATAAACCCAGTTTAAAGAAATACATTTTAACTAGAGAAATTCTCAAAATAATGTAAGCTCATGTACATGGTGAAAGCAAAATGTAGCCATACCAACCATGTTAAAAATCTAATTCCTCTCCCATTTACTTCTGCTGACCCCACAGATGTTCCAATACCCTTCCTCCCAACTACCTAAAATCCTACACCATCTGCATCCATCTTTTTAAATCTTTTCCTCTTTCATCTTCCCTGTCTGGTTTTATATTCCTCTCCCCCATGTCCAGGTTCATCAGGGTAAAAAGAAGCAATCTGGCAGGGTGAGAAGGAGATGAAGAAACTGAACAAGCAAATTCAGAGTCCTAGTTACTGGAAAACGGAAGGGGCAAGGCTGCATGCCCTCTCAAAAATCTTAATGACCCATGTATTTCTCTCTTAGAAGAGCAAGGAGTCTCCTTAAATTACTAGGGAGGTCTAATTAGGTAATTCACATCTATTTTGGTTTATTTAGGTAATTTAGAATCTGAAAAACACCCTAAGACTCAGAGGACTTGAATTATTATGAAGAACAAAGGCACTTCTAAGGCGTTGTGAAGTTACTGGTCTTCTTTTCCCCAAATAATCTTCTGCCTATTAAAAATGGAAAACAATCCAGGTGTGGTGGCTCATGTCTATAATTCCAGATTTAGGAAGTCTGAGGTGTAAGGCTTGCTTGATCTCAGGAGTGTGAGTCAGCCTGGGCATCATAATGAGATCCTGTTGTTACAAATAACAGTAATAATAATAATAATAATAATAATAATAATTAGCCAGGGGTAGTGGCCTGCGCTTTTCCCAGCTATTGAGAGGCTGAGGTGGGAAGATCACTTGAGCCCAAGGGGTCAAGGCTGCATTTGGACTCAATCAAGGTACTGCACTCCAGGCTGAGTGACAGAGTTAGACCCTGTCTCAAGGGCAAAAAAAAAAAAAAAAAGAAGAAAAGAGTAATGAGTGTTTATATGCAAGTTTCTCTAATGTAACCTGATTAACTCCTGCCAGTTGATCTATTATACATATTTTTAAAATCATTAAAAAAATTAATCCATGAATTTACCCAGATATGAGATCTTTACAAATGTTGCACTAGCTTGTCAATCATTTAAATGTTTTCCCCCAAGGAAATGAGCATATTTTTCATTTTTGCAATTATCAGTAACTAAAGATAGCAATCACTGAATCAGGATAACATGTTATTTTTGTTAGGTAAATGGTAAAAACACAGCTAGTACAGTTCTACTTGTTAACTATTAGAAACATACACATACACACACACACATACACAGTTAGAACTAAACATTTCTCTTTCTCTTGTCACTTCCCAAATGTTAGAGATTAAAAATAAAACCTAACTTTTCAGTATGTTAAAATTCATAAATACATTAAGACAAAACTATATTTGATGTTAAATAACACTAAATTTTATTTGTGTAAACCTACCTGATTAGGAGTTGTATGGATATTCACACTTTGAGTTAGGAACATCATCTTTATTTCAGAGAAAAAAATTTGTGAGATTCAGAAAGGTTAAATTTCTATGACTCTCCATTAAGAGTAGAATGAAATAAACATTTGAACCTCTACTTTTCTTTAAATCACGTATTTTGCAAAATACATGAGCAAAAGATTAAAAGATTTGTTTGAAGATCTAAAGGTTTTATAGAAATAGCCGAATGCAGACATAAAATATTAAAATTATTTGAGGCAATCTGTTTATAGCATCATATACATGCCATCCATTCAGTTGAATCATTAATTCAGTAATGCAGCAAGTGTTCACCAAAATCTCTTTAGTTCTTGTGTGTGTTTGTTTTTGAGATCGGGTATGGTTCTGTTGTCCAGGCTGGAGTGGAGGGGTGAGATCATGCCTCACTGCATCCCCTGCATCTGGGCCCAGGCAATCCTCCCATCTTCCAAGTTGCTGGGGCTACAGGCAGATACCACCACATCTGGCTAATTTTTTGTGGAGATGGGCTTTGGCCACATTGCCCAGGCTGATCTCAAACTCCAGAACTCAAGCTATCTGTCTCGGGCCTCTCACAATGCTGGGATTACAGGCCTGAACCATGATGTGCCCAGCTCTTCTTTTCCATTATTTGAAGACAATCTAGTGACAAAAGAGGCATAGTCTCTTCTTGCATGGAACTCATTCTACTCAAGAGAATGAGATGGTGAATCAGGTTATAAACAAATAGCTCTTTTAGGTATTCATGAGTGTTATGAGAGAAACAGCAGAGATACGACTGTTTAGGTTGAATTATTTAGTTGTAGCTATTTGACAGTTTATGACCCTCCAAAATCACACTTTCTTATGTTTCAAATTAATGTTTAAATTGAATATAAAGACAATATTTTCTGATGAGGTGACATTTGAACAAGGACCTAGAAAAAGGAAAGTAATCAGCCAAGATGATATCTACAAGACGACTGGACCAGACAGATGGAAAAACAAATGCCAAGACCCTGAGGGAAGAGCATGCCTTACTTTTTTGAGGTCACAACGTATGCAATTTTGGTTTGAGATGAGTGATCAAGAGAACCACATAGCATTTGAAGTTAGTGATAGCGTGGAGATAGCTGAGAAGGACCTTGTCAAATATGGAAAGAAATTTATATTTTATTCTAAGTGAAATAAATTATTAGTGGAATTTAATCGAATATATAACATGTTCAAGAGCTACACTTTAACAGGATTCCTCGGACTGCTATGTTGAAAAAGAACTCAGATGTATAAGGAGGGAAACAGGTAGACCAGGCAGAAGCATAATACCACAATTCAGGTATAAAATCATTGTAGCAAAGGCACTAGGATATTAGTATTATTGATGACAAAAAACCTAGAATCTAAATTCTAAAAGTAGAGCTGAAAGGATTTATTGAGTCGTTAAACATGGAGTACGTGAGAAAGAGAGAAGTCAAAGACTGAGCAAATAAGAGAATGCAGGTGCCATTTATTGAGATGGGGCAAGATTATAAGAAGAAACTCAATAATTTAGTTTTAGACATGTCAAATTTGAGAAGTTTAGTAGGTCTTCAAGTGGAAGTAGCAAATATTCTGCTTGACGTGATTCTTCACATGTTGGAAGATGTTGGACTAGGAGCTGAACATGTTCATCATCTTGATAGTACTATTTAAAACCATAGGGATAAGTGAAATTATCAAAGAACTGAATAAGAAAAGACATCCAAATCCTGATAGTTGAGATCAGATAAAGGAGGAAAAGATGAGAAAATCACACAGACCACAGTGAGAGTTAGAGGCAGCAAGGGAAGTAAAGAACTAAATTAGGGAGAAATTTGGAGGCTCTGCTTAAAAGAGTAGGAGGAGCAGGTGGGGGAGGTAGAGGAAGCAAGAAAGTAAGAGAATAACAGGAGGACAAAGAGGAAAACATATCAAGAACACATCAAATGTTTCTTACAGGTTAAACCAGATAAAGGCTGATGATAAATGAATATTGAATCAGTAAAGTGCAAAGTGGAAGTTATCAGTAAGAAGTTTCTGTAAATGAGAAGGTATGAACACCTTTTAGGAGTGAGTTGCTATGAGAAAGGAAAAAAAATACTTATAAACAATTACTTAGAGAGTGATCTAAAATGATCTAGGAAAATATTACTGAGAATGAACTCGTAAGGATCAGTAGGCGATATCTATTAGAGAGGCATAACTGTAGAAGAATTTCTTGAATAAGAAAAAGGCAATGAAATTGAGGATACGTGTGTGTGTGTGTGTGTGTGTGTGTGTGTGTGTGCGCGCTCAGGAGGGTAGAGGGTTAGCCTGAGTTAGAAACAGAGTAAAAGATGAGCAAACAGTGTAAGTATGCATATGATGGTTGGAAGATTTGTTTGGTGATAAAAGTCTATGAATGTTCGCTTTATTTTATTTATTTTTTTGACTAGTCTCTTAGCATAGGGAGGAGTTAAACCCTGAGCTGAAAGTGTGGAAAGAGAAAGTGGTGTTTACATTTTGAGGAAAGACGATAAAGAGTGAGATACTCCTTTAGTTATTAGGAGTGTGAATTGAGCAAGGCCAAGCCGTAAAATTGAAGGACAGTCTTCCTCAGTGCTCTCTGTAGGACAGAACACTTTCTTCTAAGGAACGTTCATTCTATCACGAACATACTTAGCACTTTTATAAAGGTTATTTACTACCCTGTCTCTTCTTCTTGACTATAAACTCTTCAAAAAGTCACTATTTGATATATTCCTAATATGCACTTTTTCTTCATATAAACTACAGTAAAGAACATTAAACAAGTAAAAGAGATCTGTAGTTAAGTGGCAGGAACAGGGGCAAGTAAAGACCAGGCCAGAATCATGAATTTTAGCATCGTGAAAATCATAAATACACTGGGAGATAACATCAAGTATCAGAGAACCCATGCATGGATATTAGGCAGCACAGAGCCAGAGATCCTAGCACAATCACAATAACCAAAAATGAAAACTCATAAGAATGTGCATAGAGTACAGAAGGTTTAAAGGGTTCTAAATCTGGCTTAAGCTATAAGCAACATAAAAGAGACATTATATTGAGTACACTGTCTTTTAAAGGATTTTCATCTCATTTTTGTTTAATGTGAGAATTATTTCAGAAGTGTGAGTTGTCTTAAAGTGGAGGTAAATAAGGTCACCTGCATAAAGATGAGACTTTTTGTTAGGTGTTGCTGTATGAAATTGACCACTCGGATAATGTTTTCATTGTTATCTAAAGCAAAATGACAGAGGACCCCAATAAATACTGAAACATTTGCATAATTAATACAAATATCTAAATATAAATGTGATCAGAATAAATAAACATACTGCAACCAGCACAGGCTTTAGGATAGGAAATTAAAAGGATGATAGTGGGAATTTTTGTTAATGAGGATGTGCTGGATCCTGTTTAGGTGCCTCCTTGGATTTATTTGGCAATGCATTTCTGCTAGATGCTATTGATTATCTTCTTGACTACTGATGAAACTTCTTATGTGCTACCTATGGAGCTGTATGAACTTCATCAGCAGTACATGGTAGTGGCCTTATAGTTGTAGCACTTTCCGGCAGTCCCTTGAAGCACTTGACCCTTTTTCTTCATACCACTGATGGATACAACTGGACATCACTTGGAATGTTCATCCTACCCCTTTTGTCTCTGAAACTGGAGGCCATAACTTATCCATTCACTGTGTGTATGTTTAAACAGACTTATTGTACACCTGTGCCCCAAGTGGGTGTAGAAGACTGAAAGAAGAAGAAGGTTGTGAATGTTGCTAACATAAGTCCCAGACACAGTCACTGCTATCTTGGATCTGGTTTCCCTGGCAACTGCACAAAATAAGTCGAATGCCCAGGAGTGCCTGGAGTGAAACCCTGTGGAGTAAAATGACCAACAGGAGATGGAAGCAAACAGATAATTATTCTTTCTACTCTGAAAATGCTATTTCATGAAACAGTGTGTTATACGAGAAGACATCCTGGAAAACAGAATAATGAGCTGCATTTAAGATCTCAGATCAGCATGGATTCTGATCTTTGCTTCTTTTCTTTCTTTGTCTCACCAAGACTGCACCCCACAATAAAGTGTTATTCTATAAATTCTACTTAGACACCATTTTCTCTGGAACACAGTCTAAGAAAATGAGATTTCCTTGTACATGCATTTAAATAATTCTTAGGATAAGCTATATTTGTTAAAGCCTACCCTGGCTGTCTGAGAAATAAAAGCAAATCTTGTTGAAGTTTTTCTTTGTTAGACCAAAATAAATCTTTTAGTAGTGAGGACTGTTATCAAAGTAAAGTGTAGAAAACACTTCATGGGATAAATACATTGACCTAAAAAAGTGGTATTATTCTAATGAGATCCCTAATTTCCAGAGCAGTCAGAAAAAATAAAAAGAAAAAAGAATTTGGTCTCCTGATAATTTCTTGGCTATTTCCATGAAATCAGACTACCAGAGTAAGTACCTCAGTTTAATTCAGGAAACATAATCTCATTGCTCCTAGATGATTCTCATGATCATTCATTTATCTGTTTACACATACAACATATATTTTTGAATGACTATTATGTGTAAGGGATTGAACAATTTGCTTGCAATACACTGGTGACCAAAAGGGAATGGCACTCTTGGAGTCAACATTCTTCTGAGGAGAGTTATGCAATAAACACAGTTAAACAGCAAATTATATGATATTTTACAAGGTAACAAACTCTTTTGGGAGAAGTGTGGAGGAAAGGGGGTAGGTCATGACTACAAGCAATATTGGAAACAGGTTGCACTGTTAAGTAGCGTGCTCAAGACAGACCTTGTGGAGAAATTATAATTTGGAGAAAGATTTGAAGGAGGTAAGAGAAATAAACATTGGAAGAAAAATTTCTTCAGCTCAAGAAACCAAATCTTGCCAACAACCATGCGAGTTTGGAAGGGAATCTCTACCCAGTAAAGCCTCAGAAGACATGCAGGTCTCCTGGCTGACACTGTGATTGTAGCTCAGTGAAACACCAGAAAGCAGAGGACACAGTTGAACCACATTAAGATATCTGACTCACAGAAATTGTGAGATAATATATGTTGATTGCGGTAAGGCACTAAGTTTGTGGTAATTTGTTACATAACACTAGAAAACTAATGCATGGTTTTATGAGACTCTCCTCTGTTTCCTTCAGTTGTTTTAGTAAACATAGAGGAAGTCATTAGCTGGAAGTAAGTATAGGGAGGAAGTGTTTGGTGTTTCAAGAGACGAGGAAGTACAAAATAATCATCTAGGTTGTTGGAGAGAGAATGGATTAAGAATGTACACTATGACTGGGTACAGTGATTGGCACTTGTAATCCCAGCTACTTCAGAGGCTGAGGCAGGAGGATCCCTTTAGGCCAGGAGCTTGAGACCACCCTGTGCAACATAGCAAGATCCCTGTCTCTAAACAAAATAAAATGAAAACAAAAACTGCACACAATGAGTGTCTTGTGGCGTGAAGAGTCCACTGGAGGCTTTTGACCACTGCATTTAATATGAGACCATTCATTTTGGCTACGTGTTTCTCTCCAGCCACATTTTCCTGCCACACTCTGGTCTAAGTTTGGAGTGGTGCTGTACTAAAGACAGTACTCTGGAAAGATAGGAAGTGGTAGTAATGACAAGGTCTAGAACAAGATCATGAGTGTGAGTAGCTGATCTATATGCAAAGCAAAATGAATGGAAAGAGTACTTCAGGAGACTGAGGCTAGGGTTTTGAGGAAAATTGTCTATGCGAATATCTAAGTAGCTCAAAATAAACACAGGAACAGTATTGGAAATAGTGATGATGACTCAGAAAATAAAAAAGTGTATAATGTGAATGGATTTATGGATTTGATGTAGGGGTTGGCAGATGATGGTAATGATGATGAGATATGGTGAATGAGATAATCATATGGTATATGATTGGAAGCTAAAGGGGAGTAATGGAGGTAGGAGGAAGAATTATCTGAAAAAGACGATATGGAGCAAATGGGACATGTTTCAACTCTAGGCTCAATGATAGAAAAATTGGGAAAGAAAAGTCAGCCAGCATTTGAGGGTGTTGTAGAGGAAGCATTACTCTTGAGGAAAATTAAAATTTTCAATTCAGCTGAAACACAATGGGATGATTCAGAGAAGGTATTTTGGATATAGCAGATGCTGCTTCCAACGGACATTGATGTTCAGATGGTTCTGTCAATGCCCCTCAGCCAAAGATCACTACTACAATTATTTGATATAGTTTCTTAATAATTTCCAACTAGAATTCAGAATACAGCAAAGTTAAATCTGATTGTTAAAATAATTAGTCACTCAGGTTAGTATAAAAGAATGTTTAGTCATTTTGGTATCTTGAACAATTTTTTTTTCCTGTATTCAAATGTGACACAAAGTGATGTCTAGCCTTTGTCTTTATCCATCTGGTGACAGAGTGTTCTTGTTCGGTGTTGGTGTTCTGTGAAATTTTTATGTTCAACAAGAGATCGTAATGGCTTAATTGTGAGTTCTGTGCAGTTCCTTGCTTATCAGGGTTGCATTTCTCTTTCCCAGCTAGGTAAATGGTTTCAGAAGTTGGCAAGAAGTATGATAAGCAAGAGATTATGATTGACAAGAAGTGTGATAAAGGAGAGAATAATATATGTATCATTTTTGCAGGAATTAGAGTGTAAGATAAGAGGGCTAACACAAGAATCTAAGGCTTCTTGTGGCAACTAAAGTGATTAGGAATGGTGAAGGGGCATGATTATGTGTGGCATGGTACATTAATTCATTCAATAAAGTGCTATGTAATTGTTAATTATGACAATAATAAACATAATCATGATTTTAGAAGCTGTTCTTTATTTAGTGCTTATTGTCAGATACTTTACCAACTATATTATATATAATTTAATATTAATGATTACAAACGAGTATGAAGTAAATATTGTTATTTTTATTTTTTTAGGAGAAATTTAAGACTTGAAAGTTAGGAGACAAAGAGCAATATCCTTAATATTGAATTCAAAACCTTTAGTCACTGTTACACTGCCAACTCTACGGATGATATGTTCAATAAAAAAATAGAATGGAAAACTGCAGTTATGCTGCTGAGGTTGTGACAAAACAAAATTCTGACTTACATATGTAAACAAACTGAAAGCAAACAGACAAAAATAGCTAAATATGTTTGATAGGGCAGAATAACAAGGGATGATTTCTTCTAATTTTGCTTCTAATGTTAATTTAATAATTGTATAATTAATAATAACAGGTTTACCTACTATTGTTTGCCAGAATGAAGGTTATTTTAAATAAAAATCTTTGACTGAATTTGCTAATTTTCTGATTGATCATATCTTGGGCTAAATATACTTTTTATAATATGAATATAATTATATTCAAAGCTCCAAAGACTTTTCTCTAAATTTTCTTGGCTACTGTGAATCTTTTCAGGTTAAATGAGGGAAGTAATATTTCAAATGACTTATTTAAATTCTAACTATATTAAAAAATTAAGTGACAATGTATTTAGTTGCTTATCAAAGAACTTAATTTGAAGATTAGTATATGCATAGCATATATATTTAAAATTATTGCAATTTATTACTTATTAGGGGTTTGAAAGCTAGTTGTGTTTTTACTCATCCTTTTTTTTCTCAAGTATATGTTTTATTTTTGTCTTGGATAACTGACAGACATCTACATACTACAATTCAAGTGCAAAGGGCAATTATTTTAATTGGGAATCAGTATTTAACATTATATCACAATTAAAATATATTTTAAGGAAAACACACAAAAAAATTTCTGCTCATTCCTGTGTCAAGGATGGTATTGCCTAGGTTGTCTTCCAAGGTTTATACAGGGTTGGGTTTTACATTTAAGTTGTTAATCTATTGATTTGATTTTTGTATATGGTGTAAGGAAGGGGTCCAACTTCAATCTTCTACATATGCCTAGCCGGTTATCCTAGCACCATTTATTGAATAGGGGGTGTTTTCTCCATTGCTTCTTTTTGTCAGCTTTGTCAAAGATCAGCTAGTTGTAGGTGCATGCCCTTATTTCTGGGCTCTCTATTCTGTTCTGTTGGTGTGTGTGCCTATTTTTGTACCACTACCATGCTGTTTTGGTTACTGTATCCCCTGTAGTATAGTTGAAAGTTGGGTAATGTGATGTCTCCAGCTTTGTTATTTTCACTGAGGTTTGTCTTGTCTATTCAGGCACTTTTAGGGTTTCATATGAATTTTAAAATAGTTTTTCCTAGTTCTGTGAATAATGTCATTGGTAGCTCGATGGGAATAGCATTGAATCTGTAAATTGCTTTGGGCTGTATCACCATTTTAATGCTATTGCTTCTTCCTATCCATGAGCATGGGATGTTTTTCCATTTGTTTGTGTCTTCTCCGATTTCTTTGAGCAGTGTTTCTTAATACCCATCATAGAGATTTTTCACCTTCTGATTAGATGTATCCCTAGGTATTTTATTCTTTCTGTGGCAGTTGTCAGTGGGTTTGCCTTCCCGATTTGTCTCTTAGCTTAGCTATTGATGTACAGGAAATGCTAGTGATTTTCATACATTTATTTTGTATCCTGAAACTTTGCCACAGTTATCAGCTGAAGGAGCTTCTGGGCCTAGAGAATAGGATTTTCTAGATTTAGAATCACATTGTCTGCTAATAGGGATAGTTTGACTTCCTCTCTTCCTATTTGGATGCTTTACTTCTGTCTCTTGCCTGTTTCTCTGGCAAGAACTTCCAATACTATATTGAATAGGAATGGTGAGAGATGGCGTCCTCGTCTTGTACCAGTTGTCAAAGGGACATCCATCAACTGCATCCAGAATTGCCTATTCAGTATGATGTTGGCTGTGGATTTATCATAGATGGCTCTTATTATTTTCAGGTATATTCCTTCAATACCTAGTTTATTAGACTTTTTAACATGAAGGGATGTTAAATTTTGTGGAAAGCCTGCATCTGTCTATCAACATAATCATATAGTTTTTGTCTTTCGGTCTGTTTTTTTTTTTTTTTTAATTTCATGACAAAGACACCAAAACCAATTGCAACAAAAGAAAAAATTGACCAATAGGATCTAGTGAAAATTAAGAGCTTCTGCACAGAGAAAGAAACTATCAATAGAGTAAACAGACAATTTACAAAATGGGAGAAAATTTTTGCACACTGTGTGTCTGACAAAGGTGTAATATCCAGCATCTATAAGGAACTTAAATTTACAAGGGAAAAACAACTCCATTAAAAAGTCGGTAAGGAAATGAACACTTTCCAAAAGAATACATATATGCAGCCAACAAGCATATATACATACATATATGTACATACACATACATATATACATATATATGTGTGTATATACGTGCATATATGTATATATGTATGTACGTGCATATATATGTATATATACATGTATATATATGTGTATATATAAAACTCAATATCCATGATCATTAGAGAAATGCCAATCAAAATCCCAATTGAGATACTATCTCACACCAGTCAGAATAGCTATTGTTAAAAAGTCAATAACAGGTACTGGCCAGGTTGCAGAAAAATGGAAACACACACTGTTGGGAGTGTAAATGAGCTTAACCACTGTGGAAAGCAATATGGCAAGTGCTCAAACAGCTAAAAACAGAACTACCATTCAACCCAGCAATCTCATTACTGGGTATATCCTCAGAGGAATATAAATAATTTTATCGTAAAGACACATGAACATTACTGTTGATTTTAGCACTATTCACAATAGCAAAAACAGGGATTCAACCTAAATGCTGAAGCAAATGTGGTACCTATACACCATGGAATACTGTGCAGCCATAAAGAATGAGATCATGTCTTTTGCAGGAGCGTGAATGGAGCTGGTATCTATTATCCTTAGCAAACTAACCCAGGAACATAAAACCAAATAATGCCTGCTCTCACTTGTAAGTGGGAGCTAAATGATGAGAACCCAGGAACACAAAGAAGGGAACAACAGACACTGAGTTCTACTTGAGAGTGGAGGTTGGGAGGAGAGGAGCAGAAAAAATAACTACTGGGTACTGAGCTTGATACCTGGGAGGTGAAATAATCTGTATAACAAAACCCTGTGGCATAGGTTTACCTATATAACAAAACTTCCCAGTTCCCTGAACCTAAAATAAAAGTTAAAAAAAAGAGGCCGGGCGCGGTGGCTCACGCCTGTAATCCCAGCACTTTGGGAGGCCGAGGCGGGCGGATCACAAGGTCAGGAGATCGAGACCACGGTGAAACCCCGTCTCTACTAAAAATGACAAAAAATTAGCCGGGCGCGGTTGTGGGCGCCTGTAGTCCCAGCTACTCGGGAGGCTGAGGCAGGAGAATGGCGTGAACCCGGGAGGCGGAGCTTGCAGTGAGCCGAGATCGCGCCACTGCACTCCAGCCTGGGCTGGGCGACAGAGCGAGACTCCGTCTCAAAAAAAAAAAAAAAAAAAAAAAAAAAAAGATAACTCATATACCAATAGGCATATTTATCTTTTAATTTTTATATGCAATAGTTGTGCATATTTATGGGGTGTGCAATATTTTGATACAAAAATGCAATGTTTAATGATTAAATCTAAGTAATTGGGATACCCATCATTTCAAGCACTTGTTTTTTTGTGTTAGGAACATTCCATTTCCATACTTTTAGTTGTTTTGAAATATGCAATAATTTATTAATTATAGTCACTCTATTGTTCTACTGAGGACTAGATCTCATTTCTTTTATCTAACTATATTTTTGTACTCTGACCATTCTCTCTGTATCACACCTTCCCCACATAGGCATATTTATATAAAATTTATGTATGGATACCATAATAATCAAGCATTTATAATATTATGCCTTAAAATTTCAAAATTATATGTTGTATATTAGTTACATTTAATTGGAAAGATAGAAGAAGGGGAGCAAGATGTTGTGGTAACCCTATGTGATAAATAACCTGGTTTTCTTTACCAAACAACTCACAAGAACAAAAGAAAAACATGAGGAATGCAGGGGAAAACTGTACATTAAAAGAGCCTATAGAAACTTATCAACAAAGAACAAAGTATAAATATTATTTGACCCTCATCAAAGTAAAATAAAATCATAAACACTGAAGCAAGATAATATCTGACATTTAGAAGATAAATGCGTACTTGAGCAAAACAATTTTTTTTTTTTTTTTTGAGACGGAGTCTCACTGTCAGCTAGGCTGGAGTGCAGTGGTGTGATCTTGGCTCACTGCAACCTCTGCCTCCCGGGTTCAAGCGATTCTCCTGCCTCAGCCTCCCGAGTAGCTGGGACTACAGGTGGGTGCCACCACACCTGGAAAATTTTTGTATTTTTAGTAGACAGGGGGTTTCACCATAATGGTCAGGTTGGTCTTGAACTCCTGACATCATGATCTGCCTGCTTCAGCCTCCCAAAGTGCTGGAATTACAGATGTGAGCCACCACACCCGGCCGATACATTTTATAATGTTCAGTAATTATTTTTTTTTAATTATTATTATTATTATACTTTAAGTTCTAGGGTACATGTGCATAACGTACAGGTTTGTTACATATGTATACTTGTGCCATGTTGGTGTGCTGCACCCATCAATTTGTCAGCACCCATCAACTCGTCATTTACATCAGGTATAACTCCCAATGCAATCCCTCCCTCCTCCCCCCTCCCCGTGATAGGCCCCCGTGTGTGATGTTCCCCTTCCCGAGTCCAAGTGATTATTTTTAATTGTGACAATGTTGTTGTGGTGCTTTAAATTCTTAACTTACAGAGAGTCTTACTGAGATATTACAAATAAAATGAAATGATTGAAGTATGTAGTGGTTGTGGATATAAATGAAACTACATTGCTTGTGACTTAATAATTACTAGAGGTGGATAATAAGTACCTGGGAGCTTATTATACTATTCTATCTACTTTTATGTATGCTTGAAATTTACTATCCTCAAAAATAAGAAAAACACTAGACTCAGTAATCATATATAGACAACCCATAACAGAAACATGGATGCCCATGAATCAGAGGAATCTTTTTTAAAACAATAAGTTTATAAGTATTTGACTTTTTAAATCAACTATATGGCTTATAATGGCATGTGAAATTTTAATAATTTATTGTATTTGTTTGCATTTCAATATCTGGTTCAAAATTACTTCATTTGTAATTAGTTTGTAAATGCATATGAATCATAATCACATAATGACTCTGCAGTAGAAGATGATAAACATTTTAATATGAAAATATTCCAAAGAAAGAAATATAGGATTAGAAATCTCTTATTAAGCAGCTACTTTACTTTAAGAAAAATTGTTGCGGATTATGTATTTTGTGCCCCTATTAACTAGCATACTTAGTCACTTAACGAGGATATTTGTAAAAGCTCAGTCAATGTGTGTAAATAGGTTGGTGCTTTGGATAACTACATAGTAGGATAGATGGGTAGATTATGTAATAGACAGAAAAATGGAATAATAAATCAAGTGAATGTAGGCAAAGGAATTCAAAGTTGATAGATATATAAAAATCACTTTATGTGAGCACTATGTTTAATTGGCATGTGTATTCTGGAAAACCAAAAACTAAAAAGATATATTTTAATTGTCTTTATATGTTTGAAACTTTCTGTTTCAGATTTGTGAGCAGACACTTTTTTCTTCAGGTAGCATCTGGAAGCTTCTTGTATGAAATTTATAGAAGCATAGTTTATTTAACATAAGTAGAAATTCATATTTAGAGATGTCTACCAATGAATGTGCTGCTTCTGAACTAGTATGTTATGATACAGGTACACTCAATTATTAAAAATAAATTAATGCTGCTAAAAAGTGCTAGAAAGATAAGTTATGTAGTTCCATTGTTAATGCTAATAATGACAGTCTAGAGTGTGTTCAACTTTATGATCCTCTATTTCAAATTATTACACAGAAAATTTTAAAGCATAAGTATGTATTTATTTATTCAATAAATGATTTAATGTTTCTTAATCTTAGATTTGAGTACTGCTGATTATAAAGCTTGTCCTGGAAAATCAATGACCAAAAAATATAGTAGGAATGGTAGGACATTTAAAATGCAATTGCCTTTCAAATGTCATTAAGAAATAGAAATGTTTGGAACTTGAAATATGAGTTTCCATTGTATGAAGTCCAGGTTGCTAAATTCATACCAGACTTATCAGACTGAATAACTTGGATCACACATATCTGCACACGTACACACACACACACACTTGTGCTTTTTATTATTTTCTTTCATTGTATTTTTATTTGAGCAGATATTAGTATATACTTCACATATCATAAAATTTTCCCATTTAGAGTATAATTAAATGATTTTCAATCTAGGTTCAGAGTTATACTTTATCACTACTGTCAATTTTGGAAGTTTCATCACCTCAGAAAGAAACTCCACACCCAACAGCAATCACTCTACCAAACTTCCAATGTCCCAAAGCCCTAGGCACCACTAATGTACTCCCTGTTGAGATAGCCAGGTGGGAAGGGGTCTGTATAGATTTTCTTCACTTGGGCATTTCATGTAAGTGGAATTATACATTATGTGGTCTTTTGATACTGACTTATTTCACTTAGTATAAGGTTTTCAATGTTCATCCATGTTGCAGCATTTATTGAATAGAAGTGACATATTGTACTTACTCATTTATCAGCTGATGGAGATTTTGGCAGTTTTCATTGTTGCTATGAATAATGATACTATGAACCTTAATGTACCAGTAATAATATCATCATCTTTAAAATCTGAATTTCAAACATTGCGGTCTCTGGTCACCCACTTCTAACTCACTTGATCTATTATCGTCTCCCATGTCAAAATTTGTCAACACATCCAGATATCTAGTTCATTTCCTCTTGACTTTTTCCCCATTGCTCCCCTGATGATTTATCTCCCAGGGAGCTGAGATTCCATTGTTCATCATTACAATAACACTCTCAAATACAATGTCACACATCAACTTCTGTCCCTGCTCTACCTCTACACTACTCACATAAATTCCCTGTGTACCACTTCACGTGACTGGAGAAAAATATGCTACTTGCTTACGGGGTACTAGCCATCGTCAAGAATCCCACTATTATTTCCCAGTTAAATTTGTTAAACCTCACTCTCTCTGAAGTAAGAATTTTACAACTCACCTAAAAATTATCCTTCTTCCTGTTAATCTTGCTTATTGTTTAATGCAGAAGTAAAGCATTTGAACAAGAACTACATGATCTATCCATCACCTAACATATCATCTCTTGTTCTTCACAAGTACTCATACTCTGGAGTCTTTTCTTTGCTAATAGTGAACTATCCCTCTTGCTGAGACAATCTCCACACTTCTATAATATTTCTGTAGTATATCCTGTCATTTTTCCATGATTCAAATAATGCAAATAATGTTGCTGCGGTTTATAAAGTAGCATGTTCACTGAAAAATAAACATGCTACAGTATCCTCAATGAAATAAACAAATGTGTGCATACCTACATAAAACGTCACTGGAACAGTCTTATTTCCCACCAGCTAACATACCAATTTTTTGTTCTTCACAGGAAAGTCATAAAGTCAAATGAGTTTGTCATTATTAGCTTTTTCATCTTTTTCCCCTAAATCATCTCTATAATCCATTGCAATTAGAGTAGGTCTCCTTTCAAGTTTGAAAAAACACTTCTTTTGTGGTTACTTCATCCAATAATGGTAAAATGTTCATTTCACTCAGTCTTTCAGAAGCATTATTGGAATTCTTTCTTCCATTGGTTTCTGGGTTATCATATTTTCTTGGCTTTCCTCCTACTGCTGCTTTCTCTTTCAGATGCTATTCTTTATTGCTTTCTCTTTCCCCAAAGACCTAAAATTATTGGTATGCCCTGGGACATAAACCTCAGATTTTTTTTTCTTTTTATATCCTGTATCTAAGTCAGTAGTTTTCCAACCAGGGTTACATAATTGTACAACCCAAAAAGCTTTAAAAATAGAAAGAACTGACCCGATCCCCATATATTCTAATTTAGTTGTTCTGGTGGAACTTGGATATAAATAGCCTTTAAAATTATTCAAGTGAATCTAATGAACAGTCAGTGCCAAAAACTTAACTTAGTCACACTTAGTTCCTTTGTTTTAATTTAAACTGATGACTCAAATTGATCTTTGACTCAGCCAAAATATGTATTTTGATCACCAGATTCATATGCATAATTACCTATGAGGCTTCTCTGAATGAATTCCAGATATGCAGATCAAAATTATGTCCATCTCTATTCTCCACTTACTCCACTCTGATTGTTTCCTGTCTGAGTTAAGACACCACACTCACTCCATTGTTCAGATGCATACTCAATACCTTTAGATCTTTCATCCACACATGTTTAATTATCCAATAAGAACACAGTACATTGCTTTTAAAACATACTCTGAATACCAGTCATTCTCATTTCTGACACTTCTATTGACCTGCCCCTGTCATCTTTCACCTGCATCATTACAGAAGCTTCTCAACTGGTATCCTCATTGCCACTCTTGCTCGTTAGTGTATTTTAATTATTTTTTTAAGATTTGTTAATTTTAATATCTACAAGCATATATTTTGTATAACTTTTAAAATAAATTAATAAAAATTTTCATGTAAAACAAATTTTGCCTATTTTATTTACAAAATTTCAAACCTACAAAAGGTTTAAGGCATTTCCTCTGACTGTTTTTTTGTCTTTCATGTGACTGACATTTTGAAGAGTTCTATACACTACTGATAGTGAACAAGGCACTCATTTAACATCTCAGAATTTACGTAAGCAAAGGAAAAGAAAAACAGTAAATGCCATAAGCCCTTTAACTAGATCACCAATTTACTCATCTCCATCATCTCCTTCTTTCTGTGTATGTGTATTTGTATATGTATGTGGGGTATTTTTAAAATTTTATGTAAAAATATTGCAGACATCAATATATTTTACCCTTAAACATTCCAGTGAGTGTGTGTTTCCTAAGAAGGATGTGTTCCTACTGCTCCATACCACCAATATTATATTTAAGAAGTTCATTATTGATAAAATATTAGGAAGCGTGAGACCCATATTTGCCCAATATCTCCATTAAATTCATCAATTTATCTATCTGATGATCTGTAAATAGCTGAAACCCTGTACCTAAACAAGAACAATGAATTGAGATATATCTCTAGCCTCTTATATTTTACGGCATTCCTTCTGACTGTTTGTCTTTCATGTCACTGACATTTTGAAGGATTCCGTATATTACTGGTAGTGACCAAGGCACTCATTTCACTTATAATTTACACTTCTGGGCTCATAGATTACCATAGATGATATATAGATACAATAGATTACCATAGATACCATAGATACCATAGTGGTTGATATGACTTGGCTGAGTAACCACTGAAATCTCATCTTGAATCTTAACTCCCATAATTCCTATGTGTTGTGGGAAGAACCCAGTGGGAGATAATTGAATCATGGGGGTAGTTTCCCCCATGCTGTTTTCATGGTAGTAAATACATATCACGAGATCTCATGGTTTCCTTCTTCACTTGGCTTTCACTCTCTCTTGTCTGCTGCCATGTAAGATGTGCCTTTCACCTTCTGCCATGATTTTGAGGCCTCCCCAGCCATGTGGAACTGTAAGTCCATGAAACCTCTTTTTCTTTATAAATTACTCAGTCTCAGGTATGTCTTTTTCAGCAGCCTGAAAATGTACTAATACAGTAAACTGGTACTGGTAGAGTGGGTGTTACTGTAAAGGTACCTGAAAATGTGGAAGAGACTTTGGAACTGGGTAACAGGCAGAGGTTGGAACAGTTTGGAGGGCTCAGAAGAAGACAGGAAGATGTGGGAAAGCTTGGAACTTCCTAGAGACTTGTTGAATGGCTTTGACCAAAATGTTGATAGTGTTATTGACAATAAAGTCGAGGTTAAGGTGGTCTCAGATGGAGATGAGGAACTTGTTGGGAACTGAAGCAAGGTGATTCTTGCTATGTTTTAGCAAAGAGACTGGCAGCATTTTGCCCCTGCCCTAGAGATTTGTGGAACTTTGAACTTGAGAGAGATGAATTAGGGCATCTGGCAGAAGAAACTTCTAAGCTCAAAGCATTCAAGAAGTGACTTGGGTACTGTTAAAAGCATTCAGTTTTATTCCTTCACAAAGATAAGGTTTAGAATTGGAAATTATGTTTAAAAGGGGAAATGGAGCATAAAAGTTTGGAAATTTGCAGTGTAATGATGAAATAGAAAAGAAAAACCCATTTTCTGGGAGAAATTCAAGTGGCTGCAGACATTTGCATTAGTAATGAAGAGAAAAATATGAATCTCCAAAACAATGGGGAAAATATCTGCAGGGCATGTCAGAGAACTTTGAGACTGTCCCTCCCATCACTGATGCACAGGCCTAGGAGAAAACAGTGGTTTCATGGGCATGGCCCAGGGCCTCCCTGCTGTATGCAGCCTAGACACTTGTTGCCCTGTGTCCTAGCTATTTCTGCTGTGTCTAAAAGTGATCAAGATATAGCTCAGACTGCAGCTTCAGTGGGTGCAAACCCAAAATCTTTGAGGCCTCCATGTGGTGTTGGGCCTGTGGGTGCATGGAAGTCAATAATTGAGGTTTGGTAACCTCTGCTTAGATTTCAGAGGATGTATGTACATGCCTGGATGTCAAGGCAGAAGTTGGCTGCTGGAGCGGAGCCTTCATGGTGATCCTCTACAAGGCATGTGCAGAAGGGAAATGTGGGATCACATCCCCCACATGGAGTCTCCACTGTGGCAATCCTAACAGAGCTGTGAGAAGAGTGCCACCATACTCCAGACCCCAGAACAGTAGATCCACTGACAGCTTGCACCGTGCACCTGAAAAAGCCACAGACACTCAATGCCAGCCCATGAAAGCAGCCAGGAGGGTGATCGTACCCTGAAAAGCCACAGGGATGAAGCTACCCAAGATCATGGGAACCCTCTTTTTGCATCAGCATGACCTGGATGTGAGACATGCAACCAAAGGAAATCGTTTTAGAGCCTTAAGATTTGACTGCCCCTCTGGATTTCAGACTTTCATGGGGCGGTTAGCCCCTTATTTGGGTCAATTTCCCCCATTTGGAATGGGTGTATTTATCTAGTGCCTGTACTCCCATTGTATTTAGGAAGTAACTAACTTGCTTTTGATTTACAAGCTCATGGGTGGGAGGGTTTGTCTTGTCTCAGATGAAAGTTTGGACTGTGGACTTTTCAGTTAATGCTGAAATGATTTAAGATTCTGGGAGGCTGATGGGAAGGCATGATTGGTTTTGAAATGTAAGGACACAAAATTTGGGAGAGCCAGGGCAGAATTATATGGTTTGTCTGTGTCCCCATCAAAATCTCATTTTGAATTGTGGTTCCCATAATTCCCATGTGTTGTGAGAGGGACCAAGTGAGGGATAAGTGAATCATAGGGGTGGTTTCCTCCATACTCTTCTTGTGGTAGTGAATAAAATTCATGAGATCTCAGGGCTTTATAAAGGCTTTCTCCTTTTTTGACTCTCACTCTCTCTTGCCTGCCATCATGTAAGACATGAGTTTCACATTTTGCCATGATTGTGAGGCCTCCCCTGCCATGTGGAACCATGAGTCCATTAAACCTTTTTTTCATTATTAATTACCCAGTCTCAAGCATGTCTTTATGAGCAGTGTGAAAACAGACTAACACAATAGTATATTTAAACAAATACATATTTAATTAAATGAAAATGGTACATTTCCAGCGTCAGACAAACACCAGGTTTCAGTTGTAACAGAGTCTAACTCTATTTTGTAATGTTTGACTGCTGATATCTTTTAAGCCTTACCTCCTCTTCTGCTGAATACTTAGGTGAGTTGAAAAGGAAGTCTGGGCTTTATTTCCTTTGGTGTTCGTGGGAGATTCCAACTACACAAATACCTTCTCACATTCATGAACATTCATCCTAATTCCTCACCCCCAACTGAATTCAAAACTCCAAACTAGTTCCTGTACATGCTCTCTTTCAAGCCATTTTTGAACCAGGTTTCTCATCTTACCATGATATCATAGAAAGCCTCAAAACATGAATGATAAACCTTTTTATATCCTCGAGTGTGTATGACATTGTAAGTCTTGACCCTCAAGCCTAATTTTGGGTAAAAGTCCATGCTGCTTCGGTGAGGTGGCTAAAACACCCTGAAAATGCAGTTCTGATTCTTCTGTCTTAGAAATGGTATTTATAAGCCATCCAACCTCTGTGTACTCAAACTATGTTGTAGGTCTCTTTAGGTAGCATAATTGAATCATACTTTTCTACCTGCTCTGTTAATCACTGACACTCATTGGAATGTTTAAAATATTAATATCAATGTAATTATGGATATGATTAGATTCAGGTCTACCATTTTACTACTACTTTTGGCCTCCTGTTTTTCTGTTTCTTGGTTTCTCATTTCTCTTTTTTTATTATTTGAATAGGTTGGTATTTTATCTATTAATTTTTGCTGTCATTTCTTTGTATTACTTTTAGTGATTGCTTTAAGAATTACAAAATACGTATCCAAATTTTCACAGTCCACTTGGAATTAGTTATTTTACCCCTTAAGGTAAGGTATAGAAATACTGTAACCAAATTGCCTCTTTCTTTTACTTTCACTAAAGTTCTGTGAGTTTCTATATAAGTAATGTTTATATATGTTGAAAACAGCAGATAATGTTAAATGTTTAACTTTAGTCATATATGTTTTAAATTACTTAAGAGAAGAAAAATGTGTAGAATTCATTATTTACCATGTCCACCATTTATGTTGTTGTTCTTTCATTTTTAAAGATCCACGTTTCCCTTTTTACCAGTCGTTATTAAAGTATAATTTAAAAATTTAAAATGTATGTATTTCAGATATACAGTGTGCTATTTTGATATATGTATTCATTGTGAAATAATTACCATAATTAATTAGTTAACGTACTCATCACCTCACATAGCTATCTTTTGTCTGTGCAGTGAGACTGTTTAAGATCAACTCTCCGAACAATTTTTAAGTGTACAATATATTATTAACTATATTCACCATGCTGTAGATCTCCAGAACTTATTAATACTGCTTAACTGAAACTTTGTACCTCTTGGCCAACATCTTCCCATTTCGCATTCTCGTCTCTGGCAATCAACATTTACTCTCTCCTTCTATGAATTTGATTCTTTTAGGTTCATATTATGATATCTGAACCAGAATGACGTTGTTCTTTGCCTATGAATGTATTATTCATTGAAGTATCACTTTTTGATTGTTTGTTTTTTGTTAACAAAATGTACCTGGGGGAGTATCGGGGGTGACTTTTAGGATCATTCTTTCTGCTTTCTCCTCAAAGTCTTCTCCCTCCTGAAAGCTTTTACTTTTCTTTTTGTTAGTGGTGCAATATTAACATGTTGAGGAGAGGCGAATGAAAGGAGCTTTCACAATTCTTCCAATCTGCCTTTCCTTGTGATTATTGACTTCATGTCTCAGTCACCATTTTGGGTCACTCAGATGTAATCTGTACTGTGGCTGTGGTAGCATTATTTTTTTTCTGTCCTGAAGGGGCTAATGGGAAACAGCTTGCTTAGCAAATATGTTTCTCACTAAGATTTTTAAAAAGTTAAAAATGTCCAGCTTTATTTATTCCTCAGATCTGGAGACTAACCCTTCACATCTCTGGATGTCGTTTTCTTTCCTACTGGAGTCAAAATATCTTCTCCTTTCTCAGGTGTTTCTCCATGTTTTGTTTGTTTTTGTTTTTGTTTTTTCTTACTATAAATCTTCACAGTCGTACATTTTCTTTCGACCTCTAGAGTACCTCCCATAATTGGATTAGGACCTGTGCTGGGTTTTCAACTTGTCAGTAATAAGCATCTGAAAGCTTACTTTCCTTTATGTAACAAAAATATTGAATAAATTTGTCAAAGTTATAGCTGTAAATTAAAATTAGTCTGTTGGAAAAATATTCAGGTGATCATTATATTTTAGCTTTAATGAGGTACTTGTACTTTTTTTAAAGGCTTCATTGTTTCTGCAGTTAGGAAACACCACAGCACATTACTTTCAGTTAATTACAAAGAATTTAATTTTAGAGATGAATATACAAAAGACACAGTTCATGACTATCATAATAAAATCTCCAGAGAATTTAAATGGAATGTATTTTCTAGACAAACTATTTCTCTTTAAATTAAAGTTTAAAACCCAACCTTTAATTCTGAGAGAAATGTCTGACTAGACTTTTATATAAATACTTTAAACATGTTCTTGATAGAACAAAGATAACTATGGGCTGTTAGAACTCTATGCCATTAGCAACAGAATGGAGAGTTAAATTTTGGCAACTCCTGAAATAACTAACCATAATTATAAAGGCTAAGAAAAAAAGAAAAAGAAAAAAGTATAAAAGAGACTGGGTGCAGTGACTCATGCCTGTAATGCCAGCACCTTAGGAGGCTGAGGCGAGTGGATCACTTGAGGTCAGGAGTTAGATACCAGCCTGGCCAACATGGTGAAACCTCGTTTCTACTAAAAATACAAAAATTAACTGGGCGTGGTGGCATACACCTGTAATCCCAGCTACTTTGGTGGCTAAGGCAGAAGAATCCCTTGAACCTGGGTGGGGTGGAGGTTGCAGCAAGCTGAGATCATGCCACGGCACTCCAGCCTGGGTGATAGAGCAAGACTCTGCCTCAAAAGAAAAAAAGCAACAAAAGAAATAATAATAATATATTTATTTTATCATACAACACATTTTGAGGTAAACATTGATAACTATAATTATATAAAGAAAAGAAATCTAATTGAAACTATGTCTTGTGAAAAAACCTAAATCTTCAAAATCTTTATCAAAGTTCATATTTTCCATTTTTATTCAAAGAACGATGACATTTATTAAAATTCTATAAAATATGGTTATCTGAGAATCCATCAGAGTAAAACTTTACAGCACACACATGTATATATTATCCCATGTGATTAGATCACTTTCACTGTAGGAAATAACTGAATTGTTGAAGAATACTTTTCATCAATATTATACATAAGTCAACTTTAAATCTTTAAAAACAGAATATTTCAAAAGGATATCTTACATTTACAACATCATTTTCTTAATAATCTAATTATTTTCTTGCTTTTTAAATATATACATTTGACATTTTATTAAGCTATATACAAATGCAAAACTCCCATATATATGTATAGTGTGTAGGTATGTCATATGCAAGTAAACTATAAAAAAACTTTTCTTAACTCTTCTTTAAGTTTCCCCAATATTCCTCTTTTTTTCCATTTATCTTCAGCTGTATAGTGGACTTCCAGAATGCCTAACTTGCTTACTGGATTATTTTCAATGCCTAAAAATTTATTAACATAGCATAGGCATTTAAGCACATTCAGTATATCCCAGGAGTCCTTGATTCAGAGCTTTTTTATTCAGCACTGTCTAAGCAAGCTCTCTGGACAGTTCACCCACAATAAATATGCTTGCACTAAAACATATTTAACTGCAAATGGAATGTGTTATTTATTTATCTCAACTCCATCACAAATATATACATTTTTGTCTAGTAGAGTTGCAAAGAATTTCTCTCCCGTAAAAAAAAAAAAAAAAAAAAAAAAAAAAAAAAAAAAAAAAAAAAAAAAAAAAAAAAAACACTGCAACAACAACCAAAAAGCAACTATCAAAGGATATAAATATTCTTGGTTTTGTTATTTTTGGTTTTTCTTTAACTGCCCTATATAACTTCAAGTATTACAAAGATTTGGATAATTGCAAGGGCTCTCAAGATGCTACAGAACATATTCAGGAAAGGCTTTTAATAGAGGCAAAAAATGACAACAAAAGAAAGAGAGTTTAGGTAACTTTTGAAGCTCCAAGAGACATCCAGGTTTATGCTCCACAGGGTCATTCTTATTTGCACAAAGATGTGAATCATCTCTGATTAAAATTTTAAGATTTGTGTAATGAATCTTGGCTTCAGGGAGCTCCTGACAGACATTCCTCGCAATGTATTTTATGCCTCTCTGGTTACTTAGCCAAGCCAGGATAGCTAACTTGTTACACCAGGTGAAAGGCATCCATAAACAAACCCTGGGTGCTGCCAATGGAGCTTCAGACTTTAAATAGTGCGTCACAAATCATTTGTTAGTTAAGTTAGGCTTTATTTTGGCCAAAAATGAAGCCGACATCCCAATACCCCAGAGACAAGCATAGAGCTGTAAAATAATTTTTTCCTGAATAACAACGGTATTATATCCACCCTAGCAATCTTATTTCAATATTATTTATTAATATGTCTATGAATACCAAGAAACTCAAGACATTCTGTGGAACAGCTTTTAAAAAATATTATAGGTTCCTCATTAATATGTTGATGAGCATAGACATGCATTTATTTAAATATTTGTATAAGTCATATATTTAAATTTTCAAAAATTATAATTTACTTTATTCCTGATCCTTCTTTTTCCTTTGACTGTCATTTCTTTTCCTTCTGTGACTCTTTAATGTTTTTTTTTCCTTCATTGCTGCTTTGTGTCCTTTGGTTAAGAGAATAAAGTTCCCAGATGTCGTGAACTGATCCAGGTTTTCAGATTCTCTATGAGTAGATTTCCTAATAATTTTTTTTTTACATAATGTAATTGCAAAAGACAATTATGGTTATTGTAGATATTTGCTGGTCCTTGCACAGTTGTGTTTGCAAGATATTGAGAATGTTTTTCTCCATATTCTAGAAGCATAATTTCACAGGAATTAAATAAAACAGTAACAGTCTCTCTTCGTATTTCTAATTACAGACTTTGCATTTATTTTATCTCATCTGCTGTGTTAATCCATATGCTATTTCAAATGAACAACTTAAGAACCGAGGTAACCAGTACCCTTTCTTTCTACTTTAGTTAACTGGCAACCATTGAGATGCATGCAGGACCTCTCATTTATTTATTTTTTTTTTTTCTAATCAAATTCTCTGAATGAAGCAGGAATATTTATTTATTGTCATTTTCCAATTATTAAGTAGATAGAATACCAAATTTAGACTAAATGCTTTAAAATGGTGTCAAATGTAATACTTACTTGTCACAACAGATGAATTTGATTAGAAAATTACACATATAATCTAATTTTTATTCTGTCCGTTAAAATATACTGAAAAATAAAAAGTACATAAACAGACCATGACCTAAAGATAACATATTTTTAATTAAATGTTTTAAGTGGTTCCCTTAAAAAAATATTCCCATTTTGAAGGCTCAGGATGTAATATTAATCAAAACACATAAAGACTCTGACCTCAAAGAGCTTAATGTCACATATAGTAAACAGAAAATAAGTAGAGAAGTAAATATTTATTATTTGAAATGCTGATAAGGAAAAGTATTGCAGAGTGAGAAGGATAGAATGTGCAAGGTAGAAGGGAAAGTGCTACTGTGTATAAGCTAATTAATGAAGATCTGTTAATTAATGAAAATCTGTCTCAGTAATAAGACATTTGGGCAGAGACATGAAGGGATGGATGGAAGTAGCCTTGGAGTAATCGCAGAGAAGAGCATTTCAAGCTGAGGGAATTACATACACCCTGAATGCCAGAGCATGCTAGGCATAAGCAAAGAACAGCATGGTGTCAGGAATGGCTGAGGTAGATTAAGCAAGCAAAAGACTTGGAGGGGATCAGATCAGAGAGGCAACAAGAAAACAAAACATGTAGCATCTCAAAGGCCACTTTGAAAGATGGAAAGCCATTGAGGGCTTTGGAACAGGTGTAGCGTGATCTTCCTCTAATTTTAAAGTGATTACTTGGGCGAATATGAAGAATGAGAACAACAACAACAACAACAAAAAAATAGTTTGCATGTTATTGAAATCAACCAGGGGAGTAGTACCTGGAAAAAGAACAGTGTTATTGTACTTGGTTGGAAGTGGTTGGAAGAGGAATAAATATTTTTACAATAAAGCTAAGAAGATGTGCTGATAATTTAGGTATAGAATATGAGACAGGTGATCAGACTAGCAAGGGTATTTCAGAATTTTGGTTTTGACTAATCTAAAGAATTAATCTGCCATTTACTGAGATTGATGGGGAAAATTTGGAGTGTGGCGGAATCAAAAGTATGGTTTTGGATAAGTATGACTCAGATAATCCTCTCATTTGTATATATTGTAATTTTTAATTTTAATTCTTTTTTCTTTCAGGGGCAGTGAAAGAAAAAGGAAAAAGAGAAGGAGGGACAGAAAGTGAAACAGAGTGAAGAGGTAAGAGAGCCTGATAATGTAAGAGAAAGCTATTGCTTAAAAGAAAACCAGGAATCTCACAATTAAAAATTAAAATTACAAAAGAACACAGGAGATACATAATTACTGTCAGAAGGATGCTGATTCAGGCCAACGTTGTTTTTTGAAGTCGATATTTTGACTTGAATTCTATATTCATGGAAAATCACTTGATTTATTTTATTGATGTATTTTATTTATAGGTTTTTTTTTGTAGAACTGAATATATTTTGACAATCTTTGGAGAGTGATTTAGTCAACTTGGGCTGCAATAACAAATTTCCATAGACTCTGTGGTTTATACAACACTTATTTCTCAGTTATAGTTCTGGAGACTGGAAGTCTAGGATTAGGGTACCAGCATTATATGGTTTTTGGTGAAAATTCTTCTTTGCAAATGGATGCCTTCTTGCTGTGTTTTCACATAGCAGAGGGAAAGCTCTGTTGTCTCTTCCTCTTCTTATAAGGGCACTAATCCCATTATGGGTCTTGCCCGTCCTTCATGACCTCATGTAAACCTAATCATCCCCAAAGCCTCCACCTCCTAAGACCATCACATTGGGAATTAGGGCTTTAACATATGAATTTTGAAAGATATGAACATTCAGGTCTTAGCCAGGTAACAACTCTAGGATCCTTTCTACTGCTCTAATTTACTGAAACGTCACATGGATTAAGAACACGGAAAAAAATCCATTTGATATTCATAATGGTAACCTGGTTTAATATCATTTTATTTTGTTAGCTCACCTTTGTGTTGAGTATAACTTATTTTCAGGAAAGAAGTGGTAAGTGAGCAAAAATAATACATGAACACTTTCCATTCTTCAAATGTCTTCAGTGCTATTGATGAAAACTGAGCCTGGATATTTAAGGTTGAGTTTTCTGAATTTATTCACCAGGAAACCAATTTTCAATAAATTACATTTTTACTCACATCTCTGAAAAATCACATACAAGCGTGCATGCACACACACACACACACACACACACACTCACATAAAAGATTCCAGCTGCTTTGCTAAAATTTCACACATCAGCTAAGTCAAGCACCCCACTAGTCACAGGTGACAAATAATGCCCGAACATCTGCTTGCTAACAATATAATCTGGCTCATTTACTATCACCAGTTTCCTGGTATTGTGCTCACAGGAGATGTTCAATAAATACTGAATGAAATTCTTCTACCTGTTGAGAAGACTAAATAAACCTCTGGGGCGGGGAAGTGCAGATATCACAGCAGCCCTTCTTTCTCTTTTTGAATAAACAGTTGTAGGGCATGTGAAGCTTGTGAAATACACTGGACATGATTGCATTTTGATAGCAGGATCTGCGTTTTTGATGAAGTCTAGTGTACTTTACCCAGGAAATCTAAAATAGGTTAATTCCCCCTGGGAATATTTCTTGGGTTTAGGAGAATGATAATTTCAATTTCTGCTCAGTTTGCTTTCAGAACAAGCAGTGATCCAAATGATTAAACTTCTACCACTGGGGATAGTTAGAATTCAATGTTTCAGCTAGCCATGAATGAGTCAACAAATTGCAAGCCGTTTGGCATTTTGCCTATAAGAACAGTTACTTTTAAATGTTCTTATCTAAGGCACAGAAATTCAATAAATTTTTTTTCAAAGATATAGCAAAATAAAGTTTACTGTAAAATATGTGATCTTAAAATGTTATCAGCTTATATTTCAAAGCCTTATTTTATATTATCTAATATAAATGTCTATTTTAAATCCACCAAGATAAAATATTTTAATTACCCTTTACTGTTAAACTATAGATATTTATGATGGCAACATACAATGCACTTTCTTTTCCAAATGTTTTTTTTAGTATGTACCTTGCATATATTAAATTCTCCTAGGTAGTTACTAAATAACTTTTCTTTCTCCAACATGCCACATACCTACATTCTTTCTCTAACATGATTATCTTCTTTCTTATATCACTGAAATTATAGAAGTGAATAGAAGAGTACTTTCATATTACTTCCAAGGGGTTAAGTAGCAACCTACCTACATATGGACCTATAAATCTTTGCCTTCCTCATGTCAAATTCTTATTGCTCCTTAGTGCAATAGCTAACACCTGTCTTTGCCTAATCATTGACTTTGGTTTAGCAATGATCCACTCACTTCCATGCATTATCAAGTGATCTCAGTAAGAGTAAAGGAAGGTTATTAATACCTTCTGTTTTTAAACAGTCCTTCCTAGGTCCCTCCCACTACATACTCTGACTATGACCTCTTTGTCTGTTTTTCTTTGGAGAAAAATTCCACTAAAGATCTGTCTATATGGGCTCCTCCATGAAGTTTTTGCTGTGATATTTTGCTCTCACAATTATTTTGAAATTTGTCTTATCAGGATTACTAATGACCTACATTAGAACACCCAGTTGTCAGTTTTGGGGCCCTTGTTTTATGCAGCTTATCAACAGAATTTGATATACACTTTTCTTTCCATTTTTAAATATATTACATACTTTGGTTTTGAAAAACAGAAATATCTTAGTTTTCTTCTTCCTAATTTTTGTTTTGATCTTCATATAGATATCAGAATAGAATTTGAAGAAATCCCCATATAGAGGAAATCTTAAGCTTTAGAGAAGATGGGATTGTTAGGGATTCTGTGTGCATTAAAAAAGGACTCAGGAAATAAATTTGGCAACAAAATATAATTTACACAATGTAAGGTATGGACTGCAAACTTGCGTTGTATTTTAACTTAGAAGCTCAATTGAGAACTTGGAAAACCCTGATAAAGAATATTGGTAGTTATTGAATTTAGGTACTGACCAAGAAGTTTCAGTCACTAGTCTGATTGGTACTTACAAACTTTAATGAGCTTATGAATTACCACAGGGTGTTGTTAAATATTTTGTCAAATATTTATTGAAATAAATATTTTTGATTCTGTAGGTCTGGGTGGAACTTAATAATGCACATTTCTAAAATGTTCCCAGTTGGGATAATAATATTGGGTCTATGGATCACACTACATACAGCAAGAATCCATATTTGTTTTAAGAAGATTTACCATTAAAACCAGAGTGGAAACCAGGAGATTCTTAGAGTCATGAAGTCACATAAAATTATATTTAGAGAGACATGGGTGGCAAAAATATAATAGGCAACTTAAGATGACTTTTATGAAAATAGTGGAGGTAAATATGCAGGACAGAAGAAGGGTGAGTGTATTAATCAGGTCACCACCAGAGAACCAGAAGGAAAACATATATACATATTTTATTAAAATATTTATACATACACACACACAGAGGTAGAGATGACATAGATATATAGATATACACACAAGTATAATTATAACAAAATAAAAAATTATTATAACTATCACAGTCCGTACAGCTGATATTTAAAACTATTTTGTTCTACTCCCTATTCCAGATTCGCTTTGCCTTCAGCAAGCATTTCAGCCATTCATGGTCCTTTGCTTGCAGGAGTGACCCAAACTTTTATTTTTGAAATGTCTGGACCATTAGTAATTCTGCCTATATTGAGTTGCTGTAGTTTTCCTTCAACTTCAGTCATAAGATGTGATATTACTAAGAGACTCTTAAAGATATTTCCTATATTACAGACATGCTCTTCCTTACCTCCATTGTGGAGTGGTAGTGGAAATTCTTCTTTGTAGTCAGGATTAGTCACCCCGGCCAGTACAACTCCCTTCTTTTTTCATTTATTCAGAGGCATGAGTATCCCAAAGTAGATGTGTGGTCGTCTTAATTTCCAGTGCAATGGAGTGATTGTTGTATGTACTAATGTTCCTTGGGAATAACACCTATTGACAAGCAGAGCATCCGGTCACAGCAACAGGAAATAAAATATTTGCTAATGGGTCATTATGAGTAATAGAATATGGTGTTACTCCTATTTCCACCCTTGGATTTCTGGACCTGTGGATTATGACGATGCTAATTTAAAGCATATACAACCTGCAGGAGGGCATTGCTTCAGACGTGCAAGGCTACCTAGGTGTTTCTGTAACTGAGTCTTCAAAAGGCCACTCTATCATTCTCTCAAGCCAACTGTTTCAGGATAGAGTAAAATTGAAAAGATCAGCAAATTACATGAGCATGGGCCATTGTGACATTTTATTTACTCTGAAGTAACTTTCTTCCTCAAAGCAGTGCTGTGTTGAATACTGTGATGTGGAAAAGGCAGATGGTAGGTGATGCCATATATGGGAATAAATCAATGTGGGTGTCTGCTGCTGGCATATTGGGTCCTTAGCAGTGACTACAGCCAGGTTGCTTTTGGTGAGTAGAAGTTCATGTTGTTGACTCATATGTAATCCTCATCCCTGAGGGATGCATGCTTTACCAGGAGCCCACTGGGCAAAGAGGTTTACTGGTATCCACGGAATGGGATTTTCATATGATTATTAAAATCTTCCTCTAATGAAGTCATTCTTTGGTGAGCATTTTCATGGCACCCAAATATCTTCACATTTTTTATACATGAATAGATGTCTACACACATATCTTTTCCATAGGCCTCCTTGTCACCAAATTTTTAACCATATTCCTCAAAGTTCCTTCATATCCAGCCACACCATTGACCAGAGCTTTCAACTCAATGTACACTCATAACTCTGGTCATTTCTCAAATTCATGGCTATTGATTTCTGTGTTCCTTGTGACATAAATGAAGGTTATCAGGGGAGCATAAACTAAGTGAAAATGAAGAAGGAACTTAAAGAGAGTGATGGCATGCTTTACGATTATGGGATCTGGCTAGCAGCCTGCAATGCAATGGGGCTCTCTCTTTGATCCCAGGCAGATGGGCAGGTCGAGAAATAATAGACACACAGAAGATAGTGAAAGCTGTGTCCGGGGGGTCACTGCCTTCTGGTCCCGTGATGCCGCTAATGCACTGCATATACCAGCGTTTATTATTAAGTTTAGTGAGGGCAGGGGTAGGTTAGTGAGGGGTTTAGAGCCATTTGATTATGAGATGAGATGGTCATATGGGGATGAAGTAATTATTTAACATAACATCTGTAGGCGGAAGTACAGTATACAGAGATAAGAATTTACAATATAGTGTGTGCATCAGTAATTTCTAACAGAGCCTTAAAACAGAAACACAGTCTTTCCATAACCTATGATTAGCAAGATATTAATCATCAGTAACAGTTGCAGCAAAAGCTGGTTACAAACAATCCATAGAAACAGGACATGAAGCTAGACAACCACTAGACCAGAAATTCTCAGAAGGGAGTATGCCTTTACCCTAAAGAGGCCTAAAAGAGCCGTGGTAAGATGGGGCATTTGTAGCCCTATCTTATCCATGTGAATAGGTGCCCCTCATGCATCCGTTTCTAGGCTCTCCACAAGGGTCACATTCCATTCCCAGAGCTACGAACATCTGCTTTTCTGGGATAGGAATCTTGGTGATATGAAACCTCCCTGACTGCACATCCGTTCATAGGCTCTCTGCAGGGGGAAGCACATCATGCGCTGTTGGCTCATTCTGGCAGTCCAACCTGACATTGTCTTTACACAATCCTGCATGCAATTTTGTGTTTACAATTATCAGGAGCATTTCATCTTTTCTTACATAGCAATAGTTTCAGGGGGTCTCCCTACATTTTACATGTAAAATGTACATTTTAAAATTAGAATATTTAGCTGGTAAATTCTTCCACAAAGCAATAGAAGCACAGCATGCACTGATTCGAATGTTGCTGGCAGAATACTCTCCTCTTTTTAAATTTCCAAATCTTTCCTTTGTCACACTTTAAGAAAAGTACTTGGGGGAATGGTATCTACATTTTACTCAATATCCTGCAATGATGATTTAATTGTTATAACAGTTTTATCAAAATAAAATTTGGATATTTGGAAGACATAGTTGAATATTACACATTTTTCTAGACCCTTTATTATTGTTTTACCTTTCAGAGATGCTCAGAAAAATAGTAGTCTATAATGTCTCACTTAGAATGCTATTACTACCCTTAAGGAACTATTTCTATTCTGAGCTAAAATTTTTCAAATATTTAAAGATTGACTTATATTTTCTGTATATAACAATATTTATAATTTATTTGATTATATTTCTGATATGTCATAACCTGCAAAACAAAACATTTTCACTGGAAAAATATTCAACATGTATTTAAAATTCTTAGATCAATTAGTTGAGCTAGAATTTAGATCGATTTATTGCTTGGCTCGCTAGCTAGAATAACAATTAAAGTATTTTCTTAGTATTTTCTACATGTGAAATTTTTGCTTGATTACTCTAGGTTGAGAATCTTTAAATAATATGTCATTTTCATAGTCAACACCAAATTATTAAAGAATGCACTGAAAAATATTGTATCAATGTATATAAAATATAATTAAATGTATTTTTAAGGAATTGATCATATTACAGACTCTAAAATTATTTTTATTACATTATATAAGAGAAAACTAAATGTCATGATCTGAATGTATGTGTCTCCCTAAAACTCATAGGCTGAATCTTAACCTCCAATATGATAGTATTCAGAGGTGTGGCCTTTAGGAAGTGATTGGGTTATGAAGGCTTTGTACTCCTGAATAGGATTAATGCTCTTAAAAAAGAGGTCTGAGGGAGCTTGCTAGTCTCTTGCCCCTTCTGTCAGGTAAGGACACGTAGAGGATGCCATGTATAAAGCAGAGAGCCCTCAGGAGACCAAATTGACTGGTACCTTGATCTTGGACTTCCCAGCCTCCAGAATTTAAGCACTAAATTTCTATTCTTTTAAAATTACCCAGTCTAAGTTATTTTATTGTAGCAGATTGAATGAACAAAGACATCAAGTATGAAGTATATTTTCTCATATATTCTTGAATATATATATATATGCACATATATAATGACTATGATTCCTTTATTTTTTAAATGTATTTATTTTACATTTGTTTTTATATATTCATGGAGTACATGTGTAGGTTTATAACAAGGTTATATGATGCCTTTGAAGTCTTAATCATAAATTCTTTGTCTAGGTCAATGTCCAAAACACTTTTACTAGGTTTTCTTCTATAGATTCATTTCTTATCTTTAAGGCTCTAGTCAATCTTGATTTAATTTTTGTGTATGGTGAGAGATGGAGGGTCAGTTTTAATTCTTCTACTTAAAGCTATCCAGTTTATCCAGCACCATTTTTGAATAAGATATCCTTTCCCTATTGTATATTTTTGTCTACTGTGTTAAAAACCAGTTGGCTTTAGGTAAGTGGCTTAATTTCTGGTCTTTCTATTCTGTTCCACCAATCTATGTGACTATTGTACCAGTACCACATTGCTTTGAATACTGTAGCCTTGATGCATAATTTGAAGTCAGTTAATGTGATACCCCTAGCTCTTTTCTTTTTGCTTAAAATTGCTTTGGCTATTTGGGATATTTTTGTTTTACATAAACTTTAGAAGTGTGTGTGCGTGTGTGTGTGTGTGTGTGTGTGTGTGTGTGTGTGTGGCTATTTGGGCTCTTTTGATTTACATAAATTTTAGAATTTTTTTGTAACTATATGACACATTTTTTTGTAACTATATTTCTAAATATATGAAAATTTAGAATTTTTTTGTAACTGTAAAAAAATTTTTTGTAACTATATGACATTGACAATTTAATGAAAATTGCACTGAATCTGTATATTCCTTTGTATATTAGGGTCATTTTAACAATAATCATTCTTCCAGTCAATGAGGGAATGTTCTTCCCTTTTTTTGTGTGTCACTTATGATTTTTTTCATTAATGTTTATGATTCTCCTTGTGGAGATATTTCACCTCCTTGGTTAAGTGTATTTCAAGGTATTTTTCTTGGTGGATATTATGAGACAAATCGAGTTCTCAGTTTTATTCTCAGCTTGAATGTTATTAGTGTATAGAAATGCTACTGATTTTTGTATGTTGATTTTCTATTCTAATATGGCAGGAATTTATCAAATCTAGGAGTCTTGTGGAAGAGTTAGGGTTTTCTAGGTATAAGATCATGTCATCAGTGAACAAAGATATTTTGATATCCTCTTTTGCATTTTGGATGCCTTTCATTTCTTTTTCTTGCCTGATTGTTTTGGCTAGGACTCCCAATACGATATTGGTTAGGAGTGGTAAAAGTGAGCATCCTTGTCTTGTTCCAGTTCTTAGGGGGAATGTTTTCAACTTTTCCCCATTTGGTATTATGTTGGCTGCTTCATAGTCTCAGTCGTGTAATCACTTTATAGGATCTGTGAATTTTGTACATTCATGTGCTTTTATAATGGCAAGTATGCCAAATATTGTCCTTTCATTTACATGTCTAGAACTCCTTGGAGCATTTCTTATGGGGCTTTTCTAGTGGTGATCAATTTTGTTAGTTTACTTCTCTGGGAAGGACTTTATTTGTCCTTTATTCATGAAGCTAACTTTGGCAAGATATAAAATTCTTAGTAGACTTTTTTTAAGAAGACTATAAATAGGCCCCCCAGTCTCTTCTGTTAATAAGGTTGTTGCTGAGACTTCTGCTATTAGTCTGATGGGATTTCTTCTATAAGTGATTAGAGGCTTCCTTCGTCCTGTTTTTGGGTGTTTTTTCCCTGTACATTGAGGTTGGATAGTCTGCTGATTGCATGCCTTGGGTAATTTAATCTTGCTGTGTATCTTCCAGGAGTTCTCTGAGCTTTTTGTATCTGGATATCTAAATCTCTAGCAGGAACAGAGAAGTTTTTCTAAATTATTACCCTAAATAACTTTTTTATACTTTTTATTTTTTTCTTTTTCTCTCTATGTAATACCTATAACTTATAGGTTTGCACATTTACATAATCCCATCATTCATGATAACTTTGTTCATTTTTTTAAATTTGTTTTCTCTCTATATTTCTGTGACTGGCTGATATGGTTTGGCTGTGCCCCAAACCAAATCTCAAGTTCAATTGTGTCTCCCAAAATTCCTACATGTGGGAGGGACCCAGGAGGAGGTAATTGAATCATGGGGACTGGTTTTTCCCATGCTATCCTCATGATAGTGAATAAGTCTCATGAGACCTGATGGGTTTATTAGGGGTTTCCACTTTTGCTTCTTCCTCATTTTTGTCTTGCTGTTGCCATGTAAGCAGCGCCTTTCACCTCCTGCCATATTCTGAGGGTTTCCCAGCAATGTGGAACTGTAAGTCCAATTAAAACTCTTTTTCTTCCAAGTCTTGGGTATGTCTTTATCAGCAGTGTGAAAACAAAATAATACAGTAAATTGGTACCAGTAGAGTGGTGTATTGCTGAAAGGATACCCAAAAATGTGGAAGCGACTTTGGAACTGGGTAACAGGCAGATGTTGGAACAGTTTGAAGGGCTGAGAAGAAGAAAGGAAAATGTGGGAAAGTTTGGACCTTCCTAGAGACTCGTTTAACAGCTTTGATGAAAATGCTGATAGTGGTATGAACAATAAGGCTCAGGCTGAGGTGGTCTCACAAGGAGATGAGACTGCTGGCATTTTTGCCCCTGTCCTAGAGATTTGTGGAATTTTGAACTTGAGAGAGACAATTTAGGGTATCTGGCAGAAAAAATTTCTAAGCAGCAAAGCATTCAAGATGTGACTTGGGTGCTGTTAAAAGTATTCAGTTTTAAAACGGAAACATAGCATAACAGTTTGGAAAATGTGCAGCCTGACAATGTGATAGAAAAGAAAAAACATTTTCTGGGGAGAAATTCAAGCCGGTTGCAGAAATTTGCATAAGTAGTAAAGAGCCTAATGTTAATCTCCAAGACCATGGGAAAATGTCTCCAGGCCATGTAAGAGACCTTCACCATAGCCCCTCATATCACAGGCTTGGAGACCCAGGAGGAAAAAGTGGTTTCATAGGCCAGTCTCAGTGTCCTCATGCTGTGTGCAGCCTAGGGACTTGGTGTCCTGAGTACCAGCTGCTCCAGCCATGGCTGAAAAGGATCAACATACAAATCAGCATGTGGCTTTCAGAGGGTGGCAGTCCCAAGCCTTGGCAGCTTTCCTGTGGTGTTGAGTTTGCAGATGCATGGAAGTCAATAATTGAGGTTTGAGAACCTCCACCTACATTTGAGAAGATGCATGGAAATGCCTGGATGCCCGGGCAAAAGTTTACCGCAGGGGTGGGACCAGCATTGAGAACCTCTCCCAGGGCAGTGCAGAAGGCAAATGTGGGGTTGCAACCCTCACACAGAGTCCCTACTGGGATACTGCCTGCCTAGTGGAGCAGTGAAAAGAGGGACAGTGTCCTCTAGACCCCAGAATGGTAGATCCACCTACAGCTTGCATCATGTGCCTGGAAATACCTGAGACACTCAATGCCAACCCGTGAAAGCAGCTGGGAGGAGGACTGTACCCTGCAAAGTCACAGGGGCGGAGCTGCCCAAGACCATGAGAACTCACCTCTTGCATCAGCGTGACCTGAATGTGAAACAAAGAGTTAAAGGAATCATTTTGGAGCTTTAAAATTTGACTACCCCACTAGATTTCAGACTTTCATGGGCCCTGTAACCCCTTCGTTTCGTCCAATTTCTCCCATTTTGAACAGCTGTATTTACCCAATACCTGTACTCCCATAATAGCTAGGAAGTAACTAGCTTGCTTTTGATTTTACAGGCTTATAAGTAGAAGGGACTTGTCTTGTCTCAGTTGAGACTTTGGGCCATGGATTTTTGAATTAAAGCTAAAATGAGTTAAGACTTTGGGGGACTGTTGGGAAGGCATGATTGGTTTGGAAATGTGAGGGCATGAGATTTAGAGGGGCCAGGGGCAGAATGATATGGTTTGGCTGTTCCCCAAACCAAACCTTAACTTGAATTGTATCTCCTAGAATTCCCACATGCTGCGGTGGGACCCAGCAGGAGGTACACGAATCATGGGGGCAGATCTTTCCCGTGCTATTCTCACAATAGTGAATAAGTCTCACAAGATCTGATGGATTTTTGAGGGGTTTCTGCTTTTGCTTCTGCCTTATTTTTCTCTTGCTGCCACCTTATAAGAAGTGCCTTTAGCCTCCCGCCATGATTCTGAGGCCTCCCCAGCCATGTGGAACTGTAAGTCCAATTAAACCTCTTTTTTTCTTATATATTATTTTCCTGATATGTTAGAATTTTCATTTTTTTAATAACCCATTGCATTAGAGCTGATGTAATCCCTTGGTGGATCTCATAATACCATTTGTTACTACTTTCAGAAATTTTATGCTGTTTTTCTCTCATCTGGAGAAAATTTCACTTATTATTTTTGAATTTAGTTTTACTTGGACAGAACATTTTGCCCTCCCTTGAGGATATTACTGAAATGTATGTTCTGTATGGTTGTTTGGCTTCAGTTCTAGGTACTTTCAGGGGGCCAGTTCTTTGGCTATAGATAGCCTTTGTTTGGTGGCTTTCTAAAATGCTGAATATAGTAGCAATGTACTGAGCAGATGAGCAGGCTCACATCCTTCTGTGGGACTGGGATTGTGGAGGTCTCAGAAAGCTTATACTTTTCCCCAACATTGTGCACTTCTGTTAGCAGCTTTGTATTGGGTTGTGCAGTTCAAACTCCAGGCCACTAAGTTGTACTTTGGGTAAGAACTGGCTGTAGCAGAAGCAGTTGGAAGTGCACTTGACCTCTGTATACTGGGAGGTGCTGTATATTGTTTCAGATGATGGGCTGATCTGTGGAATGCTTGGTGCCTGTTCCCTGGTTCAGCCTAAATGCTGGAGGGAACAAAGCTGAGCAGAGTACACTCTTGAATATTTCAATGATGAGTGTCTTCATGGAGGTCATGGAAAGAGCTCCTCATTAATTGTGCTGAGGTGTTCTAAGTGGGGGAGGGAGCTGCACTAGCTTGACATCCTAGGCAGTCAGGAATACCATTCATTTCCTTATCACACCGCTGTCTTGGGGCTCGTGACTCCCAATTCATTTTATCTGCAAGCCACAATGTGACTGAGAGCCATAGATAACACTTGTCCCCTGGTTCTTTGTGGAAATGGTTTTGGCAAAGAATCTGTTACTTCAGTTTAAAGCAGGCAGGTTTATGACTTGCCTGTTCTCTGGTGCAGGAATGCTGCTGCTTTGCTTAGAGAGTTGTGGAGCTCTGTCTTTCAGTGAGTGTGGGTGAGTGCCGTCTCTGGTGGTGTTGGTCGGCTGGGTCAACCTGACCTTAGACTCTTGGAGGAGTGATCAGATTCCAGTAGTGGTGGACAGGGCTTGTCAATTCCATGTTCCCCATCTAGGGCCTCGATGACCACTTGGTTGGCATGCAGTAGTCCTGGAGGGACTAGACTGGGACCAGAACCAAAGACTTGTCATCAGTACCTCAGGGTTGAGGTGCTGGCTATGACAGGGAGGAGCAGGTTGGTCCCCAGGCCACCAATGGAATGCTCAGTTGGGCGCAGAACAACTGAACTGTGGGACTGCAATGAGGGAGTGTGGGTAATTCTCAGCAGGAGCAAAACAGACAGGCACCTGAGTGGTTCATGGCCTTCTTGTGCCTGCATCCCACAGCAGCAGCAGCTTGGCATGAAAAGGTGCCTGGTCTCTCTCCCTGTCCCTCCCTGGCCCAGTGGTGGCAGTGGCAGTGGCAGCATCCACAGCTCCAGGGCAGAAAGCAGGCCTCCAGGAACTGAGCTTTTAGAATAATGCCAGGCTGCAGCTGAAATGCTGAGGTTGTGGCAGAACAGTTGTACTGTGACCCTGACAATAGGGATGGTGTGGCCCCTCAGCAGGAGCAGTGCAGGCAAGCAATCATGGAGCCATGGGGCATTTTACCTATTTTTAATAAAACCATATTTAAAAAAAAGAATTGCCCATAGTACACAAATAATTTCAACAAAAAGTTAAAGCTAGATTTTCTGAACTTTTGTTCATAAAAATGTAGGGGTTCAATAAAAGTAAGATAATAATACAGATAAAATATATTAACGATTTTAACATTTGTATAGAAAGGTCATAATCAAATTTTGATGTAATTACCTTCCAAAATGTATTTCTAACTTCAAATTCCATTGTATCTTTTGGTCAAGTTTCACTTCACCCTTAGAATGAATTATGTTTTCCTTCCTCTTTTCTTATATCTATGTTTTTGTGCCGTCCCTTTCCCATCAATTCCCCCATTACAGTATATCTTAGCTATAAACAGTCAGTAACAGTATCTGAAGAAAATAGTTTAATCATCGGGGTCAAGAACAAATAGCAAAATATTAAGTATAAAACATTTAGTAAAGCTACAAAATCATTTTAGGTTTATTTATTAATCACTGTATAAAACACGAAACTATAACCCTACTTTTATTTTAAGGGAGAATTAAAGTCACATAGACAATCGGTATAACAAATACAACTGAAAATAATGATTGCAATTTATGCTTAATGCTCATGACATTCTAGAATAATTTCAGGTTTTTAAAAATATATTAACTCATATCATCTCTGCAATAACTAATTCAGTAAGCAGTAGGTCTATCCAAGTATATGGATGAGAACACAGAGACACAACAGGTTTAAAAAAATAACTAAATTTCATCCAAATGTATGTGGTCCCTGCAGTTTGGCTGTAGAGTCCTCTTCTGTTGGAATACTAACAAGTACATTAGTTAAATAAAGCCATTATATTTTATTGCTATTGCTAAGATAAATTAGCAGTATTAATCATGTTGAAGTTTCAGTCATGAGACAGAAAATAAAGACAACATATATGCAGTGAAATTGTGGAAAACAATGTAAATTATAAAATAAAATGAAAAAAGCTGAACACAAAATGGTGCTTTTAGAAGCCCATATTATGATGAATTGAAAAAGAAAAATATGAGAAAAGTAAAAGGTCAAAATTACAGAGCTTACTGTCTTAAGGGAATTCAATGCTACTGTATTTGGTTAGAATTATATGTAGGGATAAATTATAATTAGATATATTGGTAGAATGATTAAAGCAGCTTGCATCCTTTTCCAAATCTATATGGCATATGAAAAAAGTGAAGCAGTATTTGTTGAGCGACTGTAATCTGTCAGAACTATGAAATTTGCTAAGATAGCAATTCAATAAGAGAAAGAGAATATGTGTGAATACCCATACGCAAGTATATGACTGTCTATAAAGAAATAAAATATTAAGGGTGAAATCTTTCTTTTCCTGTCCTGATCATTTATTAACCGATCTTATACTTTACAGATGTCCTCATTTTTAGTCAAAAAATAATTTCCAAATACATTATTATAACTCTAGTAGTAATTTTAATTAGTGTCTTCAAATAAATGCATATTTTACTTTAATGTATATTGACATCTCACAATTATTACATTTATTAATAATTTCTATGAATCCAACAGCATTTCAAAGAATAATGAGCAATAAATGGGTACATTTGAGATATTTTCTAAGAGATCTTAAAGAATTTCCATAACTCTCTGAGGTAAAAGAGTAAGTAGTAGAGGATTAAAATGTAGAACTGTTCAATGAATTACATTTTGGGTATTCTTATCTCCCGAAAACAATGTATAAAATGGCTTTGGAATTTGAACCAAAATGAACCTCCATACCTCTCCTTTCATCTCATCCTTATTCCTGCTGCCCATATACTATATCTGTTGATGCGTAACAAATTACCCCAAATTTATCAGTTTGAAGAAAATGCCTTTTATCTCATGGTTTCTGTAGGTCAGAAGTCCCAGTCACACTGAAATAAGTTCTTTACATTAGAGTTTTACTTTGAAATTCTGAATCAGGGTTTTAAATCCTGAAATCAAAGTGTCATTGGGCCTACCTTTCTTTCTGGAGCTAAGAGCCTATCTTCCAGTTTATGTGGCTGGAGGTAGAATTCAGCTTTTGGCTGCTGCAGAACTGAGGCCCTGTTCTCTGGTTGGCTGTCATACAGGGGCTACTCCAGCCCTTGTGGCTTCACCACATACAACTCCTTCTCACGACACCCCTTCCACAGTCCCTTTCACACTACTAAAGTCTGACTTCTTTTACAAACTTTCCTTTAAAAAGGCATATCTGATTAGGTCAGATCTGCTAAAACCATCTTCCTTTTGATTAATTCAAATTGGGCTGATGTGCAGTCCAATCAAATAAATGATAGTCTATCATGTCCACTACACCAGGAGGTGGAAACCTGGGGAGCAACTTTAGATTTTTGCCTAATACACAGTTCAAGCATCTTTGCTATTTTTTTTAATATATTTTAGAAATTAAATTAATATTTATTTGTCTCTTTGAAAGAGTGGATTCTTATGGAATAATTTTTTTAAATTTATTTATTATTATTATTATACTTTAAGTTCTAGGGTACATGTGCATAACGTGCAGGTTTGTTACATATGTATACTTGTGCCATGTTGCTGTGCTGCACCCATCAACTCGTCAGCACCCATCAACTCATCATTTACATCAGGTATAACTCCCAATGCAATCCCTCCTCCCTCCCCCCTCCCCATGATAGGTTCCAGTGTGTGATGTTCCCCTTCCTGAGTCCAAGTGATCTCATTGTTCAGTTCCCACCTATGAGTGAGAACATGCAGTGTTTGGTTTTCTGTTCTTGTGATAGTTTGCTAAGAATGATGGTTTCCAGCTGCATCCATGTCCCTACAAAGGACACAAACTCATCCTTTTTTATGGCTGCATAGTATTCCATGGTGTATATGTGCCACATTTTCTTAATCCAGTCTGTCACTGATGGACATTTGGGTTGATTCCAAGTCTTTGCTATTGTGAATAGTGCCGCAATAAACATACGTGTGCATGTGTCTTTGCTTAAAGCGCAGTATTGGGGTGGGAGTTACCCGATTTTCCAGGTGTTGTGTGTCTCAGTTCCCCTGGCTAGGAAAAGGGATTCCCTTTCCCCTTGCGCTTCCCAGGTGAGGCGATGCCTCGCCCTGCTTCAGCTCTCGCTGGTCGGGCTGCAGCAGCTGACCAGCACCGATTGTCCGGCACTCCCTAGTGAGATGAACCCAGTACCTCAGTTGAAAATGCAGAAATCACCAGTCTTCTGTGTCGCTCGCGCTGGGAGTTGGAGACTGGAGCTGTTCCTATTCAGCCATCTTGCTCCGCCCCCCTCGCATCTTTGCTATTTTTTGTTTTGACCTTCATGACTTACCCATTTGTGCCATTATATCCTATAGATTTTAGGTAATGTTAACTTTGGCAAGAATTACAGATGATAAAAAGAATGAAATAATAGTATCTTTAATATAATATGCTTTACCAGCAAATAAATTGAACACATTAAAACATAGTTTTATATGTTTTACATATAAACATAACAATGTTTATAAATTTTAGTTTATATTATTTCTTTCTTAAACGGATATTAAAATCTTAAATTAAGCTGAATAGAATTCTTTTGTAAGTCCATAAATAGTAAAAAACAATCGTTCTCTTTTTATGGATCTTCATTTTTCTTATAAAGCCAGATGAACAAAATGTTTTAAAAGGTTATGACAGAAATGAGGTTGGATTTCCTAAGTAAATGCTGCTCCGTGTTCCTAGAGTTTTATACGTCAAAGCAGATGGCATTTGGCATGCAATTGCCTGAAACTTACATGTGTTCACCAGAGGTTCTACTAGAAATATTTCTGTGAGTGCAGAGGGAGAGTCACTTGTTCACGACAGTATTCCACCATAAGATCATGTTAGTCAGCAAATCGTACATGAAAGGGTACTAATGAGGTTAATAAGCAGAATGTCTGTGAGATCCCCCTGAGGAATATATCTATAAGAATATGAATAAGAATAAGAAAGGCACAGTGTACCTAGACTTTCAAAAGACTGCCAAAGGAGAGTTAGTTACTATATCCTGAATTATACACAATTACTTTAACACATTTCTACTTTTACTTTTTTTCCTCTGAAACCATATGCCTTTTGCTTGTACTTTCTAGAATTGTCATTTACCTTCTAGCATTTTGCAAAATCTGTGTTGATATTTTATAAAAATCCTCATACCTTTTTCTTTTTGCTTATGTGTAGGTCAGTCAATACATTTCTGTTCTTAAAATACAAAATATGCTTATGAGATAAACAGTTCCAACTGCCATCCTCTTTGGAGATTATTTTGATTCTAATTTTTGGTACTAGCACAAAAATGTTATAACACAAACTGGAGAGCAATAATAATTGTATTATGTTTACAATGCTTAATCTATGTAGAATACCCCGAAGTATCATTAAAATAATCTCATACAATCCTCTAGGTCTCCTTCAAATACAGAGGTTCAAACAATAGAAATTATAACACAAGTCATAATTTAAATGATTCATGATATTTAGACACATTTTTTATCTCCAAAACAAACTGCACCTGTATTACAAAACACATTCATCAGACCAAATGAATACTACCAGTGATGTTGAAAATATAAGTGAAATTTTAAAAAAATCTTAATACTTGAAATTTTTTTTTTTTTTTTTTTTTTTTGAGACGGAGTCTCGCTCTGTCGCCCAGGCTGGAGCGCAGTGGCCGGATCTCGGCTCACTGCAAGCTCTGCCTCCCGGGTTCCCGCCATTCTCCTGCCTCAGCCTCCCCTGTAGCTGGGACTACAGGCGCCCACCACCACACCCGGCTTTTTTGTTGTTGTTGTTGTTGTTGTATTTTTAGTAGAGACGGGGTTTCACCGTGTTAGCCAGGATGGTCTCGATCTCCTGACCTCGTGATCCGCCCGTCTCGGCCTCCCAAAGTGCTGGGATTGCAAGCATGAGCCATCGCGCCTGGCTCATACCACCCTTTTACAAAGTTGTCTATAATGTCATATGACATAAATACATACTTTGCAAAATTTTTAGCAGCAGAGACCAGATATCTGTTAGTTAAGTTCATATAATTTACTGTTATTTTCTGAAAGGATGTTTTTCTCCTCTTCTTAACACATAATATCTATTTGATTTTATAAGGTTTCTACATGGCAGGCCAAAAGAGATTGTTAAACAAGCACTTTATCATGCTCTGAACACACAGCATCTGACTTAGACTTCTATTCATTGAATATATCTTGAATGTAAATTCCTTTGAAATGTAGAAAAGTTCTATTTTTTTCCTGAATGAACAACTTTCCCTTTGCTGCTTTGAGCTAACTAGGATTCTGTTATCACATACTTTTGCAGATGGATTATAAAATCACAATTTAAATTCCTTAACAAAACCCTGGAGATTGGACAATCTAAAGTTAAAGACATAATTATTGATTCATTCAAAGTCCATTTTATTGGAAATATAAGTAAATATTAGAAAAATAAGTTTATTGTAAATAGAAATACTTTGAAAATGCTCCTGTCATTAATAGCAGGTGCCATTTATCTAGTGTTTTATCTACTCTGCCAGTCTCCAGCCCAAGTAACCCATGCTCATATATTCTTCATGTTTTGTTTTAATTTAATTTAATTTAATGTAACTTAATTTAGGAGAGCTAAGTAATTAAACATGAGGCCAAAGTACATAAGAAAGTGGCAGTCTTTTATTGCAAATATGCATACACTCTCGGACGAGGTTCTCTGGTCCTCAGGTGTGGGGGGGCCAGGGAAGTCGTGCGGGCACTCTCGGGTGATGTTCTCCGGTCCACGAATGTCGGGGGCCGAAGAAGTCACGCCGGCTCCTGCCGGCAGCAGACTTTTATGCCTGGGAGCTGGAAGGGGAGGAGTTTGGCGCGTTTGTGTAGGAGTGGCTTCTTGAATTTCGGTGTCCTCAGCTTGACGTCATTCTGCGCATGCTCAATTGATTTGGTTCTTTTCCCGGGCGTGGGAAAATCTGTGAAGAAGAACCCGGAAACAACAGGGACTGCTCCATCTTGTTCACCTTCCTCCATCTTGTCCCTTTTCCTTCACCCAAACAGTCCAACCTCTTATTGATTATAAGAATTTAGGGCACCGTGGTCTGTCTGGCTGCTTCCTGCTGTTAAGGGGCGTAGTTAGGGTCTGAGGTTGGCAGTTGGGTGTAGGGATGCAGGAGCATTTGGTTGAAGGTGACTCAGGTGATCTCTTGGACCTTGGCTCAGAGAAATTTTATTAGAATGGGAGCAAGACATAACATAAGGCAGAGGATTAGTATGGGAATTAGGAATGGAAGCATCTGCTGTACTACAGGCAGTAGCCATACCAGTGGTCCGGGGGTTAAGGGGGCGTTAAATTGTTGAAGCTAGGGAAACCCCGATAATTAAGGGAAGAAAAACAGCACACTTTTGGATGTTCTTGCTGGAGCTGAGCTGGGAAGCTAGTTCAGACAATTCTCCTTCACTATAGAGGGTTAAGCTAGGCACTAAAGATACCGGAACGCAAAGGGACTGGGTGATGGAGGTATGGTTAAGAGTTTTAGATAGAGTTTGGTTACACCAAAAGTAGCCTCCAACAGGGGCCGTCTGGGTCCTGCTGGGAGCTTATGTGCAATTACACCATGAAGAGTTTGGCGTAGAGTAGCAAAAAGGAATCTCTGTCTCACTCTGTCTCTCTTCATCTCTGTCTCTGTTCATCTCTGTATCTCTTCATCTATCTCTCTGTCTCTCTTCATCTCTGTCTCTCCTCATCTCTGTCTCTATCTCTGTCTCTCTCCATCTCTGTCTCACTCTGTCTCTCTTCATCTCTGTCTCTCCCCATCTCTGTCTTTGTCTCTCTCCACCTCTCTCTCTCTCTGTCTCTCTCCATCTCTGTCTTTCCCCATCTCTGTCTTTCTCCATCTCTATCTCTTCATCTCTGTCTCTGTCCGTCTCTGCCTCTCTCTGTCTCTGTCTTTATCTCTTTGTCTCCATCTCCATCTCCGTCTCTCCACCTCTCACTCGTTAAAGCTGCTCCCCTCACCAACTCCCCTACCTCCTGGCTTCTCCCTATCTCTGACTCAACAGGGACTGAGTGCCGCAGAGGCCCTTGGGGAGGTCTGGGCTCCCGGGTTTCGGCACCAACTGTTTTGTTTCAATTTAATTTAATTTAATGTAACTTAATTTAGGAGAGCTAAGTAATTAAACATGAGGCCAAAGTACATAAGAAAGTGGCAGTCTTTTATTGCAAATATGCATACACTCTCGGACGAGGTTCTCTGGTCCTCAGGTGTGGAGGGCCAGGGAAGTCGTGCCGGCGCTCTCGGGTGATGTTCTCCGGTCCACGAATGTGGGGGGCCGAAGAAGTCACGCCGGCTCCTGCCGGCAGTGGACTTTTATGCCTGGGAGCTGGAAGGGGAGGAGTTTGGGGCGTTTGTGTAGGAGTGGCTTCTTGAATTTCGGTGTCCTCGGCTTGATGTCATTCTGCGCATGCTCAGTTGATTTGGTTCTTTTCCCAGGCATGGGAAAATCTGTGAAGAAGAACCCGGAAACAACAGGGACTGCTCCATCTTGTTCACCTTCCTCCATCTTGTCCCTTTTCCTTCACCCAAACATTTCACAACAAGTCTACCAAATAAATACTATGATAAGCTCATTTTACAGCTGGGGGCATTGAAACACAGAGATGAAGTAATTCAGATAGTTAATAGCTTTGCTGGGTTTTCACTGACATTGGCTCCACAGGCCCCCTGTTGAGTTTGTCTAACTAACTCTTAGATTATATCATAAGAATCATCATCATCATTGTTATTATTTTGCCCTAAGATAGCCAAAGAAAAAGACCTAAACTTTGCAAGAGGGATACATGTTGATTCCAGGCAAACAGATTGAAGGTCAAGGGAAGGTTTGTAGATCCTTGGCTTTGCCTGTAGCTATAAGCCAGAGCAGAATCCAGTTTCAGCAATGTTATATATATGGAGTTACATATTTTAAAAGTCCAGCAGTGAAATTCCTTTTGGAATAGCTGATTGCATTAGCAGTTTCTTGAGGAACACATAGGCATTTAAACTTATTAGAATGGTTACCAGACACTTTATAAATTTGCTCCAGCTGTATCTCATAGCGTTCCTCATGAACTGATCTTCAAGACCACTAACTACTCGATAACTTTCTAATGTGGAAACATACTCTTTTTCTCCTTCTTATGCTTATATGAGACAGTGACTGTACTTGGAAAGGCTCTTCCACCATTTCTATATTGGAAAACTCTTCTATGACCTTATAAGGTCATAGAGGTGTCCTGTCTCTAACTTCGTGGTGGTATTTATCTTATTGTATTATGATTAACTTAAATGATATCCAATGTGTCATTTCTCTAGTCTGGATGCCGGAGGTAAAGACGAAAAGAAGTAGCTCCTTTTCCTTAAAGGAGCTTAAAATCTCATAGGGTGAATGAGGAAGTAAGTAGAGCATTGCAGGTTAAACAAGTTCTCCAGTTAACTTGATATTTATACGATGCATGTGAAAATTGATCCATTAAGCTTTCAAAGATTGATTAGTAATGCAGTGACATCATCCAACTACTTTTACTCTGCTATTTGATTGTTCTAATTTGATTTTTTTTCCTGATACACATCAATCAATTTCCTAATTAAAACTGGTTGTTTATTTAGTCTTTACTATAGGAATCAAATGTACTGAATTAATAACTTCAATTAGGCTAACTTACCCAGCAGGCATGGTCAAGTACAGAGGTAAAATCAAGTCCTTTAAGTTGGGTATTTTCAAAAATAATATTTGCTCCTCAGATGCCATTTCTTTGTGCTACTCCTCAATTTGTTTATAACCTGGATAGAGAAGAAAATTAATATTTATTGGAGCTTCTCAAAGACCTCAATACTTAAATAAGAGAGATAAAAATGAAGTGATTGAAGTGATTGTATTTGTTGGTGTTCATGAAAATAAATTTGTGGAAGAAAAAAATTGCGAGTTGATAGTATTTTGGTGAGGTTGAGTATATGACCCCAAAACTCTAATTTTTGTGGGTAAGCGGGGCATTTTCACCTGGGTACAATGTAGACACCAGGTTATTTGGATTTTGAGGCCTAGGAAATGGGACTTTAAATCCCAGGGCACCTAGTATTTTGACCTTGGCTTTTTCCACAGTTGAGTGGCTACAGAGTAGAGTTTTGTTTTGTTTTGTTTTGTTTTGTTTTGTTTTGTTTTGTTTTGTTTGAGACGGAGTCTGACTCTGTCACCCAGGCTGGAGTGCCGTGGAGCGATCTCCACTCATTGCAAGCTCCGCCTCCCGGGTTCACGCCATCTCCTGCCTCAGCCTCCGGAGTAGCTGGGACTACAGGTGCCCGCCACCAGGCCCGGCTAATTTTTTGTATTTTTTGGTAGAGACAGGGTTTCACCATGTTAGCCAGGATGGTCTCCATCTCCTGACCTCGTGATCTGCCCGCCTTGGCCTCCCAAAGTGCTGGGATTACAGGCGTGAGCCACCGCGCCCGGCCCAGAGTAGAGGTTGTTCAGACAAGCGACATCAGTATCACCTGGAAATTCTCAATTTTAGCTGTGCATTAGGGTTATCTGAAGGTATATCAGACTGTCCACATAAGAACTTTTGAGGGTAGGGAAAAGGCATCAGAAAGTTTCTAAAATTTGTCAGGTCATTCCAATGTGCAGACAAGGTTTCCAGCCAATGCTGTAGAGGAGTAGATTGGGCTTTAAGCAAAGATGAAGATCTTAGGCAACTTACAGGTGTTGCCAGGCTTAGAAAAGGTAAAGATGCTTCTTTTTGTGGAGATCAGAAGCAAGAAGCAAAAATGAAGGCCAAAAGAGTGTGTCAGTTACGGGTTGTAGAGTCTTTAGTAATCAGGGACTACTGGGGCATATATTTAATACAGAGGGCATGGCGGGAAGCACTTCAGCTATCTCAGCCTTCACAGTGCAGGGTACTGTAGTTCAATATACAAGAACAGTGTTTCTTTTTCTTTTCTTTTCTTTTTTTTTTTTTTTTTTTTTTTTTTTTTTTTTTTTTTTTTTTGAGATAGTCTCGCTCAGTCATCCAGGCTGGAGTGCAGGCAATCTTGGCTCACTGCAACCTCTGCCTGCCGAGATCAAGCAATTCTCCTGCCTCAGCCTCCCAGTGTGCTGGGACGACAGGTGCACGCTACCATGCCCGGTTAATTTTTGTATTTTTGGTAGAGACAAGGTTTCACCATGTTGGCCATGCTGGTCTTAAACTCCTGACCTAGTGATCCACCCGCCTCAGCGTCCCAAAGTGCTGGAGTTACAGGTGTGAGCCACCATGCCTGGCCAGTGTTTCTTAAATAATAGATGAGCTTAGGCAATAATTCAATTATAAATTAAAGAGGTCTTCTATCTCTGGACTTTTAACTGCTCAATTTTGAACTGCAAGGCGCTTAATTCAGCATTTATTACTCTCTATCTATGTAGCATTGCCAGATTTAGCAAACAAGAATAGAATATGTCATTTACATTAAAATTTTAGGTAAAATTAAATATTATTTTAGTATAAGGATGTCCCAAATACTACATGGGACATCCTTATACTAAAACAAGTGATCAGTATTTATCTGATTTCAAATTTTATTGGGCCTCCTATATTTTGTCTAGCAACCTTATATTAGTGTGATTCAAGCCTTAAATTTTTAGTCCTGTGTTGGCAGAATTAGATCAGCTGTTCTGAATTCTCTTCTGCGTTAAGAACCAAGTGATAAATTAAAGGACATTTTTGAGTATCTATAGTTTCAAAAATCTGGAGTTGAAAATACAGAATTTCTGAGTAAATTCAAGGCAGGTAGGTTTGTAGATGCTGCTTGTTCCCTAAGTAAATATATCTAAGAATTTTGCAAATTCAAAAACAGAAAAGAAAGGTATTTTGCCTAGCACATGACTTAAGTATAATTCCTCACTGCTGAGGCATCATCAGAGATTTTATTTTTTTATTTTTTTTTTAATTTATTTATTATTATTATACTTTAAGTTGTAGGGTACATGTGCATAACGTGCAGGTTTGTTACATATGTATACTTGTGCCATGTTGGTGTGCTGCACCCATCAACTCGTCATTTGCATCAGGTATAACTCCCAATGCAATCCCTCCCCCCTCCCCCCCACCATGATAGGCCCCGGTGTGTGATGTTCCCCTTCCTGAGTCCAAGTGATCTCATTGTTCAGTTCCCACCTATGAGTGAGAACATGCGGTGTTTGGTTTTCTGTTCTTGTGATAGTTTGCTAAGAATGATGGTTTCCAGCTGCATCCATGTCCCTACAAAGGACACAAACTCATCCTTTTTGATGGCTGCATAGTATTCCATGGTGTATATGTCCCACATTTTCTTAATCCAATCTGTCACTGATGGACATTTGGGTTGATTCCAAGTCTTTGCTATTGTGAATAGTGCTGCAATAAACATACGTGTGCATGTGTCTTTATAGCAGCATAATTTATAATCCTTTGGGTATATACCCAGTAATGGGATGGCTGGGTCATATGGTACATCTAGTTCTAGATCCTTGAGGAATCACCATACTGTTTTCCATAATGGTTGAACTAGTTTACAATCCCACCTTTTCCAGCTGACGTTTACATGGGATGGATAAATTATGTTTTTTTTTTTTTTTAATAATAACACTCATACAAGTATAACGTAAATAAACATCAAGGATTTAAGTTAACTCAATGAGGGAACAAGTAAGATACTAAAACTGATTCAAAGGGGTTGCAAAGAACACACTTTTACATATATAAGGAGGATGAGATGAATTTGGTAATAGATGCAAAACCAGTTAATAACAAATGGGCATTTAAATGTAATATTTAGATTCATATTTTCTAAAGGGCATAATTCAGTTTTATTTCCTTCAATAAGATTTACTTGCATTTGTATTTGTATGACTATACGTTTTCCACAACTTCTATACCTAAAGGTTATAAATAATCAGTAGACAATCATAAGCATGCCAACCTGTAAAATGGTATAATCCTCAGAGTGTGCACTTCAGAGGGTATCACTGAAAAGACATCCAGTAATATCTTTAGTCAAGTTTTAAGTCTTTGAAATTTTTTTCCTAACAATGAAATAATAAAGCAAAAATATTCCTCAGGCCAGGACTTCCTATAGAAGGAATGAAGGGAAAGGGCCCTGGAACTTTGCAAATACCTTCTCATACAGGTGAGGATGTTTGGTTACTAGGTAGAGTCCATAGTCAATCCACATTTCTCTAATTTTGTGCTGAAATGATTGAACCTCTTAGTGTTACCATAATTGTTGCTAATTTTTCTGTGCTTCTGGCTTCTCTGCTTTCTTCTTGCACTAAGGATTTTTGCTTTTATTTATTTTATTTACTTTTATCTACATGAGTTATAATATTTTCACGCTACTTTCTGAAGTTTACAATAGATGTAGGTGCCTTTATTTTTTAGACCAGATATCAACCTCACCCCATCTTGATCTATCATATTGTAGGACAGTGGAAATGATCTAGAAGATATTAGGAAATTATAGCCAGTTCAGAGGTTTTAAGTCACATCTATACTCTATGTTTTTTCATCACTTACTACTTCATTTGTCCACTTTCCAGCTCCTGCATCTAAATTCTATTTAAGTGCAGGAAAATGTATGTGTTAGTATGGCTTTGTGGAAAGATATTTGAGCTTGATCAGTATCTCCACGGAGATGTACTTTATTTTCCCATTGGACATAGTCATACACTCACATTGGCATTTATGAGGCCTCTATTTTTCCCAAATGGTTCCCAACCCAACGATCCATGCCTTATTTATTAATAGTATCACTTTGCCAATGCTTCAAGCCCTCTCTTTGTTATCCTGGTTTTAGTGTCATATTCATGTCAGACTTAGCCATATAAGTTAATTTCAGTGTCTCCATTACCCTTTTGGGAATGCTAAATATAAAACAGTTTTCTGGGTGGCTTTGGACTGACTCAGTTCTTTTCTCTTTTTTTATTCGCAGTTCTCAGAAACAGTTATAGAATGTGCTGAGAATGCAACATCTTGAGATAATAAAGAAACTGACCTGAACAACCCAGGCTCTCTTTCTGTCCCTCTTAGAAGAGGATGCTCTAAAATGCTTTATTGTAGTTATTAATGTATCCCTCACAGCTGTAGTGCAAGTGGGGCATGCACCAATGAGATTCCATCTGCCCCAAGCAGCTTTCTTGAGTCTTGGGGAAATGTTGCCGAATTTTTTAGGAGGAGTTTGATTAATATAATAAAGAAAAATGTGAAGAAACTGAGAGAATATTCAAAGTCACATTATCATGACACTCATATCTCACCACAATCTTTCTGGCTTCCATATTTAAACTCTGTGCTAGACAGTCACCGTTGTTTGCTCTTTGTGTTCATTTTCTGTTGTGATGAGAGATTACCACAGAATGGGTAATTTATAAAGAATATATGTTTATTTGTTTTATGGTTCTGGAGACTCCAAGAGCATGGCGCTGCATCTGCTGAAGGTCATGCCATGGCAAAAGACATCACATGGTGAAAGTGCACGTGAAATAGAGAGTAAAATGGGGTCAAAGGTATCCTTTTATCAGGAGCCGACTAGAGAACTAATCCATGTCTAGGATAACAGCATTAATCATAACAACATTAGCCATCTGTTAATGGTTCCACTTCTTAGTACACTGTTAAAATGGCAATTAAATTTCTAACACATGAGCTTTTGGAGGAACACATTTAAACCATAGCACTACTTAGTAGTCCTACTCAAAGTCTTTCTTGCTAACAAAAATCCAGTTTATTTCCCACCATATAGGTGAAATTGTCCTTCAGGAAAGGTTGAACTCCTACCTGGTCCCAGGGAGTGAATTTTGACACCGCACCTGGTAATCTCATTTTGAACCGCACCTGGCAATCTCATTCTCACTGTTGGTAACTGATTTAGGCACAGCCATGTGATAAAATGCTGGCCAAATAAAAGTGATAAATTATGCAAGTGGATTATGAACTGTTTATCCTCAAATTAAAAAACACACATGTACACAGAAGCTTAGAAATACACACCCCTGGAATCCACCCTCTAGACTTGTTGGAGGAGGACAAGATTCTTGGAACTACCATGTCAGTTTTGCAACCATGATGGTAAAAGCCAATGCAATTTCACATAAGCTGAGTAGGTCTCTGATATCAATGAGCCACTAAAACCACCAACACTGGAAATACTATACCCTGGAAAATGTTTAAAAACAAACATGGTTTTCATTATTTAAGCCCACCTTAGTTTGTTATTCTGTAACTACAATCAAGAGCATCCTGATATACCATAAAAACGTTAATGGCAATTTGAATCTCTTCTTTCTAAGACTCCTGATTCTCTCCTATAATCTGAAACACATCTTAATATATCCAGTAAACTTATTTACTTCTGTGACATTATTATTACTATTCAATATTTAGCAACATTTATTGAACACATTAAATGCATGTTACACTGTTCAATACTGTGGCAAATATAATTGCAAGGTTCTGAAGCATTCCAAAAAAGGAGGTATATTCGTTGTCTAGGGCTGCTGTAACATATTTCTACAAACTGGCTGGCTTACAATAACATACATTTGTTTCTTACAGTTCTGGAGGCTAGATATCTGCAGTTAAGGTATTGACAGAGCTGTATACCTATAAATCCTCTGAAGACTCTAGGAAAGGACACTTTAGTTTCCTTCCTTCCTTCCTTCCTTCCTTCCTTCCTTCCTTCCTTCCTTCCTTCCTTCCTTCCTTCCTTCCTTCCTTCTTTCTCTCTTTCTTTCTCTTTCTTTCTTTCCTTTCTTCTCCTTCCTTCCCCCCTTTCTCTTTTTCTTTCTTTCTTTCTTTCTTTCTTTCTTTCTTTCTTTCTTTCTGTCTGTCTGTCTGTCTTTCTTTCTCTCTCTTTCTTTCTTTCTTTCTTTCTTTCTTTCTTTCTTTCTTTCTTTCTTTCTTTCTTTCTTTCTTTCTTTCTTTCTTTCTTTCTTTCTTTCTTCCTTCCTTCCTTCCTTCCTTCCTTCCTTCCTTCCTTCCTTCCTTTCTCTCTCTCTCTTTTTTTTTTCTCTTTCTTTCTTACTTTCCTTTCTTCTCCTTCCTTCCCCTTCTTCTTCATTCTCCTTCCTTCCTTCCTTCCTTCCTTCCTTCCTTCCTTCCTTCTTTCCTTTCCTTTCCTTTCCTCCCTTTCTCTCTGAGACAAGGTCTCACTCTATTGCCTAGACTGGAGTGTACTGATGCAATCATAGCAAACTACAACCTTGAATTACTGGGATCAAACCATCCTCCTGCCTCAGCCTCCTAAGTAGCTAGGACTACAGGTGCACGCTACCAAATTTGCCTTTTTTTTTTTTTTTTTTTTTTTTTTTTCTGTAGAGACAAAGTTGGCTTTGTTGCACAGGCTACTGTCAAACTCCTGGCCTCAAATGATCCTCCCACCTAGGTCTCCCAAAATGTTGGGATTACAGGCATAAGCCACTATGCTCAGTCCTTTTTTTGCATCTTCCTAGCTTGCAATCCTTGTTCTTTGTTGGCTTATAGCTGTACCACTCCAGTTTCTGCTTCTGTATTCACTTGGCCCTCTTCTCTCTGTGTATGTTCATGTCTCTAAATTTTCCTCTCCTTGTAACAATACCAGTGATTGAATTTGTCTACACCCTAATCCAGCTTGCCCTTATGTTAACTTGATTATATTTGCAAGTGCTTTATTTCCAAATAAAGTTACATTCACAGGTCTAGGAAAGCACAAAGTTTCTGGGAACCCTATTCAACACAGTATAAGGAGTAATGTAATTTAATAATATTTGAATCTTAAAATGATTGCTCTGGCTGCAAAGGGTAACTAACACCTGTCTGGTTCTCTAATATTCTGCTTTTCTAATTTGATATAGGTCTGTGATATTGACATTTAACAAATAGTAAATGAATTTTATGAGAAATGAAGAGATCCATTCCAATACTCCTGAAGCATTTACACTAGTGAACAAATCTGCCTTTTCTATTTTAGGCTGCTTTGTGACTATTGCATCCTTACTTTTAGTTTTTCCCTACTTTCTGGTTAGGTAAAGTTGTTCATGAATTTTATAGATGAACTGTTACTTATTATATGCAATTCACACATTAAGTATACTAGCTTTCATTCATTATATCAAAAGTTACTTATTTTCCAAGTACAATTGTAGGTTCTGGGTATACACAAGTGAATGACAATAACAACAAAAATAAGAAAATAAAGTTTTCGGCCGGGCACGGGGGCTCACGCCTGTAATCCCAGCACTTTGGGAGGCTGAAGCGGTGGATCACCTGAGGTCAGGAGTTCAAGACCAGTCTGGTCAACATGGTGAAACCCTGTCTCTACAAAAAGTACGAAGATCAGCTGGGTGTGGTGGTGGGTACCTGTAATCGCAGCTACTAGGAGGCTGAGGCAAGAGACTCCCTTGAGGCGGAGGTTGCAGTGAGCAGAGCAGAGATCGGGTCACTGCACTCCAGCCTGGAAGACAGAGCGAGACTTTGTCTCCACAAAAAAAAAAAAAAAAAAAGAAAGAAAGAAAGAAAATAAAGTGTTTGCCCATGTGTAGCTCCTATTTTAATTAAAATTGGAAAATTTAGACATTAAGAGAATATATAAAAATATAGATAAATAAAACAATAGTAGGTAATACCAGTGTTGATAAAAAAAAAAAAAATACAGACCAAATGACACAGAATCATAGGGTGTTTCATTTTAAATCAGGTGATCATGGAAGGCCTCTCTGAGGAAGTAAAATGTGGCAGACATGAATAAGGTGAGAGTTAAAAGTCATTAATGACTCCACATTTCCTGCAGGATAAAATCAAAATTTATATAATGGGAAAGGCCTTTTAAGGTCTGTTGATAGATTAATTCCCATCTTCATCTCTTCCACTGGTTAACATAGTTAAGGGAAACATAAAAAGCATTTTTACAGGATGAATATATTTTCTACTTGCAGTCCCAGAAATGACTTATGTTTACAGAGTTAAAGCATTCTAAAACATAGGCATGCACGCATTATATTGTTTGTTCAATTTTGTTTTTATGTTTTCCTATGGTCACAACTGCTCAAATATTTCAAATAGTCTATCCAGGAGCAACTTCTAAGCCTTATATTTAAAATCTACCTATCTATTATCCAAATTTATAATCCTATTTGGTCCTTTTACATATATAATTCATAAATACATGTGCTTAATTATCCCCAGTAATCAAATTCATGTCAACTATTAAATTAGAATTAACATTTTAAAATTCAATGCCTTTTAATTTCTTTTTCACGTCTCATGACACAGTTATAAACCATGGTTAGTATTTTAACTTTTACCAATTTCGGAACCGAGTTCTAATCCTTTATCCTTCAATAATAAATAATGATGTAGATTACAATTATCCAAAAAAACTCTCATATAGAGGAGCTATGGAAAACCTTTCAGTATATTCCAAAAAGAAACTAAATCTCTGTAATAGCAATTAGGTGAAATAATTGAATGTTCCCTCCTAGACAAGGATCTTCAAAATCAATTACACTAAAAAAAAATGATTCTGGATAATGAAGTTAACGCTCTTCACCTCTTAAACACACATGTTCTTAATTATTTGGGATTTAGCAAGGATACAATGATTGTACTTAGGTCAAACGTGTACTCTACTGACAAAGCAAGTATAAGGCAGGAAATACCAAACATCTTCAATAGCAACATTTTAAATTATACAGTGTATGACAGTAATGGAGCAAATAAGGAGGATAACTTTTAACTACCAGGTGAGTATTCATCCAAGATGGAAAAACAAAAAATAAGGAACCCCAAACACAGGCCAAAGAGAATGTAGTTAATATGAGTCCTACATGATACTTACAGTCACAGGTACAAGTGTGTATTAAAAGATTGAATGATAGTACTTGCGTAATGATTGATAAATAGTATAATAGTAATGAAGTAAATGGTAAAATTATTTAATAACATGGGTCCTAACAAAAGTGATTTATCTAGAAACCAGAACAGGTTCTGTAATTATAGTTTGAAAATTATGGCACAGATTTTAAAGTGTATGTGTGTTGGGAATGGGGAGTTATGGTTGTAGATATTTCGATTGTTTCTGATGTGAAGAATTGCCTCTAGGATTAAAAATTATTGGATGGGAGAGGAAGGCTGTCTCTGGAAACCAAGAAAGACTTACTGCATATCCCAGTCTCCCCTCCACTCACACGTACACACACAAACGCACACAGAAAGAAATGCCTAGCCTTGTATGGATTCAGCCCTCCTTAGGAGGTTAGTGGAAGCCCAGGACATCACAAAGTAGTGTGGAGTGTGTACCTATTCAGTTTTCAGATAAGTCTGGAATTTTTGTTTATTTGAAAATTATTCCCACATAGTAGTTGCCATGGGCAAACAGGGTGATGGAAAGGGCTGTCCAATTTGGCTCCTTGTGATAAGGTTGGAGAGGAGAAAGACTGCCCATTTAATCCCAGTTATCAGGACCACACCTCAACATGTCTTGATGGTGTGACACTGTGACATCCCCTTTCCCCGACTCTCTGCAAGGGCAACAAGTCTTTCCTTCTGCTCACCCCCTGGTGTGCCCTGTAACAATTAGTTTCAGTAGGATCCCTGTTCCGTGGCTGTTACTACGTTGGTTTCTTACTTGCATTTATCGATCTTTTCATTTCTGTCCTGTCCTCAAAGTTTCATCCTGGTGTAAGCTCAAGGAAGAGGTCAAGTCTTAATTGAATACCTTTCTGAAATGGGTTGGTCTAGGGTCATCCATTGTTCAAGGACTCCTAGATAATTTATTTTTGTCTGATATAAAGTCTTGTCCTATTTTTTTAAATCATAGTAATCACCATTTAAATTTTCCTTGGTATCAACCTCTTCTTCTTTTCCCCTTTGTTTTACTCCTAATTGTTAAGTAAGCCTTCATCCGTAACAGCCTTCCTGTGTGTAGCCTCTTATTTACGCATCAGTGTGGACAAGGTGTTGCCGCCATATCACACTCTCTTGATGGAGTGAGACTGTAAAGAGAGTCAAGCTCCTGGGTCAGGCAACTAGCTCCATATATCCCCACACACCTCACTCCAGTTCTCCTTTCCGATTTCCTCCCTGTTTGGTCTCAGTGCGCTTCACCCTCAATTCAGGCATGTGACTCAGGTTCAGATTATAAAATGCTGATTGACAGTGAAGGAAAAATGGTGGTGAGAGAGGAGAAAAACCTGGAAAGGCTATGATGAGAAGCAATGAAGTCCATGCCCTGAGGCATCGGCCAAATACGATGGCACTAATGATTGTCATTTCTAGAGGCAGTCTTTGAAAGGTTTAATATGGATTCTTATCATATGAAGGTTCCATATCATACCATGGGCATAAGGATAGCTGAGTCACACCAGGAGTTCACATCAACAACTTCTATAAATCAATAGAATATTGGAAATATTAGAATTAATCAATAACTTGTCACTTCTTAAGCATGTTTTAAAAATAAATATATATAGTGTTTCAGTAACAAGAGAAGCTATATTGTTATTTTATTTATATGTTGGTTTGTTTATATTAAAATACTGACTGAATTATTTTTATTTTAAAATGTACAATGTAGTATTGTAGACTATAGTCACCCTGTTGTACTGTCAAATACTGGGTCTTATTCATACTATCCAGCTATATTCTTGCAAATATTTTGAATATTTTGTAAATATTTAAACATTTTTGTAAATATTTTGAATATTTGTGAGTTTAAAATTGAGTTTGTAACTTGACCCTATGTCTGTTAACAATTTATAAAGTCATGGAGAAAAATGAAATCTTGGAAATATATTGCAACTCCTGTGTGTAAATTTGACAATTCTTCCGACAATCTTGAAATAACCAGGTTATGAGTGAATTGTTTCCTATACAATTTTATCATACATTGTGTTTTTATATAACTAGTTTCTAATTATCTTCTTAATATAACCATGAAATTAATATCTTTGTGAAGTCATAAGTATAAACATTGATGTATTTACTAATATCAACAGACCTCAAAAAATATTTTTCTCAGGATAGATCACAAATTAACAAATCTTAATTTCTTTGAATGATGAGAAAGACATACAAATATAAAAAATGAAAACGATTTGTGCTTACTGTAGCTTTGTTTACTCATTTTGCTTTTTATATTATGTCTTTTTTTCTCTCTTATTTTTGGTTTCAAAACTACTGAAAATCCATTACATAAACCAAAAATAAGAGACAACAAAAAGACACAGCATAAAAGCAAAGAAGACAGGAAAATAAATTGATATAACTGTAACCAGGTCTATTATCTAGAGAGTTTCAGAATGGTTTGTTACTTGCATTTATCTATCTTTTCATTTTGGTCTTAACCTCAAAGTTTCATCCTCATGTAGGCTCAAGGAAGAGGTCAAGTCTTGATTGAATACCTTTCTGAAATGGGTTGGTCTAGGGTCATCCATTGTTTAAGGATTCCCAGAGAACTTATTCTTGTCTGATATAAAGTCTTGCTCTATTTTTTATGGTCATAGTCAAGCTATCACATTTTGTCCCACAGCAGGTATAAGTTGGCATTCCTGGACTAATTTCTTACCTACCGGAGGTTGTTTCCTTCCACCCTTATTCTAAGACTAGAATAGGTTATTTGATCAATGCGTATGTAAGAATACTTTGATCCTTTTTTTTTTTCTAGAGCACTTAAATTGTTTAACATGATTAGTCTTTTAGTATTTGACCCTGACACCAAGGCCGAGTCAGGTTTTACTATATAAAATTCTCTGTACTAAGGATTTTTAACTCATATAATGCCATTGTATTATTCTGTTCTCACAGTGCTATGACGAAATATCCCAAACTGGGTAATTTATAAAGGAAATAGGTTTAATTGACTCACAGTCTGCAGGGCTGGAGAGGCCTCAGGAAACCTACAGTTATGGCAGAAGGTGAAGCAAACATGTCCTTCTGCACATGGTGGCAGCAAGGAGAAGTGCTGAGCAAAAGGGGGAAAAGCCCCTTATAAAACCATCAGATCTTGTGAGAAGTCACTCACTATCATGTAAACAGCATGGGGGTAACCACCCCCATGATTAAATTACCTCTCACCAGGTCCCTCTTATTTCACCTGGAGATTATGGGAACTACAATTCTGGATGAGATTTGGGTGAGGACACAGGCAAACCATATCACCCAACAAGTGGTAATTTTAACAGATGAGAAAACTGAGGAAATAAAAAGTTAAGTTACCAGCCCAACATTGTGGAACTAAATGATGGACTTGGCTGACTGAGACAACATCGTTAATCTTCATCCTACACTGGCTTGATCCTGAGCACTCGGTTTCAATGGGCAGGATTCTTGTATTTTTGTTTGCATTATATCCCAGTATATATCATGGTGTGTACATTTAACAAGCAGTAAATAAACGTTTTTGTTGAATAAACTAATGAATGATATTGTCACAATTTTCTACATTAAAAACAAATATCATTACTTACTATACATTTTGAGTTCCTAAGAAAAACCATGAGGGACAGCCTAGAAAAGCAGTTAAGAATGAAAGATTCAGAGATAGACTGCCAGGGATTGTATGTCTCCTCTACCAATTGCTAATCATGTGATCTTATGCAGTTTGCCTATCTTATGTCTGTCTAAATGTCTCATATGTAACTTGGATATGAGGACATAAATATAATTTACTTTATAGCATTGTAGAGGAAATAAATATTCACAGTGTCTGACATAGATTTTGTTCTCAATTGATGTTGAATACTATTTTTGTTGTTAATGACAAACTTGTTTACTTTAAGACCCCCAGAGGATGCCTAAAACCATGGATACCACCAAAACCTATATGTGCCCTGTTTTTTCCTATATATACATACCTATGATAAAGTTTAATTAATTAATCAGGCATGGTAAGAGATGAACAACAATTAATAATAAATGCAATAATTATAACAAGTTACTTTAATACAAGTTATGTGAATGTTCTCTCTCTCTCTCAAAATATCTTGTTGTACCATTTTCAACTACTTTCAGTTAATTAATTCTGGAGAAAGCAAAACCACATGTAAAGGGGTATGACTGTATTTAGACTGTCTTTTGGTACCATAGCAAAGTTGAATTCTCTATGAAATAATTTATTTGTATATATTTAATGTAATCCTTTATTAATTTAATCTACAAATATTTATCAATCACTAATCATATTTATAGGCATTTTGTTTGTTACTGAGATATCAAAGTGAGAAAAATATCCATTCCGGACCATAGAGTCTAGTGAAATAGCAATGTGAATATGTGTTACAAAATCAATGAGACATAGGACAGCAATTGTGGGGACAGGTACATTATTTATATCGTTAAAATATATTAAAAATTACAATTACTATAATATATTAAAAGTTACAGGAATAATAGACTACCTGTATTTGTTTCCAGAATACCATATAAGAAAAGCAGTAATATCAATTTAAAATAAAACTCTATAAGAAGACAGGGCCAGATCACTAGGGTCTTACAATTTATGTAAGCATTCTTGACATTTATTTCAAATGCTCTAAGACATTACCAAAGTCAAGGAGGAAAGTGAGACCCTAAGTTTGCCCTGGCTTTTGTGTTAATCTTAGATTATTCTGATTAACAGAGCCAGAAACAAGCCCTTTTTAAAAATTAAAAATGAAATATATCTATATTCTCTGACTTATCCATTTTATTTTCTTGAAAAGTATAATTTGAATAAAACTGTATGAAAATTATTGGTATGCCTGATGTTCTCTTTTCTTTACATTCTAAATCTACTATCATATCATCAATAAATGGACCTCAGCCACTTCACATTTTCAACTGCTCAGCATTTCAATACCCACTTCCCCAGGCAACATTGCTGACACAAATTTTCCTGACTACACTGCAGATTCAGTTTTCCTCTGTTTTCTGATCTCTCCTCAATTAAGTGTCCAGTGTTTCATTAACTATATTCCTTCTCTTAGATTCTCCCACTGTAAATTCAGTTGTTTACAGAACTAATCATACAGAGCAATTCTACCCTGCTCCCAAATCTCCTTAAAGATGTGTATATTCATAGCTATCACTGCATGTAGCAAAAAGTCCTCTAGTGCCCCCTAATAATCTCTTAGAAACTAGTGAAAATTATAGATCACAATTTATTATTACACACATAGAGACATACACACAGACACACACAATGCAGATTTGATTCTATCATTCAGACAAAATAGTTTTGTTATATGAAGTATTAAATAAAAGATTGTCAATTTCCTTGTTATTAGAATGGCCTCTATTTTTTCATAGTAATTATTTGGGATATTACATTAATATTTGCTTTGCATTTTAACTAGAGAATAGTCAAAGGATATTAATATTTTAAACTCTCAGACCACCTTAATGTTTATAAATATTTGTAAAAAAGGGTTTGTTTAAGCTACTATATCAGAAGTGCTAAAAAGTAGCTGCAGGCATTGAACATTGATAACTAGACAGATATTGCTCTGAAATAGCCCCTGGTTACAATTGACTAATTAGTCTGTGATTGATTACACTCCTCTGAATAGTTTATTTAGACATATCTTACAGATTAGATTCTGTTAAAACATTTCAAATAAAACTTGTTTTCCCTAAGTTTCTATAAGTTTTTTTTATTTTTCATTAATAACAACCTTAGAGTAAAAAAATGTGCAGGTTTTATCTAAGGAGTAATGAAGGGAATACATAGAATTAACTATAAAGCTGATGCCCCATTAATCCAAACAACTATCATTCCAGATACCCAGAGACACAAAGACAATTATTTTAGGAACATCAAATTTTAATATTTCCTCAATCTACAGTAATGGTAGAAATGAGATAGCAATTTCCCAGAAGAAACCTGAAGTGCAAGTAGGGTGTAATCATGAACTTTTTTATGCTTATCATTAACTGTAATATACAGAACATCTAAAACATACTAAAAGATTCTGAAAGATCTTTCCCTTTGGAAAGTAACCATGATCATATTTCACCAATCATTGAACAAGCAAACAAAAACAAATCTTTATTAAGCCCTTTGACCTTCCCTAAAGTTACATCTCTTTCATTTCTTTGACCTTTAAGCTTTGTGCTAGTGTTCCACATTAAAATTCTGTTTTGTTTCTCTTTTCTTTCTCTATCTTCCCATTCACCTCTCAACTCATCACTACTGAAATCTTCTTTCAAAGAATTTCAAGGATGAACATATTACCAAATTCATTAATTTGGGGTTTTTATCGCTTTGAGCTTTCTGACAATTTTGGTAATAATTCGAACCATCCCCCTTGAAACTCTTTTCCCTTACAGCACCACTTTCTTCTGTTCTTCTGTCTTCTATCTCTATATTCTCTTTTTCCTTACAGAATTTTGACTTCTTTTTTTTTTTTTTTTTTTTTTTGCATAATGTTTAAATGATTTTATAAAAACTATTTAATAGTCCTTGGCAAATTGCTGTTGTTTTTACACTCTCTTAAATTAAATGCCTTTACTACTTCTCATTATTTCCCCAGATCCACTTTGGATGCTGAGATGTAGGACTTTATTCTCAGTGCAACAACATCCATATTCTTTAGAGAACCTCAGCCATTTCACAAAGTTAATTACCACTATTGTACTCACTCCAATCCACCTTCCATCAAGCTGTAAAAGTAAAAGAATTATTTCGTAATGTGAAAATCACCTAGTCAAAATTCAAGAGTTTCACATTTTTCAGGGAAGATTTCAAACTCCTTACCTTTGTATGTACGAAATCCAGCCCCCTTCCACCAGTTCTACATATTTTTTCTATCCATAAAAACTCTTTAATAAAATCACATGATTTTTCTTCTTTGTATAACATTATTATATTCAGTCTTAAATTGAGTACCACACGTTTGTCAAGCACCTTTTTCAAGCTCTGGGTCAACAAAGAGGAATACAACATAAATTCTTTTTTATTTTATTATGATTATTTTTTTTACAAGAGAGCTCTCCATCTTCTAGAGTGAAGATGCCAAGTAAAAAGATAATAGCAATACTGAGTGTTAAGCGTTATAATGATAGAGAGAGGTGCATATGATACATAGAAGAGGATAGCTTAATTTAAACTGGCTTGGGCCATGGAAAACTTCTAAGAGAAGAGAAGAATGCCTTAAGTCTTAAAAAATTCAAAACTTTAGGTGAAAAGCAAGGTGAAAAATGAAGTATTGAACCATTTTAAAGAACCATTTTAAAACATGTTTTCCAACTATCTAGCAATGTATGTTGCTAAATGTTATCTCCAGCCTTAGACTTTCCCTGATCTATGATTTTCATTTTTAACAGCTTTCTCAGTATCTACACTTGACTGTCAAATATTCATCTAATTGTTTACTATACATCTTCTCCCACTAAAATGTGCTTAGGAAGTGACACATATTAGTTACTTAATAAATATTTGGTAATCAGCATCGTAAATATAGGATTTCATTTTCAAACCATATAAATCTTTTGTAAATGCTAGTACTATTGAGAATTTGAAAAGTCAAATGCGGTATAAAAGAAGCAAAAAATGCACTGTAATTTTTTTTCTACTATTCTAAAATAACTAAATAGGTGCTAATACAGTTCTCCCATTAATAGGAGACTTTTTGGATCTTGCGCTATTTTTTCATCGGAATAAATATTAAATACTCTTTATCTTCATATATTTGTTTTCTTCAAAAACTTTTAACCCGGGACTATGTTAAAATGTTGACGTATCATTACATGCAATGTTTGCAACTAACATCTAAGATAAGTTCAGTCATTTGACTCAAGATTTAGTGAGATTAAAAAGCATGGCTAAATTGGAAGACAGAGTCAAGATCTGACTCTGAGAAGCTTAACCCCACATCATACGTTTTAAGCTACTCTCCTCTCCATAGTTTGATGGATGTAAAAGAATGTAATAAAGAGATCTTTATTCTTTCTTCTAAAATTAAACTAATTTGGATTCTTTCAAAACCTCAATTCTGTGAAAGATAACCAAATAGCCAGACTTGTTTTTTTAACATAAGTAGATTTGATCTGGTATCAGAGAAAATGCAGACTAGTTTTATATAACAAAATTACATATATAAGTGTATGTGTTATACATATATATCCACACAAACACATACAAACATTATATCTATAAATATTTGTAAGTATTTGATGCAAAATATTTATCTACGAAGTCACAGTTATTCCTTTTGCTCTCTTTGATGATGTTGTGCAAGTATTTGTTGTTTAATTTTTAAAAGACACACAATGTATATTTCAGTGCAGGTAGACTAGCTTCCTTCATTTAGTTTTCCTCAGTAATTTATACCAGCTCTTTGCTACCACACTTATTATTAATTAAAAATGTCCCTAGTCATGTTCGACCTCTAGTTTTAAATAAAGACATTTTAATGGAATGAACTTAAAATTTACTCTATAAAAATATTCAACCTCTCTTTTCTCCTTTGTCTTTGTAATTCGTCTTCTAAAACCCCTTTGATAATCTCTGATGCTAGAGCGCTATGTAGGTTTATTATTTCTAACTTTGTTTCAAAGAGCTGAACTCGTCTCCTCTGGCCTGGATTTAATTAAATACAGGTATAATTTCTAATTTCCCATTACACTTGTTTAGCAATGTTATATTCCTCAGGGGTAGTTTGATTTCTTCCCCACCCCTCGCCGCTTTTTTTGGACAGTTTGTGTCAAAAATTAATTCTGATTTCAAACAGATGAAAGTTTCTCTTATCCAGTGTCCTGAACTATCCCAAGGCCTGCAGTGGTCAGGATGCAGTTAACTCTTCCTTCTGATGATTCTTGTCTCAAACATTTCAAACAACAAAGTTCCCTCCTGAGAAAATTATGTTCAGTCACTATAACCTTTAAGAGAAACGATTTGACTTCAAATGTTCTGGGATTTTTTTTTCTCCTTTGTGAACAGTAGATTATTATTCTTTGTACTAAATTAATGCCTGAGCAAAGTGAATGTCAGAAATTTGGCCCATACTTATTCCATTTTCTTGTCAGTATATACCAGGTCTTTCGGCAGAAGCAGAAAGGAATAGCAAGCCACTTTGAATAAAATGTGCTGAAATAATCAAAGGGAAACACCAACACATTAATTTTGCTGCTAAATTGTTAAGTTATAGCCATAGCAAAATATGGACTTATAACTCTGCTTTATAACAATGTCTTAATAGAACCAGTGCTTTACCGAAATGGTAAACCTCTCATGTTTGTAATTAAGCAGCATACTTATATTGAGTTACTCTAAATTATTTTTCATTTATAAGCAATGAAGACTTTTAAGTACTTCTATTGAGTTTCCCCATAGAAAATAACTAAAACATGTACAGGCAGATGGTAAAGCATATTTTGAAGCCAGAATGAGAGAGTATTGAATCTCCCACATTTTCTGATAATTTCAGCATTGCACATGTGTATACAATACATACTAGGGTGCACTGACTTATTGTTGCACTGCAGGCTAGCTCCATTTTTCCCACCTACAGAAAAGTGTTAGGAGTTTATTTGTTAGGTTAATTTTGTATCTTGGCTATTTTGAATAGTGCTGCAACAAACATTTCTTTTCACTTCATTTTATCTCATGGTCAGTTCAGTTTACATAATCTTTTGAGAGTTATAATGCATTGAAAACAGGTTGTCTCTTTAAAGTAGTTCAGATGAATTGAGCAAACCTTGAGGCAACCAGTGTAGGTAGCAATCAACTAAAGGCCCTCAACTCATGGATTTACTATAAACCCCAAACATAAGTAATGAGTGATTGCTCACCTGCATGGAGATGAACACACTGCCTTACTTGATCTGTCTTCTATTAAGTCTTTATTGGTTAGCTTTGGACACACACACACACACACACTTTCTCTCTCTCTCTCTCTCTCTCTCTCTCTCTCTCTCTCTCTCTCTCTCTCTCTCCTCTCTCTCTCTCTGTCTCCAAAATTTAGTAGCTTGAAATACAAACCTTTTATTTGTTTTTTGTTTTAGTAATACATAATAATTGTACCTATGTATGGGGTAAACTTTGATATTTCAGAACATGTAGAGAATGTGTAATGATCAAATCAGGACAACTAACTTACACATTACCTCATTTATTACTGATTTGTGTTGGGAGCATTCATAATCCTCTCTTTCAGCAATTAAAAAATATACGATGAATTATTGTTAACTATAGTCTCCCTACAATCCTATAGAAAACCAGGAGTGGATGCTCCTGTCTAGACGTAATCTTGTATCTATTCATTAACCGCTCCATATCATCCTCTCCCTCCTACCATTTCCATCATCTAATAACCACAATTCTACTCTCTTATTCCATAGCTCAACATTCTCAATTCCCACTTTGATACGGTTTGGCTCTGTGTCTCCATCCAAATCTCATGTTGAATTGTAATCCCCAGTGTTGTAGGTGGGGCCTGATGGAAGGGGATGGGATCGTGGGGGTGGTTTCTAAGGATTGATCACCATCCCCCTAGTGTTATTTCATGACAGAGTTCTCACAAGACCCGGTTGTTTAAAACTATGTGGCACTGTCCTCTTTGCTCTCTCTCTCTCTCATGCTCTGCCATGTGAAGATGTCCCTGCTTCTCCTACACCTTCTGCCATGATTGTAAGTTTTCTGGGGCCTCCAAAGCCATACTTTCTGTACAGCCTGTGGAACTATGAATCATTCAAATCTCTTTTCTTCATAAATTACCCAGTTTCAAGTAATTCTTCATAGCAATGTGAGAACAGACTAATACACACAATATTTTTTTTTTGTAACTGGCTTATTTCACTTAAGAAAATGAGCTCCAGTTTCATTCATGTTTTCACAAATAAAAGGATTTTATTCTGTTTTATGGCTGAATAATATTGCATTGTGTATATACTATATTTTCTTTACCTATTGATCTGTTCATGAACACTTAGGTTAAATTCATATCTTGGCTATTGTGAATAGTCTGCAGTAAACATGGAAATGCATAAATCTCTTCAGTATACTGATATTTTCTGTGGTAAAAAAAATCAGTAGTGGATTGTTGGATAATATGGTATTTTTATTTTCAGTTTTTTGAGGAACCTGCGTACTGTTGTCCATAATGTGTATACTACTCTACATTCCCAACAACATTATATTATAATTCCCTTTATCTTTTTATCCTCGCCAGCATCTGTTACTTTTGTCCGTTTGATAATAGCCAGGTAAGTGGTTGAGATGATACCTCATTGTGGTTTGGAGTTGTATTTCCGTGGTTAGTGATGTCAAACATTTTTCATACGTTTGTTGGCCAATTATATGTCTTCTATGGAGAAATGTCTATTCATGTCTTTTGCCCATTTTTTTTTCAATGTGATTACTTGAGGGGGGGGTTGGTGTTTAATTGTTTGATTTATTTTTATATTCTGGATATTAATCCCTTCTCAGATGGATAGTTTGCAAATTTTTTCTCCCATTCTACAGTTGTCTCTTCACTTGGTTGATTGCTTTCTTTTCCGTGCAGAAGCGTTTATGTTTGAGGTAATACCATTTGTCTATTTTTCCATTAGTTGCCTGTGCTTTTGAGGTTTCATCAATAGAATCTTCGGCCAGACCAATGTCCTGAAGCACTTACTCTATGTTTCCTTCTAGTAGTTTTATAGTTTCAGGTCTTACATGTAAGTCCTTAATCTATTTTGTTTAATTTTATAAATGGTGAGAAATAGGGGTGTAGTTTCATTCTTCTGCCTATGGTTATTCAGTTTTCCCAGCACCATTTATTGAAGTGGTTGTTCTTTCCCCAATGCATATTCTTTACACCTTTGTCAAAAATAAGTTGACTTTAAGTGCACGGATTTATTTTTGGATTTTCCCTTGTGTTCTATTGGTCTGTGTATTGGTCTATGTGTCTATTTTTATGCCAGTATCAAACTGTTTTGGTTAATGTATCTTTCTATACAATTTGAAATCAGGTAGCATGATGCTTCCATCTTTGTTCATTTTGTGTAGCATTGCCTTAGCTATTTGGAATTTTTGTTGTTGTTGTTGTTCCATAAGAATTTTAAGGTTTTTTCTATTTCTGTGAAAAATGTCATTGGTATTTTGATAGGGATTACACTTAATCTATAGATTGCTTTAAGTAATATAGATATTTAAACAATATTATTTTTTCTAATTCATGAGCTTGGGATAATTTTTAATTTTTTGTGTCTTCAATTTTTTTTATTGGTGTTTTATAGTTTTCTTTGCCAAGGTCTGTCACTTCTTTGGTTAAATTTATTTCTAAGTATTGCATTTCTTTTACATGACTATGGTAAATGGGATTGATTTCTTGATTTCTTTTTCAGCTATTTTGTTGTTGGTGTGTGGAAACACTAACATTTTTTGCATGTTGATTTTGTATCCTGAGAAATATCCTGAAGTTGTTTGTAATTTCCAAGAGGTAGTTTGGGGAAACTTAAGGTTTTATAAAATATGAGATCGTGTACTTGGCAAACAAAAATAGCTTGACTTCAAGGTGCATATTACCCATTTGATTCTTATCCTATGATACTTTGAATAGTTTTAGGTGTGTTTCTCCTGAAACACTATCTTTTATTGAGAAAGGGTTCATACTTCAGAGCACTTTGTTTATCCAGAGTCGGCCGCAAGGCCCTAAACCTGCAGATAGTCAACATGTTTGATGACTATTTATGATTATAATAGTCCATAATCTCAATATTATAGCATGTAGAAAGTTGTTTACAGTACAGTGTAAGTGAGGAAACAGTGATGAAGGGTAGGAAGATAAAGCTGGTAATTTTAATACTTGTTTCAGTATTAGCATCTTCTGATTTTTTTCATTTTTTTCTAGAGGAAGGCAAATAGGCAAATGTTATATTATAGTTTATTCCTTCCATTCCTCCATCTTCCCCTAAATAACTGAGCTATTTGTGGACTAGCAATGTAACATCCCATCTTACCCCGTCTTACAGGAGAAAAATCAAAGGCATAAAGAAGGAAAGAATACACAATTTGTAAAAGCACTCATTTTTCTTGAGCTTCCCAATTATTCCCAAGCAGCCAAGGATTGCTTACTCTTCCTAATAATTGTTTTGAGCACTATTTTGTATTAATAGTCAAAACTCATATGGTTTGAATAGAAATAGTACTCTTCAATGGAAGAATCAAGTTATGGCAGAAAATTAATCAAGTCATGTTCTAAATTAAAGATTTTGGTGCCCTTGATTCTGTCCTCCTTAAGACCTTGGGAAGGTTCAGCTGACAGTCTGGTTTCTATTTCAAAGCATTAAAAATGAAATCCTAGGGGAGAAATTCTGTGACTTGATTTGCTCTTGAGATTAAAATAAGCATGAAAGGAAACAGAGCAGTATATGCAAAGAAGAGTTTAAATTAACAAATAATTGCAATAATAATAACACAGTGTAAAATAAACACAAAAGTATTACCTGATAATTGTTCTTGATGAAAAGTACAGGTTTCATATCATCAAAACACTTTACATTCCGATGCTGTTTGGAATTAATTGTATATCCTAATCAGAAAAGAATTGCAAAGTAAATACATATTAATTTAATTTGTTAAATGCTAAAAATATATGTTTTAATAAGTACTAAAGTTATGGGTGCATTAAAAAAATGCAGCTCATTCAGCACAAAGTGTGATTCTATGCATAAATGCCAGAATAGCTAGTGGGTAAATCTGACCTGTTACTAGAAATAGCTGGTTTGAAAGCTAATACTAGGGCTTGGTAATGCGCCTTCCTCAAAGCACAATGCAGATTTATCATGCTTTTCCTTTGGGGTAGATGAAGTGCTGACATAACTGTTCATTGCAGAAATCAGCCTGTTCAAATCCAAAAGGACAAACTACTTCAGAAACATGTTGCCTCTTTAAAGGCAGTTTTTAGAGCTGTTGTACTCCGGAACTTTGTCCGAAGTATTTCCTCGTTTAAGAAACCACCTTAAATAAATATGCCTTGTGACCTTCACTTCTCATCCCCTCTGGCATATATAACATGTTATTGAGAGAGAAAAAAGTCTCCTCTTTTATTTAAAATTGCATGTATATATACTTATATCTACCTTATGATAATTTCTAACTAACTATCTAAATGTGCTTTACATATGACCTCTTTCGGGAAAACAGAAAAAAAAAAAAACAGAAAACTAAATAACACCAGATTTATCTCTGTATCTTTTGGAGAAAATATTGTTTCAAAAGCGTACACCCATGTGCCCGCGCATACCCGGGGACACACGGTCACACACACACACACACACACACACACACTACTTTAAAGTTATTCTCTTTGATATCATTCCAGGCTACGCCAGCATTCTATTTTCTTAGACTAAAGCAATTGACTTATGCTGATCCTTCTGTCTTCAGCAGTTTAATTACTATTTTGAATTCTCTAAACCCACTGTTAAATATTTTCACCAAAATCTTGGTGAAAGCACAAAAGTGTTATTTTTGCACAAATATATACTGAAGTGATATTTCTGTTTAGAAATGTTTACTCACGTTGTTACAGTTTCTTACCGTTTAACATAGAATTCAAAAGCCTCTAGTTTTCCTGCATGCATCTTCTGAAAGGCAGTGTAACTTCGTTTTTGGAGAGCTCAGGATCTGTAGCCTCACTGTCTGGAACCAAGGCACAACACTGATGCTTACTTAGGAAAAGGTAGACAAATAATTGTATAGTGCTGGGCCTCATTTTCCTTATCTCTAAGATAGGGATAATAATCACATTTTCCCTGTATACTTGTTTTAAGAATTAAATGTGTTAATATAGGTAAAACACTTAAATGGTACCTGGAATATAGACAATGCTATTTATTATTTGCTATAATTAAACACTATATAAATTCAGATAACACTGGTTTATTTGCTCTAATTTTATTATACTCCGGTTTCTCCAAAATTTGAAATTTTTGTAAACCCGCATTGCAACCTCCCACACTTTCTTTTGACATCTATAAAATGTTTTGCATGTTTCTAAGTATGTTCTGTACCACAAACAGTTGTAAGTGCGTCAACTAACAAAACCAGACAGGTGTGCAGGAAATATTGTGAAAACCAAACTATCAATTTTTTCAGTGGTGACAATGAGAGTTGACAAGAGGAGAGTGATTATTTTTAATGATGCATCCGGAGCTTCTTTGAAAATTCTAAATGTTAATGAAAATAACATGTTAAAAGTTATGGAAAATGTATAAATGCTTAAAATTCATACAACAACAATAATTTAGAAAGCAACAAAACCCTTGAGAAACTGTAGAAGAGATATCAAGGAAGAAAGACCAAATCAAAGAATAAAACTCTAAAAGCCAAATCTATTAAAATGTTAAAACATGACAAAGGGCCAGGTGCCACCGGGTGGCTCACTCCTGTAATTCCAGCACTTTGGGAGGCTGAGGCAGGCAGATCACCTGAGGTCAAGAGTTTGACACTAGCTTGGCCAATGTGGTGAAACCTCGACTCTACTAAAAATGCAAAAATCAGCTGTGCATGGTGGCGGGCACCTGTAATCCCAGGTACTCGGGAGACTGAGGTAGAAGAATTGCTTGAACCCTGGAGATGGAGGTTGCAGTGAGCCAAGATCATATCACTGCATTCCAGCCTGGGCAACAGAGTGAGACTTCATCTCAAAAAAAAAAAAAAAAAATGACAAAGAACAAAAAGAGAATATACAGCAAGTGGGAAGGGAGCCATGCATAGTCATGTAAAATGTACATATGCATAGTCATGTAAAATGTACATAATTAGCAAGATGTAATCAACTTGGAAAACCACAACTTCAGAAATAGTTATTACAATTCTGACTATTGTAAACCTGTATATTGTCAATAAGAGTAAAAAGATAGAGGTAAGTTCTATTGTACCTCATTGATAAATATTAGTATTTACTAGAATAGTGTATATATCTAGGAGTTTGTCATTATTGCTTATAGATTTTTATAGAATGCTTTGTAAATATATAGTAAACAAAAATATATTTTTCCACTCTCATTATGCTGTGAATTGTTAAATATTTGCCTTAGCAATTGTTCCTGATAAGAGGCACTTAAAGATTCGTTGAATTGAACTGAATTTTAGCCTTTTAGTTACAATGTACAAATTACTACTAAAAGAAGTTGGTAGCACAATCTTCAAAGAGATTTCTGCTCATGAAAATACCTCTGATTAACTGATATACCTTGATACTCTGATAACTCATATACCCTTGACGACAAAATGGTGGGACAAAATCTGGAGGGGCATAAAGGAGTGATGAGAGAAACTGCCCTTTACTAATGATATTACATATTTTCTAATACCATAATTTAAAGAGGGAGTCAATTATTTTTAAGATTTCTATTAATTTTAATTACTTTTGGATGTCCTATGAGGAATTTTCTGGTTCTTGAATTGTTATGCTGAGTTTTTCATTCATCTCTTTAATTTAGAGCTAGAACATTAAAAAAATAAATATTTGAAAAAAATGCAAATCTCTTTCAACAGGAGAAATCTTTGTACTCAAAACAAGCACTGGTTTAGGAATTTGAGAGTCTCCAATATTTTATTGCTTAAAGGAATTTTTATATATTAAAATATCTGAGTACTTCAGATCCTTGGTATTAATGTAAATCTGAATAGACAAATTATTTTTTAAAATAGACTAAATTTTCCCAGCAATGAGACAAAGTTCACTTTTCTTAAAACTTTTCAAGATGGTATGCATATTAACAAACTTAATAGAACTTAATTGTAGTAGGACAATCCTTTTAATCTTCTTTGAAGCCACAAAAGAATCAAATCTCCCCGGATTAAGATGGTATCGTTTCATGTGTTGGAGAAAAATACACTTTTTAATGAAATGTTTGACTAGACAATTTTCATTCCTCTTTGAAAGTAATTTTTGAACAGAAACTCAAATTCTTGTTCTATGCCCACAGTACTACACATTTTTTAATTATTACATCAAACTCTCTTTTGTAATTTCTACCTTGATGAACGCGGCCTTCCTTTTATCCGAATGGAATGTTTTGAAGCCTGAGGAATGTTACATTAACTTACAGATATTGTTATATAATATATCATATCATATTATATCCTATAATAATATAATATTTATATCATATGATATATTATTTTAATACCTTTATATATTATATTATATTAATATTATATTTATATATTATTACATAATATATGTTACATAACCTTAAAACCTAGATGTAATCGTATATATATAAATTTAGGATTCTGACCATTATACATTTGGAAGCAAAATTTCACATGCATGATATGTGTCATTTGCAGTTATCCAGGCTCTTTTTAATTGTGTTTAAATAAAATCTTCTATGCATAAACATTATATAACATTAATTTCTTGAGATTATTAGTAAAAATATTTCTGACATTACTTCTTTGAGTCACAATTTTGTTGTCTTATTTCCAGAGTTCATAGAAGCCAAATTCTCCTAGGAAATGCATCTTTTTTTCACCTTGTCTACTTTTCCCTTTTTTAGAAGACAGTACTCCACGGTCAAACCCCAATGGATGTATTATGAAACTGTAATTTTTGATGGATGTTCCAGTGTGGGAGCAACACTTATCATTGTATTATATAATCTATGCACATTTTCTTTTCCATCATTTCTTCTTTGAGATTCAAAATGTACTTCAGATATTATGATGTTTCCAAACTGTCCTCAGGGATCGCCATGCTGATTGTCAATTTTTTCTGAAAAGGGAAAAGGAAATTCAAAGTGGAAAAGCTTTGCCAGTTTGTGCTTTTATATTGTCTTCTATGTAGCAGAACATTAAATCTATCATTTCTAAGACTGTTCTGAGAATCTCATAATTGCAGCACTTAGATTTAAGAGACATAATTTATCATCATTCTGTTTGCAACTGCTGTAGTATTTCAGTCAAATTCAAAAGTACTTTTCTAATTTTGTTTCTGAAGGTTATATTGACCTTTCCTTTTATGTTACATAAATAACCTAAGCCTGCCTTTCATTAGTAAAACTAATTTGTGTTGCAAAGTTAAGTGTTAGCATTTTTTGCATTTCTATATACTAGTATATTTACATGTTTTTGTAGTTGATAAAATATTTTCTATTTATTACTCCTTCCAGCATAAATTACAATTCTTCTGGCCTTTTATTTCAATTTATATCATGATAAACATTCTCTTAAAATATTTTCAGGTATAATCAACCTACATTTTTATAAAACTTGTGTTAGTTATACCTATCTAAGTAGATATTTAGTTACATGTGTGGAATCGGCCTCATATGGCTTTGCACAAGCTGACTTGTAATGCACAGGTTGACAAAAATATTTATGTTTTCACATGTAGTAAACATTGTATTTTCATTGTTGTATTTATTATAAACTCAGATGTCCTTGAAATTGTTGATGGATTAGTTCCCTTTCAAGCAAAAAAAAAAGTAAATTGTGTAACAACTATTGTATGTTATTTTTGTGTGTGTATATATATACACACACACGCGTGTGTATGTTATAGCTGTTTTAGATAACAACATGCTTATTAGCACATTTGAATAAAATTTACCCCACTGGATAAAATAAAATAGCATCAGTGTCAATTAATTTCTTCGAACACTTGATTATCTACTTGCATTGTTTATCAAATCCCTTCTTTCATTTTCACTCCAACTTTCATCATCCTTTCTTTCCCACCTACCTTTCTTTCTTTCTTTTTCTTTTTTTTCTTTTTGAGACGGAGTCTCTCTCTGTCACTAGGCTGGAATGCAGTGGTGCGATCTCGGCTCACTGCAACCTCTGTCTCCCAGGTTCAAGCGATTCTCCAGCCTCAGCCTCCTGAGTAGTTGGGACTACAGGTGTGCACCACCACGCCCAGCTAATTTATTGTATTTTAAGTAGAGACGGAGTTTCACCATGTTGGCCAGGATGGTCTCGATGTCTTGACCTCGTGATCTGTCCGCCTCGGCCTCCCAAAGTGCTGGGATTACAGGCGTGAGCCACTGCACATGGCCAGAAGAAACTTTTATCTCTTCATAACATTAAAAAAATTATTGGATCTGTATTACTCTATGGATGACACTTTTTGTTGCTCTTCTGGTACCCTGGCTTCATATGTGGATACTTGTAGCTTTTCTAATCTTCCTGGAAAACTCTACCTATGTAATTTAGCTTATGCTACTTTCTTGCATAATAAGGGCCAACATTTTTGGTCAAATTTTATGGCTGATCTAAAATTTTATTAAGAAGTATCTCATCATTTCATTGAATAGTTTATTCTATGATTTTATGTTCTTACTAATGCTTTCCAAGAAGCCAGCTGAAATCAGGTGATATAGAAATAATTACTACATTTATCTAAATAAAAATATCATTTGTTTATAACTCTTGAATGAAATGAATCTTAAGTTGATGGAAACTTAAAATTACTATTAGCGAAGAGAGAAATGGTTTTCATTACCTGGGTGTGTGAAATATGTAATTGTTTTTCTTGAGAGAATGGTTGGACAATTACAATATTTTAACAAAATTAATGTTCAACATAATGATCACTTGAGGAAGAAATATGAATCTTTATTTCCTTAAGAATCTTATCTTGACAATTTATGATAATATCAAGAAGTGCCAGAATGAATGTCCAAGAGCTGGAGAAAATCCTAGGACAGGAGAAAAACACTGCATTCAGAAATATAGCATGAACCACAGTCTTCATTTCACAGAGGATGAATATTCGTGGTAGAACATGGGTATAACTGATGTTGATTTAAAAAATTTTAAGAGTAGACTTCTGATTGTATATTAATTTTAGGAAATCCACAACAATTTATTTTATGTGCACTTTTCTATTAGGTTGGTGCCAAAGTAATGGCAGTTTTTGCCATTGAATGTAATGGCAAAAAGCACCATTACTTTGACACCAACCTAATGTAAATGCATATGTAAGTAGATAAACACTATGCCAGAAACTGTTTTAAACCATTTTATATACTTTAACTAACTTAATCGGTACCATACCTTAACTATAACTTCAAAAGTTTTACAAATATAAATGATGTGAAAAATGCATGAATTAATAAATATGAGGTGTCTAAAACAATGCCTGGTCCATATTAAGTATAAGATTCTATTACTGAATTATTTTAAACTCAGAGATGAAGAATCTGAAACAATGAGGTACTTAAGTAACTCCTTAAACTACAGCTAGCACATAGAAAACCTATAATGAGAGACCAAAAATTGTAGCTCAAGGTCTTGTGTTATTAAAGACTACCCTTTACTGCCTTTAAAACTAGTGATTCACGTAAATAGTCAATGTTTCCTGTGTAGAGGATGGATAAGTCAACAAATATGTAAAATGAAATATGTAAACTACAGTGTGCTTTAAGTGTTATGGTATAGAATCTTATTACAATGCCAAGAAATATCACCTGTACCAAACTTTAGTAAATCGTAAGTTTTCCAGTTGGAAGAATTACCTAAGGTGAATTTTAAAACAGAAACAAAGATTAGATAATGTCTTGGTCATGACAGTATTGGAAGAGGTTTCCCAGCACAGTCATCTTAATCATTCTCCTTCACACTTGATGTTCTCTCTGCCTAGAAGATTCTTCCTCGAGTTATAAAAATTAAGGCCTGACCTCCTTCATATTTTTATTTAAATTGTTCATCTATGAGGTCTTCTCTGGCTAATGTATAAAACATTACAACCCACAACAATACATTTTATCTTGTCCCTCTTTGTTTTTCTCTTTTTTATATAATATCATACGACATAGTTTGGGTATTTGTCCCCATACAAAGCTCCTACTTTTTCCACGTGATGGGCTTCCCCCTCTTCACTTTCTGCCATGATTGTAAGCTTCCTGAGGCCTCCCTAGAAGCCAAGCAAATGTCAGCACCATGCTTCCTGTAAAGCCTGCAGAACTGTGAGCCAATTAAACCTGTTTTCTTTGTAAATTACCCAGTTCCAGGTATTTCTTTATCACAATGCAAGTATGGCCTAACATTATACCATATACCTTATACATATTATACAATATATTTTACTTACTCCTCTTGATTTTTGTTATCCTCTTCCACTAAAGTTAAAAGAGTAAGCACAGAAATTTTTGTCTGTTTTGCTACAGTATTCCCAGTGCAGGATGGAACTCACATGGTTCCATATTGTTTGATAAAACAATGCTTATTGAGGACTGACTGTGAGAGAGAGAGTGTGTGTGTGTGTGTGTGTGTGTGTGTGTGTATGTGTGTATGTGTGTCTGTTGGGGGTGGGTGGGGATTATTTTAGACAGATAAGTAGAGGCTGTGGTATGGTAAGTTGTATCAAAGTGTGTATTAACATTTTGGCAATAAGAAAAAAAATAAAGGATTTTAATTATGGAAGTGGCATAGTCCATCTTTAGATTAGAAATATATCTATTGAAACCATTTAGAAATAAATTAGAGGTGTTTTAAGAGAAGACTTAGACACCAGTTGTTGCTGTTATTTAGGTTATTAAGATAAAAAGTTAATGAGAACTATTGAATTGAGTGTTCATTAAACACTCTTTACCATACCAGTTAAAGCTGGCTTCTGATGCTGCCCAAGAAAGAGCTACATTAAAGGAGAAGATATAAACCTATACATTTTTACCTAATATCCTACTATACCCAAATTACCCATCTTATGTTTAAATGAATTGGTTTAAGAATTCTGAGTAACTAAATCATGAATAATAATTTCAAAATTGTATAATATGTACCATAATATTCAACTTTTGACTATTAATAATATAGTTAAAATATTTATCTATATGGTAGTCACATGCTTAATTTTCCATCAATCTCTCTCACTCAAGCGTTTCCTCACATTGTACATTCTTTTACTAAGTTTTCACCATTTCTAGAACCACGAGTTTTACAGTGGCTTTTTCCTAAAAATTAAATATTTCCTGTTTTAGCCTCTTTGTAGCTCTGAACTTTCCAATTTGTTTTGCTTAATGTAATTCACATATAAATGCATTTTCCCCAAAGCGTCTTTTGATGCAGTCTTAACACAGAACATTAATGACTCATGAGATTATTGTGGGCAATAAATTACAAACTAAAATGTAGTTGGGGAAAGAAAATACACTATTTTATAGAAAATAGTGTATAATATATTTGAGATCAAATATTAATGCTCTGTATTGTTTGCTATTGTCATCATGTTTTCCTTAGTAAATTTGAATTTTTATCATAATGTTTTCCTATTGTAGTGCATGTATGCATAATTCAAATCATTTTAAAAGCTTTTGAAGAATATATTGTTTAATTTTGTCCATGTAATAGGAGTAATTAAATGATCTACAATGATGGCTTGTGGCATTGACACAGGGTTAGGCAAATGGATCAATGGAAGAAGATACACACCTTTACATATACCTGGAAACTTGGTATTTGACAGAAAATATATTGTAAAATAAACAGATTATTTTTATGAATAGACTATCTGACAAGTGGCTATAGGAGGATTGCCAATTGAGATAAAATAATTTTACTCCATACATACTACATATATCATATGTGATATTTTAGAATTTACAAATGTGACATCTTACTGTATAGTAAGAAAATATTTCTTCAAGACAAAACTGTTGCTAATTGGGCTCCCAGGAATGAAATTGGCCTCCTGCATAGGTGCATGGAAACAAGCTTTTAGCACAGCATTGGACATTGATCCCTGTTTTACTACAAGGTTTGGACTACGCCCTTCCCTAGCCCAGTCTCCATTACGAGAAAAAGGGTAAGGGACAGAACTTTTCCCAACCACAAGCAGAGATGTGGCAAATAATGTCATACCATTCAGCTGCAAACACAAACCTTAGACCGCAGCTCCTGGATTATGCCACTGAAATGATTGACGCTGGTCTGGCAGAATAAGGCTAGAGCTGAAGTTCTTTATGTTATGTTATCATACGTGCACTGTCCTCTGATGACATGAGGTAGGGCTGCTTCATCCCTGATTATGCAGTTTCAAAGCTCCACAGCCAGAAGTTGGGGTTTCTTTAAAAACTCCCCAAGTGTCATGTCTGGTCCTGCTAATAGCTGCGTACTGTCTCAGAGGATGATGAGCAATAGGGGACCTGTCCACCTGCTGCTGATACAGACTGAGATTTCCAAAGTCCATGCTACTCCAGGCCTCAGACCAGCACTGCTTCACCACTTGCCCTTGCCAGCTGATATATACTATACCTAGGTAATTAAAGGATTCATCATTTATCTTTTAGACATCACATTGAAAAAATAGTTGCTAGGATATTTTTTGAAAAGTCACAGTATAGAAGAATATGTGGTTATATGCAAGGAGATGTTGGCAAATAGAGTAATAAAATGGAGAGTTAAGCATCTACCCTTTTCTAAGTAAAAATAAATGTTCAGGTAATAATTCCTCAGCTATTGTAGAAATATATCTTAATATGACAAGATGTAAGTAAAATTATACATATAATTGAATTGTTAAAAGAGAAAGCATAAATTTTGGGAAACAGATTTAGCCTTGTATTCATGCTACTAAACATTAATCAGGAATCCTGATGTTTAACTTCCAAAAAATATAAGGAAAAATAGATGAGTAAAAATAAGAATGATGGAATCACACAGATGAATCCACCAGGTTTTCCTTATGCTAGTATACAATAGCAAGCTGGGAAAGACACCATTTTGAACCTATAAATTTAGCTTTGCACTGGAACCTATTACTTGGGGAATTTCACAAGTTTTCATATATTTATTTAGAATGGCAACTATTTGGAAATAGAATGCAATTTAAAAATATGTTCCTCTCCAATCCCACCATATCTGTTATTTTCTACCCCAAACTCACCACATCTGTTTGCCAGGCAAATACTTTCAAGGCCCAGTTGTGCACCTGCAGTCATTAGCATTTGGCAAATGGTATCAAAGCTAGTGTGAAATGGAAAATGTCACCTTAATAAATTTATTCTCACTTGGGATTATTTATTTATTTATTTATTTATTTTTGAGATGGAGTCTCGTTCTGTTGTCCAGGCTGGAGTTCAGTGGCATGGTCTCAGCTCATTGTAACTTCTGCATTCCAAGTTCAAGCAATTCACCTGCCTCAGCCTCCTGAGTAGCGGGGATTACTGGCATGTGCCACCACACCTGGATAATTTTTGTATTTTTGGTAGAGACAGGGTTTCACCATGTTGGTCAGGCTGGTATTGAAATTCTGACCTCATGATCCGCCCGCCGGCGGCTTCCTAAAGTGCTGGGATTACAGGCGTGAGCCACCGGGCCCGGCCTGCACTTGAAAAATGTATGCAGTTTTATGTCCTATCCCAACAGTGCTCATATTAATCCTATAATGCAAAATGTCTAATTAGAACCAATTTGATAAGCCGTCAGTTATCTGCATTAAACATATGTGTTACTATTCATTGTACAAGTTAACCTATTATTTCCAAGAAAAATCAGAGTCATTAGATCAGAAAGGCTTACTGAAATAGAACTCTGCAAAGCAAAACTAAGGATTTCTATTTTAGAAGAAAACATACATATTATTTCAAAGTAAATGACACATTAATAGACATAATTAGCACTATAAACTGTTCAAGAGTCTTGAGAAAATTAATATGAGCATTGAGTTTGAATGTGGTAGATTGCTTCAGAGGCCATCTACATATTCTATTATGAACAGGTTTTAAGCATATTAATGCTTTAAACAGGCTTACAAGGAAATAGATATTCTTTGAAGCAAGAAACTGGAAAATGAATATAAAGTGAGAATCGAACTCCTCAAATTAACAGAGATTTTTTACTAAATAAGCTTCCTCCTTTTTGATCCTTGTGACAAATTAGTGACTTACATTAAGAAAAAAATTTTCATCCAAATTTGAGTTCTATAGTAATACCTGGATGCTTCTCAATTTCCTGTGTGCTCTCTGCTTTTAGTATTGTACAGGAATTCACAGATCTGATTAATAAGATTTCAACAGAATGGTAAGGTTACAAAAGTGACCAGAATTCTTGTGAGATTATTCATAATTCTATTGATAGTTAATGAATACTATTTTAGCATCTGCACTGCTTTATGACATAATTACTTCAAATATATAGCTATTTATCATTCTCATCAGTCATATAATGACATTCCATTTTGAAACAATGCAATTGCTGTCCATAGGATGTTCAGAATAACGTTCAAACTCATTAGATAAGCTAGCACTTAAGATATTCTACCATCTGTCTTCACTTCCTTTCCTATCTTTTGTTGTAACTTATTCTATTTCTCAAGCATTCAAGCCCCACTCAATTAAATTTTCCTGAAATGTTTGTAGAACAAGTCATAGGGTTTGCTATCTGTCTTGTCCCTTCATCTTCACTTACTTCCTCTCACTAATCCTAAATGATTCAACTCAGCCATATTTCGCGGTATGTTTCATCAGAATCCTCTGATGTTCATTAAATACTTTTCTTGTTCCCATTTTACTCTCTGCTTGCTATGTTATGACACTAATCACACCATTGTTAATTTTTTATTTACACATTTCTCTCCACCTGTAGATTTGAAAATATTCAAAGACCAAATCGGAGTTTATTTAACTTTTCACTCCCAATATGTAACACTGTTTTTGGTTTGATGTGTGAATGCTGAATTGTTTTTGAAAAAATGACTCGGTATTATTAAATCAGTTATACAAAAATGCAAATCATGTCAGCAAAAAAGATCAAGCCAATAGAATACTCATTTTAATTGTTTTCTTCCAATTTAAAGTAACAAAGTAGTCCAGTTTATACCAATGCCAGGCTTATTGATTGATTTCTTTGTTATTCATTCATTCATTCAATAAATGCTTATTGATCTCCAATATACCAATAGTATATTAGTAGTGTAAGAGTCCCTAGGGAAGAGTGATGGGACTAGTCTCACATTTCTCTACCAGAAGTTCCCATTGAATCAGTTACACTGTGTATTATTTTACCATTTTCCTGTAAGCCTCACTTTCCTCTGTTAGAGAGTTGACCTTTCTGAAAATTGGACCATTCTTATTAACAAAGTATCTCTGGACTTCGAATCAAATAGTTTTGTTAATTTATTTTATTCTTTCTCAAGACCCAATTTCTGATCCAGTGAGGCAGCAAGTCTATATATTTTTCTTAAATAATCTGATACACCCCCATAAGCACTAAGATAAATGCTTTCAATTATGACTGCTAAAAAAATAGTAGCTGACTAAAATGGAGTAAACACTTGTAGGTGATGGTAAATGGACAGGTAATATTATGTAATATTGGGCAAGTCAATTAATGTTTCCAAGCCTGCATTCATTCTTCTGTAAAATAGAGGGAAATACTTCCTAGAATATTGATAGAATTAAATAAGTTAATACATATGAAGAGCTTACAATCATTCCTGGCACATAGAAAATATTTCATAAAGAGTAACTAGCCTGGCGCGGTGGCTCAAGCCTGTAATCCCAGCACTTTGGGAGGCCGAGACGGGCGGATCACGAGGTCAGGAAATCGAGACCATCCTGGCTAACCCGGCGAAACCTGTCTCTACTAAAAAATACAAAAAACTAGCTGGGCGAAGTGGCGGGCGCCTGTAGTCCCAGCTACTTGGGAGGCTGAGGCAGGAGAATGGCTTTCACCCGGGAGGCGGAGCTTGCAGTGAGCTGAGATACGGCCACTGCACTCCAGCCTGGGCGACAGAGTGAGACTCCATCTCAAAAAAAAAAAAAAAAAAAAAAAAAAAAGTAACTAATATCACACACACATATTTATATATAAGAATGGGTAAAGAACAAAGGAAATAAATAGAGAAAGCAAACCTAAGAATGTATCTATTTTTTAGTATTCTGGTAAAATATTTTGGGCTCAGCTATATATTGACTCTTGATGGCTTCAAAATTGTCACGATACAAAGGTAGAGTCTTTAATAAACAATCTTCTAAATTTAGTGCTAATTTTACTTTCTTGGGTATTCAAGTTTTGAGCAACTAGAGAGGTGAATGATTACTAAAATTTCAAATAAAATTTTCAACAAGGGTACTTATACTGATAAAAATAAGAAAATTAGGATTGTTTTCAATAAGAAACATTTGTCTAGAAATTAATTTCCCAGAGCTTTAATCAACTGTTTAAAATTTTGCTGAGATCAATGTATTTGGAGAAGAGGTGATAATGACCAGTGCAAAACGTAAGTGTTGGAATGCAAGCAACGATATTAGAAAAGTTTTCACATGTGCACAGAATAGTATATAGGGCATGTTTTCAGTTAATTTCTGAAGAGGTTTCCTTAAAACAAATAAGAAATACATATTTTAGTAAATGCTTGTAGTTTTATCTTGCCTTGGCATCTTTTTTAAAAAATAATTTCCACTTTTAGATTCTAGGGGTACACATGCAGGTTTGCTACTGGTTATAGTATGTGATGCTGAGCTTTGGGGTAGGGCTGCTTCTCTTACCCAGGTAGTGAGCATGGCACCCAACACTTCGTTTTTCAATCCTTGCCCCCTCTCTACTTCTCCTGTCTAGCAGTCCTCAGTGTCTATTGTTGCCATCTTCATGTCCATGAGTACCCAATGTTTAGCTTCCAGTTATAAGTGAGAACATTCACATTATTTTTGAATGGAAGTTTGCTTTCTTGTGCCAGAAGCAGGGATCAGTCAGCTTTGAGGCAGTTTCCAGTTCCGCACCACCCCACAAGGCTCAAGTTGGTGGCCAGAGATAAGAACTTAGAGACATCTCTCCCACTTAGCACACTGGGCTCCCAGCTTTTCTGCTGCTTCCTTTAGTAGGACCATTCAGGCATTTGGTTCCTTCAGAGGGACCATTCGGGCATGTTGACTCTTCTACTCACTTCAAAATTATCATGATACGGGTCAGAGTTTTTAATAATCAGTCTTCTAAATTTAGTGCTAATTGTACTTCTCTTAGGGATTCACTTAAAGTGACCCAAGCCCTAGTCCCTTATCTATACCGCTAGTTGCGACGCTCTCTTCTCTCTCCATCAGCACTCTCTGACCTCTATGTGTAGCATGCTGTGTACACCCCAGGGTCGGGAAGTACTAACAACTCTTCAACTTTCACACTGTGGTGTGTCATTGAAGCTGTGCCCGCAATCTGACCCCTGACAGCAGGCCCCTGAAGGGACCCACCATGTGGATCCCCTGCTAGTGCTCTTTTGTCTGGCCCTCTGTCAGCAGGGGGATAGTAGCTACCAGCCAGTTGATAGAAAAACTCAAAGAGCTCCATTCAAAACACATATATAGAGCTCATATACTAAAAACTTGCACCATTTTCGTCCTGTTTTCTTTTCTAGAGTGTCTGGCTATTACATTATCAAAACCTTTAAAGAAAAATAGAAAGGAATATTCCTATTAAAAAAGTCAAAATTCTCCACCCATTTGGTGAAAAAGGGATGAAACGATTTTTATCAGGGTGGTTAATAAATTCAAGTTCTTAACATGTTATTATTAATCATTCCCTGCTTACATTTTTCCTAGGCTTGCTAAAATTATTTCGTTTGTTTAAATATGCTACTAAATTTTGTGCTTAGTTGGCCCTTATGTGCCTTCAAAGTCTACTAGAACTCATTTATGTACCTGCTACATGTCACAAATTAACAGTAAGACTAGTGATCCACATTTTCAGTGTGAAATATGCCACTCCAAAAATCAGTTATAACAGCCAATAATTGGAATTTTTATTGTCATTTTAGATTTATTACAATGCCTAAATATCAGTAAACATTTTAACCATCAAAGTTTAATTTTTTAAAAAAAGAAACAAATTGCACATTTCTTAGATTGGTAAAACAAATAATTTCTGTGTTGGGGCATGCAAAGTTATGTCCTTCAATAAAATGGACTCTTATTTTCTATTATTTGGATAATCTATCATTTTGTAATTTATCTCTAAAAAACATTCTCGGCCGGGCGCAGTGACTCACGCCTGTAATCCCAGCACTTTGGGAGGCCGAGGTGGGCAGATCACGAGGTCAGGAGATCAAGACTATCTTGGCTAACACGGTGAAACTCCGTCTCTACTTAAAATTAAAAAAAAAAGTAGCCGGGAGTGGTGGCAGGCGCCTGTAGTCCCCGCTACTCGGGAGCTTGAGGCAGGAGAATGGCGTGAACCCGGGAGGTGGAGCTTGCAGTGAGCTTAGATGGTACCCCTACATGCCAGTTTGGGCAACAGAGGAAGACTCCGCTAGAAAAAAAGAAAGGGAGAGAGAGAGAGAGAGAGAGAGAGAGATTCCCCAGGATAGAGGAAATGGGGGGGGGGGGGAGAGAGAGAGAGAGAGAGAGATTCCCCAGGATAGAGGAAATAATATTATTATGAAGGAGTTATTCTTAATGTGGTTGAGGATGGAATTGCTATTTAAAAATAAGAAACATCAGTCTGTTGAGGTTTTTATTTACATATTCTCACTTCATTCTCAGTTTTTTTTTAAATAATAGACTTTGTTTTTTAGAGCAGTTTCAGATTCAAAGAAAATTGAGATCTACTCCTTTTTAAATTGTAGATATACATAAAATTATAATTTTATCCTTGTAAAAAAACTGCCAGAATTATGAAACTCAAGTTAAGGATGAGTGTCTAAAAACATCATATAAATTTACAGGTAACAAATGATTATATTTCTAAGTTTCAACTTAGATTGCATATAAACCGACTTATGAAAACACTTGTAAGTCAACCCTATATATTTTGCATATATGGGCCATCTTAAAAGCAGCTACTTTTTTCCAGTTCAATATTAAGAAAAAGAGGTGTCAGCTTTTTTGGCCTCTAATGCACAGGAGAAATATCAACTGACAGTTAAAATTTGTACATTATTCATCAATATTTAACAATTTAATATAGGGCATGAAATCCAAGGAACTTTATTATTATTAAAATGCTTCTGTGGGTATCAGGAAAATCTTTTAGCAAATGCCACTATCTACTTCAAGTGACATTTACAATCAAAATTACCTGATATTTTTCTACCTACACTATTTATTTAAAATGTTGGAAATTATAACCTTGCTATTCAGTCCCCATCTTTCTGTTTCATAAGCTTAGTAATCTCTCACACTTTAGAAAATTGGAATTTTACTTATGACATATGAAGATTGATTTCTGAGGAGTAATTATTAAAATATTTTCCAAAGACATCTTATACATAATCATTAGAATTGCTGAACTTATTTTGTAGTAACAAAGATATCATATCTATTAAAAGGAGTGAAATACTGTCATATTTATTCTGCAAAAACATTTTCTTTAATAATACAACATGGTAATGCTTATCCAAGACATTGATGGGATTTCTAGGATGGACAAGTTAGCTTTTATGATAGTTGCTGCCTCGTGAAAATACATAGTGTATTTGAATATGCAAATGTATTATATATTGTAAAAGGAAAAATATATATGAAGATGTAGCAGCATTACATTATAAACATCAGGAAATATTTTTGGAAGAAGTAGATTTAAAAATAAATAGTATTCTCACAATCTGAATTAGTAGAAAGGCCTTGTAAGACAGGACAAAATGCAGCAACATTCATGTAAATGCAGAATTGTGAAAATATTTAAGAAACAAAAATATCTTACTGGCTGAAACAGTGTTAATTATTTACATTTGTTTTTCTCTGTTCTATCTGTTCTATCTTTCCCAGAGCAACTAATGTAAACACCCTGTTGTATCAATATTATTGCCTGTTTTTTAATCAATTTACCCCAATTTTGGGAAAGGAGTGCTGAGAAATGAGAGTCTGGGGCGGTAAGTATGTTTATTTTTGCTGATGGGCAATAGCTGATGAAATAATTCCTCAAATTGACAGGAAATTCAGAACTGATAATTCTCAGGACCTAGTCAGCCGCCTTGTGATGTCTCCTTTGTTGCATTGATAAGGGAAATAAATGGTAAACAAGACTTACAAACTTCATGGCTTGGGGATTTTGAAGAATGACATATGAGCTGAGTCACATTATTGTATCAGCATTTGTTACCTTTCAAGGTCCAAATACTGACCAATGGCAATGATAGCTCGAGATTGCTGAGGTCTCTGAGGAAACCCAGCAAATAGCAAACTTCTTTTCCACCTGGGTTCTATACAAAGTAAGAAACAAGGGCCGGGCGTGGTGGCTCACGCCTGTAATCCCAGCAATTTGGGAGGCCGAGGCAGGTGAATCACCTGAGGTCAGGAGTTCGAGACCAGCCTGACCCAAACGGAGAAACCTCATCTCTACTAAAAATACAAAATTAGCTGGGTGTGGTGGTGCATTCCTGTAATCCCAGCTACTCAGGAGGCTGAGGCAGGAGACCTGCTTGAACCTAGGAGGCGGAGGTTGTGGTGAGCTGAGATTGCGCCATTGCACCCCAGCCTGGGCAACAAGAGCAAAACTTTGTCTAGAAGTAAAAATAAATAAATAAATAAATAAATAAATAAATAAATAAATAAGGAAAAGTAATAAAGTAAATAGAAAATAAAATACATGTGTAGTTTTATTGTGGAAAAGTCTAGTTTAGAGGAGATGGAGTTTATGTTCAGGTAGCAGGTTTCCTAATACTGAATCTCAGACTTATACAGAAGGGCACACACCAAGTCATGCTGGCCTGGGACAAGCCTTTCTACCTGGAAGGGCTGCAGCAGAGGGACAGAGGAAATCTCAACCTGCCTTTAGGTAAATGATTCCAGACAGAGAGGAGGAGGTGGACAGAGCATGCTCTATCTTTTCTTCTCAAATGTACCAGTGACTTAAGGAATGCCAAGTCCTCTGGGCAGAAAGGCCAAGAGAGTTATACAAATGGAACTCTCTTCATAGGAAATAAAATGCAAATGGGGAAAACACATTCCATCCCACAGAGGCATTAAATATTTAAGCACAATTAGTGGAGAAGGAGATTAGAGAACTTACTGATCATCTCATTTCCCAGGCTCTGTAGTGAGTGTGTTAAGTATAATTATTTAATTCCATTAAAACATACAGGGTAATTAAAAAAATGTTGTCTAATTATAGATGAAGAAGCTGAGAATAAATGAAACTAAATGAATCCTCTGAAATCACAGTGAATAAATTACCCTCCAGGTAGGATGGACAAGTTTTGTATAGCATGATTCCACCAAATGAATTCATATTTTAGCTTTTCTTAAACAAATTCAAAATCTAGAATAGGAGATCACTCTTATTGTAGGCTTTATTAGTGACATCATTGTAATATTCAGTGATAATCTATCAGTTTTAAAGCAGATTTGAACATTCAGTAATCAACATGGACAAATTCAATAAATAAGAGATACCTTTTCACATTTTCTTGAGAAATATGTGCTTGGCCATTAAACAAAAGGATAATTAATGAGCAGAGTCATGTTCTAGAAAAATCTTGGTGATTTTTCATCAGAAATCAAGAAGCTATAGAGAAATTAAGGACAAAGCATATTTTATGCTAGCAATAATTGTCAAAGATAGTGATATGGCCTTCTTTTTAATGCCAAGTTTTAAGTACATGCTTTTATAAAGTCTAAAACTGCCTTATTCTAGTATTGTTACAGTTCAGGGACTTATTAGCAGAATTTCAAATTTGTGGTTGTATCAGCGCCTTATTTGAAAGTTTTTTTATCTGCTCACATTCTGCTACTCTAATTACAGCTTCTATGCAGAGTATTATGCTTTCTGCCATTGTCACTTGCATTCGCATCTAATTGTAAATATACATTTTGAAACATATTTATATTTCTTAAAATTAGATAGTAATTATCAAATAAGGGTTCTCACTAGAGTTATTTTATAAACAATGTCTGACTTGCTATCTATGCAGTAAAATTAATATAAAAGATTTTCTTAAATTTTATTTAACTAAATTTAACTAAATAATGGTGTTAACTGAAGTAATCATCAAATAAAAACAGATGACATATTCACTTTTATGGTAAATGCATTTTGAAAATATACATTTGAGGAAGGTTGGTAAGGTGGGATGTGTGAAATGTGATTGAAAATATGCTTGTTACTAGATTATAGTATCTAAAACATATGCTTCTGAAAATTTGGGCTTAATCTAGCTTCAACATAATATACAAACACATCAGTAATATTTAATAAAGAAAGTTTATTTCTAATCAATATATTTCTATAATATAATTTAAAAGGTAAAATGGAGAAGACTTCCACTTCATCAAATTGAACTGAATTCTCAGTTTTAATTTTACTGGACGTTTGAAGGTTGGATGTGGCTGATCATTTTAAAAATTATCTGGGAATGGTGGTGTGCTCCTGTAGTCCCAGCTATTTGCGAGGCTGAAGCAAGGGGATCACTTGAGTCTAGGAGTTCAAGGCTGGAGTGAGCTGTGATTGTGCCACTGCACTCCAGCCTGTGTGACAGAGCCAGACCCCATCTCTAAAAAATAAAAATAAATAGTAAAATTAAATTAAAATAGTTCTGCTTTTGGCATTGTATTTGTTTTGGGGATATTTTTTGTTTTGTTTATTCACTCCTGTGTTTATTCTACATAAGACTTTATTTATAAAATTAGGTTTTCTTAATTTTAATTTTTTTCTGATTTTCGTGACTTCACTTTTTATTTTTTGTCCAATTCAGATTTATCGGTGTTATAGACTGAATGTTGTTGGCCCTTCCAAATACACAGGCTGAAGCCCTATTTCCCAATGTGATGGAATTCAGAGGTGCACTCTTGGGTTTTAGTTAGGTTTAGATGAGATCATGATGCTGGGGGCCACATGGTGGGATTAATTTTTCTATAAGAGGATGGAAAGAGACTAGAGCGCGCTCTCTCTCTCTCTCTCTCTCTCTCTCTCTCTCTCTCTTTCTGTCATGTGAGGACACAGTGAGAAGGCAGACATCAACAACCTGGGAAATGGGACCTTACCAAAGTCTGACTATACCGGCACCGTGTTTTCAGACACCCGATTTCCAACCTGTTTAAAAAAAAAAAAAAAAAAAAAAATTCTCCAGCACTTTGGGAGGCTGATGCGGGCGGATTCCCTGAACTCAGGAGTTCGCGACCAACCTGGGCAACACGGTGATACCCCGTCTCTACTAAAACACACACAAAAAAATGTAGCCAGGCGTGGTGGCGGGCGTCTGTAGTCCCAGCTACTTGGGAGGCTGTGGCAGGAGAATCGCTTGAACCCGGGAGGTGGAGGTTGCAGCGAGCCTAGATCTCACCACTGCATTCCAGCCTGGGCGACAAAGTGAGACTACTTCTCAAAAAAAAAAAAGGAAATTCTATTGTTTAAGCTACCCAGTCTATGATATTTTGTTATGGCAACCCATGCTAATACAATAATGTTACTTTGTATCCTTCATTATATTTTCAACGTCTTTCAACTTACTTGAATTAGTACATTACAGTTGTAATCTGAATAATGGGAAGGTCTTTCTTATATTCTTTCACCTTTGGTAAGAATATTATTATGATTCTTAAGACTGAATCTTAATACTTTTATATTGCTTTTTTATGAGATTAATCCAAAAGTCCTTAAAAGGCTTGGTTTAGATGGCTTTTCTAGCTTCACAAATATCCTCTTCTGTTGTTTTCATGTGACATCCATGGTGCTTTGTTTTCTGAGATTTTCATACCTTATTCTCCCCCCATTTTCATTTAGACCCTCTATTTCCTTTACCTATACTGTAACTATCTTACTTTACTGTGATTACTCCTCCAGAAATCTCTCCTCGGTGTGAAAAACTGTCCGGGAAGATATATCTAGAAACTAAGTTTATAGGCACTTCCTTAATGCTAAGGAATTTACTGCAATAATAAGAATAATAATGATAATAAAAATAATAACTTGTACTTACCCACTAATGCAGTCTACAGAATTCCTGCCAATTTCACTCATTGCTCTTGAATTTGCTTGCCATGTTTACTAGTGCCGCTTACTTGGCTATTTTGAGATTTTCTCTCTCTCTCTCTCTTTTAATCTTAGAGTTATATTTTATTTTGTAGATCTGCTTTCAATTTGCTTTCTTTTTATTTTTTCTCTTGACTTTTATTTTAGGTTCAGGCAGGGGGTATATTTTCAGGTTTCTTGCATGGGTAAGTTGCATGTCACTGAGGATTGGTGTACGAATGATCACATCACCCAGGTAGTAAGTATAGTACCCACAGCATATGTAATGTAATGATACATATATTCATGCATACATATATAAGTATATGTTACATATAATATACACTTCATTTTTACATGTAATTTTGATAGAAACCGTATACATTTGTGGAATTGAATCATTGTAACATCTAATTTTGTGAATTTGCTTTGTTTAGAAAATATCATAGAACTTAATAATAATACAAAAAAAGAAAAATATTGTCTTCTATTGGTACAGATACGAAAATGCAGTATATATTCCTCTACAGGTTATCACAATGTCAGAGAATTAGAGATCAACAAATAATCCTCTCTATAATATTATATTTTTTGAATCCTAAAAGTGTTTAATCTTAATAAAACAGGCAGATCGAAGTGAAGGAAGAATTCAAAAACATCATATTTATCATGTTTAAAAATCATTTATACGTAACAAATTAAATATTGATGGCTAAGTCCATCTCAAAAATTGTGCTACCTACTTATGTAACCTGCCTCTCTAAACTATTTTTTTAAGTAGACAAACATCAGTATTAATAAAAATAAGGATATTCCTATATTTGTAGCTTCAATATGATGAGACATCAAGTTCATTCAGAAGTAGATTAATTCATCCAAAGAGAATTAGTCATTTCCATGAATAATTTACTCAGGCTGCTTTTAAAACCATTCAGGACATAAGTTTGCCTCTCTTGTAATCTACCAAAATGAATATGTCTTAGGATTTAAAGCAAATATATCTTACTTTTATTAGTCAGAGAAGACACAAAGATATGCCATCTACTTACTTCTGTGTAGACTAATGAGTTTTATTTCTTAAATAAGTAATCAATACCACATATTAAATTCTGCTCAGCCTTTCTGATGAAAATCAAGTAGTGCTGTTCAAATTATTTGGTCCTCTTTATCTCAAAAAGTCATTTTCTGTAATAGAAAAGACTTTCATGAACACATATTTCTAGTGCTGACTATGAGATTATCATCATGAATGATATGGTATAAGATTTAGATAGAGCCATAACTCAGCGATAATGTTTTTCTTCTATTTAGCAATTGATGAATTGTAGCCTGATTTTTTTAGGTTAATGGCCAATACATTAGTACTGTAAACATTTCAATGCTATCCCCCTTCATATTTTTAATCTATGAAATTGCCTATTAATAATCATTTATATCTTTCAGCAAAGTAATCAATGTTGGTTAATGTAATGTTAAAGTTGACATTAATCACTTTTTTGGAGACAGCATATTTCTATCCCAGCTTAGAATTATAATTGTAATGTAATACTTATTTAGTCAGCATATTAATATCAGCTTCTGTATCCATGGCATATCTAATTTTACTTTTCTTCCAAATAAGCTGAGAAGGCAGTGTCTATAAATCCAATGTCTAAAAGCCACATCTGTTGAAATTACAAGTTGTTAAAGAAAAGCTTGGCTGATCATGCAGATTAATCATGTATAGAGAAGGTAAAGCACACTGCATATGCACCTGCCAATAATTGCATAGCACTTGCTCATGGTCCACGTGTTATTTATGGACGTTTTCCTGTGCAATTTCAAATAACTTTCAAGCTCACACTACCTGTGTACATCAAAATTTATTGTAGCTGCAACCTTGTAGCCCATTGCAAAAGTTAGAAATAGAGAAAAAAAGAAACACTTAGAATGCTGCAGACAGGTTCTCTTTTCCTGACACTGTCAGAATAGCCTATTTTGTGATTTTCATTAACTTCCAAGAGACATTTTTCTCATGAAGTATAGAACTAATGATGCAGAGAAGCTTAAGTCTTCATTTAAAGGCCCATAGATGCAATGAATCAAGATCATTAAAATGACTGGCCTGATTTGTATAATAGAAAGTAGTACATATTCCTGACATTCAGCAGAATCATCTCAGAAAAAATCACTGAAAAATACTTGTTAAATGTAATTTAGTTAAAAAATACCCAACACATAAGAGAAAGTCAATATACATGTTTTCATAAAATTATTTGATTTTAGGAAGAAAAGTTTTCAAATGTTTAAAATTGATAGAATCAAAGTTAGAATATACATTTATAGATATAGAAGGCCTAATAGGGATTAATAAAAGAACGCTGCAGATAGATTTTAGCCCAGTGTGAACAAGAATTCTTTACTTCTATTGCCGTAAAACAGATTAGCTGCTGTCTTCCTTCATAAAAACAAGTCGAGAGTGGTGGCTCACGCTTGTAATCCCAGCACTTTGGGAGGCCGAGGCGGGTGGATCACAAGGTCAGGAGATCGAGACCATCCTGGGTAACACAGTGAAACCCTGTCTCTACTATAAAATAGAAAAAATTAGCCAGACGTGGTGGTGGGAGCCTGTAGTCCCAGCTATGCTACTCAGGAGGCTGAGGCAGGAGAATGGCGTGAACGCGGGAGGCAGAGCTTGCAGTGAGCCGAGATTGCACCACTGCACTCCAGCCTGGGCGACAGAGCAAGACTCTGTCTCTAAATAAATAAATAAATAAATAAATAAATAAATAAATAAAATAAAGAAATGTAAAAACATAAGTGGCAAGGTAGCCATCAATTGTAAATCATATGTACATGATTCCTGAGTTGGTGGAGGTAGATGGGATTATTGATCAGATCCAATTTGCTTTCCAGACTCTGAGTTTTATATTGTCCATATGGCTGAATCATTATATCCTCATCTCTAAAGTAAGATGCCATCAAAACATTTACTATAACTAGTGTGAGGCATAGTGATGTGAAAGGTAAGAACTTAACTTCTGGGGCCTCACTCTTTGATGCCATTGTGAGCTCTACAACTAACTTACTATGACATTGAACAGATAATTTAATATTTCTAGGTCTCTTAATTTCCCCAATTTCCCCAACAACAAATTGGGTAGGATAGGACCTACTCATTAAATTTATGAAAACCAGTGAAGTGTTATATGTAAAATATTTAGCACATTCTAAATAGAAAACTAATGTTCCTAATCATTAACATTCAATTTTGAAAAACATTAATTTGGCTCATTGCATCCCCAAAAAAAATCAGTTTTGAAGTCACAATTTTCAATTGAGTCCTGTATTAAATATTCCACTAAATTTATAATCTCTCTGTTTCTTTGTTTTTTTATTTTAATTTTAGTTTTTTTTAAGACAGAATCTCACTCTATTGCTCAGGCTGGAGTTCAGTGACACAACCTTGGCTCAATGCAGCCTCCACCTCCCAGGTTCAAGGGTTTCTCCTTCCTCAGTTTCTCAAGTAGCTGGGATCATAGGCATGCGCTATCATGCCCAGCTAATTTTTTTTTTTTTTTTTTTTTTTTTTTTTTTTTTTTTTTTTTTTTTTTTTTAGTAGAGACTGGGTTTCACCAAGTTGACCAGGCTGGTCTCAAACTCCTGACCTCAGGTGATCCACCTGCCTCAACTTCCCAAAGTGCTGGGATTACCGGCGTGAGACACTGTGCCTAGTGCTGTTTCTTTAATTGAAAAACATTTTCAAAGACTTATCTGTAGTCTCTCTTTCCATTTCCTGTGTTTTTTTTTTTTTTTTTTTTTTTTGCTTCTATTCCCACCACACTACTAAGGTTGCTTTTGTGAAAGTAAGAAGTCACCTCACACATTGATGAATCCAATGGCCGTGTCTTCATTCTTTTCCCACTTGATTTCACAGGAGCATTTCCCAAAGTTGAATACTCAGTCTTTCATGACATATTATTTTGGGGGATTTCTATTACATCATATTCAGAAGAGTTGCTTATGGTTCTCACTTTTAAGTCTTTACTGGCTCATTCTAATCCACCCTAAATTTTGAAGTGTCTTGGGGCTGGTTCACCCTTGGACTCTAACTGTGCTTTCTATAAGGTATCTTGTGGCATGGGCTTTAATATTTTCATAATGCCTAGGTCTGCATCCCTATTTTTGATTTCTCTCTGAGTTTAAAATTAACATGTGGTTTTGTCATTACGATTTGGCTACCTATAAAGGCATCCTAGACTAATACAAACAATAAATTATTGATTTTCACCATCAAGTCAGATTCCCTACTATTCCCTATTATAAATATTCAATATCTACTCATTTTCTCACCCCAAATTATTAGGTCTATAATTTCTTCTCTTTTACCAGTATCCTGTATCTAAACCATCATAAAGAATTATTAGTCTTACTATGAAATTTTAATAATGCATTAACTTTCTTAATTTTTTTGATATCTACATGAATATAGATTATATTTTCTGAAGATAGCCACAACAATATCTGTCACCTTACATGTTCTGCTTAAAATATGACTCTGACACCTCTTCCATTGAACAGTAGTACCTACTTTTTGTATTGAAATTTTATATAATGTAATGGCTGCCTCTACCAATAGAGTGTGGCACATGTAGCCCTAAGTAATCTTCAAAACTAGTTCATAAAAATGCTATGCATTATGTTTTGTTCTTTTAAGATATTTGCTTTTGGAATCCAGTCACCATGCTCTGAGGAAGTCCAAGCATCCATACAGACAGCCAGTGTTGTTGCTTTCCAACCAAAAGTCCCAGCTAAGGTCCCAGTCAGCTGCAATCCACACGAATGCAGGAACCTTTAGATGATTCCAGTTCTCAGCCGTTGAGTCATCTTGAGCCTTGGAATCATGCTTAACTGAAGTCTCACTGTGGGACAGAGAAAAATGAAGACCACTATATGTTTTGAGAATTCTTAACCCACAGAGCAAGTGAGCATATTTATAATCATTTTTGTTTTGAGCCACTGAGCTTATGGTGGATTATCACATAGTAATGGAAAACAAAACACTTAGATAAAGCGAGCTCATTTCTCACTTAAAATACTGTCATTTTTTTTTTTATCATGTCTCCCTTCCTTTATTTGACTACATACAGTCTGTCCTGGATGAAACAAAGGGAGTAATTTCTTAATACCTCAACATTATATTATAACATGTCAAATACATGAAAATATGCAGAATTATAAAGTGAATAACCATATGCACATCACCTGGAGTCTATAATTTATTTATACTTGCTTTATCATTTATCTGTCCATAGATCCATCTGTCAATCCATCTTTTTGTAAAAAAGAAATGTATTTCAAAGGACATTGCATATATCAGTATTTTATTTTACAAATACTTCAGCATATCTATAATTATAGTTATATATATATACACACACATATATAAAATGTACTTATAATGAAGTTCAAGAATCTAATATATACTATGCAGTGAGACTGTATACATACATCTATGTTGCTCAAAATCCTAATAAAATACATGATTGTACTGTCAACTCTCTCTCTCTATCTTCCCTTCACAGTACAGATGCTCCTCAGCTTAAAATAAGATTACATTCTAATAAACCCATCATACGTTGAAAATATTGTCAAGTTAAAATTGTACTGAATACATTTAATACATTTAACCTGCCAAACATTACAGCTTAGCCTAGTCTACTTTAAATACGCTCAGAACACTTATATTAGCCTGCAGTTAGGTAAAATCATCCAACACAAAGCCTATTTTATAATAAAGTGTTGATTTCCTCATGTAATTTATTGAATACTGAACTGAATGCGTATCACTTTTGCACCATATTAAAGTAAAAAAACAAAAACAAAAACAAATAAAAAAAAAAACGTAAATTCAACCGTCCTAAGTAGGAGACCATCTACATATGAACACATTCACTACCTCAGAGGCATCAATATTCTAGTTCATTCCACCACAAAATTCTTTTGTCTATAATTTAAATAAAAGTCTGTAGTGTGTACACTGGAAAGTAGACATCTCTCAATGTATTATTGTTATCAATTCCTCATGTTCTTTACCTATAGATGCTTATTTTTATTGTTGAGAACATTATATTATAGAAATATAGCACAATTTGTTATTCTCCAATAGCTAGACATCCAACATTTCACCAATAAATATATTAGCGCTCATTTTTTACACGTCCTTTATTAGATTAAGAAGTGTTCTTCTGCTCACTAAGCACTTTTATCCTGTGACTGAAATTTTGTCAAATGTATTTTCTGTATTTGTTGAAATTACTCTTTGTCCTGTTAAAATAACAACTTCTTTTAAGAACGTTAAATCCACCTTTTTCTACTGGGATAAACCTCACTTGGTCATGGTAAATTATCTTAAGAGTATTTGGGTGGGTTTTATTTGACGATTTTTTTTTTACTGTTCATAACTTTCTGTGAGAAAATTTGTCCTATAATTTTCTTTGAGTGTGTGTTCTTTCTCTTTCTCTCTCTCTCTCTCTTTTTTTTTTTTTTTTTTTTTTTTGAGACGTAGTCTCCCTCTGTCGCCCAGGCTGGAGTGCAGCGGCGCGATATCGGCTCACTACAAGCTCTGCCTCCTGGGTTCACGCCATTCTCCTGCCTCCGCCTCCTGAGTTAGCTGGGACTAAAGGCCCCCACCACCACGCCCGTCTTAACTTTTTTGTATTTTAAGTAGAGAGAGGGTTTCACCGTGTTAGCCAGGGTGGTCTCCAACTCCTGACCTCATGATCCACCTGCCTCGGCCTCCCACTCCCAAAGTGCTGGGATTACAGGCGTGAGCCACCGCGCCCGGCCTGATGTTTCTCTTTCTTGTAATGTGTTGGCATTAGAAAGAGGATGGAAATATTTTCTCTTCCATTATTTTTAAGACTTTATTTAAAATCAGATTAATTCTTCCCCAAAATATAGTAGCAAAAGCAACGGGGAATATAATTTTTTTAATAAAAAGTATATTTTGCCAGGCGCGGTGGCTCAAGCCTGTAATCCCAGCACTTTGGGAGGCCGAGACGGGCGGATCACAAGGTCAGGAGATCGAGACCATTCTGGCTAACCAGGTGAAACCCCGTCTCTACTAAAAAATACAAAAAACTAGCCGGGCGAGGTGGCGGGCACCTGTAGTCCCAGCTACTCGGGAGGCTGAGGCAGGAGAATGGCGTTCACCCGGGAGGCGGAGCTTGCAGTGAGCTGAGATCCGGCCACTGCGCTCCAGCCTGGGCGACAGAACAAGACTCCGTCTCAAAAAAAAAAAAAAAAAAAGATATTTTATTTCTTGAATAGATAGAGTACTATAAACACATTTGGTCTTATGTCATGTTTTATAAGCAACATCATTCAATAAATTTCTCCATTGCATCTATAAATACAAAGTTGCTCATTTCAACATTAATATAATTTGATGTCAACATGTATAAAATCTGTAGCTATAATAATCTCAACATTTATACACTCTGAAATAATATAGTTACCATTCTTCTTTTATTCCCAATATTTGCTATTTATGTCTTCTTTTCCAATCAGATAGTTAGCTCAATATTTTTAAATCTTTTCAAAACGTAGCCTAAAATATCATTTTCATGTTCTCTAAATTGTATTTATATTTTAGTATAACTTTTTCAGCCTTGTCTTTATTATTTATATCTTATTTGAATTAATTTATATTTTCTAGACTATAAAGTAGGAGTTTATTTACTTTTTAAATTTATTTTTCCCAATATTAGAATTTAAAGCTTTAATGTTTTATTTAAACACAATTTTATCCCTAATTTTTGACATGCTGAATTTTTATTACAATTCATTTGAATTTTTAGACAATTCAATTCAAATTATTACGATTTATTTCATCTATATTCTAATTTTGTTTCTGATTTAGCCTTTGACCTAATAACTATTTAGAAGCATGCAGTTTAATTCCCAAACATTTGGGTGGTTTCTGGGCTTCCTCATTTTATTGTCTTCCATCTTCATTGCATTGTGGTAAAAAAAAAATCAGTCTGTAACATTTTATACTGCATTAATTTATCAAAATTTGTTGCCCAAACATATGATTTAAATCAGTAAAATTATCACATGTTCTAAAAAATGTGTGTCTTAGAGTCAATAATAATCCTCTGTAAACCATTAATACGATTTATTCAGGGAAGTTGATAGTTGGTTCATATCTCTTAGGACCTACTAATTTTTGGATCTACTTTTCTAATCAGTTACTCTTAATGGTTTACTGTATTTTCCAATTATAAAGTTGTAGTTATTCCATGAATATTAAGCATTATACATTTGTGTATGGTATTTGTTCCTGAAGAATTATCAATTTATTATCATAAAGTTGGGTGTCCACAGCAGCACTTCATTGTGAAAGGAAAGTTGTATATATCAGGTGGGCACAAGTAGACCCTGAAGGCACAAATAAGTTGTATGAAGAAGTGGGTCAAATGCCCATCGTCCCTACTTTTGCCACACTGCCTTTTCTCTCTCAGCCTGCAACTATGACTTCATGGGGAGCTGTTCTATGATCAATACTTGATTGAGGAAAGAACACTTGGATATGGTTTACAGATGGTTCGACATCAAATCCTGGCACCACCCAGAAATGGACAATTGTGGAAAAACACCCCTTTCTGGGAGAACCTTGAAGGATAATGGTGAAGGAAAATTATCTTAGTGGGCAGAATTTTGAACGGTGCACCTGGTTGTTCATTGTGCTTTGAAAGAGAAATGTTCAAACTTGCAATTATGTACTGATTCATGGGATTAAAAACAATTGTTGGATGGATAACAGGACTTGGAAGGAACACAGTTGAAAAAAAAAAAGATGATGAGAAAATCTGGGAAGAGGTATGTGGATAGACTTCTTTAAATGCAAAGAAAAAAATAAATATATCTGTGTCTCATATGAATGCTCAAAAAACGTGACCTCAGCAGAGTGCGTTTCTAATAAAGTGGATAGACTGACTTGTTCTATGGATTCCAGTCAACCTCTTTCCAAGCCACCTTTGTCACCATCCAATGGGCTCATGAACAAAGTGGCCATAATGGTGGGGTAGAGGTTATATATGGGATCAGTAACGTGGACTTCTGCTCAACAAGACCAACCTAGCTATGATTACTGCTCAGTGGCCACTCTGCCAGCAGCAGAGAACAATGTTGAGTCCCTAATACCACACCATTCCCTGAGGTAATCAGCCAGCTACATGGTTGCAGGTTGATTATATTGGACTCCTTTCACAATGAAAGAGGTGGTGTCTGGTACTTACCATAATAGATACTTATTCTGGATATGAATTTACCTCTCCTGCACACAATGCTTCTGCCTAAACTATAATTCACACATACATTTATAATATGTCTATGAACAGTCATGGTATTCCACACAGCACTGCTTCTGATTAAGGAAATCGGTTTACAGCAAAAACGGTAGCAATGGGCCTAGGCTCATGAAATTCACGGTCTTACAAAGTTTCTTGCCATCATGCAGCAGGTGGTTTGACAGTGTGGTGGAATCGCCTTTGAAGACACTGTTATAGTTCCAGCTACATATACCTTGTAGAGCTACAGCAAGGTTCGCTAGGGTGCTGTATTTGCTATCAATCAGTGCTCAGTATTTGGTGCTATTTCTCCCATAGCCAAGATTCACAGGACCAGGAATCAAAGCATTCAAATGGGAGCAGCATCACTCATCATTACCCCTACTGATCCATTGGCAAAATTTTTGTTTCTGTTCCTATGGTCTTATACTCTGCTGGATTACAGATCTTAGTTCCAAAGGAAGGAATGTTTTCATCAGGAGATACAGCAATGATTTTTACTAAGTGTAAAATTATAACTGCCATTAGACCACTTTGGTCTCCCTCACCTCTGAATCAACAGGTAAAGAAGGAAGTTAATACGCTGGTTGGGTGACTGATGCTGACTACCAATGGGAAATTTGGACTGCTACCCCACAGTAAAGGTGAAAAAGGCTATGTCTGGAATACAAAACGTTCTCTATGTTGCCTTTTAAGATTACTGGGCCCTGTGCTTAAACAAAAAACAAAACCAACCAAACAAACAACAACAACAAAAAAAACCCTACAACAATCTAATTCAGGCAGAATGGCTAATGGCCAAATCCTTCAGGAATCAAAGCTTGAGTCACCCCACCAGATAAAAAATCGTGAGCAGCTGAGATGCTTCCTGTAGGTGAAGGGAATGCTGAAATCACTACTGGAAGAAAGTAGTTATAAGTACCAGCTATGAACATGTGACCAGTTACAGAAGAAAGAACTGTAATTACTTCCTTATTTCCTCCTTATTTTGTTATGAATGCTTGTGTTTAACATCTATTGTGTTCTTCTCTCTCTTCTTATTATGTAGCATAAGAGGTATTGACTTGTATCATAGTATTAACTATTGTTAATTTTCCTAGTATTTAAGTTATAGTATGACTATATATATATTGATAGTATTTAAGTTTTGGGATATCAAGGAGAAAAGTAAACATCATCCAAGAACTTCACATTCTCCTCTGGGAATGGTTTAGTGCATTTTAAGTTGTACACAGGAGAGTTGTATCAGATTAGGGAGAAGTGTGACCTTTTTATTGTCTTTATTTGGAGATGATGTATGATTTAAGATGTGTATGGGTGCAAATTTAACAAGAAGTAGACTTGCAATGCTCTATTTTATGTGTAATTTCCTGAGCCATAGGGTAAGCAGATATTTGGCCAAATAGTCTGGGTGTTTTTGTGAGAGATTAACATTTAAGTTATTGAAATTTGGGTAAAATAGATTGTCCTCTATTCGTGTGGGTGGGCCTCATCTAGTCAGTCGAAGGCCTGAATATACCAAAAACACTGGCCTCTTCTGAGCAAAAGAGAACTATCCAACAGGCTACCTATGGTTCTTCCTGGTTGTATAACAAACTGCCTTGCGATTCAAAATGGAGGACAGGCGCTCCTCATTCCCCTGCTGCTGGCCTTCTGACTGCCCAGCAGTATTGGCTTTCCTTCGCTGCTGGCTGCTTGGCCTTTGGTTGGAAGGGCAGCATTGGCTCCCTTGACGCTGCTGGCCCAAAATGTAGATTTTGGACTTGCCATAACTTGAACAAACTCCCTAAATAAATGTTACACACACACACACACACACACACACACACACACACACTCTCACACATGCACACAAACCCTATTAGTTCTGTTTCTCTGGAAAATCCTGACAAATACAAACATATTTTCCATTGCTGATAGAAGCGTATTATATTTTCCAATTATGCATGTGAGAAGTTGTAATTGATCTATGTATATTCATGTTTGCTACATATTTTTGTTGAATTATCCATTTATTATTAATATCCCTTATTACATCTTGTAATATTCTTTATCTACCTTATCTAACACTGATACAGGCACTGTAGTCATATTATTTCTATCGATTATGCTTCACAACTTTTTCAACCACTATTTCAGCTTATCTGAGACTTCTTGAGCAAATAAGACTCTGTAATAGCATGTAATTGTATTTTTAATCTATTCAGACATTCACAACCCTCAAATTGGAATATTTAGTCTAATAACATTTTGTATCATTATCAATATAGTTAGATTCTGGTGTAACCTTTTATTATTTAAGTTTTGGTCTCTGTTTTATTCCTGTTGCAACATTCCTGCCTTCTTTTATAATAAAGCAGTTTTTGAATATAATTTAAATTAGTCCACTGACTTTTAAGATATTCCTGCTTGCATCATTTATCTTTTCCTAAATTTTTAGATAATTGACATAGGGATCACAATACACATTTTCAACTCCATACAATTTATCAAGAGTTAATAATTTAACATTTTGCATAAAATGTACAACTATTGGATAAAACAGCTTTTTATTTACATATTATATATTTTATTTCTACATTATATATTTTATTTATTATAATAGCTTCCACTTTTTATGTTTTAGTTGTCATATGTATCATGCATATCTACATTATGAACCAGTTAAATAGTAAATTATATTCAAATAAATAAAGAGAAAAATTTTTTTTTAATATTAACCCACATATTTACTATTATTGATGCTCTTCTTTTCTTCCTATCAGAGTATCTATCTGGTATCATTTCCCCTTAACCTGAAAAGATTTATTTTTTATGTGGTACAGTTCCAGAATGCTCTGAAAGTATATTAATTTACCTTTATTCTTGATAGAAGTTTTTATATAATGTGTGTGTGTGTATATATATATACAATATGTATATATATATATAAAATCTATTCTTTTTGTTGGTTATTGTTTCTATGTCAAATTATTGGCCCCTCAATGTAAAGTGTCATTTTTTAATGTGTGTTTCAATACTTTTCTTTTCCTTTTTCTTGTATCTTTGAATAACTGTGATGTGTTTAGATGTGATATTCTTCCTGTTTTTCATACGCAGTAGTCACTGAGCTTTTTAAGCTTCTAAATCTATATCTTTCAACAAATTTGGAAAATGTTGGACCATTATTTCTTAAAATATTTTCTGTTCTAACATTTCTTAATTCTAATTAGCTAGATTCTGGAATATTCACACTTTATATGTGTTTGTGTGTACATGTATAAATATATATGTATGTTGTATGTATATGTGTCACAAGTCATGCTGTAGTACTTATTTTGCAACCTTTTTGTTCTTTATATTGTACTGATTAATTTCCAATGATTTATCTTCAAGTCCACTGATTATTCTTTCATCTTTCTGTTGTTAATTCCATCCAGCTGAATTTTTCATTTACCATTATTTTTTAGTTCTAGAATTTCCCTTTTTTGGTTTCTGTGTCTCTGCTGATACTTTCAATCTTTTCATTCCTTCATAGTAGGTTTTCCTTTACATTCTTGAGCATAGTTATAATGGCTGCTTTAAAATGCTTGGCAGATAATTCTGTCATTTGGGGTTTCCTGGGGGTATGTCTCTGTTAATTTCCTCTTCATTATAAAAATGGGTGATATTTTCTCATTTCACTATATTCTAAAAAATTATTTTGTATTCTTCATCTCATAAATTACATAGATACTCTGGATTCTGTTATATAGTAATGAAGGGTATTGATTTTGTTTTTTGTATGCACTAAAGTTGGCTAACCACAAACTGCAAATTTTGACTACTGCATGGTCATTAATATCTGAAACTTCAGTTCATATTATTAGCTTTAGCTGGACTCCTTGGAATACTCTTCATGTGCAAGCATGTTTCAGACATCAGCTATCAGCCAAAGATTTGGTCAGAGTTTTCACACTGAATTTCAAGTTCTTTATTCTTAATTCATCTTTTCCAACATACCTTCTTTTATTTTCCAGTGGCTTCAGTTACATGAACTCTGTCCTCTAGTTCAAGTCTGTAGTACTGTGAGTTCTGTACTGGTTTCTATACGACAGTGACCAATAAATGTAATATTACCAGTATCAATTATTTCTTACTGAATTAATATATTCGCTTTAAACATCTTATCTTAGATGAAGATATTTTTTTCTTCCTGCAGTGAGTTGTATTTTGTAGTCAGGAAGCAAATGTAAATACCCTTGGCAACTGATTATTTATTAAGAATATTTGCAACCCGTTCTCAATAAAAAAAATAAAGATGAAGTTAATTCTTTTGACAAATAAAATTTCACTACACTTCTTCTATATTACTCCTCTATGAACTTTACCTTTTCATTTGCCTTTCATAAAATTCTACTGGCGTAACTCTTATTAGACACAAAACAAGTATCTACCTATTAGTAAAGCTTTCCCTTTACTGTCTTTTCATGAGCACTCTTGCTAACTGCTCTTCAAAATATGTTATAGATGTAATCTTTTGAAATTTTTACAGCTAATCAGTTACATGCTAATAGTATAAGTGATAATAAAAGCTTATATTAATCTCTTCATGCAGCAAAATATATGGTTGGAAATCAAGGCTATTTTTGGGTGGATTAATTCATTAGATATGTCAGCTGATATGTATTAACAGTGACCTGTGAAACAGCATGGTAAGCTCTGGAATCAAATGTTTAAGTGAATTTTAAATTAATGAAAATGAATGCCAAGGAAAATGTATGTAGGATATCAACACAAATTAAACTAAAGGGAATGCATATTTCATGAGAATATACAATTATGAAATATAGAATTTTGCATTACATAGTAGGCAGCAATGACTTTGCAGATTTTTTCAAGTGTTCAGTTTCTTTCAACAGCAGTGAGGAAGACACAGAAAAACAAAAATGTTGTGTAAGCACTACCGTACAAGTTGTGCGGTCTTGACAAAATCACCTAAAATATTTGAAACTCAGTTTCTTTAGAAAATATGAAAATAAATATGCCTACCCTGCAGATTGCTCTAAGGATTAGTGTTAATTTACATGCATAGATATACCATGTCTGTGAACTTAGTCTATATTTGGCATGCATTTTCATACCATGGAGTGTAACTTTACAAAGTATCATGCCCTCAACATGTACCATGTCCTTATTAAATCTAACAAGAAACAGTCAAATAAATTATATTCGTTCCATATATATCTGACCACTTTGCTTAATTAATGAGTAAAGGAATGATGGAAAATGACCAGTTCGAACTTATTTATATTTGAGTGCCTCAGCTATTAAAGGAGTCATACGTTGTATTTTTTTCTAAGTAGCATTTCTGCATGTTGGAATAGGAAGATTTAAAAGGAAGTTGCCATAAGTGACCAATTTCCTTTTGGACAGATTTAGGTGGCCAAACTTCAATAAGAAAGAATAAGGCCCACAAGCAAAGAGAAAACAAAAAGAGAGAGAGATACAGAATTCCAGTAACATCTGACAGGATGGTTCTAGTTTTCCCTGTGTCCCAGGAGCATCATTGGAATGTATTTAGTTGTTTATTTTACCCTTTTTTTCACCCCATGTGTAATAAAGAATTTTTCTCCAAACTGTGAATGTTAATAATCAGCGAAAGTAGGATATAGAAAGAGGATGTATGCTCAAACATAATCACTCTTCTGAATGAATCAAGAACACATGTGCATACACACACACACACACACACACACACAAACACGTTCATTTTCCCCCAGTGTAGGTATTCTGAAACATAATATGATTTCCTCATATGAGGGTATGCATGAGAAAAACAGATGTTAGATTCTTCCCTGCTAAGTTCAAAACATGTAAATCCCAAAGCATTAGTTATTTCTGCAGGGTTTTGTTTTAGTTTTGGTTTTGCTTCCCAATTATTTGGCATATTATACTAGTTTATTTTTTAAAATTTCACATATGCTAATAATGAAACCACTCAAGTTTAGGAATAATCTGTCTTCTCCATTATTTCTCTAGACCATAGAACAATGCCTGAGGAGAGTAATATTTCAACACGTGTTACTACACACATAGTTAAATGTATCAATATTTGAATAGACAGTGTTGGAGAAGTTGTAGGAGCATCTAGAACTAGATTATATGGTCTTTGGTTGTCTTTCCTATTCCCAGAGTGTTTGAACAAATGTTTCAGAATTGTCTTCCTAGAATAACCTCAAAGCTAGCAAGTTTATGGTTGTCTCAGATTCTGCCAGTAAGTGGTTCTGTAGGTGTTAGCAGTTATTCATTATCCTAAGACAAGCAATCCTCAAAGGGTGAAGCATGTTGGTAATCTCTCTTCCTTTATGGCCATGGAACCTGGTATATAACATGAAACCTCAATGATAACATTTAGAGACTCTCCCAGGAAAGCATTACTTTCCAGCTAAAAGAATTACAGGCATGTTAGTAAGCTGCAGCTTATCAATGATTGATTTTCACTGAGTGATGTTTTATAAATATTCCTTGAGCTACCTGTCATGGGTTACATATGCATGCTAACTTTATTTTCTTCTCATATACCTTGAGCTACCTGTCATGGGTTACCTATGCATGCTAACTTTATTTTCTTCTCATCTTGAGTTTTAAAACTGTACCTATATTGTTTAATTTTTATTATGTAAACACTGCATACATGTAACAAAAACATGCAAGATTCCTCAGCCTACCAACATAATTCACTAATTTGGTAAAACAGGCTACATAAGTAAAAATTAAATATGGATTTTACGTGCATGAAATTATCTTATGCCTAATACCCCCATTAAGTAGAGAATATGCAGGATTTCCATTATATAATCCCAACTTCTATGTATTAGTGTGTCATTCACTTGATGCATTCTTCAATTCTGAACTAATTTTGAAACGTCAATCAAGTTTGTGAACTCTCTCCTGGTCATGAGGTTAAAACTGACCCACTTCTTATTGTCAGGCCCATATCTTTATTTTTTTTCTTCTTCTTAATTCCCGAATTTAAAAAATATACCTGCCTGTATGCAATACCTCCATTAATCCAATGAGGTAGATTATCATTTCTTTTATTACATACTACTAGAAATAAACAAGCTAAGAGAGTCTGCCTCTGAAATAAATATCTCAAGACTTAGACTTGTTCTTGAATATTGTGAAATATACTACATTTAGAAATTCTAATTAAATGACCTTTATTATATATTTTAAAATCATCTATCCTAAGGTAATGTGCAAGATTTTGGGCCTTCTTTCCTCCAAGGCCTCATGTCAAATTTACTTTAGTAGAGGAAGATATGTTAATCACAAATAATGATTTGGGGGCTTCCCAATGCATATAGAATTTTTTTTCCTATAAAATGCTATTCAGCCTCCAAAAATATACACATAGTAAGCCTTAATACTTATATTTATCCTGCCAGAATACCTGAGAATTCTTTGGATGGCTGGTCGCATTATGATAGTTCTTAGAAATTTCTCTTTTATGCACTCATTGGCCAGCATCAAAATTTCATGAAATCTGAATGTCCGAGTTGGCTGTAGATTTCTTTGGAGTAAGAATAAAGCAAAAGTGACGTGGAGCTGAAAAATGTATGAGTATGTGCTGTGTCTCAAGGAAAAGTTACAAATTAAAACAAATTCACTGAGCCAAATATATCTCTGAGCTCAGTTTATACTTGTTAAAAGGCAGTATTGCAATGTTCAGGATATTTTGTTTTACATTGTAGTGTTTGCTGCACTAAGATAGAGGTAGTATCCTTATCCTGTTATTTAGGGTGCTTATTCTGTTTGACACTTCATTTTCTGCCAGAATATCTGAATATTCTATAGTGAAGCATCAGCACTAAGTAGACTTTCTTCTAGAAACAACAATTGCCGGCATTACTTTTTACTCTCTTTTTACATTCAACTCCCAGCTGATGTCAGTGACTTTAGACCTCCTGTCCAGAAAAATAAATTCTGAATAAAGAGTAGCAATGGACTGGACAATTTTTCCTAATGAATAAATGGATTATAATAGTTACATTAAAAGCCCACTGACATACTTCCTGAAATAAGCACCATGTTCTTTGTGGATTATATGCTATCCTCAGCACTCTATTATTAACCCTCTCTAAGAAACCCACCAAATATTGTTGGAATATGGCTGACAGGAAAATTTGCTTATGTAAAAAGGGAAGAGATATTTAAAGATGCTAAGTCAAGGAAGTCTCTGAGCTTCACTTGTGTTTGTAAAATAACCTTTGTTTGGAATTAAATTAATTAAATAAATAAAAGATTTGTTTTCAAAGTCCCAGGCATGTTGCCTGCAATTAAATATAAATCTCAAAACATTTACATAAATTCAGTTATTTGCATATTACTATTAATAATTTTAGTGATATCTGAGTATTATTTATATTATTACAATCTTTATATTTTAAATCAGCTTACCTTTTTTCTCATGTAAACTATTTTCAGAAGGAAATTTCTATCATTACTGTAAAGTTAAATGCAAAGCCACTCACCCTTAATGAAAGATGTGTGTTTAAGTCAAGGCTCTTTTAACAATTCATGCCCTTAAAATTTAGTTGATTGGTGTATGAGTCAGCCACTCAGTTCCATGAGCCCGTAATTACACCTAAAGTGGAATTTTACACACATCAATATTTTCTTTTTGGGACACAACTCTTGGCTTGACACGGGGAGATGATGGAAACTAAATCACTACCCATGGAAGGCTACGTGATCATGAGACTTGAAATGAGTACTATCTATTTCATAACACAGAAAATTAGAGGTGCTAAGTAATTATTCATTGTTAAGGGGAAGTGGTATATATGATGTCAGGCTTGCTCAGGTTGGGAAAACGCAAGTGTTTTCATGAGAAGTTGGCTTTCATTCAGGTCATACTGTTTTTATATTGTTGCTTCTCTGTTAATTCCTGACTCCACAAATAATCTCTTCTCTAGCTACCGTGCTACAGAATGTACTGCTTTGCAGATGTTCTGCGTGATATGCTGCTGCAGGCTAGAAATGTGTTGCTTCTGCATCGTTGCCCCTAACAAAGCTTGCTTAGAAAGACAGGGAATTCTCCCTGCAGGTAAAGCTTTGTGGAGTACACCTCAGGCTTCACTTTGAAAGGATGGAGGAGTGAATCGAGGTAAAGATTGAAGTATCTAATGTCTAATCGTTTTTTGAATGGTTTATCACAATCACCAGTAACTTTGACAAAACCTAAGATTGGAAGACTGCAAAGTACAGGTTCTCAGGTTCCTCCTCCAGCAGTTGGATTCCCCCAGCAGACACCTTTTCCAGGTCAGAGCACACTGGTAGCTGAGTAATGTTTCTGGGTCTCCAATTTAATTGTTGTATTATTTATTTTGCTTAACCGACTTAGTTTTCTGTGTTTCTGGATAAATTGCGACTGACGTATATACAAAACTAGGAAATGCCCATCACAGAATTTTATTACTAGCTCCCTTCACAGTTCTCGAAGATGAGGAATGCTCCCTTACACAGATTCTCAGAATTGGTGGTGCTTGCTGTTTGGGTCTCCTGGTTCTGCTATCCCATGACTTCATCCAACCTGGGAGCATGGAGAAAGCTCACCAGATGTTTGCTCTATTAAGCCCAGATGCAGCAGTATCTTCACATTCTAATAAAATTGACATGGAGAGTACAGAGCTGTGCATAGGTATATAATTTATTTTCAAACTTTGTTATAAGTATGCAAAGTTCAAGTGGTACACAATCCATAGTCTATCTGTTTATACATAATAAACACAGAAAAAAAACATATATACCTCATGGTCTTGAAACATACCATGGATTATAATATTAAAATAATAAATGTAGTACAAAATCAGGAATTCGTATGAACTTTATTTTCTTTAAAGCCTCAGAAAGCAGAATTCTTATTTAAATAAGGGAAAATGACAGAGACATTATCATGCATTAATCCTATCCTCAGAAACAATCAGGAAAATTCATTGGTAAGAAAGCAGGGGCCAGGAGCAGTGGCTCACACTTGTAATCCCAGCACTTTGGGATGCCAGGGCAAGCAGATCACTTGAGGTCAGGAGTTCGAGTCCAGCCTGGCAAACATGGTGAAAACATGTACCTATGGAAAATACAAAAATTAGCCAGGCATGGTGGTGCACACCTGTAATCCCAGCTATTTGGGAGGCTGAGGCAGGAGAATCACTAGAACCTGAGAGATGGAGGGTGTAGTGAGCCAAGATCATGCCACTGCACTCTGTCTGAATGAAACTGAAGTACATCAACTTCAGTTTGCAAATAAATGAATAAAATAAAGCAGAGCTCCCTTTGATGGACTTTTAGCTGAGACATTTAAACTATATGTCCCATAGATTGTATATGGTTTATCTATCCAACAAGGTTCCTATAACAATAGTATAAAATAATGTGTTTCAAAAGGATTGTATATTTTACTTTAAGAATATTAATTAAAAAGTATCAATTAATATTTCTGGATCAGACATAGAGTCCAGAACCATAGTACCTTTAAAATACTAAGATTACTACTGGATTTTGTGTACACTGCCCTTCACTATCTCTCCCATGTGTCCCACCTCTCCTCCCTGCCCTCCACCCCTAAACACATACTGACTTCACTGTCTTAGCATCTCTTAGGTGAATCTTACGGTTTAGGCTCTGATACTAACGTTTTGTTTATTTATTTAGGAATTTTACAAGAATAGTTGATACCAAAGCTCTGAGTTGATAAAGAAGTGTGCGTTTTACCCACTATGCTTAATACATACATGCTTGGCTTTTTCGGATGTTAGGGTCCCCCATACCACTCCTAGACTCCACTGCAAACCCATTCCCAGTCTCCCTCCGTCATCACCTACGTGACTTCAAAGATGAATTTAAAAGAAAAGTGCCATCTACATTCGACCCCACTGTTGATCAAGAATAACTATTATTCACAGTTATTGGATAAAATGGAGATAAACCTGTGTAACAGGTTCGTATTATGACTGGGTCAGTTGTAAAGCTCCCTTTGTAAGCTGAAAAGTGGTCGTGTTTTGAGACAAATGCAAAATATTGCTTTTACCTCATTTTAACCAGGGAAGAAAAGTAATTTATTTCACAAGATAACGAATTGTCTTTACACTCATACTGCTACCTCCAATGACAGCAGAAAGTTCAAATTCATTGTTCATAGATGAAAGAAAAACTTGATGACTACAGAAAAATAAGGCAAAATTGAAAATCTATTCAACTAATGAATTCAAGCAGCTAAAATTGGTAATCATAGTTATTGACAAAACCTCATTTTAATAAACATCAAAGTCTTGGCTACTTCCTTTTGTTGTACTGGATATTATGCTGTGTATTTAACATTCTTGAAATTAGGAGTACATCAACTTCAGTTTGCAAATTATTTTGTTGTATAGCAAATTGTATGGTAATAGAATGAAATTATGGCCTATACTATAGATTGAACTATGTCCTTGTCCATAAATTCAGTGTAATTTAGAATTCCATTACATCTACATATTTCTGTGTGCCAAATCAGACTGCAAATTAGAAGATAATTATTTTAAAAATAGTTCATTAAATAATATTCTAAAATTTGTTGAATTCTGGTAAGATGATTATTGTGTAATTAGGTTAAATTTTTGACTTATTTTGAAAATGCATTTCAGTAATTCTGAATAATTTAACCTCTAAGAGTCTAATAGAGGTCAATGACACTTCGAAGAAAAAATAATGATGCCAGTTAGCAGAGTCTAGCTTTTCAGTATAGGCAAGCCATTCATCAGCAAACAGAAAGGGCAATGGTTAATTAAACCTTTAGCTTAGAAGACAGAAAACAAAAATTATTCACAATATTAATTTAGTCACCCAGGTAATCTCTTCAGGATTGGTAGTAAATTCTCAGTCAGTTACTCAAACAATGGGCACACCATTTTTTCAATGATTAAAATATAGATTAAATAAAACAACTTCCTGCTGTAGGATTCTAACTGGTAGCTTAGAATCAAAGAATTTTATGAAGAATAAAATGACTTGTCTATATTCAACTATTTTCTATCAGAAAGGCAAAAGTTGATGATGAAGGAAAAATAGAATAAGAAACTGCTGACTGCTGTCCACATTTACTCAAATGTAAAGAAGTAGGAGCTAGAAATGCAGGTATTCCCTTAAAAAATAAATTGAGGTTAATTATGTTTCTTTATAGGTTGAAATGAGTAGATTGGAGCAGAACCCATACATTAATTAAAAGCTCCGATTTTAGGCTCTTCCTCATTGTCGTATGAAAGCCATTGAGAAATCATGGGATTATAGAATTAGGATGATGTAACCTAGTGAGCAACCTTGTTCAAGCTTGTGATACTTTGAAGTTTCCCAAGTCCCTTACGATAGCATCCATCACTGTTCTTTTGTTGGATTCAACATCTACACTGAAGAACACAGTATATCTATAGTACTTATGTTTAGCAATTTCTACCTACAGGTGGTTTTGAAAAATTATTTGTCTAATTATACTTACCAATTTGTAGTTCCAGTTCTTCCACTGGAAAAAAAAATAGACTATTTTATAACTTGACAACAATAAGTTATAACATGAAATGGAAATTGTTGATTTCAGAAACAAATCAAATATCAAATAAAGTATTAGTAAAAAAAATTTTTCCAATTACATATACTCTGTAGATATGAGAATGCATAGGTTACAGTCTTTCTGGGCTAACATAGCTGATTTGGGGATGATGGAAACATTCTGTAATCTAATGCAAATACAGAGCAATGATTCTGCAATAGAAAAGCAAAATATTTTATAAAATATACAAGTTTTTATTAAATTAATACAAACAATTCTGGATAACTGAAAAGCCATCCACAATGAAGTGATGACATTTACAAGCATAGTGATGTGATGGAGATTTCAAACAAAAATGATTTGAATATAAACAGTGAATGAAGCCACTGAGAAAATGAGTAAAGATTTTAAAAATTTGGCAAAAATAAAAAAGATATAATTATACTGTAAAAATTGGTAGAATAAGTTGTTTAAATATTCCGCATGATTTATTCTGTATTATTTTTAAGATTCTACTTTATAGGGCGCGGTGGCTCACGTCTGTAATCTCAGCACTTTGGGAGGCCACCATGGGCAGATCATGAGGTCAGGAGTTCGAGACCAGCCTGGTCATTGTGGTGAAACCCTGTCTCCACTAAAAATATAAAAATTGGCTGGATGTGGTGGTGGGCACCAGTAATCCCAGCTACTTGGGAAGCTGGGGCAGGAGAATCATTTGAACCCAGGAGGCGAAAGTTGCAGTGAGCCAAGATCGTGCCACTGCACTCCTGCCTGGGTGACAGAGCGAGACTCCATCTCACAACAACAACAACAACAACAAAAGATTCTATTTTATAATTCAAAATATAGTTAGTATTTTGCTAATTTTTAAAGTTTCAGTTTGTTTCTAGATAAATTCTGAACTATTTTGTAAATCAAGCATTTTGAGATCACTCAGAAATAGTGATTTTTTTGTATAGACAGTATATACATTTTGTTAAATTAATTTTATACAGATAGGTATGCATAACACATTTTTAAATTTTTTGTAACTGAATCTCATTTTTCAGATTGTATTAGTGCTGCTATAAAGAACTTCCTGAGACATAACGAAAAGAGTTTTAAATTGACTCACATTTTCTCAGGGTTGGAGAACCCTCAGAAAACTTACAATCATGGCAGAGGGAGAAGCAAGCACGTCTTTCTTCACAGGGCAAGAGGAAGAGAAGTGCTAAGTAAAGTGGGAAAAGCCCCTTATAAAACCATTAGATCTCATGAGAACTCACTTACTATCATGAGAACAGCATGGGGGAACCACCCCCATGAGCTAATCACCTCCTACAAGGTTTCTCCCCCAACAAGTGGCGATTACAGTTTGAATTACAATTCAAGATGAGATTTGAGTGACGACACAGAGCCAGACCATATCACAGATAAATTTTATATTAAGTTCTAACATAATATTTAAAAGAAACTCTTGTTTCAAACCATGTAAAGCAATCTAAGTCTCATAATCTTAAGCACTGGGAGTTCATGAAGTAGAGTTTGAAAATGAATTAACAATATTTAATAATATATATCTGGCATAGTGTATTTAACACAACTTTTAGAGTAGTATATTTTTAAAGTATGTGTACCATTTACAAGGATGCAACACACACTTTTACTCGTGAAATAATTACACATTTTTCTCATTGGTCTATACGTAAATTCTGAAAACAGAAAATGAATCTTATAGTATTATTTTTTAGGACATTTGATATATATTACCAAATTACTTTCTAGTATAATTGCAAGTAAATACACAACAAATTGTGTTTTGTTGAGGTGTTGCACTGTCTATATTGTATAAGGATGTCTATAATTTTCACTCTTACATAAATTCTTTTAATCGCCACATTTCTTTTTGATGGGGAGGAGTAGGAAGACATTATCCTTTTTAAAATTGGTTTCGCTTTTATTTTTATTAAAGTTGTTTCTTACACAATTTATGGAAAATATATATTTATAAAGATATCATATATATTTATATTAATGCATACATATATGGATATATGCATGTCCATATATCATATGCAATATATATAAGATGAGTGTGTGTGTGTGTGGGCGCGCCTGTGTGTGTGCGTGTGTGTGTATGTAAAACTATAATACTGCACCTACATTAGAATGTAAGCTTCATAACAACAAGGAATTACCTCCTCATTGCTAAAATATAACTTCTTCCACATAGTTGGTGATTAAGAAATGCTTATTTAAATAATACAAAAGAAAAAGTAAGTTTGAGTAAGTCAGGAAGCTATTTTTTAAAAAATATAAATAAATAAAAGTCAACATGCTTATTAAGGATTCACACTAATAATACCAAAATAGACTTGGTGTGATTAGCAATATCCCTGTGATTAGCAATGTTCCTTAATCAAATGAGCTGATTGTCTATATATGTGATTTGTTAAATCACTGCCATCAAAAAAACTTGAAAACACTGTGTACGCCAAAGGCAGAAATCACAGTACAAACATTGCTACTTCAAATAGCATTTGAAGTTAGCACCACAGAAAAAAATAGAGGCAGAATTGCCACTTAGACTCACCAAGGTCTCTCGTATGCTTAACAAGGAGGATTAACTTATTTATAAGTACTATTGAATAATATAACTATTTTGCCACCTGAATAAAAGTTATTTGGCAAAAAATACAAAATGCATATTGCAGACCACACAACATAATCTGCAAGATAATATTCTGGATTATGGTGTCTAGAACAATACCCCCCATCTATGTGACTTACCCCAAATAGAGTTTTATAACCACTAACAAAACTCTATAATTGTTCATGGAAAATATGCATGAAAATTTCATTGATCAATAACCAAAATGAAATGCTTTAGGTACAATGCAATGTTGCATGCATTACTCTATTTGTGTAAGTGTATTTTAAAACAAGCCAATTGATTTTTGATATTATTGAAACTCCCTACATGAATTTATTCGATTATTATTATCTAGGTTTTTGAGCACACTAATTTTTAGATATAAATATACAGGAATAGTTCTTGAATTATTTTTTTCAACTTCAAGCTGTAAGCCCTGCGCTACACTACTAAGTAACAAGAAACAGTATTACTAAAGATGTATGTGTTAGTCCACTCTCACACTGCTATAAAGAACTTCCCTGAAACCAGGTAATTTATAAAAGAAGTAGGTTTAATTGACTCACAGGTCTGCATGGCTGGGGTGGCTTCAGGAAACTTACAATCATGGTGGAAGGGAAAGCAGACATCTTCTTCATAAGGCAGCAGGACAGAAAGAAGTGCAACCAAGAGAAATGCCAGATGCTGATAAACATCAGATCTTGTAGGAACTCACTCACTACCACGAGAATAGCATGGGAAAACCACATGATTCAATCATCTCCCAGGAGGTCCTTCCCTTGACACGTGGAGATTATGGGGATTACATTTTGGGATTCTATTTTGGTGGAGACACAGAGCCAAACCATATCCTTCCCCCCGTGAACCATTCCAAATCTAATGTCTTTTCACATTTCAAAACCAATCATGCCTGCCCAACAGTCCTCCAAAATTTTAAATCATTTTAGCATTAACACAAAAGTCTTCTCTCCAAAGTATCTTCTGAAAGAAGGCAAATCCCTTCTGCCTAGGAGCCTGTAAAATCAAAAGCAAGTTAGTTCCTTCCAAGATACAACGTGAGTATAGGCATTAAATAAATGTTCCCATTTCAAATGGGAAAAATTGACCCACATCAAGGGCTACAAGCCCCATGCAAGTCCGAAATCCAGTGGGGCAGTCATTAAATCTTAAAGCTCTAAAATGATCTCCTTGGACTCCATGCCTCACATTCAGGGCACACATGCAAGAGGCTGGTTCTCACAGCCTTGGGCAGCTGCCTCCCGGGCTGGTGATAAGTGTCTGTGGCTTTTCCAGGCACATGGTGCAAGCTGTCAATGGACCTAACATTCTGTGGTGTGGAGGACGCTGGTCCTCTTCTGACAGGTCCATTAGGAAATATCCCAGTGGAGACTCTCTGTGAGGGCTCCAACCCCACATTTCCCTTCTGCACTGTCCTAGCAGAGATTCTCCATGAGGGGTCTGCCCATGCAGCAGACTTCTGCCTGCCTTGTGTCCATACATCCTCTGAAATCTAGGTGGAGGTTACTGAACCTCAATTCTTGACTTCTGTGCATCCACAGACCCAACACCATGTGGAAGCTGCCAAGGCTTGGGGCTTGCACCCTCTGAATTCATAGTCTGAGCTGTGCTTGACCCCTTTTTGCCATGACTGGAGCTGAAGCGGCTGGGACAGAAGCCCCCATGTCCTGAGGCTCCACAGAGCATCAGGACCCTAGGTCCAGCCCACAAAACCAGTTATCCTACTAGGCTTCCAGGCCTGATGAGAGAGGGCACTACCAAGAGCTCTGAAATTCCCTGGAGACATTTTCCTCATTGTCTTGGTAATAAACACGCAGCTCCTTGTTATTTATGCAAATTTCTGCAACTGGTTTGAATATCTCAACAGAAAATAGTTTTTCTTTTCTACCACATGATGGGCTGCAAATTTTCCAAACTTCTATGCTCTGCTTCCCTTGTAAACATAAGTTCCAATTTCAAACCATCTCTTTGTGAATGCATAAAACTGAATGCTTTCAGAATAATTGAGGTCACATCTTGAATGCTTTGCTGCTTAAAAATGTCTTCCACCAGATACCCTAAATCATCTCTCTCCAACTCAAGGTTCCATAGAGCTCTAGAGGAGGGGAAAAATGCCACCAGGTTCTTTGCTAAAGCATGGTATGAGTGACCTTTACTCCAGTTCCCAATAAATTCCTCATCTCCACTTGAGACCACCTCAGTCTGAACGTCATTGTTCGAATCACTATCAGCATTTCGGTCAAAATCACTCAACAAGTCTCTAGAAAGTTCCAAACTTTTCCACATTTTTCTGTCTTCTTCTGAACCCTCCAAACTGTTCCTACATTTGCCTGTTACCAGTTTCAAAGTTGTTTCCACATTTTAGGGTATCTTTATAGCAGTACCCCAATATCTGCAGCACCAACTTACTGTATTAGTCTGTTCTCACCCTGCTATAAAGAACTTTCCTGAGACTTGGTAATTTATATATATATATATGGTTTGTTGGTTTGTTTGTTTGTTTGTTTTTTATTGAGTCTCACTGTCTCCCAGGCTGGAGTGCAGCGGCGTGATCTCGGCTCACTGCAAGCTCCATCTCCCAGGTTCATGCCATTCTCCTGCCTCAGGCTCCCTAGTAGCTGGGACTACAGGCACCTGCCACCATGCCCGGCTTATTTTTTACATTTTTAGTAGAAACGGGGTTTCACAGTGTTAGCCAGGATGGTCTCGATTTCCCGACCTCATGGTCCGCCAGCGGCGGCCTCCCAAAGTGCTGGGATTATAGGTGTGAGCCACCAAGCCCAGCCAGGAAACAAGTTTAATGGACTCACACTTCTACATGGCGGGAGGCCTCAGGAAACTTACAATCATGGCAGAAGAGGAAACGGGCACCTTATTCACAAGGAGGTAGGAGAGAAAGAAGTGCAAGCAGAGGAAATGCCAGACACTTATAAAACCATTAGATCCCATGAGAACTTACTCACTATCAGGAGAACTGCATGCGGGACCACCCCCATGATCCAATCATTTCTCAGGAGATTTCTTCTTGACAGGTGGGGATTATGGGGATTACAATTCAAGATGAGATTTGGGTGGGGACACAGAGCCAAACCATATCAATATAATTACACTGCTGTAATTATTGTACTTAACACAACTTTGGAAGATAAAAGTTTATAAGAATTTTCTATACCTTTGTGAAAATCTGTTACAATAATTCAAATCCATGGTTCAAAGTTTCTCTGAGAAATTGCTCTAAAATAGGTATCAGTTTTAAATATTTTATACATTGTTAACCATAGACATATATTGTTATATTTTCATATTTATATTAAGGAATCAATAAGTATTTATATAATTATTTCCTGTGATTTAATATAATTTCTCAAACAATCTAGGTTTGAACTATAAAAACAAAATAATAAAAAATTCAGGAGGAAATGATAGTTTGTTTTATGTAGTAAAGACATTGACTTAGGAGTCTTGGTGTTTCCAGCTCTGGCACTAGATAGCATCATGTGTTTGATCATTTTACTTATTTCACTTATACTCCCTGACCTAAGTATTCTCTCCTCTCTGAATCTGTGTCAGATGCATCGACTCAGAATTGATGGCTCCTTCTTTTGTAACACCCCTCAAAAGTTTATATGCTTTTTCTTGTACTTATCACATTGCCGTGAATATATTTGCTTGTGTGTGTTTCCTATATTAGATTTATACTTGAAGTTTCATTTATTATAGCTTTCACGGTATGCAGCACATTATCTAGCTCACAATAGGTCTGTTAGTAATACTTATTTGAATTAAATTTTACTGATAAAATGAATACTGAAGCTTTTTATGTTTAGCTTATAAGATTTCTATAACTGTGTAATTAAATCAAAATATCCAAAACATTGTGAAACATGATAGTCACCAATATACCTGTCCATCTTTCACTTTTTAAAATTCTGTTCATAACAATAAATGTTTCCAGAATATTAGCAACTTTACATGGGATTTGGGACATTGTTTTTTATAGTGCTCTATCTCATCAAGCTCAATTTAAGTATCCCTTTTTAACAATAGTGGTATCAAATATTGATCCCAAAGTATTTTGAAATATCGTATACTTCAATTCTTTATGAGATATCAAGACAGGTCCAGTATATTAAAAAAAAATGTCTGGTTTCACATGACATCTGACAGCTGTATCTACTAATTACTTTCCCAACTACTCATTAAAATTTCAAAGTCAAAAAAGTCAAAAAAGAAAACTGAACGTTTAAACATGTAAAGCCAAACTATACATACAATTATTGGAAAATCTCATTAAGATGATGAAAAAAGCCAATCAGAAAAAAGAAAAAAATGTGTACCACCTATAATTTGCCTCTCGGAGGAAGGAGTACAGTTTACCTATAGGTAGGTAGGTAAAAAGATATTTGGTCCCACCAGTCAGCACTACAAAATTTTCTTTGATAGAATACTATAGATAACAGTAGTCTAGAGAGTCCAATTAATAACAGAACACGAAAGCTGGTGGTGTTTCTTTGTTGATGGATGACCTGTTATTAGTAGACCAAGATAAGTGATCTAGGAAAAGGCAGAGGTGGGAATAACCCTATTATCCTAGAATGCTGTTTCACCAGAAGGCACTATAGTTCAAATGCCAGAAAACAAGCATGACCTTGTGAGTAGACTTTTATCTTGGTTCAAAACAAGGGCACTATTGAAAATCTACCAGTCTGATGGGGGAAAGAAGATAGAATGTACAAAATCATGAAGGTGACTTTTCAAAATGCACATACTTGCCCTCCACCCATTTATCTCATTTTAAGATACAACAATTTCCAACTTTTATTGTGCATAATAATCAATGAGGAGAATGCACGTAAAATTCAGATTTCCCTAATCCATATGCAGAATTTTATTTTCAGTCTGTGGTAGATTTCAGAATTATATTTATTTTAATTAAAATATTTATTGAGTACATACTTTGTCACAGAAACAAATCTGATCATTTCTTACCCTCAAGGAGCCTACATTCTAGTGGGAGGTAAGGCAGAATCTATAAGAAACAAAGAAAACAAATTATAAATTTATAAAAGTTAATAATGGTCATGAAATAAAAACAAAGACAGGATAACAGGGTAACATGGACCTGGGAAAGTCAGGGAGGCAAATGTTGCAATAAAAAACTTGATGTATAGGGTCAATCTCATTGGAAAGTATGGCATTTGAGCAATTTGAATACCCTCAAGTTACACAAATATAAGTAATCATAGAATACACTCTGAGGGCATTTTATTTTAACCAGGAAATTCTCAAAGACTCCCTTCGCTTCTTTCTTCCAACTTTTACCTACCTACCCCAGAACTCTGGGCATGTGATAATTACAAGATAAAGTGGACCATGAATATGAACTACAAAGGATAGATTAAAAGCTTATAATAAAACTGTTTATGTAGAGATTGAGAAGTTTTCAGAAAAATTTTCAAATCTGCAGTAAAAGATAATGTATAAAAATGAAACATGAATGAAAATGGACATACAAGTATAAATAAGTAGAGTTTAACTGAAGTAAAATAATTAGATGAAAGGTAACTCAACAATATAAATAAGCACTAGGAAGAATGTAAAATATTATTGACAAAATTAAAATAAGTGTACAGAAGAATTGAAGATTAATGTAGAAAGCAATGTTGAGACACATTCATAAACAACTGAAGAAAGAAAAAATGAAATGAATGTATGAAAAACATATATTGTATATATGATATATATGGCATTATATAATAGAGTTTTAAAAATCTATTATAATAGAGTTTTAAAAATCTATTATAATAGAGTTTTTAAAATCAAGACATTCTATGATCTTTTATTACATTTTTAAAAATGCAATAATGATATGTTTTTTAAAAAGCATGTATAATCTGGAAAATAATGAACATAAGTAAGGTGATAAATTTTCAAAAGAATTACCTCAAACTTATTTTTATTGATTGGTTAAAATAAATGACTTAGCTAAAGCAACTATGAGAAAATACTAACAAAGCAAACATAAGAAAGAATAAGAGACTTTGAAAATCAAGTGAAAAACACTGCAGCTAACATAAACTATATACACAGTGTTTGTTAAGTAAATAAACATAGAATATTATTAATTTCTACTAATAAGTAGAAAACTTCATGTGATGGTTAATACTGAGTATCAACTTGAATGAACTGAAGGATGCAAAGTATTGATCCTGGGTATGTCTGTGAGGGTGTTGCCAAAGGATATTATCATTTGAGTCAGTGGGCTGGGGAAGGCAGACTCACCCTTGATCTGGGTGGACACCATCTAATCGGCTCACAGTGAATATAAAACAGGCAGAAAATTGTGAAAAGACTAGACTGGCCTAGCTCAGGTCTAACTTACAATGGCTCCAGTGGATCGTCAGACTCATCCTGTGATCATTTCCCCAGTACCAGAATGCACAATTGGCATAGAAATACTTAGCAGCTGGCAGAACCCCCACATTGACTCCCTGAGTCGTAGAGTGAGAGCTATTATGGTGGAAAAGGCCAAATGGAAACCATTAGAGCTGCCTGTACCTAGAAAAACTGTAAATCAAAAACAATATTTCATCCCAGGAGGAATTTCAGAGATTAGTACCACCATCAAAGATGCACGGGTCATGATTTCTACCATATCCATGTTTAACTCTCCCATTTGGGCTATGCGGGAGACAGATGGATCTTCGAGAGTTACAGTGGATTACTGTAAGATTAACCAAGTGGTGACTCCAATTGAACCTGGTCTATCAGATATGGTTTTATTGCTTGAGCAAATTAACATATCTGCTGGTACCTGGTATGCAGTCATTGACTGGGCAAATGCCTTTTTCTCCATTTCTGCCCATAAGACCCACCAGAAGTAATTTGCCTTCAGCTGGAAAGATCAGCAATATATCTTTGCTCTCCTACGTCAGGAGTAGATCAACTCTCCAGCTTTGTGTCATAATCTTATTCAGAGAGACCTTGGTTGCTTTTTGCTTCTGCGAGATATCCCACTGGTCCATAACATTGAGGACATTATGCTGATTGGATCCAGTGAGCAAGGAGTGGCAAACACACTGGATTTATTGATGAGACATTTGTTGACCAGAGGATGCAAAATAAATCTGACTAAAATTCAGGGACTTTCTACCTCAGTAAAACGTCTAAGATTCCAGTGGTGTGGGGTCTGTCAAAGTATTCTTCCTAAGGTGAATAAGTTACTATATATGGCCCCTCTTACAGCCAAAAAAAGGAACAACACCTAGTGGGCCTATTTGGATTTTGGAGGCAGCACATTCTTCATTTGGGTGTGTTACTCTGGCACATTTATCAAGTGACCCAAAAGGCTATCAGTTTTGAGTGGGTTCAGAGCGGGAGAAGGCTCTTTAACAGTTCCAGGCTGCTGTGAAAGCTGCTCTACCACTTGGGCCATATGACCCAGCACACTCAATGGTGCTTTATGTGTCAGTGCAGACAGAAATGCTGTTTGAAGCCTCTGTCAGGCCTCCATAGGTTAATCACACTGGAGGTCTCTAGGATTTTTGAGTAAAGCCCTGCCATCTTCTGCAAGTAACAACTCGTCCTTTTGAGAGAGAGCACTTGGTCCATTACTGGGCTTTGGTATAAACTGAACGTTTGACTATGGGTCATCAAGTCACCAGGCAACCAGAAGGGCCTATCATTAACTTGGTGCTTTCTGACGCATCTAACCATAAAGTAGGTCATGCACAGCAACATTCTGTTATGAAATGGAAGTGGTATATATGTGACTGGGCTTGAGTAGGTCCTAAAGGCAAAAGTAAGTTACACTAGGAAGTGTTTCAAATGCCCATGGTCTCCACTCCTGTAACCCTGCCTTTTCTTCCCTAGCCTGTACCGACGGCATCATGGGGCGTTTTCTGTGATCAGTTGACAGAAGAAGAGAAGAGTAGGGCCTAGTACACAGACGGTTCTGCACCATAAGCAGGCACCACCTGAAAGTGGACAGCTGCACCATTACAGCCCCTTCCTAGGACATCCATGAAGGACAGCAGTGAAGAAATATCTTTCAAGTTGGCAGAACTTTGAGCAGTGCACCTAGTTGTGCACTTTGCATGGAAAGAGAAATGGCCAGATATGTGGCTATATACTGATTCATGGGATGCAGCCAATGGTTTGTCTAGATGGTCAGGGATTTGGAAGAAGCATGATTGAAAAATTGGTGACAAAGATATTTAGGGACGAAATATGTGGATGGACCTTTCTGAGTGGTAAAAAAAACTGTGAGGATATTAGTATCCCATGTGAGTGCTCACCAATGGGTGACCCCAGCAGAGACATGACCAAGTCCAGGGGAAGAAGATACAATAAATCACTATTGAATGTAGAAATACGAAAACAATAAAGCTGTAAAGTTATAATCTTTCATTCTATAAACCTACTACACATGTAATTATTTGATAAAATATTTTTGGTCCGTTGTGTTGTAGCCGTGAAAACATCTGTTTCTTATTCCCAACAGAGTGCAGAGATTCTTATTCATGAATAACAAATACACTAAATTGTTGCCGCAGACCTCTTGTCTATTTCATTTTCATTTTTCCGTAGACTTTCCTATCTCATCTATAATGTTTTATGATTCCATTTCATTAGAAACAGCCCAGATCCTAGGGGAGTTTTTGCCAGATAACTCTATTATATTTAGAATTACTTTTACTTTCTCCTCAGCATTTTGGCATTTGCACAGGACTTTTGTTGCTTTAACTTTGCATTTTTAGCAGTTCTTAATTCTATGCATATTCAATGTCTCAAAACTGTGTACATATAAGCAACAATTGTGCCCTTTCTTTCCCATGATTATTTGACACTGTGTAAACTAAGAACATAAGGTAAGCATTCAACCAATGATTATTTCCCTGGTCACCATGACTTCTACACAAATTGGACCTTGCTGAAAAGCACATACAAATAGTATGAACTATAAAATGCTCTTCATTAGACTGAAATTTCTCAGTTAAGGACCATTATATTATTCTATGGAATCAGAAGCTAGAAGTGGGAATTTGTTTAGTTTACTTTCTCCACACTTAAAGAAGGCAACCATATTTTTCATGTTTATTTGACACTCATAGTAGGGCAGTGGCTAATTAATAAAAGTTATTTTGAAAATAATTTAATTGTTGAAAAAAAAGGAAATGTGTATATTGTCTACTTGGGCTTGCATGAGTTTTTAGGCAATGTAGCATTAAAGTATATGACTTGTGAGTGTTCACATTTTCCCATTTTTCCACTTACTAGTGTAAGTACAAAGAGATAATGACTATCATGTACTAAGACTGGAGAGATGCATGCACCATTTTATTTTAAAAATGTTTTGTGGCATTTGATTTTATTTATGTTTCTCTTTGTAAAAAAATAGTCCTATACTATTTATTAGATGAGTCTGTATTGTATTATTTTTAATAGTATGCATTAGGGGCCAGATGGCTTTAGTTGAATTATGAATTAATATATGTAAAGTGCTTAGAACAGTATCTGGCACACAGTAAGTGCTGCACAAATGTTAGCTAATTTTATTATCCTTATTTTTATTATAAAACACCTACTGAATATAAAATCAGTAAACTGGAAATGAGGAAATAAGGCCAAAAGTAAAATAAGCAAAAAAATAAAATTCAATCTCGTGTACCTCCCAGGAAACTCAGGATCAAGAGGTCTAGATAAATATTAAAAAGTGATCTTGCTTTTCTCATTTTTCTGGCCTGAATTAATGCTCTCTTTTGATTATATAATTTAGATACAACATACAAATGGCACAAATTATTGAGTTATAGTCCTATCCTTGTGACTTTGTTCTAAGTCTATATTTTATCATCTGTAAATTGAAAATAAATAATACTACTTGCCTAGGATTTTAGTAATAATTAAACAAGGCAAGTTATACAATGTTCAAAAAACATTTCATTTTCTTCCTATTTTTCTTTATTATTTTTATGGACATTATTTACAGCTGGAACATAAATAGGAACAGACACTAAGCTAAGCAATTATTAATTATCATATCAGTAATGTAATGATCATAGAAAATAAAACATATACACTATCATTATAAATTAACTTGTCTGTGTCAAACATGATTTCCTTTGTTTTCCTCACCTCTTTGTCAAGTCAGAATTGTGAATAAATATCCAGATCTTGCGGTAAGTAAAATAATAGAAGTACATTTGTGACAAGAGGCAACACAATGAAAAGAGTTATTGACTATGTTGCAGTGCAGTAAAGATTTTGGCATGTAATGAAATATAAGATAAGTTTTGAAGAATCCACATTATCCTCTTTATGACATGCAGCAGCTAATAACATGCATAGCAGGAAATATTTCAGAAGGTTTTCTTTTCTGTTTTTAAAATTTATTTGAAATATCACAGAAATCGCCTGAAATATTGCAGACTGACCAAGCAGTGAATCTCATATGTGACCAAACAGTGGATCTCATATATCAAAGTGACGTTTCTTACTCAATTTCACTAGGATACATGCTAAATATATTTTATATTTGCATAATATTTTACAAGTTTTAATTGAATTAACAAACATATTTAATATATTAAGTATGTATAGATAGCTTTGTTTTTTGCCCAACAGAAAATAAAAATATACAAAAACAAAGTAATATTTATGATTAGAAATTTGAAGAGAAAGTGATATGAACCCTAAATTACTTTGATTTACTAACTTCACATCTGTGGTGATTTGTTTAAATTTCCCCAACTTTATTACTTTTTTATAAATGCTGGTCCTACCTGACATGCATTAGGAGACTTTATGAATGGATATACCACTGTGTATGATACATTTATTAAGAGGAAGCTCTCATAAGTGCCAGAGAACCTGGGAAGACTGTTACACATCTCAAGACTTCAACGGATTTTCTTATCAGGAAAAATGTTTACAACCAGAAGAGTGGAATTATTAAAGTTTACCAGAGTCCTATGATTCTGGAATGCAGCAATGGTTGAGAAATTTCTGAAATAGCTTACCACAGAAACCTCCCAACCCCATAGGACTTATATTAGCCTCACAGATGCTTCCTTGTTTACCTATGACAAAGCCAGACACAGATTCCTTAAATTCTGATTCTGTGTCTCATAAACAATTAGCTAAATTTTTTCTTCCCCACAGACACATTGGAGCAAAATGTTTGTTAAGATTATTTTCTCCTCTAGACCCTGGAGCCAGCAAACAATCCTCCTTAAAGGTCTCTCTCAAGAAAAGACTGACCTTAGGATACAGCATTTCCTTTTTGGCTGTATAATGATTTCACCCTTGCTCATCCTATTCCCTGACACCAGGTTCTCTCAGGCCTTGGTTATTTCTTTTCACAAAAGAAAAACCCTTCTTTACCTAACCTTCAAGAGGCTTGCAGAGTCTCCCTGTTTCAATAGTCATCTGTTCTGTCTCCCTCCCACTATTGCAATGATCTGTTCCTTCCCTCTTGCGATAAAATCTCTTTACATAAATTGAATTGTTTTCCATTTCACAAAAGTGAAAACTTAAAAAGGAAGCCACGTGGGAACACAAAGCAATTACTGATGATATTAAGGTAAGATTTCATGATACGTTTTCAAGATTGCTTTGCTCATAGAAACATAAACTAAGAACAAGAAAATCTGAAGTCATTTCTCTGCTCTACCTCTTACAAGTTGGTATGAACTTGGTTAAATAATAAAACTTAACAAAATTATTTTTCTTTCAACGGTCTTCCTCTTTTCCTCTTTCTTTAGTGTCTCTTTCCCATTCTCTTGACCACGAAACTGACTTAAATATGTTACCTCTTTGAATAATGTTTTCCAGAAGGCAATGCTTAATGTAAAAAAATTATTCACTAATAGAGTTTCAGGCAGCAGGATTCAGGTAGTCTGGGAGGGATTTCTGCATGGAGATAATTCCACTGTCCTTAAGTCATACCAAGGAAAGGCCATCAAATCCTTCTATTTGTGTGGTTGGCTCTGTTACAGCAGATACTATTGTTAGTACCTATTAACAACTGGCAATGGTAGTCAGAGTTTTTGGTGGTTTTGCTGGGAAATACATCTGGCTCTGAAGAAAAAAATCTTGTCTTGAAGGAAGTGGAAGCATTTTCCCCCGGGAAAGGAATAAAAACAATCAATGATTCTTTATTTTTTTTTTAAATAGGTTTTTGAGGGACAGGTAGTGTTTGGTTAAATGAATAAGTTCTTTAGTGGTGATTTCTGAGATTTTGGTGCACCCATCAACTGAGCAGTGTACACTGTACTCTATGTGGTATTGCATTGTGGTTTTGATTTGTATTTCTGATAGTGATGTTGAGAATATTTTCATATGTTCGTTGGTCATTTGTATATCTTCTTTTGAGAATTGTCTATCCATGTCCTTAGCCCAGTTTTTAGTGGACTTGTTTGTTCTGTTCTTGCTGATTTGAGTTCCTCTTAGATACTGGATATTAGTCCTTTCTGGCTGTATAAATTGCAAAGATTTTCTGCCACTCTGTGAGTTGTCTGTTAACTTTGTGGATTGTTTCTTTTGCTGTGCAGAAGCTTTTCAGTTTAATTAAGTCACATCTATTTTTCTTGGTTTTTGTTTCATTTGTTTTGGGTCCTTGGCCATGAAGTCTTTGCCTAAGCCAATATCTAGAAGGGTTTTTTACAATATGATCTTCTTGAACTTTTATGACTTTGGGTCTTAGATTTAAGTCCTTCAGCCATCTTGAGTTAATTTTTTATAAGCTGAGAGATGAGAATCCAGTTTCATTCTTCCACGCGTGGCTTGCCAATTATCCTAAACTGTTTGTTGAATCGGGTGTCTTTTCTCCACTTTATGTTTTGGTTAGCTTTGTCAAAGATCAGCTTGCTGTAAGTATTCGGCTTTGTTTCTGGGTGCGCTATTCTGTTCTATTGGTCTATTGCCTGTTTTTATACCAGTACCATGCTTTTTTGGTGACTATGGCCATATTAGTATAGTTTGAAGTCAGGTAATGTGATGCCTCCAGATTTGCTTTTTGTTTTTTGTTTGTTTGTTTGTTTTTGTTTAGTCTTGCTTTTATTATGCAGGCTCTTTTTTGACTCCATATTAATTTTAAGATTGTTTTTTCTAGTTCTGTGAAGAATGATGGTGGTATTTTGAAAAGGAATCGCACTGTATTTGTAGATTGCTTTTGTCAATATGGTCATTTTCACAATATTGATTCTACCTTTCCATAAGCATGGGATGTGTTTCCATTGGTTTGTGTCATCTATGATTTCTTTCAGAAGTGTTTTGTAGTTTTCCTTGTAGAGATCTTTCACATCCTTGGTTAGGTGTATTCCTAAGAATTTTAATTTTTTTGCAGCTATCATAAAATGGTTTGAGTTCTTGATTTGATTCTCAGCTTGGCTGCTGTTGGTGGATAGCAGAGCTACTGATTTCTGTACATTAATTTTGTATCCTGAAACTTTGCTGAATTCATTTATCAGTTCTGAGAGTTTTTGGAGGCGTCTTTAGGGTTCTCTAGGTATACGATCATATCATTAGCAAACAATGACAGTCTGACTTCCTCTTTACTGATTTGAATGTCCGTTATTTCTTTCTCTCATCTGACTGCTCTGTCTAGAACTTCCAGTACCACGTTGAATAGAAATGTTAAGAGTGGGCATCCTTGTCTTGTTCCAGTTCTCAGGGGGAATGCTTGCAATATTTCCTCATTCAGTATTAGGTTGGCTATGGGTTTGTCACAGACTTCTATGCTGATTTTGATGAGGATTTTAATCATAAAGGGATGCTGTATTTTGTCAAATGCTTTTTCTGCATCTATTGATATGATCATATGATGTTTGTTTTTAATTTTATTTATGTGGTGTATCACGCTTATTTACTTGCAGGTATTAAACCAACCCTGCATCTCTGGTTTGAAACCTACGTGATCGTGGTGGATTATCTTTTTGATATACTGTGGGATGTTTTTAGCTAGTATTTTGTGAAGGATTTTTGCATCTCTAATCATAAGGGATACTGATCTGTAGTTTTCTTTTTTTGTTATGTCCTTTCCTGGTATTAGGGTGATACTGGCTTCATGGAATTAGGTGGAATTTTCTCCTTCTCTATCTTGTGGAATGATGTTAATAAGATTGTTATCAATTCTTCTTCAGATGTCTGATAGAATTCAGCTGTGAATCCATCTGGTCCTAGACTTTTTTTTGTTGGCAATTTTTTTTTTTTATTACCATTTCAATCTTGCTGCTTGTTTTTGGTCTGTTCAGAGTTTCCATTTCTTGCTGGTTTATTCTAGCAGGGTTGTATATTTCCAGGAATTTATACATCTCCTGTAGGTTTTCTAGTTTATGTGTGTAAAGCTGCTCATAGTAGCCTTGAGTGATCTTTTGTATTTCTGTTGTATTGGTTGTTAAAGCTCCCATTTCATTTCTAATTGAGCCTATTTGGATCTTCTCTTCCTCTCTTCATGAATCTCTCTAATGGTCTATCAATTTTATTGATCTTTTCAAAAGAACCAGCTTTTTGTTTCATTTATCCTTTGCTTTTTTTGTTGTTGTTGTTTGTTTGTTTGTTTGTTTGCTTCAATTTCATTTAGCTCTGATCTGATTTTGTTTATATCTTTTCTTCTGCTGGGCTTGGGTTTGGTTTGTTCTTGTTTCTCTAGCTCCTTGAGGTGTGACCTTAGATTGTTTCTTTGTGCTCTTTCAGGCTTTTTGAGGTAGGCATTTGAGGCCATGAACTTTCCTCTTAGCACAGTCTGTGCCATATCCCAGAGGTTTTTATAGATTGTGTCACTATTATCATTCTGTTCAAATAATTTTTTAATTCATATCTTTATTTCATTGTTAACCCAGTGATTATTCAGGAGCTGGTTATCTAATTTCCATGTATTTGCATGGTTTTGAGAGTTACTTTTGGAGTTGATTTACAATTTTATTCCACTGTGGTCTGAGAGAGTACTTGATAAAATTTCAATTTTTAAAAATTTATTGAGACTTGTTTTGTGGCCTATTATATGGTCTATGTCGGAGAATGCTGCATACGCTGATGAATAGAATATATATTCTATTGGGTAGAATTTCTGTAAATATCTGTTAAGTCCATTTGTTCTAGGGTATAGTTTAAATCCTTTGCTTCTTTGTTGACTTTCTGTCTTGATTACCTGTCTAGTGCTGTCAGTGGAGTATTGAAGTCCCTCACTATTACTGTGTTGCTGCCTATCTCATTTTTTAGGTCTAATAGTAATTGTTTTATAAATTTGGGAACTCCTGTATTAGGTGCATATATATTTAGGATTGTGATATTTTCATGTTGGACAAGTCCTTTTATCATTGTATAATGTCCTTCTTTGTCTCTTTAATAGCTGTTGCTTTAAAGTTTATTTGTCTGATATAAGAATAACTACTTCTGCTCACTTTTGGCATCTGATTGCATGAAATATAATTTTCCACCCTTTTACCTTAATTTTATGTGAGTCTTTATGTGTTAAATGAGTCTCTTCTAGACAGTAAATATCTGGTTGGTGAATTCTTATCCATGCTGCCATTCTGTATCTTTTATGTGGATTGTTTAAGCAATTTACATTCAAGATTAGTATTGAGATGTGAGATACTATTCTATTCATCATGCTATTAGTATTTGTTGCCTGAATACCCTTTTTAAAAATTATTTATTGTGTTTTTGTTTTATAGGTCCTATGAGATTTATGCTTTAAAGAGGTTCTATTTTGGTGTCTTACAAGATTTAGAGCTCCTTTTAGCAGTTCTTTTAGTGTTTGTTTGGACTGGTGAATTCTCTCAGCATTCATTTGTCTTAAAAAGACTGTATCTTTCCATCATTTATGAATTCTTGTTCAGCTGGATAAAAAATTATTTGCCAATAATGTTTTGTTTAAGAAGTCTGAAGATAGGGCCCCAGTCCCTTCGAGCTTGTAGGATTTCTGTTGAGAAACCTGCTTTTAATCTGCTAAGTTTTCCTTTATAGGTTACCTGGAGCTTTTGCCTCACAACTTTTAAGATTATTGTCTTCATCTTGACTTAAGATAACCTGATAAATGCCTAGGTGATTATCTTTTTGCAATAAATTTCCCAGGTATTCTTTAAGCTTCTTATATTTGGATGTACCGATCGCTAGCAAGGCTGGGAAAGTTTTCTTCAATGATACTCTCAAATATGTTTTCCAAACTTTTAGATTTCTCTTTTTCCTCAGGAGCATCAATTATTTTTAGATTTGGGCATTTAAAATACTTCCACACTTCTTGAAGGCTGTGTTCATTTTTAAAATTCTTTTTTCATTGCCTTTGTGGATTGGGTTGATTTAAAAACCTTGTCTTCAAGCTCTGAAGTTCTTTCTTCTGTTTGTTTGATGCCATTGCTGAGTTTTTCCAGTGCATTTTGCATTTCTCTAAATGTGTCCTTGATCTCCAGAACTTGTGATTGTTTATGCTATCTGTTTCACCAATGATTTTTCCCTTCATATCTTGTATTTTTTTTTTATTTCATTAAGTTGGACTTTACCTTTTTGTGGTGCCTATTTTATTAGCTTAAAAATGGATGTTCTGATTGCTTTTCTGGCAATTTAGGGATTTCTTCTTGGTTTAGATACATTGCTGGTGAGCTAGTGTGGTCTTTTTGGGGTGTTAAAGAATCTTGTTTTATCATATTACCAGAATTGTTTTTCTGGTTCTTCTCATTTGGGTAGACCATGTTAGAGGAAAGATCTGGGACTCAAGGCCTGCTGTTTAGATTCTTTTGTCCCAGGAGGTGCTCCCTTGATGCAGTGCTCTCCCACCTCCCCTAGAGATGTGGTTTCCTAAGAGCCAAAGTGAAGTGATTATTTATCTTCTGGACCTAGCCATCCAGAACCAGGCTTCGAGTAGGTACTGAGGGGTGTCTTCCCGGAATCCTGTAATGTGAACCATCATCAGATCCCTCAGCCATGGATACCAACACCTGCTCTGGTGGAGGTGGCAGGGGAGTGAAATGGACCCTGTGAAAGTCCTTAGTTGTAGTTTTGTTTACTGCACTAGTTTTGTTTTGGTTAGCCTCTTGCCAGGAGGTGGGGCTTTCAGGAGTGCATTACCCCTGGTAGTATGGAGAAGATTAGGTGGTGGGTGGGGCCTTAGAACTCCCAAGTGATTATGTCCTTTGTCTTCCACTACCAGGTCCAGTACAGAAAGACCATCAGGTGGGGACAGGACTAGATGTGTCTTAGCTCAGACTCTTTTTGGGCAGGGCTTGCTGTGGCTGCTGTGGGGGTTGGAGATGTGGTTCTCAGGCCAATGGAGTTACATTCTGAGGAGGATTTATTATCCACCTGAGAACATAGCTGCCTCTTCTGTGTCATGCAAGTTGCCAGGGAAGCAGGGGAAAGCCGGCAGTTACAGGCCTCACCCAGCTCCCACACAGCCCAAAAGGCCAGTGTCACTCCCAACACGCCCCCTACAAAAGCAATGAGTTTATTTATAGGCAACAGGTGAGCGGGGCTCAGAACTTACCCCAGGCTACCAGCCTCCTGGCTGTGAAAGCAAACTGGGTTTTCAGGTTTTGCACCTCCCTGACTTGCCTTGGCTTCCGTGCTGTGACTGTACTCCCATTACACCAGAAATTTCCTGTCCAAAAAACTTCATGTTAGTTCAAAATTGTTAAAAATTTGGCTGGGAAGTTCTTCCTGTCCTCTCTTTGCAGTTCCTCTGGCAGCCGTCCCCAAGGACCTCCTCTGCGAGACAAAGTCAGAAATGGCTTCCTTGGTATCCAAGAGATCCCGCTGCAGCTCTTTCTGCTACTTCTCCTAATGCTGTGCTATAAATTTCTCTCAGCTCCAGGAAAGGTGAAATCCTTCTCCCATGATCTGAACATTCAGGTTCCCCAGTGAGGATGTTTGTTTGGGGGCAGATGATCCCCCTTTCACCCTTTCGCACTTTGGGCACTTACAGTTTTGTGTGGTTTTTTTTTTTTTTTTTTTTTTTTAAATACTACTTTAAGTTCTAGGGTACATGTGCACAATGTGCAGGTTTGTTACATATGTATACTTGTGCCATGTTGGTGTGCTGCACCCATCAACTCGTCAGAACCCATCAACTCGTCATTAACATCAGGTATAACTCCCAATGCCATCCCAACCCCCTCCCCACTCCCCATAATAGGCCCCGGTGTGTGATGTTCCCCTTCCAGAGTCCAAGTGATCTCATTGTTTAATTCTCACCTATGAGTGAGAACATGCAGTGTTTGGTTTTCTATACTTGGGATAGTTTGCTGAGAATGATGGTTTCCAGCTGCATCCATGTCCCTACAAAGGACACAAACTCATCCTTTTTTATGGCTGCATAGTACTCCATGGTGTATATGTGCTACATTTTCTTCATCCAATCTGTCACTGATGGACATTTGGGTTGATTCCAAGTCTTTGCTATTGTGAATAGTGCTGCAAAAAACATACATGTGCATGTGTCTTTATAACAGCATGATTTATAATCCTTTGGGTATATACCCAGTAATGGGATGGCTGCGTCATATGGTATTTCTAGTTCTAGATCCTTGAGGAATCACCATACTGTTTTCCACAATGGTTGAACCAGTTTACAATCCCACCAACAGTGTAAAAGTGTTCCTATTTCTCCACATCCTCTCCAGCACCTAATGTTTCCTGACTTTTTAATGATTGCCATTCTAACTGGTATGAGATGGTATCTCATTGTGGTTTTGATTTGCATTTCTCTGATGACCAGTGATGACGAGCATTTTTTCATGTATCTGTGGGCTGTATGCATGTCTTCTTTTGAGAAATGTCTGTTCACATCTTTTGCCCACTTTTTGATGGGGTTGTTTGTTTTTTTCTTGTAAATTTGTTTGAGTTCTTTGTAGGTTCTGGATATTAGCCCTTTGTCAGATGAGTAGATTGCAAAAATTTTCTCCCCTTCTGTAGGTTGCCTGTTCACTCTGATGGTAGTTCCTTTTGCTGTGCGGAAGCTCTTTAGTTTAATTAGATCTCATTTGTCAATTTTGGCTTTTGTTGCCATTGCTTTTGGTGTTTTAGACATGAAGTCCTTGCCCATGCCTGTGTTCTGAATAGTATTACCTAGGTTTTCTTCTAGGGTTTTTATGGTTTTAGGTGTAGCATTTAAGTCTCTAATCCATCTTGAATTAATTTTCGTATAAGGTGTAAGGAAAGGATCCAGTTTCAGCTTTCTACTTATGGCTAGCCAATTTTCCCAACACCATTTGTTAAATAGGGAATCCTTTCTCCATTTCTTGTTTTTGTCAGGTTTGTCAAAGATCAGATGGCTGTAGATGTGTGGTATTATTTCTGAGGGCTCTGTTCTGTTCCATTGGTCTATATCTCTGTTTTGGTACCAGTACCATGCTATTTAGGTTACTGTAGCCTTGCAGTATAGTTTAAAGTTTAAAGTCAGGTAGCGTGATGCCTCCAGCTTTGTTCTTTTGGCCTAGAACTGTCTTGGCAATGCGGGCTCTTTTTTGGTTCCATATGAACTTTAAAGCAGTTTTTTTCCAATTCTGTGATGAAAGTCATTGGTAGCTTGATTGGAATGGCATTGAATCTATAAATCACCTTGTGCAGTATAGTCATTTTCACAATATTGATTCTTCCTATCCATGAGCATGGTATGTTCTTGCATTTGTTTGTGTCCTCTTTTATTTCACTGAGCAGTGGTTTGTAGTTCTCCTTGAAGAGGTCCTTTACATCCCTTGTAAGTTGGATTCCTAGGCATTTTATTCTCTTTGAAGCAATTGTGAATGGAAGTTCATTCCTGATTTGGCTCTCTGTTTGTCTGTTACTGGTGTATAAGAATGCTTGTGATTTTTGCACATTAATTTTGTAACCTGAGACTCACAGTTTTTTTGACTGTCTCCTGGAGCTTACAGGGCAATCTGCTTCCTTCAAAGGGTCTGTGGGTTCTTCTGTCTTTCATGGTATATTTTTTCAGTAGTTGTTGGAGCAAAAGTTCACAATGTGAGTCTCCACATGCTGCTCTGTCTGAGTGTGAACTGCCACTCAGTCCTGCTTTCTATCTGCCATTTTCCTTCTCTCTCAGTCATAAAACTTTTCAGACTTGAATTTCTTTCCTTTTGAAGCAAGAGTCACAATTCCTACCTCCAGGGATATTGAAAGGACTGAATGACTAATGCACATGAAAGGGATTACAAACTTGCAAAGTCTCCTCATATTGCATTTACTTTGTCTGTAAAGGACTCTCCTCCACAGGCTGCTGATCACTCTAAACAGCTCCTGTCTTATAAGAAAGGTTTAAAATATTTGAAAGATTATCAACTGTGATTATTTCTGCAGGAAAGAATAAAAGGTTAATAGAAAAATATAAAACTTAGCCAGCCATAACTCTACATAAGCACTGCTGATTTTTTAACTTGACTCTAAGTATTTTCTTAAAAGACCTTCAGGCAGCCCAGGAATAATTACCTAAATGATAATGAATACTATACTAGACAAAACAATATAAGGAAAATGATATATTTCAAGGGTTAAATAAAATTCATTTTAAGATCATGACATCTTATATGATCATAAAATACCATATCATGTTATTTTGAAAATAAATAAATAAGTGTTTATTTGGAAATAAATAGTTTAGGAAAAGTCTTTTAATGAGAGAGAAGCTTGCTGTAATCTGAACCTGAAACTAAACTGTCTTTCTTTTTTTTTTCTTTCTTTTTTTTTTTTTTTTTTTTTTGAGACAGAGTCTCGCTCTGTCGCCGCCCAGGCTGGAGTACATTGGCGTGATCTCGGCTCACTGCAAGCTCTGCCTCCCGGGTTCACGCCATTCTCCTGCCTCAGTCTCCTGAGGTGGGACTACAAGCACTCACCACCATGCCCGGCTAATTTTTTGTATTTTTAATAGAGAGGGGGTTTCACAGTGTTAGCCAGGATGGTTTCAATCTCCTGACCTCGTGAACTGCCCGCCATGGCCTCCCAAAGTGCTGGGATTACAGGCGTGAGCCACCGTGCCTGCCAACTGTCTTTAATTGAAGTTGAGGAAAAATTATACTATCTTGATGCTATAGAATGGATCTTGCCATAAGAAAGTATTTTTTAATTACTAATCTTTAAGACTGAAAACATTTTGATGTTTTTTTCTCTAACACAGAGAAGTAGCAGTTTGAATCTTCATTTATCTTTTCAAACCAAGAGAGATCTTTTTAAAGTTTATGCTTCAAGATTAGAGTAGTTCTTTAACTTTTCTTTTTACTTTCTCATGTCGAAGGACTTTGGCTCACTTGAATATATTTCTTTGCATGTTTCTTAGTATAAAAAATCAATCTAATTTATATTATATTTAATATTCCATATAATATAAACTATAGGAAACAAAATATTTTTGATACAAATCCATTAATTCTAATAAATTCTCTTCATTCTTTCAGCTGTTTTAAAGTTTATACACATTTTTTCTTACAAAAGATAGTATGTTATTTAACTCTTAAATTTGAAAGTATTGTTAGCTTAATCAGGGCTAACAATATCAATTACTATATCTAATAAATTTACTTGTATATTGAATATTACCAAAGACTTTTTTAAAGTTGAATTTTATGTCATATCTATGTTTTCAACCTTGAGTTAAGAGGTCTCATTTAAGTTATCAATCTTCATTTAACTTTAGAATATCCTTATTGATGTTGTCTGAGCCATTGATTTGCTTACTTTTCATTTCAGTTCTGGTCCTCAATAATATTGGCCCAAAGTTTTGTTGTTGTTATTTTGGTATCTTAAATTTTTTTTTTATGAAAATTTTCTTTTTGCAGAATAAAGACAATTGGAAAATATTTTAAACTATAAAGCAACAATATGACTGTATTTCAAAATATTTTTCTCCAACACTGAGAGACCATTAAACATCATAAGAGTTAAGATGTAGTTGAAATTGCAAAAATCTAGCAACCCTAAACTTCAGTATTTATGTTGCAATTTTTTAATATTTTTTAAAAACTTTTATTATTGGTTTAAGAGTACATGTTGAAGTTTGTTATGTAGGTAAACTTAAGTCACAAGGGTTTGTTGTGCGGATTATTTTATCACTCAGGTGTTATGCCCAGGACCCTATAGCTATCTTTTCGGCTTCTCTCCCTCCTCCTATCCTCCACCCTCAAGTAGATCCAAGCATCTATTGTTCTCTTCTTTGTGTTCATGAGTACTCACAATTTAGCTCCTACTTGTAAGTGAGAACATGTGGTGTTTGGTTTTCCGTTTCTGCATTAGTTTTCTAAGGATAATAGACTCTAGATCCATCCACGTTCCTGCAAAAAATATGATCTCATTTTTATGGCTGCATAGTATTCCATTTTATACATGTACCACATTTTCTTTATCCAGTCTATCACTTGTTACTTAGGTTGATTACTTGTCTTTGCTATTATGAATACTACTGCAATGAACATTTGCATGCGTGTGTCTTTATAGTAGAATGATTTGTATTCCCCTGGGGTATATACCTGGTAATGGGATTGCTGGGTCAAATTGTAGTTTTGCTTTTAGCTCTTAGAGGAATTGCCATATTGCTTTCCACAATGATTGATTGAACTAATTTACATCCCCACCAACAAGATATAAGTGTTTTCTTTTCTCTGCAACCTCACCAGCATCTGTTACTTTTTGACATTTTAATAATAGCCATTCTGACTGGTGTGACATGCATTGTAGTTTTGATTTGAATTTCTCTAGTGGTCAAGGATATTGAGCTTTTTAAAATATGCATGTTGGCTTCATGTCTGTCTTCTTTTGAAAATTGTCTGTTCATATCCTTTGCCCATTTTTTATGGGATCGTTTGTTTTTCTCTTGTAAATGTGTTTAAGTTCATTGTAGATGCTAGATATTAGATCTTTTTTCAGATATATACCTTGCAAATATTTCCACTCATTCTGTTGGTTGTCTGTTTACTCTGTTGATCATTTATTTTGCTGTGCAGAAACTCTTAAGTTTAATAATATCCCATTGGTCAATTTTTGCTTTTGTTGCAATTACTTTGTCTTCATCATGAAATCTTGCCCATTCCTATATCCAAAATGGCATTGACTAGGTTGTCTTCTAGGGTTTTTATGGTTTTGAGTTTGACATTTAGATTGTAATTCATCTTCTGTTAAATTGTGTATATGGAGTAAGGAAGGGGTGCAGCTTCCATCTTTTGCATGTGGCGATCCAATTATCCCAGCATCATGTATTGAACAGGGAGTCTTTTTCCCATTGCTTGTTTTGTTGGCTTTGTCTAAGATCAGATAGTCATAGGTGTTTGACCTTATTTCTGAGCTCTCTATTCTGTTCCATTGGTCTATGTGCCTATTTTTGTACCAGTACCAAGCTATTTCAGTTACTGTACCACTGTAGTATCATTTGAAATCAGACAGCATGATACCTCCAGCTTTGTTCTTTTTGTTTAGTATTGCCTTGGCTATTTGGGATCTATTTTTTTTCCATGTTTGTTCCATTTGAAATTTAAGATAGTTTTTTGTAGTTCTCTGAAGAATGTCATTGGTAGTCTAATAGGAATAGCATTGAATCTATAAATTGCTTTGAGCAGTGTGGCCATTTTAATGATATTGATTCTTCCCATTCATGCACCTAGAATGATTTCCCATTTGTTTATGTTATCTCTGATTTCTTTGAGCAGTGTTTTGTAACTCTCATTGTAGAGTTCTTTCAACTCCTTGGTTAGCTGTATTTCTAGGTATTGTATTCTTTCTGTGGCACTCATGAATGGGATACCCTTCCTGATTTGGTTCTTGATTTGATTGTTGTTGGTGTATAGGAATGCTAATGATGTGTTTTTTGTTTTGTTCTGTTTTGTTGTTTGTTTGTTTTTTTGAGACAGAATTTCCCTACGTCTCCTGGGTTCATGCCATTCTCCTGCCTCGGCCTCCTGAGTAGCTAGAACTACTCACGCCTGCCACCACGTCCGGCTAATTTTTTTGTATTTTTGGTAGACATGGGGTTTCACCATGTTAGCCAATATGGTCTGGGTCTCCTGACCTTGTGATCCGCCCGCTTTGGTCTCCCAAAGTGCTGGGATTACAGGTGTGAGCCACCGAGTCTGGCTGCTAGTGATTTTTGTAAATGATTTTGTATCCTGAAACTTTGCTGAAGTTATTTATCAGCTGAAGAAGCTTTTTGGCTGAGACTGTGGGGTTTTCTAGATACAGAGTCATGGCATCTGTAAATAGAGATAGTTGGACTTCGTCTATTCCTATTTGAATGCCTTTATTTCTTTGTCTTGCCTGATGGCTCTGGCTATGACTTCCAATACTCTGTTGCATAGGAGTGGTGACAGGGGGCATTCTTGTCTGCAATTTTTTTACCTGCATGTCCCTAGTGTTCAGTTTATTCATTTATAAAATGAATTGATGTTATGTGGCATTCCCTAAGATCTCTTAAAAGCCAGCCTCCTAAGATCTACTTAAATTCATTCAGAGTGTTAGAAATTAGGAGCCCTGGGGGTGAAGAATGATTGGTTAATGGGTACAGTCATATAGTTACATAGAAGAAATAAGTTCTAATGTTTGATAGCAGAGTGGGGTGACTATAGTAAACACTATGTAATGTATTTTTCAAAATAGCTAGAAGAGAGGGCTTGAAATATATCCAAGACATACAAATAATAAATACTCAAGTGACATACACCCTAAATACCCTGATTTGATCATTACTATTCTAAATATGTAATGAAATTTCACATGTACACCATAAATTTTATTTTTACAATGTATCAAAATAAATAAGTAAAATACAAGGTAAATTCATTAATAAAAACATTAGGAGCCCATTAGAATTGAATAATGTTCTACCAAACGAACCTAGTTCCTTTAAGTTGGCATGCCCATAACTTATTGAATATTGATTACACATCAGCAAAACAGTAAACAAAAACTATAACCTGCATACTACCATTTATATATCATTGGATTTTACAAACAAATAATTAAACAGAACTTTCACCTATTTCTGTTCCCTTTCCTCTGTCCTTACTCATCACTCTACCATCATACATATTTATCCATTGTCTTAGTCTGTTTGCCCTACGACAAGAAAACACCAAAAACTGGTAGCCTATAGACATTTATTTATCATTGTTTTGGAGACGGGAAGTCCAATATTAAAGTGTTGGCAGATGTTGTATCTGGTGAGGGCCCTCTTTCTGATTCATGGATAGCACTTTCTCTGTGTTCTCACATTACGTAAGGGGTAAGACAGGTTTCTGGGTCCTCTTTTGTTAAGACACTGATCCAAGTCCTCCAGGAACTGCTACCATGATCTAAGTCACTTCCTAAAGACCCCACTTCCTACTAACATGACTTTGGGGGTTGGTATCTCAATACATGAATTTCAGAGAGATGCATATATTCAGACCACAGCACTCATGTATTCTGATATGTTTTCGTGAGTTTTTCCAGCATTGGTGAAAATGATATGGAGTTTGGTAACGTATCATTGGGCCTTGAAAACAATAAAATGTGTTTAATTACTTGTGTAACTGTGCTGAGCACCATATAGAACTTATAGCAACCGCAGTTTGGTTTTGTTTAGTTTCATAATTATAAAATCAATATACTTCTTTCAAATGAAAGGTATCATGCCTTGGGTGGCAGACCTTTCAAACTGACCATTTCATGTCACATAGGGTGAACTACAGGAGAGTGCATATCCTAAGCTTTGCTTTCTTTTGACACCAATGGTGCTTAGCTCCTCAGTAAGCCAGTTTACTATTCTGTCTTTCTCTCTTTATTTGCAAAGCATAGATACTGATCTTTGTCTTGTGTGTGTTATGGAATTACTCTCAGGATCAAAGGAATTAATACTTATCAAAGTACCATGTGAACAATAAAATATGAGATATTTTATCCAAACTGAAATATTACCTCTTTGGATAATCCTCCTTAGATATCTGACATACATGATTACTTGCTTTCCCATACAGGGCTCATGTAAAATTCTAGGTTTTTTTTTTTTTTTTTTTTGTAATTCTCATGTAAAATTCTAGGTACAATTTTCATTTTAAAAAATTGTAAGTGCAAACATATGCATTCTCTATTTCAAATTCTATATTCGGTAATTGTATTTCCATTTTATTCTATTACTTCCATTTATATGCTCACACAAAGCTGTAGAGAACAGAAATATTAGGTAGTTTGATTGAATATATTTTGTAATGACTCTTTGAGAGTGACAGGTAATCTTTGGAAATCTAAATACTTTTAGATAGCAAATTATCTCCCAAAGTCCCTGGAAGCTTCCACTCCTCATATAGGTCAAATAAATCAGAACCTTCTTACTTTAACTTAAAGACCTATGTTAGAACTACATGAATTTGGCTCTCCAAAACACCAAACATTAGCAATAGATTCAAATATATGTTCACAAAACAAAGTACAAAAAATTCATAATACAGGGTCATAATTACTTGTTATGTATAAATGATCATTGCCTTTAATTTGCAGATAAAGTATCTAAAATTCAGAATAAATGAATTTTTTTTCAAAATAACAGAATTAACCAAAGATAGAAGAAATTATGCTCAATTATTTGGATTCTGCTGGCAGGTATAAAAAAATCAGTTCACCTGAATCCATTTCAAATAGAAGACTCTACTCATAGGTACATTATAAGTAACTCTGCCATTTCTCTGTTAAGCACTATTAATTTTATTGTTTTTAATTTTTATTTTTTATTTTTCGAGACAGTGCTTTAATCTGTCACCCAGGCTGGAGTGCAGTGGTGTGATGTCGGCTCACTGCCACCTCTGCCTCCCAGGTTCAAGTGATTCTTCTGCCTCAGCCTCTTGAATAGCTAGGATTTACAGGTGTGCACCACCATACCCAGCTGATTTTTCTGTATTTTTGGTAGAGATGCGGTTTTGCCATGTTGGCCAGGCTGGTTGCAAACTCCTGGTCTCAAGTGATCCACCTGTCTTGGCCTCCCAAAGTGCTGGGATTACCAGCATGAGCCACCACTCCTGGCAACACTCATAATTTTAAAGTCTGGCTTTTGGACAGAAAGGCCAATATGCATCTTCTTTTGACCTTACTTCATTTCTACCATCACTGCTAGACTGAGTGCAAGGTGGTGTTACTTATGGGCTCAGATTGGAAGGGCTCAGGAAAAAAATGATTTCTTATTGCTTCTTATATAAAAGTAATGTTACAGAAGGGTTAATGAAATTTGGTCATTGATCGTGTATCCATTAGCTTGAAAAACATGTTCAGTTTAATGTCAATAATTTTAAAATTATTTGTGATTAAAATCTTACTTAATTTTTCTATAGAAGAAGAAAACACCCAGCTACCTTGGGAGGCTGAGGCAGGAGGATCACTTGAGTCCAGGAGTTTGAGCAAAGGTATAATTCCTTAGATTTATTAATTGATGATTATGAGCATTGTCACATTTTATAGTAATTCTCTAGTATTATAAACCACATCATTTGAAACTGAGTTGGTATGGAGTGCCGACATAAAAAAAGTAAAAGTAATATATTGATATTAATTAATCTTGATAATTATTTCTTACACAAGATTGGTCATATGAATCATTTATAATTTAATATTATGTAAATTAACATGAATATAGGTCAGATATATTACTAAAATGATGAAGAATAATATTGTCATGATTTCTGTGAGTTTATTGTTGAGCAGATGATGAGGAGGAGAAAATGGAAGTAGTTAGTTCCTGTAGCTCAGTAGAACGTATGGAAATGAATGCTTTCATTAATTATCGGGAAAAATAATGAGGGAAATGTTCTTCTTCTCCTCAGAGAAGATTATTCAAATACCTGTTTTTGACAGGAACAGATAATTATTTAAGCATCTTTCATCTCTAAAATGCTATGATTATAAGAGATATTTAGTCTAAATCAAAGTTATTCCCTCTGATTATTTAGTACATATTTTACTTACACTGACTTTGAAGGAACTTACATTAAAAATCATGTTATGATACAAATGCATGCCTTTTCTCCCATAATAATCCACAATTAATTTCTCACTTTCTATTCCAAATTGTTTGCTAGATACTGGACATCTTAAAACTGTTTACTCTCCTAAATTTATTTTTTAATTCATTGTACTTTTTTCTCCCATCTCAACACACTATCAATTTAGGTAAAGATAAATTCTATAAAATCTCTTTCAATTCAATTCAGTTCAAAAATAAATTGAATTGTGCATGATGTCAAAGGAAAACATAGCTGGTCAGCAAAGTGGTAAAAACAGATTTTACTCAGGAACTATTGCAATAGGGAAAGAGATTTCCTACAGAACATGGCTTAGTTTTGAATACAACAAGAAAAAGAGGATTGTGGCTAAATCAAACTAGCAAGATTCTTGCTAAAGACAGGCCAGATCATCAAATATTACTTGAGGTATGGTGGAGGATGAGGAACCCAGTCAAATATTGTGAGTAATCAGATATAAAGTGTAATATATATTGGCTAAACTGAAACTGACTTAACAGGATTTATGCTAAAATTGAACCATGCAGAGATGTTTATGGAAGCCCTAAAGTTGGAGTCTGTTTCAGAAGAGAGTTCAAAAATTTTGACTAAAGTTTCATGAAAAAGAGAATATTTTTCAGTATTTCCAGTACAGTGTTTGATGTTGATGATAGAAAGATTTTTAGGGGATGGCGCTTATCTTCAAAGAATTGGGTCTCTGTGAATCTGATTAAATAAAAAAAGAATAAACAACAGGAGAATAACGAAAGTACTGAAGTGAAGTCAAGGAGGATTAAGAGGATTTTAGAAATAGTTCACAGAAGTGATATTTGAGCTGCATCTGGAAAGGTAAATTATTTGCCTAAGCAGAAAAGGAGACAATTTCAATACATAAAGGGAAAACATCTATCAAATTGTAGGGTTGTTAAAGCCTAAGCATGTACATGAATTATAAAGAAATAAGAACTGAATATGAAAGGAGGTAGGGGTAGGAAGTAAAACCATACAGATAAGATAGCTTCAGATTTGACATGCAATTTTTCCCCCTCAGCAGATTGACAAGATCAAGAATTTTTAAGGAACTAATTTTGTTAAAAATTTGAGGATTCACTTGGTTTAATGTACAGTGGAAGCAGACAAGAAGTATACATTGCTAAAATAATAATACCATAAATGAGGGAGTTCATGATAGCCTTCCTTTATTTATTATACAGATTATTATAAAATAATTTAACCGACCTTGACACATTTTCTACCTTCTGCTTTCATGTTATATGGTTTATCATAAAATAATCTAATTTAATCTTTGCACATATTCTCTCTTCTACCTCATAGTGCATTTTTGACATATATTAAAATAATTATTAATCTTTTACTACATTGATTTCGCACTTCCAGCTATAGAATATACAATGTAAACCTGTGGTAAAAGATAAGTACCAAAAGACTACTTTATCCTTGATTGTTTGTTCTATACAGATATTTGGAACACATCAAGGACTCATCAACAGACTTTGCAAACATATTTAGTTAACATTATATACTGCCTCTAATTTAGTTGCACCCACGAAAAGGTACACATTTGAAACATAAACTACTTTACTATTATATGCACTGTTAAAGAATGATATGTTCTGAGTAACCAGTCACTGAGAAAATGTTAAACCACCATGATAAAGAATTAAACCTCAAATGCAGTATTCAAATTGTAAAGCATTTTTGGACTTACCAGTTTGTGATTTTTAAAGGTGCTGGCTCACAAGATTAATATTTCAAATTTCTGATTTCATGTCATAGCTGAATTCATTTCTGGTTGATGAAAATAGATTGCACATATATATCTCATAAGATAAACATTAGATTGTTTCTCAAATGATAATGGTTAGATAGCATGTAGCACGATACTGGCGAAACAATCTTGCTATAGAAGATAGCTATTATTTATTATTTACAAACTGCTAATTAACTAGTCATTCACTCACTATTCTCTGTTAGTCAACTGAATAGTCTATTCTTTACTATTAACTGACTATGCCTCTCATCCATTCTTCATTTTTAATTAAATGAGCTTGGGTGAATTTTTTTTTTTGAGCAAAGAATCATAGCTATAAAATGAAAGTTCAGCCAATGATATGTATAGCCTACACTGACTCCAAGATTCTATTTACTAGATGTTAATCTCAGTTTCAAAAAGTCTTTTTTTAAAATATGTATATCTATTCTGAGATACTTCATTTAGTAAGTAGTATTTTTTTGTTTGGCCTACAATGTGTTCACGATAATATGTCTGCTAAGTTCAAAGAAACATAATGGGAAAAGAGGTGAGTGGAAGGTGTTCCCTATTTCCAGAAAGAAAAGGAGAGAAAAGCAGATAAGCATTACTCTGGGAAATAATGATATTTTCAATAAGAGAGAGAAGAATATGACCACTGATATACAATAATTCTGCAAAGATAAATGCTCATTTCCTGGCCTCTGCAACTTCATCCACTTTAGCTTTGAAAATAAAAGTTCACTAACACTGGTAAGAACAATTTCACCATCTCTTAGCATGTCCTGGATAGGTTTTATAGGTTTTATGTTTTAGGGTTCTTGGCAACAATTGTACCGTTCATCACCTTCAGGACATCAGCACAAACTAAAACTGAAGTTTTTTTTCTTTTTCTTTTTCAAATCCAATTACATAAGAAAAATAAATTAAAATAAGCTATTGTGCAAATTCTTTAACATTTATATCTTTTTCACATTACAGTTTTAAAGTCAGAGACTATAAGGGACAGTTAGGAGTGTATGTATGCATATCTTTATTTCTGTTTAAATGTTAGAATTTCTCATGTTTTATGTTAGGTCTCTGAACTACAGAACTGTGAAGCTTAATTGCTTAATTGGTTTTAAGTTTTATCAAGTATATTTATGTTCCAGCTGAAGTTATAAAGCATAAATTTGTGATGGCTCTAATTGGTACAAATGTGTCATTTTTCTTGCTGCCAAGAAAGAGATGTGAAAATTAAATTATTTTGATACATATTTTGCAAATAGTGGTGGTGGTTTTGAGGGCATAGTGAAAGAAAAAGATAATCAAGGAACTTAGGATTTTGGAAGAACAATTTTCTTTTTTATTAAGAAAGTTAGGTTTAAGTAGGAAAAAAAAAACTAAAGAAAAAAAGGAACTGTTATGTTGTGATCCCCAAAAACTCAGGCAACACAATAGAAAATCAACAAATAGGATTGCATCAAGCTAAAAAACTTCCACACAGCAAGGGAAGCAGTCAGCAGACTGAAGAGGAAATCTATGGTATGAGAGATGATATTTACAAACCATATATCTGATAAGGGATTAATAAACAAAACATCTAAGGAACATAAACAACTCAGTACCAAAAACAACAAACAACCAATCTGAATTGGCCTTTTTTTCCAAAATAAGGCATAAAAAGGCCAACAGGTATATGAAAAATTGCTGAATATCACTAATCATCAATGAAATGCAAAACAAAGCCACAATGAGATATCACCTCAAACCTGCTAGGATGACTACTATCAAAAAAAAAAAAAAACAACAGATAAGTGTTGATGAGAATGTGAAGTAAAATAACCCTCGAACATTGTCGGTGGGAATATGAATTAGTACAATCATTATGGAAAACAGTATGTTGATTCCACCAACAATTAAAAATAGAACTGCCATATGATTCAGCAATTCTACTTCTGGGTATATATCCAAAGGAAACAAAATCCGTATCTCAAAGAGATATTTACCCTCTTATGTTCATTGCAGCATTATTCAAAATAGTCAACATATGGAATCACCTAAGTGACCACCAGCAAATGAATGGGTAAAAAAATGTGGTATATGATGGAAGACTGTTTAGCCTTAAAAAAGAAGAAAAAAGAAATTATATATATTTCCTCTTTAAATCTGTAACATGTTGAGTTATATTAATAGATAATTACACTGTTCATACATTTCTGATGAGTCCAATTGATCACACTACATTTCTATGCATTATTTGATACATTTGGATATGTTTATAAATATTTTATTTTGGTGAATTTATGATTATAAATTAAATTTGTTTATAATTTTCAATTCCCATATTGACCTCTGATTTTGTTTTTTAAGGTTATAACTGCATCATATGACGAGTTATGTAGTAATCCTTCATTTTATCTTCTTGAGAACACTTTATAAGTCATTGAATTTACCTGATACTTTTATTTATAGTAAATTTATCTCAGTATGAGATCATAAGACATTGTCTTTTCTTTTCATACAGTAATAATGAATGCATAGCATTTTGATTGTCATATGTGTGTATGTTTTATGTATGAAGGAAGCTGTCAGAAAACATTCAATAGGACATGTTAGTTAAAATAGATTTGATATGTGCAATTCAGATAAGAGTGCTTCGTATAGCACAAAAGAGAACAGAACTTTTTTCAACCAATCTCAGTCAAACTACTTTATTATCTTCTGGGATAATGGGTTTACATTTGAAGGTATAGAAGGCATTTAATAAGAGAAAAATACAGAAAAAGTCTATTTTACTAGCTCACATGGCAACATAAATCATTTCCCCTTTACCCCATGTCTATAACTTCAGTGTTACCCTCAACTAAGCCAGAAATTCCGTTTCCATGATAATTTTTCTTGATCATGTTTTCACAAAAGTATTTAGTTAGATTTGTGTGAGCTAAATAACGATGAAGATTAAAAGTCTCTTTACCTTAAAAACGCTGTATGTAGGGCCGGATGCGGTGGCTTATGCCTGTAATCTGAGCACTTTGGGAGGCCGAGGGAGGCGGATCACAAGGTCAGGAGATCGAGATCATCCTGGCCAGCATGGTGGAACCCTGTCCTACTAAAATACAACAAAATAGCCAGGTGTGGTGGCGGGTGCCTGTAATAGCAGCTACTCGGGAGGCTGAGGCAGGGGAATTGTTTGAACCCAGGAGGCAGAGATTGCAGTGAGCCGAGATTGTGCCACTGCACTCTAGCCTGGCATCAGAGCAAGACTCCATCAAAAACAAACAAACAAACCTCAGTATATAATTCCTGCTAATAAAACTACCTCGATCTACTTTTTAGCTTTTTCTTTAGTGTCTTGTATCCCATCTCTAACTTTTTAAAGAATAATATATCTTGAAAAAGTCAATGTTCATTTTTAATAGAAATATAATTTTACTTATAAGCATTATTGGATTTAAAGGTGTTAATTTAAGGAACCCAAGTAAATTGAAATTCTGTGTCCCTCATCATCTCTTTTCTCTGAAAATGCTATCAAGAGAGGGAAGAATTCTATTTTCAGCATGTGTCGCTGAACTGACTTCATAGGCTTTGTCCCTAGTTGCAAAACACAATTATACTACTTACAAAGTACATTAGCACTAATCTCACTAATTTCATTAGACTGAATTATTTTTATGCATTTTGTTTGAATTGGGAATACAGAATTTATAGCAATATCATCTTCCTTTGGAAATAGCAAAAGTATGACATCTTTTTTCTATATTCATAATCACAAGGGGTCACGTCGGAGATCAAGGGATGATCTAGTAATAAACGCTAGCAGGTGATACTAACATAGCTCTTCTTTACATTGTTTTTATAATAGCCTTAAAAATAATCATTCACATAGTCCTCTGAGAGTCATTTTTTATTGCTATTTCCCATTTTGAAAAGTTATTTGGGAATACAAGTAAAATAATTTAATTTTGAATCAATAGAAAAAGCCATGTACCACTAACATTCTTATTTTTTTAATTATATTTCGGTTTGAAGAAAAAAATCATTTTCTCATGCATTTGTCAACTGCTCTTTTGTTTTGACTTTAGAGTAGACATAAATAAAGGACGTATAGAATTTAAGTTATTTTTATTGATATAAAATAACTGTTCATTATATAATTGTAGTCACATTGTGTGAGATATAATTCATGATACATAAATACAACTTTGTTTCTTATTTTTCAATTTTGAAAATAACTCTAAGTTAAATAAAATGTCCTTTCTGAGTCTTGTCTTTTCACATTTGCCTTTTTGTCCCAAAGTTATGGAGTTGGTAATTCTGTAAGCTTTTAATTATACAAAGACGTTAATTGCTAAATACAGTTGGAGCATAAGTGATAACATGCCTCATTGTCTTCAATTTAGCTTGGTCTCTCCCTTAATAACACTGTGGATGGTCTTGACTCTGTCATTTTTCAGGTCTATCTTTCCTTTTCTATACCACAGACAGTCTGTCTTTGCACAATTCCCAAATCTGAATGAACTGTTGAAAGCTACCTCTAAGCAGTACTTTCACTTTTTTCTTTGCCAGCCTGAGAGATGTTCACTGGGTTCCAAGCTGCTGTGGCTTCCAGTGAGTTGCCATCGCCTGTGTCTCCACAGCCTTTGATGGGATCCTCCACTGAACATATTCACCTTTATGCAGATGCTGATGAACTTGCAGCTTCTGACACTTCGATCTCCTGGAAACCCATATCACTCAGGTAAAGATGGCCACTTATCTTTTCCAGTTTTTTAAATTTTGAAGCTTGAAATCCTTTATTCCATTCTCTACCCAGATGATATAGTTTGTATGTTTACCCCTTTCAAATCTTATGTTGAAATTTGATTCCCAACATTGAAGGTGGGGCCTAGTGGGGCTTAGTAGGAGGTGTTCGGGTCATAAGGACAGATGCCTCCTGAATGGCTTGGTGCTGTCCTTGCGGAACTGAGTGAGTTCTCATTCTATTAGTTCAGGCAAGAACTGACTCTTAAAAAAGTAGCCTGACATCTCCTCTCTCTTGCTTCCTCTCTTGCCATGTGACATGCCAGCTCCCCTTGCCTTCAGCCGGGAGTAAAATTTTCTTGAGGATTCCGGAGCTGAGGAGTTGCCAGCACCATACTTCTTGTACAGCCTGAAGAACTGTAAGCCAAATGATCCTCTTTTCCTTATAAATTACACAGTCTCACATGTCTCTTTAGAGCAATGCAAAACAGACTAAATAACTCAATGCAATTTCTTCTTTGGCTTGATCCCCAAAATATTAAACAATAATTAAAACTTTCCTTTTGTGTTTTTCACCATAGCATTTTTCCTCTTTTCTTCTGGCACACACAAATTAAGATAGAGGGGTAAATTGAAGCTAGATCATAGGAAACAGTATTCGAATGCATCCTTCATTTTCATCCGTTATTTGATTTATCTTTCATTTGTGCTAATGAGCTGTCACAGCGAAAAGTGCTATATAATTTCTCAATTTTCCAGATATCCTGAATTCTTAAGAATATCACCCTACTTGATTGTGTTGCTAAAAGTGCATATTGCTGTGAACTTTGAGTAATGTAAATCCCTAATTTAAGAAAACTACCTGTTTATACAATCACTCAGACCTAAATTCAAATATCTATATATGAATAAATATGTTTATGTATGCAAGCATACACATATATATCTATATGTATTTATGTGTAGGTGTATAAATAATACCTACATTTGGATTATATTAAGAGATAGTTCATCATAGCCATTTATTTCTGATAGGACTGTGTATTAGCCCATTTTCACTCTGCTGTAAAGAACTACCTGAGAATGGGTAATTTGTAAAGAAATGAGGTTCAATTGGCTCACAGTTCAGGATAGCTGGGGAGACCTCGGGAAACTTGCAATCATGGGCGGAAGGCGGAGGGGAAGCAAGGCATGTCCCATATGGCACCAGGAGTGTGAGAGCAAGAGAAGGGAAGTGCCACAGTTTTAAACCATCAGCGCTCCTGAGAACTCACTATCACAAGAACAGCAAGGGAGAAATTTGCCCTCATAATCCAATCATTTTCCACCAGCCCCCTCCTCTGACACATGGGAATTACAATTCAAATTACAATTTGAGATAAGATTTGGGTGGGGACACAGAGTCAGTCCATATCAGACTTGAGATCAGGTAAAGTAATCAGGACAAATTAGAATACTACATGAATTAAATGATTACCTCTGTTTTATACTCTCCTCCTTACATCCCTCATGCGGTTGTGAGACTGACCCCCATAAAAATTTTAATCTATGATTTCAACACTCTGTACAAATAACTCTGATGGCTCTCTTTTGCCTGAAAGAGAAATTTTCAACATTGCTTTAACTTTTTCTGAAAATAACTATAACAAATGCTCTTTATATAAATAAAATATGTCTATAAACACATGGCTATTATTATATAAGTGCTGTTTATAATTCATGGCAAAGATATGCTTGATCAACTGATTTATTTCCCACTACATAAGTATATCATCATGCAAGAGAATGATTATGACATAGATGGGCTAAATTGAAACCCATTTTAATTTATATTTTTACAAATATAAATTATGTATCCCCATATGAAATTATTTAGTGACAAATCTTTCTTGCATTCGAATGAATTACAACATCAGAGATAAGAATTATTAACTTGAGGGACAAATGTCCTACTCAAATGCAGTAGAGTCCCTGCACAATTCAGTCCGTATTTACTTCTTTACCTTATTTTTCAATATTTTTATTCTATAATGATCCTCCAACGTACTTCTATTTATTATACCCAGGAAATTTTGTTTGTAACATTTTCCTTTCTTCTTTTGCTTTTCCAAGTTTTATCTCCTTTTACTTAATCCTTTATAGAAAGTATTTATTCTGGATCTGAGTCCAAAATAATCTGATCATTCCGTTCGAAAGCAAGTGGAACTTAACTATTTTGAAAATGTATTATATGCAGTGTAAATGATTAATTGTATATGTTCCCACAAATTCTCAATAAATCACATTATACATATATAGTGTGTGTTTGTGTATGTGCATGTGTGTGTGTGTGTATATACATGCTCTCACATGCCTATCTGTGGGGCGAGTGTGTGTATGCCCACAGGTAGGCATGTGAGAGCATATATACATAGCATATATTTGTACTCCTGAATTCACAATAAAATATGTGTTTCTATCACCAGAGGTTATCTTGTTGTTTAAGACCATAAATTACCTCAGTCTTCCCATAGGAAAATATTCTAACCAATATTTCTATTAATTCCAGGAATATACAATCTTGTGCTTTTACACTGCTGCCCATTGATTCCAAATTTCACAAATTTGTCACCTCTTATTGTGACTACCTACTTCCAGTCTCTTCTCACTGTGCTACGCAGACTTGAACATGCAATTCAGTCACTGCTCTCCATTTCTCAGAAATGAGAGATAGAAAGAGATAGGGAGGGGGGATATTAAATAAAATATTTCATTAGGCCATTCTGTTTGTCCCAGAGTTAAAAAATTCTTGAAGAAAATGAAGGACAGGACTCAATGTAGAACATAAGAAGTTAAGTTTTAGTAACAGGCAGCCCTGTTCCTTATATTCTTCCATCATTCTACTATCAGGAATTGTCTACTGAACACTCCACCTTGTAGGGTTTGTTGTCACTACAGTATTGCCTGTCCCTTTCTCTGTAGTCTTTCTTTTCCCTTCGTTCTCCTCTTTCTTCTATTTTAAAATTTCTCTTTATTCTGTAGAGTGTTTGTTGGCCATCTCCTTGCTTTTCCTTACCAATACCTGGCATCGACTCGTCCCCAGCTAAATTAACATGTTGAAGTTATAGCCCCAGTGTGACTCTATTTGGAGGTAGGGCTTTAGGAAGTAATTAAAGTTAAATGAGGTCCTGGTGGGGGGATGGTGTAATCTGATAATCTGATAGGACTGGAGGTCTTATAAGAAGAGAACTGTCTGTCTAGATTTATCTCTCTCTGTCTCTCTCCATGCACACACTGAGGAAAGATAAGGTGGGGGCAATGCAAGAAGGTGGCCGTCTGCAAACCAGGAAGAAAGCCTTACCAGAAACCAAATTGGTACCTTGATCTTTCACTTCCCAGCCTCCAGAACTGTGAGAAATAAATGTTTTTTGTTTATGCCATCCAGTGTATGGTATTTTGTTATGAAATCCCAAGCAGACTAATACCGATTTGAAGCCCTTAAAATTCTAACTCCATAAAGATGTTCATATTATTCCTTAAACATAAGTAATTTTCTCCTTAAGAATAGACTTTGCAACGGATGGTAGAAATAAATGTTATTTTTCACCTTGTTTGTATTCAGTTCAACCTATGCTACAGGATTCAGCATTTTGTTTGAGTCTGTGATGCTTATTAGAATGCCCTGATCATACTGGGAATGGATAAGATGAATAATAGTGGTAATGATACTAGAACTGGCTTGAGTACAACCAGTAGCTAATTGTCAAAAGTATACATTGCAATAAATTAGAATTGATCAATCTAGTTAATTGTCACATTGTTCATTTTTTATTAACTACATTTTTTGGAATTTTACTATCTTCATATATTTATACTTGCCTTTTAGTAAAGTTTTATTTTCTTTTTAGCAAAATCACTTAAAGAAGAGTGTTTCTATTCAAAATGGAATTTTTAAAAATTTAATTTCATGTAGCTATGACTAAGTCTTAACCATAAATTACTTACTCTTTCTCTCTCTGTTTTTGTTATATAGATTGATTTGCTGTCCAAGAATAAAACTCATTCTCCTTAGCCAACAAGTTACCAATACTGAAGATTTTGACAGTATTGTCAAATCTTCTATTTTTTTCTATATTTTCTAGACAATCCAGACTGACTCATTTTATTTAAAAACAAAGTCCAGATCAGAAAACGTCAAGTTACATATATATTTCTAAAAACATCTCATAACATCTGTGTTTGTTTCTCAATAACAACACCAATTTTTATTTCAGTCTGAAAAATTCAGATCAATTTTACTCTGATAATTTGGAAATAGTCCTGTTTTGCTATTCCATTTAAATTGTTAAAGATATTCTTATTTCTATTAGAAGATTATAGAACATGAAAACTTAAGGCTCTTTTTCTTTCACGAAAACAATATTAGTGGAAACCAAGTCATCTTACTTTTAGCTTGAATTGAAAACAAACCTACAACACCAATAGTTTTATTTTTAATTTTATTTTTAATTTGTATAATCCTTTAAGAATTATTAGTATTGAATCTGAGTTCAGTAAATTCTTGATCAGACACCACAACATATCCCCCAACGATAATTTAATGAAAGTTACTAGTTCAACCTGTGTTGGAATAAACATGTAATATTTTGTTTTATTTGAGATCTTAAAACTACTGGTCATCAGGAACTTGTAAGGGCTTTGAATCAGACTAATTTTATCTTTTGTTAAATCTTTTTAGTGCTGGCAACTTGGATAAGATAATTAACCTGTTTGAATCAAGCTGTCTAAATTTATAAAGTGATGATAATTATACCTACTGCATGGAATTGTTCTGAGAGTTAAATTTAAAAATCACTAAATTGAGTGTGTTTTTCTAAAATTTCTAACTCTTCAAGTATTCAAAACAGAATAAACATTATAGCCATTATTATTATTTTTAATAATTATTGCTGCACATACAAATAAAAATAGTAATTTAAAATACTAAATACAGGAAGTATAGATTCAGTATTCCTCTTGTATTTAACCTGTTAGTTCTTGGGAAATTAAGAAACGAAGTTGAAAAGTCATTGCTTATAATACAAGATACCTAAAAGACAGACCACATTCTACCTTTGAAATTATTAAGCCTGACAACCTTGTCCTACTTCTGATCTCCATATATTCTCAAGCAATAAATGTCTCAAAAGTCCCTGACCTGTCTTTAGCCATAAAATTATTTTTTGTTTGTAAGTCCTTATCTTCTCAAAATACTACTTAATCTCTATTTAAAGTACATTTTTTTATGACATCTGTCTACTTCTTTCTACTTTTCCCAATTTAATCAGTATTTCTTTTCCTATTGACACAGAAAACATTGTATTGGTATCTCTATAACAATATACAACATCAGGCATTATGAGCTCTCTACTTAGATTCCGCATCTAGACCATAAGTTTATTCAGAATCATTATTACTTACTAATTGTCTTTATATCCCAATGACTAACAATAGGCTTCCAACAGATTGCATTCATAATATGCATTTATACATCATTCTCTTAACTTTTAAGAAATGATGCAGGGCACAGTGGCTCACGTCTGTAATCCCAGCATTTTGGGAGGCCGACAAGGGCAGATTGCCTGAGGTCGGGAGTTCGAGACCAACCTAAACAACATGGAGAAACCCTGTCTCTGCTAAAAATACAAAACTTAGGCATGGTGGCACATGCCTTTAATCCCAGTTACTTGGGAGACTGAGGCAGGAGAATCGCTTGAACCCAGGAGGCAGAAGTGGCGGTGACCTGAGATCACGCCATTGCACTCCAGCCTGGGCAACAAGAGCAAAACTCTGTCTCAATAGATAGATAGATAGATAGATAGATAGATAGATAGATAGATAGATAAATACATAAATAGACCATAGCTTTCCCAAAATTGTACAGTAAGGAAGATGTCATATATAACATTGTAAGTATAGATCCAATCAATATGAATAATAGCTGTATTTTCTAGTGTGAAAGAAACATAATTTTATGATAAATTGAGTTTTTGCAATACTTAATTTGAAAAGAAACAATAAAATAGCTTATATTTCAAAGAGAAAAATGAATAACTTAGAGAGCAATATAAGTTCAAACTACATAAAATTGCTGTTTCCTTTGGACAGAGCCAAAATGTAGAGAAGGCAAAAATCTATTCTCTCTCATTTCTGCATTTGAATTTTATGGCACCTCACAAATGCACTCATGAAATCTTGTGGAAATTATCTTGATTTTCTTTCAGTTTTGCTTTCGATTAAAAAGGAATATAAAATTCATTGCTTTGGTTTATTTTTCAACTCAACTATTTTGAAAAGTTTGTGTAGACATCTCTATGTGATGTATACATACATTAAAAATACAGTACCTAAGTTATGCAATAGACAACATAACATGACTGTGCTGAACCCTTTCTATAGATACATCTAGATCCCTTTTCCACTATTCTTCTAACCTATCCTGTATCCCCAGGAGGCTGACATTTCTAGGATGTAACAAAGGCTCTCCTTACTTTCTGACTGCTGATTGGTCAATGAGAGGCATGAGGAGATCAGAGAGATGATAGAAAGAGCTTATAATATTTCTTCTTTCAGCTCCATCACTGATGTATTTTTCTATACAGGTTTATCTGTAGAGCAATTTTTCTCATAATTGTGTTGCACTACAATTTTACTCATTTTTTGTATTAGCTAATTCAAGATGTTCAGAGTAATTGCTTTCTCATATATATGAGAAAGTAACAGCATACATAATTATATATAATATACACATATTATATATTGTTTCTATATATGCTCTATATAGGAAAAATCTATAAGCACACACTTTCTTCACTTATTTAGTACAGTTTTATAGTGAAGTTATGTATCTTTAACTCGAGATTAGCATATATAAATGTGTTGTATTAGAATGCAATTGTGCATTTTTATACATTGCAGAAAAGATATTTACAAGTAAATAAGCACTTGTGTTTTCATAATATATCAAAGATATAAAAAGTTCATTCTGGGCACACCCCATTTAACAACTAAGCATTAGCTAGTTCTTATATCTTTATATAAATGCATTATGGAAAAAATGAGTATAGCCAAATTTTTCCTTCAAGCTCACGATGAAATTAATTTGTATATTATTGTATTATTTTTGAAGCAATATGTTTAAACGGATTTTTCTTCATTTTCTTAGAACTGTGTCATTTAAAATCCTGACTGTTTATTAGTCCAAATGCCATTCTCCGTAAGAATTCAAAGAATAATATATTATCAAATTTAGTTACTTAAAAGCATCCTACTTGCCATTATTGATACTTGTGATTATAACTTTTTAATTTTTTAATTTTTTAAAATTTACTTTGTCTTAGACTCTGTAAAATTGAACTTTTAGCACACATTTTATCATATAGTTCCCAAGATAATAATACATCTTATTGATTTGCTATTCTGTACTGGGTCTTATTTGCCTCCATCTTCCTGGTGTCCATGACCCTCAATTAGCAAGCCTAGCACTATTTATAATAGCAAATACATGAAATCAACCTAACTGTCCGCCAATAGTGGATTGGATAAAGAAAATGTAATAATACACAGCATGAAAAAAGAAACCATGTCCTTTGTAGCAATACGAACACAGTTGGAAGCCATTATCTTAAGGAAATTAACATAGGAACAGAAAATCAGATACTACATGTTCTCACTCATAAGTGGGAGCTAAGCATTCGATACACATCGACATAAAGGTAGACACGGGACTACAGGAGGGAGGAGAGAGAGAGGGCAGTAAGGGCTAAAAAACTACTTGGGTGCAATGTTCACTATCTCTACCTGAGTGATGGAATCACTCATAACACAAACCTCAACGTCACACAATATACCCATGGAGCATACCTGCACACGTATCTCCTGAATCTAAAATGAAAGTTTAAATTATAAAATAATAAAAATTAGTTGGCTGAACTCAGATTTTACTTCTCCCACTTCCTGTTATTCTATGTCTTCTCTTTCTTATGAGAATATTACATTGATCATTACTTTCATTTCCTTCCCTGTTGTTCCTCACTTCCAGAATTAAATGTTATTTCTCTGCCAAATTTCAAATCTTACCTTGTACCCTTCTATCCTCTGAATTATTCCAGTGGCTTCAATTAACAGTTAGGCTAATATTTTCACAGACTTTCAAGAAAAGTTTGAGACAACTTCCAATAATAATAATAAACCATATTTGTATAGGTTAAGTATAATAATACTAAAAGAATTGTTATATCCCTATTTAGAATAAAGGAGAGAACTTTTTATTAGGACTTAGAATGGAGGTGATTGATTACATTATAACAAATAAATACTACATTTATATATAATTATAAGTGATATTTAATGTCTGTTAATTTACCATGTAAGATCATTTAGTCTTCTCAGTGCATTCTAAGCTCACTGAAGGCAGGGAATTGACTGCACTTTTTGTGTGAATATGATACAGAGTCTATACTATATGTTCAATCATTGCAAATTCACTGACTAATTAATAGGGATGTTAAATCTGTTCCACAGTTTGTGGCCGCAGATTTCATTACTAAGATTTTATGGCTCAATTTATCTCTGTGACTCTTCTTTTTGTCTTCAACTAAAATACATCATCTCATATTTTCTACAAGCCATGCTCAGGATGATCTTCAAATTGCTGGATCTGCTGTGTTTAACACTTTATGTTGCGTGACTCTAAAGTTTACTGTTGTAACCAATAACAAATACCATATTTGCATGGTCATTAATTTCAGACACATACATGTAGAAGGGCCATGAACCAATGAACTTGAACCCAGAGTAAGATAGAAGATTTAAAAGGATTTATTTTTTCATATATTTCATTGGGCAAGTGTCTATTTTGAACAATTGATTTTTATTTTACTTTTCTATTTCTTTAATATCAGAGTATATTTGCCAGAATAGGAATGTCTATCTTTGTTTATTTTTGGATAGTAAATAGAAAAGAGTGATACACGTAAATGTGTCATAAAACTCACATTCTAATTATTAAAATTAAAGTTAAATGGTGATTTTTACTTTACATATGGCTTCTAAAACCTTTTTGTCTGTTACAAAATTGTGGGCACAGATACGATCAAACCCATAAATTCCAGCAGATTAACAAGCCTCTGTCAATTTTGCACCCTAGAGTTTTTAAATGTTTTCTGTTAAACAGCACGTTTTTTTAGTAGTAATAGAAGTATTTTTTAAAAGGCTATTGTAAAATACAGAAAGGTTTAGAAAAATTATTACTTCTACTCATATCTAACAAAAGTTAACATTGTAAAATAAAAAGGTTAAAATACATTTGGTTAGAATGAAGAGAAGATAGTAAAAATACGCATTTTGTATAAAAACTACTAATCAGAAAGATTAGTTTCAAAGAGTTTGTACTAGATTTAAAAGATTTTTGAAAAAGTTTCAGAGAAATTAATATTTTAAAATTGTATGATAGATATTAATAACAATACATATACATTTCCAGGTAGAGAAATGTATTATATCATACAAATAAGATAAAACTATTATCCTTTAATAAGAACAAAATAATTCTAGACATAGGGTTGTCACAGTGGCTGACATCTGTAATCCCAGCATTTTGGAAGACCGATGTGGGAAGATCACTTGAGGCTAGGAGTTCAAGACCAGCCTGGACAACGTAGCAAGGCCCCATCTCTACAAAAAGAAAAGAAAAAACAAAAAGTCAGGCAGTGTGGTGAGTGCCTGTAAGTCCCAGCTGCTTCAGAGGCTGAGCCAAGGGAATCACTTGAGTACAGGAGTTTGAGCTTTGCGGTAACATGTGATCACACTGTACACCAGCCTGGGCAACATTATTATTTTCTAGAATGAAAATAATTTTTCTAGACTAATGATTCTAGAAAATTAAGATATAGAAGGAAGATCAAAGATAATATATGTATTTATATGTATTAATTATTGATTATTTAACATCATTTTCTACAAAAATAACACATCATGCTCTGGAAAAATATAGATGATAAAGTAAATACACCGTTGGATTTTTTTTTTTTTTTTTTTTTTTTTTTGAGATAGAGTCTTGCTCTGTCATCGAGGCTGGAGTGCAGTGACACAATCTCGGCACACTTCAACCTCCGCCTCCTGGGTTCAAGCAATTTTCCCCACCTCAACCTCCCAAGTAGTTGGGATTACAGGCACCACCACCACGCCTGGCTAATTTTTGTATTTTTTAGTAGAGATGGGGTTTCACCATATTGGCCAGGCTGGTTTTGAACTCTTGAGCTCAGGTATTCACCCACCTCAGCCTTCAAAAATGCTGGGATTACACGTGTAAGCCACCATGTCTGGCCACCATTGGAAATTAACGCATAGCTTTTTAACAACTATAAACCCCAAAATACTGGTCATGATTACAAAATATCAATTATGCCTCTCCTCTCACAAGAATTATCTTACCTAATCTGTATATGTACATTTGTGAGGTGGTTATATTTTCAGAAAACTATTACATAATTATTAAATTATTATGAATTTATGTATGCTAATTTGAATAAAAATTTTCCCAAAGGCTTCTTATTTTCAGTTTCATTTTATTACCCACCTGGTCAGCTTCACTTTTGTTGTTGATGATAATTATGATGTTATTGATTCCTATGTCTTACTTTCATGCCTTTGTTTATAGAAATTGCAGGAGAAATTACCTGCTTAATTGTATGCAGAAAGGAAGGTGAGTTATAAATATTATACATGTTTGTGACTACAAAATGTATTTATTGTTCTAAAACATGAGTAATAGAATGACTGAACAGAGATCTAGGAGCAATTTAATTTTCACTGAAAACATTTGTAAGAAAGACATTGTTACAGTGAACTAGCGGTCAAATGCCAATTTGATTTTTTGTTATATGCTTAATTGTAATATTACTGTTTTTCCATTTCCTCTATCGTCTAACTCCCATATCTAGAATTTAAGATTTATGTCAATCTCTTACTCAAATCGTTATTTATCCAAAATTAACTATTTTAATCTCTTTTTTCTCTGTGACTTAGTGTTTTTTTAAAACATATTTTAAAAATAGATGTCATATTTTCTGGATATTTATACTCAGCTTTCATTTGAGTCCAGGTTCACTAACCCAGTTTTTATCACTTTCTAGTGTGTGGGAATACAGAAAGTACACAACTATTAAAGACCAGAGAGAGAAATCAGAGATAGCACGTCTGCTCACATCCCTAGCAGACATCATAGGAGTATACATATCTGAAAACAGGTCTGGAAAATACTGTCCTGTAGCTGGACAGGGAGGCACCCTGATAAAGCACAGTTACTACAAAGAATGGGTAAGCAGATAGCGTATATGACCAGCAGTCTTTCACATCTGGGAATTCTTGAAAGTTCATTTATGTTGATAATTTTTAATTGAGATATCAGTTATGGATTATCTATATTGGAATCCTAGCCCTAGCCATTAATAGCTGTATGAAACTCAGGAAAGTTACGTATCTTCTCTGTAATTATGTTTCATCATCTATAAAAAAAGGGAGATAACAGCATAGACAACCCATTATAGGGTTGTTATGAAAAATAAATAATTAATATATGTAAAAATCTTTATTTTCATTTTATTTTATTTTATTAAGACAGAGGCTCACTCTGTCACCCAGTCTGGAGTGCAATGGCATGATACCAGCTCACTGCAACCTCCACCTCCCAGTTCAAGCGGTTCTCCTGCCTCAGCCTCCTGAGTAGCTGGGATTACAGGCACTTGCCATCACGCCCAGCCAATTGTGTGTATTTTTAGTAGAGACAGGGTTTCTTTTTTTTTTTTTTTTTTTTTTTTTTTTGAGACGGAGTCTCGCTCTGCCGCCCAGGCTGGAATGCAGTGGCCGGATCTCAGCTCACTGCAAGCTCCGCCTCCCGGGTTCACGCCATTCTCCTGCCTCAGCCTCCGGAGTAGCTGGGACTACAGGCGCCCGCCACCTCGCCCGGCTATTTTTTTTTTTTTTTTTTTTTGTATTTTTTAGTAGAGACGGGGTTTCACCATGTCGGCCAGGATGGTCTCGAATTCCTGACCTCAGATGATCCGCCTGCCTCGACCTCCCAAAGTGCTGGGATTACAGGCATTAGCCACCACACCTGACCAAAAATTCTTAAATACTTCCCAGATATATAGTGGGGTTTTTTTGTTTTGTTTTTGTTTTTTCAAAACAGGGTCTCACTCTATCACGCAGGCTGGAGTGCAGTGGTGCAATCTTGGCTCACTGCAACCTCTGCTTCCTGGGTTCAAGCAATTCTCCTGTCTCAGCCTCCAGGTACCTGGGATTACAGACACACACCACCACGCCCAGCTAATTTTTGTATTTTTGGTACAGACGGGGTTTTACTGTGTTGGCCAGCTGGTCTCAAACTCCTGACTTCAAGTGATTCACCCACTTCGGCCTCCCAAAATGCTGGGATTACAGGTGTGAGCCACTGTGCCTGGCCATGTGTTTTATGTTATACAGGATATTTATGTGAGTCTGAGTTGAGTGTGAGTGTCTGTGTGTGTTGTTTATACTTACATACATCTTACATACATTACTGGATTGAGTCTTATTGCTGTCCCTAAAGTGCCTGTGAGTTTTCATAGAGATTTAACATTTTCCCCAATGTTTATTATTAGGGATCTTGTGCCCTACCTAGAAATGTTAGGGTGTGTGCCTTTTTATATGCATTAAAATTAATAAAAATGTGGTACTATGAGCTTCATACTTTCATTCGTTCCTCTTTTACTTTAACAATTTTTTATTGAGTATCTAATAAATTCCCACACGTAGTAATTGTTACTGTTGATATTATGATTTAACAAGATAGATAATGTTCTTCCTTTCACGCTTTATATTAGATTGGATAAGACGGTATATAAGCAAATAAACAAATTAGCAAAATTAGTTAACTGTGAGTTATAATATGTGCTCTACATAAAAATAGTAAGGTGCTAAAATAATGAGAGAGGATTTGGTAGAGATTCTCTGAAGAAGTTAAATGCATCTTTTTATTTTAAGATGGAGCCAGCCATGACAAAAGTCTGGAGAAGAGTGTTACAAATAGAACAAACTAAAACTCAAATATACTATCATCAACATTTTTAAAAATGTCCCACATGCCATGCCTTTTCATAAAAATCAGACTTTAGCAGAATTTTGGTAAAGGTGGAGAAGCATTATAGAAAACCAGAGTAAATAAAATAGAAGTGACATTCTACTTTTAAGATTACTTTTTCCCCACCATTATGTTTGGTAATTGTTTTCTCTCTTCTTTCTGCTTTTGCTTTCTTCTCTTTCTTTCGTCCTTGTAATTTCTGACTTCTGATTTTTTTAAATAGATAGTAATTTAACCATTTCTTTTGTTACACTTGATTTCTTCTAATCTATGGATTATTAGTGCATAGGTTCTACCTCAAATTGATGATCAAGATAATTCCTTAAATAAAGATGCAGTCTTATTAAAAAAAAGTTTTTACTGCAGGTTGATTATTTATATATTATTATATTTCTACTGGCATACATCATTTAATTGCAATTCACCTTATAGTGCTTTGCAGAATTGCATTTTTCTTTTCTTTTCTTTTCTTTTTTTTTTAACGAAGTGTAGGTTTGTGGCAACTGTGCATCAAGCAAGTCTATCAGCACCATTTTTCTAACAGCATGTGCTCACTTCAGGTCCCTGTGTCATATTTTGGTAATAATTTCAATATTTAAACATTTTAAAAATTACTCTGATATATGTTATAGTGAACTGTGATCCGTGATTTTTGATGTTACCATTGTAATTGTTTTGAACTATGAGCTCTGCCCATATAGAATGGTGAACTGAATTGATAAATGTTGTGTGTATTCTGACTGTTCCACCGACCAGCTATTCCTCCATCTCTCTCTCTCTCTCTGTCCTTGGGGTCGCTATTTCCCGAGACACAATAATATTGAAATTAGGCCAATTAATAACCCTACAGAGGCCTCTAAGTGTTCCAGTGAAAGAAAGAGTGGCGTGTCTCTCATTTTAAATCTAGCTAGAAATGATTAAACTTAGTGGGGAAGGCATGGCCAAAGCAGAGACAGGCCAGAAGCTAGGCATCTTGAATCAAACAGTTGATCAAGTTGTGAATGCAAATGGAAAGCTATTGAAATGAAAATGTTATTCCAGTGAATGCATGAATGATAAGAGAGTGAAACAGCCTTATTGCCAATGTGGAGAGAGTTCAATGGTCCGAACAGAAGTCAAAAGAAGCCTTCTGCATAAGTAAAAGTACAAAGTGAAGCAGCAAGTGCTGATGGAGAAACTGCAGCAAGTTATCCAGAAGATCTACCTAAGAACATTGATGAAAGTTGTTACACTAAATCACAGATTTTCAATGTAAAAAAAAAGAAACTTTTATTGGAAGAAGATGCCATCTAGGACTTTTATAGGGAGAAATATGTCAATGTATGACTTTACAGTTTCAAAACACAGTCTGACTCTCTTGTTAGGTACTAATATACCCGGCAAAGTTAACTTGAAGCCAATGCTTATTTACCATTCTGAAAATTCTAGGGCTCTGAAAAATTATACTAAATATACTCTACCTGTGCTCCATAAATGAAATAATAAAACCTGAATGACAGCACATCTGTTTACAGTATAATTTATTGAATAATTTAAGTCCATTTTTGAGACCTACTACTCTGAATAAAAAGAAAAAAGACTCCTTTCAAATTATTCCTGCTCAGTGACAATGCATCTAGTCACCCAAGAGCTCTAATGTAGATGTACAAAGACGTGAATGTTGTTCTCATGCCTATTAACACAATATCCATTGTGTAGCAAATTCTTCAAGAAGTCAGTTTAGCTTTCAAGTATTATTGTATAAGAAATACATTTTGCAAAGCTTATGTCATAGATAGTGATTCTTCTTCTGCATCTAGGGAAAACAAATTGATAAACTTACGAAAACGATCCATCACTCTAGATGTCATTATAACATCTGTGACTCGTGTGAGAAGGTCAAAATATCAGCATTAACAGGAGTTTGGAAGAAGTGGATTCCAATCCTCATGAAAGACTTTGAGAAGAAGTGAAGCCTGCAGATGTCACTGAATTATTGCAATCTCATGATAAAAGTTGAGCAGATGAGTTGTTGCTTCTTATGGATGGTAAAAGAGAGTGGTTCCTTGAGATGAATCCACCCCTGAGGAAGACGCTACACATTGTTAATATGACAACAAAGGATTTAAAATATTCCATAAACTTAGTTAATAAAGTGGCAGCAGAGTTTAAGAGAATTGATTCCAATTTTGAAAGAAATTATACTGTAGGTAAAATGCTGTCAAACAACATCCCATGCTACAAAGAAAAAAAAAATCTTTCATGAAAAGAAGAGTCAAGTAATGCAGCAAACTTCATTGTTGTCCTTTCTAAAGAAATTTCCACAGTCATACCAGCCTTCAGCAACCACCACCCTGATCAGTCAGCAGTCATCAACATTAAGGCAAGACTCTTTACCGGTAAAAAGATTATGATTTGCTGAAGGCTCAGGTGATCAGTAGTATTTTTTAGTAATAAAAATATTTTCAAATTAAGATATGTAAATGTTTAATGCTATTGCGCACTTAGTAGACTATAGTAGAGTATAAACATAACTTTTTTATAAAGAAAACTTAATTTTCTTATCTGGAAAAATGTGAATTATACCAATACTTACCTTACATGGTTATTATGAGGTTTAAATGGATTTCTGTATGATTAAAATGTATAGAATAATGCTGAGAAATATGTATTATATAAGATTTATTGATATATTTATTATTGGTGAAAACACTTCTCACCTCTATCACAATTTTATTGCTCACTTCAGTTTTGGATTGTAATTTCCACCATTTTAGTTTTTTATGAATCAGATTCCATATATTTACTATAGTATAGAACTCCTAAAATGTACTTATCTTCTGGTTGGAGTTTTTAAATTATTTATTCTTTATTTTCTGTAGTTGCAGTTGTATTAAAGATAAGTATACCTTATATGACTATGTTTTGTGTGGTAAGTTGAAAGTGATGCAGATTTTTATGGTACAATAATAATAAATATAATTTTGGGACTAATAATAAAAGCAACCATTTAGTAAGTCATGAAATACAATGTCGATTTACTAAATATCTTATTATTATTATATCATTTAACAGTCGTAAAAATTGTATAGAAATAAATAAACCAATATTCACTCATTTGTTCCTTTGTAAGTTATTTTGTGTATAGTTGTAATGGTCATGTACTCTTTCAGTTACAAATTACCACAAACTTAGCAACTTGAACACACATCTGTTATTTCAGTTTTTATGGGTCAGAAATTCTAACCTTTCTGCTCCAGGGGCTTCCATGGGGCTGCAATGAAAATGGTGGCCAAAACCGGGATATCATCCAAAGGTGTGATTAAAGAACAATACACTTCTAAGCCCACTAACATAGTGGCTGGAAGGATTCAGTTTCTTTCAGGATGTTGGACCGAGGAGTTCAGTTTCTAGCTAGCTGCTGGGAAGAGGCCAGCCTCAGTCGTTTGCAACGTGGGTATCCCCAGTTATCCCCAATGACAACTTCATTCAGTAAAGCCAGTAACAGAGAGTCTGATAGTAAGAGGGAAATCAATATTATTATAACACTCCTATTATGTAATCCAGTAATTGTGCTCTGTGTTATTTACCCAAAGGAGTTGAAAATTTATGTCTGTACAAGATCCTGCACACAGATGTTTATAGTGACTTTCTTCAAAATTGCCAAAACTTGGAAGCAATCAGGATGCCCTTCAGTCAGTGAATAGACAAGATAATATTATTCAGTGCTACAAATAAGTAAGTTACCAAACCATGAAAAACATAGAGAAATCTTAAATGCATATCAATAAATGAAGACGTCAATTTGAAAAGACAACATACTGTATGATTTCAAATATAAGGCATTCTAGAAAAGGTGAATATAGGAACATAGTGAATGGTTTACCAGGGGTTGAGGGTAGGTGGAAAGACCCATAAACAGGTGGACCACAGAGAATTTTTAGGGCAGCGAAAACACATGCTTATGATACTAAAATGGTGGATACATATCATTACACATTTTTAAAAATCTGTAGTATGTACAGCACCCAAAGTTAACTCTAATATAAACTATGGACTTCGGGTGATTATGATGTGTCAAGGAAGGTTCATCAGTGGTAACAAAGGTGTTCTCTGGTGGCACATTACTTTTGTTTCTTCTTTCTTGTGAGACAAATGGAAATTCTAAGATTGAAGAGTTTAAGTAACCAAATCCCTCAGTGCATGGGCAGGCAAAAGTGCATACAGAATGGTGATATTCAGCTTTCTTTAGATCTCACTCACTATTTTAAGTAAATACTTATGCCTATAAAGAATATTTAATTTGACTGGGAAGAAAACACATTAATAAAAGATCTTAGGACTGAACATTTCCATCGCATGCTCTGATTTGTCTCATCGATGAAATACGTTTTTGGCACCAATTTTTACACGTAAGTTGGTTTATAAAACATTTGATCCTAAATGCTTTTGAGATCATTCCCTTCGGGGTTCAGAATAAAGTATTTATTTAGAAGTAAGCAATGATGTTAATGTAGAAACTCTTTGTGGTTAGTTTGCCTTTTAAATTCTGCCTACACAATTTATTTAAAAACATTTACTAGTGTCCTTCCTTTAGGCATTACACTTTTTACGTTTTTTTTTTTTTCCTCTTTTGACCTGCCTTGCAACTCAGAAAAATTATTTTGAAATAATTATCCCGACAGAACTTAGTGATCGGTACATCAGCAGACTGCAGACTTGTACATCTTGGGAGCAAAATCAGCAAATTAAAAGGGCATTTTATGAAGAACAGGTCATTTAGGATAGTTCAACTCCTGAGCCTGCAAGCAAAACCATAACAAAGTGCTATTTTCCTAATGTCCTTGAATATAAAAGAACAAAGTCTTCTCAAGTATTTTACACAGAGAGCTCTTTTCATGAGAAATTGGGTCAAACTATTAACTTCACCTCTGTTTGATGTAAAATAAAACTGCTTATTGCAGATCTAACAAAACACTCAGTGTCCTATTAGGTTGCCTTCAAAGAATGTCCTAGATAACCTTAAGGTAATTTAAAGCACAAACTAACTTCAATCCTTCTTGTCTATTATAGGTCTCAAGCACATTGGAATACATTTAAAAATGCAGTCTTGCAAAAACACTCATTTCTTGCTGATTATATGCTTCTTTTCTATTGGTCACCTATGCTTTAACTTCTCTGTGTTTCGCATATGGCCAAAACCGATCAGGATAATTAGAGGAAAAAAAAGAACTAGGTTAATTAATACTAAATTGATGAGGCTTTGAAAGTTATATAGGTAAGTATAAAGCACCTTTTTTTTTTTTTTGTAAGATAAACTCAACTCTGTGCTATCTCTTTTTTCCTCCCCTCACTCTTCAGTGTCACTAGTAGCTAACTTCATACAAAACTCGGATTTTTTTCTTTCATTTTCTAAAATGATAGAAGGACACAACTTTAACTCCTACTTTATATATAAATTCTTGTGAATAAAATACAAATGTTTCTCCAATTATCAGAATATTTATAACACATTTGCACCATAAAGCAATGCTACTTGAGAGCATGTGTTATTGGATATACTGTGCTCTACATTTCTTTGTCTGTAAGAAATCTTTGTCTGTAAAGAACCTGAAAGCTTTTGTGCTATTCTATAGTAAGGCAGCAACTAGAAGCTCTTACACATTTTGGAAAATTGCCTGAAAATTATTATATTTCTATGAAAATAGATGACATCATAACAGTGAGAAAGTTTTGCAGCATGACAGAAGATCTTTAAACGGATTGGCTTAAAGAATACCATGTTCATTTCACTCTGAATCTGCATAGTTTTTCTCCTCTTGGTCAAGCTTAGCTACTTTAGCTGGGCTCACTTACAGATCCCTTTTAAGGGTGCTGGAATATACCACCCCAAAATATGTTGCTTTGACCTAAGAACTACTTCTAAAGGCATTTAAAAAATAGCAGACACAAGAAAGATATCTTATTCTTCTCCTTTTCTTCCTGAAACAGAAGATTAAAAACTCCTATGTAAAAGATGCCTTCCCTGTATCGTGAGGATAAATATAATTATTCAAAAGGGAGTCATAGCTGAGACAATTCTGTATACACAGACCCAGTTAAAATAATTCTTATCTTCCACACATAATTTAGTTACCTTTTCCCCATAACCTCTCTTTCTTCATAAGTTTTGTCCTTTCTTTGGGTCTTCACTTTCTTACATTGGCTCCTGTGTCACAAAAAACTTAAATTTGTATGTTTTTCTCCTTTTACTCTGTCTAATCAATTTAATTCTCATGTCCAGCGAGGTACCCTAAGAGGATAGCAGTAAATGTTTGCCTCACCTACACTTACAGTTAGCAGATTGGCTAGGGCTTGGGCTGCAATGGATGGCCTCATTTGTATGTTTTATATTTGCTGGTTTTGGCTGAGAAACCAGCAAATGGAATGATTTGGAGGTCAAATCATTCCTTACCCCAGGGATTCACCTAGCCTTGACTTGTTCATGTGGCAGATCAATTCAAACAGCATTGAGAGTGCAGGCCCCGATATCCACAAACATTCAGTTTTGCCTTTGTGAAAGAGGCTAATTTCCTATTTGCCAAAGAAAATGACAAGGCCTTCTCAATTGTAAGGAGTAATGAACTCTCTATATTTTGATAAAATGAGCTAAAAAAATTCAAAATACAAATCTGATGTATGAAACGTAAGAACTTGTGGCCATTTTTCTAGTCGGCTAAAACAACACACTATATTCATTTTTTTCTATTTTAAAATGAAAATCAATTGTTATGCGTTAAAAGGGATTTAAAATTGTAAATTGTAATTGAAGTTGTGATTCAGATTTCATAATCAAAAATTATAATTCAAATTATTTTACTTATTTATTTTGTATCTACATTTATAAAAATGTATTCTATTGTTTAATAAATTATAGGGGCTTTAAGTTTGATGTAATGTTTCTTTTACAAACTGAACCTATTCATGGTACTTAGATTTTTTTTTTTTGAACCTTAATTTAAGGGCACCATATAGTTGATTAAAGGTAAATGAAAGTAAGAAAAATATTTAAGTTGGATTTTATTTTGATAGTATAGATCGTTATTCTGTATGAATTGGTTTTGGAGATATATCTGTTAAGATAGACATTCTAATTCTTTCCCGTATTTTTCTCTTGTTTTGGCCTAATATTGTTTTCCACTAGAATTTAATTTGGGGGTTGTAGTAAACTGTAATATGTGTCCCAAGTTTTTATTTTCCTTTCTTAAGAGATTCATATTCAATTAATACACTAATATCAGACTTTGTCAGGTGACTTGTGCTTTCTCACCCAAAAGGAATACTAAATTTTGCTTCCTAATTTTGTCATAATCAGTCATATGACTTGTTTTGGTTAACCACATCTGAGCAAATGTAGCATGTGCCACTTTTTGGCAGAATTTTGAGATCCCCCTTGTGACTCCATCATAGCTCATAGTTTTCTTTCTGCAATGTTTAGGTGTGTCCCAGGTAACATGCCCTTCAGATAGCGCCTTATTTAGAAGGAGATGTGAGATAGATCCAAATCTAATCATCAATATACGTATAAAATGAGACAGAAATAAACATCTTTACTGAATGTCACAAAGATTTTCTTTTTCACTATTACATAACTTACCCGATGTTTACTGATACAGAAATGAGTTAGTGCATTCAATATGAGAAAATCTGTGATATGAGTTATTGACCTGAAATCATGCAGTGTGTGTTAAGGATATGGTTGTTGGAATCTTGAAACTGGTACTTCGTGCTGCTCTATATTCACAATATATTAGTGAAATGTTTCTTGCAATATCATATAAATTAAAAAGAAAACACAACTGATAAACGTAGTTTGAGGTGAAGAGAAGGGAAAACAATGTTGTTAGGTAATATTTTTGCTCTTGGTTCCCTTTGACAAAATACTTAAAGAAACCAATCAGCTTAGAAAGTAATTGACTCCCTCTTATGAGTGAGAACGGGGACATAGGTAGGCTTTCATCACACACCAGGGCCTGTCAGGGAGTCAGGGGCAAGGGGAAGGAGAGCATTAGGACAAATACCTAATGCATGCAAGGCTTAAAACCTAAATAACAGGTTGATAGGTGCAGCAAACCACCATGGCACATGTAGACCTAGGTAATAAACCTGCACATTCTGCACATGTATCCTAGAACTTAAAGTAAAATAAAAAAATAAAAGACAGTAATTGAGAAGATGTAAGAAGAAATGCAAAATAATAAAGTCCAGATATTACAAGACTTGCAGAAAGAAACACCTGAAGAAGAAATTGTTAGTTCAACCAAAAGTCAAATCTGAGTGGCAAGGCTCATTAAATTACAGCACCATGGCAAAAAGCAAAATCAAGGAAGTTGTCAGCCTAAAAGAAAAAAAAAATTGTCAATGTCAATATTTTATTTTAACTAAGTTTCTAAAAACTGTCCCAGGAACTCTGGTTCTACAGCTTGGGCAGCCTGTACCTTGGGCAGCTTGGGTATAGGCATATGCATATACCAAGTATGAAAACAGAGTATAATTCAGTCATTTACTGTCATCAAGCTGAAGCAAACTTAAAGAAGAATAGTATTTAAGTATGTAGGTTGAAATCAGATAATTTGGGTGTAAGCCCTGTGTTTGCAAATTTCTAGCTATATAACCTTTGAGTATTTATTTAACTTTTTCAGGCTTATTTTACTCTCCCCAAAAATTGAGACTAAAACTAGTATCTACAACTAACTCTTGAATTATTAAGGATTGAGTAAAGTTATATGCATAAAAAATTAACACAGTCCCTAGCAATTAGAAATTGCTAAATAAATGGTAATAATTTTTATATTTTTCATTGATACAAGTAAGTAAGTAATTTCCTCAGACCGGGAGACAGTCTTTCTAGAACTGTTACAAGTCGAGCAAGCTGATATATACCTCTATGACTCTGTCATAAATTGTTGTTTAGTATCATGAGCCACACTGCCTGGGTGTAGAATTTGTGTTCTGTCATCTTCCCAAATACCTAACTAAAGGTCATTGTAAGAGGAAAATGCAGCAATATGTGAAGATGCCTGGTACATAGCAAGAGCTTAGTGAGCTTTCCTAATATCAGTATCATCATTGGTGATGTTGTGTTCCTGCAAACTGAACAGTCCTCTGAGTGGCATTCTTTCTTAAAAATATATTAATAAAATCATTTATCCTAAAATCAAGCACCAGGGATCTATCAGGCATCTGTCCTCCTGAAGATGACTGAGAAATCTCTGATACAAATGTGTTGATTCAAATTTTATTTGATATATGTATTTCCCTTATTTCCAGTCTCACTTATAAAATGTGTTCATAACATGTATATGTTGTGTATGATGTTCTGTACTTTCTGCAATTTGGTATAGCTTTGTACAAGCGTGTGTGTGTGTGTGTGTGTGTGGATATTCCTTTTTCTGAGGCCATATTTTGGAATTGTGATCTAGTGGGAAAATTATGGGATTTCAAGAAAGACAGTTTGTTTGATTACAATATGCTGTTGTGTGAAGATAAGTAATTCTTCAATATACCAGGTTTTTCATCTATAGAATGAGAATAATACTAGCCTTGTTTATGTGTTAATTCTGTTAAAATTCTATTAAAAATAACAGAATTTGGGAAAATATTGTCTATTACAAAATGTCATAATTATTTCATCTGTTTCTTAATCATGTATTAGATAATGTGTTTTGTATTAGCTGGCAACTTGGTGTTCTCTTTATCCGTTTATTGAAAACAGTGGAGGTCAGACCTATCTCATAGTATCAATATTTTTCAAAGTTTTATGTAGGGCATATTAATGTTCCGCAACTTATTATAATAATTTAGGAATATTACAACAGTGTTTCAAAATGTGTGGTATATAGGGATATCATAATTAATGAGTCACTGTAAAACAGACAAAATTATTTTCTTCAAGACAATTTGATCATGTAGTCAACAGTTGGGAGTTAGAACTGTAGTAGTCAAATAGTCATTACTGTGACCTAGAGTTTAAGAATCCTTTTTCTTCATTTGTACTCCTCTATTTTCATAATTACAAAGAATTGGCATAAGTGAACCTAAATATCTAATAAATAACAAATGTAAATGGCATACACAGAATTCTTGACATGTCTTTGGGCCTCATTCCCAAACAAATCTCTTCTTTCCCCAGTACCCCTATTTCAGTAAATGTCATCTCTATGCTTCTAGGTTCTCAGGCAAACCCTAGGAACCATCTTTGAATACATACTTTTTGATATTTAATCCTTCAGCAAGCCTTAGACAGCCATCTCTATCAGTAAAATATATTTTTAGCCCAACTATTTCTCTCCATCTTCTCAAATAATTTCTTTGTCCAACCCATCATTTTTCATTTGAAGTACTGAAAAGTCTCTTCAAATATTTCTATGTTTCTATTCTTACCTTCTTATTAAAGTACCTATTTATCAGCTGGAGTGACTTTATTAAACATAGTTAAGCAGATCATGTTATCCCCTATGTCAGTATCCTCCACTATATTCCCATGATGCTTAAAATATAAATCTAACTTCTTCTTTATCAGGGCCCCAGGTACTTCACAGTCTGGCCTCTGTTGGTGCCTGAGAACTCAGGTCCCATAGTCTGTCCATACTCAGGGTTCTGTCCTAAACATCATGTCACTCTCACCAAGCTCCTGCCTCCTCTATGCCTTTCATTTGCTAGGAGCACTCTGGCTCCAGATGTCTATATAGCTGAATTTGTCTTATCACACAGGTCTTAGATCATAGACTTCCTTTAGAAAAAAGAAAAGAACAGTTTTCTCATACCAATCTAAAGAATCTTATGCCCCAGACATTTACTGTCTAAAATATTACATTGTGCATATTTTTTTACTGCACTTACTAATGTCTTAAAGTATCTTATCCAGTTATTGGTTTATTGTTCAATTTTCATCTCTGTATTTTCATCTCTGTATAACAAAGTATATACATAAGCAATATCTGTTTTGATTGTCCCTGTAATTCAGTGTCTAGAGTAGATCTGAACAAATTTGTAAAATATTCAATACGTTTGTTGAATGATACATTAATATATTTTTCTCCTTTTTGAATCAAAGTAGTTGTATTTTTGCCACATCACTTTCTTTAGTGGGTTACTGTGCAAAAATGTTCAAGTCCAAAGGCATTTTTATAATGTCTGTAATGATTTTTGCTCTTTACTTTAAAAATATAATATATAAAACATTCAACAGAAATTAATATTATTTACAGTATAACATTTCTGATAAATGTTGTATATACTGTATTTTTAAAATAAAGAGAGATTCACTTTATATCAGAAAACTCACATTTATGTTTACACTTACTTTTCAATAAGTGAGCAATACTTAATCAATCGTTACTAAGAGCTTTCTGAAAAACATAATTTTCACTGCAGTAATCTTAGATATCAAGAGACTTGATTGCATAGAAAATCATAGAATTATGTATTAGTTTCTGGTCATTTTCCAATATATTTATATTTTTAAATGGAGAACAATATAGAAAATAGGCATACTTCCTATGAAGGTTTTTAAATCCATGATTAATTACATAATCTAATTATAGAATAATCATGTTTAAAAAATAGTCACCTGTTATTTAAAGTAATTAATTATGCCTTGTATAAATAGATCAAGAAACAAAAGAACATATGAGGCTGGGCACGCGACTCACGGCTGTAATCCCAGCATTCTGAGAGGCCGAGGCAAGTGGATCACGCGAGGTCAGGAGTTCAAGACCAGCTTGGCATGGTGAAACCCAGAATCTACTAAAAATACAAAAATTAGCTGGGCATGATGGTGTGTGCCTGTAATCCCAGCTACTCAGGAGACTGAGGCAGGAGAATCACTTGAACCTGGGAGGCAGAGGTTGCAGTGAGCCGAGATCACACCATTGCACTCCAGCCTGGGCAACAAGAGCGAAACTCCATCTCTAATAATAAAAATAATAATAATAATAATAATAATATATTAAAAAGGTTGATAAGAATGTTTTATGGCACTTTCTTCAATGCTGTAAAGAAGGAGATTAAAAATAAATAAATTAACTGAAACTTTGATAAAACAAAGAGCAGAAATATTGTGTAGGTATTTTCAAATAGTCGCTGTTTAATACATTCAATGCTCTGCTTATAAATTTAAGTTTGGTTAATGTTCTGAAATGTAGAATTATTCAATGAGATATTATAGCATGCATGAAACAACATTTATTTATGAAACTTTGCTTTAGCAGCTATCAATTGTTGGTGACCTTGGAAAAGTCACACAATATTGCTGAATTTCATTCACATATTTGTAAAATGAGGATAAATGTGCTTTTTATGGGTATCGTCATGCCTGGAGTTATTTTCACCCCTGTGACATTTTCCTCTGCACTATTTATTTTACCCCATCCTATAATGAATTTTTCCTGGGCACTGCCAATTGAAGTCTGAATTCTTCTGACTCACTCTATCACCCAGGCTGGAGTGCAGTGGCATGATCTGGGCTCACTGCAACCTCTGCCTCCCAGATTCAAGCGATTCTCCTGCCTCAGCCTTCTGAGTAGCTGGGATTACAGGCGCGCACCCCCATGCCTGCCTAACTTTTTTATTTTTAGTAGAGACAGGGTTTCACCATGTTGTTCAGGCTCGTCTCAAACTCCTGACCTTGTGATCCACCCACCTCGGCCTCCCAAAGCGCTTGGTTTACACACTTGAGCCACTGCGCCTGGCATGAGGTCTGTATTCCTATTTTGGCTGCATTCCTTGCATATAGATCCACTTCAGTTTCAACACACCTTATATGCCTTGAATTTTCTATATAGCATTAAACAGATATTAACATTTTCTGCTTTCTTTAGAAACTATTTCTTACACATATGATGACATTAATGAAAACAAGCAACTGCTGCACTTCATGTGCTTAGTTTTAGGGTATTTGATGTAAACATAAAAAAACACACACAGCAAAAACAGAAACACACGTTAGCTACCATTTTCCTACCACTGTGACACTGGTATTATTCAAGCTGCATAACTGATAAAAGTGAGGTTTATGATGATCAAATAATTTGTCCAAAGTTTTGCGCCTGCTACATGCTAAAGTCAAGATATAAGTAGAGGTTCTTCTGACTCTAAAACTCATATTTTGCATTAAACTTCATATTTGCTAACTTTGCCTTGTATCCTTTCTGTCCTGTATTTTGAGACCAATGATCCTCTTTTTTCACATTAAGTATTTAATGCAAAATATCTATGTATTTTAAACGAAATACCTATCTTAGAATGAGAAATATATCTTTAAATCAGATGTTTGCCAACTATCAGTGTGTACATTTCTTAAACTGGAAGGGGCAGCATTTATGCCTAGATAAATAATGACATGTTTAGGGTCCAACAGGTTTTTAACAAGGAACATTATGCTGAACTGAGGCAGAAGGTCTCCTGCCAGTTGTCTGCTTTCCTGAATATGAAGTCTGTTTTATTAATTTGAAAAAATATGTATACATATCTGACTAAAAATGATTCTTTTAAAATTGCATTCCCTGAATCCATTGGTCTGCTTTTGTCACAGCTGACCAGCTTAATTCTAATCAAGTCTGAAATAAGTCAGACTGTTTCCAAAATGTTTACCTTTGCTATTCTCTACACTGAATTGAGCTTTGGGGAGTTGAATGTTTAAAAGTTCAGATGTGAAAAAGAGAAAAAAAAAGTCAAAGATCTTTCCTTCTTAGAATCGGTTTCTGAATATTTGAAGATGGGTTTCTTCTCAATGATGCAGCTGGGAGCTTCTGATGTTAGAGCACAAAGCAATTTTAACCCTTTTCCTTGAGAAAGATTTACTTTCTTTTGGATATCAAGATTTTAGTCAGTGTAGTGGGTTAAACTGTGTCCCCCAACAAAAAAAAATATATGTTCAAGTATGAATGCTTGTCTGGTATCTATGAATGTGACTTTATTTAGAAATAGGGTCTTTGCAGATGTAGTCAAGCTAAGATGAGGTGATACTGGATTAGAGTGGGCACTAAATTCAATACCTGATGTCCTTATAACAGAAGAAGACACTTGGAAGAGAAGGCCATGTGGAGACAGAAGTAGAGATTGGAGTGATATAGCTAGAAATCATAGAATTGCTGAGGATTCTTGGGAACCACCAGAAGCAAATAATAGGCAAAAACATATTCTTTCCTGGAGCCCTCAGAGGGAGCGTAGCTTTACTAGCACCTGCCTTGACTTCACAGGTCTTGTCTTCAGAACTGGGAGAGATTCAAAGGCTTTGATTTTAAGCCACCTAGCCTGTGGTAATTTTTAAAAACAGCCTTAGGAAACTAGTACTATAATCTCTCAACTTCAAGCAGCTATTTTCTTCTTGAATGCTATTCTTAAAGTTAGACAAATTAATAATATCCTCAAATTTCTGTAGTCTCCTGACTTTGAATCTTGGAATGTGTGATGATTATTTCTTTCCATATAAAAAACAGAATTAAGTATATTTATTAGTCATCACAAACATGAAGTATAATACTTATGTTTTAAAGAAAAAATGTACAGAAAATAAATATTTTATTAAGTAGATAGATAGCTTAAAGAAGATTAACAATCAGAGAGTATGTGTTTAATATTTATAATTTTATGTATTTCATCATGGATTTCAGGCATCTAAACACAAATAAAGTCATTTAATTAGATACAGATTCTTATTTGTTTGAGTACTTTATCATTTGCATTTGCAATTATTTACTTGCTTAAAAAACAACAAAAATTTACATTAATGTATTAACATGTTTTGTAAGTATATACATATATTTATGTGTATATATGTATAGTTTCAGATTGTTAAGATCTACTCAAGAGTAACTAGATAAAAATAAGAAAGGAAAATAAAGAGACTAAAACATTACTATGTTGAAAAATAATTCTTTTAAGTCTTATTGTTGACTTAGCCCAAAAATCAAAGTTTAATATAATTTTATAAATTTTTATTTTTAGAGAGATTTGTGCCAGTTTCTGAATATTCAAAGTATTATAACATATAATTTAACTAAAAACAAAAACAGAGAAAATAGGACAGTAGAAACACTATCAACAACATCTTTGAGCCAGAACTTTAGACAATATAATCACAATATTTAAATCAATATTTGCTAGAAAATACTACAATGAGAAATTAGTTTACATTTGTTGTGATCGCTATCAGCATTCCTGCTATATCCCAATTCCAAGAGTTAGTCGAAGTTATGTTTCCCTTAGGAGTTTAGAGCTCAGGTCATGGCTTCAGAGGGTGCAAGTCCCAAGCCTTGGCAGCTTGCATGTGGTGTTGAACCTGTGGGTGAACGGAAGTCAAGAACGGGTTTGGGAACTTCTTCCTAGATTTCAGAAGATGTATAGAAATGTCTGAATGCCCAGGCAGAAGGTTGCTGCAGGTTTGGGGCTCTCATGGAGAACCTCTGCTTGGGCAGTGCAGAGGGAAAGATGGGGTTGGAGCTACAACAGAGTCCCTACTGGGGCGCCACCTAGTGGAGCTGTAAGAAGATGGTCACTGTCCTCCAGACCCCAGTATGGTAGATCCACCTACAGCTTGCACCGTGTGCCTGGAAAAGCTGCAGACAATGCCAGCCCATTAAAGAAGCTAGGAGGAAGGCTGTACCATGCAAAGTCATAGAGGTGGAGCGACCCAAGACCATGGGACCCACCTCTTGCATCAGCATGACCTGGATGTGAGACCTGGGGTCAAAGGAGATCATTTGGAGCTTTAAAATTTGACTGCTCCATTGGATTTCAGGACCCACATAGACGCTGTAATCCCTTTGTTTTGGTCAATTTCTCCCATTTGGAAGAGCTGTATTTACCCAATACCTGTACCCTCATTGTACCTAGGAAGTAACTAGCTTGCTTTTGATTTTACAGGCGCATAGGCAAAATGTACTTGCCTTGTCTCAGCTGAGACTTTGAACTGTGGACCTTTGGGTTAATGCTGAAATGAGTAAAGACTCTGGGGGACTGTTAGGAAGGCATGATTGGTTTTGAAGTGTGAGGACATGAGATTTGGAGGAGTCAGGGGTGGAATGATATGGTTTGGCTCTGTGTCTTCACCCAAATCTCATCTTGAATTCTACTTCCGTAATTCCCAGGTTTTGTGGGAGGGACTTGGTGGGAGATAATTTGAATCATAAGGGTGGTTTCCCCCATACTGTTCTCGTGGTAGTGAGTAAGTCTCACAAGATCTGATAGTTTCATCAGGGGTTTCCACTTGTGCATCTTCCTCTTTTTCTCTTGCCACCTCCATATAAGAAGAGTCTTTCACATTCTGCCATGATTTTGAGGCCTCCCCCCAGCCATGTGGAACTGTAAATCCAATTAAACCTCTTTTTCTTCCCGGCCATGTGGAACTATAAATCCAATTAAACCTCTTTTCTTCCCAGTCTCAGGTATGCCTTTATCAACTGCATGAAAATAGACTAATACAATTCCTACAGTTGTTCAATCAAGCAATTACAAACTTTTCTTTATGCTGTTTTTTGAACAGAGATGCATTTTACTTAGTTTCCATCGTGTCTCTTGTGTGGCTGAAAAAGTAAATTAGTTTCAGATATTATAAGAATGACAACCTTTAAATACACATTCAGATGTCCTATTTCTCTTAAATATAATCAAAATAACTGTCAATGCTGGTACCACCTTCCCACACAGCAAGAATTAGCTAGAAGTCAGTGTGGCTTTCTCTTAAAATAGATATAAATTTTCCTGAATCTCACCATCTCCACCATTCAGCACTTATTCTAGGCCTCCTTAATCTGTGAATCCTTCAACAATTTGAGCTTTTCTCACTTTTTTTTACTTTCTGAAGAAGCAAACAGTGTGGTATATAACTTATAAAGTAGAGAAAAAACAAATAATACTAAAAGTCTTTATATTGGTTTGATGTGCCTTTCCTTAATTGTGTTAAATTGCTAACTAAAGGATATTCACCTAATATAAGGCAAAGCCAGGAACAAAATTGTGGTGTTTTGATGCCAAATTTGATGTTCTTTGCAGTTATAATATTGCTGCTGCTATGATGCTGATAAACACATACCCAAGACGGGGAAATTTACAAAAAAAAAAAAAAAAAAAAAAAGAAAGAAAAAAAAGAGGTTTAATGACCTTACACTTCCATATGGATGAAGAGGCCTCACAATTATGGCGGAAGGCAAGGAGGCGCAAGTCATGTCTTACATGGGTGGCAGCAGGCAAAGAGAGAGCTTGTGAAGGTAAATTCCCATTTTAAAAACCATCAGATTTTGTGAGACTCATTCACTATCACGAGAACAGCACAGGAAAGACTTGCCCCAATAATTCAATCACGTCCCACCACGTCCCTCCCACGACATGTAGAAATTGTGGGAGTTACTATTCAAAATGAGATTTGGGTGGGGACACAGCCAAACCATATCATATGGTATAGAAAATTAATTACAACCACTTTAATTCTCCAGTTATTCATTCATATCTTTTATTCATTTATTTTAATCAAATATGTATACATTATTTATAGGTAATGCTCAAAAAATAAATACTTGTGAAGAATTCCTTCCTTAATACATTTTCAACCATTCCAAAATGAATGCACACTTAAACTTACAGCTTATATGTTGGGAGAGTTTATTTTTATTATCCCATTTTCTTGAATGTATTTCTTTAAAATATTTACTCTTGCAACCTTATTTTTCCCTCTAAAGCTTACTATAATTAATATTATAATTTAAAATGTCTAGATATTCCATCCGCAGATGTGTGCACACACATAAATGTGCACACAGACACATGTGCCATAATGGCAGTTTCAAATAGTGGTATCTATAAAATTTCAGAAGATTTAGGAGGTCTTGGGTTGAGATGATTTATGGATACCCCAATAGATTCTGAAATTCAAATCAAATCTGGTATTATTCTGTGATTTATATAAGTTCCTTTATTAAGATGTATCCCAACTCCATCTTTAGAATTAAACTGCTGCTGCCTACTTCCACCAGTAACATACTTCTCTCTTTCCTGGCTAATTTGGGAGATCTTGGACAAATAAACTAGTTTTTTGTTTAAATAAATCAATCCCTATGGGCCTCCTCAAATTAGGACCATCAGCTCTTTTAAGGAATCTGCAATGGGGCTTATATAACATCTGCCCCTTTCACATTTTTGGAATCAGAGTCTAAATATACCTTTCTGACTGCAATCAAACTGATTGCCTTTCTGTCACTTCTCAACCTCTATTCAGCTAAGACTTCATAGCATATCAGGATCTACTTAAGTTTTGTAATATATGCATTGTATAATTATTTGACAACTAATCAATAAACCTTTAAAGATTGAAAAAAATTAGAAATATTTATGATGATAACTATGTACAATAATACAATATTGACATTAATGCAATATTAACATATTAATATTGATAACAAAATATTTAAACTTTGAAGAATATTTATTGTTTAAAAAATTATAGTGACATGGGGGCACTGGCTGTAGTAACATGGTAAAGTTTCTTTCTTTGGGTGAAAGATCCACAAATTTGCATTCAAATAAATGAATTTGTGCTTTATTACTACAGATATTGATGTTGGAGAAGATGCATGGAATTGCTGTTCTATAGTTGAGATAATAAAACAGACATAATGCCCATGATTACCAAGTTATTTTAATTATCATTGCCCAAGTTTATCTAACCACAATATTATGTAACTATTTAATAATAAATTTGAAAAAAAAAGCTTTTTATTAGAATATCTATATATTTTCTAGCTAAGATATTTCAAAATTTAGTAAGCAAATAGCATTATGTAAACTAAAACACTATCCAAAAGTGCAATGATTCTATGATTAGAACAAAGATATCAATATGATTTTGTCAGAATATGAGTTAATATTCAAATTAACATTTTATAATAAATGAAACAAATATTTCATTTATATTTATAATAAATATAATAAATGAAATGAATATTTACAATTATTCATAGATGCATACACAATGACTTATTATTTAGCAACTGACCTTTATCTTATTAGAGATATTTTGCTAAAATATTTCATTGTTAATTAGAATTCTAAACTGACTTCCAAGAAATAAAATTGTTTATTTAGAATATATGGCATCTAAAGTGATAAGCAAATTGTTTATTCACATAATACTGAAGAAAAGCATTGTTCCCATTAAAAATTCCTTTCATTACTCAATTTGAAGCATAATAATTCATTCAGTTACCTTTGCATACTTATGTAGAATTGATTTCCATAGATATTTATTTTTTCTTTTTCAAGCACATTAGCAGCTTTACTAAGATATGATTGATATATAATACATTACAAACATTTAAAGTGTGCAACTTGATCATTTTTTACATTATTGAACACTATAAGTCAATCCATATACAAACATATAAGTTCCACAAATGTTTCTTGTGCTCCTTTGTAATCTATTCCTACATAGCAATCTGTACAGAAAATTCTGTTTTCAAACTAATGCATTTATATGCATATAAAATATATGAAGATAACATTTAAATGTAAATAAAGATGATATCGGAGTGGAAATGTTATTATAGACAACTTATAATTTTCTTCATTTTTTTCTATTTACATACTGCATTTTCTAATTAAATTATTTTTAAAATTTCAGAGTCAGAGGGTACATATGCAGGTTTGTGACATGGCTATATTATGTGATGTGAAGGTTTGAGCTTTTAATTGTCCCTCACCCAAGTAGTGAACCAAATATCCAATAGGTAGATTTTCAACCCTTTTCCTTCTCCCACTATCCTCTCTTTTGGAATCCTCAGTGTCTAATGTTCCCATCTTTTTGTCCCTTTGTATCTAATGTTTATATCTAATTTATTTCCTGTTAAATTTATGTATCATACAGTTCTTTATGTTGCTTAAGTTACTTGAAAACGTATAAAGCTGTAAGATTTTTGAAATCGAGAAAACATTCCCAAAGATAAGTTTATCAAATTGTTTAACTGTCAGCAAACCTCCTTAATTTCCAATAATGGCAGTAGTGAATGTGCTGGAACATAATTATTAGCTAATAAGCTAATAAGTACCAGGAGCTCAGACTGACTTTTAATATTTAGTGAGAAATAATATGTTATTCAAGAAGCTTAATTTAATTTATTTGAACAACTTTATATATCTCAGTAATATTTCAGGATTGAAATATTCAAGATAGAGGATAGAAATTCCATAAATGAGAGTACTGTGTTATATGTTATTATGCATTTATTATTTAAAATATGGTTGTCAAATCATTACTAACATGAACACTGAAATGCAGAAAAACATTGTTAGTATGCTAGAATTATTCCAAAAAGTATAACATGAAAGGAAAATTTCACTAAAATTCCTGGAAGACATAAAGACCTTTTTTCCTAAAAACTGTATCAATAAAAGATTCTTCAAATAAAGACAGTTTAAGAACTACTTTTTATGACATTTAGCAAATTCAGTCCTTTTTCTAAAGGCCATCAGTTCCTCTTTTTTTGTAAGTTATCTTGCAGTTCCCTTGTTGGTTCCAAGCTGTCAAACTCTGAGCCATGTTCTGAGCCTGCATTCTTGACTGTGGCCTCGAACTCATTTGTATCTGTAACTCATTTGGAAGTCTCTGTAACTCATTGGGAAGTTGGATCTTCATTCAGAAGGCTCTCATGCCTACCTGTTAGTTAAATTTGTATACCTTTTCTCCTTTTTCAAGAAAAGGCAGATAAATTAATGCCATTTGATGAGGAAGTATGATCATGCTCACAGGAAAAAAAAAATAGTCCATCATGCTATAAAATTTATTTTTAGTGTGTGCTTACTGTAACTTTGGGGAAAGTAGGGGAGAAAAAAGCAACAAGAAACCAAAGGTAATGGTACAATAAAGAAACAAACAAACAAAAGAGGGAATTATAGATATACTAATATAGTGAAATGTGTGTCCTCAGAAAAAGTATTGAAATAAAATTATTAAAACAGATATCTCTATAAGAAAATTTTATTTGTTGTCATTATATAGTTCAAAAACAGAGACAAAAGAAATACAGAGTAGCTCTTAAATTATTTCTGTGTACCAGCAATATACAATTGAAAAATAAAATTTAAAAAATTCAGTGGCGTACAATGTGACATACTTGGGGATGAATCCAACTAAAACATTGTGTAAAAAATATGTTCTAAAAGTAAGAATAATTGGAAGTATTTTCTTATTATAGCTTTTATAGAGTTATATTTATTATTGAACTTAATGTATTCATGAATTTATTTTTTATATTGAACACAAGTTGTAATCACCAAAAGTCCTGAGGTATAATTAAGAGCACCCCAAGGGCAATTTTCTATATTTGTTATTAAAAAATGAAGGCAATATTTTTTACTAAAGTAAACAACTTACTACTCTAGTAGAATTTTTTTGTTTAATGTTCCAAAAGCAGCTAAGCGTTATAGGGTATGGCTTCCTAGTTAAAGAGAGGGGTTATGTTTCACCAAGCATGTCGAAGGGTGTTCAACATTAGATCTGCAAACTTATTAAGTTGTGTACATTAAATGTGTACAACTTTGCATATGTCTGTTATTCCTCAATAGTGTTTTTTCTAAATAAAAGGAGTTCTCAAGACGTATGGTAAACACTCTTGCCTAAAATTCACTTACAAGTCTTATTTAAATGTAAGTGCTTATGAATAGAATGTTAACATTCCTAAAGTCTCTGATGATTTAGTTCTGTTTACAAAGAAACATTATCAAAGATTAGTTTAAATAATAATATTGAACTGCTTTTTTTCTCAAATTTTGAAGTTTTTGTTCCTTCATTGTGTGAGAGATACAAGATGCCAATTTTATTAGTTTTTGTTGATTCTAACTATACTAATATACTATACTAATGTAAGCAAAAGGCTTATATTAGTAGTTGAAATTTAATTTAAAAGACATTGTAGAAAATACAAGCCATTATTATGATTTTAAGATTATCTAAGAATACTTAAATATTTATTTATTTATTTACTTATTTATTTTTTGAGAAAGGGTTTTGCTCTGTCACCAGGCTGGAGTGCAGTGGCACAATCTCGGCTCACTGAGGCCTCAAACTCTTGGGTTCCAGCGATTCTCCCACCTCCACCTCCTAAGTAGCTTGGACTACAGGTTCACATACCACCAGGCTCAGCTTTTTTTTTTTTTTTTTTTTTTTTTTGTGGAGACAGGTTTAGCCATGTTGGCTAGGCTGTTCTCAAACTCCTGGCCTCAAGCGATCTGCCCATCTGGGCCTCCCAAAGTGCTGGGATTACAGGCGTGCATCACTGTGCCTAGACTTAATATTTCTCATACTCTAAAGCACACATGCTAAATATCGTACTACAGAATGTGTTCCAAATGGTATAACAAGTATAATATATGTTTAGATTATAAATTGGATGTGGAGATGGAATATTTTTTCTTTTTAAGTTGAAGCTCAGCAATGGCACAAAATAGACTATTTTAGTAATAAAAATGTATTTTCATTAAAATCATACTGATAATTTTGAGGCACTTAATATATGTATATAATTCTTATTAGTATAATGTATTTTACACAATAAATATATATGCAGAAAATTCAAAAGATGGAGAATAAGTACTATGGTAAATAAATAATAAAATACATTAAAGGAAATGAAAATTAAAAACAACACACCACATTGTGTATCAACTTTTCCAAGTCTTTTGATGAGTTTTTGACAGCACAAGCGTGTTCAAATATTGTTCTGGCTCCACATACTTGCATAATATAAAGCAAAAATAGTGTTTTGATAAAGATCTTCATACATAAATGTTTCATAAAATTGCCTAGAAAAAATTAATAGAAATATAATTACTGCATGGAGTTGTAAATAATATAAGAATTATTGACATACATTGTCAATTTATTTTCCAGTTATATAATATAAAGTTATAAAGTTTGTAATTAACTAATTTCTATTAATTCAGATGAACTTTTCCAAAATAAGTCTTAATGAGGTCAATTACATAAATGAAAACAAAATTTATTTGCATATGGCAGCATTATCCAAATTGTCGTCTTCTGTTTTCAGATCAAAATAAAAAAGAGTAACGTTAAACAAATAAAAGTATTAACATTCTATTTTTAGATCTTTATAAAATACAATTTACACTTTTTCTGGTACGCTTTGAAAATTTAACATTTCTCATAGTGCCAGTGTAATGTTCTAATTTTATTATCTGATTAAAGTTTTAAATTAATTAAAATACATATCCCACATGATTATTATATGATAAAGGATTTATTCCATTTCATTTTTATCATAGAATCTAAAAAATGGTAATATGCCAAATATGAGTAATTTAAAAATTTTAGGGGCTGCTCATAGAGCACTCAAACATATTCATATAAGTGAAAGGGCTGAATGTGTAGTGTAAGTAAAAGTGATAATCTAGTCTGTATTATTTGGCATAAGTGCCAAATAATCCTGGATCCTATTTCAGCGTTTTACAGGATGTAGTGCTATTGTTTAGTTACATTATATTTAAGTATATTTAAGTAGTGCAGTGGAAGATTTTAATAATTCAAAAATCAATTTTTAGTACCTTTTGGTATTTAAGACATGGGTCTAAAGCAGCACATAGCTATTAGCTAGAAAAGATGTAAATACACACATATATATTCTTTCTACCATACATTTTTCTCATTGTTCTACAATGACGATGCAAAAATTCTTAGCAGTAGATACTTTTGTGACAATGAATATAAGTTTTTCGTTAAAGTATAAATACCTTGTCATTTTAATCCAAATTGGTGTGCCAGATTAGAAAATCAGTTCCTTCTAAGATAATAAAGGCAAGCAACAATGTATAGACTATTTGGATGTAGACTATTCAAAACACTGGGAAGATATGCAACAATGTATAGACTATTTGAATGTAGACTATTCAAAACACTGTGAAGATATAATTTTGAGTATCTGGGGCAGCCTTATTAAAATGGACTGGATGGTTCCAGTCAGAATTTTCTATATTAGCTCTCCTTCATGATGTGTAGACCAAGTTAAGATTTATTTTTCTATGATTATTTAATTAGTGCACTAAATGGAAATCATGATGCAGGCAGGGGTTGCATCTTCCTCTGTCGTTCTGCCTATGATTGTGTATACTGAGTTTTACATACACTTTCTGGCACATTCCAAATACTTGTGTAATTGATTATTGCATGCAGGCATGAATGAGTGGCCTATTTTTGCACATGTAACACTTGAAGAACTGCACCGCTGAACCTGCGATTTCTTTCTATTTAATAAATCATTCTCCCACAAAAATTTCATTCTTAAATGAAATTTATGGGAAAGGAGAAATTGGAATGTGAAATGTCATTATAAGCAAACTTTAAAAAACACATCTATTAGCAGAAACTCTATGCATTAGTTTCAATCCTAGAAAGAATAAAAAATGTGGTGCTTTTTTTTTTTCTTATTTGAAAGGAAGAAGTGTATCCAATGGATTTATTTAAAAAAAAAAAATCTATTCACACGCATCTATGCAAATAAACTAGAAAATCTAGAAGAAATGGATAAATTCCTGAACAGATACACCCTCCCAAGACTAAACCAGGAAGAAGTCGAATACCTGAATAGACTAATAACAAGTTCTGAAATTCAGGCAGTAATTAGTAGCCTACCACCCCAAAAAGATCCCAAGACCGTATGAATTCCCAGCTGAATTCTACCAGAGGTACGAAGAGGAGCTGGTACCAGTCTTTCCACAACTATTCCAAACAAAAAAAAAGAGGGACTCCTCCCTAACTCATTTTACGAGGCCAGCGTCATCCTGATACAAAAACCCAGCAGAGACACAACAAAAAAGAAAATTTCAGGCAAATATCTGATGAACATTGATGGGAAAATCTTCAATAAAATACTGGCAAACCGAATCCAGCAGCACATCAAAAAGCTTATCCACCACGATCAAGTTGGCTTCATTCCTGGGATGCAAAACTGGTTAAACATACGCAAGTTAATACATGTAATTCCTCACAAAAACAAAACCAATGCTAAAAACACATAATTATCTCAATAGATGCAGAAAAGGCCTTCGATAAAATTCAACACCCCTTCATGCTGAAAACACTCAATAAACTAGGTATTGATGGAATGTATCTCAAAATAATAAGAGCTATTTATGACAAATCCATAGCTAATATCATACTGAATGGGCAGAAGGTAGGAGCATTCCCTTTGAAAACTGGCACAAGAAAAAGATGCCCTCTGTCACCACTACTATTCAATATAGTATTGGAAGTTCTGGACAGGGAAAGCAGGCAAGAGAAAGAAAGAAAGGGTATTCAAACAGGAAGAGAGGAAGTCAAATTATCTCTGTTTGCTGATGACATGATTGTGTATTTAGAAAACCTCATTGTCTCAGCCCAAAATCTCTTTAAGCTGATAAGCAACTTCAGCAAAGACTCAAGATACAAAATCAATGTGCAAAAATCATAAGCATTCCTATACACCAATAATAGACAAACAGAGTGCCATACCATGAGTGAACTCCCATTCACAATTGCTACAAAGAATAAAATACCTAGGAATACAACTTATAAGAGATGTGAAGGACCTCTTCAAGGAGAACTACAAGAAAATGAGAGAGGACACAAACAAATGGGAAAACATTCCATACTCATGGATAGGAAGCATCAATATCATGAAAATGGCCATACTTCCCAAAGTAATTTATAGCTTCAATGTTTTTCCCATCAAGCTACCATTGACTTTCTTCACAGAATTAGAAAAAAACTACTTTAAATTTCACATGGTACCGAAAAAGAGCCCCTATAGCCAAGACAATCCTATACAAAAAGAACAAAGCTGGAGGTATCATGCTACCTGATCTCAAACTATACTACAAGGCTACAGTAACCAAAAGAGCATGTTACTGATACAGATATGTAGACCAATGGAACAGAACAAAGACCGTAGAAATAACACTGCACATCTACAACCAGCTGATCTTTGACAAACCTGACAAAAAGAAGCAACAGGGAAATGATCCCAAATTTATTAAATTGTGTTGGGAAAACTGTCTAGCCATATGTAGAAAACAGAAACTGGACCCTTTCCTTACACCTTACACAAAAATTAACTCAAGATGGATTAAAGACTTAAACATAAAACCTAAAACCATAACATCTCTAAAAGAAAACCTAGGCAATATCATTCAGGACATAGGCATGGGCAAAAACATCATGACTAAAACAATAAAATGAATTGCAACAAAAGCCAAAATTGACAAATGGGATCTAATTAAACTAAAGAGCTTTTGCACAGCAAAAGAAACTATCATCAGTGTTAAGAGGCAACCTACAGAATGGGAGAAAATTTTTCAATCCATCTACATGACAAAGGGCTAATATCCAGCATCCACAAAGAACTCAAACAAATCTACAAGAAAAAAACAAACAACCCCATCCGAAAGTGGGCAAAGGAGGTGAACACTTTTCGGAAGCAGACATTTATGTGGTCAACAAACATGTGAAAAAAAGCTCATCATCACTGGTCATTAGAGAAATGCAAATCAAAACCACAATGAGATACCATCTCACACCAGTTAGAATGGTGATCATTAAAAAGTCAGGAAACAACAGATGCTGGAGAGGACATGGAGAAATAGGAATGCTTTTACACTGTTTTTGGGAGTGTGAATTAGTTGAATCATTGTGGAAGACAGTGTGGCGATTCCTCAAGTATCTGGAACTAGAAATATCATTTGGCCCAGAAATCCCATTACTGACTATATACCCAAAGGATTATAAATCATTCTACTATAAAGACACATGCACACATATGTTTATTGCAGCACTATTCACAATAGCAAAACTTGGAACCAACCCAAATGTCCATCAATGTTAGACTGGATAAAGAAAATGTGGCACATATACACCATGGAATACTATGCAGCCACAAAAAAAAGGATGAGTTCATGTCCTTTGCAGGGACATGGATGAAACTGGAAACCATCATTCTCAGCAAACTAACACAGGAACAGAAAACCAAACACAACATGTTCTCACTCCTAAGTGGGAGTTGTACAATGAGAACACATGGGCACAGGGAGGGGAACATAACACGCTGGGGCCTGTCAAGGGGTGGGGAGTGAGGGGAGGGATAGCATTGGGGGAAATATCTAATGTAGATGATGGGTTGATGGGTGCAGCAAACCATCATGGCACATGTGTACCTGTGTAACAAACCTTCACGTTCTGCACATGTGTCCTGAATTTAAAGTATAATAATAATTTAAAAATCCATTAATTAGCTCAATGATTCAGAAAAAAGTTTTTTTAAGCACCTTGTGCAGATCAAACACAAGACTACTTAATCCTTGTAATTCTCAGGAGAGAGATATATATATATATATGTATACACACACATAATATACACACTTTCTTTAAAACAAATAATACAAAGACAATAACAGTCTTTTGAGACATAAAGTTACAATGAAATTGTTGAAAGCTAAGTGACTACAATATATTTTTGCTATTTAACATCATGAGCAACACATAGCATATTTTCTAGATAACATTGTTTGAAACATGCAATCAATACTCGTAAATCTTTGTAACTCAATTAATGACTAATTAAATTTTAGATGAAGTGACATTGCCAATATTGTTCAAAACACACACACAAATACAAACACACAAATGCAACTACCACCACCACTACCATCAAAACCTGAAGTTAAGAATAAGTCTATTTAAGTTAGTCTTATTTAAAACTGATATTGAAACGTTATATTGCAACGTTCCTAATATTATGACAATGTTCTTGTTGACCGTACTTAGAGCTAGAATCACATTAATAATAATTAGGGAGCAATGGAAACAGTTTTTTATTTCCTTAAGTCAAAAACTGTATGCAATGTTATTTACTTCATTGTAAAGTATATCTGCACGTACTGATATAAAATTGGTTAATAGAAAAATTATCTTCCAAAAGAAATATAATTTGTAAAATTCAAATTAACTGCTGATTTAAAAAATTAAAATGATATAATTTTTACATTACCAAATCACTTCTTATAAATTTTATAAGGAGTTTAATTCTGGCCCTGTGAAAGTCCTCATTTATATAAAAACTAATTTACATTGCATTACCAAAATGGCTCATCATTGTAATTTTTTAATAAATCTATTTTATTTGGCTGAAAAGGACAGTAATGAAATTTGTTTGATAGTAGCCCAGTAAACATGTCTTATAAAAAGCTGGAATAATAATGACATCATAATAACATCTCATTTACAAATGTAGTTTACTTTTCTCTTGAAAAAAAATATACTAAGCTTATGAATGTTTAGTGCTTCAGAGACAGAAATGCTGTGACCTCACTTAGCAATTAGTTTTCTTTCTATGCTCCATAAAATTGAAGAGATTTACAAAGCAAGTGGAAATACTAACTTTTATAATGATGAGCCATATGGCACTACATTTACTAAATTTATGCTTAGCAGAGAGTATAAAATTATAGTTCTTGCTTTTTTTTTTTTTTTTTTTAACAAAATGAGGTTACTACTTCTATCATGCTTACAAATTAGCAAGATGACAATAACAAAAAGAAAGTTTCAGGGTAAAAATATAAATTCTGCTTAAACTAACTTTTTTTTCTTAAGGAACGTTTTGGCTTATGAATAATTTTTAAAATCTTAGGAACATGAAATACTATATTTATAAGAAACTACCCAGGTGAAATACATGTTATAATGTGTTTAGCTTGAGGTACATTTTACTCCTGGTCAAAATGTGTTCTTAAATAATAGAGATAGCATTGTTTAGACCAGTCTACTCAGTATCTTTTCAACTGAGTATATTCAGTTTAAAATGAATTCATTTCTGCGTTGTGATAGGCTAATCTACAATTCATCATGAGTTTGTATTTGCTACGGTTATCTAAATTGTAATCTCCCAGATGACATGGAGAGACAGTTATATACTTGAAATGTGGTAGATTAAACCATAAAAGGATGGAAATTGCACCTCCCAAATTATTAGTGTAGTTATATTAAGCAGTTTAAATTTTGGAAAAAATTATTCTCATGATTAATTATTGGGCAAAACCATACTTAATATTTGTCTGATACATATTGTGCTCTATATTTATTGCCCTATTTAAATGGATGAAACCATCAATCTGACATGAAACCCATGATGAATAGTTTGGTTGCCATGTTGGAAGTCATTTTTCCTCTCTCTTCCCTTCTATTTTCAATATTCTATTTTGAAGTACTGTCATAATTTCCTTCAAAATACTTTTTGAATATTTTTGTTGATTCCCAAATTTACTAATAATAGACCAGTTCAAAAGTCTCTAAGTGGTCTTTACAGCTAGTTATGCATCAATTACCTATTGCTTCTGTATATATAGTAATTGAATTTCAAGTCTTCTCTATTTTATTTTCTGGTTCAATACCTGTGTGTTTCCATATATTTTGACTTAATGTGGATTATGGTATGAGGTACAATTGTTAATCTCAAACTGATGAAAATGTTCACTAATATTGTCAATGATAAATTTTATATCCCATTTATGCTACTCATTCAGACCCCAAAATCTAGAATAAAGCTACTATTGACACTTTACATTTTAGTGATATCTACTCATTTAGTTAACAAATCACTTAAAAGGGTGACTAAAATGTGTCTCTTGTCTTTAAGGACATGAATGTGTGTATCTGTATGTGTGTGCATGTGTAGTTTGAGTCCAGTGTGTTCTGTCATATCTAAAGCAAAAGTTATACCAATACGAATGTAAATATCATAAATAAAATAGGAAAATAAATATAAAAGTAAAATATATTTGCAATTTGTAAATGTATTTCTATTAAATAATTGAATATAATTTATAAATTTACATATCAAACCTTCTCTATTTGGCCCCAGATTGATTCAATCTTCTTATTCATTCTTTTAGCAAATGTGCTTTTTTCACTCATTTATTCATCCATTCAATAAATGCACCTGCAATATTCCAGGTACTCTTCTAGATATTGGGGATGTAACAGTGCAACACAATAAAAACATACATAGTACAGTTCCAGTATGTATATAATTTAATATTACTTGTTGGCATTTCAGAGTCATTGAAGAATCAGTAATAATGAAGACACATGTCTTTCCTTAAGAAGCTCAAGTTTTAAAGACAATGTTACTCCACTCATCTCCAGCTAGCACTCCAAACTTACATTCTCCTATCATATGCTATTTTATTAGAACCATTATACTTCTCAATCTATGAAATTGAGTTAATCATTTTCTTTTCTTTGTGCTTATTGATATGTTACCAAACTAGAATTTAAGATCCCTGTAGAAAGGAGCCTAAAATAGTACTGACACATGATGACTGCTCAGTGAATATATTTTTGAATGAAATTAAGGAGTAAGTGTTTAGATATATTGTTACTTAGATGTTACTTACATTTTTTGTCTTCTCTAGTTTCACTTTTCAAAAATAAAAATTATGCTTTGTACATGTATGTTACCTTCTACAAAGCCGATAGAATTTTGTTTTATTGTTTATTCAGACAACATATGCTTAATAATTATTCATGAATAAATTGGCTTCTTAGACTCAGTCAAACCAGTTGACGCTAAGAGGCCAATTATTGAAAGTTGATATTATCAATGAATTTCACCAATACTGACATGTGTTGTCTTGAATACTAGAATTACTTTGTGATATTAAGCTTAAAAAACTCACAAATACATATTCAGGTGAATTTTGTTGGTAAGACACCACCATAGGTTTCAGGATTCAGGTTCACACGATGTCTCCAAAGAACTTCCCTTTTATTTTTAAATTATAAGAAATGTATAAAATTTAAGTAAAACATTACATGTATGCATAGCACTGTAGAAATATACTCATGATCTAATGTTTGTAGTTGTGTTTTTGTTGAACAAAGTAGGAGTGATTTTTCATTTCATGTAAACTTTCAACACAAAACTGCCATTTAGCCCCCAGGCACTGTTCTAAATACTGGTAGAGGCAACAGTAAATAAAGCAGAGTCATCGCAACCATCCCATAATACACAGACAAGAAGAATATAAACACAATGGATGTATCTGGTCATATATACTATGAAGAAATTTAAGTAAAGTAACAAAGAAGAAATGATGTTGGGTATGTAACTTTAGATTAATCAGGTACAGCCTCTTTGAAGAAGCAATTTTTGGACTGAGTTCTCTTAAAATGGAAGAAGAAGTGGTTGTGAAGATCTTCAGTGATAACTTTACAGACAGAAGAAGATACTGTGATCAAGTGGGTTTTATACTGGAAATGCAAGGATGGTTCAACATACACAAATCAATATATCACATATGCAGAATGACTTAGTGGGTACCATGTATATTATTCCAGTGATGGATATACTAAAAGCCCACACTTCACCACTAGGCAATATAGCCATGTAACAAAATTGCAATATAGCCATGTAACAAAATTGCAATTGTACCTCTCAAGTTCATGCAAATTTTAAAAAAAGAAAACAGCAGTTGCCAGGGCATTGTGAGTAGAAATAGCTGAGCATGTTTGGTGTAGGACACAAAGACACCGTGGGGGGTGAGCTGGGAATAAATGGGAATGTTGTAGGGAAATAAGTGTGTGAGAGAGTCTGCGAACAGCTCATATTCTGTCTTGAAGACAATAGTAAAGAATATGCTTTTTTTTCCCTAATTATGCTAAGATTTTAGAGCATTTTAAGAAAAAATCATGAGCCATTTTCCACTTTTATCTCTTATGTATTGGCCAGAGAGGGGCCAACATGAAATGATTCTCAGAGAACAATTATCAAGTATGTTGTTAATACTATACAAAAAAAAAAAAAAAAAAAAAAATGCACCTCATCTCACCCCAAATAGAAGGTGAAGTTTAATTAAACTTTTTGTGAACATTCACATAGTCATTAGTTGGATGAAAACTCAGGTTGCTATATTGACTCATTCTGCTTTATTTTATATGTAAAAATGAACACAATTGTTTTATTAACATCACTATGCCCATTTTTTGAGTAGGATTGGCATTTACACACTTTTGTTAAAAGTCACAATAGCTTTTACTTATGCTATCTTGGTTATATGTTCTCAATTTGGAAAAGCATCGTAGTACGCCCTCAAATGTAAAACAGCCAGAAAATAATAAAAACTTTCTAAGTAGACTTCTGTATCCCAAATATATAAAATATGTATATGATCATACTTTTAACAGAAATTTAGGACACATCCATGTTATTTTGGTGTTACAGAATTAACATTAAAATCTGAACATATAATCTAAACATTTCATAATCTAAATCTAAATTAAGTTACTATATGATAAATTAGCTTTGCAGTCTTTAGTTTCATCTATATTTGAATACCAGATCATTGTATTCTCATTTTACAATGAGAATCATGCTGAATTGTAAAGTTCATGGCCATGGCACTGAATTTAAGACTAAAAAATTAGTGCAAGTTTCAAAATAAATAGTATACAGTTTCAGGTATTTAAATTACTATAGAAGGAAGCATAACAAGGGGCACTTTCTACTACTATTTTTATTTTCCATAAGTCAGAAAGAATAGCTTTTCAAATATGCAACAACGCAGTATCATTTTGTAATGCTAACAGAAATGATTAAATACAAAATGTTAATGTAATCAGTTTTCTAGACATCAGAAGACTCGTCACCTATGATATAAATTATAGGCATTCCATTGCTGCTGAAAACTTAACAGCCTTTATGTCTAGAATACATGTTATTAGAAAATGTGAAGTTTTACAGGGCTTAATGAGAATTCAAATCAGGATATTTCTACGGGGAAGAAAACAAGCCTGTTCCTGCAGCTATCTGAATTACTACATAAATCCATTCGCTTGTCAAATGTAACCTGCTTCAGTTGGCCCTACATACCTTTTAAATAAAATATACATGGATTTTTCCAGCCTATAAACATATTAGGTCCTTTTTGTGTTTGTACACCTTGTACATTTTATTTTTAAGAACCCCTCTTGTAATGTCAGAGTGACTGGACTCATCAGAATACATCACAAAGATCATTTCTAAATGTAGAGCAGACTTTGTGTTGACTTTTATTCTCTTCTTCTATAAGCTCTCAACTGGCATTATTGATGGGAGTGTAATTTGCCACTCTTTGCCCTCACTGTCAGGAATCGTGAACATGGTGCAGTTTAGAAGATGGGGCTTACTGATTCTCATGCTCACTCCATGAAGACAATTTTTCTCTCTTCCTGAAATATTTAGAAATGTTAGTAAAAAATGTGATGAAGGTGACAAAATATGATTAATACATGTTAAAACTTTGAAAATAAATTAATTTTACTCAAAGTCTAACTTCCTGGAAAAACACAGAAGTAGGTGACAGATTGAATCTCACACTGTTTACTCTTTATAAATGTCTTTCCATCAATTAAACACTTGTTTCTCAACATCAGTTTATGATTTGAATGAAAGGTATAAGCAATAAAAAAAACATGTAGTTTGGGTCAGGCAGGGTGGCTCACACCTGTGATCCCAGCACTTTGGGAGGCTGAGGTAGCAGGATCATTTGAGCCCAGGGGTTCCTGATGGAAGTTCCCATCTCTACCAAAAAATTAGAAAAATTGTCCATGTGTGGTGGCATGTGCCTGTAGTCCTAGCTACTCCAGAGGCTGAGGTGGGAGGATTGCTTGAGCCTGGGAGGCAGAAGTTACAGTGAGCCATTCTCATACCTGTGTGACATCGCCAGATGTTGTTTAAAAAAAAAAAAAAAAAAAAAAAAAAGTGAGTTGAGCATTGTTGTAAAAACAATTATATCATGCTAGTAAAAGCAATTTTTACATATTTAAATGAAAGATTTCAGGATAAAATCTAGCATGCAGAGTGATTTGGGCTGAAAGAAACTAGCCAATAAGGACACCTCATGATTTTTGTTGTTGTTGTTGTTTGAGACAGAGTCTCACTCTCTGGCCCAGGCTGGAGTGCAGTGGCAAGATCTCGGCTGACTGCAACCTCCGCCTCCAAGGTTCAAGCGATTCTTCTGCCTCAGCTTCCCGAGTAGTTGGGATTACAGGCACACATCACCACGCCGGGCTAATTCTTGTATTTTCAGTAGACAGGGTTTCACCATACTGGCCAGGTTGGTCTCGAACTCCTGTACCTCGTGATCCATCCTCCTCGGCCTCCCAAAGTGCTGGGATTACAGCACCTTTTTTGCTGAACTAGGGCACCAGGCCTACCTCATGATGACGATGATAATGATGATAATGATGATGATGATGATGATGATGATTTTTTTAATTATTGTTATTTTTGAGACGGAGTCTTGCTGTCTCCCAGGCTGGAGTGCAGTGGTGCGATCTTGGCTCATTGCAAGCTCGGCTTCCCGGGTTCAGGCCATTCTCCTGCCTCAGCCTCCCGAGTAGCTGGGACTACAGGCGCCCACCAGCACGCTCAGCTAATTTTTTTGTATTTTTAATAGAGACGGGATTTCACTGTGTTAGCCAGGATGGTCTCAATCTTCCGACCTCGTAATCCACCCGACTCAGCCTCCCAAAGTGCTGGGATTACAGGCGTGAGCCACCGCGCCCGACCACCCCATGATATCTTAAAAGAAGAGGTCATGGTAGAAAGAGAAAATATTCTCTCACACATGAAATATGTGAGCAAGAGGACGTGACTCAAGCATCATAATACATTTCAGAGGTGAAGTGTCTCATGATAGATCCTGGGGTGAAATGGAATGAAGAGAAGTGTCTTTATGGGCATTTTAGTGTATAAATAAGTTAAAAAGGTATAGAGGAATGTAGTGTAAAGGCTTTCCAGTAAAGAGAGAGGCAGAAGAGCAACTGTGTTTTGGCAAAGTCTATCTTTAAAGGTTGCTATTGATTAAGTTGTTTATTTTTTCAGTACTGGCTGAAGAGTATTTCTATAAACCATACTTAAATTTCTTCATTTCCAGCTCTTTTATCTAAACTGATACATTTTTCCACTTATCTGAGGTGGAATTTTCCTTAGATTTTAATATCACTATGTAAAATTGCCCTTTATATTTTCAAAAATACTTACAATATCCTTTAGTTGAATATTAATTTCAATTGAGTTCTATTTATTATGGATAAACATGAAATGTTTATCCTTACCATTCAGGTAATGTCTGCTCTGTTTAACTCATTTTAGTTTTAATCTTTTCCCTCTCTTCCAATTAATCACCAGTTCCTGTTGTTACACTGTGTGTGTTTATGTGCGAAAGAGAAGCAGATGGTAAATAGACAGAAAAAGAGGTAAAGAGAAAGATACAGAGAGAACAGAAACAGATAGAAACAGATACACACAGAAAGAGAATTTCCCATGTGTATACTTGTATGCATATTTACACCACACCAAACACACACACCCCACACCTCATTCTCTTCTCTTGATCTCTGTCGTCACCCTGCCTATATCTTTAGCATGTTTCCAAAGTCAGCTGTCCCCAGGTTAGTCTTCACGATGAAGCAGTTGTAATATACATTTTCAATAGAACTATCTCATCATGTCTTTGCTGTGTAAAAGTATAACATACCACCCAATGGTTTTAATATTCACAAAAATTGCAATGTGTTATGCCATTTGACCCTTCTCTATATCACCAGCCTAATTATTCAACACTCATTCTTGTTCCTTTTAACACACTTGCCCAAATGTCTTTTAATTTTGTAAACATGTTGCATTCTGTCCTGTTTATGGCCATTACATATGGTGTTCCTCTGCCTAAGACACTATTTTGGAGGTGTATGTTTGGCTGACACTTACTGGGCCCTTAGATCTCAGGGAGACTCAGGATCTTCCTTGACGTGACCTCACAAAATCTGGTATGTCTCCCTCGTTCCTATGGCCATCTTTCCAGTCTGGTTTTTGCACCAGCAAGGCAAATGCCTGATGTTAGAAACTTGCCATTCCTGTCCTTACCAGTGTTCCTAGATCTAGCTTCGTGATCAAGAAGTTCCTTCCATATGTTTATTGCCTGAAGGAATAAATACGTAATATACAACTATGTGTCATTATGCACGGCATGCTACATGCTTAACCTTTTTCTTTGCTTTTTTATAGGCATTTCTATCCAAAAGAGAATTTAAATGTTGTTAAGCTGCCAGAATATTCATACTTCCACTTATTGACTATCACCCTTCTAACTTCTCGTAAAATTGTAGACCCCTTTGAAGCTTTTGTCATCTAATTGCAAAGGTGACTTTAGTATTGTCACCTATTGGCCTGTTGTATAATCTGACTTATTTTTATTTTTGCACATGACTTGCAGTCTACTTCTTCATCCAGATTCTTGCAATTAGCCCAGGTATACTCATGCCCATCCACGTGGACAGAATATACACAAACTCTTGCAGTTACTCATAACTGGAAGGAACTTGCCTTGTCTCAGATGAGACTTTAGATTTCTACTTTTGAGTTACTGCTGAAATGAGTTAAGACTAGGGTACTCTTTGCAAGGCATGATTGGTTTTTAAATGTGAAAAGGAAATTAGATTTGGGAGGAGCCAGGGTGGAATGATATGGTTTGGCTCTGTGTTCCCAACCAAATCTCATCTTGAATTGTAATACACACATGTCAAGGGAGGGACCTGGTGAGAGGTGATTAAATCATGGGGGCAGTTTCCTCCATTCTGTTCTCATTATAATGGATGACTTCTCACAATATCTGATGGTTTAAGATTATGTAACAGTTTGCCCCTCCCACCTTCTCTCTCCTGCCACCATGTAAGACATGCCTTGCTTCCCCTTCACCTTCCACCATGATTGTAGGTTTTCTGAGGCCTCCTCAGCCAGGCCTCCTCCTCATTGACTGTGAGCCAATTAAACCTCCTGTCTTTAAAAATTACCCAGTCACAGGTTTTTCTTTACAGCAGTGTGGAAACGGACTAATACAGTTCTTAAAAGAAGAAAAGAGAGTCAGAAAAAAAGAATCAGAAAAATGGTATTGTAAGGAAAACCAGTATTGCTGGCATTAAAAAGAGAGTCAGAAAAAAAAGAATCAGAAAAATGGTATTGTAAGGAAAACTAGTATTGCTGGCATTAAAGTATAGGGCCCGCCCGTCCCAGTGGCTCACGCCTGTAATCCCAGTACTTTGGGAGGCCAAGGCGGGAGGATCACGAGATCAGGAAATCGAGATCATCCTGGTTAACACAGTGAAACCCCATTTATACTAAAAATATAGAAAACTAGCCAGGCATGGTGGTGGGTGCTTGTAGTCCCAGCTGCTCAGGAGGCTGAGGCAAGAGAATGGCATGAAGCCAGGAGGCGGAGCTTGCAGTGAGCCAAGATCCTGACACTGAACTCTGGCCTGGGCGACAGAAGGATACTCCGTCTCAAAAAAAAAAAACAAAAAAAAACCAAAAAACAAAAAAACCCACAACCATTATAGGGCCCTGGACCAAGGAATACAGGCAGTCTCTTGATGCTTTAAGACACAATGTCATAAATTCTCCCATACAGCCTCTAGAAGGAACACAGATGTGCCAAAACCTTGATTTGATTTAGGCCGTTGTGATCCATCTCAGACTTCTGACATTGATGAAAGTAAGATAATAAATTTGTATTTTTAAAGGACTCATTTTTTGGTAATTTGTTACAGCCACAATAAAAATGAATACATATGGTGATAACTCTTTCAAGCATTTATGCATTCATTCTTTAAACACGTGTACTTTGTGTAGTTTCCATTACTTACTCAAAAATGTATATTCAGTAATTTAAACAGGTACTCTTATTTTCTGTGATGTACATGTTTTCACAAAAACATGTAGAATGTATTTAAGATAGATCTATGATATAAAAGATGTCAGCATGCTTATTACAGTAATGATCCTGGTACTTGGGTCAACATTGAACTTATGAATTGTTATAACTATCCATACCCTCTTGCCTCAACGATAAATTTGATTTTGTGCCGAGGAGCCCTAACAGAAAGAATGGGAAGGAGTAACATCTTTGTTCTTTGGAAATATAGAAAAAAAGGAAGAAATACTGAAAATATTGAAGTGCATTGAATCAATGGGGAATACAAAAGTGAATGTGTCCACATTTTTAAAAGAAATAGCAAGATATAACAATGGGTAATATTTTGAGTCCTTTAATTTAGAACAAGATCTAATGTATATTTATAAAACAACTGGTAATAAACACATATAACGCTATCTGTATTTTCTTGCATTTTAATAAACCATTTTAATAATAGTCAATTGTAATCTTGAGAGGAAACCATGTTTCATTAATATAAAACTTGCATAGATTCATTTACCTTGACAATTGAATTTAGCAATTGAAATGATGGGAGAAATAATAACAAAACTACATTCTTGCATTCCCCCTTCTTTTCATTTTCTTTTTAGAATATAATCAGTAGCTAGCAAGAAAAATAATTTAACTATTTCTTATTAAAAGATAGCAACACGAGTATTGTGAGATGTGGAAAAATAAAGACATCACCTCTAATTTTGCTTTAGACTATAAATTGCAATATGTAAAACAATTCCATTGCTGCAAGAGATAAAATTGAATAAAAATAGCATTAAAAATGAACTAAATAAAACTGAGTAATACAACAAAATTATACAATGCTTTTATAATATCTCCAAGTAGGAATCTGGTCTATTATTTCCAAATTTACAATAGAGTATTAAATTAATGACAGGTTTATTTGTCTATGCCAAAGTTAAAGAAATAAATTATACAATTTTTAAATCGTTAGTAAAGAACTTTCACTGTTAAATGGTGACAATTTTTGGCTTCTACAATGAATCAGCCACACTGATAATCAGTATAAATCTTGATAATTTGAATTAACACAATGGCATCATATATTAATAAGTTAAAATGATGAAATCTATATTATACAGTGCATTTGAAACCACATAAAATTATAATTCTTAAATATAACATTTCCTGATTTTGATAAAGTGTTCTTTATTCTCTATTATTACAATTTCATTTATACATTTGTTATTCTATGACTTATTGGTTACCTTTATGATTTGTTCAAAAATGAGATTATACTTTAATGTATGTAAATTTAACACTTCTGTTGTTAGCATATAGTAGGAGCTCAATAAATTGTAGTGGTAGTAGTAAGTGTTTTTAATAAAAGTGCTTTGGGGACTTGTGTTACTTTTATGCTCTGCTTTATGCTAACCAGTGAGGTTACACACTGCTAGCATATATTACAACGCTTACTATTATTCTTTCCAAATTGTTAAACTTGTGAAAAAATGATCACATGATTTAAGTAAAAGATTAAGACAACAGTTTTTTAGAGTTGCAATTTATAAAAATTAGAATTCAAATGCTATATGATAGTTTTACTTCATGTATATTTATTTTTCTAAATGCTAATTTAGCATTTTGACAATTTCAAGCAGATTTTTTGATCAAGATCACACTAAATTCCTCAGGATTGAGCTCGCAAAGCAAGAGAGAAACTAAGTGGACTCTTCATTCACCTGGAGGCCCTACAGAAGATCCCAATTCATCACTAGAGAAAAATTAGGTGGCCCATATTACCTTCTTTCCCAACATCAATTATAATCTAGCCTTTATTTTTGTTCACCCACTAATACCTAGGTTATTTTAGCTTGATGATCACCTTTCTAATGAAAATGAAAGAAATAGGAGAGATACGATTATTGCATACAGGAAGGCTCTTTTAAATACTACATTTTATTTGATGCCATTGATATACCCATGGACTTCTAGACTTGAATACCTCAGGTTTTATTGAGTAAACAAATAGCAAAGATCCACTGATTCCAAAAGAGATTCTAAGGAGTAGATATACCTCTTAGTTGAAAACTCCTTGAACACACTGACACACCTAGAACTCAGGATTATTAATATAAGACCTAACACATTATTGGTTTATAAAATTGATTTAATGGAATGCAGACCACATTTTTTAAAACGAGAATGGCATTAAGTACATAAATATCAGCATGTACCCCTTTTAGGTTACTTCTTATACATTTATTTTAGTCATACATAGTTGATGTTTTTCTTGAGTCTTGAAGTTCAGAAGGGAAAAATCAAACAACAGAAATGTATATTCTTGCTTTTGGAAGATATTAATTCCCCAACTAGTTATTTTATTACAAAACATGACTGGTAGTTCATTGGCCATAGACTCAGTAGTCACTACCACACATTTCTTGACTTAGATATGCATACATTTGTGCATATGTATGGAAAATATCTATGTAGATATATTTGTTTTAATACAAGTAGTGATCTAGTGTTGTGTACAATGCAGATACGAATCTCTGTGTGTATAACTTAATCTCCTGCATGTATAACTTAAATTTCTGCAAGGCATGGTGGCTCATGACAATAATCCCAGCATTTGGGGAGGTCATGACAGGAGGATTGCTTGAGGCCCGGAGTTTAAGGCTAGCCTAGTCAACAAAGAAGACCCCTTGTCTCTGGGGAAAAAAAAAAAAAAAAAGTAAAAGTTAGCTAGGTGTCAAGTGGCAAAGTGAAAAGTGCCTGTGGTCCCAGCTACTCAGAATGAGGCAGGAGGATTGCTTGAACCCAGGAGTTCAAGGTTACAGTGAGCTATGATGGCACCACTGTATGGCAGACGGCAGAACATGGCAAGACCTGTCTTTAAAGTATTTTTAAAAATCCACTTAAACAATTCCACTTTGTATGACTACAAAATAACCAAATGTAACAAGCTTTTACCTTAAAAAAAGTTTGTGTTCATCCATAAGATCTTTGAGAGGAATATTGTTTGTGTGAATGAACACGTCTAACAACTGGAAGTCAGAGGAACATTACACAGGAAATTGTCATAAATGGATGGACAATTAAATTAGAATAGGTTTAATTTTTTTCCATTTTATTTATCATAGGGTTCAGTGATTTCACATGATTTATAGTGCCTTTCAAATCACAGAATAATTTACAAACATTTTTATTCTTTTTCATGTACTAGTTTTTGTGTCGTGTTTTAGCTCCATATATTATTTAAAAGAAACTAATAGTTATTGATTTTTAAGCATTTCAGTTGGGACACTGTTTTATGATAATTAGCTTATTTAATCTTCATCCAAACCTATGACATTTATTCTATTATGTTCAATTGGCCAATGAAGCAATGATATTGAGAAAGACTAAATCACAAGTCTAATGTCTCATATGAAGGAAGACACACAGCTTGGATCTGAACTCCTTTCTCTGTAGCTGCACAGTCTAACATTTTTACCACTATTAAATGTTTTTTAATGAACATCTCTTATCTGGTGACATCAGTGTGCTTGATCCTAAATAGTAAAATTGTGTGAGAGATGTATTTACTTCTGACGAAAAACAGTTATGTCTGACTCTAAAAATACTATTTGTACTACAAAATGTCATGAAAATACAGACAGAATTTTTTATAAAATTCTCTTGAAATAGTTCCATCTAAAGAATATGTTAAATCTTAAAGGTCTACCACTGTGGTTTAAATTAAACCAACATAGTTTTTATTTTCCTGAGATACTTGCCTTAAGGTGTTATATTTTCCAGAAGGCTTCCTATATTTTTGTTGATGCAGTCTTTTGCACATTGTTGAGAAATAAATTTTCCTAGCAGTAAATGCATTTCTAAGGTAAATAGTTTCTTAAAAATCCACAGAATCGTTATTCTCCCTATTTTTATCATCAAGAATATTTTCCTGAAAATCTGTCCCTCTTCAGAAACCTACTGACCTTCTGAATAGTTCGTTACTTTTAACTAAAACGCTCTCTTGGACACTATTTAGTTATGTATTAGTTAGTGCAGTTACTTTAATAACTATGAACAATGTCCAAAGGAAAGAAAAGGGATAGTATTTTAAGAAGCTCAAAGAAACCCACTTGTGCTACATATAAGAAATGTATACATTTTGCACACATTTTTATGATTAGCTATTTGAGAAATGAAGTATTATAGACAGCGTTGAAGACTTTTAGCTTTCCCAAAATACAACCACTCTAGACCTCTCCCTCACTATTCAGAAATAATATCCTGGAGACATTGAACATCACTTCCTCACAAGTATTTGTAATTTTTCCTATTATGCAGTGACTATAAATTATATAGAGTATACTTTTGAATTGTGCATAAATAGTACAATATTGTTTTAGTCTATTCAGGATGCTTTAACAACATATCATAAACTGGGTTGGCTTATAAACAACAGAAATTTTTTTCTCAAAATTCTAGAAGCCAGAAGGTCCAAGATCAAAGCACTGGTTGATTTGGGGTCTGGTCCATAGATCGCACCTGCCAGCTGTTTCCTCGCGTGATGGAAGGAACAAGGCAGCTCGCTAAGGATCTCTTATATGGGCCTTAATTTAATTCACGAGGGCCCTGCCCTCCTAACCTAACTAACTCCGCAAAACCCCACTTCCTAATACTATCACCTTAGGGGTTAAGATTCCAACATACGTATTTTGAAAAGACACAAACCATAAGATTATACAAAATAATTTGCCAAAATTTTAATTCAAAGTGTGTTTTCAACATGTCTCTATGTTGGTGATTATTCTTATTATTTTATTTCATATTCTTATTTTATTTTTATTACATGTTTCAGGTCATGTATGGAGAAAAGAGAATGTGAAATATAATGCCATATTGCATTCCCAACAATAGTCTGAGGCATTTTTGATTCTAAAGTTGTCTTTTTAGAATATGTGTTGGGAATATATTTTGCTGTACTCTTAAAATAAAGAAAAATAAACGGCTTTTTAAAAATGAATTGACTCGATCATAAATGAAATTTAATTGGAATTTTTTTTTTTTTTACTACAGAGAGCTTCTTTAGAATAAAGGCTTAATTAGACCAACATTATAGAATTGCTTGATTTCCAATATTTTTTAAAAAATATATTTGTCCCCTTTCTATAAGAGTAAAAGTTGATTTAGTGTCTGTCATACAGAATACTCCATGTTGTGGGGGAACTTAGAAGCAAATTATGAGTTCTTCTTCACAAACTTGTAAGGAACTCATGACTCAGAAATATAAAAAAATTAAAAGAACTTTACTCAAAAGGATGATGGATTATATTTATGTGTGTGACTCAAAGAATCTCATTCTTTTATAAATATATATTGCAGAAAAAATATAGTGATACAGGCTTTAGCAAGTAATGATTCTCCTGTATAGTCAACTAGAGGGGTAAATTGGAAAATAAGAAGTTTCTCTGCTCTGTCTTCAGTCTCTGCTTTCAGTCATCTTCCTCTTATTAGTGCTTGCCAACATATTCACTCATTTAACCATTTGTTGAATATATACCATGCACCATTCATTTCAGGGTAAATTGATATTGATAGAACACTTCAAGGAGCTCACAATGCAGTGGGCTATGAGACACATTGATGTCATCTCTACTTTGATAACAAAGGCATCTTCCTTAAAATAACAAATGTGAGTTCTACAAATTTACATTGACTACTGAACAATGCACCGTATTTTCTTTTAGGGGCAATAGAGAGTACCAGAGCTCCTAGACTTCTAGATAAGACAACTCCATCCCCAACATTTATACCTCCATTTGTAGACGTCAAGAGGGTGCCCCTGTAATCCTCTTGCTTCTGGAAAGTGTCCCCCTGTCCCCCTCTCTTTCCTCTAAATTACAGCTACCAAGATTTGCTCTCTAATAATCTCTTTACAATTTCCACCCCTCCATTTTATGTCAGTCTCTGTAAGCAATCCTAATTCATTCCTGGAACTTCTACCTCTATTTTTCTCTTTATAAAATGTCTCTGCTATATGTGTCACATGGACAGTAGAGTATAGTTTGCATCATGACAAGAAGTGATTTAAGTAAGTACAGTAACCTCTGTTCTAATCTTGGATTTACAATTCATAGTGTGATACTTTGTGTCTTTTTTAGACTTGTTTTGTCATGGAGAACTGAAGACAAGAATCCCTTCCTGATCAGTGGGTTGTTGTAAGGTAAAAATGAGACAATGAATATGAATTTGTTTTGAAAATTTTAAATCACTATTCAAAGTTATAATACATAGAATCTTGACAAGTAATAATATAAATTTTAATGACAATATATTTGGAGATTACATTCAAGTCTGTAAAGAGTATTATCCTTATATATGTGATAAAATATTATAAAATGAGCTTTTCAAATTAAAAGTTCTCAGAGCATCAGAGATACAACACAATCATTAATGGAGCTGTTACAGACTTTTTAATTGGGAAATGAAATAGTCATTGCCCTAGAGTAAACCTGACACCTTGTTCATTATCTAAGACTTGATTTTGTGCTATAATTACTTTAAGATCCTATTAAAGTTTCATGCTAACTGAATGATTGGGCTATACATGTGAATAAAACTGAAATATGTGATACATATATCCTACTGATTTGGTTTCAAGGGAATCTGTACTAATTTCAGGTCCTCTTTCATTGAACATATATGAGTCAATCACTTAGAAGGATCAAAACGTGTCTTAAGATAAGAAAACAGACTTTCAAAGTGCTAATTTATGACTGGTAATTACCAGCAATTCTGTTTACTCTGTGTGTTTTAGGTCCAGTAAAGTTTGAAACTCCAGTAACTCAGGATCATTAAATATTAATTGAGTGCTTGGGCTAAGTTTTGTAGGAGGAAAAAGAAAAAGGAAAAAAGAAAAGAAAAATATAATCTCTGTTGCTAACAAGGTTTCTTGTCAACTAGAAAGGCATAAGAAAGGAAAGTCATTGACTGAACTGCAACAGTTTTAAAGGAAATGGAAAGATCCTACTCTATTTAATTTTTGTAATTAAGTTTAGCAGAAGGATAGTTTTATCCCCCTTGTTAATTCTCACACTCCAGCAATCAAGCTTAGGAGGAGATTTTAATCCCTCTTTTGTGAATAAGCAAATTTAGCTGAATGTCTCATATCCAGTGACCATTGTTAGGCATTAAGAAAGCATTGTTCAGAATAGTACAATTTGTATGAGACAGAACTGATTCACACACACACACACAGTTGACCCTTCAGCAACCCAGGGGATAAGGGTAGTAACCCCATACACAGTAGAAAATCTGTACATACCTTCTGACTTCTCCCAATTAACTACTAACAACTTACTGCTGACCAAAAGCCTTACCTCATTACCACATATTCTGTATGCTGTATGTATTATATGCTCTATTGTTACAATCAAGTACATTAGAGAAAACAAAATGTTATTTAGAAAGTTATAAGGCAGAAAAAACATATTTATTATTCATTCAGTGGCAGTGAATCACCAAAAAGGACTTTATTCTTATCATCTTCATGTTGAGATGGCTGAGAGTGGGGAGAAAAAGGAGGGGTAGTCTCGCTGCCTCAGGGGTAGTAGAGGTAGAAGAAAATTTACATATAAGTGGACCCACACAGTTCAAACCCATGCTGTTCAAAGTTCAACTGTATATATTTCTATATACATATAGATATATACACATACATATATTCATACACATATATACATATACTATATATTTATACACATATATACATACATATACACACATATTAGCAATAATTTTTAAAACTGATAATATAGTAATAAACAAAGGAGACAAATCCCTGCCTTTATAATATTACATTCTCAGGAAGTAGTCAGAAAATATCCGTAACTTAAATAAATACACAATATAATTTTAGTTAGGAAGAATGCTTTCAAGAAAAATAAAGCAAAGTAAGTGGTTTAAGATTTGCTGGGGATGTTTTAGAGTAGTTGAATAAAGCTTTTCTAAGAAATGACATTTGAAGAGAAACTGGAGCAAAATGTAAGAGAAAGTCCTGGAACTAAATCTGAGCCCGAAACAGTCATGCATTAATGTGTGTACTGCTCTAAAAAACACCATAGACTGGTAGCTTACAAACAGCAGAAAATTATTTCTTACATTTCTCCAGGCTGGGAAGTCCAAGATCTAGATACTGACAAATTTAGTGTCCACATGGTGAAAAGAACAAGGCAGCTCCCTGGGGCCTGTTTTATAAGGTTGCTAATTCCATTCATGAAGGTCCTCATGATGAAATCCCTCCCAAAAACCCCACCTCTCAATACCAATACTTGGTGATTAATATTTCAACATATAAATTGTAAGAAACATAACCACTCAAGCCACAGCAAACAGCAAGCAGAAACACGTAAGATTTTGACAAAACCTAGTATATTTAAGACATTAGAAGATAATAGGTTTGGACTGAGCAAAAAAAAAAAAAAAGGCAAAGAAAGAAAAGAATGGGTAAAATGTGGAATAGTTGTCATTAAATTTCATGAATCCTAAGCCAATGTAAGTAATTTGAATTTTATTTCAAATGTGTTGGGAAACCTTTGCAATCTTTTTGGCAGTGCTATTGACTGACGCAGTTTAAAGGAAAAATTGAAGAGTCCTTAAGGCACTGAAGAGATTATAAGCTCTAGATAGTTGAGAATTTAGGCAGGAGATGGGTACAAGGTTATCCAAGTAGTCTTGCTCATTACAAATGCATGGACTAGGGTCACAACAAAAGGGGTTGAGAAATATTAAATTCAGAACATATTTTGATGGTAGCTTTAATATGGCATCTAAACATTTTTTGTGTTAAATTAGATAGTAACTATAGAAGTTTTACCATACTTTGAGTATTAAGATGGAAGACAATTGTAGCAGACTAGAGAAAAAGATTATAAAAACAAAAGGATTATATTCTAATGCTAAAATAGAAGCTCCCTTAAATTTCAGCTTAAAATTAAAGACATATAATAAATACTCAGTAATTTTGATTACTAATTTTATTCAGATTATTAAAATAAAAATAGAAAATTTGAAAAGTTTCTCTATTCCTTTATTTTTCCTTTTATGTTCTCTTTTTACTTTTCAAATGGCAATGTTTCATTGATTAAATATGGAAATATTGACATAGTTTGGCTCAGTGTACCCACCTGAATCTCAGGTGGAAATGTAATCCCTGTGGGTCAGAGAGGAGACATGGTGGGAATTGATTGGATCATGAGGGCAGATTTCCTCCTTGCTGTTCTCCTGATAGTGAATTGGTTCTTATGAGATCTGGTTGCTTAAAAGTGAGGGGCACTGCCTGCTTTGCCCTCTCTCTTTCCTGCTCTGCCATGATAAGACGTGCTTTCTTCCCCTTGTAAGCTTCCTGAGGCCTCCTAGTCATGCTTCCTTTTAAGCCTCCAGGACCGTGAGTCAATTAAACCATGTTTCTTTAAAAATTACCCAGTTTCAAGTAGTTATTTAAAGCAGTGTGAAAATGGACTAATACAGATGTGCTGAAATTATTTTGAGCTTTTCCAAAATTGGTTACACAGTGTGTTTGTACCTTACAATGTAAATCAGTTACAAATATAACTTAGTGTTGTACTGAATTCAAAGATATATGTGTTTTTATTAAGAGTATGTAGCTGTACTTGAACTTTTGGAGTAATTTTTGTGTCTTCATACATGATACCTATGTAAATTATTATGCAATTAGTAACTTCTCAGAGTAGATTCATAGTAGACCAACATTCAAACCTGCCTGTTAAAACTAATAACATATAATAAGTGCAGATCAAAGCAGTAAATTTTAATTAGTAATAGTACAGTTAATAATTTTGTAACAAATGTAGGATTGTTTCTGAGTGTGTTTAAAAACATGAATCAGAGGTGAAAGTGAAATTGAAACAAAAGGGCCAACACTTGTAGGGTTCTGTTTCAAAATATTAATCTGCTTCAGCTCATCTATAATGGGTCTATTAGGAAGCAAACAGACATTCAGCTTCAGTGTTAGTGATCTCCTCCAAGGCTTTACTGGTTTGTTCAACTTATTAATTATAAATATGAAAACCAGTGTGTGGAAGAAGGTAAAAATTGGGAAGTGCTACTTCTGTAGGTCATCATTTAGTAGACTATTAGACACCAAGGAAGACACTGTAATTACTTTGGATTATTAGAAATATATACATATGATGTGGTAGAATAACAAATTGTGTATATGTTGTACATTCCTTGTTGAAAAAACATGCTTTAAAATAAGTTTTATTTCCAAAGAATACTTTAAGCTTTAAGTTAGGGCACCTAGGAATAAAATTTGGCAAAGATCCTTATCATAATATTTCTTAAGATTTAATGTTCATAAAAATTACTCGGGTTATTTTCTTACTATGCAGATTTTGATTCAGAAGGTTGAGGGAACGACTTGATATTTGACAAGGGCTGAGATTCTGTTTTTCTAATAAGCTTCTAGGTAATGCTGCTAGGGTTGGTTCATGGACCAAACTTTGAGTGTCAAGGAATCTAGACAACTTAAAATGGCAAGAAAAAACAGCAAATTTAAATATCTTTATCCTTAGCTTGATACAGAAGTTTATTTAAATTTCTGCTCAACATTAGAGAACTGAAATTGAGAATAGTAAATAATGTATTATGGATGTGATTAAGAGAGTAATGTATGATATGTAAGTGTATAGTATATACTTATATGATAGTGTATGCTATATTGGAGTAAATAAGCATATAATATAGTACACAGTATAGTGCAAACTATATACTATATATAGCATAATGTATATATAGTATGTAAATTTATACCATACTATATACAGTATATACATTGTATATATACTGTACATGCACTGTATATACAGTGTATGTAATGTATATTGTATGTATATACTATGCTAAATATACTACACATAGCATTTTATACTATATATACTATATATGCATTACATACTATATAATGCATCATATACTATATAACATATGCAGGTCTTACTATATCATATATAGTATACTGTACACATTATATATAGTTTAGTGTATGTATAGCATGCTATACTGTACATAGAGTATATATACTGTATATACTATATATACTGTATATATAGTGCATTGTATATATTATATAATTATACCATACTATATATAGTATATATACTGTATATGCTGTATATATGCTGTACTTTCACTGTATATATAGTATATAATATATAGTATAGTATTTTATACTATGCTATATATAGTATGTGTACTACTATACTATATATAGTATATGTACTACACTGTATGTTCTATATATAGCACTACACTGTATATACTACATATAGTATTATATACCACATATACTATATATACGTTATATACTATATAACATATACAGGCCCTACTATATAGTGTATAGTATACTATATGCAGTACATATAATATGTGTATATATACTCTATATACTCTATATACTATACCATATATACAGTGCATATATACTGTCTATACATACACAGTATATATGCACTATACATACATATATAAATAGTATATATGAATAATGTATATATACATTGTATATATGTTATAGTATAGTGCAGCATATAGTATATACTGTGTATCATGTACACCATATATGGTACAGTGTATATCGTGTACATACTGTATAAACACGATATATATAGTGTACTCTTTATATACATACTTATACACCATATATACTATACTATATTATATACTATATAATACAGTATATAGAAGTATAATTATATATAAGTGTATACTGCACTATATACATTATCTCTATATAGTATATAAGAATATACTATACTATATATGCTATCTGTACACTGTATACTACATAAAATATCTGTACTATATAGTATATATACTACACTACATACAGTATGTTACAGTATTATATATACTATACTACATACAGTATATATACACTGTATATATAGAATATGTATACTGTGCTGTATATAGTAGTGTATTCTATACATATACTATCGCATATACAGTACACTATGTATGTATAGTATATATGAGTAGTATATATGTATATACTTATATACTGTGTATATACAATATCATATATACAGATATACTATATATATGCATATATACTACATATATATAAACACAGAATAGCCCCTTATACAGGCCCTGCTGAAAAGTTTTCATAGTAGTCTCTCAAGCTTCTCCTCGCCAAATCTGGGGTGTGTTTAATCTAGGAGCATCTCATTTAATCACTAGACAATCTAAAACTATGATCTATTCACCAACTCTGTTTCCATAAGCAGTGGTTTTATTTACTTTCTGAATTTCTCTTGCACTCTGCTTCCTAAGGTCATAAAAACAATTCTTAGCTAATTAAATCTCTAGTAATTAATGAATTTTTTTCCTTTCCAAAAGAAAAGAAATAAATGAAAAGCAAACATTGGTTAATATTTTCAAAGTATAATCCTTCTGCGTTGTTTACGACAATTTGATTTCTCATTAAAAAAACTAATTTTGCATTTAGGTTCCTCCCACCATCCTTAGCCCAAATTTTATAATTAAAAAAATTCTATTCAGAATCAATTTTACAGTATAATAAATGCCACAGGAAAAGCAGAGCATGCATATGAGAGTGATACCTTTTGAGATTTTTAATTTGAGCAAGGTAAGACTTTATGACAGGAGACATTCTCAACTGCCTTCTTGGCCATAAATGAAGGCAGAGCTCCACTTGAACTGAGATCAGTTTACAGTGAACATCATGTAAGCATGGAGAGTGAGTATGTTTATTGCTGCAAATCCAGTCCAAATTTCAAATCACATCATTTTTTCTATCAGTCTCTGAGCTTCCACTATCTGCCACAAGACAGAACACAGGTACTTGTCAAGGCTACGCTCCTATAGCTATATTAACTGTTTCCTATCTGTGTTCTCCGGATGCCATAGCTTGCTTTGTTATCTTTATTTCTATCTCTGATTTGATCTATTTTAAATAATGAGTTTTCTTACAGGTGATATCAGGGTTTTTATATTTCACTTAAGTCCCAATGGTTGATTTGGATTTTTTGTCTTTAAGGACAGGACTTTAACTCTGAATTCCCACAATTAATATCCTTAAAGGGTTTGTGGTCAGATATGGTAATAACAAAAGTACTACTGTTCTTTGTTTCAAAGCAAATATTGCACCTAACAATGTTAAACAGGCAAGGAAGACTTTATTCAATACTTTAGCAACAGGGGAGAGATAACAGAATTCAGGTGGAACTCAATTCTGCTGAAACAATGGGAAATAGGTATTTTAAAGACTGATTGAGTTAGTGAAAAAGTACTGGAGGGTGCTAGCATACTGAGTTTGCTGATTGGCTTTATCAAAAGAAAAAACTAATCTTCTCACATCTTTATAAAAGGAGATAGTTTCTTAAATAGGAGCAAGACACCTATAACCACCCACCAAAGTTAGGCTTTTACCCTCATACAGAAACTGAGAGAAAAAGGGAAGATAAAGGGATAAAGGTGTTGAGGGAGAGGAGGGCATTATTTTCCTGAATATTTACATTTCAAAGATATGGATCCTAGGTTCTTGAGAAAGACAGGGGTTTTAAAATTGACAATAAACTTATTAAAAGACTTATATCTCCAAGTGACAAAGACATAATTTACAATTACATGTTTTTTAAAGTAACTGCTAAGAGAAGGAAGGTCAGGGGCCTAGAGTCAGAAGGAAGCTTTGACTAAAATTTAGTCAGCTTAGAAAAATATTAGGGCCATCTTGATCACTGGCTACATTTATGGTCCTTTAAAATCTGCCATTATGATCTTCACAAAATAAAATCTAAATGTACAATTTATACTAGTTTCCTAGCTCTGCTGTAACAAATTACCACAAACTAAGTGGCTGAGAACAATGGAAATTTATTGTCGCCCATTTGTGGGGGCCATAACTCTGAAATCAGGGTGTGGTCAGGGTCCTGCTCTCTGAGAAGGCTCTACAAGAATTCTTCCTTGCTTCTTCCAGCTTCTAGTGGCTTGAGGTCTTCTTAGCTTTCAGCTGCATAACATCAGTATGTATCGTCATCCTCACTTGGCCTTCTTCCCTGTGTGTGATGTCTCCCCTCTCTTTGTCCCTTATTGGGGCATTGTCATTGGATTTAGGCCCACCTAGATAATCAATAATCATCTTATCTTTATATTATTAATTACATCTATAAAGACTCTTTCTCCAAATGAGGTCACATGTACAGATTCTGAGGATTATGTCACGCATGTGTCTTTTAGGGGTGGCATAATATTCAGGCCACTACACTGCTCGTATACTTAATTGGCTCCTGTGGACAGTAATTTTCCTCAAATTCCTTAATTGTTCTTGAGGCACTGCTCTTCCTCAAAGGCCCAATTTCTCACAACTTCTCCCCAAACAAAGGAGAGCCATATAATTAGTCCCCCAGTCTCTACCAAATAAGAATGCTTCATACATACTGTCAATTAGGGGTAGATAGGGAATTATAAATGCAACTTTATGATACTCTTAACTTAATACAGATATTTGATTTGACTATAAACATGTGATATGAATGAAATACTATAATTTTCCACACAGAATTCCAGTGGTGATTGAAGAATATCTAAGCAATATATTTTTTTGATGGGAGATAAAGACTACCTCACTACCAGAAGGAAATCGTAACTGAGTTTGACTTTAATTAGGCAAAAGTAATATTTTGGAGAGCTGTTCAATGGTGGTGGAGAACATGGTGTAAGTAAAGCCAAACAGGAAGAAAAGAGTAGTGAGTTATTTTTTTGAACCACTCAAAAATTTTGATATTACTAATGCATGTAATATAATTTAAGCAGATAGAATACTAAAATAACAAAAGTGTTATTGAAGATTTTCTGTCATTTATTAAATAGAAAAATATATTCAAATATTTGGTTAAATTCTTCTTGTAATTATTTGGATGATTCATTTGAGAGTGACAAGATAAAAATAATGCAGGTATTTCTCATAGATACTTGTTATAATCCTTATTACGATTCAATACTTGTGAACTATACACAGAGAAAAAGATGATACAATTATGGGGATGTAGAGAAATAAAGAAGGGAAGAATTTTCCAAATGTGGATATGAAGAACAGAAGTTTAAAAAATTAAGCAAGTTACAGTTTCAATTATAGCTGAAAATGCATTTTTCCTATTTTAAAAATATTATAAATGAATTTTCATTTTGATTAATGCCGGGGATAGGAGTAATTTCTTTGTAAGTATTAAAGCATAATATACTGCTGAATATAAAAACAAGATGAATTCATTTATGTTCTCTGTAAAAGAATGCTTTTGTTGAAAGGTGTTGCCTTTTCATACTAAATGTCTAATGATAATGTCATTTTATAAAAGGCCAAAATATTAATACAATCAATAAATGATATTGTTTGGATGTGTCCCCCCTCCCCGCAATCTCATCTTGAGCTGTAGTGCCCATAATCCCCTCATGTCATGGGAGGGACTTGGCTGGAGGTCATTGAAAAATGGGGGCAGTTTCCCCCATGCTATTCCTGTGATAGTAAGTTCTCATGAGATATGATGATTACATAAGGGGCTTTCCCCTTTGCTCAGTTCTCGATCTTCTCCTTGCTGCCACCATGTGAGGAAGGAAGTGTTGGCTTTCCCTTCTTCTGTGATTGTAAGTTTCCAGAGGCCTCTACAGCCATGCTGAACTGTGAGTCAATTAGAGCTCTATCCTTTATAAATAACCCAGTCTTGGATATGTCTTTATAGCTGGGTGAAATCAGACCAATACAGTAAATTGGTACCACAGAGAGTACTGTTGCTATAAAGATACCCAGAAATGTGGAAGCCATTTTGGAACTGGGTAACTGGCAGAGGCTGGAACCATCTGAAGGGCTCAGAAGATAGGAAATGTGAGAAAGTCTGGAACTTCCTAGAGACTTGTTGAATGGCTTTGATCAAAATGCTGATAGTGATATGGACAATACAGTCAATGCTGAGGTAGTCTCAGATGGAGATGAGAAACTTGTTAAGAACTGCATTAGCAAAAAGACTGGCAGCAATTTGCCCCTGTCCTAGAGGTCTGTGGATCTTTCAACTTGAGACACATGATTGAGGATATCTGCCAGAAGAAATTTATAAGCAGCGAAGTGTTCAAGAGGAAACAGAGCATAAAAATTTGAAGAATTTGCAGCCTGATGATGAAATAAAAAAATAAACACTCATCTTCTGGGGAGAAATTCAAGCCAGCTGCAGAAATTTGCATAGGTAATGAGGCACCAGATGTTGATCACCAAGACAACGAGGAAAATGTCTCCAGGACATGTCAGAGACCTCTATGGCAGCCTCTCATATCACAGGCCCAGAGGCCCAGGAGGGAAAAATTGTTTCCTGGGCCAAAGCCAGGTGCTCCCCGCTCTGTGCAGCCTTGGAACATGGTGTCCTGTGTCCCTGCTACTTCAGCTCCAGCCATGGCTAAAGGGGCCAAGGTACAGCTCAGGCCATTGCTTCGGAAAGTGCAATCCCTAAGCCCTGGCAGCTCCCATGGGGCGCTGGTCCTGCTAGTGTGCAGAAGACAAGATTGAGGTTTGGGAACCTCTGCCTAGATTTCAGAGGATGCATGGAAACACCTGGATGTCCAGGCAGAAATCTGCTGCAGGGGCAGGGCCCACATGGCAAACCTCTGCTATGACAGTTGAGAAGACAAATGTGGTTTGGAGCCCCCACACAGAGTCCCCACTGGGACATTGCCTGGTGAAGCTGTGAGAAGAGGGCCACCGTCCTCCAGACTCCAGAATGGTAGATCCACTGCTAGCTTGCACCATGCACCTGGAAAAGCTGCAGCCCCTCAACGCCAGCCATGAAAGCAGCCAGGAGGGAGGCTATACCCTGCAAAGCCACAGGAACAGGGCTGCCCAAGGTGATGGGAGTCCACCTCTTGCATCAGCATGACCAGGATGTGAGACCTGGAGTCAAAGGAGATTATTTTGGAAATTTCATGTTTAATGACTGCCCTATTGGATTGCAAAATTGCACGGGGACTGTGATTTCTTTGTTTTGGCCACTTTCTCCCATTTGGAGTGGGTATATTTGCCCAATGCCTATTCCCTCATTGTATCTAGGAAGTAACTAACTTGCTTTTGATTTTGCAGACTCATAATAGATAATAGATATTAGACTAATATGATATTAGGAAATAGATAAAAGAGATATATTAGTCCCCATATATTAGATTAATATAGATAATATTAGACTTTGCAGACTCATAATAGATATTGTCCAAAAAGAAAAGGGAGAGAGAGAGTTTATTCAAAAGGAGAATAATAGAGAACTTCCAAAACTTAGAAAAAGATATCAATATTCAAGTATAAGATGGTTATTTAGCACAAAGCAGATATAACCCAAAGAAGACTACCTCAAGGCATTTAATAATCAAATCCAAAAATTGAAAGAATAAAGACAGTATGCTAAAAGCAAGAGAAAAATGATGAATAACATTTAGTGGTGCCCCATTACATATAGCAGTAGACTTTTCAGTGGAAACTTTACTGGCCAAGGGAGAGTGTCATGGCGTATTTAAAGTGCTGAAGGATAAAAGAAAACGTTTACACTAAAATAAAATATCTGGCGAAAATGTCCTTCAAACATGGAAAGAAATAAACACTTTCCTGGCAAACAAAAGCTGAATAATTTCATCAACACTACACCTGTCCTACAAGAAATTCCAAAGAACATTCTTCAATCCAAAGAAAAGGTTATTAATGAGCAATAAGAAGTCATCTGAAGGCACAAAACTCACTGGTCATAATTAGGTACATAGAGAAACACATAATATTATAAGTCTGTTATTGTGGTGTGTAAACTACCCTTATCTTAAGCAGAAAGGTGAAAATATAAACTTCCCAAAAATAACTACAACTTTTAAAGACATAAGACAGGACAATAAAATTTAAATAGAAACAACAAGTTAAAAAGCAGAGGGAAAAATTAAATTTCAGAGTTTTTATTAATTTTTTGTGTTAGACTGCTTATCTGTTTAAGCAATCAGTGTTACATTCTCATCAGTTCAAAATACTGGGTCATGAAATATTATTTGCAAGCATTCTGGGACCTCAAATCAAAGAACATACAATGGATACATAAAAAATAAAAAGCAAGAAATGAGAGTATGCCACCAGAGAAAATATGCATCACAAAAAGGAAGAGAGGAACAGAGGAAGAAAGGAAGGAAGGGAGGGAGGGAGGGAGGGAGGGAGGGAGGGAGGAATGAAGGAATAAAGAAAGGAGGAAGGAAGGAAGGAAGGAAGGAAGGAAGGAAGGAAGGAAGGAAGGAAGGAAGGAAGGAAGGAAAGAAGGGAGGGAGGGAGGGAGGGAGGAGGAGGGAGGAAGGGAGGAAGTAAGGAAAAAAGGAATGAAAAAAGAGGGAAGAAGGAAGAAAAATGGAAGGAAGGAAGGGAGGAAGGAAAGAAGGAAGAAGGAGGGAAGAAGGAATGAAGGAATGAAGAAATGAAGAAAGGAAGGGAGGAAGAAAGGGAGGGAGGGCGGGAAGGAGGGAGGAAGGAAGGAGTAAGGAAAGAAGGAGGGAAGGAAGAAAGGAAGGAAGGAATAGGGGAGAAGGGAGGAAGGAAGAATAAAGGAAGGAAGGGAGGAAGGAAAGAAGGAAGAAGGAGGTTAAAAAGGAAGGAAGGAGGGATGGAGGGAAGGAAGGGAGGGAGAGAGGGAGGGAAGGAAGGAGGAAGGAAGAGAGGGATGAAGGAAGGAAAGAAGGAAGAAGGGAGGAAGAGAAGGAGGGAGGAACGAAAGAACAAGAGGGAAGAAAGGAAGGAAGAGAGGGAGGGAGGAAGGAAAGAAGGAAGAAGTAAGTAAGGAAAGAAAGAAGGAAGTCAACTGATCTTTGACAAAGCATTAAAAAAATACACTGTGGAAAGGACACAGTATTCAATAAATGATGGTGGGAAAACTGTATAGCCTCATGTAGAAGAATTAAATGTGATTCCTTTCTCTCACCGTAGACAAAAATTACCTGAAGATGGATTAAAAGCATAAATCAAAAACCCAAAATGATTAAAAAAAATTCTGGAAGAAAATCTAGGACAAACTCTTCTGGACATTGGCCTAAGCAAATAATTTATGACTAAGACCCTAAAAGCAAATGTAACAGAAACAAAAATAAATAAATGTGACCCATTTAACTTACAAAGCTTCTGCACAGCCGAATAAGTTATCATGAGAGCAAACAGACAGTGTAGAACTGAATACATTATTTGCAAACTATACATTGTCAGAGAAATAATATAAAAAATCCACAAAGAACTCAAAACATCAATTTAAAAAAAGCCCCAAATAATCTCGTTAAAAAGTGGGCAAATGACATGATTAGATATTTTCCAAAGGAAGTTATACAAAGGGCCAACAAACATGAAAAAATGTTCAACAACACTAATTATAAGGAAAATGCACATTAAAAGGACAACGAGATACTGCCTTGCCCAGCCACAATGGCCATTATTGAAAACGCAAAAAAACAATAGATTCTGGTGCAGATGTGTTGAAAAGAAATGCTTATACAGTGTTAGTGAAATGTAAATTAGTACAACCCTTATGGAAAACAGTATAAAGATTTCTGAAAAAATTAAAAGCAGATCTACCTTTTGATCCAGCAACATCACTACTAGGTATCTACCCAAAGGAAAAGAAGTCATTTTACTAAAAAATAAATAAATAAATAAGACACCTGTGTGCATGTTTATTATAGCACAATTCACAATTTCAAAGACATGGAATCAACCTCAGTGCCCATTACCAATGAGTGGATAAAGTACTTATTTATATTTACTGTATTTACTTTCCGAAGTGGACAGACATACCATGTGGTATTTATTTCATGGCGTTTGTGTGTGTGTACACACACATGCACAAGTTGAATAAATATAGTTATATATTTACTTATATATGAGTAAATATCACGTTTGCTCATATATATCACATTGCTCATGTATAAGAGTAAATGTGGTATTCCATGGTATGTGTGTTTACGTGTGCGTGTGTATATGTGTATATATGTATGTGTATGTATATATACACGTATATATACGTGTGTATGTATATATATTTACACATATATATGTGTGTATACACACACACACACACACTATGGAATACTACTCAGCCACAAAAATAAAACAATGCATTTTGCAGCAACTTGGATGTAACTGGAAGCCATCATCTTAAGTGAAGTAACTCAGGAACAGAAAACCAAATACTACATGTTCTCACTTATAAGTGGGAATTAACCTGTGGGTATGCAAAAGCATACAGAGCTGTGTAATGAACACTGAAGACTCAGAAAAGGGGAAGGTGAGAGGGGATAAGGGATGAAAGATTGCCTATTGGGTACAATGTACACTGTTTGTATGATGGGTACACGCAAAGCCAATACTTCACAATTCATTCATTCACCCATCTAAAAAATTCATCCATGTAACCGAAATCCACTTGTATCATTAAAGCGATTGAAATATAAAATAAAATTTTAAAAATACATGAATACACATACAGCTTAAAGGAAATGATGAACATAAATATACCATACTAACCTAATAGAAAGAAAATAGGAATAGGTGTCTTAATTTCAGACAGAGCAGACATCAAAGCAAGGAAAGTCAAAAGAATAAAGGGCATCACACACTTATAAAGAGACTTCAACTGTGATAATAAATTTATCTATTTCTGATCTTTCTATCAGAAATCAACAGAACCACCAGGTAGAAAATCAGAAAAGACAGAATTGAACTCAACAGCACTGCCTCTCAACTGGATATAATTGACATTTATAAACTACATCCAACAGTAGCAGAATATACATTTTCCTCTCAAGTTGACACGGAACATTCACCAAGATAGGCAACAATTTGGCCAATAAAACACATCATAACAAATGTAAAATAATATAAATCATATGTCTTCTCTTATACCACAATAAAATTACACTGGAAATCAGTAACAGAAAATCTCAAAATGCATAAAGGTTAAACAACACACTTCTAAATAACATATACATGGAAGAAGAAATCTAAGTGTTAATTAAACACATTATGAACTAAGTGAAAATTGAAAGCACTACTTATCAAAATTAGTAGTATGCAGAGAAAGCAGTGCTTAAAGGCAAATTATCACAATGAATGCATACGCTGTGTTAGAAAAGCAAAACGATATAAAATCAATAATTTAAATTTTCAACGTAGGAAAGTAGAAAATAAAGGGTAAATCCAACACAATGTGTGCAGAAGAAAATAAATAAGAAGAACTAGAACAAAAATCAATTAACACTTAAAACTGGAAATCAAGAGACAATCAACCAAATAAAAAGCGAGTACTTTAAAAACATCAATAAAATTGATTGGCTTCCAGTCAAACTAACTATGAAAAAATAGGAGTTCACAATTTGCTAATATCAGAAATGAAGGAGGGAACATCTTTACACATTCCAGGGATATCAAAAGGACAAAGAAGGAATACTAAGAATAATGCTATGCCTGCAAATTTGCAAACCTAGATGAAATAAGTCAATTTCTTGAAGGATATAGTATTTCAAAATTTACACTAAAATAGACAATATGCATTGACCTGTATCTATTAAAGAAATTTAATCAATAATTAATAACCTTCCAAAACAGAAAGTACCAGGGCCAGATGAATCAGAGTAAATTCTACCAAACATTTAAGGAAAAAATTGTGTGAATTTTCTATAATATTTTTCAGCAGAAGAAGCAGAAGAAATACTTCCTAATTCATTCTATGAGTCCAGAATTACCCTTGTATCAAAACCAGACAAAACCATTACAAGAAAACTAGTCCTGTAACACATATGTAAAAATCTAAACAAAATATTAATAAATTGAATCCAGCATGTATAAAAAGAAATATATACCACAACTAAGTGTGATTCATCCCAGGTATGCAATACAGACTCAATATTTGAAAATCAACTAACTGTTTCATCAACAGGGTAAAAATGAGAAAGTATATGATCACATCAATAGATGCAGAAAAAGTGTTTAACAAAACCCAACGCCCATTCATAACAAAAACTGTCAGTAAACTTAGAATAGAGAAAAACTTGGTCAACATGATAAGGAATATCTACAAAAACCTACAGGGAGCATTAAACTTAATGGTGGGAAACTAGAGTGTTTTCCCTTAGTAAACTTAGAATAGAGAAAAACTTGGTCAACATGATAAGGAATATCTACAGAAATCTACAGGGAGCATTAAACTTAATGGTGGGAAACTAGAGTGTTTTCCCTTAAGATTAAAATCAAAGTAAGGATGTCCTCTTTTATCACTCCTTTCAACATCATATTGGAAGTCTTAGCTAATTTCCTAGGACAAGAGAAGAAATCAAACAGTATACAGATTGGGAAGAAAGAAAACTATTTTTTTAGATTACAAGACTATATAAAAAAAAAACAAAGAATTGACAAAAATTTTCTGAAACTGATAATTATAATAACTTTGCAGGTTAAAATATTAATATACAAATATACATTGCACTTTCCTACATACCAGCAATGAACAAATAGAATTTACAACTTAAAATGCATTATGGTTTATGTTAAAATCCCCAAAAACAAAATACTGAGATATAATGTAATAAAGTATGTATAAAATTTACACAAGGAAAACAAAGATAAGTTTCATATTACATAAACCAAAGAACTAATTAAATGAGGAGAAATTTCATGAGCATGGATAGATTCAATATTATGATGATGTCAGTTTTTCCCACCTTTATGTATAGACCCAGTGCCATTCCCAGAAAGTTATTTTGTGAAAATTGATAAACTGATTCTGAAGTTTATATGCAGGGACAAAAGAGCCAAAATTGCCGATACTATTTTGAAAGAGAAGAATAAAGTTGGAGAATTGACACTACTGATTTCAAGACTTACTGTACAGTTAGGGTAATAAAGACAGTGTGGCATTGACAAAAGAAGAGACAAATATATATATATATGTATGGAGCAGAAAGCCCAGGAATATAACCAAATAAATAAGTCAACTGATTTCTGACAAAGAAGCAAAGGCACTGCAAAAGAGCAAAAATAGTCTTTTTCACAAATGATGCTGGAACAACTAGACAGCTACATGAAAAGTAAATCAAGACACAGACCTTAAACCTTTCACAAAAATTAACTCAAAACAGACTACAGAACTAAATGGAAAACAAACAAAAATAAGAAACTATAAAATTTTTATTAGCTAACATAGGACAAACCCTAAGAGACCTTGGGAATGGCAAAGACGTTTTATATATAAAACCAAAGAAATAATCCACAAAATAATTAACTGATAAACTGGACTTCATTAAATTAAATATTCTGCTTTGCAAAAGACAATGTCAATATCATGAGAAGACAAGCCACATACTGGGAAAAAATATTTGAAAATACACATCTGATAAAGGACTGCATTCCAAAATATACAAAAATTTCTTATCCTCAATGATAAGAAAGCAAGCACCTCGATTAAAAAATGGCACAAAGACCGTAACAAGACAAAGACCTTAACAGACTGTATTAGTTTGTTTTCACACTGCTGTAACAAACTTCCGTGAGACTGGGTATTTATAAAGGAAAGAGATTTAGTTGACTCACAGTTCCGCCTGACTGGGAGGCCTCAGGAAACTTACAATCATGGGAGAAGGAGAAGCAGGCACCTTCTTTACAAGGCAGCTGGAGAAAGAAAGCACAAAAGTGGAACTTCCAAACACTTACAAAACCATCAGATCTCATGAGAACTCACTCACTATCATGAGAACAGAATGGTGGAAACTGCCCCCATGATTCAAACACCTCCCTCCCTCAATATGTGGGGATTACAATTCCAGATAAGATTTGGGTGGGGACACAGAACCAAAGCATGTCAAAGACACCTCATCAAAGAAGATATATGGATGACTAATCAATGTTTGAAAAGACGCTCACATTATTTGTCATCAGAGAATTACAAATTAAATAAAAACCTAGACTGAGTGGCAAAAATTCAAAACACTGGCAATATCAAATGATAGTGAGAATATGAAACTGGGACTTTAACTCAATGCTATTAGGAATGCAAAATGGCATTTGGTGGCTTTGTATAAAACTAAATAAATATTATCATAGAAATAGCATCTCTACTTTGAGATATTCTAGTGGTCAAATTGAAATTACTTAATTTGTAGGGGGAGATTACAGTGTCATAAATATCAGGAAGGGCCATCTTAGAAGCTGCATTGCTTAGCATAAGCACCCCCCTGATCTAAAATATTAGAACCATGATCAGGAATCTTGTCCATCTTGTCCACTATTAAATCCTAGGATAGCTTTTGACATGTTGTATATTCTCAATAAATATGTGATGATTGAATAAATTATTTAAATACAAATCAATGTGTAACAGCAGAAGTTGGTAGGAAGAAAAGTCATTTGGTCAATGAAGCTATTTCTTCTTTTCTCTTCCTCCTCCACTTTCTCTTCTTTTTCAATTAGAAGAAAGACAAAGTACAACATCAAATTTGCACATGCTTTACCATGATTCTCACCTTTGCATTAAGTGTGACTTTCTCATCTCATACTATTAAATTTGTTCACGTAATCTTGTATAAATGAGCTCAGAATTGAAAAGTTAACATTTTAAGCAGAATAATTTATTTTCAGCAAGCTATCTTTTCCAACATAGTGGCTTTCACATTACAATAAACCATGTAGAAAACATGTTTTCTCAACTTCATGGAAGTTTGATAAGAACATCTCTTGTTAACTCTAAAGGTTGAATGATGGTAAAATCAAGAGGTCTTCAGAGATTTCTTTAATAGCTTTAACATCTCAAACACTGGAGTTGTTTATTCATTTTTATGGCAGAATGAAGTTCCAAAATATCTCTCTGATCTTACTTTTAATGCAGCATGTGTTGTAAAGAATCAACTGAGGCTATTTTCTTTTCCTAAACGTTAAGATTCCAAAAGGGTAATATTAACAAGAATTCCTATATGCATACAAAATAGCAGAATATTATAAACACTTGCTTCAAAAGGCTGTATCTATAAATGTGTATTCAATTTTAAATAAATTCAAATGAAATCTTCATTTCAGTATTTTCTCATCATATGCATGTTGTTACTGAGAGATATTATATTAAGAAGGAAAGAAAGGAAAATTGACACATATTTCTGAGCTGCTGCTTTATGTTATGTAGTATGGTAGTTTGGATAAATGTAGTCATAGGAAACCTTTGAGTTAGCTATAACTTATGCATCATAGATGAGAAAACTGCAGCTCAAAAGCATAACATTTATGAATTAATTTTAAAATAATTAAGCATTTTTATGTGCTAGCACTTGGCACAAAATGGTAAACTAGAACAAATACAACTTCTGCTCTCATAGAGCTTACCATATGGAGAAAGTAATAAGACATTACTAGTCAATATACTGTTTAATTACAAGCAGTGTTAAGTAGTCTAGAGCTCAACATAGTTTAGAGGTTAAGGAAGCCCTTCTGAAGATTAGAAAATTGAGTTGAGAGATGGATGTATAGAAGCTAACTATGTAGAATACAATGGTGGATATAGTCTAGGCATGGAGAGTAGCATGTGGAAAACACCTGTGATTAAATACAAGTATGGCTTATTCCAAGTTCTGAAAGATATTGTGGTATTAGAGTCCAGATAATGAATAAAGAAAGGTAAAAAAATACAAGACTGTATAGGTAAAGACGAAGGAGAATATGCATGCTTCTTAGACCATTTTAAATAGCATTTTCAGTCATTTTCCTAAGAGATATTAATTAAAGGAGCTTAAGCAAGAAATAGATTTATGCAGAAAATATTATCTCTGTAATTTGGAAGATATCTTGGGGGAAAACAAATTTCAAATCAAGATAGAAATTTCCAAGAAAATCCAGGCAAAAGCTGATAATATGTTGAAATACGAAAGATACAGGGCAAGCAAATACATATGAAACATATCCAAATGGCAAAAAAATAGGGCTTGGGAATGAAAAAGGTGAAAGAATTGAGACATCATTTCTGATCTATTACATTTATATGTCATGCATGATGGATTATGGCATGTTTGGCATCAAAGTCCTCAATGGATGAGGCGCTTAGAAATTTGGTAGAATGCAGAGATGAGCAAAGAGAGAGGGACATAGAGTTTAATAATTTTTTATAATTTCCATTTTACTCTAGATTAAAGGGTAAATGTGGAGGTTTGCTACATGGGTACGTTGCATAATGCTGAGGTTTGTAGTGCAAACGATCCTTTCACCCAAGTAGTGAGCATAGTAACCAACAGATGATTTTCAGCCTATGACCCTCTCCTTCCTTCTGTCTAATAGTCCTCAGTGTCTGCTGTTCTCATCTTTATGTGCTTGTGTATTCAGTGTTTCACTCCCATTTATAAATAAGAACATGTGGTATTTGGTTTTCTCTTCTTGCGTATATTCACTTAGAATCCTCCAGCTCCATCCAAGTTGCTGTAAAGGACTTGATTTTATCATTTTTATAGATGAACGGTTTTCCACTGTGTATATGGATCACATTTTCTTTATCCAATCCACTTTTGAAGGGCACTTAGGTTCATTCTATGTCTTTGCTACTGTAAATGCCACTGTGATACACATATGAGTGCATGTGTCTTTTTGATAGAATTGTTTTCCTTTGGGTGTATTCCCAATAGTGGAATTGTTGATTCTAATAAGAATTCTATTTTAAGTTCTTTGAGAAATCTCCAAAGTTCCTTCCACAGTGGCTGAATTAGTTTGCATTCCCACGAAGAGTATATAAGTGGTCCTTTTTCTCCACAGCTTCACCAGTATCTGTTATTTTTTGACTTTTTAATCACTCCCACTCTGACTGATGTGAGACGGTATCTTACTGTGGATTTTATTTGATTTATCTTATGATTAGTGCTGTTGAGCTTTTTTGTGTTTTTTGGCCACTTGTACATCTTGTTTTGAGAAGTGTCTGTTCATGTACTTTTCCTATTTTTGTATTGGATTATCTGCGCTTTTTTTTCCTTTTTGATTTATTTATGTTCCTAGTGGATTCTGGACAGTATTAGACTTCTATCAGATGCACAGTTTGCAAATATTTTCTCCCATTCTGTAGGTGTCTGTTTAATATATTGGTAATTTATTTTGCTATGCTGAAGCTTTTTATTTTAATTAGGTCCCAATTGTCAATTCTTGTTTTTGTTGCAATGCTACTGAGGACTTAGCCATAAATTCTTTGCCAAGCCAAGGTTAATAAGGGTATTTCCTAGGTTTCCTTCTAGAATTTGTATAGTTTTATGTCTTACATTTCAATCTTTAATCCATCTTCAGTTAATTCTTGTGCATGGTGAGAGAGGTCCAGTTTCATCCTCTGCAAATGGCTAGCCAGTTATCCCAACACCATGTATTAAATAGGCAGGCATTGCCCCATTGCTTATTTTTTTTCAGTTTTGTCATATATTGTATATGGTTGTATATATGTGGCCTTATTTCTGGGTTCTCTATTCTGTCTCATTGGACTATGTGTATACTTTTGTACTAGCACCATGTTGCTTTGGTTATGAGTTGCTTTGGTTATATTATATTAGATATAAATATATCTAATATATTTATATATATTAGTCTATATAGAGAGACTTTATAAATTCGAATATTATTCTGAGTCAGATAACTTTTTTTTAGATCTTGTAGGCATGATTCATTGTCTTTTATTCTTTTTTGTTTTGTATCTTTCAAGTGTGTATTTTTAGATAGTCTGTCTTCAGGGTCACTAATTCTTTCCCCTGCTAGATCAGTTCTCCCATTAAGAGACTAATGCATTCTTCAGTATGCCAGTGGCATTAATCTACTCCAGAATTTCAGCTTGACTTTTAAAAAATATTTCAATTTTTGTGTTAAATTTATCTGATAGATTACTGAATTTCTTCTCTGTGCTATTTTTAATTTATTTGAGTTTCCTCAAAACAGCTATTTGGAATTATCTGTTTGAAAATTAAAATTTCTTTCTTTCCAGAATTCGTCCCTACTGCCTTATTTAGTTTGTTTGATGAATTCATATTTTCCTAGATGGTCTTGATGATTGTGAATGTTCTTTGGTATCTGGGTGTTGTTCATTGGTGTCTGGGCATTTTCTGCAAGGAATTCAGTGATGTGAAGACACAAGTGTTGAAGATGCCTTAGCAAAACAAACTCAAAAAATTGGTGTACACCCAGTGTGGTGCCCACTACTACAGCTCAAGTACAGGGAGCAGTTAGAGGGACCTTGTGTGAGCAAGGTAATGTTCTCAAGGAAAGTGGATGTCCACTTTTACCACTTCTTGCAACATCCATTGCACTCCAGGCTGGGTGACAAGAGCAAGACTCTGTCTCAAAAACAGTGGAAGGAAGGAAGAAAGGAAAGAAGGAGGGAAGGAGGGAGGGAGGGAGGAAGGAAGGGAGGGAGGGAGGGAGGGAGGGAGGAAAGAAGGAAGGAAGGAAGGAAGGAAGGAAGGAAGGAAGGAAGGAAGGAAGGAAGGAAGGAAGGAAGACAAAAGAGTTGGTCAAATGAATTTGGAAATAATCACCCTTCCTCTATTTTTCATAATAGTTTGAGTAAAATTGGTATTAGCCATTCTTTAAATATTTGGTAGAATTCAGCAGAAAATCCACTGGTTCCTGGACTTTTCTTTACTGGGAGACTTTTGATCTTGGCTTTCATCTCATTAGTTGTTGGTCTGTTCAGGTTTTGGATTTCTTCCTGGTTCTATCCTGGTAGATTGTATGTAACTAAGAAACTGGCATTTTCTTCTAGATTTTCCAATTTATTGACATATACTTGCTTATAATAGCAATTAATAATTTTTCGGATTACTGAAATATCAATTGTAATGTCTTCTTTTTCATAGCTGATTTTATTTGGATATTTTCTCTTTTTTTATTAGTCTGACTAAAAGTTTGTCAATTTTGTTCAACTTTTTAAAAATCCAACTTTTAGTTCCATTTATCTTTTGTATTTTCTTTATTTCAAATTTATTTATTTTGCTCTGCTGTTTATTATTTTTCTCCTACTAATTTTGGATTTGATTTCCTTTTGCTTTTCCAGTTCCTTAAGATGCATCATTAGTTTTTTTGTATTTGATTTTTTTCCTCCTTTCTGATGTAGGCACTTATAGTTATAAACTTCCCTTTTAGTACTGCCTTTACTGTATCCCATAGGTTTTGGTATGTTGTGTTTTTATTATCATTTGTTTCAATAAATTTTTCAATTTTCTTCCTAATTATTTCATTGACCAGCTGGTCATTCATAAGCATATTGTTTAATTTTCATGTAATTGTATACTTTCCAAAATTCCTCTGGTTATTAATTTTTAGTTTTATTCCATTGTGGTGAGAGAAGATGATTGATATTTTTCCATTTTTAATGTTTTGTAGCTTGTTTTGTAAGCAAACATATAGTCTGTTCTTGAGAATGAGCTATGTGAATAGGAAAAGAATGCGTATTCTGCAGCCTTTGGGTACAATGTTCTGTAAATACTGATTAGTTCCATTTGGTCTACAGTGCAGAATAAATCTGAAGTTTCTTTGTTGATTTTCTGGCTGGAAGATCTGTTCAATGCTGAAAGTCAGGTGTTAAATTCTCCACCTCTTACTGTATTGGGATCTATCTCTGTCTTTATCTCTAATAATATTTCCTTTATATAGCTGGGTGATTTTGTGTTTTATATATATACACACACACATATATATACACACACAGACGTCTATATGTGTGTGTGTATGTGTGTATATATATATAGAGAGAGAGAGTTATATCCTCTTGATGAATTTATGCCTTTCTCATTATATAGTGACATTCCTTGTCTCTTCTTACAGCTTTTGACTTGAAATCTATTTTGTCTAATATAAGAATGGAAACATCTGCTCTTTTTTGGTTTATATAGGTGTGAAACATCTGTTTTCCTTCCTTTTATCTTCATTCTATGCGGATTTTTATAACTGAAATGTTTTTTCTTCTAGGCAAGAGATCAGTGGGTCTTGTTTTACCATGCAATCAGCCAACCTATTTATTTTGATTGGAGAGTTTAGTCCATTTACATTTAATGTTATTACTGATAATTAAGAAGTTACTTCTGCCATTTTGTTATTATTTTTCTGGTTGTTTCGTGGTCTTCTATTTCTTCTTTCTTTCCTTTCTGTTTTCTTTTAGTGAAGGTGATATTTTCTCTGGTGCTATTACTTAGTTCAGTGCTTTATATTTTTTGTATAACCATTGTATGTTTTTTGCTTTGAGGTTATCATGAGGCTTGCAAATACTATCTTATAAGCCATTATTTTAACCTGATAGGAACTTAACAGTGTTTGTGTAAACAAATAGACAAAGAAAAAGGAAACTAATAAAAATTCTACATGCCAATTTTGTCTCTCCAGTTTTTAATTTGTGGTTAGTTCATTGTTTAGTCTTTCTACTTAGCATACAAGTAGTTTATGTATGACAGTTACATTACAATGTTATGATATTCTAGGATTTTCTGTGTACTTACTATTTTGTACCTTCAGGTGATTACTTAGGCTCATCAACATTCTTTTTTTTTACACTAATAGAAGTATTCCCTTTAGTATTTCTTGTAGTACAGGTCTAGTTTTGATGAAATTTCTCAGCTCTTTGTCTAGGCCAGTCTCTATTACTCCTTCATGTCTGAGGAATATTTTCACTGGATATACTATTCTAGGGTAAGAGTGTGTGTGTGTGTGTGTGTGTGTGTGTGTGTGTGTTTTCCCATCAGCACTTTAAATATGCCATGCCACTCTCTTCTGGCTGTTAGGTTTCCACTGAAAGTCTGCTCCCAGACTTATTTGAACTCCATTTTATGTCATTTGTTTCTTTTCTTTTGCTGCTTTTAGGATTCTCTTTTTATCCTTGATCTTTGGCAGTTTGATTATTAAATGTCTTGAGGTAGTCTTCTAAACCTTTTCTATTTGAATGTTGATATTTTTCTCTAGGTTTGGGAAGTTCTCTCTTATTATTGCTTTGAATAAACTTTCTACTCGTATCTCTCTCTACCTCCACTTTAAGGTCAAAAACTTTTAGATTTGCCCTTTTGAGAATTTCTAGATCCTGTACATGTGCTTCATGGTTTTTTATACTTTTTTCTTTTGTCTCCTCTTACTGTGTATTCTCAAATAGGCTGTCTTCAAACTATTATTTTCTTCTGCTTTATCTATTCTGCTTTTAGTAGGCTCTCATGCATTCTTCAGTATGCCAATTGCATTTTACAGCTCCAGAATTGTATTATTTTTAATTATATCAATATCTTTGTTAAATTTATCTGATAGCATTCTGAATCCATTTTCTGTGTTATCTTTAATACCTTTGAGTTTCCTCTCCACGACTATTTTGAATTATCTGTCTTAAAGGTCACACATCTGTTTCCCTGGGACTAGCACTTGGTGCCTTCTTTAGTTCACTTGGTGCCTTCTTTAGTTCACTTCATGTGGTTATGCTTTCCTGAATGGTGTTGATCCTAGTAGTTATTCTTCATTGTCTGGGCATTAAAGAGTTTGATATTTATTGTAGTCTTCATCAGCTTGGCTTGTTTGTGCCCGTCCTTCTTGTAGAGGGTATCCAAATATTTGAAAGGACTTGGGTGTTGTGATCTAAGCTGTATCTGTTTTAGGTGGCACCCAAAACCCACTAATGTTGTGATTCTTGAAGACTTATAGAGCTACTGCCTTGATGATTTTGGGAAAGATCTTGGAGAGTTCTCTTGATTACCCAGCAGAGAGTGTTGTGTTCTTTCATAACTTACTCCCAAACAGTCTCTCTCCCTTTTCTGAGCCATGTAAAGCTGGGAATGGAGTGACACGAGCACCCCTGTAGACATCATCACTGTAACTCTGCTGGATGAGACCTGAAGCTAGCACAGCACTGAATCCTGCCCTGGGCCCGCTGTAACCACTCCCTAGCAAGTGCCTATGTTGACTCAAAGTCCTAGGGCTCTTTAATCAGCAGGTGGCAATGGTAGCCAGGCCTGTGTCCTTCCCTTCAATGTGGCAAGTTCTCCCAGGCCCAGCTGGGGCCAGAGGTGCTGTCTGGGAGTCAGTGATTAGAGTCAAAGACCTTAGATATCTACTAGTTTTCTATTGTACTGCCACTGAGCTGGCACTCACACACAAGATGCAGTCCTTCCTATTCTTCCTTCCCTTTCAAAGGCACAGGAGCATCACCCCATAGCCATTTATACCACAAGCCATGAGGAGATCTGCTGAACTGCTGCCAATGTTCTCTTTAGTCCCAAGGGCTCTTAAGTCAGCATGTGGTGAATTGTGCCTGCTTGGGACTCACCCTTCAAGACATTGGGCCCACCTCTGACCCAGCCAAGTGCCAAAGATGCCATACAAGAGTCAAGTCCTTAATTCAGGGACAGCAAGAGCCGATTTGGTGCTCTACTTCCAACCCCCTGCAGCCATGCTGGTACCTAAGGTCCAAGGCAAAGTGCCCTTTACTTTTCCCTTTGCTTTTTTAAAGCAGAAGGAGTTTTGCCCCATAGCCACCACAGCTGGTAATGTGCTGAGTCTCACCTGAAGCCAGCAAGTCTCTGAGGCTCACCCAAGGTCCTTAATGTCATACCTGCATATTATTGCTGGTTGTTCAGGACCCAAGGGCTCTTCAGTTAGAAAGTGATAAATGTTGCCAGGACTGGGTCCTTCCTTTCGAGGCATTGAATTTTCTTCTGGACCAGAGTGTGCTTAGAAATGTTTTCCAGGAGCTAGGGACTGGAAGAGGGATTCCCAAGTCTGACCAGTGCTCTGTCCTGCTCTGACTGAGCTGGTATGCAAGATGCAAGATGAACTTCTCTCCACCCTTTTCTCTCCTCTCTTCAAGCAGAAGGAAGGGGTGTCTTTTGCAGATGTAAACTGTGCAGCCAGGGGTGCGGGGAGGGGTGATGCCTGCACTCTCTTCGCCATGTCTGAGTAGGTCATGTACCTCCCCAGTCCACTGTCACTGGGCCCAGTTCAGGCCTAGGACTAACCTAAGAGTTGCAGTCTTTATGGCCTAGACTCCCTTTCCAGTTTACTTAGAGATCCAGAGCACTTTGGCACTTGGTGGCAAGGTTTGCACAAATGCAAGTTCCAGTCGCTGGGATTAGCAATTCCCCTCTGGCCTGGTTTAAATGCTTCTCCCATCGGTGGATGTCAGCAGAGTTTGCTCCGGTTTTCTTTTCTGCTCTAACAGGACAGCACGGGGTTCAATGCCTCACAATTGCTACGTTCTCCCTCCCCTGGTGCCCATAGGAGCTTCCTGAACCAGGCTGCCATCCGGGCGTGGGGGAGGGTGGCATCTGCAATTCAGGACTGTGTTTTTTCTATCTCTTCAGTGCCTCTTTCAGTAATACATGGTTAAAACCAAGTACTATGAGGGCTCACCTAATTTTTGGTTCTTATGAAAGTGTTTTGTTTTGTGTAGTTAGTTATTAAATTGGTGTCATTTCCAGGATGATGAATGGTGGAGTCTTCTATTCCATTGTCTTGCTCTGTCTCCCTCCCATCATAAGTCTTGATTAAATATGGCTAAAATTCTTCCCCAACAGCTACATGAAAATCAAGACCTTATAATGTATTATTTTCACTCCTAGATATCTTTGACTTATCCAGAGCAGGTATACCTGAATAAATACTCTTCCACAAGGGAAAGATCTTAGGTTGTGTTAACAGAGCAAATTATGCAGTAAAATATCAGCAATGCTGTACACACGTAGCCTATAATGTAAGATAGGTCACATTCCCTCTGGATAAGGAGACCTAGGGAAATGGGGGTGGAATTTCTCTAGAAAGAGTTTTTCTTTCAGGAACCCAGGAATATAGTGGTATTTAACTGTTTTGCATACCAGTTTGATTGTCAACAATAAACATTTGTTTAGGACATTATCACTAATGGACACTATATGTAGAGCCATTTTGAAGCCCTACCTAAACAGAACAGGACTAATGATATGGGAGTGGAGAAGGGAAGTGCTGGGTAGAGAAGATTAGTGTCCCTGGCAAGGGCGTCACCCTCAGACCTGTGCCCACAGACCTAAATGAGAACAGGCATTCCTGTTTTCATGTACAAATGTTGCATTTTCCAAGACCACCCAGGCCCGCTATGTTCCCCATCTTGTGCCCATATAAACCTGAGAGACCTTAGCAGGCACACACACAAGTGGTTGGGCATCTAGAGGAGCAGAAGAACACACCGACAGACACCAACAGACACTGGCAGGCCATCGACGACGCGGACACCGAGGGGAATTCAGCAAGGGGCAGCCAGAAGAGAGTCCGACCGCTTGGTGGCCTGACTCCGGGAGAAGACCACCTTCCCCCTTCATTACCCTTCTGCCCCCTCATCCATCTCATTGAGAGCTACTTCCACTACTCAATACAATCTTGCACTCATTATCCAAGCCCACGTGTAATCCGATTTTTCCGATACACTAGGGCAAGATCCCGGGATACAGAAAGCCCTCTGTCCTTGCCATAAGGCAGAGGATCTAACTGAGGTGATTAATACAAACCGCCTGCAGATGGCGCAGCTGAAAGGGCGTACTGTAGCACGCTCACTGGGGCTTCCGGAGCTGTAAGCACTCAATCCTAGACACTGCTCCCCAAGACCTGAATGTGTGTATGCTCCCACTAGAGGTTTGAGCAGCGGGCACCGAAGAAGCAAGCCACACCCCTGTTGCAGGCCCAGTGAGGGGGATAAGGGAACTTCCTTCTCCTGCTTCACTAACATTTAGGAAATAAATAAAACTCCTCCATTTTTCATTTACTTCAATTCTTTTTCCTCTGGTGTCAGGATGGGGAAATTAAGAAAAAAAAAGAAAAAAGTAAGGCACTGTCCTTCCTGTGTTATTTGAAAAAAAAAAAAAAATGAGTTGCTTCTCTAGAGCACAATATAATAGCGCTTCAATAACATCACAGTTATTTTCTCTGAGTTCCAACATCAATAGTCTATAGTTTGAGCAAATCTTGAATATATGGTTTTATATTGCTTTTTACAATAGCCATTATCAGGATTACAAACTCTCCCTTATTGTAAAGTAAGTTGAACTTAAGTCAACATGTATTAGGAAGTATAAATTTATTAATTTTGTAATAGAACAATGAAAAATTATAGAAATCTAGTTCTCTCTAAATTTAGAATAGGACTAATTCTACGTTTTATTTTAAATTGTTAATGGATTTTTTCCCTGCTTAGTCAAAAAATGATGCCAATGATTCCACAGTCTGTTATAACATTCCATTCTCCTAGTTCTGTTGTTTTAGTGTTGACCTGGTTGAATAAAGATGAATCAAACTGATTTGTATTTATTAATATTTACTCATATGTTTATGAGATTGTTTTTCTCAAGATATATCACAAATAAGTTGAATTTAAAATTCCAATTCTAGGTTTACTGATTTCTTCCTATATCTTGCTCCAGTGTTTGAAAGTCCCAGCAGGCACTATAAAAGTTACCAACACTTAATCCCTGTACTCTAGTTTACAATATTATAGAATCTAGACCTTTATAATATTTTCTCCATAAAGACGCAAAAGTTAATTACTAACCTCAGCTTCTGCCGAAGCTGTTAAATATGCATGCTAGATATTAGATTACATATATATCCTTCTAACTTTACATAATTCAAGTACACAAAAATCTGTTCTTTAAGTAGCAAAATTTCAATCTTTTGAAATGTGACAATATTTAATGTATATATGTATGTCCATGTGTGTATGTATACTTTTTTACATTTACATATATACATATTCTGGGTATGCATAATAATTGCTCCCAAATTGTTATAAAACTTTTAGCTATTACAAAATTAAATTAGCCCCTTACACAGTGAGAAAACTAGACAAAATATATGAAAGAATGGTTTCATCATTGAACTCTAGCCAGTATAGGACTGTGACTCATGAGAGAGGGAAAGTAATGAGGTAATTCCTATGATACGGTTTCTTCTGTCTGGAAGCACATTATGGAATTCTTAGTAGAGATGAAGACCCCCAAGCAGAGCATAAAGTTTTCACTAAGTGCATGAGACTGAAATTGATTTCCAATTACAGAATTTGCAAGGCAATTTCCCAGAGAAAAGGGAACTATGAATAATAATAATCAGCCCCAGAAATTTGCATACAGTCACAATTGAATCCTTGTAGAGTATGAAGATGTGCTTGAACACAGAATGAACAGACTAAGTCAAACATCAGTGGGGAGCTATGAGCTAACTAATCCCAAGAATTCACGAATTGTTGATAGTTTTGCAAGTTCTGACAAGCTAGAGAGAATATCAGGATATTTGTTAGAGATCAAATAAAGGTCAAACCTTAGTACAGAGGCTGAAGTATCTCTGGAGTAAAAGCTAGCTTAGACCCTCCCTAATAAACCTTTTAAAGATAAGACTTTAATTTATAAAACAGAAGTACAATATTTAATTCCTTGCTAGATAAAAGACCAGTACTCTTTAAACCAAGTTTGTCCAACCTCTGCCGGCTTTGAATGCCGCCTGACACAAATTCATACACTTTCTTAAAACATTGTGTGATTTTTTTAAATAATTTTTTTTTGGCTTATCAGCTATCATCAGTTTTAGTGTGTGGCCCAAGACAATTCGTCCTCCTCCAATCAATGTGGTCTAGGGAAGCCAGAAGATTGAATATCCCTGCTTTAAACAAACAAACAAAAAATCAAGACACTTAGCAATGTAAAATATACAATGTCCATCATCACACTAAAGAATTACTAGATATACCTAGAAGCAAAAAATAATATCATCTGTAGTAATAAAAAAAAATAGTCAATAGAAACAGACTCAGAAGTAAATTACATGAAAGAACATGCAGACAAAGAAATTAAAAATGCCATTATTACTGTGAACAGGTACTTAAAGAAATGCATGAACACAGTGATGAGAGAAATAGAAAATATAGAAAAGAACTAACTGGAACTTTTTGTAATAAGGACTAAAATATCTGAAATTAAAACAAACAAAACACTGTAGATTTAGACATTGTCCTGTAAAAGATTAATAAACATGACAATAAATATTATACAAAATGAACAGAAAAAAGCATACAGAGAATGAATGTAAAAACAGCCTCAGTTTGGGACAATACAAGTAATTTAATTATATTTTCATTTTACAACTTATGGCACTAATATAAAGTCAGCAAAAATTTCAAATTACGTTGTGTTAGCAGATATCTTATTTATTTCTTATTTTAGTAGGAAACTTCTAATTTTTTACTATTGAGAGAAAAACATTAAAGACTGAATTATAATGAACAATATTAGGTGAACTGATTAGTCGGAATATTATTTTAATAGCAGAGTGTGAAGAATTAACTATCAAATGACTTTTGGAAACTGCTATATGATTTGATTTATTTTACACTGAGAATTTAAAAAATTCTAATTATTTAATTGCTGCCTTCTTAAGATTAATTTTGCTTGGCTTTGGTGAATTCTCCTTTACATTTAAATATTAAGAATAAATAGGTGGAATATTTGCTAGTGAATTTTAGATGAGATGGATACAAAAAAAATGCTTTGCAGACACACAAAATACAATGAAGGTGAGGGTTATTAACTAATCAAGAAATTACTGACAAGCAATTTGTCATGATGGAAGATTAATTAGAAAACATATCAAAGATGACTTTTAAGCAACTTTATGTATTCTTAAAACTTAGACATACAATTCTGGGCTTATTTTTGTGACTTCCATTTAATTTTTGTAACCTATAACTTAGCTATGATAATTTTCAATTTACTGTTAGTTTTTAATATACCAAAAGTTAAAGGAACTTGTTATGTAGAAAAATAATTAAAACATTGATGCAAATGAACCAAAAGAGACTTCTCAGAGCAAAATAATGCTGTATATAATTATAAAATCCAAATTAAATAACATGTAGACCCTGCATTTGTAGTAGACACAAATTACCACAAAGGGAAACTGTGAATTTCAACTTGTTATCTTTCCAAATCTCCTAGGTGAGGTTTACAGGCTAAATAAGTAGCTAATATGATTAGATATATGAGAATGTTCATTAATAAAGTCAAAGACCAAAACTAATCATAAAAATTATGAACAGGAAAGAACCTGGAGGGTTATGGTATTAGCTAGAAAGAATTAAAACTAAAATTATATGAACTACAGTTTCAAAGATTAGCAATGATGAGAAAAAGAAAAATATACTTAGTCTATAGCCATTGAAATATGCATAAATTCTTTCTCTACTTATTTCATGAACGTAGTTAACACTTAGTTATTGTGCTTGCAGCCGTAAGCTTGAACCAGAACTTCAAGAAATTTGAGTAATGTGTTTTATCATTCAACCCATTGTATCCTAGAACAAAGGATAACAGTTTAGGTTTCTCACTATATCTTCCCCAAGTTGCTGCTTTTAAGGATTCCTCTATGCTCATCTCAACTTTGCAGGAAACTTATAAGCAAATATTACATTTTCCCTCTCATTAACCAAATAATTCTTCCACGTTTGCTTCTACTTTTTCTTCTTACCAAGTGTTTCCTATAACTTCTACATCAATAGCTTATTACTAAATTGTTTCATATAAATAATTCCTATCAATTATCTGCATCGTGATGGAAATGGTGGCATTTACCTGGGTTTCCTGAATTTTATTCTGCCACCACTGAAGATAAATTCAATGTATAATAACTAAGAAAATAAGGAAGGAAAGGCAAAGTCTTTCCTACAAACCTAATGAAAGTATGATATACATCTATTTTCCACCAAGTCTGAATGTACACGTGTGTGTGTGTGTGTGTGTGTGTGTGTGTGTGTGTGTGTGTGTGTTGGGAGGAGGTACAGAGAGGAGTTTCCCAAGATATTAGTAAAACATGTGACTAAGAAAAGACAAAAAATGTAAAGAGATCACCTTTAAGAGACTTAACCATTTCTCTCATAATGACAGCTGTTTACATTCTGTTACCCAAACCTAACACTTAAGGGTTTGTAAACTGGAATCATCTTTAAAATATCTATCTTTGTATTAAGGCTAGAACAATGGAGCAGGCGAGTAGAAAAGAGCACTGAGTTTATCTTTCGAAATCCAAATCTGTATATTTCATTTTCTTAATTTGTTTCTGGGAAAGGCAATGACCCTCAGCTTGAAAAATATTCAACCTATGCTGCCTTCAAGTCAAGTCCTGTGCTGTGTCTGAAATTATCATGCTCAGTGTTCCAGATAAACGTGATGTTTATGTGAAATGGTTTTCAGAGAGGAAAGAGGCGACAGCACCTCTAGTGTTCCCATAATCTATGGGTGCATATCCAGACCATTGTAGTACTAACTAGTTGAAATTTGGACATTCAATAAAGGCAGATGAACTTTCCTTCTTCATGTGATGTTAACTTTATATTTCAACTTTGGCTAGGCCACGGTATCTAGATATTTGATCAAGTATAAGTCTGTATGCCACCTGGGAGTGTATTTTTACATGATGTTAACATTTAAATCAGTAGGCTTTGAGTAAAGCTCATTACATTCCCATAATGTGGGTGGGACTCATCCAATAAGATGGAGGCCTTAAGAGGAAAAGACTGAGGAGCGCTCAGACTGAGACTGAGAAAGAAGAAATTCTGCTTCCAACTGCCTTTGGACTCAAACTGCAACATCAACTCCCCACTATGCCTCCAGACAATAAAATTCCAGACATCTCCAACAGTCAGGTGAAACAATTCTTCAAAATAAATCTCTGCTCTTTATTTTGTATTCCAATGGTGGTAATTACACAATTTGCTGAGAACTTGAAGTGAGTTGTGAGAAAAAACAAAGAATCAAGGAAGAATCAAAAGTTTGGGTCTGAGTAACTGAAAGGAAAATATTGATTTTGCAGAGAGGGAAAAAGCTGCATAAATAGCAGATTCGTGGGATGTACAAGTCTAGACTTCAGAAGTCATGAGTGTAGATAGAAATATGACCATTGTTAACATCAGATTTAAAATTTCTTAAAGAAACCACAGGCTTTAATATGAACCCTCAATATGAAGTCCTTTACTATGTGCCAGCGTCAATACCAGGACTCCAAACACCTCTCTAAATTTCAGGCACTAGTGTCAATCCACGTGCGTGAGGCTGATGAGACAGAACACTGACATAACAAGTTAAGCAAAGCAACTTTTCAATTCACAGGCAACAAGGGACAACAGAAGCTTAGGGTTTATGGTAAGCCAATTCCCTAAGACTTAAGAAAGCTACCCAGTGTGGATGAAGTTTTGTCTGCACATGTCCCACTTTGCACCTCAGCTGAGATGTGATAAAAGCATAATCTGCCTGGGTTTTTATACCAGAGGACAACATGATGTACTGGGCTATAGCATTAAAGGACATCCTACTCTAGGAGACACTAAAACAGATTTGGGGCTTTTCAGGCTAGTGTCTCTTCATCTCAGAATTGTGCATTCCAGGCAAATTCTACAGTTATTCTTGAGAACTACAAGTGAGAAAGGAAGAAGAACTGGGTTGGCCAAAGTCAACTAGAGACTTGTCTTTCATGAAGGATCTCCAAATGGTAGAGTTTAGAGTGATGGAAAGAAACTATCAACAAATCTAAGATAGAGTGACTACATGAGTAAAAACAAACAAAACAAAACAAAACCATAGGAATATATGGTGCCCTGGTAAACCTGTGTTTCAAGGAGGAAGGATGATCAAATATATTAAACAATTCTCATAAGTTTAGTCTATGAATTGACCACTAAATTTGGCATGCTGAGCTCATTGCTCATCTTTATATGAGTGGCTGTAGGAGGAGGATAAATGGAGGATTTTGGAATTAAAAAAAGGTAAGAAATAAATCACAGACAGCTTGTATAGACACCTGTTTTAAGAATTTTTGCTAAAAATTTTGAAGAAATTGAGAAATAAATAAAATGTTATTCTTTGGCAAAAATTTCCTTTACCTGACAAAGCAAAACATGTTTTAACATCTTCTGAAAGATATTCCTACTCTCTATCTGCTCAATAGTTGGTTAACTCAATGTGAATCCTCCAAGTATTTGAAAAAAATTAAATTAACTTAAAAAGAATAATTTGAATAAATTTTAAAAATGATTTGCATAGGGTCTATACAAATGTCTTTCCAAGTACAAATTTAGATGCTCAAGTTTAGCACCCACCAACTGTAAAAGACTAAGAACATCTACTCTTTTGAACATTATAGGTATTGCCAAGCTTTTACTACTCCATAAAGTTCTGGTTTAAATAGTATCTTCCTAATCTAGATAACATTTCAATCTCGTAATTATCTTACTATATCCAGATAATTAATTATCTCACCTACCTATTGTGTATCTAAACTTAAGTGCTTAGCAGCTAAGCACTCTATCCTCTCTCCACTCCCATTCTTTGAGATACAAATTGAAGGATTTTTTTTTTTTTTTTTCTGAATAACTTAAAGCAACTTAGAGATGAGGCTTAAGAATGCTATTATGGATGGGTTGGTAGACATAGCATATACCATGGTATTTAAGCATATTATATTTTTGCTTTCAGGTAATGCTGTGCAAAGTAAATCTTGCAGTTCGCAAAGCCACTTTCAAGTTCACAGAGCCCTTGATGAACCCAAATCTAACAAAAACAAGAAACAGAACAGATCACCATAACAAGATAAAAGTGCATGAAGCCCAAAGACTCATCCAATGAGATGCAAGGAGATGGAAAGGGTTTTCTGGAGGAAGATAATTGTTGAGGGGGAACGGCATTAAAAATATTTACCAGTGTCTCTTAGACTTTGAAGCTGTCTACATTAAAATCATGCAAGATATAGAGAAACAATAATATTATTCAGAAAAAAATATGAAATGAAATAGATACCATCATAGTTTTGCTTCTGCGCAGGGGACAAATTTGATGTAATAATATAAATATTACGGTTGTATTTAATTTTAATATCAACTGGTAGACAAGCATACAATATTTAAAATGATCATACTATTGAATACAGTTTTTAATTAATTATGAAAAAAGTTAAAATTAACAACACTTTATGAAAAAATTGATGTAGTATTATAGAAATACAGAAAAACGAATGAAAGGAATAAACGGGATGGGGAGTAGTAAAATAAGCTGAAGGGAAAATATCAGCAGAATGCTATGCAGCCATAACAAAGAATGAGTTCATGTCCTTTGAAGGGACATGGATGAGGCTGGAAACCATCATTCTCAAAGTAACACAGAAACAGAAAACCAAACACCACATATTCTCCCTCATAAGTAGGAGTTGAACAATGAGAACAAATGGACTGGGAGGGGAACATCACATACTGGGGTCTGTCAGGGGGTGGGTGTTAAGGGAGGAATAGCATTAGGAGAAATACCTAATGTAGATGACAGGTTGATGGGTGCAGCAAACCACCATGTATACCTCTGTAACAAATCTGCATTTTCTGCACATGTATCCTAGAATTAAGGTATAATAAAAATACAAAGTAAAAACTGTAGAAAGCCCAGAAACAGACCCTATGTACATGAAACTTTGCTATAAAAGATATCCTGGAAGACCACTGAGCAAAACAAAGACTCTAGAATAACTGGAATATAAATCGTGCACCATCTATTAAAATACATGAAAAATGTAAAATTAGATCTGTACCTAATTGCATGTGAAAAATTAACTATAGCTGTTTTATATATCACGTGTAAACTTAGCAAATTTAAGAATATACAGGTGCATTTGTTTATCAAGAAAGAAGTAACTGCTTAGACAAGACACAAAGATTGACACACTTAGCTACATTAAAATTTAAAACTTTGTTTGATAAGATGACACCTTAAAACTATAAGACAATAGCTAGGAGAATGTATTCATAACATCTATAACCAACAAAGAAGTAATATTCATAACTCCTGTAAACCCAATTTGAAAGCATACATATCCAATGGAAAAATTGGTAGAAAAAAATGAACAGGAATTTCACAGATGAAACAGCTATAGCTAATAGATTTTTTAAAAAAGGTTCAACTTTACTACTAATCAAGAAAATACAAATAAAGACTATAATGCAATGCTATCTTAAATCATATTCAATTTGCTACATAAGAAATATGAGAAAAACACACAAGGGAAAGAATGTAAATTAATAGTATCTATTACACATGTCTGGTAGGAGTCAAAATGGACAGAACCAAATTGGAGAAAAGTTACATTATATGATACCTATGTATACCTTCTGGCCTTCATTCTTCGAGGTAAACACTCAAGAGAATGTTTTGTACATAATGAACAGAAGATATTAACAAGACATTGTTATTATGGTAAGAATGTTATTAATATTAAAATGCTTGGAAACATAATTCCTACTGACAGGAAACTGAAAACATATATTAATACAATGATTGATAATATAGCAATAAAAATGGAATGGACTAAAGAGACATACAACAATTTAGGTGAATATTTGTAACATTAATGTTGAGTAAGAAATAAGAAATTCCACAACACTACATGTGGTATGATACCCGCTACAAACAACTGGGCTGTTTGTGGTTTTCTTCTGAGGACATGATCAGAAAGATGAGCTTACATAGTAGATAGTGTTTGTTGCAAATCCAAAACATCTGATTTTAATATGGAACATCTCCAGATAATATTAGCAGAGGGGAAAGTCTGCCACCATTAGGAGTTTTAATGTTAATATTTATTGAGGAAATATCCTTCCCCATGTTTTTTCACACATATAACTGCAATTAATCTCCCCAAATAGCTATGCAAATTGACATCATTATGTCGATTTTCTATATGCAGAATGAGGGGTTAAGAAAGTTTCAGGAATTTGATTTACAGAAAAGTGGAGCCATAACCCTTGGAGGCCTACTCATACATTTTACTTTTATAGACTAAAACAACTTAAAAATATTGTTGACAAATTTGACTCTTCTATTCACTATTTATTTACCTACTAATTATACATAAAATATGAATTTATGTCACAGATTTTATTCTGGTGATTGTTTTTGTTCCTGATGCACTGAATTGTATCAAGCTTATTTTTTTTCTATATATGTCCTTTTGTTATTTTAAAAAGTAAACAAATGATTCAATTAAGAACTTATTATAGCATGATTCACATGAATAAACTGACTTGCAACCAAACAACAATGAAATGACCTGCTTCTGGTGTCTATTCATGGTTTTCTCCCTAACTCTTCAATCTACCATCTCCACAGAGGTTTTCCTGTTTGAGGACACCATGATTTCTTTCCTATTTAATTTTTTATATTTTTATTACCCATATATGTATGATTTAATGATATAGCATTAGTTTTGATTGAACATTATAAAATATCATGTTATTACTTTCGGACTTTCTTTTTGGCAACTCACAGTTAAGTTACTAGGATTCTTTCATATCATTGCACAATTGTACCTACTATAATATATGCCATTGTGTGAATATACTTCTGTATACATTTTTCCTATCAACAGACACTTTGATTGTTTTCAGATATTTAGTTTTTAAACTACCACCAACAGATCAAAGTTTTAAACATTATTGTCCTTTGGTATAGATGTGCCCAATTTGAAAAACAGCACCATTGTTTTTAAAGTGTTCAGTACTTCTTATCCCTTCACAATGACCAAATAATCCTACTGATCCATATCTCTTCCAATATTTGGTGTTGTCAGACTGAATTTATGCCCAAGGACAGTATCTAAAATCTTACTTGAAAAGAAATTTTGATGTTCATGTAACTTATCATCAAAGAGGTTTAACCTTTCTTCTTAGAAAGAGGCAATTGGTATTCCTCTTCTATGAACTTCTTTTCATGACTTTTTTTCCCCAGTTCTCACTTTTTATTTATTTTTTGTATTATTGCTTTCTAGGAGTTTATTATTCTTACACATATATGTATAGCACATTTTATTACACATATATGTATGATTTAATGATATAAGATTAGTTCTGATTGGACATTATAAAATATTCTGTCAGTTTGAATGCATGAAATATAATATATAAAACACAAAATAAAGTATATATGACAAACATGTAATGTTATATGTGTGTGTGTGTACATGACAGTGGGGAAGCCAAATATATTTTTTCCTGTTGCATCACTGTGCATAGTCTTTCTATGCTACTGTTAGTATTGATCTTAAATATCTAAAATTATTTAGCTAAATATAGGAGTTACCTTTATAATAAATTTCCGTGTGAAATTGCCCCAGGACTAAAATTCTTTACTGCTAGTAATAAAACAAAAGAAAATATTTGCTAACCACCATTGTAGTCAAGATAATGCATGAAAAATACAGAAAAAAATTATAATACAATATTATAGTAGGCTATTACTTTCTTACATTTTATCAACATCTATTGGTAAACAATGTTGCCTTTATTTCTATCAGAGAAGAAATACGTTTGCAGGATAATGTTCTAGGGTACAAATCTCTTAAGCTTTGCATGGGTTAGCAAAGAACATTTTCCTAAACTTTGGGGAAAAGTAGCTTTATCATATATATTTTTTTTCTTGTCTGGCTAATAGAATATGAATTGTTCACCTTTCAAAATGTTTTATGAGCCTATAAGCCTTTGACCTTTTTATTACGTTTTTATTATTACACCATCTAACACAATTATATTTCCATTGCTCTCCTGTCAATGATCTTCCTCATTCTGGTGATAAATCTTGCTCTATTGAATTCTTCCTTTCCTTGCCAACCTAGCACTGGAACTGTTTCATAGATAGTCACTTTATTTTAAACAGTTACCAATACCTTTCAGAATCTGAATCCTTTAATGAATTAATATTTCCTTAAAATTCTATTTCTTTCAGTGTCAAAAGGATGATCAATTACTGGATCAATTTTCCCTTCAACTTCTAAACTTAAGGATTTAATATTCTTATTTCTGATATTTGAATCAAAGAATATAATTATTTTATATTAGAGTAATATATTCTATTTATTGAAAAAATGTAACATTTGATTTTCTATGAGGAAGCATTATTTCTACATTTGAACAATTCCCTCTTTTACTTTGCCTTGCACCCTTAGTACCTTACCTTGTTGCAATTGCTAGTCACATTTTATTTTTCCTAATGGTGTTAACTATAAAAATGGTAGAATTCTGTTTTTCAAAAATCTTATTGTTTCATTAAGGAGAAGAACATTTTTGAATATTTAATTAAATGTTTTAAGGTATAATTTACTTTTATAATATCATTTATAAAATAAATAACTTATTATATCCAGAAAAGAAGGAATCATTATTTGGACTACTTACAAAATTCTACAATTTTCAGTAGGCATCTTATTTCTCTATGACTTGTGCTGATATTTAAAATTGATATAAAACAATTTAATGAGCATATTTCATAATGCTTGAAATTGTGGACCCAACCCACCTTTTTAATATTACCACCCTAAACATTTCATGTAGACTCTGGAAATCTATTCACATTGTCGCAACCTGAAATAAATCATGCATTGCCTAACAATGTTAAGGGATATGTTCTGAGAAACGTATCCTTAGGCAATTTCCTCACTGTGTGAACAACAGAGGGTGGACTTATACAAGTTTACATGGTATATGGTACTACAAACCTAGGCTATAGAGTTTAGCCTATTCTCCTAGGCTACAAACATGTAGGACATATTACAGTACTGAATACCAATAACAAATGTACACAATGTTGTATTGCACAAAGATACAAACCATTACAACTATAGCACAATGGTATTTGTGTATCTAAACATAGGGAAGTTATGGTAAAAATATGACATAAAAGTTTTTTTAAAAGGTACATCTGTATAGGAAACTTACCATGAATGGAGCTTGCACGACTAGAAGTTGCTCTGGGTGAGTCAATGAGTGAGTGGTGAGTGAATGTGAAGTCCTTGGATATAACTGGGCACTACTGTCGACTTTATGAACACTATCCACTAAAGCTACTCTAAATAGTTTAAAAATAAATTTTTCTTCATTGAAAATGTAATGTTTTGGCTTAAAAATTTAAACATGAAAAAACATTTTTATTTATTTTTTTTTTTTGGAGATGTAGTCTCGCTCTGTCGCCCAGGCTGGAGTGCAGTGGTGCAATCTAGGCTCGCTGCAACCTCTGCCTCCTCAGTTCAAGCATTTCTGCCTCAGCCTCCTGAGTATCTGGGAATACAGGTGCACACCACCATGCCCGGCCAGTTTTTTTTGTATTTTAGTAGAGACGGGTTTCACCATGTTGCCCAGGCTTGTCTTGAAATCCTGAGCTCAGGAAATCCGCCCACCTTGGCCTTCCAAAGTACTAAACATTTTTATTTTATTTTTTAATTTTTGACTCCCGTAATAGCTCTTAGCTATAAACACAAACACTTTTTACAGTTATACAAAATATTTCCTTTTATATCCTTATTCTATAAGCTTTTTTTTTCTATTTCTAATATTTTTTATTCTTTATTTTTACTTTTTAAACTTTTTTTGCAGAAACCTAAGACAAAACCACATGCATTAGCCTAGGCGTACACAGGGTTAGGACATCAATATTACTGTCTTCCACCTCCACATCTTTTCCAAATGGAAGGCCTTTAGGTCAGTAACATGCATGGAGCTGCAATGTCTTCTGGAATACCTCCTGAAGAATCTGCCTAGTTTTACAGTTTTTTTTTTTTTTTTAATAAATAGAGGAGTACACTGTAAAATAATGATAAAAACTATGGTAAATACACAAACCATTAACATAATCATTTATTATCATTATCAACTATTGCATATTTTGTATAATTGTATTTATAATACTTTGACACCTCTGGTAGCCCAGTAGGTGTGTGTACACCAGCATCATTACAAAACATGTGAGTAATCTATTTCAGATGGACTATATGATGGCTTTTATGTCACTAAGCAATACGAATTTTTCAGCTCCATTATAATCTGCTGGGACCACATTGTATATGTGGTCTATCACTATGCTGCACATGACTGTACAACTCCCTCCGTGTTTTGACTGGCTCAGGGAATTTTGCTAACAAAGTTTAATCTTACATACAGGTACCATTTTCTAAAATAAATAGTTCTTCTACACGCTAAATGTTGATGTTGCTGTGATCTGAGTTTTCACCATGACTTTTTTTTTCAATTAAAGTCTGTGATATGATCTATTGCTAATATTATACTTGTCTCTCTTCCCAAGATATTGCAAATTATGTAAATATAAATATACTAATAGTTACTGTCTTAATCATTTTTCTTTTCCTATGATACCTTATCAATAACTAGTACAGCACTTAATAGTGAATATTTACAGGTGAAGCAAGTAAACATGCAGTTTATACTTTACAGGTTAATTCAGCACTGGGGGAAAACAGGACATTTTTGATAAACTCTTGAATCGCCTAATTTATTATCACATACTTTAATCTGCAAATAATGCCAATCTACTTAAACTAGTATCTAGAATGCTTTACTGGTCAAAATAATTTGTGCTTTACTAGAATTACTTAAGCTGTTCTTAAGTTCAATAGGTTATTTGTCATAGAACTTAATTGATATATTTTTATTATTAACTCAATGGGCCTGGTGTAACTTTTTTGGCTATTGGAAGATTTCACCAATTATAACATGTAGCCCCGTAATCTTTTCTATCCTTTTGATGGTGTGGTTATGTCACAGGTATGAAATGCATGTATGTGTCATGCACAAATTCTAATCTAATTTGTTTTTCACTTGATTAAAAGGGAGAAAATCTTCTAGTTATATGGGGAGCAAATAATATTATCCCCACTATTAATTATTAATAATTCTAGGACTGCCAGAGTTGGCTGTTGAGTAGAAGAGGGTTGATTATTAAATATATAATATAAACTTATTCAATTCCTTACATTATGTTTGTCCATGACATCCAAGCCAATTGGGAAACACGTTTGGCTTAATGATGGAAATTTCAAAGGAGTATACAGAAGATTTAGCTAGGTAAAATTTAGGTGAAGGTCAGATTCTGCACAATGTTCTGCAAATGTATCTCAATTTGTTTTGATGGATTGCACTTGACAATTCATTAGGACCTTATGAATAAACATTAAAAGGTAGATTTCATTAGCAAAAAACATGGTTCAGCCCTAAAAGGTCTATGCCTTTAGAATAATAACACTGAACACAATACTTTTCAGACACTTAACTCACAAAATATTTCACAAGAGTTCAATGTGAACACATGTCATTTTAACTTCTCTATAGTAGTTAAGTTTTAACTGAAGAAAATATATATCTTTCTCTTCAATCACATTCTCAATTTTCACTAACCTCCTACAGTATTCTTCTGTGTTTTACTTCTACCTTCCACTTTCATATCTTAAATTTTTGTTACCAATAACTATACCATTTTTATCTTTCATCACTCCACTGCTAGACCACTACCTCCTTAGCATTTTTTCTGTTATCCCCATTCTAATATTTTCTAAACCTTTTCAAAGCTTCAAGTCCATTAACCCTACTCCTCTTATACAACAAACAAACAACAGCAAAATCATAATGACTTCTCTCATTTAAAAACCACTAAGTTTTTGAAGATGAGCACTGAAAAATCAGGAGTTAAAACAGTTGGTCTATGTTTGTCTTGCTCCTTTTGGGAGGGTGGTGGAACCACTCTGAGGGAAAAGGAAGAGAAATAGGTACAGACCCAGGCCCTTGGAACTGGACTTCCAGTTAAATATTTGTTAGGAGAAAAGATCATTATCTATTGAATAAACTTACCAAGATGTTCCCTCCCCAAAGGATTTCTTATACTAAATAAACCCCAAAATCTCTGAAATGGAGCTTTCTGAATAATATCATAACTTACACAATTGTCTGAAATATAAAATGCATGCGTTTCATTTGCTAAAATGCTGCTTTCTGTGTGAAATGATTTGCAGACATAATTAGAGACTCAGTTTGTTATTCTGGGCCAGACAGCACATGTCTGATGCATAGACGAGACCTAAGAAGTTGTCCCCGATGTCTTAGATCTCGTTCTAATTTTTTTGAGCCCCTTTAATGACCAATTACTTGAAATTTTTAGCATTATCTTCATCCCTGATTCAAGTAATACTGATTATCTGATACTTTAATTTAGCTCATGCACTTGACATTTTACAGAATTCTGCTTCACTTCAATGAGTATGTTTACTTTCTTAGTTGGCTAAACAAATATTTTGTACATTCTCTTACCCGCATCAACATCTAACCCACCAAACTCACTTTACTCTTAAGAACAGGGATATAATTAAGTGTTTTTTTCTGTAATCCCATAGTGCAAAAATGTCAGCTATCGTATTAATAAGAAATATATTTGGTCTTTGCCTCCGGTTCCTGTCCCCGAGCACCCGAAACCCTGGAAATTTCCTGAGTAATAGAAATGTCTTTTGTTGTGTCTAAGGATTCCATTTTGATCATACCTGAATTTTTGTCATTGAGGTGACTTAGTGTGAGGCCCATTGATAAACCCCAAATGGGGCTGGGCACCAGAAAGACCAATTGAAGAGAAGACTGAAAGTTTTTGACCCACCTCCCAATTCTGGGAAGGAATGTGGACAGCAGATGACACTCCGCAAAAATTATTGGACAGCAAGCTTTGATGCGCTTCTGAGTTAGTGAATGCATCCATGTTCTAGAAAGGTGGTGCACTTCAACTCAAAGGGACAGAAGTTCTCACACTGGGATCCTTCCAGACCTTCACTCTATATACTTTTCATCTGGCTGTGCATCTGTATCTTTTATAATATCTTTCATAATAAACCAGTAAATGTAAGTAAAGTGTTATTCTGATTTTTGTGAACTATTCTAGCAAATTATGGAAGCTGAGGAGGAGGTTGTGAGAACCCTTATTTTAAAGCTAGACAGTCAGAAGTATAAATGATCTGGACTTGTGATTGACCTCTGAAGTGAGGGTACTCTTCAGATACTGAGCCCTTGACTTGCGGAGTCTGATTCTAACTCCAATTATAGAGTGTCAGGATTCAACTATTAATTCATAGGGCACCTACTTGCTGTCTCAGATAATTGGTGGTTGGTGTTAGAAAACAACCTAGATGAGACTAAGAACTGTAACTAGACTATTACTCTCTTTTTTTCCTCCTCTCCAAGTGAATAATACGTTGCTGAACTAATCTAAGGCTAACTCCTCTCTTTGTGTCCAAGATTTGATATATTCTCATCGTTTTAAATATTTTGCTCTTCCACTTACTGTCTTTGTCTGCATCATCAAATTAACTTTCTCTATTTGATCATCTTTATTAGCTAACATGGTCTATTACTTTTACTAATACGTTTTTACATTTAATGTATAACCTTTCTTTACTTGCCACTAAAGCAGGTCTCTGTTCTAGAATATCTATTGGAAGAGTTGTCCCAAACAACACCCTCTCATTTCCTACTTCCTTGTCCTCCTGTAATCCAGAGAAATCAGACCTCTTACCACATCATTCCACTAAAATCCATGTTGTAAACTATCTTCTATGTTCATCATCCTTGACCATTTAACTGCATCTGGTAGGCATGATATCTCTGATCTCTTTGAGAAAAACAAAGTTTAATTTAGCTATTATGACAATATGATCTGTTTTCTGTCTGGATCCAAGTGCCTCATCTCTATGTATTTTGCTGGATCATTTTTTTAAATTATTGTTAAAATTTAGAGTACCCTAAAGCTTGACCCAGTGCCCTCTTCATTTCTCCACCTACACTTCTTTGTATGAGTTCCCTCATTCAGTGCCATCAATGAAATTAACATCATACATCACAAGCATCACACGTATATTTCAATTCCCAATCCAATGTTTCCATTTTAATAATTTATTCAGATATTGCATACTTAACTTGTCCAAAATCAACTTATTATAGTTGATTCAATTCCTAATCATTTTCTTTCCCTTCCCAATAATCTTTTTTTTTTTTTTTTTTTTTTTAATTTCCTGTAAAGATGAGTCTCCCTATATTGCTCAGATTGGTCTTGAACTCCTGGGTTGAAGCAATCCTTCCACTTCAGCCTCCTAAAGTACTGGAATTATCAGCCTGAGCCACTCCACCGGGCCCCCAATAATCTTTTCTAATATTCACTCAGTCACTCAAGCTGGCATCCTTAATCTCACTTTTCTCTCACCAAGGCCTTTATTCTTACAGTTCTCATTGCCTTAAAACCTGACCCTGCACTCCCACCACTAGATCAACTGGGAAGCCCCTCTCATCATTAACTTCTCACTTCAGACGTTAACTCTGCTAACGGCATTTTTTTCTGATACCTCTAATCTAAAATAACCCTTCGTTATCTATTTATTTCTTCTAAATTATCTCATTTTATTTTCTTTGGAAAATTATCATTGTTAAAATTCTTAATGTATTTGTTTTTTCTCACTTCTTGCTACAACATGAGAAGTGTCAGAGAAGGGACCTTGTTACCTTTGTTCAGAGCTATTGTACAGCACTTATCCAACATACACAAAATTGTTTTGGCATGAATTAATTAATATGCTGCCAGAAAATCAAAGTCTGATTTACAGCTCTACTGGTAACTAAGTTCATGACCTTCAATAACACACTTAACTACTGTGCACTTGTTTCCTCTTCTGTCAAAATAAGCATATTAATATATACAAATTTATAGCACACTTATAGAATGCACAATATAATGTCAAGCACAATATTTGATATTCATGATAAATGTACAAATTTTTAAATACCTTACCACTTCCCTTAGGCAAAGTATGCATAATGTAAAATGTTTAGTTGAAATGTGGATGTAAATAATCTAAATTTATTAGCTTTTATTTAGAGATCTTATAATATGTAAAAGCTCTGTTCCACACATTAACACATATATTCTTCATGATAATGCTACAATATAGATCTATTAGTTTTCCTATTTTACAGATTAGAAAAAATTGAGATACACAGAGGTAAGACTGTTATTGATACCTACTTAGGTATTGATACCTACTTAGGAATCTATCTGGTATGGGATAGATTCCCTTTTGAGCAATCTGGCTTTAGAAAAACCCTCTTAGCTGTCAAAATATATAGAAATAAAAGTTTTTGTGCATCTGCAGACTCATTCATGTGTGTGCATAGGTGCTCGGGTGTGAGCATACGTGTGTGTTGTGAGAAAATAAAAAGAAAGAAATAGAGTAAAATTGAAAAGGAGTAAAAGATATTTGATAAATTAGATACTGAACTTGCCCAATTTTGTATTGATAAATGAATAAATTTTAAACAAAGGATTTATTTTTTCTCTTTTTCTCCTCTAAATTTTCTAAGGGAATGCACCATTGTTTTATGATCACTGTTATTTGCATTGAAAAGATGACAAATGATGAAAATAATAAAGTTCCAAAAGTACTTTGACTCTGGAGTCACCAGACCAGGTATTCATGGTAGATGCTGCATTCTCATTGAAATATTCATGTCATTGAACTACATTTCTTCATTTTATTACGATATGAAATTAAGTAGTGGCAAAACATATTCACAACTATTAATTATGTTGATCATTTCTTTCTTTAAAATTATATTAAACTGTTTCAGTCTGTATTTTTTGATGGAGACTAAAAGCTTTTTAAAACACTAAATTATTTCTTCTTACTGAAGCAAAATAATATCTAAATTGCCTAAACAGTTTTATAGACATAACTGAATGTGCAAAGGGATTCCTGGGGTTGTAGCTGTGTGACTCCCATTATAGTCCATGAGGATCACTGACTTTATCAGGAATCACACAGCTAAAGCCTCATGTAACACTTCATAAAACTTGAATTAGGGCCTTTCGATTAAAAAAAAAAAATCATATTGTACCTTCAAGAACACACTGGGATTCTTTGTACATTTTCTTCTTTTATCTCCTGGATTTACATCCTTTTGTGGACAATTTTTTGATTAAAAAAAAAAAAAGCCTTTTAAAAGTTGATTTTGGTTTTTCATAAGTAAATGTGTTTATAAGCAATGAAGATAATTTTGTAAAATCAATTTCATTTAAACTGATTAGATATCTAGGTAAAACTAACACAGTAACATACCATCCTTCCTGAAAGTCATCTAATACAATAAAATAGACAAGGAGTACAATATAACTATTTAAAAAATTGGGAAACTAGCATAACTCATAACTAGCATAACACATGAGGCAATACTATATATATATATATAGAGAGAGAAAGTATCTGTATGTTTGTCTATATAATACATATGCAGATCTGTATATACACATCCCCATACTGCATGTATATAGTATCATCTCATATATATCTGTATGTTTACACAACATAAAATGTTCCAGAAGCATTTAATTTATCACTATGATGGTTAACTTTATATGTCAACTTGACTGGGGTAAGGGATGCCCAGATAGCTGGTAAACATTATTTCTGGGTATGTTTTTGAAGGTGTTTCCATAGGAGATAAGCATCTGAATAGGTAGACTGAGGCATTCCAGTCTGGGCAAGAAAGCAAGAATCTGTCTATAAAATTAAGATATAAAAAATGGTTTTGAACCAAGTAGCTGCTTTTCAGAGGAAAATAAAACCTATAATAGAAAGGATATCTCACTCCTGTTTTCAAAACATATGTTGTTGGAGCATAGACTTTTGCTATGATGGAGCAAATATTTAAATACAATTATAAAAAAAATTGGATCTAAAATATTTTAGAAGAATTCAATGCTAACATAGAAAAAATATAAAATGTATAAATTTTACTAGCTACAAATGAAAATTTCTCATACAACTAAAATATAACAAATCCATGCACACTAAAAATAACTGGAGAAAATATTTACAAGGTATTGAGAAACACATTACCAGCGCCCAAGAAGTTTCTTATTGTATGATCATCACATTTTTTGTGTGTGTACAAATTAACTGTGATTATACCTTCTAATACCATGGATTACTCTTGCAGTTTTTTGATACTTGCACACAAGGACTCACACAATATAAATTCTTTTGTATCTAGCTTTTTGGTTCAACATTATGAAATTCATTTATGTTATATATAACTGTCGTTTGTGTATTATCATCTGTCGAAACAGATATTTGACTGGATTTGCTGATAAATCTTGTGAAATTTAACTGATGAATATAAACTGATGTTTTAATAAATTCAGCCATTACTAAAATCTCTGAGTTTAAATTTTTTGAAGTAGGAACATATGTGTGAAATGCTTTCTTTCTTGCAAAGTCTATTTCACTAAACAAATAGAGGAGAAATTTTAACAAATTCATTTTCAAACATAATGTTGAGAATTCTACCTCTCTCCATGATGTAGTAAAATAGAGCATATTTATCACCTCACCTTAAAGTAACCAACAAACTAGACAAAACATGCGAAACAAGAGTTTTCACATAGTGGACAATAGATAATACAGGACACTTACTCTTGAGAGAATGGAAGTACCTGGGATGAACCACAGAATTGGCTGAGTTAACCGATTACAGAGAGATTACAGGCAGCAGTAACACTGCTGCAGAGTAGAAACACTAGAAAAGGCCAGAGGTTCCCCAGAGTTGAGAACACGAAGTTCAGAGCTGAATAAGCTCAGACATCCAGAGATCGCATGCTAGAGTACCAAAGGGGAGACGACTGCAGAGAGAACTCTGGAAATCCAAAGAGAGTTCCTCTCAAGTCTTTAGCTGAATAGTGAATAGGTCATGGATGAAAAGAAACAGAGCCAGGGAAACAACCACTAAAAAGTAGCATGTAGAGAAATCCTCAGAGCTCAAGAAGACCTGCAAATAATTCAGGTACTTATAAAAGTAGAAATATCTCCTATACTAGAAGCATCAAGTGAAGTTCTGAGAAGGATATTGCCTTAGTAGTGGCACGGAAGTAGCCCTGGACTTTGTTGTATCTGCAAAACTTAATAACAAACCTCTAAGGATCAAGCATTTCCTAGTCACATAACCAAATTCCACAACAAAGTTCGATAATAATAAAAAGTATACTGAGTATTCAGCATTCAATCATGCAGACATAATGTTTGGCATCTGATAAAAAAATTAGCAGACATGCAAAAATGTAAGTATATTTAACTCACGGTAAGAAAATCAATTATTGGAAATAGATTCAAAAATGATGGAAATTATAGAGGTAGTAGCCAAAAAATTAAGAGAGCTATTAAACGTATACTATATCTGTTTAGGAAGGTGAAGGAAAGCATTAGTGTGAAGACGGCAGAAGCAAAAGATCAAAACTTAAAAGTCCCAAATTAATCTTCTGGAGTTAAAGATACATTTTAATGGAATATTAGAAACTTTAGAAGAAAAAATAGTACATAGCAATAGAAACTATTCAGTTATGTAAACTGAGGAAGTTCTAGACTTCTGCTGTATAACGTTGTTCTCACAGTTAGCAATAATGTCCCCCCAAAGCTTTGTTAAAAGCTATATTTTATGTTGTGTGGAACTGAGAAACCCATATTTTCATGGTGCTTTTTTCACCACAATAAAATAAATAAACTATTGATACATACAACATGGACAATTCTCACAATCATTATGCTGCACTTTTTTTGAAAGCCAGGCTGTGTGATTCCATTTGCATTAAATATTTGAAAATGCAAACTAGTATATAGTGACATTTAGATTATATATGTGTGTGTGCGTGTGTGTGTGTGTGTATATATATATATGTATGTGTGTGTATATATACAGGTATCTAGAGATATAATGAAGGGAAGATGAGTTTCAAAGAAACATGGGAAACATTTGGGATTGATGGAAATTTTTGATTGTGATGGTGGTTTCACACAGACATCATTGTAAAACTGTACACTTTATTGTACATCAACAGTACCTCAATACAACTAAAAATATTTTAAATGTATACATAATGGAGCACTGAACAATAAAAAAGCCATGTTTGTTCATTTGCCCTTGACCTGTTGTATTGGTGGGCTCTCACAGTCACCCAGGCAGGTTAAACTCCTGACTGGTGTTGTGTGTTTTATTGCTGTTCCTGGGTTAAGAGCAACACATAGTGATCTCAGTCTTGTAAACAGCATTAGAGTTATACTTCAGACATCTCCTAGAAAAACGACTGAGTCATTCTAGCTAAAAACTTCAGTTTTCAATGTTGCTGTTTCCCTTGGGAAATGATGGTGTGAGCAGCAACCCTTAGATATTGGCTAGTTCTCTTGTTTTGGAGCAGAAGTTTATACTCAGGTAAAAACAATTAGATAGATAGATAGATAGATAGATAGATAGATAGATAGATAGATAGATGACAGATAGATAGAAATGTTGCTGTGCAACTTACCAAACTACTTGAAGGAAATTGTAAAATTATTTGCTTAATCTTCTCACCCCTCAGGCTCACTCCATGTTCCACGAAGAATATTCTTTTCATTTTATTCACTAGCACATACGGTAATATACTTGGGTCCTTGAGCTGAGTCTAAAATATAATAGGGACTTGATAAACATTTGTTGAATAGGTGCATAACTAAATTACTTAGACAATAGTGCAGCACTTTTCTGTTCTGTGCCTTAAGTTCACCTTCCCCTCTCTTTTCAACAGCTTAACTGCCTCACATTGCTCATTAAATGCAAAAACATACTACGTTCAGTTTAACAGATCATAGTATGTTTTCACTCACAAGTACAACATTCCTCATGCTTTTTATGAAAGTCTTATTAAACTTTTACATTGCAGACCCAACTCTAAGTGATCAGATCCAGTTGATCTGATTTCTTGAAATCTGCATATTTGGGGAGCATCCGAGGAGACAAAGATACTTACTTTGGACATTTTGAGAAACACTGCTGTGGCACAAACAGAACGTTTACAATAAGGTCCTGAGCTGAATGTTAGAAATAGGTGAGCTACTATTTAGCTACTTACAAGTGGGAGCTAAATGATGAGAAGACATGGACACATGGAGGGGAAAACAGACACTGGGGCCTACTTGAGGGTAAAGGATGGGTGGAGGGAGAGGATCAAAAAATAATTATTGGGTACTAGGCTTAGTACACCCAGTACTAGGCTGGGTGACAAAATAATCTGTACAACAAACCCCTGTGACACAAGTTTACCCATATAACAAACCTGCACTTGTACCCCTGAACCTAAAATAAAAGATAAAATTAAAAGAGAAATAGGTGAGCTAGAAATGTCAACAGCAGCACCACGCAGTCAGCGGTACATCCCACAGGGTTGGCATCCTGGGAGCAGCTGCAGCAGTGCACAGGATCATGCAGGAAGAAGGGAAAGAATGAGAAAGAAAAGGAGGGTGCCATGGTGGGGAAGCAGTTCCAATACAATGTCAGGAGGAACGACTTCTTCACCTCCTTCGTGAGGTTCATGTCCAGACATGCCACCGTCAGACACCCTGACCGGAAGACTGAGAAAATCCAGCTAAAGAATATTAGAAAATGTAGGTAAGATCTGTGTGGCATCATTACCAAAATATTTCTAAAGATAAAAAATAAGGTGTACTTCCAGAGTTTCTGATTTCATTTCTTACATACAAAGATTACAAATAATATCAAGAAGACGGTCTTATGACATTTTAAGCTTTAGCTTAAAGAAAGAACTGTAAAAGAAAGTTTTTAAAAATTATAATGGCTGTTAAAAATACTATCCAAGAAAACAATGAAATAAAATGATATTCATGAGGACAGCCAAAGCTAACATTACTTTAACTGATGAACAGTCCTGAGAACAAAAATAATTTGACGATATAGCAAGTCCTCAAGCCATAAACTTTAGCAGTGCTTTGATAGTTTTGAAAGTCAATAAGAAAGACATAATTTTTAGTTTTTACTCAATGTATGTTTAAATTTATGGCTATCTATTCAGTTTGTCCGTGTTCTTGGTTGTATCAATGTGCTAAAGAGGAGACCAGATCCTAATGTCCATAAGACAGATTTGTATATAATTTGTTCATCGAAATCAAAATGTAAGGATGTAATATTTTGTTCTTAAGTTTAGCTGAATTTAAGCCCCAAAATAACAACAATCTACTTAGCATACTAAATGATAATATTCTAATACTATAGCTGATAAGAGATGATTAACTTTAACAATGAAGCCCCTATTAGCTACCCAGTTTGAAGAATAGAATTCTGTAACTGTCTCATATGGCTGTGATTAAAATTCTTAGATGCTTGAAAAACATCAACAATTTATGTTAAGATAATGTCATGTAGTACCTCGGGAAAAAAATTATATAATCTCCCCCCAAAATAAAAATGAACCAAAGTTGAGGAGCAAACCTTTTGTTTCAAACTTGGTATCCTTAGAAACTTTATGAAGCTGTGCTATGAGATTGCTCATGTAGCTTCAGCTCTTCAATCGACATTTTGCCACTCACTGTTGTTGAAGAGGGTGGTTGAAATGGACTGTAATAATAAATTATGACATTGCAACTATACAGAATTTATAGAAATCTAAACAATCATATCATCCCAATCTATTGATCTTGAAGATGAGAAATATGAATATGTATAACTATACTTGAGAAACTTTCTTATGCGATTGTAAGCCAAAAATTGCAAATGGTAGAGAAAGAAGATAGTATCACAGAAGACTCCTCAATGCAGAATTGGTTAAATTTTCAAGGTAGGCAATGGCAGACGTTTGAGAAAGAGCAACTTACCTGCACTGCAGAGAAATAACCAGAATAACATAGACAAGTTGATACCGCCAAGAACAAATCAAAGAAGAGGTTGGAAATAGAATCCTAAGTATCTAAGAAAACTGCTAAAAAAAAAAAAAAAAAAAAAAAAAAAAAAAAAAAATTATAAGCCCTCATGCCATTGTTCCAGTGAAATAGGATCTACAGAATCAGGCAGATGGGGTTACTGAGAGTGAAACTGCAGTAAACAAAGATGAAGTAAAAGTGTCAGGCAATGACAGTAATGACAGTGATTTTGAAAATGAAAAAAAAAAAAAAAAAAAAAAAAAACAAAAAAACAGAAAAAGAAGAGAGGTTCCCAAAATAAAAATGATGATGCTAGTAGCAGAGATTTTGATGAAAAACATGATGAAAAAGAAATCAAAGCTCACGCAACAGAATGGCAAGAAATACATCCAAGTATACAAGGGAAGAAGAGAGCTTTACTGAAAATCAAATCATCTTAATCATCCTATTTATAGCCTGTACTTTCCTCAGAACAAATCAGAATGATGGTAGCTATATATTTTAGTTACGAAGGAACAGATTAATATTCAGGTGATATCGCATGAATATCAAGTGTATAAGGAAAAGAGAACTGAAGTTTTCTTCACTAAGTAAATCTGGAAATTGTCAATATAGAAAATCAAACACAGTGGGTGAAAAATAGGATCGCCTAGGTCAGGACAAGAATTAGCACTTTGAAGATCGTTTCAAGAAGTTTAATATTTACATGCATTTCAAAATGTTATTGTTTTAGGAATGTATAATAATCTGCAGATAGCACAGAACTGATTTGAAGGAAAGTATTCAATTTTTTAGCAGATATATTTACTCCAAACAAATTAGGCAGTGGAGATGTCTTGTTAAGCCTGAAAAATAGCTGAAAGATTGTAAAAGTTTTTCAAATGTAGTATAGTATATTTGTTTGATTTCACATAATGAAAAATCATTTTTTAAATTGTGTATCTAGAAACGTGGACTGTGTGTTGTCTGATTAACTTATAGTCCCAGTTTTAAAAAAACAAGTACTTAAAAAGCATTTTAAAAATGAGTAACCATTTGCATTGTTTGCTTTTTGTAAACATTTTAATGTAAACTCCTCAAGTATGTTTTCAGTAATATCTGCTTAAATTTTAATTTCTTCATAAGTGCTCTTTTTTTATTTATATTTTGTAGTATATTTATAACAAGCATATGTATAAAAGCTTCATTCATAGTTTTACTCTTTTTTACTCTCTTTTAAATGACTTAGCTTTTTTTAATATATTTTACATAATATAAAGAGCTACACTTTGGAATATGCCTTTGCTTAATTATACAGTTATCAAAAAATTATGAAAATGACCCAATAAAGTCAAAATGTCTGTATTTCAGCAAAACAATGCAAAATCTAATGCTTTCATAAGTTAAATGCATAAAAGATTATGAGATAATGTATTATCTGAAGTTAGTGGTTTATTTGTACATTTTATTAAATGTACAATATAAATGTAGAAATATATATTAGTTTTTAATATATGTCATTAACAGAAACTCTTTCAAGGAAAAAACACACCATGTAAAGAAAAGATTTAAAAATTTTTCCCTTATCTTGAATTACAGTCAAAAAAATTTGCCTTCAGTTGTTTGTGATGACATCTTTTTCCCCCCACCAAAACGAATATATATAATGAAGTCACTTACCTATTTTTTTCCAATTGAAATATTTATAACTTTGTATTAGTCAAGGTTCTCCAGAGAAAAAGAAGCAATAGAATACACACACATACACACATATGTATAGAGAGATTTATTATAAGCAACTGGCACACACAATTATAAAGTCTGGCAAGTACCAAATCCTGCAGTGTGAATCAGTTAGCTAGAGATCTAGAGGAGCTATAGTTTAGTTCCAGTCAGAATCTAAAGGTCTGAGAACCAAGAGACCTAAAAGTATAGATCTAATCTGAAGCCTGGCAAGTTCAAGACCCGGGGAGAGCCAATGTTTTAGTTCAAGTGTGAAGGCAGGAAAAGAAGCCGATGTTCCAGTTGAAACACCATCAAGAGGAAAAATTATCTCTCACTCAGGGGAGGGACGGCAGTTTTGTTTTATTCAGAACTTCAACTGATTGGATGAGGTCCACCTGCATTATGGAAGGCAATCTGCTTTACTCAGTCTACTGATTTAAATATAAATCTCACCCAAACACATCCTTTTCAAAATACCCAGAAAAAATGTTTGACCAAATATCTGGGCACCCTGTGGCCCAGTCAAGTTGAACATGCAGTCAATCTTCATAAATACTGTATGGAAATGTACTAGTGTCTCTATGTAGTACAGAAAACTTGAGCATGAGTTTCCACTTTAAACAGTGCAGTTTGTAAGGATAATTGTTATACAAAATAGATATTTATGCAAATGAGTCAATTATGTAAGATTAATGAATTTACTATTAAATCTTGAGTACTCAAAAATTTACAGTATTACGGAAATGATTACAATACATTGATCCAAAGGAATATCATTAATTTGTTCCATTAAAAGTACAAAGACAAAAGTACTGTACTAGAATACAAATTTGTGACCTTGTTTACTCAAAAGTCACAGCTATACTCAAGTTTGCCAATTAATTATGCTATTAAAGTAGCTGAAACACAATTTGGAAATGGAAAAAGGTGAAAGGATTTTTGTTAAAGCTGTTGAGAATAATACCAAAACCCCACAAATTGCAATTTTAAAAAAAAACTTTAAAAATCCCCAAATCGCCGGACGCGGTGGCTCAAGCCTGTAATCCCAGCACTTTGGGAGGCCGAAACGGGTGGATCACGAGGTCAGGAGATCGAGACCATCCTGACTAACACGGTGAAACCCCGTCTCTCCTAAAAAATACAAAAAACTAGCCAGGCGAGGTGGCAGGCGCCTGTAGTCCCAGCTACTCGGGAGGCTGAGGCAGGAGAATGGCGTGAACCTGGGAGGCGGAGCTTGCAGTGAGCTGAGATCCGGCCACTGCACTCCAGCCTGGGCCACAGAGCGAGACTCCGACTCAAAAAAAAAAAAAAAAAAAATCTCCAAATCACATTATTCAGATAATATATGATTTTTTTTATTAACTAACTGCCCAACACACCTCAATAATACATTTCTCCTACATCTTGACTGCATATTTTGATTGTCTCTTTAAATAATTAAAATTTGATAATATTTGCATAGAGAAAACATTTAACTTGATTGAATGATAGATCAAATTTGTTATTTTGTTTGCATTACAAGGTATTTGCCACTTTTTGGTATCATTATGTTTAAGAGCTCCTCTATAACATTCTTTCAAAAAGGTATATTTTAAAGTTGGGAAAAGTAATGTAGTACATTTTTAAAAAGATATTTTGCTCTAAAAATAAAAGCTTAGCTCTGAATTTGGATTTATTCTGAGTTAAATGTTAGAGATAAAACATTAACCTAGAAAAGACCTTTATGCCAATAATTTTCATTAACTAGTGGAAATACCATAGTTTTACTATCTCCTAGTTACACTTTTTGTGTTATCTAGGGGTGGAATATAACACAATAAAATATTTTAATATATTAGATTACTTAGGGCTTTCTAACATGAACAGCTAGAATAATCTATATTATTTGAAGGAGAAGAAAATCCACAGACTCCATATTTAAGAAATCCGAATTGGCATGGCATAAATCAGATTCATAAATCAATTTATGTTTCCAAATCAGTTTTGATTCCATTAATTGGTTCTTAGGACCAGAAATATAATCGAGTGAGTGAAATATTCTGGTCCTAGTAAAATAGAACACTGTTTTACATAAAAACAAGTTATCAGTTTCTGAAAATATGATAGACCAGATATCTGAAGATAAGTTCTAGGATAACACTTACCTTATATTTGAACATGCTTCATAAGATATATATTAACAATTATTTTCAACTACATTGTTAGCTGGAGAGATAGCAAGAGAAATCCAAAAAAACCAGAATCAAGAATATTGGGAGCCTGAGGTGGGAGGATCACTTGGTCCCAGGAGCTCAAGGCTGCAGGGAGTCATGTGTGTGACACTGTAATCCAGCCTGGAGGACAGAGTGAGAACCTATCTCAAATAAATAAGATACTAATAATAAAATTTGAAAGAATACACATAAGTAAGCTTGCATCCAAGCTAGAACCTGTGAAATAGATTCAATCTTTTATTTCAATGTTGCAAACAAACTTTTTGCATTGGCTGTGATTGTCCCAATACTGAAAAGCATACACTTCTGTGTCTGCTTTTAAATCCAGGTCATGAGAAGTTTCTCCATATCTAATCTAAATCATTCTCAAAGTTTTGTAAGCTTCTTTGCCTACAATCAAGCAGATTCTGGTTTTTTGTTTTTTTGTTTTTTTGTTTTTTTTCTTTTTTGAGACAAAGTCTTGCCCTGTTGTCCAGGCTGGAGTGCAGTGGCTCGATCTCTGCTCGCTGCAACCTCCGCCTCCCAGGTTCAAGCAATTCTCCTGCCTCAGACTCCTGAGTAGCTGAGATTACAGGCATGCACCACCATGCCTGGCTAATTTTTGTACTTTTAGTAGAGAAGGGGTTTCACCATGTTGGTCAGGCTGCTCTAGAACTCCTGACCTGATCAAGCAGATTCTTAAACACCTTCTATCACTTTGTTCTTGTTCTTCATGATTGAAGCTATGACAAGATGAGACTGATGAGCAATAACCACCCCTGACTTTCCACTTTTGTAGTCCCTAATCACTTTTAATTTTGTTACCCAATCACTTATTGACAACACTCACCTATTGACAACATTACACGTGGATTTTGTATGCCTGTGGATCATGATGAACAAAACAACACAAGATTAAACCAAGCACAAGAGAAAATGAAGCAATCAAGTTACACCATAAATGAGATGTATGCGGCTGCTGCCAACATAACACAGCAAACTATTTTTACAGTAAACTTTTTTATAGGTAGAAAGCATACACTTAAAAATGATGATGCAAAGTATAATATAGTAAATACATAAACCAGTAACATAGTCAATTATTTTCAGTATTGATGGAAGCAGCGGCCCATCTGCAGTGGACACTCCCATGACACTGGCTGCAGTGAAGGAGGCGTGGCCAGGGCTGTGTGCTCCACAGAGCCAGCAAGAGCTGGGAACAGGGAGAAACTTTGCCTGCTTCCAAGTTGGAGGGGTGGGTGCCTTGCGCTCCTGGGTGCAGATGCAGCTGCCCAGCCATAGCTGCAGATCTGGGCATCCCTGTGCTCTCTGGGCAGTCCCCCACCCCTGCAGGCTCAGAAGGGCCTGCCCCCGCTACCTGGACTCCCCTTACTCCTGTCCTCCACTTTGATTTTGGAGCAAAGTTGAGGCTCAGCTCAGACACTGTCACAACCCATCCAGTTGTGCCTGTGCTCAGGGTGGTGCTGATGTGACAGCTCTCTGCTGCCCTGCCCCCCTCCAGACTTTGGGCCCTGACAGCACAGGAGAGAGTCTGAGGGGGGTATTAAGGATGGCTCAGCACGGACCTGCAGGCATCCCTTGGCCTGAACTGCCTGGTCTCTCTGGATGGCACGCTGATGGCAGCAAGAGGCTGACAGGCTCCTGGGTGGAAAGGGGTGGTTTCCCAGTGAAGCCCCACCTTCAGGCCTGGTACAGGCTGCCAATTCCACGGACTGGAGTGAGAACATATGGTGCTTTTTCCAGGCCCACCCATGACTATTCATGGACCAATCACACACACTTCCTCCCCTCTGAAGCCCATAAAACCCCTCTCTGCTGAGAGCTGAACAGAAGTTAGGACGTCCTGCCTGTGGAGAGGACCTACCCACTGTGGGTCTCCTCTCTGCCTAGTCTGCCCAGAGCTAAAGGGATGTTGGGAGGACCTGCCTGTGAAGAGGAGCTAACCACTGTGGATCTCCCCTCTGCTGAGAGGTGGACACTCATTGAGATGACCTGCCTGTGGAGAGGAACTACCCACTGTGGGTCTCCTTTGAACTGCTCTGTCAATAAAGCACCTCTTTGCCTTGCTCACCTTACATTTTTTCGTGTACCTCATTCTTCCTGGAAATGGGACACAGTAAATGACAGGGCTAAAAGAGCTATAACACAAACAGGGCTGAAACACTCCCCTTGCTTGCCATGTTGCAGGTCATGAGAAGGAGTGAAGAGAGAAGGAGAGAAGAGCTGTGGCCCTTTGAGGAGCCCAGACCTAGTAGTTCCCTGACCCAGGGTTGTGACACCCTATTTGAGACTCTGTGATTTCTGGAATCTTCCAGCTTTTTGGTGCCACCACGTTCCCCAGTGCCAGCCATGGAGGCTGCTTGTGGTATGCCCAGCCCAGACACAGTCTTACAGGGAACTGATACCTATGCTGGTGCCTGGAGCAGCCCTCCCCATTGAAGCCAATATGCCTGGCTATGCACAGTGGCTGGACCCCACACTTGCTCACTCACAAACCCCTCCTTGCTCCACGCCTGTCTCACCCTTGGCAGGTGTGGCATCCAGGCCAGTAGGATGAGCTGAACACAGCCTGCCAGGATGAATGGATGAAATGAGCCAAACAGGCCTTAGCAAAACTCAGGCAAAGGCACCACTGGCCACAGAGGTTTCTGGCTGCAAAAGCAACACCCCAAGGATCTCATGACATTATTACATGCTATATATTGTATGTAATTGTACAAGCTATACTTTTGTACAATTGGCAGTGTAGTAGGATTGTTTACACCAACATCACCACAAAGATGTGAGTAATGCATTGCACAATTACATTAAGATGGCTAGGACATCACTAGGTGATAGGAATTTTTTAGCTCTATTGTAATCTTATGGGACCACCATCATTTATATGGTCTATGATTGTTATACTGCTCATGACTGTATAAACACATACAAATAAGAACTATCATACTGAAAAATTAAGAAACAAATACAATTGTGTCCTACAACTGTAGCCTTCAAGTCCCATTTTTAAAATATTTTTCACTAAAATAAAATACATTGGGTGTAAAAAAAGATAGCATATGATTAAGAAATAATATTATCTTGAAAATGTGGCTATGCAAGATAGAATTTTGTGACTACCTATATATGTGGCATTGCTTGTAGAAAATCTTGTATAGTGCTCACTTCAGCAGTATATATACTAAAATTGGAACAATATAGAGAAGATTAGCATGTCACCTGTGCAAGGATGATGCAAAATTCATGAAACATTTCATATTTTAGGACCTCTTCAAGAAGAACTACAATCAACTGCTCAAAAAATTAGAGATGACACAAACAAATGGAAAATCATTCCATTTTCATGCATAGGAAGAATCGACATCATGAAAATGGCCATATACAGCCCAAAACAATTTATAGATTCCATGCTATTCTCATTAAACTACCATTGACATTCTTCACAGAATTAGAAAAAGAAAACTATTTTAAAATTCATATGGAACCAAAAAAGAGCTTGTATGCTTGTATAGTCACCAAGACAATCCTAAGCAAAAAAAAAAAAAAAAATAGCTATAGGCATCACATTACCTGACTTCAAACTATACTATAAGGCTACAGTAACTAAAACCTAAAACAGCATGGTACAGGTACAGAAACAGGCACACAGAGCAATGGAACAGAATAGAGGACCCAGAAATAAGACCACACACCTACAACCATCTGATCTTCAACAAACCTGACAAAAACAAGCAATAGGGAAAGGATTCTTTGTGTAATAAATGATGCTGGGAGAACTCACTAGTCATATTCAGAAAATTAAAACTGGACCACTTACACTATATACAAAAATCAACTCAAGATAGATTTTAAAAACTTAAATGTAAAATCCAAAACTATAAAAAAACCTAGGAGAAAAATTTAGGTAATACAATTCAGGACATAGGCACAGGCAAAAATTTCATGACAAAAATGCCAAAAGCAATTGCAACAAAAGCAAAAATTAGCAAAGTGGATCTTATTAAACCAAAGAGCTTGTGCACAGCAAAAGAAACAATCATCAGAGTGAATAGAAAATCTACCAAATGGGAGAAAATTTTTGCAATCTATCTATCTGACAAAGGTCTAACTACCAGCATCTACAAGAAACTTAAACAAATGTACAAGAAACAAAACAAACAACCCCATTAAAACGTTGGCAAGGGACATGAATAGACACTTCTCAAAAGAAGGCATATATGCAGCCAACAAACATGAAAAAGAGCTCAACATCTCTGATCATTAGAGAAATGCAAATCAAAACCACAATGAGCTACCATCTCACATCATTCAGAATGGCTATTATCAAAAAGTCAAAAAACAACAGATGCTGGCAAGGTTGTGGAGCAAAAGCAAAACTTTTACACCGTTGGCGGGAGCGTAAATTAGTTCAACCATTGTGGAAGACACTGTGGCAATTCCTCAAAGACCTAGAGGCAAAAAAAAAAAAAAAAAAAAAAAACATTTGACCCAACAATCCCATTACTGGATATATACCCAAAGGAATAGAAATTATTCTATTAACATTAACACGTATGTTCACTGCAGCACTATTCACAATAGCAAAGACATGGAATCAACCTAAATGCCCATCAACGACAGACTGTATAAAGAAAATGTGCTGCATATGCACCATGGAATACTCTCCTGCCATAAAAAGGAATGAGATTATGTCTTTTGGCCGGGCGCGGTGGCTCACGCCTGTAATCCCAGCACTTTGGGAGGCCGAGGCGGGCGGATCACGAGGTCAGGAGACCCAGACCATCCTGGCTAACACGGTGAAACCCCATCTCTACTAAAAATACAAAAAATTAGCCGGGCGTGGTAGCGGGCGCCTGTAGTCCCAGCTACTGGGAGGCTGAGGCAGGAGAATGGCGTAAACCCGGGAGGCGGAGCTTGCAGTGAGCCGAGATGGAGCCACTGCTCTCCAGCCTGGGCGACAAAGTGAGACTCCTTCTCAAAAAAAAAAAAAAAGAGATTATGTCTTTTACAGAAACATGGATGGAGCTGGAAGCCATTATCCTCATAACATAGGAACAGAAAACCAAATACTGCATGTTCTCACTTATAAGTGGAAGCTAAATGAAGAGAACACACGGACACGGAGGGGAACAACATACACTGGGGACTGTTGGAGGGCGGAAGGGTGGGAGCAGGGAGAGCATCAGGAAGAATAGCTAATGGATGCTGAGCTTAATACCTAGATGATGGGATGATTTGTGCGACAAACCACCATGGCACAGATTTAAGGCAGCACACCAACATGACACATGTATACATATGTAACAAACCTGTACAATGTGCGCATGTACCCTAGCACTTAAAGTACACACAAAAAAAGTTGGAAAGAAAATAAATAAATATCTTAAAAAAGAAAGAAAAACTGTAAGTGTTTTTTATAACGGCAAATAAAACCTGGAGCAATGAATATTGTTTTCAGGTGTGGGATCATGAGAAATTTGCAAATGTATAGTCATTAACTTAGTAGGAAATTCAGCATAATATGTCATAACCTCTTGAGTTGTAGATGCTCTGAACCTAGTACAAAAAAAAAAAAGTTAATCTATTAAGCTTCATAAAACCACATAAACATAGTTATCAAATGGGCCTTAAAGTTTCCCTAAATTTAACTAAACTTAAGACAACATTTTTCTTACCTGTTGACCCTGATTTCCCTTTCAATTGTCCATTGACTTTAGAAAACTTACAATTTCAAATTCTTACTCTATCCCTTTAAGATATACAGTTTTTTGTTTTTTGTTTTTTGAGACAGAACTGGAGTTCAGTGGCCTGATCTCAGCTCACTGCAAACCCCGCCTCCAGGATTCAAGTGATTCTCCTGCCTCCGCCTCCCGAGTAGCTGGGACTGCAGGTGCACGCCACTACGCCCAGCTAATTTTTGTATTTTTAGTAAAGACAGAGTTTCACCATGTTGGCCAGGATGGTCTCAATATCCTGTCCTCATGATCTGCCCGCCTCGGCCTCCCAAAGTGCTGGGATGACAGGCGTGAGCCACCACGCTTGGCCAAGAGATACATCTTTTTAAAAGCCTCTTGCCAGTTTTACAACGCAGCACTTTCTCAAAGATTTGGGAGCCATCGCTTCGAAGTGTTGTTATTAAGGAAGGAATCACCCCAACCTCCCAGTCTTAGGGGAGAGTAGAAGCCTAACTTAAATGGGCATTGATTAGCAAACACAAATGGCCTCATGGGGACAAAAGCATTTGCAAACTCAGTAATAACTATGTGCCCCTCATATTCCCTTAATCAACCTTCCCTGTAATTTCTTCAGTTCTTTCCTGTTAGTTCACCTACAGCTTAAAAACTATTCTTCCTTTTATTTTGGTGAAGTTGAGTTTAGTCTCTCACCCAAGTGTTATAGTGACGCAGAGGTAGAAATAAATTATTTAGGCAGATAGTGAGGGTAAGACAGTCCTCGGCAAAGCCTTCCTTTTAACAAAAAGTAGCCCCCAGATTATTTCTTTTTAAACAAAGCATAGCCTGAAATTTAAGCCGCCAACATGGTTAAGCAAACTAGAAGCTTGCGTGGGCAAATGCTGGCAGCTGTGCCAATAGAAAAGGGCTGAGGGCTAGGCGTGTTCAACATAGAGGCTCCATCTTCCCTTTCCTTTGTTACCACGTGTACAGTAAAGGAACAGGCAACATGCACCGGCCAGGTAGGGAACTACTCTGCATAATAAAAGATTGCTGGTGGGGGGGTGGGGGTCGAGAGGGCGCGGCCAGCTTGCTTTTTGTGCCCTATGCAAATGGTACACCTAGCCCTAATTATTTTTTTGCACCTTAAGCAAATGACACACCTGGTCCAACCAATCTTTCATGTCCTATATAAATCAACCCCGCCTCCTCAAGCTAATCTATAAACCCTTGCATTTTTTCCATGAACCAGGAAACCTGTTTGGAATCCTTCTCTCTGCTGCAGGGACCTATTTTCCTTCTTTCACCTATTAATCTTTCGCTCTGAACCTACTCTTTGTGTGTCTGTGTCCTAGTTTTCTGTGGCTGTGAGACAATGAACCTCAGGTATCACCCCAGACAACGAGGCCACTTCAATAACTTGAATAAATTTTTTTTAGCCTGTTTAACTTTGCCATGTGCAATTTTTGCTTTGACAAGAGCATAATGATGTTATTTATTTTTCTTCTTTCTTGTGCTTATAGAAATAATACAGATTGAATATTCTTTATCTGAAATGCTTGGGACCATAAATATTTCCAATTTTGGATTTTTAAGATTTTGGAATATTTGCATTTTACTTTCTGGTTCAGCATTCCTAATTGGAAATCCACAATCTGAAATATTCCAATGAGCATTTTATTTGAGCATCACACTAGCACCCAAAGTTCTAGATATTGGAACATTTCAGGTTTTGGAATTTCAGATTAGGGATACTCAACTTGTATTCAAATGCTAATTGTTAGACATATATTGGAATAAATACATGGAATCAGTGTAATGTTTCATTTTATTCTAATGTATGGTATGCATACATGCATAAATGCATCAATATTGAAAAATTTCACCATCAACAGTATTTCATCAACTCTAGTCCTACTCCTTTGTCAACTCATGATTTTGATCACTCTCTTAAGTCCTGGTCCATGTATTTAGAGTTTAGAGACTACAAAGTAGTGTAACCTATTCAAAAAAATATGAACAATGAAGAGTAAGATAAAGTTAAATAAACCAGATCTCAATTAACAAAGAAGTATCTGGGATACTGCTTCTTCTTACCACTCATATAGTAGTTCCAGGATGCAAAGGATTTATTATTTTGCAATTGGAATGCCAGTCCATTGATTAAAGATTACTATGTATAGCAGGGGTAACACTTTTTGTCTGGTTTGTGAGGTCTGAAATGTGATAAGAATTATATAAATAATCTCTGAATTTGCAATGGTAAAGCACATCTCAGAAACCATAATACGGTTCAAAGCAAGCAACTTCAATAAAAAGATCTAATGTTGTTTACAAAGTTACATTTTTAACATAATTTTAATAGCTTCAATTTCATTGTTCTCTTTTTAATAGGACTTAGATATCTTAAATATATGCTTCTAAATTACAAACTCATTTCTCTGCTCTTCATAAACAAGAATTTTTATATGAGGTGATTAACTTCGGGAATGGCCCAATTATAACTACTTCAATATGAACCAAATTAGTAAAATAATGATTTAGAGAAACTCACAAAAGAGAAACTTTTAATCCTTTCAGAGATTTAAAGATAAAATATATTATTAGGTTACATCACAATTTTGGATTTTTTTCCAAATACTTCAATCACACATAATGAACCTTATTAAACTATACAGCCTTTTTTTTTTTTTTTTTTTTTTTTTTGACTATTCTACCCTGCTTGTATAGATTTCCTCAAAACAAGCGGGGATTTCAGATTTTATGTTTCCTTTTTGTTGTATTTAGTCACAGTTACCTATGTGGAAAGAGTGACTTACCCCTGCCTGTACTCTCCCTTTCAAAACAACAACAACAACAAAATACATAGCACTAAAGTTCAGTTAGCTCTTTGGGTGACATATGTCTTGACATAATATACTCAATAATTTGGACACCAGGGCAAAAGTATTTGCCATTTCCATAGTTCAGATGTATCTACTAAAAAATATACACTGAGAATTTCTAGTAAACAATAGCCTATTCCAACCTTGTCTGTAGTATTTGCCATTTTCTATGTCACAGAGTAAGAGATAACAAACCAGAGAGGAGAATACCATGTGAATTCCTAAGCATTAGCATATGCAAAGTCCCTAAGGCCATTTTCTCTGTATGAAATTATCCATGCTTAGTTTAATTCAAATAGCATTCCTTTGTTAAATTTCTAATAATTTCACCCTAGACTATCTCACTGTTAAAAATTTTATATCACTTATAAAAGTGTTATTTTTGTAATACTTGCTGCAATTGTTTATGCATGTTCATATTATCGTTTGTTTGTGATCTATCTCTTCTACTAAACTGTAATACATACTTCCAAGTGACAAAAAAATAAGATCTTACTATTTTCCCATTATAATTAGATGTTTTATCAATCTTAGAAGCTATGATCTTTATTACAACAATTCATATTATTCTTATGTAAACTATAAGCTACATAAGAACAGATATTGGTGTTATTTTACTTATTGATTTATTCCCAGTGCATGAGACATAGCCTGACATACAGTAGGAACTATATCTTTCATAGTAGGTGTATGAAACAAATGATGAAATAAATGAAAAAGCAAACAAACAAACAAAAAAGAAAGTTCTTTGACAAAAAAAAAATACGCTGAATAGTATCTGAAATACTTTTATAATTTTACTACTGCTGCATTTGGCACACATTATGTCCTTAGTATGTAACAACTGCATGCTCTTCTCATTTAATGCTCTTGAATGAAATATGAAGCATATGACATGCATGAGGAACCTCAAGAGTTTAAGAAACTTGCTGAGGATTAAATAGCCAATAAGTAAGAAGAGAGATAGTATTTGAACCCTGCCTCATTGGTTACCTCCTTTTGTTATCTTTTGCCACAGTGTAAAAGAAACAACACAAAACTTCATAAGTATATAACAGTGTGCATTTCTTATGATCATGGGTTGACTGAATGTTAGCTGATCTAGGCTAGGAACACCTGTGGATTCTGCTGATCTTAGCCAAGCTCGTTCATGCTTTAGGGGGAGAATAGGGGTGGCTAAAGAGATGATTTCTGCAGGTGCACCTGGCCACAGAGATTCTTCTCCACCTATTTGTCATCTTCCTTTTGAGAATAATGGACTAGTCTAGGCATGTCTTGGTGACAAAAGAGGCACAAAAGCTTCTAACATCAAATGTAACCATGTAGTCCTTCTTGATTCTTTGGGGGAAATGTAATAAGAAACACAATGTCTTCTTAACCCAGAAAAAGTGCTCACAAAGGTAAAAAGAGGAAACATAATTTTATTATTGAGTGAACATTAAACTACAGTGTGATGTGTATCACAGAAAATCCATGAAGAAATTGCAAAGACAGAAAATCTCATCTTTTTATACTGGCAACTAAATTAAAATCATTATATACATGTTCTCAAAATGAGTAATAACTAGCCCTAGTAAGAGGATTTAGCAGCACCATTTGTCACACATCATCCTAAATTCACTTGTACTTAGGATGACCATCTGTGTTAACTAATTAGCTTTAACCAGAAGAAAAATAAACTTAGTTTGCTAGGGCTGCCATAACAAATATTACAGCCTGTGTGGCTCAAATAACGAAACTTATTTTTGTACAGTTATGAAGACTAGAAGTCCAAGATCAAGGTGTGGGCGAGTTTGGTTTTTTTTGAGGCATTCTTTTTGGCTTGCAGACGGCAGCCTTCTCCTTCACGTGGCCATTCCTTGGTCTCTGTTGCCAATATCCTGATCTCCCCTTTTAAAGACATCAGTCATATTTATAAATGCCCATTCATGTTACCTCATTTACCTATCCGCAAGTACAGTCACATTCTAGGGGTTTGAACTTTGACAAATAAATTTTGGGGACACAATTAAGCCCAAAACATGACATTGTGCTTTCTCAAAAACACAACCTGTTAGTCTGTTCTCACACTCTTAATAAAGACATGCCCAAGGCTGGGTAGTTTATAAAGGAAAGAGTTTTAATTGACTCACAGTTTCACATGGCTGGGGAGGCCTCTCAATTACAGGTGAAGATGAATGAGGAGCAACTTCACATCTTTCATGGCAGCAGGCAAGAGGGCGTGTGCAGGGGAACTCTCCTTTATAAAACCATCATATCTTGTGAGAGTTATTCACTATCATGACAACAGCACAGGAAAGAACCACCTCCATGATTCAATTATCTCCCACTGGGTCCCTCCCATGACATGTGGGAATTGTGGGAGCTACAATTCAAAATGAGTTTTGTGCCAGACCATATCACACAATTTTGAGATTTCATCTGATTTTCTACAAAGGGTTAATAAAGTTATGTTTGCAAAAGGAAGTGTAACTTTTTTATTCATATAAAATTATTTCAAAAACACAATACAAAATTGACTTATCTACAAAGATAAGGGTGTTAGATAAAAGGAGGAAACTTGTGGATATTTCTTATTAGCATATGCTTAAAATTATTTATGTTTGTTTTCTAAAACAGATAAGATTTAAATTAATGTAATATATATAAAATATATGCTATAAATTAATGAAATTGCAATTATAACGATTTTAGCACAGAACACTACATTTATTTTTATGTAAAATTAAGCACAATAACATTAGGAATATTTATTTCTCCTACATTTTTCAAAATATTTTACATGAAATGGGACAATATTATTAGGCATATTTGTTTCTTCTATTTTAGTTTAAACAGTTCTAAGACTGAAATAAACTTATGGAATATAAACTCTGGTGGTTTGTCTAGAAATATCTTTGTTTTTCTTTCATTTTTCAGCAGTTATACTCAATAAATAATTTTTGGTTGACAGGTTTTTATGATTGAATATATATATATGTATATAATTTTTTTTTTTTTTTTTTTCGTGACGGAGTCTTGCTCTGTCACCCAGGCTGGAGTGCAGTGGTTCAATCTTGGTTCACTGCAAGCTCCACCTCCCGGGTTCACGCCATTCTCCTGCCTCAGCCTCCCTAGTAGCTGGGACTACAAGTGCCTGCCACCAAGCCTGGCTAATTTTGTGTATTTTTTAGTAGAGACATGGTTTCACCATTTTAGCCAGGATGGTCTCAATCTCCTGACCTTGTGATTCACCCGCCTTAGTCTCCCAAAGTGCTGGGATTACAGGCATGAGCCACCGCACCTGGCCAGTTGAATATTTAAATATGATGTTTTACTATTTTCTGGCTGCTATTATTTCTGATGAGAAATCAGCTATTATTTCATTAATTGTTTTATATATATATATACATATGTGTATATATATATAGAGAGAGAGTCACTTTTCTCTTTCTGCATCTCGTATTTTCTCTTTCTCAATGTTGTTATGCTGTGTTCACATGTGGTTATATTTTATTAGATATTTACTGTACTTCTTGTATCTGTAAGCCATTATTTTTCCCCAAATTGAAAATTTATAGCCATTATTCACACAGATACTTTTCTGCCTGGTTTTCTTTCTTTTCTCCTTAGATTGTCATTACTCAGACATGTGAATGTTTGCTATTATCCCACAGTTCTCTGAGATTCTGTTTATTTTCCTTCGATTAATCTTTTCTTCCTCCTTGTTCTTACACTGGACAATTTTTATTAATTTATTCTGAAGTTGACTGATTTCTTCTTCTGCCATCTCTGATATGGTCTTGGGCCCATTGGGTAATTTTTCTATTTGAGTTATTTTATGTTTTAACTTTAGAATTCCCATTTGGTTACTTTTTATAGTTTATATTTCTCTGGTGAGAGTTTTTGCTTTTTCACTCATTATTAACATATTTTCATTTAATTATTTCCACATATTTTATTTTTTCATTTGAACATATTTATCATAGTTTCACTGAAGTCTCGGTCAGCTAAAATTCAACATCAGTGCCCACCTGGAGTCAGTTTCCAGTGACTTTTTCCCTGCATATATGTTTGATATGGTTAGGCTGTGTCACCACCCAAAACTCATCTTGAATTATAATCCCCATAATACCCTGGTCTATCAATGGATAGACCAGGTGGAGGTAATTGGATAACTGGGACGGTTTCCCCCATGCTGTTCTCGTGATATTGAATGAGTTCTCAAAAGATCTGATGGTTTTATAAGTGATTAGTAGTTCCTCTTTTGTTCATTTTCCTTCCTGTCACCTTCAGAAGAAGATGCCTTGCTTCCCCTTTGCCTTCTGCTATGATTGTAAGTTTCCTGAAGCCTTCCCATCCATGCAGTACTGTGAGTCAATTAAAACTCTTTATAAATTACCCAGTCTCAGGTATGGCTTTGTAGCAATGTGAAAATGGACTAATAAACTTTATATATTCTTGTTTCTTTCCATGTCTTGGATTTTATACCATTTAAAAATGGTATACTTTGTGGTTGCAAAATGATTTTTCAGTTTTGTTTTCCTGTTATGGTTTCATTATTGTTTTGCTTTTATAAGTAGACAATTACCTTTTCTTTAATCAAACAGTAAAATTTTTTCATGGTGTTCATTCTCTGACGTCTCTGATGTTCTTCCCACGTTTTCTCCTCCCTCCCTTCCTCTCTGTATCTTTTTTGTTTTAAAACATAAACATGTATACTTACTTTGTGTGAAGAAGAATTGATCAGTATCCCTATGTTTCATTACCACAAGTCTCTGCTTAGTTTTTATTTTTTTCACACACTCCAATAAAATATTTATTTAATACGTTGTAATAGTTAGACATTATATTAGTCCATATTCACACTGCTATAAAGACCTTTTATGTTTTAAAACATAAAAGATACAGAGAGGAAGGGAGGGAGGGGAAAACATGGAAAGAACATCCTTCCTTCCTTTCTTCCTTCCTTCTTTCCTTGCTTCCTTCCTTCCTTTCTTCTTTCTTTCTCTTCTTTGTTTTCACTTTTGCATGGCTTCCTAAGCATATTCATAGCATATTGAAAAGTAATTTCTGGAAAGGTTATTTTATGCTTGATACCTCAAGCCTTTAGGCCTGAGCTATGTGTAAGTTGAGAAACACATACGATGGTCCAGAAACTTTGCAAAGCTTCTCATTCTTTCAATTTTTTTGCTGGACTCCCAGTGTTCTTTTCATGTATGTACTTTTTAGCAGCCAGTAAGTGATGTGTGAAGAGTACAGTCCTTCTAAAGCTCTGTTACTCAAAATCATCCACTTTATTTTTCCAAGTATTCTGCTACTTACTTCTAACTCAGTCTATCACCTCCGGAGTGGAAAGCTGTGTTTTCATTACTTGACCTAGTAATAAATTGGAAGCAGGTAATAGCAGTAGAAAGAAAAATAGAGTAAGAAAATTGAAATAGAAAGAAGGTAATACAATCTTGCCTGATATAAAACAACCTTATTAATGATTAAATATGTATTTTTACTTGACTTTGCTTATTTTCTGTTGTCTTGAATTCTGTTTTCAATAATTTCATCAACATGTAAACTTACTTTGTGTGAAGAAGAATTGATCAGTATCCCTATGTTTCATTACCACAAGTCCCTGCTTAGTTTTTATTTTTTTCACACATTCCCATAAAATATTTATTTAATACGTTGTCATAGTTAGACATTGTATTAGTCTATATTCACACTGCTATAAACAACTGCCCAAGACAGACAGGGTGATAAATAAGGAAAAGAGGTTTAATTACTTACAGTTCCACATGGCTGAAGAGGCATCAGGAAACTTATAATCATGGTGTAAGGAAAAGCAGATATGTCTTACCTGCGGGCAGGTGAGAGAGCCAGAGCAAAGGGGAAAGAGCCCTCTGTAAAACCATCAGATCTCATGAGAACTTACTATCACGAGAACAGCATGGGGGAACCCACTCTATGACTCAATTACCTCCACCTGGTCCCTCCCTTGACACATGGGGATTACAGTTTGAGATGAGATTTGAATAAGAACACAGAGACAAACTATATTACATATATTACCTCACTAAATGTATATTCAAATTTCTAGCATTAACAAAATAGACCACTATGGAGCAAATGAGTACAGTTCTATAATTAATACATTTCACCTTTTATAGTTTTATAATTTATTTCCATACATTTTATAGTTTACTTTTTAATATTTGAACAAACTTAATCAGTAAATATTAATGCAATAAATATTTATTGAATATTTATTATATATTAGGTGGTTATATTCTGGTTATCCAGGAATTTATCCTCCAATAAAAATAATTTTAAAAACACATAATAATGTTATATCACAAGCGCAATAACAAATACCATTTATTAAATACTTACTGAGTACTTACTACCTACCAGACTTTATGTAAGCATGCTTTTTGTATTAGTTTATTTAGTCTTCCATACAAATTGCCAGATAAGTGTTATTAACCATTACATCCTTTATTTATTGAAAAAATGTATAAAACTGAAGCTCACGAAGATGAAACAACCTTACTGAGTAGTCCCAACTAATGTGAATATCTGACACAGGTCGTTCCAAGTTAAACTCTCCACCCATCTACAGCTATGATACATTATTATAGTGAAAATATATGCTGAATGTATTTAGTATATTATGTTGATTAAATGCTTACCACATGTCAACAACTGCACTAAGGAGTTATTAACAGTAAATTAATGAATATGATATATATAGGTCCTGCCCCATCCAGAGTCTAGAGACCTATTTAGTGCCCTAGTGACAACTGTGATGGAGAGCTAGAAGACAGAGGCTTCAACTTAATTAGGGAAGTAAGGAAGCTTTCATACAGGATATAGAATTAGAAATGAATCATCAAAGTAAGAAAAATAAAAATGGGTAGTCATGAGAGGAGGATTGATGTTCAAAGGTATACGACATAGTTTGGGTCTGTGTCCCCACCCAAATCTCATGTTGATTTGTAATTCCCAGTGTTGGAGGAGGAATCTAGTGGGAGGTGATTGGATCATGGGGGCGGATTTTTCTCTTCCTTTTCTCATGATAGTGAGTAAGTTCTTAGGAGATCTGATAGTTTTAAAGTGTGTTGCACTTCCCCCTTCTCTCTCTCTCCTTCTCCAACGTGTGAAGACCTGTTTACTTCTCCTTTGCCTTCCACCATGATTGTAAGATTCCTGAGGACTTTGAGCCATGCTTCCTGTAGAGCCTGCAGAACTGTGAGTCAATTAAACCTCTTTTCTTAATACATAACCCAGTCTCAAGTAGTTTATATAGCAGTGTTAGAATGGACTAATACAGCCTGAGCTCTGTTTGGGAGCTGGTGAAGGATAAAATGTGTAATTTGTTACCACTTGGTAATAAAAAGAAAAAAGGCTAGAAGGTAGACGAGGGTCAGTCGATCCTTCAAATGTATGATCTTGTAACGATCTGGTTTTATTTCAACAAGGTATTTTAAGTACTTTCACGCTTACAACAAAATAAAATTATTATTTTGATTTATGTCCTTAAATTTTTGTATAAATTAAAAAACTTTTAGTTTCTTTATGTTATCTCTATAATGGTCTCAAGCATCTGTAGGAAAATGGCAGGTGTAATAGCACAGCTGAAACAGAGTCTCAAAAATAAAATTGCAAATTTAAAAACATCTTTTACTTGGTGTAATAAATCTCATACCCAGTGCAATGAAATTATAATATTGGTAATCAACAGTCTTGGGTTCAATAAGTAGTAGTTCTGTTAAGGACCACCTCTGGGACCTCAAAAAAATAAGCTTTAATCTTTATGTTCACTGCTCTCATCTATGTATATTTAACATCTCTTTTGATCCTTATAATCTATTTAAAATGTGAAATCTGCTGAATTCCTTTTTCAAAAACAGAATTTAACACCAAGTATGTAAAACCATAAATGATTTTTCTTAAGTTAGCAAATCATTTGAATCTCACATCCCACTATTATAATAAACTTAAATTTAAGATAAAACTTACATTTAAGAAAATGAGACACTGAATTCCTAAACATAGTTTTTAAATATTTTCCCCAGGATTCAAATGGTTATATAGAAAAATTATTTCTATTCTCTCTGTTTTAGACATAAAAGAGACATATTCTGCCTTTAGCAAAAATAAAAGTGAGACTTCTGCTATAGAATGACAATTATTGCCAGTAACAGTTGAAGATATATCATATAGTTTAAACAGCAAATTCATCATTTTGGCTGTGGGCATAAATAAAAAAGATAATCACATACTGTTAAAAAGCAGTAATTTTTTGTGTGTTCAAGTTGAAGAAAAGTTTATTGTTTATTGTAAAGCAGATGAAAAAGATAATTAAAATTTAAAATTGTATTACAGAAAAAAATCCATGATTTACAAAATAAATGACCACAGTAATTACAACTGATTTAGATTAAGTGTGGCGCAAATTTCAGTGCAAATATTTTCACAGTTGCTTTGGAATCTGTTACAATAAAATATAATACATTCTCTCATTGGATTATAACATTTCCGACCAATTTACCAAGAAGAAGATGAGTAGTTTTCTGTGTGTTTCATTTTTAGAGAGATAAACAAATGATTAGTGAAGATTCTTATCTTAATAAGAAAACATAATTATAGACAATATCTTTTTGATGCTGTAAGCATGTTATATTTTTTACTTAATGTCATAAAAATCGACTTTATAGTTACCATTTTTATCTCCTCATATTACAGAAACTGAGGCACCGAAATATCAAGCAACATAAATAGAAAGTGTCAAGTTAGGATTTAAACTACAGTTTCATTCCACTCCATACACATTTAGCATCTTACTATATTTCTCAGGTGTTGTATAAAAATTTAAAAATTAGTGTGAATAGGAGCATGAAGATTTCCAGATAGCAGCATTAACTCAAAATAATGCTAATAGTATATGATTTTTCTCATTTTTTACATCAATAACTTATATGTATTTACCAATTATGCTTAATAGATTAGCATAACTGATAATTCTTTATATTCTAAAATTGTGAAATGGACAGAGAAAAAATAAGGAATCATAAATTCAAATCTGCTTTTACTATTGAAATGTTTAAGTTTATTTGTTTACAAATGTGTTGATTATTGTGCTATTCACTAGCGATGTAACAGTTATGAGGACAAAAAGGATTTTGTCTTCCTGGAAGTTAAATTCTAATGGCCAATTTTGAAAAAGAATCAAAAAAGAATAAAGGATATCATAGATTGCAATAAATTATTGGCAGAGATGGTTAAAAAATTTTTTGACAGACTACAGATGGAGACAATGCTGGTTTCAACAGGGTGATTTATCTGTGAAAACTTGGCATGCAAGCAGAGGAGACTCCCAAGGTAAATGCTGCAAGAAGTAAAGGGAGGCTCATGCCAGTTAGGAGAAATAAGTGAAAGGGGCTGACATTTGAAACCATAGTTTGGTATAGTCAAGAGGCTGGGAGACAAAATGTCTGTAGCATAGTGGGATATGGTGACAATGATTCAAGGTGAAATTGCAGAGGTAGCCATAATAAGACACAAATATCTGTTTGAGAGCCCAATATTTCTTTGGTGGAAATGTCTGCTTTTTACACAATGATGACTTCCTGTCAGATCCCTGTGTTTGGACCCAGCCCTCCACTTACAATGCACTGGTTCACCCTGGACATTCACATTTACGTTTCTAGAAATTTAGAATTAAAATATGGCATGGAATGTCTGGGAATTGTGGAGAACTGTACCACATTCTTAACAGCATCCAGTCCCATGAGCTTCTTCAACTGAGAACCCTGAAACACATAAAATAATAATTTGGGACTTTTAAGTATTAAAGAGAAGACAGAATAAATACAATGATGAATTATACCTTTCCCAATGCCCTCTAAGCTGAAAATGTCAAGACAGCCCTTATATATACATACATATATATATGTATATATGTGTGTGTGTGTATATATACACACATATGTATATAGATGTGTGTGTGTATGTGTGTATATATATATATATATTTTTTTTTTGAGGAGTCTACTCTATTGCCCAGGCTGGAGTGCACTGGCACAATTTTGGCTCACTGTAACCTCTGCCTCCTGGGTTCAAGTGATTCTTCTGCCTCAGTACCCTGAGTAGGTGGGATTAAAGGCATGCGCCACTATGCGCAGCTACATTTTGTATTTTTAGTAGAGACGGGGTTTCATCATGTTGGCCAGGCTCCTCTCTGGCCTTGAACTCCTGGCCTCTCCACCTGCCTTGACCTCCCAAAGTGCTGGGATTATAGGTGTCAGCCACCGCACCCAGCCCCTCATTTATATATTTTAATGAGACCATAATAATCCATGTTATGTATGGTCACTCTTAAAATCATTTTCTTGCACCTTCCCAACATGTGACAAGAATGTTTTCTGGATATTTTAAAAATATATATATATATATTTATTGTTTATTATATATATATATAAATGAATGATAATTACCTTTATCCTTCTTACAATTTAACTACTTCACTTTTCACAGTGCCTGTGATTTAGGTATTTTATTTAGCTATTTTGCCATGCAAATGATTATCACCATATTTCATCCATCATTACCATATGATCATCTAATTTTACTTTATTCTTGTATTTGGCACATTACATTTTAAAAACTTAGTTACTAAGCCCATTTAACTTACCTCCTAGGAAGGAAAAGATATATATTTTCTACCTCAAACTGAGAGTTTTGTAAAGAACATTTTGGTCTTGAATATCTAGAGGCAAAGTCAATTAGGTTTGGAGTTATAGTAGTTGGCCGACAGGCACACCACCATGTTATATACCTGTTTTGAGAAAGAATTCCAGTAAGAGGAGTTAAAACCACTCGACTAGGGCTAAATCACTTGTCTTCAGATTTGTATGCCAGGATATATGTAATAACGTGTTCATGACTTAAATCTTAAAGATCAGCCCAAAGAACAGTTCCTGATAAAGATGACTGACTTTATGTTTGGCATCCCAGTTATTGTCTCCTTGCCTAGACATTCAAACTTAAGTAAAATATGCTCTTATAAAAAGATAACTGGAACACTGTGCATGAAATTATTTATACTAATTTTATAATAGGAATTTTCAGTACAATAAATGGGCAGAGACTTGATATGTGTAGAAAAACTACCATTAAAGTTAATGATGCCTCACAAAATAACTGTAGTTTTTCAACTATAAGCAGATTACTATACACATATATATATATAGTCATTTAAAGCTCTCTTATGTCAGCATTTTGTTATCTCTGAAAATGAAATTAATTTTTTCTTTTCTAAACAAAGGCAAGTTTTATATCCTTTCATATGACAAGTATACAAAATATTTGACTACGTCAAAATTATAGAAACTGTAAGATGCATAGCAGCATTTACAGTTAGAACATCAGTCAAAAATTTTTTTCCTAAACTACATATGTGATAATATAAAGGTAAATTTTAAAAAATTATTTTCTCCTGTCAATACTTATTATATAGTAGAAATATACATGTATTTATATATGTATATTTAAACCATATATATAGTTTGCATTCGTTTTGTCTAATTTAAACACTATTATTTTTAATTTCAACTTTTATTTTAAATACAGGGGGCACATGTGCAGAATTTTTACATGAGAATATTTCAAGATGCTGAGGTTTGGAATATGGATCCTGTCACTTTGGTAGAGAGCATAGTATCCAATAGGTAGTTTTTAAATTCACACCTCCTCCCTTCACCCTCTAGTATTCCACATTATCTATTGTTCCCATCTTTATGTGCATATGTGCTCAATGTTTAGCTACCGCTTGTAAATGAGAACATGCAGTATTTTGTTTTCTGTTTCTGTGTTAACTCACTTAGGATACGACCTCCAACTGCATTCACTCTGCTGCAAAGAACCTGATTGTATTCTTTTTCTGTGGCTGTGTAGTATTCAATGGTGAACATGTACCACATTTTCTTTATTCAGTCTACCATTGATGGGCACCTGTGTAAATTCCATGTCTACGCTATTGTGAATAGAGCAGCGATGAACATGAAAGTGCATGTATCTTTTTTGTAGAATGATTTATTTTATTTTGAGTATATACCAAATAATGAGATCGCTGGGCCAAACAGTAGCTCTGTTTTAAGTTCTTTGAGAAATCTCCAGACTGCTTTCTGCAATGGCTGGACTAATTTACTTTCCCACCTACAGTGTACAAGCATTCCCTTTTCTCCACGGCCTCACCAGCAGGTTGTTTTTTGAGTTTTTAATAAATAGCCATCTGACTGGCGTGAGATGGTATCTCATAGTAGTTTTGATTTGCATGTCTCTGATGATTGGTGATGCTCAGCATTTTTTTCTTATGTTTAGTGGCCACTCGTATGTCTTCTTAGAAGCACTATTTTTAAAAAAGAAATATATATGTATGCATACGTATCTTTATATCTTTAATATATATCTTTAATATATATTAAATGCATAAAGATGTGTATGCATACACATCTTTAATATATATCTTTAAAAAAGAAATATATATGTATGCATACAATCATTTACAAAGAAAATAATTTAATGTCATAAGTATAAAGCATGTCATAAGTACATACACATATATAGGCAAAAATTACTTGTCATTTTTTTCTTAGTAGAATAATTTATATATATTTCCTTATAGAAAACATTACAAAAAGGACAATTCTCTCTGAACTGAAAGTAGGGATTAATATTAACCACAGTTAGCATATTTTGTAGAAATTATTATAGACATGTAGCATAATGAATGTATGCAAGATCTAAGATTATGTTGTGTTTCTCAATTAAGGCACCCACAATGAAAATTTAAATCTACTCTGGAACCCTTGTTATTTTCAAAAGTTAAGAAAACAGAACAAAGAATAAATAATGTCATATCTTAAGGATTTAAGAAAACAAAAGTTAGTGTTTTTTAAAAATGTGAATGTCTTAGATTGTAAGCCCAATGATTTCTCTGAATGTATGACATTGTAATCACTCAGGTACCCAGGCTAATGTAGCAATCACCTCTACATGATATTTACAGATGACTGGGTCAGCAAGTAAGAAACCCAACTAATTAATATCTGGCTATTAGACATCCTACCTGGAAATGGCATATATAGATATTCTTCAAAGCCAGTCACCTAGTCATATTTGATTTGAAGGAAGTACAGAAGAGCAATCACTCATCTGCTTAGAGGATATCATAAAATTCTTGGCAAAAACAACGACGTATGCAATATACACACAAGAGATATAAGTATAGGAAAAAAGGAAGAAAACTGATAATCATTTAAAAAAATAATTTAATGTTATAAGTATAAAGCACAAGCAAATAAAAACCATTAGAAAATCGAGGAATGTGCAGAATCTAACATCAATAAAATTATAAAAGTTTATTTTCTGTGTTGTTGACATAAAATTTGCACTTTTGTAACGATTTTGTCTCCATAAATTTATCTGCATATTTATTGAATCACAATACAAAATTCTATTATAGTATTTTTTTAGAAATTGAGAAAATGGTTCCAAAAGATGTAATGGGTCTAGCCAGAAAAGTTTAGCTGGTGAAAAATTAAATAAAATTGGTTTGTGTGATATGCAAAATATGTGACTGGGTATTTTCCATTCTGAGTGAACACAAGTACTAAACCATAAAATGAGAACAGGCTTTTGAATACCCTTTATTATGCCAGGGCTTAATTCTCTAATTATTGGATCACAAGCAAGTCCAAAGGTTCTGACTGAGAAGAGTGAACACTCTAGGGATTGGGGCAGTGAGTATTTACTAACCAGTATAGACGTGTTCAGATGCAATATTTTTACAAGTGAAACAGATGTACCAGGTAATAGCTATCTATCATCCCTGAATGTGTCATTGGGACCAGATTAAAATCTTGAAGGAAAAATTTAATTTAAATATATAGAAATCTATATTATTTTAAGAATTGCATGATAATATAGATTTTTATAATCAACTGGATTATGAAATTAGCAACTTTTTAACAAAACCTTTCATTACAATAATCATTATAATATCATAACCAAATGAATTCCAAAGAGAGCAAAGAATTACCTTGTCCGACAGTCACACAGGCAGTTAGAAATCTCTCTGTTGTACTCTCAGATTACATTTTTAATCAATCACTTTCTCTTCTCCTACTCAATCAAAAAATATCCAAGCAACTATTAATTCTCAACTGAGGAAAATATAACTTTTACCTGCTTACTTTCTGCTGTTTTCACAATCACTTCTCTATTAAGCATACAAATTGACTCTTAGGAACTAAATTGTGTTCCCCAAAAATCAGGATGTTGAACTTTTAACTCCCAAACAGATGGTGGTTGGAGGTGAGGTCTTTGGGCAACAATAAGGTTTAGATGAGTTCATGAAAGTGAGAATTAGTACCCTTCTGAAAAACAGATCAAACAACTTGCTGTTTCTATCCACCTATGAGAACACAGCAAGAAAGCAGCCATCTGCTAGCTGGGAAGAGAGGCATCAGTAGGAATTGAATCTGCTGGCATCATGATCCTGGATTTCCCAACCTTCAGAACCAGAGACATAAATACCTGTTGTGTATGTCATTTAGTCTATGGTATTTTGTTATAGAAGCCCTAACTGATTAAAACAAGGATGATTTTAAAAACAAATTAAATAAAAATATTTCCTCACAAAGTCTCCAGTGAATTTTTTTTCACTTAAAAGGAAACCTAAACTCCATGCCATGGCTTATAAGAATCTGTGTGATCTCATCCCTATTGAGCTTTTCCTTCGTATCTCATGATACTTTTTCATAGCAATCTAATCATACAGGTCCTTGAAGTCCTATTTCACATTGAGCTTTTTCCCACCTTGGAGCTTTTGCATCATTTATACCTCAATCATGAAAAACATTCCACCACTATCTTGCAAAACAATTTCTTCTCATCGTCTGAATCTGCAGCTAAATGTCACCCCCTCCAAGAGTTTCTTGAAAACTACATGAAGAAGAAACATAATGCTGGTATATTTCCTTTATAATACTCACCTAAATCTGTACTTCCATTATATCGTCGTGAGATGGTTTGGATTTTTGTCCCTTCCCAAATCTCATGTTGAATTAGAGGAGGGGCCTGGTAGGAGGTGATTGGATCAAAGGGGGCAGATTTCCTTCTTGCTGTTCTCATGATAGTGAGTGAGTTCTCACAAGATCTAATAGTTTAAAAGTGTGTGGCACTCCCCTCTTTGTGTTCTCTCTTCTGCCACCATGTGAATAAGGTGCTTGTGTCGCTTTCACCTTCTGCAAAGACTGTAAGTTTCCTGAGGGCTCCTAGTCATGTTTCCTATACAGCCCACAGAACTAAGCCAATTAAACCTCTTTTCTTTGTAAATTACCCAATCTTAAGCAGTTCTTCATAGCAGTGTGAGAATGGAGTAATAAAATTCACATATTTTTTACATTGTTTTGGCTGTGTCCCAAACTGGAATATTACCTATCAAATATTGGTTGGTAACAATATAATTAAATACAAAGTAAGTTAGCAAGACAGAATCATACTAGTCCAAGATTATTTCCAGAATAAAATGTGACCTTTTATGTGACTTGTTACATTTTATGTTTATAATTAGTCTAATTGTGAATAAAAATAATATAAAACATAACTGTAACTGTAATAGTATTTATTTATCAATAATGTATGTGGGCACAAAAAGTGTTATTAGAAAATGAAATATTTGTAATTTCATGTTACAAAATGAGTTGTGCAGACTTTTGAAAGCATCTTTATTTTCCAATATTTCTACTGAATTTAAAATTTCTATTATCATATATTTAATTTTCATTTTTTAATAATAAGTAAGGACTTTTTTTTTTTTTTAAATCTTGACCACAGGAGACTGGTGTGGCAATTATTTTGAAATTATTATTTTTTGTTGTTTTGTTTTGTTTTTTAATTTATTTATTTATTTATTTATTTATTTATTTATTATTATTATACTTTAAGTTCTAGGGTACGTGTGCACAACGTGCAGGTTTGTTACATATGTATACTTGTGCCATGTTGCTGTGCTGCACCCATCAACTCGTCAGCACCCATCAACTCGTCATTTACATCAGGTATAACTCCCAATGCAATCCCTCCCCCCCACCATGATAGGCCCCGGTGTGTGATGTATTACAGCATTCTTTTATCACATGTATTTAAGAGGCTAAGAATATTAACAGTAATTTTTAATGTGTTATTTTTCTAGCCTTATCTCTGTTTTGTTTAATTTGTACTTATTTTTTTTTACTTCTGCTTTCGATTTTAGATATTTTCATAAATATGTGGTGAGCCTTAGCTGTTACTTGTATTTAGTGATAGAAAATTAAGAAACTGATCCAAAAAGACCATTTTCTATTCCCCTAACACACAAACACTCAGTAAGATTATCTTTATGAATTTTCTCTTGGGTTCATTACATTTAAAGGGAAAACTTCCAGTATCCTACATTAATTTTAAACCTCCTAGTTACCAATGTTTTCTCTAGTATATGAAGAAAGTAGGTTGTGGTCTTTACATTTCAAAATTACATACTCAATATCTGTTCTTCTCTGTGACACCTGAGTGCCCTATTTTACCTGACGTCAGGATATCTTCCCTTTTATCCTTTGCAGGGTATAACCTCCATGCTTCTTTCAGGGGTTTAGAGAAAATTCATATTTGTAAAACAGATCCATTAGCCTCTTTAAAATACTGCCACATAATCTTTTCATTTTCATTCTTCATGAAATCTTCACAGCCACATCTTCCTTAGTGTTTTGGAATTTTATGATATAAATTGATTTTCATTTTGTCTTGATTTCGGAACTTTTGGTTCAAATAGCCAATTATCATTTATCTTCCTTCTGAATCCCAATATATATTTCCAATTTTTCCTCATCTTTGCTTTTGTTCTTGTCGGCAATGCTTTTAAAAATCTCATTATGGTCATTTTAGTAATTTGCGGACATTGTGGGTATAAATGAAATATGTTTAAGACACTTGCTTTAATCAGAGGATTTGTTTTTCTTAGGGACTTTTTATTTTCATGATGAACTAGGTAAAAATAATTCAAATTTGAGGAAAATGTGTATAACACTTTACAAGTATTAGTATAGCTATTATCTATATCTATATAGAAGGTACATACAAAAATGCTTCTCAAACATGTTAGAAAGTCATCAAGCTATAAGAAGTTTGCTAAATGGAAGGATAATTGTAACATTTTCTTCCTTGTTACACCTTTGCTAGCATATTTTTAGCACAATGTGTAAATTTCTAGTAGTATTCCACCAGCAAAGATTAAGAAATAAGGACAATTTACTGAAATATAAATTAATAAAGATTATCTGCTTTTTAATAATATTATAGTACAACATTTATTTTAAATGCCTTCTTGTACTTTCATCATTATTCTTCTGAGACAATTATTACAAAGAGTGAAAGGAAGTGCTGGCAGACACATTTTCATAATAAATAATTGCCTAGTTTCATGCTCACCATTATTGGACAGAGGCACTATATCCTGAGCTCTACAAGAGAGAACTAATGTATTATTAATAGAGCTTTATACAAACACGTATTCATAACATCAGTTTGTCCTCTTTAACTATACCTCTGGGCACCCTGTGAATCATTTATGAGGTGGCTATGTGCTTCACAATTGAGAAGATTGTAAATTTACCAAGCATGGGGAAGACAGACACACACACACACACACACATACAGACACACACACACACACACACATACACGTGACTTTTCGTGAGAAGCAGTATGCCATTTGGTGGAAGATAAATATTGAAACATCTGGCTCTATTAATTAGAAAATGCTTTTTCACATGAATAGATTTTAATCTGGGAGCTGGGAAATAATTATATTAAAATTGTGTATGACGGATTATATATTATATAAATGAGAAAATATATATGACTAATAAACTAAAACTCAGAAAGTAAACAAAATAATCAGACCACACTATCATATGCCACGTATATCAGGAAAAAAAATCCAAAAGTATTAAGACAAGTAGGTACGCTCCTCTTATCAAATTATAAAACAGCACAAAACTACATCATTGAGTACTACACTATCATACAACACGAAATATATTACACCTTCCATAGAAATGCATCCTGTGTGATGAAGAGTCGCAGGTTGTCATAAAAATTGTCTAAATACTGAAATCATGACAGTAATAGATACCCATTTTTGTCTACTTTAAAAGGAAAATATGTTTGAAACACAAGGGAATAATACGTTGTTTAGATTATGAGTAAATACATAATTAAGTTATATTGTGAATATCCTATCTCTCTGACCATCTCTTTTTTAAATGTGATTTATTATTTCCAATAGAAACAAATTTTGCTTATGGATGTTTGCTGTTTTCAGAGACTAATCATAATATAAACTTTTTGCAGAAAAATAATTTTAATACAGACATCATTATAAAATGTTTCATAAAAATAAGGGAACAATGTACAAATAAAAAGATGATAATTCTAAAAATGAGCAAATAATGGGATATCTTTTCATTGGCTCAATGCAAAGAACACTTTTATTTCTAAATATTTTAGACTACCACATCATATAATTCATGTTGTCAGTATTCATTGAATGAGAATGTACTTAATTTGGTGACAAAAATATAAATTTACTTTGGAAAAAATGTATTCATCTCAGCCACATCTACACATTTGAAGAATAGCAAAACACAAATCTTTAAGATTTTCTAGAACATAGTCAAAATTTTTCAAATACACATATTAAAATACATGACATGAATTCTGTGGTCTCTGGGTGTCCATTGCCCACAAAATATGTTTCTTCTTCGCCAAAAAACAAAATTCAACCTATATAAAAATGCTCGCTTGACACTGAAGTTTATATGGATATTAAAATATGTAATCAAGAAATAGTACTAGATAATTTAATGAAGTCTGTAATGTTTTTATAGTTATTAGAAGTATGAGTCTATAAACAGAAAAAATATAGCAAGTTAAAAATCATCTATTGGTAGTAGTACATAGCAAAAATATAAGGTCATTTTTAAAGAGAAGTCTATTTTACATCAACTGAAAATTTTAAAAATATTTGATTTGTAAATAGTACTTCTGTTCAAGTCAGAATTAAAACTGACATACGTAAATGTTTAAAAATAAGCATTAGAACTCCATTTGCAAAGTTGATAAAAATATCTGAACAGATCTATTCTTTATACATGATATTTAAGTGTAAGTAATTTAACTGCAATTCCTTAAGTTCTTAGAACATCTGAGTCAACTATAAAAAGAACCTATCATTTTGTTGTCAAAATGAGTGATTAAGACTTTTCATTGTCAAGAAAAAATGATTATAATTGTTTTAAACATGATTCTTATATTTTATAATTACACACACACATTACATTTTTAAAATTTTGTCTGCTATAGGAGTCAGGATTCTGGTTATTATGAATAAAAGAATAAAACAGTTGGGAATTTTACCATTTAAAACTTTTATTACTCTAAAAATATAAATGTATCAATTTTTATAATGAACAGATGTGATCACTTACATATATCATTTCATTAAACCTCAGTAAGGAGGTCATTTTGATGGCATTTTATGGTGTACTTAACAATGACAAAATAATGATGATCTTAAAATCAACAGATATGTATTTATTCAATAAACCTGCCAACCTCTTCAACTGTCGTACAGTTACTTACATATCTCTTTTCAATCCCTGTCACTTTGCAGAGTAAAAATTTTCCTGGTCTTTCTCAAGCAGATATTTAACATTAGTTAGAAAAATCATTTCTTATGTCTACATAAGATGGAAAGAAAATATTCCAAACACATTAAACAGTCTAGAAATCATGATAGTACTTTCCTAAACACTGTTTGATGTCCAAAGCTTAGCACTCTGCTCAGATCAATATATGTGTACAGCCATGGTGAACACATGAATGAGTCAGTCAATTACTTAAAAGTTCTCAAAATTAGAATAATTTTCAGATTTTTATTTGAGAATAAAATAAAGCTTCTATTGCCTCTTGTACCTTTATAAACGAAAAGCAGAATTCCACTGAATAATACATTAAATATTTTAAATGCAAATTTCAGTTTATGTTACATTTTCAGTGGTTAACAGGAATAGTTAATTTTAAGTGAATTCAGAATACAAATATTTTCACAAAAATCAAGTCAAACTTTTAAATTACAGACTTTTCCACAATTTATAGTGAAAATTGAAGTGGGTTGTGGTGTTTTTTAATGAGACTATAGTGCTGTAAAAAGAAGAAAAGACCGATAGATTGTCCTGCACCGATTTTACTTTTGTTAAAATATAAAAAGTAAAGAGGCTGTTATTATAGACACAAGTTGTATACATCACTCAAAATTTATTATATATATACACTTTTTCTGGTTCTATTTTCCTAAAGATACTTCAGAAAAATAAAATGTGCATATTGTTCCAGTGTATATTTTTACATATTGAATATATGCATATCCATAAGAATTTTATCAAAGTTTAATTGACATGTAAAAGGTTATAGTCATTTAGAGTATACAACTTGATACATTTGAGAATAAGTATACAGCTGTGAAACCATGACCACACACCAAGGGTATAGATATATCCATCACCTCTTAAAGTTTCCTGCTGCTTCTTTTATTATTTATTTATTATAAGAACAAAACCTAAGATCTACTCTACTAAAAAATGTCAAGTGTACAATACAGTACTTTTAGCTATAGGCATTATTACACTGTATAACGGACATCCAGAACTTATTTATCTTGCATAACAAACTGTAAGTTTGATGAATAAGTATTTAATACACATGAGTTCTGTCATATTATCCTGTCTCTTACGAACTTGCTATTACCATTTCTTATAATATTTTGCAAAAACATCCATGTTGATACACGTGCATTGGGGATTTCTCTTTTTTTCTCTAAACCAGTCCATTCTTTGATCATGAGGATATCTTTCTTTGATTATGGGTTATGCTCTTTTATTTTTTTATAAATTAATATTCAATATATTTTGGCCATATTTTTATACCCATTTTGATACTAATCCATTTGTCTTTTTCTTCTTTAAGCATTTAGTACGGCTTTTGTTTTATGAAATTATATTTTGAATATGTTAAAATTGATTAGTTCTTTAAGATACTTGCTTTCTGCTTTTTTTAAACACATACTTTCATTTGTCAAGGTAGAAAGGGCCAAGCACGGTGGCTCACGCCTGTAATTCCAGCACTTTGGGAGGCCGAGGCAGGTGGATCACAAAGTCAAGAGATAGAGACCATCCTGGCTAACACAGTGAAACATCATCTATACTAACAATACAAAAAATTAGTCGGACGTGGTGGCAGGTGCCTGTAGTCCCAGCTACTTGGGAGGCTGAGGCAGGAGAATGGCATGAACCCGGGAGGCAGAGCTTGCAGTGAGCCAAGATCATGTCACTGCACTCCAGCCTGGGAGATAGAGCGAGAATCCATCTCAAAAAAAAAAAAAAAAAGAAAAGAAAAGAAAAAGTAAAAAGATTTTCTATTAGCTTTTTCTTTAAATATTAAATTATTTAATTTTCATGTTTGTACCATATTGAACAATTTGATATCGAATTTTGATGCAGGATTTTTCTCCTTAGTTCACCTAAATCCAGGTTATTATCTCATAACCAGGAAAAATTAGGCACATAGACACATTGAAGGGTGAGGAGGACAGAATTTATTAAGGGAAAGGAAAGCTCTCAACAAAGAGAGGGGTCCTGCATGCAGGTTTCCACCTCACAAACTGAATACCAGGGCCACCACCTACGAGTTTAAAAGGCCAGGATCCTCCCCTGCATAAGGACCAAATTACTGGTGGCTCTACCCCATTCCCCCAGTGCATGTGGGCCCCCAGTCCACTTTGGGTATGCCCAGGCAAGCCTGCTGTGCAGGTTCCCTTATGTGCACAAAACATCTTGTGTAAACACTTGTGGGGCAGGTTGGAAATCCTCCAGGAACACTTCCCTATCTTCCTAGGCTTTTGGCTGTCTCTTGCTGCTATCATTTTTTTTTCATATTTGTTCAATTTATTTTTTGGAAAAAATACATTAAATAGTCTTTTCCTGATTATTTAATGCTTCCGCTACCAAATTGAAGTCTAATATATGTATACTGTTATCTTTCTGATTCTTTATATCATTACATTAGTCTATTTTTAGAATCCTACACAATCGCTTGATTCTAATTAGTGTGTTTTATCATATAGTCTTGATATCTAGTAAAAATTTTCCTCCACTGATGTACATATTTTTTTTCTCAGAATGGCCTTGTCTTTGAAAGCCATCGAACTTACTGCTATTGCATTGTTTTTTGGTTTGTTTTGCTTCAGATGGAAATCTACTTTGTTTAAATCATGTAATTTCAATTTTCTTTTAATCATGTTTTCCGTAATTTTTGGTAGCTTTATTCTTAAATATTTTAGATTTTTGCTGCTCTTTTAAATGGCGTTTCTCTAGATTTTTTATTTTCTAACTAGTTTTTATATATCTCTTCCTCCTTTCCTCCTCCTTCTTCTATGCCATCGTTGTTCCTCACTCTCACTCTGGCTCTTGCTCTGGCTCTCTGCCTGTCTTTCTCTGTCTTTCTCAAAGCCTATTGCCTCTGGCATTCATTACTAGTGGTGATGTCAGCCACTGAGTTGTCTTTGTAAAAATATCTCTCTTTTTCCTTCTGCTGCATCACACCTGATTCCAGAAAGAGAGTATTCTGTTTTAAGAGCTCATGTGAGTAGACAGAATTCACCCTTACACTCCAGGATACTCTCCCGATTTTAAGGTCCTTAACCTTAGTCATATCTGTGTCATGTTTGTTGCGTGAGGTAGCATATTCACAGCTTTCAGCCAGTAGGGCATAGGCAGCTTTGGGAGCAATTTTACCTATCACACACAGTGTAAAAGACAGAATCATAGTCCCAGACTCAAAGTGTAAGTATCCCATGGTTTGAAAGGTACAGAGTATTCAAATGGCCCATAAGAAATTGAAAAAGATATAATGAAATAACATGACAGCACATAAACAGCAGTTACTGTGTGTTAGTTAGTATTGTGAACATCCCATATTTAAGCCTCTCAGCAATCATGTGAGGTAAGTATGATTGGTGTCCCAGCTTTATACATGAATAAACTGAAATGAAGATTAGTCAATACAATGCAAAAATGAAAAGAAGAGAAGAGAAAAAGATGGAAAGAGGAATAAATTAAGTTAGCCTTGATTTTTTTAAAGGGACAAAATACTACATTGTTTCATAAACTGTGTGTTTCACCTCTTTGGTATTAGTCTTTTGTCTAGAAACATTATTTCTCAAATTGATATAATTTCTCTAGCTAGGTTATATTCATAGTTAATCTGCAACACTATTCACTTTCATCTATGTTGGGATACAGACAATTCCCTTTCACCAATGACAGTTATCAATGAAATAGGCAGATATAAAAGAAATTGCTTTAAATTGGAGAAAAAGTGTCACAAAGGATTATTTTTCATATGCGTAACTACTCAAAACAAGACTGTGCAAGATCATTCTGAGTGACAGGAGACATCCTATCAGTCTGAAATATCACAAAAGCAATGATAAAAGCTTTGGGCTATAACACAGTACTGCACTTAAATTAGGTGTACGGTGTATCAGATCTTAAAAAATATTACATAAATACCACATAGTTTGTCGCCAAAGTGAATTGATTATTAAAGGAAATATTAATTACAGACAGTGAGAAATTAGCGTAGACATTTCTAAAGCAATATTATTTGTGAATGTAGACTTGTTTATTATTGATTTATGTTTTCTGATTTTCTATCAGTGATTCATAGCTGAATTTATTTCTCATTGCCTTATACAGAAATAAATATTTTAAAGAGAAATTCGTTGGTGTATCATATGCAATTCTTCCTTTAATGTTATTTTGATTAGTCATATTAACCCTCATTCGTTCAGAATATCTGTCTCTGAGTTTCTTCACTGTGATCTCACTGCCATAAATAACTCAATTTTTGTATTTCTTACGGATTTGTCTTCCCCACAAAATGCCTTGGTAACAGTCTTCATGTTATCATTTGCAAAATGTTGACTCACAGGAGATATTGAGTATGTGTTTGTTGACTAGCAACAAAATGGAAATGTATTGCTTTCTCTATTATGAAGAGAAAGTGAGACGGAGAAAGCAGTTGGAGTAGAATGGTATTTAAATGAGAAATAAATATGTCCACAAGGAAGTGATCAACAATCCTACATGCTGCAAAGTGATTAAGGAGAGTAAAGATCAAGAGGATGCAGAAGCCTGATTGTAACTGGAAAGAAAGTTAATACATTCTGAGGAGCAGCATGAGGTGTAAACAACAAATTCATACATTGTGTAGGAAACAGAGGTGAAAAACTGGTTACAGAAACTCAGTGCACAGCAAGGGCAAATAAGCTTGTTTGCAAGGTATAAGTCTTCTGTTCATGCCAAAGAAAGAAAATGGTACATTATGTAGCAAGAATGGAAAGAGAAAGAACCTGTGAAATTTATTTTTATGGAAATTCATTGAAGTGTTTTTGTACTTTTATTGTATATTTTATGTGAAATAATATTTTCCTAATTGACTCAATAATTTAATAAAAATTGGCATCACATATGACTAAAGAGTAAAGAAAATGCATTCATAAATTATTTAGTGATTTATGTGTTTGTTGTTTATTTATATTGTGTCGCATTCCACAAAGGAATTGAGACGGTTAGTGACAGCTAATATTTGCACATCATATTCTTATTTACAAAATATTTTACATAAACATTTAGACCCACTGAAATCCTATTGTGAGAAAGGAAAGAAAACTCTTTCACAAGAGGGTACTGAAAGTCAGTTCAGAGCAGAAAATATGTATGGACATTTACCATTTGGTTGCAGACTCTATGTTAGGTAATATCCTACCGAAGTGCCTAAGATTTCCTGTTCTGGATAAGCGTACATTTTAATGAAAGAAACAAACATATAAATGGGCAAACTCCAATGCAGTCATTAAAATAAATGTATATGCAACATGATATGAGAGTAAAGAAGGGGAAGAACAATTTAGGAAAATCTTCCCAGAGGGATTGATAATTAATTGAAAGTGTGGGGAGGTGAAAAATTATAAAATAGACTGCAGGTCTGTGTACTTAGGATAACTTTTTGCCATTATTGTAAGTTGTACGTATATGAAAGCTAACAGATTTATGATACTAGATATTCAATTTTATTTTGAGCGTTATGAGCTTAAGGTAACTGAGACAGACAGACATGACATCCAGCAGGTATGAGGACATAAATGCGGTAGAAATGTAGGATGCGGTCAGGGAGAAGAGAAACACCAGGCCGGAGTCATTAGGGAGTCATTAGCATATTGATGGAATTTTCAATCAGCTGTGTAAATTAAAACAACAGAAGAGAAAGTACAGAAAAATTGGCACAATAGTGAGATGATGGATATGTTAGTTAGCTTCACTAATCTCTTTACTATCTATGTGGATCCTTTAACATGTTGAATACCCTAAATATACACAATAAAGTCTGCTAAAAAGTAAAGCACAATTGACTAGTTTACAATTCTTTGTAATAAAAAATGTTCAAGGGTCAAAGCCCATAAAGTGAATACAAAGGACTGGGGGAAAACCAGACAAAATAATGTCTATAAGACAGAAGAAGAAAGCGTTTTAAAAATGAGCATCAAATGCATCAGAAATTCTCAGTAGATGTATACTGAAGAATCTGTTCTAGAAAATCAGCAGTAATATAATGAAAGAAATAGAAGCTGAGTTAATATATTTGAGTATGGGAAGTGAATAGTGAAGCTCTTACCGCCTGGATGAGTCTTATAATACTTGGCTGACAGAGGAGTCAAAAAATACAGGAAACCTAGAAGAAAAATGTAAGGAGGCTATAAAGAGGCAATTTTGATAAGAAACCCAAATGACTCACATACATAACTGATGCATTGAGTGGGTCGGCTTTAATGGGGCAAAAATAAGAAATGGCTTTATTTTTATTCCACTAGTATGTTCAGTCAGGCTCCGCCAAATTTCTCACATCTACCCTTCAATGATCTCTAGGAATCCCGGAGCCTTTAATTTTATTTATATGATTAGTCTTATTTTGGTGGCTGCTACTTACTCTCAGATATAATAAGGTTCTGTTCACCCCTGTCTCAAACTTTAATCTCACAGCAAATAAAATTTTTCTCTATTATTCTGGGCTCACACAAAAACCATAGCTTAGCTTCCTTCAGACGGGAAGATATGGGAACACGATATAGAAAACAAAGGGGGCAAAAGCATTTCATTTATGTGATGCAGAAAGTAATTTTCACTTGGATATCAATGCTCTTTGTAAACAGAAAGTATACTTTTCTATGCAACACATTGAAGATACATTCAGATAAGCTTGAACGGTTCTGCAGCTAATCAGTTAATAGTCTCCCATCCTTATAGGTAAGTCAGAGTTCTCCAAGAGGCTGCCATACAGACCCTTCTCAAACCTCGAGGTGACATTCTCAGGAGTTGTGGAGGACGGAATCTCGAGTCCAGCTCCCATGAATAATCTCTGTCCACATCAGGGGTCTGTGAAGTGTAACTTTTTAAGTTTTCTTGTGGCCTCCAAAAATGTAAATAGAAAAGCCTGAAGACAGTAACATATAAATACCTGCAATCGAGCTATTACTGACGTTTGAATTAACAGAGTAGCAGTCATATAGAGAACTTTACTTCTTTACATGAATTCCTTATCATCTCACCCCAACTTTGGCGGAGCCACCAGTGCAGAAAGAGAGGCGGTGGAAGAGACAAAAGAATAGAAGAGCCAGTGTTTCTCTTCCCTTTCCCAGATCCTTAGGCCCAGGTGCAGGTATTGAAATGGGAGGAGTTGCCTTATCCGCCTCACAGGACTTGTGAAAAGGGTGTGGCTTACTTCTTTGGCGCCCTGCTGCTCCAACCCTTATGGGCAGCGTGCAGACGGGCAGGTCGTGGGGAGAGTTTTGGGCTCCATCCCCACAGCGCGTGGAGGGTTGAAGGTTTACAGTTCCGGAAGCCACAGTGGGCCTTGTGTTACAGTGTGCTCTTTCAGTTTTGCCATGACAAGGCGGCTTGTTAGTTAGCTCTGCCTTATCGCTAGGACAGACAGCGTTCTGTTTCCCAGGCTCCTACCCTAGTGTACCAGAAAAATCGCATCGCACGTGGGCTTGGAGGATAGGCGCAAGGTTTTATTGAGTGGTGGAAGTAGCTCTCAGTGAGATGGAGGATGGGGAGGCCAGAAAGGGGATGGAGTAGGAAAGTGGTCTCCCCCTGGAGTCTGGTCACCCAGCAGCCGGATTGTCCTCCAACTGGCCCCAGCCGAATTGCAGGTCATCCCACCCTTGATGGCCTGCTGGCATCTGCTGGTGTCTGTCAGTGTGCTCTTCTGCTCCTCTGCTCCTCTCGACGTCCAGCCCCTTGTGTCTGTGCCTGCTAGGGTCTCCGTTTTTTTTATGCGCACAGGATGCGGGGCGTGGCGGGCCCCAGTGGTTTTGGAAAAAGCAACATTTGGACGTGAAATCAGGAGTGCCTATTCTCTTGTTAAGTCTGGCACACAAGCTTGATGGTGGAGCCCTTGCCAGGGACCCCGCCCTTCTCTACCCAGTCCTTCCCTCCCCCTCCTGTATCACTTCCCCTTCCTGTATCATTACCAAAGGGAATTGGGGGACTTTGAATAGGATGTGAGAATAATGTCTTAACCAGAACTGGATTGAAAGTTTTAAGACTTAAAAATGCACCGAATTATCAAATGGGACAGATTTAATAGCAGAAAGTGACTGATGCGCTAAATATAGGATCCGATTGTCCTGGGAATTAAAATCAGAGATCTCAGCAAAGATCAAGTTTTAACAAATAATTTCAAGGATATAGGTAAGCAGGAGGGTCAGTTATGCAAAAATATGTCTGGGAAACCAGACCCTCACCTTTCCATGTCAGATATACCTCTGGCTGGGGAGAGATGCAGGCTCTAATAAGGTTTGGAAGGTTCCTCACACAGTGGCAAACATTTGGATTACGATACATCTCCATTTTATATCAGATAATTGCATAGATTACATAGAATTCTCCAGGGTATCATGTTTCAGAGATCCTATGTGCCATTTATTTACTATTTACTATCTGATACTATGTAATACTATTTAATACTATTTACTGTTTAATACGATTTATTATTTAATACTATTTGTAATTTATTCTTAGGCAAAAACAATAAGGGTCTTTTAAAGGTAAGCTTTCTTCATCTTGGCAAATATCATTATTATTTAGTGTTTTAACTGCTCTATTGAGATAATCTTTGACATATAAAAGTTATACATATTTATGATACACAACTTGCTGTTTTAATATACATGTACATTATGAATGAACATCAGAATCAACCTAATTAATATCTTCATTATCACTATATAGTTATGTGTGTGTGTGTGTGTGTCTGTGTGTGTGGTGAGAGGATTATGATCTGCTTCCTTATCAAATTACAAGTATACAATGCAGTATTGTTAACTATTATCACCATGATGAACATTAGAGCTCCAGATATTATTCATATTTCATAACTGAAACTTTGTACTCTTTGCCAACCTTACCACCATTTCCCCCTCCGCTTAGCCACTGGCAACCACCATTCTATTCCCTGATTCTATGAATTTGGCTGTTTTAGCTTTGAAATACGTGAGATGAGGTAGTATTTCTCTTTTTGTATCTGGCTTATTTCACTTATCATAATATCCTTCAGCTCCAAACATGTTGAAACAAATGGCATGATCTCCTTTTTTAAAGGCTGAGTGCTGTTCAGTGCATAAATACATATGACATTTTCTTCATCTATTCATGTAGGTTTTTTCCGTATCTTGACTATTTTGAGTAATGCTCCAATGGACATGGGAATGCAGATATCTCTTTGTGATCCTGATTTCAATTCCTATGGTTATATACCCAGAAATGAGATTGCTGGACCATATGGTAATTCTATTTTTAACTTTTTGAGGAACATCCATGCTATATTGCATAATGCTTGTACTTACCTTCCAACCAGGAGTGTATAAGGGTTCTTTTTTTTTACAGAAATCTTTCTAACACTTGTTTTCTTTTTTCATTTTGGTAATAATAATCATCTTAACAGATATAAAGTATATAAGGTGATAGCTCATTGTGGTTTTGATTTGCATGTCCCTGATGATTAGAGATGTTGATTGAGCACCTTTTTAATACATCTGTTAGCCAATAAATGTCTTATTTTGTGAACTGTCTTTTTAGGTCTTTTGCCCATTTTTAAATTGGGTGATTTGTGTTTATGTTATTGAGTTTTCTGAGTTTCTTATACATTTTGGATATTAATCCCCCACCAGAGGTGTGGTTTGTAAATATTTTCTCTCATTCTCTAGATTGCCTTTTCATTTTTTCAATTGTTTCCTTTGCTGTGCAGAAGGTCTTTAGTTTGATGTAATTCTCTTTGTCTATTTTTGCTTTTGTTGATGTGCTTTTGGTATCATATCTGAAAAATTATTGCAAAGAGAAATGTCAAAAATGTTTCCTCTGTATTTTCTTTTTTGAGGAATTTTACTGTTTCGGGTCCTTCATTGAAGTCTTTAAGCAATTTTGAGTTGATTTTTGTGTATGGTGTGAGATAAGGGTTCAATTTCTTTTCTTTGCATGTAGATATCCACCTTTCCTAGAACCATTTATTAAACAGATTATTCTTTCCCTATTGTGTGTTCTTGGCAGCCTTGTCAAAAATCAGTGGACTGCAAATACATGGGATTATTTCTGGGTTTTCTAGTGTGAAGACAAGAGGGATTTTTATTTTAAATGCTAATCTGTCATGTATCTCCTGACCAACCCTGAGTCTGGGAGTGCTTCCAAAATGTCTAGTTGATGTATTATTCTTTATGGAGAAAAATCTATTCATTGTAAATTATCTCCCAAATAACTCTTGATGCTCTTGCAGAAATTATAGGTTTTGACACCCATAGCCACCTACACATCCCTTCTAGAGCATGTGTACTTTCCACAAAATAAAAGCCTTATGTCTTGGGGGTTTCAGTGTGGAGATCTTGTACTGCAGCTGCCAAAGGCCCTGCTTATGTTTGTAAGTTCCCCTAATAAATGACTCAAAACCAACAAACAGGACTTTTCTGTCTTCTTAGGTTTCTCAGCTCCTTCTGTATTTGGGGGTCCTCTTGTACACACAGCACCTTCATGGAAAATTTATTTTGTTCAATTGATTAATGTTTCTGTTTTAATGTTAGTATTATACTGTATTAATTAGTATAACTTTTTAATATAATTTGAAATCTTCAGTTTTGTTCCTCTTGTTCAGTAGTTATTGGGTATGTGGATCATTGTGATTCCATAATAATTTTAGCATTTTTTTTTCTATTTCTGTAAAAAATGTCACTGGGATTTATAGATTTGATTCTATTGGATTTGTAGATAGCTTAGGGAAGTATGAATATTTTTCACAATATTCATTCTTCCGATCCATGAATATGGAATGTCTATTTATTTATATATTTTAAAATATTCTTAATTGAGATTTTATAATTTTGCTATACAAGTATTTCACCTCTTTGGCTCAGTTAATGCCTATTTTTTTTCTTTTAGTTGCTAATGTAAATGGGATTATTTTTTCTTAATATTCCTCTTCAATAATTCATCATTAGTGTATAGAAATGCAACAGACTTTTATGTTAATTTTGTTTCCCGCACATTTACTGAATTTGTTTATTAGTTCTAATAGGTTTTGTGTGTGTGTGAGGGAGTCTTTACGATTTCATTCATATGATTATGTAATCTATAAAGAGATAATTTTACATCTTTGTTTCAATTTTGAATGCGTTTTATTTCTTTTTTTTCTATTCTCATATCATTTTACTTCTGCTCTAATATTTGTTATTTCATTCCTTCTGCTAATTTGGGGTTTAGTTTGCTCTTCTTTTTCTAGTTGAGTTGTAAAGTCAGGTTGTTTAACTGAGATCTTTCTTTTTTTAATGTAGATGCTTAGTCCTATAAACTTCCCTCTAAGCACTTTTGATATATGCTGCACGTTTTGGTATATTGTGTTTTAGTTTTCATTTGTCAAAAGGTATTTAAATTTCCTTATTTACTTAATGGTTGTTCAAGAGTGTGTTAGTTTCCACATGTTTGTAATGTTTTCTAGGGTTTTTTTTTTTCTGTTATTGATTTCTAGTTTCATTACAGTGTGGTCTTAAGAAGATACTTGCTATAATTTTAATCTTCTTTAATATGTTTAGACTTGTTTTGTGACCTAATCATAACCAATTCTGAAGAATCCTGTGCTCTTGAAAAGAACATGTATTCTGCTCCTGTTAGATTGAAAGTTATGTGTGTGTCTGCTATGTCCATTTGGTCTACAGCATTGTTCAAGTCAGCTATTTCCATGTTGATATTTGGCCTGCATGATCTGTCTGTCATTGAAGGTAGGGTAGTAAAGTCTCCTGCTACATGTATTGCTGCCTATTTATCCCTGTAAATCTCTCCACATTTGTTATATATATTTAGGTGCTCTAATGTTGGTGCTCTAATTACTCTAATTGTAATAATTACAATTATTTTATCTTTCTTTTAAATTGAAATTTTTATCATTATATAATTATCAACTTTGCCTCTGGTAAGTTTTGTACTGTGTGTCTATTTTTTTCTGGTATAAATATAGATAGCCCTGCACTCCTGCTCTCTTATGGGTGCTATTTGCATGAAATATCTTTGTTCATCCCTTCACTTTCAGTCTATGTGTGTCTTCATAACTAAAGTCTTCCATAGACAGCATGTCATTGGGCCTGGTTTAAAAAAAGAAAAAAAAAAACAATTAAACACTTATAACTTTTACTTGGAGAGTTCAATCCATTTACATTTAAAGTTATTATTGATAGTGAAGAATTTACTATTGCCATTTTGTTAATTATTTTGTGTTTGGAAATTCTTTCATCCCTTTCTACTTCTCTTACTGTATTTTTCTTTTTAATTGATCATTTTTGTAGTGATTTTGTTTTATTCTTTTGTCTTCATCTTTTTTAAAATTCTACGTAGATTTTTCTTTTGTGGTTACCATGAGGTTTGTATATATCTTCCTGTAGTATAAATATCTGTTTTAATTTTGTAACAATTTAAGTTCATTTGTATTTTAAAACTCTGCACTTTTAACCCCCTCCCAAAAACACATTTTGATTCTTAGAGTTTACTTTTTTTCCGTACTGTGAATATGTTACCAAATTTTATTGGTCATATTTTTACTCATATTTTTCCATTGACATGAGATTATAGGTGGCAAAAATATTAGTGAAGTTTATCTCTTTTATGTTTTTTCCTCCTCTCTGGAGGTATTATCCCACTTTAAGAGAGTAGATGATATTCAAGACAAGTTTCCTTAACCCCAGCTTCTCAAACAAAAGGCTCTGAAATTTTCCCATGATGTCATTAAAGGTAATAAATAAGTAAATTTAATAAAGCATGTTTAATGGAAGAACTCAATGTGATAAAAAAGAGTATCAAGAGGATAAAGTCTAATGTTCAAGGAAATGCCATTTAAACTGAGATTCTACTTCAAATCCAGAAGAATGGCAAAAGATAAGAAAGTTATACAATACCCATGTGTTAATCCATTTGTGCTGCTATAACAAAATACTATCAACTTGATAGCTTATAAACAAGGAAAGCTTATTTCCGAAGGCTAGAAAGCTCAAGATCAAGGCAGATTCAGTGTTAGTAAGGGCTTATTCAAGGTCTATAGATGGTGACTTCTCATTCTGTCTTCACAGGGTAGAATGGCAAATGAGCTCCCATTCACCTCTTTTATAAGGGTACTGATTTCATTCATGATGATCTAACAGGCTTCCAATAGCTTGGGGTTAGAATTTCAATATATGAATTTGGTGGAGGGAGGCAAACATTCAGACCATAGCACCAAGTACTGGATAAGGTATGGACAAATGGAAACTTTTATGCATTGCTATTAACATAATATGACCTAGAAATCCCACTTTGTAATACATAGCCCAGAGGACATTTTGTGTTGATTCAAGAGATGATAGGTCAGAGAATGTTCAGTGAAGGATTCTTTGTTTCAGCAGTGAGTAGGAGCCAGTCTCCATGCTCATTTCTGAACAGCTGAGCAAGAAAAATGTAGTAAACATCATTATAGAATTTTATATGACAGAAGCAACAAGCTAGATGTAATTAGCAATATAGCTACATATTCACATAATGTTAAATGAATAATGAGGTTAGAATAGCACAATACCATTTATGTATATTTAAATATATGTAATGTACATATAAACCTACATATTTTACAAGGACACATATTTTTCCAAATACATAAATAGGTGTTTGACTAAATGTCAGTGGAGAGCAAAGTATATTTATGTATAAAAGCAATATAATTAATAATACTAAATATAAAAATAAGGGCATTATGTGAATGGTAGTAATATGTTACTCACTAATAAAAATTATTGACTCAATTGTTTGTATTTGTGGCACAAAAATAAATGAAAGAAGAAGGATAAGGAGGGAGGGAAAGAGAGCTGTAGCAGTCTATACCAAAGGGTAGATGGCAAAGCAAATGAAGGTTTTATTTTCATGATTTATAGATATAGTTGTTGCTATTTTCATTTCATTTCCGAAATATGGGAGATACAATTATCTGTTTAGAATGAAGAAAAGTAAACAGTAGAATAAACATTGACAATATGGAAAAGCATGTCTCAAAGCGTTAAAGTAAGTTTTTCTAAAGTAAAAAGTTATTAAGTGGACAATTTAATATGGGAATACAAAAATTCTGACTCTAAATCCAGTATTTTTTCTAACATATTATAAGTTGTCGATATGGCTTGGCTGTGTCCCTACTGAAATATCATCTTCATTTCCCACATGTTGTGGGAGGGACTTGGTGAGAGGTGATTGAATCATGGAGCTGAGTCTTTCCCATGCTCATGAGACCTGATGGTTTTATAAAAAGGAGTTTCCCTGCACAAGCTCTCTCTTTCCCTGCTGCCATCCATGTAAGATGTGACATGCTCCTCCTTGCCCTCTGCCATGATTATGAGGCCTCCCCAGCCACGTGGAACTGTCAGTCCAATAAATCCTTTTACCTGTATAAATTACCCAGTCTCAGGTATGTTTTTATCAGCAGCGTGAAAATGGACAAATACAACTGTATACACGTAAATGTAAAATAATGCAAAATTAAACATACATAGAGTCAATTCATGTTGAAATCTAATTTGTTCATCATCAGTTTTCATATTTATTTTGACTTACTGTCCAAGTTGATTTCCTCAAATGTGTATGATCACAGGAACATTTTTATTGTTGTAAGAACACTGAACATGAGATATACTGTCTTAACAAAATTTTAAGTGTATAATATAGTACTGTTAACTATAGGAAAAATGTTATGTGGCAGATCTTTAAAATTTAATCATCTTGCATAAATGAAACTTGCTCATGAAAGAGTATACAAATAGGTCCATAGAAAAAAATGGGGAGCCTGGCATCATTATATCCCACTATGTCTCTGAGATTTGTGATCAATCACATATGACATCCCTAATCTTATTCCTTGTTTTTTGTGATGTATAGTAGACATTTCCATATAATGATAATCAGATGGAATATACATTTATACATCAGTTTTATGTTTTATTCATTCACAGAAGTATGCCACATAAAACAACATAAAGCATATTTAATTTTTATTAATAGCTGAATTAAAACAAATTTTTTCTCAATATTTAACATAATGTGTCTGTACATTGGGGTTATTTTTCCTATTTAACAACATTCAGGTAGGCAGAAAGATCAAGTAACAAATTCCTCTGAGATCAGCTTTCAAATTTTCTATGCCTTTAATGATAGTGCCTCAGTGATTTCTGCTCCCAACCCCTTGCCTGGGAAATGTGAGACTGGCTGGTAGTTGGCTTCCATGGAGAGTAGAAAGAGAGTTTTCAGTGCAGTCAGCTGAAGCCCAGGTTGAGAGAAATGTCAAAATGGCACTGGTAGGTCAACATACATACATCATCCCATGTCAATTGCATTAAGTAATCATTTTAAACAGGGAGAAGATGAGAAGGATTGGGAGAGATGCCCAGAATTACTCTGCAGTTCTGTTCAATCATTTCAGAATATATTTTAAAAATTCCTTGACACATTAAAGTGAAATATAATAGCACTGAAGTAGTTTAATTTACATAAATATATTGTTTTTTCCTCCCATGTAATGCTGTTTTTCATTCTTTCAATCAAATCCCTGAGAGTCCCTTTCCAAAGGGTAAAATAATAGGCCTCATTAATTTCCAATAGCACTTTATAATTGTGTACATAATAAGTATATACAAAAATTTATTAGAATGAATATGATCATTTAGCAAGATACAGTGTGTTATGTTATTGTACAGTATTTAAATGTATATTCCATTAGTAAAAAATAATTCAATATATGAAAATATAAAATTAATAGCATATCTAAATATCAGAAACAAACAGGCAAAATAATCTAAGCTTAAAAAAACTGTTTATAATTGCATCAAACTGTCAAATAGCAATAAGAACAACTAAAAATAGTGAGAAAAACTTTATAAATCCTGAAACATCACAGAATAAACTAAAGAGGACCTACATAGGCCAGACACGGTGGCTCACGCCTGTAATCCCAGCATTTTGAGAGGCTGAGGCAGATAGATTACCTGAGGTCAGGAGTTCAAGACCAGCCTGGGTAATATGAGGAAACCCTGTCTCTACTAAAAATACAAAAATTAGCCAGGCATGGTGTCAGGCACCTGTAGTCCCATTTACTAGGGGGGCGGAGGCAGGAGAATGGCTTGAGCTTAGCAGGTGGAGGTTTCAGTGAGGCAAGATTGTGGCATTGCACTCTAGCCTGGGCGACAGAGCAATACCCACGTCCCGCCCTCTCCACCCGCCCCCAAAAATGAGGACATACATAAATGGAAACATGTTATGCATTTGAATATTTAATATTCTAAATGATTTTATTTTTAGCTATTTTAGTTCATGGCATTTGTGCTATCCCAGTCAAAATCTATATAAGTGGATGTATTTGCATTTATAAGTATGTATGTATATGTGAAACTAGACAAACTAAATCTAAAATTATGGGAAAGACTGACATAATGGAATAACTATAATGAAAAACAATTCTTATATCACATCTGTAGTAATTAACCATTAGATAATCTGACTAATGATCTTGTATCGAGAGTGCAAAATCTGGACAGTGGAAACATGTATACTTAATTTATGAGGAAAAAATGGCATTGCAGAGAAGTAAAGAAAGAACAATGTTACCAGTAAATAGCTTTAGTCCAATTCACTACTATTAGAAAAAAAGGTTAATTTTTCTTAAAAAATAGTTTTTCTCGAAAGAGAAAATTAAAAGTAACTTCAAAACCAATAAAACTCTAGAGGATAACATGAGTTATGTTACTTTTAAGTAAGTTTGACTTCTAGAACCATGCAACTGATAAAGCTGACTATATTAAAACTAAGAATTCTATCAGACAACATAATTAAGTGAATGAAAAGTTAATATACAGTACAGGAAATTATTTGCAACTGCTCTAACAGTATAATTATTTGTAGTACATATTTCAATATAAAATACAATTAAGAGAATAAAAAGTCAAGATACAGTATAGGAAATTATTTGCAATTGTCTCTAACAGTATAATTATTTGTGACATGTAAGTTATTTTTAAAAAGGTTCATATCCTGACAATAAAATAGCGCCTATTAAGCAAAGAGAAAATAATTTTTTAAAAATGAGAAAAAACTTAAGCTAGCACATCAGAAAACAGAATATTGAACTCATCAGAAACATAGGGAAAAAGTCCACAACCTTCTTGGGATTCAGAAATATTCAAAAGAAAAACGTAATGTGATATTATTATAAAACTTCATATTAAAACAGTGCTTACTATCAAAAGTTACTTACAAGGGAGAATGGATGGGAATAGTCATTCATTTTGGTGGGAATGTAATTTAGGTAACCATGGCAATGCATTTGGCAATATCTACTGAAGTTTAACCTATACAAATTTTAAGACGAAGCAATTCCACTGCTAGATGGATATTTAATGATAATGAGTGTACTTCTGCATTGAGACTTGTAAAAGAATCTATCAGCATTAAATAAGATACCACACAAATGTCCACTAACATTAGAATATATTAAAATTTTGAGAAAAAATATCCTTTAGTATAAAAAGGAACAGATGACATCACATGTAACAACACAGCATAGTTAAATCCCACAAATGCCAAGTTGAGCAAGATAGCCAAGAAAACTAATGTCTGAACCCATACTGTGCATTTCCAAAAATAGCCAAAACAATATTTGGTTAGAGGCTGGGTTTGTGCTCACATTTTGGGGGCAAGTAGAGCATAGTGATTGGAAGATGCATGAAAATGTCTTTGAAATTACTAAATTTTTATGAGATTTGGTCAGGTTATATGTGTTTATTTTTGAATAGTTCATTGTGTTATGAAATGTCCTGTGTACTTTTTCCTATATGTCTTATAGTTCACAAGAAAAAAATTAAATAATTTTAAAAAGTGTTTTTAATATCTACATCAGGCTACTACTATTACTTTACTGTGAAATGTTGTGGGGTTTTTAAAATGTCTTTTTTTCCCTCTTCACTCCTCACTGGAAAATTTCAGAAAACAATTATGTACTTTGAAGAGTTATATGAAATTTAAAGCTAGACACCTCTATTGAAATCTACATTTGTGTCCCAATATTTTGAAATAATTTTCATGATATACGTTGATTTGTATTCCATTATGACTCAGGTTATTTTCTGTTGTTGCAGTTGATCCACTGAGTACAATAGAAACTTTAGGAACATTTTAATGGAATTACAGAGCCAATTTTAATTGCTGTGTGTGATTTAATTTATCTTCCATTAGATACTAACTTTTAAGTATCATGCTTTCTTTATTTTAATTTATTATTATACTTTAAGTTCTAGGGTACACGTGCACAACAGGCAGGTTTGTTACATATGTATACATGTGCCATGTTGGTGTGCTGCACCCATTAACTCGCCATTTACATTAGGTATATCTCCTAATGCTATCCCTCCCCGCTCCCCTCCCCACCTCATGAGAGGCCCTGGTGTGTGATGTTCCCCATCCTGTATTAGGTGTTCTCATTGTTCAATTCCCACCTATGAGTGAGAACATGCAGTGTTTGGTTTTCTGTCCTTGCAATAGTTTGCTCAGAATCGTGCTTTCTTAATTCAGTAAAAGTTTATTCTTAGCAACATTTTCTATCATTACATGAAATGCCTACTTCAATATTCCACAGTATAAGTAAAACTACCTCCAATGCCTAAACTCTCAAATATCATATTTTGCTTTTGGAAACAAAATTATCGTCTGAAACATTCACAGTTTTTTCACAACTACACTAAACAAATCTCTAAAATTTCAAATGCAATCTGTAGTTATTTCTTCATAAATATATAACAATAGTAACAGAAAATTCAGCTACAATCTCATATATTTTTATTGATACAAATTCTAAGTCTTTTCTTATAATAATCATAGAGTGATGAATCTTCATGTAATCATAATTTAACTTTCTAAATGAATATGTAGATAAAACTATCATTGTTCCTAGAAAAAGCCTACAAATAATTTTATTGGTTGCATCCCAATGTTTTAAGAAATGCTTCTTCCCCAGGATGACAAACAGGGAATAAAGTTAATGAGTTACCACAAAGTATCAGTTCTTTCTCTTTCTACTTGTCTGGTTTTAACTACCCCCTATCATTAAAACAATGACCAGGAAATGAAGAAATTAAGGTTGATCAGAGAAAGGAATTATTTAAAGAAAAATAGTGGCATGTAATGTTACTTTATCACTGACTGGTAAGGAAGTTAACTTGTACTAAAAAAAAAAAAAAAAAAAAAAAGAAAAAAGAAAGAAAAGAAAATGAAGGAAGCACAGAGGTTTGATAAACAGATACAATCAACAGAAGATAAATGACCACAGTGCTAAGACTTGATCACTTACCAGCTTCTGAGAAACATTTATTCTCAATGAAGCCTACTGAGTTTTTCACTATTTTGAGTCAAATCTTCACATAGTTTTATTGTTTTCTCAAACCCAACTAGGAAATGTGAACAATAATACAAAGTTACCCATTTAATAAAAAATTTTCAGAAACACATACATTCATGCACACATAGAGGTAAACACTTTCCTTCCTCCTCACTTTAATTCAGGTAGGTTATCATTGTATTATTTTCTATTATTGTATTTATTACTTATTATTAATACATTTCTCCTACTTTACCACTGAGTGAACAGAATAACCAGAAGCTGCAAAATGAAAAGAACTGAGTTCTATTTATTTTAGTTAACCTGATACCTTGAGCAAATTTCTTCCTCAGTGAAATATTCTTTTTGTTAATTGGGAGGCTAAAGATGATGTTTGTGAAAGCAGTTTGGAGCAAAATGTGATGGTGATAAGAATCTGAGAGGCCTCGTTTTGAATCTTTCTATATCATAAGATACATTAGTCCAGTCACCTTTTTTGCTCAGTCTGAATGTTATTGTGTATGAACTGCAGATTATAATACTTATACTATTTATTCTGCAAATTCAATGTTATACTTAGTATATTGCCTGACATCAAATATGTGGTCAATAAATGTAACTTTCTTCTTATCCACTGTTTAAAATAAAGTATAAATTTCTCATTGATGTGCCAGTTTCAATGTTGTATATTAAAATATCTTTGAGTTTAGCAGTCATACATAAAATTTTTAATATATTTATTGTTAGGTTTCAGGATTTAACTGTATAATTAAAAATAATATTTAAGTATAGAAAAGATAAAATATCTAAAGTCATGAGCTTCATTATTTACTCTTTCAAGTATAAATTTTATTAATTAACCAAGACTTACTGTATTAAAACAAAATATTGTTTAAAGTATTTTTCACTGATGCTATATTAAACTCATATTTAGTGAGAACTTTGTATATTTCAGTCTTTGTCTAAGGTCATTGAATTAGAAAGAAGAATAAGAGTAATTCCAACCATCCAAAGAGAAATGGGCTATTTGAGGTTACAACATAGTAAAAAAATAATAATGCAATAAATGAAGAAAAGTGTTCAGAGAAGTGTTCACGTACTGCCAGTAAATACTGATGAATAAATGATTAATTGCATATAGTTGGAGAAAAACTTCATAGAAAAATGAATACAATGGATTATTCAAGGAAAATTGGAATTGTCTCTGATGGTTAAGAAAGAAACACAAACAAGCGAATTACAAGCAGAAGAGAATAACATCTGTAAAATCTGGGTGGCTATTACGTCGTGGTGTTCCCATGAATAAACTCTAGATAGAAAGATAGACAGAGGAAAAAAAAAGTATATATTTTTTCTTTGAAGTTAAAATTTCAACTTTATTCAGGAGTCTTATTTTAGAAATGTCAATTGTCAGCATTGTTTTTATTGGAATCTTAGTTTTGGAAAGAAGTTTAGAAATATGTTTACTTCTGTTCTTGTATTCATTTAAAAAGTTATACCTTGAATATAACAATAGCATTCTTCTGAATTATATTACTTTTCTTTTTTTCTACTTCTGCATTTGAAAGAAGTAACCTGATATTCAAAGACCATATATTTCTTCACCTGCTTTCTGTATACAGTAATAATTATTCATTAATTCTAGCAGCATCCAGTAAAAATCTTCAGTGACTCAGGCCTTGTGCCAGATCTCAAACAATTTTTAAAAATTTTTTGAGACAGCCTGTTTCCCAGGCTGGAGTGCAGTGGCGTGATCATGGCTAACTGCAGCCTCGACCTCTCAAGCTCAAGTGAAATCCCTCAACCCCATCCCCATACGTAGCGGAGACCACAGGCACACATCACCACACCAGGCTGATTTTTTTTTTTTTTTTTTTTTTTTTTTTTTGTCTGTAGAGACACGGTCTCGCCATGTTGCCCAGGATGGTCTCAAACTCCTGGGCTCAAGTGATCTTCCCACCTCAACCTCCCAAAGTTCTGGGACTATAGGCATAAGTCACCATGCCTGGCCAACAAACCTTGAGAGAAAAAATATATGTTAAAAGAATCAAAAGAAAGTCACAGGCTGAGAGAAAATACTTGCAAATCACATATATCTGGTAGAGCACTTGTATCAAACATATATTAATAAAAGATCTTTTAAGATCAACAATAAGAAACAAAATGGGAAAAATATCTGAATAAATACCATATCAAGGAAGATATACAGATAGCAAGTAAGCGTATGAAATATGCATCATATGTCATTAGGGAATTGCAAGTTAAAACTGCGATGAGATACTACTACACACATTAGAAGAGCTAAATCCCAAACACTGACAAAACCAAATGCTGACAAGGATATTGAGAAATAGGAACTGTCATCAATGCTAGTGAGAATATCAAAAGGCTCAGTCACTTTGAAAGATAGTTTGTCAGCCTTTTACAAAGCTAAAAATAGGCTAAACATAAGATGTAGCAATCAGGCTTATATATGTTTACCCAAGTGAGTTAAGAATTCATGTGCACAGATAAATTTGTACATAAATATTTACAGCAACTTTATTAAAATTGCCAAAATGCAGAAGCAACAAAGATGATCTTCAAATAAATGCTGCTAAGTGACCGGTCAGACCCAAAGGACTGTATGATTCCAACTATATGACATTTTTGAAAAGACAAAACTATAGATAGTACAAAGATCAGTGGTTGCTGGTAGTTTGAGGGATGAGGGGAGGTTAAATCAGCAGAGCAGAAGGTATTTTTAGAGCAGTGAAACTTCTCTATGACACTGAAATGGTAAATGCATGACAATAGGGATTTGTCAAAACCTGCAAAGCAAAGAAGAATCCCTAATGTAAAGAAAGGAATTTAATTAATAATAACAATGGCTTATTATTGCAAGAAATATATCACATTTATGCAAAATATTAATAATGGGGGAGAGAGTTATTGGAATTCTATACTTCATGTTCAATTTTTTGTAACTCTAAAACTGCTCAAAATATAAAATCTACTAATTAAGAGCAAATTTTTAAAAAGAAAGCATAGAACATAATTGAATAAGTTTAGAAAACGAAAACAGCATATAGAAGAACATTTATCATGCATCTAAATCAGTGTTCAGAGCAAAATTCAAAACTTTAAGCACATATTGATTTAAAAATAAGAAGCATTAATTTTTTAAAAAATGCATTATAACAAGAAATTAAACCAAAATAAGAAAGAAGGAAGGACTTCATTATAAAATTCATATTAAATGAATTAGATATCAAAAGTAATACAGCAGAATTAACAAAAATTTATAAAATCAATTTACTAGAAAAAAATAAAAAACTACTGTTTAAACCAAGGAAAAAATAAGAACATCAAATATATACAATAAAGAATGATAAGAGGAAAAAATTTTCATAAAATAAAAGAAAAAACTTTACCAACCCTAAGATTATTTTGATATTACAAAGGAATTTTAAAACCTGAGTTAAATGGGCAATATTGTAGGATAATAATTGTGCTAAAACTGATCTCAGAGGAAATATTAAGTTCAAGTTGACTTATTTCCACAGAAGTAAACAAATTATAAAAGCAAATAGATAAATATTAAAAACATTAGAAAAAATTCATTTATAAGGGAATTCTAACAGACCTCTAGTTGATAATTTCATGTCAGTTAAACTACACTGTGTCATAATAGATAAAAGTACTCTAAATTTATTTATATATCTCAGTGAAAAATTCTGGAAAAAGACTGGCAAAACTGAATTGAATTTTGCCAAATAGAGATTATTTCAACATGTCACAGATGCATCAATACTAGAAATGCTTATATAAAACATGAAATTAATGCCCTGAAAAAATGATTGGCTAGATGCAGCCAGGAAGTGCCATTCCCAATGAGAAGGCTGGGATTTCAACTAAATCTACACAATTTGAACAAATCTTTGGAGAAAAAACAACTGTGGGTGGAAAAAATTTGCAGGTGCTGAGACTGAAGAGGGAGGAAGCTGGGAACCTGGTATGGCATGCCTGAATGCTTGTGCTGGCTCCCAGTGCTGGATGGCTCCTGGGGAATGGGTGAGAGAGGGACAGGGGGAGTACCAACTCTTGCCATGGGTCTCTGGGATCCTAGGTGCAGGGCATCCCCTGCACCCCACAGATGTTTGAGCTTGCAGGGGGAACCTGTCCAGAGACTGGACAGAAACGGGACTTCAGCAGACACGGAGCTGGAAACTTTTTTGTGTGGGACAACTCTGAAGTCTGGCCATAAATGCCAATCCCCCAGGCCTCCCTGGCTCCCTCTGAAAGGCTCTGGCCCCAGCTAACTGCTGAAATGAGGAATCAGGGACAACTTCCCTGCAGGTCTGGGGCAATTCTGTCCTGCAGCTCCCCTGCCTGCCAGCCCATTCCAGGGCTCCTGCCTGGCTGCCCACAGGCATGTGTACACAGTGCTGCCTCTGCTATCCAGTCCAGGTGCTTTGCTACACCTGAGTGCATTATGCCAGCCTGGGACCCCTTCAGATCTCCTAGTGCACGAGGAACCCAACCCTGAGGGTCTGAAGGAGTGAGCAGTAGGCAGACACTGCTGCCCGCCCCGAAGCTGCAGCCCGTGGCTTGGGAGTACCATCACTCAAGCAGCTCACACTCTCAGAAAACGGGAAGTGAGGGGTCATGCAGGGTCACGGGCTGGTGTGAGACCTAGGCATGCCTCCCTCCACAGGGCTGGTCTGATAAGGGTGGGGCCTATCTCCCTGCTGGACCTCTACATAAGAGAGCCTAATGGCCCAAAACACTTAGATACAAAATTTCAGACACAATGCTAATGATCAGAGGTGGCTCTCCCAAGGCGCATGAGCAGATCTGGTGAGAGAGTCACTTCTCTTCCTCTTGCACTGCAGAACACGGCTGCAAACATGAGTATACACAAAAGAGCTGCGTGGCTAAGAGCTTATTTACAGCCTTTCGCTTTCCAGTGCCCTCTAATGGATCACAGACCAAACTACACCAAAAACTGCTAAATTTTCCTCCTGAGAAACTCAGGGCAATAATTCAACAACAAAGACACTATACAGAGCCTTCGCCTTCTAAAAACGTCCAGAAACAAAGACAACTGATTGTACTCAATTACCATAATTGAAAGAACACCCACCCTCCCAGAAGAGAAAGATAAACCACGAGAACTATGACAATTCAAGAAACAAGTGTCCCCTTACCTCCAAATGAGCCCACTAGCTCCCTGGCAATGGTTCTTAACCAATCTGAAATAACTGAAATGGCAGACATGGAATTTAAAATGTTGATAGAAGTGAAACTCATTGAGATCCAGAAGAAAGTGGAAAATCAATTCAAGGCAGCCAAAAAATCAAATAAGACCATTCAAGAGCTGAAAGATGAAATCGCCATTTTAAGAAAGACCCAAACTGAACTTCTAATGTTGAAAAATTTGCTACAAATATTTCATAATACAATAGGATGTATTGACAGCAGAATAGACAAAGCTGAGGAAAGAGTCTCAGAGCTCAAAGACTGCTTCTTTGAATCAATTCACTGAGACAAAAATAAAGAAAAAATATATTTTTTTAAAAATAACAAAACCTCAGAGAAATATGGAATTATGTAAAGCATGAAATATTCATTGGTATCCCTGAGAGAGAAGGAGAGAAAGTAAGCCATTTGAAAAATATATTTGATGATATAGTTTACAAAAAATTTCCTAATCTTCCTGGGGAGTTTTACACGCAAATTCAAGAAATATAGAGAAATCCAGCTAGATAGTTCACAAGATGACCATTTCCAAAGCAGATCATCATCAAATTCACCAATGTTAAACAAAAGAAAAAAGCTTCAAAGGCAGCTAGAAAGGTCAGATCATATACAGAGTGACTCCCATCATGCTGGAAGCAGACTTCCCAGCAGAAACCTTACAAGCCAGAAGAGATTGGTGGCCTATTTTCAATATCATTCCAGAAAATAAATTTTAACCAAAAATTTCACACTACATTACATTGAGCTTCGTACATGAAGCAGAAATATATATATATGTATATATATATATATCTCAGACAAGTAAATGCTGAGGGAATTTGTTTAAACTAGACCAGCTTTACAAGAGGTCCTTAAGTGAGTGCAAAACATGGAGTCCAAAGAATGATGCCTTCTACCACAAATACTTGCTTAAGCACATAGCCCACAGACACTATTAAGCAACTACACAATCATGTCTACATAACAACTAGCTAAAAAGATGATGACAGGATCAAAATCTCACCCTTAAATAAATGGACAATGCTGCACTTAAAAGACAGAGTGGTAAGTTAGATAAAAAATAAGACCCAACTGTCTATTGTCTTCCTGGGACTTGTCCCACATGTAACAAAATCCACAGGCTTGGAGAAAGATCTACCATCCAATGAGAAAACAAAAAAAAAAGAGCAGGAATTGCTATTTTTATATCGGACAAAATAGACTTTAAGCCTTAAACAATTAAGAAGGACATTACACAATGATAAAGGGTACAATCCAACAAAAAGACTTAACTATCCTAAATATATACTCACACAACATTGCAGCACCCAGACTCATAAAACAAAACAAATTATTGCTTTTATTTTCTTTCTTTCTTTTTTTTTTTTAAAGACTGACTCTCACTCTGTCGCCTAGGCTGCAGTGCAGTTGCATGATCTTGGCTCACTGCAACTTCTGCCTCCTGGGTTCAAGTGATTCTTCTGCCTCGGCTTCCAGAATAGCTGGGATTACAAGTGCATGCCATCACTCCAGGCTAATTTTTGTATTTTTAGTAGAGATGGGGTTTCACCATGTTGGCCAGGCTGGTCTTGAACTCCTGATCTCAAATGATCCACCAGCCTCAGCCTCCCAAAGTGCTAGGATTACAGGTATGAGTCACTGCGCCCAGCCAAAACAAGTAATTTCTAACCTAAGACTTAGATAACCACTCAATAAGAATAGGAAACATTAACACCCCATTGATGGCATTGTTCAGATTATCAAGGCAGAAAACTAAGAAAGAACCTCTGGACTTAACACACACTTCCAACAACCAAAGAATATACATTCTACCCATCTGTACGTGGAACATATTCAAGATAGACTGCATGCTTGGTCATAAAGCAAGTCTAAATAAATTTTTTTTAAATTCAAAATTATACCAAGCACTAAAACCACAGTGCAATAAAAATAAAAATAAATTTCAAGATCTCTTAAAACTACATAAAGATATGGAAATTGAAAAACTTACTACTGAATAACTCTTGATTGAACATCACAGTTGAGGCAGAAATAAAAAAAAATTGTAAGTTAATAAAAATAGGAACACAACTTACCAAAATCTCTAGGATACAGCTAAAACATTGCTAAGAGGAAAGCTATAGCACTAAATGCCCCCATTAAGAAGTTAGAAAGATTTCAAATTAACAATCTAAGTTTGCGACTAAAGAAACTGGAAATTAAACAGAACAAACCAACATCAAAGGTAGCAGAAGAAAATAAATAACTAAAATGAGAAAAGAATAGAATTAAATTGAGACACAAAAATCCATACAAAAAAACGAGAAAAAGATCCACACAAAAAATCTTGCAACCAAAAGTTGGTTTTTGAAAGAATAAGTAAAACTGATAGAAATCCTCTCGCTAGATTAACAAAGAAAAAAAGAAAGAGAATTTTCCAAATAAGCACAATCAGAAATGACAAAGGCAATACTGAAACTTACAGAATACAAAATATTATCAGAGACAACTATGAGCAATTCTATGCACAGAAATTTTAAAATCTAGGGGAAAAGTGTAAGTTCCTGGCTTACAAAATCTCCCACGTTTGAATCAGGAAGAGATTGAAACCCTGAAGAGACCATATAAACTTCGGAAATTGAATACATAATAAAGAACCTATCTATCAAAAAAAGTCCTGGACCAGTTGGATTCACATGCAAATTCTACCAAATGCTCAAAGAAGAACTGATACCAGTCTTACTGACACCATTCCCCCAAATGGAGGAGAAGATGCTCCTTCCTAATGCATTTTATGAAGTCAGCATCAGCCCAATTGTATTTCATAAAGCAAGCATCTTTACCAAAATTTGGCAGAGATGAAAAAAAAAAAAAAAAAAAGAAAGAAGAAAAGAAAACTTCAGGCCAGTATTCCCGATGAATGTAGATGCAAAAATCTTCAACGAAGTATTAGCAAACTAAATCCAACAGGACATCAAAAAGTTAACACATCACAATCATGTTTACTTTGTATCAGGAATATGAAGCTTGTTCAACATATACAAATCAATTAATGTGATTCACTACATAAGCAGAATTAAAACCTAAAACCATAGGATCATCTCAACAGATGCAGGAAAAGCTTTTGTTAAAATCCAACATCTCTTCATGTTAAAAACCCTGAACCAATTAGGCATCAAATGAGCATACCTCAAAATAATAAGAGCCATCTAGTAAAAACCCACAGCCAACATCACACTGAGTGGGATAAAGCTCAAACTATTTCCTTCAAGAACTAGAAAAAGACAAGGATGCCCACCCTCAACACTTCTATTTAACATAGTACCAGAAGTCTTAATCACAGCCATCAGGCAAGAGAATCAAATCAATGTCATCAAAATAGGAAAAGAATAAGTCAAACTATCTCTCCTAACTGACTGTGTGTTTCTATACCAAGAAAATCCTAAAGAGTCTCCCAAAAGGTTCCTGGAATTTATAAACAACTTCAGTAAAGTTTCAGGATACAAAATCAATGTACAAAAATTCATAGCATTTCTGTACGTCAATAACATCCAGGCTGAGAGTGAGATCAAGAACACAATCCCACTTACAATAGCCACAAAGAAAATGAAATCTCTGAGAACACAGCTAACCAAGGAAAGATAACTACAAAGAAAACTACAGAAAATTGCTGAGAGAAATTGGAAATGATATAAATAAATGGAAAAACACTTTATGCTCATAGATTGGAAGAATCAATCTAGTAAAAATAGCCATACTGCCCAAAGCAATCAACAGAGCCTACACTATTGTATCAATCTACCAATATCATTTTTCACAGAATTAGAAAAAGCATTCTAAGATTCATATGCAACCAAAAAAGAGCCTGAATATCCAAAGCAATCTTAAGCAAAAAGAAAAAAGCTGGTGGTATCACAAGATCTGAGTTCAAACTATGATAGTGTAGATACTAACTAAAACAATGCGGTACTGGCACAAAAACAGACACATATGTCAATAGAACAGCCTGGAAAACTCGGAAATAAAGCCACACATTTACAACAATCTGATCTTCTACAAGTCCAACAAAAACAAGCAATGGGGAAGCACTCCCTATTCAACAAATGGTCCTGGGATAACTGGCTAGCCATATGCAGAAGATTGAAGCTGGACTCCTACCTTTCAGCATGTACAAAAATTAACCCAAAATGGATCAAATGTTTACATGTAAAACCTCAAACTATAAAAATTGTAGAAGTACCAGGCATGGTGGCTCACTCCCGTAATCCCAGCACTTTGGTAGGCCAAGGTGGGCACATTGCTTGAGGTCAGGAGTTTGAGACTAGTCTGTCCAACATGGCAAAATCCCATCTCTAATAAATATACAAATATTAGCTGGGCATGGTGGCATGTGTCTGTAATCCCAGCTAGTCAGGAGGCTGAAACATGGGAATCTCTTGTACCTGGGAGACAGAGGTTGCAGTGAGCCAAGATCATACCACTGCACTCCAGCCTGGGTGTCAGAGTGAGACTCCATCTCAATGAAATGAAATAAAATAAAATGAAGTAAATAAATAAATAAATAAATAAATAAATAAATAAATATGTCCTAGAAGAAAACCTAGGAAATACTCTTGTTGACATTTTTGCTAAGTCCCCAAAAGCAATTGCAACAAAATCAAAAATAGACAATTGGTACCTAATTAAACGAAAGAGATTTTGCACAGCAAAAGAAACTATCAACAGAATAAACTGACAACCTACAGAATAGGAGGAGATACTCGCAAACTATTCATCTGTCAAAGGCCTAATATCCAGAATATATACAGAACTTAAACAAATCAACAAGCAAAAAACAACCCCATTTTAAAATGAGCAAAGGACACGAACAGACACTTCTCAAAAGAAGAGATAGCAGTAGCCTAGAAACCTATGAAAAAATGCTCATCATCCCAAATCATCAGATAAATGCAAATCAAAACTACAATGAGACACCATCACACACTACTCAGAATGAGGATTACTAAAAAGTCATAAAACGACATATGCTAGTGAGACTGTGGAGAGAAAGGAACAATTACACATTAGTGGTGGTAATGCAAGTTAGTCCAGCCATTGTGGAAAGCAGTCTGGAGATTTCTCAAAGAATTTAAAATGTAGCTACTTTTCTATTCATCAATTTCATTACCAGGTATATATTCAAAGAATAATAAATCATTCTACCAAAAGAGACACATACACCTGTATGTTCATCACAGCACTATTCACAATAGGAAAGATAAGTAATCAATCTAGATGCAAATCAACAGTGGATTGGATAAAGACAATGTGGTACATATATACCATGGAATACTATGCACTGGTGAAAAATAATTAAGGAGAATGAAATCATATCCTTTGCAGACACATGGATGCAAAGACATCCATGGTAGTTGGAGGTCATAATCCTAAGTGAATTAACACAGGAGCTGAAAACCAAATACTGCCTGTTCTCACTTATAACTGTGAGTTAAATAGGGATTATATACGAATATAAAGATCAAAACAATAGACACTGCAGACTACTAGAGCAGGGACAGAGGGAGTGGGATGCAGGTTGAAAATCTGCCTATCAAGTAGCCTGCTCATTCCCTGAGTGATGGGATCTGTATCCCAAACCTCAGTATCATGCACTATTGTCAGGTAACAAACCTGTACATATACCCTATGAATCTAAAATACATACATAAAATAATAAATTCATAGATTTAAGGAGAAAAAATAAATGATCATTACACAAATGCCAAAAAGGCAGCAGGCTAAAATCAACAACTATTCTTGATAAACCCATACAATAATAAAGTAGTGGTGAATATTTAATTAGTTAAGAATTTTCTTAGAAATTAAAAACACAAAACTATATGTACAATTCCTTGCACTTAAAAATAAAATTTCCAGGATATTATATCTATTTAACCCTTTTCCTGTTTAGAAAAAAAAAAAAGTAGTGCAGCTCACTGACAGTGTTCATTTAATTTTACATAAAAATGCTCTTTCAGGCTGAAGCAAATCTGACTGATTTTCAATGTGAAAATAAAATATAAAAACTATTGTTGAGGGTATTTCTAAACAGAACTAATATCAGAATCATCTGAAACATCAGAATCATCTGTTTCAGAAAAATCAGATTCATCGAATGAATCTTTGGTCAACAACTCTTAAGAATAATGTTAACATCACGTGTAGGGATGCTACGTTTTCTAGAATTTGACATTTATGGGATTAATTACTATACTTTTAAAATGGAAATACCATCACTAAAAACAGAATGCAATAAGTGGAATGATCTCTTTTGTTTCCAACATTTATGAACTAGAGAGAGAAGAAAATAATAATAAAAATACAATAAAATAATAATAATAAAATAATAATAAAATAAAAATAATATTTGGTGGCAAAATTATCTCAGGCCAAACACTTCACTGACAAGCACCACTGGCAAGTATTCTCAGGACAAATGCGAAATGGGTTTTATTTTATTTTTTAATTTGTTTTTAATTTTTTTTTATTTTAATTTTTTTTTTTATTATTATACTTTAAGTTCTAGGGTATATGTGCATAACTTGCAGGTTTGTTACATATGTATACTTGTGCCATGTTGGCGTGCTGCACCCATCAACTTGTCAGCACCCATCAACTCATCATTTACATTAGGTATAACTCCCAATGCAATCCCTTCCCCCTCCCCTCTCCCCATGATAGGCCCCAGTGTATGATGTTCCCCTTCCCGAGTCCAAGTGATCTCATTGTTCGGTTCCCACCTATGAGTGAGAACATGCGGTGTTTGGTTTTGTGTTCTTGTGATAGTTTGCTGAGAATGATGGTTTCCATCTGCATCTATGTCCCTACAAAGGACACAAACTCATCCTTTTTTATGGCTGCATAGTATTCCATGGTGTATATGTGCCACATTTTCTTAATCCAATCTGTCACTGATGGACATTTGGGTTGATTCCAAGTCTTTGCTATTGTGAATAGTGCTGCAAAAAACATACATGTGCATGTGTCTTTATAACAGCATGATTTATAATCCTTTGGGTATATACCCAGTAACGGGATGGCTGGGTCATATGATACTTCTAGTTCTAGATCTGTGTGGAATCACCATACTGTTTTCCATAATGGTTGAACTAGTTTACAATCCCACCAACAGTGTAAAAGTGTTCCTATTTCTCCACATCCTCTCCAGCACCTGTTATTTCCTGACTTTTTAATGATTGCCATTCTAACTGGTTTGAGATGGTATCTCATTGTGGTTGTGAGTTGCATTTCTCTGATGGCCAGTGATGATGAGCATTTTTTCATGTGTCTATTGGCTGTATGAATATCTTCTTTTGAGAAATGTCTGTTCATATCCTTTGCCCACTTTTTGATGGGGTTGTTTGTTTTTTTCTTGTAAATTTGTTTGAGTTCTTTGTAGGTTCTGGATATTAGCCCTTTGTCAGATGAGTAGATTGCAAAAATTTTCTCCCATTCTCTAGGTTGCCTGTTCACTCTGATGGTAGTTTCTTTTGCTGTGCAGAAGCTCTTTAGTTTAATGAGATCCCATTTGTCAATTTTGGCTTTTGTTGCTGTTGCTTTTGGCATTTTAGATATGAAGTCCTTGCCCATGCCTATGTCCTGAATGGTATTACCTAGGTTTTCTTCTAGGGATTTTATGGTATTAGGTGTAACATTTAAGTCTCTAATCCATCTTGAATTAATTTTCGTATAAGGAGTAAGTAAAAGATCCAGTTTCAGCTTTCTACTTATGGCTAGCCAATTTTCCCAGCACCATTTATTAAATAGGGAATACTTTCCCCATTTCTTGTTTTTGTTAGGTTTGTCAAAGATCAGATGGCTGTAGTTGTGTGGTATTATTTCTGAGACCTCTGTTCTGTTCCATTGGTCTATATCTCTGTTTTGGTACCAGTACCATGCTGTTTTGGTTACTGTAGCCCTGTAGTATAGTTTGAAGTCAGGTAGCGTGATGCCTCCAGCTTTGTTCTTTTGACTTAGGATTATCTTGGCAATGCGGGCTCTTTTTTGGTTCCATATGAACTTTAAAGCAATTTTTTCCAATTCTGTGAAGAAATTCATTGGTAGCTTGATGGGGATGGCATTGAATCTATAAATTACCTTGGGCAGTATGGCCATTTTCACGATATTGATTCTTCCTATCCATGAGAATGGTATGTTCTTCCATTTGTTTGTGTCCTCTTTGATTTCACTGAGCAGTGGTTTGTAGTTCTCCTTGAAGAGGTCCTTTACATCCCTTGTAAGTTGGATTCCTAGGTATTTCATTCTCTTTGAAGCAATTGTGAATGAAAGTTCATTCATGATTTGGCTCTCTGTTTGTCTGTTACTGGTGTATAAGAATGCTTGTGATTTTTGCACATTAATTTTGTATCCTGAGACTTTGCTGAAGTTGCCTATCAGCTTAAGGAGATTTTGGGCTGAGACAATTGGGTTTTCTAAATATACAATCATGTCATCTGCAAACAGGGACAATTTGACTTCTTCTTTTCCTAACTGAATACCATTGATTTCTTTCTCTTGCCTAATTGCCCTAGCCAGAACTTCTAACACTATGTTGAATAGGAGTGGTGAGAGAGGGCATCCCTGTCTTGTGCCAGTTTTCAAAGGGAATGCTTCCACTTTTTGCCCATTCAGTATGATATTGGCTGTGAGTTTGTCATAAATAGCTCTTATTATTTTGAGATACGTTCCATCAATACCGAATTTATTGAGCGTTTTTAGCATGAAGGGCTGTTGAATTTTGTCAAAGGCCTTTTCTGCATCTATTGAGATAATCATGTGGTTTTTGTCTTTGGTTCTGTTTATATGCTGGATTATGTTTATTGATTTGTGTATGTTGAACCAGCCTTGCATCCCAGGGATGAAGCCCACTTGATCATGGTGGATAAGCTTTTTGATGTGCTGCTGGATTCGGTTTGCCACTATTTTATTGAGGATTTTTGCATCAATGTTCATCAGGGATATTGGTCTAAAATTCTCTTTTTTTGTTGTGTCTCTGCCAGGCTTTGGTATCAGGATGATGTTGGCCTCATAAAATGAGTTAGGGAGAATTCCCTCTTTTTCTATTGATTGGAATAGTTTCAGAAGGATTGGTACCAGCTCCTCCTTGTACCTCTGGTAGAATTCAGCTGTGAATCCATCTGGTCCTGGACTTTTTTTGGTTGGTAGGCTATTAATTATTGCCTCCATTTCAGAGTCTGCTATTGGTTTATTCAGGGATTCAGCTTCTTGCTGGTTTAGTCTTGGGAGAGTGTAAGTGTCCAGGAAATTATCCAGCGAAATGGGTTTTAAAACTAATGCTTTCATAATCAAATTTATTTAAAAAATAAGATAACATATAACAGGATGATAGTTTTCAACAAGGAGACATGAGCTTTCCTGTGTTTTTGAGGCTTGCCCAAGAAATTTATGCTTGCTTTGAAATTTAAAGGATAAGTATGAGATAAAATTGGGGTCTGGGGATGTCCAAGCATAGAAAACAGCACAGACATTAACTCTGAAGGCAGAGGGATCAGAGCAAAAAGGGGAACTGAAAGAAACTATGTCTGAAGAGCAGAAAAAGTAGAAGATGCTGAGCCAGAGAAGCAGGTAGAAGTAGAAAGGGGACAATAACATGGAGTTTTATGGGGAGTTCAGAAAATGGCCTTTTTTGTTTTTGTTTTTGTTTTTGGCAGGGGTAGTGTAGAGCGGTGGGCACGGTCTCATTCTCTCACCCACAGTGGAGTATAGGGATGCAATCGTGGTTCATTGCAGCCTCAACTTCCCAGGCTCAAGCAGTTCTCCCACTTCAGGCCATGGGGCAACAGGGACTAAAGGCAAACACCACCCCACTTAGCTAATTTAATATTTTTTTAAATTTAATATTAGGTACAAATGAGTTTTAACGTAGTGCTGTTATTTAAAGTATATTTTCCTTCTAAGTTTCCAGCAAAAAGGTATTGGCTTATTTTTTCATCTGTGTGCCATACAAGTAATTCGATAGATTTTTCCTGATCCATACAAAATGTATTTTTTTAAAGATATAGAAGATATACTTCATAATAATAGCTGGCAGTATAGGTAAAATATATTATCACGATCACCACTAATTATATATATTTCTGTAGATATAGTTTTACTGGTTTGTTACTTTGTTATTGTTTGCATGTTTTCCCCCTCCAAAATAGTATCTAACTGATTATTTATTTCTAGTATTCATATCATGGCCATGAGAATATATCTGAAATTCAAGAAAAAATACTCATTGCATTGATACACATAATTTGAGGAACCACCTATCCTTAGAAATGCTCATTGCTAGCACTTAGTCCTCAGTCTCAATGCTTTTATATGTAGAAATTAGGCTAGAGAACAAATAAGTAGCTGACTTTTTCTAATTTTACACTTTGTCATAAGTAAAGTATTAGACCATTATCTCAGTCTCTTTGTGTGGCTATAAAGAATACCCTAATCTGGGTAACTTGTAAGCGGTGTAAATTTAGTTTCTCACAATTCTGGAAGCTGGGGAGTCCAAGATCAAAGCAGTAGTATCTGGTGAGAGCCTTCTTGCTTCACCCTCACATCGTGGAAGGCTGAATAGCAAGAAAGTGAACCCATTCTCAAAACCTTTTTTAAAGCAGCATTAATCCATCAATCCTCCACCCTCATGACATAAATACTTCCCTAAAGGCCTCACTTCCTAACATTGTCACATTGGGGAATAAGTTTACAACACATACATTTTGGGGGACACATTCAGACCATAACAACCATTCAATTTATAACCTCTAGATTTGGGATACCTAGAATATCCTGCCCTTATATAACTTCACAACTAGAAGAAGCACATATATCAGAAAACATGTATTCACAAGAATTTATTCTCTTCCTTCGCGTCACCAGAAAATTAAATCTATTCAGAAGATTATAAGCTCAAGAAACAATTGTCCTCTTTGTAATAATCAACATAGGCAGAGACATAGTGTCATTCTGTAGAAAATAAGCATCATTGCATGATTTGCTCAATACTCTTATGTTGTCCAAAATGTAAGTGATCACTCTGCATATTTTATCAGTTCTGTTTTTGTAGTAAATGCTGTGTAGTGGATTACTAGATTGAATTATTTATGATAACATCATCTTATATCCTGATTGAAATGCATACTTTATATGCAATGTATTACAGTAAGAGAACTAAAAGTTACCTCTGGGAATTTTGTCTTCAAATATAAATGTAGATTTAAGTTTTCTACAGTGACACCATTTCTTTTGGAACATTTTCTGCATTTATTTTCCCCCACTAGTTACACGCAGATCTATACTTGAGAGACACTTCAGAATTAGATTAATTGGAGGTGGCAAATTTAAAGCCTCCTAGGATCAGGCAGGTAATAAAAAATGAATGAAGAGAGCCTAGTAGTCTAACACTAATAACTAGTGGTTTGATTGGGAGGTGTGAAAAATAAGAAGAAAAAACACACAGACATCCTGACCAAAATGAGCAGCTGCTCCTCAGCCCCAGCCAGCTGATGCACCAAGGAAGTCAACTTTTGGTATCATTTGCTTTCAATTTCTTAAATATTGGGGAAAACTTATTTCTGGTACAAATAAACCAATTTTGGAACTAGACATGCACTTTTATTTGTAAACTTTGAGATTTTAAGTCCTCCCTTTTGAATACCTACTTATTAATTAAATGAAATTGAATTTTTTTTCCAATTTACATTTTAATAATTTATTTTTAATTTTACTAAAAGAGTTATCATTAATGGGATTCTGACAGAGTCCTGTTTACCATGGTAAACGTTATAGAAATTACCTCATTTCAGCCACAATTAAATTATATGTAGGTATCATAGTCACCTTCTTTTATGTATGAGAAAACTGAGGTATGGTGAATTTAATGTTCTCTTTCAACACCATCCCCAATGTTGTATATGAAAATTGAGCCAGAAGCCTGTCCTCAGAAGCAGAGCACCCACCCTCTATGATACAGATAGTCTTAAATAGTCTATACAGCAGATAAATGTAGCTGTAGGTACAAGTGCAAATGTAGCTCTATCTCTTATCTTTTTATCTATCTATCTATCTATCTATCATCTATCTATCTATCTATCATCTATCTACCTACATATTATCTGTATGTCTATCTATCTGTCATCTACTAGAATCATGGGTTATGTACATTGACTTTTAACCATGTTTTCTTTGTTATACTGCACACTGATATTGCTTTTTAAAATTACTAAAACCAGTAATTCTATTCCATCTACATTTGTTTACCTACCATTTCCCCTTATAATCTTTTCTTCCTAACTTTGTGGAAGATTTTTCTTCCCATGTATTGATTATGTTACTCAACCTTCTAAGAAACCCCAATTAAATCTATCCCACCATGATTATACCTTTATTTTCTTCATGTTTAGAAGGTATGACACATATAATTTATGACTTAAAATTATAGAATTTTAATGTACTAATACCAGTTAAATGTGCTTATGATTCTTTATTTTAAATACAGGTTTTAAGATTTTTGCATTAAAGAGTCAACATTTTTGTTTTTTCTATTCATTTCTTTTCCCCTCCCCTAGTGCTTAGCCTATACCAGGAACACAATAAGGTCATTCAATACTTGCTTATAGAATGAAGGAAAGAATGAACATTTGAGGATTTCCTAGAAAACTGTGAGAGGACCCCTTTGATCTAAAAACATTACACTAGCATTGATATGGTTTGGCTGGGTCCTCATCCAAATCTCATCTTGAATTGTAGCTCCCATAATCCCCACAGGTCATGGGAGGGACCCAGTGGGAGGTAATTAAATCATGAGGGTGGGCTTTTCCCATGCTGTGCTCCTGATAGGGAGGATGACTGGAGGTCACTGTCATTGCCATCTGCTGGTTTCAGCAGGTTTCTCCACTACATCTTATTTTGATCAGTAGAGTCATGGCATAGGCTCACAAAAGAAGTTCTCCTGATCTCCTACCTCATACTGACAAGAGAGAAAATTAAAAAGTTATTGCCTGGAATTGTCAAAAATATTGGAATTACCTGTGTACTTGAAGAAAGATGATTTTAGTTGCAAAAGTAGATATCATCATAAATTAATTTGCTCTATGCCTAAGCCATATATAGGTATCCAGGCTTTGCTAGTGGAAAAGGTACTTAGTCTTTAGGAAGCCATGAAAGTGTCTATAAACCTCAATTTCTTCTTCTGACAAATGCGGTAGTATTTTTTCTACAATATTGTACACTTTGGTGCAATTTTCTTCTGAATAATTAATTTACTTTCTGCATTTTTGTTTGCTTTTACACATATGCTTTCCCAAAATATAAAAAATGAAAGACTAAACAAACATAATTCTTCCTTTATACCTTTATGTTAATAAGGGTCCAGTCAGGACACACAAAAAACGCACCAGTAACGTAAACAGGGAATCTTTGTCATAAAAAATAAAAAAAATCATTAACATTCAAATTAGTTAACTACTAAAAGAGTTAAAGGGGGCTTTAATAGGCCAGAATTAGCAAGTGCAAATAAATGCATATATCCAGCCTACAGGCTGAGTGATATCAGATAAAGGAGGAATGGAGGGCTTAGAAGAGAGTCCTCTACCCTAGGCTGAAGTTTCAGACTTTTTCCAGATGGCATGGCTACCTGGGAACAGTCTGCCAGTGGTAAGGCTTTCCAGAGGATCTAGACCAGGGCCGACCCATAGAAATGGCCTGTCACTGCCAAAGGATGTGAGCCGATGTGCGCTTGTCTGTAGAAGCAAACTGCTCAGAGGTCACCCAGTTGCCTGAGATCACAGCTGGACCCTCCCCAGAAACAACCGCCTAATGGAGGTCAGCTGCCGGAGGATCTGAGCATGACTGGCATCATCTGTGAGAACAGCCAGCCAGATAGGGAGAGTATGGCTTCATATGAAGGGCACAGCTATTGTGAAGGAGAGCTTGAGGCTACAACTAGTCTATGAGGGCTGATAAGGTGAGCGCTAACAGGCCTCAACCCCAGGACTAAATAAAATATGGAAGCATCACTGACCCAGAAGGGAAATACCTTCTTGCATGACCACTTCACAATGTCACTCTTTTTTTTTTTTAATTTTTAATTTTTAATTTTTATTTATTTATTTATTTTTATTATACTTTAAGTTCTAGGGTACATGTGCACAACATGCAGGTTTGTTACATATGTATACCTGTGCCATGTTGGCGTGCTGCACCCATCAACTTGTCAGCACCCATCAACTCGTCATTTACATCAGGTCTAACTCCCAATGCAATCCCTTCTCCTTCCCTCCTCCGCGTGATAGGCCCCAGTGTGTGATGTTCCCCTTCCCAAGTCCAAGTGATCTCATTGTTCAGTTCCCACCTATGAGTGAGAACATGCGATGTTTGGTTTTCTGTTCTTGCGATAGTTTGCTAAGAATGATGGTTTCCAGCTGCATCCATGTCCCTACAAAGGACACAAACTCATCCTTTTTTATGGCTGCATAGTATTCCATGGTGTATATGTGCCACATTTTCTTAATCCAGTCTGTCACTGATGGACATTTGGGTTGATTTCAAGTCTTTGCTATTGTGAATATTGCTGCAATAAACATACGTGTGCATGTGTCTTTATAGCAGCATGATTTATAATCCTTTGGGTATATACCCAGTAATGGGATGGCTGGGTCATATGGTACTTCTAGTTCTAGATCCTTGAGGAATCGCCATACTGTTTTCCATAATGGTTGAACTAGTTTACAATCCCACCAACAGTGTAAAAGTGTTCCTATTTCTCCACATCCTCTCCAGCACCTGTTGTTTCCTGACTTTTTAATGATTGCCATTCTAACTGGTGTGAGATGGTATCTCATTGTGGTTGTGAGTTGCATTTCTCTGATGGCCAGTGATGATGAGCAAAGAACTCAAACAAATTTACAAGAAAAAAACAAACAACCCCATCGAAAAGTGGGCAAAGGATATGAACAGACAGTTCTCGAAAGAAGACATTCATACAGCCAACAGACACAATGTCACTCTTGAAGAGTCATTGAAAAAAAATTCTAATGATGTACCCGCTAGGCAAAGCAGACGTGTACAGCGTTCATATAACCTGGTTTAGGCTAGTTTTAGAGGTGAGAGACTACAAATTCATATATGCCCCAATCTTTTATCACTGAAGATCTTTCCTAAAACTGTCCAGCTTATTATCTTTAGGGCTTCCTTACCAGGGACAGAATTTGAATCCATGCCTTATTTTACCATTTAGTATTATATTCCACATTTAAACAGTTTGGAATCATGTTTGCATCATTTTAATACCAAAGAATATGATCAAATTGTCTGTTTAGATGCAAATAAGAAATCTGCATTTAATTGATTTAACCAAATAGTTTAATAACATGATTATTTAAGCAGATTCAAATAACTCATTAACAAATACAATATGTGTGCACATGCCTTTTTTATGTATTCCCAGTATACATGTTTATATAGTAGGGACAGAGAGTCAGAGATTTAAAAAATATATAAATGTGCAATAAAAAAAATCATTTCCAAGTACGATTTTAGCCTATAGTTTGGTCTAGTTCTCAAGAGATTAAAATTACAGATATCATTTGTAACAGGATTTCAACTATTGTTTATTGCAGTGTGCTCAGTTAAAAAAGATTTATCTGATACTCAGAGATATTGGTTCACTTGTCCAAGATTTTATAACTAGATAGTAGCAGATTGCTCTATGGCCCAAGTTTCATGGTTTGAACTCTAATTCTCTTCCCATATTGTCTGCCTTGAAAAGAGCTAGCAATGAATACTCTGTTTATCACATACTACAAAATCATCACTTGAACACATTGTTAAGTTTTACTGGTTGTTTCTTTTAACAAGAAATGTAATTTCTTGTGGAATTACTTTTTGAGGTAAATAATGCTATCTCTTAGTAACATGGACTGGGTGACATATGCAAAAAATCATTGCTGAGAGCTCTATGTAATGTACATTTTACATCATATATAATTGTTCATTTTGATTTGAAGATATATAAAAGTTCTATCTTAGTATTCTTTATAAATTAACAGAAAATATAACTAATGAGGAAACATTTAACATATAAAAAAAATTAAAGAGGACTCATAAAATTCCAGTTCTATCTTTAAAGTTAAAAGCCATAGGGTTTTTTACTCGTTTTTACTCATTTTTTTAACTTTCTTTGCTAAATATAAGTTATTTGATCTTATTTTTAACTTTTCCTGCAGATCCTAAGGGAATAATTTCTCTCCTTCTTTAGTCGATGCAGAAATGGCAGGAGAAAATTAAGACTGATAGCACAATACATCAGAGGCTCAAGAAATTACCTGAGATGTCTTTGCACGATCATGTGACAAATGCCACCAACCTCCCTTACCTCCTTTGAAACGTTTCTTTGTTTGATATAAATGATATAGCAGTGACTATCTAAGGACAGACTATGACCAGAGGTCAACCGTATTAATGTAAGAGACACTTTATTCCTAGGATATATAATTTACTTCTTTTAAAAAATCGCCATTTTTTCAGTGTACTTTAATCTGTCAGATTTCAGGGTCAGACAGCTCTCTTAAAGTGGATAGTAACAATTTATTCAGAGTAAGCCAGTGTACTGGACTTTAAGATATAGCTACTCTTTTATATCTTACAAAGTTTTAAAGTTATTTTCAGGTTGAAAACTGAAGGCCAGTGGAGAGTATAAGAAAGACATTTTAGGTACTGAATGTCAGAGCAATTTTTTTCCCAGAGAATATTTTGTACTTTCTTTTAAGGATAAATATATTTAAATAAGATTCAAATATATAAACCAACTTCAGAGAAACATTATAAGATCATTTCCCATTCCTCACCAGGGTAACACTTCAGTCAGGTTAAGGGATTAATGATCCCTTAAGGCATCAATTATCACTCTCTTTTGCTAATATGAATTGGAGACATTGAAGCCAAGGGAGATAAAATATTTGATTTATTCAGTATATTTGAGCCTAATATGCCCCACATTTAGGAAAATAATAGAGCCAAAACTCTTGTTTGTTGATATTTTCTTTATATATCCTATGCATGTTCCTCCACTCAACAATAAATATTGAACATGTGCAATATGCCAGGAATTATGCCAATACCACAAACATTTCTATAGAGCTGTGTTCTTGCATTTATATAATTACAAACGAAAACAACTACAAAAACGCTAATTATAGGTAAAATATTTTCCCCCCTTCCAGTCAAACTTAGATATTGAAACTTCATAGTGGAAGCACAGATAATCATCTAGAAGCAGGCTGCTATGGTCTGAATATGTGTGGCCCCCCAGCCCCCCAAGATTTATATGTTGAAATCCTGAGCCCCCAAGAGGTAGTATTAGGAGATGGGGCCTTTTGGAAACTTCACTCTCATGAATGGGGTTAGCGCCCTTATAAAAGAGGTATAAGGGAGCTCAGTTGCTCCTTCCATTAGAAGTCACCATCTATGAACCAGAAACTTGGCTTCCACAAGACATCAAATCTACTGGTACCATGATCTTGAATTTTCTAGGATCAAGAACTGTAAGAGATAAATTTCTATTTTTTATAAGCTACCCACTTTATAGTATTTACAGTACTTTGTTACAGCATCTTGAACAGACTAAGACACAGCTTATCAGAGAAATCATTGTTAAATATGTCAAGAGTGTCAGCATAATACCATTTTTGAGAGGCATATTTTGAACAGTCATAATATAACACCAAACCCTTCAAAATAAATTCACAGAAATAAAGCCAACAGGTTTTATTCATTTAATGAGGAATGCTTTTAATCAAGCATTGTGATTATAAATGAATTGTATTCATTACCTACTTTTTTAATTGGATGAAAAATTATACTGCTTTCACCTAATGTGTGCCAAAAAAAAGGTGCAATAAAAGGTGGCACTGAAATATCTGAGCTGTCTGGCTACAGTATTAGTCACATCTTACACACTGACCTTTCTAGTGGCAGGGACATTCAGTTAGCTGTTCCAAGGAGTTAGCATTTTCAGAAGTAATAAACCTCTTTAATGTTAGTCATTTGCTTAGCAGGATTACCGTCTCTTGACTGATGAGTTTCTAGTGATGTATAAAACTACCCAAGTGCTTTACTGATTTTGCCACTATCCAGAAGATACAATGACTTATTTCAAAGAATGAATGCTATCATTAGCGTCCCCTAGAAATTTAATTATTTATAGGAAGACAATGGAAAGAAGTTATGATAGACTGAGTTATACTTGTTAGAAATATGTGCCAATGAAAGATAGCTATTATACAAGTCAAGTGTTTATTAATAAAACTCCTCTGTTCTCAGAAGTTACAAAAAGTGAGTGGCTAGCATATATAAGGTAGAGTCTTTCTAGTTCAATGTGAGCTCCTAATTCTGTTTTTGATTAAAAACCTTATGGCTTTCTGTTTTTATCTTTATTCTGACTTACCTTCAAATGCTCAAATTCTTGAATTGAATACAAGCATTGATTATCCACAAGTGAGTTCTTGATTCCTCCTCTGGCTTGGCTGAACAATTACTCTAGTTCTCATGAAAACATTTTTGATTTGGAAATCAGCATGAATCTCCATATTATATTATCGAACATACTTCACTACCACTTCCACTTCCACAGTAGAGTTTGTTATTTATTAATTGACACCCATCCCTTGTATTAGTGCTTTAGCATAGTATGAACTTACTGAGACTAGAGTGTGGCATTATCATTTCTCTCACCATAATAAGTCGCTCTAGCTCATGTTCACCACATGAAAGATCTTAGAGGGATTTTATTTTAAAAATATCCTTACAGTCACTCCTGGAAACCCCAAGATTAGGCATGAATGGACATGCATTCGTACATGTTCATTGTAGCTCAGAAGTAAAATTTAAAAGAGAAATACCACAGGTTTGTTATATACAAGTATTGTTGCCATATCAGAATGTGATTTTTAATCTATTAAAAATTCATCACTATGCATAATATTCAAGCTTTGTTGACTTTTCCCAGAAGTAAAGAAATATGTATTTCTTTAGATGGGATACTGCTAAGGATAATTAAAACATAAAACTTTTTAAATTATGAAAACAATTTGTAGATCTTTATATGCATCATAATAACTTCATGACATTTTAAATAATTGATGAAGATAGGAAATATGAGAGGAGTTTTAGAGTTGGAAAGATAAATTATATTTTTCAAATGTGGCATTTGTAAAGTCTGTCAAAGTTGGAGTAAAAGAATTTGGACATCAGGTGATATCTGGGTCAGGTACATAGCTAATGGAGCTCAAAAACGGTAAAGAGAGGTTAACTGAAAGGACTTTTGGAATAGAAAGTGAAGATCACAAAAGAGGTTGAGAGAAATAGTAAGATATTCAAACGAGAAAAAAAAAAAAAACCCACACAAATAAGTTTCTGAATAGTGGGTATGATAGATTAAATGTTATTTTCAACATGAAGAAAAATAGGTAGAAAAAAGAAAGGTAATTCATATTATGTAAGCAGCCAACTAGTTAAAAAGGTAAATACCCCTGGACTTTTGACAGGTGATTTTGATATATTTTTGTATTAACAGCATTGATGATATAATTCGATGAAAGAAAAATTGTATTCCTACCTAACATAATGTGGTCAAAAATATATTCAAATACTAGAATGGTTCTGACATTTAGATGCTGACTTTGCATTTGATTCTGAAAATTCATATTAAGTCCAAAGGATGATTTTTATTTAGTTAACATTATAAGACAAATCAAGAACAAGTAGGTTTTAAAGTGTAGACAGATTTCTTTGGTTTGTTACACCTTAAATATATTGCAAATAGGATCTTAGTAAATTTAGTACCTTAATAATTTCTATCCTGATGGACAAATTCTCCATTTTCAATACCACTTTGTAACCTTTTCTGTAAAATAAGCATAAAATAAAATTGCAAGTTTTATGAGAGATCACAACATAGTGCCATAAGATCTAAATTTTAAGTATACTATTAAAGTAACTAAAAGTAGCAAGAAAATACATTAAAATAAAAGGCAGTACACAGTAGATGATGAAAGAACTAAATTGGAATCCTTAAGAGGCCTATACAAAAATTAAATATTGAACAAGAATTTTAATTGGGGTTTAGTTTCATTTGATTGTGAAATATTATTTCAAGATTATTCCTCGTTTTCCAAATGAAGACATCATTGATTGCTACCTTTGAATAGAATGACTTTTCACTTATAATATCTCTACCTTAATTTATTTTCAATATTTTTTGATGTATCATCCCACTAATCACATGCTGACTCTCTCATGCCATCAAAAGCTTAGAACTGCCAGTTAAGGTAACGTTTTTAGAACTCATTTATGAAGTGTTTCTCTTTCAGGACAATAAACATTTTGTATACAGACAATATGCAAAGCACTTCCAAGTTTTAATTGTAAAAAGGATAATTTTGAAAAAAAGAATTAATGTCTAGTAAGCCATTAGCAAGTTTTCTTTTTAGCAAATATGGAGCCAAACATTTGCATCTCCTTTTTTATATTCAACAAACCAGTGCAACATTAACTAAATAACTTATTAAACTAGAACTTAAATCTAATAACAACACATGAAATCAAAATTAGACAAAAATGAAAATGCTTTTGCTCACATAAAAGACGTCATTCTAGTAGTTGTCTTAGGGGAAAATACAAATTCTAGCCTAATTATAAGCATCAAAAATATGTACATCCTAAATGAGATAGTGGCAGGAGACAAATTCCTAGGCAGACAGGAGCAGGTACCCTGTGAAATCCTACCAAAGACAGTTTAAAGCCTGAAAACCCAGCTGTTGGTTCCGGATAGAGTCCATGACCAGAGGGAACTTCTATTCATTCCCCACTCTTTCTTGATTGGTTCTTTCTAAATAACACTTTTCCAGGGCTATCTACAGCCTGCACCTACTCACTCTAAACTTATAAAAACCCTGGACTCAGGCACACAGACGAATACCTGCTCTCAGGTCCTCTCTCACACAGAGGGCTACCCACTTCGGGTCCGCCTTCATTGTGTAGAGCTTTTCTGTAGCTCAATAAAATTCTTCTCTGCCTTGCTCACTCTCTGGTGTCATTGTGCCTCATTCTTCTTGGACGTGGGACAAGAACCCAGAACCTCCTGAAAGGCGGGAGCAAAAAAAGGCTGTAACACGCTCTGGCTGTATTGCCTCGCTGAAGGCAGCATGAATGAGAAGAGCTGTGACATGCTCCCAGTCGCCTGACTACAGGAGTGAAAAGTCTTCTAGGGGCCCAGACTTCAGGACTCCCAGACTGACAGCTATAACATGCCCCTGTTTGCAAATTGTGGGTGGTGGGAACGAATAGGCTATAACAAGTCCCCATTTGTCAAGCTGTAAGCAGCGGGAATGAGAGAGAACTGTGATATTCCCTGGTGGCTCAGACCTCAGGCCTCCCGAAGCAGAAGCTGTAACACCCTTTGCAGATTCTTGGTTGCTGGTGTTTCCAAGTTTTCTGGCAGCTGTCATGTCTTCCTTGTCCAGACGGTGAAACTCAAGGCAGAATCCGGTCGCTACACGCTTGGAGCAGCCGCAGGCTAAGCACAGAGCCACAGTACCTGAGGGATCTAGGCCCGTAGCACCAGCCGATAGCAGCCTACCAGGTTGAGTGGGCGGAGCGAATGCAGCAGGCTCCAGGAAAGTCTGGGCAGAGGCACCGTTGGCCATGGAAATTTCCAGCTGGTGAAGCAACACCTAGAAAATCCTCTGTCAAATGCTTCTGAATCTGATACTTGCAGTTTGGGAAGGAATTATATTGTGTAAAAATATCAAAAGTTTTCTTTCTGTACTTCTTCTGGTGTTCCCTTTAACATAGAAGACTGCATAGTACTAGAATATTTGAGATATGCCAGCTAAAAGTGTATATTCCGAAAAATTTAGCTTAGTTATTCAAAATACAAAATATTGTTAGGCCGGGTGTGGTGGTTTATGCCTATAATCTCAGTACTTTGGGAGACTGAGGCGGGTGGATCATCTGAGGCCAGGAGTATGAGACCAGCCTGACCAACATGGTGAAACCCCGTTCCTACTAAAACTACAAAAATTAGCTGGGCATGTTGTCATGCGCCTGTAATCCCAGCTACTCAGGAGTCTGAGGCAGGAGAATCGCTGGAACCCAGGAGGCAGAGTTTGCAGTGAGCCAAGGTTGTACCACTGAACTCCAGCCTGGGCAACAGAGTGAGACTCTGTCTTAAAAAGAAAAAGAAATCATTAATACAGGTCATTATAATTATATCAATATAAGAAACCAAAAGAAGATGCTTTGGTCTCATGTATCAAAGTGGGTCTTTCTAAGTAAAATATAGAGGTCAATCAGAATATGTCTGTCATTGCAATGCCACTGTTTGCACATACACTCCAAACCAGCTTATTTCAGCAATAGTATTTAATAGCTAAAAATGATCCAAATTTTTTTAGTTAGGGAAAAGCCTAGATTGTATAATAAGTCCAAATTAAATGGCTCATTTTTTGTGGTTTATTTTGTGATCAATCCATGCTCAAAGTGAATACTTTAGGTTGGCAGTAGGCTCTATTTCACCAAAGCACTCTGATATCCAGACTGAAATCAGCACTCTCATCTTTCCATCTTGGAATCATGGTTCCCAAGATCTCTGTGCTCCATTAAAATATAGGTATGTTTTTAAACTATGCATCCAGCGATGGGCATTTCATTTCCATATCTTGGTTACTATACATAATGCTGCAGTGAGCATGGGATTACAGATGTCTCTAATCATCAGGGAAAGATAAATTAAAACCACAATGAGATATCACTTCATACCTTTTAGAATGGCTATTGTCAAAAAGATGAAAGATAAATATCTTAGGTGAGAATGTGGAAAAAAGGGAAATCTTGTACATTGTTATTGGGAATATAAATTAGAACAGTCATTTTGGAAAACAATATGGAATTTCCTTAAGAAACTAAAAATAGAACTATCATAATCCAGCCATTGCACCTCTGGGTGTATATTCAAAGGAACTGAAATTAATATGATGAAAAGACTTCTGCACTTCTCTTGTTCATTTCAGCATTATTCACAATAGCCAACATATGAAAACAACCTAAGTGCATTATGTGTAGAATGGAATGCTATGCCTCCTTAAAAAAAAGAAAGAGATTCTGTCATTTGCAGCAACATGGATGAATCTACAGGACATTATGCTATGCTAAGTGAAATAAGCCAGGGGGAGAAAGACAAATACTACGTGATCTCAATAAAATCTAAAAACGTAGAAATCACGGAAGTTGAGAGTAGAATGGTGGTTACCAAAAGCTGGGGGAGGGAAGAGGCGTGAATGGAGAAAAGGGAGATGTTAGCCAAAGGGCACAAGGTTTCAGTTAGACAGCAGAAGCATTGATCTATGGCACACTATGTTGATTATAGTTGACAAAAATATATGGTATCACATACTTCAAAACTGCTAAATCGTGAATTTTAAACACTCCACCACAAAGAAATTGTCAGTAATATAATATGATATAATATGATAAATATGTTAATGAGAGACAAAGTAGGAAACATACAATCCATGGTTGCTCATTTCTGCTTACCGGTGTAATTTCACATAGCTTCTGGCTCTGTGAAAACACGCAGGTCTCTGGAGGGTTTCTTTGAAGATAAAACGGGATGTAATACATGACCCTCTTGCCTGAGTCATTACATTCTTTAAAATATAAATGACCCTAGAGTCCTTGCTTTTTCCTACACATAAAATAACATCTGACAGGGTTAATGATTATACCTCATTAATCTATAATCATATGTTATCTTTGCACCCGAATTTTGATGTGATTTTACACATACTGAACCCCCCACTACCCTTACATCAGTTGTGAGCTAAATCATTGTTTTGGAAGAGTCTGACAGAAAATCTCGGAAAGATTTCTCCCAGGCTTGGGCTGTAGTCCTCAAGATATAATCCTCAATAAAACTTCTGAATAAAACTAATTTTAATTCTTTAAAAGCTTGACTTTTTTTTACCTGACATTAATTAGACTGATTTAATGGTTCCACAGTGTATAAATATATCAAAACATCACACTATACTCCATAAATATATACAACCATTTTATGGCAATTAAAAATAAAATAAAATTGAAAAAATATAAAAATGAGAAAAATATCTTCTATTAAAAGCAAAACAATTTTTTTCTACCACACATGGAATATTAACTTATTCATAAGGCAAGATTGATTTATAGATTTTTTTTAATTAAGTAGGATTAGCAAAACAAAAACAAAAAGCAATGCTTATAAATTTCTTTTTCTTTTTGTAACTTAGACAACCTTTCTAAATCCTTTATATTAGGTCAGATAGATGTAGCCCATGAATAAAATATATCCCTGGAAAAGCAGCTTTGTGTTTCTTAAGCAGCAGGAAGCACATTTAATGCAATCATATTAAATGTATATCTACATAATTATTTTTCTATAGATGCCTAAAAAGCATTCTGATATTTGCCTTCTCTAATATTGCTTTAACGTTTTATAGCAATTGCTTGTGTTTAACAGAATTCTTTTGTCCTTTCTTTCCTCTTACACCGAACAGCCCACTAACAGGAGTACAAAAGGATAGATGATGATCTAATCTTGTAATTAAATAAAAATCCATTTGTACATAAAAAAGAACATGACACAGATAATTCATGAGATTGGAGATGGATAAAAGCACATATGAAGAAAAGAAGATAGTATTACAGTTTAAAGAATATTGTATGTAGTTGAGAGCATACTGCTCTCTATTGAAATAGTTTATTGAAAAATGAAAGAAGAACCCCCCAAAAATATATATATATATATAAAGTTTTACTATAATATAAAATAGGAAATGCATGGTACAGTGCACATATCAGGAATAAGCTATTATTATTTAAGTATTTACAGGAAGCATATGTCTGTTTGTTATTGGATGCTCTTAATTTCATTGCCACCAATTTAGCTGGTAAATTTAAAATCAACTAGCAAAAGTAATGACTTGCATAAAATATATATGATTAACTTATACTACCTTGTATTTTTATAATGAAGATTATTTGTTATTTGACATCCACTTACTCACTACATACTATATGTGTCAAACATTTTACTAAGTAACTGGATCTACAAAAGAATGAAACAGGGGAGTTCAAGATGCTTATTTTTGGTAAGGAAGATAAAAATAAATAAAATGATATCTGTACATTCACTTGATAAGTACAAAACTAAATCTTTAGATTATTATTAATATTTAAGCTATGGGAAAGTACACCAAAATAAATTAAATGGCTCTGAATTCACACAATTCAGTATCAGTTTAGACACACATAAAGACTAATGTAGCCTTTTGTTTAATCAAATAACATGTCATAATCACAATGAGTTTTTAATATTATTATGAGTCTGCTTTGTCTGGGTACTATAAAACTCTGGGTCACAGTTTACTGGGGCCTGTTTGTGCTTGTGTTTGTGTTTGGTTGTGGTGTTTTTTCTTTTCTGCTCATGTGCCCTAAACCCATGCATTGCGATGTCGATCTCTGGATATGCAGTGGTGTCCAAAAGTCTTGAATCACAGAAGATATAATTATAACTCTGGGTTGACAGTTGCTTAAGTTGAAACTAATACCTATTTGTTCATAAACAACAATAAGCAACATTTATTTCCAGAATGTTGTCTGTACATGATTTAACAATTCTAAGCATTGTACTTACTCCCTAATAATTGTACTTTATATTTTAATAATCACATCGACATAAAAACTTTTAACAAATCAATGAAAAATATTCCCTTTTTTTGAAAAAACTATCCTTTAATATGTTACATTAAATTTTGGGATGTGCATTTTCAAGTATCTTGGCAGTATAATAGCAGTTCATATATATACCTCAACATAGTAAACTTCCTAGCAAAACCAAACACAACTATTTCTAAAGAGCAGTTATAACCAGTACTCATAAACATGTACTCCCAAAATAGTTTTTACACAGAGTAAAGATAATAAATTGTATTTTTGAAGGGAGCACTTAGAAAATTGTTTCTGTTCAAATTTGAACGTACAATTTAATAATGCACTAATTAGGTACGGTTGCCTGGTGCAATGTTTAAACTGCTCCCTCAAATGTTTCTGCTACATTTTAAATTTTGATCACACACTGAGTTAAAAGTTCTATCGTAGGCGTCTCTACTTCCAGTTTCAATAGTTCTGTAAAATAATTTAGCTTTCTTGTCAATATGGTTATTAACTCAGGGTCGGACTAACTGCTGATCTAGCCCCAGTAAAATCTCATGAATTATACAAATTCAAAGCTGTATAAGTTATAAGTCTGCTCATGGAAATTTTAATTGATGCAAAAACAAATCTAGTCTCAGATATTAGCTTCAACCTCTTTTTTTTTTTTTTTCTTTCTTTGAGACAGAGTCTTATTCTATCACCTAGGCTGGAGTGCGGTGGGGCAGCCATAGCTCACTGAAACCTCAACCTGCAGGGCTCAAAGGATCCTCCCTCCTGAGCCTCTCAAAGTCCTGAGATTACAGGTGTGAACCACTGCACCCTGTGCCAGTTTCAACATAACTTAATATATTAACATATTACATAGTTAATAGCTTTTTGATTGTCATGTGGAGATATGCACAATCTGATATAAAATATTACATTAAATACCAAATAACAAATGATATAAGATAATTTTTTATAATTATTGCATATAGTCTACGTTTCTTAAAACATTTTATACTCCCTGAAAAGCTGTTTAAATCAGAAGTTTGTGCTAACCATGACACACTGCATATATTAATTCTTTACATTTATCTATGTCTGAAAGTTAATAAAATGAAACTCTAGAGAAATAATAAGAGTGCTTTCACTAAAAGTAGAGACTTCCAGCCATTTCCACTGAAGCCAATAATTTGTCAAACTGCAAACAAGAGGAGCACAATAAGCAGTAGGTTAGTCCTCGTGTCCTTCTGTGCCCCAGTGTGCTCTATTCAACGTCAAAAAGAAAAATCACCAAAATACCACTTCTCCTAGACAGGGGCTTCGTATCCATTTCTATAGGCCGTGCCATTTGAGAAAAACATTCCTGACCTTTCCCACTCTCAGTTCTGCCTTTCCATTTCTGGAACCTACTTTGCCCAGGGTATATATCATATATAAATTATAAATATGCACCGTAATTCACTAATGCCTTTTATTTTTTATTTTTTTCCAATTTTGTCAGGGCCTGGAGTCAATAAGAAAATTTAACTGTTTGACAACTAAAGTTTAACCATGTAGGTGCCATTTCTTACATTTAAACAGTTTCAAGGGGGACATTTTAAATATTATCCTTCTCTGACTTCTGAAACAAATTTTGTAGAACTGAATTTTTAGGGCTTTTGTTTGTTTGTTCATTTGTTTTTCTTTTTTTTTTTTCTTTCTTCACATTTGTGCTAGGATATTGATGCAGATGTGTTAAAGCTCTTGTGAGATTCATGGTTAGAAAGGACATACTATGAATGTTGTACAAAATTCTCCAATGACTACTTGTTTGTCTATTTCTGATTCACAAAACTGAATGTAACTTCCTGGTCAATAGAATATTGAAAAACTTCTGCCAGATCCATTATTAACATATGGCATATCAATTTCTTACCCTCTGACTTTTCCCCTGTTTCTTTACTTTTTAAAGTTGAGTGTAGCATTGAAAAACTTAGTGGATTGTTCATCAAGAATTCAGGCCAGGCGCGGTGGCTCAAGCCTGTAATCCCAGCACTTTGGGAGGCCGAGACGGGCGGATCACGAGGTCAGGAGATCGAGACCATCCTGGCTAATATGGTGAAACCCCGTCTCTACTAAAAATACAAAAAACTAGCCGGGCGAGGTGGTGGGCGCCTGTAGTCCCAGCTACTGGGGAGGCTGAGGCAGGAGAATGGCGTAAACCCGGGAGGCGGAGCTTGCAGTGAGCTGAGATCCGGCCACTGCACTCCAGCCTGGGCAACAAAACGAGACCCCGTCTCAAAAAAAAAAAAAAAAAAAAAAAAAAAGAATTCAATAAAGTATAAACACCACTTTTACCTACTTCAGCTACAAATATTCCAAGTTTATGGATAACCTTTATTTTAATTTTTTGTTATTGAGTGTAAATTTAATGAAGAACAACTCAATATGAATGTGCAGAGGTGATGCAGTCAAAGACCCAAGCTGGTATCTCAATATACTAATAATTCTACTATTTCTATTTTTATCTCTATTATCTTTATCAAAAGAGGTGAGGTTTGACATCATAAGCCCCTGAATCCAAGTCGGTTACTGTGAAATATAAGAAGTCGATGTAGCCATCTTATATTTTGCTATATAATGGCTGACAAAGAAATAATAATATCCTATTTCGAATAAGAATAGTTTTGTTGCATATACACTTGATTTTTATAAAAGTCTATGGAAATAGTCTTCACTTTCATAGCCTCAATAGGAAGGAAACTTCTGTCATGTGCACATTGGAAAAATCACTTACATTTAGGATATTACATATCAGAGTCATATATCCCAAATCCCTTATAAATAATACAATCATAAAACAACCAAAGACACAATTTTACACTTAGACAAAATGTCTTGGTAAGCCTTAAATTATGTAGTATATAAATAATATTTTAATAGATATTCTTTCCTTTTATATCACTGCATCATTAAATTCCTTAAACACCCACATACTCCCTTACCACAAATGTTCACTTGAACACGGTCATCTTAACAAGATACTGCTCTCTCATCTTCCATAAGATGTTCTACCATGGTACATGCAGCAATAACCTCTAAGGTGATTGAATATCAAATAGTTTTTGTTTACATCTAACCCAGAAGAACAAAGAATTAGTCTGTCTCCAACTGTTTCACCACTATTACTTTCTAAGTTAGCCATGTATCTGCCCCTCCACTCATTTCAGCCATCTCCCTGCACCCTGCCCCATAACTTGATTATTCTAATCATGACCCTCTTTCTCTTACAGCTGCCCTCAGCATTTGCCATGCTTTTGTTATTTCTACCTTTCCTTTTAGTACCTCCACTCTCTTTACTCATATTGTTTTCTTTCCCTGTGCATTCCTAATCTTCCATAAGAATAAGGTTGATTTTTGTAATAAATTTCAAACAATTACTGTTTACTAGTAACTTGTATTAGACAGGGATTTTAAGGGCTATCTAGAGATCATTATTACTTGTTCTCATTTAATTTTAATTTGTAATATACAAATTTTATAATTTCTTTCTCAAATATAACTTCAGAAATGAATGGAAGACATTTCACACATTTATTATTCTATAATATACAATATATGTTATACTGCATAGGCCTATTAATAGTCATATTCTATTAATTACATTATGAAAACAACTATATATTTGTATTTAATTTTTGTTTAAGTTGACAGAAGCATACGGAATGTTACTTTGCCATTTTACTTAAAATCCTCTTGTAAAAAATGTGAGCCAGAAAATACCTTATTATGGAATATTATTTTCTTCAAATGATTTACATGAAAGTGCAGGATCTAAAGCTCTAAATTTATGTTGATCCGAAATGCATAAAAATGCATACAGAGGCAATTGAAAACGTATTCTGATTCATATGTAAATGCCAAAATTCAATGTATAACAAATGCAAGAATTTAGATGTGTTTTTTTCAATCCCTACTTCAAGAGCTGCAAGCCCCTAAATTAAAACACCTATATTGTTCTGTTTAAATCTAAAACTATTAAAAATAATTACTTAAATAATATTGTTTTTAAAATATACATAAAAGACAGAGATTTACTAAACAGTAGGCAAGATTTGATCTTGTTTTTTTGAAAATGTAAGTATTTATATGTCCATATTGGCATATTCATGAAGAATGATAATTGATGTTAACTGTGTGTTGGAGAGATGTTAATGAAAACATTCACATTCTCCTTCAAAACTTTCTGTTAAAAGTTTTAAATATGAAAATCAATTGTTTTTGTACCAGAAAACCAAAAATTATTTTCATTTTTAAAATGAAGTTTAAGAAATATTTTTCTAATAGGGAAAGAAGGTATGTCAATAATTCAAAAAATTTTTAAAAAAAGCCAATTTTAATAAGGTTTTAATAAACATGAACATCCTCTTAGTGGACCCATTATTTCAAAAATATTCAGTTTACTTTGCTTTTGAGTTCAAATTAGAACCATAAAAAAGCTGTCTCAGAAATACAAAAGTCCTGAAATAAAAAGCCTAGATACATATTTGACATATTAGAGAAGTCATAAAATGTATTGGACTTTTCTATGGATGGCAGTGGTGATGGTGATAGTTCCTTTCCATTATTTTATTTTTCCTTCCTCCTTAAAAAAAAAAAAAAACTGCTCAAATTACCCTCTGTTTAGCTAAATTGCAGCAGTTCACAGTACATTAATCGCTTCTTCCTCAACTACTTTGTGACATTGATTCCAACACGCACATCTTCTCACTTGAATAGTTATAAAACCATGGTGGATCTTACAATAGAACACATTTTGCTATCATTGGCATCAGTAGCCATGTAGTGATTATCAGTGGACTTATATGAGCGTTTGTGACAATGATGAAAATACACCTACCAGATCTTCAAGATCTTCAAGAACAGGAGCTTAATTGGCCAAGGGCTCCAGTGGTTATGTTTTAAAATCTATCACTGAATTTTCAGTGAAGCCATGCTTACCTCAGGACCTGTGGTACTTCCCTTTGACTGCACTGAAAACTTGGATGGAGACTCTTAATTTTCCTTCCTTGTCTTCTTCACTTGAGTAAGACTTGTATTGCAGTTTGAATGCTCTCTCAGTTTCTCCCGACTACCTCCTTACTTATAGACATTCCCCCTAAAAAGATAACTTCACCATCCTCCTAAATCTTATGGTCTATTTCCTGGAAGATCTTGACAGACAAAATGTGGTATTAGCCTTTCATCTTTTCAATATCAATTAAGTTATGTACATTGGTATTATAAAGTGTATTGAGTTTAATTGCCTTTGAAATATCTTCAGTAAGCTTGTACTCTATAGGACATTAAAATTTAGAATTACTGTGTAAATAGTAACAGAGCAATAAGGTGTAAGTTAACATTAGTAAGGCGAGTATTCATCATGGGATAAATGAAGAAATTTACATTTCCTTTGCAAACAACAATCAAATGCTTTATGGTATCTAAGAAGATGCCCACAGTGAGAAACTCTGTATGCTCTGTTTTACTATTGGATGTCATGAAAGAATTTTCTATCTCAACCAAATTAACAAATCCAAAGGTAGAAGAAAGTGGAAAGCTCCTTGAAGGAGGAAAATATCAAAGCAATGAGAATCTTATGTAACCAATTCATCATAATATCTTTAAGGTATGTTGTCCTAGTTTACTTGTAAACATTTTTTCTTATGGGTGGGTAAACTTTTGGAGTTAATTAAATACAGTATTTTCTCCACCTCCACTTTTGCATTTTCTCTTTCTATGGTGTCAAAGCCTTTAGTTTTCTTGTTTATTTTTTCTTAAATCCCACAATGTTTACCTGTGTTCACTTTGAACTGTACCCTGACTTATTTTCATGGAATCATAAATCTTTAAGTTTGAAAGAGAATCTGTATGTTATACACTAAGCTTGTTTTTCTTCCACAGAAATTTCCCTACAACATCATGGCAAGTAATGACCCAGCTGTACTGGAACACATTAAGCACAGTGTTAAGTTGTTATAGGACCTTATTTCCTCACTGATAACTTAAGAGTGTTGAACGAATTAGGCTGGGCACGGTGGCTCACGCCAGTAATCCCAGCATTTTGGGAGGCTGAGGTAGGTGGATCACGAGGTCAGGAGATTGAGACCTTCCTGGCTAACACAATGAAACCTCATCTCTACTTAAAAAAAAAAAAAAAAAAAAAAAAAGTGATGAATGAATTAACCCCTAAATCCCTAAAGTTTTCTTATAGCTTACAATGTCTGAATTTCTTGCTAGCATGCTATTTCAAACAGAATTATAAGAACCAAAATGAGCAAAAGGGATAGCAGAAATAGAGGCTGGCAAGGAGGCAATGGGAGGTAGGTTGTGTGGGGTTTTGGACATGGTAAGAAGTTGCCATCTTATGAATATATTTTGTAGGCATGACAAACACAATTTAACACAATAAACAAATAATAGAAACCAACAAGATGCAAAATATTGAGGGAACTACGGAGAAGAGAGTTGGAACAAGCCAAATGAAGCATGAGTTCTTTTATATATAAATATTTTATTTACATTTAATATAATCTCATGCAGAGTAAATTGTCCTTTGATATACTCTGTGACATTTCTAATACCATTCAGATATATTGCATTGAGATGACTAAGTCAAAACTTATTTATATTTTAAATAAATATCAAGAAGAACATTGCAGAATAGGGATTTTGTCTGCTATGTCTTATCCTTTCTGTCTGGCATAGTAACTGATGTGTTGCAGGATTCTATAGATATTTGTGAAATAAATTTGTTGAAAAATATTTAGGTCATATCACACTTCGATAATTAAATAGAACTTTTATTCAAGTCATTATTTCTAAGAACTTTTTGAACCTTTTTACATAAGAATTGTTTTTTTTTAATTTTAATTACTACATAAGATCACATCTAGCATGAAGAAGGAGAAAAAAAGTCAGCAGATATTTGAAGGCTAAATATTATTCCCAGTTATGTTTTCCTTTTTTTTTGGTTTTCTTTCCCCCCCTTTTGTTCACAAATCCTTTTACCCACAATCAACTTTACCAGAACACTTTTTTCTTTCACATTTTTTTACTTTTTTTTCTTACCCAACCCCCCCCCCCTTTTTGAACCTTTTTACATAAAGGAATTGTATTTTTTAATTTTAATTATTAACATAAGATCACCATCTAGCATGAGATACCCCCCCCAACAAAAAAGTCAGCCCCCATTTGGATCCCCCTCCCCACCCCCAAAACTGCTATTATCAATATGGTTTATAATCTATTTTAGTATCATGTATTTGGGGGTTTTTATACAATGAAATATTTATTCTTTTTCTGAAAAAAATCTGCTCACTTTCAAATATCCACACACCTTCTAGAGAACACCGAAAGTTTTTCAGCAAATTATTACCTATAATTGATTAAATAGGTCATAAATATGTAAAACTCTTCCTAAAATGAGTAACTCCCCTAAATAGCAAAAATATGAAAGTTGGTCTATCATATTTTCACTTTAATGACTATCTCTGATATTAATTCTTATTTACAAGCTTAATTAGTGATTACCTAAAGTTCAATTTTTTTTGGTAATTTCACTGCTATATATATGTCATATATATTCATACATTATCCTTAATCAAATTTTACTTCAAAAAGCATATTCACTTTCATGCATATAAAATATGTTTTATCTAATATTTTATTTCCAAAATATTTTACATTCAAATAAAGTTAAAATTCAGTATTATTCTTTTGTACCAATGGATAACTTCATTTTATCAGACATTGCTATTGAAATAAAACAACAACAAAAAATCTTCCAAACCTAATGTTATAAAATACTTACATACTGACTGAGCTTGTTCTTGTGAGTGCCTTGAACAAATGATCATCAAAACAAAATAGTATCTCCATGTAACTGATAGAATGTGAGTTCAGACATTTTTTATGAAATAGGTTTTCCAAAGTTTAGGGCTCCAAATTCTAATTCTGTTGACTAGGATGAACCATAACTGAGAATCACAAAGAAGACTAGCAAAGAATCAGTTATTCTCTTAAGACTATTACTTATTAAGATATATTTTTTTTGTAATTGCTGTTACATTAAATCTTAGGAAGGTAAAATAATGAAGAATCCTTACAACACACATCTAGCATAACAGATGAATAACTGATTTCAAATCAAAAATGCTCTGAGTAATCATCCATTCTAAATTATCAAAGCCATGCAAAAATTCAATAATCAGTATAGTTTTCTCTAAACAGACTGGTTTTTATGTACTTTAAGCAACATTTGTGTGTAAGGAAATAGTTAAAGAAACCTAAAATAGAAAACACCTAAATTAAGATGTTTGTGATGATAAATAGGGATAACATATATTATTATTTAATAAGCGTATATGAAGCACCAGATGTCTTACTAAAGATTGATTTGATTTGACCCACGTAATCCTTAAAGTGCCTATAGGAATTCATACTGTTACAATCTCTATTTCACTATTCACCATTGCTAAGACTAGGTAGCTTGCCTTAGATTATAAGATCTTGTCATAGGTCAAATCAGGTTTGTGAGCCAGGCGCGATGGCTCATCCCTGTAATCCCAGCACTTTAGGAGTCTGAAGTGGGCGGATCACCTGAGGTCAGGAGTTCTAGATCAGCCTGGCCAACGTGGCGAAACCCTGTCTCTACTAAAACATACAAAAACTAGCCAGGCGTGGTGGCAGGAGCTTAAAATCCCTGCTACTTGGGAGGCTGAGGCAGGGAGAATAGCTGGAAACCAGGAGGCAGAAGCTGCAGTGAGCCAAGATCGCGCCATTGCACTGCAGCCTGGGCAACAAAGCACGACAAAATCTTAAAAAAAAAAAAAATTAGGTTTGCACCAAGAACTACCTACTGCAAAGACCAAGCTTTAGTTGGGAATATGCAAGATAAATTTTTCAGTGTTTTACAGGCTTTTTTTTCGTTCATTTACATTTTTTTTAACTTTTATGTTTGGGGTACAAGTGCAGGTTTGTTATATAGGTAAACATGCCATGGGAGTTGGTTGTACAGATTATTTCATCACTCAGGTATTAAGCCAAGTACCCATGAGTTATCTTTTCCTGATTCTCTCCCTCCTCCCACCCTCCAAACTACAAAAACCCCGGCCCGGTGTGTGTGTTGTTCCCCTCTATGTGTCCATGTGTTGTCATCATTTAGCTCCCACTTATAAGTGAGAACATTAATATTTGGTTTTCTATTCCTGTGTTCATTTGCTAAGGATAATGGCCTCCAGCTCCATGCATGCATCCATGTCCCTGCAAAGGACATGATCTTGTTCTTTTTAATGACTGCATAGTAATCCATGATTTATATGTACCATGTTCTCTTTATTCCATCTATCAGCATCACTGATCATTAGAGAAATGCAAATCAAAACCACAGTGAGATACCATCTAACACCAGTCAGAATGGTTGCTATTAAAAGTCAAAAAATAACAGATGCTGGTGAGGTCGTGGAGGAAAAGAAATGCTTATACACTTTTGGTGGGAGTGAAAATTAGTTCAGTCATTGTGGAAGACAGTGTGGTGATCCCTCAAAGACCTACAGACAGAAACACCATTCAACCCAGCAATCCCATTATTGGGTGTGTATCCAAAGGATGATAAATCATTCTCTTATAAACACACATGCATGTGTATGTTCATTGTAGCGCTATTCACAATAGTTTTACAGGCTTTCAAAGGGCATTTGGTTGTGAACAAATGCTATGAGATACATATGATAGCCATTATTATGTCCACATTTAAAAATTAGAGAATAGTAGAAAAATAAAGTGAGGGTGATTGGTTTCCTTACTTATTCAAAGTGATACAGCTGTTATTTTGAAAGAACCACATTTATCACCTAAATTTTATGACACTAAATCTAAAATTATCTGTACTAAACTACTGTATCTATACATGCAAAATTTTCCCTTCCTATGGCAGTATGATACATCATTTTACTTTTCTAGTCCCTTAAATCAACCTTTTCGAGGATCATATTTAACCAGTCAATGTATTGTTACTTTATCATCAAGGCATCAAAGACCAGTCAAAATCCTTCATTTGTATTCTCAAGGCAAGGTGAACCTGTCATTAATATGGTTGTTTATACGCTCTACCTACTACTATCTACTACATTGATATCATTACACGATAGACATTATGATAGATATCATTACAGTAGAGATAGTAAATAAACGTTTGTAAAATAATGAGTAATTTATTTAATTCAAATACCTATAAGAGAAGCTCAGAATTGCAGAAATCAATAAGGAAGAAAAAAATGAGTTTCTTTTTTTATAACTCCTTTGCATTCTAATAATATGTGTGAAAAAGTTATCTATCATTACAAAAGATCAAATAATTAGGAGGTACAAATTGTTAATTCCTTTTGCTTAGAAAAATTGTAAACCTCTTTTTCACAAATTTACTTCTGTGTCTGTAATAATTGTGATGACATACCTGTTGTTTTTCTAATGCTAAATAATTCACAAAAGTATCTATAACTTCAACTAGGACAATTAACTACTCTAGATTAATTTATATTGATTAGAGTAGTACTATCTTTAATATGTAATATATCTGTAGTGGATAATGACTTAGCTCTGATTCTAGGCAATCTGTATTGCCGATTAGTTTTATCGAGGTATAATTTTCATAGAATAAAATACACCCAGGTTAACTGTACATTTCATTTCATTCTGATCCATATAATACATTAATTTGAGTCAAGATATAGAATGTTTCTATAATCCTAAAATATTCCTTGTGCCACATTTAAAATCTGTTTTTCTCAACCACTGTGCCTGGGTAGCCACCAGTGTGCTTTCTTTACTATTGACTAGATTTACCTTTAAAAACTTGATAATACAAACAGTGCTACTATGAACATTTGAAGTACAAGACTTTGTGTTGACATGGGTTTTTAACTATCTTGGTAGGTTACACAGGAATGAAATTATGAAGTAATTTTCTTGGATAATTGCCTAGAAATAAGAAATTGTCTAACTATTTTCCAAAGAGTTTTTATTATTTTATGTTCCCACTGGCAAGATATGGAGAACTATTTGTTCCACACCACTGTTAACACTAGTCAACTTTTTAACCTTAGCTATAATAAAGAGTGTAAAATTATATTTCATTGTGGTTTTAAGTTATATTTCCTTAAAGACTTATAACATTGAGTTTATTTTAATGTGCTTTTCCTTGAAATCCACATATCTTTTACAGTGAAGTGTCTATTTAAAATTGTTGCCTTTTCTTGAGTTGCATTATTGTCTTCTAATTAATTATACATTCAATATACAGTCTTTTGTAAGTTTTTTTTGGCAAATATTTTTCCCAGCTTGTGGTGTGATATTTTATTTTTCTAAACTATGCCTTCTTAGCTGGTAGTACATATTTTGTGAAATGTCTTTACTATTCAAATATTTTATCTCAATTTATTGGGTCATTTCTCATTTAACTATGAATATGTACAAGTTTTTCTTATATTTTCTGGATACCAATCATTGGTCAGATATATTGTAAATATATTATCCCAATTTGTAACTCACCTTTTCATTTTCTTAACAGTGTCTTTCATATAGTAAAGTTTCATGAATTTAATTTATTCCAATGTATTATTTTTTCCTTTAAGATTCATGCTTTTTCTGTCCTAGCTAAGAAATCATTTCCTACTCTAGGTTTATAAAGACTTTCTCCCATGTTACTTTCTATAAGTTTAGGCTTTTAATTTTTAAATTTATGTCAGTCACCCATGTTGAGATAATTATTATATATGGTATGAGATTAAAGTTGAAATTAATTTCTTTCTATAAAGATATTCACCTATTTCAAAATAGTGTGGGGACAAGACTTTTCTTTCCAAGTGGAACTGACTTGGCTCATTTGTTTGATATTAGTTTGTCTATTTCTATATTTTTGATTGATTTTTCATTGGTGAATATGTCTAAATGTTTACCAGATACAAGATAGTGTTGTCTTGAATAATACAGCATTACAGCAAGTTTTAAAATCTGGTTAGGCCGGGCGTGGTGGCTCACGTCTGTAATCCCAGCACTTTGGGAGGCCGAGGCGGGCGGATCACAAGGTCAGGAGATCGAGACCACGGTGAAACCCCGTCTCTACTAAAAATACAAAAAATTAGCCGGGCGCGGTTGTGGGCGCCTGTAGTCCCAGCTACTCGGGAGGCTGAGGCAGGAGAATGGCGTGAACCCGGGAGGCGGAGCTTGCAGTGAGCCGAGATCGCGCCACTGCACTCCAGCCTGGGCGACAGAGCGAGACTCCGTCTCAAAAAAAAAAAAAAAAATAAATAAATAAAAAAATAAAATAAAATAAAATAAAATCTGGTCACATAAATCCTTCAATTTCTTCTTTTTAAAAAATCACATTGGCTACACTAGGTTATTTGCATTTTATATAAGTTTTGAAATCTACTTTTATATTTCTACAAAATGTCTCATGGAAATCTGAACATGATTTCATCAAATATCTTAACAAATTTGGTAAGAAAGGCAGTCTTAACAATATTGAGTCTTCCTCAGTTCACGAATGTGGTATATCTCTTCATTTATTTTGTTTTTTATTCATTTTAGTTTTTTATTTCCTCTTGGCAAATGTCGCAAAGAGAGAATCTCTTGGTATTATGACAATCTTGATATTAAGGTAATCTCTTGGTATTATGTTGTTACTGTACATACCTTGCACACATTTTGTTAAATGTATCCAAATTTTAATGTATAATTGTTCATTGTGGATACACAGAAATACAATATTTGTATTTTGACTGTGCCTCCTAAATTCATTTGTTTTTACTGGCTTTTAAAATAATTTCCTAGGATATTTTAGGAATATATTACTAGACATATTTACTTTTTCCTTTTTAAATTTTAGTATATTTAATACTTTAATACTTTTAATTATATGTTTAATCACTATAATTAAATACTTTTAATTATACATTTAATAATTTTCTTACTTTATTTTGTAGACTGAAGCCTCCAATACATTGCAGAAGTAGAGAACAGAAGTAGAGAGAGTGGACCTTCTAACCTTGTTGTTGTATCTTAATTTTATTATAAAAATAATTAGGAAAAAGCATTCAGTCTTCTACTACTAAAATATAATATTAGATTTAGGCTTTTTGTAGATACTCTTTATCAAATTAAGAAAATTACCATCCTATTTTCCTGAGATTTTTTTTTTAACAGCAAGAAATGTGAAAATTTGGGAAACAATATTTCTGTATATATTGAGATGATCACATGATTTCCTAGTCAATCTATTAATAGGGAAACATGCATTATTTGATTTTAACATGTTAACTCACTTTGATTTCCTGTAATAAACCCAAGTTAGTGATGATATATTATCCTTTTACATATTAGCTAGATTTCATTTACTAGCATTTTGTTAAGGATATTTTTGCATCTAGATTTATGAGGGAATATTGGCCAGTGGTCTTTTCTTTTGCTACTTTTTTTGATGTGTTTAAGATAACACGAAATGATGGCATTTTTAATTTTCTGAAAGAATTTGCATAATATAGATGTTTCTCCTTACCGGTTTGACTGAATTCACCAGTTAAGCTATATGGCCTTGGGTTTTCATTACGAGTAAAAAGAGTTGGAATTGTTTTAGTGTGATACTGCTAAATATGTATTTTATTATTCTTAAGCCACTTTGGCTAATCCATTTCTTTCGAGGAAGTTATCCATTTGTAATAAAGAGTCTGACACCATTTTTGCTGATAGCTTTTAATACTCAAAATTTTGCCTTCTGCACCATATCTGTGCAAACTGATGAGCAAGCCCAGGTGCTTTCTCCTTCCACACTGGCAGGAAATTTAAACCATACAGATCTCTGCCTATACGCAGAAATCCTCAACCCAGGTGCAATACCTAACCACCATTAAAAACTCCAGGTCCTTCTCCCTTCTCTACTCTCTCAAATCATTTTTTCAACCTTCTTGAGAGCTGCCTCACTCTCCCCAGAAAGACTTATTCTGTATGTAGTGAGTCTTTTCACATCCTCTTTGTGTGTGTCTGTATGTGTGACATTATTAACTTCTATATGTGAAGCAAATTTGAATGGTGGTTCATTTTGCTTCTGCTGAAAGAATATAATACTATCTCTTTCGTTTCATTATTGATACTATTTTCTTACTATCCTTATAATGTTTTATAATGTAATGCTAATCCTCAGTCTTCCTTTTCTAATACTGGTAATATGTGTTTCTCTCTTTCCTTTCAAATACTCAGTGTACTTAAAATATGTGTCAATTTTATAGATTTTTGTTCAAAACACAGCTTTGACCTTGTTTTCTGTTTCATTGATTCCACTATTATCAGTATTATTTCTTTTTTAAATTTGAGGTTTAAATTTCACTTTCTTTTATGACTTATTAAGGTGAGCACATATGTCATGGACATAATAAATTTATATTTTAATTTGAAAGCATTTCAATAATAACAGTAATTTATGAAATTTAAAGCTACAAATTTATCCTAAAAGTGCTTCAGCAATATCCCCCAAATTTGAATAGTCTATGTTTGCATTTTCATTCAGTTTCAAAATATTTTCTAATTTTCCTTTGATTTTGTATTTCAAAAGTAATGTGATAGTGGTGGTGGTGATGGTTTAATTATGTATTTCCAAATGTTTAGAATTTGTCCAGTTATTTTTAAATTAAGTGCTATTAAACAGATACATCCTCTTTATGATTTTAAAAAAATGTTTTGAATTTTTTGACACATATTTTATGTCTCCTCCTATGCTCTAGTCTGTTGAATGTTGTTGAATGCCTCATTAATACTTGGAAAAATGTTAGCTTTTGTCCAGTGGAGTATTATATAAATGTCAATTAAGTTATGTTGGTTAATAATTTTTTAAATTCCTTTACATTTATTTACTTATTCAACATATCCACTCTTAATTCTTTTCTATATATCTCCATTTTTTACCCGCTATCATTTTTCTTTTGCCTGACTCCTTACTTCTTAAACATATATTGTATTTTATCTTTAACTTTTATTTAACATTCATCTTATTGCAGATCTGTTGGTGACAAATTCTTTGCTTTTGTTTGTTGAAAAATACTTAGTTTCCTTTTATTTTATTTATTTATTTTTTTTTTTATTATACTTTAAGTTCTAGGGTACATGTGCACAACGGGCAGGTTTATTACATATGTATACTTGTGCCATATTGGTGTGCTGCACCTATCAACTAGTTTCCTTTTTTTAATGTATATTTTAACTGAATATAATATTCTAAGATGATAGATTTTTTGTTTTTATTGGTTTGTTTGTTTGTTTCCTCATTCTAAGTTATTTTATTGTTTCTGTCTTGCATAGTCTGGAGTAACCCCTATAATTGTCCCTCTGTACAAACTATATGCATATATCCATTTAATCACATCAAGTACAAGTACTAAGATTTACTAGCATAGTTGAAGATCAATCTTTACTTCAGGTACAATTAACCCTTATTGCTAAATTAGAGCACCTGTGGAGTCACTACTGAATACATCTGGGAATCATTCGGCCTCTGTACCCTCATCAGCACATCTAGCTGCCTTGTGTGAGATCTGGGAATTGTTCAGCTCATAACATCCTGACGGGTTGGGCTTTGTCTTATGGAGTTTCATTCTATTTATTCAAGGCTTTGTACTCAGTAGAGACTCGCGGAAATCCTCAGGAAGAGTCTTGGAGCTATTTTCTGCATAGCTCCTCCATTTGGGAACTCTGGGTTCTAATATAACCCAAATGGGTTCTAATATAACACCACCAAAGTTTCCTCAGTCTGCAACTCATTACAAACATCCAGCTTTTTATATCCTTACCATGCACCCACATAGGGGTAAATAGATAAGAAGCATGTAAATACATTATATATCTTGCCTAAAATTATTTAGAATTGAAGACATTTGCCTCAATGAAGTTGATCCTATTTTACTTAAATCCAGAGTTGTAGTGGCCATCATTAATCATCCTATATTCACAAGGTATGAAAATTTGCTCCACGGTCAAAGTAGAGAGAAGTAATAGCCCATCCCAAACGTATTGAGAAGGATGAAAACTTTTTAAAAGCCACTGATATATTTAACACTAATTGACGTTTTTAACTGTGTAAGTGAAGAAGTAAAGAACTACATTGGGCCGGGCGCGGTGGCTCAAGCCTGTAATCCCAGCACTTTGGGAGGCCGAGACGGGCGGATCACGAGGTCAGGAGATCGAGACCATCCTGGCGAACACGGTGAAACCCCGTCTCTACTAAAAAAATACAAAAAAACTAGCCGGGCGAGGCGGCGGGCGCCTCTAGTCCCAGCTACTCGGGAGGCTGAGGCAGGAGAATGGCGTAAACCCGGGGGGCGGAGCTTGCAGTGAGCTGAGATCCGGCCACTGCACTCCAGCCCGGGCGACAGAGCCAGACTCCGTCTCAAAAAAAAAAAAAAAAAAAAAAAAAAAAAAAAGAACTACATTGACCATAAAATAACCTAAATATTCTTATTTCTAGCAGTTTTCATAAATTGTGGGGAATTGTTATTGAGGAACAAATCACTTGTGGAAAATAATAGAAATGATAATAACATTATGTTGACAAAGTTGAAAATGTGTGACTTGTTAGGTACGATAAGCACAAATCATTTTAAACTTTTACATTGATTCCTATTAACAAAATGATAAGAATAAAAGCAAACAAAAATCATCATATAAAAACATATATTTTTTTGAATTTTTTGTGTTGTTTTGTTTGGGTGTTTTTTTTTTTGTTTTGTGTTTGGTTTTTTGTTTTTGTGTTTTTGTTAGGTATTGTATTAGTTATATTATTGTTATTTGTTATAATATTTTTATATAGTGTGGTGGATTGTGGATATTTTGGTTTTATTATATTGTGATATAATTTTTATATTTTTTTTATATTGTTTTGGGTTATGGATGTGTTTTTGTTTTGTTGGGGTTTTTTTTTGTGTGTGTATGTTTTTATTTGTGTAGATTTATTATTTTAGATAGAATATATATAATAATTATTAGAATAATAGTTTTATATTATATTATATATTATATGGTCTCTTCCACAATAAAGTTTTTCAACCAAGAAAGCAAGTTGTACCAATTTCTAATGATTTACTATGACAAGATTAATAAAATGGCAAAACACTGAAGCTTCTGTTCTCAGTGATGAGTAGATTAGGGGCAGCCATTAATCTAAAATTCAGGTAATTATTGTCTGCTGTAAAGCTCCAATTCACTAACAAGTTGGGGGACATCATTGCCTAACATTTGTCAGAACCACCATTACAACTTTTGGGCCAAGAAACTATGATTATCTCCTAGAAAAAAGTTTTAAAGGTAAAACAACGACAATCATGAAGACTTAGAGTTTTCACACAACACATTAGAAATTTGAGTTTTATGCAGGATATACCTGCGTAAAACTCAGGAGTGTCATGAAGAGGAGTATTCCTGGTTTTTAGCATACAACAGTAAGACTTGATTCTTTACTGAAATGATGGGGGGGGTCCAGATGTGGAGGACAGACCTGGTCCAAACTTTGGTGAACTAAATTGGAGATACGGATTTAGTTCCAAATATAACTTATCAGAAGATATTAGCAAAGGGGGGAACACGAAATTAAGAATTTCTTGCATTATATAATCTCATACATTTTATTACTCTTATTCTGCATAACATTTATGGATACAATTTGACAAAAAACATTACCTATTTTTTCTGGAGTCCTTAATCTACTAAGTATACAGTGTTATATCTTCCCTAAACCCTTACGCTTTGCCATATTAGAGGATAAAAATCTCATTCTCTTCCTGGTTTTGATTACATTATAACTATTGTTTAAAGCCAAAAGAAGGCATGGGGCATGTTATTTTTCTTAAAAGATGGCTCTGATTGGAGTGAAGGCAGCTATTGAGGTGGGAGAAAGGATGTTAAGATGTGTATCAATGTGGGTAAATATTGCTCATCTCCTTGCATCTATACAGTAGTCTTTTTATACACTTAAGTTTCATGTAAATTTGGAGTTTTGATCATCTATTGAGATGAGGGAAAAAAGTGTTAGATGTTTAGTAGGTAAAGTGTGAGAAAGATGCTATGGAAAACAGAAATTAAAGTAAATGGAAGATATAGTAAGACTGTCCAACATTTTTGAGGGTCTATTGAAGTTAATAATCATTAATTTAGAGTAGTATTAATCTGGCTCGTGTGTTACTTTCCCTAGGCACTTTCTCATCTTGTCTGGCAAATTGCTCAAGGTGACATAGCACATGTATATTAAATACAGAGTCAAATTGACTTCTTTTAATTCTTTTCTCATGTGTTTAATCATGCTGCACTAGAATATTTATGTGTAAACGTACTTAGAAGCTACAGACCAAAGACATATACCTATAGTGAATAGTATTATAAAAGTATGAGTATATATGTGTCTTATATTAATTGATTTTTTAAAATTAGATGCATTTAAAAACCATTACTATTCATCAATTTTCCTTCAGTATACTTTTTAAATATACATACATACTAAAAATGCTTAATATAAAAACAGAAATATTTTCTATTTCTTGTTACCTTTAAAGTTTAATTTTTGGTATTTAAAATATGGAAGAATTATGAGGACACTTGAAGTTTTTGCAATAAAAACAATACTCACAAGTGCTTATTATTGAAAAGGAGGTAGTAGGTTCCAAAAAAAAAAATGCAACTGAAGATCAATCAGCATCACCTTAGAGGTTTGTTGGAGATAGGGTTTGAGAATTACCTTCCCTTTCTTTTAACTTTTACCCTTGTGTGGCAAGTAAAAGGAATCTATCTCCTAGATGCCATTATAAATGGCCACTAATTTATTAGTGAGCAATATTTACCCACATTGGTACACATCTTAACATCCTTTCTCCCACCTCAATAGCTGCCTTCACTCCAATCAGAGCAATCTTTTAAGAAAAATAACATGCCCCATGCCTTCTTTTGGCTTTACACAATAGTTATAATTTAATAAAAAATAGGAAGAGAATGAGATTTTTATCCTTAATTTAGTTTATCAAAACTGAATTAAGATAATCCATAAATTACTTAAGACGTTAAGAAATTGTGAATTATAAATAATGCAATAATTAAATGTAAAGCCGTAATTAAGTATCTACTCCCTTAAATATAAAATTTATTATTAAAAAGAGTACTAAGCAAATATTCATAACTGACTCTTAGACTGGAGAATAGGTTGATAAAAAAGCAAGGACCAATGATAATTCCCAAAAGTAGGGAGGGGCTTTAGTTAACAGAAAAACAAAAAGTATCTATCAATTATAACTGTATAATAAAAAGGTAAATTGCTTTGTGGAATACACAATTCCAGTTCACTGGAAATATTCATGCAGAAAACAGGGAAATTGACTAGAAACTTAAAAACCCACCTTAGGTGGGAAATGAGAATGAAAAATCAGCACTAAGACTTCATGCCTTTGTTCATCAACTTTTTCAATGATGAGTGGTGAATCTGGGGTACTTATATTTGTTTTAGGTCTAGAAAAAAACTTTGAAGGGAAAAGACTCATAGTTAGAAAGCTAATAAAAATGTTAATTGTTACTAAATTACTAAGTTATTAAAAATAATCATTTCCCTTTATTTTAAAATCTGAATTATGATTGCAGCTTTATGAAAATCAGTCATATTATTGATGGTTTGAACTTCCAATTATAATAGGCTCAGAAGACAGCTAATGGCTCACATCAGATGAATTTGTAGAGCAAATTAAATATAATACTTAATGAAGCATAGAGGCTGTTAGTGTTATTACCTATAAACACTTGCAGAATATAAAAAGGAGAATTAGTATGTGTTGCTCCAAGCTCTCAAGTGGCATATAGCAAGGTCAAACGGAAAGGATGAAGAAATATTAGAATGCTGTGAACAGATGGCAATAGCCTTGAATTTTAAATGGAAGCAACCCTTACAAAGAAGGAAATATAATTCTATGTCGGATTAGGAGATTAAAAGAAAGAATATATCCACAGATTACTATAAATAATTATTCAGGCAATAAGAAAGAAAAAATAGTGTTATGCATTTAATTTTATTTTTGGAAATTTTAAAGCTTCTAATAATTAAAGATGGTAAAATGGGTAGTATACATAAGAACATAAACTTTTAATTCAGATTAAACTAAATTGCATGCTTGTCCTAGTACTTATTATCTACATAATGCTGGACAATTGAAGACATCTCTGTAGACCACTTTTATACAGTGATGATAACTTTTATAAAATAAAGATAATGTGTTTAAACAAGAGACCATAAAGACATTTTGGAAGTCATCTCATCCATAAATTACAAATTTCAGTGCTATCGGAAACTCTAAATAATTGATAATGAGGGACCAAAACATTGTATGGAAATTCTGAGTCACTATTATGATTTAGCAGTGAAAAGTACTATTATCAATGAACAATGTCTGCCCTGAACCCAGGATGGGCAGATTCAGGTGCCATGTATTAATCAATCTCAATTAATAAGAACCTATCTCTTAAAACTTCTTATCTCCAATCTTACAAAAGAAAAAACAAAAGGAAACTTAGATCATATCTCTAGTAAGAAGGCATATGGAACTGGCTGCCAGTTTTTCCATTATTATCATAGTTTATTTCATTTTGTTGCTATTTGGATTAAAATAATATTTTAATATATATTTTATAGAATCACATAAACAAACCAATATATTATTGATTTGAATTGAGAGAGAATATTTTACTTTGTATTATGCTAAGGTAAAAAGAGAAATAAATATAACTGCTGGGGGTTGAAAGTGTAAGTTTAGTACTGTTATATTTAGTAATAATGGCAACAAGGCACTGTGATTATAGAGAACACTTAAAAATCAAGTAGAGATAGGACATATTTAAGTGACTTGAACTTGTTCTGTTTCATCTTTGATAAATCTCTGCTATTTGCCATGAGGTATCCAGAAATAACTTCAAAGTTGGTGAAGTCACATTACTTCAGCCCACTAGAACATATAATTTGTGTGACTCCTTTGAGTTTACCTTGTATTCCAACAAATTCAAATTCATATATTGTGTTTGGCAGAAACAACATAAGTAAAAGGACCTTGGTTATTTCACCTACTCCTAGAATTGGTCTATGATGAAACCCTTCTCCTTTTGCTTTATTGACTGGCATACTACCTTCTTAAAATCTAGTAGACACCACACCTCCTCATGGACCAAGTGGCTGATATTTAAAGAGCTAAGTGGCAAGGTCTTCCAGCATGCCCTAAATGACAACCCCTTTTTCCCTTCTCTTGTTCCACAACATTTCCTCTGTTCTTAAACAAACATGTATTTTTTTGGTTATCCCAACATTTTCTCTGGATCTCCTACTGTGTATATTCATGGATGCATAAGAAACTCTTATGCTGAACAAACTTTTAAAGTGGTGATATCTGGGAGCAAGTTTGAAAAATAATATTTTCTAAAATTTGTACTTAGTTGATCAACTTGATTAATCATAAAATTTTATTGTAAAATAGTATCTTTACTTTGAAAACACTGATCTTTTTTGTAAGGTTTCTCTTTGTACTTTAAATTTTTCCATAAATTTGCCTAGTCATTTAGAGAATTATTAATGAAATACCATCATAATGAATAGTATTTAAGACAATATTAATGAGTCTAAGCATAAATATTATAAAATAATTACTTATTTGAGCCTAATAACATATTTAAGTATTTATATTCTGACTTCAACATAATTTTGGTATTTCATTTTTATTTCTATATTGGCTTCTCAGTTTTACATTTAGGCAGTCACTTTTAGATTTTGCTGTTAAGATCATAATATGCATCTTTAATTTATTACGATACATTTAATGTTACCACTTGATATGGTTTGGCTGTGTCCCCACCCAAATCTTGGCTTAAATTGCAACTCCTACAATTCCCATGTTTCCTGGGAGGAACCCGGTGGGAGGTTATTGAATTATGGGGGCGGATCTTTCCTGCACTGTTCTTGTGAGAATGAATGAATCTCATGAGATCCGATGGTTTTAAAAACAGGAGTTTCCCTGCACAAGTTCTCTCTTTTCCTGCTGCCATCCATGTAAGATGTGACTTCTTGCCTTCCACTATGACTATGAGAACTCTCCAGCCATGTGGAACTGTAAGTCCATTAAACCTCTTTTACTTCTCAGTCTTGGGTATGTCTTTAACAGCAGCGTAAAAATGGACTAATACAATGTTAGAAATCTGCAAAAACATAGTTTCAATATGCCCTGTTAATAGTGCAATTGCTGTCAAACACATTACATCCACATATATTACAAACTGCCTAATACAGCTAGTATAATTGTTTCCTAAAGCTATACTATATCTTAAAAATATACAGGAAAAAATTCTGTGCTATACATATCTCTTTATATTTACCATTTCTAGTGTCTTTTTATTTCTTTTTCTAAATCTGTTTTTATCTAGTCATTTCCTTTTAGTCCAAATCACTTCATTTAGCATTTCTTGTGTGAATATTTGATGGCAAATAATTATCTAAATTTTTCTTTCTAGGAAAGGCTTTCATTTTGCCTTAGTCTCCAAAGGAAATTTTTGTAGAGTGTAGAATTTTTTCAATGACAAAATTGTCTCCATTTGATTATGTCAAACTTGTTATTCTATTGTTTTCCGTAACCCATGTTTTCTTATGAGAAATTGGTCCATATCCTTATGGCCTTTATGTAATGTGTCTTTTTTCTGTAGTGGCTTTTAAATTTTCTTCTTTAATCTTTAGTTTTCTGCAACTTTACTTTGATGTGCCCAGGTGTGATTTTTCTTTCATTTTTGTTGTTTTTGCTGCTGTTGTTGTTGTTTGTTTGTTTGTTTGAGACAGTTTCGGTCTTGTTTCCAGGCTGGAGGTCAATGGCATGATCTCAGCTTACCACAACCTCTACCTCCTGGGTTCAAGCAATTCTCCTGTCTTAGCCTCCAGAGTAGCTGGGATTACAGGCATGTGCCAGCATACCCGCCTAATTTTGTATTTTTAGTAGAGATGGGATTTCTCCATGTTGGTCAGGCTGGTCTCAAACTCCTGACCTCAGGTGATATACCTGCCTCAGTCTCCCAAAGAGCTGGAATTACAGGCAAGAGCCATCACGCCTGGCCTGCTTGTATTCTTATAATTGTTTTCTGAAAATCTTGTAACATGTTGTTGTCATTGAATAATTTATATGTGGGAAGCTTTTTTTTTTTTTTTTTTTTTTTTTTGGTTTAGAGCTTTCTTGTTTACTGAATATGAAAGAAAAAATAATAATCTTACTTTACTCCCTGCCATTCATCCCCTTCCCCCTGAGGTATTCAGCATTATTTACCTGCTAAATATATTTTCTAACCTTTATTTATGCTCATACATGCACACAAACACAAACATATGTCGGTTTTATAAAATTTACTATTATATCATACTTACTGCTCTGCACTTGGCTCTCATCATTTAATAAAACATTATGACTATTCCTTCAGATAAATTGTTAAAATATAGAAAATGTCAACGTCTCTTTGTTTAATGGTGTCATGCTATTCTATCCTAAGTATATAGTACAATTATTTCAACAGTTCCTTCATGAGAATTCAAGTGGTTTCCAGCTTGTTACCACTTTGCTTAATTATAATTGAAAGTATGATAATAGTTGTAATTTACAAAACCACTCTATCCAATATCCAGAAGATGGGGAAACTAATAAGTTATATGTAGGAAAATTCAGCTACATATAACTTATTTGCTCAGTGGAGTTAAAGATTTGGAAAAATCACTTGGAAGGAAATAATACCTAGATTAAGACATGATAGATGGGTAGGAATTACCTGAAACAACAATAACAAAAAGGCATGAAGAAGCTTCCAGATAGACACTGTGTATGCCAAAGGCAGGACACAGATACAGATGTGCATGGTAAAGTGCAAGGGGTTCATTATTGAAAATTTGAAATGAAATATGGGAATGGCAGAAGATGACACCAGACTGATGCTTATGGCCAGACCCTAAGCAGTCCTATCTGCAAATTTGTGCTATGGACATTTTTAGCTAATTTTCTCTACTTCAAATATATCAAAATAATACTTTTATTTAAACTTGTGTATTTTTATTCTGTTACTTAAAACATGTAATAATACTGTTATTTAAACTTGTGTATTTTAATTTTTTTCTTTTGTATGTGAAAGAAGCAGCATAATTAACTATTATTTTCCCTCAGATTCCTAAATATAGTCTCATTTATAAAGCACGAAAGAATGTGGTTTAAATAATAATCATTTAATGTGAAATATGACTATCAATTACAGAAATTCATTAATTAAAATAACTATTTGCCAACAGTTTACTCACTTATTTTATTTTTAAGATATTTCCATTAAAACAGTCTCATTAAATTTTACATGTTAATCAGAATGTTTACCATTTAATTTTGCCTAACATTGCTCTGCATTTAGGTTTTGGACTCTTTCTTCATTATAATTTTGAAGCAATTAACTCACTAGGAAAAAAAGTAATTTGCAGGTTTGTATAATTGCAGAGATGTTGGTCGGCTACAGTAGAAAGAATGGCAGGATGCTGAGATTTTCCTTCAAAAGGAAAATAGAGATAAGAATATCTACACATTAAATTCTTCTTTGGTTGATAATTCTTATAAATCTATTTTTAAAATTATATACAGTAAATTCAGCTTAATAAAAGTGTGGTATGGAAAATTGTTTCTGAGCTTCTGAAATTAGCCTAAGCATGTTAGGAAACTAATTAGTAGATGGGAAAAATTGTAATTATGAAAGACAAAATATACCATTGCAAATGGTTTCTTATTCCTTACTCTTACATAAAGACAGAAAATCAAAATAAATTATTCTCAATTCAGCTTTACCAAGTTCTAAGAACTTAAATATGAGACATCTTTTCTTTGTTGAAATGGTTTTAAATAAGTTCAACTGTGAACATCATTAGAAAGTTAACTATAAACCTCAATCTTGTATAAATATTTAATGATTTCTAATTTGATTGTACTACAAGTTTGTCCTAATACAGAGAACATACATTACATATATATGTTTATATTAGAGAGAGGCTTAATTAAATGGATTTAATATTAATTGAAATTATCTGCTCATGTAAAAGTAAACCATTCTTTATTGTATCTGTTATTTTATTTATTCTACATCTAGTATCTACTCTTCCAAGTCATGATCTATTGACTTTATTAGTCTGTAAACATAAAAACATGTTCTGTTGACAAAATTACATTATTCAATGTCATTATTGTTTCATCTAATATTGTTTTAAATGTACTAGGTGAATTGCACAACCTTATATTTCCTAGTTATTAAGATCTTCACATTGCTTTCCATCATTGACTTCTTAAGGAATTTTCCTCATGGCCTAACTTTATCTCATATTTTTAATAAAGTGGCTGTTATGTGACCTTATTCATCCTTGAATATGCAGTACAATGGCAAACCAGGATTGCCACTGGGAGGCTATGACTGGCATCTTCAAAAGGAAGGTAGGATTACCAATATGGAAATTGAGAAGTTTCAGAATTCAGGTTCACCCTGGATAAGCTTTGATGCTTATCTGAAGCTTATTCAAACCTTCTGAATCGGTAAAATTGAGCTGCAAATGTCAGAAAGCAGACTTTCTCATGAGATTTACCATACTTTAACTTCTGTTCCAAACCAGAAATACCAAGAGGACAGTTTCTTTTGCAATGTCATTGTGACTCTTTTTCAAGTGTTAAATTAAAAGGTGAGAATAAAAAGGCAAGTTGGTGAGGGCAAAATATAGAATCCACATTCATTTAAATATTTATTTAGTTTAAATGATGGAGATAACAGAAATTGAAAAAAATACATATTCTTATTGAATTTGTTAAAACTAAAATGTATCTGTGTTCTGTTTTCTCATTCAGTGAGCAAATTAAATTAATAAAGTTTATGTAATTCATGTGTTTTCAATATGAACAAAATACTCAGTCTATAAAATTGTGTATCTCCCCAAGAAAACATTTGCTAAGGTGAATATTGGGCAAGCCTAGAAAGGCATTTAATACCTTAGCACCTTCAAGCCTCATGCTGAGAAGCAATGACCAATGTTATATTTGTATAATCTTGGTCATAAATCTATATAAACTAAGTTTACATTTTTACATATATTTATTTCAAATATTGTTAATTAAGGGGAATGAGGCTTGATAGTAATACATAAAACAGTTAAACACGTAAGTTTGTCTACACTGCCTGTATTGAAATCTCAAGTTTTCTTCTTATTTGCTGCCTGATTTTGGCGTACAACATAGGAAGGCCTCTGGTTCCTAATATGCAAATGTGGATGATAACAAGTTAATTAGTACTGATGTTCAGATGTTAACTTCTTTGCAGTTTCGAATATAAAATTGGTATTAATATCATTATTATTATGACTTTTCTCACACCCTATGTTTGATGAATTATAGTGGTGAGGTGGGTAATTTTTTTAACTTCTTGTTTTCAGAATATTATATTTCCACGCTCTGCAAAATTTCTGTATTTGGGAGTCACGTCATCTGTCCAAATATCCTACACTTTCCCACATTTTTGTCATTTACCAACTTTCCAACTATTCCCTATTCATTCATCAAGGACATTAACTTAAGTTCCATTTTATACACACCTTCCTATACATATTCAGTGAGATGTGCCAACAACAGGAAGTCTCCTAATTTTGCAATCATTAATTTCTAAAGCCCACACTCACTCAGTCTCTCTAGCTCTCTTACTCCATCATTTTTCCTTGACAACTTACAATCTTTATTTTATTTTATTTTTGGTTACAGGGCTGACTTTATTGTAGGTCTAGGGAAAAGATGGGTTAAAATTACAGCGAAACAAACCTCTTCCATTTGAGTTTAGACTTCCCAATTCTAAAAATAACCACCTGCCTTTTCTTCTAACTTGGGCTTGAGCCATGTTGCTCTACCTCCTTTCTTCTCTTCACTTGCTCTTTCTTTGTTCTCTGCAATTCCTCTTAGCCCTAGTATTTCTGCTGCAGAACAGTGTAGCTATCTGCTCAATTCCACTGCCCCCTGCCACCATCCCCAATGAGCCTATCAAAACATTTCCTTTAGCAAAGATATACAATGTAGGAATTTTCAGAAAAGGTTTTTAAGGCATGTAAAATTTAATTTTAGACCATTCCATCTGATTCACCTTCTGCAGCAGTTCTCCACTACTTGGAATATTTAGTGCTTATGGAAATAACACCCAGGCATCTGAAATAGTCTACAACCCTCTATGCTCTTAATAATATCTATGAGCTCCATCAGTCTTTCTTTCACAAATACAACTTTAAACTTGAATTTCTTTATAAATTCAATAAACCCCTGTTGACTATTTACTCTGGAGCAAACACTGTCCTATCAATCAGGGATGCAGTATTTAGCATATGTTACATGGTGCCTTCTCTCTTAGATCTGATTTCCTGTTGTGGGAGACCTGATATTAACAATCACACAATTAATGTACTTACACACTGTATGCATGTTATGGATTAAAGTTAATCGAAGTAAGAAAGAATAAAATTAAAACATCTATTTTAAAAGGTATACTAGTGATCTCTGGAGATTCGACACAAACAGTCTTTAAGGATGAGAAGAATGAATAAGAAATATGAGAATCAAAAATAACACTCATCCATAAAAAGAATGAAATCATGTCCTTTGCAGCAACATGGATGGAAATGAGGGCCATTATCCTAAGTGAAATAGCTCAGAAATAGAAAGTCAAATATTTTATTTTCTGCCTTATAAGTGGGATCTAAACAATGGGTACACATGGACATGGAATAGGCATTGGAGATTCAAAAAGGTGGGAGGGTGAGAGGGAGGTGAAGGATGAGAAGTTATTTATTGGGTATAATAGACACTGTTCATGTGATGGCTACATTAGATGACCAAACTTTACCACTACACAATATATCCATGTAAGAGATCTGAACCTGTACTCCCTAAGTCTACAAAAGTTTATATATACACACAGAGAGACAGAATGAGACATATCAGAGACATATCTGGTGGCAGAAGCAGCATGCAGCAAGACCCTAACATGGAAAGGAATTTGTGATAAAGGAAGGGGTTAGCTCCAAGGAAGACCAGGGCCATATCATGTAAGCCATTTTTGAGCACTACAGGCATAATCCCACCAGAATTAGAATAAGAGCTGGGAAGAAAAATCTATTGAGTCACAGAATCAAAATATTTCTTAAAAAGATTATCGACTGCCATGCAGGTGGACAGAGGCTGGGATAAAAACAAGCAAAGAAGTCAGAAAGCTATGTCTGTATTTCAGGTGATAGAAAAAATAAAATATCTGCCGAGTTAGAGTTAGTGATATAATTTGCAGACAGATCTGAATTGGATGTGAGGTTGAGGGAGTCAGAATCAAGGATGACTTCCAGGTTTGTTCCATGAGCAAATTGATGAGTACTGTTAGCATTTACTAAGAGGAAAAAGACCGGAGGAGAAGCACATTATGACTGGGGAATATCATGAATTCATCGACTGTTACCTCTGTTTCTGCCTCTTTCCTTAGCATCTTCAATCCCATGACATAGACAATGTTTGAGGATTCACATATCTGTCCTTGCATTTCAGGCATCTATTTGCTCTCTCGCTTTGGTTGTTATCTCAATGGTTAGACATGATGTGCATATCCAGACTCATCCATTATAGACTTACTTTACACACACATGCACACATATAAAACACACTTAGATATCTATAACTATACATATACGTATATATGCACTGTGAGTGTATACACACACACACACACACACAGACATACACACATTCAACTGACCCTTGAACAAGACAATTTGAACTGTGCTGGTCCACTTACATGTGAATTCTTTTTAACCAAAAGTGGATTGCAAATACAGTACTTGTGGGATGGTGAATCTGGAGAACCGACTTTGCAAGTATGGCCGGATGTTGTCACGGAGGTCCTGGAACCAATTTCCTGCGTATACTGAGGAATGACTGCATACAGAACATATAAAATAGCAAATAGTGAAATTTATTCCAAAAACCATGATGCACTACATGGATACTATTTTACACTTGAAAAATGTAATATATTTTTCATGGTATTTTGGGATTCACTGTCATATAAATGATTCATTTATTCAAGATTCCAAAGCTACATAAAGTCAGATTTGGTATCAAAGTCTTGTTCTGACTACAAATTTGGCAAAAATAAGCAATCTATGTTTGTAATAAAAGTTCTTGTGTTACTGTTCTAACCTCATTCTAGCCATTAATTAATTAAGTAATTAATGTATTATTCAAGAAATATAGCTTATGGTTACATATGGCAGGTACTACAAAAGATACCAGAGATTTATAACTTGAAAAACACAGTCTGTGAGCCCAAAGAGCTTGTTATTTTTATTTCATGAGCCATGAAAAGCCATTTAACATTTCCAAGTCATAGTACTGTAAACTAAAAAATGGAGACAGTAAATAACATCTGCTTTATATAAATTGAGTGCATTTATGTGTGTGTTTTTAAGTGTCTGTATGTGACAGAGAAAGAGAGAGAGAGTTTTGTTATGCAGGTGGGATATTTTGGCCATGATTTCCACATTTAGAATATCTGGGTTCTTATTTCAGCTCCAACACTGTCTGTAATGTTAGAAAACAAGCATCATAATAGCATACACTTCTATTGTGCTCACTGTCCTGCATTAAATATTTATATTTAATATAAATATTTAAATTTATATTTAATAAATGGGGGCTATTTCAGTAGCCCCATTACATCCCTGTGTGTTAGGTATTGTTGTATTTCCATTTTATGGCTAATGAAAATTAAACACAGATGGTTTCAGGGACTTGCCCAAATTTAAGAAGCTGGTACAAAAAAGAGCCAATTTTCAAACTCAAGCAGTTTGACTTTAGATTCTATACTCTTAACTACTGCAGTATGCACTACCTCTTAAAATTTCTATATCTTTTTTCCCTTACCTGTAAAATATAAAATATTATAGTGCTTATTTCATAACGTTGTTGTTAAGACTTAGAAAAGGTTGGACTTAAGGTCAAACAAATATCAGAATAAATTATCAAAAAATATTACTTATTACACATTTTATACATTTTTAAATGGCTATACAGTCACTTTTACTAAAATTTTATTAATTTTTAGCAACTATAATTCTGAATCTCACTACACTTTTATTTCCCTTATTCATTTTTATTTTTGTTATACTTCCATAATTGTACCCATACCATCTAAAACTGACAGCCTCTCTTCTAATGAACTTTGCCAAGGGCAAATAAGCACAAGAAAAATGTACTATGACAGGGTGACATAGAGAAGAAGAACTGGGATGAGGTTTAGACACTGTATTAGTCCATTTCCACACTGCTGATGAAGACATACCTGAAACTAGGCAATTTACAAAAGAAAGAGGTTTAACTGTAGGACTCACAGTTCCACGTGGCTGGGGAGGCTTTACAATCATGGTGGGAGGCAAGGAGGAGCAAGTCACATCTTATGTGGATGGTGGCAGGCAAAGAGAGAGCTTGTGCAGAAAAACTCCCGTTTTAAAAACCATCAGATGTCGTGATATTTATTCCCTATGATGAGAACCACACAAGAAAGACTTGCTCCCATGATTCCATTACCTTCGACTGGGTCCCTCCCACAACATGTGGGAATTCAAGATGAGATTTAGATGGGTCACAGCCAAACCATAGCACACAGTAAAGTAAGAGGAAACCATAGCACACAGTAAAGTATTTCATTTTTAGGGATGATGTAGATGGAGACATTATTTAAAATAAATATCTAAGTAGGAAAAGACTTGATCAACAAACTAACCTTGCAAGTAAAAGATCACTAACCATAGACTCATTATTGTGGTCAATAGGGGCTTGCAGATAAGCTCCAGTATTACCTATCAACTTTGTATTCTTCTTGGTTCCCAACTTCAGGATGTCTCTTCTCACCCAGAAGACCTCTTTCGATGCCCCCCCATGTAGGGTTATATTGAGAAATTGTCTTAATTCCCTAAAAAAAATGAAATGGTCGTTCCCTCAATCTCCTTCAGTTCTTAACTCTCTAGTTCTTAAAACCAAAGTGACTGATATTTTTATCAAGATGTAACGCCAAGTGTAATGTCTAGATCAAACTTTTCCAACCTGCAGCCCACGGGCCACGTGAGGCCCAGGATGGCTTTGAATGTGACCCAACACAAATTCATAAACTTTCTTAAAACATTAGGAAATATTTTTGCAACTTGTTTTTAGCTCATCAGCTATCATTAGTGTTAGTGTATTTTATGTGTGGCCCAAGAAAATCTTCTTCCAATGTGGCTGAGGGAAGTCAATAATTGAACACACCTGGTGTAGATAATAGCTATAATTTTAAAAAATGGGATTTTCACAAAGATGTCAGACTTATACACAACGTATTGGAATCTCTCTTAAAATTTTGATGACTTCTACTGAGATTTGTCCCTTCCCATTATCCTCAAAACATCAATCTGGCATTTTTTTTGTAGTTCACCTATTAGCTATAAACAAGGAAATTAGGAGAAAACATTAATAAAGCAATAGTTCAAGGTGCATGATACATTGATGAAATGTCAACAGGCAGCTTACACCTTTGGCATCTATGGGATAGAGTTAGTGTAAGGAAACACAGTCAGAAAACAGAGAAAATCATAGGGAATCAAAAAGGAGTAAATAGAATAAGAAATGCACCAAAATGATTCTGCTTGTCTTTTCTCTAAGGAAGGACATGACATTTAATCAAAGTTATAAATTCAAATGTAAACAGGACAGGATTTATCAATCGACATGCTTATAATCTCAATCAACATCAGATATGTCAAATGCTTATCCTTCACTTACGAAAACATAAAATATTATAGTCCATTTTCATACTTCTATAAAGAACTGCCCAAGACTTGGTAATTTGTTAAGGAAAGAGGTTTAATTGACTCACAGTTCAGCATACTTGGGGAGGCTTCAGGAAACTTGCAATCATGGCAGAAGGCAAAGGGGAACCAAGACACCTTTTTCACAAGGCAGCAGGAAGGAGAAGTGCTGAGTGAAATGGAAGGAACCTCTTATAAAATTATCAGATCTTGTGAGAACTCATTTACTATCACAAGAACAGCATGGGGAAAACTACCCCTATGATTCAATTACCTCCACCTGATCTCTGCCTAGACCCTGGGACATTATGAGGAGTATAATTCAAGATGAGATTTGGGTGGGGACACAAAGCCTAACCATATCATAGCTTCTTCCACTTTTCTCTTCTTTAATATTGGGTCATATGAAGACTTATATGTATGTAAATAATTATTATATTATATTTGTACCTTTTAAATAGTTTTAGTTAATTGAAAAAAGAAACTTCTCCTGAAGCTTAAGTTATAGTCACTATAATTGTATATGTATAAAATACGTTTTTTAAATGTTTTTATAATTGTAAAAAAAGCATATGTTTATTATAAACAGGTAAATTATAAACAGGTGAAAGATATCCTAAAATACATAATATTTAGAAAACAGGGAAATTATTTAGCCAGATGAAACTCCAAAATGTATGTGTCCTGGTATTTTGAAAGTAAAGTGTAGACTACAGAAGAAATGAGATTTTGAATATCATTAAAGTCATATGACTTCCATCATGATCAATCCAAAACATATGCTTTTATGCTGGTACATATGAATATACATCAATATGTAAACGTATGAAGAAACAGAAAGTTTCAAAATTAGACCATACACATCCTTTAATTTTTCTTTTAAATCTGATTTCATTTAAAAATAGAGTGAATTGGAGTTTGGTATACAAGTTGTTTCTTTATATACTAGTAGTGTCAAATGTTATTCACCATTCCCTTTCTAGAGTAGTAAAATATTCAATGGAAAATACATACAGGTTCCACATCAAAAGGTACAGTGAAGCAAGAGTACGATGTAAGAACATTGTATTGCCTCTTCCAAGAAAACTTCTGTTCTAGGAATTCAACATTAGCAAGAGGGAAAAAACAAAGGTTAGAAATATTGTCTGTGTTAATAAAGCACTAAATTAACTTTAGTATCCATCATTAGAAATTTTTGAAACATTAGAGTAACAAATCGTATGTAATATTAAGGAGTCTGAGAATATATACATTTGTAAACATTTTTCTTAAATGTAAAAAAAGAATTTAAAAATCATATTGCAAGACAATGCAGAATAAGACCAGTTGATAGACAGATAACATATGAAAATAGATAGAATATACTTTATAAAATAATTATTATGGATTACAACCTAGAGGACTATTGACTATTACTTTCAGTGTTTATATATCTATATTTTTAGTTTATACAGATATTACTTTTGTAATAAAATTAAATATATTTTCATTAAAACTACACATTTTCCTTGCTTCACATTACTTGTGATAAATGATAACCAAGCTAACTGTAATTTTTTGAAAAATGTGTTAAGTTTATATAAGTAATTCTTCTAATAACTAGGAAAAGATTATCTATGAGTCAGTGACATTAGAGGAGCTTATTTCTTTGTAAAAAAGAAAAAGGTAAACCTCATTTATTTTTTTAAAAATCAGGAAATTTGATATTATTTTGAGGAGTTATACTGTTAAATCTTATTGTTGTATTTGAAAGTTTTGTAAATAATCTAAAAATACCTGTAGGCCTAAAAATACCTGTAGGCCAAATACCATATTCTTTAGATAAATGGTATATAATGAATACATGCATGACCAGAATTCTCCCACCTAAAATTTAGAAATCTATTATTTATGAAATAATTACCTTTTAATGATATAGGGCATTTATTTATATGATACAAGGGCATATTACTTTTAATATTTTTGAATACTTCTTGACTCACAGCAATTCAATTCTGTGTACTAGGGTACAATAATTCACGCTTGCAGTAATCACTAGGATGAGTCAGAAAGAATTGGATTCAAAAGGCCAGGAAGAATAAGAAGGCCTTTTTATTAAAGAGCTTATTTCAGTACTATTTACTTCCTGCTCATCTCTTACAAATCTTACTAGTCTTATAAATCCTCTTAGTCTCCTCTCAATCCTCTTTATATGTGAGCACATTTTAAGAAGAAATGGATGCCAGTTTCCATCTTGCATTATTGTTTTAAAGAACAACAAAAAAGGACACTTAAGCTTTAGTAAATGAAAGAGCATTCAATGAATTTAATAAATAAGTTAACATTAAACTATGTACATACAAACCAGATTTTTCCATATTCCAAAAACACGTTTACTTAATAAACTTGTAAATCTCAAATACTTTTTTTCACGTAGTTGTGATTTTTTTAAATGTGGTAAAATATATATTATGTATCTATACACACATATATATAAAATATCCAAAATACGTTAAAACAAAATTTATTATTAATTGAATAAATACAACCAGATGCACAACTCCAGTTTTAGAAGTTTAGATTTTTTTGGAGGGGACTAATTTAAGGTTATCTTATGTCAACTGGGGAAAAAAAAGAGATAAAGAATCGAGAATAGCATACTCAATTCGCAGCGCCTTGATAATCCTCACTATGCGGGCCTCAATATCCCTTCATTACTTCATGCTAGTCTCTCACTGTGGACTCTAAAATTCTAAGAACTATTGATTACTAAACAAGTTTGTTCCTCCAAATCTCTCAAGTGTTACTGTCACTCAACGTCCTCTTTCACGTAATAAATTCTTCCAATGCCTTCCTGTCTGTTCTCCCTGGATCTCACTTCCGCAGCCATGGCTACTACTCCCAACTTATTCTTAATAAATTATCTTACTTCCTCATCAACTCAATTATCTCTTACTAATTACTTCAATTATTTAGGCTTTTTGTTAATCCACACTATTATGTGACTTATTTTGTCAGACTATAGTCAATTATCTTTCTCCTTTTTTTCTTTATAAACCTAGTTCATTTGTTTTCTATGTTTGCTATAACAAATCACTGCAAATTTAGTAGCTTAAAGCAGTACAAGCCTCTTAAAAAGACCACATTTCCCTTAGACTCATCTGAAATCAGTTACCCTGGGCCTAAAATTCTTTGCAACATGTGCTTTATGTTCTGCTCTAATTCTTAGATTAAGATCATTTAATAAGCATTATTTAGGATAATTTAATCAATTTTACAAGCAGAATTTAGGACCTACCCGATCTCTTTGTTTTCCCTCCTGTCACTCTTCTACAAGGTATCAATATTCCATATTTCAGAAAAAATATCAGTTTCTGAAACATATGTATGCTGTACCATATTTCTACATGTGGTTCGTTCTCTCAGAAACTTCTATTTGCTTATCATTTTAAAAATGTATTACTATCTTCATGTCTACTTGCCTAGCTCCAGGTAATAATACTGCTATTTCCTTTGTTCTTTGGATGTCTATTAAACAAATTATAAATAAAAATTAACATAGAATAATACTCATTAGCATGTGACATCCCAACTCTTATTTTGATAGTAAAATTACCAACAGTATTAAATAAATTAGGTTCTTCAACATGTTTAAGCAGAGTACTCAAAATAATTCTCCACTTTTATAAGACCTCTGTGCCGACAGTCATTTACCTCAATAAGAATAATCTTCAACCATATTTTAAAAGATGTAGTGTGTTGAATTAATTAAAAAGAGTAAGAATAAATTTATAGTTTGGAAAAATGACTAAAATAATCCATGCTTGGGAGAAAGCAAAGATTTGCTTTACTAGAAAATCAAAGTCAATATTTAAGAATAGTGAGACATAATTTTAAGAAGACCTCTGAGTAGAGATCCTTAACAGTAAATTATAAGAATTTGCAGCAGAAGACAGTAAGAATTTACCTAGAGCATAGAAAAAAATGCATGTTCATTGATTAGCAGGATTTCTATTTCTATTGAATAGAAATAGAGAAATATATGAATGTAAATACTATGTATAAAAATATTTTTACATTTTTTAAGACTATAATGTCTTTGGAATGCTTTGAAAACAAAAGCAAAGGAACAAAGGACTCTATACAAGGAAATCTACTGGCCAGCGATATGATAATGAAGAAGTGGACTTGAGATATTTGTTTGGGATTGGAAATAAGAGAATAACTTGGCAGTCAAACACATATAAAATGCAATTCAAATTTCAAGTTCTTACATGAGATTTACCAAGAAAGCTTTATGTAAATTCACATGGCAAAGAACCTCACTTCAATATTTGGCTTAAGGAGGAATATAAGTAGATCTAAAGGATCTGTTTTGTTTTTATTTATGTTATTTTTGTTTACCTTCTCTCTTTATTACAGGAAAAATAAAAGCAAGTTTTTAGGACTATTCTTAAAAAACAAGTTTTTAAGACTGTTCTGATGCACAGTCAAGTTTGGAAGACATGTAAAAGTTTAACTTTATTTAGGATTTAAAGGGAGAACAGGGAGCTAGAGACAAATTCCATTTTAGACAGTAATATAAAGAGTAACCACTTACTGGGCACATCTTTTTTGAATGTGTGTCCTAAAATCTTTATGTATAGCATTCCATTTACATAAAACAATACAATGGAGTGTTCTATATTATATATCCATTTTATTAATACATAAATAGAGACTCAAAGAAATGAAACATATTTTCCTGAGTGACAAGGCTGAATCAGCATTCCAGCCTGGACATCAACATCAGAGTCATCACTCTTAAATGTGGAGCAATGTTTTGCTGTTGATCCCAGATAACCAGCTCCAAAGAACATTTTAGAAGGGCATAATGCAGGAGGAATGTGGAGGAATCACACCTATGCATTCTTTTCAAGAGCACATATTTCTAACTTGATTACATATGTGTCATATAGGATGTTAATAAATGAGCATGATATTTCTCATTTATATACCATTTTCAGGGAAATTAATGAATTTTTTTTTTTTTTTTTTTTTTTTTTTTTTTTTGAGACGGAGTCTTGCTCTGTCACCCAGGCTGGAGTGCAGTGGCCGGATCTCAGCTCACTGCAAGCTCCTCCTCCCGGGTTTACGCCGTTCTCCTGCCTCAGCCTCCTGAGTAGCTGGGACTACAGGCGCCCGCCACCTCGCCCGGCTAGATTTTTTGTATTTTTTAGTAGAGACGGGGTTTCACCGTGTTAGCCGGGATCGTCTCTCGATCTCCTGGCCTCGTGATCTGCCCGTCTCGGCCTCCCAAAGTGCTGGGATTACAGGCTTGAGCCACCGCGCCCGGCCTGAATATTTTTATATACAGATTTATACTTATTCCAAGTCCAAGTTTGCTGAAACATTCACTGGAATAAGGTAGTTCTTTTACTGAGAGGAAGAAATAACTGTAAAAAAATCCACAAGTACCCATCCCATGCACACCCACACCCACATGTTGATGGCCTGACACCAATGTAAAGACCAAAAAATACACAAATAATTATACTGAAATATGGCCTTAAGGTCAAAATGTATTTTATCAGTCTGTCCAATTTGTAGTCCTAGTCAACAGCTTCAGAACAAATGCCCTCTAGAAATAAAATTGTATGGTATTAACACAACATATTTAACAGCAGAGATTACTGATAGATTGAAGAAAACTAACTTTACAGTCTCGGTCTCATGTACACACACACACACACACAACACACACACACACACATCAGTGTCTCATAAGCACTGAAATCTAGAGATCGAAAATATGGTAAAAGTTTGCAGAATCCATTGGGATTCCACACATAAAAGCATTCATTTTGGAAACCCTGTGGCTATTCATTGGACTTTATAGATGGTTTTGAAGCTTTAAGAAATTATGAGAAGGTAAGATTTTACCAGAGATATCTTAGTTCTTAAGCTTCAAAAGTCATGATAAAAAATATTCTCCTAGCTGCCAAATTCAGCTGGCACTACTGAACAATATTTTCAGTCTCAAAATTCCATTTTCACTGTTAAGAAAAATGGAAGACATAAATGTTTTTATATTAGAGTAAAGCCAAAGAGTGCCTGAAACAATTTTTCTGAACTGTATGCCAGATAACATTTCTATATAGGATTTTAATACCAGAAAACAGAAACTTTGGTCAAATACATTTAGTACTTTCTAGGTAAATAACTTAAATCACTAGTTTTTTCTGTATTACTTAGCAGAAACATATGAATGCCTTTGTTAATCTCTATAAGAAGGGAGTGAATAGAATACAAATTCTTTTCTAAACATATTCTTACACAGAATTCTTATTATACTAAAATACCTAACAAAAGTATTTTTTTCAGAAGTCACATTTTAAGTGTTGGCCTGTCTTATGGAAATCCATTGAAGACATTTTCCTATAATTTCAATTGTTACACAATATCAGACAGAATATTTGCTTTATTGTGTTTGATTTAAAGATTTTAAAACTATCACAAGGATATTTTTAATTTTGGATAAAAGATAACTCTATCTTTTATAGATATTATATATATAGATAGATATTATATATTATTATATATATTATTAATATATAGATATTATATAGATAGATAATATATATATAATATCTATATATCCATAATCTTTATTATATATTGCAACAGACATTTACTGTTCCTATCTGCCCTTTTGCTTATACCATTTATCTCAACTCTTGAAAACACTACTTATTTTCTACTAAAATTATATGTAATTTGGGGGACATTTGAGCACAATTCCTTGTTTAGAACCAATGAACAGACATATAATCCACTAATGACGAATCATAGTACTGTATCAGTCATTCACACTGACAGTTGCATATGGATTGGGCAGTCAGGGTATAACATGTAAGTTCATATTCTGCTTTATTCAGCATAGTATTCAGCTCAACACCATCACTTTGTTAGGGAGAATTATTTATTTGCATCAAAATCATGTGATACAGTTAATGCTGACCCAGCCCTACCAATTTTGAGTTCAAGACCTCATTACATAATCAAAGCAGAATCAGAGTCCAGAAAGAGACAAAGAGAGAAAGAGAGAGAGAGAGAAAGAGAGAGAGGAGAGAGAGAGAGAGAGAAAGAGAGATTACATCATGACTCAAATCTATCAATGCTCAAATCTATCAATGTTATTTAGCATGGACTTTCAATGGTGAACAAAGGTAATTAATTGGACGCTTTGCTGTCAGTGCTAAGAAGTGATTAACAATCTGGTCACCAGTAATTTCTTCCACTTCTGTATTAAGGTATTTGGTAAAACAAACAAGTGATAATCATTTCATTGTACCATTGAGTATAACAAAATTATGCATCCTCTACCTGTGTTATTTACGAAAATATTTTTCCAGTAGCACTTTGTATTTTTCACTTCACACACATTTGTCATGGCTAAACTTTTCAAGAAAATATGATGTATCTCCTTTTCATATTGAACTAATATGATGATACCAAGGTTTTGACGTCCTCTCCACATTTACAACAAAATTAATCAATTTCATATTGGAAAGCACTGTTATGTGTATTTTGAAAGAACTTACTTAACTTCTTAGAAAGGGCACTCTATGTTTTTTGTAAAAAATGACAGCAATTTGATGGTTGCTACAGAAAATGTTATAGCATAAGAGATGGTTGAATGGGTCATATTTCTTAAAAATGTTTGTTTTTATATTATTGATAGTTTTATTCTTTATATTGTTCACTTTTATAGTTGTCTATTTCTTTTTAACAGCATTTCCAAATTTATATTCTATTATTACAGGCTAATATTCAGGGATGGTTCATTTTACTTATTTTCTTTTTACTTTTTAAAACTTCATTTCAGCATAACTGTGTTTAGTGACATACACTCATTGGTTAATAGAATGCAATTTAAGTCTAACTTATTCTATGCAATTTGGACCAAATGTTTGGTATATGACTTGAGATTTTTAAAAATATTTGCAATCTGGTTTATTTTTATTTATTTCAAATGTACAAAATGTCATTCATCAAACGCTGCTAAAGAAGGCAGAAGGACTACAGGCACGTGCCAGCATGCCCGGCCAATTTTTGTATTTTTAGTAGAGACAGGGTTTCACCATATTGGCCAAACTTCTTGACTTCTGACCTCAAATGATCCACCCACCTCGGCCTCCCAAAGTCCTGGAATTACAGGCGTGAGATACTCAGGAGGCTGAGGCAAAAGAATCCTTTGAACCTGGGAGGCAGAGGTTGCAGTGAGCCGAGATTGCTCCACGGCACTCCAGCCTGCTGGGCAACAAAGTGAGACTCCATCAAAAAAAAAAAAAAAAAGGCAGAAAGAACCTTGAGAAATTTACCTTTGGTTTGCCTCATAAATAGATAAATAAATAAAAAAATAAAAATAAAACCACATATCACACTGTATAAGTTTATAAAATTGGTGTAAGAAAACACTGTTGTAATGTTTCAATGCCAGTTTACAAAGTTCAGTAAGTATTGATATGGAAAAAGGTCTATGTACACATGTGGAACTGGAAAAGCTATCTGACTTAGTTAATATTTTGTGATTCTACACAAATCAAGATTCAGATAATTTCTTCAATCTGAATTAATACTATCTGCTCACCTCATCTGCTGAGATTAACAGGGAAACTGGGCACACTAGCAGTGAGTTTTTCCTGATTTATACGAAAAAGGAAAATAAGTTTCTTCCCCAACTTTTCAGTCCAGAAGTGACAGTATACTCTAGGCAAGGTGCAAGGTGTTTTTTCCGTGGTCAACATTTATCGGGTGATATGCAGTGAGTTGGGTTTTGAGTTGTATCAACACTCACAAGCAAAATAGTCTCTGAAATTAATAACCACATGACTTTAGCAGTGACTCTAAAAATAAAGTGGTCCTCCTTAGAAGGCTAGAGCAAAACATCCCGCCATATTTATAAGAAGCCTTGTCAAAGAAATACAGCCCTTTTTAAATGATACCTTAATAAAAAAAAATAAAAATAAAAAACTATAACCCCAAAATAAGAACCAGGTCTGAGAAAATGAGGAAAATATGTTACTTAAAATAGGTTGAAAAACCAATGTAAATCTAGGTTCGAAAGATAGTAGAAGATATTCAATTTTGGAAGACTACCTAGGATTGAGACTTACAAAGTATTCCAGTTTTTCAAGTTTATCACGAGTTACTAAACACTAATTTACAAATAACATGTTCATTTATTTTCCAAAAGAGAAAATTCTGGTTTCATTTTCAACCCTAATGACAGAGTCACCATAGCTATATTTGCTCATGTAACGTATGTAACATTAGAAGTTATTACTTTCCTCCTACTTTATCTTAGCCCCTTTCTTTTTTTATGGTTACCCCCAACTCTTTCCTTTACTGCCAATATATTAAGCAAAGTTCTGATATTACTTATTTACTCCTCATACAAAGAAGTTTATATAAATTTAATACTTTTCCTAGGACAAATTTTACCATTTAATATACTTATTGTTTAATGAGTAGACAAACGTTTACCATGAACACAACTTTTTTAGACATACAACCTGGTCTGGGAGCATTTCTTCTATGAGCTATGCTTGAATTAGTCACCAAGAGGAGAAATTTGGGGTTTTTTTCACCTCCATTAAAAAAAAAAAAACTGAAGGAAAAAATATAAATGTTTTACTATAAATTTATGGTTTGAGAAGGATGCTGGCTAACATATATGCACAATTTCACTTTGATTCAGTTTAATATAATAGTATGTGTAAGTCACTGATGTAAATCATATTTTGTTCAATAAATACACTTCCCCTCTATTGGTTGAAAGTATACTTAATTTTACTTTTATTTTTAAAACAATGCCTTATTCATTCCTTTATTTTTAAATCAGCTATAGGTTTATATTGCCTTCTATCACATTCACTTGTTTGCACTGTTAAATTGTATTTTTCCTACAAAACGCTTGTCTTTTGGCAATCGTCTTTGAACCAAGTGATTCATCTCTTATAGTCTCTTTGTTTATTTACTATCTTTGTCTTAGCCAAGTAAGGCATCAGAAATTGTTTTCATTTAATGAGGAAAGGATCACAAGAATGTATGTAAGGCAAGAAAAATGAGGAGATACAGACTGACCCACTCATTTTTCAGTCTTAAAGAATACCCCCTTATATGTAGAAGAACAAACACTACACATAAATAAAATACTATCTGCTATTAGATTGGCCAGCTTATTCTTATTATACCAGAGTAATGACTAGATTAGCCAAGTAAACGAGTGCTTTGGGATGAGAGACTAAATGCGGGAGAAAAGTGGGAATGGGGAGTCTGAGAGATATTAGGACACTTGTGTTTTTCTGGCAGTGTCCAGTGCAAAGTTGCTTATAATCCAGGACCCTGGCAAACGTCATGTGCTCTGTGAGAATCCTTCCCTGATATATCCTTGTGGGAATTTTTCAGTAAGTAAAATAGTCCCTTTGGTTACCATTATTTGCAAACACTTTCATTTACCCATAATGCACAAGAAAGTGTTATCAGTATTACACGGCAAATAATTGAGAACTTAGTAATTGTAATTAGCCATTTTAAATTGAGGTTGTATTATAATCCTTTATAAATTTTTGTGTAAATATTCACTCCAAAAATACAGTGAATTTGCCTAAGAATGTGGAGAGGTCATTAATTTAATGTTTCTTCCATTATCTTAGAACTTCTAAGAACAGATACTCTCCAATATCTCTCTGTTTTCAGCGAATACATTTGTTTCAGAAATTCAAATAATAAATATTTAGTGGTTACTTACTGTATGAGATATATGGTCTAGGAAGAATTCTAGCTAAAGTAATAAGATTAAGAAATAAAGCATAGCTCTTAACTTCAGAAAAGTTATACATTAGTATAGAATGCACACACGAATACACATACAAATAGGCACACATATACACACAAAAAAGTTCTATGTAATAAGTGATAGGTACTATAATTTACTATGTGAACATTTTACAATGAAGGAATCATTTTGTTGTAGGATTAGTAGGAGTTTTCGTTATTGAGAATTCTCAAAAGAGAAGTATACTTTCAACTGATAAAGTGAAAGCAGATATAGAATGTACAAGTGAACAAGAATTTTATGTGAAAAAAATATATTGTAATAATGTTTCTACTGCTTTTGAAAGTAATTTAAGTTTGCTGAATTTCAATTTACCTGTATCTTCATTAATTCCATGTGGTGCAAATTATGCTATATGACTTCTGAAGCTAGTTCAGGAAAGGAGATGCTGCCTCTGCCTGGTGTTCACATATTAGCGCTAGAGCAAGCCAGGTGTCATTTAAAAACTCTGACTAACATCATAATAGTGAATAGTTGAGAGTTTTTTTCTAAGATCGAGAACAAGATGAGGCTGCTCATTCTTACCACTTCTGTTTGACATAGCAGTAGATGTCTTAGCCAGAACATTTATGCAATAAAAGAAAGTAAAGGCATCTAAAGCAGAAAAGAAAAAGTAAAATTGTCACTGAAGAAAACGTGACCTTACATCTAAAACCCTAAAGATTCTACCATGAAAACATTAGAACAAGTAAAAAAATTCAGTAAAGTTTCAGGATTAAAAAAGTCAATATATAAATATTAGGAGTACTTTTATACATTAACAAAAACCATCTGAAAAACATCAGGAAAACAATTCTATTTATAATAGCATTTAAATAGGATATAATACTTAGAAATAAATTTAACCAAGAAGGTGAAAAATCTTTACACTAAAAACTACAAAATATTGATGAAAGAAATTGAAGAAAACACAAGTAAATAGAAAAAATCCCATATTCATGGACTGGAATAATTAATAGATAAAACGTTCATACTACCCAAAGCAATCTACATATTCAATGTATACAGATCTACTATGTAACCACAAAAATTAAAAATAAAAAAAACAATGTAATCCCTGCCAAAATTCCAATAACGTTTTTCACAGAAATAGAAAATAAAACTGAAAATTTGTTTGAAATTACAAAGATCCAAAATAGCTAAAGCAATGTTGAACAAAAAGAACAAAGCTGGAGGCATCATATGACTCAATTTTAAATTTACTACAAACCTAAAGTAATCAAAACAGCATCACAGTAGCATAAAAACAGGCATATAGATCAGTGGAACAGAAGACAGAGCTAGAAATAGACCCATGCATTTACAGCCAATTGATCTTCAACAAAGATGCCACAAACAGACAACAAGGAAAGAACACTATCTTCAGTAAATAATGTTGAGGAAACTGGATATGCATGTGTGCAAGAATGAGGTTGGACCCTTATGTCACACCATATATAAAAATAAAATCTAAATAGACAAAAGTCACATGTAACACACGAAACTGTAAAGCTAAAACAAGAAAGTATAGATAAAAAGCTTAATTATATTTGTTTGGGCAATGATGTTTTTGGATATGACCCCAAAGGCACAGGCTACAAAAGCAAAAATAGACAAATGGGAGTACCTCCGACTAAAAGGTTTCTGCACAACAACAAACGGAAAACAACGAATGAAGAATCAACATAGAATGGAAAAACACATTTGCAAACCATACATCTGATAATGGGTTAATGACTCGAATACATAAGGAAGTCACACAATTCAATAGGAAGAAAACAGTAAACCAATTTAAAAATGGGTAAAAGATCTGAATAGAAATTTCCATAAGAAGACATACAAATGGCTATGTACGTGAAAAAAATGCTCAGCATCACTGATAGTCAGAAAAATGCAAATCAAAACCACGAGATATCACCTCACACCTGCTAGAATGACTATTATTAAAAAGATGAAAGATGACAAGTGTTAAAATGAAGAAAAAAGGGAATCATTGTACAACTTTGTGGGAATGCAAATTAGTGCAGCCATTATTAAATACAGTATTGAAAATTCTAAGACAATTAAAAATAGAACTGATATATGATCCAGTAATCCCACTTCTGGATATATATCCAAAGGAACTGAATCAGAATGTTGCAGAGGTATCTGCCCCTGCACTGTCAAATTCATTGCAACATTATTCACAGTAGACAAGACGTGGAATCAACCTAAGTGTCCATCAAAAGATGAAAAGACACACACACACACACATGCACAGAGAGAATACTATTCAGCAAAAATTAAATCTTGCCATTTTCAATGACGTGGACAAACCTGTAGGATGTTCTGCTAAGTGAAATAAGTCAGGCACAGAAAGACAAATCCTGCACGATGTAAATTATATGTGGTTTCGAAAAGAGTTGAACTCATAGAAGACAAGAGTAGTACCCATGTGAATGGTCTGTATAAGATAACCAGCCCAGGCAAGCTTTCATGTAACTTTCATGAGAGACTCTACTAAAGAACTCTAAGTCGATTTTGTCTCAAAATCCTGACCCAAAAATTTTTGAGAAAAAATAATGGTTATTTTAAGCTGGTATGTTTTGTGGTAGATTTTATACAGCAATAGTGACCATTAGAAAAACAGAAGGTTTATATAGCCCATATCTGAAAGAGGCACAGTTAACTTCCATTAACATATCATAGTCTAAAATTTAAAAATGTAGCCACATAGAACTTCAATGGGAGATTGGAAATGAAAATCCATCTAACTGCCCAATAATATTAAGGAAAATGTGAATTTGGACAGCATCTCCCATTTTACATGTAATATAATGTCAAGAGTGAGAAAGAAGAAATAAGCAAGAGAGATTATACACTGCCCATTATTTATTAGTTTTGATTTTTTTCCTTTAATTCTTTGAGAGGGGATAGGCATAAAAATGCTGGTAAAAGTCAAGAGTGTTTTCCGTAGCATAATTTTATAACCATCTTAGATAACTTCCTTTGGCCTAGTTTAATAATCTGGAAATTTAGCTTTACATTTTAAAAGACTGTCTATAGATTTCTGCTCCTGGAAGAAATTTCAGACTGCTATAACCAGTCTACAGACTTTGTTTCCTTTGACTTACTTTTCTAATAATTTACTTTCTAATGTTGGGGTGAGAGTAATTTCTCCTTTTCTCTCTGAAGATTTCTGAAAAATGAACTCACAAAATAAACATTAATCAGATTAAAGGCATACTAATTTATTTGATCATACATGACACGACAGCCTTCTGAATGGAGACCCATCCCCAACCCCCAGTGGAGTGCAAAAGCTTTGATACCATTTTGAGATTACAGAAAAGATAGAGGCTTGGATTCTGGCAAAAGAGGTGATGGTCTGATTAGAAGAAAAAATTCTGTTGAGAAACAATAAATGATTACTATGGAGAATTCAATGGACTCAAAGAACATACAGTAGTCCAGGACAAAGTCTATTGGGTACATAGAGAGAGCAGTGGCTTGTGACAACTGTCTGTCCAGATCTTTTCTCTTGTTGACAGTCTCATTGACAGACTTTAGTTGACAGATTTTAGTCTTCTTTCCTGCTATATGAACTCAGTTAATGAATCTCGGGGATTCAATTATCCAGAGGTAATTGTTTTCTTCTTTCGTAGGTCTGGACTTCAAACAGATAAGAGAACTTCGGAGAACGCTATGCTAGGAGAGATGATGGAGAGCCCAGGAGGTCAGAAAGACCTTGATATTCTTTTTTTAGTTCAGCTTGTACAAAGCACTGTATTTTGGGTTATTTGGTTCCTGAGCCCCAACACTATCTGTCAAACTGTTGAATAGTCTTTGGGGTGTTTTCTGAATCTTATATAATACAACATATGCAGCAGTTATTCAATAAGCTGTTGCTTAATGACAGATGAAAAAGAAGAGACAAAACAAAGCAATAGTTATTAAGCAGTTACTAAATGTTACACATACTGTTAGTTACTTTACTTGACTGTTTTTGTGTCAAACATAAACCATCCTTCAAAAAATCTATTATTTTACTTCATTCCACAGATGAAGAAAGTGACTCGTTGAGTTTCATTAAGCAACTTTACCATTATAATCTATCCCTGTCATGTATTTTTGAATTTGTATAAGTAATATAATGAAGATGAATATTAGTGATCTAATTTATGAGTTTCAATTCTTACTTATATAAGAACAGCTTTAGGGGAATAGTCGAAGACATATTTCAAACTCATTTTACATTTGCAAAAGTGAATATATCTCAAAATACTTTTTACATTACAACTTTTTTTTGTATACCATGCCAAAGATAATGCTCAAGTTCTTACACTTCTAGGCTAAAAATCTGGTTTTGATTCATCAAAAATAGATAAAGAAGACAATGAACATGAAAATATAGGAGGAAATGAAATATGTCTGGATTCAAAAATTATTCATATTAAAGCTATATGTTTTAAATGCCATTTATAAATTCTACAATGACAGAGACCCTCTATTCTCATTCATTGTTATATATCTCAAATGCTTTGTACATTGACTAGTCCATTCTAGCTGCTCAGTGAATAAACCAAACAAAATGTAAGGCAGGATCAAACATCAAATTCAGAGTTCCTTACCAGCAGAGTAGACTTCACCTGATCAAATTAGTTTGTGGGCAGAAAGACTAATTCCAGACATTTCTGAGTTTCCCATATGTTTAAGTAACTTAAATACCTTGAACATATAGCAAGTGGCAGGACTGTGAATGAAATTCTATTATGTTCAACATCAGATTCAATTTGCTTTATACTATATATATCTCTGTCACAACCATGTATCTTTATTTGAAAATTTACTGTAGGGGGGGCGGAGCAAGATGGCCGAATAGGAACAGCTCCAGTCTCCAACTCCCAGCGCGAGCGACACAGAAGACCGGTGATTTCTGCATTTTCAACTGAGGTACTGGGTTCATCTCACTGGGGAGTGCCGGACGATCGGTGCTGGTCAGCTGCTGCAGCCCGACCAGCGAGAGCTGAAGCAGGCCGAGGCATTGCCTCATCTGGGAAGCGCAAGGGGGAAGGGAATCCCTTTTCCTAGCCAGGGGAACTGAGACACACAACACCTGGAAAATCGGGTAACTCCCACCCCAATACTGCGCTTTAAGCAAACAGGCACACCAGGAGATCATATCCCACACCTGGCCGGGAGGGTCCCACACCCACGGAGCCTCCCTCATTGCTAGCACAGCAGTCTGTGATCTACCGGCAAGGCAGCAGCAAGGCTGGGGGAGGGGCGCCCGCCATTGCTGAGGCTTAAGTAGGTAAACAAAGCTGCTGGGAAGCTCGAACTGGGTGGAGCTCACAGCAGCTCAAGGAAACCTGCCTGTCTCTGTAGACTCCACCTCTGGGGACAGGGCAATAACAAACACAGCAGAATCCTCTGCAGACACAAACGACTCTGTCTGACAGCTTTGAAGAGAGCAGTGGATCTCCCAACACGGAGGTTGAGATCTGAGAAGGGACAGACTACCTGCTCAAGTGGGTCCCTGACCCCTGAGTAGCCTAACTGGGAGACATCCCCCACTAGGGGCAGTCTGACACCCCACACCTCACAGGGTGGAGTACACCCTTGAGAGGAAGCTTCCAAAGCAAGAATCAGACAGGTACACTCGCTGTTCAGAAATATTCTATCTTCTGCAGCCTCTGCTGCTGATACCCAGGCAAACAGGGTCTGGAGTGGACCTCAAGCAATCTCCAACAGACCTACAGCTGAGGGTCCTGACTGTTAGAAGGAAAACTATCAAACAGGAAGGACACCTACACCAAAACCCCATCAGTACCTCACCATCATCAAAGACCAGAGGCAGATAAAACCACAAAGATGGGGAAAAAGCAGGGCAGAAAAGCTGGAAATTCAAAAAATAAGAGTGCATCTCCCCCGGCAAAGGAGCGCAGCTCATCGCCAGCAACGGATCAAAGCTGAACGGAGAATGACTTTGACGAGATGAGAGAAGAAGGCTTCAGTCCATCAAATTTCTCAGAGCTAAAGGAGGAATTACGTACCCAGCGCAAAGAAACTAAAAATCTTGAAAAAAAAATGGAAGAATTGATGGCTAGAGTAATTAATGCAGAGAAGGTCATAAACGAAATGAAAGAGATGAAAACCATGACACGAGAAATACGTGACAAATGCACAAGCTTCAGTAACCGACTCGATCAACTGGAAGAAAGAGTATCTGCGATTGAGGATCAAATGAATGAAATGAAGCGAGAAGAGAAACCAAAAGAAAAAAGAAGAAAAAGAAATGAACAAAGCCTGCAAGAAGTATGGGATTATGTAAAAAGACCAAATCTACATCTGATTGGGGTGCCTGAAAGTGAGGGGGAAAATGGAACCAAGTTGGAAAACACTCTTCAGGATATCATCCAGGAGAACTTCCCCAACCTAGTAGGGCAGGCCAACATTCAAATCCAGGAAATACAGAGAACGCCACAAAGATACTCCTCACGAAGAGCAACTCCAAGACACATAATTGCCAGATTCACCAAACTTAAAATGAAGGAAAAAATCTTAAGGGCAGCCAGAGAGAAAGGTTGGGTTACCCACAAAGGGAAGCCCATCAGACTAACAGCAGATCTCTCGGCAGAAACTTTCCAAGCCAGAAGAGAGTGGGGGCCAATATTCAACATTCTTAAAGAAAAGAATTTTAAACCCAGAATTTCATATCCAGCCAAACTAAGTTTCATAAGTGAAGGAGAAATAAAATCCTTTACAGATAAGCAAATGCTTAGAGATTTTGTCACCACTAGGCCTGCCTTACAAGAGACCCTGAAGGAAGCACTAAACATGGAAAGGAACAACCGGTACCAGCCATTGCAAAAACATGCCAAAATGTAAAGACCATCGAGGCTAGGAAGAAACTGCATCAACTAACGAGCAAAATAACCAGTTAATATCATAATGGCAGGATCAAGTTCACACATAACAATCTTAACCTTAAATGTAAATGGACTAAATGGTCCAATTAAAAGACACAGACTGGCAAACTGGATAAAGAGTCAAGACCCATCAGTCTGCTGTATTCAGGAGACCCATCTCACACGCAGAGACATACATAGGCTCAAAATAAAGGGATGGAGGAAGATTTACCAAGCAAATGGAGAACAAAAAAAAGCAGGGGTTGCAATACTAGTCTCTGATAAAACAGACTTTAAACCATCAAAGATCAAAAGAGACAAAGAAAGCCATTACATAATGGTAAAGGGATCAATTCAACAGGAAGAGCTAACTATCCTAAATATATATGCACCCAATACAGGAGCACCCAGATTCATAAAGCAAGTCCTTAGAGACTTACAAAGAGACTTAGACTCCCATACAATAATAATGGGAGACTTCAACACTCCACTGTCAACATTAGACAGATCAACGAGACAGAAAGTTAACAAGGATATCCAGGAATTGAACTCATCTCTGCAGCAAGCAGACCTAATAGACATCTATAGAACTCTCCACCCCAAATCAACAGAATATACATTCTTCTGAGCACCACATCGTACTTACTCCAAAATCGACCACATAATTGGAAGTAAAGCACTCCTCAGCAAATGTACAAGAACAGAAATTATAACAAACTGTCTCTCAGACCACAGTGCAATCAAACTAGAACTCAGGACTAAGAAACTCAATCAAAACCGCTCAACTACATGGAAACTGAACAACCTGCTCCTGAATGACTACTGGGTACATAACGAAATGAAGGCAGAAATAAAGATGTTCTTTGAAACCAATGAGAACAAAGATACAACATACCAGAATCTCAGGGACACATTTAAAGCAGTGTGTAGAGGGAAATTTATAGCACTAAATGCCCACAAGAGAAAGCAGGAAAGATCTAAAATTGACACTCTAACATCGCAATTAAAAGAACTAGAGAAGCAAGAGCAAACACATTCGAAAGCTAGCAGAAGGCTAGAAATAACTAAGATCAGAGCAGAACTGAAGGAGATAGAGACACAAAAAACTCTCCAAAAAATCAATGAATCCAGGAGTTGGTTTTTTGAAAAGATCAACAAAATTGACAGACCACTAGCAAGACTAATAAAGAAGAAAAGAGAGAAGAATCAAATCGACGCAATTAAAAATGATAAAGGGGATATCACCACTGACCCCACAGAAATACAAACTACCATCAGAGAATACTATAAACACCTCTACGCAAATAAACTGGAAAATCTAGAAGAAATGGATAATTTCCTGGACAATTACACTCTTCCAAGACTAAACCAGGAAGAAGTTGAATCCCTGAATAGACCAATAGCAGGCTCTGAAATTGCAATAATTAATAGCCTACCAACCAAAAAAAAGTCCAGGACCAGATGGATTCACAGCTGAATTCTACCAGAGGTACAAGGAGGAGTTGGTACCATTCCTTCTGAAACTATTCCAATCAATAGAAAAAGAGGGAATCCTCCCTAACTCATTTTATGTGGCCAACATCATCCTGATACCAAAACCTGGCAGAGACACAACAAAAAAAGAGAATTTTAGACCAATATCCCTGATGAACATCGATGCAAAAATCCTCAATAAAATACTGGCAAACCGGATTCAGCAACACATCAAAAAGCTTATCCACCATGATCAAGTGGGCTTCATCCCTGGGATGCAAGGCTGGTTCAACATTTGCAAATCAATAAACATAATCCAGCATATAAACAGAACCAAAGACAAGAACCACATGATTATCTCAATAGATGCAGAAAAGGCCTTTGACAAAATTCAACAGCCCTTCATGCTAAAAACGCTCAATAAATTCGGTATTGATGGAACGTACCTCAAAATAATAAGAGCTATTTATGACAAACCCACAGCCAATATCATACTGAATGGGCAAAAAGTGGAAGCATTCCCTTTGAAAACTGGCACAAGACAGGGATGCCCTCTCTCACCACTCCTATTCAACATAGTGTTGGAAGTTCTGGCTAGGGCAATTAGGCAAGAGAAAGAAATCAAGGGTATTCAGTTAGGAAAAGAAGAAGTCAAACTGTCCCTGTTTGCAGATGATATGATTGTATATTTAGAAAACCCCATTGTCTCAGCCCAAAATCACCTTAAGCTGATAAGCAACTTCAGCAAAGTCTCAGGATACAAAATTAATGTGCAAAAATCACAAGCATTCTTATACACCAGTAACAGACAAACAGAGAGCCAAATCAGGAATGAACTTCCATTCGCAATTGCTTCAAAGAGAATAAAATACCTAGGAATCCAACTTACAAGGGATGTAAAGGACCTCTTCAAGGAGAACTACAAACCACTGCTCAGTGAGATAAAAGAGGACACAAACAAATGGAAGAACATACCATGCTCATGGATAGGAAGAATCAATATCGTGAAAATGGCCATACTGCCCAAGGTAATTTATAGATTCAATGCCATCCCCATCAAGCTACCAATGAGTTTCTTCACAGAATTGGAAAAAACGGCTTTAAAGTTCATATGGAACCAAAAAAGAGCCCGCATCTCCAAGACAATCCTAAGTCAAAAGAACAAAGCTGGAGGCATCACGCTACCTGACTTCAAACTATACTACAAGGCTACAGTAACCAAAACAGCATGGTACTGGTACCAAAACAGAGATATAGACCAATGGAACAGAACAGAGTCCTCAGAAATAATACCAGACATCTACAGCCATCTGATCTTTGACAAACCTGAGAGAAACAAGAAATGGGGAAAGGATTCCCTATTTAATAAATGGTGCTGGGAAAATTGGCTAGCCATAAGTAGAAAGCTGAAACTGGATCCTTTCCTTACTCCTTACATGAAAATTAATTCAAGATGGATTAGAGACTTAAATGTTAGACCTAATACCATAAAAATCCTAGAGGAAAACCTAGGTAGTACCATTCAGGACATAGGCATGGGCAAAGACTTCATGTCTAAAACACCAAAAGCAACGGCAGCAAAAGCCAAAATTGACAAATGGGATCTCATTAAATTAAAGAGCTTCTGCACAGCAAAAGAAACTACCATCAGAGTGAACAGGCAACCTACAGAATGGGAGAAAATTTTTGCAATCTACTCATCTGACAAAGGGCTAACATCCAGAACCTACAAAGAACTGAAATAAATTTACAAGAAAAACACAAACAACCCCATCCAAAAGTGGGCAAAGGATATGAACAGACATTTCTCAAAAGAAGACATTCATACAGCCAACAGACACATGAAAAAATGCTCATCATCACTGGCCATCAGAGAAATGCAAATCAAAACCACAATGAGATACCATCTCACACCAGTTAGAATGGCAATCATTAAAAAGTCAGGAAACAACAGGTGCTGGAGAGGATGTGGAGAAATAGGAACACTTTTACACTGTTGGTGGGATTGTAAACTAGTTCAATCATTATGGAAAACAGTATGGTGATTCCTCAAGGATCTAGAAATAGATATACCATATGACCCAGCCATCCCATTACTGGGTATATACCCAAAGGATTATAAATTATGCTGCTATAAAGACACATGCACACGTATGTTTATTGCAGCACTATTCACAATAGCAAAGACTTGGAATCAACCCAAATGTCCATCAGTGACAGATTGGATTAAGAAAATGTGGCACATATACACCATGGAATACTATGCAGCCATCAAAAAGGATGAGTTTGCGTCCTTTGTAGGGACATGGATGCAGCTGGAAACCATCATTCTTAGCAAACTATCACAAGAACAGAAAACCAAACACCGCATGTTCTCACTCATAGGTGGGAACTGAACAATAAGATCACTTGGACTCAGGAAGGGGAACATCACACACAGGGGCCTATCATGGGGAGGGGGGAGGGGGGAGGGATTGCATTGGGAGTTATACCTGATGTAAATGATGAGTTGATGGGTGCAGCACACCAACATGGCACTAGTATACATATGTAACAAACCTGCACATTATGCACATGTACCCTACAACTTAAAGTATAATAATAGTAAATAAATTAATAAAAAAAAAGAAAATTTACTGTATACATGAATCATATATTTTGATTTATTCACTGAACTCTATTCAAAATAATTTTGTGTAGTTTTATTTGGCATATTAAATAAGGGAAAATTGTGATCCCAGCTATCAATGCTATGATTTAATAATTAATTAAAGTTAAATTAATTTTTATTATATTTTCATTTACATATAAAGATGATGAAAAGATTATCTTTTCAATTTCCTATAATTTTCCAAAATGTAAAATGTCAGCTATTAACATGTTTTATTGATTCTAGAGGAAAATAAAGTATAAAAGAAATCTATTTTAAATCGTTTATTGAGTCTTCTTTATGGCTTAAGTAACTAGTATTGAAACAAGTGGAAACATTCATTTTTCTATACACATTGCACTAGCCAACAATTTTGAGAAGACAGCAGGTTTAAAACAACCCTGTTGCTATCCGCTCTGTTTCTTATAAAACATTAACTATGTCTTCTGAAGAAACCAGACATGGGGTTTTGAAGGTTGTAAGCAAGGCCTAGAACCAAAATGAACAGACTGTTTTCCTCTCTGAGAGCTTGCATAGCAGTGTTAGATAATATCAAGCAGAATGACCTTGGAGAATAGTTTGGCCTGGGGATAAACATGAACAATGCAAGACAAATTACTCAATAAAGAAGAATTGACAATCCCCTTAAAGAGAAAGTCCACAAATCAAAGAATGGTAAGTGTAGATTGTTCTTCAATAATTCATTTTCCTCATAGATACACAGATTAAAAAGTAAATCACATCACTTAAGTCAGTTCCCGATTTCTGAGGATTTTTAGAGAATGGGATACACATGGACAATTTAAAGCAAAGACACAATTCTCAGAATCTACCGTAAGTTTTATTGAGCAAACAATGAGTATAATAGTAAGTTTTTGAGAAACAGGTAATAAAGAAAGTTAAACAATGTCATATGAATGATTCAGATTATTTGTTTTGTATGATGACCTGTAATAATCCATTTTTTTTCACGCAGGTTAAAAAATATTTAGCATCTAACTAGAACTACGTTTAGCCTCTCTAGTGAAAGTTTCATTGGATATTTTGTTCAACACTTTCAACAGAGTTAAAATCATGGAAAGTCTGTGAATCAAAATTTTTCATGACCCATAGATAATAGTTGATTTAAGTTGATGATAGAAAGTATTTATGGTAATGAAATTTAAATGGACTGCTTTGGATAAAATCACGTTGTATTTTATTATATTCCGCATATACATTGCCTCCTTATTTAAAGAAAAAAAACTGAAAATCATCATATTTAAATGTCACTATCAAAATCTTAAGGTACTAAGGAGAAAATATAGAGGCTGTCTTTTTTGGAATTAAGTTAAACTATATCTCTTTTGATCTACAAGCTTTATTGCCATTTGTACTTTATAAGTTCTATTTATACAGAGTCCTTTGGGTATTAAACTGCTTTTTCTGCAAGTCTAGTTGCTTCTTATAATAGCATTTTTTCCAGGTTCATTGACAGCTCTTCAACCAACAAATCTCAGTAGTGACAAACTTTAATGATTGAAGCACATATCTTGATTTCTCTGAGAATCTCAATATATTTCTGATTCAATACTGACTTTACTGTTATTAGCTCATCTCCTTTTTCACTGCCTCCTTTCATCCATCAAGGATAAACTACATGTCAGCGCTCTAATCACTTGAACTGAGAGAAGAAAAAGAAAAATAACATTAGTTCACTTTATCCCTACTACCATTTAATTCAACTTGCTGTAAAATTTGTTTCTTAATGATCATACCCAGTAATAAATTATACTACTCTAAATTGCCAGTAAATTCCTGAAAATTGAAATTATTTCTCATTCAATACCAACCAAAGATTTGTTCAATTTTTCTTTGGTATGCTTAAAAAATTACCAAGCTTTGAAGCAATATCTGTAAGTAATTGTCATATTATAAATATCATCTAGTAATGATATCCATTCAACAAATCAAGCTAAGCTTGTATTTTGAATTATTATAGGGATTCAATTTAGAATACTTACATAACGCACAGTACATACTGTGTATTATGAGTAATATTAGTTAAGAAAAATTCAAATTTCGTTATAAAATTATTCCCTTAATTCTTCATCTAACATTTTTTTGTCTAGCATTCCAGAACAACAATATATATTGTACAAATAATTCCGGTGAGTCATTTAGGCTTTAGAACTATATAACATTTGTATAAATTTAAAATAATAAAACAGTATTATAAAACATTATGTAGAGTATGATAAAATTATTTTACAAATATATCAGTAGATATGTGTATACATATATGTGTAGGATAAAACTATCTATTTAAAAGCCAAGCTATATATTCAAACTAAAAAAAAGCTAAGACAGTTTCACAGATGAAATTTTATTAGGCTATAAACTGAACCTAGAATAAAAGTAATTGTGTTATAAATATTTTCCATTTTATACATGATCATGTGTGTGTTTGTAATAGGTAGAATAATCTCCCTATTAAAGGGAGATAAAAGTTGCTGATGAAATTAAGTCACTAATTAGTTGACCTTAAAGAAATCATCCTGGGTTTTTCAGGTGGATGCAATGTAATCACATGGGTCCTTAAAATTGAAGGAGGCAGTCAGAAGATTTAGTGTGAGAGTGATAAAATGGGAGAACTCAACCTGCTTTCACTGGTAGATGGAGGAAGATGACCACGAGCCAAGAAATATGGGTACCATACACAAGCTAAAAAAGGCAAAAATGAAAATTATTTCCTAGGGCCTTCAGAAAGTAATGCAGCTTGCTGACAGTTTGATTTTTATACCAGCGAGATCTATGTTGGACTTCCAATCTAAAAATAACAAATTTGTGTTTTTTCAAACCACTAAGTGTGGCATTTTGTTATGGCAGCAATAGAAAGCTGAACAAATACAGTATGCAATAGAAAATGAGTGAAAATAGCATGCTTACATTTTAAACATTTTTGTTTTAATCATAATAATTGATAAAATTTGCATATATAATTCAAGAAAGACTTTTTTCTTTTTTTTTTGTTACTTGAAGAGTAAGCCTTTTTGCCTATTTACAGTGAATAATTTATCAGATATCATTTACTTAAAGGTTTGAAAACACTTACAGTCAAAACAATACTTGTAAAACAGAATAATTTTTCCCTAATTATAAAAATGCATGGTGTCCATTTGTGTATTAAAAAAGTAAAATTATGTGTTTGCTAAAGGATGAATCATTCTGTTGTTTAAAATAACTAATTTAATTTACATTTAATTTACAAGTGCACACACACACACAGCACCATCAGACATGCAGACATGACCTGCGTTTTACTTTATTTTTACTGATATACAATTATGTACAGTGGCATACACAGATCTCAAGTTGTGTGGTTAACAGTATTGAAAGATTATAAACCTAAGTAACCAATACACCAATGAAGATGTAGAATATTTCCATCCTTCAGAAAAGTTTCCTTGTGACATCCAGTAAATCAATGTTAACTGTTACCACTCCCTCCCTACACACTATTTGTTATTCAGTTCATCTGTAGATGGACATTTGAAGTCCTTCTAGTGTGAGAATACTATAATAAAGCTGCTATACACATGTGAGTGCCAAATCATTTTGAGAATATTTTAGTTATTTAACCAAGTACACATAAGCATGTACATAAGTGTGCATTTGGTTAAATAACTAAAAGAAATATTGCTAGATTTTAAGGAAATTATACGTGTATAATTTTATAGGAACCTGGAAAATAAGTGCCCAAAGTGGCTATATGATTGTATACTCCGCTAGCAATTTATGAGGGTTTATAATTAATCTTTCATTACATAGAGAAATTTGTAAAACTTTATTGTTTTTAATATTTCAAGATGCTTTTGGTTATTCTAGGTCTTTATCTTTTCCATTAAAGTAATAAAACACCTTGTCAGTTTCTTAAGAAAAATCAACCTGGTCATCATGATTGGGATTAACTTGTATCTATAGATAAAATTAGAGAAAGTTAATATTTTATCTATTATATATACATATGAACACAAATGTATAGAGAACACTATACATTTATTATACATATGTTATATATGCAGGTTTGTTACATGGGTATATCGCATGACACTGAGGTTTGTGGTATAAATGACACGGTAAACCAGTAGTGAGCATAGTACCCATGAGGTAGTTTTTCAGCCCTTGCTCCTCTCCCTCTCTCCCCACCAGTAGTGCCCCGTGTTTTTTGTTCTTATATTTACATCTACGTGTACCCAAGGCTCAGCTCCCACTTATAAGTGAGAAAATGCAGTACTTGACTTTTTGTTCCTGTATTCATTTGCTTAGGATTATGTTGCTGCAAAGGACATGATTTTGTTGCTTTTTTATGGCTGTGTAGTATTCCATAGTGTATATATACCACATTTTCTTTATCCAACCCACCATCGATGGGCACCTAAGTTGGTTCCTTATCATTGCTACTGTGAATAATGCTGTGATGAATATACATACATGTACATATATCTTTTTGGTAGACTGATTTATTTTTCTTTAGGTATATACCCAGTAATGATAATGCCAGGTTGAATGGTAGTTCTAAGTTCTTTGAGGAATCTCCAAACTGTGTTCTGCAGTGGTTGAACTAATTTGGATTCTCACCAAGAGTGTATAAGCATTCCCTTTTGTCTGTAGCCTTGCCAGTATATGTTAATTTTAACTATGTAATAACACGTACATAGACCAATGAAAGAGAGTAGAGAACCCAGAAATAATGCCACACATCTACAATGATGTGATCCTTGACAAAGTCAACAAGAATAAGCAATGGACAAATTACTCCCTATTCAATAAATGGTACTGGGATAACTAGCTAGTCATAGGCAGAAGAATGCAACTGGTCTCCTACTTTTTCCATATACAAAACTTAAGTCAAAATAGATTACAGATTTAAATGTAAGGTCTAAAATTATAAAAATCCTAGAAAAAAAACTAGGCAATACCATTCTGGACATAGACCTTGAAAAAGAATTTATGGCTAAGTCCTCAAAAGCAATTGCAACAAAAACAAAAAGTGCCAAGTGGGATCTAATTAAATTAAAGAGCTTCTGCGCAACAAAAGAAACTATCACCAGGTAAATGGACAACCTAGGGAATGAGAGAAAATATTCACAAACTATACATCCATGGAGGTCTAATATCCAGAATATATAAAGAACCTAAACAATTCAACAAGCAAAAACTAATGGCTTCTTTAAAAACTGAGCAAAGGATATGAACATACCCTTCTTAAAAGTAGACATACACGCAGTCAATAAATGTACAAAAAAATGCTCAGCATCACTAATCTTCAGGGAAATGCAAATCAAATCCTCAGTGAGACATCATTTTACATCAGTGAGAATGGCCATTATTAAAAAGTAAAAAGAGAACTGATTCGTATATTGTTGCTGTATCTTGTAAATATACTAAGTTTAATTATTATTTCTTTTTTATTTTAATAAGCTGCTTAGGATTATCTATGGTATACATTATATTATTTATGGATAAAAGCAGTTTCACATCTTTACATTTATACATTTTATTTTTCTTTATTATTGAAATGGTTATAATCTCTAGTGGAATGTCAAATAGAATTGCTGGGAAAGAACTTCCTTGTTTATTACCTGATATTGTGGAGAAAGTATTTAATATGCCACCATTATACATGATGTTAATGGTTGGTTTAATACAGATATGGTTTTTTTTTTTTTTTTTTTTTTTGAGACGGAGTCTCGCTCTGCCGCCCAGGCTGGAGTGCAGTGGCCGGATCTCAGCTCACTGCAAGCTCCGCCTCCCGGGTTCACGCCATTCTCCTGCCTCAGCCTCCCCAGTAGCTGGGACTACAGGCGCCCGCCACCTCGCCCGGCTAGTTTTTTGTATTTCTTAGTAGAGACGGGGTTTCACCGTGTCAGCCAGGATGGTCTCGATCTCCTGACCTCGTGATCCGCCCGCCTCGGCCTCCCAAAGTGCTGGGATTACAGGCTTGAGCCACCGCGCCGGCCAATACAGATATGTTTTATCAGATCAAGGAAATATTCTTTAATCTCTGGTTGGTGCTGAATTTTATTCAAAGTTTTTCTGTATCTATGGAAATAATCGTATGATTTGTACAGATAATGTGATGAACTAGTTTTCTAATGTTAAGCTAACCATACATTCCTGTAATCAATGCCAACTGTTAATGTAGAATAAACCATGTAGTATTATTCCACGCTGCTAAATAAGATGGGAATAAAGGAAGCCAGAATATTTAACGGCAAAATATGCCTTTTTTGACAAAAAAAAAATAATGTTTTAACTGAAGGCAATTAAGAAACAGCAAATGGAGAAAAAGCTCTGTATATTCTACTCCCTTTCTGCCTATAGTCAGGATATACATTTTCCTCAACTAGAGACAACTCTAGACTCTTACCAGCCCAGAGAAGGTACCAGAGGAATCTACAGACAAACCTTATTCCATCAGTTTCCTTCCATACAGTTAAATCCCACAGTGCTCTGGCCTGTGGAAGCCTAAAGCGCTTTGTTCTACCATTTCTTCACAAGTTTACTGTTTTCTGTTGAAAATGCCAGAGTTTCTAAGCCACTACTTTGAGTTGCTTTTTATTAAGTCTTCTCCCACATGATGTGAGTTATATGCATTAATAAATTTGTTTATTTTTCTCTTGTTAATCTGCCTTTTGTTATACGGGTTCATCTTAACTAAAAACTCTTGAAGGTTGAGGAAAAAATATGTTTTCTCCCCTGTGGAAATATTCATATCTTTTCTTTCATGTGAGTGTTTATTATTTTTGAGGAAGAACCTTTAATGCAACACAAAGTATATTTAACAGACACAAACATTAAAAAGTTTATATAAAAATTTAGATATATTTATCTTCTTCCGGTCCCTCCCAAAGAGACATATGGTCTCACCAAAAATGAATTATATGTTGGGGAAATGAGAATCCTGTGGTCTTTGGGATGCTAAGCAACAATTGCCAAGTGATTGATCATTCAGATCTTCCATCATAAGTTTAGTTTTGGCAGAGCCACTAAGTCAATGAGTTAGGCAGACCCCATGGATTATATCACAGGAAATGGTATATTCAGAAATATTCCACAGGAAGACCAGAGGACATGAGTAAACTGCATAAATACGTGGCCTCAACTCCCATTTTACCTATCATTATGTCACCCATGCCCTCACTCAACTCATAACCATGACCTCATGCATTGTTCCCTATGAACAACTATAAAGAAACAGTTCAGGCGTGGTGGCTCACACCTGTAATCCTGGCACTTTGGGAAGCCAAGGCAGGCGGATCACCTGAGGTCAGGAATTTGAGACAAACCTGACCAACATGGTGAAACCCCGTCTCTATTAAAAATACAAAAATTAGCTGGTCGTGATGGTGCATGCTTGGGAGGCTGAGGCAGAAGAATGGCTTGAACCCAGGGGGTGGAGGTTGCAGTGAGCCAAAATCATGTCACTGTACTCCAGCCTGGGCAACAGAGCAAGACTCTGGCAAAAAAAAAAAAAAAAAAAAAAAAAAAGAGAGAGAGAGCAGGAAATAGTACTGGGCCCTTTTCACAAAGGAGTTGGCTCAGAAAGTTGGGGTAAATCAAAGATAGAATTCTGGCACAGTGAAGAGCCACTCAAGGGTAACTCTGACAGACAAAAACACGGGGAAATTGACTAGTAGGCAGAACTTCAAGCAGTGGGTCTGACCATTTTGTGGATAGAGAAAAGCAGCCTGAAATAAGGATAAGACTGAGCCTCTGGGCATCAGTGAATGGGTTGAGTTTTGTCCAAGTTTGGAAGAAACAAGATTATACAATTACAAAAAAATTGGATTTAGGCAAAAAGAATGTTGACAGAACTGTGGAAATTAATCTGTGGGCAAGTGAAGCATCATTCTTAATGCTTACACATGTAAGCACTGATACATTAATGTTCACCAGGGAGCAATGACTGCTGTCACATGTATGATTTGTATAAGAATTTATAAAGAATGATGTTTAACTTACCCCCAGAATAAACTTGATTTCATAGAATTTTACCCCTAACTTGTCAAATTGTAAAAATCTTGTTATTAACAAATTTCATAAACTTATTCATTTAAAATTTGTTTTGAAACTGCTATTGTTGAGAAAGCATTTTCTTAAAACCTTTGCCTGAAAAAAGTAATATAAGTCTGTTGTTTGTGCTTCAGAGAGGGCCTGAAGAAGTACTGATAGAGATCTCTGCTAATACATCAAGATGCTGGAACCTTCAATCTCCTTGTAAAGGAAACTGGCAGAAAAGCTCAATCAGCCACACCATGAATAAGCATTGAGCACCCAGGCATAAATCTCTCTGTGATGGTCATGGATTGTGCTGAATTAGGTTTTCTGTGGACAAGAACACTGTAAATGAACTCCAACTTCCTTATTCAAATGATAAGAAAATAATTTTGCTACTAAAGGTCATTACATGCTAGCAGGAGGAGTCAGAGTGCCTTATGCAATGACAGACTAACAATTTTTAACGAATAAGTGCCCTCATTGCCCTTTCTACTCTAATTAGCTCACTGGCTGCTTAGCTTGTGGAAGAAAACGAATGTATGTGTTTCACTAACCAAGTGTATGTGTTACCAGTAATTCCTTCGGGTATTGTGTACCCTTTGATATCTTGAACTGAATAATTTTCCCCTTAACCTTCAGCTAATGCCCATGATAAAATAACTGCAAAAGAAGCAAGAAACAACCAAATGGAAATGTTGACTGAGTCAGAAGATATGAACCGGTTTCTGGTCTTGGCTGTCATATAATGGCACAAGCTCATGAAAGGAGGAGTCATTGAAGCTTCATATGGGCCCAACAGCAAGTGTTCTCTCTTTCCAGGACTGATCTAGTTACTGACCCTTGTGAATGTCTGAATAGTCAGGAGATTAGGAAAACACTGAGCTCACAATGTGGTACAATGCCTTAGGAATAATGTATCATTCTATTGCTGCATAGCAAATCACAAATTTGGTGGTTTTGAAAAAAAGCATACATTTATTAACTCACAATTATGTAGGTGAGAATTCTGGGTGGGCTTAGCTGGGTTCTCTTTGCAGAGTCTCACAAGGTGAAAATTAAAGTGTCAGCCAGGCTTAGCTCTATCTAGACATGTGGGAGAAGAATCCACATCTAGACTTATGTAAGTTTTTGCAGAACCCTGTTTCACATAATTGTAGGACTGTAGGCTCTTCTTGACTGGCTGATAATCACTTTGAACTAAAGGACCAATTTCCAGGCTAAGAAAGTATATGGCAACTGACATAAGATCATGGATCCACTCTTCTTCTCATACACCACATGCTATGCACTAAATATTTATGCCCACCCCCAAAAAATTCATACATAGAAGCTCTAATCCTCAATGAGATGATATTTCCAAATGGGCCATTGGGAAGTAATTAGGTAATGAGGGTAGAGCTCTCAAGCTGAGATTAGTGCCCTCAAAAGAAAAGACACAAGAAAGACAACCTTTCTCTTTCCCCAGTGTGAAGATACAACGAGAAGACTGCAAGTCAGGAAGAAAGCCCTCACCTAGGAACTGAATCAGCGGGTTTACTTGTCCCCTCTTCCAGAACTCTGAGAAATAAATTTCTGCTAACTCACCCAGTCTATGGTATTCTGCTACAGTAGCCAAAACTAAGACACTACATCTCTCTGAAGATGACAGCCTGATAAAACATTGAAATAGCCTCTTGAGAGTACAGGAAATAAGCCAGTGGAGATGACTTTTTACGAGGTTAAGAAGCTGTCAGGATTTGGTATACAGCTTAGCTGTCTGGTATTACATGGTGCTATGTCACCAATAATTAGATTACACGGATCTAAATTGAAAGTGATAGCGTCTCTGCTCCCCATTATTTCCAGTGACCCACTTGAGTAATTTGTACTTCTGTCCCCACAATGCTGTACCTTCTGGGTCAAACCCTGCTTCCCAGAGGAGGAAATCTTTCATCAGGGGACACATTAAAATTCCCACTAAACCTGGTCAGCCACTTGATCACTTTAGACTTCTCATGAAGAGTAATTAGCAGGTTAATAAAAAGGAGTTATTATATTTGCAGAGGTATCTCTTTATTTTATATGTACATAAATATATACACACACATACATATATATGTGTATATGTATACTTATGTATAACAATATATAACTATATATATGCAAATACGTACACATCTAACTTTTCAAAACAAACACTTATTTTAAAAGTGAGGTCCAAGTTTAGTTTGAGCATTATATTACCAACATAAATATAAATGATTATTATACCTAAGATAAGAACTCCAATAAGTCCATTTGGTTCATGGAACACTCATAACGATCATGTAATATAATCAAACATTTTTTCTGTCCAGTAATCTAGAAAAGCTATTCAGAACTGCCTAGATATATTAGAGTAGACATGTAATACTAATTCTTCAAGAAATACATTTATCAACTAATACATCAGTAACAGAAGTATTATTTCCTGAGAAATCACCATGTACCATGCACTGAACTAAGTATTTCTCATATAGAAAGTCGACTCACCACTCTGTGAGGTGGATAATATTATCATTATTACATTGTAATATTATATTGAATATGATGACATATGTAAAATATAATCATAAGGCTACTAAATGGTTAAAATAAGTTAACAATAACAAGATAACAATATTAATAGATATTAATTAAGATAAGAATTAATAGAAATTAATTAAGGCTCAATATACATGAGATATAGAAATAAATAAATCATCAGCATGTAGCAGTAACCCACACATTTGCTACAAAAAATTTTGCTGATAGATTTTGGATAAAAGCAATTTGGTAGAAAACAAGATAGATGGTCTTCACGATAGTTTTTTTTTTTTTAAAAAAACACTTATTTGAAAATTAACATACTCCATTTTTCTGTGTCTTATACATTGGTTATTTTGATGAATTATGGACCAGAATTTTTGGCTTTCAAACATTTTAAACAAGTTTTTTGTTGTTTTTACAATTTTGTTTTGTAATTAAGTTTCTCTTTTTGTGAGTTCATTACCTCCTACCGCAATAAAAAATATAAATTGTATGAAGAAATGCAGTAATAATCAGGCATATCAAATGTTAATTAAAGTAATATCAACCAACAATGTTATTAAGTATTTTCCCTGATTTGCCTAAAAATATTTAACTTTTGTGACACCGTTTGCAATTTCCCTGTATTTGGCACACTTGTAAGACACAGTTTTCATATTATTTGTATTCTGTGCCCTGGCAAATAAGATTGACACTCTTGTTAGAACAATAAAAAAAAATGGACTTTGAACATTTACAATAAGTGCAAATATTTTCTTTCATTGCATGTAGTTTTCACTTAGAAATACATCGTTACTTTCTGTTTCTGGTGTGCATTGATCAGACCTATTTTTTCAGAAGTGTGACATGGACAAACTAAAGGGCAAAATTGAAGAAAAAAGACCTTTGGCATCAGGATGACTAGGGCTGAAATCTCTACTCAAACATCAATTTGCTGAAACAAGCTGTTCAAATATTTCAAATCTTCATTGCCTTATCTATAAAATAGGAAAAATAAGAATTCTACTTCCTAAAGGTGTTTAGACAAGTGCCTGACATAGTAAGTATTCCACAGATGTTCCTTTTCATTGTCCTTATTGCTGTTATCAAATGAAAAGTTAATGAAGTACAAATAAGATCAATTGAAGAAACATCAAAAGATGATGTTTCTTAACTACCAATTTCTTGGGCCATTGATTTTGAAAATAAAGATTAAATCAATCATACTCAACCCTAAACAAAAGCTACGTCTCTCTACCACTGGTACAAATTCCAGTACCTGAATTCTGCTTCATGACATCAGATGATTTTTAAAAACAATATGTGTCTCATGATACTCTGTATGGTAGAATTCTTCATATTCTTCATATGTTTGCTTTTATTATACTACCCATTATTTAGTTTTGGACCTCACAGAATGATTTCAAATACAAAGGTTCGACTATGTATCCTCTAAGAATTCAAATAAAATTAATATCTGCAAGCATTCATCAATTAATTCATCTTAAAAATTCCATGTTTGCTTCAATAGTAACACCAAGTTTTGGTTCAATTTCTAATTATCAACGTATGTATATTTGGGAACAAAATTGATTCATGTACATACACTAATTTTATTTTCTTATACTATGATATCCCCTGAAAAAAGGCATTAACAAGTTAACAAGTGGTAAAGACAATACAGTAGTTTCTATTGTTAATCCTGTGTTCCAAGAAATAAATGTCCTCCACACTGAAAAATTTCCAATTCCTTATACATATTCACATTACTTATTTCTATGAATATTTATAGATGCGTATTTCTAACAGTGTTTATTAAAGCAGCCAAAAAAGCATTCAGTTAAAAATATCCAACTTAAAAAACAGTGGAAATGTACATTAGTGAGATAAATATGATAAAATATGTGTGTGTGTGTGTACATGTGTATGTATGTGAGTGTTTATGTAACCAATCTTGGTGGAAACCAAGGAAAATTTTAGACTTCTATTAAGTTAAATGGTTTTCGTCACCTACAAATTGCCAAGCATTGTGCTGGGCTCTAGGAATGTAACTGAGATACTATCTATACTTACTAGGCCAGGCGCAGTGGCTCACTTCTGTATTTCCAGCACTTTGGGAGGCCAAGGTGGGTGGATTGCTTGAGGTCAGGAGTTCAAGACCAGACTGGACAACATGAAGAAACCCTATTTTTACTAAAAATACAAAAATTAGCCTGGCCAGATGGTACCCCACTGTAGTCCCAGCTACTCGGTGGCTGAGGCAGGAGAATAGGTTAAACCAAGAGGGCAGAGGTTGCAGTATGCTGAGATTATTATGCCACTGCATTCCAGCCTGGGTGACAGAGCAAGACTCCATCTTAAAAAAAAAAAAAAAGTTATACTTACTGTCTATTATACACAGGAGCAGAATATTTATCTCATTGAGACAAATTTCCACTGTGCTTTAAGTTGAAGATGCCATGCTTTCAGGTGAGTGCAGCAGAATTATAACATCAGCAGACCAAGAAAGTAATGCTTTCCAGGAGTTAACAAAGAAAATAAAAGCCCTCTTCAAAAACTAATAAATAAAACTTACTATTTCCTTCACTAAAATTAATATTTGTGACAGCTATTGTTGGGGGCAAATATATCCCTGAACAAAACAAATTTGCATTTTGTCCTGCTAGTCACACTGTAGTATATTCAGACACTTTGTTTTGAGGAACCAATAAAAACAGTTGAAATATAAAACTTTAGACGAAAAATATGAGTGGCTTGCTTCAAGTATAGAAAGAAGTACAAAAGATTATCAAAAAGACCATTCAGCATATAACCATTCTTCAAAAAGAAAAACACATTCAGAAAGCCTGAATTATTTTTCAGAACTGGTCCAGTAAGATGTCATATTTCACAGTAAAATAATTTTAGAAAATGCTCCAACCATTTCTATTTCTTATCAAGTAAAAGCAAATATTAGTAGGTTAGTCTCTGAAATTTGGTGCACTGAAAAAACTACTGCATTTGATTGAATCCTATATTTCTCAAATTTGAATTTCCTATAAAAACTGTTTTTCACTGATCATCTGTCCTCTAGAATTACCATAGCATAGGACAATTTTTAGACATGTTGTTCTACTTTATATATACACATGGATTCTCATAAACAATAAAATCAGGACACCTCTGTAAAAGTTAATATATGTGAATTATAGGATTAAAAATGGGTGGAAAGGTTATTTTTCTCCATTATAATCTATATTCATCTATTTCTCCTTGATCAATGATTACCTTCCCCAGCATCACAAATGAGATATAGTCATCAAAACTGTAAATCACAAAGAAATCAAAGACAAGTTAAACTGTATGGTAATTTTTTTTACAAATAAATATTACTTAAAATGTCATTAAAATTCTCTTCTTTATGTGTAATTTCTTCTTGGTTTTATGTTAGGAATAAAAATAAGAGCATATATTTGATCTTAGGTAGGTCTATCCCATATGATATTAAAAAATACTATCCTTATATTTCTATAAACCTAATTGTATCAACTAAAAACATCTTTGCGAAATACGTGGCTGTCTTTATTTCTAAAACTCAGTGCTTATTTCCAATACTGGAAGATTCTACAGTTCTGTAGAAACATAAAGTCTATTTTGGCAGTTACTACCAAACTATATAGAAATCCAGGTCTAGTTATTTAATTGATCTAAGTTTATTTATGATTAATAAAAATTACATTTTCAAAAAGGAACAAAGATCTTCAGACACTTTATGAAGGTGTTGTTATCACTGGTAACTATCACATTAGACTTTTCATAGATTATAAAAGGGTTTAATAGGGAAAGTAAGTAACTTCATAAGGTCTATTTAGAATGACCTTCACCATTTTATTCTCCAGGTCACTTGAGTAACTATCAGAAAAGCAAGAGATTAAAGCAGAATTAGGTTTGATTAAGTGTAATGTTTCCTCTTAACTGTTTTTCTTAACATCAGAGAAGATACTAATTGATAGCAATTGACTAGGAGTTTCTTTAATAAGGTCATTCATATTCAAAAATTAATTCATTTGTAATCTGTTTCAGGGACCAGACACCTTAAAGATACCAAACTTCTTTTTATACTAGCAGGATTTTACAATGAGTGAAAGAGAAGTAGAGCAGGACATGCAATATGGACAACAGGTACAACTCATCTTTTAATAAGTAGTAAAATATAAGTTGAATAATGCAAAAAGAAATGGAGAAAATTGTCCCACTCAGTAGAACCCTATATTTAATGACAGAATGAAACCATAAAATGTACATTCTTCTTTAGATTCTATCTCAAGATTTGACAGTAACTTGTTAGACGTTAATTATAACATATAAAAATTCAAAAGAGAGCTAAAAGCAAGTAAAAGGTTGAATTAAGGTAAATTTGATGAAGACTTAGTTTTCTATTTTATTTATATTTACGTAATTGAGAAATAATCATCTGGATAAACATATGCAGACATTTTAGGCAAGATACAAGAATAAACATAGTAGTTACATTTATCACGTCTCATCAGCCATTGAAGTAAATGATCAGAAAAAAAATAGATTTAAAAAACTTTATTCAAAGTTGAAAATTTAGGAAAGTGTCATTGATGTGTGGTAGACACACTTAAATGAGAAGAGCTTGTAGGGCTTGGTAGGTGCATTGTGAGGCTGTTTTACCTCTCTTTCACTCCATCTGACCCCTTCCTCCTTTCCCATTCAAAAAGTTAAGGCTCTCTACTCGGCCTTTTTACTTTTGTGTATTCCTGGATTGGGGCTACATTTTTGTTTTTCCTGTGGTGTTTGACAGGAACAGAGTGATTATTGTCTGTAAGTTTTTGTCTAATCAGGCTGCTCTGTTCCTAGTTCTTTAGCTTTAGAGAGCTAGATTTTTGGTGGGACAATTCTTATCTATGCACATTGACATGACTCATTATATACAGTATTCACTCTTCTGTCAAAGCCTTACAATACTTAAAAATACAAACTTAGTTTGACATGGTAAATGGATATTATTGTCATATGTATAATATGATTTCCATCCTGATGAAGCTATAAGAAGGCAGCCAATACCTTCCCCACTCCTCACTAGGGTGTCATCAGAGAAGGCTAAGCAGGGAGCCAGGACTTTCAGCCCCATAGGTAATAACAAGCAATCTCTCTTGTGAAGTTACTGGAGACCATGAAGCTACCTGGATTTCCAAACCCATTCAGCAGTAGTGAGGTATCCCTTCCACTTTTCACTGGAGTGATGTCAGAGTGGTCCTAATGAAGAACCAGGACTTTTACCATGACCCAGCATTAATGAGGCCTCTGACTCTAAGTGATGGGGGACGCCACATGGCGAGCAATAAGGAGGCATTCATATCCTTCTCAACCATGGAGGTATAGTGAAGGACTAGCAGAGAGCCAGAAGTACCACTTGAACCCAGAAGTAATGAGGAGCCCTCACCTGTGTGTGTTAGCAATAGCCAAGTGGAGCACTTGCATTTCTACCCCCATCTGACAGTAAAGAGAAAATAACCCCATTCCTCTGCTAAAGTGTTGTCAGAGGACACCAGTTAAAACAGAAGGTTAAATAAGATTCAAAGTGTCATAACATAACACTCAGAATAACTAGGTACAGTTTAAAGTTACATGCCATACAAAGAACCAGGAAAATCTCAAAATAAATGAAAAAAGACAATCAAGATACCAACACTGAAATAACAATGATTATCTGACAGAAATTTTAAAGCAACCATTACAAAAATGCTTCAGCAAGCAACTACAAACATGCATGAAACAAATGAGAAAAGTAGTGTCAGCAAAATATAAAAACTTTATAAATGAATAAATAACATAAAGCAGAAACCTAATGGAAGCTTTACAACTGAAAATTACACAGATTCTGGGAATTAGAGTGCGTACAACAATGATATTTATGAATGGGAAGATTCAACATAAAAAAAAAAAAAACGGATGTCTACTCTCCTATAAAGGAATTTATGGGTTTAATAGCATTCCTGTGAAAATCTTGGCACAATATTTTGGAAGATATAGAAAAAAATTTTCTGAAATGTAATATGGAAAGACAAAGAAACAAGAATACTAAAATAATTCTCATAAAAAATAATAAATGGGAAGAATCAGTTTATTTGATTTCAAGACTTATATAGCTACAATAATTATGACAATATGGGATTGGTAGAAGTGTATAATAAGATCGATTAATAGAAGAGAGTAGAGAACCTAGAAACAGACCCACAAAAATGTGACCAAAGGGAATATAAAAATGACAAATAAGCACAAGAAAAGATATCAACATCACTATCCATTACAGATTGTTAATTAAAAGTACAAGGAGTTATCACTAAATGCCTATCAGAATAAATGCAATAAAATATAGCAGCAATATCTAATGCCGGTAAGGATGCAGAGAAACTGGATTACTCACATATTGTTTCAGGAAATACAAAAAACATACAGCCACACTGGAAAATAATTTAACATTTTCTTCAAAACTAAGCATACTACTTCTATACCACTCAGCAATTGCACTTCTGGGTATTTATTTCTTAGAAATGAAAACTTATGTTCATGTAAAAACTGTACATGGGTATTTACAACAGTTTAATTCATAATAGCCAAACCTGCAAACAACCCAGGTACCTTTCAACAGATTAATACTTAACTGTGGTATATCCACATCATGGAAGACTACTTAGCAATAAAAATAAATTAACTATTGATGCACACAACACGCTGAATAAATCTCCGGAGAGAGTGAAAATGTCAATTACAAAATGTTAAATATTACATTACTTCATTTATATAACATTCTTGAAATGACAAAATAATAGGAATGAAGAGTATATAAATGGTTGCCAGTAGTTAAGGGAGGGTGAAGGTGGTAGGAAAGTAGGTGTGTCTATAAAAGGGTAAAAAAAGTAATTCTGGTAGTGATAGAAATCTGTATCATATCAATAGCCTGGATATGATATTCTATTGTAAGTTTGCAAGATGTTATTGCAGGGGGAAAGTGAAAACCAACTACATTGTATCTCTTCATATTACTTCTTATAAGTGCATGGAAATCTTCAATTATTTCAAAATAAAAGTTCAATTAAAAAATTAAACAAGAACTCGATGGCAGAAATGCAAAACTAAAAATAAAAGATTAAAATAGTTAATAAGTAGAAATATAAACCATTATACCCAAAATATACCAAAAGTTAAATAAATTACAAATTGCGAAAACTGATGGAACTAGGTAATAAAACTGATAACAAAAATATAAATTAAAGATGAAAACTTACAGAAAAAAGCTATAATTTTAATGAACCTATAAAAACAACTTCAATGGTAAGTATTAATGCTTTTTGACAAAATACTTTCCTACTCCCAAATTAACACTTATTTTAAAGGTATACTCCAGTGAAGGAAAGAGTACGGTAATTTTTTTTTTTTTTTTTTGAAACGGTGTCTTGCTCTGTTGCCCAGGCTGACGTTCAGTGGCAGGATCTTGGCTCACTGCAACCTCGACCTGCCAGGTTCAAACAATTATTCTGTCTCAGCCTCCCAAGTAGCTGAGGTTACAGGCGTGTGACACCACAACCAGCTAATGTTTGTATTTTTAGTTGAGACAGGGTTTCACCATGTTGTCTCGAACTCCTGACCTCAGGTGATCCACCCACCTCAGCCTCCCAAAGTGCTGGAATTACAGACGTGAGCCACCATGCCTGGCCTGGTAAAATCTTAAAGGGCAGATGTATATATTTATAGATGTTCTTTTTGGAAGCAAATTATCAATATGTACCAAGAATGTTTAAAATAATTGTAACCATTCCTCCAGTAATACTGTACATAAGAATTTATTCCTGGAACAGATTATTATCCCAAGGATGATAAATAGCAGTCTCTGAAAAGTTTGGTATTTAAAATGTTAGTGATGGAGTCATCATATGACGGAAATTTCTCTGGACATATGAATTCATACATCTGCATAAAAACATATACACAAGTGTTCCTAACAGCACTAACATCGAAAAAGCAGGAGGAAAAAAGTATTCACTAACCAATAGTTAAGTAAATGAAATATGACATAGCCATATAATGAAATATTATTTTTCAATAAACATAAATGAAGTACTGAAACATACTGCAATATGAATGAACCTTGAAAATGTTATGCTAAGTGAAAGAAGCAAGTCACAAATGTTCAGAAGAGGCAAATATAGAGACACCTAGAGATTAATTGTCTTGAGGCTGAAATGATTGCAAGTAGGCATTGGTTTCTTTTTGGACTCCTTTTGGAGATTAAACAAATGTTCTAAAATTATGTTATAGTGATGTGTGAACAAGTCTCTGGAAGAAAACATTAAATTATATGTTTTAAATGGGTGAATTGTATGATGTAAATTATGTCAATATAGCTATTAAAGAGTTTAATGACATAATCTGAAGTGTGAGCAATGATATGTAAACAGAAAATTATATTGAAGTTTTATGCCAAGTGACAGAAAAGAACCTAATGCCTAAGCATAGGGAAAATGTTAACTCACTTTCACTTTCTCTATGGAATGAAATATTATACAGAATTTAAAATATATTGATGGCAAATTTCTAATAATATGTAAGAATTTTTATTATGTGTTAAAATATACAAAATGATATGCAGTATAAATTGTGCTATATAGATACTCCTATGTATGTTAGGGTCCATACACACATTGATTTAAGTAGGCTGGATATATATATATGTATGCATATATATGCATACATATATATAATTTGAGTGGTATTTTTATCTTGGTAATCATTTGCTCATTTTTTTATCAGGCTTTTTGTTTGTTTTAGTTCCCTCTTTATGTTATACATTTCTACAGTTTACATATTATAGTTTTTTTTAAAAAAAATGCTTATTTTAAAAAATATTTAAATATAATTGTGAGAAACTTTATTGCTAAAGTATGAAAATAATTAATATTAACTTATTAGGAACTTTCACTGAATGCCTTTAGTTTTCTAATCCAGAAAATATAAATTATAATGACATATCACAGTATTTGCAAGGAAAAATATAAAATAAATATAAGAAAATCTCTTGAATATACTTAGAATACAATATGACAAAGAGACAGAAGTCACATAAAGGTTGCAAGTCCTACTGATTTGAGAGAAATACACAAGAAGAATGTTGTGGTGTAACTGCATTATCTGTCATCCATCAACAGAGTATAATAAAGAGGGATATCAAAAGGAATGGTCATGCTTAGTGTGGGTCTTACACTAAATATTTTCTTTTACTATAAATGGCCGTAAACCCTGCAATAATTCTCGCTTAAAATACAAAAAGGATTTTTTTTTGAGGTTTTGCTGAGTGGACCTCTTCTAAATAGAGGACTTGGAGTAAACTGTCACCAATTATAAGCAATATCACATCCTTAAAAAAGAATTAAAGCCATCTATAGGAATAAGCCATACAGTAGTTGCACATGGTGTCTGTTTATCCCGAATCCTCTATAGTGAGTATGGATCAAATTGAAAGTATCAGAGAAATAAAAAGAACACATTATACTTGCATAACACTCTCTGCATTTAGAATTGTTCCTTATGAATTATCTGTATTTCTTAGTGAATTGTATAAGCTTCTATAATACAGGTGCAAGTCTACATCTCTATTTTGTTAATATGGAGAGAAAGACTCATATAAATTGCTTGCTTTGCTGTTAATCACATAGTTAATAAGAGACGTAACTGCACTTTCAACCCCAGGCTTCTAACTCCAAAAACTTTTTTTTTTAGACATATAGACCAATGAAACAGAATAGAGAACCCAGAAATAAGGCCGCATCCCTACAAGCATCTGGTCTTTGACAAATCTGACAAAAACAAGCAATGGGAAATGGACTCCCTATTCATTAAATGGTTCTGGGTTAAATCTCTAGGCATATGCAAAAGCTTGAAACTGGACCCCTTCCTTACACCATATACAAAAACCAACTCAAGATGGATTAAAGAATTAAATGTAAAACCCAAAGCTATAAACATCCTGGAAGATATCTTAGATAATACCTGGATATAGGAATGGGCAAGGTTTCCTGGCACAAACACCAAAAGCAATGACAACAAAAGCGAAAATTGACAAATGTATCTAATTAAACTTACAAGCTACTGAATAGCAAAATAAACTGTAAACAGAGTAAAGAGACAACTGATAGAATGGGGTAAAATATTTGCAAACTATGCATCTGACAAAGGTCTACTATCCAGCATCTATAAGAACTTAAACAAATTTATGGTAAAAATCAAATGACCCCATTAAAAAGGACATGAACACTTATCAAAAGAAGACATACATGAGGCCAATAAGCATATGAAAAAAAAAACAACAACTCAACCTCACTGATTATCAGAGAAACCCAAATTAAAACCATGATGAGATACCATCTACACCAGTCAGAATGACTATTACTAAAAAGTAAAATAAAATAAAATAAAATAAAAGCTGGTGAGGTTGTGGAGGAAAGGAAACACTAATACACTACTGGTCGGGGTGTAAATTGGTTCAATCATTGTGGAAAGCAGTGTGGTGACTCCTCAGTGGTCTAAAGACAGGAATACCATTTGACCCAGCAATCCTGTTACTGGGTAGACACCCAAAGAAATACAAATCATTCTACCATAAAGACACATGCGTGCATATGTTCATCACAGCACTATTCACAATAGCAAAGACATAGAATCAATCTTAATGCCATCAATGACAGATTGAATAAAGAAAATGTAGTATATATACACCATGGAATACTATGCAACGATAAAAAAGAACAAGATCACGTCCTTTGAAGGAACACACATGGAGCCGGAGGCCATTATTTTTAAAAAACTAAAGAAGGAACAGAAAATCAAATAGTGCATATTATCACATATAGTGGGAGCTATATAATGAAAACACATAGACACAAAAACAGGAACAACAGACACCTGAGGGTGGAGTGTGGGATGAGGGAGAAGAGGAAAAAAAAAAAAAAAAAAAAAACCTACTGGCTACTAGGCTTGGTACCTGGGTGATTAAATAATTTGTACAACAATCCCCGTGACATGAATTTATCTACATAATGAACCTGCACATATACCCCTGAATCTAAAATAAAAGTTTTTTTAAAAAGATTTTTTTCTACTACCTCCCCTTGGATTTATGAAAACATGCTGAGGTTTTCTTTTTTTCCCTGAAATCTTTCAGAAGCATTAAAATTGAGAAGGAAATGAATTTTAGAAAGAAATCTTCCTGCGGAGGGGAAGTCATGGCATTATTTCAGATAAAAAATGGTTTTAAAATAAGGTAGTGTGGTAGATAGAGGAGGCCCACAAATTCTCCCAATAGGCAGAATCTGTTTTCCCAGGCCTTCAATAGGAGGTATCTTTATGACTTTGTGTGACCACAGAGTATGTCTGAAGACATATGACACCTCAACCCAAGAGTTAAGAAGTCTGGTAGCTTTTGCTCTTGTCCTGTTAGGGCATTTTTGCCTATGCAAGAAGGTAAAGACAGACTAATTCAGGAGAAGGGATTCAAAGAAACTATGTGAAGAGAAGTTCAGCTGCCACAGACTTGCCAGCCATTGGAGCTAAGGCCCCATACATGTGATTGAGGCCAATGGGCCTACAGTCTTCACCATTCTCCCTTCGCTCTGTTTTGCTTTCCTCCTTTTGCCTCTTACCAATGCTTTCCTCTCCCTCTGTATAGTTCCTTCTCCCTCTGTATAGTTCCAGGTGAAATTTAGAGTCCAGAAAGGACCCAAAAAGATAGTACATTGTCTACTCATTGTTTTTTAACTGATATTTATGTTATATAAATTGTACTTGATTCTTATTTTTTCTAGACTCATTGATACTCCTATTCATATTTTTACATTATTATTTCTCATTATACTATTTCATACTTTTTCTTATAACAATTATTTCTGTCGATTAATAAATGACTGATTAATTGAAAACAGAGACAAATCATTTTAATCAATTTGATTCTTCAGGGTTATGCTGACTCCGTATTTGTTTTAGGATTGCACTTTTGTTTTCTAACCCTGAACTCTTTATGTATAGGAAAGCCATTATATTAGAGCCAGTATTTTACTTTTTAGTATTTGGTCCCATTTTTTATTTTTTAGTATTTGGTTCAGTTTTAATTTCATTATGTGGACATACCTTGGGATAATATGAAAGCTGTAATCATTTATCCAGCTGACACACCTAGTGACCTCAAATGTTGAGTGAAGCCAGCTGATGTTGTGCAGAACAGACACCAGATGCCCCCGCTGAGTGGTATCCACAGTGCCAACCCACAAAATCATTAAAAAGTAAATTTTTATTCTTTTAAGCCACTGAGTTTTGGAGTGGCTTGTTTGTCAGCGACAGGCAATCAGAGTTGGGCATCATCATTACAGGCTTTGTGTTGAAAGAATTTATATGAAAAGTAAAAATAAAATCTGCTATTAAAAGACAATTTGATGATTTATTAATGATGAAATTTCCTCTTTCCTTGGTAAATTTGAATTGTGACAGAAACTCAGCCGTGCAATGAATTATACATGATGTTAACACACTGCATTTACATATATACTATTTTATAGACATTAGATAATACTCATAAAAAGAATTTGTAGTGATGATGAATTATTCCATTATCTAAGTTGAAAATAAAAAAGGAATTGCATTTTTACAAATGGCATATACTAAATAAAAAGTTACAATTAGTACCTCAATCTCATGCTCAGATTTTTCTCCAAAAATATGATCTCATAAAATAACTTTAAAATAACTAAATATTTTTTGTAGTCCCAGCAACTCAGGAGGCTGAAGCAGGAGCATGGCATGAACCCAGGAGGCGGAGCTTGCAGTGAGCCAAATCGCGCCACTGCACTCCAGCCTGGGTGACAGAGCGAGACTATGCCTCAAAAAAAAAAAAAAAAAAAAACCACTAAATATTTTTGTAAATTAATAGATCAGAAGCCTTCAGTCACAACTGCCTCTTGTACTATCTAGCTACTTATTTCTCAAAATAAAAATCACATTTTCATTGAAAACAATATAATCTGGAAACTATAAGCAATTATAGATTTCAAATTATCCCAGGTTATATCCACACAATGAAATTAAATACAACCAGATACTAAAAAATGAAATACTGGGTCTAATATTATGGCTTTTCTATACATAAAGAGTTCATGGATAGAAACCAAAAGCGCAATCCTAAAACAAATACAGGGTCAATGTAACCCTGAGGAATCAAATTGATTACATTTCTTTGTCTCTGTTTCCAATTAATTAGTCATTTATTAATTGGCAGAAACAATTATTATAAGAAAAAGCATGAAATAGTAGAAGGAACAATAATAATATAAGTAAAAATATAAAGAGAAATATCAACAAATCTAGATAAAATAATAAAGTGCGATTTATGTAACATTAAGATCAATGAAAAAGCAATAGGTAGACAACTTACTATTTGTGGGCCTATTCTGGATGCTAAATTTCACCTGGAACTATACAAACTATACCAATGGGAGAAGGGAGCATTGGTAAGAGGCAAAAGGAAGAAAGCAAAAAGGAATTAAGAGAGAATGGTGAAGCATATAGCCAGGAAAGAAATTCTCTGATTGCTGCTGGTCACCAATGCAAGAAATCAATTAGCTCCCCTAGGACATTGATTCTGACCCAGAAATGGGACATAAGAGTAGGAGAGGAAAAAAAAAAAAAAAGAAGACTGACAAAGATTTTTAAAGCACAGGAAAGCATCAGAGGTGCTTCCCAGTAAGCTGGACAATTCTCAGAGATCACAGAGTGCTAAAGACCAATTAAGTTCCCACTTAAAGAAAGATTCTGCCTAACACATAGGGCCTTCAGTGGCAAAACCAGAAATTTTAAACTAAAAATTGGGGACAAACTAGCCCTAGAGTACAAATTTCTCTAGGCCCAACTTAAAAGAGTTTAAAAACAAGCCATGAAAAGATCAACCCGATCTGCTAGTTATTTAACATCCAACCAGAAGAAAAAGTCTAATACTCTACATTACTACAACATAAACTAACACGTAACAATGCAAAATTCACAATATAGAATTTGTCAGAAGCTACTACACATAAGAATAAGCAGGAAAATGTAACTCATAGCCCAAAAGATGGCAGGTGATACAGAACAAGAAATGATAAAAGTTAAATAATTAGCAAAGACGGCATTAACTTAGTTAATATAATGCCTAATATGTTTAAGGATATAAAGGGGAAAGTGAGCACAATGAAATAACTATGATAATATATAAAGAAGAAAAAAATCAGAAATTAAAATTTACGGATTTGACATTGCAAAAGCAAAACTCAGTGAATCCTAAGAGCTAACAACTGAAACTTTTTCCATGTGAAGAACAAAGAGGAATAAAATAAGGAAAAATAAAGTACCTCAGTGTCACAGGGCTCAAAGTCAGGGTGATTAACCAATAAGTAATCCGATTTTTAAATGGAGTGAAAAGAGAGGGAGGACAGAAGATATGCTTGAAGATATCATGACATTAATTTTTTTTAATTTCTGAGAGTTGTAAATGCAATACACAAAGTTCAGTGAACTCAAAATGCAACAAATACAAAGGAAAATACATCAAAATACAGTGCAATGAAATTCCTGGACTAGAGTAATAAAGAGAACACCTTAATACTAACAAGAAGGGAAAAAAAAACTTATACAGAATGATACACATAAAAATGACTTCAGTATTCACATAAAATTAAGCAAGCCCTAAGAAATTGAATACATCTTTAAAATGATGAGGAAAAAGTATTTTACATGTTTTGGTTACCTAGGACTCTATACTCGAAAAATATATTTAAAATGTAGAGAAAATAGAAACTTTCAGAGAAATAAAAGCTAAGATATATGGTGACCAGTGTTATCAACCAATTTGATTCAAATGACATTAAGAGTACATTCTACCCAACAGTGAAACAGTGATAAACAGTATGTTAGAACATGAAATCAATTGCAATGAATTTAAATGAAATGAAATTATGAAGTTTGCTCTCTGACCACAATGTATTTAGTTAGAAATAAAAGTAAGAAACACTGGGGATACTTTCAAATATGTAAAAATTAGATTTCTAAATAATTATTATTTAATCTGTAAAATAAAGTTATAAAAATGTGAGCAGAAATCAATGGTAAAGATAGAAAAGTATTTCACTGGGAAAAATTATGTTTTTGTTTTGTTTTGTTTTGTTTTTGTTTGTTTGTTTTTTTGTTTGTTTTAAAGGTGCTGGAACAATTAGATACCCATACATCATCATCATCATCATAAAATACTCAATGCTTATCTCACAGCATACACAAAAATGAACTTGAATGGATCATAGATATAAAAAAATTCTTCAACTGTAAAATTGTTAGAGAAAACATAAAAGACTTTATAACTTTGTAGTAGGCAAAGATTAAAATACACTCAAATAAAGAATATCCATCCAACAATTTATAAAATGGAAATTATCAAAATTAAAGAATTCTATTTAAGATGTACCATTAAAAATGAACAGAATAAAACAGAACGAGCATAAATATACCTAGAATTATGGTTTTTCAACTGTTTTTCACCAGCTGATTTCTTATCTTTCAATGAGAAAACGGTTAATCCACGTTTGTCCAACATTCAATCGGACCTCTTGATGAACAATCACTGTGACATATATATGGCAAATTATCTTATCTAGAATATATAAAAAAGCTTTTATTTAGCAGTAACATAAGGAACCTAACTTTTAAAAAAGAAAAGTATTTGAACAGACACTTCACAAAAAAGATAATGTACAAATGCCTAAGATGCTTATGAAAAGATGCTCTACTCAGTGGTCCCTGTTACCGGTTGAAGGTGTCCAGGTTCTTGGAGTATTTAACAAATAATTGGACAAAATGCACAAACAAAGCAAGGAAAGAATGAAGAAAAAACAAACAAACAAACAAAAAAAACAGCAGAGATAGTGTCAGAGCAAGCCCGAGCATAGGGGCTCAGGAGTCCTGATACAAAATTTTCTGGGGTTTAAATATCCTCTAGAGGTTTCCATTGGTTACCTGGTGTACGCTCTATGTAAATGAAGAGGATGAAGTAAAGTTACAAAGTCATTTACTGAGTGTACATCTTACCTAAGCGAATAGAATACTTCCTGTCACAGGGTGTTCATTTTATTTAGTTCTAGGAACTCCTTAGGTTCCCTGCCTCCAGGTCTTCTTCTCCTGCCTCAGCCCCCAACCTTTTGGCACCACGGACCCATTTTGTGGAAAACAATTTTACACAGATCAGAGCAGGTAGCGGGGTTAGTTACAAGATGAAACTGTTCCACCTCAGATCATCCAGCATTAGATTCTCATGAGTGTGCAATCTAGGTCCCTCACATGCTGGCAATTCACAATAAGGTTCGCACCCCTATGTGAATCTAATGGCACAGCTCGCTGGCCGCCCTGCTCACCTCTTGCTGTGCAGCACAGTTTCTAAGGGGCCACGGACCATAACCAGTTCATGGCCTAGAGTTGAGGACCCCTGAACTACATCATTAGTCATCAGAAAAATGCAAATTAATACCAACAGAGACAAAGCACTAAGCATCCATTAGAATGGCTATAATAAGAAGACTCATGATAAACATTGTTGAAAATGTGGAGCAACTAGGATATCCACATAGTTATCTTCTAGTCTTCTTTGTCTACACATGGATTTATTTGGCCCAGTTTTTACCTGATATACTTTATATATTTAAGCATTTGTCAAAGATAAATTTGAATAAGGTGGCTAGAAGACAAAAGCTTATGAAATAAACTGATCTCTCTAAAGCAGACAAGTGGTCCAAGTCTAGTCTGATTCATGGTGGCTAATAAGGATAAGGACACATAATCCAGGGCACACTCTATAGGACAGGAGAAGCAGGTTGTCATTAAATTGTAGGCTTAAGAGGCAGCTTGGCATGCCTTTTACCTAAAATAATAAAGATTTCAGATTTCCTGTAAGAATTAAATGAGATAACATTGCAGACTCATCCAGAAGAATTTTGGAACAGATATTCAATAATGATTAGTTTACATATTTTTTCTTCTCATTATTTCATTCCTTTTCTTTCTAGCACTCTTCATACTCCTCTTTATCCCTACTTGCTGATTTCATTCTTTAATCATTTCCTTTTTTAATCATTTCCCAATTTCCTCTTTTTATTTTCATTTCTTCCTTTCTGTCTCCTTTCTTCATTGGCTGCATTTCCAAGGAGGTTGTTATAGACAAGGAAGAATCAAATCACAGAGACTTAATTCAAAGAGCTGAATTTAATCATATATTCAGAAGTTTAAGTTGAATGAAGCTAATCGCCCAGTGAGATTATCACTCTATACACATCATTTTAAAGATGGGCAAAGGGTTGAATTCAAGTTCCAGCAAAACCCCCAAGATGACTGACTTTACTCTTTCAACTCTGTTTTTCACCAGCTGATTTCTTATCCTTCAGTGAGAAAACAGTTAATTCGTGTATGTCCAAGACCTCTTTGTAAACAATCACTATAACCTTTGATCGCAATTTATAGCAGAACATCTACTAACTACAAATACATACTGGAGAGAAGAACAGGGTGGGATGACAAATATTATGCTTTAAGAGATTTCTAATCTATTGCTATTTGAATCAAATCCTCTAATACTTTTACACTTCTGTTTTCTCTTCCTTGACTTGTGGGGTTCTGTGTAGTGAGTGTTGCTGGCCCCACCTTCGGCTATTCATTCCAGACACTAGATTGTCATCTCTTTATTTTTACAGCTAAGATTTTTGCACACTAGATAATGATGATTTTAAAAGTTCCTAAATTTCAATACACATCTGCACAATATCACACCATTATACTTTTTCTTCATCATTCTACCTTATATCGCAATATCTGTGGTGTATTCTAAAGCAAAAAATATCTCGAGAGTACATGCAGCCCAAATATATTACCAAACAAATTAACAAACACAATACATAGCCAGCAACAGAAAAAGGTCATACTTGATAAAATATTACCTATGAAAGAATGCTACAGATGAACTATCCGAAGCACATTTTCTGTATTCTGTTGCTTTCCTATGAAAATCAAGGCAAACATTATTTCCAGTAAAAATTCAGAGCTGGGAAACATGCCAGTAGGATTAGAGTATCTGAAGAAGGCATGACAAAACCTTCTTGGTAAATATCTCTCCTCTTGCTCGTGAAATTGATTTATAAGTAGAGACAGTTAAAGTTTAAATATAAATTGATTTGGTATATGAAAGTATTTAAAAATATTACTTATACTTTCTATGAAACTGAAACTTCCATATATCCTATGTTATTTTCAGGACATTTTCAAATCTTCTGTGCATAATGACTTTCAAAAAGGATATATATGGGCATAAGGGAATATATTCTGAGTTTTTCTTTTAATTCTTGTATATTACTTTATTTAAATCTAAGGCAGCAGAAAATTAAATTTAAAAATGGTATAGTGATATTCAGAGTTACAGAATTTTCTCTTATCCCTTGTGTCCCCTCTGCTCTTAGATGTGATGCTCTACAACCATGAGAAAGAGAAGGAATAATGGAACAAGTACTGAAAGAACCCATATGATTTTGCTCTTCTGTCAATGCAGTGCTTTTCAACTATATAATGAAAACTTTTCCCCCACCCAGTTCTCCCCCAACAGATCTTTCTCCCTGCTGTTCCCCAGATTCCTCAGTTTGATGTTTCAGAAAAATATTTTTTTTTTCTGATTTCAGGAAAAAAAAAAAAAAGACTTAAATAATTGTCCCAGATTTCCTACTTAGAAGCTCTGTACCTCTGAGCCTTGGTTTCCTAACCTACAAAATGGTGATAACATCACAATCAGTTATCATAAAGAATAAAGTATCATGTCAAAGTTCTTTATAAAATGTATGTGAACAAATGTGAGGTATTAACTCTTCATATCCTATTTGTATATTTTTTATCTTCATCATTCTAACAACGTATCAATGTTCTGTTACTCTTCCTTTATGAACTTCTTTATCTCTGTGTTTTTCTTATTCACCAAACTTTCTTTTGACTCATACTAGCAAATAAAACAATGGTGTGGAATCATTAAGAAATTTTAAACTTTTAACTGTAAATCACTAAATAAATATAAAGTATGCATGATTGATATTCACTATTCATTTTCCTTTCAATTTATAGTATTAATAAAGTCCAAAAGGACGTAAACTCTTTCTATCGTAAATTATCTTAAATAGAACATTTGAAATAGTAAACTAAATTTTTGTGTGTATATGCTTTAGTTCATTGTTTGACCGCAGACACTTCTCATGACTAATGGTCACAGATGCCATCTGAATGAAATTAAGACACAGAAAGTCCTAATTATAGAGAATGTCTTACTTACCATGATTTTTATTGTAGTATAATCTAAAATTGAGAAATGTATAAGCAAACTAAAATATTTAAACCAAAGAGGATAGTTTTTTTTAAAAAAAAACATGGTTTTCAAAAAGAGAATCTTCAAATTTTATCCCAATTTTTTAATTTAAATTTTATTTTGCAAAAACTAAGTAATAGGAAAAATGTTTACATTCTATAAGTAGAAAATCAAGACACAATATTGCATATTGTAATTACAGCATGTATTAGTCAGGGTTCTCTAGAGGGACAGGACTAACAGGATAGATGAATATATGAAGGGGGGTTTATTAAGATAATTGACTCATAGGATCACAAGATGAAGTCCCACAATAGGCTGTCTGTAAGCTGAGGAGTCAGAAAGCCAGAACGAGTCCCCAAATCTCTAAAGTAGGAAAGCCAACAGTGCAGCCTTCGGCCCGTGGCCAAAGTCCTGAGAGCCCCTGGCAAAGCACTGGTGTAAGTCCAGGAGTCCAAAAGCTGAAGAACTTGGAGTCCGATGTTCAAATGCAGGAAGCATCCATCCCGAGAGAAAGATGAAAGCTGGAAGAGTCAGCCAGTCTAGTCCTTCCACATTCTTCTGCCTGCTTTTTAACCTAGACATGCTGGCAGATGGTGCCCACTCAGATTGAGGGGTGGGTCTGCCCCTTCCAGTCCACTGACTCAAATGTTAATCTCCTTGGCAACACCCTCACAGAAACACCCAGGAACAATACTTTGTATCCTCCAATCCAATGAAGTTGACACTCAATATTAACCATGACACCGCAATATAATACCTCCTACCATTTCCTAAGGTTTTTTGATGAAAACTTTCTTACATTTTCTGAGTTATGCCTCTCAGCATCCACAATTATCAAAACATGTTCACATAAAAGTCAGTTTATGTTCTGTGACTGTATTGGATACACATGCTGTTATTAATTTAGAATTTTGTTATTTCTGTTTAAGTATTCATTCAATAACACTAGCAGGAAAAGTCATCTACAGTATACCTATCTGGCACTCCCTACCTTAAAGGCTAACTTAAAAAAAGAATATGAAGTAGGGAGGAGTACAATCATTCATAGTGTTTTAGTGGTAACAACAGAATACGATATATTGCCGCAGGACAGTTGTAAGTAGTACTACGACCCATCTTTTACTCTGTATTGTAAAACAATTGGCATGAACCCTCTCCCATAGATCTTATTCTCTGTGGATAATATTACTACTTTCTCTACAAAGGTTACTTCTTTAGTAAAGTTGTATATATTTTGGAAATCATTTTATTAGATCTCAAGATAGGCGTAAGTTAATACACTCAAATTAATTCCTTTCAAAAAATGGCACTCCAGTATATCTTTACTGACAAAGAAAAAATATATTATTCATTCAAATAAAAACAGTTCAGTCAAGTTTAGCTTGCTTTCTTGATTGAAAACAAGAACTCACTTATTGGGAAGAATTGAGAGATCAGCATCAAAGCACTTCACATTTAAAAGATTCCCTATATATAGCTTTTCTTTTAATCTCTTTACAAAACTGAATGTAATTTGAAAGAATGCTAAATCCTCTCATATGGTTTCAAAGAAAGTAGACAAAGAGTCTGGGAAACACAAATGTCTCTTTCCAATTTATTCTGACCCTGCTCTGCTCACATCTCTGTTAGCACAAATATACATATGAAATAATATACATATCCAATGGTATGTGATATACATTTTGACATTAAAAATGGAGCTGGCCGAGCACAGTGGTTCACACCTGTAATCCCAGCACTTGGGGAGACCAAGACAAGAAGATAGCTTGAGGCCAGGAGTTCAAGGTCATCCTGAGAAACATAGGGAGACCCTGTCTCTACAAAAGACAAAAATAAAATTAAATTAAACAAATTAGCTGGGTGTGGTGGCACACACCAGTAGTCCTAGTTACTCAGGAGGCTGAGGTGGGAGTTTCCCTTGTGCCTAGGAGTTTGAAGCCACAGTGAGCAATGATCATGCCATTGCACTTCAGCCTGGGTGAAAAGCAAGACTCAGATTCTTTAAATCATCTTTAAAAAAGCTTTGTAAATCATTAATTAGAATAAATAAAACATCAGACAAAATATATTCTATCTTCACTCTGGCTTTCATGTTGCATTTTCTTTCTTCTTTCTTTTTTAGTGATTCTTTTTAGATATATCCGTATAGGTAAGGCACAAATAATTACAAATAGATAATAACTCTTATCTTTTATATTTCTATATAACCAACAGCTTGAAAAAGAAATGTCACTTTTAGCAGTGTCTAAATAATATTTACTGACACATCACATCACAGTGATAATCTTACAAAGTATCCAGAAAATGTTAACTTTTTTAAAAATTATAGCATTGCTCTTTTAAAATTTTAAGGAAACTTCAGTAGTTTTAAAATATTCATTTTAAATATAAAATGTTCATTTTTTTGGCAAGACAACTAAGATATTAATGGTTTTATATCACTTAGAGCTCACTTTTTTTCCTTTCTATTCTAATAATCTGATGTCAAGATACATAAAAATAACATAGTCACTAATGCTAACAAGTAGTTTTCTAGAATTGCTGACAAAGAATAGAGCAAAGAAAGACTGCAATTTGTATTCAGGTACCATTTTAATAAAAATCTGAATTTTTATAGAGCAACTTCAGAGAAGAGCTCAATGTACTTAATAGGTTGTAAATTTTCAGAAAAGAAAATGACCAACTCATTCCCTGTGATGGTTAATAGTGAGCGTCAACTTGACTAGATTGAAGGATGCAAAGTATTGTTCCTGGGTGTGTCTGTGATGGAACTGACAAAGAAAATTAACATTTTAGTCAGTGACAGGGAGAGGAAGACCCACCTTCAGTCTGGGTGGGCATCATCTAATCAGCTGCCAGTGCAGCCAGAAAAAAGCAGGCAGAAAAAGGTGGAATGAGCAGACTTGCTGAGTCTTCCGGCTCTCATCTTTCTCCCATGCCAGATGCTTCCTGCCTTCGAACATTGGACTCCAAGTTCTTCAACTTTTGGACTTCTGGACTTACACCGGTGGTTTGCCAGGGGCTCTCGGGCCTTTGGCCACAGGCTGAAGGCTACACTGCAGGCTTTCCTACCTTTGAGGTTTTGGAACTTGGACTGACTTCATTGCTCTTCAGCTTGTACATGGCCTACTGTGGAACTTTACCTTGTGACTGTGTGAGTCAATGCTCCTTAATAAACTCCCTTTTATATATACAATTATTCTATTAGTTCTGTCCCTCTAGGGAACCCTAATACACTCCCCATCTCTTTAAGTACAAATAGTTGTCATACAATGATTCTTTCAAGATGCAATGTACTGTTGTGTTCTTTTAAGAAAAAAGTATCATTTTCCGACTCAGAGGATGTCTCCTAAAAAGTAGCATTTCTTTATTGTTCAGAAACTTTAGAGCTATTTTCTTAATTTTATTAATTATAGTAACTGCATTATTAGACTTGAGGGAAGATAAAATTCGCTATGTATTCCTTTTTTCTATATATATATATATACTCATCCATAATAGCTTATTCTTTATTTCAGAAGTATTAATGATTTTGAAAGAACATAAGAACATAGAAATTGAACATTTTACTAGAATAAATGAGAAAAGCTGGTAAATTTTGGGACTGTGCCTTTTTATGCATACATTTCATGAAGTTACTGTATGCTTTCAAGCATTTTGTTTTCTCCTATAATCAGAGACTGCTGCTTAAATAAGGATATGCATATGTTGCTGTCACTCGTTTATTTTAAAAGATGATAAAATTTGTCAAGAGCTTCAATACTGGACATTATAACTTACAAGATATTTCAGTGGCAAGAAAACAGCCCACTCTCTTCCTGTCACCAAGTTGAGAGTCACTACATTAACAGAAAGCTTCTGATGGTGCGAGAGAATGAAACTCTGAATCCTTGTGTGAGATTAAGCACATGCTACTCATTATTAGGGCAGAAGTACTTTGTTTTATTTGGTGCTCAACTCCATCCCATGAGAAATGGTTACATCCCCCTTTGAAACAGAAAGACATTGAAGATCCTTAAGAGCAGTTAGGGGCTTTGTGCAAGTTATTTAGAAAGCAGGGGGAGAATAAAAATTCAAACCCAGACATGATATTGTGTATTTGATTAAATAACAATTATTATATTTCTAGTCAGAAAACCATCCTTTTGTTCCTTCCTCTCCAACATCCATTCTGTTTGAAGAAGTTTTGCCTTACCTGGTGCTTTTACAGTTAAAACTGATGGATTTAGTACAGATTGTCCGAGTCATGTTATCTTTACGTACAGTGAAAACCTACTGGGTGATGGAATGATGCTTTATAACAGTAACAGTGCACTTCATTTGTAGTCATTAAACACGCAGCAGGCTCCTCACCACACTGACACTTGTTCCCCAGTCAAAGCTCCTGCATGACATGGCCCCACTCTGTAAGGTGCCATTTACTGAAAATGAGAATTTGGCTTGGGATAATTAATAAATGCCATGGTTCTCTCAAACAAATGCATAATTTGGTATGTGAGAAGTAAAATGCAAATGGCAAGGACAAACAACACAAGCTCTCTTGCTTAGCATCTTAAAGTTTTTAAAGAGTGAAGTGGACATCTGGTCCTGTATTTATTCTCAAAAGAAAAAGCCACACAAGAAGCCACTGTGAAAAACTCCAATAGATGATGAGATGGTGTAAGTGTGGATTAGCATCCCAAGAGACATAAGCTCCCCCATTACTAGACGGCAAATTTTATGGTGACACAAGGTTCTAATACCTCTCAATTGCTGTCCAGCTTGACCTCTGTAAACCTCTCTTCTTACATCTGTGAAATGGATACAAAAAATTAATCTAGACTTTCCAAAGTGTAGCTGGCAGACTAATGATGGGTGAGAGATTATTTTAAGAAATATACCTGATGAACTTTTAAAAAATTCCATATTTTTTTATTTTAAGGTAGATTAGGAAGGAAAGAAAATTAATCACACAATACCACTTAGTTCAAGAATAACATTTTTAAAGGGGAGATTGAAGTTGAAATATTAGGTATGCAAGAATTTAAAGAAAAAAGTGATATAATAATAATACAGATAATCTACAGTTATAAAAAAACATTATATTTGTACTTTCTGGCATTTGGAAACTTTTTGGCATAATAAAAGGTTTTTGTTTGTTTGTTTGTTTTTGAGACAGGGTCTTGCTCTGTAGTCCAGACTGGAGTACAGTGGCGCAGTCTTGGCTCACTGCAACCTCTGGCTCCTGGGTTCAAGCAATTTTCCTGCCTCAGTCTCCTAAATAGCTACAACTACTCGAACTCCTGACCTCAAGTGATCTGCCAACCTCAGCCTCCCAATGTGCTGGGATTACAGGTGTGAGCCACTGTGCTCGGCCAGATAAAAGGTGCTATTGTTGCTGTTATTATTGGTAGTGCTGGAGGTAGCAGTACCAACAGTAGTATGTGTAATAGTAGTAGTAAAAATTGTAGCTATAGGGTTTTTTTCTTTTTATTTATTTATTTTTTTAGAAACAGGGTCTCTCATTCTCCATTGCGGTGGCATGATCATAGATCACTGCATTCTGGAAATCCTGGGCTCAAGTGATTCTCCTCCCTCAGCCTCCTGAATAGCTGAGCCCACAGGTGTGCACAATCATGCCTAACTATTTTGTATTTTTTTTTCTTTTTTTATAGATACGCGGGTCTCACAATATTGCTAGGTTCAAGGCCGGGCGCGGTGGCTCAAGCCTGTAATCCAGCACTTTGGGAGGCCGAGACGGGCGGATCACGAGGTCAGGAGATCGAGACCATCCTGGCTAACACGGAGAAACCCCGTCTCTACTAAAAAATACAAAAAACTAGCCGGGCGCGGTGGCGGGCGCCTGTAGTCCCAGCTACTCGGGAGGCTGAGGCAGGAGAATGGCGTGAACCCGGGAGGCGGAGCTTGCAGTGAGCTGAGATCCGGCCACTGCACTCCAGCCTGGGCGGCAGAGCAAGACTCCGTCTCAAAAAAAAAAAAAAAAAAAAAAAAAAAAAAATATTGCTAGGTTGGTCTCAAACACCTGGCCTGAAGTCATTCCCCTGCCTGGTGCTGGAATTACTTACAGACATGAGCCACTGCACCTGGCTTTTTGTTTTGTTTTATTTTCAGTTTTTTCTACCCACTTCTTCCTTGAAAAAAATAATCCTATCTCTTAAGAAAAAAAATTAAAGGCTATATGAAACATTAAACACCTTCACATGCTTGATGACTATCATTGCCGCCTTTATCTGCAACTCTAAGTTGCTGACCCCACAGAGCTGCCATGCTATGCTGTCCAGGGAATTCAAATGAATGATTAATTCACAGAGCTAATGTAACTCAATAAAAGGATTAAAATGCTAAATAACATGATTCATGGACATAAAATTTTTAGTACCGAAGTTTTTTGTCATCATTTCATTTGATGTTTATAATGAAAATGTAAAAAGACAGTAATAATATGTGCATTTAACAAATGCGAAAGAAGAGACCCGTTACCATTAAATGCATGACCAAAAATCTCACAACTTGGTCTGGACAAAGAATTTTGTCTCAATTTAAGAGAAAAATACTAGAGTTTATTTTGAATAAAAAATTTAAAGTTTTGAAAAAATGGAAAGATTTTACATTTTAATAGCAGTTTTCCTTTTGAGTTCAGTTTCTTTGATGTACAATACAATTTTATTTTGAAAATAAATGTCATACAAGAGTGTGTGGTATAAATACAGTTAGAGTCTGAAAATAATTTTCTTCTTTCAAGAGAAATGAAAAGAAGCAATTAGAATACTTACATTTTACACTTCACAAGATTACTGGAGAACACATAAACCCACACTTGAAATTAAACTTACATTAAAAATACTACCAATTACTTAATTTTTCTTTAATGAAATAAATTGTATAAAATGTTTTGCATCGGTGAAGAAATGACTACTGTTCCAGACTTTTCTCCTTTGCTATATTATTGCTACATAATCTTTACTCATATTAACTAATACTTCCATTGTTATATCTTAAACTTGCCCCAACTAAGATGCAGGGATAGTTTACTTGGTTTAGTTGAGACTACAAAAGATTCATTCATGTATCTAAATACCCAATCTCCAGGAATAAGTTATGACTAGCATTGTTCTGTGGTTTTAATCTGAGTCACAGTCCCTTGCTTAATCTGATTAATTCCTCCAGGATCACTCTTAAACTTACTGTTTGAGACACATTAAAGGGAGGGTCCCAAACCTTTCTATATTTGAAGATTATCTAGTTTTAGATATTTCATTATAGATAGATAGAGAGATAGATGATAGATAGATGACCAACAGACCAATATATTTTAAAAGTACTTAAAAATTTCATTATTTCATTTACACTGCAATCCATTTGTGTTTTCTGATGATATCTTTAGGCAACTTACTTCAGCTCATAAAGCCAGAAAGATCTCCCGTTTGAGAATAGAATCTTGAAATTGAAGTCAGCTTTTCCATTTTCAAAGTTTTAATGTCATTAAGCATTCAAAGAACCTTAAGCAGATGTCATCAATTCATCCTCCTTTAAAGGAAAGTGGAACTAAACTATTGAACATAAAATATTAGCTTCAAAAGGACACACTTATAATAAAAACTACATTTTACTATATGACAACAATGCAGTATACACTGTTTCAAGAATTTTATATGCAATAACTCAGTACAACAAATTAATGAAATAGGTACTCAATATTTTGCAGATCTACATTTTACAAATATGAAAAGTAGTACAATGTGGTTAAATAATTTACTTAATATTGCAAAATTAGGAAAGTCTGGTTGGCAGAATAATTATGACCCAAAGATGTGCACCTCCAGGTCCCTGAAACCTGTGAATGTATGTTACATATAAGACAGAAGGGAGTCAGGTTGCATATGAAAATGAGGTGGCTAATCTGTTGACTTTAAAATAGAGAGCTTATCCTGAATTATCCAGGTAGACCTAATATAATTACAGGGATCTTTAAATAATGAAGCAGGTGTCAGAAGGAGTCAGTGTCAAGAGTGATGCTATATGAGAAAGACCTAACCAGCCATTGCTAGCTTTGAAGGTGAAAAGTGGGCATGGGCCAAAGAATGAAGGCAACTCCAGAAGTTGGAAAAGGCACTGAAATGGATTCTCCTGTATAACCTCCAGGGGCTATGCAGCCTGGCTAGTACCTTGTTTTTAACCCAGTGGGACTTATGTCAGATATTTGAACTTCAAGACTGAAAGATAATAAATTCATGTGTTTTCAGCTACTAAGATTGTGTTAATTTGATACAACAGCAATAGAAAACGAATATACAAATAGGGACTTAATTAATTAATGCATATAATCTTTATTGGCCAGGTGCAGTGACTTATGCTTGTAATCCCAGCACTTTGGGAGACTGAGGTAGCAGGTCTCTTGAGTTGAGGAGTTTGAAACCAGCCCGGGCAACGTGGTGAAATCCCATCTCTACAAAACCTACAGAAATCAGCATGTTGTAGTGGTTTTTGCCTATAGTTCTAGCTATTTGGGAGGCTGAGGTAAGAGGATCTCCTGAGCACAGGAGGTTGAGGCTGCAGTGAGCCATGATCATACCACTGCACTCCAGTCTGGGTGACAGAGCAAGACCCTATCTCAAAAATAATAATTATAATTTTTGAAATGTTTATTAAATTCTTGTTTTGTGCTACACACTATTCAAAATCTTTGGTAAACATCAGTGAACAAAACAAATAAAAATTTATTCTTATGAGATTTACATTTTTTTTGGATGGGGAACAGGGGAATTTGAAGCCAGGTAGTCAAATTTCAGAGTCCTCCTATGGTTATCCTATCTCTGAATAAATGTAATAAATGTTGCCTTAATTTAAAACTTACAAGTTGTATTTACAAAGAAAGGCATTTTAAGCAGTAGAAATTTACATCTTATTAAAACACATTTACTATCCCCTGTACACAATCATAACCAAATATTTAAACCCCGCTTTAATTTACTCATTTTTGTTTTGCTTTGCTTCCACTGAAGGAAGTACCAAGGGTAAAAAGAAAGTAATTTAAAAACTTATATCTGGAACATATTTTAATACACATTTCTAATAAACGTACTTTATTCAAATATACCATGTCATGGCATCTAAACCACTGATATTATGATGACATAACATCCTATATTTTGAAAATAGGGAACAAGGGCATCGACCTTCTGATGAAACAAAAAAGAATGCTGAGTTCAGTGCTCGAATATCATGAAAGCACTGAAACACATATTGCTGATAAATTGTATGAGATTATTATATTTTAAGTATTACAAAAGTGATAAAATTTTATCCTGCAGCAGTTATCTTATAGATCTTTCTCATAGATATCCTGCAGACTTCATAGATCATGGGAATTTAGCTTTAACTACACCAAATTTTCTATGGATTTGTCATTTTATTTTCATACAATGCTATCAAAATTGCTTTGTGTTGAAAAACTTACACTATTCAATAAATATAAATTTATTTTATGGAAGAAGAAGAAACTTTGATGGAAGATATATTCATGAAAAATATGGAAATAACACAAGTCATAAACAATTATAACCAAGGTTTTTCTCTCAGAGCACACAAGTTTACAGTCATTTGAAAATAATGCAATTCATTATATCGAGTCATTAATCTTCAATTCAAAGTTTTTAGCTGAAACAAAAAATGAAAAGAAAGAAAAAAAAAACCATAGATTCTCTTTGACTGCTTTTCTCTGTAGAGGTCAGTTGTTTAAAAATGATGAAAAAATACATTTTCACAATAGTAGTAATCAAAATTTAACAGATGAAGTGACAAACATAGTTTGTAAATGACATTTTGAATATGTCTGACTCTTTATATAAACTTTTACAGTGATTTTCTTTTTAATTCCAAGGGAGGTTTATCCTTTTTCTTTTCTTTTTTCTTTTCTTTTCTTTCTTTCTTTCTTTTTTTTTTGCAATATTTTTTTAATGAGCCCTGATAATTGATCAAACACTCTGAAGGATATTAGAGATAAAAAAGGTAGGGAAATATTTGCAGCGTATATTTTGAGAGCTTAGTCTAGTACAGTGATTTTTAAACAGTGTGTATGGGAGTCATTTTGCAGTATCTGGAGAATTTGGCAGTATCTGGAGACATTGCTGCTTGTCACACTTTGGGGAAAGGGAAGTTGCCATGAGCATGTACAAGTGAAAACTAGGGATTACAATTCAAGGTGAGATTTGGGTGGGGACACATAGACAGAGCCAAAACATACTGCTTTCAAAAGTACATGTACATATGTTTAGATAAAATTTTAATTAAGAATAAATATTTTACTTTAAAACTTGTCAGGAAATAGGTATCAAGAACCAGAAAAGGATCTGGAACTTAACCTACTTCTTTTTTTAACTTTTATTTTAAATTCAGGGTTACAAGTGCATTTGGGTTACATAGGTAAACTTTTGTCCCGAGAGTTTCTTGCACAGATTATTTCATCACCCAGGTATTAAGCCTAGTACCCATTAGTCATTTTTCTCTATCCTCCTCCTCCTCCCACCCTCCACCCTTCGATGGGTCCCAGTGTGTGTTGTTCCCCTCTATGTGTCCACGTGTTCCCGTCATTTAGCTCATTTATAAGTGAGAAAATGCAGTATTTGGTTATTTGTTCCTGTGTGAGTTTGCTAAGGTCAGCCTCCAGCTCCATCCATGTCCCTGCAAAGGACAAAACAATAATGAAGCATGATCTCATTCTTTTTGTGGCTGCATACTATTCCATGGTGTACATGTAGCACATTTTCTTTATAAAGTCTATCATTGGTGGGCATTTAGGTTGATTCTTTGATATTATGAATAGTGTTGCAAGCTAACAAGTGTGGCTGTCACAGTTCCATGCATGATGGTAGAAAACATGAGACTCCTGGGTAAGAGATAAAGCACAGTTTATTACTCGAAAAAATAGTACTAGACAGAGTATTAACATTTTCTTCACTTGTTCTCAGAGGTTCAGTTCCCATAGGATGAGACGGAGAGGGCCAGATAGTCTGCTTAAAGATGGGTTGTGTTCCCTGCATTTACAGAACTCAAATCTTTTATAATGAACAGTGAGCATGCTTGTTCTTTGTGCTGGAAACGACTATCTCTGTCTTGAAAGACTGCTAGAAAATCTGCCCTTTGCTCCAGACATGTGCACTCTCTCTCTCCCAAGGCTGTTCACTATATGAACATCTTGAAATTTTTGTCTAAGACAAAGTACAGTCATTACTTTAGGCTCACAAGATGTATAGAAACCCAAGAAACTTATAGACAATTGTTTCTCATAGAAGCAAGTCAACATATCATTAATCCAGTCTGTTTCATAGATACAGTATTACCTCAGGGCAAAAACGCAGTTAAATTTACTTTGCTATATGTTTAATGTTATATCAGGGATTATTTGAAGTATTCAGAAAAATTCTAGCCAATAATGTATTAAATACCTAATATCAATAATATTCTATGAAAAAATGTTGGAAATTTTGTTATTGATGCAATCAATACATTTAGCAATGAATTTCAAAACCCACATGTTATTAGCTAAAACTCTTTTGAAAGACATAAACGTAAATAAAACAGCTTAAGATTAACAAGTAAACAGTGATCTATAAGAAAGAATAAACAGTTGTCTCACTGAAACCCACTGCAAAACCTGTAATATTGGAATAAAACAAGGAAATAAAAACACTCTTCAGACTTTCTTCATTTCTTAATTGTGTTCTCTTTGGATATTAGTTTCATAGTATCATTCTTTTCTCATTCATAAGACAAAATATATCTGATTTTCCATTGTATCGATCAGGTGCAAGGTGAACACCTCACAATATCCAGCTACAACAACCCAGAGACAGACCTGAACTCTCCATCCATACAAAAAAATTCAGATATAGAAAAAAAAAAATGATTTAGCCCCTTGTGGGCTAATTGACTCTGCAGTGCTTAGAGATGTGGAATATGGTGAGATGTAGTTTACACTCTTCAAAATGAAATCCAGGGTGCCTACTCTGTAATTTTGTTGGTAGAGAAGAAGGGAACAAAAAGAGGCAGTCTTCAGAATCACGGGGTAGGCCAGACCTAATAATTGCCTTCTTCATATTCCCATTGTCCCTGTTAGTATGTAATTTTTTTTTATAATTTTGAATGTAGGAAGTAAAAATTGCCCTAACCTTGCTGCCATTAAAGAGGAAAAAAAATAGTGATTTGCATCTTTTCTATCCTAAGCGACATTCTCTGCCACAAAATAATTATGTTGTCATTCTAAGTAACATAATATTATGTGGCTTAGATACCCTCTCAGTCATGAAGTATAAATTAGTAACAATACCATTTAAAATGTAAAATGTATTTTTCATTTTATAAAAATTTATTTTCATAATTGAAATAGTTTTGGTTTGTTTGTTTTGGTCAGACTGGGTGGTCAGTGATCAATTTGAGAATCTGAAAAAAATAACTACACACATAAAAATGTATCATATCATGCAATTTATAGAAGAACTAAAGCCTATTTATAGATTCCTTAGAATGCCATCAAATCTAAGATGAGAAATCCCATGTTATATTGGTATTTAAGCCCTATAAAAATAACATTGTCTGTCTCATGTAATGCTGTAAGCCTAGAAACTAGTCATAATAATTATTATAGCTCATTTAATAGTTGCTACATTCATGTTATAAAAGATTATGATTATTCACATTTTGTATCTGAGAAAGCTAAGGCTGAGATTTATAAAGAATATTAAATTGATTTCTTAACAAATTACTTAGATGTATAGCTATGTGGGCATATAGCATTTCAGGTAAAAAATTAAGATCACATGTTATATTGATAGTCTATTACTATGTTTGTAGATAAATTTTTAGGTTATGAAATCAATATATCCTTTATAATTCTCCAGTACAGTAAGGTCATACCTGATCAATTCATTTGTATATTTCTTGGCAATATATTAAGATAATAAAATGGCCCATAGTGAAACTGTAATATGGTAATAATCTATCTATACATATGTATATGTAGTTTTTACCATGTTGCAGACATTTACTCAATCAGTAAGCAAATATTTAAAACAGTAGAAAAGTAGTGCCAGGCTCAGTACTATTGATATCAAATATCCTCATCAAAATTCTGTTTCGTACAAAATGTTGACTTACTTTTTAGTCCACTTCTGCGACCAAACAAAATTACTTACATGTTACAAATACTGTAACTCTAAAACAACAATTTCAAAATACATAAAAGTTGGCATACATGATTCCAACTGTTACTATTCTCCAAACTTAAAAGCAACAGAATTTGCTTAATAAACGCATTTATAATATAATAGATGCTTACAAGCATAATATAATCTGTTGAATTTACATATGCATATATGGGCCATAATATAATCTGTTGAATTTACATATGCATATATTATATTTGGGTATTTAATGGTCCCTTGTATACAAAATTTTCTCATTATTTGGCTTTTTGGGAATAGCAATACAGCACAATACCCTTGAAAGCCTTTACTTTAGTACTGTGTGTGTGTATACATATATGTACTCAATTATAATTTCTGCTCTCTTGTTGCTAGTACTTAAATTCATTCCTTTACTTTAATCCCTCAAACATAAATGGGAAATGTTTTCTCTTTTAAGTTTACTAATCTCCTCTGCAAAATATAGCCCTCGCATATATTGTTCAGCTAGAGGAATAAAAGATGAAGTGAGTTTGGAGAAGTACCGGACCTTAAAACATACTTTTAATTTTAAATGACCTTAAAGCATACTTTTAATTTTGTGTCTCTGCTTTGCTTTTTAATTTCCTCTCATGTGATCATTGGTCCATTGAAACTCCTGATGATTTTTTTATTACATTTGCTTAAGGATTAAGAACCTGTCTCACAGTTTAGTGGTTTGTCTTGCAATTTGATTGGAAAAACACTGAAACAAATAAGCAAAACTAATAGCCTAGCACACACACATGCACACATGTGTATGAACACACACATTCCAGTAGTTTGCTCAATTCTAGTAAGTATATCCACCTGTCTACAGAAATATGTTTTCTTTATTTAGATATACATCATGCCACCCAAATAAAATATTCTATTAAGAAATGCCTTATCTGTCATTTACACATCAAACTGACTATAAAAATCAAACAAATATAGTTTTCAGGAATGCAAAATTTAGGATAATTTTCTGGGAGATAAAAATGGAACTCACTATGTGACAGGTTGACTTCTACATGTTTTTATCCAGGTGAAGAAGTTCAGTTGGCAGTTAGATACATGGGACAAAAAGGTCTGGGAAGGTACAAAGAGCAAGTAACTAAAGAGAGAAAGGCATTTAAATTGGAAATAGAGTGGATGAATATAAGCCCCAGCAGAAGAAACCATATTTAAGAATCAGTGAGATTCTAAAATGTATTTTAAAATAGCAGCATAGTTGAATAAGAAAGCACATATTTCTGGGAGTGAAGAAAAGCCATCGAAAGAAACTTTCAAGATCTGGCATAGACTTCAAGTAGAATGCATAGGGAATAGGGATTGGCAGTTAGAGGATTATAGAGCCTTAGCAAGAGCCTTTTCAGAGTTTGGAAGGCTACATTTAACGTTTCATAGAAAGGTAAAAAGTCACTAACGAACCATTCGCTAAGACAGAGATGAGCAGTCAAATCCTCCATGATACCATCCTTGATTCTTCCAGGATTCATAAATTCAAGAGAAGCAAGTGGCCAGAATGGGCTAGAAAATATAAAGTGCGCAAGAGATAAAAGGCAAATAATTAAAGAAGATGATTTTTACCCAAATTGTCTTATTTCTCCAACACTATCGATCATCTGTATCAAATAATCTAACTATGCAGTTTTATGTATTGTTCAATAATATTTTGCTCACAAATAGATGGAGCTTTTTAAAGAAGAGTTTATTTTTCGTTTACTAATATATGTATCCCCAAATCAATTGTAAAGCTATCATAGGATGGGTGCCAGTAGGATTTCTCCAAATTTGGACTGTTGTTGTGAATCTGAGACAGAAGAATATGGGACAAATGAAGTTGATATTAATAACTGAAGTATCACTTAGAATTATGCATCCCAAACTAGAAAGTGAAAGACTCTTACATGCTAAACACTGTTTCGACCAAAAAATAATAATAATGATAAATGGTGATATGGCTTGGTTGTGTCTCCACCCAAATCTCATCTTGAATTGTGGCTCCCATAATCTCCACATCTCGTGGGAAGGACCTGGTGGGAAGTAATTGAATCATGGGGGTGAGTTATTCACTATCTAATGGTAGTGAATGGGTCTCACAAGATCTGATGGTTTTATAAAGGGCAGTTCCCCTGCACACAGTCTCTGGCCTGCTGCCATGTAAGATGTGACTTTACTTCTCTTTCTCCTTCCACAATGATTGTGACCCATGTGGAACTGTGAGTCCATTAAACCTATTTTTCTTTATAAATCACCCAGTCTCTGGTATTTATTCATAGCAATATGAAAACTATGTAATATTTTGTAATATAATGTAATACTATGTAATATAAATGGCAAACTGTAGCAAACATAACCCTGGTCCCACCAAAATTATGGAGATACAGAAATTTAGATAAGTAAATAAACAATTCTGATAAAATGTTGCGATAATTATAAGGAGGAAAGACAAGATACTGAGAAAACACATGGGAGACATATCTACCAGGGATTTAGAAGTGGGGAGCTGACTCTGGAGTGGTCTGAGAAAACCACCTATTGGGAGTGGTAGCTAAACTAAGACCAGAATGGTAAATAGGATCTAGGCAGACAAGTGAATGGAGTGTGTGTAGGTATGTGTGTGTTTCTGTGTATATATACAGTATGCATAGAAAAGTAGGGTTTACACAGAGAATGTGCTAGGAAAAGGAGAGATTCTTGATGAAAGCATATAAGTGAGAGAGAATAAAGCATATTGATACATTAGTTCAGTATAGCTGACGTGAATAATGTGAGAAGAATAATAAGAGATGATGCAAGAGAGACTTCAGGAAAGACCCTACAAAGTTTATTAGGTAATTTTCAATTTCACTTTAAGGGTAATTGTGTGTGATCAAAGAGTTTATATATATATGTGTGTGTGTTCTGGAATACATATGCAGAACTTGCAGGTTTGTTAAATAGGTATACATGTGCTATGGTGGTTTGCTGCACTCATCAACCCATTATCTACATTATGTATTTCTCCTAATGCAATCCCTCCCCTAGCCCCTCACCCCACTGACAGGCCCCAGTGTGTGATGCTCCCCTCCCTGTGTCCATGTGTTCTCATTATTTAACTCCCACTTATGAGTGAGAACATACAGTGTTTGATTTTCTGTTCCTGTGTTAGTTTCCTGAGAATGATGCTTTCCAGCTACATCCATGTCCCTGCAAAGAACATGAACTAATTCTTTTTTATGACTGTATAGTATTCCAGATTCTCTTTATCCAGTCTATCATTGATGGGCATTTGGGTTAGTGCCAAGTCTTTACTATTGTGAATAGTGTTTCAGTAAAAATAGGTGTGCATGTGTCTTGATAGTAGAATGATTTATAATCCTTTTAGTATATAACCCATAATGGGATTGCTGGGTCAAATGATATTTCTGTTTCTAGATCCTTGAGGAATCCCCACACTGTATTCCACAATGGTTGAACTAATTGACACTCTCACCAACAGTGTAAAAGCATTTCTACTTCTCCACATTCTCTTGAGCAACTGTTGTTTCCTGACTTTTTAATGATCACCATTCTAACTGTCATGAAATGATATTTCATTGTGGTTTTGATTTGCATTTCTCTAATGACCAGTAATGATGAGCTTTTTTCGTATCTTTTTTGGCCACATAAATGTCTTATTTTGAGAAGTGTCTCTTCATATCCTTTGCTCACTTTTTGACAGAGTTGTTTGCTTTCTCTTGCAAATTTGTTTAAGTTCGTTGTAGATCCCGGATATTAGTCATTTGTCAGATGGATAGATTGCACAAATTTTCTCCCATTCTGTAGGTTGTCTGTTCACTCTTATGATAGTTTCTTTTGCTGTGCAGAAGCTTTTTAGTTTGATTAGACCTCATTTGTCAATGTTGGCTTTCATTGCTATTGCTTTTGGTGTTTTGGTCATGAAGTCTTTGCCCATGCCTATGTCCTGAATGGTATTGCCTAGGTTTTCTTCTAGGGTTTTCATAATTTTAGGTCTTACATTTAAGTCTTTAATGCTCCTTGAGTTAATTTTTGTGTAAGGTGTAAGGAAGGGGTTCATTTTCAGTTTTCTGTATATGGCTAGCCAGTTTCCCCAACACCATTTATTAAACAGGAAATCCTTTCCCCATTGCTTGTTTCTGTCAGGTTTGTCAAAAATCAGATGGTTGCAGATTGGTGGTGTTATTTCTGAGGCCTCTGCTCTGTTCCATTGGTCTATATATCTGCTTTGATACCAGTACTGTGCTGTTTTGGTTACTGTAGCCTTGTAGTATAGTTTGAAGTCAGGTAGTGTGATGCCTCCAGCTTTGTTCTTTTTGCTTAGGATTATCTTGGCTGTACAGGATCTTTTTTGGTTGTATACAAAATTTACAGTAGTTTTTTTTTTTTTTTTTTTTTTCTAATTCTGTGAGGAAAGTCAATAGTAGCTTGAAGAGGATAGCATTGAATCTATAAATTACCTTGGACACTATGGCCATTTTCATGATATTGATTCTTCCTATCCATGAACATGGAATGTTTTTCCATTTGTTTGTGTCTTCTCTTATTTCCTTGAGCAGTTGTTTGTAGTTCTCCTTGAAGAGGTCCTTCACATCCCTTGTAAGTTGTATTCCTAGGTATCTTATTATCTTTATAGCAATTGTGAATGGATGTTCACTCATGATTTGGCTCTCTGTTTGTCTATTATTGATGTATAGGAATGCTTGCAATCAGGCAATGGAAAGAGATAAAGTGTATTCAGATAGGAAGAGAGGAAGTCAGGTTGTCTCTGTTTGCAGATGACATGATTGCATATTTAGAAAACCCCATCGTCTCAGCCCCAAATCTCCTTGCATTGATAAGCAACTTCAGCAATGTCTCAGGATACAAATGAAAGCAAAAGAAAAAACGCAGTTGAAAACATTGGAACCAGTAATTAAATAAGGACACAATATAAATCTTTTCATATTACAAAGTGTATTTAAAGCACCTAATGTCTTAAATAACATTTAGTTTACAGAGTTTTTTGATAATTAAATGATATAAACTTGTTTCTCACCAGTGTACTACTGAAAAGATACAAGCATTCACAAGTATTCAAAGAGTAAGGTTTTCTTTCTTTCTTTCATTAACAATATGTAGAACACCTTCAGAGAATGATAGCACATCTATGTCCTTGAAATTATGATAGAAAGTTGCAAAAAATCATAATTACCTTCAGAACGAATTTTGAACATAACTATTACTCTAAAATCACATCACACAACAGCCCTTTACACACATTACACAATGTGAACAGTCAGCATAGAGGCAGAGAGCTTCTTCCACTGAGCTAAACAAAAGAATGAGAAGTAAATAGTTGTACATAATGAGACCTAAGCCTTTCCTCATCATTTTATAATGAAAAAATGCTTGGATTTTGTTAACAATGCTTTGAAAAATAATATATAATTAATTCTCTTAAGGATTTCAGCAAAATGAATTTTTCTGTGCTCAGATGCAAATATGAAATTTCTGGACCAGGCGCGGGGACTCACGCCTGTAATTCCAGCACTTTGGGAGGCCATGGCTGGCGGATCAGAAGGTGAGGAGATTGACACCATCCTGGCTAACATGGTGAAACCCCATCTCAACTAAAAAATACAAAAAAAATCCAGCCGGGCGCGGTGGCAGGCGCCTGTAGTCCCAGCTACTCGGGAGGCTGAGGCAGGAGAATGGCGGGAACCTGGGAGGCGGAGCTTGCAGTGAGCTGAAATCTGGCCACTGCACTCCAGCCTGGGCGACAGAGCAAGACTCAGTAAAAAAAAAAAAAAAAAAAAAAAAAAAAAAAAAAAAAAAAAAAAAAAAAAAAAAAGCTACTAACAAGAAAGCGGTAAAATAAACATCTGGGGATGCATTTTTCCCAGTGGAAATACAAAAAAAAAAAAAATTGACTCCATAACGGAATAAAATTTCAACAGCATATACCTTTAGTTACTCTATTGGAAGCATGCATTTATAAATTTTACATAACTAAGGTGCTGTTTTAAAATGTTTGAGCTGTTCTCTTATGCTAATTTTACTGTCAATATTTTCCAGTTATCGTTACAGCATTACCTTATATTAAGCCACCTTTTTCATTACATACATGGCATATGTTACCCAGTATTTTGAAAGCCTCTCAGCCTCTGAAGAGACTGAAAAATTATTTGATCTCTTTTGTTCCGTGGAGATGTTTGATACCTTTCTGACATATAACCAGAATAAACTGCCAACTTGGCCAACACTTCCGTATGTAATACTATAATAACTGTATTATAATGTATTATTATATAACTATTATTATCACTATCATAATTCCATAATGAGAAGATAGTTATTCTTTTACTCAATTTAGAATAGTCAAGTTGGATTCAAGATACTAGTGACAACAGTGTTGTGAATATAGTCAATAAAAATGTGTTGTACATTTCAAAATTACCACAAGAAATACATATTTGAGGTAATGTATGTGTTAATTACCTTGATTTCATTATTCCATGCTGTATTTGTAAATCATAACATCATTTTGTGCTCCATAAATAGATATAACTATAATTTGTCAATTTATAGTTTTAAAAATTTATAAAACGATGCTACTCTCAAAAATTTAGAAGTCTATTCTGCTCAAAAAACAAACCTAGATCTTATTTCTAAAATACAACCAAAAGCATAATTAAAGTGTATAACTATTCTTTGTATGCCATTTACTAACAGTATTTCATTCAAATTATTTTCTCAGTCTATCTTCTAATTCTACAATCTTGTAGTCTATCTACTGTGGTTGTTGTTATGAGGCAAGCAAACACCAGATGGACATAGTTTATTTACACCTAATAAGGTTTTTGAGACACAATTCTTGGCTCAAATTATGTAGATTGTTGGCATAAGGATAACAATGTATATTCCCTTGTGTCAAATACATACAGAAATTTTAGATCTTATTGACTGACAATTTTAATTACACAATAGTGGGAAATGAGCATTAACAATTCTAGAGTGCATGTGTCCATGCGCTCAGTGCAAGAACTTTACTTGGATGTTACATCCCTACCCCAGTCTTACTGACTTCATTTATGGTAATTCATTCCATTAGTTTACTCTGGGTTAAGACTATTTCTATTGTTTATTTGTTTGTTTGTTTTTAACCACAGAAAACAATCATATTTAGTAAGGTTTTTCCCTTAAAAACATTGAAAAATAGGTAAAAAAGGACATACTTTGGGCTATATCCTCCCCTTGGATTATTTTTAAATCTTCCTTATTATTGAATCCAGGCTTTCTACTCTGGAAAAAATACATTCTGCACACCACAGCCTTGTGTGGCGTGTAAACAACTTGTCTAGTCATAGCATTTGTATTAACCCTTCTCACACTGCCCTAAAGAGCTATCTGAGACTGGGTAAGTTATGAAGAAAAGAAGTTTAATTGACACATAGTTCTGCAGGCTATACAGGAAACATGGTTTGGGAGGCCTCAGGAAACTTACAATCATGGCAGAAGGCAAAGGGGAAGGGAGCACACCTTCAAGTGTAGAGCAGAAGGAAGAGAGGAGTCAAAGGGTAAGTGCTACACAATTTCAAAGGACCAGATCTCATGAGAACTCACTCATTATCATGAGAACAGCAAGGGAGAAATCTGCCCCCAGGATCCAATAATCTCCCACCAGGTCCCTCCGCCAACACTGAGGATTACAATTCAACATGAGTTTTGGGTGGGGACCCGGAGCCAAACCATATTACCATTCATCTATTCAAAATGCTTTAAAGAAATATTAGCCATATGATTGTGACTGTCCTGATTAATAGTCATAAAACAAATCTCTGTTATTCGCTAAAAAGTTTCTTACATGTATCATTGGGATGCTCTTAGAGTCTATAAGAAGCCTAGGTTTTAAGCTGAACCCCCCAATAACACTCTCTAAATCTGATTAAAATGTGTCTAACTACATTTTGATTCTATTAAAGGGATAATATATGAGGCTCACTGCCTCCCAGTATTTTGAAAGTATTGCATATTGTAAATTCCTAGTGTATAGAATAAAACAATTATAATCATGTTATCTCAATGTCACAATTTATTTAATAGATTATATTACAAAGAGGAAATTCAAAACTCACAAGTAGCTATGCCCAAATAGTGAAAAGTTATGCCAAATCAGAAATAAAATTTTCCTAGTCTATCCAATGAGATTCACCATCCATTCAGGCATTTAATTCTCAAGAAAAAGGTTGTCAATTTTATAGTTAGAAAGATTAATTGCAGATCATTCTCTACTGACCAAAAATTACAATTATGCAAGTTCTTTTGGATCTATAAAAAACTATCTGTGGAAGCTTACCTCTCTCTGGCTCCATTTTTATCCTTTTATCCAGGCAGATGACAGGTAATTGCTAAAATAGACAACTTCTATAAAGATCACAATATGCTTTTCAATTTTCACTGCAGTTAGAAATTTTCTCTTTCATCCTGAGGTCCTAGAGGGGATTCAAATCATTTACTTAGGCATTCATTTAGTAGCTACTTAGAAAACATAATTACACACTGAGATTATTAAACTTTATGTACACCATACAAGCTATCCAAGGTCTTAATTTTAATATCTACAGTTGCTACATCATAAGTGTCATATAAACCAAAAATTCAGTCTTTATTTACCTGTAAAGAACAAAAAGGGGACTATCTTAAAACATGATTTTTATATCTACAGTTGGTTCCCCAAATAGTATATATCTTTTTACTTAACCTGAAACGTGTATTCAACTATAAGAGACAATTGTCTTTCTTCTACAACTCACATGCTACAGAAATAATTTCATTGCTAGACTTTCACTTTCTTCATAAAGTTGAAAAACAAATTATACAATAGCTTATTTAGTTGAATCTAATATATATGTGCATATATATGTGTGTGTGTGTATATATATATATATTCACATACTAAACTTCCCCAAATCAACACTTACCTTACAGTCAATGTAAAAAACGAATTTTTACCAGCCATCCGGGTATTAAATTGCTTCATTCCTTGAAAATGTCAACACTTAACTCACCTTTGAAGTACAGAGTTTATTTATTTATTTTTTTAAGAGAGAGAGGGTCTTGCTCTGTTGCCCAGACTGGAGTGCAGTGGCTTTATCTTGGGTCACTGCAACCTCTGCCTCCCAGATTCAAGTGATTCTCCTGCCTCAGCCTTCTGAGTTGCTGGGATTACAGGTGTCTGCCACCATGCTCGGCTAATTTTCTATTTTTAAGTAGAGACCAGATTTCACCATGTTTGCCAGGCTGATCTTAAACTCCTGATCTCAAGTGATCTGCCCACCTTGGCCTCCCAAAGTGCTGGGATTACAGGCATGAGCCACCACGCCCAGCCATAATATTTCCATTCAACAAAACTTTTCACATAGTCAATACTGACTTCTCAAAGCAGAATTTCTTCTTCTGCTTGATTCCCCGTGTGTTTCTTGTGGCTGGAGTGGAGGCACATAATCTGGGATCCCTCAATCAGGGAAGTCTATGCTTTATATTTTTGGACTTGAGAAATATAGAGAAACAAGATACATGAGGAAGAAAGTATACACAGTTTTGATCATTTTTGTATATGAGGTTTAAAATAGCATCTCTGCAGCCAGTAACAGTGACAGAGTTTGTGTCCAGTCTCCAGTATCAGTACTACATGTGTCATCTCCCCTAATTCACTGGTGTACGGCCTGGGGGATTTCACTGGATCCATTCAATTTCTGTAGCTCTCGTGAGTATGTAGCACACAAACATGGTTTTCAGGATCTCCTATAGAGCCTGTTTGTTACCTAGTATTTTGTGATTAATTCTCCTTCTGCTTTAAAAAGGCAAACCTGGAACCTATTTCTCATCAGATTTTCATCTTATTTATATTAGATGAAGCATATGTAATTGAACTTGGATCCCTGATTATCTCTTTAAAAATAACTTAAAAATGATTATACTTTGTAATGTTACAGGACACTTAGAATATGGCATGTCATATGGCATAAAATGTAATATTTGGCAATGTAGTTACCAAATAGTTCAGAATACTTAAAGAATTTCTAAGAATCCATAAGGCCCAGAGTGAGTTTTGTGAACAATTTATGAATTGAGAACTGTCATTCAAATTCTGAATATATATGTGTCACAGCTGCTGGCTGTTTTGCAAAAGAAGTTGTTAAACATCTAATAACATCTAATTCAACTAGCACAAACATTTTAAAGTAAGTCTAATCAAATCAAAATTAAAAATTATAGTCCAAAATTCTTCAATATGCCTTGAATTTTCCTAGTTTCATCCATAAAATTCAATATGGGAAATAAATCAGGATTTTTAAGCCTTAAATATATAAAATATATAAAAAGATTTTTTTTCAATTTTATGGTTTGAAAATGAAAGAGGTGCAAGACACAGACTGTCACTGAAGAGAAATATATATGAAAGAGCAAAGTCAAAACAGAGACAAACACAAGGTCACAAAAGTAATTTGGAACCTCTTGATTCTATATGCAGGGCAAACATTAAATACAGTCTAGCTTCTAGTCAGGTTAACATAAAACTCTACACTAAGACTCTATTTCCTTTAGTTCATATTACCTGATACTATATATGTTTAAATTTCATGTTATAAGGCAAGATAAAATATGATGTCAAGAGAAGAAACAAGAATCACAACCAGACTCAGCTATAATACAGAAACTGGAATTTTCAGATGGGAAATTTAAAATATCTATAAATAATATGGTAAGAGTTCTAATTTAAAAAGTAGACAACATGCAAAAATAACAGATGGATAATGAAAGTATAGAGCTGGAAACCCTAAGAAGAAATACACAAGAAATACGAGAAATGAAGAATGCCTTTGATGCGCATTCTTAGGAAAAATAAACAGAAAATACATACATTGTCAAATCAGAAGCGAAATTAAATGAAATGTAAAAGGAGTCATCACTACTGACCCCATGGCTGTGAAAGTATAATAAATGATATTATGATCATCTCCATTTCCACAAATTTGATAATTTAGAAGAAATAAACCAATTCCTTAAAAGACAAAAAGTGACAAAACTCACACAAGGAGAAATAGATAATCTGAATACATCTATATCTATTAGAAAAATTGAATTGATAATAACTTTCTCAAATAATTTTCTTTTCTAGAATGAAACCCAGATAACATGAAGTTTGTCTATACAAATTCAGACAACCTTAAAGATATTGTGAGGAAAGAAAAGACAATTCGCTTCTTCTATGCAAAGGCATGGCAGCACGTAAATATATATTTTAGATTTTCTGAGTGTGATTGTTTTTTGAATCATTGTTGAAAATATAATGTTAGCCAACAACTTTTAAAGAACTTTTTTTTTTATTTTGACCATTTGATTACTGATCAAAGGGTGGATGGCCTCACTAATTATATGCTAAAACTTTCCAAAGGAAAAATAATGAGAGTTTATAAGAAATCAAAAGATTTTGAAAGTGGATATTTGTGAGCTCTGAGTGTTGCTAGTTTCCTATTACTATAAAAACAAAATATATTACCACAACTTATGGCAAACTCTATTAGTGGCTTAAAACAGCACAAATTTATTATCTTACGGTTGTGGAGGTCAGAAGTCCAACATTGTCTCCCTGGGCTAAAATCAAGATGCCAGCACACTGATTTTTCTTTCTGGAGACTATAGGGGAACATTGATTTCCATGTTCACTCAGGCATTGGAAGAATTCAGCTCCATCCAATTGTCCTGAGGTCTCTTCTGTGCTGCCATCTCTTTTGCCTCTTCTTTCACTTTCACTTTTCTGTACCCACTTTTTTGCCTTCCTTTTTCACTTGTAAGGACCCATGTGACTACTTTGGACTCATCTGGATAATCCAGGATACTCTCTCTACTTTAAGGTCAATTTACTAGCAATTGATTCCATCTACCAGCATAATTTTCTATTGTGTAGTGTTGACGTATTCACAGACTTGACACCAGGAATTGGAATGTGAACATCTTTGGGGACGTGAAAAGCTACCACGTCAAGCTTTTCAATAAAATATTAGGGGCTCTTATATCACTTTTCACAGAGACTTTTTTTTTTTTTTTTTTTTTTTTTTTTAAGAAACTTAAACTGAAGATAATGAACACAACAGAGAATAAGGCCATGCTGGGAAATAGACTCACACTTAGTGGCTTTTGGAACTGATGGTGCATAGCCTCATGAAAGATTTTTACTGTCTTCTCATTTAACTTATTACCCCTTTTACTGGTTTATTGAAGGATCTGGCTTCACGGGATGCAAAACAGGAACAATTTAATCTTTTCCTACCCCAAGTATTAGATGACTCGTGTTAAAACTCTTCTTCCTGTGTCTGGATAATAAATCCAGCAGAACCATAGCCTTTAAAATCATATTCAAGCATTAATCATTTTATTTTAAGTATTATAATACCTATCCCAAGTACATTTCAAATTTGCAATGTTGTTGTCAAAATTTGTCAATGGATAAAGATATATATGTTTATATATACAGAGATATATTTTTCACATTTCCTTATAATGCCAAGCTTTGAGGTTCAATGTTTAATCACTAACAATGTAATATGTAAGTTATATTTCTTAATTGGTTATAACACATAGAACTTATGTAGGATAAACCTGATATGTATAGCAAGCTAAATGCTGAAAGTCTATTTAGTGTCACTCACTTAGCATATATTATAACATGACAAACAAGTGGAATGATTAAAAGGGCACTGGATTCACAATCTGGGTCATTATCTGGCTCTGTGTCTTCGTAGTTTAGTGCCCTTGAGCAGCTCTTAAATATTTCTATGACTTGATTTTCTTAATTGTAAAAGAAGATAATGATATAACAAAGCTATAGGGTGGTAGAATGTACTGTTGAAGTACTACGTCGAAAAGCATAGAAGAATATGTGGAATATAATATACACTACCTGATAATAAGATCTTTGGTTTTTATTGTGTTTGCTTGTTTTTAAAATATATATTCACTTCAGTTTTTAAATAGAAGTATAGAGAGTTGGCATTCATACACTGACTGGACTAATGCTGAATATATGTATATATATATTCTACATACGTCATGTGTATCTATCCATATATACTTATACATATATATCATAGCAGAGCTACACTCTTTCACATATCAATAAAACTTAAAAGAATAGGAAATAAACACATACATAAGAAATATTTTGTTTCGAGTACTGGAAAAAAAGAGGAATTCTTTCAATAAATGGTAACTTATTCATTGTCTATAACAGTTAAAATTGTGTATAACGTGGTTGTACTAGTCATGCTTGTTTTCATTTCAGCCTTTAAAATAATTAAAGCACACTAAGATAGATTATGAAATGTTAATGGAACTTAATAAATAGCAATTTTCTACTCTTTCCTTATAATGTTATTTTAAATTATGTTTGTCTCAAATAAGAGAATTTTAATAAAATCACTGAGCTCAAAAAAGGAAACAATAATGTAATATATTTATCATTTGTCTCATGTGTCTGCTTATTGCTCATGGTATGAAGAATTACTGAAAAAATTATTTGACATAGAAACTGAAGGAAATGTATGAAATAATTTCGTGTGTGTATATATATGTATATATACATATATATATATATTATGAACACTTTACTTCTTTAATTTAAGCCTTGATTAAACCTTTTTTGCTTTTAATGGGAAGCTTGAGTCTGAATAAGTAATAATATCATAAGTCCACTGGGCAGAGAGCCTGGGACAAGACAATAAGTGCAGGCTAAGCAAATTTAAATTTGCAAGTAGAGAGGTATAAAGTCCAAGATCATGATAAATCCAAAACAAATGAGAGAATTGGTATGAACTTAAAGAATTAGACCTTGGCTAAATCTCTCTTGGGCTTTCAGAGTTTCACTTATTAAATCAATAAATCTAGGGAAATAAAACTTGACTTAACTCAGATATTATAGGAACTCTTAAAAGCTTTCAAAACCACTAATTAGAAGCATGCTATTAAAATTGCACAACTATCTATGCTCATCTAGTGCCTCTTATTTGTATTAAGATAACCTTATAAGTAGACAGATTAAGAAATTGTCAGGTGTATCATGAATCTAATAGTTTCGTGGATGACAATGAAAGTAATAGCTAGCATTATATATGTGTTTTATATTATATGTGTTGCAGATATTGTGCACAGTACAAGCAATTCAAAAATCTTTTATTTTAATTTTCACATGAAGACTTAGAAAGATAATATAGCTTATCCAAAGTTATAGTGATTGTATTGGGATTCACCTCCTGCTGACACCATAATCTGAACTTTTTAATCATAATTGAGAAATGATCCTCATCTAGCTTTATCTTGTTTCTCTCTGATGAGGTCACAAAAAACTCACGATGTTGTCAACTAAGATCTAAGTGGATAATAACTGATGCTCTGTAAAAGAAGATGCATAGATGAGATATAAATGAGACAGAGAGAATGGACAACAGACAAAAATAAGATAGAAATGAGAGAAAAAAGGGGAATTAAATGGCATCTTGGAGAAGAGAGAAGGGAGAATACTAAGACAGGAAAACCAAGAAAGACAACAAAGTTTTAATGGGATTCTAATACTCACCAGGCACAATGCTGTGCTAGGGATTTAATGCAAATTAGCTGGCTTATTTCCAAAAGAAGTTTATAGATACCTCATGGTCTCCATATTATCAACAAGCAAACTGATCTTCATTCAAAAGTGAGAGGCAAAGAAGTCATCACAAAAATTCTTGCTAGTAAGAAGCAATGATGAAATTCAAGCCCAGCTTTACCTGAATCAAAACATATTGTCTTCATCTTTTAAAAATTCCTACCTTACAAAGTGATTATTTTATTCTGTATTCATATTTTTAAAAATACAAACTCAATAGGATTAAATGCTACTAATCACATATATTTCAAAGATTGATTCCCCTAACTTACATATTGCTACATTTTACCTTCTAAATCAAAATTCTGGAAAGCCTTCTGTCCTCTCATCCTTAAGAGGAATAAAAGTGACATGTATTTTAAACTCCTATAATAAGTTTTATACTAGGGTTACCACTAAATGTGGGACTTCACATGGGGTGAACTATGGATAGCTATCATACTACCTGTGTATGATCATTAAATATTCCCTTGGAGTAGAGGATCTCTGCTGAGATACTGTTCAATCATTTATACCTAATTTTATGTGGTCTATTCAATAGTGGAAAAAACAAGACATGTTTTCCATTCTTTTCATTTTGGGGAGTTTTTTTTTTTTTTTTTCCTAAAAAAATCCTAATCTATTTGGAACTTTCACAAAGATAAGGTCATTTAGAATTAGCTTGGTGAGAATTGAGGCATATGGAAACAAAATCAGATAATACAATGATGTTTAGATTTTATAGCTGAAATTTAAGTTCTGAGTGCATATGTTATTACCTAAGGAAAGTCTATAGCACAAAAATCTTCTACGATCATTCCTGGAGGAACTCAGACTTTGGATATAGAGGAGACGGAACACACAAAGGCATTAGAAATAGTAGCCAGAAAGATGTAAGGTGAAAGAAGAGGGTGTCATCTTATGAAATTCAGAAGTTCAAAAGGTTTCATTAAAAAATGAAAGATAAACAATAAACAGCATTAAAAATGTCTTTCGAATATAGACAAATGAAGGTTATTCTTGAATAAGTAAGGATGGCTTCAACGAAGCGGTGAAAGCAAATTCATATTTCAGTAAATTGAATAGTGATGAGAACTTTAATGAGAAGTCAGTCAAAAGGAGAGAAAAGAGACAGTATGTTTTCTGGAGTTAGGTATGGGTTCTAATGAAGAATTATATCTTTAATATTTTAGGCAGAGAAGCCAGGTGCAGTGACTTCTGCCTACATTTCAAGTATTTTAGAAGGCCAAGGTGGAAGTATCATTTGAGCCCAGGAGTTTGAGACCAGCCTGGGAATAAAATTTTTAAAAATTAGCCTGGCATGGTCATGCATTCCTGTAGTCCCAGCTCCTCAGGAGGCTGAGGAGGGAGGATGGCTTGAGCCCAGGAGTATGAAGGTGTAGTGAGCCGTGATTATGACACTGCACTCCAGCCTGAAACACAGAGTGAGATGCTGTCTCTAAAACAAATAAATAAATAAACAAATAAACAAATATTTGAAACAATATATTTTAACAGACCGAATAGCCCACGTGATAATATTGATTGGAATAGTGCAGTTGTAAAAGAGATGCTAATTGTGCAAAAAGGGATTCAGGGTAATTAATTAGCATAAAATTCTAGATACGTTTGGAGATCATGGGATTCAAAACAAAATTTAGGAGGTGTTCTGGACTGATAAAAGACCAGTTTCTCTAATAAAAAGAAATATATTTATAGCAGGGGCCTGGAAGACGTGGGCATTGCAGTAGAGATTTGTGGAGTTTCCATATAATAGCTTCTGATTTCTTTAGGAAGAAAGAGACATGATCATCTACAGAAAAGGCTGTGAATGAGGATGTGTGAGAAATAGATATAAAAAAATGTGAAATAGTCATTCTTTGCAATAATTGGGATTCATATTTCTATTTCTGAATTAATTTAGTTTATGGATTATTGTAAATAACCAATCAGCCTATTCTATAACAAAAATAAATTTGTGCCTTTTCTTACTATCTTGCAAAATCTATTTCAGTAAACAAAGGCAAACCTAAGTAAAACTTATACATGCAAATGCCCCTCCAAATGGCTTGTTTTCAAAACAAAAATTTTATCTGCTAATGAAATTTCTGATGTAGGAGGCTGTGTCAAATATCCTGTCGGAATTTTGAAAAGGAGCATATAACTTTATGATCAATTGTACTGCTAGTAGCCATCTAAATAAACTAAAGGTAATTAATCTTCATGCTTAATTCATGATATAAAGGGAGAGCCAACATTTCTCTACTAAAATTGAATTCCTTAGTTAAATGCTCTAATACTCAAATATCACATAAAATTATCAACAATACCAAATATAAGCAATCTTCAGGACAAAAAGGTAAAGTATGACATTTTGAGAAATTTTCAGTATGTTATCTGTAACGACTTGAAGTATTTATATGCAAAATTATGATTTTGTGCTGGTTTTTACTCTCCAAACTAGAAAAAGAGACAGTCTTTAAAATAATTCTCAATAGCATATGAAACATAATTGTTTTTTTCTCCTAAAATTGCATACTGAGGTTAACAGAAATGGCAGCATTATTTCAGAAGTGTGGCTCTTAAAGCTTTAGAAGAGCATCTGAAGAGGTATGAGCAGTGGCTAAATCTATTTTCTTTTTCAAGTGGCATTTAATTACTCAGTTCACACCTCTTCAACAATACATACTAAATCATCAGAAGTTCACAACGGTCCTTTCTCATGTAAAGCACAAAGATTAAAATAATGTAGTTAAAAATCATACAAATGCGTGTAAGGGTCCTTGCAAATATTGAAAATATGGAAAATTTAGAAATAAAGTTATATAGTCAGTTTTTAAACTTTATAATTAGTTAATACATATTTCTGGTTTACAAATATTAAGTTCGTAGATCATATATTAGTTCTACAATAAAAAAAAGTCTGTAGTACATTTTACAAACCTGTTAGTCTTTTACTTAATTGGGAAATTCTATCAACCCTATACACTTAGTCTATCCTTACTTCATCATAATCTAACAATTTACAGGTGACCTATAGTTCAGATATTTTGAGTTTTCATCCTTCTAGATCTTTTCTAAAACAACTGTTTAAGCCAAAGAAATAATAAAAAGTGTACAACTGTGTACAATGTATGCTATAAACATTTTCATAACAGAAATATTCCTCTTTGGTTTATCAATAACAAATTATATATATTCTTATATAGCTCATATATAATTTATATAAATATATGTAAATCATATATATTCTTATATATCTCATATATAATTTATTATTGATAAACTGAAGATGAACATTTCTGTTATGAAAATGTTTATAGCATACATTGTACACAGTATAACACATTGCACACAGTATAAGAATATATACACATGGTACACAGTATAAGAATATATGCATTATGTTTATATGTATATGTATATAAAAACATATGTATATATGTTTTTCATCTTTATCATCCTGAGAGCTGAGAGTGAGTTTCGTCTATGTTATGTGCAAGTTTTGTCTATTTCTTTGACAAACAGAATATGGACAAATATTTTTGGTCCTTGTTCGACTAGGTGTCTTGAAACCAATGGTATAAATATGCGCTGGAGAAAGCATAGCCTAATATTTTGAAATCTCTGTATAAATACATACATGGCTTTGAAGTTAATGTTGTATATTTTTGTATCTCTTTGTACAACTACATAAAATTACCTCTGTTGTCGACTTACATATTTATTTCCAGCTAAGTCATCTTTATTGAGAGATACATATGCTGCTTTTCCATACGTGGTGAGAATTCTACACATAATAATAGTTATAATCCTAACATAAAGAACTTTGATGATAATAACAATCGTGATGATATAACTCCTGTATGACAGAAAGTGTACTAAGCTCTTTACATGTATTATCTTATTTAATTTCTTTCATGCCAATGAAACAGAGACTGCAGTATCTCCATTTTACAGTAGAGGAAACTAAAGTTTAGAAAAAGTTTAGTGACTTTTCCAAGTTCACACATATGTAAAGTCCAAATTTTAATTTGAACTTGTATCTGTGTAATAATAAAATGAACGTATTTACTCCGAGAACAGGACATAAAAGCATTTTAAAGTTGAATTCATTTTATACCTAATAACTTTTAGCCTAGGAAAAGAAATGTAGGCTGCCAGAGACACCTTCCCTTTTGCATTAGAATACATAATGATGAGGTCATTGGTGTGAGTAGGGTGCGCATGTGTGTGCGCGTGGTGTGTGTGTGCGTGTTTTACAGCATTCTTGACTGATGTGTTGGTAGCTTTGCTGAGCTTTGTTCACACAGTTTTGCTTAAGTGATTGAACATTTGCCATTCTACAAATTAATTAACCAGCAGACATCAATTCATTTGTCAAGGCACAAATAGAAGCAAAAAACATCTGTATTATTAAATGAATATAAAACGCATCCACATATTTTTGCGATAAGCTTATAAGAGCTGAGTAATAAGAAATCTAAATACTTGAAAATTGTGCTCAAATTCCACCTGAAGAGCACATCCAAATTCTTCTGTATTTGCAAAACAAGGGGCCAACCTAAACTTACAAGAAACTGCCATAACTTTTGGTAAGGGAAAATGAAGGCCTTCACCATCTTTGAATATGAAAAATGGGTAACTTCACCATACATCAAAGGAAATCTGTCTCCCCCAGGATGCTGAAAGTGGTATCAAAAGTAGAGAAAAAAATTGATCTGCCACTTGGTCCCTTCATCTAACTTATGTCAAGTGACAAATACTAATCATTTGGAAGATAGTTAATATATAAATCAGTCCTGAGGCCTTCTATAGAACAAACAACTGAAAAGTGACCTAAACTGGTTGTGTTTTAAACAAGAGAAGCAAACACAATTTAACAGTTCCAATGTCATTGTATAAGAAGAAAGGTAAGTCCATTGTGTATTATTGTAATAGGCTCCTAATGTAGCCTTGTACCTACTCTGAACTCCTGCATGGTCCATTCTTAACCAAGCAGTTATAGTGGTCCTTTTTCAAAATGCAACTTAAATTAAATCTTTTTGTTCAAACCCACCAATGGCTGCTCACTTTTGTCAGAGTAAAAGCCAAATACTTTATAATGTCTAACAGGACCTCAGTTAGTTGTACCCCTTCCTGACTTCCTCTCCTAATCTTCCCCTGTACACCTCAGGGTCTCACACTGGCTCTTTCTCTACCAATAATATTTTTCCTTTCATATGCTCTTATCTTGCCCCTTTTTGCATCCTCTTCTTAATGTCTTTACTCAAATAATATCTCCTCAGTGAAGTCTTCCTTTGATTAATCTATTGAAAACGTTAATGCCCAACACTCCCAATCTTTCTTGTTTGTTTGATTTTTTTCTAAAGCACTTATTATTGTATTATGTAACGTACTTCTTTTTTTCTATTAACTACCATCACAATGAAAATTCCACATAGGAGGATTTTATACACTGATATTAACACAAATACAAAAATCAGTGCTAGCACATAGTGGAACTTAGTAATATCTGTATTATAAACAAAGGAATACTTGATTGATTAAATAAATTCATAGCTTTTAGAACATTCAAAGTGCTAAAGCTGGTCAGTAGCAGTAAATTAGGTAGACCATGCCAATCAAGAAGCTACAAATGATTTAAAGGAAAGCCGAGATACCCATTTTCTCAGTCTGAATCTGAGAGATGTGAGGGACCAGCCCAGCCCAAAAACCTCTAGCCACAAAGAAGGTTCCTCATTTCCCCTGGTGTTCTGTAATAACAGTATCATTTTATTTGGGTTTCTTAATGTATGAAAGTTTGTGAAGCAAATAGTCACAGTAAGTGAAGTGTATCCCAGAGTCTGAAATTTTTGGGGGTGCACACACTCTCTGCATTGGATTTCCATCTTAATATAGAGAAGCCAGACTGTGTGATCCTCTAGCCCAACAAAAGTGGGTAGCCCCAGAAAAATCCTAGGTTGTCAAAGCTAACATTACTTATGTAGTATAGACATAAAAATAATAAAAAGTAAGCTATGTTTCATGTGAGATCATTATAGATATGTTTAAAATTTAAAAGGGAAACAAATAGGAAATGAAATGATGTAAAGATAGGCATAGGCTGCTCTCATGAACTATATCACACAAGTTAGATTGCCTAACACTGTTCTGCTAGTCATTCAAGTTTTTTAGTTGATTTTTAAAAATTCTTTCTCTCTGTTTTCTAACTATTGGATAAATCCTATTACTGTGTCCTTAAATGCATTGATACTTTCCTAGCTTTATTGGGACAGCTTTAATCTGTCATTACCAATATACTGCTTAACCCATCCAATAGTTTTTATTTTTCAGTCCTAAAATTTCAATTTTATATTTTCTGATAATTTCATTTCATAGTGAGACTTCTCATCAATTTAGCCATTATGGCTGTCTTTTCTTTTAAGTCACTGAGTGTATTTCTGATAGCTGCTTTAAAGTACTTGTCTACTAATTCTAACACCTGAGTCATATTGGGATCTGTTCCTACTGATTGTTTTTTTTCTTAACTATACACCACATTTTATTGTTCTTCACATGCCTGGTGACTTTTTATTTACAGTGGACATTATGGATAACCCATTCTAGAGCCCTTGATTCTGTTATATTTTTGAAGGAAGCTTGATTATTGTCCTGGCAAGTACGTAAATTACTAAGTGACCACCAGGAATGTGTAGAGGTTTGATTTTAACCTTGGGTAATGCAGATCTATGGTGCCTGAAGTATTTATCAAGTCCATCTAACTTGACAGAAGTCAAACAGCAAAATTTGTTTGTACTGCAGTAAGCATAGGTGATATATTTATCTAGTTCTCTTGCCTTTCCAACTATCACTTAGAAGTACTATGAACTGAATGTTGCTGTCCTCCAAAAATTCGTATGATGACAATAAGAAACTGCCCATCTACAAGCCAGAAACAGGGCCCTCACCAGTTCCAATGGTGCTGGCACCCTAAGCTCTGACTTTGCCACCACCAAAACTAGGAGAAATGACTTTCTGTTGTTTAAGTCACCCAGTCTATGGTGGTGTCATATCAGCCCAGACTGACAAAGGAAGGAATTCCAAACACATAAAGTTCAGGGTCAAGGAGAAATTTGAAGAAAGTTGCTATACGTACATTTTAGGACTCCCATCTTTCCTGAATTCTCCCTTCAACTGTCAGACACTCCAACATCCCTAAACTCTCTCTTCTGACATCTCAAGCCAATAAAGCTGGGACATTCTACCTCTTAGTTTAAGCTGCCAAATGTCACACCGACTGAGGAGTGACTTTGAGGAAATGCAGTAATTTTGTGTCTATGGTTTTCTTCTTTCGAGAGTTGATTCTCTTTCATATTTGCTTGCTTTGGCCATCTCTCAATACCTTTGAAGAGTTCATTTATATTTTGTACAGTGATTGCAATTGCTTTCTGCAGCAGTATTCATCCAATGCCAACTACTTTGTTATTTCTAGAATGTCTTTGCTTATATTTTTAAATAAATTGCCACCCCCAGTTCATTTACCAGAAAATTAGGTTAACTCTTTTAGGGCACTTAGCAGAAAGCATAGAATTGTGAAGCTGGATGTTTGTTTAATAGCATCTTTAGAGGTAGCTATTTACCTATACAGTAACCAGTTGCTATATTAAGGAATAGACCTACAATGCATCAGAAATGATTTTACTTGTTTATCAATTGCCTTATTAATTACTGAGTGTTCACTGTATGTCAGATGCTATGCCTTTGTAGGTATATACTGGTATTCCAAACAGTCATGGGACAAACATATTTCATCATCTTGTTTCTCTACATTTATGAAGGGTTATTTATCTAACCACTAATTAAATTATAACTTTTATTTTGAAATTAAATGAGTTAATAAGCTACATGCACACTATTTTACACTATTAAATTAACTCAGATATTAGCCTTAGGCAAGGGACAGTGGCTCATGTCTGTAATCCCAGTACTTTGGGAGGCTGTTGGGGGTGGATCACATGACGCCAGGAGTTGGAGACCAGCCTGACTAACATGATGAAACCCTGTCTCCACTAAAAATACAAAAAAAATTAACAAGTTATGGTGATGCACACATGAAATCCCAGCTACTTGGGCTGCTGAGGCATGAGAATCGCTTGAACCTTGGAGGCAGAGTTTGCAGTGAGCCAAGATCACACCACTGCACTCCAACTTGGGAGACAGGGCAAGACCCTGTCTCTAAAAATAAAGAAAAGATAGTAGCCTTTTGTTTTATATTTCTTATCACAGTATTCAGACACAATCTGCTGTTTGAGAAGTACAATGGTATCAGACATGCCAAAAATATATAAATGGTATTAGAGTCAACTGAAGATTTTAATATAGGTGAGAGATTTGTATATGGATTTATTACAATGCAGTAATTTTCCAGAAAAATAATAAATGTGCTAGAAAGTTATTTTTCTAGTCATTATGACAATAATTTCACATGTGTCTTTTATTCATTGGAGGTAAGTTATCAAATTCAGAATTGGATTGGAAAATATCTATAATCTAAAACTCATAATAACATGCAACTATATGTAGCATCTGGACATTATTATTGAAAAAATATACATATATACAAATATACACGTATAAAATATACACATATAAAATATACATTATGTTTAATGATTTAAAATGTTTAAAAGACTAATATGCACAATCCCAAAGTCATTCTACTGTACTATGAGTTTAGAAAATTCTTGTAGTAAGAACTATTTTTCTCTAAAGCATGCTTCAGCAAAATAATTTCCTTTCAGTGTTTTACAAATACCAAATTCTTCCTACACACAAAGGCAAGACTCACCACTATCATGACCAAATGTCCCACTTAAAAAAAAAAAAAAAAAAGTAGAACATAAAAGTCTTTAATCATTCCCTGATTAAATTATTGAACTCTGTACTACTCTCTTCAATGCATTCTAAGACAGAAGCCTTACAATGAGGTTTCCTGAATGGCCTATTTTACTAGCCAAAAGAAGTAAAAATGGGAGGTATATTTGTCTCCTTGAAAAGGTTATAAAACTATTTTGTAAAAAGTTTCCCTTGGGGGCTTTCCGAAAACAACTGGGTCAATTCCACGTCAAAACACAATGAACAAAACATATAGAAGACCAGACTTTTGGAATCAGCAGCTGGACTACCTGCAGCTTTCCTTAACAAGTGGGCCAATTCCACCTGGAAACAGAATGAACACGAGATATAAAAGGATCAAAATTGTTTGAACCAGCAGCTGTTCTACCCACAGCAGTTAATCTTTCCTGGCAATCTGTTAGAGACATACATTCCTCAGGCTAACAGGACTAAGAACCTTTTTGCTGACTGCTGTGCCTCTGGGACGTGCTCAGTAACAGTTCCTTCCACAAGTATGTGGAATGTGTCAGCTATACATTTAACAGGGAGAAATAGCAACTTCCATTTCAATTTGCATGTAAGAAAGTGAGTATTGATGGTCAGGCTTACTAAAGAAATACAAATCAATTTATTACTTAAGTTCTAGTTTCACCAACAATATACTGGAGATGTTTCAAAGTGTGCTAACAATGGTAGTAATATAAAGCCTGTATTTAGAATAGTACAATGTCATAGTATAATCTATCAGTTCATTTAAAAATCAAACACTATATATCAAATGATATGTGAGTAAGCTCATTATGTGAGCCAAAGATCTATGTGACTTGCAGACATTAACTCACTTAATCAACTTCTTCAAGGAGTAGGAACCACAGAACAAGGAATCCAAGACACTGAGAAGTTAAGAAACTTATACATGGCTACACATTTCACAAGCAGCCAAACTGGGATTCCAACACATGCTGTCTGGGCATAAAGGCTATGTTCCTGATTTAAAAAAATATATATATATATATAAAAAATATTATACACACACACATACACATTAGACAAATGAATAAACCCTGGAAATATTTTCTTCAAAGAAATATAAACAAATATGCATGAATGCTTTGAATTTTAAGTTGTTTAAAAAGTATAATTCAAATCTCTACATATTGTCTACGGTTATTGAATTCATTGTGTGCTATTTTGTGCCAAATATAAAATATATTTATAATATATTTAAAATAGTAATGCTATGTAATATTTCTCTAACCATATTAACCACTTAAGAAATTTTCTTATAATTAAGGTATAATATGAAATGTAACAATTTTATTATTATTGCTTTATGCTTTTCAGTTTCAAACTGTTAAGTGTACATAATATGTATGGCTAATTTAGTGATAGTCTAAATTGTTCAATTTGTGACATATAATTTTTAATCAACGTTACAGCCTGGTTCTAAATAGTATTTTGGATGGAAATATATGAGAATATATATATATATTTTAACCTTAAGAGACCAAGTAACTTACACAATTAAATCCAGATATTAATTTCTTGTTTAATTATACTTAAGATTTTTAATGGAATATTAACATGATTGCAGGAGTTTAAGAAGATATATACTGGCTTCAGAGAAAGGTAGACCCATTCTAACGAAAGTACTTTAATTTTGAACAGACTTCATAAAATTTTATATTTCATATTTCTCATTTTTATGTAAATGAGATAATTATAAATAATTAATTGGTTATATCTGTACAAATCATAAGAATATTCAAACCACAGGAAAACCTGTTGTCTGCTGGAAAATTTTTCATTAGGTTACTTTTAATGAGTGATCATTTTATCTAGTTGGAGTTTGTCTATTACTGTACAATTCAGAGATCTCAGCCTCTGAAAGTATATAAAGCTAACCTCAAACTCAAGCTTTAGCAGAGATTAATTGTACAGACCAGGACATGTAACAAATGCTCTTTCCTACTTGGATTATGAAGATAATAATAAAATTCATCTCATATAATTACTATGAGTGCATTTTAAAAGTGATAATACATAATATGTATTTATATCAGAGACAAATACAGTATACAGTATACTCACTCCAAATGCAATATACTTATCCCACTGAATACAATATACTCAGTCCGCTGGGATGACCAGCCATCTTACTTTTCCCAAGGCTATCCTTGTTTTACTAGTAAAATAACTGAGTACCAGATAACCAAGACAGCTGGCTACCTTACATCACTCACACAGCATGTATATACATATGTATTTTTTCTTATGTTTGGGAATATGATTCAAATGTAAAAAACAAATAAAAAATGAAGAGGAAAACTTTGGATAAATGAATACATAAAACGATAGACCAATTGCAATATCGAATGACTTACTTATCCAAAATGTAACTTTCCAATAATTTCAACAGATAATAATATTAAGAGCCAGGAACAAATAATGTTTCTTAAAAAAACAGAAGAGATGCTTCAAATTCTATGAATACAGGCCATGGGATTTACTCATATAAGAAGCAACCTGCCTCAAACTCTACTATTGTTCCCCCAAAAATTCTATCAAGGCTTGTTATTGGTTCTTCACACTCACAGGAGAATAGAAGCAAGAGTATGGCATGTTATCGACAGTCACCCTCAAAAATGACTTTTTGGATCTATCTAATGACAGTAATTTTTAAAGAGTAGTATAAAAAGTTTAAGCTTTCCATAAAAATTATGAAAATTAAAGATGTAACTGGAGGTGAATTCCACTGATACAGTTTAAATCATGAGCTGGTGGCAAGGAATATAGAAACATGAGTTAATCTGAGCTAATAAAGTACCATTCATTGAAGGGAAAAACAGAGAACAGACAAGGTGACATATCTTGCCTTAGAGCACAGCATAAGCAAATGCACAAGTTTGACAATACGCAGAATTAAGTTAACCTTCTCTTTAATATTATTAAAAAAGTATTTTATTATTTCTTATTACTGAGTGCCTACTATATTCATTTCCAAATAAGATCACATTGTGAGGAATTAGACGTTAGAATTCAACGTCTTATTTGGGGGGAACAAAATTGAACTCAGAACAAAATGAATGTGGGGCAGGAGTGGAAGGTCAGTTGGGAAATTATTGCTATAGTTCAGAGTCTAAATGAGTGTTTTGTTCCAAGACTTTACCTGTGAAGATTGGAAGAAGGTATAGTGGCAGAGAATGGACCAGGTGCTGTTATGAATTAAATGTGGAGGATGAGCAAAGAAAGATTCAATTATAATTTGTGTACTTTTGATGTTAACAATGAAGGAAATAAATGGTGGCATTAACTTAAATGGGAAATATTGACAAAATAACGAGGAACAAATTTTATAAAACAAAGTGTGTGTGTGTGCATGCCCATGTGTGAGTGTGTTTGTGTGTGTGTAATGTGTTATGTTGGATATACATATCAGATCCTCAAGTGGAAGTATATAGAAGGTAGTTGACATACCGGGCTAAAGTTCAGGGGAGAATTATATAAATGGGTGTTTCAGTTCTACGTATTGATGGTATCTGTAATCATGGAACTGGATGCGAAATTACAAGAAAGAAGGCCAGGGCCGGGCGCGGTGGCTGAAGCCTATAATCCCAGCACTTTGGGAGGCCGAGGCGGGTGGATCACGAGGTCAGGATATCGAGACTATCCTGGCTAACATGGTGAAACCCCGTCTCTACTAAAAATACAAAAAAACTAGCCGGGCGTGGTGGCGGGCGCCTGTAGTCTCAGCCACTTGGGAGGCTGAGGCGGGAGAATGGGGTGAACCCGGGAGGCGGAGCTTGCAGTGAGCCGAGATCACACCACTGCACTCCAGCCTGGGAGACACAGCGAGACTCCGTCTCAACAACAAAAAAAAAAAAAAAAAAAAAAAAGAAAGAAGCCCAGGACTGAGCGGTATGCTCCTTAACAATTTAAAAACAGTGCTTAGACAGAACAATTTCTGAGACATGTTATGAAAAATGGAGTTCTTCAGCAATACAGCCGCTAAAATGAGATAAAGAGATAAAATCTGTATAGAATGGTGATGCTGGTTTCTATGAAATGATGTTGTGTGTATGTATGTGTGCACACGTGTGCATGTGTGTCGAGAGAGTTTATCTTGAGGATTCTTTCCAATATTAAGGTCCTTTTCTACAGAGACATAAATATACACTTGGTATTCAATGTTAGTTATAAACAAAAGTCTATGCAAATGGCTATTTGTCTCTGTTGGTAATTGGGGTGGCAGGGGCTAAACAAAACTCTCCTGTAATAATCCATTCACTTCCTTTATTGGAAGATGGTGGATATTGGGGTAAAATCATATGACATAGTCTACTATCCTTATAGCATACACTAATAACTGTCCTTCCTGGTAGTTAACTAAATAACTAACTACCGTCAGTAGTAGTTCCTAGTAGTAGGCTAACGGTATTTGCTAGGAAGAAATTAGGATGCATTTGCTCTTGGTAAATAAACTCAGAACCCATGGATTTATGGAAAATGTTATACACACTGGTGTATAATGTAGAATAGTTTCATAAATTACATGCTCCAAGCTGTGTCAGGTAATATTCCACATTCTTCACTTGGAAACTCACCTGTGTACTCTCTGGGTCAGAGAGTCACCTATGCCCTCTTTGAGTCAGAGAGTAGACAACTAATGTAGCAAAAGAAACACCTGAGAAACCAGTCTTGTATGTCTGTCTTATGCCTGTGTTCATTGTGCCTCTTGACAGCTTGAATATTTGAAATTGTTAGCAAAGCTTGTTACAGGATAAGAGTTCTGACTAGTGTGAACCTGATTTGACAAATGTGCCATTTTGATTAGGTAAGTAATTACTCTCATGCCAATCCTCTTCTACGCTTCTACAAGAAGGCTCCCTTAGGGCATTTCTTCTCAAAGCCTCTTGAGTAGAAATACTGGAGATCCTTATCACCGCACCCTCTAACAGTTATGGCTACCGATGCTTTGGGCCAGAAAAACAAGGGTTATCAAATAATGAGTTTGGATTTTTGAGATCATGACCCTTGAAGAAAAGTTTCAACTCTATTTCCACACTACTCTGTATTATTTATTAGTGTAGATGATCTGCAATATATATTGAAAGAAATCCAGGTAGAAATCAGTAAAATTGTAAAACTGTCAGTGTTCAAAAAGTGAAACTTCAGAGGCCAGGCATGGTGGCTCATGCCTGTAAATCCTAGCACTTGGGAAGCTGAGTTAGGAAGAACACTTGAGACCAGGAGTTTAAGACCAGTCTGGACAACATAGCAAGATTCTGTCTCTCCAAAAAGTTAAATTAAATTAAAATTTAAAAAAATGAAACTTTAGTTATTGGGAAAATTTTAATGTTTTATAGTATATAATCCCTGGAGTTCCAAGAAGATTTTATTGTCTGTACATTAGAGACAGATTCTAAGAGGGAGCACTCTATATCAGTTATATGAACATTATTATCTAAAATATTCAATATAGAATGTTGATATTTTCAAGTCACAAGCATTAATTTAAACCAATGTATTTATTTATTTCAAAAGCCCTTCCTCCTTTTTATCTTCTTTGACCTTAATATGCCTCATTTCCATTTCAACCTCCAAGGCTATCTGGAAAAGATGGCCTCAACAGAACATGAAAGAATAAAAGGTTCAATTATTACATTTTGAATACAGAAAAACAAAAAAACCTCACCAATAACTCAAGTTATGATTTTAAGCACTAAATCAAAGTTATAGTAACAAAAAAAAAAATACAAAACAAAACAAAACAAAAAAACGTAGTCACTTTAGAGTTTTCAAAATCACACAGCATTTCACCTCTGCAATTCTACTCCATGGGGTGAAATAAGATTAGGGGTCTGTATTTGGTCACCTATTGACATCTGCAGAAGTCCACCATATGTTGAAACTGCATGATTCCTGGCTTTTTCCTTCCCTCTGCTGACATTCCACAAAAATCTCATCTCAACTCTCTTGGTACAGTCCAAATCAGTCACTGTTTTTGTAGCCTCTTATCACTGCAGAAAGACTTCTGAGTGCTGCCTCTGACTTGACAAATTCATGTGCACTCTCCAAGGTCATTGGACCAGCTGCTTCTCTTCCCATTGATTCTACAGGAAAGGCAGCAAGGTTCTCTCTCCATGTCACTGCCCCCTACCAAAGCCAATTTTCTTCTACTATTGCTACAGCATGTTGGCTAAGGATGCTTCTGCTGAGCTCCTCTCTACCAGGATCCTGTGAAGGAATTAAAATAGACATCAACTCTACACTCTTATGCCACTATAATATGCACTGTATTATACTCTGCACCTCAAAGCTCAGATCAAAGTGCCCTCCCAGGGATTTACAACAATATTAGATTCTGTTTTCCTGTTCTCTTAGGTCACTTCCAGCCCAGTCATGAAAAGTAACAAAATTTTTGGTCTTTTCAACTCCCTACCTAAAAGAAGTAGAACAAATAAACTGAAAACGATAAACTCATGGACAACCCCTGAAACTAACCCAGTTGATAAGGCAACTTCATGAACTCAAAATACAACACACAATAAATGCCTGCATGGTGTCAGCATACGTTCAGGAGAAAGCAAAAGGTAATAATTATCTGAGAGACCTGAGAAAGAGGAGGTTCAAAATGATTTAGAGATACTCCTTGGAAAGCATGTTGAGACAACTTCAGAACAGGAACTGAAATGGGTAGGGGTTTTGCTCAATTGATAGAAGGGAGATTACAAGAAGTTCCTGGTAGGATCTGTATGGGGCTAGTGTAGTCACTTATGAACACTTGAAACTCATCATTCAGAACTCCTTTCCAGGATAGCTCCCCGTAATGAGGAGAGGATGCTAAGAGTGGAATCAAAATTTAATAGGAAAATGATAATAGATAGTGAACATCCACATAAAAGTGGGAGAAGTAAAAGAACCAGGAAATATTAAAAATCAAATCACCATGCATTTGGTCACTCACTACACAAAAACCAGAAGAGGCGGTCTACAAAGATAGAAAAGGTAACCTGAACCACACAATCTTCTAAAAGCTTAAGAAAACCAAATTGATCAATAGAAAAGTATGAAAATTGTTAAGTTGAGTTATGTCCACATACATGCCATATGTTGAAATCCTAACCCCCAGAATGTGACCTTACTTGGAGATAGGATTTTTACGAGTTAATCGGTGATGAAAGGTAAGTCATTAGGAGAGCCCTAATTCAGTATGACTGGTTTCCTAATAAAAAGAGGAATTTGAAGATAGATACACAGATAGGAAAAAGGAGCATGTGAAGATTTTGAGTTATTATACCACAAGCAAAGGAATTATCAGAATCTAGGAGAGAAGCCTGGAAATGTTCTTCCCCTCACAGGGGAAGTTTGTTCTCAGAAAGAACAAACCCTACCATCCCCTTGACTTCAAATTTATAAACTTATGAACTGTGAGGCAACAGGCATCTGTTATTTAAAGCACGTAGTCTGTGGTATTTGTATTAGTTGCCCTAGCAAACAAATACAGAGATCAAATTCTATGTAAAGTTAACATTAGGGAAAACAAAACACACAAACAAAAAGGGCAGAATAACATCCCTACAATGAAAACATATCCATTGAATAAATGAAAAACATATTCATAAAACAAGAAAAATGATGTAAATAAAAAATGAACAAAAGATTAAAAATTTGATAAATTGTTAAATATCAAAGACAAGTAAAGACTATTCAAAATAGAGAAAGATGAAATACCTGAACAAAAGAGCACAAAAATACAAAAATAAATTCAAAAACGTTTTTGAAATACAAAAAGACATTTCCAGTAAAATTATTGAAATCTTAAGAAAAAGCATTATTTGGCCATCTAGGTTAGAAAAGTAGAAAGTGATGTGTACTAGAAAATTTGACTATCATCAGACTCTTCAAATGCAACACTTTACGCTAAGAAGGAAATGTAGTAACATGTTAATATAACACAAGGGGAAAAACGTGAGCCAAGGATTTTATATCCAAAAATTCTGACTTTCAAGCATAGAGGACACTATGAATTCAGAGATTATGTCAATGACCCCTTCTTGGGGACTTTCCTAGAGAATGAGCTTCAAACAACCAAAATACATCAAAATATATTTAATAAAACAATGGTGCTGAACATTAAAATTTTGAACATTTGTACAATTAAGACTAAATGAAGGTTTTTTTTTTTTTTTTAAACAAGCTACAAACTCAGATGGTAGATACACCACCTCTGTAAGAATAACCAGGGGAATGGAGAGATAAATACTAAAATTTCTTACTTGTTCTCTGTGATTATATCGAGAGTAGTAGCATTTGTAATGCTATTCTAAGATGCCTGTGTGCATAATGTGGGATAAATTTAACAAGTATTAAGCAAATAAATTTAATAAGTGTTAAATTATTAAATGTATATTAATATTTATTTTAAAATTAATGTTTAATATTTATTAGTTTATCATTACATTTTAAAATGTAAGAAAATAGTTTAATTCACTCATCTATCATGGCCTTAGAATGATAATTTTTAGAGTGGAAAAATACATAGAGATTTAATACAAAAAGTTTAATGTAAAAACCTAGGGCCGGGTGCGATGGCTCCTCCTGTAATCCCAGCACTCTGGGAGGCTGAGGCGGGTGGATCACAAGGTCAGGAGATCGAGATAATCCCGGCTAACACGGTGAAACCCTGTCTCTACTAAAAACACAAAATTTAGCTGGGCGTGGTGGTGGGTGCCTGTAGTCCCAGCAACTCAAGAGGCTGAGGCAGGAGAATGGCGTGAACCCAGGAGGTAGAGCTTGCAGTTCGCCGAGATCACACCACTGCACTCCAGCCTGGGAGAAAGAGCAAGACTCTGTCTCAAAAAAAAAAAAAAAAAAAAAAAAAAAAGCCGTCAATATAAATTGGAAGTTATTAGTATAAATTATTGAGGAGGCCTGGAAACAATGACTGACTTGTAAGCCATGGGAATTTCTATTGATTGATTGTAGCTTGATGTACCACTATGTGGGACAAATGAGGAACTTCTACGGTGGGAAGCAAAGTCGTATTTCTTTATCTAGATAAAAATGATTTATAAGGGGGTTAGCTTTATAATAACTCATTAAGCTAAACATTTGTTTAGTATGGCTTGCCCATATATGTGCTTTATTTTACAACAAAAACTATGAACAAGATAATATTGGGCTACATGAATTTGATGGTCAACCTCTGTAACTATAATTTTTACTTAATTTTATTGGACAGGTTATTTCCATTATTGCCACAATGCTCTTTAGATCTCTTTTAATTAGAAATAACAAACTGAAGAGGTAATTATGGATAATGTAGAAAGTAGAGAGGTTAAGAAACAGAACAAAGGTAGAATATACCATGGCTGAGTGCATTCACATTAGGGAGTAGAAGCCCACTATATGAGCCAGCAAGCTGACCAACCTAGGTAATATTCTCTGACAACTTATTTGGGATAGTGATAATGAAGAAATATTCTATTTTCTCAGCTGTTTAAAGCTATTAGAAGCTATCAAAAATGTTCTATCTAAATTAACTAAGACACTAATATATCCCTAGCACCACAACTAGTTTGAGAGATGGGAGTAGACGCATAGAGCTTCCAGAGAGCAATTTAATTAAACATATACAGAACACTATGCTATCTTGTACTGTGAGTAACTGTCACTAACATATCTTAACAAGCTTCCCCAAACAAGAAGACATCTGCTCATCTTCTCTTTTACTTAGTAAGGTAACTAATGAGTCTAACTCTCTTTAGGATCCCAGAAAGTTTCTGTCTTCTCCACATCCAGATTTCTTGAGGCATATAACTCACCCATTCTTTTTCCCCCACTTAGTGTTATCACAGAAAACTTGTTCTAACCCTTTCTTCTTCTTCAGGATAAAAGACAAAAAGGAGGAGGACAAGTGAGGAATCACATATAGCCACAGCAAAATTGAATGAATTCAATGAATTCATTCAAAATTGAGTGAATTTGGTCAAGTGCGGTGGCTCACACCTGTAATCCCAGCCCTTTAGGAGGCTGAGGCAGGGGGATCACTTGAGGTTAGGAGTTTGAGACCAGCCTGGCCAACACAGTGAAACCCCATCTCTACTGAAATACAAAAAATAGCTGGGTATGGTGGCGCATCGCTGTAATCCCAGCTATGGCGCAGGCCAAGGCACGAGAGTCACTTAAACCCAGGAGGTGGAGGCTGCAGTGAGCCGAGATCGCGCCCCTGCATTGCAGCCACTCCAGCCTGGGCAACAGAGCAAGGCTCAGTCTGAAAGAAAAAAAAAAAAATTGAATAAATTTAAGCTTAAATGAATGAATGACTGGATATGTGGATGAATAAAAATCATACTCAGGAAGATGTGTTATTCATGATAGTTTAATCATAAAATGGGTGCTGAAGCACTAGCAACTGGTCTAAATATTTTAATGTTATTATTTCATTTAATATACATGACTATGTCTCCGTTTCTTTGAATATAAAAAAAAAAAGTGGCACAGAAATGTTATGTATCTTTCACAAGATCACCTAGTTTATGAAGAAAATCTTGGATTTAAAGTCAGGTTGCCTGGCTTAACATTCTCCCTATACTGTACACTGGCTCCTGAGTCAGGTATTCTCTCTGTAACTTTGCTCTTTCTCCTGCCCCCCAAAAATATGCACCCTATGTATTGTTTATTATTCTGTTGTTGTTACTGTGTTTCTTCACCTTTTACTCTTTGATAATAATTAAGTAGGAGTCTTCTTTTTCAGTGTGTAGAGACTTCAGTGGAGTTAGTTCCTTTTATCTTTCTGGCGTTTTTCTCACCTCTTTGATAAGTCAGTTTGGGAAGAATGACCAGGGGTATCCTAAGCTCCGACATGCTTCCCTACAGAAAGCATGTACTCCCCATGACAAGCCTCTATCTGATAAATTATACAGTGGCAGGTGGCTTCCTCCATGGGCACAGGGTGAGCTGCAATTTTGTGCAAAAAAATATATATATATATACCCTGAACACACTAAAGCCTAGTTCAAAGGCAAAAACTTTTGGGAGACATAGCTGACATTTGTGGAGCAAATTCTTAAAAGTGAGGTGTAGAATTTTATATTCAATCATCTAACTGCTATAACCAAGGCAAAAAAAAAAAAAAAAAAAAAAGAATCTTGGAGCCTCAGGGCACTTGGTACTTTAACATCAGCAGGTCATGTCAGTTTCTGGGAACTTTGTCGAAGGTGCCTTTTTTTTTTTTTTTTTTTTTAAAGAGAATGGATTGCAGGTATAGGCGTAAACAGCATCAAGCAAACGATGTTTGAGCTGCCCCAGGATTAAATAAAAACTGAGACTGAAACCAAAAGGTAGGGACTTCTCTGGTCTCAACACACATGGAACAGACGTGGATGTGCAAACATAAGCAAACAAGTGCTGTAGGCTTGCTGGAGTTAGCAATCAAAAATACAAGACGTTCACTTAAATTTGAATTTTAAATAAGCAATGAATAATTTTTAAGAAGATGTAAGTCTGTAATACTGGCAACCTCAAAGTCCAGACTATGTAGCTTCAGAGACCTCCGCAAAGATGAAGGCTTTAGCCAGTGCAAAAGGACTTTAAGACTCCAGACGTTATATCTTGAACTTAAAGCACCCATTTGCGCAGCAAATATGAGCAACTGGCAGCAGATTTGAATAGATTCATAGAAGTATTAGTAAACAGATTAATCAGAGGCAAAGGTTTTACAGTAAGTAGAAGAGAGGTATCTCATTTCGAAGCCTTTGAGACATTATAGAATTATATTTTCTGAATTAAAATGTGAGGAGTTGATCTATCTGCCCTGCAAAGCCTTACAGAGGATCACTTAGGATACAGCACCTCCAGACCCGCTATCTTAAATTCAGTTAGCATTCTGGTCCAAACAGGCAACTGCAGGAGAGCTTACCGAGCTTGAATTCCTGTGACTAGAACACATGCTCAAGAGCCACTCAGTGCCACAAGGACCAAGTCTGGCTCTGGAGGGATTAACTACGTAAGAAGAAAATCCTCTGTAAGGAGGCAAGTTTCTCAAGCCTAGATGACAAGATTTAGTAGAAACCCTACAACACAGGACCCTAGAATGCCTTTTATAGTGAAAAAAAAGAAGCCTCCTTCCCCCCCCGCCCCCACATTTTAGGCCTACATACAATTTATTATTGGTAGGGGAAGACAGAGATTATTGAAAATAATGAGTACGAAAGAAAACTACTAGAAGTACAGTCACTACAAACTTCTGAACTTTGTGACAAATGTCTCAATTTTTACACTGACAGTAGCCATGTGGATTTTTCACCCACTAAGGATGTATAGATCCCAAATAAGCTTAGGTTTGCTGGTCATACATTTCAGGCAACCGGTGAAGGCCAACCAGCATTCTAATAAGGTAAAAAAAAAAAAAAAAAAAAAAAAAAAAGGTTTCCTCCATTTTTTCTCCTTAATTTAGGTACCACTGATTTTATACCATGGAGTTTGTGTGTGTCTGTGTTGTGTGTATGCGCACGCATGTGCACACACACTTGTTTAAAAAACTCAGCTATAGCTTCGGGAAAACAATCATGTAATTGTGCTTGGGATTTTTAGCCTGCGTACTTAGAATATGTGGGTTTTTTTGTAGCGTTTTTGTTTTTTTTTTTTCTAATTTGGGAAGCATGAGCTCAGTGCTTGGATGTTCTTGCACATAGTAACTCTTTACAGTCTTTCAAAATAAAAAAAGATTTGATGCTGAACTAATACCATTTTTGAGACCCTGAAATTAGCACATGCATTGCAATGGAAGACCCCTCAGAAAAACCGTTTCTAAAAAATCCCAACCCCACGCTGCCATTGATTACACTCTTGTTCAGTTTGTCCAATATAAAAAGTAAAAAAAAAGAAGTACAGAGAATGGACTCTGGAAAAAAAAAATTAACTTAATTATTTTAGACTCTAGGTTTTTAATTAAAGGTCATAGAATTTGACTTTATAATTTAATTTTTTCAGACTTTGTTTCTAGATTTAATTTTTCAAGAGAATTCAAATATTTCAAATTCCATTTATCTTTGGAATGTAATACTAGAATAATATTTTAATTTGGGGAATCTCAATGTGACTGATATTCTATTACTGGAGTGATGAGTACTTTGATATTAGAGTTTCTTTACTTCATTTCATTAGAGAACATCTAAGAGATTACATTGGACAATGTAACTGAACAAAACTTGTTACAGGAAACAAGAGTAAAAAACAAACTTTCAGCCTTGTGAATAGAGTGATCCTGAAAGAAACAACTAAAAGACAAATCTGAACCATTTCAGAACTTTCTTAGGCTATAAATTTAATGTTCTCGGCTGCTCTAAGGAAGCTGTCTAAGGAAGACACCTAAAAAAGCAATCAAGGCCCTTTGAGAATGGCCTCATGTGGTTGGAGTCATATCATTCTAATAGGTGGCAACCATAGCTACAACACTACTGGTCAATTATTGACTTGTGGTTAAGTCCAATAAGTTACAAGCAAAAAATAAAAGCTAGAAATGACTCTGCCATCTCCCTTTGCTTCTTGATTTCCCTGGGAAGTGATGCAGCCCAGGAGCAGTGGGGATAAAGCAAATTGGTACTCATCCATTGTGTATCCTAGTATTTCTTCCTCTAATACAGTAACCTAGATTTAAAAAACCTTCCCCAGACACTTTGTCTTCATCAATATGAAAGTTAAAATTGTACTATTTCACTAATGATTTTTATTGCGCTCCTAAGTATCTCAGAACCTCAAAGAGATAAATATTTCTTGAACTTTGTCACAACTTGCTACACTGAAAAGGAAATACAGGCTGATTGTAGAAAATGTGGAAACTACAGGAAAACAGTGTTCTTTTCATTTGACTTGCTTGTCTTTTTCTTACTCACAGGATGTCTTTGATATTTATGAACAGCAATCTTTGCCTGGCAAAAAAAAATGATTAGCTAACATTATATCAAATTGGCAACTATTCCCATTCACCATTCATATCATTTTAAGAGTGACCTTTCTAAAATTTCCATTTGGTTATATGAATCCTATGCTTGGAAGAATTCATTTCAGATAAAATAACACTGAAATTCCTTATTTAAAGATGGTTTCCATTTGTATGGCCATTGTCTTAATGGGGTTCAAGCCATTCTCCTGCCTCAACTTCCTGAATAGCTAGGACTACAGGCGCCACCATGACCAGCTAATGTTTTTGTATTTTTAGTAGAGATGGGATTTCACCATATTAGCCAGTATGTTCTCAATCTCCTGACCTCGTGATCCGCCCGCCTTGGCCTCCCAAAGTGCTGGGATTACAGGCGTGAGCCACTGCGCCCGGCCTCTTTCCATTTTGTTCAGCCTCCAACTGCTTGGAATCAGAAAGTTTTATGATTCGCTGTTACTAGTATAATTATTCCCTACTTCGTTTGGGTCACCAGTGAACTTTGACCAAATGCATAAAATATCCAAAATCAACCATCTCTCTCTCTCTCTTTCTCTTTCACACACACACACACACACACGCACGCACACAGCTTTTGAGATGTTTCTGTCTTTTAAATTTTTATTTCTGTGATGACTTAACGTTTTACAAGTATATAACAGTATATTCCTTTTGCAGTACTGGAGAGACATTAGTTTTTAAAAAAATCACAGAAGTCTGTGTCCTCATGCAGACTTCCTGGTAAGAGGAGAGTAACAGTAAGCAAAGAAAATAAGTGACATGTACTTAAAATTCAGTCTCATGTCTCAGGCTCTTCCATCTACTCCACCTTCTTGTTGCCTCCTGAGGCTCCTCGGCACATTTTTAAACATGTTATCTCCAGGGTCGTCACTCTCTTCTGCGTTACTGAAATCATGACAATTCTTCCAGTACTGTAAAATTGTTGTTACTGAACCTCCCTTTCTACATATTCTATCCTGCAAATATTGTGTCCTCTTCCGTCTTTTAGCTACACTTATTAACAATAACTACAAACTCTTAACAATCTTATTTTTGTACCTTCAACTACCCAACTACCATTTCCCATTTTTTAGTTTGCTCACTGTATTTGTATATTCTAAAAAATCTTTGGCTCCACCAGAACCTAGAGTACATTTATCACCTTAAACTCCTCATGGCCTTACTTTCCTCCTAACCAGTTATTTTAGTCATATGTATACATCATCATCTTTGCCTCTCTCCCTTTTGTTGGCACATTTTCTTCATTAAAACATTGCCCTGGTTAAATTCAAAGTAAATTAACTTCAGGTGAGTATCCCCATAACTAAATGTACCTGAAAAAAAAAAATCAAAAGAAGACAGTGCTGACTGTCATATCTTTAATGTAGATCAGTAAGGTCAAGTCATCCTTAATACTTCCTGAAAAACTCATATTTCCCTACTTCATTTTTCTACTTTTCTAAATGACTACTTCATATCTTTTTTCTTTCTCTATTTCTTCACAACTGTCATTTCCTTCTTCTCAGATTTGAACTTATTTCAATTTTAAAAGAAAAATTTGAATCAGAGAAAGATTTTTGAAACTTTCCATGTATGCATTCATACACATCCATGCATTCATTAAAGTATACTTCAGTTTACCTTCTTTTTCTGTGGAAGGACCATATATAATACTGCCTAATGCAACCACTCCCCTTCTATACTAGGTTTCATTCTTTTTTTGCCTAATTAATAACAATGCATCAAAAAATCCTCCCCCTCCCCCATTCTGCACCTCTAATTTTCCCCATATACTTGTTCAATCACATGATATGTATTTCCTCACCTTAATAAGAAACCCTCTCTCAACTCCTACTTCAGCCTTTGGTACTAGCCTATTGCTCTTACTCTTACAGCAATCTCCCTAAAAGATATATATATATATATGAATATATGCATACATCATAAATATGCATACATCATATATACACACATCATATATATACACACATCATATATGTATACATCATATATATATATACTCATTTTCTGTAATTTTCCCCTCCCATTCCCTTAAGCCCATTCTTACTAGAGATTTGCCTTCCCATCACAAAACTACTCTTTTAAATGTGACTAATATTATTCATGTTGTGAAACCCAAAAGTCAATTTGAGTTTGCATTACTTGACCTATAAGCAGCATGAAAACCAATTGTACACCCACTTCACTTGGCTTCTAGGAATTCAGTCACTTCATTTTCTTCCTATGTGTTGAACACATCTTCTCATTCTCCTCTGCTTGTTCCTACCTCATATACTATCTCTATGTATTAATGCTTAAAGGGAGATTCCTTAGTTTCTCGAAGTGTATTCTTCCAATAATCCCATGATTTAAATACCATCTACCAAATTTGTCAAATGTATATTATCATCACATACCTCCCCCTATAGCCTCATAGTTATTTGATCAAATGTGTACCTGAAACCACCACATAGACAGCAAAAAGGCATCTCAATTTTAATATAACTAAAACTGAATTCACAGTAACAAGTAGCCGCACTTTGAAAACATACAACATGACCTGAGAACAGGAATAAGCTGCATTAGCAAGTGAAAATTGAAGTTGTGACTCAGGTCCAATAGATGTGAATCAAGATAGATAGATAGATAGATACATAGATACATAGATACATAGATAGATAGATAGATAGATACATAGATACATAGATACATAGATACATAGATACATAGATACATAGATACATAGATACATAGATACATAGATACATAGATAAAAGGCCTATCATATTCAAATTCCTAGACTGGAACTAAATCACCAATGTGATCATGGAAATGCAAACACTACCTGAACAGTATGCAAACCCCCAGAGGAACAGCATTTTTGTGTAAATGCTGTACAATACTTTCAGTAAGTAAGTTACAGATCCTGTGCCTTGTTGATGCAAACACAGCAGATGGTTATACAAATGAATTATACGTACTAAATCTTAGTAGTGAATTTAATTAATTATGAATTTATGAGATTGAATCATTTCAAGATACTTTCCACTTAAGGACAGATTGAAAGGAAGTCTCAAACATTCCAGTAAAATGCAAGTGTTTGCAGGCTAATGAACATTATAAAGACTTAGCATAGTTTCTCAAGGCATTCTATTTATTATAGCTATAATCAAGTTTAAAATGTTGACATATCTTTCTAAATCTAAACCATACTAAAATCTCAGAAAGATAGGCAAATGCATCAAACATTTCACAGTAAAATAGGATCATTCCATAATTGTTTATCTCTAGAAGTTGTTTATGTGTACCACGCAGCCATCAAAAAACAGGAACAGAACTGAACTTAGCTTAAATTTTTATAGAGTTCAATTATTGAGGGATATAAAAATAAGAACTACTGATTATGATACTAACTTAGGTTTCCATAGTGACAGATATAATTTTTAAATACTTACCTTTATTTTACAGATTTTTTGTTTACAGCAGAACTAAATTTCAAAAACTACTAAGTAAAACATTTAGTACAGCTGGGTGCTGAATCTATCAATTCCAATTCCACTGTCAGAATGATCCATAGGAGTTTGTTAGCCTCCCTGGATCTTAGTTTTGACATCTCAAAAATGAGAAATATGATTACATAAGTGTTTAATAGAGCGTAATGCTTTAAAAATGTATTTACATGGCTAGTATCCTTCTCAACTGTGAGATTATATAAATGACTGTATACACTGATTTTTCTGATTACTTGCATGTCATTGAATTTGGATCAGTACTCAAAGAGCCTATATGTCTTCATTTTCAAAAAACAGTCAAGTAATAATATTAGATTATTCTCTTTATATCAATAGAGAAAAAACTGTGAAATTTCAAAAAAAAATATTTCAAAAGCAGCTAACAGATATTATAAAGCAGAACAAATAAAATGATAGGCCATTTTAAAAGTTAAACAATAAATTTTTCATATGTGAGTCATCAGACCCAGAACTCCTGTGCATCATAGACATAAGATTACCATTAGATCACTTCAAAAATAAAATATAAGTAGTTTTCCATTTTTGCAATGTAGAAAAAATTACAAAATATATTTTCTATGAGTATTAAATCTGCCATTTTAAAGTTTAGTAATATAAAATGCTGATATGTGCAACATTATTTTGGCCATCTCTACAATATGTAGCTAAAAGACAAGAAAACTATACTGTCTCTATTTGAGGTTAAAATGTACTTCTGCTCACTTCCACTTAATCAAATCACTGGATAAACTAAGAAAAGAGAGAAGATAAAGTAGAGGATAAAGTAACTGTTGTGAGTAAATTAGCATTTAAAAGATGAGAGAAAAGGAAAATGCAGTGAGGAAATAACTGAGATCTTATTTATAGAATATTTTCCCAGACCAATTTCCTGAAGCATTTCTACTATGTGTTCTTGTAGCAGATTTATTGTTTCAGGGATTACATTTAGGCCTTGGATCCATTTTGAGTTGATTTTTGTATAGGGTAAAAAGTGGGGGTCTAGTTTAGTCCTCCTGCATATAGATACTTAATTTTCCCAGTATCATTTCTTAAAGAGACTGTGATTTCCTCAATGAGTATTCTTGGCACCTTTGTCAAAAATCAGTTGGCTATAGATATGTGGATTAATTTATTGGTTCTCTATTCTATTCCGTTGGTCTATCAAACTGTTTTTATGACAGTACAATGCTGTCTGGGACACAATAGCTTTGTAGTATATTTTGAAGATTGGTACTGTAATACTTCCAGCTACGTTCTTCTTGCTCAGGATTGCTTTGGCTATTTGGGGTCTATTGTAGTTTCATACAAATTTCAAGATTTTATTTTTATTTGTGTGGAGAATGTCATTGGTGTTTGCATAGATTAGATGCACTCTGGTCGCACAGGAAAGACAGCCATGCTTTCTCCTGCCCAGTAGGTAGCAGGGGCTAGAACCTCTCAGAGGAAAATGGAAAGCCTTAAGAGATAAGTACTCATAACCACATATTGGTACAACTGGTCCATGTAAAAAACCTCTTGGATCCCCCTACATTTGATCTCTGTCTCTGCCTCTCTCCAGGCAGATAACCCTGCCAATTCAAATGTCTATGGAGATGATGGTATCTCTTGTAGCTAGAATCCCAGGCATCCATGGTAAGAGTGAGTTGTCCACAGTCACTTCAGTCACACCTTCCTTAGGAGCTGTGCAAGGTTCTCAGCTTCCTGCCTCTTTGGCCTAAGCATCTTCATCTCTCTAGCAACTCACAATGTTTTTTTCTCAAAAGATCGGTTCAAAGTATACTGTTTTACTTGATATTTTGGTTGTTCTTGGTGAGACAGGAGCTTCCTGGCTGCATCTAGTCAGCCATCCTGTCTGCATTCAAAAGAATAACAATTCTTCATGATTTTCTGGCAAAGCTTGTAGCTCTAATTTGGATATTGATAGTTATCTACAAATATATGTATTATAAAATATATTAATATGTGACATCATATATGTCATGTAATATACAGTTGTATACATTATTATTATTATCACTTTATGTTGATGCTTAGAAGTATTTGTAGCATATAGTAAATTTGATACATGAATTAGTTATTGAGTATTCCATATCTATTTTATATTCAACACACCAAAAAAAAAAAAAAGATTTATGGCTCTCCCCTATATATGTAATTTCTTTTTTTGTTAAATGTGTTTTTTTATACTGCTTCTCCAAATCTAAATATCAAATTTGTTTTCTTCTCGCTCTGTCTTTCTCTCTCTCTCTCTAGTTTATATCTATTCAGGCAGCAAAACTTTATATTCTTACTTTTCTTGTATTCAGATTGTCTTTATACATTTTCCTAATATTTAGAACACTTCACTTGGGCTATAATTAATCTATGCTTCTACAGTTTCTCCATATTGTACATTACTGCTATATAACTCTTCTTAAAATATTTTCTCTTCTGCTACCTGCCTGTTTAAGATTTAAAGTGAAATACTATAAGGAATCAATTCTAATTTTTTCTCCTGATATTGCCTATCCTCGCTGATTAAGCTTTGACATTCATCTTTTTTCCTTTGCCTCTCCTCATATATCCCCATTAATCATAGGGATATTCTGAAAATTTTGACAATATATAATGATTCACAAAATGTATTATTTTCATCAATCTGGTCATCCCATAGATTTATGCTAGAGAAAAATGTTTCACCTTCTAACTTTAAGTTGCTCACAGACTAGATAAACTATTAACAAGGTCCACATGTGTGACATGTTATACAGATGACAATGAACCATTTCTTTTTTTTTTTTTTTTTTTTTTTTTTGAGACGGAGTCTCGCTGTCGCCCAGGCTGGAGTGCAGTGGCCGGATCTCAGCTCATTGCAAGCTCCGCCTCCCGGGTTTACGCCATTCTCCTGCCTCAGCCTCCCGAGTAGCTGGGACTACAGGTGCCCGCCACCTGGCCTGGCTAGTTTTTTGTATTTTTTAATAGAGACGGGGTTTCACCGTGTTAGCCAGGATGGTCTCGATCTCCTGACCTCGTGATCCGCCCGTCTCGGCCTCCCAAAGTGCTGGGATTACAGGCTTGAGCCACCGCGCCCGGCCATTTCTTATTTTTTCTGACCCTCATGTAAAATTCATGTCTAGAAAAGCTCAAAAGTAATCTTTTTAGAATCTCACAATCAAAATTTAAAGTGCGACAGACCCTGAGGAAGGGTATAATAAAAGTCTTTTTTTTGTAATATGTATTAGGACAGATAGAAGTAGGGCAACATTTCAGACTGTTAAAAAAATGAACACATGATAACAATTTTAACACTTTTAATAATCTAAATTATATATAATACACTATAATATAATATAATATAAAAATTATATATAATTATATGCATAATTATATATAATCTAAATTATATATTTTATATATTATATAATTTAGATTATCTATTCTAAATTATATATAATTTTATAGTATATATTAATAATTATTGATTATTAATATATAATCTAAAATATAAATGTAAAAGAATATTGTATATTAATAATTAATATAAATACATCATTATGTTTTAATATGTAATTATTATGGTTATATTTATTTTAATATTAATTATTAAATATAATATAATATAATAATTATATAATAAATTATTGTATTTAATTTAATATTATGTTATTATAATTTAACATATATAAAACTCCCCTATATGTATATAAGGGAGTTTATTAAGTATTATCTCACACGATCACAAGGTCCCATAACAGGCCATCTGCAGGCTAAAGACCAAGGAGAACCAGTCCAAGTTCCAAAACTGAAGAACTTGGAGTCCAATGAAGGCAGGAAGCATCCACCAGCATGAGAGAAAGATGTAGGCTGGGAGGCTAGGCCAGTCTCTCTTTTCACATTTCTCTGTCTGCTTATATTCTAACCACATTAGCAGCTGATGAGATTGTGCCTGCTCAGATTAAGGGTAGGTCTGCCTTTTCCAGGCCACTGACTCAAATGTTAATCTTCTTTGGTAAGACCCTCACGGACACATCCAGGATCAAAACCTTGTATCCTTTAATCAAGTTGACACTCAGTCTTAACCATCACAAATATTATGATTCAATACCAATGCAGATTTCTGTGTGTGGATATGCAAGATACCCTCCTTGCTCCCACAGCCTACTTTAGTAAGACCTCTTCTAATTAATTAAATTAAGGCATAATATATTATATCTCTTTATTTTATTTAACGTGTACAAATAAATTATTAGAACTAATTCCCTAGGGACATATACATCAAACACAAAATGTGACACTGAAATGTAGTTTTCACATACACTCTTAATTTACATTCTGATACATTCAATTCATGTGTAGTGCTGATAATAAGGCAGCTGTGATTTGATTAGCTTGAAAATTCTGAAGATAAAACATTTGACCCTCTTAGTATCATGTAAAATAAATTAGTTTTTCCAATTGTTAAGAAATATCTTAATATTCTGAAATACTAATTTTATCCATAGATTAATTTATATAGTCATTACATAAAACAGGGAGGACATTAAAGATGGCTGATTAGAGGCATTTTCTCTACTTATTTTCTTTAATAATAAGAAGAAAAATAGTGAGTAGATGATCACACTTTGAATAGACCATCCAGGAGAAAAAACTGGAATTCCACAGAGAAGTGACAAGAAACCCCTAAAGCAAAGAAGCAGCAAGCAAGGCAGCCTACTAGTCTGGTATTGGCTGGAAGCCAGGAAAGACTCGTTAATGTGTGGAAATGGTAAGAGACAGAGCAGTCCACTGCTCCCACCAAGAACTTATGCAATCCCAGCTGCAGAAAAGCACCTTAACCTTCATGGGCTCTAAGAATAACAGGGAGGTTCCTGGAGACTGTGCAAATACATTGCTTGTTAGAGAGTGAGCGCTCATGTTGGGTTCCACCAACTGCTAAGTCCTACGCAGTGGCAGCAGAGAATGATTTTAGGAACTCAGCCCACAGTGGACTGTATCCTGTTCTGCAACTAAGGCAAAGCTAGCCATAGCCAGCAGTTCCACTCACTCCTAAAGAGGGGTGAGCATCCATATTCATGCACTCTAAGTTCCACTGCCCACAACCACCTTGGCTGCGGACTGGTACAGACTGAGACATAAGCAATGACTGCTCCATCTAGCAGCCTGCATATAAGTGCCCCCAAGGACAAAAATCCCGCCCTCCCCAGTATAAGGGCCATAGCAGAGCTGTTGCTTCCTCATCCTGAGAATTCTGCTGGTGGCCTGGGGCTCATCCCACACCTACATACCACAGCCAGCCACTATACAAACCACCTAAGGATCAAAGGGCATAGCCTGAACTGACACCACACACCTATTACAGGAGCACACTATCCAGAGGCCTAGGGATTATTCAACCCAGTCCACCACCAGTGATACTTTAAGACCCCTGCCAGGTTCCCAGGTCAAGTGGGCCCATTCAACCTTCCCCTAACATCCAACAGCATGTGCCATCTGCATGTCTGAGAACTAGTCCATTAAACTGATCACAGTCACTGCAAACACCAGTGTAGTCCATTTGGTTTCTAGAAGGTTGTCCCACCACAGCTATACTTATTGCCAATGACATACACACTGGCCAGGAACTTGAGAACCTGCACATCCACCTGACCCCTGCTGCCATTCCCTATACCCAAGAAAGCCACGTGGATGCACAAGATGACCTACCCAGATGCTCTAACACCAGTGCCTGTGTACACTGCCCTGGAGCCCAAGGAAGCCCATTGTTATCACCATTGGTGCCCAAAACCTGGCCAATCTGGTGATGGAGTCCCCATCAAAGCCTCACCACAGCTTCCACTAACACTGCATCCTAAGTCACTGAGGAAATCTCTGAACCACTAATACTTCTTACAGCAAAATAAATAAAACAGATACTACATGACTACTTGCACCCAGAATCAAAGCCAAAGTTCCCTACCCAACTAACAGCATGGATACAACTTCAGGAAAAATTACTCCCCTAGGAAAGCAAATTCAGGAAATTGAAATAAGTATCTGTAATGTTACATCTGCATATATCAATGTAAAGACATAAGGAATATTTAAAAAGCAATGAAATACAATAATTTTTGAGCAAACAGAACCCAATAAAAAATTCACAAAATCCCAATAAAGATTCAAAATGTTGATACTAAATACAACCAGTGAGATACATGATAATTCTAAAAAATAATACAAAAATTCAGAAAAAAATAATTTAGGTTAGGAGCAGAAAATTGCCAAAGATATTGAAATTCTAAAAAAGAAACAAGCAAAAGTTTAGAACTAAAGAATTCAATGAATGAAATACAAAATGCATTTGAAAGTTTCAACAATAAACTGGATCAAGAAGTAGAAAGACTCATACTTAAAGAAAGATCTTTTAAAATAACCCAGTCAGAAAAAGAAGAAATAAATCAGGAAAGTTTTCAAGACATATGGGACAAAATAAAACAATTTTTGAGTTGTTATTGTCCCAGAAGGCAAGAAGAGAATGAAAGTTTTAGAAAACATATTAAATGAAAGAACAAATAAAAACTTTCCAAGTATAGCAAGATATTTGTACGTCCTATACAGGAGATGCAGAAATATCCAAATAGATACATTGCAAAAGGTCTTTTCCATGGCATGTTCTAGTCAAACTAGCTAAATGCAAGGACAAAGAGAGAATTATAAAAAGAACAGAGAAAACTGTCTAGTCATCTATAAATAAACACCTACAAGAATCACAGTGTATTTGTCAGAAAATACCTTATAGGCCAGGAGAAAAATGAATGGTATACTCACAGGCTGAAAGAAAAAAAGAAAAAAAAAAAAAGCCTTTAGTCAAGAATACTATGCCTAACCAAAATTATCCTTCATAAATGAAAGAGAAATAGTCTTTCCCTAAGCAAAAGCTGAGGGATTTATGACCACTAAACTAGATCTACCAGATGAGTTAAAGAGAGTCTTACACTTGGAAGCAAAAGGTAAACATTTCTTATCATTAAAACACACAAAAGTATACAACTCATTGGTAATGTAATCACACAAAAGAGAAAGAGAGACAAATGATACCATGGAAAAAGATAGAAAAAACACCAAAACCACCATGACAAACAAGAGAAAAAGAAAGGAGCAAATAATATACAAAACAGCCAGAAAACAATTAACAATATATCAGGAACAAAACTTCATGTATCAATGTTAACCTTGAACATAATGGATTAAATTCTTTGCTTAAAAGATATAGACTGGCTGGATGGATTTTATAAAAATGATCCAATTATATGCTGCCTACAAGAAATGCACTTTACCTTTAAAAACACATGTAGACTGAAAGTAAATGGATGGAACAAGATATTTCACGTAATGGAGAGCAAAAACAAGCAGAGTGGCTATACTTAGATTTAAAAAGAAAAGATACTTTAAGCCAGAAACAGTAAAACAAAGACAAAGATGATCATTATGTAATGATAAATGGCCCAATACAGCCAGAGGACAGTACAATTATATATATATGCACCTAACATTAGAGCACCTAGATTCATAAAGTAAATGTTACTAGATATAAAAAGAAAGATAGACTCTAATATAATAGTGGGGGAATTCAACATACCACTCTTAGTATTAGACAGATCATCTAGACAGAAAATCAACAACAAAACATTGGATGTAAGATGAGCTTGAGACTTTAAGAGAAATGTATAGAATACTTGATCTAACAATGACAGAATACATATTTTTTCTCAGGAAATGAAATTTTCTCCAGAATAGACCATATGTTAGGCCATAAAACAAGTCTCCACAAATTTTAAAAATTCAAAGCACATCAACTATCTTTTCAGACCACAGCGGAATAAAACTAGGAATCACTACCAAGAGAAACTTTGGAAACTATATAAATACCCGGAAATTAAACAACATACTCCAGAACAACTACTACGTCATTGAAGAAATTAAGAAGAAATTAAGATGGAAAACATTTATGGAAACAAATTAAAATAAAAATACAACATAATAACACTTGTAGGATACTACAAAAGCAGTGCTAAGAGAGAAGTTTCTAGCAATAAATGTCTACACCAAAAAGTAGAAAAGTTTCAAATAATCTAGTGAAGCCCCTCAAGGAATTAGAAAAGCAAGGACAAACCAAACTCAAAGTTAGCAGAAGAAAATAAATAATACATATTATAGTAGAACTACATTAAATTATGAGTAGAAAAACAATAGAAAGGATCAGTGAAACAAAAAGATGGTCCTTCAAAAAGATAAAATTGATAAACCATTAGCTAGACTAACAAGAAAAGAAGAGAGAAGACCAAAAAGAGAAACTCAGAAATAAAAAGGGAGACCTTACAACTCATACCACAGAAATTAAAACGATCAAGATCAACAGAGACTACAGTGAACAACACTCCATGCTAACAAACTAGAAAACCTAAAGGAAATGGATAAATTTCTATAAACATACAACCTGCCAATACTGAATCAGGAAGAAATAGAAAACCTGAAACTATTTCCAAAAGTTAAAGTGAAGGAAATTCTCCCTAATTTTTTCTGTGGGCCAGGATTACCCTGATACCTAAATTAGACAAGGACATAACAAAAAGAAAGAAAAAAGTGGCAGGCATCAATATCGCTAGCAAACATATATCCAAAAATCCTCAAGGGAGTACTATCAAACTAAATACAACATCATATCAAAAAGACAATACATCGTGATTAAGTGGGATTTATCCCAGGGATAAAAGGATGATTTGACAAAGGAAATCAATAAACATGATACATCACATCAACAGAATGAAGTACAAAAGCCACATGATCATCTAAATACATGAAGAAAAAGCATTTGATAACATTCAATATCACTTCATTAAAAACTGTCAACAAACTAAACATAGAAGCAATACACCTCAAAATAATAAAGGTTATACATGACCAACTGACAGGTAATATACTAAATGGGAAAAAGTTGAAAGCCTTTTCTTTATGAATGAGAATAAGATATGGAAGCTCATTTTTTACCACTGTTATTCAACATAGTACTGGAAGTCCTAGCGAGAGCAGTCAGACAAGGGAAATAGATAAAAGGCATCAAAATTGGAAAAGACAAAGTCAAATTTTTCTTCTTTACAAGTGACATGATCTTATATTTGGAAAAATCAAAATATTTTTTAAAAAATTGCTTAGAACTGACAAACTCAGTAAAGTTTCAGAATATAAAATAAACAAATGAAAATCAGTAGTGTTTCTATATACCTATAATGAGATAGCTAAAATTAGAATAAAAAAAAACTATTTGCAGTAAACATAAATTAAACCAAAGAAATTAAATATCTCTACAAAGAAATCTACAAAATACTGATGGGAGAAATCAAAGATGACATAAACAAATGGATAGACATCACATGGTCATTTATCAAACAAATTCAGTAAAGTTTTGGGATACAAAATCGACATATGAAAATCAGTAGTGTTTCTATATACCCATAATAAAATAGCTAAAAAATATCAAAAAGAAAAACCTATTTACAATAAACATATATAACAAAAATAAATTTAACCAAGGATATTAAATATTTCTATACTGAAAATTACAAAACATTGTGGATCAGAAAAATGAAAATCACTAAAATGACCATATTGTCCAAAGAAATCTACAGATACAGTACAATATCTATCAAAATATCAATGTCATTTTTCAAAGAAATAGAACAAACAATTCTAAAATTTGTATGAAATCAACAAACAAAAAAGCCTGAATAGCCAATGCAATCCTGAGGAAATAGAACAAAGCTAGAAACATTACAATACCTGACTTCAAAATATACTATAAAGCTGTAGTATCCACATACGTATCATGGCACTAGCATAAAAATAGACATATAGACCCCAGTGGAAGAAAATAGAGACCCCAGAATTCACATATCTACTGCCAACTGATCTTTGAGAAAATTGCAAAGAACACACACTGGGAAAAGGTCATTCTCTTCAATAAACGGTTCTGGGAAAACTGGGTAACCATATGCAGAAGAATGAAATTGGAACCCCATCTATGAACCATTTTGTATATGGTAATATACAAAAATCAACTCAAGATAGATTAAAGATCTAAACCTAAGACCCAAAACTATAAAACTACAAAAGAAATTATATGGATTATTTTTCAGGACATTGGCAGAGGCAAAGATTTTATGACTAAGACCTCAAAAGCAGAGGCAACAAAAGCAAAAATTGAAAAGTAGGACTATATTAAACTAAAAAGCTCTGCAGAGAAAAAGAGTCAACAAAGTGAAGAGACAATCTCTTGAGAGGGATAAATATTTGCAAACCCCTTATTCAACACGGAACTAACATTCACTATGAACTCTTACAGGGAACTGAAAAGAAAAAAAAGTTACTGAAAAATAGGCAAAGGACATGGATGGCCATTTCTGAAAAGAAGACATACATGTGGATAACAGGTGTGTGAAGAAATGCTCAGCATCACTAACCATCAAGGAAAGGCAAGTCAAAACCACAATATCATCTTACCCCATTTAGAATGGCTATTATTAAAAAGACAAAAAAAAAAAAAACCAGACATATGTGAGGATGTGGAGAAGACGGAACTCAAATACAGTTGGTGGCCATGTAAATTAGTACACTCACCATGGAAAGCAACATGATTTCTGAAAAAACTAAAAATAAAACTACCATATGATCCAGCAATCTCACTACTGGATATTTATCCAAAGGAAAATAAATCAATATAGCAAAGAGATATATGTAGTCCAATATTCATTGCAGCATTATTTTTGTTTTTTGTTTTTTTCATATTTTTTTGAGACAGGGTCTCACTCCATTGCCTAGGTTGGAATGCAGTGGTGCGATCTCGGCACACTGCAACCTCCACTTTCCTGGGCTCGAGGGGATTCTCCAGCCTCAGCCTCTTGAGTAGCTGGGACTACAGGCATGAGACACAAATGCCTGGCTAATTTTTGTAATTTTGTAGAGACAGGGTTTCATCATTTTGTCCAGGCTCGTCTCAAACTCCTGATCTCAAAGCTATCCACCCGCCTAGGCCCCTGAGAATACTAGGATTATAGGCATGAGCCACTGGGCCTGGACTATTGCAGCATTATTTACAATAGCAAAGATATGAAATCAATCTAAATGTTCATCAACAGATGAATTGACACAGAAAAGTTGGTATATACATACAATTGAATATTTTTCACCATGAAAAAGAATAAAATTACGTCATTTGCAGCAACATGAATGGAATTGGAGGTTTTCATGTCAAGTGAAATAAGCCAGACACAAAAAGATAAATATCACATGCTCTCACTCAAATGTGGGAACGAAAAAAGCGAATCCTATGGCTGTAGAGAGTGGAAGGATAGATACCAGAGACTGGGAGGAGTGTATGGGGCAAGGGAATAAATAGAGGTTGGATAATGGGTATATACATATAGCTAGATAGAAGGAATAAGTTCCAATGTGTACTTATTACTCTGCTCTAAATACTCTGACTTGATCACTACACATTCTATGCATGCAACAAAATTTCACATGTACCTCATTAATATGTACATTATACATTTCAATTTGTACATTGTACATTTCACATGTACCTCATTAATATAATGTGTAACAAAATTACGTGAAAGATGAAAGGTATATTTGTGTTCTGTTAAAATGCATTGTAAACGTAAAAATTTTACTACGTATAAAAGTATAGAACATATATACTTATGCACACAGATACACACACATTTTTTGGAGCAGAAATGGTCATTTCAAGTTTTCACAAGCTAGGGTGTACATAGCAATTTACAAAAATATAATCCATTGAGTTTGAAGTGTCCTCACTTCTGTAAGTTATGCGTATTTCTTGTTATATCCTCTGGCTGTACTGATGTACATAAGAGAAGATCTAATTAAAAGCTTTCATGCTAAGACTTACTTGACATATTCCTGAAACTCAAGTTAATCTTTCCATTTTTTTTTAGATATTTTCTTCACTTTAAAAATATCATATTTGCCAACTTAAGGGTTGCAGTAAGATTAGTTTTCGGTGAGGCCTCTCTTTTTGGCTTGCAGACAGCTGACTTTCTCCTCTGTCCTCACATAGCCTTTCCTCTGTGCATATGTGAAGAGAAAGTAATCTCTAGTGTCTGTTCATTACCATATAAGGGCAACAGTTCTATCATATTAGGGACATGCTCTTATGACTTTATTTAATTTAAATTACCCCCTAAAAGGCACTATCTAAGTACAGTCATATTGAGAGTTAGGGCTTCAACATATGAACCCAGAGAGACACAATTCATTCCATACCAATCCCCAGTGGCGTTTTTTTTTCCATTTTCATTATTCTTTGACTTAGTGTTTCATAGACTTTCAATCTAATATTTTTGGATTTAAAATATCAAACTATGTAAGACTTATGATGTAATATTCTCTTTAGTTCAATAAGTATCTGGAGAGTATCTGCTACCAAGGGTAAAACATAAACCTTATGAATTTGCTTTATGCTTTTATGCTTTATAACTTCAATAAACATTATCAAACCAGTGATATCAACCTGTTCATAAAGTTTTTATATAATATAATAAAATGATGTTTATTCATCATCAAATTACATCCTGAAATTCTAAAGACCATGATGCTATGTTTTTTTTCCAAAGAGAAATACCTTAAACAAATATATAGAGTACATAAAATATACTGACACAATGGAGAGAAGATATTTTTTCCACATGTTTGTGTTTGACAGTTTTCAGCATTCAATAACTAAGCAAATTAAATTTCATAGTTTAACATGTCATGCAAAGCACTTCAAATCCTTTGGGGAAAATGTGATATATACCCACACACATTTGTGAAGTATATGTGCATATGTACATACACACACAAAACACATGTGACAGTTAATTTTGTAACATTGGAAAAAGTATTAAATTTGCTATAACTAAATTTCCTCATTTGCAAAAATGATATGACATTTACATTTATTATTATAAATTATTAATTTGATGTTACTCTGATCATCTTGCTTTTTTAAATACTTGCAGATTTCTCCATGGATTCAGACTTTCCAGATTTTATTTTCTCCAATGTTTTTAAAAGTATAGAATCTATATCTAGTTCAATTCGTAGTTAATTCACAGTATTTCCAAAGCATCATTAAAGCTTATTTACCTAGTATTCAGAGTTGGGAAAGAATTAGCATCATTTGCATACAAGCCATTTAATATGAGGAATTTAGCAAGGGTTGCTTTCCTCAAAGCAGTTTCACTAATCCTCCCACACACCTGTTGATAATATTCTAAAAATTCCATTCAATAATTTGTCTTTGTTTTGTTGTTTAATCTAGATTTTGATTAATTGTATTACTTCATTGTTTTATTATAACAAAAATGAACAGCAGAACTATTTGGCATTCAATACATAAAGAAGTGTGTATGTGTACACTTTTATCTCTTTAAGAAATCTATGAATTATGTCTTGTTATCCTCATGTTATGAATGTGGAACCTTTAGTTCAGAAGTTTTAAGTAATGTTTTCCAATACTATCTAGCTAAAAACAGTAAAACTGGCAAGTTACATCAGTCTGATTCCAGAGCCATCATGCACACCTCTTGAATCATATCTTACATCCTTGCTGCCTACTTTTTTCCTTGAGTTGTTGTAGCAATCAGGTATGTGCAGGATTGACTTGATAGCACCTGGTCACAGCTGCACAGAGCACTTCTTAGCTTCTAATCCAAGGATTCTCTGCCACTGATATTAGGAATCCTATGAGAATTCATTTGAAGAATCTACTAAATGTACATTTTAAGTACATGAATCAGTTTAAGGAACAGAAGGGAGAAATTTGGAATACTCTATTTAAGGTACTGTACTTCCTGTGAAACAGTAAAGTGTTACTTGAGGATGGCCTCAAATTAGTTGGAAATAAATATTTCAGGATTTAGAGCAAGCATATTAGAGCAAGCATAATGATGCATATAGACAATGATATATATAATGATATGGTAAAAGATATGATAAATTGATAAACTAGAATCATAAAGTGCTCAATTAAAATTAGAAAAGGCAAGAGGGGGTAGAAATAAAAAGTGAATGCAACTAACAGAAAACAGTTACAAAACAGAGTTCAGAACAAGGGAAGTAATCATAAATAAAGAGGGACGTTGCATAATTATAAAAGAATCATACTTAAAGAAGACACAGCAATTCTAACAGTGTATACACCTAACAGCACAACATCCAAATATAAGAGGTAAACACAGGAGTAGAAATAGGAAGTAAAGAAATCCACTTTTATTTGCAGACTTCAGTAGCTCTCCTTAAGTGATTGATAAGTAAAGCAGGTAAAAAAAAAAAAATACATATATAGGTGACATGAACAGCATTGTAAATTAACTTAATCTAATTGACATTTATATAACACAATGTCTAACACCACAGAATACACATTCTTCTCATGCTTCCATGGAACATTCATCATGCTAGACTACCTTCAAGGCCATAAAACACACCTTAATAAATTGCAAATAATAGAACCCATACAAAGTGTGCTCTTAAGCCACAACAGAATCAAATAATTAATAATAGAAAGGTAGCAGAATTCTAAATAATTTATGTAGATACTATGACGTCAAGGAGGTAAAGCATTATTCTTCACTTCTTCAGTCTCTGCAGTCCTCTTAATCACTTACTTCCAAAGAGTACAGTATGTGTAAAGGAGTAAAACCAACTTTTAATAGATGCATCTGAAAAACACTACTTCAGCCATATGATCAAGGTTAACATCAATAATGATAAGTCATGTTGACAGTATATACTCCTGATAGCATATGATCAGAATGATACTTTACCTCTTTGATCCTGCTCCCACAAAAAAACATGCCCTGAAGGCCGGGCGCGGTGGCTCAAGCCTGTAATCCCAGCACTTTGGGAGGCCGAGACGGGCGGATCACGAGGTCAGGAGATCAAGACCATCCTGGCTAACACGGTGAAACCCCGTCTCTACTAAAAAATACAAAAAACTAGCCGGGCGAGGTGGCGGGCGCCTGTAGTCCCAGCTACTAGAGAGGCTGAGGCAGGAGAATGGCATAAACCCGGGAGGCGGAGCTTGCAGTGAGCTGAGATCCGGCCACTGCACTCCAGCCTGGGCGACAGAGCGAGACTTCGTCTCAAAAAAAAAAATAAAAATAAAAATAAAAAATAAAAAACATGCCCTGAGTCTAATTATGAGGAAAAAAATAAGCAAAACCCCAGTTGAGGAACAGTGCACAAAATACCTGGCCAGTACACCCCAAAATTGTCAAGAACCTTAAAGTACAAATAAAGACTAAGAAACTCTGATGGCCAAGAGGAGCTTAAGACATTGCAACTAGGGGCCAGGTATGGTAGCTCACTCCTTTAATATCAGCACTTTGGGAGGCCTAAGTGGGAGGATCGCTTGAGACCAGGAGTTTGAGAACAGCCTAGGCAACATATTAAAAAGATAAAATTGACTACTTACCCAACACTTAGAACTAATAGTCCTTATGTACATTATGACCAGGAAACTTCACTGAGGTTTGATTTAGAAGGTAGCAGTGATATGTAACAGAGACTTCTGCAGTTGTGTGGGTGACAAGTGAATGAGAAAAAGCTTTCATTTCTACAAAAAGGTTGGAAGTGGGAAACTAGGCAGCAAACAAACAAACAAACAACAACAACCAAAGACACGACAACTAAATTTAATGTGTTTCCTATGTAGGATGTTAAAACACAAAAATGACATTAGGTAGAAACTAATGAATTCTGAATACAACTCGGATATTAGATAATAACTTATCAATATTAATTCACTAGTTAAAAGACGTGGCATACTAATATCAAACACTAATGATCGGAGAAATGATTGTGGGACCTATGAGAACTCTCTACACTCACTTCTTCATCGATCTGTAATTCCACAACTGTTCTAAAACAAAAGTTCATATGAAAATATGAGTCAGATCAGTGACACCAAGAACTTATGTGTCACCCGTAGAACCTACTCTATAGACATGTGGCTTAGTAGGTCCAGGTATTGATGCATCTTCTGTAGTTTGAAAATTACTTATGCAATGGTGTTTTGTTTAATGTTTCTTACACCGGTGTATCAACAATTGCTCAGTGAAGGACACATAGTTGATCAGAGGATTACAATCAGAAATAGATTTACTGCAAGTAACAGAGTGCTTACGAAATCTTTGGCAGAATAGAGGATAAGCCTCTGCACTTTGAGTTTCAAGTCACGTAACTGCAGCTGTAATCCAGTGGTCAGGAGACAGCTGTTACCCTTATTAGCATCTGCTTACAGTCACCTCTCACCCAAGAGGTTGGAAAATAGGCAGCAGATTGTGGGGTCGACTGTGACTCAAACACTCGTGCTTGTCAGAACATGCTTCTCACCCACACAACTGCAGAACTCTGTGTTATGTATCACTGCTGTCTTCTAAACCAAACGCAAGTCCAATTAGTTTCCTGGTCATAATGTACATAAAGATTATTAGCTATAAACGATGGATAAGTAGTCAATTTTACCTTTTTTGCTTTGTTTTAAATAGACTTTATTTTTTAGAGCAGTTCTAGGTTCATAGCAATACTGACAGGAAGACATAAACATTTCCCATACAGTCCCTTACTTCCCATAGCTGCACAGTGTCCTCCACCATGAACATCCTCCACCAGAGTGGGACATTGGTTACGATCTACTACATGAGCCTATGTTGACAATCTCTTATTAAGCAAAGTCTATTGTTTACACTGGGGTTCACTCTTGGTGTGGTATATTCTATGGGTTTTAAGAACTGTATAGTGACAAGTATCCACCAGTATAGTATCACACAAAATAGTTTCATTTCCCTAAATTCTCTATGCTCTGTCTATTCCTCCTTCCATTTCCCTCATTTTAGCGCTTTAAATTATTTTTTAAAGGAGATTATAGACAATTATCTATCCAAATAAAAAATTATCTTAAAGAAATGTTCATATCAAGAATGTAATAGTTATAATCATTTTATATTTACATTATATTGCTGCATAACAAATTACTAGGACCTTATCAGCGTTAAAAAGTTATTATCTCACAGATTCTGCGGCAGGAATGTGAGCACAGCTTAGGTACTTTCTCTGCTCAGGGTTTCACAAGAATGTGATCAACATGTCATGGGGTCTGTATTCTCATCTGGAGGACAATTGTAGGCAAGAACACCAGGGGGCAGGAAACATGGGGACCACACATGGTCTGCCCACTGTACCCAAGGATAGTAAATGTGTAGGTTTATTTGTGGTTGGAATCCTAGGCTTTTGGGCAGGATAGACTTGTGTTAGAGTCTTGGTTCTGTCTACTGTTAAATTGTAAAGTTGGTAAATCACTTTCCTTCTATAAATGGCCATCCTTTCACACATAAAAGGTGGATAATAGTAAGATCTACCTCAGAGGGATGACTGTGTGAGATAATCCAACTGTTGCTATTAGCACCATATCTACGATTTAGATCGTACGGAGATGGTATCTATCTACGTAGATGGTATCTAACTCTATCTGCTGTAAGTTCCTAATGTCAGGCTCAAATTTGTAAAAGGGAATTTGATTATACTAGACCTGTACATAAATTATTTCAGTTTAATCTTGCAAGAATTTTCTTGTAGTCTTTCAACTTTGGTATGCTTTGGTATCAGCCCCTAAAGGAGTTAATTTTACCAATCCACGTATTTTCCTGCTAACTCCTCCAGGCACTGTTTGAGGTTCATTCTAATGTTTTGTCTTTTCTCCCCAATTACATTTTCTTCTTTCCACCTGGCTTCAGAATTCAAATCTTTATAGCAGCAGTTAAGTATTTATAAAGCTTAAGCCACAGACTTCCTTTCAAAAATACTGCAGCATAAAATTGAAAAGTAAAACTAAAAATCTAGTGATAGCATCAAGAACAAATATGTTAACTTATTGAATTCTGAAGAGCACAAAGAAATTTTAGAGAACTGTGCTATTCAGGCCTTGTTCTCAAATTATGGCAAGACGAGTTCTTTTTCTAATACTTTTCAAATCTATTTTGAAAATGAGAGAAAAAATAAACCTTGACAATTTCAAAAGCCACAAACTCTACTTGATAGTAAAACTCAACTGGAATTTCAGTTGAAAAGTTTTCGTTCTAATGGTCCAGACTCAGGAGAAAAGTGGGGAAATAGAACTGGCATTTGTTGAGAGTTAGTCATGTATGAGCCACTTTCTATAAATTTTAATGTATTTAATTTAATTATAAGTATTATGTAATTAAGTGCTTACATTTAATCTTTTCGCTTCATGAAATGTGTTAGTCGTAGGGAAAGGGGAAGTTCTAAAACATATGGCTAACTTCCCAATTCTATTTTATAAACTTAATCTTTTTCAAATCCTAGATTGATGTTTATCAAAAAAAAACCACAAATAAACCCATTATTTTTCTAATGTCTGCTATATCTACCAACAATGTTTAAGTTGGACTCTGATAAACACACATACACAACACACATACACGTGCACATATACATGTACACGTTACTCCCATAATAAAATATTGGAGTGTTTTATCAAAGAAAGACAGGACATGAGAGATACCGACTTTAGTGTAGGAAGCCTACTATATGAAAAATATCCAACAGGTAGTTTGAAGAGCAATTGAATCTGATTGAGAAGTTTTTTCAGTTAGCCTGGAGAGAGTAAGGGCAGACACACGAGCTTTGCTATTCTTGCCATATCATGAGTCTGCAGGGCTACTAATGTCAAATGATGCCATTATAAATTGAACAGTAGCATCACATACTCACCAATTTGTGTGTACCTGTGAGACTATATCCACCTTGAAGAAATAAATTTTAGTTTGCATAAAAATACCTAGGGGATAGCAGTATGCATTAGTTAATTCTCACACTGTGAGATATAACAGAGACTGGGTAATTTACAAAGGAAAGAGGTTTAATAGACTCACAGTTCCACATTGCTGGGGTGGGGGGTCCTCACAGTCACGGCAGAAGGCAAAGGAGGAGCAAAGACCCATCTTACATAGCGGCAGGCAAGAGAGTTTGTACAGGGGAACTCCCATTTATAAAACCATTAGATCCCATAAGACTTATTCACCACCATGAGACCAGTATGGGGAAAACTCTCCCATGATTCAATTATCTCCCCCTGGCCCCACCCTTGACACCGAGGGATTATTACAATTCAAGGTGAGATTTGGGTGGGTCACAACCAAGCCACATCACAGTTGAATAAGCAGTTTCTTGTTGTTGCTGTTTGCTTGTTTTATATGAGGTTTAATTAATCTTTCCCTTGTATTCGAACAAAAGCTTCCGTAAGTTTTCTATTGGCAATCTGTGATTTTGGAAATGTATTGTGTTATTGAAGATGTGAAGAATGACATAAAAAGAAATGAATCTGTCCTCAAGATTTCTGAATGACTAAAGGAGATAATGCATAAAATTATCCAACACAATCTGGGTTACCTTTGCCAATTTCTTAGGTTCACATTCAAAGTTTAAAGAATATGAACATATTTACATCTTATGAATTCCAGACTTAAGAAAACACTCGCTGTGTTGCCAAGGATCCACATTTCCTGGCCCCTTTGTTTTTGCCTGTGCTTTATAGTAATAATAAGCAATATTCTTTGTCCCTGCCAAAAATTTTCACCTATCAAAACCTGTGCATTACTTTAAAACTATCTCAAATTAATATGCTATTACCCAGCTAGCTTATAGTAGATTCCTTCCTCTGGGCTCTCAGAGTACCCAGTGTAATTTCTTTCTATTGTAATCATCTCATTTTGTGTGTTTGTTTCCCTTACTAGATTGTAACTTGGAGGTGGAAAGTCATGTTTGCACTTAAATATCTAATCAAATATTTATGGAATACTTTTGAACAAAAATACATCATTCCAAATTCTGTGGTCTATAAAAAAAAGAAATTTTCCCTAATGATTTTTTACCTGCTTTTATATTCCTTTCTCCTTTCACAGGATAAGAATAAGCTGTCATTGGTACCTTAAACATTGGTCCCTGCTACTTGATTAAATGTAGCTAAAGCATTAAAACTCTTTTTAAATAAGCCGTCTTCATGGCTCTTGAAAGACATCTGCTATGACTATTTTTTTCCAGAATTAAACTCTTAACTTTCTCTCATGTTGTGTTTTATTTCTGCATTGAGAAGGCAGAATGTCAACCAAACCATTTTTCCTTCACAGTAAGTGTTATGAGCCAATCAGCGAGACAGATAAAGCTGAAAATATTTTCAAAAACTAACTCTCGCTAACCATCAAGAGCCCCCCGATCTGACACCCTACAGAAAAGTGGTTGAGAAGGGGCTGGGCACTGTGGCTCATGCAGGTGATCCCAGCACTTTGGGAGGCCGAGGCGGGCGGATCACAAGGTCAGGAGGTTGAGACAATCCTGGCTAACACGGTGAAACCCGTCCCTACTAAAAATACAAAAAATTAGCCAGGCGTGGTGGTGAAGGCCTGTAGTCCCAGCTATTCGGGAGGCTGAGGCAGGAGAATGGCGTGAACCCGGGAGGCAGAGGTTGCAGTTAGCCAAGATCTCGCCACTGCGCTCCAGCCTGGGGGAGAGAGCGAAACTCCGTCTCAAAAAGAAAAAGTGGTTGAGAAGGATGAAGATAAGAATTTAATTTCACTGAACATTCAAGCACAAAATAATTTTATTTTAGATATTAAAATTGTTTACCTTTTATATTTATTAATATACTATTAAAGTGCAAGGAAATTTAATCATAGAACTTTAATGTATTACCAGAAAATTCACAGTGGGTAAGACTTTAACTTCAAAGTGGGGCATCTTGTAGTTAAAATTTTATTATTGAAATATATTTGGTATATTATAAGATCTCATTGCAAAACCTCTGATGGGCTATAATGGCCAGAAAATAACTTAAAAACTGATTTAAAGATTAGAGTAGTTTTGATGCTATTTTAAAAATATTGCACTTACATTTCATACTGCACTTACATTTCAAAACTTTCTGGAAGTAAAATTTACACAATCCTTGAGTGGGTCCAAGAAGATCCAAAAAGGAGCAATGTTGATGCCGAGGAAAGGTTCTTGAATGTGGGGGCAGGGCTATCCTCATAGATAACGCTAATTGACAGGGTTCATAACCCTAATTGATCTCCTCAATTATAACCCTAATTGCTCTCCTCAATTATGCCTCTGACTGACTGAAAGTTTAAAGGCCAAGCCCAGGCATTTAAGAACAAAGAGCTAGGAGACATTAACTATATTCCTTTCGCTCATGTTGAGGTACACCCAAAGCAGGACACTCACGGCCTTTTTGTATACATCAATTATATGGTGACTGATGATTGGATGGACTCACAAAACTTCTCAGCGTATATTCATGTAATACTTTGATGGTGTAAAAGATATGGTGGCATGGGAGAAGGAAAGCACAGGCAACATCAAGGTTCCTAAGATCTCCAGGTATGACTCCCCAGGGTTCCTGCTCAGTCACACAGATTTTCATCTGCCATACCTTTTTGTTTCCTTAACGAGTATCGCACTCAGGTGAACAAAACAAAAATGCCATTTTTTGAGTTTCCTGAAACTCCAACAGAGTGATGAGTTGTGTTTTTTTTTTTAATATTAACTAATTTTAATCTGTCATGTCTGATATATTGCATTTTACCTTTTATGCTGATCTATGTGATTCTAATTGTTATAAATTTGTAATGTCCTTTTGTGCAGTGATTATTGCTCTGTTATTGTGCCTTCCCCTTGGAAGGAAGTAAATAAGCCAATTAACCTGAAATACTACTCAGCCTTCTTAAGCAAACATCATGGATTTTGAATATTTGTGTGGTCAGCAAGTCTGTTGGAGGTTACAGACTAATTGGCACACAGACTACTAATACAATTTTTAAATTACATTATAATAAACTGTTAGTTTTTTTTTTTTTTCTTTATTGTTGGGTCAAATGAAAGACACACCATAGACAAATAATTAAAGCAATCTTAAACCCATTTGTAAAACAGATTATAACTTCCCAAGTTTTCCAATGCATTTTCAAATGCATTTCTAGCCTTTCATCATCCTAAAGATACATGAATATATAATTTAAAGCTGTATTTGTTTGCCAGTCCTCATAATCTCATAGCTTCAATATTTGAGCTAGATTGGTTGCATTTGTTATCTACATTTATTATGTAATGATTTTAGGGGAAAATTTCAATAACAGGTAAATGAAATAAATATATTGCTAAAACTTTATTTTTGCTGTGTAATAAATGAATTTCCTTTTTCGGATTAATCCATCAAGCTTATTATAAAAATGAGTAGCTCCGTAGAATGTAATACAAATGTAGTAGCATGCCATTTCCAACTCTCCTGAACTAATGAGGCATTTCACAGAACTGTTTTAGTAACAAGAGACCCATGAAGAGGTCAAGATCATTGTGATCATTGTTTGACAAGGCAGAAAGCTTAAAGGGTTTGTTCTTTTATATCAACCACACTTTAAACTTTAGACCTGCTTTGTTTATCTACTCTCCTTTGTATTTGCTCTCTCTGTTGAAGCCTGATATGTATTTCCTTGGGAAATAAAAAATGAGAACTAAGGGGTGATTCTCAGCAATTATATCTACATGACCCAGTTTTCCCCCCTAGGCATTCTTGATCTCATGGCAAATTCCGTTTCTCTCATTTTTTCCCATAGAGGTATCCTACACCAACATCTTTGCTCATAAGACAAACTGCAAATTGTCATAAGCATAGATTCTAAGAAATTGAAAGCAACTTTTAAAGTCTGAAATTCACTATTTCCAATATAATCAATTTTATGATACAAGCTAAAGTATATTATGAAGAGAATAAATGATAAAATATGGGTTGGACTATTCAGAATCATACTGTTTCTAATGTTCATGTTCCAAAGATATATAATATTCAAATAACTTAGAAAAATACAATTTCTACAAAGGGCACAGTGAACACAGCCTCTGCTCCTAATTCCTGTTTTCTTTCCCATTGTGAAAATCTAGAAAAGTTACAATGAATTTCAAAGGTTATTTCCTCTGCCTTTTTCTACTTATTCTAGGACGAAGCAACAGAGTTTAGCTGAGAAGCAGAGTTTCTGCTTTTTATTTTCAGTGTTCATCGAGGAGATACTTTTGATCCCCCTGAGAGTACTGGCATCAAAGATTCTTCTCTGTAAAAAGACAATATACCTGGGAACCATGTATGAAAAATGTTCTTGCTATAAGGAATGTAATGTTTTTGAAATTTATTTCAGTTTGTTCCTCTTCTCAGTAATGTTTCCTTTACCGCATGCCACCTTTTTCAGAAACTACCCCAATGGCCCCCTCCCTTTAGAGCAAAACATTCTAAAATTATGTCCTTCTGTTTCTGCTTCTTGTTTCCTACGTAATTTTCCCTATACACACACTCCTATTAGGCTACAACTCCCATCACGTGCCTCGTGCTGAGAGTGTTATTGTCAAGTGCAGCTAGGACATTCATACTACAATCCAATGCCTTGCTTTTTTTTGTTTGTTTGTTTGGTTGGTTGGTTGGTTTTTTTTGAGACGGAGTCTCTCTGTCGCCCAGGCTGGAGTGCAGTGGCGCGATCTCGGCTCACTGCAAGCTCCGCCTCCCGGGTTCACGCCCTTCTCCTGCCTCAGCCTCCCGAGCAGCTGGGACTACAGGCGCCCACCATTATGCCTAGCTAATTTTTTTGTATTTTTAGTAGAGACGGGGTTTCACTGTGTTTTAGCCAGGATGATCTCGATTTCCTGACCTTGTGATCTGCCCGCCTCGGACTTCCAGAGTGCTGAGATTACAGGCGTGAGCCACCGCGCCGGGCACAATGCCATTTTTAGGTACTGTATCACTCAGGGTTGAAACAGAAAACAGATAATGTAATAAAACTAGTGTAACTCAAGGAAAGTTGAGTACTAGGTGTATGTACAACTTGTAGGAAAGTTCTAGAGAAACCATTGGGATCACATAGCACCTAAGATCAATTAACACTGGGACTTCTATTGACCTTAATCCCAGAATGAGGAAGGAAGATGGACTGACTTACTAGTAAAAAAAAAAAAAAAAAAAACCATGGAAAAGGGACCACCTCCTAAGGAGCTATGTCCTCCAGTAGAGAAACTTAGCCAGCAAACGCTTCAGAAGTGAGATACGGGAATAAAGGCTGAATGTATTTGCCTCTCTCCATCAAATGTCATGCTGAAGATTCCAGTTAGCTGAGTCGAAAGAAGCCAGAGATCAAGGAAGATGATGATTAAACCACCATCTCACCTTCCTGGGATAGAATGGAGGCAGGAAAAGGATGGAGAGTGGATCTGGAAGGTTATAGAGAGAATATCTTGAATCCATCCCCTTATCTCAATGACTGGCCACTCCCTGCTTCCTGAAGTACTTTTCCCCATTGTCTTCCACACCACCACCTCTTCTTGGGGTTCCTGTTAGGACGCGAGCCACTCCATCTCCTACTCTTCTCAATTTTTAAATGTAGTTTTCCAGGCCTTCTCTTTCCATATGACCTCAATTTTATAACAGCTTTAAATAGTAAAGTTGCTGGTAAGTCTCAATTATGGCCTCAACCTTAAACTGTTTTCAGTTGCAAATCCTCTGATGAGATATAAAAAACGAGAAAATCATGTAAAAAATAAATTTTGAGGTTACAGTGGTTTGGGTTCTATTTTTAAAAATACACATACTGCACTTACATTTAAAAGCCTTCTGGAGGTAAAATTTACACAGTACTCAAAGTTGTATATTACAGTGGCTTCTTGATATCTCTATTGAAGGGATGTCTTAGAGGAAACCTCCAATTTGACATACAAAGCAGAACAAGCCCCACCTTCTCTCCTCCCACCTCTGTCCAAATACCATTGGTCTAATCTTTCCTGTCTTTCTAAATAAAATCATAATCTCACCATCTACCTACCTGCTCAATCCAAAACTGTAGAATCTCTCTTAACATTCTTCTTTGCTCTCCTGCCTTGTAATTAATCCATGAAAAAGTCCCGCGGACTCTACCCAAAAAAATAGTCCTCAAGTATCCTCTTCTCTCCATATGTCACCATTTATCATATACATTTCAATATAGTTATACAATAGATCTCTCTGCTGGCTCTCTTTGCCCTTCTACACTTGCTACATAAAATTCCAAAGAAGCCCAGGGTGACCTTTAAAAAATATAAATCGGATCATGTCACATCTCTGCTTGAAATCTTCCAAAACTTTCCCTTTACATGTGAACTCAAATCCAAATGTTTTCATTGTGGTAAAAATCCCTGTTGACTTGGTGCCTGCTCTGCCTGCTGAGCTCTTTGACTTAATCTATTCTTCTCCTGGCATTTTATTTTTTAAACTGACATACAATATTTATGTGTTTATGCTTTTCTTGTTTAATTTTTATTTTATTTTATTTTTAATTGTCATATCATAATTGTACATATTTACAGGGTACAAAGTGATATTTTGATACTTGTATACAATGTTTAATAGTCAAATACAGCATATATATCTATATGTAGCTCGCATATCTGTCACATCAAACATTTATTATTTTTTTGTGTTGGGAACAGGCAAAATACTCTCTTCTAGCTATTTGAAAATATACAATAAATTATTTTTAACTATAATCACCCTACAGTGCTATATAATATGAGAACTTATTCCTCCTATTTAGAGATAATTTTGTATCTGTTAACCAACTTCACCCATTGCCCCACAGTCTTCCCACCTTTAGTAACCACAATTTTACTTTCTGCTTCTATAAGCTCAATTTTGTTTAGTTCCTACCTATGAGTGGGAATATGTGGTATTTACCTTTCTGTGCCTGACTTATTTTACTTAACATAATGTCCTCCAGGTTCAAGTTCAAGTATGTTGCCACAGACGAAAGGATTTCATTCTTTTTATGGCTCAGTAGTATTCCATTGTAGATATACATATATATCTCCCATAGTTTCTTTATCCATTCATCTGTTGATGGACACTTTGGCTGATTCCTTATCTTAGCTATGGTGAATAGAAAGGAAGTCTATAGAGATATTCCTTTATTTAAAATCTGATTTTATTTCTACAAAGAAGCAAAATCTTTCCTTGTGCTCGTGTATATGTCAGTATTTATCACTCAAAATGGTATAGTGAAGCTAGGAAGGGTGAGATACGCTGGAAAGGTAACTTCTGAGATAAACTGGGGATCTAAAAGTCAGAGATAATAAGCTTTGTTTCTATGGTTCATAATTTCTTTGGGTGAATATTCCTGTTCTGAATTAGGGAAGACTTGCTTGAATGATAAAGAATTGCTCTGCCAACCACTTCTATGTATCATAAACTCCCCAAATGGTATCACAAACAGAAATGATTTTTTAATTTATGCAACAAGATGGTTCCTGAGCTGAATGATGTGCTTTGTTATTCCCAATGTCTCAGTTTTGATACATCTTATTATTAGAAATTATTTCATTTATACTATTATTATTTTGTATTGGTATTTATTTTTCCTATTCAAAATTGTAATATCCTGGTACATTTAATTATTTAGAAAGATTATTCTCCTAATCCAAATAATAAATTGCATCTTAACACCAAAATTAACCTTATTCTGTGAAGGCGTAGTTTCTTCATTCCTCTAAAAGTGACAATATGTTATAAATAATGAAGTGTAAATCCCATTTGGGTCATAGTTTCAGATGTTAAGAGATGTGAAGAGACAAAAAGTGAGACTAACAACAGGAAGTCTCTGTGTTTCTTTTCATCTTCTAGCCTGTCAAAAACATGGAAGTTTGTGCTGAACACAATGTCTATAATTATAGTTCTAGTTGCCAACAAGAGTTACTGTGTCTGTTAAAAAGATAATTACAGCTACTTTACAATTCAAATCTATGTTCAGTTACCTTGTGAAATCTAAATGAATGCTAATCTGACCTTATGTTTCCAAAAGACACTATACTTCTTAACACTATTTTAAAAATTGAGGGTGACAAATACTTTCACATCTTCAAAACGGTTCTACATAAAACAAGCACTTCAACTATTACTTTGAACACAGTGAAAAATTTTAGCAACCATAAAATTCATCTCCCTGAAACCCTTAACATTTTCACATACTTCAGATATGACTATTTACTCAACAGCTCACATTTGGGTATCTGTAGCAGTGAGGATCTAGACAGAAAACAGATAGCCTGCTCAAACTGAGTAATTCAAGATAGTCTAATAAAGGTGGTGTTTAAAAGGGTGAATCTGGGAAACTAGCAAGGGATAGTGAAGTTCCCTATGCTGGCAAGAGCTGGAAGCCTTTACTTCCTGTAGGTCTTGTATAGCAGGTTCACTGTACACTGTTTACCACATGCCCAAGTCCAATGAGATGAAACACCTACACATAAAACAAATTACATGAAGTAGATTTATTACTTAAAGATAGGCAGCAAGGGACAGCAGAAACCTAGGATTCAAGATGAACTTGTCCCTCAAATCTCAGGAAAGCTGCCTGGGGCAGATGAAGTCCCATCTGCACTTGCTCCACTTGCACTAGTGATTAGTAGCCCTGGAAAGCAACCCACACCTGGTTTTATACCCTGGGAAAATGCGTCTTGCTTGATTAAAGCACTGAAGTCTGTTCTAAGAACGTCCTATCCTAAGAGACTCTGGAACTCAGACCAAGTTGTTCCAGAAAGCGCCTCCATATCTCCGGATGTTGCATTTCTAGAACTTTCCACAGTTATTCTTCAGAATTACAAGAAAGAAAGGAAGGAGAAACGGACTGGGCCAAGAATACTTGGAGAACTGTCTTGCAGGACCAAATGGATGTGGAGAGAAAGTAGTTATCAGAACCAGAAGAATGAGATCTCTTTTTAGAGTCTCAGCAAAAGGAGTGTGGCTTTCAATAAGGAGATACAAATAATTTCCTGTGACCTTGCCCAAAAAATAAATAAATAAATAAATAGTCAAAATAATGCGTATCCTATGTGCCCTCAACTTTTATTTTTAATCCTCCTTGTGCCAAATTCCCTAGGAAGCCATAGGGTAAGGATATGAATTGATACAATGCACGCATGCCACCCTTCTGAGGCACAGAGCTGAATTAGGCAGATTAGGTAATGGAACCGGAGGAGGAAAAATAAAATGCATGGGACAACATATAGTCAATTTGGAGACAACTTTCAACTAAGACATTATGATATATTATTTTCTATAGCACTATAATTCTCCCAAATTTTAAAGAATTAACCTCAAAACTGCTCTGGATAATTTATCCAAGGAACATGCATTTTACTATATCATTTTATGGTACAATTAGAAATATTGCCTTATCTAATATCCAAAACAACTGAATGGTAGTAGGTATTATTATCACAGAGTAACTAAAGTATTTAAATATGTTGTTCTAGGTCACACAGCTAAAAAATAAAGAACGAAAATGATTAAAACTATGAATACTATAAACTGAATGTTGGTCATATTGTCCTTACTGCATGCCAGGCATTGTTCTAAGAATTTTAAATGTATAAACTCATTCAGTGCAGGAAGTATCATCTGAATTACACATTATTATTATTATCCTCATTTTGCAGACTTAGTAAATTCAATTAGAGGAATAGTAAGCACTTTGTCCAAGGTCAAACTACTAGAGTCAGGATTCATCCTCAGGCCTTTTGGTGTCAAAGTCTGTGTATTTTGATACAAATTTTCATCAAGATTATACATTTGTTGAATGACTTAGGCAGGAAGTAAACAACATCACTGAAATAAATATTATATTTGGATTCAAATGTTGTCTGTAAATTAAATAGAAAAATAGAGATATATCAGTATAGCGTGAATGGAATTTTACTAAATTGAATGTATATTAAATTTTATATATCCTATAAAGGGACCATTTAGAGATAATGTCAATAAAATAGAGTTTTGTCACAAGATAATGATCTCCTGCTGTTATATAACCAAGAACATGAAGCCAAGTTATTTATTTTCAAAGCAGGGAAAATCAATCCCAGAATTATGTTCTATAACTGAAATTTTAGTTCTGTTATACAAAATGATGCATGTTGATTTAATAATTTTGCCTGATGGATGTTTGAGAGAGAAAATGACAGATGTTCTTTGCACCGTTGCAAGCTGGAGGCATTGTGACAGGCTTAGAAAATATACCTGTTGTATGTTTTCCCTAATCAGAAACAGTCATCCACAAAAGTGATGAGGTTGCACCACTGTTACAATCTGCACCTGCATGAATGAGATGATTTATGACCTGTTAAGAGTGCTGTAGTTTTTAACTTTAATCAGAACACAGTGGTCAACAATGCAGCCATAAGGTCTAAGAGAGCAGAATGTATATGTAATACTTAAAAACATGAACTGACAGCAAAACAACTACAGAAAGGTCTATTGTACTTGTATTAATCATGATTCAACTTTACCAGATAGAATTCCAGTTATTGCTTACTTTGGTCCCAGTAGAAAACCATTTCAAGGTTTCACATAGCCTAGAGTACACCTAGAGACACCTAGCTCCCAGAAAAACATAATAATACATATTTCTGATGATACATTAAATAACACTGTGTATTTTAATATTTGTGATTGTTTTAAAAGTGGTTTCTAAATATTTATAATTCATTTCTTATGTACAGCCACCCAGAGAGTTAGATAGTTCTATAGTGATTTACTGAATAAACTGAGAAATAAAAAGAAAGTAGATGAAAAAAGAAAATCAGTAAAGGTGTTAGGTGTTCTGATTCCTACTCCATATACTTAAATCTAGTTATGCCACAAAACCCTCCATCCTTGCAAAATTATTTGCTTTTTAATAATATATGGCCTGCCACAGTTTGCTCTTTTTTGAACGGCTATTTCCTAAAATCAGAAAATGTGGTCTTTAAATGCATTTTAAAGCTAAAGTACCAAAGTGATTTATTAAGTGCAGATAATTTTCAAATATTTGGAAATAAATATTTCATAAAACTAAATATCTTCTTGACTACAAAGTCAGGAATTAATAAGTAAGTTATAAAACTTTTGTATATAAATTGAGTTTTAAGACCTTGTTCTTAGATCTGGGGTTAATAAGTACCATGCCTCTTGTCCACCCACATTCTAAACAACTGAGGAATTGGACAAGAGAGACAGTCTATGGGTAGCAAATATTCACTGATGGGGCTGATGTGAAATATTGTTTATATATGCAAGAAAGTTGTCTTCCTGACACCAACCCTCAAATCTTAAGAGATGGACCCACATAATTACGTCAGTACAAAACAGGGCAGGCCATACCAGGTAGGAATTTTCCCCTTTAATATTTCAGAGGTGGGTGAGCAAAGCAGAAGAGGTGCAGAGGATTTTCTCTTGGATTCACTCTCAGAGAAAAGAAGAGGAAAGACTGGACCACAAATGTGTGTTTGTTTATCCATTTCCAAACTCATTCAAGATATAACTTATGACACCTCCCTCTAGGCAGAGTAAATAAAGAAAACATAGAAAGCCAGGATTATTATGCTATTATAGTTCTTTCCATTATCCATCACTACTCCAGTCATCTACACCTCTATTAATATTCTCTATACACAAGAGAATATGATTTGCTGCATGACAAATCATTTCAAATTTTGGTAGCTTAATTTAACAGCCACTATTTCTGTTTCTATTTACTGTTTCTCACCGTTCTCTGTTCTGACTTGGAAGATCTTGTTCCCATAGGTTGCTCGACCTGAATGGACTTGGCTGGAAAGTCTAAAGAGGCCTATTTCACATCTCTGATCCCGAGTACTGATGGTGACTGGGGTGTCTTTGTTCTCTTCCACTTGGTCTCTCTCTCTCTGTCCTCACGATGCCTCAGCCTCCAGGACCTTTTAAGTCCAGCAGAAGAGCCTGGACTTCTTTACAACACGGCAACTAGGTTGCAAGAGAGCAAACGGGCAAGTTTCCAGACCTTTTAAGGGCTAATCCCAGAATTACTTGCATAATGTCACTTCTGGCAAATTCTACCGATCAAGACAAATCACAGATCCAAGTGGAGGAAAAGTAGACTCCATCTCCAGGTGGGAAAATGCACAAACAGTGATGGCAGAAATTATTGGCAGCCAAAGTTGCAGACAAGCTATTATTGCAACTCCCCGACCTCCACCAAAATTTTTCTTATTATATCGTATGCGTAACTAGCGTCCCAACCCAGGAGAGAGATATCCACCATCACAAACAATACATTGCCTATGATCCTTCTGTATGCAGATTTCCCTTCCTGGCCTCCTTTATTACATCCTGTATTCTAAATTAATTCTGTTTCATCTTTAGATTTAGAGCCGGTAGGCTGATGCTAAGTTATCAAGTGCATGTGACAGCGATTTAGGAACAATCCTTTAGTCTCCTTTTCCAGACTAATGGGTATGGCACTGTGTATATTGGGCATTGTGTACTGTTTGCGTGTTGCTATAAATAAATACCTGAGACTGGGTAATTTATAAAGAAAACAGGTGTAATTGGATCAAGGTTCTGCAGGCTATAGGAAGCATGATGTTGGCATCCACTCAGCTTCTGGGGAGGCCTCAGCAAATTTACAATCATGGCAGAAGTTGACATGCGAACAGGCACATCACATGCTCAGAGCAGAAGCCAGAGCAAGAAGGAGGAGGTGCCACACACCTAGAAATAATCAGATCTTGTGAGAATTCACTCACTCTCATGAGAACAGCACCAAGGGGATGGTGCTAAATCATTCACGAGAAAGTCACACCCGTGATCCAATCACCCCCACCAAGCCCCACCTGCAACATTGGGATTACAAGTTAGCATGAGACTTGGTGGGGATGCAGATCAAAATCATATCACACTCCATTCCTGATTTGAACATAATACTCATCTTCAGGGGAGGGCAAGAAGGATGACTAGATGCAGCCAGGTGGATCAGCTTCCACTGAGGGACCAAGATGCAGATTGGCATACCCCTGACAGATCTTCAGAGGGAAAGTACTAAGAGTGGATGTAGGGAAAACACAGAAGCTGGGCTGAACGGGGAGAAAGCCAAGAACCCTGCATGGGGCTAACACACATCAACACTCATTCCCGGCCCACAGCAACTCCAGTGGGTTGGGTGTGTTGAACTAATAAGGAGCAACCTGCTCTAGCCACAGGCCTCTGGAACCTCAGAAGGAGGAGATCCCTTGACCACCATGGACATTTATGTTGGCAGAGAGAGCTGCTTAAAGAAGTGGTAGGGCCAGCAAGTTACCTGATATCGAGTCCAGAAGGTTTGGTGTGAGAGCGTCACTAGCAGAGCATGGCCAGGGACAGCCATCCCCCTAGGCTTGACTTGCTTCCATAGGAGATGTGATGTTTAATATTGAGCATCAACTTAATTGGATTGAAGGACACAAAGTTTGGTTTCTAGGTATGTCTGTGAGGGTATTGCTAAAGGAGATTAACATTTGAGTGAGTGAACTGGGAGATGCAGACCCACCCTCAATCTGGGTGGGCACCATCTGATCAGCTGCCAGCACAGCTAGGATAAAAGTAGACAGAGGAATGTGGAAGGACTAGACTGATTGAGTCTTGTGGCCTCCATCTCTCTCCTGTGCTGAATGCTTCCTGCCCTTGAACATTGTACTCCAAGTTCTTCAGCTTTTGGACTCTTGAATGTACATCAGTGGTTTGTCAAGGGCTATCAAGGTGTGTCAAGGGCTATCAAGCCTTCGGCCACAGACTAAAGGCTGCATGGTCAGTTTCCCTACATTTGAGGTTTTGGGACTCGGACTGGCTTCCTGGCTCCTTAACTTGCATGCAAGTGGCGTATTGTGGGACTTCACCATGTGATCATGTAAGTCAATACTGCTTAATAAACTCCATTTTATATTCACATCTATCCTATTAGTCCTGTTCCTCTGGAGAACCCTGACTAATAAAGGAGACTTTAGCATTAGAGAAACTGCTAGATCTAATCTCTGAAGGGCAGACTTGCCCATCAGATGAGGCTGGTATAACCTAAGTACCTCTTGGTATGATTGCCTCTCCCAGGCCCCTAGCCTAGCCACACCTGCTTGCAGGGCAGTCTCGAGTGCCCTGGGGGTCCACACCATAGTTTCTGCACTAGTGGATCATGCCTGAGAACTCCAGTGTGGTGGTCCCTATAGCCACACACCAGTTCACTCTCTCCCTCCCCTAGAGCAGCTTCCTCTGGGCCCACAGTAACACCCACATGGCTTTGATGGATTGTGTCTGCACAGACAGTGATATGGTTAGGCTTTGGGTCCCAACCCAAATCTCATCTTGAATTATAACCCTCGTAATTCCCAAGTGTCAAGGGAGAGACCTGGAGGAGGTAATTTAGTCATGGGGGTGGCTTTCCCCATGCTGTTCCCATGATAGTGAGTTCTCATGAGATCTGATGATTTCTATGGGGCTCTTACCCCTTCCCTCAGCATTTCTTCTTCCTGCCCCCTTGTGAAGAAGGTGGCTTGTTTTGTCCTCACCTTCTGCCATGATTTTAAGTTTTGTGAAGCCTCCCCAGCCATGCTGAACTGTGAGTCAATTAAACCTCTTTCCTTTATAAATTACCCAGTCTCAGGAAGTTCTTTATAGCAGTATGAAAACGGACCAATACAGGCAGGTTTTGCTTTCCTTGCCCTCCCCAGCATGCAGGAGTGTGGTTCGACCCCTCCCTCTGCTGATGGCCATTGCTGATGGAGTCTAGGTCAGCAGAGCCAGCAAGCCCTGATACCCCTGGTGCCCAACCCTTGAGCTAACACTGCACAGACAACAACCCTTGAGCTAACACTGCACAGAGAACAATGTATTCTCTTTGGCCCTGTGCAATCACTCCGCTTGTGGAGCACAGAAAAGGCACTGAGACCTGTACCCAGCAGTATACCACCTCGGCCAATATCATCTCCAACATGACCACACACCATTACTGGCAGGGGCCCCCATGCCACCCAAGCTGCAATGTTGCTGCCACTGTGGTGAATGCCTGCAGGGAGGCAGGTACTCAGCACCCACTAGCACTCTGCTGCAGTTGCTGAACCTTGGCCTCTGCAGTGCAGTGGGTTCCAAATCTCAAGGAGCCAGAAAACAAAATCAGGGCCCTATGTAAATCCCACAGAGTGACAGCACATAGTCCAAGGGTTGGGAACTGAGCATTGGCACCCTAAGATCTCCCAGAAATGAAGCCAGTTGGCTGAATTCACCTTATACCACAACCAAACCCTCAAGGTCATCAAATAGGATAAAAGAAAAAAAAAATACATCTAAAAGCAACCTCAAAGACTGAAGATATGAGAGAGAATCAGTTCAATCACCCTGGAAATTCAAAAAGCCAAAGTGGCTTCTTTCAACCAAATGACTGTATCACCTCTCCAGCAAGAGTTCTGAGCTGGACTGAGATGACTTTTGAAATGTCAGAAAGAGAATTCAGAATACGGATAGGAATAAAGATCATTGAGCTACTGGAGTACTTTAAAACTCAATCCAAAGAAGCTAAATATCATGATAAAACAAGGCAGAAGCTGACAGACAATATAACCAGTATAGAAAAGAACACAACTGACCTGATAGAGCTGAATAACACACTGCAAGAATTTTATGATGCAATCACAAGCATTAATAGCAGAACAGACCAAGCAGAGGAACGGATCTCAGAGTTTGGAGACTGGCTTTCTGAAATTATACAGTCAGACAAGAATAGAGAAAAAGGAATAAAAGGAAGCAAACAAAACCTTCAAGAAATATGGGATTACGTAAAGAGACCAAGTCTACAACTCACAGGTATCCATGAAAGAGATGATGAGAATAGACCAATTTGGAAAATATATTTCAGGATATCATCCATGAGAATTTCCCCAACATAACTAGAGGGGCAAACATTCAAATTCAGTGACTGCAGAGGACTCCAGTAAGATACTTAAGAAGATCATCTGCAGGACACATAATCATCAGATTTACTAAGGATGAAATGGAAGAAAACATGTTAAAGGCAGCCACAGAGAAAAGTCAGGTCATCTATGAAGCAAAACACATCAGACCAACAGTGGGTCTCTCAGCAGAAAGCCTACAAGCCAGAAGCAATTAGGGACCAATCTTCAACATTCTTAAAGAAAAGAAATTCAAACCCAGTATTTCATATCTGGTCTAACCAGGTTTCATAAGAGAAGGAGAAATAAGATCCTCTTCAGACAAGCAAATGCTGAGGGAATTCATTACCACTAGACCTGTCTTACAGGATCTCATGAAGAAAGCCCTAAATATGGAAAGGAAAGACCATTAACAGGCACTACAAGAACACACTGAGGTACACAGACCAGTGACACTATAGAGAAACCATATAAAGAAGTCTTCAAAACAACTGACTAACATCATGATAATGGGATCAAATCCACACATATAAATACTAACCTTGACTGTAAATTGGTTAAATGTTGCAATCAAAAGGCACAGTTTGGCAATGTGGATAAATAATCAAGACCCATTGGTATGCTGTCTTCAAGAGACTCATCTGACATGCAAAGATACACAGGCTCAAAATAAAAGAATAGATAAAAACCTACCAATAAAATGTAAAACAGAAAAAAAAAACCACAAGGGTTGTAATCCTAGTTTTTGTGACAAAACAGACCTCAAACCAACAAATACCAAAAAAGACAAAGAAGTGCATTACATAATGGTAAATATTTCAATTCAACAAGAAGATCTAACTATTGTAAATACATATGCACCCAACACAGGAGCACCTAGATTTACAAAGCAAGTTCTTAGAGACCTTCAAACAGGCTTAGACTCCCACACAATAATAGTAGAAGACTTTAACACCCAACTGACACTCTACAGGTCATCAAGACAGAATATTAACAAAGGTATTCAGGACCTAAACTCAACATTGGATCAAAGGGATCTGATAGGTATCTATAGAACTCTCCACCCAAAACCAACAGAATATACATTCTTATCACCACATGACAGTTACTCCAAAATGGATCACATAATCAAAAGTAAAACACTCCTCAGAAAATGCAAAGGAACTGAAATCATAACAGTTTCTCAGACCACAGCACAAACAAATTCAAAATCAAGACTAAGAAATTCACTCAAAACCACACAATTAAATGGAAATTGAATAGCCTACTCCTGAATGACTTTGGGATAAATAATGAAGTTAAGGCAGAAATCAAGAATTTCTTTGAAATGAATGAGAAAAAAGATATAACATAGCAGCATCTCTGGGACACAGCTAAGACAGTGGTAAGAGGGAAATCTATAGCACTAAATGCCCACATCAAAAAGTCAGAAAAATTTAACAAGCCTAACATTACAAGTAAAAGAACTAGAGAACAAAGAGTAAAGAAATCCGAAAGCTAGCAGAAGACAAGAAATAAGCAAAATCAGAGCTGACATGGAGATTGAGACACAAAAAAAATTTTAAAAATTAACAAATACAGGAACTGTTTCCCTTAAAAAATAATGAAATATAATTAATAAAATAGGCAATTAGTTAGACTAATAAAGAAGAAAACAGAGAAGATTCAAATAAACACAATCAGAAATGACAAGGGGGATATCACCACCGACCCTACAGAACTATGAACAGCAATGAGAGAATATTATGAACACCTCTGTGCACATAAACTGTAAAAACTAGAAGAAATGGATAAATCCCTGGACACATACACCCTCCCAAGACTGAAATAGGAAGAGACTGAATCCCTGGACAGACTAATAATGAGCTCTGAAATTGAAGCAGTAATAAATAGCCTACCAACAAAAAAAAAAGCCCATTATCAGATGGATTCACAGCTAAATTCTACCAGATGTACAGAGAAGAGCTGGTACTATGCCTACTGAAACTATTTCAAAAAAAAAGAAAATGGAGGCATAGGAATTCCTTCCTAAGTTTTCATTCTATGAGGCCAGCACCATCCTGACACCAAAACCTGGCAGAGATACAACTAAAAAAGAAAACTTCAGGCCAATATTCTTGACGAACATCCATGCAAAAATCCTCAACAAAATACTGGGAAACAGAATCCTGCAGCACATCGAAAACCTTGTCCACCACAATCAAATAGGATTTATCCCTGGGATGCAAGATTTTTTCAACATACCACAAATCAATAAATTTGATTTATCACATAAACTAACAACAAAAACTACATGATTGTCTCAATAGATGCAAAAGGCTTTTGATAAAATTTTAACACCTCTTTATGTTAAAAACTCTCAATGAATTAGGCATTGAAGGAACATACCTCAAAATAATAAGAGCCATCTATGACAAACCCAGAGTCAACCTCATACTGTGGGCAAAAGCTAGAAACAGTCCCCTTAAAAATGACACAAGACAAGGATTTTCTTTCTCACCACTCCTATTTGACATAGTATTGGAAATCCTGGCTGGGGTAATCAGGCAAGAGAAAGAAATAAAGCACATTCAATAGGAAGTGAGGAAGTCAGACTACCCCTGTTTGCAGATGACATGACACTATGTATAGAAAACCCCATAGTCTCAGTTCAAAAGCTTCTTAAGCTGATAAACAACTTTTGCAAAGTCTCAGTATAGAAAATCCTGTGCAAAATCACCAAAATTACTATATGTTAACAACAGTTAAGCTGAGAGCCAAATCAGGATTGCAAATCCATTCACGATTTCCACAAAAATAACAAAATACCTAGAAATAAAACTAACCAGGGAGGTGAAAGAGCTCTGCAAGGAGAAGTACAAAGCACTGTTCAACAAAATCAGAGATGATACCAAAAAAAATGTAAAACATGGATAAGGAGAATGAATATTGTTAAAATGTCCATACTGCCCAAAGCAATTTAGAGAGTCAATGCTATTAGTATTGCACTACCATTTACATTGACTCATTGAATTCTACCAGATGTACAAAGAAGAGCTGGTACCATGTCTGCTGAAACTCTTCCAAAACATTTGAAGAGTAGGAACTCCTCCCTAATTCATTTGAGGCCAGAATCATCCTGATACCAAAACTGACAGAGACACAGCCAAACAAAAAGGAAAGAAGCAAGGGAAGAGAGAGGAGGGGGGGGAGGGGAGAGGGGGAGGGGAGGGGAGGGGGGGGAGGGGAGGGGAGGGGAGGAGGGGAGGGGGGGGGGAGGGGAGGGGAGGGGAGGGGAGGGGAGGGGAGGGGAGGGGAGGGGAGGGGGGGGGAGGGAAGGGAAGGGAAGGGAAGGGAAGGGAAGGGAAGGGAAGGGAAGGGAAGGGAAGGGGAGGGAAGGGAAGGGAAGGGAAGGGAAGGGAAGGGAAGGCTCCAGGCTTTCTCTGGAAAAAAATTATCCATTCTCTAATATGGATAGGATGCTCATGGATAGGAAGAATTAACTTAGTTAAAATGGCCATACATCCAAAAGCAATTTTTGGAGTCAATGCTATTCCTATTAAACTACCATTGACACTCTTCACAAGACTAGAAAAAAAAAACTATTCTAAAATTCATATGAAATAAAAACAGAGCCTGACTGTCCAAGGGAATCCTCAGCAAAAAGAACAAAGCTACAGGGCTACAGTAACCAAAACAGCATGGCACTGGTACAAAAAAATAGATACATAGACCAATGGGATAGAATAGAGTACCCAGAAATAAAGCCACACACCTATAATTAGCTGATCTCCAACAAACCTGACAAAAACAGGCAATGACTATTTTATAAATGGTGCTGGGATAACTGGGTAGCCATATGCAGAAAATTGAAATTGGACTATTTCCTTATACCGTATACACAATTTAACTCAAGATGGATGTATTAGTCTGTTCTCACATTGCTATAAAGAATTATCTGAGAATGGGTAATTTATAAAGCTAAGAGATTGAATTGGCTCACTGTTTGTCAGGCTATACAGGAAGCATGGATGGGGAGGCCTCAGGAAACTTACTATCATGGCAGAAAGCAACAGGGAAGCAAGCACATCTTTACAAGACCAGCAGGAGAGAGAGCAAAGGAGGAAGTGTCACACAAATTTAAACAACTAGATCTCATGAGAACTCACTATCACAAGAACAGCAAGGGGGAAATCTACCTTCATGATTCAATCACCTTCCACCAGGTCACTCTACCAACACTGGGGATTACAATTCAACATGAGAATTAGGTGGACACAGAGCCAAACCGTATCAGTTGATTAAAGACTTAAATGTAAAACCCAATACTTTACAAACTCTGGAAGACATCCTGGGTAATATTATTCTGGACATAGGAATGGGCAAAGATTTCAAGATGAAAAATAACTAATGGGTTCCAAGTTTAATACCTGAATGACAAAATAATCTGTATTGCAAACCCCCATGACACAAGTTTGCCTATATTACAAACCTCCACATATAATCCTGAACTTACAAGGTACAAAAAATTATCTTCAGTTGATTATAATTCACTATTCAAAATAGATTATTTAGAGAAACAAACAAAATATTTTATTTAAACCTGGGACATAATCTTTTCAGGTAATATTTACCAGTGAATACATTTTATGTTCCTTGGGAATAAATTTATTAGGAGATAGGTTGAAATTTCAATTTTAATATTTTATTTGTTAAGATAGCACTGTGATTACTATTACCTCTTGAAGATATAGTTACTCTAAATTGTTTCATTATTAAGCTCAAGTTGGTAGCCATGAAGTACACAGAATTTTGCTGCTTAGAACTCCAGTCAAAACTAACTTGAAAGCAATGCCAGTGCATGACACACAGGAGTCCAGGCTCCATGAAAGGTTGACAACCATACTGATTGCTTAGGGAAGATAATATTTTTCAATCTGTCTGCAGAAGTCTCAAGTTCACAATTTTTTTTTAAGAAAATTAAAAGAGAATTGGCACAGAAAATTAGAGCTACTGAAACTTTAACAATGAAAACAGTTAAAATAACAGAAAGCCAGCGAATACTAAAGCCTGATCCATTTTTCTTGAATATGAAATTAATAGTAGGCTGTGTGGCTGAATCTGCTATACAGCTCGACAGTAATACTGATGTTGCTGCTTCCAGTAAAATCAAGAAACCAGCACACTATAATGGGAAGAAAATGCTGAAGTGAACAGTTTTGACTTCCACAGCCTGGTCCTCTGATACCTGTCCCAGATTCTTGGTGATAAATCATGTTTTCTCTATGTTTAAGGTTTCAAGTGGTTTCATCTTATCTCAAACTTGGAACTTATTATCAGTATTCTCATGGTCAATCACATCAGTGATCTGTGCAAAGCAAAAATTGAGGAGATGATGTCCTCTGTTTTGACTCTCTGTTTTAGTTTTCTGGGGCTTTCATAACAAAGTATCATGAACTGGGTGTCTTAAACAATGGATATTTATTGTCTTATAGTTTTGGAGACTAGAAGTCTGAAATCAGTGTCAGCAGTTTTTTCCTTTAGATGGCTGGAAGGGGAGAATCTCTTCCATGGCTATGTCTGAGCTTCTGGTGTTCTCAATTGTTCCTTGGCTTGAAGATGGCTTTCTTTTCCCCTGTGTCATTGCAACATTTTCCCTCTGTACATGTCTCTCTCTGTGTTTAAAGTTTCCCATTTTATAAGTGCAGTCATACCGGATTAGGGCCCACCCTAATGGTTTCATTTCATCTTGATTATCTACTGAAGTCCTATTTCCACATAAGGTCATATTAACAGGTACTGAGAGGTAAGACTGTAACATTTTTGGGGTAACACAATTCACACGATAACCATCATGAGACTAGAGAAAGTCTAAACTCCTAAACAGCACAGAGCAGGCTGTCAAGATCTGCCCTGTATTTTTCTTCTTCTCCTTATCTTTAGCATGATCCCCATCTCAATTTATACTCCAGATTATTGAAAAAGTGGTACTATAATTGCTCTGATTATACACTGCACTCTTTATGGTAGTGTCTCCTTTCAGTTGAAGGCTATTTCTAGACCAATTTGCTTTAAAAAAATAAAAATTATTTCCTTGTGCCTCCATAACCACAATCTCTCCAAGTATCTGTACCAAATAGCTTATTTAACATTTGAATTGACACAAGATTTCACCTTCTCAGACTTCCCACTTGTGTGAAAACTCAATCCATGTTTCCCACTGATTCCCACATGCTCAGATACTTTTCTGTATGTATGTTGTAGATAAGATTATTTTGTACATGTCCCTGACCTCTGGCTCATCATCAATAAGGATTTTTAGTCAAGAATTGAAAACACTATGTTGATGTGAGTTGTAAGACACAGGATGATGAGCTACCAGCTGCCATATTCTTTGCTATATAGAGGAGGAGTCGGGAGACTATGTATGGTTCCACAGGCCAACTCTGGCTGGCTGCCTGTTTTTGTATAGTCCATGAACTAGAATGGTTTGTATATGTTTGAATTGATGAAAATTTTTTTAAAAATCATGTTAAGTAATAATTATATAAAATTAGAATTGCAATGTCCATAAATAAAGTTTCATTGAAACACGGTCACACTTATTTTTCACTGGTACATTTTTATGGTTGCTTTCATGCTACAACAACAAAATTGAGTAGTTACAACAGAGACTACACGACCTGCAAGGCCTCAGCTATTATCTAGCCTTTTACAAAAATACTTTGATGACCCTTCTATAAAGTAATAAAAAAAACTAGAGCAATGAAAAGAGTGAGATAAAGGAAGAACAAGATTGAAACGTAGAGTGAAAGAGAAAAAGAGAGATAAAGTATATACACAGGGAAGAGTATGGAAGACACTGAGTTTTAACAATCTCTGATTCCTACTATACCCCAGGTTCAGCAACAATCACAATCTTGAATTCTATGAGACATACCATATAAATTATGAAAAACATTTTTGTTGATTGCCTTTAATGGAACCATTAATAGTGCCCCTACCAATATACCTGTCTTTCTCCTATAGCTGTCTGTAAGTTCCTTGAGGGTAGTGATTATCTTATTTAATATATTACCGGCTGGGCATGGTGGCTCACACCTGTAATCCCAGCACTTTGAGAGGCTGAGGCAGGAGGATCACAAGGTCAGGAGATCAAGACCATCCTGGCTAACACCGTGAAAACCTGTCTCTACCATATATATATATGTATACCATATATATATACCAAATATATATATATATATATTTTTATATATATATAAAATTAGCTGGGCATAGTGGTGCGTGCCTGTAGTCCCAGCTACTTGGGAAGCTGGGACAGGACAATGGCGTGAACCTGGGATACAGAGCTTGCAGTGAGCCAAGACCTCACCACCACACACCAGCCTGGGCAACACAGCGAGACTCTATCTCAAAAAAAAAAAAAAAATATATATATATATATATATGTGTGTGTGTGTGTATATACACACACATATAACCTCAAATATACTGTTTAAGTTACTAAACACAAACTCATTGAATTAATAAATACAAAAATAAATATATGTTGGTTAAATTATACTAAAAGTGGGAGAGGGTATGGATGGAAAAAAGTGGATGAGGACCCTTGTTTCTGAAGCACCACTCTCTCTAAAATGTGTTATGAAGTGTTCCGTAAAATTACTCATATGGCTCTCTAAATCAACTTGAGTGTCTCATCAAATAAAAAACAATACAGTTTTTGCCATTGTCAATCAATCAAAATGAATTCCCAGTAGTAGCTGTGGCATTGTGATGAGTCCTGGTGACAGTCTGGTTCTTGCTGTGCTTTTATGTAAAGTCTACGTTTGGCCCATTCTGCATTCTATATAAAATCTAAGTCATTCTTCCTCCACCTTCTTCCTATATTAGGCTCTCTGTGGTTCACAGAAGTTCTATCATAAATATCTTAAACAAGCGAGAGGTTGCACATAATACTGTCACCATCATTACAAGCTTGTGGATTTTGGACATAAGGTTGTCAGTACTAGTAACACATTTTTGGAGAAAGAACTACAAGCTGACTAATAGTTTTATTTCCATTGGCAGAAATAACTTTAAGTGCTTAAAGGAGCACCCCAAACTTATTTAACTACGAAATTCTAGCTATGGAATTATGTGAGGTTTATAAACATCTCTTCCACTCCATTGCAAAGTATCATTTTGCTATCATAAAACTCTGAATACTAATACCAAGCTAATTGAGACTAGCATAAATGAATCAGGCATTGTAGAAAGTATACAGATGATTACAACCCAAGCCCAAGTGTAACTAAAATCAAGATCAGAATTGACTGAGATTGGCAGCTGAATTTTGTGTGACTGTTTAAATCTCATGGAGCTTTGCATGAACATTGCAGTTTATGGGCTTTGAAGTAAAACAAAAATATCAGTCTTTGAAACTCAACATATGTTCTAGCCATGTAAATTTGAAAAGGTATATAATTTCACCTAGCCTTAATTTTCTCATCTCTAAAATGGGATGATAATACCAACAATACAGAATTAATGGTAGTTGCAGATAAAGTAGTCAGCAAAATTTTTGGCACACAATAATTAAAATGTGACAAATATACAAGGGTAGAGAGATTCTGAGCCCTCAAAACTGTTTATCATAAATGTTTCTAAATCTATTATTACTATAATGCATTCTTTTACTCATATCTGATTACAAAAACCATGACGAGATTAACATAGTTTTACTTGTGCATAGCTTTATTGTTCTGCTAGACCCAGTAATCAAAAAGGGAAGTTCAATAAACAGGAAATAGTATGATGTTGTAAAGTAAGAAATGGAGATAATACTCCATGTCACATGAATAGTTTGGAAAATTCTAGACATATAGTCTATTGAAGAGATGTGGGTCATGATAGGTCATTTTAATAACATCAGTGTTTCTGCGTAGCCATGAGTTGTAGGACAAATAGGTATAAGAACAGGAGGACAGATCTGGGGCCAGTGTGTAATATTCAATGTCATCAGTGGATTGACTATATTTCCACAATAGGTAATGAGATCCCTGGCCAGGAGGATATTGGCAACCAGTTGAACAAGTCATTATAGAAGGAATTCAATAAAACGTCAGAGGGCAGATTGGACTATTGGACCCTGTGTCCTTTAAGTTCCATTTCAACCCTGAAATTTGATCTCTCTATAATAAGCTGCATAAGGCTGCTCTCAATTGGATGTTTGAGAAACAGATCACACACACACACACACACACACACACACACACACACACAGAGAGAGAGAGAGAGAGAGAGAGAGAATTTCCCATTCATCTCTGAGAATATTTATTTCTCTTTGGTAACCAGATAGTCAGCAACTATATCAAATGGCCTTACAAAATAAAACATTTAAATTCAATGTTGTTCTGTGGCAAATTTGTGGGAAGTCATGATGAATCCTGACATTTCCACAATTCAGTTCTACTGGCTTCTTATTAACTAGATGAGATATCCTCACAGCATAATGCTGCTGCCCCAAATGTTTAGAGAACATTTTATTATCTCACCCTAGTTGCTTCTCAGTGCTCCTCTACTTCTTATTTGGTTTTGTTAGAAATATGGCCTGGACCTTTACAGCCTAAACAGAGTAATGAAAATAATCAAGTTTATTTCCCAAATCTGGCTTGTTCATACGTTGAGTTCTGTTCAAATGGACTTTGGCACTGTCTGTCCTGTTTCTCTTTAGCTCTCTAAGGCAGAATTGGGGAAATTTCTGCCCCTTCTCAATTTTCTACAGAAAACTGAGCCTGTTTCTACTCTCAGTTTTTGGTAGAAAACTCTTGCTTAAAATATAAACACATAACACATAATCACATTTGGGGGAAGAAATTATATAATTACACAAAGACAGAGGACATCCTACTAATTATGTACCTGGTTTTCATCAATAAGGGAAAGTTTAGCACCTTAATTTGAAGTCTGGTAACATTTCTCAAAAAAAAAAAAAAAAGTGTAAGTTTAGCCCAGCCTACAGATTTCTCAAAATAAAGAAATTTGCTGCAAATGTTTTCACTTTTAGACAAATAAAACTTAGCAACTTTTAAATGACTCTTTTCCAGCCACCAAAATATACTGAAAACTAAACAGTTTCAAATACAAACATTTTTCCTTATTTATTTTGGCCAAAATTATTAAAATTATATCTTTATAATGCACAAATAAAATGCAGTTCTTGATATATAAATACAAATTCAGAAAACTTGCTGTCTATAAGTGCAAAGCCAATGTAGTGAGACCAAGGGCTGTAGTTTCCTTCTCACATTAAGGATTAAGGTATAAGTTCATACAGTACCACATGAATTTCTCAGGGGGTTATTTCAGAGCCATTTACTTTCTTACAGTAGCTCTGTTCTTGATGCTCTTTTCTCCCTATGTACCATCTTTCTCCTGTGCTTCATCTCACCAGCTTTCAACATTTTAAGCTAATATGACAAGGGTTAAAGTTCATGCAAGCCACAAAATCTGGCTTGAAACCTTAGCTGATGGATAGTCTTTGAGGTTCTCATAAGTAAAAAGTCTTGTAAGCCCTTGGAGAAGAAATCATTCAAAAACAACCTTCCTGAATCTTTTACAACCCAGCAAAACAAAGAAGAAACTTTTCTTTCTATGAAATAACTGGAAATTAAAGTTCTGGTAAAGAAAATGTTCCATCCATTGGAGATTATTACATTACATTGACAATATTTGGAAATTCCTTATCCTAGTATGAGAAAGTAACATCATTTAAGCATTAACAAATTACTGTAAATTTTTTATGACTGTAATATGGTACACTGTCATGCCCTTACATTCTAAAACAACAACAAAATTTGTTTAAGCATAGGAATGTTAGCTTTGTCTAAAATGACAACTATTTTAATAGATTCCCTAGTATACCTCATTTTGTAGATTTTAGTTTTACGTATATGTTTTATTTTTTATTTATGTAGATACATAGTAGATATATATATTTATGAGGTACATGAGATATTTTGTTATAGGCATGCAGTGTGTTGTAATTACATCAGAGTAAATGGGGTATCCATCACCTCAAGCACTTATTTTTTTGTAGTATAAATATTCCAATTATACTCTTTTAGTTATTTTTAAATGTACAATAAATCGTTGGGTATAGTCACCTTGTTGTACTATCAAATACTAGATCTTATTCATTGTATCTAACTATATTTTTGTAAACATTAACCATCCTCACTTCACTCCATCCCAACTACCCTTCCCAGCCTCTGTGACCATTATTCTATTCTCTATCTCCGTGAGTTCAATTGTTTTAAATTTTTAGCGCTCATAAAGAAGTTAGAATATATGAAGTTTGTATTTCTGTGCCTGGCTTATTTCACTTAACAAAATGTCCTCCAATTTCATCTATGTTGTTGCAAATGACAGGATCTTATTCTTTTTTATGGCTGAATAGTACTCTATTGTGTACGAATCCCTCATTTTCTTTACCCATTCATCTGCTGATGGACACTTGGGTTGTCCCCAAACCTTAGCTACCCTGAACAGTGATGCAACGAACACGGGAAGGCAGAGATCTCTTCAATACGCTGATTTCCTTTCTTTTGGATATATACCCAGCAGTGGGATTGCTGAATTATGTGGTAGCTCTATTTTTAGTTTTCTCAGGAACTTTCAAAATTTTCTCCATAGTAGTTTTACGAATTAACATTCCCAAGAAAAGTGTATGAAGCTTCCCTTTCCTTCACATCTCATCAGCATTTGTTATTGCCTGTCTTTTGGATAAAAGCTATTTTAACTAGAGTAAGATGATATCTCATTGTAGTTTTGATTTATATTTCTCAGGTTATCAATGATGTTGAGCACCTTTTCATATATCTTTTTGCCATTTGTATGTCTTCCTTTGGGAAATGTTTATTCAAATCTTTTCCCAGTGTTTTTATCAGATTATTAGATTTTCTTCTATTGAGTTAGTGAGCTCCTTATAAATTCTGGCTGTGAATCCCTTGTCTGATGAACAGTTTCCAAATATTTTCTCCCATTCTGTGGATTTTCTCTTCACTTCGTTGATTGCTAACTTTGCTGTGCAGATTTTTAACCTAATGTAATCACATTGGTCCATTTTTGCTTTGGTTGCCTGTGCTTGTGGGGTATTACTCAAGAAATACTTGCCCAGTCCAAAGTCCTGGAGAATTTTATCAATGTTTTCTTTTAGACATAGTTAAGTCAAGTAATGTGGTTCTTTCCATTTTTTATTTTGCTCAGGATAGCTTTTGTTGTTCTATATCTCTCATGGTTCCTTAAAAGTTTTAGGATTATTTTCTAGTTCTGTGAAGAATGTCATAGATACTTTGATAGGGATTGCATTGAATCTGTAGACAGCTTTGGGTCATATAGACATTTTAACAATACTGATTCTTCCAATCCATTAACATAGAATATCTTTCTATTTTTTTTGTGCCCTCTTCAATTTCTTGCATCGATGTTTTATAGCTTTTATTGTAGAGATTTTTCACTACCTTAAGTTTATCCCTAGGTATTTTATTTTATTTGTGGCTATTGTAAATGGGATTACATTGTTGATTTATTTTTCAGGTTGTTCACTATTGGCATATAGAAATGCTACATATAGATTTTTAGATGTAAATTTTGTATCCTGCAACTTTACCGAATTTGTTTATCAGTTTGAATAGTTTTTTGGTGGAGTCTTCAGTTGTTTATTTATTTATTTATTTATTTATTTATTTACTTTTTTTCGCTTTGTCATTTGCTATTTAATGTTCAAACATTGAAAGTAATTGATTTCTTCCCAGACACCTCTTTCCTTAGAGCCTTTCACCCTCCCGGTCTGAGCTAGACTGAAAGCCCACTAGACCTACCATGTGGCTGACGCCTGGGATCTCCCTTTGCTTCCTTTCCGTGCTGGGCTCCATTTTCTAGATCCTTCACTTCTGTGTTCTTGGTTTGCTTCGTCATTTGGTGGAATATGTTCTCAGCAGCTGCCTGAGTGGGGAAGCAGGGGAAATATCCCTGCTCAGGCAGTTTTTTGAGGTATAACTGAAAAATGCCTTTATTTAGCCTTACGCTTGATTGACTATTTGTCTAAATATAGGATTTTGTGTTTAAAATAATTTTCCATCAGCTTTTGGAAGGCACTACTTCACTGTATTGTGGTATTCAGTTGTTGCTACTGAAAATTTCAATACCATCTGATTCCTATTTCTTTGCATGGAACCTAATTTTTCTCCTCCCTGCAATATTTTAAAATTGTCTCTTTTCCCCTAGTGTTCTGAAAAAGAAACTTTTTATATAGAAATTCCTTTAGTTTTGGAAATATTTCTTATATTACTCCTTAGATATTGTCTTCTCTTCACTTTTCTCTGGTATATATATATCTCTAAAGCCACTATTTGTTAGATATTAGACCCTGGATGAATACTCTAATTTTCTTATTTGTCTCCACTCATCTCTTCATTATTATTTACTTTCTAGATTTCCTCAACTGTACCTTTCAATGCTTCCATTATATCTTTCATTTCTGCTATCTTATTTTGAAGAGCTCCTGTTTTTACTGTAATAGCATCCTGTTTATGTCTCACTGATTCCATAAAAAGTTCTTTTACATAAGGATGTTTTGATTCTACTGAAGTTTTTCTTCTGCTCCCTTCATTGTCTGTTTCCTCCAGGACTTTGTTCTTTTTTCTCTGATCTCTGTCTCAATTTGGAAGCTTTCCTCAAATGTCCAGTTATCCTTGGATGGGTTTTCATATGTAAGACTGAGGCAGTAAACAGCTGTTTGAAAGCTCTGCTGCACAGGCAGGCCTGCTGACCGTAGTCTCCTCTTGTGCAAGCATGTTAAATTCCAAGAACAGTGCTATGTGGTAAAGTTCCATGGCTTCTTCTGCCCTGGTCATGTTTGGCTTCCCTGCGACAAGAGCCTGAACTTCACTGAGACTCCCCACAGAGGGGCTACAGTGCAAAACAGAGAGGTCCACCACGTCGGTATACATACAGTATAATATCACTTTTGCACCTTTTTTTGGTATAATGGACTCATCTATTATAATTCTTGTGGGGGTCCTCAAAGTTCGGTCTGTGATTTCTTCACCAGTTCGTATCCTCCTTTGTAATAAATTTCGAAAAAGTGGGGACCGCGCCGAATTAACAGCCTTGTGGGCTTTGAGCTCTTCATCTAAACAGTTCTGATTTCCACCAAAAGCTTCAACCAGTTCCGAGTCTGAAGAAAAACCAAGGACGACATCATAATAACACATGTAATCAAAGAGTCCACGCATATCTACATCAAGGGAATTTGGTGTTCCAAATTCTTCACTAAGCTGAATAAGGATATCGACATTTTGAAACCTTGAGTCCTCCATTCCAAACTCTCCTGTATAAAAATAGTGAAGCAAAGCAGAAAACATGGGCATATCAATACCAGATGTATTGATGTCCATTATTATCTCTGCCCCATACTCAGGTGAGGAAGAAAGCAGTGTTTTAAAAAATGGACACCTTGCTGCCAAAATGGCACTATGAACAGGGAAACAAGTTTCTTGAAATATTAAGTCTACATCAGTACAATACTTGTACTCATAAAGATCAGCATATCTTTCTGCAATGTCTGGGCTTCTGGTCTAGCCAAACTGGCATGTAGAGAAAGCTTGTTTAATGCTGACGTTCCCTCATATTCCTCCACTAAAGCATTGACATCTCTAACATCCCACCCAGAGAGGAGTTCTCGCATCTGCTTGGCATGATCGGCAGACCTATTAGATTTCCGACGCTTAATAAACTTCTTTTTGAGGGTGGCAAGGCCAGAGGTTCTCTTTTTTTTGTCTTGTGATTTCTCATGGCCATGGTCAAGGCTATACAATTTTGATTCACAACCATAGCCTTGGTGAGAATAGGATGATGTCCCTATAAAAGTCTGCTGGGCCTGTGAATTTCCCCCTACCCTCAGTGAACATGAATGAGGATAATTAGATGCATTAGCACCCATTTTCTTCAGTCACTCAGGCATTCCGTCTGCGGGTTCTTCAGAGTATAATCCCAGAGCCTTTATGAACCTTCAACCCTGGATCCAGCAGCCTCTTTTCATCCATCTCCCGGAGGCTCCTCCCGCCGCTGCTGCTGCCGCTGGGACTGCTGCCGTCGCCCCCGCCGCCGCCGCCGCCACCAGCACCGCAGTCTGCACCCGCGCCAGCACCCTCAGCCATCCTCCTCCCACCGCCGCCACCGCCCTCTCCTCTTCTGTCAGTGGCTCAGGCTCTGGGACTGCTCTAGGTTCCCCTCGCCGCCATTTTGACTCCTAGAGGGAGCAGGAGGGGCTCGGCTCGGCCCAGTTGTTTATTTATTTATTTATTTATTTATTTCCCAAATGTAAGATTATATCATCTGCAAAAAAGAATAATTTGACTTCTTCCAATTTTGATGCCTTTTATTTTGTTCTCTTGTTTGATTGCTCTAGCTGGGATTTCCAATACTATGTTGAATAATGGTGGTGAAAGTGAGCAGCATTGTCTTATTCCAGATCTTAGAAGAAAGACTTTCAGTTTTCCCCAATCAGTATGATACTAGCTGTGGGTCTGTCACATATGGCCTCTATTGTATTGAGGTATGTTCCTTTTACACTTAGTTTTTTGAGGGATTTTTTTTTTTATCATAAAGGGATATTAAATTTCATCAAAGGTGTTTTCACCCACTATTGAAATGATCGTATGATGTTTGTCCTTCATTCTGTTTATGTGATGTATCACATTGATTGATTTGCATATTTCAAGATCCATTCTTGCATCCCTGGGATAAATCCCATTTGGTCATAAAGAATGATCTTCTAAATGTGTTGTGGATTTCAGTTAGCTAGTATTTTGTTGAGAATTATCTCATCAAGATAAATCAGGGATATTAACCTGTAGTTTACTTTTTCTAAGGTGTCTTTGTCTGGTTTTGTTATGAGGGTAATACTGGCCTAATAGAATGAGTTTGATAGTACTCCCTTCTGTCATATTTTTTCAGAATAGTTTGAGTAAGACTGGTATTAGTTTTTCTTTATATGTTTGGTGAAATTCAGCAATGAATTGGTATTCGTTTTTTCTTTACATGTTTAGTGAAATTCAGCCATCAAGTCCTGGGTTTTTCTTTCCGAGAGGCCTATTTATCACCACTTTAATTGTATTAATTGTTACTGATCTCTTCAGGTTTTAGATTTATTTATTGTCCAGTCTTGTAAGGTTGCATTTGTGTATTTCTTGTAATAAATTTATCATTTCTTCTAGCTTTCCACTTGATTGACATATTACTTACTCAGAGTAGCCTCTAAAATCCTTTGAATTTCTGCCTGGTATCAGCTGAAACATCTACATGTTTATCTCTAATTTTATTTATTTGGGTTTTTCCTCTCCTTTTGTCCTCAGCTAGGCTAATTTTTTTCTTTGTTTATTTCCTTGATCTTTTCTACTGCTTTATTCATTTCAATTTTATATGTTCCTGCTCTTATTTTTATTATATCTTATTAATTTTGGGTTTGGTTTGTTCTTACTTTTTGAGTTCTTTGTGATGCATTGTTATGTTTTTTATTTGAAGTTTTTTTGTTTTTGCTTTTGTTTTTTACTTTTTTGATGTAGGCACTTACTGCTATAAAATTTCCTGTTAGTATTGCTTTTGTTGTATGCTATAGAATTTAGTATATTGTGCTTCCATTTTTATTTGTTTAAAGAAACTTTTAAATTTCTTTCTTAATTTTATCATTGATCCATTGATCATTAAGGAGCATAGTGTTTAATTTCCATGTATTTGCACAGTTTCCAAAATTCCTTATGTTATACAATTCTACTTTTATTCCATTGTGGTTAGAGAACATCCTTAATATATTTTCACATTTTTAAATTATTTAAGACTTGTTTTGTGACCTAACATATAGTCTATCCTTGAGAATGATTCATATGCTGAAGAGAAAAGAATGTGTATTCTGCATCCATTGGATGAAATATTCTGTGAATATCTATTAGGTTCATTTAGTCTACAGTGCAGATTAAGCCTAATGTTTCTCTTTTGATTTTCTGTCTAGATTATCTGTCCAGTGATGAAATTGGGATGTTAGTCTCCAGCTATTATCATATTGCAGTGCATCTCTCTCCATAAATCTAATAATATTTGCTTTCTATATTGGGGCACTCCAGTTTTAGATACATATATACTTACAATTGTTATGCCCTCTTGCTGAATTGTCTCCTTTATCATTATATAATGACTTTCTTTGTTTCAGCTTATAATTTTTATCTTGAAATCTATTTTGCCTCATATAAATACAGCTACTCTTACTCTTTTTTGTTTTCATTGTCATGGAATATCTTCCATCCCATTGTTTTTAGTCTATTTGTGTCTTTACAGATGAAGTGTGTTTCTTGTAGGCAACAAATCAAAGATCCTTCTTTGTTATCCATTTAGCCACTCTATGTCTTATGATTGGAAAGCTTGGTCCATTCACACTTACTGATAAGTAAGAACTTATTCCTGCATTTTGCTATTTTTGTTGTTGTTGTTGTTCATTTTGTGGTCTACTCTTCCTTCTTTTCTTTCTTCCTGTCTTCTTTTAAGTAAGATGTTTTTCTCAGGTGGTATGCTTTAATTTCTTTTTTGTGTGTGTGTAACTGTTACATGTTTTTTGATTTTACATTACCATAAGGCTTACAAATAATCTATTTTTTAATGGGTTCCTTCCAAAAGGGAAATTTAAAAATCTACAACAAATTACACCAAATTATTTAAAAATTATAAGGACCCAGCCTCTCTCTCCACACTAGAGAATCAGCCTTAGACAGAAAAGTTAAACAATGAAGATGCTCAGGTCAGGTCTCTCCACCCAAATACAAATCCCAGAGTAGGGAGGTTGGAACTGGGATGGTGTGGGCAGCCCTAGCTGCTGGAGATTGTTGACCATGTGAGGAGGGGGCAAGGGTGAGAGAGAGGCTATCCCAAGGTAAAAAAGTAGGTCTCCAAGGACAAATTCTAAGAAAATTCCACTGAATACAAATAATATCTTATAATCCATTATTTTAAAAGTGTGACAACATAGCACCAACTGCATAAACAAACTAATAAAGAAGCAAAGAAAAAACTAATAAAAGCTTTACACTTTAATTTCATCCCCTCTGCTTTCTTACTTCTTGTTTCTATTTATATCTTATACTATCTATGTCTTGAAAAGTTTTTATTATTTTTGATAGGTTCATGTTTTAGTCTTTTTACAAGATATGAGTAGTTTACACACCACAATTATAGTGTTATGATATTTTGTGTTTTCTTTTGTGTACTTACTATTACCTGTGAGTTTTGAACCTTCAGATGATTTTTTATTGTTTATTAACATCATTTTTTCAGATTGAAGAACTGCCATCAGCATTTCTTGTAGTACAGGTCTGGTGTGGATGAAATTCCTCAGTTTTGTTCATCTGGGAAAGTATTTCTCTTTCATGTTTGAAGGATATTTTCCCTGGATGTACATTTCTAGTATGAAAGTTTTTCTCTGTTAGCAGTTTCCTGTCAGGTTTCCACTGGGAGTCTGCTGCCAGACATATTGGTGATCCTTTATATGTTATTTGTTTCTTCTCTCTTGCTGCTTTTAGGATTCTTTCTTTATCCTTGACCTTTGGGAATTTGATTATTAAATGTATTGAGTAGTTTTCTTTGGGTTACATCTGTTTGTTGTTTTATAACTTTCTTGTACTTGAATATTGATATCTTTCTTTAGGTTTGGGATGTTCTCTGTTATTATCCCACTGAATAAACTTTCTACCCTGCTCTCTTTCTCTACCTCCTCTTTAATCAACCACTGTTGATTATGCAGGTATCAATGGTTCTTTAGTCAGCAGATGATGAATTCTTCCAGGACTGGTCCTTCCCTTCAAGGTTCCTTCTGACACAGATTGTGTTTAAAAATGAAATATCAAAGCTAGGGCCTGGACTGGGGGCCACAGGACTCTGTCTGTTGGCCTAATCTACTGTGGCTGAGCTGGTATCCAAGTTTCAAGACAAAGTTCTCTTTATTTTCCCACCTCCTCTCCTCAAGAAGAGGGAAGGTATCTCTCTGAGAGCTGTGAACTGTGCTGTCTGAGGTTGGGGAAGGGGTAATGCAAACACTCCCTTGGCCTCCCCAGTCCACTGGCTAGTATCTCATTAGGTTGTGTGCTCCCTCTCCAGTCCACTGACTCCAAGCCCAACACAGAATAGGACTTGCCCAGGAATTGCAAGGACCTATATTGCATTTCAAGTACATTGAGGACCCTAGGGCACTTTAGACCACAGAGACAGGGCCTGCAGGAACTTAGGTTCTGACTGATGGAATAGACAATTTGCCTCTGGCTAGGGTTGGTCTAAAAGTTCCCTCCATGGATGTCAACTGAGTTCTGCCCTTTGTTGCCTTCAATTGTCACAGGACAGCACTTGGTTCTGTTGCAAATTTCCACAATCACTGCAATCTCCCCCGCCAAAGTGTACAGATTTTCTTTCCACTCCATGTGGCTACTGTCACGGAATAGGGGAGAGGTGATGTAGACAATGCAAGACTGTATTTACTACGCTCTTCAGTGCCTCTTTCCTTTAATATGGTGTTAAAACAAGTTACTGGATTGTTCCCCTGATCTTGGGTCCTCATGAAGGTGCTTTTTTTTTTTTTTTTTTTTTTTTTTTTGGTGGATAGTTATTCAATTTGGTGTTCCTGTAGGGAGTGGGGGGGATCATTTGGCCATCTTGCTTCACCTCCTCCCTTAACTTTATGGATAAAAAGTGTTCTAATTTAAATGTAGTTCATAGAAGATATGTTATCATTGGCATCATGTTTTTGCAACCTAAAGAGAAAAGAAAATATTCAGATTCAATAAAATAATGTATTTATATGCCTGAAATTAAATACCCAGTTTGTCTAGTCTTGCAATTATTAACTGAATTTGAACATGATACAGGTGCACGGTATTGAAAGATATTCCTTCACGTTATTTTATATATTTAATTCATCACAAATATATCTCTATTTGAATATTATTACTTTACCAAAGGTGACACTTTTTACAATTTATACATGCTCTCTATTTCTTATCTTCCATAATTCAGCTAATGGATTGAACCATTTTGAAATACTTAAATTTAGTATCAAAAATATCTCTTAATATTCGAATTTCTTATTTCTATTCATTAAAGCAATCACCAATGTTTACTGAATACCAGAAACTATGTTGGAGAAATAAATAAAACAGATAAGGACACTCCTGCCATGGACATTCTAGGTCTAGTATAGAAGACAACACTGTATAAATAATACAAGTGTAATAAAGTTTATATGTGTGTGTGTGTGTGTGTGTGTGTGTGTGTGTTCTATATAAGCAACACACACACACTGTATGAAAAGGCAGGTCTTCCTGAGGCTGCCATTTAAGCTGAGATACAAAGGATAGGAATGGGTTGACTATGTGAGGACATAGGGGACAAGATTCAAATTAGATGGAACAACTAACATAAAAGCCTTAAAGACAGAGTGTGATGAGCTCAAAAGAAAAAAAAAAATATTTGAGACTAGAAGTGGAAAATACAACAAGTGGAAGTATGTCAATCTAATGATTAATAGGAGCAAGATTTCAAAAGACCTCAAGACTGTGTGTCATGGTCTATTGTCATAAATTGTCATCTTCACTTCTTTCTTGCAGGTAGAATTTCAGAGTTGTTGAAATATACAACTTTTATGAGTTCAAAAGAGTTAATATGCTTTTCAATCCAAGTGGTGAATCTTTGTAAAAAGCTTATAATGGAGTTCTAATTTTTCTGACCATTGACTTGGGTTAGGCATATGAGTAAATTCTAGCTAATCTGACAGGAAAAGTTTTCTACTAGAGTGCTATGGACTGAACTGTGTCCCACTCAAAAATTCATATGTTGAAGTTCTAACTCCCAATGTGCCTATATTTGGAACTAGGTCCTCTGAACAAGTGATTTAGGTTAAATGAGATAGAGTGGGGCTCTCATCCAATAGAATGGGTAGCCTTAAAAGGAGAGACATTGCAGTTCTAGAGCACAGAGAAAGGACCACGTAAGGATACAGTGAGATGCCAATCATATGCACACCCAGAAAACAGACTTCAGGAGAAACCAAATCTGCTGATAACATGATCTTGGATTTCCAGACTCTAGAACTGTGAGAAAATTAATTTCTGTTGTTTAATCCATTCAAACTACAGTGTTTTGTTATGGCAACCTTAGCAGACTAATATAGTAAATGTTGGGGGAAAAAAATTGACTCACTAATGAAAGGCAGAGAAACATATGCTCTTCTTTTTCACTGGACTGCATTGTATTCACCCATTAACTTTTATGACTGCAAATACTACCTGCTGTATTAATATCCCAAGGCTGCCATAACAAAGTACAGTAAATTGGATGACTTATTGCAACAAACATTTATTCTTTCATGGTTCCAAATAATAGAAGTCTAAAATCAAGATATTAGCAGTGTGGTGCTGTAAATACAGTTTTTTTTTTTTAAAAAAAATTCTTTCTTGACCTAGTTTTGAGGTTCTCATTAAAAGCCCATTAGTTATCCTTGAGCAGCTGATTCAAGAAGTTTTAAGACAAAATTCTCTTTATTCTCCCCTCTCCTCTCCTAGAGAAGAGAGAAATTGTCTCTCCCAGAACTGTAAGTTGTGCTGCCCAGCTCACCCCAAATGTAAACACTCCAAACGTTTTCTATTTTGAATTCTCACACCCCAAGCCACTATACAACCACCTTAATCACCCCAGGGGCCAGGTTTCAGAAAATAATAGACAGCCAATATCCCCCAGAGCCTGCAACATTATTCAAATTAGACAATCCAACGGGAACTTGGGAAACCTAGCTAACCCCACGTGGCTTGCTATCAATAAGCATCTCCCTCTAGTGTCATCTGGTACTCCATTCCTTGAGTACAACCCCATGCACCTCAGTTTAACAGCCTTTGCTTATTCAGAGCCATAAGAAACAGGGAGCTTTGCCTTTGGCCTATTCAAATGTCACCGTGTTGTGTTCATCATCCAAAGAATCTTTAAATCTTATAAAACACATGTTTTGTCTGTGGACACCAGAGGAGGATCCTTCCTTGTCTCTTTCTGGCTTCTGGAGGTTGTTGGCAATCTTTTGTATTTTTTAGTTTACAACTTCGTAACTTCAGTCTCTGCTCTGTTATCGCATGATTTTCTCCCTGTTTCAATGTGTCTGTGTCTTCACATGAAATTCTTCTCTCTGTATGTGTCTGTGTCTCTCCTCCTCTTTTTGAAAGGACACTAGTGATACTGGATTAGGGTCCATGCTATTTCAGCATGATCTCGTCTTAACTTGGTTATATTGATAACACCCTATTTTCAACTAAGGTCATATTTACAGGTACCAAAACTTAACTGTTAATATGTATTTAAGGAAATACCATTCAATCTATAACATCTACATATGGGAGATGGCAAAGTGTAAGGATGGATCTCACTGGAAGATACCATTGTGGCACAGAATTATTTAACTCTGGAGATGACTTCTTGTCAGTGTCTTCTACTTAAAATAAATAATAAGTTCCCCATGATTTCAGCTATATTCTGTAAGGTCTGATTATATCTGAAGCTAAAATATTTTTGTGCTTAGGTTTACCTTTTTTATGTTTTATTTGTATGTAATATTTTACCTATTTATGCGGTACGTGTATTTGTTACATGCATAAAATGTGTGATAATCAAGTCAGGGTATTTGGGGCATTCATCAGCTTGAATATGTATCACTTCTATGTGCTAATAACATCTCGAGCACTCTATGCTAGTTACTTTGAAATACACAATATATTGTTGTTAAGTATAGCCACTCTAGTCTGCTTTCTAACATTAGAACTTACTTCTCTCTTACTACACATTTGTACCCATTGACCAACCACCTCTTATTTCCTCCTACCACCCTCACACACTTCTCAGCCTTTGGTATCTATCATTCTTTTCTCTATCTTCATGTGATCAAGTTTTTAGTTTCCACATATGGGTAAGAACATGTAGTATTTGTCTTTCTCTGCCTGGCTTATTTCACTTAACATAATGACCTCTAATTCCATCCACGTTGCTGCAAGTCAGAAGACTTCATTTTTTTTATAGTTGACTAGTACTGCATCGTGTATATACACCAAATTTTCTTTATCTATTCCAACCATTGATAGCTAGTTAGGTTGAATTCACATCTTGCTCTTGTGTAAAGTGCCACAATAAATATATGAGTGCAGGTATTCTTATGATATACTAATTCTTTTTTTTCGGTATAGATACCCAGTAGTGGGACTGCTGGATTGCATAGTAGTTCTATTTTAAGTTTTCTGAGAAATCTATATATTACTTTTTGAGTTTTTATATCAATTTACATTCACACAAATAGCACATAAGAGTTGGTGTTCCTCCATATTCTCACAATCATGTAATACTTTTTGTTTTTTTTTTAATAATTGCCATTCTAACTAGGGTGAAATTACACATCATTGTGATTTTGATTTGCATTTCCTGATGATGAGTGGTGTTGAGCACTTTTTTCATATAACTGGTGGCCATTTGTGTGATTTCTTTTGAGGAATGTTTATTCAGGTCCTTTGGCCATCTTTTATTGGGAATATTCACTTCTTTATTGTTGAGTTGCATTGTTCCTTGTATATACAGGATATTAGTCCCTCATTGGATGAATAGTTTATAAAATATATTCTCCCATTCAACAGGTTATCTCTTCACTCTTCTGATTATTTATTTATTTATTTATTTATTTTGGCTGTACAGAAGACTTTTAGTTTAATACAGTCTCATTTGACTATTTTTGTTTTAGTTGTCTGTAATTTTAAGGTCTTATCCAATAATGTTTTGCCTAACCATTGACCTAAAGTGTTTTCCCTGTTTTCTTCAAATCATTTAATAGTTCTGATTCTTAGATTTAGGTTTTAATCCATCTTCGGTTGAATTTGTATGTAATGAGAAATAGGGGTCTACTTTCATTCTTCTGCATGAGGCAATCCAATTTTCCCAGTGCTATTTATTAAAAACAATGTCCTTTCCACAGTGTATACTCTTGGAGTCCTTGTCAAAAATTAATTGGCTGTAAATTTCTGGATTTATGTCTAGGTTTCTTATTGGGTTGCATCAGTCTATGTGTCCACTTTTACACCAACATAATGTTTATTTTGGTTATTATATTCTTGCAAGGATAGTGTGATGCTTACAGCTCTGTTCTTTTTGCTCAGGATTTTTTTGGCTCTTTGGGTGTTTTTTATGTTCTATACAATTTTAGGATTGTTTTTACTGTTTCTGTGAAAAAAAACGACATTGGTATTTTGACAGGGATTGCATTTAATCTGTAGATGGCTTAGGGAAGTATGATCACTTTAATGGTATTAATTATTTCCATTCATGTGCATGGGATGTCTTTCCATTCTTGTGTGTGTGTGTATTCTTCAATTTCTTTCATCAGTGTTTTGTAGTTTTCCTTCTAGAGCTCATTCACCTCTTGGTTAAATGTAGTCCTAGTTACTTTTTTTGTAGTTATTGTAAATGAAATTTATTCATGATTTCTTTCTTTGTAATTTTATTATTGGTGTGTAGAAGTATTACTGATTTTTGTTTTGATTTTATATCTTGTAATTTTACTCAACTTATCAGTTCTAAGAGTTTTTGTAGAGTCTTGTTTTTTCTAAATTTAAGATCATATCATCTGCAAAGAGGCACAATTTGACTCTCTGTTTCTCAATGTGGATGCCTTTTATTTCTCATTATTGATTCTTCTCATTAGGACTTACAGTGTTATGTGGAGCAGCAGTGATAAAAGTGGGCAACCTTGTCTTGTTTCAGTTCTTATAGGAAACAACTTCAACTTTCTCCCATTCAGCGTAATGTTAACTGAGGATCTCTTATATACAGCTTTCAATATTTTGAGATGTGTTCCTTCTATGCCTAGTTTGCCTGAGTTTTTATCATGAAAAGATGTTGTATTTAATTACTTGTTTTTTTCTGCATATATTGACATGATAATATAATTTGTATCCTTCCTTCATTTGAAGTACTGTATACCATTTATTGATTTGTGTATGTTGAACCATCTTTGCATTCCTGGTATAAAACCTATTTCATCATGCTACATATTATTTTATTGTTGTGCTGTTAAGTTTGGGGAGGCTCCTCACTACAGGGAAATAATGAGTAAGCAAGAGCCACAGGGAACCCACACTTCTGCAGTGGAAGTTTGCAAAGGTTCCCTGGGGCTCTTGCTCACTCCTTATATCCTTGCAGTGAGGAGCCTCCTTTAGGTCCACTTCAGTCCCCAGTCCCAGGTAGATAGATATCGTGAGCCATACAGGGCCTCCAGACTGACATAGAGAGCTGGGTGGAGTTGGGGAAGAGCCACTGCTCAGGCCAAGATGGATCCCCAAGGACCTTGGACCACTGGGCATCCTGGCACCAGCTGCTGCAGCTCCACCAACAAGGGATGTGAGACTCTCTCACATGCCCCCATGATAGGGACTGCTTCCACACTGCTGAAGAGCAGACTGCAGGCACTGCCTCTGCTTCACCTCACCAGGCAAAGTCACTGGCCTGAAACCCCAGTACGACCACTCCACCCCTACCTAAATATTTGGGAGGGTGCCAGCTCTGAAGTTCTCTGGAACTGAGCTCTCTGAGGTAACTAAAGGCCTGCAGATTTTGATGATGCTGTGCCCTCCACCCCTGGTGCCCTCAGACTGGAGAGGGAGCTAGGAGCCCAGGAACTATAATGGGCCTTAACACAGGGTAGCTGCCATATGGAAAAGCAGCCTGACTGTTTTCCATGTGTATCTCTGCAGCTGAAACTCCTCACTGGGCAGGGACTCCCAACATGGGCTCCCAGTGGAGCTGCCTTGACTCTGTTGATCACTAAAGTCAGTGGCAGTTCTGCATTTCTCTAAGGAGGAAATACCAGCGACAATCCACATGCTCTCTGCCACTGCTGTTGCAGTGGTGGCAGCTTTACTGCTCTTGGACTGGGGAAAGAACAAATACCCTGATCACTTCACAGGCACCTCCAGCACACAACAGCTACCACACTATAAGGAGAGTAGCCCAGTCTCTCTTCTCTGTGAGCCCTCACCCACTGCTCTGCACCAGGCAGGCCCCTGGCTTGAGCCTATTTCACAGCCGCCTGAACTATGGCTGAGCATTCCCACTGGTAGCAACTCTGTCTTTCTCTGGGATAAAGTTTCCAGAGGCAGCTGACAGCCCCTCTGCCAGTGCTGCTGCTGTTGTACTGCCCTTGCTGCTCTCAGACTGGGAAAGGAACAAAGAGCCTGAGAACTGCACTTGCACCTCCAGCACGTCACAGTGGCCATATGGCTTGGAACCCAGGCTCTCTTCCCTGTGAGCCCCCACGTTCTGTTTTTCACCAGTCTGGGCCCCTGGCTTGGGACCTCAGTGAAGCAGCCACACCCTCAGCTTAATGTTCCCATTGGCAATGGCTCTGTGTTCCTCTGTAGTGGTTTCCAGAGGCAACTGACAGACCTTTTGCAATATCACTGCAGTGGAACTGCCCTTGGGGTGGGGAGAGAACAAAGACCCTGATTGCTTGACTGTCATCTCCAGCATATTACAGGCACCATACAGGAAGTAGCCCAGTCTCTCTTTTCTATGAGCCTCTGACGCCTTATCTTCACTAGGCAGAGCCCCCAACTTGATCCTGTAGCCCAGATGCTGGATCCCAAGCTGCACATTCGCGTTGTCAGGGGCTTTGTGTCTCTCTAGGGCAGAGTTCCCAAGATAACTGACAGCCCGTCTGCCACTGTCACTACAGCGATACCTGCCCTTGCAGTCACCAGATTAGGGAAGGAACACAAAACCTAAGGGCTTTACTACTGCAGGCACTATATAGAGAAGAGGCCAGACCATCTTCCTTACAAGCCCCTCCTTTCTCCACTCCAACTAATCTTCACCAGGCAGGGAGCCCTGGCTTAGGACCACAACACAGCCACCCTACCCATGTCTGATTGTTCCAGTTGGCAGTGGCTCTGCATCTCGGGTGGAGCCCCAAGAGACAAAGTCCCTCTGCCATGGTTACTGCCAAAGGCCTTGCCCTGATGCCTCCTAGCAGGGGAGAGAACAAGAAGACTGAGCTCACCTCAGAGCTGTGGAGCAGTGCCCAGGAGTGCCAAGCCAAGATCTGTGGCTAGCACTCAAGTGGGAGAGGGGCCCATAATCTCAGAGCACTGGAAGGGAGCACAGCCACAATCATGAGGAAATACAGAGGATTCACATGGCTGAGTAAGAGTCTATCAGCCATTACACTTACTCATCATCTACTGGATTGCAGCCCAAACTTCAATACCAAAAATACTTTGCTAACATGCTCCCCTGATAAATCAAGGACAAGAATTCAGCCACAAATAAAGACCCAGCACAAAATCTTGACCTTCTGAAAACATTCAGAAATGAAGCCAACTGATTATACTCAAATTACACCACAGTTAAAGAAACATCAGCCCACACACATAAGAAAGAATTGGTGCAAAATTTCTGGCAACTCTAAAAGCCAGAGTGTCTTCTTAGTTCCAAACAATCACACTAGCTTCCCAGCAATGGTTCTCCATCAGAATGGAATGTCTGAAATTCTCCCTCAGAATGAAATGACTGAAATACAGGCATAAAATTCAGAATCTGGATGGTAACAAAGATCATCGATATTCCAGAAAAAGTTGAAACCCATTCCAAGAATTTAAAGAAATTCAGTAAAGCAATTTATTAGATGAAAGAGAAAATAGCCATTTTAAGGAAGAAGCAAATGGGACATGATGAGTTGAAAAACTCACTCCAAGAAGTTTGTAACATAATCAGAAGTATTTGCAGAAGAATAGACCAAGATAAGGAAAGAATCTCAGAGCTAAAAGCATGGTTCTTCAAATTAACTCAGTCAGACAATAATAAAGAAAAAATAATTAAAAAGCAATGAAAAATCCTATGAGATGTATGGGGTGATGTCAGGAGACCGAACCTATGACTCATTGGCATCCCTGAAGAAGAGGAAGAGAGAGCAAAGCAAATTGGAAAACATAGTTGAGAATATCATCCATTAAAATTTCCCCAGTTTTGCTAGAGAGACTGACATTAAAATGCAGGAAATTCAGAGAACCCTTGCAAGATACTGTACGAATGACCATCCCCAAAACACTTATTCATCATATTCTCTAAGGTCAAAGCAAAAATAAAAATATTAATGGCAGCTAGAGAGAAGAGCAAGTAATCTACAAAGGGAACCGCACTGAGCTAACAGCGGACATTTCAGCAGAACCCTTACCAACCAGAAGAGAATGGGGGCCTAGATACAGTATCCTTAGGGAATAGAAATTTCAGCCAAGAACTTCATATCTAGTCAAACTCAGTTTTATAAGTGGAGGAGAAATAAAATATTTTTCAGGTAAGCAAATGTTAACAAAATTCTTTGCCATTGGAACTGCCTTACAAGAGGTTTTTAAAGGAGTACTAAACATGGAAACAAAAGATTATTATTAGCCACCATAAAAACCCACTTTGTTACATAGATCATTGACATTATGAAGCAACTGCACAATCAAGTCTACATGACAGCTAATATGAGAAGATAAAATCCACAATGAGAAGATAAAATCCACACATACTATTATTAACCTTGAACGTAAATGGACTAAATGCCCTAATTAAAAGGCACCAAGTGGCAGGTTGGATAATGAAGCAAGACACGATTGTATGCTATTTTGAAGATACCCATCCCACATGCAAGGAAACCCATAGGCTCAAAATAAAGCAGTAAAGAAAGATCTGTCAATCTGATGGAAAACCAAAGAGTAGGAGTTACTGTTCTTATTTCAGACAAAACAGACTTTGAACCAACAATGATCAAGAAAGAGAAAGAAGGGGATTACATAATGAAAAAGGTTTCAATTCAACAAGAATACTTAACTATACTAAATATATATGCCCTCAACACTGGAGCACCCTACTTCATAAAACAAGTTCTTAGAGATTTACAATAGTAATGGGAGACTTCAGTACCTCACCGACAGCATTGGATAGATCATCAAAGCAAAAAACTATCAAAAATATTCAAGAACTAAACTTGATACTCAACCAAATAAACCTAACAGACATTTACAGAACATTCCACACCACCACCAACAGAATGCATATTATTCTCATCTGCACATAGCTCATACTCTAAAATTGACCAAACAGCCATAAAGCAATTCTCAATAAGTTAAAAAAAATTATACCAACCACACTTTAAGAACATAATAAAACTAGAAATAAATACCAAGAAGATCTCTTAAAATTACAAGGAAATTAAACAATCTGCTACTGTATGACTTTTGAGTAAACAATGAAATTAAGGCAGACATTAATAAATTATTTGAAACTAATGAAAACAAAGATACTAATGAAACAAACTAATGAAAACAAAAATATACCAGAATCTCTGGGACATATTTAATAAGTTATCAGAGAAACGTTTACAGTACTAAACATCAACATAAAAAAGATAGAAAGATTTCAAATTAACAAACTAACATCACATCTAGGGAAACTAGAATAATAAGCATTAACCAATCCCAAAGCTAGCAGAAGACAAAAAAATAACCACAATTAGAGTTGAACTGTAAAAACCATAAAAAGTATCAACCAATCTAGGAATTTTTTATTTTTTATTTTTTTTATTTTATTTTATTTTTTTTTTGAGACGGAGTCTCGCTCTGTCACCCAGGCTGGAGTGCAGTGGCCGGATCTCAGCTCACTGCAAGCTCCGCCTCCCGGGTTCACGCCATTCTCCTGCCTCAGCCTCCCGAGTAGCTGGGACTACAGGCGCCTGCCACCTCGCCCAGCTAAGTTTTTGTATTTTTAGTAGAGACGGGGTTTCACTGTGTTAGCCAGGATGGTCTCGATCTCCTGACCTCGTGATCCGCCCATCTCGGTCTCCCAAAGTGCTGGGATTACAGGCTTGAGCCACCGCGCCCGGCCCAATCTAGGAATTTTTTAAAGAAAATATAATATTGATAGACCACTAGTGAGGCTAATTAAATAAAAAGGATCCAAATAAACACAATCAGATATAATAAAAGGACATCACTACCAACTACAGAGAAATACCAAAAACTCTCAGAGTCTATGCACCTGAACACCTCTATGCACACAAACTAGAAAACCTACAGAAATGAACCAATTCCTGGAAACACAACCTCCCAAGATTGAACCAGCAAGGATTTGAAAACCTGACAAGGCAAATAATAAGTTACAATATTAAACAACTAATAAAAAATGTATGAAGCAGAGAAAGCTGTGGACCAGACAAATTCAGAGCCAAATTCTCTCAGATATGTATAGAAATGTTGGTACCAATCCTACTGAAACCATTCTAAAAACTAAGGAGAAGGGACTCTTTCCCAACTAATTCTATGAGGCCAGGACTATTCTAATACTAAAACCTGCCAAAGACACAATGGAAAAAAACAAAATTTCGGGTCAGTGTTGCTGATGAACATAGATGAAAACATTCTCAACAAAATACTAACAAACTGAATCCAGTAGCACATCAAAAGCTAATACACCATGATTAAGCAGGCTTTATCCCTGGGATGCAAGGTTGGTTCAACATATGCAAATCAATAAATATTATTGATCACATGAACAGAATGAAAAACAAAAACCAAAACCACATAGTCATCTCAATAGATTCAGAAAAGTCTTTCAATAAAATTTAACATCGCTTTTATTAAAATGCACAACAAACTAGGCTTTGAAGGAATGCATCTCAAAATAATAAGAGCCGTCTATGACAAACCCACAGCAAACATCATCTTGAATGGGTAAGAGCTGAAAGCATTTCTCCTAATAACTGGAAAAAGACAAGGAGGCCCACTCTCACCACTCCTATTCAACATAGTACTGGAAGTCTTAGCCAGAGCAATCAGACAAGAGAAAGAAACAAAGGACATTCAAATAGGAAGGGAGGAAGTCAAAATATGTCTCTTCATAGGTGATACTATTATATGCTTAGAAAACATTTAGGATTTTTATGTCTTCCTGATCAATTAACTCTTTTTTAAAAAATGGTAATGCTCCTTGATTTCAATTTGCCTAGTATTAATACAGTGATACATGTTTACTTATGACTGGTATATTCACAGTACGTTATTATACTTTTGCTTTTGAACTTTCTTTCTGTTTGTATTTAAAGGACACATTTTGTAAACAGCAAGCAGCTTTTGTGTTCTAAGTTTGAAAGTCTCTTGTCTTTTAATGGGAGTATTGAGTTTATTTACATATAATATAATTTCGATATATTTGGTTAAGTCTACCATTTGGAGTATGTTTTCTAGTTGTTCCATCTGCTTTCCCATGATTAGCTGGATTTTCTATTAATTCCTCTGTTGAAATTTTAGCTATACCTCTATGTGTACTCTTAAAATTTATTCAGTATACAATAGTAATTTATCATAATGTATTAAAGTTAATTGTACCACTTTATGTAAAATGTTAGAGCCCTGCAGCAGCAAAATTCTATTGTCCCCCCCAGACCCATTCTGTCATTTTGTCATATTATACATCTGCATACTTAATAAAAAGAGTTTACTCCAAAATTATTATATTTTATTTAAGTAATGCCTACTTTCAAATAAATTAAGAAAAATTAAAATGACCAACTCTGCATTTACCCACATATTTACTACCCCAAATGCCCTTCATCATTTTCATTAGTTTTGAGCTCCCATCTTGTATCAGTCTCTTACAGCCTAAAACTCTTCTACCCTCATTGGTAGAGTCAGTCTGCTCAAAAAAATTTTTTTTTTTTTTTCAGAATTTATTTCCCTGGAAATGGTTTCAATGTCCTCATTTGAACGGATATTTTTCTTTAGGTTTAGAACTTTAGATCGACTATTATATTTTCTGGTCATTTAACAGTGTACTTTTGTTTGATCTGGCCTCCGGTATTTTCTGAAGAAAAGCATCCCATCATTTGTATTTTTGTTTCCTCGTATGTAATGTGACTTTTCTTCTCTAGCTGCTTTAATGATTTTGTCATTTCTGTGGTAATCTGAAGTTTGACTTTGATGTAATTATGAATTATCATTTTCTTTATATTTATTTTGCTTCGGATTCACTGAGCTGCTTGGATCTATAAGTTGATGTTTTTCTCCAAATTTGGGAACCTCTTTGACAATATTTCTTTATATGTTTTCATCTGCTTCATTCTCTTCTGTCATATGGGGCTATAATTATATGTGTACTTGAAAAGTGTTTTGATGTATTTGATTTTTTTGGAGAAATTAGAATTGTTCTTCATTGCCAGTGGATGGTTCAGCTGCTGTGGAGTTTGGCAGTTTCTTGAAAAGTTAAATATAAAATTTTTTAAGTTAACTGGAAAGTTAAACATAGAATTACCATATAACCTAGCAATTCTACTCCTAGGTACATACGGAAAAAATACTTGTACATCCATGTTCATTGTAGCATTATTCACAATAGCCAAAAGGTGGAAGCAACTCAAATGTGCATTATCTGGTGAAGAGATTTAAAAATGTAATGTTTCTATACAATTAAATTATTCATCAATACAAAGGAATGAAGTATAGTACCAATAAATGTTACAACATGGATGAACCTCCAAAACTTTATGCTAAGTGAAAGAAGCCAGACATGAAAAATAACACATGTATTTTTTTAATAAAATATCCAAAATAGGTTAATCCATAGAGACAGAAAGCTGATTAATGATTGCCAAAGATTGAGGGGAGAGGAAAAGGGGAAATAATTGCTTAAAAGTTACAGGCTTTTCTTGTTCAGTGATTAAAATATTTAGAATATTAAATAGAGCTGGAAGTTGCCCAACATTGTAAATCCATTAAATGTTGCTGAATTTTTTTACTTTAAAATAGCTAATTTTATGTTACGTAAATGCTATCTCATTTAAAAATGTAATATGTGATATATTCAGATGGTAAAAAACTTAAAACATACAAATGTATTTAGATTTATTAAATCTTCTTCCTACCTCTTACAAACACTCAGTGACCCTTCTTGCAGTAAAGTAATATTATCAGCATTATAAGTATTTTTCTAAAGATTGTTTATACAGCTATACACAAATAAATGTGTATTACTTCCCTACCACACATTCATTTTACAAAAGGTGATATACTTTGCATATCCTTCTGTGCCTGGCTTTTTTTCTGCTTAATATTATATATCTGAAAATCACTTCTTAGTACATGCCAAATTGCTTTATTCTTTCAAGGGATGTAACATATTCCATTACATTTATTAATCTCATCCTCTTCTGATGGACATTTATAAAATTCTCAATAGTTTCCTTTTACAAAGATACATTATATCTATGATATTTCATTTATGTGAGGATAAATCTTGAGAGTCAATTTTCTGAACTAGAATTACCAGATAAGAAGATATTTGCATTTGTATTTTTTTTTTCTTTCCAACTTTTAGCTTCAAGGAGTATATATGAAGGTTTGTTACATGGGTAAATTTCATGTTCTAGGAGTTTACTGTACAGATAACTTTATCACCCAGGTAATCAGCATAATACCCAAAAGATAGTTTTTCAATCATCACTCTCCTCCCACCCTCCACCCTCAAGTAGGTCTTGGTATCTATTGCTCTCTTCTTTGTGTCCATGTGTAGTCAGTGTTAAGCTCCCATTTACAAGTGAGAACATGCAATATTATGTTGCAAGTTCTGCTTTTAACACAGTGAATTAACATAGGTTTTCTGTTTCTGTTTTAATTCACTTAGGATAATGGGCCTCAGCTCCATCCACGATGTTCCAAAGAAAATAATTTCATTACTTTTTACAGCTGCAAAACATACCATAACATATATGTACCAGCTTTTCTTTATCCAATCCACCCCTGATGGGCATCTAGGGTACCTCCATTTATTTAATACTGTGAATAGTTTTGTGATGAATTTATGTGTGCATGTGCCTTTAAGATAGAATGATTTACATTCCTTTGTGTATATACTCAGTAATGGGACTGCTGGGTCAACTAGTAGTTCTTTAAGTTTTTTGAGAAATCTCCAGACTACTTTCCATAGTGAGTGAATTAATTTACGTTCCCACCAGCAGTGTACAAGCGTTTCCTTTTCTCCACAACCTCACTAGCACCTGTTATTTTTTCGCTTTTTAATAATGGCCATTCTGACTCGTGTGCGATGGTATTTCATTTTGCTTTTGATTTGTGTTCCCCTAATGAGTAGTGATATTGATAATTTTTTTCATGTGTATATTGGTCACATGTATATCTTATTTATTTATTTATTTTTATGAGACAGAATCATTCTCTGTTGCCCAGGCTGGAGTGCAGTGATGCAATCTCAACTCACTGCAACCTCCACCTCCCGGGTTCAAGTGATTTCCTGCCTCAGCCTCCCAAGTAGCTGGGGCTACAGGTGTGTTCCACCATGCCCAACTAATCTTTTGTATTTTTAGTAGAGATGGGGTTTCACCGTGTTAGTCAGGATGGTCTCGATCTCCTGACCTCGTGATCCTACTGCCTCGGCCTCCCAAAGTGCTGGGATTACAGGTGTGAGCCACTGCACCTGGCCATATATCTTCTTTTGAGAAGTGACTGCTCATGTCCTTTGCCCATTTATAAATTATGTGACTTTTTTTCTTGTTGATTTAAGTTCCTTATAGATTCTGGAAATTAGACTTTTGTTGGATGCATAGCTTGTAAATACTTGTTCCAATTATGAAGATTTTCTGTTTACTCTGTTCACTCAGTAACTCTGACAGTTAATTTTGATGAGCAGAAGCTCTTAAGTTTGTCCCATTTGTCAATTTTTGTTTTTGTTACTATTGCTTTTGGCATCTTCATCGTGAGGTCTTTGCCAGGGCTGATGTCCAGAATGGTATTTCCTAGATTTTCTTCTAGAGTTTTTATAGTTTTAGATTTTACATTTAAGTGTTTAGTAGAACTTGAGTTGATTTTTGTATACAGTGAAGGAAGCAATCCAGGTTCAACCTTCTGCTTATGGCTAGACAGTTATCCCAGCACCATTTATTGAATAGGGAGTCCTTACCCCATTGCTTATTGTTGTCACCATTTGAAGATTAGACAGTAATAGGTGAGCACTTTATTTTCTGTGTTCTCTAACCAATTCCACTGGTCTATGTGTCTGTTTTTCTATAAGTGCCATGCTATTTTAGTTACTGTAACCCTGTAATAGTTTGAAGTGGGGTAGCATGATGCTTTCAGTTTTGTTATTTTGCTTACGATTGCTTTGGTTATTTGTGCTCTTTTTTGTTTCCAAATTAATTTTAAAATATATATTTTTTAATTTTGTGAAAAATGTAATTGGTAGTTTGATAGTAGTACCACTAAATCTATAAATTGCTTTGGACAGTATGGCCATTTTAACAATATTGATTCTTCCTGTTTCTGAGCATGAAATGTTTTTCCATTTGTTTGTATCATCTCTATTCCTTTGAACAGTCGTTTGTAGTTCTCTTTGTAGAGATCTTTCTTTCACCTCTATTTAGGTGAAAGAACTTCTAAACATTTGAACCAAAACTGACAGGGGAGAAAGAGATAAATCTACAATTGAATTTGGAAATCTCTTAATCGTTGATTGAACAATTATATGGATAAATAAATAAGGAAACTGAAGACCTGAACCACACTATACACTCACGTCAACTAGTTAATATTTACGAACTCCCCACCAAACAGCTGAAGAATATACATTACTTTCAAGTACACTTGGAACATATCTCATGATAGACCATATGCTGAGCTATGAAATAAGTCTTAAAATTTTTAAAACATTGAAATCTTAAAATATATATTCTCAAACCAAAAGGGAATTAAATTAAAAATCAATTAATTTAAAATATCTCAATATTCTTTTAGTATCTAAAAACAGAGAACTGCTAAATATCTCAATTGTCAAATAAAAAATCATGACAGATACAAAAATACCTTTTTTTTTTTTTTTTTTTTTTTTTAAGACGGAGTCTCACTCTGTTGCCCAGGCTGGAGTGCAGTGGTGTGATCTCAGCTCACTGCAAGCTCCGCCTCCTAGGTTCAAGCTATTCTCCTGCCTCAGCCTCCCGAGTAGCTGGGACTAAGTGCACGTGCCAACAGGCCCCTCTAAATGTTTGTGTTTTCAGTAGAGATGGGGTTTCACTGTGTTAGCCAGGATGGTCTCTATCTCCTGATCTCGTGATCCGCCCACTTGGGCCTCCCAAAGTGTTGGGATTACAGGTGTGAGCCACTGTACCTGGCCACAAAAATATCTTAAATGAAGCTATAATTAAAACATGATGTTTCCAAATTTCTGAGATGCAGCTAAAACAGTGCTAAGAGGAAAGTTTGTAATTTAAATACTTACATTCAATAAGCAAGGGCTACAATTAAACTTGAGTTTCTACTTTAAGCAATGAATAAAAGAAGCATACATTAAACCAAAAATTAGTAGAAGGAAGGAAATGAAAAAATAAGAGCAGAAGTCAACAATTACAAAACAAACACTCAAGAAAATTACCAAATGCTAAATTAGAATATTTAAAATAATTAAGTAACCTCCTTGTGAGTCTGAATATTAAAAAATACAAATTACCAATAACAGAAATAAATTAGGTGACATACCTATATCAAATCACTAAAATGGTAATATGGCAATATTATTGATAATTCTTTGTTAATGAATTTAACAGTTAAGATGAAGGAGGCAAATTCTATGTAAAAGTAAACTTAGATATCAGAATAGTCTAATACCTGTTACATAAATAGGAATTATAATAATAAAACCTTTCCGTAAAGGATAATTCAAACTTAGATGTCATCATTGGTAAATTATCATTGGTGAATTTTATCACATTTGATAGAATTCACTAATGTTATACAAACTTTTTCAGGAATAGGAATATTCTCCAACATGTTTGCTGAAACCGGTATTATTCTATTAATAAAATCACACAAATACACGATGAGTAGAGAAATTCACAGGCCAATGAGCAATAGCTGTAAAAGCCTCTAGCAAAGTATGAACAAATGAATTGTAGTAACATACAAAAAGGAAAATAAATCATGGTCATGTAGGTTTTATTCCAGGAATGCAAAGATATTTTACTACTTAAAAATCAAGCATTGTAATTCACCATGTTAGCAGATTAAAGAAACATAAATCATATGATAATCTCAATAGATACAGAAAAATGCATTCAAAAAATTCAACATCCATATATAAAAAGGCAGCAAAACCTGCCACATTAGGTCTACAAGGGGACTTTTCGTCAATCTGCAAAAGCATCTGACAACTCTGTAGCTCACATCACACAACAATGAAGTATTTAACAGTTTTCCTATAATATTGTGAAAAAGGCAAAGACATGTACATTCTCATAATTCTGTTTGATTCTCTGCCACCCTTCCCATGTTCCCCCATGCCATTTAAATTCAACCTCATGATATAAAATAGAGTCTTGGCCCAATTGTCATTTCCACATGAAATATAAACAAGCTTGTAAATGTATTATCTCTGCTAAGAACTTGAAATACTGTAAGGATCCATTTAATTAGATTTGATTTATGAGGTTCTAAGAATACTTGTGCTACCTACTTCAAACTGCACAATATTTACTACATCAGTCATGAACTAGATAAAAAACAATCTATAAAAGTGACAAGTTTTTCTGAAACCATATCTACTAAAGACATGAAGAATGGAAGAGGTATAGACTGTATAATTTAATGAGTTTGGTCTTAAGTATTTTAGTAAGAAATATATTAAGATGTTGTTTAAGAAAGCAGATTTTAAAATACATAGTATCTTTCTCACATAGAGATAATAATACTGGAAACAAATGGAGCATTGATTATCTTATGTCAATAAAACAGAAGAAAACTAATATTTATTGTAGGACTACAGTGTATCAGATGTTATGTGAAATATTTTACATATGCTGCTTTCTTAAATCTGAAAAAAAATCTAGATAGTTTATTTGGATTTTGAAAATGAAAAAAAAAAAGGAGACTTAGAGCAGTTGATGATACTGTTTATATAACATCTATATTATAACATGTTACTTATGCTACCATTGAAACCAATGTTTGAGAATTTTAACTCTGGTAAGAGTTTGATAGTTAGCCAGCTTAGTTGAGTCCATTGAAAACTTAGTTTCTCCGTCAGTAATATGGAAATAGTAATACATACCAGATTTAATGATATAGGTATTATATGAGAAAATCCACTAAAGTGATTGGCATAATGTCTGCCACATAATAATTACTCAAAAGTTATTTGCATTATCATTGTTAATGCAACAATAAAAACAATAATGGTTCCTTTAAATAGAGAAATTTAAAATGCTTGAGACAAAAATAAATGGAAATTTCTCTCTTATATTTTAGAAAGTGACCATGTCAGATTTGAAATCTGTTTCTGCCTCACTGGAAACCTCGTGCTCTTTCCACTGCATGATGTACATGAGTCAAAAACCCTTCAGAAATTATTTACCATGGAAGGGCACCTTACATACATTTTTCAACTGCATTCTTGATTTTTTTTCACAGAAAAATAATTTGCAAATGCACAACAAGGACAAGTTGAAAACATAAGCTTTAAAAAATGACACTCATCACTTCCTAGAAAACATAAGGACAAATATTTATCAGAGTTTCATGAATATTAATAAATGGGGGAATAATGAGCTACTATTATGAGATAAAATCAAAGGACTCGAGCCTACTCTTTTATTGGACTGAGCACCACAGGTATTGCTCTCCCAGAAATATCTCCAGAATTCAAGAACTATCTTGTGCCCAAGTCAGACAACTGAAGCAAGCATGCATTAAATGAGATGCTTTGTTTGTGTGCAGAATAAATAAGATTTAACACTAGCAATATCAACTTCATCAAAGACAATATTTCAACCTGAATCATTAACATTAATGACAGATATATTTTCCCAGTACACAACTTTATTGAACAAAGTTGTATTCTTGAAACATCTGAAAAAGAATAGGAATTGGAAAATACTTTTTAAAAGTTACATTTACCATGGAAATGTAACATGGCAAGTGTCAAGAGAAATCATGCTTTTACAACTCAGTTAAGAGCCCCTGGAAACCAAGATTTCAGAGAAATCTTGATAGGTCCTTAAGATTTAGTTAGGGCACTTGGGGTGCTGCCATAATAAAGGTTTAAATTAAGATGACTCCACGGTTTGGCACTTATCAAGCAGAGAGAGACACACTAACAATGCCCAGGCTCATTTCCAAGAGAATTCAGAAAGGAATTCTGGCAGGCCGACTGAATTTATAAGGTGGTAAATTTAAAAATAATAAAGCTTTCGTCTGTCAGCATAAGTCTGATTGTGAGGTATATGGCTATTATTTTGCAATTAGTGTCACTTACTGAAAAAGTACTTTCATGATGATTCTGCCCTTAGCTGCATTTTTCCAGAGCATTTCTTTCCACCAGTTTTGAAAATTATTGCTGGAGTAGTCACTCAATATTAAATCAATCTGTCAATTAGTGATAGTTGGGCCTACTCTCTATTTTGTTCAACACTTAGAAGCACTCAGAAGGTAGAAATGTAACTTATTTTATAAAGTCGTGGTGGTTTTTGTCAATCCAAAGCTCAGGGAAATATTGAGAGGGCTTGCCTCTCAAATATGTGTTCCTGTTCTATTGCATTCATTAGGAATAAATCTTAGAGCCCCACATTCTGGTATTTAATCTAGCTTTGCCTATCATAAGCCTTATTAAGCTCAGCTTTAATACTCTATTTTCTACCTTTAAACTTTTCTTGTTCTGTTTATCTTTTATCAACTACCTATGGAAGTGATAGTTTTAGTATTTAAAAATATGTTAAAAATCAATCATTTTCATGTTTCCTTCTTCTAAATGGTACTTTTTCATTTGAAAAGATGACTCAGGCCACTGTGGTTCCATCAGGAAGTGACGACTGGAAGCTGACACATAGGGTTTTGCCAAGATGTGCCCTACCAAAGGCTGAAGGAGTAAAAATATTCCAAAATCCACTCCACCTTAAGGTCCAAAGCTGGATACTCATAGCTCCAAGCACAGTCAGCTGAAAAGAAGGAGTCCCTTATTCTTAGTCACACAAGTAGCCTTGGGAAAGGGAGCTTTTACTACATTGTTCAGTGATGAGCCCAGAAGTGGACTGACATAGTGCAGGTAGCTAGTCACGTTTTGTGTTTCGCTAAGAAGCGTTTGTCAACCTACATAACAAACAGAAAGGGAGACTCTCTGAAAGAAAATGATGTTTATTTCGGAATAGGCATTGCAATGGGAATATGTATACCATAGTAAACTATATAGCTATTCAGGGAGTTAAAGGATGATAAAGGTTTTCAAAGGAAAAAGTAGAAGATTGCATAATTGTTTTGAGATAATTATTCTTGGCTACAAGAATTAATAACAAGGGGGGCATCAGTCCATGGGTTAGACAAGCAGTTTCTAGGCAGATGTGCTCGTGAAAGTATTTTGCATGTGCATAAGTTTGTGATGGACTTTGTGTGAGGCTGTGGTTTTCACAGAGTGTTCTGTGATAGTTTCTGTTATCAGGCATTCATGCAGTGAAAATCTTCTTTACACGGCCCTCCCTGGCTCCATCTATCAGGAATTTTAAAATAAGTGACTTCATTTTGATTCTGCCAACATGCATAGGTTTAAAACCTTCTTCCCAATAAAACAGTAAATGGAAGAGCATAGATACTACAGAGAGAAAACAACCAGAGAATGCTTAAAGAGATACCCTGAGTATAACACCAGTACAGTCATGAATTGAAAAATATACAGAAGAAAATAAAAGCATTGACTTCGGTCAGTAAAGACTCATGAGTGAAATCCACACAGGGCTTCAGAGCTCCAGAAGAATAATGGCAGCTGCCGAAATACAAATATTTCTATACATTCCTGTAACGCTACACAGATCACAAAGAAAATCAATAAAACTACTCTCAAAAATAGCTTAGAGATAGAGAATACTACACGCTTAATTGCATATCTAAGTCAAGAAATAAACAGCCACATCTTGCAGAGCTGTCTCCAGAGTCAAAACCTGAGCAGGGTCAGGTGGAGAATGCATGGAAATGAGGATAGTTATTGAAAGCCTAGAGGTGGCAGAAAGCACACATCACCCCCACGAAGAGAAATGCCCACCCAAAGTAGGAAAATGCTCAAAACACACCTAAGACAAAATGAATAAAAGCAGTACTAATAAGCAATTGAAAAGAAAATACTTGAACATGTGAAAAATGAGAGTGGCCATCTTCTGAAGATGCTACTTTGGTGTTGGGATTGGAGGAAGCACATTGAAAAACCGGTGTATGTTCATGGAGGCTAGCTTCAGAAAAGAACAAAGAAAATAGTGGAAATCAGAGTATTACAAGGGGGAAAAAAGGGATTATCTCAAAAGCAAAATCTTACCTTCCCCAAAAAAGTAAAATCTCAATCTGTTAACACTCCACTACATTGTCTTCCCAAATAGGGTATTAATAACCTAAGTAACTTTGTGAACCATGAAAAGCTCTCACAATAAATATATAGAAGAACTATTATTCATGATGAGAGAATGAGATGTTTTAAAATAACCAAAAAAGACAGGCAACATTCATACAAAGCTGTCATAAAAAGGAAATAGAAAATGTGAATCAAAACACAAGTATCTATAAATACAGGAACAAAACATACAGCAAAGGAAAATTTTAGTACGGTACCAAAACTTATAAATAATATTTCAATATTCTTTTTTTTTTTTTTTGGAGACGGAATCCTCCTCTGTCGTCCAGGCTGGAGTGCAGTGGCGTGGTCTCGGCTCACCTCAACCTCTTCATCCCAGGTTCAAGCAATTCTCATGCCTCAGCCTCCCGAGTAGCGGAGATTACAGGCATGTGCCACCATGTCCAGCTAATTTTTGTATTTTTAGTAAAGACAGGTTTTTGCCATGTTAGCCAGGCTGGTCTCAAACTCCTGACTTCAGGTGATCTGCCCACCTCAGTCTCAAAAAGTGCTGGGGTTACAGACGTTAGCCACCGTGCTGGTGAAAATAATATTTTTAAACAGCACTTGCAGGTATGAAGGAATAACTTTAATCAGAAACTTAGAAAATAAATAGAAAAAACAGGAATGTTTGAAAAGTCAGATGAGTTAAGGAAGAAAATTTTAAAACAGACAAAATATCACAAGACCAAAGACTAAATAATAAGACAACCAATAGAGAACTATATATCTGAAAATATAATAAGCGGTATTTAAAAGGAATCAAAACAGCTTAAAAATGAAATAAATGAAATTTTTAAAAATCAGAATATTTAGAGTGTGGCAAAAATGAGCCAGTTAACATATAATTGAAAAGTGTGAGAAAGAAAGACAAAACTATGGAACAAAGCTAATAAAACTAGAATGTAAGAAAAGTTTAGAGAGTTTTATCCATAGTATGTTATCATTCATGATTAATTGAAGCATGGTCCACTTTTATTTAGTCAGTCATTAACTAAATGTGCTTAATGCAACATACAACCTTGAACACCTGACCCAAAAGAAAAGCGAACACCTTGACAAACCTACACCCAACCATGTGGTCCCAACCCTCCCATCAAGCAAACCTTCTGCACCTCCATAAATAAACAAAAATTATCCTGAATCTCATCTTTATTATTGCATTATCAATCTGATATTGCATAAATATGCATTAATAAAAGGGATGTATGTAAAATATAAAATATATACACACATACAAATATATATATATACACACACACATACATATACATTGTTAAAAAGAACTGGAAGAGCCAAACTGTATCTTCTTCTTTTTGGTTTTTGGTGTTGTGAACTCAAAATATCTGAGATAGGTCTCAATCATTAGAAAGTTTATTTTGTCAAGGTTAAGGACATGCCCATGACACAGACTCAAGAGGTCCTGATGACATGTGCCCAAGGTGGTCAGGACGCAGGTCGGTTTTACACGTTTTAGCATTGTTTTATCTTTGTAGCTACCTTAGTTAAGAATAAACTGAGAGGCAGGTTTTCCTGACAAAATTCCCAACTTGACCTTCCCTTGGCTTAGTGATTTAGGGGTCCTGAGATGTATTCTCCTTTCACAGTATATCGTCAGTTTCAATAAATTGCTACTGTTTGAGAATTCAGTCAGAATTTTGGAGTATATATGTGTGTATGTGTGTACATATAGTTCTATGTACATACATATATGCATATGCTGAATGTTTTTAATTTTATGAAAAGGTATTATTGTTGTACATGATCATTTGAATTTACTTTTTTACTTAATATTATATCTCTAAGATCCACCCATCTCATTGCATGCCATTTGCATTCATTCATTTTGACAGTTACATAATTATATATATTATGTGATATCACAGTTTACTCTCCTTTCTATGGACATTTTTTTTTCAAAATGTTCACTATATTAATTGATGCTGCTAGGAATCTAAATGATAATGGGAATTTGTGGATGCTTTGCTGAATTTAAATTCTAAAAAAGCAAAAATGCAAAATATAATTCCTTGAGTATTAAACCAGACAGATAACACGCAACACATTTCTAAATGTATCTTGTTGGACCAAATATCAGATTGAATTATCAAACTGTAGCAATTTATTAAAATTGACCACATGTTGAAAACCAAAATGAAGAGAATGTAGTTTAATGGACTCTCCCAGTTCCCCATAATTTATGTCTGACCTCTCAGGAGCATTTTTAGGACAAGGTGATTTCATTCATCTCTTTGTCCATGGTAGATTCTAGCACCTTACCCTATAAAACATAGCAAGTAAAATCAGAAAAATAGTAAGTTAATGAGTGAATGGATAGATAAGTCATTTAGCATAGCTTTTCAAACAGAAAGTGTTTTTGCTACAGTTTTAGAACATTTCTCACTAGTGGATCTTAAGAAGTTTAAAAATAATATCAAACATAAAATATTCTTTTGAAATTGAAACTTCCTTTATTACCAGACAGCCCAGTACAATTAACTACATTGTCTGCTGCTAACAAAAATCTTTGACTCTTTGATATAATTATTTTGATGCACTTATTTACACGCACACAGACACACACAGACTCTTTCCATTTTCCATAAATGTAGGACACATTCACATATTCAAAAAATTTATAAAATTAAGATGCTATCATATTAACCTCAAAATGAAAGCTAGACTATTGTATTCCTTCCAGAACATTTTAGGCAAGTACGTGTCACCTTACATTAACTTTAAACATAGGGTCTCTTTACTCTTGTAAAAAATGTATAATCTAAATTATATCATATGTATTACAGTCCAAGGCAGAAAAATACTTACGTAAGTTATTTTAATGAAATACTCTGCAAAAGAAGTTGTAAGAGGCAACTGTGAGTAGAATTGTTGATCTACACTAAGTATAATAGAATGATGAAAACTTTGAAATATAACCACATAAAAGTTAAAATCTCTCACAAATGAAATGTCCAGTAGAGAAGAAAATACAGATTATACTGGAAGGAAATGCAGAAATCCAGTAGAATTAGGAAGAGCTATGACATAATAAATCACAAACTGTAATGAAATGCATCTATTACATAGCAATTATTTTGGGTTTAGAAATATTGAAAGTCTTAAATTTATCTTCAGCATTAATGACTACATCTAATACACAGATATGATACTGTAAGAATTCTGAGGTAAATATTTTTGAATATTCAGCACAAACTAAAAAATTTTAGTTTACTAAATTAGCTCTATGTCTTTTGATTGGAAAAAAAAAGAAAAACTCCATGACAAATATGATAAAGCAGAATGCCTGCAAAGACATAAAGAGACTATGCAAATTTCACTTATACTAGTGGCAAAATTGATACGAGGAGTAATACATAGCTAATTCTTCATTTTTATCATTTACTTTTGCCCACATAAAATTCAATTTAATCTACTCTGCTCCAGCTCTGCTCTGTGCCAAGGAATGTTTTTGGTTGGAATGAAAAAAGCATGGCACGTTATGACCTTATTCAGAGAACACCAATGTTACCATGTCTATAATCTATTTTAAAATACCTTCTATATAGAAGGCAGCTGTTATGTTGCTTTTGGTAAGTTTAAGCTCCACTCCAGGGATGGTCAATTTCTAATCAGAAAGTTACACTTTGGAGATGATCCATTATCATTTAATCAGAAAGGCCACTCCAGAGTCAGCTTCTAGAACTTGTACTCTTACCTTGAACAATGCCAGAAATGTTACTAATTAACAAAGTAAACATTAGAAATAAATTTTTACGGGTGAAAAGTAGCTTGTTAGTGAGTCAAATGGATATTTAAAAGACTCGCCTTGGTGACACATATATATATGTAATTTTTTTTCTATGCTCTTAAAAATGGCATCAGATGCTGTGTTTCCTCATTGGTTCTAAGGATTCTTGATTGAATTAGAAACAATCTAGTTTGCTAGATGGTTAGATACGTGCTGTGCTAGAATATTTAGAATATTACGACTGCTTTCACTTGAGAGGAACCTTTCATGCAAGGTGGATTTACATTACCTAAAATGAGTACTAACTAGGATTTCTTTGAGTTCAGGGAACAAGCTGGGTACTGTTAAGTACCCTTTTACTGATAACTGTGAAGATAAATTTGATCTGCTACTTCCTTTCATTACAACTTGGTTGAGAATTTTCAGAAAAGTACCTAACCCTTACCTACCATTAATTAATTATAGCCTGCTATCATTATCTAACAAAAAGTGAAAAAAAAAAAATCTTTAGCAGGACTTACGGGGCGGGGGTGGGGAGGGGAAGAAAAAAAAATCTTTAGTGGTTGTGCTTTAGACTAGCTTTTTCAGCCCTAAGTAATGTGGAAATATGGAGCTGTGCCAAGGCTGGTCTTAGTTTTTCAAGAATAAAGATATCTGTAGATAATATAAAATCATCTTGAAATGTATATCACAGAAGCAAATGGCCATATGGTGAATGTCTAAAATATAGTGTTATTTAATACTGTTGCTTGTTACAGTAGGTAGCTAGTCAGACATGAACAGAGCAGGAGAAGAGTCCTCCACCAACTCCCAACTGGGAATGTCAGGCGACCATCAGGTGATGGTCGGGTGTTGTTAACTGTCTCTCTAAAATAGTAATTGGCTGCAGCCAGCACCAGGCCAAGGTAATCTCCTAATAAATAGCTAACACCGGAAACTGGTGATGAGCAGTTTCCTGATAAGATCTCAGGAGCTGGGCAAGTGGGCTCACACATGTACTCTTAAGAGGCAAAATGGCGGCACTAACAGGCATGTGACCTCCTAGGGTAGGGACATGTGACGGGTAAGGAAAGAACGCCTGAAGTGAGCGTGCATGCAACTCTAGTAAACACACTGTGCATACTCATCTCCCAAGTGCTAGCAGGCCACTGTGCATGTGGACAGCCCCCGCCAAAGGGAAGAATCAAGGGAGAAGAGAATCAAGACCCCCGGAAATATGCCAAAGTATAAAATGGCAAGTCAAAACGTCAAACCACACGCTTGTCCTTCAAGTTGCCCACTTGGCCCTCTTCCCAGTGTACTTTCTTTACTTTTGTTCCTGTTCTAAAGATTTTTAATAAACTTTCACTCCTGCTCGAAAACATGCCTCAGTATCTCCTTCTGCCTTATGCCGCTAGTTTAATTCTTTCTTCTGAGAAGGTAAGAGTTGAGGTTGTTGCAGGCCCATACAGATTCACTACCAGTAACACTATGATCTTCCACATTCTCTGTTAATTATTATTTGACCCAAAGCTAAGAAGCATAATGGATACAGTGATAGTAATATTTAATGACATTGAGTACTTTACTCATTCTTTTCACTAAAAAATCTGAGTATTTTCCACAGGAGTTTCATTTTGCCAAGGAAAAGATTTTATAGAAAAAAAAAAAAAAGATTTTCTTTAATGTTTAGATAAATAGCAAGAAAGGGGGAATCAGAGGATTTTTTTTTTCCTTCCCAAGAATCGGTTGATTTACTTCAGGTTTTGGGGAAAAATTGTGATTCCCCGGATCCTTGTTGCTCAGTAGCATTTTATGGCCTGTATTTCTGTTGGTTTGTTTGTTTGTTTTTTAGATGGAGTTTCACTCTTGCTGCCCAGGCTAGAGTGCAATGGCGCGATCTCGGCTCATTGCAACCTCCGCCTCCTGGGTTCAAGCGATTCCCCTCCCTCCGCCTCCTTCGTAGCTGGAATTACAGGCATGTCCCATCATGCCTGGCTAATTTTACATTTTCAGTAGAAACGTTTCTCCAAGTTGGTCAGGCTGGTGTCGAACTCCTGACCTTAGGCGGTCTGCCTGCCTCGGCCTCACAAAGTGCTGGGATTACAGGGGCCTGTATTTCTTAGCTTACAAGGAGCAACTGGATTTAAGGGCCAACTTAACTTATGCAAATAGTGTGGGTAGATAGTAATGTTACTCAAGACAGGACATTTTCTGGGGTGAAATGCAAACAATTTTATCTTGAACTTCCTTGTTTTTGTTAACTCTGTCTCTTTAAAAACATTTCATTATTGCAAGAGAATAATTCAAATAGGTGAAAAATTAAATAATTAGGTAATCCACTAAGTATAACAGTGAAGCAGGAGATTGAAATTCAGTTTTTGATGACAGGTAATCTGCTAAGGTGTCCAAAGGCACAATAACACAAGATAGAAAAATCAAGGCCAGGAAAAAACAGCTTATATAAATTTATCTCTCCTCTTCCCCATACAACTATGATAATCTCAAATTTAAGAGAAATAAAATGAAAAGTATTATTTGAAAATATTAGAAATTAGAATATAATGAATACTCACTTTAAATTTAAAGTTGAAAGTTTGAATTTAATGCCTCCAGACAGTAAGAAAATTCTCCAAAGTTATAAACCTTTTCAGAAAGATAAAAGACATACTCAGAATTCCACATAGGCATATCAATTGAACTCTATGGCAGTTGTCATATGGAATTAAGTTAATTGTCTTTCAGACTCATTAAATCTTTCTAATTATTTTGACAAATTCTAGGAATGTTAGGTTGATATCAAAAGATGGGGAAATGAAGAGATCTTCATAAATAGAAATGATTGACTAATTAAAATTAGTGAAACAAAAATAGAATTGATATGCATATAAATGAGAAAATGAAGAAACCATTTTTGTTATTTACAAGGTAAAAATGGTGTTAAAATAACCATGTTTCTATAGTAATATGTATGCAGTTTGGCATAAAGAACATGTATGAGAAATCATAATATCTTCATAAAAGTGAATACATTACCAATTTTATCCTTTAATATTTCTCAATTATCTCATTTAATTATCACATCAACACTTACATTCTTACCCTCACTTTTCAAATAAAAATAAACAATTTCTGAGACACTTGGAGAGCCTATGTTATAATACAAAATCTATGCCACAGAATCTGTACTTTGTTCAATGCCTTTTAAATTCTGATTACTTATTGTTTCAGATTGTTTTTAATACTTAGCCTTGAGATGCAATATCACTTCCAGGTTTTCCACAGAAAAGATGTTTAGCATATATACAACATCAAGCCTACCAGACAGGTTTGCATAAAATGGGGAAAACTCTATACACACTTTCTTTAGAGGATGAAGAGTATTAGTGCGGTGGCTCAAGCCTGTAATCCCAGCACTTTGGGAGGCCAAGACGGGTGGATCACGACGTCAGGAGATCGAGACCATCCTGGCTAACACGGTGAAACCCCGTCTCTACTAAAAAATACAAAAAACTAGCCGGGCGAGGTGGCGGGCGCCTGTAATCCCAGCTACTCGGGAGGCTGAGGCAGGAGAATGGCGTAAACCCGGGAGGCGGAGCTTGCAGTGAGCTGAGATCTGGCCACTGCACTCCAGCCCGGGCGACAGAGCGAGATTCCGTCTCAAAAAAAAAAAAAAGAAAGAAAAGAAATGAGACTGTGTAATAATTTTATGTATAAAATTGTTTGTCATGCCAGATCTTCAATCTGCCAAGAGAGAAAGCTACTCATTTCACCCTCTGTGAACCAGAAAGAAGCCATTAGACAGATCTGCTCCAATGATGGAAGCCCACATAGAAAGTGTTCCACAGTAGTCTGCCCAATGGTGGCCAAGAAAATAAGTAGTTTTTACTGAATTTATTATTGCTTCTAGTATCTTTGTTGCATTCTTAAAATCTTCATAGAAATGTCTTTGAGGGCTGAGTTCTGAGGCCATTGGGATGCAAATACAGATAACAAAGCAGAAAACTGATGCATACACAAGGACTCTCTTATTTTCTCAAAATCCACTTATTGTTTACAGCATAAGAAAGTTGTAAATACATATTTTCACTGGATTCATGATTTGAACCCCTGTGTAATCACACTTGAAAACTTAAGATAATCACCACTTCCTATTAAAGATCAAAGGAAATTATTTGATACACTTGCCAATCCAACCTTATGTGTGTTTGTGTGTTTCTGTAAATGTAGATGCATGTCTGTGTGTATATGTGTGGGTATGTATTTATAAACTAGTTCAAGAGACATATTTGGAGAAATATCTAAAACCCCAATGTGACTAAGACATCATCCACTTTAGCAAAGGACATAATAAACATTTATATTGGAAATTCAAAAAGTATTAGTTTAAAATCACTTTCATTGTGATATATCTTTTAATTTTTCATAACCAGTTTTAAATATATCCTTTCCAAATAAATTAAGATATTTGGAGAGCATCAAGAGAATAAAAACTTAAGTGATTAGTGAAGTAAAGACAATGCCCTAATTGAAAAAAGTAAAGGATCTAAATTTTGTTTAACTTGGAAAGGAAAAACATAATTTTTTTTTATATTTTATGATGTGAGAAAGGAGAAGTAAAAGCAATTATTTAGTATAGTTCATAGGAAGAAGAAAAATAAAATAATCTTGAAAAGAAAAAATATTTATATTTCCCTGAAAACATCATAATTTCAGTTTAGAAAGAGAATAAATAAAAGATAATTTCCACTTTGGTAGCTTTGATTCATTCATGTAATTAATAATATCTTCAACTAACCTAGAAATAAAGTGTGTTGAGCAAAAGTCTTGAAAACTAATGACCATTATAGTAACAACAACAATAATAGCTAAAGCAACCTGGCAAGCACTGTTCCAACTTGAATTTTACAATAACACTGTGATATAGATACTATTATTATCACCATTTTATATATGAATAAAATGGGATAAAGATAGATAAAAATGAGACTAAAAATGCCTAATTATTTATATTAGGTTATTAAACATATATCATATTGCATATATGATATATATTTCAAATAATATACTAATTCACATTACATACACACTTTCAGTCATGCTATAAGTCATTGCTGTTTTGGTTACTATTAATAATTGCACAAGGTAATTGTCATGCACGTCCGTGTGAAGAGACCACCAAACAGGCTTTGTGTGAGCAACATGGCTGTTTATTTCACCTGGGTGCAGGCTGGCTGAGTCCGAAAAGAGAGTCAGCAAAGGGAGATAAGGGTAGGGCCGTTTTATAGGATTTGGGTAGGTAAAGGAAAATTACAGTCAAAGGGGGGTTGTTCTCTGGTGGGCAGGAGTGGGGGTTACAAGGTGCTCAGTGGGGGAGCTTTTTGAGCCAGGATGAGCCAGGAAATGGAATTTCACAAGATAATATCATCGCTTAAGGCAAGGACTGGCCATTTTCACTTCTTTTGTGGTGGAATGTCATCGGTTAAGGTGAGGCAGGGCATTTGCACTTCTTTTGTGATTCTTCAGTTACTTCAGGCCATCTGGGCGTATAGGTGCAAGTCACAGGGGATGCATTGGCTTGGCTTGGGCTCAGAGGCCTGACAGTAATTACAGTGCATGATTTTAAAATAAATATTTTTATTAATAGACTTGTTTGTGATTACATTATGTACATATGTTAATACATAATTGGTTTTATAACTCACATGGAAAGCATGCTAATATGAAGGACCCTATCAATTTATTCTTTAAGTACCCTTATAATTGGAATCTATGGGCTAAATCATTAATTAAAAAATCAACAATATTTATTACTGCATATATTTTAGGTCAAGAGTCATGCTAGGCCCTGGGGATGTATCAGAATAAGGCAGTCAAAGACTGTCCTCTTATCTAACATACCTCTAGTGGAGAAGAAAAAAATAATACATCAATAGTATGTATTAGTTAGGGTTCTCCAGAGGAAGAGGACCAATAACATAGATAGATAGATAGATACATAGATAGATACATAGATAGATACATAGATAGATACATAGATAGATATATTAGGTTGGTGCAAAACTAATTGCAGTTTTTGGTATTAATTGTAATTACTTGTAATGGCAAATACCGCAATTACTTTTGCACCAACCTATTAGTTACATAGTTAGAGAAATAGACAGCTAGACTGATAAATGGATGGAAAAAGACTTATTACAAAAAATTGGCTGATTCAATTATGAAGGTTGGCAAGTCCAAAGTCTGCAGGGTGGGCCAACAGGCTGGAAACCCAGGAAGAGCCAATGCTGCTCTTACAGTCCAAAGGCTGTCAAACTGGAGCCTCAGGGGGAGCTGAAGCTACAGTTCCAGTCCAAAGGTTACCAGGCTGGAGCAGCAAGAAGAGCCAATTTGGCAGTTCAAGTCTAAAGAAAGCCATCTAGCTCCAGGCAGGGAGGGAAGGTGTATTCCGTCAGTTCTTTTTCGGCCTTCGTCTGATTGGATAGGGCCCACCAATATTATGGAGACCAGTCTGCTTTATTTCACCAATTTAAATGTTAATCTCATCCCAAAGCAACCTTACAGAACCTCTCCCACCCCAACACACACACACACAAATAACATTTAAGCAAATATCTGGCACCTGATATCTCACTCAAACAGACACATAAAATTCACCATCGCACAATTCAGTAATGTAATCCAGAGTTTTGGGATTTGAATGGTCAGAAACTTCTCTCTTACAAGGTCATGTTTAAGCTCAGATCTGCTTGACAAGAAGTGAACACCCATGGGACAGAGTTTGGGAAGGGAAATAGTCTGTGAAAGGAATGAGGTGGCAAATCACGGAACAGAACAAAGGGCTATGTGATTAGAGCTCTGGGGACAAGGAAAACAAGAGATGGTACCAGATTGGATTGGAAAAAGACCATATAGATCATGGTTTGCAGTTTAGATTTAATGTTGCGTGGGATAGAAAGCTCCTGAATGATTCCAATCTGTGGACAACTTATAAATCTGAAAAATCAGCATTGTCCCCAGCAGGCTTCTCCCTTACAATCTACTTTTATTATTTGATACAATATTCCTCTATACATGATCAGTAACAGCCCACAGACATTTACTGAGCACCTAATATATAAAAATGACTATTTAATCACAGGGGAATCAAAGAATAATGAGACATCATCCCTACTCTCAGTACATTTCAATTCCAAGTATAAAGAATATTGTAAAACCAAAATTTTATCCTATATTTGTGCTTCATACTTATATTCTCTAGCAGTATGGAAAGCCTTGGGGTGATACATGGGATTGCCAATTCTAGAGAAGTGCTAGTGAATTTATACATGCAGACAAAACCAAAAATCAAATTATTAACATCTTAAGTATATTTTTTGCACATATTGACAAGAATTTGTGTGCAGTGTATGAGGCACTGAATTTTACTGTCAGACCACCTATAAATATCTGAATAGGAAAATAGAATATTTTCTCTACCAGTTACTGTAAATTAAATCACACCCATTAATGAACTAAGCTAAACACAAAATCTAACAACTTAAGTAACAAATTCTGGCTTTAAATTAAACTGCAGCTTCTTTTCAATTAAAAAATCTAAGTTTAATGAATGCTACATTAATAAGAAAAGACTTATGGTTTAAAACTCCATAGACATTGTCCTGTTTGGATATGATAGAAAAATACATATATAGACAGAGCTAAAGCTATTTTTATTTTTCTGACCACATTAGAGTGTAAATGCTTATTTTAATTTATGATTCCCAGATCAATACTTCCCTATTTCTGTATATTTCATATTCAAATTCCAAATCATTACAGGAATAGGGCTTTAGTTTCACATTCATAATGTCTCCTGAATATTCATACAAAGTGCTTCAGAAAATACTCTCATTAAAAAAGACCTAAGTAATAGACCTTGTAAAGCACTTTAAAAATATGAACCTTGTGTAAATGCTAAGTACCATTTTTATTAGTGTTAAACATTAAACAATAGAAGAGGGAGTAATAAATTTAGATTTATGACATGGCCAGGGAAGAAAAATATTTTTCTAAGAAGCATCGAAGGACAGTAAAAAAATATTCAAGGAAGCAAAGCCACATAATAGTTTAGCAAAGAAAAGCAGTATTGAAAAACATGCCAGACCATATTCCAAGAATCTAGTCTGATATAAAACTTTAATGCCTATAATAATGAATAATCAGGATCAGGAAGACAGACATTTAAGCCATTTGAAAATAAAGGCCCAGAAAAGGGCAACCCCAATCAGATTGTGCGTCACCCAGGCTTGATAATAACAGACTAGTATTTGAGATTTTCATCCAGGAGACATGCAACAATTTGATTCACATCACCATCTTGTAGTAAAACATAATCTTCATCTAATCTTCTATTCAAAATGGCTTAAGGCTCCCACTCTGCCTTCTCCAACTCAACCAACAAAAATGGCCTTTCTTTCTTGGGCACTTATTCTATGTTAATTCAGAGCAGTTATGTTTGGGGATGATTGTATTCAGTTAATGTGTTTTGGTTGTCCTCATTTTGTCCCTGGACCACAACCCATTGATGATGGCCAGCTCAGCTCCTCTATGAATTCCAAGCTAAGAACGATCCTCCATTTGCAATTGTTATGGTGCTGAAATATAACACTGAAATTGGGACCTATGGCTGCCACTGCACTTCTGGCCTGGCATAGTCCTAATGCAAAAGATCCTGCTTAGGTTATTCAAAGAATGAGAAAAAAAGAGTTCAGTCTTTCTTGCATTGAATGATCATTGTCTATGCTCTTAAAATCATTGCCTTTAAAAATCAAATACATGGCTATATATTCAGAGGGCAAGTCTACCCTAGAAAAATGTATTCATGTCAGGTTATTTTATCTTCCAGCTCATGGATTTTGACCCATCATTATTCTTTGACATTGCAACTCTGTACAGAAGCAAACACAAGTGACAATCATAATCCTTGTTCTTTTTTTAAAATCCAACAGCCACATTTACTCTCCCTCTTACTGAGCTTTTGTCAGGACAAACCTAGTTCATGCCGATAGGGCTATTTAGATTTCAGGGAAGAAAAATAGGAGTTCTGTTTCTTTCTCTTACAGAAAGTCCCTAGGCTAAGCAAGCAAATTTGCCCATTCATATTTGAGAAGATTTCAAGATTCCTATATCAATATTGTTTTCACACACATACAGACACACAAATGGTTTTAAAGCTTTTACGTAGCAGTTGCCACTGTATGCGTAAAACTATTCCCATTTAACTTCTTCATTATGCTATAACATTATCATACAAAAGAAATCATATGTAGTATCTTATTGTTTATATATACATTATAAGGAATGATACAAATTGTCAATGAGCCTTCAATATCATCTCTTTTGGCATTCTACATTTAATTATCAAGTATATCTGTTAAATGTAATTCTGACCAAAATTCTAAAGTTGGATAATTGGCATATTCAATGTCTTAATATGTATGCTAAAATAGTTTTTTATTAGAGAAACACATTACCTAAAGATATAATTATAGTGATAAATACCTACATCAAAAGTGAAGAAAGACTGAAAATAATTAGCTTCACACCAGAAGGAACAACAAAAAAAGAATAAACTAATCTCAAAGTTAACACAAGAAAGGAAATAATAAATATTAGGTTGATGAAAATGAGAGAATAGAAAGACAATAGAAAAAAGTAGCAAAAATAAGAGCTGTTTTTTTAAAAAGGTGAACAAATTCAACCAACTCTTAACTACATTAAGTAAGAGAAACAGAATACTCAACTAAATAAAATTATATATAGAAGAAAAGGCATTACAAACAATGCTACAAAAAGAAAAAAAGATCATGAGTAACAATTATGTGCCAATAAATTGGACAACCTAGAAGAAATGGATACATTTTTAGAAATGTACAATGTATTAAAACTGGATTAAGAAGAAATAGAAAGCCTCAAAAGATCAGTAACAAATAAGAAGACTGAGTCAGTAATCAAAAGACTTCCAAAAAAGAAAACCCTAGAACAAAGTGACCTCACAGGTGAATTCCACAAACTTACTGAAGAAGGATTAAAATGCAAAAAAACCCACAAGAAAAGAAACTTCAAGCCAAAATCTGTGATGAACATGGATGCAAAAAATTCCTCAAAAAATACTAGGAAACTGAATTCAACAAGCACATGAACAAGTGGGATTTATCTTTTAGATACAAGGACAGTGTGACAAGCATAAATAAATCAATATGATACACCAAATTAACAGAGTTAAAAAATAAAAATCACATAGTCATCTCAATATTTGCAGAAAAATCATGTGACAAAATTCATCATTCAAGATAACAAAATCTTTCAACAAATTAACTATAAAAGAAGCTTGCCTCAAAACAATAATGGTCAAATATGAAAAGCCCACAGATAACATACTGCTCAATGGTAAAAAATTAGAAGCTTTTTCTCTAAGATCTAGAGCATGCTGAGGATGCCTACCCTTACTACTGCTATTCAACACAGTACTAGAATTTCTAGCCAGAGCAATTAGGCAAGGAAAAGACACAAATGGCATCCAAATTGGAAAAGCAGAAGTAAAATTTATCTCCACAGATGGCATGAACTTGAATGTAGAAAATCCTAAAGACTTTATAGTAAATAAACAAACAAAAAAGAAATTCACCAATGTTGCAGGATACAAAATCAACTCATACTAATTTTGGATTTCTATAAAATGGCAACAAACTATCTGATAAGGAAATTAAACACATGTATAATAACATCAAAAAGTGTAAATACCTCAAAGCAGTTGTAAGCAAGGTAAAAGACATGTACACTGAACACTATAAAACACTGATTAAAGAAATTAAGATACAAATAGAAATATGTCTGTTCATCATGAAATGGAATAATTAATATTATTGAAGTATTCTTACTACTCACAATAATCCACAGATTCAATGCAATCCCTGTTGAAATCCCAATAGTGTTTTTACAGATACAGAAAAAAGATTTCTAACACTTTTACAGAATCACAAAGACCCTGAATAGCCAAAACAATCTTGACAAAGAAAAATGTTGAAAGCTTTATACATCCTGATTTCAGAACATGTTACGAAACTACAGTGATCCAAACAGTATGTTACTGGCATAAAGAGAGATATATAACAATAAAACACAATACAGAGCCTTATAGTCAACTAATCTTGAACAGGGGTACCAAGACAACACAGTGGGAAATATATATATAAGGAATGCCTACAAGTTGATAGCAAACAAACAAACACACACCCAAATGACTTCATTAAAAATGGCAAGAGGAACAAAATACACCTTTCTCAAATGAAGATATACAAAAGGCCACAGGTACCTGAAAATAATGCTCAACATCTCTAATTATCAGGTAAATGAAAAAATGCAATGAGATATTACCTCCCATGTGTTAGGATGACTGTTACCAAAACTTCAATAGGTAACAAGTGTTGATCAGGATGTAGAGAGAAAGGAACTTTGTATACTGTTGGTGGGAATGTAAAGTAGTGCCACTGCTATGAAAAATACTACAGAAGTGCCTCAAAAATGAAAAATATAAATATCATATGATCAAACTCAATTTCACTTCTGAAATCAAGATCTCAAAAAGATATCTGCTTTCCCATGCTCATTGCAGGATTTATTCATAATCAAGACATCATATCCGTTGTCAAGACATAGAAGCAACTGAATGTCCATGAATGGATAAATACAGAAAATATGGTATATATATACCATTGAATATTTTATAACCTTAAAAATGAAGGAAATCTTGTCATTTGTGAACAAAGTGGATAAACCTGGAGGACATTATGCTAAGCTGCACACAGAAAGACATACAGTACATTATGCCACTTATATAATAAATCTAATACAGACTCAGAAGCAGAGGGTTAAATGGTGGTTGCCAGGGGTTTGTGGGTGGTGGGAGGTGCAGAACTGAAAGATATTAGGCAAATATAAAAAATTTCAGTTATACAAGATAAATAAGTTCCAGAGAACTACTGTACAGTATAGAGCCATAAAATACAATACTGTATTTTATGTTTAAAAATTTGCTAAGAAGATAGGTATGTTAAGTATTCTTATAGCAAAAGGAAAAAATAATAATAAACAAAGAGAGCAAGAGAGAAATTTTGGAGGTGATAGGCTTAAGGCATAGATTGGCATGATTATATTTAGCAAATTGAATGTATTTTTAATTGAATTGTAATATTTTATATTGTTTTGAAAAATGATATAAAATTAGTTTGAGATTTTATTGGGTCAAATGTGAAGTTAAAATGTTAAGTCTAAGTGCACATATGCAACACATGCACACAAACCTAAGAAAATTGGGATGCAGTACACCCAAACCAGAAAATGAAAAATATATTTAAATTAAAAATATTTCAAACAATTCAATGAAATTCAGGTAGTAGCAATAAGTTTAAGTATATTAGCAATAATAATAAAAAATAATCAAGAATCAACTCTATTAAATTTGAAAAAAGAACCACATATAAATTTGAGAAAAAGAATTGCAAGGTTATTAAATTAAATAGAACTTAAAATTCAGTTACATAGTATTTACAAAAGACATAAAAAACATATAAAGAAACACAACAGTTAAAAGCAAAAGACAGGAAAAAGTTACTTCCAGCAAATACTGAGTAAAAGAGGAGGGGAAGGGGAGAGGAAGGGGAGGGGAGGGGAAGGGAGGGGAAGTGAAGAGGGGAAGGGAGGGGAGTAGAGAAGGGGAGGAAAGATGGGGAGAGGGAAGAGGGGTAGGAGGAGAGGAGAAGGGGAGGGGGAGGGGACTGGAAAGGAAAAAGGGTTGGGAGGAGGGGAGGGGAGAGAGGAGGAGAAGGAAGGGCAGGGGAGGAGAACAAGGATTTAGATACAAGCAATAAAAACAACCATATAAGAATATAGTGCCATGTACCTAATAATTACATTTATGTGCCCAAGAATTTCCTTTTCAGGCAAACATGCAGCACATTTACAAAAATTGATCATATTCTCAACCACCAAGCAAATCTCAACAAATATCAAAATGACCATATCATACAGATTATGTTTCTAACATATAATCAAATTTGTTAAAGTAATTTAATTATTTGAAAATTAATACATAAACTTTTAATATGAGTCAAAGAATCAAAATAAATATAAACACTTCGAACTGAAATTAGTAACTCCATATATTGAAATTTTGAGGATATTTATATAAAGCAATTCCTAGAGAAAATTCTAATGCTTTCAAATTAAAGGGTTAAGTGTAAGTGACATAAAACTTCATTACTGAGGCAACAGTGATCCCTTTCCTCTCTCCTTATTTTTTGATTTTGGAATCCATATTTATGGGAAAGCAGAACACTAGTCACAACAAATACATCATGACTATTTTAAAGATTTCACTGGGAAAGCATAGCAATTGAATCATGTGTATGCCTAAGAAGAAAGCATCTCAATTTATAAAGGAAAAACCGAAAGAATTATGAGATGAAAATAATAAATCCATAATCACAGTGAGTAAATTTAACTTCTTTATCTCAGTAACTGGTTTATCAGGGATCAAAAAAAAACAGGAGAGAAAGGAGAGAAGAGAGTAGGGGAGGGCAAGGAAGGGAGAGGAAGGGAGGGGAAGGAAGGGGATAGGAGGGGAGGACAATGGAGGAGAGGAGAGGAGGGGAGAGGAGAGGAGTGGAGAAGAGGGGAGGGAAGGAAAAGAAAGGGGAGAGGAAAAGGGAGGGACGGGGGAGGGAAGGCAGTTGGAGAAAAGAGGAGAGAGAGGGAAGGGGAGGATGGGGGAGAGGAGGGGAGGACAAGGGAAGGGAGGGAAGTAGGGGGGAGGGGGAGGAAAGGAGAAGAAGAGGGGAGGGGGAATGGGAGGAGAGGAACGAGTCAGTTATTTAATTCAGCTTTTTGTGACAAGGTGAGGTGTTTTTGTAAGGATGGATTTCATTTCAAGTCACAGGGCCCAGAGGAGAATGCTGAGTGGGGCCACTAAATAACAAAACTATGAAGAAAAAATATTCTTACATCTACTTGTGAATAGCATCTCAGCCAAAACAACTTTGAAGAAGTCCGCAAATTGGCTCAATAAAATATCAAGATTTGACCCAAAGCTAAAATAAATATGACCACTGGTTTCAGAATGGTTGTATACAGAATGGTGAATGACATTAAACAAGCAGTCTAGAAACATACCTACATATAGATGATTGGCAAATCAGGATAAAAGATTGACTCATCAATAAATGACACTAGGAGGACTAGTGTCCTATATCCAGTATAGATAAGAAAATGAGTCACCTCCTCATATCAAATTTAAAATCCATCCATTTCAGAGAAGTAATGACCTAAATATTTTAAGTCTCTAACTTTTAGAACATGGCATTGAAAAATACCTTTCTAATATCAGAGTGAGAAAACATATCATATCTTAATTTTGACACCGGTAGCACAAAAGCACAAGGTAAAGGACAAATAATTGTTTTCTGTAATTTATCCTTTCCCATGCCTCCCACTTTCCTTTCAGTTCCCGGTTTACACCCTGACTTCTGCACATGCCGTTCTCATTGCCCAGAATGTCCATCTAAACCCCATTCTCAGCCTTCACCCTACTTAACTCCAATGCATCCTTCAGATCTTGACTCTAATGCCCATTTTTTCCAAGAAAGCCTTTCTTGACATCCCAACCTAAAAGTAATGTAAGTGTCTCTTTGCTACATGAATGTGAACCCCTAGGAGCTCCCTTTCTTAGTATCCATCACTGTTTGTATCATGTTTATTTGTGTGGTTATTTAATTTCTGGCTTCATGAACTACGTTACATGTTTCAGGATCATCAATTTGTCTCCAACACCTACAGCAGTACCTAGGACAAAAGAGAATCATAAATATTTGCAGAATAAACAAATGAAAGATACTGGTTTCATTGTAAAAGTGTAGAGAAAAATGGAAAAGCCTTTATAAAGGTATGTATAAAGGTGGAATGTATGCTAGAATTTTGTAAATATATGTGCTTTGGACATATAAGAAGTGTGGATACCATCCTTAGATAAGAGAATAATAAAAAATGAGAAACTTTAATGCTTTTTCTACCAATCCTACTGGTTGTAATGTCTCCACCCTTTAAGCCAATCTTCCCTGTCTGGAAGGAATACACTGAGGCAGATTCCTTGCTCTAATTATCTGTGTGCTCCTCATTACTTCACTTATTTAAGCCCAACAGACAAACTCTATTTTTTCATGGATATTTTATTCTTATTGCAGGGAATGAGGGGCAGAAAATTAAAATTTAATAAGAAAATATTCAACCTCAGATTATAATTGAAAAGTGCTTTAATAATATACTAAAATAAACCATAGGATAACGTCCTTGAAAGAAACTGGATTACACTGGATAGATAGATTACACTTCACTTAGGAGGTAACATTCAAGCTGATATTTTAATAAGGATCCCTAAGCTTTTAATGTATTGTGATGGTTTATAGTGTTAGCAGCGGCTTGATTATTGTGGTTAGGTTTAGTTGAATATTTATGCAATCACTTTAAATCCTGATAGCTCCTTGTAGCTTTCTGTCACTAAACTAGGTCTGGAGATAAAAAGTTACCTCTATAATAGTTAAAAATTTTTTCAGTAGTCATTAAAACTGTAATCAAAGAGAGAAGAATGCCAACCCTGATCTAACTTCTGATTGTCCATCTTTTGAAATATAAGCAACGATCCTCTTTTCCACTCCCAGGTTCCTTGCTGAAAATTCTTTTACTGACACTGTTGCTACCCTATAAAGTATATCCTCAGAGTTCTAATTAATTTATTCTATTTAGCTCCTCAATAAAGAGCCTACACACAGCTACATGTATTGGTTTTTTGTTTATTTTTAGCTAATATACAAATAGATCAGTCTTCAAGTGTCACTAATCAAAACTCAGCTAAAACAAAATGAAAACAATTGTTAAAAGATGTTTTCTAGTTAATTGTAAATACATGTTCCCTATGTTAGTTTACTATGCTGCATAACAAATTACCACAAATTTAATGGCTTACCATGGCATATATTTATTCCCAGTTTCTGTGGGTAGAGAGTCTGGGCTTGGCTTATCTGGGTTCCTGTAAGGTTGCCTTCAAGATGCTGGCCAGGACTGGTGCTTATCTGGAGGCTCAACTTGGGTTAGAACCAATTTCAAGTTTAGTCTTGAAGTTGACAGAGTTCACTTCCTTGTGGCTGGAAGTGAACTGTACCAGCAATCTGATTAAACCGGAAACTGGATGTATTCCCCCATTTAACAAGTGATAATTTGCTTTTTTACCAAGCAAATGGTAATTTGCTTTTTTACCAAGTGAATGGCAATTTGCTTTTTTACCAAGTGAATGGCAATTTGGTTTTTTAGAGCCAGTGCTGAAAATGAAAAACTCCAGATTCTGTTAGTTAAACATTCTTCTTAAACATAACACAATCACAAAAATGACATCCTATCACTTTTGTCGTATTTCATTGGCTAGGAGCACATCCCAGGCCCCTTCGATGTTTTAGGGAGGGGAAAATAGGAAAGTGTGGATAACAAGAGGTGAGGGTCATAGGGCCACCTTCAAATCTGTCTGTCACAGTATATTTTTCTAAGTTTTCTGCTTTGAGATAATTTTTTAATATACTGTGAATTTTGTGCTACATACCTACATTACATACATTACTACCAATAATTATAGTAATTGTAAGATAGCCAATATTTAGGTAGTACGATTCTGATACTTCATCTAATGTTTTCTTATGAACAACATAGTGCAACATAGCGAGGTAAGAAGTAGTTATAGAAGCAGCAGCATACCTATTTTTTTCTTTTTTTTTTTTAATTATACTTTAAGTTCTAGGGTACATGTGCACAACATGCAGATTTGTTACATATGTACACATGTGGCATGTTGGTGTGCTGTACCATTAACTCATCATTTACATTAGGTATATCTCCTAATGCTATCCCTCCCCCTTCCCCCGCCCCACAACAGGCCCTGGTGTGTGATGTTCCCCTTTCTGTGTCCAAGTGTTCTCATTGTTCAATTCCCACCCATGAGTGAGAAAATGTGGTGTTTGGGTTTTTGGCCTTGCGATAGTTCACTGAGAATGATGGTTTCCAGCTGCATCCATGTCCCTACAAAGGACACAAACTCATCCTTTTTTATGGCTGCATAGTGTTCCATGGTGTATATGTGCCACATTTTCTTAATCCAGTCTATCATTGATGAACATTTGGGTTGGTTCTAAATCTTTGCCATTGTGAATAGTGCCGCAATGAACATACGTGTGCATGTGTCTTTATAGAAGCATGATTTATAATCCTTTGGGTATATACCTAGTAATGGGATGGCTGGATCAAATGGCATTTCTAGTTCCAGATCCTTGAGGAATCGCCACACTGTCTTCTACAATGGTTGAACTAGTATACAGTCACACCAACAGTGTAAAAGTGTTCCTATTTCTCCACATCCTGTCCAGCACCTGTTGCTTCCTGACTTTTAAATGACTGCCATTGTAACTGGTATGAGATGGTATCTCATTGTGGTTTTGATTTGCATTTATCTGATGACCAGTACAAAATCAATGTGCAAAAATCACAAGCATTCTTATACACCAATAACAGACAAACAGAGAACCAAGTCATGAGTGAACTCCCATTCACAATTGCTTCAAAGAGAATAAAACACCTAGGAATCCAGCTTACAAAGGATGTGAAGGACCTCTTCAAGGAGAACTACACTGCTCAACGAAATAAAAGAGGACACAAACAAATGGAAGAACCTCCCATGCTCATGGATAGGAATAATCAGTATCATGAAAATGGCCACATTGCCCACGGTAATTTATAGATTCAATGCCATCCCCAACAAGCTACCAATGAATTTCTTCACAGAATTGGAAAAAACTAAAGTTCATATGGAACCAAAAATAGCCTGCATTGTCAAGTCAATCCTAAGCCAAAAGAACAAAGCTGGAGGCATCATGCTACCTGACTTCAAACTATACTACAAGATTACATACAGTAACCAAAACAACATGGTACTGGTACCAAAACAGAGATACAGACCAATGGAACAGAACTGAGCCCTCAGAAATAATACCACATATCTACAACCATCTGATCTTTGACAAACCTCACAAAAACAAGAAATGGGGAAAGGATTCCCTATTTAATAAATGGTGCTGGGAAAACTGGCTAGTCATTAAAAGCTGAAACTGGATCCCTTCCTTACACCTTATACAGTAAGTAATTCAAGATGGATTTAAGACTTAAATGTTAGACCTAAAACCATTAAAAAACCCTAGAAGAAAACCTAGACAATAGCATTCAGGACATGGCATGGGCAAGGACTTCATGTCTAAAACACCAAAAGCAATGGCAACAGAAGCCAAAATTGACAAATGGGATCTAATTAAACTAAAGAGTTTCTGAACAGCAAATGAAACTTCCATCAGAGTGAACAGGCAATCTACAGAATGGGAGAAAAACTTTGCAATCTACTCATCTGACAAAGGGCTAATATCCAGAATCTACAAAGAACTCAAACTAATTTACAAGAAAACAAACAAACAACCCCATCAAACAGTGGGCGAAGGATATGAACAGACACTTCTCAAAAGAAGACATTTATACAGCCAACAGACACATGAAAAAATGCTCGGCAGCATACCTATTTTATGCTTGAGGAAACCAAAACCCAGAGCAATTGTGTATTCTCAAGATCCCATGATCTATAAGTAGCAGAGCTGGAATTTGAACCCAGGCTTTCTAATAATAATTCCAGTGCTTAGATTTACAATTGTGCTTCACTAGAAAATGTATTTGCAAAGATTGGCATCCTCAAACTTGGAAAAATGGTGTAACACCAGGAGATCCAGAAAGTTATTTATTGGCTCCAAACTTAGTGTATCTCTTTACCACTTAATGATTGAAGGAAATGAACAATACTTTATTCCAGCCAACAAGAGAATGACTGTTATGTAAGCATTTCTGTACTGTTAGCTGCTTCTAATTTTTCCCCTCCATTTGTGGCCTGTCTCAGTCAGATGTGTTTTATCTCTCATCTACAAGGAATATAATTTCTTCTCTTTTTCTTTGAAAAATGACACAGAATAATCTCTGTGGCCATAGGTGACTCATAACTTAATAATTAGCTCTCCTCTTTCCATGATATAATTAATATTTTTAAAGAGGATAGAAATATTTTCTTTTGAAGATTTACATTTAATAAAGAATATCCAGGTACAAGAAGGTTAAAGATCACCAGCTAAGATTTTAGCCAAGCAAGTCTACCCCAAGATATGTAATAATCAAGCTCTCAAAAACAAAGAGAGGATCTCGAAGGCAAGTGAAAAGAATAAAATAACACAAAAGTTCCAGTTCCTCTGGCAGCAGACTTCTGAGTAGAAACTTTATAGGCCATGAGACAGTAGGATGATTATATTGCAAGTACTAAAAGACAACAACAAAGAAAAACAGCCAACCAAGAACAGAATACTCAGCAAGGCTACCTTACATAAACAAAAGACAGAGAAAAATATTCCCCGACAAACAAAACCTAAGATAATTTATTACCACCAGACCTATCTTACAAAATATGCCAAGGAGAGTTATTCAAACTGAATAACAACATTCTAATGTGTAACAAGAAAATACCTGAAGGTATAAATATACTGCTAAGAGTAACTATATAAACAAACACAGAATAATCTAATATTGTAATTGTGGTGTTTAAACCACTTATATTTTTCATATGAAGACTAAAAGAGAAAATTATTAAAATAATAACTACATTAACTTGTCAAGAGATATATAAAAAGATGTAAAGTAAAACATCTAAAATTTCAAATGGATAATGATGTTAAGGTGTACAGGCCTTTTACTTTGTTTGCTTTTTATTTCTATTTTTGCAAACAAATTTATGTTGCTATCCTCCTAAAATAACTTGTCATAAACACAATATATTTTTTGTAAGCCTCATGGTAACCACAAAGCAAAAACCTATAATATATATACTGAAAATAAAAATAAAGGAAATCAATCCTAGAGAAAATCACCTAACCAGAAAGGAAGACAGCAAGAGAGAGAAAAAAGGAAGAAAGGAACTACAAAATTCTCAAAAACAAATAATAAAATGGGAATAGTAAGACCTTACTTATTGATTATATCCTTAGACACAAATGAATTAAATTCTCCATCAAAAGACATAAAATAATTGTAAGGATTAAAAACAAAGACCTAACTATATGCTGCTTACAATAAACTTGCCTCACCTGTCACTATGCATAGACTAAAAGGTAAAGGATGCAAGGAAAATATTCCATGCAAATGGAAGCAAAAAGAGAGCAACAGTATCTGTACTTATATCAGATTAAATAGCTTTAAATCAAAAGTAGTAAAAAATAAATGGAAGATTATTATATAAAAAGGGTTAATTCACCAAGAGGATATTACAATTATAAATACACATGCATCTAACATTGGACAACCTAAATACATGGAGCAAATATTAACAGATCTAAAGGGAAAGATCAGTACAATAATAGTAGGGGACATAAACACTGCATTTTCAACAATGGATAGATCATCCAAACAAAAAGTCAACAAAGAAAGAGCAAAGTTACATTTTATCCTCTAGACTAAATAAACCTATAAACATGTATGGAACATTCTACCCAACATCTTCAGAATACACATTCTTTTAAATAGCACATTGAATATTTTTCAGGATATATCATATGATAAGCCACAAAACAAGTCTCAACAAATTTTTAAAAACAGAAATTATACCAACCATCTTTTCCAAACACCATGCAATAAAACTAAAAATCAATAACAAGAAGGACTTAGAAAAGTATGCAAATACATGAAAATTAAACAACATGACCCTGAACAAATAATGGGTGAATACATAAATTAAGAAGAAATTACTTTAGAATTTCAAGAGAAATGAAAATTGGAAACACAAAATAGCAAAACCTTAGAGATACAGCAAAAGTAGCACTAAGATTAAAGTTTATAACTAATGCCTACAACAACAACAACAACAAAATCAAAAGATTTCAAATAAACAGCTTAATATTACAACTTAGGGGATTACAAAATAAGAACAAAACAACCCCCACAATAAGTAGAAGAAAAAAAATAAAGATCAGAGCAGAAATAAATAAAATGGAGAAAAAATAGGATCAACAATATGAAGAGTTGGTTTTCTGAAAAGAAAAACAAAATTGGCAAGCTTTTATCTAGACTAAGAAAAAAAGAGAATACTCAAATAAATAAAATCAGAAATAAAGAGGGAGTCATTACAACTGAAACCATAGAAATACAAAAAATCATTAGGGATTATTACGATCAGCTATATGACAACAAATTGAAAACCTTACAAGAAATGGATACATGTTTGAACATATACAACTTACCATGATTGAATTATAAAAGAATAGAGTATCTGAAAAGACCAAAAATAAGTAATGAAATTGAGTCTGTATTAAAAAGTCATCCATCAAAGGAAAGCTCAGAAGTTGATAGATTCACTTCTGAATTTTAACAAACATATAAAGAAAAATACCAATTAATTTCAGGTTGTTCTAAAAAATTGAGGGGGAGGGAATTTTTCCAAACTCACTCTACAAGGACAGCACTACTCTAATAAGAAAACTAGAAATGAACACAACAGTAAAAGAAAACCACAGGCCAATATGCTTAACGAATATTGATGCAAAAATCCTCAACAAAATACCAGCAAACCAAATCCAATGGCACATCAAAAAGACTATATACCATGATCAGGTGGGATTCATCTCAGGAATTCAAGGATAGTTCAACATATGCAAATCAATAAATGTGATACATTGCATAAACAAAAGACAAAGATATATGATAATCTCAATTGAAGCACTACAAACATTTGATAAAAATCAGCATTCATATATAATCAAAACACTCAATGAACTGTGTATAGAAGGAGCATAACTTCAACATAATCAAGGCCATATATGACAAACTCACAGCTAACATCATAATTAATGAGAAAAAGCTTAAAGTTTTTGTTTTAATCTAGAAAAAGACAAAGATACCCATTTTTACCAGTTTTATTTATCATAGAACTAGAGGTACCAAGCAAAGCAATCAGGCAAGAAAATTAAATAAAATTATTTGAACTAGAAAATGGAAAGTCAAATTTGTCCCTATATGCAGGTGATATGACCTTATATATAGAAAACCCCAAAGACTCCACCAAAAAATTATTAGAACCAATAGACAAATTCTGCAAAGTTGCAAAATATAAAATTAACATATATACAGCAGTAACATTTCTATAGGCAAATAGTGAATTATCTGAAAAATAATGCAAAAAGAAAGTGAAAACAAGCTTCTACAATCACTGCAAAAATTAAAATACCTAGAAATGAATGTAAACCAAATGGTGAAATCTCTACAATTAAAACTATGAAACATTTATGAAAGAAATTGAAGAAGACACACACAAAACATGGAATAATATTTTACATTCCTGGATTGGAAGAATTAATATTATTAAAATGTCTATACTACCGAAAACCATCTATAGATTCCATGCAATCCCAATAATATTACCAATCACATTGTCACAGAAATAGAAAAAAAAAAAAATCTAAACTTTGCATAGAACCACAAAAGACACCAAATATCCAATGCAATCCTAAGCAAAGAGAACAAAGCTGGAGACATCACACTACCTGACTTCAAAACATACTACAAAGCTATAGTAATCAAAGCAGCATGATACTGACATGATAACAGACACATAGACTTACGGAAAAGTATAGAAAGCTCAAAACTCAACCCATACATCTACAGTCAACTGATTTTCTGCAAAGGTGCCAAGTACATACAATGGAGAAAGAATAGTCACTTCAGTAAATAGTACAGGAAAAACTGAATATTCACACACAGAAGAATGAAGCTAGACCCTTATCTTTGAACATATGCAAAAATAAATTCAAAATGAATTAAAGACTTAAATATAAGACCCAAAAGTACAAAACTGCTAGAAAAAAACATGCGGGAAAGATTCATGACATTGATATAGGCAAGGTTTTTTTTTAATAAAACTTCAAAGGAACCAGCAACAAAAGCAAATATGGACAAATGGGATTACATCAAACTAAGTAGCTTCTGCAAAGGAAACAACACAGCAATGAGGCAAACTAAAAATAGGATAACATATTTGTACACTATACATCTGACAAGGCGCTAATATCCAAAATATATAAGGAACTCAAACAACTCGACAACAACAAAAAATTGTAACCCAATTTAAAAATTGTTAAAAGACCTGAACAGACACTTCTTAATAGAATACATACAAACAGCCAACAGATATATTTAAAAAATGCTTAACATTACTAATCATGAGGAAAATTCAAACCAAAACTAGAAATGAGATACCACTGCACTCCAGTCAGAATGGCCACCATCAAAATATGACAAGTGTTGGCAAGAATGTAGAGACAAGGGAATCTTTACACACTGCTGATGAGAATGCAAAGCAGAAGAGCCATTATGGAAAACAGTTGTGGAGGCTCCTCAAAAATTAAAAATAGAACTACTGCATGATCCAGCAATCCCAATACTGGTTATACATCAAAAGGAAAGGAAACCAGGCTATTAAAGAGGTATCTGCACTTCTGTTTATTATAGCACTAGTCACAATAACCAAGACATAGAATCAACTTAAATGTCCATCAAAAGATGAATGATAAAGAAAATGTGCATATATATACAATGGAATACTATACAGTTACAAAAAGAAGGAAATCCTGTCATTTGAAACCACATGATGCATCTGGAGGACATTAAGTTGAGGGAAATAAGCCAGATACACAAAGATAAATATTGCCTGATCTCACTCATATGTTAAATCTCAAAAGCTATACTCAGAGAAATAGAGAGTAGCATAATGTTTACCAGAGTATGAAGAAGGGAGGAGAGAAAGGGAGTGGTTACCAGAGTATGAAGAAGGGAGGAGAGAAAGGGAGATGGCAAAAGATTTGTCAAAAGTTACAAACCTACAGTTAGAAAAGAGGAATTAGTTCTGGTGGTCTATTGGATAGAAGGATGACTAGAGTTACCAATAATGTACTGTACAGTTTAAAATAGTTGGTAGGGAGGTTTTTGAATGTTCCCATAGCAAAGAAACAAATATTTGAGGTGATAAATATACTAATGACACCAATTTGATCATTAGACAATTTTCACATGTATCAAAACATCACATTGAAATCCCAAAATATGTATAATTACTTTGTGTCAATCATAAATTTAAAAAATTTAACAAATAAATGTTTGCACATCTTTTTCACAACAAAAATAATCACAAATAATGATCTTTGTGCAAATAAACTGACTACATTTTACACAATGTTAGAGAGTGTATCCATTTCTTAATTTGGTATTAAGAACCAATGCCTCAAACCTATAATTTCCATAGGATAATTTCCCTTTATAGTCATGTAAAATTTCTGGTATTGAGCCATGCTTGTTAAACACATTCTGATTAGAATGTTTCTCAGGTTTTCTTATGTCACCTTAGAGAACCTCCTGAAATAGTGCATAGGAGGAAGTCATAATTTGGAGACTATGGAGAAGTTGAGCTTATGGGAAAAGACAATCTTATAGAAATACTTAGGTATCATCTGAGGATGTGGAGTGAACCACAGTTTGAGCCGCAAATGTGTCAACAAGAGAAAACAAAAACAGGGAATGGAACACAAAGATTTTTCTAAAGCTTCTCTGCATCCACTTCAAAACTGCTTATCTAAATATAAAGAAATATATTTAGATAGCATGGTTCTAAAACTCCTGAAAAGTTTGATACAATTAAAGAATTTCAAAAGTCCAGAATAATTTTAGAGTGGACTAGTTTTGAGGTCATTAGCCTAATTTAAAGAAATCATAATTCACACACATACAAAACAAAACAAAACAAAAACAAAAACAACAACAACAAAAACCCTAATTTCTTACTTAGGAAAGGAAGAATTGCAAGAAGTACAATAAATGTAATTTATTGCTAAACAAACAAAGAGGAAGGGTTATTATAGAGTGTTATGGACTGAATGCTTATGCAACCCCAAAATTCATATATTGAATTCTTAACCTACAATGTGATGGAATTCGGTGGTGAGGACTTTGGAAAGTAACTAGTGAACCCACAAGAAGAAACCAGAGAGCAGTTCACTCTATCATGTGAGGATACAGCAAGAAGGCAGCCATCACCAAGACATTGCTACTGAGAATCGCATCTATAAGCACATTGATCTTGGAATTATCAGCCTCCAGAACTGTGAGAAATCAACGTTCCTTGTTTATATCACCCAGTCTGTGGTATTTTGTTATAGCAGTTCCAGCAGACTAATACACAAGGTTTGGAGAAAGTGTGATGTTTATGTTAAACATGAGTGAACAGCATTTTGATTCACTAGGAATAAAGGAGAAACATTCTCAGTACAGAGTCAATACTAGTCTGAAGCTGCCTTCAAAATCCTGATTCCTTGAACATTACAGCATTAGATAAATGTGCAAAGTTGGGTCAGCTGTATTTGCTGTGAAAGCCTTGATTCCCAGAAGTAAATCTGCACTGGAGATGCAGAGAACTTGCAGGAAGGCCTTGGTCTTCATGACTTCACATACTGAAGACAGGTGTGAAAACAGCATGACCCACAAAACTCAGACAACTTAAGTCAGCATGGAAGGTTCAGCTCCTAGATTTGTGAAGTTCAATACTCTCAAGTTAAAAATTCAGGGAAAAATATTCTTCTTCTGATTAACCCTTTTTATAGAACAGAATAAATGGCATCACAGACATTCAAAAGTACCATTAAAGGAAATTAATAATGTCTAAAAGCTATCAGAAGTGTGTCTGTGTGTGTGTGTGTGTGTTTTCTTAATGAAGAAATTGTTTCATTTTGACATCACAAATCCAAAGAGTCACACCTGGACCAGGAATTATCTGTAGTTTGATAATATATCCAATAATTTGATAATACTAATGTCAAAATGGAGAAATTTGTGGTTGAAACGGGAAAGAATGGCAAATGAAAAGAGAACATTTTAGCATTTCATATGGCTTCCAAAGTAAGCATCAGTTTTTACAGATAGTCCAGGACCAAACTGATGGCAGTGGCAGGCCATCTGCAGTGACTGCTGCCATCAGGTTGGCTACAACAGAGAGGTGCAGCCAGGGCTTCATTCTCCATGAAGCAGGTGAGAGCCAGGGACAAGTTGATGCCCTCACCCTTCCAAGTTGAGGCAGGATCTTCCCAAGTGCCACTGCAGCCACCCAAGCCATGGCTGCTGACCCACTCATCCCTGTGCTCTCAGGGCCCCGGAGCAGGTAGGAGCTCCCGCTGCAGTGCCCAAATCATGGCGGCAGACCTAGGCCTCCCACTCCACAGAACAGGAAGAAGTCCTGACCTTGCAGGTGCAGCTGCAGCTGCAGCCACCCAAACTGCAGCTGTGGACTTAGGCATCGCTGTACTCTTTGGCGCCTGGGAAGGTCCCCCTTCCCTCACAGGCTCAGAATTGTCTGCTGTTGCTGCCTGGCTTCTCCCTGCTCTTGGCCATCACTCTGATCTCAGAGCAAAGTTGGGGGCAAGCCTGGGTGGTTTTGTGGCCCAGTTGTGTCCGGAACTGGTTCCTTCTGGTGGGTTCTTGGTCTCACTGACTTCAAGAATGAAGCCGTGAACCCTCCTCGTGAGTATTACAGTTCTCAAAGATGGTGTGTCCGGAGTTTATTCCTCCAGATGTTCAGATGTGTCCGGAGTTTCTTCCTCCCGGTGGATTCATGGTCTCTGACTTCAGGAGTGAAGCCGCAGACCTTTGCAGTGAGTGTCACAGCTCTTAAACGTGGTGCCTTGGGAGTATATTTGTTCCTCCAGGTGGGTTCATGGTCTTGCTGACTTCAGGAGTGAAGCTGCAGACCTTCGCAGTGAGTGTTACAGCTCATAAAGGTAGAGCAGACTCAAAGATTAAGCAGCAGCAGGATTTATCATGAAGACGGAAAGAACAAAGCTTCCACAGAGTGGAAGGGGACCCCAGCCGATTGCCGCTGCTGGCGCAAGTGGCAGGCTTTTATTTCCTTCTTTGGTTTCCCCCCACCATCCTGCTGATTGGTCCATTTTACAGAGTGCTGATTGGTGCATTTTTACAGAGTGCTGATTGGTGCGTTTATAAACCTTTAGCTAGACACAGAGAGCTGATTGGTATGTTTACAATCCTTTAGACAGAAAAGTTCTCCAAGTCCCCACCCAACCCAGAAGCCTAGCTGGCTTCACCTCTCACAGCCAGGTGTGCACACACTCAGGGCAGTGCTGACACATCAGCCCCCTACTGCCTCAGCCCCCTCCAGATTTTTGGGCACTGATGAACATAGGAGGGATGCTGAGGGAGTGCTGAGGGCAGCTTGGTGCTGGCCTGCAGTCTGCCCTTGACACCCACAGTCTGGGTGCCATGAAGGGCAGCAGGAGGCAAGCAGGTTCTTGGGCAGAAGGGGGTGGGTTCCCAGTGAGGCCCCACGTTCAGGCCAAGGGTGGCCTAAAGGCTGTGGGCTGGGCTGCCAGTCCTGGGGAGCAGAGTAGGAACTTGTGGTGCGTTTTCTGGGCTGGCCTATGGCTGCTCATGGACCAACTGGTATGCACTTCCTTGCCTCTGAGGCCCATAAGAGCTCTGGGCTCAGTGAATGCTAAAAAGATATTCGGACAACTAGGTTCGGAGAGGAGCAACCCACTCTAGGGCCTCCTCTCCACTGAGAGCTGTGCAGATGACGGGGCGACCCTCTGCTAATAGCTGAACATTTGTCAGGACACCCTGACTGCTGAAAGAAGCTGCCCCCTGTTGGTTTCCTCTGAGCTGCTCTATCACTCAATAAAACTCCTGTTCATCTTGCTCAGCCTCCACTTGTCTGTGTACCTTGTTCTTCCTAGTCACATGACAAGAACTCAGGATGCCCTGAATGTGAGGATAAAAGAGCTATAACACAAACGGGGCTAAGACATGCCCCCTGCTCACCACACTGCAGGAGAAGAGAAGGAAAGAAAAGCTCCAGCTCTTCAGGGAGCCCAGACTTGGGAGCTCCCTAAGCCAGGGCTGTGACTCCTTCTTTGGGACCCTGTGGTTCCCGGTGTCTCCAAGCTTCCAGGAGCCACTGTGTTCCCTGTTGCCAGCCATGTCAGCTGCTTACAGTGCACCTGGCCTGGCCACAGCCTCATAGAGAGCCAGTGCCCATGCTGGCACCTGGAGCTGCCCACCGCGCTACAGCTGCTGGCATGTCTGATAATGTACAGTGGCCGGACCCCACCCTCTTTCACGCATCCCTTGCCATTCCACACCTTACTCGCCCTTGGCAGTCATGAAACCCACCTGGTAGCTTGAGTGAGCACAGCCTGCCAGGTGGAGTAGGCAAAAAGGGTCCAGCAAGCCCAGGCAAAACTAGAGCAAAAGCACCACCAGCCACAGAGGTTTCTGGCCGGAAAAATGACACCCCTATATTAGTCTGTGTTCACGCTGCTGATAAAGACATACCTGAGACTGGACAATTTATACAGGAAAAAAGGTTTAATGGACTTACAGTTCCGCATGGCTGGGAAGCGTCACAATCATGGCAGAAGGTGAGGAGGAGCAAGTCACGTCTTACATGGATGGCAGCAAGCCAAGAGAAGAGAGCTTGGGTAGGGAAACTCCCGTTTTTAAGGCCATCAGATCTCATAAGAGTTATTCACTACCACAAGAACAGCAGAAAAAAAGACTTGCTCCCATGATTCAATTATTTACCACCAGGTTCCTCCCATGACACAGGGGAATTGTGAGAGTTGTAATTCAAGATGAGATTTGGGTGTGGACAAGGCCAAATCATATCAGTCCCAAAGATCCCATGACACAATGATATAAATGTCTAAATTAATTTTATAAACACCTAAATATTTTTGATAACAGATATTTTTCACTTCTAAAAATATTAAAATTAAATTGAAAATAGAAAGACCTACCATAATATTGACTAAGAATAAAAATGTCAGTCATCCTCAAATTATTATACAATTTTAATGTAATTATAATTTGATTCTCATATTTTTAGTTGGGAAAGGAAGGGAGAATTGCATGAAATCAAAATCAGACTGAAGTGGGAAAAATACATGTTTAAATATAGGCAAAATATTTTGAAATTTGAATGATAATTATAAGTACCATTCTGTAACTATTATTATAATATTCCATAAGTTATATACTGTAATCATAATAGCATAGCATTGCTTTGGAAAATAAACTAAATTAGTAAAACAGAGTAGAGAATCCAGAAATAAAAGCATATATACACATGTGGGTATGTATATATTAGAAATATATATCTTAAAATTATACATTAGAATTTATACATATAGACACATTCCAATGTACACATATATATTGGAATTTTTTTTATTAAAATGTTTAGAATTCAATTTAGTGGGGAAAATGTTTATTTAATCCATAGCGTTAATAAAACTGGCTGCCTAGAATAAAATAACATTGTATCTCATATCACATACCATATAAAATACAAACCAGATGAATTATAAACTCAAATATTAAATGAATAAAATAAATAAATAATTTGCAGGCAATTAGAATAACATAAGCTAAGGTTAGGCATATCATTAGTATGTAAGAAAACTAAGAAACCACAAAGAAACATATTTGCTGTGCAATTAATTCTTTGACATGCTATATAATATATTCTAAACAAAGTCAAATGGATCTGAGAGATTGAGGAAAGTATTTTGCAATGTTAATGAAGAAAATTATCTATAATATAAAATACATGAGTAAGAAACTGATTTTTAAAAGGTTAAAGAAAACTTATGAGAACAAGTAAAAAATTAAACAGCATATCACAAAAGAGACAAGCCAATGACAGTAAATAAGTGAAAACAGGTTTAAACTCAGTACTCTCTGTGGAAATGAACATTTAACAAAAACAATTTAGCACTCATCCATCAGATTGACAAAATTTAAAGAGTAATAGGGACTTCTGATATTTGAGATGAAATAGAAGGTAGTATGTCACAGATGATTTCTGGAAATAAATTTAATCGTTTTGGAAGGCAATCTGGAAATATGAATTTCAGTTAAAAATGAATTACGAACACAGTTACTTTAAGATATTTATTATACAAGATTTATTGCAACATATTTCATAGTTACAAAAGATAAGCAGCTAAGTATATGCTTATCAATAGTTTGATGATTAGATAAGTTGAGGTTCGGCAATACCATTAAATAGAATTAGTTAGTTTTACATCAGGCAATTCAAAAAAGGTTTCTAAAAAGTGTGTTTGAGAAAAGATAAAAGGAAGTAGTGTGTACAATATGACCCCACATACTAAAAAATGACCAACATTTTCTACATGCTGATGTTTTCATATGATAGGAGCCTAATAAAGGCTATGAAAAGATTCATGAAAGATTGTTAACTTACAGAGGAGTTTAGGAGGAAGTTCAACAAAAACTTTAAAATCTGCAAAATGAATTGTGCTGTTTAAATGGATGATAATAGGATGTGATATATGAGTATAGCCATAGAAAAATACATGAAAAGCAAATTTCTAAAACATTATTGTTCTTTATATCAGAGTGGCAAGATATATTTTGGTTTCTATATTTTCTTTTATTTTGTATATAATGTAAATGTTTCACAATGATGGTAACAAGGAGCAAAGGGAATTGATAATTGTAGAAAAACAAATATAATTTTTATAACCCATATTTATAATTCAGGAAAATGTATAACTATATGTAAGAGGATATAAAGTCTTATGAGGTATTTCACATTTTATGCAGCATTGTTCCTGCAAGTAAAATACTTTCCAATGCCATGTCTTTATTTTCCATACAAACTGTTTGCCTTTGGGTTTTCATCTCCTGGTACTGGGCAGGAAGGAAGCTTGTCTTTTTCAAGGATGTAGATTACCAGATCAGCAGGAAGCCTGTAGCTGTATGTGTTTACAGAAATTTTTTGGTCTTACACCTCAGTCTATACCTCCGAGACCAAATGCCCATAGATGAGAGACTTCTCTAATTTTCATGAATTACTAATTACCTTTTCAGAAAAGTCTGACAGTTCTTAAACTGATATGTATACACACAGACACATTTTTTTTTTATTTTAGTTACATGATTAGAATTAAAATTCTTGAAGGTCAAAGTTTAAAACTTCCCTGGTCTAGAAATTACAAAGAGTAAAGAAAATGAAATATTTTAGACAACAATATATAACCCAAGCACTGACACATGAATTGCCTGCATTATTTCCTTTTGTCTCGTGAGGATATTAATATTAGAAATGAGCTAGTGGAATGTGTAACATGTATTTAGTACATAATAAATAATATCTCGTTTTCTTTGTTATAAATATTCTTTCCAATCTAAATTATTGAACTGATGCCAAAAGTAACATTTTCGTGTTTTTGTTTTGCTTCAATAATAGAAAATTATTTGTTTAGATGTTGGTTCTTTTTAAGCATAGAAGAGTCTTTTTTTTCTCTTGACAAATGGGACTCCAGAAAAAAAAAAAACAGCAACTTTTAATTTATTTTAAAACTGAGTATTATTATCCATATTTACTATCAAAGTAATTAATGGTAACCACTCTGCATAATATTCAGCTAATAAATGTTATGCCTTGTAAGCCACAGAGGAGTAAAACCTAATATGTTCCAAGGTTAAAGGAGACAGAGGAATAACGACCAATCTGGGAAAATTTACTACTGCACTTGTATGAAGCATCATGGACATCAATCCTGTTTCCCCTCCCTACTTCAAACCCAAGTAATTGCTGGTGTATTTTTTTTGTTTTTTTTTTTAATTTTAATATCTCAAGATCTCTTTTATAGAAAATGTAAATATAATCAAGGAGGATAAGCATATGTGTCACAAATAGTTTGGGTTGCAAACTGAGGGTCCCACTTCCATATTTAAAAGCATGTAAATTATAGAGACTTTTTAATCTTGTTGATTATTTTAAAACATAGGAGTCACATATTGAAACAACTTCTCTGATTCCTTCTGTGTAAGCCTAAATGATAGACGTCTAATATGTAAATCAAATTTTATAAAGTTTAAGCACATTTTGAAATGAAACAGAGTCCTTGTGCATACATGCCACTAGAGTGGGTCTGTCGGTCTCTGCATACACAAACATTCACATACACGCATATCCTCACGTGAACTGTTCTATTCTACACCCCTTGTTGCTCCCAGAAAACTCAATCTCAAAATTGTCAAAGCCAGTAAAACTTCTGTCAAATTTGGAATAGTACAATCTGAATTTCTCCCTATGGACTTTAAAGCCCCAACAAGTGTTCAGAGTTTACAAGTATTCTTCAAATTTCCTAGAATGCTCTCAGCCACATACCCTCCAAACCAGAAATAATTGCTTCTTTTTCACGCAAATTCATTTTGCTTTGTACATACCACTTTATTATTTGTGTTGCAAACATTTGTTTGTATTGAGTTCATCTTATAAGGAAAGGTTTTCCATATTATGTATTCCCAGTAACTAAATCCAATAGCACCCTCCACACAGAAGCCAGTCAATAAACATTTGCAGCATTTGATAAAAGTCTAATATCTGAATTCACAGAAAAAAACCAATAACAAAGGTTTTCAGTCCACGTTTCATCTTCTGTCATTAATAGAATTCCCAAATACATTAAATGTTCACTGCCCAATATTTCTTGGAAATGATACCTGGATGCTCTCTTCTCTTCCTTAATGTTTTGTCTGTTAACACATAGAATACCTTCAATGAATTTAAAGTATTCATCTTGTTGGGCATCATTTGCCAAGTGCAGCTTTAAGCAAAATGAATACTTTTCCAAAGGAACTGCTTTAAAAATTCCCTAGACTAAATTAAGAAGAGTCTCTCAGTCTTTTATCTGACAGAATGACAGATTCACTGAACACATCACTATTTTTTCAGCAGGGGATTATTTTATTTTCCAATCATCTAGGTCCTAATGTTGAACATATATGCACTGAGATTAATTTATAGAAAATGCTAGGAGGCTTTCCTTGTAATTTTTGATTCAATGGGTTATGCTGTCTAGCGCACACACTGAACATAACACCTAGGAGGTCTTAAAGTATAGTGACTGCTCTGGAATCTCCTTTGAGCCAATCTTTCTACTTACACCTCCCTCCAGAAAAGAGCTTTCATAAAAAAAAAACAATCCTCCCTTTGAAGAAACACACTAGGCTGGGTGTGGTGGCTCACACTTGTAATCCTTGCACTTTCGGAGGCCGAGGCAGTAGAATCACTTCAAGACCAGCTTGAGCAATATATTAGTCCATTTTCACATGTTATTAAGAACTGCTCAAGACTGGGTAATTTATAAAGGAAGGAGTTTTCATTGACTCACAGTTTGGCATGGCTAGGGAGGCCTCAGGAAACTTACAATCATGGCAGAAGGTGAAGAGGAAGCAAGGCACCTTTCTCACAAGGAGTCAGGAAGGAGAATGAACACAAGAGGAACTACCAGACACTTATAAAACTATCAGATCTCCTGAGAACTCATTCACTATCATGAGAACAGCATGGGGGAAAACACACCCATGATTCAGTTGCCTCCACCTGGTCTCTCCTTTGACACATGAAGATTATGGGGACTACAATTGAAGATGGGATTTGGGGCGGGGACACAGCCAAACCATATCAGGCAACATGATGAAACCCCATTTCTACAAAAAATGCAAAAATTAGCAGGCATGGTGGTGTGCAACTGTAGTCTCAGTTAATTGGGAGGCTGAGGTGGGAGGATTCTTTGAACCAGGGAGGTCAAGACTGCAGTGAGCCGAGATTGCAGTACTGCACTCCAACCTGGGTGACAAAGTGAGACCCTGCAAAAAAGGAAAGAAAGAAAGAAAGAAAGAAAGAAAGAAAGAAAGAAAGAAAGAAAGAAAGAAAGAAAGAAAGAAAGAAAGAAAGAAAGAAAGGAAGGAAGAGAAAGAAAGAAGGGAAGGAAGGAAGGAAGGAAGGAAGGAAGGAAGGAAGGAAGGAAGGAAGGAAGGAAGGAAGGAAGGAAGGAAGGAAGGAGAGAAAAGAAAGTATCACACTTAACTTAGTACTGATTTGGCATAACATATTCATCCAGTGAGTATTTCTTGAGAAATCATTATGAACCAGGCACTGTAGTAAACGGCAAAGCAGATTTGAAGAGAACCTTATCTGTGCCTTCTTGGAACTTAGTCACCAAGAGAAGGGGGAGAGACTATAAATAAGTGCATAAAGATATGTAATATAATCTTAAATAGAGACCAGCGTTTCAAAGGACTGAATCTAAGAGATAGTGATATGGTTTGGCTGTGTCCCCACTCAAATCTCATCTTGAATTGCAGCTCCCATAATTCCTTCATATTATGGGAAGGACCCAGTGGGAGCTAAATGAATCATGGCGGCAGCTTCCCCCATACTGTTCTCATGGTAGTGAATAAGTTTCATGAGAACTGATGGATTTATAAGGGGAAACCCCTTTCACTTGGCTTTTATTCTTTTCCATTGTCTGTCTGCATGTGATACTTGCCTTTTGGATTTTGCCATGATTGTGATGTCTCCTCAGCCATGTGGAACTGTGAGTTCATTAAATCTTGTTCTGTTGTAAATTTCCCAGTCTCAGGTATGTCTTTATCAGCAGTGAGAAAACAGACTAATACAGATGAAGAGTGGCTGGTGGGAACTTGCATCTTCAATAGGCTGCTTAGGAAATTCTCTGCTAATGAGGTATTTCAGCAGAGAATGCAATTTAAAATTTGTGAACAAGAGAAGTCAGCAAAGGAGATAAAAATATAGAAGAAACCTGTTATGATGAAGGAACATAAACAAACCCAGAAGTTACTTGCTGAAAGTATTTCAAAGTTTTTTCTAAAAGACTTTCATTTATTTATTAGTATCTTAATCTTCAAAAATAGCCAAAAATCACCAGATATTTGTAAGTCTCGTATTTAGAAATAAATACCGAACTAAACAGAAAAAATAAGAAACTAGAGCAAATGCAGACATTATCAGAAGTAGAAAAATTTCTCAAAATTTTCAGCTGATATTCTCAGAGAATTTTAAATAATGAATTACATCCATATGTTACATAGCATTTCAGGACTATTTGGCACATAAACTATATGCATGTATTATATTAACAAAAACAATAAACTAATTAACAAATTTATTTGCATAATATACTAATAAGCAGGTGGTCCTGACTTGCTGAAAAAGAAAGTATATTGGGTTTTGTTACGGTAAATTGTGGCCAAAAGATGAAAAAACAATACGAGGAAGTATGAGAGAGTTCTGAATAATTGGAGGGACATTAATTGGTCTTTGTGACCATAGGTTCCTCTGGTTTATCAACTAAAGTATTATGACTCCAAGTAACAGAAAAAATAATATATACTGACATAAAAGTAATACAGTGTGGAGGCAAGATGGGTTTTCTGAGAATTAGCTTAATCCCAAGGCTGTGGTTTCTTTGCACTACTCTTGCCTTTAATGTGCCCTCCTCTCTACGTTTCTTTCCTCTTCGGGTGGCTTTCTTCATGCAAAAAAAATGACTAAAGCATTTTCTGTCTTGCTGTTTATACTTTACTGGATCCTAGAAAAAAGGATTGTGAAAACTCTCCTAAGAATTTAAAAGTTAAGGATAATTTTGCCAAAAGCATCAGCGAATCTCTATTAATGATGATTGCTCAACAGGTGATGAGCCCATTATTCAATTTTCTTGGAAGGGAGATGGAATTACCCTTCAATCACTCAACACCTGGAGCTCAAGATAGAGGCAAGATACCCTAAATCACATGAGCTACATAGGGAGAGGGTTCTCCTAGGAAGAAGAGGGGAAAGGAGGAGGGATACTAAAACTCAACCAAGCCTGTCCATTAAAGCCTGTGCATTACACTGGGACATTCTTTACAGCATAAGGCATTTCAAATATATGTTACTACTGTCTCTAACACAAAGTAACTACTTAAGGAATGCCGATGCAGTGACCACATGAAAGAAAGGCAGGCTTAACAGAAAGGCTTTATGTAAGAGGCAGTGAAGCGATTTTAGAAGAAAACGACATTCTAGCAATTTACACCAGAAGAGAAATTGAGTTTGAAAACCCAACATGTTTGCACTTGTAGACTTGATAGCATTCTAGGACAGAATCCTTTTTTTCTTGAAGGTCACTAATAAACTCCTTGGTATGGTGGGAAAGACTGCAGGATGGGAGAATTTGGGGTGATAATATTTAAGCTTATTTATTTAAATAACTATAACTATTTCAGTATTTCAAGTTAATTTGAGGTTTCATAAAGCTAGAAAACATCCTCTAAAATTCCTCTCTAGCTCCCAGCAATGGCACTTTAAAATCAAAGAAGGTTTTATCTTACTGCCTTTCTTTCTCAAAGTTTAGTTTCCTACATCACAAGACAGGATTATCAAGAAGTCAACTTTCATTCACATGGCTAGTTGTGTGAAATCCCTCTGTGGTTTATTTTTATTTCTAGTGTTTATATGACATTTAAAGCACCTTTGCTTTGTTGATAGATATTGAACACCAGTAATTGTACTACCTGAGCTAATTAGGCAACTAGAGCATGTTTACCATGCCTATCAATTTTCTGTCCAGGAGAATATCTCAAAACCAGTTAACAAGGAAGAACAGTTTGAAATGCTTGCTTAATTATGTATACAGTATTCTCTAAAGCTAACCAATGACCTCAATTAAGAAATTGAGGTTACCATTGTTCATTTCACTGTTGTTTCGCAGCCTTCTACAACTGCTTTCCCAAAAGCAAGCCTTTATTTTGCAGAAAAGCTTTATTAGTTTTGCATTAAGCAGAGAGAGAATTGCCAAATCATAGAGGAAATTATGCAGACTTGGGTTTCACTTAAACCTGAGTTGAGTTGCAAGAAACAAAACAATTTTAGCATGTTATTTTTCTTTTCAGAGTGCTTAAAGAATGTATGAATAGAGAAAAAATAACTTTATGTCTTTATATTATGAACTTCTTTGGAGGATATACTAGAGTGTTAATAAAATGCTAGGTATTATACATATAATTGTCCAGTGACAAGAATATATTCTCTCTGCTTGCATTAAATAAGCCATGTCATTATCTTGCACATTAGCTCCATAACTTAAAATAGACTTTGAACTTAGCTTTAGATATTTCTAGTGGTTGGAACCTAACGTTAAAGAGGGAAAGAATGCAATGGAGACATTTTAATCTGAATGAATTTCTACTTGTGGAAAGTTAAACAAACAAACTCAGATTATTTTTAACTCTTTCTGTAAAATCTAACTTATAAGACCACCCACAGAGGGCAGCATTAAAGGGAAAAGAAAAAATGTTTAAATCTTGCTCAAATATGACAACATCAAATAAGTTTTCTAAAAATATCTTAAATCATTGAATGCAGAATCAGTCAATAATATTCATAACCAAGCATGTCATGATCTCCTCATATTTTATAAACCCACACAGTGTATTCAACTTCTATCCACTGTATAAGCTCCTTCCAACTCTGGCTATAACAAGAAAAAATGGTGGTGCTTTTCATCTCTAGAGAGATAAAAACATTCCACTATCATTATTGTATTATCTGAACAAACTCGGTTCTATTTTTATTACTTATTTCAATATTCCAGAAAGCCTAAATAAAAGTACAATTAAACAATGATGAAATTTTTCCCTTTATTTACAGAGAAATAAAATATTCTATGGAAAGTTTTAAGGTGAATGAATGGGCAAAGATTTAATAAAGATATTACATTCCTGTCTCTTACGAGAAAAGGGGAGAAATATTTTCAAAATATTGCTTTCATTATTTTAAACATTTTATGGCAGTTTGAAACAGAAAGTTGAAAACATCATTCTTCTGTGTTGATCCAGAATATCTGTTTCTTGTGATTCTACCAGTACTTATGAAAATCATGTTTTACTTATTTTATTCTCTACCTCAAATCACCCCTGTCTGTTGTACTTAACACCTCTATAAAGTAGTAGGCTTAAAAGGAGCAATATACAGAACGACTTTACTCACTATTCACAGCAGCCCCCCACCTGCTTCCTAATGAGGGAAAGTATGAAGAAATAAGTTGGAATACGAGTTCTGGAGTCAAACAGACACTGGCTTGAATTGAATTTCTTCTTATTATTAGCTATATAATTTTATGTGTGTTACTTTTCCAAAATTTTCTCATATTTGAAATTAGGGTAATAATAATAAAAAGTTCTACCTTGGAGTTTTATTTTTGAGATACTTCTTTTTAGAGAAGTGTTTATTTTATTGTATGCACAAGCTGAATACTATTATTTTGTTTTTATTGATATCATCATCATTATTGTGGATTAAAAATGAATACTAACGTCATCTGCCCTATCCTGGCAGGATTCTAAATTGTAAGAAACAAATGTATACCAAGAATGATTAAGGACCTGAGATAGATGCCTCTGTAGATGTGTTTCTTAATCCCTTAGCATTAAAAAAACTTTACAAAATAAACCAATGTCTAAAAGACAGAATGATCTTATCTTTTCTGTCTTGAACTCCTGTATAAAAATCCTACTACATGGAAAGAGATTGAAATCCATGGATTTGTTCTACTTATTATCTCCATGATTAAATAGACTTGAACTTCCTTTATTCGTCTTACCTATTTCCTTTTTAACATTTAATTCTTAAGCATCTAGAATAGCAGTTTTTGTTTTTGTTGTTGTTGTTGTTTTTGAAGGAGTCTTGCTCTGTAGCTCAGGCTGGAGTGCAGTGGTGCAATCTCGGCTCACTGCAACCTCTGCCTCCCGGGTTCTAGCTATTCTTACGGATTAGAATGAGCCTATGGAATCAAATGCAAATATCAGTAAGCATAGTGTCCTACATTGTCTCCCTGCAGATTTCTCGTTATTCAGTTCTCTCTACCAATTTTTCACTGAGTCAGAGCAACTTTTTAAAATGAAAGATAACATTGGTTTAACATACCACCAGTATAGTTGATTGAGTAAACCATATTAACATTCTCTAAATAGTTATAATAAATATTAAAATCCTTAACTGGAACTCAAAGGCTCCGATTAGTTTGAATTGTATATACCAAAATAGTCAATTTCTCTCCTCTCATTTCTTACAGTACACCTTCTTTCCCTTGCCACACGGCCTTAGTACATGCTTATTTGTAAAAATGTTGTCTCCTCCCTGCAGTGCGTCAATCCCATATACTAGACACACTCAATATACTCTCATTTATCATTCATAACTCAGCTAGATCATCTTTTCCTAACCTCCTTAGATAGGACAGAAATTTCTATCATATGCTTTCATAATGCATGCAGCCCCCATTGTAGTATTTATAACAGTTCAATTTAAAGCTTATTTATATATCAATTTCATTAATTTCAGCCTCCTATACCATGCTACAGGCTCCTTTTGGAAAGTTGTCTCATCTGTTCACCTTTAAATTATCACTACTCAGCATAGGCTTGAAAAAATGGATACTTGTTAAATTAGTGTATAAAGAAACGAATGAGAAAGTTAAAAACCGTATTTCTATGTCCTACACATATCACATGATTTTATCTCTTTGAAGGCAGAAAATTTTCTTTATTAACATTTGAGGTATAAATAATCTCACCTAATGTGTAATACATAAAAAGTAATTGACAAGTCTTTTTTAAGTCTAGCACAGTGCTGACAAGAGTACTCCAGTAATAATGATAACTAGTACGACTAATACTAATATTACTGTCAATTATATATTTTATTACTTATGACCTTGAGGTAAGCTATTATTCAGCAGTAAAAACACGTTTTTCAATATGAATGCCATATTTTATTCTTTGCTGTGACTAAGAATTTTTAACTGTTGTTGAGACATTTAAAAACTAAGATTATAATCTTAACATTTTGTATTTTTCTCCCTTTAAAGCCAAGTCTAACATGCTTATTAGTTTAACTAATTGCATAAAAAATATAAACATGATTTTCCTAGTTTTAAGAAAGTAAAAAAAAAAAAAAAACTATTCAAAAGGACATACAAAGATATCTCCCTGTAAACTAAGATAATATCTTCTTTAGTCTTCAATATTGAAAATATATATTATAATTTATGTTAGGTACAAACATTCAACTTAATGTTAAATTTCCTTCAAAGCAGAAATATTTCCAGAGAAAAAATCAGAAAACTCACAGAACTCCATAATAATTTTAAGAAACAGTAGCTAATAGAGTTGTTGAATCAAATTATTTTGAAAAATGTAATACATCATCTTGAGAGCCAGGTAAAATACATAAATGTAACAGTTTAGCTTAAAGAGTTAAGAATAGAAGCAAAAAGGCAAGTGGGTTTTGTAAGTAATGTTGGTGTTATGCAGTGACGCATATGAAAAATTGACTTAGAATACTTGGGAGAAAATAATACTTTAGCAATTCATTCAATTAAAATCTACTTATTTTACAAAATCTTATTTGTTACTGTTTTGCTTGATCAAATTTTCTGCCTACCTTTTTCCCCTTAAGAAACAAAGTTTTGACATGAAACACAACTGAATGATTTAACACCAACATTAATAATGTAAAATAAATAATTTCCTGTAAATGTTATTTCATCGTTGAGTGACTTTGAGTTGAGGAATATCTATAGCTTTTGTAGGAGTTCCAATAGTTTAGCTTACGGCTCTTCTAATCTCATGTTCTTTTCAGATTTTTACACAGATAATCAAACAACCAGTTTCTTTCATTTCTCCCAACTACTAATTGTTGGCTGATATTTGAGATAATTATAAAAGCATAATAAGGCTGAAATGAGACTATTTTGAAACTAAAAGCAGTCTCCTTTAAGTAACATGAAAAAGGAAAGAAATGTAAAAGCATTGTCTTGTCTTAATACGTATTTTGTAGTTTATGTTCTAATATACCTAATAAAGGCAAAATTTCCACACTGAATTCCAAGAAACCAAACTGAACATTAATCTTAAGTAAAACAGCAAAGAATAAAATAACCAACACCAAACCATTTACTCAGCCGAGTTTTCTGTGTTTTGAAGTATATTGAGACACTAATTGACAATATTCTATAGCATTTGTCAAATCAAACGTTTTCAAAGTGTAAATGTATTGAGTATCAGCATTTAATTCCATGGGAGAAAAAGCAAATTCTCGATAAATTTCAAATTTTTTCTCACAATTTAAATTACATGGGACTAATAAAGAACTATGTGCAAATATGTTAACTCCTGGGGTATCTGTGTTGTAAGTTTAGTTTCAGTTATTACTACTGCTCTCAGTTTCAAATTCACCCTTCATGATGTGGTGCTGCGACCTGCCAATCATATTTCTGCTGTGTTTTCTTGGCTTCTGTAAGCCTCTCCTGTAAGCCAGTAGAAGGTACTAGAAAAGCACTTTACGAATTGAGGAAAACTAAGAAACACACTCCTTACTGTTTATTTTGTCTTCCTTGATTTTGCTTCCTGCTGCTCTCAGCATCACCGTGGCAGCACTTTTTCACCTTGACAGTGACATTTCATTTCAATAACAGCAGTTGATTTCAGTTTGCACTTTTCCCAACACTTTCAGAAACAACTTCATCACACACCCTCCATCCCAGAGACATCAACTTCAATGCAGGGAGCAGTAACTCCTCAGACACCTAAGTTTCCAACATCTGAGTTTCTGCTTTGCAAAATCCCTACTCCATCTCCAAAGTTTTAATAACCCCAAAATTTAATTGCCCCAGCCTTAGATTGAAACTACCTTCAGTACTTACTATCCCCAATACTTTAGTATAATCTTTCTGCCTCTGCAGAACTCCAAAAACTGGTATCAAATCTTTATATTAAGTGCTTTTGGTTAAAAACAAACAACAATGACAATAAAAAGCAACTGCCGTAGCTTGTTTTCTCACTGGACTCTGAATGATACATATGCTATTATTAAGGATTAATAAATGGTTGCTTAAATCCTTTTGCCTGAATATCATTGCTTATTGATGTATGAAATCAATGAATTCTTGTGAAATTTAAGCTGTAAGCACTGATAAAGAAACCAGAGTTGCATGTGAATAAACATTCACTTTCCTATGTGAAAAATGGGCTGTTCTGGGCATTACTAACTCAGTGAAACAAGATTTCCCATACGTTTTCAGTCATCACTTAAGGTCACCAAGAGGAATTGTCCTTTCATGTACTTTAGTCTGAATGGACAACATTCAAGACCTTCACCTCCAATTCTTTACCCAACTAGGTCCACTTATCTCTTCTGTTAAATATGTTCCTGTATGTCTTCTTGATACAATGGCAAGAAATCCCAGAATTTCAAACTTAGAGATGTGAACCTTTCCAGAAATTTTTCTCTTATTTCCAATCCAATTCTTGGGACAAAAAAAAAAAAAAGATGAAGAAGAATCTCTGCTTCCATACCATCAGGCATACTTCTGTCTTTTTTTTATTTTTCTGCCTTCTGAACTACACTGTCAACTTCCTGAAGAAATAATGCTTTGTTAATATAATTCCAATGGATAACAATACAATAATACAATAACAAGCTTGCTGAAGACTGAACAAATGTGGGATGAAAAAAATAATGAATGAGTGGTTTCAATTATCACAACTAATCTTCTGGTATTATATAACAAACAGTTGACATATCTATACATTTCTATGATTTGGACTTTAGTATTATCAACTTCACCCCTTACTTAGAATTTAATCAATAACCTGGTTTCTTACTTCATCGCTATATATTTGTGTCACATTCTACTGCTGCTGAATCTCATTTACTTATGTAAAGTACGTCTCACGGGGACTTTGGAGTCATTAAAAAGATTAAATTGTGTTTGATTTAATTTAGTGTTAAATATATTCCATTGTTTTCTAATTCTTTGGAAAATTGATAATCCTGCCGTATAGTGTATGCAATAATTCCTTATTAATTAAAAAATCTGTTTAACAAGGACAGCAAACTTCCTCTCTACAACAGATAACAGGGTTTATTCTGTAATTAACTCCCTGTCAAAGTCCTTAAACTAATTTTATCTTATGTTTGTTTCTTAGATGCTTTGGCTCTATCTGTGGGCCTAGAGACAATCTGGTACTAAATCACCCTTGATTTCAATGTTTACAATGTGATTGTCCCATGTAAACTCCACTGTTTTACTTAACTATAAATATATTTTACTATATTTTTCAATTCACCTTTTGCTTATGTTTTACATGACTGTTTATCTTTTTTATTAGTCATCTTCCTTGAATATAGGTCTTCTCTTTAGAATGGAAAACTAGGGGCCCTAGTCTATCCTGTGGCATCAATGCCACTATATGAAAGTAAAAATTGCTGGAGAGGTTAGGTTAAGACTCAACTTTGGAAGTAGCAGTTTCTTGCCTCAGTGTAAGAGCACAATAGCTTCCACTTACTACCAACATTATTGAGAATATAAAATAATTCATATATACGTGGTTAGAAAAAAGAGTATATACATTTAAGGCAGATGAAAGTTTCCTAATTTTCAGATTCAAGCTTTCCAGAGTTAATGATAGTCAGTCTTTATTACTTTTCAGTCCAATGTACTGACTTGTCTATGGTTACTGTTTCTTTTGTGTTCTCTAGCTGACTCTGGTCATGATGACATTTCTTTTATCTGAATAACTTTCTAAATGACACTGAGATTCCTAAGGGACTCTCTCCTATAAGTAGAAATAGAATTGAAAATTCTTTTCCTGGGACATTCAAAGATGATAGAATTTCACCCTTCTTTAATAAACTCTTTCTTGATCCTATATATCTGGTCCTTTTTATTAGCAATAACATAACTCAAAATCTGAGGAGTTTTTGATATTTTTGATATTTTCCGAGTCCTACAACTTTTTTCCAATTTTCTTTTGAAACAAGTTTATTCAAGCTTTCACTCAATCATTCCTTTGAAATCACTTTTGTCAAGATCACCAACAATTTCTACATTGATAAATCCAGTGGCCAACTATCACAGGTCATTTATTCCTTCTTGAAATAAGTTCTTCACTGAGCTCCAGGACAATATCTTGATTTCCTCACTGTAGAGGAAAGACACTGTAGTGTACTGTGTCTTCAGTCTGCAGATATTGAGAAGACCACAGGACTTAATCACTGGGGCTCTTACCGTCTCTATCTACCTTGCTCCTTCCATAACTCATCTAACTTCATTGTTCTAGACACCATTGAAATGCTGACAACTCCTAAACATATATGTCTGGCCAAGACTTTGTCGGCTCACACAACCAACTATTTAGTTTATTTCTTCTCAAATTAGCAATAATAGAATTTCAGAAATATCCTGTCAACTATGGAACTCTGGATAGTGCCCCTTCCTAGAAAATAACACATAAAGTGGTGTCTTTTTTAATTTTCCAGGACAACAGTTTTGGATTCATTCTTAATTTCCCTATTTCTCAAATGTCTGATCATACTTGTTAGCTCTACCTTCAAAATAAGCCCAGAATCAAGTCATTTTGCATTACTTTCTATATTACTACCCTTATCCAAGTCACCATTATCTCAACAGCATCTCATTCACTTTTCTACTTCCCAACTCACCCTCTTCTAATTTATTCTCAACACAGCAGCAAGGGTAATTTTTCTAAAATGTAGGTCAAATATGTCACTACTCTTCACAAAACACTTAAATGGCTTTAAATATAAAGTGAAAGACAATATCCTTACAATAGTATGCAAGACCTATGAGACCTGACCCACCATTATTCTCAAAGCTTCTTTCTCACCATTCTTCAATGATTTACTCTGTTTCAGCCACACTGGCCTCTTTGCAATTCCTAGAATAGACTAAGTTCACTTCTGCCTCAGGACACTCACACTTTCTACAAACTGCTTAGAATCTTTGTATTCTTAATTTCCTTAAAAACTACTCATCTAGGCTGGGCGCAGTGACTCACGCCTGTAACCCCACCACTTTGGGAGGCCGAGGTGGGTGAATCACGAGGTCAAGATATCGAGACCATCCTGGCCAATATGGTGAAGCCCCATCTCTACTAAAAATACAAAATAATTCACTGGGCATGGTGGCACAAGCTTGTAGTCCCAGCTACTCGGGAAGATGAGGCAGGAGAATTGCTTGAACCCAGGAGGCAGAGGTTGCAGTGAGACGAGATCGCACCACAGCATTCCATTGGAGCCTGAGTACACAGAGAGAATCCATCTTAAAAAAAAAAAAAAAAGAAACTACCCATCTATTTATTTCTCATGTCTCCTTTCTGAAACGTTACCTTAAGAGTGAAACCCTCCTTGTTCATCTGTTAAAAGTTGTCACTTATCGTGCCTACCTACCTATCAATTACTTGCTTTCTTTTCATCATACTTATAACACCTCGTAGTTTGCTGTATTTATTTGACAACTCCTAATCTACTCCTGCTAAAGCAAAAACTCTCTGTGGGTGGGACTACGGTCTGTAAAAAGGAATGTCACATGTATTATAAATGATCCTGACTCTATGGACATAATTTAAAACACTAAGAGGCTTGGATATGCAGAAGAGAGGCCATAAAAGAAAGTATTGAGAAAGACTTTCTCTGGAGGCTGAACTTGGCTCAGGATTACTTCCTCTCCTGCAAAAGAATTTTAAAAGGCTCAATAATACATATATTAGGAAATCCGCCAGGGAAAAGTAAATGCAAGATGCACAAGTTAAAATTCTTAAGGTCTGAGGTTTCATTTAGAAGAAGAAGTCTTCATACCTGGAAAGGGGCTTTCAAATTAAGAAGAGTTTTGGGGTTAAAAGATATGTGTACAAAATGAGATAAAACTTGTTTTCCACGGTACATATTGCTATGTATGCACTTACTAAATATTTATTATACTCATTATTTATTTCATTGTAGTGATAAAATTCTATAACAAGATTTAGGTATGCAATTGTAAATTCTTCAATAGTAAATTGAAAAACATTGATTTTTAAAGAGAAAACTATATGTGTCATAAAACTTTATTTATTTTACAGAAGCATATTTTCTAAAATTACAAATCTATATTGCTGGATTCATTGTTCTCATATTTTCTTTCTTTTTTGAAAAATATACTTTAAGTTCTGGGATGCACGTGCAGAACCTGCAGGTTTGTTAAATATGCATATATGTGCCATGGTGGTTTGCTGCACCTACAACCTGTCATCTACATTAGGTATTTCTCCTAAGGCTATCTCTCCCCTTACTCCCAACCCCCCACCTTTTCAAAGTAGCTAATATCATGTGCATGGCTAGATGTCCGTAAAGACATCATGAGGTAGCAATATGAATGTAATAAACAATATGCACTGAACATATAAGCCTTTAAAAGAAATAAATTAGCTCAACTTTAAAACTCACAATTTTGCACAGGCACACAAATCAATACACTCTTTTCATCAAAATATCTTTATCATAACAAGTCTCCATTTAAATTTTTCTCAGAATTCTAAACTGATTTAAAACATTTACCAATTAAATCTCATGAAACTCTTCCAAGAAAGATTACATAGTAATAATGCTGACAGTTAAGAACTACAAATCTCTTGGCACAAATGACTCCACTAACTCAATGCACGGAGAGAGTTCACCAAACTTTAGCATGGTTTCTATTGTCCCACGACCACGTTCCTAGGATAATCCAAGCCCCCTCTTAAAATGCCTGCCTGAGAAAGTTTAGTGCTGCTTTTATGATTCAACTTGATTGGCCCAGAAGGTGCCTAGATATTTGGTCAAATATTCTGGATATGTCTGTGAGGGTGGTTTTGGATGAGGTTAACATTTAAATCAGTAGACTAGACTGAAGAAAGTATATTTCCCTCCCTAATGTGAGTAGTGGGACTCATCCAAGCAGTTGAAGACCTGAATAGAACAACAACAAACCAACCCTGACCCTCCCATGAGTAAGAGGAGAGTCCTCCTGACTGACTGCCTTGAGCTATGACATCGACCTAGTCTGCCTTCAGACTGAAACTGAAACAGGTCTTTTTGGGTCTCAGGCCTTCTGGCGTTCAGCCTAGAACTTACACCATCAATTCTCACAGGTCTTTAGCTTGCCATGTGCAGATCTTGGAACTTCCTAGCATTCATAATCATGTCAGCTGACAGTTGATTTCTTACATTATACCTCATATATATATATATATATATATATCCATTCATATTATAATATATATTCGATTGGTTCTTTTATTCTCTTTTCTCTGGAAAACTCTGACAAACACAGCTGCCAAAATAACTTACTGTTTGTTCCAGACAAAACCTATATATAGGCCTCTGGCCTTTCTTTTCTTAGAGCAGATACTTTAGAAAACTTGTAATTATAAATCCTTTCTCTGTCCTTTTAAGATATAAATTTCCTACTACCTACACATTATCTCCTCAAGGACCTGGGAGTCATCTCTTTAAAATGCAATAATCCAGGAAGATAGTTCTTCTATCTCTCAGTTCCTCTGAGAAAGTAAACCATAACAAACTCAGATGGCCCAGTCACATTGACCAACCCACTTTAACACCCTTTAATACTTTTCTTTTAGCACACAGGAACATTTAAAAAGTCTCTCACCATTTGTTTTGGTGGAATTTAGCCCAATTTACACTGACATTTTTCTCCCCTACTACAGTGGTCCCAGTGAAATCTGTCTCGCATTTTTAAAAAGTATCTAGTGATTTTTTTTTACACTGCTCAGTCCCTCTATCAAGCAGACATTGACCTTGGAAACGTGGTTAATAACATAAAAGGCAATGCAAAGTTATTCACAATTATTTTCAGCCTGCTGAACAAGGTCCCTCACATTTTCATTTTACAATGAGTGCCATGTATTATGAAGCTGGTCCTGAGAGTAACAGAAATTGTAATAGTACTGGTAGTACTGGGAGTGGCAGGAGGAGTACAGGGAAGAAGAGGAGGAGTGGCAGCAAAAGCTATTCACTTTATTAAACAATTTGTTAAACAATTGTTCTGGAACATGCTCTGGTCTAAGTGTTTTATTGGTAACAGCTTATTCAATCTACAAACAGTGGTAAGATACTATACAAATACAAATTCTTTTTACTGTTGAAAAACTAAGGCAACTACTCTAAGTGACAGATCTGACATAGGGAGACAATAGTAAAAATAGAATAGACAAAAAACAGATGAAAAAGGGTAGAAATAGAATCGAAAGGAAATAATAAAAGATTCAATTTAAAAGAAGATTCCATAACAAGTATGTTTTCTTGTTTTGTTTTATCTTCTTTTTGAATTAGGTAATTAAGTGGGTGGTGGAATAATAATTGAGATGGTCTTGAAGAATAAGATAAGCTTAACTTTATTAAACTGAATTTATACTAAGATGTCTAACAGATAGTTGGACATATAAGCCAGTGCTCAACAGAAAAGTGGATGCTGAGGAAAGAAATTAGGAAGAGGCTAGTAAGATGGTATTTGAAGCCAGAGGAATATATGAAATTCAGAAATGGGAAAAGAGGCCAAAGAAATAAACAAGGCCCCATTTAAAGATCTAGGAGAAGAGTCAGGAGTGGTGATTGAAAAATGGTATTTCTTTTTGAGGTTTACAGTGTTATTTAAGTTCAGAGAAAAAGTTTAAGTAAGCAAGTTTTCAAGAGTTCTAAATGTTGTAGAGAGCTCAAGGAGCAACGAGGGATTAACGAGAACAAAATATTGGAGTTAAGAATAAACACCAGTGACTATCAAGAGAGCAATTTCAGTGTAGTCAGAGGCATAAGCCAGGTTGCAAATGTTTACAAAGGCAAGAGAGGGAAGGTTGTTTGTTCTTTTCAGATATTTGAAATTGAAGAAGAAGAATAGGTGGGAGAGCAGAAAAAGTGGAGCCAAGAAAATGAATTTATAGGATCAGAAAGGTTTTGTCTTAATTAAATAATAAAGTGATAGACTTGAAAAGGCCAGAGGGCATTACTTATCGAGAACTGGTTACCCAATTCTCCAATAAGGAAGGACACCCCTTCCTTATTGCAATCTTTTGATCCCCCTTTTTATTCTCAACTCTTCAGGTAGCCATGAATCTTGTGGACTTGGCATTATTAGATGTTTTGGGTTGCGACTGTTTCAAACACATAATTTTAGCAGTTGGCTTTACCTTTCTGTATCTCATCTTCTAACTACAAAATTAATATAATCATAATAGGCTTTGCCTGGTCTGCCTCATAGGCTCACTCACTCAGAGTGTCCAAAGAGGAAACGTTTGTGAGATAGATTATAAAATGTTTAGGTAACATTTAAAAACTAAAATGTAATTATATAGACAGTTTTCTAATTAGTGACATTATTATTGTTTACTTTTTGCTCTTTAGAAGAATTCCCAAGGATAGCCTTGAGAGTTCTCTTCACTGTTCACCTTTAAGTGTCTGCCTGAAATTCAACCCCGACTGCATCTGGCAACATAGGAACTTCATTGTTTTTTCTTCTGTTTGATTATGCCCACAACCTAACACAATCTGAGTAGAAAAGAAGCAAAACTGCTAGCAAAATAGCTTTGGGTCACTTCTAATAAAAGTGGCTTATCATTGTTCATTATGTACATGAACTGCACCTTTATTTCCATTACTCAGGAATCCATTCGGATTTTTAAAGCTACTGTGTGCAATGGTTATCATATGATTATATGTGGCATCCATTTTTCTTCCTACTATATTCCCTTTTTACAATCTATAAGAGTCGTAAACTTGGAGGATTTTATTGGAAAGTCAAGGTGGCAGAGTTATGGAAATGACTCAGAAATTATGCTTCCCTGCCGCAACAATGTTGATTTACTTGTAATGCTAAACATACTCCACTAAGTCATACACAGCTCTTGGGAGAGGGTTGACTAATTAGCTCAGTGACTTATCCGCCCACATGCTCTGCTGATTCTGATACATTAAAACATTTTATTAGCTTGCAAGGTCAGAAAATCTTACTGCGTGGGTAGTATTTCTAAAAATGTAATGGCAATAGCCTGATGTTGGATCCTTTGCATCTGTAGATTGGCAATAAATCTTCAAAGATGAATAAACTCATATACTTATTTCTCAGGACTTTGCACATAGAGGTCTCAAGAAAGCCTGCAATGTTTAAAAAGAAATAATCATTGTCAAAATCAGATAATAAACTATTCATTTTGGGGGGTGTATTAGTCTATTCTCATGCTGCTATAAAGAACTGCACGAGACCGGGTAATTTATAAAAGAAAGAGGTTTAATTGACTCACAGTTCAGTATGGCTGGGGAGGCCTCAAGAAACCTACAATCATGGTGGAAGGGGAAGCAAACACATCCTTTTTCACATCACGGCAAGAAGTGCCAAGCAAAAGGGAAAAAGCTGCTTATACAACCATCTGATCTTGGCAGAACTCACTATCAAGAGAACAGCATGGAGGTAACCACCCCCATGATTCAATTACCTGCCAACAGGTCCCTCACCAGACTCATGGGGATTATGGTAACTACAATTCAAGATGAGATTTGGATGGAAACCAGACAAACCATATTGGTGGGAATAAATTGAGTTGTCTACTTGCATTGAATCTTTAGCAGGTAGAAAACACACAACTGAAAATTTAATTTTCAACATCACCATCTGTAATCACCAGTTTAGCACAAGTATTGCATTAAATTAGACTACTGTGGTCCATTTGAGCTGAGCGAATTACATACATCTTTTGATTTCCCAGCAATGGTTAAATCCTACCGTCAGTGTACTATATTCTTTGCATATAAAAGATGGCAATATTTATTTCTAAACAGATAATTGCCTTCTCTGCTAATCACTTATAATGCTTCACACTTCTGATTAGCTCTTTTTTTAACAACAAAACTTACTGAAACAAAAATTCTGTGGGACAGAGGAAAAAAGTAGAAATCAAAATAAAGTCATAGGGCAAATAAACAGTTAAGTGGGTTATTTTGTATGCAATCATAATAAATAAATTTGAAGCAGAAAATATTTAAGGGCTACATTTTGCAATCTTTCAATAAGTATTATGTGCTAAATAATATACCTTATGAGAGTACACAATGAGCTTTTTAAAAAAATTTGGATGCAAGTTATCACTTTTCACTTACTTTCTATAATCTAAACACTCTATGAAAAATATATAAAAATATGTGAACATGAGTAAAATGCAGAAACAATGAGTTATTAATTGCTTTTTCTTTCTTTTTTTTTTTTATTTTTTATTTTTATTTTTATTGAGACAGAGTCCCACACTGTCACCTGGGCTGGATTGCAGTGGCACTATGTCAGCTCAGTGCAACCTCTGCCTCCCGGGTTCACGTGATTCTCCTGCCTCAGCCTCCCAAAAAGCTGGGATTACAGGGGCCCGCCACCACACTTAGCTATTTATTTTTCTGTATTTATAGTAGAGATGGGGTTTCAACATGTTGGCCAACCTGGTCTCTAACTCCTGACCTCGTGATACGCCCACTTCGGCCTCTCAAAGTGCTGGGATTACAGGCATGAGCCACCACACCTGTCCTATTAATTGCTTTTAAAAGTTATTCATAAGATTGTGATAATTCTGTGAATAAATTCAATTCATTCCCCAAATCCTGGTCATTAGACATTTTCCTATGGCCAGTAATCACACTTTTACTGCCTTTTCTAATGTTTCCTCATTCTGCTATCTTGCATTCATAGAAAAATGAAGCAGATAATTTTATGTGTATATATATTCTTTTAAATTGTGCAATTTTGACAACAAATTATGGGTCACGAGGTGTGACGCACAAGAAGATTGCAGGTAATGAGAATGTCATAAAACTGAGTTCAAATGTAGGTTCTGCTAGAAAACTAGCTAAGTAACTTTGAGGACATGTCATCTAGATCAGCCTCAAATTTTTGAGCTGTTATTTAATAAGATTGAGTTAAATGATCACTCACATTCCATCTACCTCAAAAACTCCATGTTCTACATCCACTGACATGCAGAATTTCAGCACATTTGCAAACAAAATGTGGATGCATTAGTGCTGCATTAAATACTTACACAAAAAAAGGAGTAAAAGTCCTGCAGATGGGTAAAAATGCAAAGTCCAAAAAGGAAAACCAAGTAGCAATCAATATTTCCAAGGCCTATATCTCCTTTCTGGTACTTACTCACACCTTGCCGCAATTCCCAACCAAGTTAATAGATATGAACTGAAGATCACTATGTTCTAGTACACGATACTGTAATATCTATCTAAAAATACTTTTCCACTCCTGAAAATATTCCGTCTTATACCCATATAAATTTAGAAATGACAAATAGAAAACAATAATTATTCTCAAATGCAAAACGGCAAACAGTTTGAAAAATGGCCTAAACAAAGAATACACACACACACACACACACACACACACACACACACACACACACACACACACACCCCTGTGTCCTTAAGGACCTCGGAGTCTATTCTGATAATTATCCACTTACACAAAAATGTACACTAACAGTGATGAGAAAGTAGCAGCACAGAAGAAGGAGATGTTGCTCTGGAGTAGAAAAGAAAGTTTGCAGGTCCCCGATGGTCAATGACTTATGTTTTGTTCAAGCACGTAGTATAACAGCCATCCATTTCACTAGGATTTAAAGAATAAATATATTCAGTACAATGCCAGTTTACTATTTATGAGGGTTTGGCCACCTGTCAAGCTCCTTTATGGAAACCTAGCTCCACAAGAAGCTTCAAGAATAGCTTCTGCCTACACTAGGCAGGTCTGTGAGAAGTAAACTAGATATTCACCTCTGTATGACCGGGAGAAAACAATCAAAACAGAAGAAACATAACTCCTATTCCTATTTTCAAATCTCACTTGAATGCATGTAATGTAATTGATGAAACCAAATTTGCATTCAGAATCCTAGCTGCTAATATAGATGATTATAGTTTTCCAGCATCTGTGGTCAAAGGAGAATGGAATGGTCATCTACATAGCAATTTCCCAGCTACCATTCCGGAAAACAGATCCTAAAAGAAAATGACATGGGAGAGTCAGAGCTTTAACCTCTTCCTTCTTCCCACATAAAGTTTCTCTCATGTTTTTCAACAGCTGGTCAAATTCTGTTCTTGTCTTTCACACATTCGCATCAATATTCTACCTCTGCAGCAGTACTGTATATCAGGGGCAGGGCTTGGGATGTGCAGTCAGGGAGAAAACAGACTTGATCTCCCACTGGTGGTGTTTTTCACTTTCCTTTAAACTTTTTTTTTTCAGTTTGAAAACTGAGAACTCCTATTATTCCTATTGTTTACCTTTCTCTTTCCACTCTCATTGTTTGATATGTTTAGTGTGGTCTCCCTGTATGAGAAATTGTCACCAATCCAGTTATACGGGGATTTGTGCATTTTTCAATGGCCCCCTTGTCATTCTTTGATTAAAAGTGATTGCTCTCAAAGTTCAATGTTGTGACCACAGAGGAAGATCCAGTCAGCTCTGAACCAGGAAAGCTGAAGAATGTTGACAGAGAAGGCTCATGGGAAGGGAGGACACCTCAAATCAAAGGTGTTTAATAACAAGTGGCTAAATAAATGAGTAATAAAACCTGGATTCGTATTATAAGGAGGAACTAAGAGTTTCTTTATGTTTCCTTCAGTATTTAGTATATGTCAACTTGTGTAGTCATTCCTCAGCTCTTAATATAATACCTAGTGACTGATTAGCACTTAATAAAAGTAAGTTTAAAAATAGTGACTGTGAATGATCATTAAAAACAGGAACAAATTTGTTTTACTTGTGGGTGGAGTATAAATGAGATCTTGACTTTGGGATTTAAGGATGGAATAAACTCATCATGAAGTGTTATAACTAATTCTCTCTCTATGTCTCTGATTCTCTGCCAACTTGAACTTCAGATGTGCAGTAACCACTCATTCAGATGGAGTAACCATTGCTAAATAAACAAGAACACAAAAATGAAATAAACAAAAGGCAAAAATCCACAACAACAAATTTAACTACTTGCTGAGAAGCAAAAAATTACCAAGAGTTGGCAGTAGCTGACACTGTAAACTTGTTGATGTTACTATTATTTACAACAATCTACAATATATAGAAAAATGTTAATTTTTAAGAAAGAACTGAAATATATGAATTTATATTCTGTAGTCTGTAGCAATAAATGAGTGATATAAATTAAAAGATGAAAATTAATCAAAAGAACACAATTCCTTAAAAAATTGAAAAATATCAGTTACTTTGGCCCTCTAAAATCAGAATGAACAAAACACCAGAAAAGCACACTGCAAAAAACACTCTACCGGCCTGTCTTAAATTAATCTAATTATTTTATTCTCTTTTATTTTTCCCCTGGCTCAGTCATTAGTAGATGTTATCTTTGCCTATGGTGGGTATTGTTGATATCACTGTTTACAGTAAAGTTTTTTCTCTTAACGAGCATAAACAATTTATTCCAATATGATTTTTAAAATTTTCTCTATAGATAGTCAGAAAATCAGAAGCAGAAGCCAAATGTTACTGACAGAAAATATAAAGGAAAAAAGGCCAGTAGATTTTATAAGGAATTTTATAACTAAGTTGAGCATAAAAATAAAACATTAATGAATCTGACAATATCATTCTAAAAGAAGTAGACAACATGTCTGGCTCTAAAAGACCAACATAAAATATATTTTTCCTTATAATATTTCATAGTTTTCCTACAAAAGATAAACTCAAAGACAGTAAAATTTTAAAAGCTGAATTTCATTATATTCTTAAATTCTCTGTTGAAAATATTTTATATCAATGCAATGAGTTAATAGCATCTCCTTTAAAGTTTTCAACTTCTCAAAAGTACATTCAGGTCTTTCCTTGCCTTCAATGAAATAGGTCACTGAAGTTCTTTAAACTTAGTATTTTAGAGTTTTAGCCCACTAAGTACACTGTGCTAGAGTGTACTATGTATGGATATCCGGGAGTCTGTGAAATTCCAAAGTTAGTTGGAAATATTAATGTGTATTTGTATATGTGTATATTTTAAGAGAGGAGATCAAGGGTCTCAAAGATACTAGGACAGGGGGTGTGTGTGTGTGTGTGTGTGTGTGTATACAAAAAGATTGTGAGGGATTGGCTCCCATAATTATGGAATCTGAAAAGTCTCACCAGCTGCATCTGTAATCTGGACACCCAGGAAAGCCAGTAGTGTAATTCCAATCCAAGTTCAAAAGCCTGAAAACAAGAGACCTAATGGTCCTAGTCCAGGGGCAGAAGACTGATACAGCTTAAGCAGACAGGCTGAAAGAAAAAAATTCAACTTTCCTCTGCCTTTTGTTCTATTCATGCCTCATCCAACTGGATGATGCCCACCCATGGTGGGTAGGACAGTCTTTTCTACCAAATTAAATGCTAATCTCTTCTGGAAACATTCTCACAGACACACTAAAAAATAATGCTTAGGCACTCCTTAGCCCTGTCAAGTTAACACATAAAATTAACCATAACAATGTCTATAACACAAAAAACATTAAGAATCATTGAACAGTTTTTCAACTATACTTGCTTCTCTGAAGACTGAGTCACTTGATCTATTTTCTTTTAATCAAAAAAATCAGGTGATATATCTATACTCTTCCTCATGTGATTTCATTTACACTCATTGCCTGATTTTTAGTTTTGCCTTTAGTCATTTTCTCTTCTAATTATGCACACGCTTTTAAAATTTCAGCTGTCATCTTGGTTTTAGGTACTATTTTTCTAATGTTAAATCCTCTCTCTTTTTCTCAAACTCTGGCCTCTTTCATGAGCAAAAAAAAAAAAAAAAAATGCAGAATTACCTTTTACATATATTTACTGGCTCTTTATTCTCTTTTTGAGACGGAGTCTCGCTCTGTCTCCCAGGCTGGAGTGCAGTGGCATGATCTCAGCTCACTGCAAGCTCTGCCTCCCGGGTGGGTGCAATCTCCGCCTCCCGGGTTCACACCATTCTTCTGCCTCAGCCTCCTGAGTAGCTGGGACTACAGGCGCCCTCTCACCACGCCCGGCTAATTTTTTGTATTTTTTAGTAGAGATGCGATTTCACTGTGTTAGCCAGGATGGTCTCGATCTCCCGACCTTGTAATCCACTCGCCTCAGCATCCCAAAGTACTGGGATTACAGGTGTGAGCCACCGCACCCGGCCTTTCACTGGGTCTTTCTAAATAAACATTAAAATTCACCTACCCAAATTCCACCATGACTGCTTCATTCCCTGTAACAGGTAATGTCTCAATCCATTCAGTTTCTCAAGGTCAGCACTAAATCATGCCACCTTCTTCTTCTTTTTTGGAATGTGATATTTAGAAAAAAAGTTTGCTGAGTAAATGTTTCTTGGATTTGCTCCCTCTCTACATTGTCAACATCTAACTTCAAGCTCTTGACAATGCTACCATAAGAAACTTCCTCTTGAGTCTTCTCTCTTCTAAACCTACTCTGTTTTTCTTCTTCTTTTTTTTTTTTTTTTTTTTTGAGACGGAGTCTCGCTCTGTCGCCCAGGCTGGAGTGCAGTGGCCGGATCTCAGCTCACTGCAAGCTCCGCCTCCCGGGTTCACGCCATTCTCCTGGCTCAGCCTCCCGAGTAGCTGGGACTACAGGCGCCCGCCACCTCGCCTGGCTAGTTTTTTTGTATTTTTCAGTAGAGACGGGGTTTCACTGTGTTAGCCAGGATGGTCTCGATCTCCTGACCTCATGATCCACCCGTCTCGGCCTCCCAAAGTGCTGGGATTACTGACTTGAGCCACCGCGCCCGGCCTGTTTTTCTTCTAATGTCAATAGAATTAATTTCCTCCAAAGCAAATTTACTGATAAAGCATTGTTTTCTAGCTATCTTTAACTTCTAGTACTTAACCACACTGTAGTAGTTTTTTTATGTGAATATTTGTTTACCTCATTAGATAGTAATATTCAGTGTCTCATTTATCTTTCTAGTGGCTTACCTGGGCCAGCTAACAAATAATGTATACATAGAACTGTAGAAGAAATGATTGTCTGCCAAAATGTGTGCTTTCCCTTCCATATGGTTAATTTGTTGCTGAGAGATAGTTGCCTAAAGGTGGACTACGTTTCCCAGCTCCTATACAATGCAGGGGACTAGTTCTCGGCGGTGAAAGTTTAGCAGAAGTGGTATATAAATTCTAGAGCAGGAATTTTAACAACTTCATATTTTCTACTTTTGCTTTTGCCTTCCCCTTGCTGAATACAGAGTATTCCAAGGCACTGGAGAAAGAAGCAGCAAAAATATAGAACAGGTCTGTGTTCCTAAAGAACAATGTGGAAGTGAGCTACCTTTTCTGCCAGAAACACACTCACTGGAAAACGTAAGTGAGAATAAGTTTCTACTGCATTAGGGTATATTTGTTTAAGGTGCTGCAGTATCTAGTTATCCCAACTAGTATCACTAGGTAGTCAATAAAACATTTTGAAATGAATGTTTATAACCTACCTACAGATAATACAGTTGTGCAAGTGTGAAGACAGGAAAAAGGAAAGGATACCTCTTTTGCATTTCCCAAAATACTGTGGTACATTATGATTCAGGATTCGTTATATGTTATGTCCTTCAAATACAGAAGAAAATAATTATAGCATATTCCTTTGAAACATAATCCAAAATTTTCATTTTTATAAAATTTATCCATTTTAATAGTTTTTTTTATGTTAGCAGTAAATCAAAGTACTGTTTTGTTCAAGAAATAAATAAAAAATAATACAAATAATTAAAGACAGTACGGAAAATATTGACAACTAATTAAGGCATTGATAGCATTTGGATGAATGCCTAGTTAAAACTATCCAAAAAAAAAAAAAAAAAAAAAAAAAAGCCTAAGCTATTTGAGCAACCAAAATATGTACATTACTTCTTCATATAAATCTGTGTATCTTGGGGTTGTTTAGTTTGCCCAATTTATATGTCATTTTTTCCCATTTTTTTGTAGTCATTCAATTTATTTCATTAAAATTGAATTAGTGGGAAAAGAAAATTTAATCAAGAAGTTTTCCCTCCAGCACTCTTTCCCATAATGCATTAGAAATTTGTGAGATAAGATTTCTTAAAAATATCTGAGATGGTAATGAATGCGGAGATCTGTGTAGAACTGAGTTTTACATAGATATATTCATTTTGGTCTTTTTGAATATAATGCAATACATGGTCATAGTCCAATAATTACTCATATTTGTTGATCTTGTATCTGCAGAAGTTTAAAGTCTGTTGTCTACTTTCTCTTTGATAGTCAAAATGTGACTCATGGACCAACTGCAACAACATTTCCTGGAACTAACTGAAAATGCAGAATCTCAAGTTTCACCTCAGTTGTTTTGTATAGATGTTAATATTTGAGAAGCACTGCTTGAGGTGACAAAGAAGAAAAACTCAATGGACTGATGAGAGTTCTAAAGAAATTTTACTGCTACAAAATAATGATTTCTAGGGGTTAAATAAAACATTTCTTTAAATTGGGTTTTTTTTTGTGAATAACAAAAATAACAAATAACATAATTAATTATTTGCCCCATTGGCCTTTCAGAATTAGCATTAAGTTTCAGGAAAAGTAGGCAGGATTTTCTTCTTTGGGCTTTATATCAGTTGAGATGATTCCAACTAAAAGGAGTAGCAAAAAAGCACACCTGTGGTATTTTAGCTAGGAAGACAATCCTGAGAGTACAAATTAAGGCAGGTCTTTGAGGTGACTTAATCCAACATCTCTGGCTCCGTTTTGCTGGAGGTCTTCTTGACTTTTATCCTCCTCTTGGTGTAGCTTCATCTAAAAGCTAGTAAGAAACAGCAGAAAAAGTGACAGTTCTTGTGCATGGCAAAATCATATCTGGAAGAAATGAGATGGTCTTTCCCTGTGGCAAAAAATTAAGAATGGAAAAGTATTTCCCCAGAACTTCCCAACAAGTTTCTTCTTGCATTTTATTGGTTGGTGAGGATAACATGCTTCTTCCAAAATCAACTGCTGCCAACAAAGCAATGTGATTCATTCATTGGCTTAGATGAGAGTTCCTGAAAAAAAATGATTGTTGGGGCGAATGAAAGTACCTTTATTGCCCCGTTTTCTTGGAAAAACCCCTCCTCCTCCTTCTCAGGTTTCTATTTAATAAGGAAGGAGAGACATGAATGCTGAGAAGCCAAGCATAATATTTATCAAATTTATATTTCTTTTATTAGATTTTTCATAATTGTATCTTTCTCGTTTTGCTCATCTAGTCACATTGTCACATGGCCTTTTGACACTTCTTCTCATAAAAATGATGGCTTAAACGTCATGACACTTGTCCTCAATTTCCTCACTGTCCCAATTATGTCCAAGGCTCTACCCCTAGCTCTTTGGAGGAATGAATCTCTTTTTGTTTTTATTTGTTTTGTTGTTGCTTCTCTCAGCATAATTACTACACAAGAAGGTCTGCTGAGGCCATCAATGTAAGATAATCTACATGCCCAGAAACATCTATCATCTGCATTTCCCACTGCAGAAGAATGCTCTGATAGAGGGGAATCAGCTATTAAATAAGCTGAGGCCAATACGTAACATACCTGGTGAGGTGAGATGGGTTCTGTTGCATTTTAGATGACCAGCTTGTTTGTGCTCCCTCCAATTATTGAAAAATACTTTACATTGAATAATACCAAAACAACCTAACAATCCTATCTTCTCTTTTAGGTATAAATCTGTCACACAGAAGACAAAGAACATAATTGAAGCACAGCCTCAGATTTTTCTGAAATCTCCCTCAAACTCTAGAGTCAAGAAAACGAGTTTGTTTGTAACAGGACGGCTGCAGAGACAATTTTGTTGCTGTTGATATCTTCCTCTCTGTCAGTAAACTAGGACTTGTATTTGCTTGCTTAAGCATATGGCATAGAGTAGGCCTTCAAAATACATTTGTTCAGTAGAAGAATTCTGATCTTGAGGAAAATGGCTGACAGTTTCATGTATTTTTTAAATGATCTGTGAATTTTGCCTTAAAAATAATGATCATTGCTACATCCTCTCAACTATGATCAGAAGCTAGTAACAACTCAGTAAAGAATTTTTATGGTATACGTCTATCTTCCTCGCACCAAAATTACTTTTTTCTTTTATTTTATGACTTAGAATTAATCATAAGTTTGATGAACAAACCCTAAACAATAAGTGAAGATATTAATTATGAAAGAGTTTGAGCATGTCAATTTTCACTGAAATTTGCCTGATACGAGTAAAGAGTAACGGCTTGTAAGTGAAGACTATATATCATATATGTGTCCTTTGTATTTAATATATGTAAATGAAATGTCTAATAAATTGCTGATAACCACAGTGCTTCAAAATATCAGAAAATTGTTTCCTCTTTGAGATGTGATCATTCCTCCATCTCTCCCGATGCTCTTAGCTTTTCCCTGCTCAGTCAATGTGTTTCCCCTGGAAAGTTTTCCCACTATACAAGTCCATAGTATTATGTGTGTGGGAGTGGGTATTTCCATAGCCCTTAGTGACTAGATATTTGTCTCTAATGGTTTTGTGGAATTTAAGTTATATCTGAAATCTTCTTTTGCAGATATAACTTCAATTCCTCAAGAGCATTGTGAAATCCACATACTTCCTTATATCCCACACAGGTGGGAGCATAGGATAAGTACTTAATTTTAAAAAGTTGATTTTTAAAAACTAACCAAAATTTTCATTTTCATTCCTTTATCTCTAACTAAATGTTACATTTTAAAAATATGGTAAAAATTATTAGATTTTAAAACGATCTGTTCCACCTTAAAATAACCTCTTTATTTCTAACCTTAACCCTCTGATGACATGATTCAGTGATGACAAATCTCTAGCTCTCGTGTTGTATGATTATTATTCTGCTTCCTCTAGTGTCCAATCTACTAGTAGTGACAGCAATAATTTGATAAACGTATCTAACTACTATATGCTTTTTCCAATGCTATTTTATGAAAACACCTCCAACAGTTCCCAAGTCAAGTGAACCTATTAAAGATACTTAAATTATGCGTATTATATTTCAAAATATGAAAATATAAATAGAACCCCACTATGGCACAGCTCATTACTAATGCAGATCTCATAGCAAAACAGCATCCCTTGAAATACCAAAATCCCATAAAATAAAATAACGAAAGACAAGACATTTACGCAGCAAATAGCCTCATCCCTTAAAAAAGCAGTATAAAGTGTTAAATGTGAGGTAGAACTGGTACTACCAAAATTTTGTTCTTTAGAGCCCTAATCTAAAAGCCATTAGTAATGATACCTTTAAAAATGTGGTGTTTATGGAAGACTGGGAAATGTTTGAGCTAAATTTCTCTGAGTGGATTCACTTAGTATATTCCTTCCTGAGATGTACACAGAAAGGAAACTGTCTTAAATAGGTTTAAAATTTTGGAATAAAACTTTCTAATGTATTCCTGCACAAAGGAATATTTTCATGGAAATCCTATTAACTAGTAGAGGTGTTTTGAGGGACATTGACTGGGGAAATCCTGAGGTAAGTAAAAGGAATTTGAATAGAAAACCAAGAGAGCTAATTTCTATTCTTAGCTAAGTAGCTCCAGGGCTTAGGAATTCATGCAATTACAGAAGGACATACCATGCACGTTTAGTTCCAATTAAAATAGAATCATAAATGCATTTCATCTGAGAATTAAAAAAATATAATGCTGATATTTCTGTTTGTATGTGTTCAGCTTCAATAGCAGCAAACCAATTTCAAATGCTTATCCTGAGGCTTGAACCATGATCACAACGGTTTTACCAAACCAGGACATGTTCTTTTTTCTTTTCTCTGCTTTGTCTTCTGCCGTGTAGAGCTCCTCTCATGGTCTCAAAATGCTTTCTCCAGCTATTAGGATGCATAAGTTCATCTTTCATATTCTGTGAATATGGGAGAGTATCTTTATTTAAAAATAGTCAGCAAATTGTGAGATGTTTTTCCAATTAGATTAAGTCATATGCCTTCTATAAGGTAATCACATTGGCCACAGAATGGAACGCACTGATAGGGTTTATCCTAGCTCACAGGTTCTACTCCTGAGAACAGGAATGCAATTAGGTACCTCCATGTTATAAGGGTCTTTTTAATGACAAATGAGATTTTGATGAATGGAAAAGGATGACATGGATACACAGGTGGAAAAAAATGTATCCTCTTTACTAAAGGAAAATGCAAGGAATATTAAAATTTATAAAATTATAAACTCATAAACCTGTACACATACATTTGTTTATAAATTTATAAAGTGATACAAGCTTTAAGAGAGAAGGGTAATAAATAAAAACAACCAAGTGAGCCTAACTTAATTATTGAAAACATACACATGAATACTTGTCATTGCTATTAGAAATGTCTTTTGGAAAAACTGTTGTCCTTCTTTTGTAAGTTAATCAAATCACTCTCTTATAAAAAACTAATTTGTGTTTTCTGGAAGACATCATAATCCCTATAGAAATTGGATAATTACTGATTTTTATCTGAAATTTAATTCAGGACATAGTTCCAGACGGTAAAAACACAACTATCAAATGAGATGGGAAACTGTCTACTATTTTTTCACAGGCTTAAGAAAGCACACTTGATTTTTCCAATCAAATGTTAGTTTCAGACTTTGGGCAGCCACTTATTAACTGTACATTAGTTGTCAGTATCACATTAAATAAAGAGACATGCACGTTTTTGAATTGAGAAATGTCAACACCTAACAGAGGTTGAATGTTAACAATAAGAGAAATTTTACTTATGTAAATTCAACAAACACAACACAGCATTTATATATTGAATGACACCATATAGAAAATAACAAAGAATTTTGAAAGATATATCTCTTTTGTTTCAAGAAATGAAAATAATAAACAGTGCTTATTTATGCAGTTTGTCATTCTTATAGGAAGAGGTCAATAGTATGAGTTCCAGGAAATTGCGAACTTTCTGATAATACATATCTTTAAAACCTAGATGAAAGAACACCCTACTCCTTTTCTTACCAGTGAGGTACGAGCCTAGAGATAGTTCCTGGTGGTAGGAGAGCCTGGCTTAGCCATTCAGTCTTTCACAGAGACAGTTGATATGGTGCCAATTATAAGTAAAGCGCTATACTCATTTGGCAGTAAGCACCCCCCAACTTCTTTCAATCACAATGCAGCTTTACGCCCTTCTTAGTTAGAAATTCTCAAAATAACTACTTTGAAAATTATTATAGCACAATGCATTTTTTAATACTTTTTGTTTCTTAGCCTGAATACAAAGAATCCTGAGAAAGTCTGTTCTGAATGTTCCAGTCCAATTTATTTTCTGATCTCTGTATGACTCAACTCTGGGCCATGCCAGTCTGAGACTCAGTCAAATGCTGGAAAAGCTTCTTCTGGACTAAAGCACTTCAATGACATCTGTTAAAAAGAACTACATTAGAAGACCTTTATGTTCTGTAAACTGCAATGAAAGCGGAATTATTTTCAACTTACTGTATCTACTTTGATGGTGGGTTGGAGTGTCACATACCATATTTAACCTAACACAGCAATTTGTATTCAGCACTGTGCTAAGTGTACTAAGGTCAGAGAATAAATGAAAATGCTATTTTCAAGGAGTCTGCACCCTGGGGTGACAATGTTACAAAGTGAAAATATGACAAACAATAAAAATAGTAAAAATGCTCAATTGTACAGTTCGGGAGAGCTACAGGCATACTAGGCTACAAGAGTCACAAAAAGGTTCATAAGAAAAAAAAAACAGACTGACTTTTATCATTAGGCACAATTGCAGCATAATTTCCCTACTATTGCTTTCCTTGCCCCCACCCCACCATCCCATCTTTATTTTGCATTGTCTACATAATTTAGCAAAGTGACAGACACATACAAGATGCTCCATGAGTGATTGTAGCATGGATAGTGATTAGGAACACCTGATATATGTGTCTATTTGAGGGTTAAACATTTTTCTACCAATAAAATAATTGTGCATTTTCTCATATCTCCAGCAATCAATGAAATGTAATCATAATTATGACTGTGTTCTCATTCTATGGTCTAACAATGTTTATGATATATTCTACAAATCCTCCTTCAAACTCAGATGCAATCTTAATAATAAACAGTATAAGCACCAACGATTAATTAGGAAGATGAAAGAAATATTATCTCTTCAGAAAAATTCTGTCTAATTTTGGATAGAAATCCTGTCTAAAAATGCTATTTCTCTTCATGGAAATATTTCTCTACTTGGAAGGTTCTAATTAACATTAACAAGCAGATTCTGTGTCAAGTTGTTATGATGAAAACAGGGCAAAAATACATTTTTTTTTCTTTTCTACAGAAAGAGGATAGGCATGCTTTCCTTGTTACCATGATGGAAATGTGTCCGATATTCCTGTTTGTGTACTAACCATAACATATTTCAATGTTATCCAGAATTGGGTGATCCTTCAACTGTGTGATAAGCCCATTCTGTTTGTGCATATGAGCATGTTAAAGAAATGACTAATATAAATCAATGGAGAATGAATTAAACAATAACATAGCAGGTAAGCTAGTCATTTAAATTCCCTAGAATAGCTCCCAGTGAGTTGTCCATCATTCACTGTTCTTTGCAGTTAAGTGAAATATTACAGTAAGCATCTTATTTTTAAGGAATATCAATTTTCCTTTACAAACATATTTTATTTTAAAAAGAGCAATAGTTTGTGATATATGAATAATAAAAATACCAGTATCATCTCCACTTTGCCTTCTGTTTTTCTTCTACATATGAATATGAGAATAATTTGCATGAAAATAAGAGGAGACTAAAATTATTATGCATCATAATTTTCTAAGAGCACTCTTTGGTTTTCAGATTTAGATTTAAAAGCAATAAGCAGAGAGTGTAGATAAAAACAAATAGGTAATTTTCTACATCTCTTGTCTTAGTACATTCCTGCTGCTATAACAATATACCTTAAGCTGGTTAATTTAAAAACAACATATATTGATTGCTTACAATTATGGAGTCTGAGAAGTCCAAGATCAAGCTGCTGACAGGTTCAGTGTCTGATGAGGGTGGTTTGTCTGTTTTCAGATGGTGCTTTGAACACTGTGTCCAGAGAAGAAGAGTGCTGTATCCCCACATGTCAGAAGGGAAAATATCCTACCTAGTTTTCTCCAGTTCTTTTATAAGGTTACTAATTTGATTCATAAAAGCTCCACATTCATGACTGAATCACTTCCTAAAGTCCTCACCTCTTAAGACTTTCACATTGGCAACTCAGTTTCAACACATGAATTTTGAGAGGCATGTTCAGATCACGGCACCTCTTCAGCACAGAGCTATTCTGTTCTTGAATTTGGTTGCTTCATATTATGAAGATTTCAAAACTTTACTCGTTTAATTGATGTTTGAAATACTCCTTTTGCAAAAGTTTGTTTCGAAAGATAAGGATTTGGGCTCTTCCTTCTAAAGACAGTTTTAAAGTTTGCACAGGTATCAAAATTGTTCAGTTTGAGAAGGAAATTTCTGATCAGGAGTTCACCAGTTTTGCTCTAATGTCACCTTTTCTGATATTTCTAGGAATTGGGTTTCATGGCTTGACAGCACTAAACAAAAGTGACATAAAATGTAAACTAGTTCAACCATTATGGAAAACAGTATGGCGATTCCTCAAGGATCTAGAACTCGATGTACCATATGACCCAGCCATCCCATTACTGGGTATATACCCAAAGGATTATAAATTATGCTGCTATAAAGACACATGCACACGTATGTTTATTGCAGCACTATTCACAATAGCAAAGACTTGGAATCAACCCAAATGTCCATCAGTGACAGATTGGATTAAGAAAATGTGGCACATATACACCATGAAATACTATGCAGCCATCAAAAAGGATGAGTTTGCGTCCTTTGTAGGGACATGGATGCAGCTGGAAACCATCATTCTTAGCAAACTATCACAAGAACAGAAAACCAAACACCGCATGTTCTCACTCATAGGTGGGAACTGAACAATGAGATCACTTGGACTCAGGAAGGGGAACATCACACACAGGGGCCTATCATGGGGAGGAGGGAGGGGGGAGGGATTGCATTGGGAGTTATACCTGATGTAAATGACGAGTTGATGGGTGCAGCACACCAACATGGCACAAATATACATATGTAACAAACCTGCACGTTATGCACATGTACCCTACAACTTAAAGTATAATAATAATAAATAAATTAAAAAAAAAAATTCGAAATGAGAAGGTCACAGTTTGTAATGCACTCTTCCATACAGCGTGAGACTCGGTTCCTTTCGTTATTTGTATAGTTTTTCCTGCATATAACCTTCAGAGCTCAAACCAGTTGAACTTTCAGGTTTTGCTGATATTTTTTAGAAGAATTGTGTGGAGACTTTTTTCTCATACTAGAAGGCCAAGGAGTTTATTTTCTTTATAGTATTTTTTTAAACATTTTTTCTTTTTTTGTTACAGACTGGGTAGAGGCGTTCCATTGAGTAGTTAAAAGTTTAGACAAAAGTTAGCCATCAGTGACAAAGTTTCTTGTAGATTTTTGATTCTATTCTATCGTTCACCAGAAAATAGCTTTGTAAGTTTTCACTCCAGCTATTGAAAAGGAAATTTACAAATTTCCTAGGACAAGCAACAATAATAACTAATATTCACATATATATATGTGGGTGTGTGTGTTGTGAAATTTACAAATACTTTCATAGTCTGTATTTTATACAAAAACATAATTACCACAGAACTTTTGCTGCAATAGGTATTATTACAATCCTCATTTTACATATGAGCATGTTAAAACTCAAAGGAAAACCTGACCAAGTTCACAAACTGATAAATGAAAGAGCTAGGAATGAATCCAAACTTTTTATATTCCAAGTTTTCAAAGTTTTCCACTCCAACCCAGGCCTTTCATGAAGTCAACTTATCCTTGTGAAATGACTTTCTTACAATATATTAAACTTGAATTGCTAGTTTAGCACTTTTTATCACTGTTAGTATCAGTGAATATGTGCTAAGTTGTATCCACAGTCTGTAACATACACACATACACACAATTATTAAGGACTCTTTAAATGTAGATACAAGTACAGCTACAAAAACACTTGTTTTAAGAATAGGAGTCTTGGTTACAGAACAAGAGAGCCCTCAGTCATTAAAATACTAAATGTCATGTTTTATTATGTAACACTTTCATATCAAAACATTCCTGATCATAGCCCAATAAAACTCCGGGCATCTTCCTCTGAATTATTCAGTCTTTACTGTTTTTTTTTTTTTTTTTGCTCTGAACTGGAGGGTAAAGCATAATTCAACAACTAATTAGATGTGGTCTTCTATTTCTCTCTTATGCTTCATAAGTTTTTCATCTTTCTGACTAGATTATAAGTACCTTGAAAGAAGAGGTTGTCAATAACTCTTTTTTTATATTCTAAAGATTATTTAGTATAGATCATGGTGCGTGTTAGTATCTAAGTAAACATGTATAATTTGTCATATCACTAAATAAAGTATTTTAATGATCTTTTGTCAGTTATTATAAACAGATGATAAAGTATGGTTTTAAGTCACTCTCCTTGATGGTTTATTACCTGTAATTTAATCTATAGCCAACCATATTCTCTAGATATATGTGGTCCATCCCACCATAAAACATCTTGTACCAAAAATATACTAACGTGGAACTGTAACTTAATATAAACTAGTTTCTTTTACTTACATGAGAAATCAGTCTTATAATGAAAATCCACTCCTGACATATCTTAGACATGTTGTGGAGCACATAGGGACTACAGTTGCGTTTGAAAGTTTGAAAGAGGCTACATTCAAAGGGAATAATGCTGGGAAAGGGAGTCTGCTTTTCCTTCATTGTTGAATGCCCAACTGAATCAATTAGGATATTTTTGTTGCAAATGATAGAATGCACAATTAAAACTGCTTTAAGACATGTACTGATTTGTCTGTATTTCTAAAAAAAAGTCCAGAAGTAGAGCTAGTTTCACATATGGTTACTCCATTTCCCACACTATCTCTGTTCCACTCTAAGAATGGAATTTATTCTCAAGCAGACTTTGGTCATGACAGCAAAACTGTTGTACATTTTCAGGCATGACAAATGTACAACATGGTATTCTCCCACCAAATAGAATGAGGTTTGGACAGATAATACAATCTTTCAACTGATTCCTGTGCTTAGGGAAACACCAGAAGCTGATTGCCTTGGAGAGATGGGATTCTTGGCTGATTAGTGAGTACAAATTAGAAATCAGTCCCAATCTGAGGTTCAGTTCAATTCCAACCACAATTCAGAAGTACGAATGTTGGAGAAAAAAACTCACAATGACTTCTACAAATACCAAAAAACTGATCATTTCCATAAATAGATCATAGACTTTCACATAGGTTAGTTAATAGTAACCTCAATAAATAATGATATTGTGAATAACAAAGAATAACTCTGAGGCGTGAATATTTATTTATTTATTTTTAATTTTATTTTAGACTTGGGAGTACACATGCAGATTTGTTACAAGGGTATAATGGGAGACTTTGAGTCTGGGGTATGAATGATCCCATCACCTCGGTAATGAGCATAGAACCCTTGCCCCTTTCTTGGAGTTCCCACTGTCTATTGTTGCCATCTTTATGTCCCGGTGTGCGCAATGTTTAGCTCCCACTGATAACTAAAAACATGCAATATTATGATTTCTGTTTCTGCGTTAATTTGCTTAGGATAATGGCCTCCAGCTGTATCCATGCTGCTGCAATGATATGATTTCTTTCATTTTTATGGCTGTGTTGTAATCCATGGTATATATGTACCATTTTTTCTGTATCCAGTCTACCATTTATAGGTGCCTGAGATGATTCCCCTGATAAGCATATGAGTGCAGCTGTCTTTTTAGAAGAATGATTTATTTCCCTTTGGGTATATACCCCGTAACGGGATCACTGAGTCCAATGGTAATTTTATGTTTAGTTCTTTGGTAAGTATCCAAACTGGTTTCTATAATGGCTGAACTATAGAAATTTTTTGCATTCCTACCAACAGTGAATAAGTGTTCCCTTTTCTTCTCAACTTCACTAACACCTGTTATTTATTTACTTTTTAGTAATAGCCATTTCAACTCTATAAGATGGTATCTCATTGTGGTTTTGATTTGCATTTCTGATGACTAGTGATGTTTAAAATTTTTACATACATTTTTTGGCCACTTGGGTGTCTTCTTTTCAGAAATGTCTGTTCATTTCCTTTGCCCACTCTTACATGGGATTATTTGTATTTTGCTCAATGATTTCAGTCTGTAGAATCTGGATATTTGTCTGATGCATAGTTTCAAATATTTTCTCCCCTTCTCTCTATTGTCTCATTACTCTCTTGATAGTTTCTTTTGCCGTGCAGAAGTTCTTTAGTTTAATTAAATTCTATTTGTCTGTATTTTATTTTGTTGCATTTGCTTTTGGGATCTTCGTCATAAATTCTTCACCTAGGCCAATGTCTAGAGGAGTATGTGCCAGGTTTTCTCCTAGGATTTTATAGTTTGAGGTTTACATTTAAGTCTTTAAGCCATCTTGAGTTAATTTTTGTATATAGTTAAAAGACCGAAGTCCAAGTCATTATTCTGCATATGATTAGCCAGTTTTCTTTGAAACATTTATTGAATAAGGCGTCTCTTCCCCACTGTTATTTTTGTTGACTTTGTCAAATATCAGTTGGTTGTACATATGCAGCTTTATTTCAGGTGTCTCAATGCTGTTCCATCAGTCTATGTGTTTATTTTTGTAACAGTACAATGCTGTGCTGTTAACTATAGTCTCCTAGTAGAGTTTCAAGAAGAAGTTTGATAACATGATGCCTGTTGCTTTATTATTTTTGCTTATGATTGCCTTAGCTACTTGAGCTCTTTTTTTTTTTTTTGGTTCCTTATGAAGTTTAGAATTTTTTATTTCTGTGGGGAAAAAAGGCATTGGTAATTTGATAGAAATAATATTGAATCTGTAGATTGCTGTAGATTTTACATTTTAATAATACTGGTTTTTCCAATCCATGAGCATGGAATGCTTTTTCCATTTGTTTTTGTCATCTGTGATTTATTTCAGCAATGTTTTGTAGTTCTACTTGTAGAGTTCTTTCACATCCTTCATTAGATGTTTTCCTAGGTATTTTATTTTTGCTTGTGTGTGGCTGCTGTAAATGGGATTGCATTCTTGATTTGATTCTCAGTTTGAAAATTATTGGTGTATAGATATGTTACGGTTTTGCACGTTGATTTTATATTCTGAGATTTACTGACATTGCTAATCATGTCTTGGAGACTTTTCATAGAATCTTTAGGGTTTTCTAGGTGTAGAATTATGTATCGAACAAAGAGAGATAATTTAACTTTCTCTCTTCTTATTTGGATGTCTTTTATTTCTTTCTCTTGCCTGACTGCTTTGGTTATTATGTTGAATAGGAGTGGTGAGAATGGGCATCTTTGTCTTGTTCTACTTGTTAAAGGAGTTGCTGCCCACTTTTTCCCATTCAGGATAATATTTGCTGTAGGTTTGTCATAGATTTCTCTTAATATTTGGAGCTATATTCCTTTGGTGTCTAGCTTGTGGAGGGTTTTTATCATGAAGGGATGTTGGATTTTATCAAATGTATTTTTTTCTGCATCTATTGAGTAGTTGATACAGTTTTCTTTTTATTTTTGTTTATGTGGTGAATCATTTTTTATTGCTTTTTGTATAGTGAAACACCTTTGCAGCCCATGAATCAAGCCCACTTGATCATGGCAAATTAACTTCTTGATGTGCTGCTTAATTTAGTTTGTTAGCATTTTCTTGAGGATTTTTGTGCCAATGGTCATCAGGGATATATTTTTTGTTGTTGTGTCTTTGTCTGATTTTACTATCAGAATGATGCTGGTTTAATAGAATGAGAGAGGAATCTGTACTCCTCAATTTTTTTGGAATAGTTTCAGTAGGATTGGTACCAGCTCTTTTTATACCTGGTATAATTTGGCTGTGAATTCATGTGGTCTAGGGATTTTTAGGATGTATTGCTAAGCTTTTTTTTTTAAATTACTGATTCTATTTTATTACATTTATTGGTCTGTTCAGAATATCTATTTCTTCTTGGCTCAATCTTGGAATGTTGCATGTTTACAGGAATTTATCTATTTCCTTTAGATTTTCTAGCTTTGAGTGCATAGTAATCCTTGAGGATATTTTTGTATTTCCTTGGGATCAATTGTGATGTCATCTGTGTCATTTCTGATTATGCTTATTTGAGTCTTCTCTCATTTTTTCTTTGTTAATCTAGCTAGCAGTCTATCAATCTTATTTATCCTTTCAAAGAATCCACTTTTTGTTTCATTGATTCTTTGTACTTTTTTTTTCAGTCCAATTTCATTTAGTTCTGCTCTGATTTTAGTTATTTCTTTCTTCTACTAGCTTTGCATTTAATTTGTTCTTGTTTCTCTAGTTCCTTTAGGTGCCAAGGTAGAATGTTAATTTGAGATTTTTCTGTCTCCTTGATGTAGATATTTAGCACTACAAACCACCCTCTTAGAACTGTTTTTGCTGTATCCTAGAAAATTTTGCATATTGAGTCTCCATTTTAATTTGTTTTGAGAATTTTTTTTTTATTTTTGCCTTAATTTTATTGTTTACCCAGAAGTTATTCAAGAGCAAGTTATTTAATTTCCAAGCATCTGTGTGGTTTTAAGAGTTTGGTATTGATTTCTATTTTCATTCTACTGTGGTCCAAGGTGATGCTTTATATGATTTTAATTTTTTTTGAATGTATTGAGACTTCCATTCTAACCAAGCATGTGGTCAACCACAGACTATTTTCCATGTGCAGATGAGATAAGTGCATATTCTTTGGTTGTTGGGTGGATTATTCTATAGCTGTCTATTAGGTCCCATTGGCCAAGTGTTCAATTACAGTCCAGAATTTCTTTGTTATTTTTCAAAGACATGATTATCCTATGCTTCACACTTTAAAATTTGAAAGTATGAGGCACTTTATTCATAATAATGATAGTAATATCAGAGATAATCTCAAAAACTATCAGTGATAAGAATTTTAAAAATTCAATTGAATATAAACATTTCTAAAGTAAATATTTATTTTAATTAATTAATTATAATCAAGAAATGATATGCCCATTTTGTACTTGAAGAGACTGTGGTTGAGTGTGACTGAGTGACTTGCCAAAGTTCATGCAGCTAAAACTGGGAGCAAAATAACACAGACACAGACATTGTAAATCTAAATATTCTTTTAATCTATTACATCAGACATAATAACTGCATAAAAAGCAGAAGCTAAAGTATAACTCTAAAATATTTAAAGTTTTGACAATAGGATAAGAATAAAAAGGAACAAATACAAAATGCATCACTTATCTATCACCGCTCTTGGATTCTACATTAAACTTCATTATGTCGTTTTCTACTCAAGAACAAGGAAATGAAAGCAGGTAAATATCAGCCTTTTGATTTAGTATAAGGTTGAGAATGAAGGAAGGGAAAAAATAGATGAGAAAAGATACCTATCACCACTCATGAGGAGGATTTTTTAAGGTGGTGATGCTGATCATTTGCTTTCTGGCTACAGATATATGTACAAATGGAAATGGGTTGGGTTTATATCAAAGCAAGAAAAGTATCTTAACTCCTGTTAAGAGACAGAAAATTATCAGTTTCTACACATGTGCAGGTTCTCTATCCTTCATGCTGCAGTTTCCTGTTTCCACGACCTCCCTCCTACCTGAATATCTTAAAGTTCTTTCAGTTTTTCTCTCTTGACAGAGTCAGTCCCAGCAGCAAACGTGGTTTACTTCTTTCCCATCTTAAAATAAAAATGTTCCTCACCCACTATCCTATTCCAGCTACTGACTTTTTTCCCCTGCATTCCTTGTATATAACCATTGCTTTTAATTTTTCTCCACCCATCTTGTTTTGAACCTTGCATATAAGACCAGAGACTCTAATATTCCACTGCAACTATGTGTCTCATGCATTTCTTCCCTTCTCAATCTCCTTTCTTAGTATCTCTTCATTGCCCCAATAACTATGGATTAATATGACTTTATTCACACTCAGCAAACACTTCTATTCCTTTGTTATGCTTATTTCCTTATTCTAACTTAGGGATGCTTATCAAACTCAGCCCATTACTTTAAATATCACCTATGTACTAATTACTTCAATGTTTTTATCTATACCCAGGGACTAGTCCCTGAAATCCAAGCACATAAATTCAACTACCAACATTTGTTCTATGATGTCCACATTCCTGACATCCTCACCTACCTCCAAACTTGCTCTTCCCACAATCTATTCCTATGTCAATAAATGGGAACTTTATTCTTTGATAATTCCGTCTATTAGCAAACCTTCTTAGTTCTTTAGGACAAAAATAGCTATTAATTCTGCTTTGAATGTTCATCCAGAGACATATAGTATAGCCTGGTCATTTACCTCCTTATGTCTCTTCTTAAATGTCACCTTTCAGTGAGACTTTCCTTGATCATAAAGCAATTAATATTGCTAAGAAAAAAAAAAGTGTTACTTGCTTGTTTATTATTGACTTCTTCCAGTTATAATGTAAATGCCATGAAAAAACTATATACTTCTTTTTTGTTTTTCTCCTTTTGTATTCTGTTTCCAGAATAATGTCTGTCATGTAGTAGATTTTCAGTAAATATTTTTGAATAAATATACAATTATATCTCTGTAATACTGAAATTTTTTATGTGTTTTTTTTTTTTATTTTTAGGGTTTGGTTATAGAAAGTTCCTTGTAGATTGCTGATCTTATAGCTCTACAGCTTACAGTACAAGGCACTGAATAAAACAACTGTTTGATTCATATTTAGAGAATGTAAGGAAGATGAAATTGAGGGAAAAGAGACTAGAAAGAGAATAATTTTAACTAGAATATAGGCCATTGCTTGTGCTTTAAATCCAATATAGGGTTATAGGTTACCAAAGAATAACCTTGTTTATATAAATAAAACTTTAAAATTTCATAGTCTGTTTATGCAAATAGTCAATGTGATCATGATTAGTACTCTACAGCTGGTTTGACTATATTATTTACTGTCTAAGCCAGGATACCTTTAAGTTCTAAAACGAACTTTTAATTATTTAAAATAATTAAAACTATATACTTTTGAAATACTTACTTTTTACTGAAAACGTGTTGTATTATATTGGTAAGCTTATGTAATACTTCTGCTTAAAATTTTTTTTAGAGGCTGGACACAATGGCTCACACCTGTACTCCTAGCACTTTGAGAGGCTGAGGTGGGGCAGTTGGCCTGAGCTCAGGAATTCGAGACCAGCCTGGGCAACATGATGTAACCCTGGCTCTATTAAAATACAAAAACTTCTCCAGGTATGGCGGCACATGCCTATGGTCCCACCTACTTGGGAGGCTGAGGCATGGGAATTGCTTGAACCTGGGAGTTGGAGGTTGCAGTGAGCCAAGATCGTGCTGCCCTTTCATACCTGTGAAAGCAGAGATGGAAGGAAGGAGGATGTAGACAAAGCAAAACTCTGAGAAAGTCTAGGATAGACTGCTGGAGTCACCAAGCAAAAGTCACCCATTAGAGGATCCTGCATTGAGAAGAAATGACCCAGTTCTAATCACCCAAATGGGCTTAGTTATTGACTGGTGTGTTAGTCCGCTTGGGCTGCTATAACAACATATCACAGACTGGGTGGCTCAAACAACATTTATTTCTCATAGTATGGAGGATGAGAAATCCAAGATCAAGATGCTGACCAATTTGGTTCCTGGTGAAGACTCTCTTCCTGGCTTAGAGATAGCTACCTTCTCCCTGTATTCTCATATAGCAGACGGAGGGGGGAGAGAGACACAGAGAGAGGGAGGGAGGGGAGAGGGGGGGAGAGAGAGAGAGAGAGAGAGAGAGAGAGAGAGAGAGAGAGAGAGAGAGCGCACTCTGGTGCTTCAACTTACAAAGACACTAGTTATATCAAATCAGGGTCCTACTATTAGGATTTTATTTAAATATATGTATCTCTGTATAGGTCTTATCTCCAAATATAGTAAAATTGAGGGTAAAGGTTTGAACATATAAATTTGGGGACTGGGGAGACACAATCCCATCTGTAGCAGCTGGGTTATCTCAGTGACCTCAGCATGAAAAACACACCAGATCCATAGGTGTGTCAGCTGAAGGCTGTGAAACACCTACACTCCTTGAAGCAGTTTCTCTCAGAGACAGCAGTGAGTGGTCTGAACTCTTTTCACTAAAAGTGCTGAAGCATCTGTAAACAGAGAGTCAATACACTCGATGGACAATATTCTAAATTCTACTTTTGTATTAAAATGTATAAACATTTTATTTGCAAAATTTTCATGGTTAATACTCCTTGCCTCCATTCAGAGTAGCTTTTGTTGACAAATATATTTAATAAGACAAATTCATCAAATAAATTACATTTCATCAAAGTTAGATTTATAAAATTTTCATACAGACACAGAATATAAACAAACCTGCACGTTGTGCACGTGTACCCTAGAATTTAAAGTATAATAAAAAATTCATCTAATTAAAAATAAGAGTTCTATAAAAGACACTTTCCATAGGTCCAGATATTTCAAAGTGCAATTATAGAATTCCAAAAATAAATTTTACACATGATTTCAGGTGTCATCAGTTAATTTGCAGTTCCTGCTTTCATATTTTATGCAAAAATGTCAATGCCTTTCTGTTAATAAGCTTTGTTTTTAACAACTACATATTGCTTGATTCATTCAATACTATAACAAAAGATCCCCAAATTATTTTGACCGAAATGCAAACCAAATTTAAAAGATATGTTAAAATGTCTAATATCATTTTAGTACATAGGTTTTGCTGAGTTATTCTATATTCTGTTTATAAGCCTTTCTAAAAGTCAAATATTTGTAAAAACATGTTGATGGCCATCACCAAAGAAAGCGCCTGCTTTCATGCAGACATACTATTTTGCATTACACACCAGCTTTGTTTTAAAAAATGAGTAGTTCACCTGTTCTGTATGTGTATTTATGTGTGTGTAGTATCATGACCTTGTCAATCTTGACAACTATAGCTTCTATGTTGATTGGTTGTATATCATGTTTTGTTTGGAGACAACTATAAATTATATGTATACCTCAACCAATTCAAAGTACATTTCTGCTCCATAGGAGTCTTAATTTATTAAAGACATTGCTTTCCAGCATGATAAGTTGTTCAAATAAAAAATGGATCCTTATTATCACTGTTAAAGCAAATAATTTAAGAGAAATTGCAATAACAACATATGTTTCATCTTCAACACAATGGAATTCAAATATATATTCCTTGAATTGAAAAATCAAATCATTGTTAAAATTGTTAGCTGATGTTAATTAGACGTATCTAATGACATATGTAAACTTGGCAGCATTTAATTGTTTATAAAATTAGTTATGAAGCCACTAAATTCTTCTAATAATGTAACAAAGACATTAATATGTATACTCGCTCACTTTGTTATAAATGTACAAGATATTTGGAATTCTAAATTACCAAATTGTGTTTAGAAAAACAGTCTTCTGATTAAAATGAAAAGTCATGGTTCTTAAAAATGATGTTAACAAGAGCTGATGAGGTTGTATCTTTTTTGAGCACAGTTTTCTGTAACTTGCGAACATGGCACTGATGCTTCCTCACAGATTTGTTTCTTTTGAATTTCATGTGATTGGCAACATCACTATGATCAAATGGTGGGTGGTAAATGTCAAAAAATATTTTTGCAAGTTGCATATTCATCTTGAAAAACAGCAATTCAGTATCTTAACATATGACTAAAAATGCATTTCATTTGTATTTAGTTCAGTACTGCTGAAAGGGACATTGAGTTAAAAAAATTTTAAGTGTTACCAAAAAGTAAATAATAGCCACTTGATTCGCGCCACACAAAATCCCTCTAGCAAGAACATTCAGACTGGCTGGGTGCGGTGACTCATGCCTGTAATCCCAGCATTTTGTGAGGCCATGGTAGGTAGATCACTTGAGGTCAGGAGTTCAAGGCCAGCCCGGCCAATGTGGTGAAACCCTGTCTGTACTAAAAAAATACAAAAAATTAGTTGGGCCTGGTGGTGCGTGCCTGTAATCCCAGTGACTTTGCAAGCTATGGCAGGAGAATCGCTTGAACCCAGGATGACAAGACAACTTGGTCCCTATTGGTCCCTATCTTATGCACATATTTCAGGAGTACTAAACATATCATTATTTCCCATGTTTAATGTTGACGCTATTAGTTGGCAGTCTTCCTGAGTCTCTCAAGCCAAGCATGTACTATGACACAGCTAGCTGGTATAGTGGCAAACAAGAACATGAGCATCAAACACTTCACCTACTGCTACCCCGAGTTGGGAGTTAGCTGACTCTAGCTTCCTTCTTGTGTCTGAATTCATTTCATGGCATCCAGAAGTGTCTGGCAGGCTGCCCCGAGTAGGAGGTATTGGTCATATTACACCTGGGAAAGCATTAGGAAAAGACAGGGAAGCTATCTCAGTTTTGTTATGTTTTTCACATTTAACTATATTTAAAGTGAGTTTCCTGTTCACAACACATACTTTTCCACACAGTGCTAGAAAACACGACAGAAAAAGCCAGAAGTACAAAATGAACACTAACCAAATGTATCCTGGTTTATTTTAATACAAACAGTAATACTACCTTAAAATATGGAATATTTGGAACAAATGCCAGGATAACAAGCCCAAAACAATAATTATGGTCCCTTCACTTTACTGCGGCAGTAGCTGTTTGAGATCACCCTTCATTTTTTTCATTCTTTTATTCTTCAGCTGGTAATAGGCCCAACTCTTTTATTATAAATGTAAGCATGGGGCCCAAACCCGGCCAATCACAATCACCAGGGATGGTAATGTTATTCTTGCTAGGTCAGTCAGAATCTTCCATGAGACTTCGTGTTACAGTTATTGGGAAAGACTATCCAGTCCCATGAGGTTGACAGTAGGGGAGAGACAGAGCCGGGGAGAGCTAACATTATTTGAATCCTGAATCCAGTCTTGACTGGCCCTAGTTTCCAGGATGAAAAATGATGTGTGATTTCATGTTACAACTAGTTTGTATTTGGTCTTTTTGCATTTTGAAATGACACCTAAATACAAATAAAGAGCTATAATTCCCCCTTTTGCAAGTAAAGTTACTAAAAAAATGGGAATAAAAATAGATTCCAGCATACATTTCCTGGTAAACTGAATTTATATAAACAGAACACTTTTTTTCTAGTTTATGTGTTTTATAAAATCAAGTACATACAACTAAAATAAATAGATCATTTCTTAGAACAAAATAATAAACTCAGTAAAACTTTAAAATTACTTTAAATTAATAACTTTCTGGAAAACATTAAATTTTTGAAATATTAAGAATCCTTGAACGTCCTTCAATAATGTTTTCAAAACGAACGTGCCTCAAGTATACTATGTATCACATTGTAGCTCTCTGTCCAGTACACTGCTGTCATTACAGAGATAGCAATGTCTAAATCTTTAACTAACAAAATAATTTGGTTATGACTAGGGATATTATTTTGGGAGTTCCAGCATATGCTAGGTCTTTAGATTCCATTAGTTGATCGTTTTTTATCTCTTGAATTCATTGCTATAGCAGAGATGTGAGTAGTTATGAATTATGACTGGATAAGTGAAACTGTCACCATACTTGTTCAATTGCTCCTATGATGGTATCTAGATGATACTAGATTATAATCAGCATCAAGGGAATTTTTGAAATGAACAACAAATCATTATGATTATCTGGAAGAGACTGTTCACATATGAATACAGTCTGTTCCTTTACCACGGCAATGGTGGGAATGTTTATGTGTTCATTCTATGGCTAAAAGTTTGGCAGCTTTGTGCAACAAATTGTAAAGCCAAGCACTTCTCTCCTTTCCATCTTCCCACTCTAATTTACTGCATTCATTAAGTTACCAGTAGCAGCAATGAGCAAGCTTCTAGAAAAGTGAAACATGCTACAGGACAGTATCCCCAGTTTACCACACTTAGATCCTGGGTTGGCAGATTGTTTCATCTCACATATCAACTGCGCTCACCCGGGTGGTGGTGCCATCACGATAGGATAGTCAAGCCATATCTGATCTCAAAAGAAAGTGTGTCGTCATTGAATAGAAATTCTACTCTGGATAAATGAGGAAGGAAACAGCAAAAAAAAAAAAAAAAAAGAAGAAAAAAAAAAAACTGTCGTATACTCTACCTATACTTTACCTAGAGGACTCACTCCTGAGATATTTCCACAAGTTTAATTCTTAACTAATGTGTTTCAATATCCTTGGGTAGGAGGACACTCATAAATCCAAGGCTTAAAATATCCATTGATTCCTCATTTAATTCAGTCTAATACCTACTGGTAACGTGTACTTGTCAAGTGTGGGGTTACTGCCAGATATTATTCCATGATAGGAGACACAAGAATGGACTGCAGATTGGCTGAATCCTGGACTGACTAAGAGATGCTCTAAGAAAATTGAAGTTCATGTCGCTTTGTCTTTCAATAAAGAAAGACAATTGCTGCAAAAGGTTTTGTTTTGTTTTGTGTTTTTGAGACGGAGTCTTGCTCTGTCGCCCAGGCAGGAGTGAAGTGGCGCTATCTCTGTTCAGTGAAAGCTCCGCCCCCCGGGTTCACGCCATTCTCTTGCCTCAGCCTCCCGAGTAGCTGGGACCTCAGGCACCCGGACCGCGCCCGGCTAATTTTTTGTATTTTTAGTAGAGACGGGTTTTATCATGTTAGCCAGGATGGTCTCAATCTCCTGACCTCGTGATCCACCCACCTCAGCCTCCCCAAAGTACTGGGATTATAGGCATGAGCCACCGTGCCCGGCCTGCAAAGAGTTTTTGCAGCAATTATTTTCCCCTGAAGGGTAAGTACATATGAGACCATTATGGTAATATAAGCAGGAGTTACAAAATGTTAGGAAAATATTTCTTAAAAAAAAAAAAAAAAAAAAAACACTGAAAGAATGAACATCAGAGAAGCTTTCCACACTCTCACCTTTAAGCAAGATAGATTATTCATAGCTGCTTACACCTGTGGGGGAAGTTTAGGACGTTTTCCTTTCTGAGAGTGCTCTGTATTACCACTGGGTTTACTAACCCTAAATTTTATATCCTTTGCTATTTAAAAAAAACTCACTCACTGTTTTTGCCTGTACCCATCAATGCAATCACCATCTTATTGTGACAAATGGAAATGGGACAAAAAGCCATATTTTTTCCATCATCTTTCCAAAAATATTTAATTTGTTCTCTAGAAAGCAAATACAATAAAAATATAAAAGTTAAAATAAATAAGAAAACCAAAATATATTTCAAGATGTGTTAATATATAATTAAGAAAATGATGCAAAAGATACAGTATTCTTCTTAGCAACAGGCATCAAATTTGGCTTCCAGTTTTCAAAGTTGTGTCAAAGCAAAAATTGTACCAGACAAAGTTAAGCAGGATGGGAAGAATTTATTCAAGTTGTAGCAACAGTGGAGAGAGACTGAACTCAACTCCTCCATGAAACAAAGGTTGAAAGTGTTTTCAGCAGTGGGATGAGCTAGTAGAAAAGTACCAGAGAACTTTACAAGAGAGGTTGGCCAATGGGATATGTGGAACACATTGAGTTATTCCTGAGTTTGCAAGTATGTTTCTCTGTGATCAGGCCATCTGCATTTGCCAAATGATATTCATAGAAATTAGGCATCTAAACTCCCAAAGAATTGAGAGATAGACCATCTCCTTTAATATTTATATTTCAAAGAGATAGTTCCAGGTCCTGCAAAAAGACATTCTCTGGTTTATAAACTGTCAACGGTTGGGAGAAGACTTATGCACATTAAAAGGACAGAGAAAGAATTTATAATTGCAGCAGAGGAATGACCTAAAGGTGAAACTTATAATTAATAGAGAAGCAGACCATAAACATTTGGTATATTTGCAGCCTGGCTGTGTGTTAGAGAAGGAAAGAACATTCTCAGGAGAGGAATTCAAGTATACTGCAGAGCAACCACTTGCTAGAAGCATTAGCACAGATAAAAGGGAGCCAGATGCTAATAGTCAAGACAATTGGAAGAAAGCCCCCCAAGGGTGGTTCAGAAACCTTTAAGGCTGTCCCTGTCATCACAGGCCCAGAGGCCTAGAAGGACAGAAACGTTTTGGGAGAATGGACCCAGACAACTGTAACCATGGCTTGAAAGATACTAGGCACTGCTGCTGCTCCAGAAAATGAAAGCTATAAGCCTGGATGGCTTTCAGTGTCTGGAGTTGGTTCCTTCTGGTGGGTTCGTGGTCTCACTAACTTCAAGAATGAAGCCGCAGATCTTTGCAGTGAGTGTTAGAGCTCCTGAAGATGACATGGACCCAAAGAGTGAGTGGTAGCAAGGTTTATTGTGAAGAGTGAAAGAACAAAGCTTCCACAGCGTGGAAGGGGACCTGAGCAGGTTGCCGCTGCTGGCTGGGGGTTACCAGTTTTTATTCTTATTGGCCCTCCTGTGTTCCATTTCTGTGCTATCAAAGTACCCTTTTTCTCAATCCTCCCTGTGACTGGCTACTTTTAGGATCCTGCTGATTGGTGCGTTTTACAGAGCACTGATTGGTGCATTTTACAATCCTCTTGCTAGCTACAGAGCGCTGATTGGTGCATTTTTACAGAGTGCTGATGGGTGCATTTTACAATCCTCTTGTAAGAAAGAAAAGTTATCCAAGTCCCCACTCTACCCAGGAAGTCCAGCTGACTTTGCCTCTCAATCCTCTCCTATACAGAACACCCTAACTGCTGTTGGGAATTGGGCAATGACCATTCTAGCTAATTCCTGCTGGATGGGGCAAAGGAGTGGCCCTGCAGTTGTAGCGTCCTCCACAAGAGAGCTCTCTAGGCCAAAGGGCCAGTGAGTGGGTCCAGGGATCCTCAGTAGAAGTTGTGAGTTGAGCTCATTTGGGGTTCCATTTGTAAGACCATCTGTAGCTTGATGGCCTCAATCCTGTAGGAAACAAATTTGACAAGGAGGTTAAAAATACAGGGCCAAAAGGCGAGTAACAGCCAGATGAGATGGTTGTTGCAGGACTTAGAAAGGGGAGAAGCCATGTCGCCCAGCTCCAGAGGTTGGTATAAGAGTTTGAAAGGCGTTGTCTGATTTCAGAAGCCTTTTCCTGTAGGTACCGTCTCTTACTATCCCTGACTGGTTAGTGTAAAAGCAACACTCTTCCCCTAAGAAGATGCAAAGTCCTCCTTTCTCAGCAGTGAGGAGGTCTAGGCTTCAGCAGTTTTGGAGAGTCACTGCCACCAAAGTGTCTATTTGGGTTTGTAGAGTAAGGATAGATTTTGTTATTTCTTGCAAATTGTCTGAGAAATCCTTTGACAGTGTGTGTAGTAGGATAATGAAGTAGATAAACTGGCTATTCTGGTTCCTGTAGCAGTGGCCATTCCTAACCCTATAAATAGGAGTATCAGTTGTATGGCCCTGTGCTGACTGACTCGAGCTTTGAGGGGCACTGATAGGATCTGATTTCCTTGGGCAATGTCAATGTTGGGACTTAGGAAGACTAAGGTGCAGATGCCTGTCCAGTTGGTGGGGAGGCAGATATAGGTTGAAATTCCACATAAGAAGAATATGCCTTGGCTGGGTAGACGGAACTGGCTGTGTATATTAAAAAGGTGTGTGAGTTTGTTGTTTTCATTTCCCCATACTCCTAGAGTGTTTGCCAAGATAGATCCAGTGAGTGGCTGGAAAGGGGTGTTGGGAGCAAACTGAGTGGCTCCCTGTGTTCTATCTTCCCATTAGGGGAAAAAACATTTTTTATCTAGTAGGAGCCATTCAAGAGACTGATTGAAAGAGAGGATGAGAAGGCATTCACTAGTGGTGGGGTGCTGCTTCAGAGGGTCCCAGGGTGAATGGTCATGCAGGGAGTATGTTTGCTATTATAGAACCCGGACTGTTTGTTAAGCAGGGAGGAGGTGATGATTTTGGCGGGCCGTGAGAAGTGGACAAGCCGTTTGAATGGAGCTGTTTGGGTGACTTGGAAGTTACTATGATCAGCTGGGGCTTGAAGTTGTAGGGTGTAATTACAATGATGGGATAGTAGGTGCCCCAGGGCAGGCCTGATAACAGGTTGCGTTGGATGCATAAAGGGGCTTGGGAAGTTAAGATGGTATTTGTGGTTACAGGGCCATGTGTGAACTTTGCATTGCTCATGTAATAGGTGAGGTTGGAAATGTAAGAGTGTAAAAGCTGGATTGTGCATCCTGTTTGGGTATTTTTAGTCCTATCAGAGATGGGGAAGTCAGCTAACAATTGTATATTTGGAAATTGTAAAGGATCTTTTCCTTCATAATGGGGGTGATAGGTTAAGTTAGTAATTAGGACTTTAACCACTTCCTGACCCTTCTCTGTCTTGCAAGGGAAGGCTTCTATCCAATTTGAAAAGGTATCAACACAGACCAACAAGTATTGAAATCCCCTTGACTTAGGCATATGGGTGAAGTCTAACTGCCAGTCCTCTCCAGGATAGTGCCCTATTCTTTCTTTCCCCAGAGTGGCCTTATGATGGACCAAGGTATTATTCCTTTGGCACACCTCACAGGCTTTGACTACTTGTCTGATGGTCTGGAGGAGATTTGGCCCTGTAAACAGGGATTTGGCCATTTGATGAGTGTTCTCAATACCCATATGAAAAGTTTGGTGGAGGGTCTTAAGTATTTTCCACTGGCTGACTTTGGGTATGAGTATCTTTCCCTCTTCTGTCATTAACCACCCTGAGGGGAGAAAACTATGCCCCTGTGAGAGTCCCCGTTCTGTTTTGGTTGGGAAATACTGGGGCTTAATCTCTTGGAGAGGGCTGTTCAATATCAAGGGTCCTTCCATAGGTATTTCTAATAGGAGGTTCCTCCTGGCAGCAATATTGGCCTCAGCATCTACCCAACAGTTTCCTTCTGCTTTTTCTCCTTCACGTTTTCGATGGCTTTGGCAATGTAAGACTGTCAACTCCTTGGATTTTTGCACTGCGTGCAATAACTTCATGATTTCCTTGTGGTACTTAATGGGGATCCTTCCAGAGGTTAGGAACTCTCTGTCTTTTCATATTTCATCATGGGTATATAGAATTAGATAAGCATATTTTCTATCTATATACACACTTATTCTTTTTCCCTTTCCCAGTTCTAAGGCGTGGGTAAGTGTCACTAGTTCTGCTAACTTGGTGCTGGTCCCTGGGGGGAAGAGGCTTACTTTCAAGCACTATTACATCACTAACTATGGCATAACCTGCCCTTTGTATCCCATTTTCCACAGATGAACTTCTATCAATATATAGGTTAAGGTCAGGATTAGCTAAGGGGACTTCTAAGAGATCCTCTCGGGTGGCATAAGTCTGGGCTACAATTTGTTGGCAGTCATGCTCAATTGGTTCCCCATCCTCTGGGAGAAAAATAGCAGAGTTGAGGGCTGTACATATTCATATTTGAAGCACCAGTCCCTCAAGGAGTAGCACCTGGTATCTCAGCAGGCAGTTGTCTGATAACCATAAACTTCCTTTGGCACCTAGTATGCCATTTACATCATGAGTAGTCCAGACAGTGAGATCCTTTCCTTCTATTATTTTGATAGCCTCTGATACTAAGATGGCCACCGCCACAACTACCCACAAACAGTGAGGCCAGCCTTTTACTACCACATCAGTTTCCTTACTTAGGTATGCCACTGGTTGTGGGGTTGTCCTGCGAGTCTGAGTAAGCACTCCAAGAGCTATTCCCGCTGTCTGTGGCATATAAAGAGAAGTTTTGTCCTGTGGGAAGGCTTAAGGCTGGGGCTTGTACTAGGGCCTGCTTTAAGGTTTTGAAGGCTGTTTCTGCCTCTGGTTCCCATTCTACTAGGTGAATATTTGCCCTCTGGGTTTCCTTGATTAGAATATAGAGTGGCCTAGCCATGTTGCTGTATCCAGGGATCCATAGTCAGCAAAAGCCAGTGATCCCAAAGAACCCCCCAACAACTGTTTTAATGTCTTAGGGTGAGCATAAGCCAGTATAGGCTGTATTCATTCCTTGTAAAGGGCCCTGGTTCCTCTGGCTAAGATTAGGCCTAGATATTTGGCTTTTTGTAGGCAAGGCTAGGCCTTCAAGTTAGACACCTTGTACCGTTGATTAGCTAGAAAGTTCGAGAGATCTAGAGTAGCCTGCTGGCATGAGGCTTCCAAACTTGTAGCCAAAAGTAAATCATCCACATACTGAAGGACCAGAGTGCCTGGACTTGAGAAGTGGCCTAGATCTGGGGCCAGTACCTGACCAAACAGATGAAGGCTGTCCCTAAACCCTTGGGGCAAGGCCATTCACGTAAGTTGGGACCTGTGGCCTGTGGGACCCTCAAAGGCAAAGAGAAACTGGAAGTCAGAGTTCAGGGATATGCAGAAGAAGGCATCCTTGAGGTCCAGAACACTGATCCATTCTGCTTCCTGTGGTATTTGAGAGAAGCAGGGTATAGGGATTGGGTACAACTGGATATAGAGGAATTACTGCTTCATTGATGAGTCTAATATCTTGCACTAGTCTCCACTGACTATTCGGTTTTTGGACTCCTAGAAATGGGGTGTTGCAGAGACTGGTGCATTTTCTTACAAAGCCTTGAGCTTTTAAATGTCTAACAATATCCTATAATCCTTTATGAGTTTCAGGCCTTAAGGGATATTGCCTTTGATAAGGAAAAGTGGTGGGGTATTTTATCCTGAATTGGACTGGGTGGGCATATTTTGCCCTCCAAATTGTACTTCCAATGCCCAGACTTCAAGGTTGATTCCCTCCTCAAATAGAGGACAACAAATGGGTAACTTGTTCCCCATATTCATGTCAATAATAGCTCCAGCTTTGGCTAATATGTCCCTCCCTAATAAGGGTGTGGAACTTTCAGGCATAACAAGAATGGCATGTGAAAAGAACAAAGACTCCCATTTACAACTAAGAAGGTGGGAGAAATATCTGGTTACAGACTGTCCCAGGATTTTGGTGGTAATGGACCTTGAGGACAACCGTATGGGGCAGGAGATTAACACTGAAAAGACCATACCAGTGTCCAGGAGGAAGTCAATTTCCTGGCCCCCAATAACCCTAAACTTACCCAGGGCTCAGTGAGGATAATGACATGAGCTGGCACTTGCCCTGGGCACCCTCAGTCCTCTTGTTGGATCATCTGGTTGGGGGCTCCTGGACCAGAGAACCTTTGTCCTCTGGGGCAGTGCACATTCCAGTGACTGCCTTGGCATAGTGGACATGGGCGAGAAGGCAGCTTGTTTCTCATTGGACAATCTTTTTTAAGGTGTCCTTGCAAACCGCACTGATAACAAGCCCTACTGGGTGATTGTCCTGCTCCATTTTCTGTCCTCTCTGAACCAAGGTTTGCTTGTCTGAGGGCCATGACTAAGGCTGCAGCCTTCCTCTGATCTCACTTTTCTTTTTTGGCCTGTTCCTCTTGGTCCCTATTATAGAACACCAAGGTTGCCAGGTTTAATAATGCCTCCAGATCTTGTTCAGGGCCCAGGGCTCGCCTTTGGAACTTTCTCCTGATATCTGTGGCTGATTGGGTCATAAACTTATCTTTTAGGAACAATTGATTCTTGAAGGAGTTGGGTGACAGGGGAGTATATTTGATTAAGGTCTCCCGTAGCTGCTCGAGAAAGACGGAATGATTTTCTTCCTTTCCCTGAAGTACAGTGGACATCACCGAATAATTCACGGGCTTTTTCTTAATCCTCTTTAGTCCTTCTAGAGCACAGGTCAACAGAAGTTTGTGACTCCAGTCCCCATGATCTGAGTCTAGGTCCCAGTGGGGATCAATACTTGGGATGACTTGCTGTCCAGTAGGGAATTTGTCCCTTTCTTCAGCTGTCATTCTATCATTTGCTTGACTAAGATACCAGGTATCTCCAAACTCTCGGACGGCAGCTAAAGCTGCATTTTTTTTTTCATTAAAGGCCAGGGTCTGATCTAACAATAGCATGATATCTCTCCAAGTGAGGTCCAAGGTTTGCCCTAGATCCTGTGGGACATCTATATGCCTGTAACGATTATCTGAAAACTTCCCCAGGTCTACCTTGATCTGCTTTAAATCAGAGAGGGAGAAGGGGATATATACCCAGGTTGGGCCAAATTATCCTCCCCCTACAGCTTGAAGGGGATATAACCGATAGCCTGGGGGTTTTTGTAGTCCCTTCTAGATTTCTTTGCTCATTTCCTTCTGGGTGGGGGAGATTAGAGGAGGCTTATCAATTAAGAGGAAGGGGAGCTGTAAGGAGGCTAGGATATAGAGGTAAGCTGAGAGGTCCCCCTGTGGAATGTAAATTGCAACTTTTGCATAGTTTTGGATTATCCTTCAATGAAAAGAAAGTTTGGACATAAAGTATTTCACTCCATTTGCCTTCCCTCTTATAGAAAAGATCAAGCTGCAAGACAGTATTATAATTTATACTTCCCTCAGGTGGCCATTTTTCCCCATCAGAGAGAGAATATTGGGGCCAGGCCATAGTGCAGAAAAAAATAAGGCACTTCTTTTTCAGGGTTTGCAGGTCAAATTAGTCCCAATGACTTAGAATGCATTTCAAGGGTAAGCCTGTTGATGCCTGAGTGTTTGCCATATGAAAGAAAAAGCTGCCCATGTTTGCTTGTTTGTTTGTTTGTTTTCCCTGCCAAAGAACCCACAACAGTCCCTGGACCCTGCTGTTTGGAATAGTTGTGCTCACCGAACCAACAGTGGAAACACTAGTTTTCCTCCTAGATCACAAAGAGGACTGAAGAAGGTCAGATTTAGTGGCCCTTACTGATGCATTCTCAAAAACCTGTTAGGGTCCTAAGCATTTTCTCCAACAGAGATAAGGTATTGGGACCTTATCCTTGTCCTATAAAGATGATATGCCTCAAAATGGAGTGGAGGGCCTTACCCTGAGGGACGGAAGGGATCTCCAGGGTTGGAATAGAGACGCCTTTTGTCCTCACTTCTCATCATATGAATAGGAAAGATATCCCCCAAAAGGATATCCTAGCTTCCAGAATACCCTTTGTTAGGCCTGTTAGTCTGAGGAGGGATCCTAAAATTCCAAATGGTCTCCCCACTCCGATGGGGCTTCAGGCAAAAATTATGTCTTTCTGAATGGAGAGCCTGGGTGCCTAAAGAAGGGAACAGAGTTCCAATATTTAAGCTAGGAATCATTCTTATAGAAGAAACTAGAAGGGCACCAGAGACAGGGAGTGGTTTTCAGAAGTGGGACTAGCCTCAAAGAAGAGAGGCAGGAGGAAGTTTTTCTGACAGGTGTTAGGACACAGTAGACAAGGGTCCAGATAGAATAGATGGATGAGTCTCTCTTGGGCGATGTAACTTTGAGAGTTCCACTCATGGCTGCAGGGTCAACCAACTGTTTGTCAGGACCCTGGAGTTGAATGGCTTTCCTCTCTGTTGACCCTCGGCTCAGCCCAGAAACACAGGAAAGGCAGAAGCTGGTTCCAGGTAAACTAATGTTCCCAACTCTGAAGAGTCAGGGTTTGTTAGAGAGTCCTTTCCCAAAAGCCTGGCATGCATGTCTTTAGTCTGGCTGCCATGCTAGTCGCTTTTAACTGGCTGACAGGTGTCCAGTTAAAAGCGTTTAATTCTGAATTCTAGCCCCTGAATTCTAAGGAAAAATAGGACAGAATAGCAAGTGAAAGGGGTCTGATGGTACTCATCAAGTGGCAAAATCCTGGACAATCCCCCAAGATGTTGTGTCCAGAGTTGGTTCCTTCTGGTGGGTTCGTGGTCTCATTGACTTCAAGAAAAAAGCCACGGACCTTCGCAGTGAGTGTTCCACCTCTTAAAGGTAGCATGGACCCAAAGAGTCACTCAAAGAGTGAGCAGTAGCAAGGTTTATTGTGAAGAACAAAAGAACAAAGCTTCCACAGTGTCAAAGGGGACACAAGCAGGTTGCCGCTGCTGGCTGGGTGTTGCCAGCTTTTATTCCTGTATTGGCTCCTCCCATGTTTTGTTTCTGTCCTATCAGAGTGCCCTTTTTTCAATCATCCCTGCCATTGGCTACTTTTAAGATCCTGCTGATTGGTGTGTTTTGCCAAGTGCTGTGCTCTTGTAAGACACAAAAGTTATCCAAGTCCCCACTTGACCCAGGAAGTCCAGTTGGCTTCACCTCTCGACATTATGTTAGATCTGCAGGAGCCCAGAATGCAAGAGTGGTGGAGACTTGGCAGCTTTCATCTAGATTTCAGAGGATGAATCAGAAAGCCTGTATGCCCAGACAGAAGCCTGCTGCAGGGTTAGAGCCCCACAGAAAGCCTTTGGTAAGGCAATGCTGAGCTGAAATGTGGTGTTGGGGCTCCCACAGAGAGTTCCCACCAGGATAGTTCCTAGGGAAGCTATGGAAATGAGGCCACTGGCCTCCAGACTCCAGAATGATAGAGCTACCAGGAAAATACAATCTCAGTCTAGAAAAGCCACAGGTGACCAGGAGTGGGGGCTCACACCTGTAATACCAGCACTTTGGGAGACCAAGGTAGGCAGATCAGTTGAGGTCAGCAATTTGAGACCAGCTTGGCCAACGTGGTGAAACCTTTTCTCTACACACACACACACACACACACACACACACACACACAAAAGCAAAAATTATCTGGGTGGGTGGCAGGTGCCTGTAATCCCAGCTAACCAGGAAGCTGAGGCAGAAGAATCACTTGAACACTTGAACCCAGGAAGCAGAGTTTGCAGTGAGGCGAGATAGCACCACTGCACTCTAGTCTGGGAAACAGAAAGAGACTCCATCAAAAAAAAAAAAGAAAGAAAGAAAAGAAAAGCCAAATGCATTGGATGCCAACCTGTGAAAGCACCCACGTTGAAACAGCACCAGAAAAGCCATAGGAACAGGGCTGCCCTAGGCATTGAGAACCGACCACTCAACATCAGTGTAGCCAAGATGGAGGATATGGAATCAGTGGAATTTTTTTTTGGAGTTTTCAGGTTTAATATCTTCCCTGCTGAGTGGGGTCTCTAACCCCTTTGTTTTGGCCGAATTCTCCATTTCAAAATAGGAATGGTTATGTGATGCCTGTACAATCATTGTATCTTGGTTATAAATAACTCATTTTTGATTTCACAGGCTCATACCTGTAAGAAACTTGCCTTGAGTTTCAGAAGAGACTTAGGACTTTGGACTTTTGAGATAATTCTGGAACAAGTTAAGACTTGTGGGGACTATTGAGAAAAAATGATTGTGAGAATAAACACACTAAGGCACATGGATACTGCAAATATGTTTGCAATACCTGCTCTGCCCCAAGGATACTACGCAAATATTGTCTCATTTATTCCTCACAAAACTGATGGGCTTAATTTCTTTAAGTAATTTTTGACTCTTTAAAGGTACAGAAATAGTTGTAATACTTTATTTTAGATACTTTAAAGGCTTGGCATGGTTAAATCACTTGACTTAATTTATATACTATTACATAGTCAGTAAATGGCACTTGGATTTGGAACTACAGTCTGCAGACTCTAAATCTGCTTGATTCTTTTTACCATATTGGGCTAAAGTTATCCAATAAAATAGGGGTCCTAAAATTATATAATTTTAGAAGAAGGCTGGTAATATAAATATGGGATGTTGGCCATGTATAAGACAAACGATGGGCTATAAGAAATATTCTATTTTCGCTCTGACACAGAAAGAAGAACAATAGCACAAGTGCTCTAATAACAATTGACAACGGGCCTCAGTATTAGGGTGCAATAGGGATTGGTAGGAACTTTGATGAACCACAGGGAAGGTGACCTCAACTCAGTCAATAAATACTATGTTCAAAAAAAAGATCCACTGATATCAAAACTTCTGATGTTTTTTCAAGAAAAGTGTTATCCACACATATAAGTGGAATCTCTCAGTTCTAATTAAGAATGAGATATAAATACTGTGTAGGCCAACACTGTATGAGTCAAACAAAATACATCTGTGGACCATCTGTGGCCCTCTAGCTGCCAGTTTGCAACCTCTGATAGGAAAACATACTCAGTATAACACTTAAATGTGTTAAGGGCAAACACAGCACAGGGAGCCAAGAGAGGAAGGAATGGGATAAAAGAGTAAAATGTTTCCAAATGAATTTATTCTTCTTCTCTATTCTTTTTTCCATTATTTGAAAAACAGTATATAAAGCAATGAGGAATACCTTTAAAGGGGAAGGTAAACCCTGTTCAACAGACTGTTTAATAAATTAAGAATCATTGTATCATACTTAGATATATTTTTAAAATGTGTACTCCATTCTAGAAAGTATAGCTAAACAAAAACTGATATAGTGGAATTATCCTGTTATTTAATGTTTTCGGTAATTTCATTTCAAATTTAGACAAAATTATAGAAATGGTCTGTGTAACTCGAAGATTCCAAGTTGACTTTAAATGACATGGGTGTTTTTCTCAGGCTGATTGTACTGCAGATAAATTTATGTAGGTATACAGATGTAAAAGAAGTAAATGTATACACACACACACACACACACACACACACATACACACAGAGAAAGGTTACCCTCCAACAAATTTTTAACATTTAATCCTGTCATATTCACATGGTACTTAAAACTTTAAATGTACGATTCTGGCATTGTATATTCTATACAATTTAATATATGAGACAGTGTGATATCCTATAACAAATTTAAAATTAGGATACAAATGTAGATGGGCGCATGGAATAACAAAAAGAACATGAAACAATGATTTTTTTCTGCTGTTGTTCACACTCTGCCTTTTAAGTCCGATCATAAACTCCATAGTGGGCTCTGTATTGTTATTGAGATTATATTCTACCAATAATATTCATTGGAATTCTAGCTGCAAAGAATAGGTAAAATATATGTCCCAGAATTTCAAGTTTTTGAGAAAACATTTGCTTTATGGATGAAAAACCAACTTTGCTCTTAGGTTTAGGGAGAAATGAAGCAGACTCATATCTTGGCTCTGAATTATTTGTGAAAAAAATCATGCTTATGGTCTCAAGATGGCAGAACTACATTACAGTGTAAAAATAAAGCTAGCAGTGCATTTTCTTTTCCATGAAGACAGAAAATATGTAAGCATCCTGGTTTCCAGTTTTCCTTTTATGAAAATAATAGCTCAATGCTACTTCAAGGTTATATTATTTAAAAGATATACTGTATGTGCAAACAGAGTGCCTGTGAAACTTTTCAAAACATATGTCTAAAACAGAGCTGTTTAGTTTGACAGAGTTTCAAATGCCAAGAGATTGTGTTGAATGCAAAATCAAGTTCTGAAAGTGATGAGCTGAAAGGTAGTTGGATGGGATTGAATCTTGACAAGGTTCAGCACTTCTTTGTCTCAAGATGACAATCAACACATCCAAGATTCCTCTCAAGGTTTTCTAAGTGTTGCCTTGGGACTGTCCATTGAGAAGCTTTTTGGTCTAATGCTTATATACTACACAAGGTAAAATATACAAGGTAAATCTTTGTATATTTTTTAGTCACAAGTACTATATCATTGTGCAATGTATTACATAGATGAAATAATTGAACACTCAAATTCTAAGAGATGAAAAATGCGCCAAAGTGTTTCATTTCATTGAATACACTGATATGTATACTCTGATAGTGGCCATAGGTGTGCTCATTAGTGAAAGCTGGATAGAGAATGCGAAAATGTACAAAGCATAATCCAGCCACACTTTGAATGGACTTCAGAAAAACAGAATCCTTTCCTGTGTTTCACTCTCCTGTAACTCCAGAACCTACCAGTAGGCTAGGAAAATAGTTAAACCTTAATATAGACTGGTATATAGATAAAGAAATGATTGACACACACACAAATCATAATTTAAGATGTGTTATGTGCACATAAAAGATCTAGGGGAACTGATTTCTAATCAGCATTGATAGGCCTGCGGGTAACAAGCCAAAAAAGTGTTGAATCTGACTCCAGGGATGTGAGGCCAAGGAATGCCCAGCAGCCACACCTCCAAATTCAGAATCTGTCATTACTTCATTTCCAAATACCTCATCAAGAAGCATAGATTAAGATGTCAATGTTACTTTATATTTAGGCCTTAAGTTTGCTCTGTTAGCAAAAAATAGAGTAATACAATTTCCATATGAAAAGGAGGACTAGCCACATTGCTCATTGCTCATTGCTCTAGCTAGAGATGTCTAGACTGTGCACCATTCTCTGAATTTTCCTTGGCTCCCACCAGGTCCACATTCTTTTGTCAGAACATGAGGATGTAATTTTTTAGCTTACCTACTAGATAGTCCTGGAACTCTAATCTATGAAGTCCTAGGATGCCCTGAATCATGCCAGAATAGACATAGATGAATGGACCTTTGTCCCATTAAACTAGAATATGATCTGTTTCATTGTTTTGCACAGTAAATGTGTGATGGAAGGAATAAAAGGGAGAGAGCAAGGGAGGCAGGGGAAGGAAGAAAGAGGAAAGGCAGAAAAATAATTACATGAATTGGTTGAACCAATCACTACAAAACACACTTTTTGCAAATATTGTGTTATCATGTATTTAGTAAGAAATTTAATTTGATATATAAGGTAGAGTGCTATCCTATGAAGAGTTTAGGATTAAGATTTATTTGTTTATTCCCAGGTCTTCTTGTTGGCTACCTGTGAGAATTTAGAAAACTTAATGTCTCTGAATGCCAGCATTCTCATTAACTTGATAAATATAAGCATATCCATCTGAAAACATTGTTGAGGGAATTAAAGAAACTCATCTATGTGAAAGAGATGGGCTGGCATCTCACCAACATGCATCTCTCATTTGTGTATAATATTGAAAATCCAAAACTTCTCAATTTATTTGACTTCCATAAATTTTCCACTTATGACTTCATATCTAGACCAATTTGTACCTCAAGTCTCTGAAGCCCAATTATGGAGGATGAAAGCTAAGGATATGGGCTTGAAATATAATCAAATTCTCTTAAACTACATTATAAATGGTGAAACAGCAGCAAAAACACACCCACTCTGACCACAGGCATCTAATCATCCTTGAAGATAACGAGATTTACCTGGGAAGTTTATCTGGCCCAATAAAGCAATTTTTCTCCAGCTAAGTGTAAGGAATTACATCCATTAGTAAGTAATCTGTAAAAAGAGAAACAATTTAAGTTGCGATGTCTGATTACTAGAGCTATGCTAATCTTTCAATTCCCAACTCCGTCTGCTTTACAACGGCATCTCCTTTTGCTCCATATCTGTTTCTCTGTGAAAAAGGAAAAGTGTTCTTTACCATGCTTTTTTTCTTCCCTCAGCCAGTGCCAAAGATCAAACATCCTGATTTCTCTTGCAATTTAATGCCACTTCTCTTGTTTCCCATACCTATTTGGTCTACTTCTATAAAAGGATGTAATTGCCTACGTAGTTGGATATGAGTGGTTTTGAGGGACAGTCCCTCTGTAATCATGACATTAAAATATTGTTTAAAAAATTAAGCATAGAAAATTATATTTTGTATAGATGAGAGTAATTTTTTTAGCTAAATTTGTTGCAGAGTAACTCCACTGTATATTAGCTTTTGTGAAAGTTTAAAGAAAATGAGCAAAGACCAATTGAACCTCAGACAAAATTGAACCTGAGATATAAGTACTGGAGACTAGAACTGGCAACACAAAACATCAATCAACCCCAGGACAGCCTAACATTTAATAAACTATTGACATTGATGCTCATACGAGATTTCCAGGTTCATAATTAAACAAACAAAAACTGAGCTGAGATGATGCCACACCGGGATCCTTAATTATAACTTTCCCTTTCTGAGGTCAAACAAAACATAGTAGTTTAGAACAACCATTATGTTTTTGAAGTCTTACATTTTAATTCTAGCTTCACCAGGTACTAGCTGAGAGACCTCGGTCAAGTGATTTGATCTAAAATCTTAGTTACTCATATGAAAAATAATGATCCTAATGGTAACTTTCTTATAAGACTGTTGTAAAAATAGAATTAAACAAAACATAATAAAGTGTTTGGTGATTTAAGTGAGCAGGTTAATTATAGACAGACTGTTTCTTGGTGAATTAGGTTAAAGGAATGAGAAAGAACTATTTCCAATGTGGGGGCATATCTACCATTCAAATTAGAGAGTTTATGTGGAGAGTTTTTATCCCTGGTTCATAGTATCATCAACCATATCAAGTAGGAGACAAGCTTTTCTAAATCCTTTTTCTATTTCATAGCAGAACAACCAGTTCATACCAGTTTCTTTAGACAGGGTACAATGGATCAAACTGTACCATTTCAAAATTAAAATATTGAGGTTATAACTCCTAGTACCTTAAAATGTGACCTTATTTAGAAATATGGAGTAGGGTTGGTCCCTAATTCCACATAAGTGGCTCCTTATAAAAAGAGGTATTTGGAGATAGGCATGCACAGAGGAAGATGAAGGCAGAGAAAGTGATGCAGAAGTCAAGGATCACCCAAGATTGCCAGCAAATCTTCAGAGGCTGGGGGAGAGGCTTGGGACAGTTCCTTCCCTCACTGCCCTCAGGAAGAATCAGCCCTACCACAGCTTCATCTCAGATTTCTCTCCGGGACTGAGAGACAACAAATTTCTACGTAGTTCAGGTACTTTCTTATAGCAGCTCTAGAACGTCCTATGTAGAGTATAACTTTCATCTTAATTGAAAGCAACTTGTATTGGCCTAGAATTATTCTGCTTTTTAACATACATTGCCCATCTCTACTCTCATTTATTAGTAACATTTCAACTCTCAGAAAGTATATGTATCAGTCAACATCCCAGTAAGCAACAGGCAACATTCACAGCTGAGATTTTTGTGAAAATGAAAGATCTGTCTACAAGAGGTATAGACAAGGCTAAGGAAAACCACAGATAAGTTGAGACACCCAAGAAGTAGCAATAGCAATCAGCTGATACCACCCCCCACCCCCAGCACTGATAGAGAAAGAAGAGAAAATGGAATCACTAAAGCCTAGGTCATAATGTAAATGTTACCAGGCAGAAGCCACCCCTTAGCAAGGCATGGCCAGAACCACATTGAATCAGAAATACAGCTGTAGGAAAAAAATACTCTGAGCTACAGGAGTCTCCCATTCGCTAATACCAACCAGAAACTAGAGGGAAAAGAGTTCCAGGTGATGCAGATCATAGGAGTAAGCCTTCCTGGGAACAGAGCAAGACAGAGCTGGGCAGAGAACAGATCTGAGGGCAAAGGGAAGAGAACAGGAACCAATGTCCATTATGACCCTTGGGGCTATAAGTAATAAATTGCCAAATTAAAAGTGTATTAAGCAAAATTTAATTAATTTTTTTTATTTATAGAAAATGTTTGATTATAGAAAATTTCAGAGTTGGTTTAGCAGCTCGACCATACTCAGGTAACTAGGAACTATTGTGGTGCTAAATTTCAAGAGTCTCCTAATATTTTCTCATGATTGAAGAAGACTCGCATTTCCAAACATCACATCATTACACAAGTGAGCACAACTACAAAAAGGAGACAGTTAGTGAGCTTTCTCCCTTTCTTTTGAGAGATAGTCTTTCACTCTTTGCCCAGGCTGGAGTACAGTGGCACAATCATAGCTCACAGGAGCCTCAGACTCTTGGGTTCAAGGTCTTTCCGCATCAGCCTCCTGAGTAGCTCAGACTACAAGTGCATGCAACCACAACCAGCTATTTTTTGTATTTTTGGTAGGGACGGGGGTCTCGCTATTTTGCTCAAGCTGGTCTGCAACTCTTGGCCTAAAGCAATTTACTTGCCTCGGCCTCCCAAAGCATTGAGCTTACAGGCATCTCCAGCCCTCAGCTTTTTATTTTACTTCTCTCTTTTTCTAAGTATGGTAATTTTTCCTGGAACAGTCCCCTTTTATCTTATTGGCCACATATGGGTCACAAAACTACCAGGAATCCTAACACTAGCAAAAGGAAATGGAAACATTATGATTGTTTTAAATTAACTATTCATCTCCTGGGTCAAGTGACTCCTTCCTTTAGGAAGAAGCTGACCATATAACCAGCTCAGCTGAGCACAACAGAGGAGGGATTTGCATGAAAAGGCGATCATCGTCATGTTCCCTTATTTCCAAATCCTAAGGATCCTAACTCCACTACACTCTCCCAGTACTGACAGCACCTTCAAAGTCTCCTCTTTCTCTTTCCACAGCTCTGATTCTGCTGAGGTTCCACCTTAACTTTCATCATGAGTCTTAACTTTGCAGCCAGTCACCTTACCTATCACTTAGCCTGTCTGTGCCTCAGTTTACTCATTGAATTGAGACACAGTATGATTTTAAAATGTGATTGAGTCTTTCCTCATCATCATAGTGATACATAGATAAGTGGGAATATATTGAGTCGAGGTAAGCTTCTGCAGTAAGACCAGAGATTTAGCTCAAGAATTAATATCAATATTAATTTTTTAACAAATGAATATTAGTGATAATATAAAAATCATTTCAAAATAAGTGTCAGAAAGCCTGACTTTAACCTCATTTCCTACTTACTTGCAGTGTGACCTTCATTCAGGAAGAAAAGTCTCGTAAACTCTCTGGGCTTATTTCTTCACTATTTAGATGAAGAGGTTAATTTTGAGTTTTAACCTTACAACTACCTCACAGAATATCTATGAGCGGTTTATGATGTTGATTACACTCTGAAATTTAGGATCAATACGTAATGGTAACTAATATTTGTTTAGTGTCAACATATTAAATGCTTCTGGGGTGGAGGTGAGGCAGAATTATTAATTGTCTTTGCTAATTCCCTTAAAGTATGAACTTACACCTCCTTTGAGATTTTTCTCTATTCTTCTTGGTGAATATTAATACGCTAATATACTAACTAGAAATATGACACATGCTCCAGTTTCATAAAGCACAGCTAGCCTAGGTGGTTTATGTTCATTTTCACATAATGAGCCAATCTCCTGACACCAGTTGGTTGCACACTTCTGCAGGTGATCACAATACCCACTGAACAGCAAGAGAGATTCCTGTCTTTAGAAAACGTAAAGTCATAGAGTCACAGCTATTATTTCCACACATGCTCCTCAAATCTGACAGATCCACAGCAGTCAAATTTAAGTCTTTAGTGTCTTGAAAATGTCATCTTCACATTTTCATTTTGGAGAAAAAGCTAACCTTAGAACAGTTTAAATAATTGACTTATATAGGTGCATTTTGTGTTTTAAAAGCATAAGAAAGTTCAAAATGTTCTCAATTACATGTTCTTAAGGTTCTCTGAGTAAATATACCTCCATTTCTGCAGAGTTTATAATACTTTTTAAACTATTAAGTTATCAGATTCCCCAAATTATTCAAGAGAAATATTTCCTTCTTAGATTTGTCCTTAAGAAGATCAAACAATACTTAGTCTCCCTGAGGAAATGACAATTGATCCTTTATTTTCACATGAAACCTACTAACTTTAAACAAGTGGGTAAGTCATTTTAATATTTTCTCATCAGAAATCTACATTAAAAATAAGTATGAGGATAGCTTTAAACATCATTTGGTATTTACAGTAGACAGCTGAGGTGCCATCATTCTCCACAATAAGCTTAGAAATATGTATTCTACATTAGTGGAATATTAGATAAATAGAGTTTTACAAGGTGAGGGAATCTATTTATTACATGTGCTTGTGAGAATACAGCCTATGTAATCTTCAAATGATAAACAATTTTAAAATACTAAAGCATGTGCACTATTTTATCACTGATTTTAGACACATTTAAAAGCCTCTATGTATTCAACCTTTGCCTTCAATAAATTCACTTATTACATACATGATTAGAATTTTTCCTTTGGAGATATTTCTCAAACTTAACCTTTATTTTAAAAAACCTACTACCACCATTAGGGCTATTTAGAGCAAAGAATATACATCTACATCTACTATGATTTGGACTTAATTTATTCACTAGAATCTTTCCTTTCAACCACTTTTCCTTTAGGAAATAGGGTGAGCCTATTATGTCAGAAATATTCTGAATCCTTTGATAAGAGGGACAGATGTGCCTGTTTTATGCATCATGGACTGAGGCTGGAGGTCAAGCTATGAAATTTTCTGTAGTTGGATCAGGTCACTGGTCACTAGTCCTGATGTTGGGAGGGGTAAACAAATAAGATTAGAACTCAGTTTTTTGATTCTCCTTTCAAAACCCTTTTCACATTATTACTCATATGGTTTGGCTCTGAGTCCCCACCAAAATCTCATCTTCAATTGTAATCCCCACATGTCAAGGGAGGGACCTGGAAGGAGGTGGTTGGATCATGGGGGGCGGTTTCCCCCATGCTATTCGCATGGTAGTGAGTGAAGATCTTATGGTTTTAAATGTGTTTGGCAGTTCCCCTTTGCTCTGTTTTACTCTCTCTCTCTCTCTCTCTTTTTCTCCTGCCACCATGTAAGATGTGCCTTGCTTCCCCTTCACCTCCAGCCATGATTGTAAGTTTTCTGAGGCCTCCCTACCCAGGTGGAGCTGTGAGTCAATTAAACCTCTCTCCTTTATAAATTGCCCAGTCTCGGGTTGTTCTTTACAGCAGTGTGAAAATGGACTAACACAATTAGTAATAGAGTTCTTCTGTCTCCCATCTGAAATTATGCTTGTCTTAATGTCCCTTCCTTCTTTGACTTCAAAATGAGTTAGTATTTCAACTCAGGAGGGTAATATTATCTTGTCTGACTGTAATAGAATTAGAACCCTCTTATTGTGTTTTATCATCAAAGACTTGATATGCCAAAGGTAAATCTAAATTGAAACATGGTGAAAGCAATTGTAACAAATGTGGAAGACCCATTGTTTTCCTGAGTGTATCACTAGACATTCAGAATTTATGAGAGAGCAGAACTTGAATAACCTACCATATTATATTTCCAATGAGAACGTTCTACAAAGGAAGATGTCATCTGACACACAACCCACAAAACGATGCTACCAGAGTTTGCCTCTGCCCAAGAAAAATGGAACTATCGCTTCTTCACTTATCCCAGTTATTGTCTCATTCATTCATATACTGCCAGAAAGTGTTCTGAGCACCTTAAGGAGGTACTCTGAATCAGTTCTTTACTCAAGAATAGAGATGACTCATACACTAAGCAAATGTGGGCCCTGAAAATTGTAGTGAGAGGCACAGAGCCTAGTGCAGAGGGAGAATCAGATTATGTGTCCCTGGCCCACCAAGCACATACCACAAAACGCTCCTCACTTGTGCATTTCGAATAGGGGAGAAGGGTATGGGATGGCCCCACCCCTCTGAGTGTGTTTCACATGCACCTCCCTAGCTCTTTTTCTCTTTCCTTTCTCTCCTCACTTTCCAAATTCCTTTTAAAAAATCTGTTTTTGGTATCCTTCAATAAATTGCAAACATCAGTATTTTTTTTCTTTCAAATGTCTTACTAATTTCACATACTTGGTTTTTGTCTTTTGTGGTTTTCCTCTAGCCGGCACCTTTCAGAATTGCCTAAAAATGTGACGTCTGTTCTTATGACTACTTGCTCATTCTGAATAAGCTGAAGTGAGCGTGTCCTCCAGCTTGCTAAGAAGCATGGGAGGGAGAAAACAATGGCAGAGTGACAAAGGGTCTAACGCTTGGCTATGTTTGTTCTTCCTATAAATTCTTGATATTAAAGTCATCTATCCACCAAAAAGGTTGGTTTCTTCCAGAGAACCTTATGTGGCCAATGTAAATCACATTAATATACTAATTATCCACATTGAGTATTCCTTGCAAACTAGTGTACTCTTCTAATGAGCCTATAAGAATATGTATACACTTCTTGACTTGGTCAATATTACATCTTTTCCTCCTTCACTGTCCTCACCAATTCCTGTTGATTTTTTCTAACAAATACTTCTCAAATCCATCTATTTATCTCCATTTGCCCTTTATCTTCTCCACAACTATGGGAGTTCCTCTTAATTTGTTATCCAGTTTCCTCTTACCATGTTACGCTACAACTGTGAAGTCAAGGAAACAATCCTCCAGAATGACAAGTCTACTCAGGATTTTTGACCTCTACAGCAAGAAGTTAGTGTCCACCTACAAAATTTGGGAAAATGTCCATGCAAGATCACTCTCACTTCTGACACCAACTGCAAGTTTGGTAGGTAGCCGAGGTTTCCCAGAGAAGCAGAACCAATAGAGAGTTTGTACACACACACACACACACACACACACACAAACACACAAACACACACAAGAAAAAGAGTGAGAAGGAGAGACAAAGAGAGAAAGCAAGAAGGAGATTTTAAGAAACTAGCTCATACAATTGTGGAGGCTTGGTAAGTCCAAACTCTGAAAGGCAGGCCAGAAGGCTGAAGAGCCATGGTTTGCAATTTAAATCCAAAGAAGTCTGCTAGCAGAATTTATTTTTGCTCAAAGGACGTCAGTGTTTGTGTTATTAGGACCTTCAACTGATAGGATGAGGCCCATTCACATTATGGAAGATAATCTTACTCAAAATTCACCAATTTAAATCTTAATCTCATTCAAAAACCACCTTCACTGAAGTATCCAGAATAATGTTTGACCAAATATTTGGGCATGATGGCACAGCCAAACTGACACACAAAATTAATCATCAAAGGGCTTCACACAAAACCATCCTCACATTCAATAATTTACTAAAAAGGTGCATAGAACTCACATAAACCTATTATACTCACAGCTACATTTATTGTAGGCAAAAGATGTAGAAAATCAGCCAAATGAAGAGTTGAATAAAACAGAGTCTTCTCAGAGTCTCCTTAGAACGTGTTACCCTCTCAGTATTAATGGGTGACAATATGCATGATGTATTGACAACCCAGGATGCTCACATGAGCTTTGAAATCCAGAGTTATAATTAGGGCTTCATTATATAGGCATGACTTATTGATTAACTGCCCATGTTGTTAAAGTCAGTCTCCCTGAAGGTCAGGCTGATACCACATGGCCAAAGGATACCACTATAGGTCCTATCATTATCATAAAACCATCAGATATGGTCCACAAGGACCCAATGTAAATAGCAAAGACAATCCTGTTACTCAGGAAATTCCAAGGATTTAGAGATCAACTGAGAGGAGTCTAGGACAAAGGCCAGACCACTTTTGGGATGAAGCCAATTTCCTTAATACACACTGTTCACCTTCATCCACACTTCACTCCTTCTAATCAATGTTGCTGTTTACACCCGGCTGCCAGACTAATGTATCCTTCATGGTTACCTATTTGTCTCACAGCAAAATGTCATACACAATTTGGTTCCTATTTCATTAGCCTAATTTTGAGTTATGTTCCTGCTTCAGTCTCCCAACCACAGTTATGCTGTCCTCCTTCAGTCCCTTTATCAGAGGACTTTTACAAGGGCTGATTCCTCCACCTTAATTATTCTTTCTCCTTTCTGCTTAGCTAACTAGTACTTCATACCTCTGGTTTATTAGCACTAACTCTAAGTTGTAGTTTTTGATTATATAATTAAAGTTTTCTTTCCCACAAGATCCTCAGCTGCATCAGGCAGTAATCTTTTTCTTTTTTTTTTGGTTTTGCTCCTTATTTTATCCCAGTATTCGGTACATAATAAATATGAATTAATAAATGCTTACTTTACTTGACAATGAAGATGAAGGCATATGCTCAAACTGATTCACCCCAGTTGCAGGAATATGCCTTGATGAATAGACTTATTCTCCCCATCAGCACACAAATATCTGTGGCAAACCCAAGTTCAAAGCTTTGTGCAATACAAATTTGTGTTATAGAAAACATCACTCGTGGGGAAGATATTCAGAGACACCATGCCACACAACTAGAAGTAATAAAGAAATGAGCTCTGTTGTAAATGAAACTGATGTCGATCTTTTATTATTTCAGGTAATAGTAGCTAAACTGTCTGCAATGTTTCATTCAAATACCTATAAATGAACTAATATTATTACATTTAACACTGATTTGAGTTTGCTTTCTGTTTAGGACCGCAGAGCTAGTGAGGCACAAGTCGACAACAAAACTGCCAACAAGAATCCACATGAGATTTGGGTAATGAGTTGGGCTGATCAGAACATTCTCTCATTATTTGTTTGCATACACCCTGGTGTGTCATCTCAGAACACACGTGCAGAGATGAAGAAAGCATGGCCTGGTTGTGTGTTTGCTTCTTTCTTTCCAACACAGATGCTTGGCAGCACTCAGGAGACAGGGCATTGCACTAATACTGTGCCACGTTTGTGTTTGTGTTTATCTTCAAATGCATCTAACTGGTTTGAAGCCATGAATTTTTTGCCCATAATTACAATTACAGCTCTGGGTGACATTGTGGATAGCTTGATATGTTTCTAAAAAGGAAGGAGAGTTTGCTTCTGGGAATTAGTGGGTGAATATAATGATTCTGGAAGCAACAATATGTATCATAAAGAATCCAAATCAATATTATTATGGTGGAACCTGGTATGTTTGTCACTATTTTCTTTTCAAGCAAAAAGAAAAAAATAAAAACTGGGACAAACAGCTAGCACTTGCACAAAAACTAGAATTCCAAGTGCAGAGGTTCTTTCCAAAGACAGTAGAAAATAGAGAACTTAAGGAATATATACAATGAATTCATCACCCAGTGGAGACAAGTTGCATTGCCCATACCTCTAAACCCCCAGAAACATGAATTCTTCTCCAACTCTCTACTTATCTTCCAAGTGCCATACACTTGAAACCCCTTATAAGGAGGAAAGGGCACAGAACTAAACTGAGGATAGATAAAAATTATAAAATTTAGGTATGTAAACCTTTTGGGGAGTTTAAATAGGTACATCTTCAGAATCACTGAAATGTGTGCTTTAAAACTAAATGACATTAATCTGTGCCACATGTCTATTGTATGCTAGGTGCTGACCAGCTCTATTATTTTCTCATTTTGTAGAAAAATAACTGAGCATTGAAAATATTGAATAACCTGTCCAAGGTGGTAAAGAAAGTAATAAATGAAAAGACAAAATACAAAAATAGGTTAGACTTTTTTCTAACCTATTTTTATAGAAATTGACCTATTAAACTGTCCTACCTTTGTATAATTGAATGAGTATGACTTTAGTGCCCAGCTCCGCATCTGATATGTTACATACACAAAATGTTTATTGAATCAATGAAGAAATAAAAGAAAGAATAGTTGGAATAATAGAAAAATACAAGGAGGAAGGATTTAAACTTCTGATAACTTAGAAAAATGACTCCAAAATCAGAATCCCTATTATGCATTTTCCTTCTAATTTTCTATAGCTAATTTATACTGCATTGGAACATTTTAACCAAACCTAAATTTCAAAAAAGCATTTGCAGATGCATGTATGTCATTAAGCATCAAACTTTGTGACATTTACATGAGCCACTACCTTCTTTTTTTACTTTTTTTCAACTTCCTGACTTGGAATTATATTAGAAAAATGGAAATAACTGGACATCTGAGTTTTTCTAGATTTCTAACTTTATTTTTCCGGTGCATATGATAATCTTAAAGTTAAATATCTATTCTATACATTTTTCTTCTAAGCAGTGAAGTAATCCAAAAAGGGAAAAGTCTATTCTCACAGTTGAATGTTAACATAACCTTGTTTATTATTTACATATTTTCTTATGGATAGATCTTTATTCCTTTGGATAAATTGATATCTACGTTTCTGTCTCTCTTCTCTCTCTATTTCTCTATCTCACCTTTATTGTTTTCCACAGAGTAAAGCCAGCTTTGTAATTTAAAATTAGAGAAGCTGTAATTTCTGAACAGAAAACACCAGCATCCTGTGGACCTGACATGTTAGAACACACTTTCCCACTCTTTTTTCTCTCCCAGTCAAACTTCCTTGCCACACTCCCTGTTCAGGAGGGCTTTCCACCTGACTCATGGGTCAACTTGAACTAAGTTTTAAATTAATGCTACCATTTGTAATTTAAATTAGTTCATGGATGCTTTAATCTTTGCCATTCAATGTAGTTTGTGAATGTCTTAACACAAATAAGTGGCTAATGTGACAGCCCCAGGAAGATGAGAGTCTAAAAGGAGTGGTCAGAGAACAGAAGAATGGATCAGAAAAGAGATGCGTTAAATGAACCGATTTCCATCAGAAGAAATACTTTCCTCACAAAAGAAAAGTTATCCCAGAGAATGACATGTGTCAAAACTTCTAAAGCTGGGCAACTTGTGTTTTCTGATAACCCTAGTCTTCCTGCTTTCCCACTAAACTTTAAAATGTTTTTCTTTTCCATTTCTGGAGGCTGTTATAAATCATTTTATAGATCAGGGAAGAAAGAAAAAAAATTACCAGCAGCACTTTTTCAAATATATTAGAAACTATAGAAATTCTCAAGATATGCATCAGTCTAAAGAGTCTAGGAAATTACTTCTCAAAAGTAACCACTTACAAGTGAACATTTGCTTTCCTAAATCACTAAGAACCAACTTTATTGAATCAGATGAAGCAGCTCTTCATTTTTTTCTTGTTGATCAGAATTTCATTAAGTTGTTCTTTAATGCTCCATGACTTCGTTTGCTCTGGATTTACATTACTCAACCATATCCCCTAAGCTTAATTAAATTTGTTTGTTCATGCCTTGAGCACTTTTCTCTGTTCTGCAGCAAAAATAGGTAAAAATCAAGGGACACTCACTCATCTGTGAAGCTGTCAGTCCATCATAACTTGAATATTGATTTGGGGGAAGGTTGTGACATTCCCTAGGTGAGCATGTCAAGTTTGTTGACAGAGAGCTCTCTACTTAATTGAATATGATGTCTGTATGGGAAGTGATGAAGTATGTCAATGATGTGTAAGTTTTCTCTCTCACTGTGTGTGCAGTAGAGGGTAATGATATTCCATCATGTGCTGACCAAACTCCATACGCCTTGTCGTATTACTTCAGTATTTTTTTCCTTTAAAGACCTGGGAGCAATACAGTTATTCATCCAAGAGATGATTATGCATTAAAAAAACTTGAAGCATGAAATATCAGATGGGGATAGTCATAAATGATTTGCCACATGAGTAATAACTTTAATTTGGTCGCTAAACTTACAGCGTAGTTTTACTCATCTGTAATATGGGAGTAATGATCATCCTTCCTGTCATTAACTACTTCTCAGCAGTGTTGTAAAGATTAATTTGTGTTCCTAAATGGTTTTTCAAATGAAAAGTGCAGTGTAAATGTTAGTTTCATAAGCATAGCCCCTCTTGGCAAGTGCTGGCTTTGTCTTTGATTAACATTTAAAATGCTGTATAAGGAATTAAATTTTGCTTGGACAATAACAGAGGAATATTTCTAGTTAGTTTAAAGAGACAGTTAAGTATAATTCAAGACATTACCAAACATAAAACAAAAAGTTTAGCTGCATCAATTTAACAAATATATTGCCTAAATCATTACTTCGTCATTTATAGGTTTCTGATTTAAAAAAAAAAAAAAAAAAAAAAAAAAAAATCTCTGGCTTTCAACCTAACAAATTGCATTGCATTGCACTAGTAAGTTATCCAAATTAGCCTGAAACCATTTCTTCGGCTAATACATGCAAAAACATTCCAAGGTAATATTTTATACTCTGATTTCTCAGGTTTTCATTTGGTTCAGATGTACATTTAAATGATTGCTCACTCAAGTCTCTGGCTATTTCATATCTGGCAAAATTATAGGGTGCAGATTCACATAAAGATGAATAAAAGTAGGAGAAGTAATTTCTTCATGAGTTGGAAACTCTGGTTAAGCATTAACATTGCTCTACTGCTAAGTACAGACAGGATGTTAAGAAGCTGCAGCATCTAAACAGCCTAAGCTTCAACTCCATTTATGAGTGAGGGAATGTCAGTTAATTTTTCTGCCCTCTTGTCAGCTTTGCCTCTGTGAAAATGTTCTTTTCTAACTTTCCTCCTACCTTTCTCTCTGCTCACTCTTTTTTAGTCTTTCTTTTCCTAGATTCTGCTCAAACTGAAGATTTTATACAGTATCTATTTTGGCATTTAAAACACATCCTCCACAACACCTGAGAACTGTCTCTCAACATTGCCACTTGCATGGGCCATAGGCTTCTCAAACTCGTCACGAGAAAAAGTGAACTTAGTCTTTCTCTCACCTCCTGGTCTTTTCCTGCTCTGTCCTAGCAAATGACACCCATATCTTACCAAAGACACCAAGATGTCTTTGAAAATTTCTTATCATTAATTTCTTGAATGCATTTTTATTGACTATTCACTGTATACGACGAGTACTGTGTAATGCATTGAGCAAAATAAAAACAGTTCCTGTTCTCAGGTAGCTCACAGTCTAGCGAGAGAGATATATTTTAATAAGATAATAAGGATAATAGCTAGTCTGGAAGAGGCAATCAATGGGATTTTGTGACAACATTTAAGACCATGGCACCTGGTAAGGCTGAGCTGAGGAAGTGATGACTAAATATAGATCTGAAGATTGGGAAATACATAAAAGAGTGAAAAGAAAGGCGAAGAGGGAGAAAGGGTTGAATAGCGAGGGTATTTCAGACAGAAGAAAGAGCATGTGCCCTTTTCCCCTCATCAAATCAGACCCCAAATCATGGACCTCTAAGCCAGTTCTCTCTAAGGTATCACATGTGCACACCATTTGCAATCTCCACCTCTACCACCTCTTTTACTTTCTATCATCATAGCACTACCTTCATATGCAAGCCACAAATGCTTATATATCCTCAATATGTGTATCTTCCCCCTTCTAGAAATCCTTTAAAATCTCTTATCAAAATCCAGTAGAATTCTGATAGCCTCTTAACTCTCTTTCTCCCTTTACTTCTTCTCTACAAATATTAGTATATTCTGCTCTAAATTCTCTCCTCTTTGACAATGGAAATTCTGATAGTCTCTCAATCTTCAATCTTCTCTAGGTTTGTTAGATGATTAGTTTGTTTTTATTGTCAAAGATGTACAGAATACACATAATTCCTCATACAATGGAGAAGAAAGAGAAGGAAGAATTTCAAATACCGTTACTTATTTTTCTTTAAGTGGAAAGGACACAAGTACATACTTGGTTCTTTTACTTCTTAAAATGGCTCAAATTTAGGTGCATACATTTTCCTACGTATCATGAAGTTGGAAAATATCAATTCTTTATAAAACTTTACTAGTTTTACTTTATGACAAATGGAGAAGATACGTTTTATTATAAAAAAGTATTTTAACCTTCATTTGAACTTAATGTTGGCATGTTATACCTAAGAAGAAAATCCAAACCTCATAAATGAATTACTCTTTCTAAGAAAGTGGACAGAGTTTTGCATTGGAGAAATATAATCCTATCTTACCTCTTCCTATATTCTCCATTTACTACACTAATATTCTGGCTCAGCTTTTGGAAAACACATTGCATATTCTTCCATAAGTCAGGGAAGATGCATAAAAATTCAGAAGCAACCTTTATTCCACTCTAGAGCTTTCAAGATTTTTAAACTATAGGAACTATTTGTGTCCTGAAATTCCACTAGAAACAGGAAAAAATAAACAGTAACAATTTTATAGTTCATGGCATATGTACACTCTCACTTAATTTCCAACAATCAACTGGGATCACTTTCAATATTTTCATTTTATAAAAGAAAATTACAATTCAGAGAAGATAAGAAATTTGTTCCCAGAACTCATATTATTAGTTCAAGAATTAAGACCAGAATTGGTTATCCGTTCTGATGCTGAGTTCCCCTAGGATTAGTCAACAATAGCCTTGGGAGTCATACAGGTTGGAAGTTGATACAGTTTGGATCTGTGTCCCCACCCAACTTTCATAACAAAATGTAATTCCCAGTGTTGCAGGTGGGGACTGGTAGGAGGAAATTACATGGTGGGAGTGGATTTCTCATAAATGTTTTACACCATCCCTCTCAGTACTGTCCTCGTGGTAGCAAGTGAGTTCCCATGAGATCTGGTTGTTTAAAAGTTTGTTGCACCTTCCCCCTCTCTCTCTTGCTCCTTCTCTGGCCATGTGACACCCCTGTTGCCCTTTCACCTCCTGCCATGATTGTAAGTTTCCTGAGGCTTCCCAAAATCCCAAGCAGATGCCAGTATCATGCTTCCTGTATATCCTGCAGAACCATAAGTCAATTAAATCTCTTTTCTGTATAAATTACCCAGTCTCAGGTATTTCTTTATAGCAGTGTGAGAACAGAGTAACACAGAAGTCAGCTGGTTAATTGGCTTTGACTATTACTTTATCTTTGAAAATATCCTACTTGCTGACTAACACATCACATTTTGGGGGCCAATACCTCTAGGAGCCCAATTCCAACATTTTTTTCATTACCATCTAGTTTTCCAATCCATTTAACTGTGCACAATAACCCCTTATAGTCTCACTTTTCCCCATACCTTGTTCAGTTCCATACCCATCATTATAATCGGTATGGCAGAGACAACTAGAAGTCTTCGAAATTTATTATACCCATCTATAGCAACAAATGTGTAGCTGAAAAGCAAGTATCCACCCAGGAATTACTTTCCTTAGGTATACTGGAAGTAAGTGTGGTCATATGATTAGCTCTCTCCAGTAGAATGTGAGGGAATGTAATGTGTCTTACTCTTGAAATGATTTTTTAATTGTTTTTTCTTTTCTTTTCTTCCCCTTGACCTAATTAGAAGCATTAATAAATAAATAAATAAATAAATAAGTCAAGGCCGCTGAATCATCTAATGGGAAAGAGACACTTACCTACCTGATATGTGTATGAGAAATAAATTATTATTTTTTGGTTGAACCATTATGTTAAGAGTCTACTTAGAGCAGTTTAGACTATCTTAGCCAATATATGCCTCCACACGCTTCCCACCTCTCCCTCAGTCATACTGATGTGTCTAGTTCAGTCCATGTTTCTGCTTACTCCTTCTGGGAACTAAACAACTGAGCATATCTCCAGAAAATTAAAAAAAAAAAAAAATTAAAGAAAGGGAACACTAAGTTACCTCACATTACCTGGCCTCTCTTTACATGGTGAAATCTCAGTTTCAGTGCTAGCCCAAAATGTTACTGTATAATTCCAGGAGGTATATCCTCTCTTATTAGCTGACTGCTTCATACCTGCGCTATTCTCAACTTTCAACATTCCTCCCACCACAATTTCACCTGATAATCTTGGTTTACTTTACTGAGAAAATAAAGATGCCAACAGAAAGCTATTACAACCTCCCATCATCAAATCTGTCGGCCTCATTGTATCTGTGCTCAGGTTTTTCATTGCTTTCCCTCCTTGGTAGAACTCTTATTCTCTTACCCAAGCTAACTCACCAATCCATTCAGACACCAGTTCTCTTCAAGGTCACTCATGGATCATGGATTTTACTTTCAACCTTCAACCTAATCAATCTTGTGTGTACATATTATAGGTATTATTATATTAAATATATATTATAACTTGATATAATATATTAATATGTATTTGTAAAATATATACAAATTATTTATATCTTAAAAATTTACCTCTTTTCTCTTTAATTTTCCTTCATATACCTTTTCAATCTTCTGTTCTATTTTAAAGTGAAACACTTCTAATTCTATTCTTCTTCTCTCTTGAATCTGCACCAATTAAAGTCTTATCTCCAACTCCTAGAGTTGTTATTATAAAGGTTATCAATGATTTCCACGTTGGCTAAATCTATTTGTCAATTTTTAATCCACTTCTGCCTTAATCTATCATCTATATTTCCTCACTGCAATATTCTTAAAATGCATTTTTTTTTTGTCATTTGATTTCTTGGATACCATATATTTTTATTGTTTTTTCTTTATATCACTGTCTTCTGTTCCTTACTTTTCTATTCTGTATCTTTATTACTCCTATGTCTAAATATTAGAGTGTCCCAGGAATCTGTCTTTAGATATCTTCCCATCTACACTATCTAACTACTTAAGATTCTTAGATGATCATATCTTGTCCCATGAGTTTAATTACCAATTTGATGCTTAGAAATGCCCAAATTTGCATCTCCAACTAAGAACTGCCTAATGAACTTCTAACTCATTGCCTGTTCAAAATTTTCTCTTTAATACATAATATTCAACACTATAAATCTCAAATTTAGCATATACAAAATATAATTCAACCTTTGCTACAACCTGTTCCTCCTTCAGTCTTCCCCATTCCAGGAAGTGACAACTTCATGTACCTTGTCGTTTAGGCAAAATCCTTTTGGTCTCACCCAGTTTCTTCATTATACCACCAAATCTTGTTAGCTTTACCTTAAAATAAATGCAGAAACAGAATATTTTCCACCATATCCACTGCTCCTGTTTCAGCGCAAGGCAGCACCATCTATTTCCTGGTTTGTTGAAGTAGCTTCCTAACTGTTCTCCCCAATTCTGCCCTCATCTTCTTTAAGCCATGGGTAATATTGTCAAGACATAAATCAGATTATGGTCTTCCCTTGCTTACAACACTTCAGCAGCTTCCCACCACACTCATAGTAAAAGCTTAATTCCTTAAAAGCTTTATATGATCTGGATTTCATAACCACTATGATTTAATCACCTGTTTCCCCCACCATAATTTAGCTCTAGTTTCTCTGGTGTTATTGTCCTTCCTCCAGCAGGCTTGGGTACACTACCATGTCTGGGTTTTACACTTACTGTTTTTTTCTTCTCCTAGAATGCCTTTCCCAGTATATTTATGTGGCTTGGGCTCCAATTTCCTATAAATATCAAGAAAGAGCCAGTGCCTCAAAGATGTTTTTCTTGACCGTCCTACAAAGAAAACCATATACCACTTGATTTCTCTTCCTTCTTTCTTTGTCTTTATAAACATTATTGCTTCCCAACTTTTACTTCTTTCATTTTTGTTCTCTCAACACTACTTTATAAGCCTCATGACAGAAGAACTTTGTATACTGTCTTCATTTTTATATTTCTAGCCCTAAGAACAGCATCTTTCACAGAGGATATACAAAATAGATATCCATTGAGTGAATTAACGATCCTCTAAAACACATTATGAAAGCATCAGGAACAGTATCAACAACCATAAGTGAGGAGTATTGACTTTGTCAAGGGAATTTTTGTCAAAATTTATTCAAAATGCTGTCTTTCTCTAACTACATTTAAATATTATATCAGATTTGGGGGTGGGGAAAAATTCTGAAACAACTCCCTTGATGATTTTGCTATAAATATCTCTCTCCCAGATTTGTGAAACTCTTGAGCTCCCACGAGCTCCACATAGCATAATTGTCTTCATGGAGCTTCACAGTCACCAAAGAGCTACTTTTGACATCAATTAGTGAGACAGAATGAGTTATGAGACCACAGTTAGTATGAAGGTTTAGAGTAAACAGTTAATGCATTATAACTCATCTGGGAGGATGTAGGTAAATGATGGATAGACTCAAAATGCCTAACAAACTACTCTGCTGAAAACTACTGAAAACAGAGATCAGAACAAACCTTAAGCATCCCTGAAGCACCAACATAAGCCAGGAAGTAAGGTTTGAGAAAGTGGATCTATGTAAGCGTACTTTAGTATAGCCATTATAATTCTATGTAAGAAACTCAAGCGGATGGTAAATATAATTTAATTTTCATTTCTGAATTAACTTGGAATATAAAGCTCCACTTCATTGCTCTGCAGAAAATAATCTTATTTCTTTTTGTGTTCTACATCCTGTTATTGAAACTGATTTCAAAATCCTGGGTCTTTGTATAATAACAAGCTATGTGGTAGAGTTGAAATTGAATGATCAATTGAATTCATTACATTTACTCAATGTAACCTGTCAGGCATCAACTAAGGGTTAAATCTTCCTGTTTGGCCAACTCTTAGTGTTCTATAATTTTCAGCTTTTTAGGTCTTGCAGCTCTTCAATCAATCTGGTAAACAGGTAGCATTTTGCAGTTTTAGTAAAAATTCTAATGTGTTGTGGAGAAACATTTCCTAGTCCCACTTCTCTGCTGTTCTTAAACAAATAAGAGTTTATTTGCAACGTGCAGAATATCCTATGCAGCTGTTTTCCTAAACACACTGTGTTCTAGGGCATGCACTTCACTATTGTGTGCATCATCACTATTATGCTGCATTTGTACTTTTCTCAGAATTTCTTAAGGCTATCTAAAGTTAGGACTTTCTAAGTATATTGCGAAGCCATATTCTTGGGGACCCAGCTCTCCTCTGATCTTATATCAAAGATCCTGTGGGATTTACAAAATTCTTTTTTCCTCTAGATCTTTCCTGATTCCCAGATTAGAAACCTTTACAAATCTCAGAGACAAAAAGTTTTGATCTAAGTCATCACTTTTATCATGTTTACCCCAAAATATAATGTCTTCTAAGTCTTCTGTGTCTCCCGACTCTTTATATTCTCATTCTTTTTAAAAAATATATGCATTTCTTCCTTGCCAAAACAGGCACTATCCAAAAATCATCAAAGAGGGTGGATTGGGGATGGTAATAAAAGGGAAAGAAAACTAGTAACAACAGCAAGGTGTACAAATAACATTTCCAAAATGCACTATTTTGTCACATAGAGGAGTATGGAAGATATAACAATGATAACCTGACTTCTTATGCTCCCAAATCTCCCTAAATATTGCCTCCTCATGTGATCAGTGCTTTCCTTGTCATGCCCTCACACTTACCTGGGAGTCTGTATGTATCTTAATGCTGAATTCTTGGAAAAATTCCATACAAATGCGAAAATGAATATCAATAGCCTACTTTTCCTTGGGAAAGAAATAAGAAATTTATATAATAAAATGATAATTTGGGAAATATTTTTAGATGAGATGCTATGGAAGAGTGAGAGATAAACCCGTAGAATAGATATTTGGGAATATACAGGATTTACGCTGCTGCAGATAATAGTATACAGGTCTAAACATCAGACTTAATCTAGTTATGCAAACACAAAGTGAATGGGCCTATGTTAGCCAGCATCAGTAACTCCTATGACTATCACAAAAAAATATTCTCCAAATATAAATGACTTGACACAATAAAAGTTATTTTTCATGCAAAACAAAACATGGATGTTTCTAGCTGGGCTTTGTCCTGGTGACTTGCTACTCAGTGGTCACTCAGCCTCAGGGATCCAGGCCACCTGTATCTTGGATTCCACCATCCTCAATATTCAATCTACAATGTTGATGCATAAGACAAGGATTTTTACTGTGTCAAATTGCAAATGGTACACCCCACTTTCACCCTCATGCCAGTGGAAAGCATCACTTCTGTGGCCCACTTAGATTCAGGGGTTAAAACATGAAGTCCTCTGGTGATGAAATTCTTTGCTGAATGCACAGCGTTATCTGTGCGCCAGGACTTTTATGAGCAACTCTTTGTATGACAGAAAGACAGGGTAGAGCCTTTAATAAAAATTAACTCTCCTGGTGGCAACAGTAACATCAAACTAAAGGCTAGATTGCCAGTGAATAAAGCATTAAAATGACTGATGGCCAGGAATTTGCCTTGCTTGTCATTTCCACCCCTTGCTGATAATAACAACATCTTGGAACATGAAAGTATAATGGGCAGCAACTTGCCAATAAGTATTAAGTGTCAAAGGAATAGAAATCAGATAAAAGGACAGGCTCAAACCAGTAGCCTAGGTTTAAATTCTAAGCCCTCAAAAACAAACTTGTCTGGAAGAACCATATATTCAACTCCTGATTAAATTTTTCTTGATGTTGTTTTTGTTTATTTGAGAAGGAGGCTCAATTTGTCAACCAGGTTGGATTGCAGTGGCGTGATCTCAGCTAACTGCCACCTCTGCCTCCCCGGTTTAAGTGATTCTCGTGCCTCAGCCTCCCAAGTAGCTGGGATTACAGGTGCCCACCACCACACCTGGCTAATTTTTTGTATGTTTTATAGAGATGGCATTTCCCCATGTTGGCTAGGCTGGTCTCAAAATTCTGACCTCAGGTGATCCACCTGCCTTGGCCTCCCAAAGTGCTGGGATTACGAGTATGAGCCACCGCTCCCGGTCCAAATGTATTTTTATTTGAGAGATTCTCCCATCTTTTATGAACTTTCCCACCATGCTCTATGACCATCACCATACACAACGACACACACACACACAAACATACACACACACAAGCACACACAAAGATAGTGGAAGAAGGAAGTCCAGGTTTGTGGGAAAGAGTAAAGACAAAAAATTAGGAGGTGTGGACTTTTTCAAGTAACACTTAGAAATGGAAAGAAAAATAGCAATGAATTTTTTAAAAATCAAAACAAAAAAATCCAAGAGTTTATTCTTCAGATTTTTATTCTTGGATTTAAATTTAGCTTTTAAAATGTTCCTGCTCTAACAGTTTTGACATTTAAAACAATAAAGAACTTTTACAAAGTTAAATGTTTTCTGATACATTTTAGGCACCCTGTGTGTTTTGTGAATGTCATAACGCATTAAGTCCCCTTCACAGATGTGCAATTTTATCCTCTTACTGTGGCTCTTAATGCAGTGAGTGCTTCAGGGAGCACAAGGTAGTGCCTGGGGGCCTGGTAAGGAGTGCTCAAATCCTTACAGTTGGGTTTGAATTTTAATACTGTTTCATTAAGAAAAAGCCTGTCAATTAGTGTGGTATTGACTCTCTTTTATTTTGTTTTTACAAGACCCATTTCTCAAAAATTTTCATCCATAAAATATAGTCTTTTAGTTAGAAATGTGTTTAAAAATTAATACCTGAAAAACAGCATTTTATCATATTGCTTTCATTATATGACATAACCAAGTGTGTTGCTAGGCAACTAGCTACAGCTTTTGGAAAACTACATACTTTATAATAGATTACTTCAGAGGCACCTTTTCAAAACAAATAGAATAGAGTTATCTAAAAGCATCTTCTGAAATCCTGTATAGAAAATGGCTTTTTAAAAAAGCCAACATCTCCAAAACTAAGAAAGGGTTGTTCCTATTATATAGGCACTGCAGTTTTCGACAGTTTTCACTTAGTAAAAAGAGAGGAGAGAGAGGAGAAGAAAACGTATCTTAAATTCCTGTCTGCAAGCATCCAATCTGCTAATGAAAATATTCACTGTAAATTATTCATTATATTCAATTTGTATTTGAATATTTCTTTGGTGAGAAAAAAACTACAATCATTTGAAAGGACTTAACTAATGAAAAATAGGCTAAAATAAATTTTTAAAAAGTGAATTGCTAGTGCCCTGATTCTGGCTACTGGTTTCCTGACTGCTCGCTTACATACAGAAGTGATTATCTAACTTAAAAGAAACAACTTATGATGATTAACATGAGTCAGTAATCGTTTAATTTGGTATGAAGGGCATTATTGCATTTGATAAAAGTTTTGAATACATAACATCTGAAGTCTTTCAAATTTGTGGCTCTATAAAATGTTATATTTTATTCTTTCACAGGATATTTAAAATGGTAAAATAATCCATATTAGCTGTAGAAATTCTGGGAAACATACAAAAGAAAAGATTTGTCACTTACTATATCAAAATATAGAAAATAATTGTAATTAATTAACTTGTAATTCATTGCAAGTACAATTGTAATTGCTATTAATATTATAACATAATATTTTTGGACTTTTTCTATATATTAATTTGCATTGTTTTGTTTTCATTGTTCTATTCACCAAAATCATACTTAACTATATATATAACTATATAACTATATATAACTATATATACATAACTATATACTATATACTATAACTATAGTTATAGTATAACTATATACTATATATAACTACATGTAACTATCTATAACTATATATAAAACTATATATAGTTTTATATATATAGTTTTGTATATATAGTTATATATACATATATAGTTATATATATATACACATATAGTTATATATATATATAGTTTTGTAGCTTACCTATTTAAATTAACATTATATTGTGGCCACTTTTTTATGTGTATCACTTTTTTGAAATATATTATGGAGTAACCGAGTGACTGCTCACCATATGCCTATACTGTAATTTATTTAGTTATTCCACTATAGCTAAAGTTTCCCACCAATTTTTCATTATTATAAATAATGCTGAAATGAATGTCCTTATTCATAAATCATGATCCATATCTCTGTTGATTTCCTTAGGGTATGTGGCTGCAAGTGAATTTACTGAATCAAAGAGTACACATTGTTTTAAGGCTAAACATACATATTTCCAAGTTATTTTTCATAAATCAAAAAAGAGAAAGTTTACTTTCTTAAAAGTCCAACAACAAAAGGTGGAAGGGATAGCAAAATTTTATTGACAAAGAAAATTACTAAGTGCTTTGCCAGTTTGGGGAGAAGGGGAGAAATAGCGAATTACATATTGTGATTTTAGTGAAACTATTTTTTTAAATATTTATTGTCTTGTTTGTGCATTTGGGTCCTTTGTTTTTCAATTAAAGGATTCATCCTTTCATTTTTCTAATAATTTCATAAGTTTTTAGTCTACACTTATTGAGGTGGCATTCTTCATAGAGCTAGTGTCAATTTGGACTTTTCTCAGTGTAATAAAATGAAGATTTAAAGATGTTGAAAAAGACCTGGTTAGGTCTTTCATATCTCATGTTAGAAACAGCTATCTACTGTTGGCTATCCAGCCAAAAATCATGTTTTAGAACCTTCCTTACTTCTAATTGTTTTCTCATTTTTAGTACTAATTTGTTCCCCCTTCTGCCAGTTGGATGGCAATGATGAGGGACTTTCAAGGATGGCAGAGTGATAAGACAGAAAGTGTTCTAGTGTCTGCATCACCAAGTGAAAGAGTGGCAACCAATGACAAATAGCACCCTCATTAGATTGCCGTTTGTGGGAAAAATAAGATTCTAGAGTTATGTCTCCATTCAAAATCAACAGAATATACATTCTTCTCATCATCACATGGCACTTACTCTAAAATTGATCACATAATCAGAAATAAAACACTCCTCAGCAAATGCAAAAAAAACTAAAAATAAAGCAGTCTCTTGAACCACAGTACAATCAAATTTGAAATCAAGACTACTAAGAAATTCACTCAAAACTACAATTACACAGAAATTGAGTAACCTGCTCCTGAATAACTTTTGGGCAAGTAATTAATTCAAGGCAGAAATCAAGAAGTTCTTTGAAACTAATGAGATCAAAGATACAACATACCAGAATCTCTGGAACACAGCTAAGGCAATGTTAACAGGAAAGTTTATAGCACTAAATGTCCACATGGGAAAACTAGAAATATCTCAAATTAACAACCGAACATGGACTAGAGAATCAAGAGCAAACAAATTGCACAGCTAGCAGAAGACAAGAAATGGCCAAAATCAGAACAGAACTCAAGGGGATGCAGACAAGAAAAACCATCTAAAACCCAGAAGTTCATTTTTTGAAAAAATAAAATAAAATAAAGAGACCACTAGCTAAACTAATAAAGAGAAAAGGAGATTCAAATAAAACACCATCAGAAATGATAAGTGGGATGATACCACTGACCCCACAGAAATACAAACAATTATCAGAGAATATTATACACAACTCTGTGCATATAAACTAGAAAATCTAGAAGAATTGGTTAAATTCCTAGACACATAGACCCTCTCAAGACCGAACAAGGAAGAAATTGAATCCCTGAACACACCAATAACCAGTTCTGAAATTAAAGCAGTAATAAAAAGCTTACCAACCAAAAAAAAAAAAAAAAAAAAAAAAAAAAACTAGCTGAATTCTACAAGATGTACAAAGAAGAGCTTGTACCATTCATACTGAAACCATTGCAAAAAATTTAGGAGGAGAGACTCCTCCTTAACTAATTCTATGAGGCCAGCATCATCCTGATACCAAAACCTGGCAGAGATACAAGACAAAAAGAAAATTTCAGGCCAATACCCTTGATGAACATCAATGCAAAAATCCTCACCAAAATACTGACAAACCTAATCCAGCAGCACATCAAAAAGTTTATCCACCACAATCAAGTAAGTTTCATCCCCGTGATGCAAGGTTGGTTCACCATACACAAATCAATAAATGTGATTCATCACATAAATAGAACTGATGACAAAAACCACCTGATTATCTCAATAGATGCAGAAATGACTTTCAATAAATTCAACATCCCTTCATGTTAAAAACTCTCAATAAACTACGTATTGAAGGAACATAACTCAAAGTAATAAGAGCCATATATGACAAACCCACAGCCAACATTTTACTGAATAGGCAAAAGCTGAAAGCATTTCCCTTGAAACTGGCACAAGATCAGGATGCCCTCTCTCACCATTCCTATTCAAAATAGTATTGGAAGTTCTGGCCAGAGTAATCAAGCAAGATAAAAAGTAAAGGACATTCAAACAGGAAGAGAGGAAATCAAACTATCCCTGTTCACAGATGGCATATCCTATATCTAAAAAACCCCATAGCCTCAGCTCAAAAGCTTCTTAAGCTGATAAGCACTTTCAGCAAAGTCTCAGGATATAAAATCAATATGCAAAAATTACTAGCATTCCTATACACCAACAACAGTCAAATTAAGAGCCAAATCACAAATGAACTCCCATTCATAATTGCCAAAAAAGAAAAAAATACCTATGAATACAGCTAACAAAGTAAGTGAAAGATCTGTACAACAAGAACTACAAACCACTACTCAAAGAAATCAGAGATGACACAAACAAATGGAAAAATATTTCATGCTCATAAATAGGAAGAATCAATATTGTGTAAATGACCATACTGCCCATAGCAATTTAGAATTTCAAAGTTATTCCCACTAAACTACCACTGACATTCTCCATGAAATTAGAAAAAGCTATCTTAAACTTTATAGGGAGCAAGAAAAGAGCCTGAATAGCCAAAAGAAATCCTGAACAAAAAGAACAAAGCTGGAGGCATCATGCTACCTGACTTCAAACTATACTACAGGGCTACAGTAACCAAAGCAGCATGGTACTGGTTCAAGAACAGACACATAGAGCAATGGAACTGAATAGAGAACTAGAAATAAGACTGCATATCTAAAACTATCTGATCTTTGACAAACATGATGAAAACAAGCAATGGGAAAAGGATTAACTATTTAAAAGTGGTACTGGGATAACTGGCTAGTCATATGCAAAATACTAAAACTGGACACCTTCCTTATTCCATATTCAAAATTTCACTCAAGATGGATTAAAGACTTGAATGTAAAACCCAAAACTATGAAAACCCTGGAATACAACCTGGGCAATACCATTCAGGACATAGGCACAGACAAAGATTTTATGATGAAGAGGACAAAATCAATTGAATGAAAGCAAATATTGACAAATGAGATCTAATTAAATTCAAGAGCCTCTTCACACAAAATAAACTATCTACAGAGTAAACAGACAACCTACAGAATGGGAGAAAATTTTTGCAATCTATGCATCTGACAAAGTCTAATATTCAGCATCTATAAGGAACTTAAACAAATCTACAAGAAAAAAAAACCATTAAAAAGTGGGCAGAGGACATGAACAGACGTATCTCAAAACAAGACATACATGCGGTCAACAAGTATATGAAAAAAAGCTCAACATCACTGATCATTAGATAAATGCAAATCAAAACCACAATGAGATACCACTCCACACCAGTCAGAATGACTATTACTAAAATGTCAAAAAATAACAGATGCTGGCAAGGTTGTGGAGAAAAAGGAGTGCTTATACACTATTGGTGGAAGTGTAAATTAGTTCAACCATTTTGAAAGACAGTGAGGTGATTCCTCAAAGACCTAAACACCATTTGACCCAGCAATCCCGTTACTGGATATATACCCAAAGAAACATAAATCGTTCTTTTATAAACACACAGACACATGTATGTTCTTTGCAGCACTATTCAGAATAGCAGAGACATGAAATCAACCGAAATGTCCATCATCAATAGACAGGCTTAAAAAATGTGGAACATATACACCATGGAATACTATGTAGCCATAAAAATAAATAAGATCATGTCCTTTACAGGAACATGGATGTAACTGGAGGCCAATATCCTTAGCAAACCAACAAAATAACAGGAAACCAAGTCCTGTGTGTTCTCACTTATAAGTGGGAGCTAAATGATGAGAACACATGGACACATAGAGGGGAACAACACACACTAGGGCCTATTGGAGGGTGAAGGTTGGTAGGAGGAAGAGGATCAGGAAAAATATCCAATAGGTACTAGACTTAATACCTGGGTGATGAAATAATCTATACAAGAAACCTCCATGACACATGTAATTTACCTGCATGACATTCTGGAGTTTTGTATCTTCACAGATTCTTAGGTCTATTTGTTGTAGTAGCTTCGTCTAGTTGACTAATGTACTGCTAATCTTTATTCCCTGAGCAGCATTCATGTAAATACCAGGATTTATTTATCTTGGGCAAAACCAGAATTGTCTACCCATAACCTACGGCCAATCTCTCAAATCACAACCAGATAGCAGCCTCAAAGGAGGAAGGTGTTCTGACTCCTGTATTATTTCCCCTGGGATAGGAAACATTAACCATTGTGACCACAAATCACAAATTTCTTACCTCGTTTCATGTGAGGTCAACAATGATGTCCACTTGTACATTTTTGTTTGTTGGACTCATATGAGACCTTAAAGGAGAGTCAATATTCACTCAAATTTTAAATAGGGAGCAGAAAAGAATGACATCATTTTTATGGAATCTTTGGAGACACTATATGTTCTTGCGCCTATTGTGATTTGTTACCTTCTGGGAACTTTTTAACTCATACACAATAGTCACAATTTTATTTCCCACACCCCTATCAATTGTCCAAGGAAAAGAGAAGAAAAAAAAAAATCAGTTACATAGTAGAGGGAGGATTCTCATTCCTTTGAGATATTTGATTGGTTATTTTCCAGAACAAATGGGAGCTGTGCTAAGCTGTATATAAATGTTTACCTGACAGCTGCATTTAAAAACAAACAAAAGACAAAAAAACTGTGCTGAGCTTTGTAAGTGTTTTGATTCCTAGACCCCAAATCTAAATTATTTTACCAAAACTCTGAGATGAAGCTTAGGGATACATATATTTAATAACTTGCCCAGATTATTCTAATGTGCATTTATTATTTAAAAATTATTATTTAAAAATGATTTATTAAAAATTAATGCTTCATTATTTAAAAAATTATCAAGTAATTAATAAATTATTGACTTCTATTTATTGAAAAGTCATTTTACTCTATTTTTATTAAAATAATCTTGTTATGAATTAATTATAATATTTCCCTTCAAATCTCCTCTTGTAGAGATCTATTGACAAACTTCTCACTACACTTTATTGTATTTTCAGTAATTGTTTCTATATTCCTTTTTTCTGGTTTTGGTGTTCATCACATTTTTCAAATCTACATCATCAACTTCCCTTCTTGAGAAATTTATTTTGTTGCCTGTTCTCATTAGCTAGATATATCTTCAAATTATTTTAGTGTGAACTCTTAGGAGGTATAATTTTCATGTCCTTGAATGTCAGCAAATATCTTTCTCCTGCCCTTGCAAATAAATGATGGCTTCTCTGGGGATAGAGTTCTTAGGCCTTAATCTTTTTTTTTTTCTTTTTAAAACTGCTGATGTTGATCTATTGATTTCTGACCCTTAGTGATCAGGAGAAAAAAATATCTAACACCAACCTAATTATATCCTTTGAAGGCAACCTGTCTTTTCTGCTGGATATATGGGGTGTCTATTTTCACTCAATTTGCTTGGTACTCTGTGACCTCTTTTGATCTGATGTCTAAATCTTTCTTCAGATCTGGAAACTTTTTTTTAGTATTTGTTTGATGATTTTTTTGTTTTGTTTTGTTTAATTCTAAGTACCACTATGTTGGTACTTCTCAATCCTTCACCAAACTCCCTCAAATCTTAGTCTCCGCATGGAAACTTTTTTCCTGCAAAATTCAATCAAATGATTATAATCTCTTGTGACATAATGAGATGTGTATTTGGTATCTGCCTCTGGTTCCTGACACAGAGCTCCTAAAACTTTGGTAATTTACTGAGTGATAGGGGTGATAAGAGCATTTTTGTTAACAATATTTGATCTTTGTCCCCGGTTCCTGACAAAAGATCTTCTAAGCCCCTTGGCATCTTTGAAAAGATAAGAGTGTCTTTTGGATTCTAATGAATGTCTATTTGCTGGGGTCTCTAGACAGCTTCAGGATGGAGGTTGCTTGAAGGAAAGACCAAAGCAATGCTGACACTTTCAGTCCCACACACCTATCTCCAAAGAGGGCAGAGGCACTGGAGACTTAGCTAATCACCAATGGCTAATGATTTAATCAGTCATGTCTATGTAATGAAATCTCTATAGAATCTCTCGAAATGATGGGTTGGGAGAGCTCCAGGTTGGTGAACACATTGACATATCAAGAGGATGGCACTCTCCAACTCCACTGTACAGAAGTTCCTGCACTCAAAACACGTTCAGACTTTTCTCTATGTACCAATTAATCTTGCTGTTCATTTTTACACTTCATAATTTTACACCTCATAATATCCTTTGTAATAAACTGGTAACATAAGTAAAATGTTTCTCTCAGTTCTGTGATTCGTTACAACAAATAATAAAATATTGTTAGTAAAAAGTAGGTCATGGGAACCCCAAATCCATAGCCCAGTCAGAAGTAAGTGTTGGTAAGCTGTCATAGAGACAAAAGTGACTCCATCTTAGATGCCAATCCAGCATATTGACATCTGAATAGCCCCAGTCCCATAAACGCCTCCTTGCTTCTACTTTATTTGTAAGAACAAAGAAAATCGGTGTCACCGTACACATTACACTCTGTGACGCACACAGCATTCTTGCCTGTTCTGGAGGATTGCCTTAAATTGTCTTGCTAGAGTACTTATCCCCTTTCCTAATGGGATACAAGCCTTGCATCTGGAGAGTAATGGTGCAGAGATCAATCTGCTTTGCAGCCATGCTTCTGTCTGTAGGATCCCCAAAACAACACCCTATACCAAAAAACTGGATATGTGCGCCTCCTTCTTTGGATTCTCAGCCCTTTTGGTACTTGAGGGTTGCTTTGCTTATACAGCCCTTTCACAGAACAAGTGGCGAATCAGCAAGGAGGGGTGAGGAAACCTAAGTCTGGGTAAGAGGAAGGAACCATCTGCAGGGGATATCCTGAGGGGTGGGGGCGAGGCACGGTTAACTATATAGGGCGGTGTTGCCTGTTTGCTAGATGCCTATGGACTGCTGCATGAGTACGGGGATGCCTTGAAAATGCCAGAGGGTTTAGAAATCTTGTTAGTAAAAAGCCGTATGTCCCTCTGTGATAAGAAAGATCACAAAACATCCACAACAGTGTGTTTGCCACTGTTAGGGGCTGTGCAAGTGGCCACAGAAGCACAGGTAGTGGCTGAGGGGAGTGTAGGAAAGCTGTAGAAAGAATTACCCTTAGAAAGAGCTATGAGAACTTCCACATCTGTTAGTGCCTGATTTGGCAGATAAGCTTTAAACTCAGGAGGCACCATTGGAAACCAGAGCTTGCTGCTTTGTATGGCTGGGAGGGAGAAAGCTGTGCCAGTCAGAAGTGCAGTCTGCCCTTGCCAAACTAGAGTAAGATGCAAAGATCTGAAATTATTGGGAACCAATTAGTGAGTCACATGATGACACAGAGGTTAACTCAGAGGTGGGAGATAATTATCCTCTCCTTTTGAGAGCAAAAATGCTCATGCGCCAGAAAGCAAAAGCCCAACACATGCAGCCCTGGGCAGGATTATTGGGCATAGCAAAAACTTTTAAACAGCTGCTGAGAGAAAGCTTAGTTACATGAATGGTGTGACTATGGGACACCAGCGGGGATGGCATCTCCCTAGCAGGAAGTAAAACTGAACAAATGAGACAGAGTGCCCATCTGGGAGTGGCATGGCCCCCTGGTGGGGAAATTTATGTATGAGCTCTGGAAAGCCATTTCTGATTTTGGAGAAACTAAAAGGGAAGAGAAAAGGTTACTAAGGGAAAAGGGAAAAAAAGGGAAAAAGAAAGTGTGCTGGACTGAAAAAAGGAGGTCAAAAAAAAGACCCAATTAGGATTACTAGGAAACAAATGTGATATGATTTGATCTTAGCTGGAGTAGATAAAACATACACCTACACAGGCAACCAAATGTCATACAAGTGGGTCTTTGGAATACCCTGACTTCCAATTAATAGTTTAGGCCTTTTCCCAGAGCCCCACTAGAGGAGGGAGAAGGAAAAGAAGAAATTCCATGTAGAATGACTTCAATTTCTGAGTTCCAGGGGTAGACTGCTACCCAGTCTAGGTACTAGGGTGGTGCCAAGGTTGCCTCCATGCCAGGGGAATAGGGGGTTAACAGAGACTTCATGTGGAGCTCACAATCTATTGGAATCCAAATAACAAGCAGAGAACTTCTCTTTCATAGATAAAGTGACTTTAGGAATTCACCTTGATTCATGGCAATCCAGACAGACACAGCAAACAGGCAGCAGGTTATCGGTGCCAAGCAATTGAAATGAAACAAACTCCCCTCCTCCTTGGTATCAGGTGGTGGCTCCCAACTTATTATACTGTCTTCATCTCACCTATTCCAGAAAACATCTTGGGTATGGACGTCCTGTTACAGTGCAAGCTACAAACATCTGTGAGAGAATTTTGCCTGTGGATTCCAGCATTAATGGCTATTTTAAGAGGGAAGCAATATGTTAACCTGTACCTCTTCCTATTCTATGGCATATGATTAATGTGAAACAGTACCATCTCCTTGGTGGGACAGAATAAATCACAGCCACCTTACAGGAGCTGGGGAAAGTTAATATTATCCAGCCAGCCCAAAGCCCCTTTGAGTCCTGGATGGCCAGTAAGAAAGCCAGATGACACCTGAAGCATGACAGTAGACACATGAACTAAATAAGGAAGTTCCAAAGATACATGCAGCTGGGTCTAATATAACTCAAGTGATAAAGCAAATAATACAAAATACAGGAACTTACCATGCTGTGTTAGATTTGGCCAGTGCCTCCCATAGCATCCCTTTACACACTGACTCACAGGTATTACATTGATGATACTATGCTAACTCCTGAAGACTCGTCATTGTTATGGCAACAGGCAACAGTTTAATGCCTTGTGCATCCTTCTCCAATTTAGAGGATGGGCCATCAGCCTGCCAAAGATCCAGAGCCCAGGGCCAGCCATAAAGTTCCTAGGGGTTACTTGGTTAGGTAAGATATGCCTTATCCTACACACACTCATTGACAAAATACAATTTCTTCCATGCTTAAAACAGTTAAATGGTTACCAAGTTTTCTAGGTATTTTGGGATATTGGCAAGCTTTTATTTCGCATTTAGCTCAATATTTGCATTCCCTATACTGACTAGTAAATAAAGGACCTAGTTGGTGCTGTGATAAAAAACAAGAGGAAGCATTTGAGAAGGCTGAGATATTAGTGGCTCAGGCACAAGTCTTGGGTTCCTCGCTCCCTAGATTACCAGTCTCTTGCGATATGACCATAAGCCCTGATGAGATTAGTTGAGCACTCGGACAAGTCTAACATGGGAAAACAGTTCCGCTAGGATTCTGGCCACAACTATGGAAGGGTGCTGAAACCCACTATTCCTCTATTGAACAACAGGTCCTGTGGATATACAAGGACTTATAGAAAGTTTATCAGAAAGTTGAATCCATAACTGCTACTTTGCCAGTAACAGTGAAGACTGTCTCCCTATCAAGAGCTGAATAGAAGGGAACTTTGTTCCTTCCATTCAGTTCCTTCAGGCTGGCCTCAACCATTGCCCAAGGCTCCACTTTACAAAAGAGGCATGAACACCTGCAACAACATATTATCCAGCCAGCTCAAAGCCCCTTTGAGTCCTGGATGGCCAGTAAGAAAGCCAGATGACACCTGAAGCATGACAGTAGACACATGAACTAAATAAGGAGGTTCCAAAGATACATGCAGCTGTGTCTACTATAACTCAAGTGCCCTCTCCACGAGTCGCTTTGGAGATGAATTGCAGTAGAAAAGCAGACCAGCGCTGCCCTTATTGTGGAGCTCCCACAGGAGAAGCCTCCAATGGTACACAAAGACATGGTCCGGCCCCCATTCCTGAAAACTCTTGTTACTCAGATGGGTAGAGCCTATGTGCCCCTTGTGTATGGGGGGCAGTAGCTGTACAATCGCAGACAGATACCCTCTGGTTTGAGATGGGAATGCAGCAATGCAGCCAGTGGGCAGAACTCTGAGATGCATGGCTGGTTTGTACCCAAGAGCTGTGGCCTATAGTTCTCTGCACAGGCACTATGGCAGTATTTAAGGGTCTTGCAACATGGCTTGCCCAAAGGGCCCGAGATGACTAACATGTATTTAAGAAACCCTTATGGGGAGCTGCCATGTGAAAAAATCATTTGGGAAGGCTACAAGAACATGTGGTGAGCCTAATTTTGTATCATGCTTTAGCACATTGGCTAGATTCATCCCCTGGTAACATGGAGGCTGATTCCCTAGCAAAAATTAGAACACTGGCTCCCTGGCAATCCTCTGAACTAGCTGATTGGGTACATAAGCCTAGTGGGAACTGCATTGTTTGCATACTTTGCATGGGTGGCCAAAGGTTTTGCCTCAAGCCATTAGAAACCCCAACTCAATTGAGGTGAATATAGGGCTGGCACCACACCAACAACATGGGACCACCACAGAGGAGGGCCTCTTAACCACAGTGGTAACGAAGGACCAACCAGATGCATTTCTACCTGAAGTGATAAAAGATCAATAGCAAATATTATCAATTATTTGGGATGTCTCAAGGCTTTGAGGGAGGGGAGGGGATACTTGAATGGAGATTAGACTGGCAACACCCCCCAGGTTGGATAGGGTATTTCTTGTCAGAGAGTAAAGAATTCCCCGGCCAACTAAAGTGGTCTCCATTGATCCTGTTTGAGTCTGGGCCAAAACGCTCCACATACCAGTACACTGAAACATAGCTCCTTTTAAAAGGCACTCTGATCAGCCATTTGACATGACTCTTTGCAGCCCCTGTCACCTTAAAAATATCACTGGCACCTTCACCCCTCAGGTAAATTGTTTGGTGTGTACCCCCAGCCCATAATCAGGCTGCCTCTGTCACAACTAACAGAGATGACACTACAGTCATCTTGTCTGATGGAGAAGAATTGCCCCACCAAGTGCCTACTAAACGCTGGTATTTTCTCCCATAGTCTTCTGCTTCTGTTACTGCTCTGCCCTATAACAGGTCTCTTTGTTTGAGCCTGGGGAACATGGTGGAAAAAGACATTATTAATTCTTATAGTCTTACACTTGGCATGAGTATCATTGCCTGTTATTGTTTACATTGTTGCTTTGCCCCTGCTTGCAAGTAGAAGCCAAATTGATGCAATGTGCGCATGCTATTGAAATGACTACAGCACCACTCCTTTCAGGAGGTATAGGGACTGTTGCAGAAGAGCTAGGTGCCTGAGATTGTAAGACCCAGATTAGAGGGTTGAAGTGCAGAGACAAAAGTGACTACATCTTGCTCCATCTTGAATGCTAATCCACCATGTTAACTTCTGATTAGCTCCAGTTTCATGAATACCTTCAGATTTCTACTTCATTTACTCCCCCTAGGGTAAGAACAAAGCATGCTTGATGTTTTCATACATATTGTAGGCTATGATGCACATAGAATTCTTCCCTTTTTTGGTGGGTGACCTTTAATTGTCTCGCTGGAGCAAATTTACTGTTTCCCTATGGTATGTGGAGTATACCATATGGGTCTGCAGAGTAACAGTGCAGAGATTTATCTGCCTTGTGGCTGCCCAAGACAATACTGTTGTCTGTAAGTTTCCCAGTAAAACACTGTTTACCGACAAACTGGATTTGTCTTCTTCTTCTTTGGTTTTCAGCTCCTTTGGCATCTGGGGTCCCTTTGCATGGTATGGCCCTTTCACAGAACACATGAGGATCCAAATACTTGTGATTGGTGTCTGAAGTTGAGGGCAGTTTTTGAAACTGAGCCCTTAACTTGTGGGGTCTGTGCTAACTATGGGTACTTATTTTATCAGAATCAAATTAAATTGTAGGACACCCAGCTGGTGTCCACAGAGAATTTTTAAATTGCTTGGTGTGGAAAACCTACACATTTGGGTATCAAAGTGCTATGAGGAGAGTAGCAGTTTTCCTCTTGCCTCCATTAAAAAATTTGTCATAATAGTTTTCACAAGAATACTTTATTTTCTGATCTTAATGTTTTTTTCTTTTTTAATGTTAATATTCTAGATTTTATTGCAAATAAAAATTAACTAATTCATTTATTAGGCTCCTCGTATTATTTTTAGTAAATTCACTCTGTATCTACTCTGTTCAATAGATTTGCCTCCAATTTTTATTTTTCTGTTTTGTTTTTGTTTTTGTTTTTGTTTTTTGTAGAGACAGAGTCTTGCTCTGTCGCCCAGGCTGGAGTGCAGTGGCACTATCTCAGCTCACTGCAACCTCCACCTCCTGGGTTCAAGTAATTCTCCTGCTTCAGCTTCCCAAGTAGCTGGGACTACAGGCGCATGTCGCCACGCCGGGCTAACATCTTTTGTATTTTAGTAGAGACAGGATTTCACCGTGTTGCCCAGGCTGGTCTCAAACTCCTGAGATCAGGCAATCCACCTGCCTCAGCCTCCCAAAGTGCTAGGATTACAGGCGTGAGCCACCGCGCCCAGCCTGCCTCCAGTTTGTGCTGTCCAATCATCCTAAAATTATATTATGTATTTACTGTACTCAAGTTTAATTTCTTTACCTTATTTGTTTTTTACTCAATTCAGCAGATGTACTGCCTCTTTTATAACTTACAAGCCTGTCTTAACAAAAGCCAGATGCATGAAGTTCCTGATTTTCCCCATGCTAAAAACAAACACTCCATTTTGAGCCATTATGAAAGCATGTACATTACCCTTTTTAATGTTTATATTGATTATTTTAGTAATATTTCCAATAAACATAAAACAATGTTTAATAATAATCTCTGAGAAACTTCTTTGAATTTTTGACAGTAATGGACAAGGCATTATGGGTAAAATTTGATGGACTGAGATGAAGACCTGAGCATTGCAGAATTTTTTATGTTCAGTTACCAACTACTTTATTCAAACTTAAAAAAAAAAAATCGGCACTCCGTAATTCCTCACTTTCCTGTATAATGGTTTTTAGAATTTACATGAAGGATGTTGCTTACATATGCTAATTTTTATTAGCATTTGTAATTGAAAAATAATACTCTGCAAGTACTATTTTTCTAAATATTTACTATTATTAAATTCTATTTTAAATCTGAAGATCACATTTAGGACAGGTATGTAGACCCCTGAATGGAAGTACCAGATGGGGTCAACAGTGAGTGCTTGGTGTATGATTTACTTACTGCCTGTTGCTCAAGTTTTCTAATATTAATTATATCTGCCAAAACTATCTCTATATAGGTCAGGCTTCTCCAGAAAAATGAAATCAATAGGCTGAGAGTGTGTGTGTGTGTGTGTGTGTGTGTGTGTGTGTGTGTGTAGAATAAGATTTATTGTAAGACATTGTCTCACATTATTATGGAGGCTGACAAGTCCCAAATTGCCATGTAGGTTAGGAAGTGGAGACCCAGGAGACTGAAGGTTACCGATAAGTCCAAAGATATTTTGCCAGAGAATTTACACAAAGAGGCTGTTTTGTTGTTGTTGTTCTGTTCAGGTATTCAGCTGATTGGATGAGACCCACTTCATAATGGAGGGCAATAAACTTTAAGTTTACCAATTTAAATATCAATGTCATAAAAAGCATACTTTAAGTTGACACATAAAATTCATCACCATAATATTGTATGGGAAAAATCACTATATAGAGTCCAAAGACTTAGGTTCAAATCCTAGTTCTATGACATGTTATATGATCTTTGTCAACTCAGTTAACCAGTTTGAGTCTTCACATAGTTTTGTATAAAATAAAAGTTATAATATCTATTGAATTGTTGTGAGGATAAAATAACACTGAAACATAGAATGCAGGATAAAACTGAATAAAAAATCAGAGTTTGAAATTTTTTCTGCAATACAAAAAAAAAAGAAAAAGTACAAGTTGATTTCTGGAGGATATGGAAAAAGAATAGGTAAGGGAAACATGATATTAGTTGACTTTCCATAAGTTTCCATTATACTCTCTCACTTAGTTAATTTTACGTTAATCAGCAAGGCAATTTCTAAATGAGGCACTGGGTACTAGTTAAGAAAAGTGTTATGAAAATAGATCTGGAATAGTGTTTGATATGCTTTGGCTGTGTCTCTGCCCAAATCTCATCTTCTTGAATTCCCATGTGTTGTGGGAGGAACCCACTGGGAGGTAATTGAATCATAGGGGCGAGTCTTTCCAGTGTTGTTCTGGTAATAGTGAGTAAGTCTCACAAGATCTGGTGGTTTTAAAAAAGGAAGTTTGCTTGCAAAAGCTCTCTTCTCTTGCCATGTGAGATGTGCCTTTCACCTTCTACCAAGACTGTGAAGCCTTGGAAGTGTAAGTCCAATAAACCTCTTTCTTGTGTAAATTGCCCAGTCTTGGGCATGTCTTCATCAGCAGTGTGAAAACAGAGTAAATTGGTACCAGTAGAGTGGGTCGCTGATGAAAAGATACTCGAAAATGTGGAACTGATTATGAAACTGGGTAACAGGCAGAGACTAGAACAGATTGGAGGGCTCAGAACAAGACAGGAGAAAATGCAGGACAGTTTGGAACGCCCTAGAGACTTGTCGAATGACTTTAGCCAGAATGTTGATAATGATATGGACAATGAAATCCAGGCTGAGGTGGTCTAAGATAGAGGTGAGGAACTTGTTGGGAACTGGAGCAAATGTGACTCTTGTTATCATTTTGCAAAGAAACTGGTGGCATTTTGCCCTTGCTCTAGAGATTTGTGGAACTAAACTTAAGAGGGATGATTTAGGGTGTCTGGTGGAAGAAATTTCTAAGCAGCAAAACATTAAAGAGGTGACTTGGAGGCTGTTAAAAGCATGCAGTTTTAAGAGGGAAATGTGGCATAAAATTTTGGAAAATTTGCATCCTGACAATGCAATAGAAAATAAAATCGCATTTTCTGAGCAGAAATTCAAACTGGCTGCAGAAATTTGCATAAGTAACAAGGAGCCTAATGTTAATCACCAAGACAATGGGGAAAATGTCTCCAGGGTGTGTCAGAGACCTTTGCAGCAGCTGCTTCCATCACAGGCCCAGAGATTTAGGAGGAAAAAATGGTTTCCTAGGGTGAATCCAACATCCCTATGCCTTGTACAGTCTAGGAACTTGGTGCCCTACATTCCAGCCACTCCAGCTGTGACAAAAAGTGGCCCAGGTACAGCTTAGGCTGTTGTTTCAGAGGGTGGAAGCTTCAAGCCTGGGAAACTTCACATGTGGTTTCAGCCTGCAGATGCACAGTAGTCAAGAACTGAGGTTTGGGAACCTCTGCCTAGATTTCAGAGGATGTATGGAAACACTTAGATGCACAGGCAGAAGTTTCCTGTAGGGACAAGGCCCTCATGGAGAACCTCTGCTAGGGCAGTGCAGAAGGAAAATGTGGCATCAGAGTCCGCAAACAGAGTTCCTACTGGGACACCATCTAGTGGAACTTTGAGAAGAGGACTACTGTCCTCCAGTGGTAGATGCACAGACAACTGGCACCATGTCCCTGGAAAAGCCAAAGACATTCAATGCCAGCACATGAAAGCAGCCAGGAGGGGGCTATACCCTGCAAAGTCACAGGGGTGGAGCTGTCCAAGGCCATGGGAGCCCACCTGTTGCATCAGCGTGCTCTGGAGGTGAGACATGGAGTCAAAGGAGATCATTTTGAAGCATTAAGATGTTACTGCCCCACTGGATTTTAGACTTGCTTGGGGCCTGTAGCCCCTTTGTTTTGGCCAATTTCTCCCATTTGGAATGGCTGTATTTACCCAATGCCTGTACACCCATTGTGTCTAGGTAGTAACCAACTTGCTTTTGATCTTATAGGCTCATAGACAGAAGGGACTTGCCTTGTCTCAGATGAGACTTCAGACTGCGGACTTTTGAGCCAATGCTGAAATGAGTTAAGACTTTGGGGGACTGTTGGGAAGGCATGATTGGTTTTGAAATGTGAGGACATAAGATTTTGGAGGGGTCACAGGTGGAATAATACAGTTTGGCTGTTTCCCCACACAAATCTCATCTTGAATTCCCATATGTTGTGGGAGTGACCTGTGGGAGGTATTTGAATCATGGGGACAAGTCTTTCCTGTGCTGTTCTCATGATAGTGAATAAATATCATGAGATCTGATGGTTTTAAATAGGGGAGTTTGCCTGCACAAGCTCACTTCTCTCGTCTGCCACCATGTGCGATGTGCCTTTCACATTCCACCATGATTGTGAGGTTTCCCCAGCTACATAGAACTGTAAGTCCAATAAATTTCTTTCTTTTGTAAATTGCCCAGTCTCAGGTATGTCTTTATCAGCAGCATGAAAACAAACTAATACAGTGTTCAAATCCCAGCACTTACAGATACATGCAACCAGTAATGAGCCATTTAACTCCTCTAAGCCCCAACCCCCTCATCTATAAAAGCAGAAATAATAAGTGCTTGTCCTCCATAGAGTTTTCATGAAGATTTATATGATAATGCATAGAAGCACTTGTCAAAATGCCTACTGTATAGAAAGAGTTTAGTAGGTGGTAACTCTTTTCATTACTGTAATAAATATTAATAGTTAGGCCTTGTCTTCTTGGTCTATGAAATAAACAATTGCACAACACATACATCTATTAAAATACTAGATAAACATTGAAAAATTATAAGCCAGTAATTCTGATATTTTTATTTTCCAAGAGTCATTTTATATAAAATCTAAAATGTGATAAAAGCAAATACGAGATATTCATTGTTATTGGATTTCAGCACCTCATGGGAAATTTTGCTTAAATCTGCACAACCTCTCCACTGTCAGCCTCTATTGAATTTCAAGAAAGTTTTTTTTTTTTTTATTAACTTTGTTTCTGAAGTTTACTAATAAATAGATTAAAGAGCCTAAATCAAAAATATGGCATTCTCAGGGGCAAGATTCTAAAAAGACGTGAAATCAAGTTTAAACTGTGCTTTTAACAATTTCCTGTTGACAATAAGACTTTACATTTAACTTATTTTAACTGTCAATACTTGGTGTTAATACACGTGTGTTTGTGAGGAGGAAGAATAATTTGGCATTAGGTTAATAAATGATTGGAAGTCAAATCTGATCATGTTAAGTTACTAAAGTTACAAAACAAAGACAGAAATTTCAGCATGCAAAATTGAGCTTAAATCCACAATTAAAATGGAAAAATGATTAACAAACATATCATACGTAATGTTTATAAACCTTTTCAAAAGGTTTGGCTATGCAGAGAACAAACGTATAGTGGAAATAGACCTCTTATCTCTAGAAAACACATTTGTTAGGCTTAGAAACAAGATATAAATTATGTATACCATTGCTGCAATGAAAAAAAACACAATTGTTGCTTGAAAATTTCATTAAATTGTAAATAAATTGGAGTTAACCCCTGAGTTGATTACTTATCTCAGGCATGTGGGGAATGCTTGCCTGATGAACAGAATACAGGTAGGCAGTATTTTGACATTTTATCCAATTTGAACATGGAAATCATATGTATGAGGGGTGGAGGTGCATAATAGAACTAGTTAAAAAGAAGTTCCTAAACCAACACCTATGCAAAAAGAATCAAGTAGAAATTGGAGGAATAATATTTGTGTATTTTCTTTCAATAAATCAAGCAGCAAAGCACCAAATGATCTGATGTGTTGGCTCTAGAGATCTGATGTGAACCAAAAAAGCTGTCAGTTTGAAAATTGATTATAAGATACTTGAAATCACATCAAAAATGAAAAAGAAGAGATGGCAATTATCTGGAATCTTGGGTCAGCCTTGGATCTAATTTATCACAAGCATCTAGCTGTGTGAAACAATTAAAAGGGATTTTATATTTTTTTATTTCATCTTCATCTTATAAAAATATGGTTGCCTATTTTTTGAATAACTAAAATCAGAGTGCTACAGTGATAATCTCCTTATGCCCTGAAAAACATAGAAGATAACTGCCCCAATGAAAAGAGCTTGTGTTAAGTCACCTACTAAAACAATCACATAGGGATTTGTTCCTAAAGTGGCAGAGCATAGAATTATATCAGACACTCAGACATACAGTATAAAGATGTAGTCTTGGCCACCAATTTCTGATACATTTTTCTATCTCCTTTGTTGCCAGGATACAAGGCCTCTGTGTAATCTCTGGACACCCGCATTAATACATTACAGTTCTTACCTTAGTCCTGCTTTTCTCCTTCAGGTTGATCCCGTCCAAGAGGGTCTCTCCTCTTTGTCCTCTTACTGAGTCCCAGTTAGTCTGAATAGAACCTTAATCTGTTTGGTACTGGAGCTCTCCCATAATGCATAATCTGGAAGCTGAGGATTCTCCCTCTTGCTTATCCTAATTCCCAAATTGAAGAATTGCCTTAAACCTCTACTCCTTCCAAAATTAACGGTACATATCCAGACAAGTCAATTTTCCAAGCGTCTTCTTCCTATTCTGTTCTACTGTGATTAGATGATATGGACCTGTATCCTGTATCCATAGGTCCATATCATCTAATCATAGTAGGATAGAATACAGAAATGATAGATGTAAATCTGGAGTCTGCTATTTTTTTTGTAGAACTTCTTGTCCTTTTTTCATTCCCTTCTCTCATTTTTCCAATTTCCTATTGCATCTAAACCAGCTCTACCTTTTGTTCCTCAAATGTGCCTTGAATGTCTTTCATCTAAGGTCACCTCAGTGTACCTTTGCTCCTTGTTCATTTATTCGCTAGAAATTCTGTCACTTTTCTCCCCCACTGATTCACTTAATTTTATGTAACAACTCTGCAAAGCACTTACTACCTGCTACAGTTTGAGAGTTGAGTGTATCTCATAAAATTCATGAATTGGAAATTTGGTCCCTAGTGTGGCAGTGTTGGGAAGCAGGGCCTTTAAGATGTGATTAGGTCATTAAGGTGGATTAATGTCACTCTTTAGAGACTGTGCTAATTCTCCTGGGAGTGAGCGAGTTCTCGCTCCCGCAGAACTGAAATAGTTACCACAAGGGAGGGTTATACGTCAAAGCCATCACCCATGTTTTTCCTCCTTCACACATGTTCACCCTTACTTCCACTTTTCTGCCATGACACAGTATGAAAGCCCTTGCCAGAAGCTACCACTATGCCTTGGACTTCCCCGTCCTAGAACCACGAACCAACTAAACTATTTTCTTTATAAATTACCAGGTTTCAGGTATTTTATCATAGCAACAGAATCATATCAAGATATTGCCTTCCTAGAATTATTACAGCACTATGTAATCTTGTTGTATACCTTTTCCTGTATATTTTCTAATCGAAATCAAGCATCAAAAGGTTGACTTTCAAATGCAGGCATTCATCTATAATCTTTTTGAAGACAGGTGTCTTGTGTTACAATCAGGTATTAACTTTCTGTTTTTACTGTGCACTGCATGTAGGTGACAATAATGTCTAAAATGAACTTCTATAAATTTCTTCACAAATGAGTAGTATGTGAAAGCAACACTGAAGATAAATTAATTTTCCAAAGAAAACTTTAATTTTAAAACTGTATTTTTCTGTTACTAACACTGAAACTAATGTTATAAATCCCCAAGACAAAAATTAAAAGTCTCTCATTTGTCTAAAACTCTCATTTTGCTTAATTTACCTTAAGTTACTTATGTAAAAAAAAAAGGAAAAATGCTAAACACATTAAAAACTAAACAGGTAAAAATAAGCTTTTAATTTTAACCAATAGTACACATTTACCTTGTTCTATTTGCATACTCGAACATTTTATTATTAAAATTATGTCACAAAGGGAATCTACTAAATGACCATTGAGGCAATTCTTCACTGAAAGTTTATGATTCTACAACATAAAGCACGATTAATTAATAGTTATTAACAGTAATTGTCATTATCTCATAACCAACACAGCATGCTTATTTACTGGGGAAATAAAACACAAAGTAGGAGAAGAATGACTCTAGGCAAAAAACACATTTGCTCATGTTAAAATGGCTGGGAAGAAGATACACGTTGAGGTCTATGTGACCATTCAGAACACTGTCTCCAAAATTTGTTGGCATTGTGGGTATTTCTAGTAAGTCATAGCTACTCAATCAAGCAGGCAAAATATGTAATGGGTGTATCTAAAACAGATAGAATTTGAGTCAAGCTGTCGCATAGTCCTTATCGTGGCAGTTCTCATCATGAAGTAAGAATTCACTAGCCATCAGACTTGTACTCAGGAGTGGGGTCCTAATACCTAGGAGGAAAAATACCTGGTCATAGTAAGGTAAGAATTCAGAAAACAAAGAAGACTTCTAACAACTGTCAGAGATAGGCAGCAAGAGATAAAACTTAGAAAGAAAGAATAATACTGAATTCTGAATCTTGAAGGATAATCAGTATTATTTTCTTATTCATCATTGACTAAGGTCTGGAATTAGGACAATTAATCAAGGCTCAACTATAGGGACCCACAACCTTAGAATAAAGAGACACCAGGACAGGGAAAAATATAATTTTATTCAGAAATATTGCCTTTGGGATATCATTTCTGTTGGGAAATATCCACTTAATTTTTCTTTAAACTTAATGTGATTTGGAAGCTGACATTCAGATTTTCTTGATAAAAGTGAATTGTGTTTCGTGTTGACAGTTGTAACATTAATTTTTCAAGAAGTGTTTTTCAACTATTGATCAGATTTCAGTGGAAGAGAAGTCAGGTTTCCTATATATAAACCTACATTTTTATGAACATCGTGGTTTCCGTTTTGTGTTGTTAGTTGTTTATAGCAATTTACTTTGAAATCTTTGAAGATTTAACAGATTTTGTCCTTTTAAAGTTTTTTCACTTCTGATTTTGTCACATCAAACATGTTAGAAAATGTTAATAAAAGATGAATATTTCATTTTAAGTCTTCTGTTTCACTGCAAAAACATAATACATACTTTAGAGTGAAGCATCAACTAATACAATATTTTGAGTGTCCTGACAACATCAAGACTGAAGATTTTATTGTCGGAAAAAAAAAAAAAAGCATAGTAATCTATCATCAAGAAATCGAAGTTCTTACCCTGATATATTATATTGGGCGAGACGCTTCCCTTCTCTGTGTTTAACTTCTTTTTGGTGGTAAAAGAATACCCATTTCCTGCCTGGCCCGATCACAATGTTGTGGTGAAATGTATATGAGATATTAAAAAATGACTTAAAAAGATAAACAGAAAGTTTTTGCTATTATGAGAAATCTACTCACCTTAACACTGAATGCTATGAAAGAAGCTGCAGAGAACACCACCTCTCAGCAATATATATAGTTAGAATTGTACTTTTTGCTGACTCTAAGGGATCCATGCTTTGCTATGGCATAGAACAAAGAACTCAGTACTGAAGTTGTGGTCTAGGCAAAAACAAATTCACCACTCTACTTTGCTTCTTTGTTTTTTATCTGTGTTCCTGTTGTCACCTGTCTTACCTATGTAAAGACTATCTATAATAGAAAACTCTTCCTTTTGAACCCACAGAAGATATCAACAATTGACCCCAGAATTCATTGCCTTTGAGTCCAGTATCAGAATTCTTCAAAACAAGACATAACATATGACTATTGACAATAAACAGAAATTTACATGCAAGACAAAGACTACTTGCTACTCTTGAGCTAGAACTTCAGTCATTTCTAATCTTCCAGTCATATGGATACCTTTTAAGACTGGCCTCCTGGGGTAATGCCTTTGCTGCAGAATTCACGTTCTTAATGAAAACGGGGATTTGAACTGGTTGAATAGGTTGTTTCCATCTTGTAGTGGAGAATGATTAGCAAAGTAAAATTAAAAACAATTAGCTTCAGCACATCACAATGATCTCTTCTTGTTCTGATCATCTGCAGAGAAAATTCGCAGGCATAATTTTCCAGTAAAAGAAAACCACAGAGATTAACAATAAAAATGAGGTGTACAGATTCTGATTATGTATCTTTTACTCTGAGTGCAGGCTGCAGGGAATTGGTAGGAGGCCCAGGATACATATGGTAATAAAGGGCAGAGGAACTCAGCTCATGGAAGTAAAATTTAAAGCTCTGAGTCAATAGCTGTGTAAAGATGAAAGAGGATTATATCGTGGAATGAGGAATACTTAGCTAAGAACATTATGTTCATCTCTTAGGGAAAAGATTTTCCCTTTTTAGATTTCAAGCACAGCTTACTTAAAAATATCAGAGTGAATACTATAGCCCAGTAAGAGATAAATGCAGGAGAAGGGCGTGTTCCACTTATTTATTGCTGTATAACAACCCACTCCAAAACTCAGTGAATACAACAGCAACCATTGTATTGCATTTCATTGACTGATAAGCCCGGATTTGGGCAGGGCATGGCTGGGTAATTCTTCTATTCCCTTTTATCATACTTTAGTTGGCATGAACAGGGTCATTCAGTGGAATTCAACTGTTGCCTGGGTGAATCTGGAGAGCACAATACTGCTGGGTTGGCTGGAAGGCTGGGCTCACTTGGGCACCTCTCTTTCTCTCCATATTGTCTCAGAGACTCTGTACATGTCTTTCCAGCAAAATAGTTGAACAACTTGTGTGATGGCTTCCGGTTTCCTAAAAACTGGGTCCAGAAAATGACCCAGCATTGTATCTCATACATTGTAATGGTCAATCCCTCACAGAGCTTACTCAAATTCAATGGAGGGGACTGGCTGGGCAGGGTGGTTCACATCTGTAATAACCATGCTTTGAGTGGCTGAGGGGGAGAATCACTGAGGCTGGGAGTTCAAGACCAGCCTGAGCAACATAACTAGACACCATCTCTTCAAAAATAAATATAGAAATAGATACATAGATAGATACAACTGTTGTTTTTTTTGTTTTTCTTTTCTAAACAGGGCAATAGACTCCATTTCTCATTGAAGGAATCTCAGAAAAAAATGTGACCATTTTTAACTGCCACATAAGTAGGATTTTTTGGAGCACCTCTTTTTGTCTCATCCTTTGGAAATCACATCCCAGTCCTCAGAAAAGTTGCCGTTCTGTTGTTGCTTTTGTTCTTTTTAAGAAACCCATAAGAAGATTACTTAATTTAATAATAAGATGCTCTATGTTAAGCTTCTTATTTCAGCCAGTCTGTCTGTCTCTCCACATTATCACCCCATAACTTCCTAAACCAAAGTAATTTGTTTTAAAAGTGCCAGTGATCTAGGCTGACTTTCTGGTAAACATTAATATTATGTGAGAATGATTTGAAAAAGAGCTCCCTAGACCAGAGACAGTAAGATATGGTTTCTATTTTTAGATCTATTATGACTTAGAATGAACCTTTTAGCCTCTCTGATTCTTGTTTTGATAATAAGCTCTTCACACTCTAAACCTTAGAAATATGGCTAGTAATAAGGTCATGTATATTAAAGTCTTTTGACTTTTATGTATGAAGAAGTATTATGATTGGAATCATCAAAATTCCAATTTCAAACATTACTGGTTAATATATGCAACTTCAAAAAATAAGTTAAAATGTCCAAATGGGAAAATGCATTAAAAAAACTGTCAAGCATGATGTAGTCTTCATGTTTTTGTCTTATTGTTTCCAGCTCTGTAATTTCTTTTTGATTCATTGCATTCCTTTACGTTATCATGTCCTGCTGGTGTCCCAGGATCTCATTTTTTCCAAGGTTATGCCAACATACCTTATTTTGTTTACTCTTGACTTATTTTACTTATCCTATCTTACAAAATGAAAACTCTTACATGTAGCAACTTAGTTTTCAGTTTAATAATTAAGTCATCGGGGGGAGAGATTGCATTGGGAGTTATACCTGATGTAAATGACGAGTTGATGGGTGCTGACGAGTTGATGGGTGCAGCACACCAACAGGGCACAAGTATATATATGTAATAAACCTGCACATTATGCACATGTACCCTAGAACTTAAAGTATAATAATAATAACAATAAATAAAAATAAAAATAAATAAATAAATAGAAAAAAAATTAAGTCATAACTATTTTCTTGCATTGAAGGTGACAATTATTTCTTTTCCATAGTTGTTTTTATGCACATAATAAAATTTTATTTAACAAACACATTTTCTTTAATTAATAAGATTGAGAAGGAAATGGCAGAAACTGATGTTCCAAGGCATGGTATTACTATCAATTCACTGTAGACACATCCAGCAAAAATGATTACTTGGAAAGTTTTTTAAAATGTTGTTTAAAAATTAGATAAATATTTTTATATAACAATTATTTTTCTTGAGTGTTTCTTTCTGTTTGAAGCTGAAAACACCAAATTCTCCACAGCCAAAATTTCTCAACTTCGTAGGACCCTCATATCTTAGTCTAAGAGATAATGGGATATCTCCCATGGGATGCCTCATTGATGCCTAAATTTAATGGTGGAGAAATGTTGTTATCATTATTGTTCAATTGGACAGGTAGTAGTTGGTTGGATATGTATCATGAAATGATCCTGGAACACTGTCTCTCATTAGGTAATGGCTAGCCCTCTTACTCATTTTAAGTTTGACTCATTTGTCACCCAATAGGACTTATTCTGACCAGGCTTTGTAAAATTAAAACTCATCATGCACATGCACACATTTCAGATCCCTCTTATTCTGCTCTACATTTTCTCTTCTACAGTGGTGCCTAGCAAATTCTAGGATTCTGTATAATTTATTTATTACGTTTTATTGTGTTTTCCTTGTCCTTTCTATAGAAATGGCATGCCATAAATGCAAAAGTCTAGAATTATGGAAGAATTATTAACTATGCTTCATAATCATCAATAGCTTATGCTTTATAAACATATAGTTTCAAATACATATGAATATTATCAAAGGGATATTACATTTATTTGTTTGTTTTTTTCTAATGATTATTTTCATGGCTTCAAAAAAAAAGGGCTCATCCTAGACTTGGCAAAGAAAGTAAACAAAATGATCCTGCAATATCTTAGGCCAGAAAGAAAGTAATCAATCAAATACAAATGAGGTCATATCCATCTAAATCATATACAAACCAATTTGCTGTAACTTTCATCAGTCTGCTCTGAAAGAATTTAAAGGTTCAACAAGAATACTGAATTTGACTTGTGGTTTAAGCTCTGATATCCAAAAAGCTTGGAATTCACCACTCCTATTCTTAAAACTAGAAAAAAGGATACAAACTGAAAATTAATAACTTTTATTGGACCTATCAGAGAGCTGTGGTTACAGAGCAAACTGCTACCAATGTCCAGAGACAGATGAATCCAGAGAGTCCACAACCAAGATCCTTTTATTTATAAAACATCCTCAGGAGCCATGAACTGACAGGGAAATTTAAATGGTAATTCTGACAAATTCCTAGAAGCTGAATGTGGACTAGTGTGAGAATAAAAAATCTCAGTGAACCACAGTCATAGAAAGGTCCTCACACTTTCATGGACAAAACCTTCAGGAACGGCATCAGGACTTTAGGGTAAAGACCAGAGACAGGTCCCCTGCTGGTTCCTGTGTGGGGAAAAGTGGAATCATTGTGAAATATTCTCAAAGCCTTCTCCATAACAAAAACCTACTTTGCAGAGAAAAAGACTACCAGAGCTTCATTCCAGCTGGGAGAAAATCCTTCCTCACACTCCGGTCCCTTTTAGCCTCCAGGAAGGCTATATATATAAGGGGTCGGGGGAGGGCATAATTAGTAGGTGTCAAGGCTTCAAGAAAAATTGATTGGAAATGCTGCAGCCAGAGAAGTGAGAAAAGAGCTGGAGTGAAAAATAAGTATTTCTACTAACAAAACAGTTATGAAGGTCACAGCCCAGAGACACATGTCTATGAAAAGACTGAGACTTAATCATATAATACAGAACCTTTCCCCTTCCTAGCATCTTGCCACCACAGCAATAGGGCACCATCATAAGAGAGTTAATTACAGCTATAAGAGCTGCAAGGCACAGGCTCTCTCATGGAAAGAGTATGTAACCCAAAGTTAAGATGAGTGGTATATGCCAGAACACAAGAGAGATTTGAAAGCTCTGGCACCTGTAGTCACGGAAAGCATTAAACAGCCAATTCCCCACCTAGATCTTTAGCGTGAGGTTAACATAAATCCTCACACTAAAAATCTATTTAGCTCAGTTTCTTTTACCCAGTACATGTCTAGCTTTCAATAAAAAAATCATAAAGCACCACAAAAGGCAAGTAAAAATATAATATGAAGGGATAAAGCAAGCATCAGAATCAAACTCAGATATGACACAGATATTAGAATTATCAGACATGGCGTTTAGAATACCTATGATTTGTGCATGAAGAGTTCTAATGAAAAAAGTAGACCATGTGCAAGAACAGACTAGTAATGTAAGCACAGAGGCAGCAAATCTTCGAAAGTCTCAAAAGTAAATGCTAAAATTTTTAAATTTGTAACAGAAATGAAGAATGCCTCACATTGCCATCAGTAGAACACGAAGAAAAAATTCATGAGTTTGAGGTTATGTTGAAATGCAAAAAGGAAAGGGAGTTTAAAAAAAGATCAGAGCATCCAAAAACTATGGAACAATTTCATGAAGTATAATATACATATAATCAGAATTTCAGGGGAGAAGACATAGAGAAAAAAGTAGAAGAAATATTTGAAGTAATCATGGTGGAGAACTTTCCAAAAATAATGGCAGACATGAAATCACAGATCCAAGAAACTCAGAGAATACCAAATCAGCAAATGCCAACAAAACTATACGTAATCGTAGCATTGTCAATCTGCAGACAAATAAAGACAAAGAAAAATTCTTAATAAAAAAAGGAGAAACAATATCTTATCTACAGAGGAAATTATGCAGGTAAGAAGAAAGTAAAGAAGAATATTTAAAGAGTTTAAGAAACATACACACATACATAAATATAACTTATAATTCTATATCCAGCAAAATTATCTTCAAAACTGAAGGAAAAAAGACTTCTGCAGACAAAAACTAAGATAATTTATTAACACCAGATCTGCCTTGCAAGAAATGTTAAAATAATACTGAATTCAAACAATTAAGTCACATTAACGTATGAAACCCATGGATTCAAAATGAGTCCCCTTACACACATACATACAGACATATGGGTCTCCACTGAAAGTTCCTAAGGTATGAACTCATTATTTTGAAAACTTAGCAATAAAGGGAACAAACCAATTATTTATACTACCTTGCCTGAACAAACTCTATTTCAAGATGAGAAAATAGATGAGGTATAAACATTCTTTTTTAAAGAAGCTCTTCAGCTAATAAATGCAAAAGACCCAATAGAAATGTAAAATTATCAGCTTGTACCACCTAATGAAATAATGGAGTTTGACAATAATGATCCAGTAAAACCACTGAATAGAATTTGACGAGGAATTTTGTGAAAAAGGATCATTTAGCATTGTTAGAACTCATCAGCTGAGGCATCCCTAAAAGTCAGACATTATTATATTATGTAACTTTTGATATGTTATTATAGGAAAAATGTTTGTTTCCCCCACTAATTGAATCTAAATCTAATCAAACGTCTAGATCTAAGTACCAGTTTTGAAGTGACATGGGTGACAGAAGAATAAGATAAATGACATCACTAGAAGCAATAAGCCAGCTTTAAGTTATGCTACAAAGAAAAATGACCTGATATATTCAACAAACAATGACATAAAAAAAAAGAAATATATGTACGTTATTTGGATCCTGATCTTAGCAAATTAACTTTAAAATAACAGCTTTGAGACAATTAGGTCAATATAAATGTGGATGATTATTAATTGAATTAAAGAATTAGTTTCAACCCTGTGTAATAATATAATATGAGTTTGTCTTAAAAGACTCTCGTCAGTAAGATGCAGGATGAAGAACTTCTGCCAGCAATTACATGGTATGTGGGATTAAAAAAAATACTTTGGCTTAAGGAAACAAAGAAAGTGAGAAAAGTATGGTCAATGAAACAAGACTGTCAAAATTTTAACAGTTGTTGTAGCTAGATTATCGTTATATGTGGAGAGTCACTTTTCTGCTTTATTTTTTGTACGTTAAAAATGTTCATAATAAAAGGTTTTCTAGGTGATTATTTTAATAAGAAACTTGGAGTAGTTATTGATTTAATAAGAGTTTAAGGGTCAACATACAACTCACATATGGAGGCAAAAGGCTGGTTGCCTTATAGCACTGAGAAGCCTGAAAATGAAGGCAGCAAATTTTACCCTTTTATAATATGTGAATATTTGAGAGCTTGAAACAGCCATAACATGTTATCCATGTATACAGTTTAGTTGAAAATTACATGTGAAATTCACCAAAATAAGAAAGTTCATGCCCTTCTTTAATTAGTACCTTTCTTGAAGGAGAAAACTAACTTAATAAGAGATCACTAATTAAAGATGTGATACTTTTTTAAGCTTTACTCCAGGTACTGGCAATTATCTGGGATATAACGGAGAAGAAATGGCCTGGGTGCCTATAACAAAAAAGAAGGTATATAGTAACTGATTCCAAAGGGTAATTATAGACTATTAAAGAAGAGGTTTTTATTTAACATTTCATTTTAAAAATAAAGTATTATTTTCTATAAATTAATTAGGAAAAACACATTTCATAAGTCAGAGTAAAAAAAAAAAATTCTGAAGACAGTTATGAGCTTCCCTGATCAGAATATAAAACAAATTCAGGACACATAGAATTACTGACATTACTGATCATCCTAAAGTATTCAGAAAATAAAGCTGGAAATTCTTGTGATAAATTTAAGCAAAATGTTATGAAGATGTATCCCAGAGAAAAGATAAACAAGAAAACCTATAAAATAACTTACCTAATAAACATCCTAGAAGTCCATATTGAACAAGACCAGGTTAAAATGAACAAATTATTTCACATGCTTTCTAATTTATAGTGAAAAAGTCAGAGACTCTAATACAACTAGAATCTATGAGAAGAAAGGGTATATATATACACACATATATTATATATGTAAAATAAAACATACATGGCTGACTTTCTAAAACAAATGGCATAATTAGAGGGTAATTTAATAAATTTTGCTGCATCTTCCTTAGTGTTATCTGTAAGATAAAATTGTGCCCAATACAGACTTTCATTTGAATTTTTTTAGTTGTGAAAAGTCTCAACATATTCGTAGTTTCAAGAGTGGGAAGAATAATCAATCCATTTCTTGGTGCCTACTTGTAAAGCCTAAAATGCTCAGTCATCGAGAGTAAAAACAACTGTTCCAATACAATTCAAGTAACATTTTAATTGGGTCCATAAAAGTGAGGCAAAAAAAGCATACAAAAGATTTATTAATGTTTTTCTGTAGTGTTTCTCACATGCTCACCCTGATCCAGCCTTATTATGAGCAGATAATTATGAAGTTTTCATTCCAATATAAATCTCTTTGAAATCCTTAGGGTCAGAAGGAGAATGGAATCACAGAAGAGAAAAATTCATTCAGGGATTGGAAAGAGAAAGAAAGGTGGTGGGTTATTTTTGTTTGTTTGTTTGTTTTGACCCATAATACTTTTTACTCCAGACTGTAAACATCAGATGTTATTTATTTAATAATTCATATTTTGCTTCACTCTAAAAACTATTTGAGGCAGGACATTACATATCTCTGCTTTGAAACAATCCTGGAAAAAGCTTCATTTTGAAGAGCAAAGAGCTAAAAGATAAGAAGGAACTTTTACAAGGTCAGAAATAAAATCAGAGCTGAGCCCAGCAATATTCAGAGATTTTCAGTCTTTCTATTTCTTGTTCCTAATTCTGAATTTTTCACTGGAAGGTCCAAAGTGATTCATTTTTTTTTTCACCTTTTGGAAAATATTTTCTGGGCTAGAATGTGAGCCCTAAGTGATTTCTTATAAAGGTTGAGTGTTTCATAGTTTGAACTGCCTGAAACAATTAAATATATATTAATTGAATAAGTTATAAATCATGCTTCTCAAATATTATTTTTTTTAGATTGAAAAGAGCTGAATGATAGTATGGAGATCTTATTAAGTAAAAACTAAGATTAAGTTTCAGCTTAATAAAACAGTTTACAGTATTAGTAAGTACTCAAAAAGTACATTAAATACTGTTCTATATATGTGTTTATATATATGTGTGTGTATATATATACATATGCACCTACACTTATTTCTTTGTTCATTCATTCTTTTTTCCTTTCCTTCTATCAAACTTTTATCTTGGTCAACTCATATTTTAAATTGTTGAACACTATTAAACAGAAATAAACAAAGCTGGAAAGCAGAGATACGTATAGGCAGCCCAACCTTCAGATCATGCTTCTTGTTCTGGTTTGGAGCTTTCCTCCTCATTTTTCTCTATTTGCATTTGGCTTACTTTTATAACAACTCAGTTCTGCATTTTGAATAATTTTGTTACATTCACTAGTATTTCATGCTTGTGTCTTACACAACATGTTGATGAGTTTTATATCTTGAAGTATTTCTGGTTACCTAGGCTGGCACTGTTTTTCTAACTCCATAAAGTCACTCTATGAAGAAAACTTTGGTAGAATTCTTTCCACATGAATGTCAAAACTACTCTATTAATCTATGCACTACATATCTATAGTACTCCCCCTTATTCCAAGACCCCTCACTCTCCACAGCGAATCCTTGAAACAATGAATAGTACGGAACCCTATGCTCACTATGATTTTTCCTCTGCACATGTACCTATGATAAAGTTTAATTTACAAATTAGGCACAGTAAGAGATTAAAAACCATAACCAATAATAAAATAGAACAATTATGACAATATACTGTTCATAATTTCACAGTTACTTTTGTTCTTGCTCTAGTTCTTAGCAACCTCAGCACACTATTTTTTTTTCTTTTCTTAGTAAGTTGAGAATGTTCACCTTTCACTTAAAATAAGCACTTTACAGATTCTCTTTGGCATGTCCTAATTGCCAGCATCACCACTCTTGCTCTTTGAGACCATTATGAAGTGAAATAAAGGTGACTTGAACACCAGCACTGCATACCCAACAGTTGATCTGATAACAGAAGGCTTCTAAGTGACTCAGGGGCAGGTTAGTGTACACAGCATGAGTGCACCGGACAAAAGTTTATTCACATCCTGGAACAGGCACCAGATGACATTACGCTACTCAGAAAGGCAAACAATTTAAAATATATGAGTTATTCGCTGAAGAATTTTTTCATTTAATATTTTTGCACCACAGTTGATCACAAGTAACTGAAACCGTGGAAAGCAAAGTCAACTATCAGGAAGGACTATGGTATAGTCTATGTATTATGCTCTATACAGTTATATATCTATAATATGAAGATTGTCTTCAAGGGTGAGTTCATTTCTATTATCCATCATCTGAAAAAGGGATTGCCATTCATACTGGAAAATTAAGAGCTGCGGGCAAGCTTTAGATAACAATAGAAGGGTTAATCTCACTTTTCTATACTCTCCAAGTATAGCTAAGAAGGTGCCCCTCCATGCTACAGGTTAAAATGGCAGTGGCCAAAAGCGAGAAAGCAAGAGACATCAGCATGACCTGACTCTTTCTTGAGATTCCATGCCTCAAAAGATAAAGCTAATAAGTCTAGGAGTGCAAATCTCTTTTTATACATATATTGTTTAGATTTCTAATGGCCTCGCTCTTTAATTTCTTCATACTACTAGATGGTATTTAGTTAAACCTGTTTGGAAGTGCCAGTCTTTCTCAGCTTTGCTGAAAGACATGAAGGAAATGGATCATGCAATTTAAGGCAAAACAATTCTGGAAAACTCCAAAAAGAAATGGCATCCAGAGGAACAGTGCTGGTACCCCATGGTCAGTTATTCTGATCCATAGTGAGTTCCTTCAGGTAACTGCCTGTGAGGTTCTAGATTGAACATCACTTAAAGCAAGTGAAATGTCCTTACATGTGCACATGTACCACAGAACTTAAAGTACAATACAAAAAAAAAATACAATGGCTCAAAGACTCAATACAGGAAGATAGTCCAGACGTATAAACATCTAGGCATGACATATAAACATATGTCTAGTGAAACATAAAAATCTAGTTATGACATATTATATACTGTGGCATCCAAGAAAAAAATTAGATGGTTGGCCTGTCTGAAGTCCAAAGCCAAGACAATTTCAAAAAGAAGCCAAAAAAGAACAACTGTCAGTGTGTCCCCAACTCTACCCAAGTGGCGGTGAAGGGTACTGTCCTGAACATACTCACAGGGTCAGCAAGAACATCCTAGAGAGTACTAGGTGGGTCATCTGCCTCTGATCTGCTCCCTTGCTCTAATCCAAGCTTACTTATCAACTTCCAGAGTATAAATTGATTTATTGATAGACTTTCCACCAGGTGGATTTGAATTCTGCCCCGAGATGTTGGTACAAGTACTAGGATCTTCTTGTCAGCTACTTATCATGAGAAAGTACCCCCTAAGTATGTGACTTACACATTAATCTTTCATGAGTTTTGTTTTAATGAGTCATGGCTAGTTTCTAACTCACTCTGAGTGTAAGTTACTTTAGACCTCCATGTCAAAAGTTGAGACTTGAAAACCACAAAGATACAACTGCACAAAATAGGGGCTGCTCCAGTGGCTCAGCAGTCTCCACCTCTGACAGTTGTATTCCTCTTTGACTTTCACAGCGTATGTCAAAGCCACATTTATGTACATCAATATTCACATTCTGAGCAGAATGATAGTTAAGTATAGAGAAGAAATAAATGACATAAATTACCTGCTATTAAGAAAAAGCATCACAGTTGTAACTCGCAACTTGAGGAGTTGAACATGAAACAAAAATAGGAGAGAGTGGCAGAGAAGGAAATCTTGAACATAGTGACATTTCTCAAGAAATAAGTGCAGACATAATCTGAACATACTTCAACAATTTTAAATACAAATAAAATAAGAAGTCAAATGTATTAGTGCTGCTTGACAATTCTATGGTGAAATGAAGTTTCTTGCTACATGGAAATATTATCCCTTCTGTTTTGCTCACTCCTTCATAGAGTTCAGATTCATGATTCCAGGGATAGGCAGTATTCATCAGTGTTTTGACAGCAGGAGATAACAGACATTAGGTGAATATTTCCCTCAAAAGAAATGTAAGAATGAGTCTAGACATTATTTTCTCAGAGTTGCTTCTAATTTCACGTGCAATCAAGTTGCCCTTGGCAACTCAGGGAAAGTTAGCTTATCTCCCTGAGTTCAGCATAAACAAAAATCTAGTCAAGTCTTCACATGAAATGTGTATTATTTGGCTGAAAGAGCAGATATCCACATTTTGTTCTAAAGCATGAGATCCAGTTGCCAAGCTAATACACAAGGGTGATGGAAAAGAGAGCTGAATATTCTTTTTAAAGTTCTATGTAGTTTAAAATATGAATTCTTATATGAGACTAATTTTTATTTTGACATAATTATTTATATTCCTTTCAAACTAGGTGTGACAACTGATGATGACAACAGAACAGGGTACCCCAGGAGTGGATGAGTGTTACAATCATCAAGCCGCACTGCATTCTCAGTAATTTCACTGTCACTCTGATTTTCACTGCCTGGGATGCTAACGATTTCTGATGCCAGTAGGCCCGCTAGGCTGTGAGGAAACCACTGTGCTCGGTAATATTTGGGAAGAATTTCTGTGAGATTTTTCAGAAAGCAAATGGAGACTTCCCAGAGGCAAGCAAATTTTAAACTACTGAGACTCTAAAGAAGACATTTAACATTAGTAAAAATGACTTCAGTAGAAGGCAGGTGGAAGAAATAAATACATGAGGCTTCATTAGCTTGATGAAAAATGGCCAGAACTTGCAGAAGAAAACAATGATTTGAGAAAGTGAGACTCATAGTATTTGGCTCTTATTATAATTTTCTTCTACTCATATTTAGTTTTATTTAAGCCCAAATCAAGAAAAGAAAGACTTTCCTTGAAATTTGAAACTGGAATCAGAATGATAAGATTCTATTCCCAAGTACTACAACTGCGTACGGCCTTTGCATCTCTTTGAAATTTTGGTTGAACTTTATCACCATCATTTAGTAGACAAATGTAGGTTATAAGAAGTACATATTTTGAATTTTGTGCAAACTTTTTGCAAATGAGATACCTTTGAATTCCAGCTTTATGAATGAAATAATAAATTCTTAGTCAAATAAATTGTTCCATTTCAGTCTGAGCAATAGAGTGAGATACTCAGACTCAAAAAAAAAAGTTCCTGAGCCTAGCGGTACATCAGAATAACCTGGCTAAGCTTTTTTTTTTTTTTTTTTTTTTTTTTTCGAGACAGAGTCTCGCTCTGTCGCCCAGGCTGGAGTGCAGTGGCGCGATCTCGGCTCACTGCAAGCTCCGCCTCCCGGGTTCACGCCATTCTCCTGCCTCAGCCTCCCGAGTAGCTGGGACTACAGGCGCCCACAACCGCGCCCGGCTAATTTTTTGTATTTTTAGTAGAGACGGGGTTTCACCGTGGTCTCGATCTCCTGACCTTGTGATCCGCCCGCCTCGGCCTCCCAAAGTGCTGGGATTACAGGCGTGAGCCACCGCGCCCGGCGACCTGGCCAAGCTTTAAAAAATACAGCTTCTTGGGTCTCACCCCAGGTTTATTGAAAAGCAGTAATCCACAAGAAACACCTAGAATCTATAATTTTCAAAAGCTCCCATAGAGAATCTCAGGTAGTTATTCCCGGCCTGCCGACTTGTATTTGAGACCCAATGGTTAAGCTATACTCATAAAGAAAGAAAAGCTATTATGTACTGAGCATCTACTACCAGGTACTAACTAGATGCTTCAAAATGCTATTATAATGATTCTTCTTAATGCAGGGACACTGTAGTGTATTGAATAGTGTCCCCCAATATTCTTATCCAATCAGACCCTGACAATGTAACCATTTTGGAAATAAGGTATTTGCAGATGTAATTGAAATGAAATTACACTAGATGAGGATGGAAGCTAAATCTAATGACTGATGTACATATCGGAAGAGGAGAGGGCACACATACATGTAAAAAGAGGAGACAGACAGAGAGAAGAAAGCCATGAGAAGACGGAGGCAGAGACTGGAGTGATGCAGCTACAAGCCAAGGAACACCAAGGACTGCCCAGAGTCACTAGAAGCTAGAAGTGTCAAGAAAGGAATTTTCCAGAGAGCCTTTAGAGGGAACATGGTCCTTCTGATACATTGATTTCAGACCTCTAGCCTCCAAAACAGGGAAAAAGTACACTTCTCTTGTTTTAAGTCACTCAGTTTGTGGAAGTTTGTTATGGCACCCCTAGCAAACTAATATAGACACAGAGACTCAGAGAAGTTCAGCAATCTGCCTGAGTTATTCAGATAGAAGGTGATGACGCAGGGTTTCAAATTCTGGCCCCATTGATTTCAAAACACGTGAACTAAAACAACATTGGCAGAGTTCCATAGACCAGGATTCGAGCAGCATTTGGTCAAAGTGGGGTTCCTAGATGGCCTAGAGATCACCCGGGGACCTTATTAAAAAGGCGTGTACCTTGATTCTATCTGGAATTACTCCATGAAGAAGTTTTGCAAGCTGGACCTAAGAACCTACTTTTAGCAGGTATCTCAGGAAATCGTCACTCATATTAAAGTTTGACATCACTGACTAGAGAGCTGGAAATATTTAATGCGACATTTTTTGCTTTTTCATTAAAGTATATCCTGAACATATGAAACAAATAAATAAAATGACAAATGTTATTAGAGAAATTAATGTCATGAAGTCAACATGTACTTCATTTCAAACCTTTTTTACATAAAACTGGGATACTAAGGAAAATGTACATAACGAACATTCATACCTCCCCCATATATGAAGCTGATCACGTTCCATTCTTTTCTAAACCTTGAAGAAGACAAGCAGATATTACACCTATTTTTATATCATAGGAGAGGAGGCTAAGACTGGAGCCTCAGAGAAATTTACAAATCACTCTCCTGTGGCTTATTGCTAGAGCATGACATTATTTTCTGTCTAGACATTACCAAAAAATTTAGTTGGGAATTAAGATGAAAATAACATGGGTGGGAGAAGTGTGATCTCACTTACTTTCACAGGAAAGCGGAGAGAAAGATAACAGAAAAAGGATATGTTGTTTTTTAAAGCCATGGAAAGAAAAGTAGAAAACAAGTGTGTGAGAAGCCAAAGAGCAGAACTTTATGTTAAAGAGAACTTCAAAACACCCTGGAAAGCATAGAAACTCAGGCTATCAGATGTGAACGATTTTTATCCGAGCATACTCAAAGCTATTCATTAGTTTCTAAACCTTCATATTCATTTAGACTGTGGTTTTCTTGGAGATTTCATTCTATCAACAACGTTAACTGGACTAAGAAGGACAAATGAACTAAAGAATTTATATTCCCCATCTAGACGATAAAGAAAAAGAAAAGTGACGATTTTTCTCTGAAGTAGCCTCTTGTACTAACTTTTCTCTCACAGAAATATTATTTCTATTTTTTGACCCTGAAGATGCAGTTAAAAATGTTTTCATTTTAATCAAAAGGCATCTTCTAGGGCAATTGTGTGTGTGTATGGTATGACTTGACTTGTCTTTTTTTAAAGCACATCATAGCTGTTTAAAAGTTGTGTTTGTGTGCATGTGTATGTGTGTGTATTTGGCTTTCTCAATTTGCTTTCAGAAAATGTAAACTAGAAGGAAATTTTTTTTTAAAGCAGTTACCAAAAAACCTTAACAGAAAGGAAAAATAGGAAAAGAGTGGGACAGAAAGAAAAAAAAGGTAGATGATGAAATGTACTAAGGCACAAATAACTTGGTGAGGATCTGTTTTAATCTGAATTAAAAATGTACTTGGCTTATTTATTCTTTATGATGTAATAACAACACATTTTAAATCCAAGGCACCTAAGAGATGAGAATTAATCAATCCAAGCTCTTATTCATCCTAAAATAAATAACAATAAAGCTTTACTGGAAAAACTGATGATTACAAAGTACTTGGGAATCGATATTGAAGGTAAGTTGAGATCCAAAACAATTCCTTATTATGAAACTCAGTTTACTTGTTAGGACATTTCATTGTAAATTTAGACTCAACCATGAGTAACTTGGATCATAATACAGATCAGAGTTCATGTTTAGTTCTTCTCCTCATTGTACAGAAATTCCGAGCAGCATTTGACCAGGTTGAACATGCGACTAGGTTTCTGGGGTACCTCAAACAAATTGGCAATATCTTCCTTCTTAGGCTCTATCTTCTTGATCTCCTTTACTGGTTTTACCTCTTGAATAAATATAATACCAAGCGGTCCAGAACTTGATACAAGCTTTTTTTTTTTTTTTTTTAATCCTATATTTATATTCTTTCCTTGAGAAAACTCATCTGTTTCTATTATTCGTAATATCATAAATGCTGGTATATCCACCTACCAATATGCCATTTCTACTTAGTTACATATTGAACGCTTTTAATGTCACATGGCTAAAACATCACCCTGTATTTTTCCTTCCAAATTCATTGTCCAAAGACTTCCCTAGGAAATGGTACCACTATCTCTGCAATTATACAGAACAAAAGCCTGCAGCTTTCTTGATTCTTCCCTTTTTGTCACATCCCTAACCTTCCCACATGGAAGGTGAGTCGCTCTTCTTCTGTAATATAACCCAAATTTCACTCCTGGATGCCAACCATCTTCTCTTTTCTCCTGATATAAAACAACCGACTTGTAACTGCTCTAACAGCCCTCATAATCACCAGCCACCACATCCCAAACTTTATTCTTCATACAGAAGTCAGAGTGAACCAAATCACATGACATCCAAATTTTATTTTAAAAGTTTTAGGTAAATAACTTACTTATTATGTAAGCTACAATTGTGTTACTTACTTGTTATGTAAGTAACAAATAAACTGAGTTTCAGAAGTAAGAAGTAAAAATACTATAAATAATAGTAAAGAAAGAACACTATTATTTTATTTATTAATTGATTTTTAATTGAAAAATAATATTTTTAAATACTTATAAGGTACAGTGTGTCATTTTTATCTATGTATAGGTAGATTAAATCAAGCTAATTAGCATATTCATCACCTCCCCAACTTATTATTTAACAAAACATTTTCTTTACTTAGTATATAATGTCTTAAAAATCTAGGTATATCTTTAATATCATCTGCCTCTGTTCTACCTTTATTTATAATCACTCAATTTATGCTTAAAAGTTTTGATTTCTTGAACACTTCAAGCTTATTTCTATTTTTAGTATTTGTATTTTAGCATTTACATTTAGTATTTTTGTGATCTCTAAATTTCTTCCTCCTTTTTATCATTCTTGTCTCAAATCAAGTATCACTTCCTTAGAAAATTTTCACCAACCACCTTTAATAAAGCATGTCACTTTCAATACTCTATTCCATATTACACTGTTTTATCTTCTAGATAGCTTTTATCATTATCTGATATTACCCCATTTCTTGCTAACCTGTTTGCTTTTTTGTCTTGTACTGTTGAATGTAAATTCCTTGAGAACAAGGACCTGGCCTTGTTCATAGCTACTTTCCAGTGTCTAGGACAGTATTTGGCACATAATAGGTTCTCAATAAATATCTGATTGATTTATTCCAGAAAAAAAAAAAAACATATTTTAACAGTGTGGAACTAAAACAGACATAGAAACACAGACACTGCTCATGTTTTTATTGGCATTGCATTAAAGTTTCAATTTGCTTAAGGGGGAAAAAAATGTCATTTCTAGTGTTGACTTCTATTCTTTTTATCTATTCCAAACAAACTCAGAATTGTTTCCGTAGTTATTCAAGTGTTCTTAGTTACTTACATTAATCTTTCTTGGGCTTCTACATGTGGAAGTCTGCTACAGTGTACATTGGTATTTTATTGTTGTAAATGAAGACTGATTTTTACTGCACTATTTATCTATCTGGCTAATAGGAATATTATTGTTTCTCATGAAGGAGAAAAGGATTGAAGCTTACCTTACAGGGCAGTATGGATTAACTCCTTTGTTTTTATTAGTTTTGTTTTTTAAGAATCAAACGACATAATGTAGATAGAGTGGTTTTATAAACTGTAAAGGGTTACATGAATGGTAGTTTATATAATAACTATGAACTATAAATTATTGTTTTCCTTATATCAGTGCTGTCTATAATTGATGATATTTTCATTATTTATTTTAAAATATTATTCCTTATTTTGACAGTTTGCATGTACAGCATAAAATATGTGCCTCGTTTTGACATTATACGTGCCATATATTATGTTGGAGATAACGATGGTGGAGAATTTAAAACGTTTACTAATTCTAAACCATGCTCATTCAGCTATCTCAGCATAGAAATTCTTTGTGTTCTCTTCTACACCTTCTCAAGTGGCAACTCCTCTGTGAAGCCTTCCCCAACTCTGCTTTTCCAGAGTACATACACATGCTATTCTTTACCTTGTTTCAACTGCACTTAGATGATAGAAGGTAATGTTTGTTCCCACAGAAACTTAAAACAATATAGTCAACCATTACATAGTACCTATCCCATGTCATACACAATGTCGACCCATTTTACATGATTTATCTTCATATCATCTTCACAAAAATCATATAAGGTAGATACTCTTTGTTTTTCTTTTTACAAATAAGGAGATTTGCCGGGCGCGGTGGCTCACGCCTGTAATCCCAGCACTTTGGGAGGCCGAGACGGGCGGATCACAAGGTCAGCAGATCAAGACCACGGTGAAACCCCGTCTCTACTAAAAATACAAAAAATTAGCCGAGCGCGGTGGCGGGCGCCTGTAGTCCCAGCTACTCAGGAGGCTGAGGCGGCAGAATGGCGTGAACCCGGGAGGCGGAGCTTGCGGTGAGCCAATATCGCGCCACTGCACTCCAGCCAAGGGAACAGAGCAAGACTCCAACTTAAAAAAAAAAAAAAAAAAAAAAAAAAAAAAAAAGAGGAGATTAAAGCAGAATAAAATATAATTTGACCTGTGTCCCACCTCTAGTAAGTAGCAGAAGCAGGGTGTGAGTTTGTTTCCTTTCCCTGCCTAGCTCCTCTCTATAATTCAATGGAGTAATGAAACTTCCTAAATACAAAAGTCATGTCACATTAATAGAAGCCTAATATTCAGAAAGGTGGCAGTGATAATAGTCCAATCTGTGCAGCTCATTCATTCATTAATGCTTTCAAGAAATGTTTATGAGAATACACTAGGCATTGTGCTTGACACCCATGACACAGAGATCAGGTAGCGTAAGTCATTGACTTCCTTAATTTGTTCATGAGAAAAGGTATGGGGAGAGGCACTTGGAGTGAAGAAGAATCAGATCATTTCTAAAATGTGATGTATTTTTACTCTATTTGCGGACTGTATCTTAAGAAAAAACTAATGCAGTGGTACATAATAAATGAGGAAAAGTCACAATTTAAAGAAAATTCAGAACCAATGCATACAAGAAATGAATGAAATAAGAGAGTCTACTGAGCCATTTAGCCTGGAAAAGAAAGAAGACTGAAGTGTTCTCATATCTAGGTAGTTTTGGAAGGCAGAACTAGTAGTTCTACAGGGAGAAAGACATGCAGTAACAGAATTAGGTTCAGAATGAAGTACAAATTTTTAATAAAGTCATTTTACATTGCAATAAGCTACTTATGTTAAATTCCCTGTCATTGGAGTGGTTAAACCTAAGAAAGAACAACTTATTATTCGGAGAACTTGTAGAAAGTCTTTCTATATCAGATTAGAAAGCTCATCTCCACTAGATGACTTCTTCAGTCTATTCTGAACTAAAATCTATTCTGCTGTAAATAGATGGAGAACAACAGGATAGACTGTCAGAAACTGTGTAAGATCTGGGATTCACTGTTTCATGGATGCTGTCAGAGAAAAAAAAAAAAAACTAAATGAGCAACAAAAGGCTTTATTGCTCATGGCAAAAGCAGTAGCCAGATCTTTATGCCTGTTTGCATAAATTCCCTATGTTCCCCAAGTCCCAAGGTGGTGACATCAAGAATCCATGACAATTGCTTTCATTGGATGGGTAGAATGCTGAGCTTGGTGTCATCACCACTTTCATGGTAACTGAAAGTAAACCTACTCGTTGCCCGATGGAGACAGTACCTCATCCCTCAAGGTTAAGGGTTGCAAACAAAACAAGGTTGAGAGAAGGCTCAGATGGTCCAGGCTTTGCATTCTTGGAATACACAGCAAGAATATGCAGGGACACTCAGGGCTTATGCTGGATTGTCTCTCTCAACACAGACTAAAAAGTCATTGGAAATTGAGATTCCTTGGGTATGCCAGAGTCTCTGATTACCAAAGAAAGCAGATAACAGGGAGGAAAGATATTTCAATGACACAGCTCCTAGTTAAAAGAATCTCCAAACAGAGATAGATGAGATAAAAACAGTTTGCTTCTAAACCTATTGAATCCAGATGGAAGTTACATATGTCATCAACCTTCTTGTTTGTATGCCAAAAGAACTAACCTATTTGGTGCAGGCTTATTTATAAGGTTTCTAATGGCAAGAAGCACCCATTTTTCAAGTTCAGAATTGCCCAAATCAGCTCTTTCCTATGCAGGAATTTTCATTAGATTTTTTTTAAAAAAAGGGAAAAACAGACTCCTACTGCTTTCAAGACGATAAAAATTTCTGTTCAAACATGAGTAGATGAATCAACATTGCCACCTAGTGGAATAATTCATTTTTCCAGCAACATAAAATTATATTTTCTACAGCTCTATCTGCTTTGTCCTTGGGTTTTGTGAGCAAAGATGAGCTGTTTAAACCCCTACTTCAATCAGTCTGTTTTAAAGAATTAAACTTTCCTTTTGTTCCTTCTTAAAAATTCATTTTTATGCACAAATTGTATCCAATGTAAATTGTGTAAATGGGAACAGTTTCTAAAATAGAACTTTAAGGGATGCTGGTCAAAACTTAAAGTTTAAAAGCTTACCACTTTTTGCTGTTGTAAAAGCAAGAAAAGCAAGGTCATTACTTTTGTTACATCAGAATTTAAAGTTGAATTTGTGTGTGTTTAAAGGTATATTTATATACATAAATATTTTTAATATTGATCACTCTAAAAAGTCACAGTGACTGTAATTACTGTAATTATGAGTCACAAACAGATTTTTCAAGGACTTTCTGCCTTTTTAAGGTTTTATTAATGACCTTTTACATTTAATTTTTTTAATTAAAGTACTTAATTATTGAAGCTGGAAATAAAGCAAGGAATTTTAAAAAATAACATTTTAACAACCTTTTTAGAACAAAGAATTAGACAAAATTGTAGAACAGTACCAGAAATGTGTTACATTCTAGTCAGTGGGCATTTGTGAAAAGCCACTACAGATACTACAGAAATAAAGACCACTTCTATAATTCCACTTTCCAGTAGTTTTCATAATCTTGTTGGTATCATGGTCAAATTTTTCAGGTGAAATGGAAGACAGAAAAATGAAACACTCAGAGAAATCAAAATGAATTTGAGTCTCTTTCCATTGACTCTAAAATCCCATTGTTTTTCCCTTGAATAAAGCAGTAAAACCAAGTGATTATGATCATGAACTCTGCAATAATGTTTGTAGGGTAGAATTATATAAAATGGTGTTTGAGTTTTTTTCTGTAAATCAAAATAAGTCAAATATTGACAGTTTCATATGGCTCTGCCTGTATATTAAAATCTTAACTTCATATGTAACTATAACATTTTCATTAGGGAAGTTGATCTACCTCAGTAAACCTTAACCTCCTCATGATTTCAATAGGAATAATAATACATATCCCAGTAGATGGTTATGAGAAATCAGTCTCAGGCAGTGCTTAACAACTACCCAATCTTTAGTGAGCATGCAATGAATGACTGCTGTCATTAATAGCTACTTTTCAAAATGTACATTTGGCTACTACAGAAAAAGGCTTATTAGCTGACTGTCAACAATTAAAATATGTAAATGGTAAATTAGAAAATCACTTTCTAACTGCCTCTTTGTGAGTTGCTTTCTGATTTTTAGAGTTTCTGTCTAAGCCTTCTTCATGTACTTACTCTTCTGTACTTCATGTACTCACTCATCATGTATCCACCCTTTTAAAATTTATTTTTCTAACCAGTTAGAAGAGACACAATCAATTTCTTTCACTAGAGCCTCTGAAGGATGAGTTGCCACTTGGTGGTTGTTTCTGCTGTTCTAGTCTTCTTTGACTTAGTCACGAACAAGAGGACAGATAATGTTAAAACTTATGCCCTCTTTAATGTGGAAGCATATTCCACTACTATGTACTTCTCCTCTGTCCTGGTATCTCAGTTCTACTCTATATTTGTGAGTCCCAGTTAAAATAAAAACATAATTTCATTGAGTTCTACTGTGTTATATACTTCCTTCTGATATACTCATTATTTTCCCATGATCTCTCTAAAGACAATGATTTTTTTTAATCCACAAAGGAAGTGGTGCCATTTCATGATTAAAGGCATAGGGTCTAAAGTTAGGTTGTATAAGATAAAAACTAAGCTTGAACAGGTCTTAGGTATGTGATCAAAGGCAAGTTGCTTACCACCTTTAATTCCTTTATCTGTGAAATGGGAATAATGATAGAATTTGTCTAACAGAGTTGTGGTCAGAAACATAATATACTTGCCTGGACTAGACTGAGTCCTCAAGAAATGTTAGTTATTATTAATTCAGGAGTCTTGTTCTGAGAGTTTCAGGCATTCAGAAGTTCAGAGAGAAAGTAATTCAAAGCATTCCTTCTTTTATTCTAATGCTTGAGTTGTACTAACTACCTCATGACATGAAAAGGTAAAGGTTGATATGGTTTCACTTTCCATGAAATTTACAATTGGGGGCATTTTGTCAGCAAAATTGAGAATTAGAACTATTTTCAATTATCACAGATGTGTCCCAGGAACAAATGGACACAAAGGAAAAAGAGAGTGTCTGTCTGAGGAACTTCCTCACCATGAGGATGCTGAGATTCTTCAGGAGGTCCCCAGGCTCATTCAGTGCCATGGACAAGAGAGCTTCCTTTGAGCCTAGTCCCAGGAAGAGTAATGCTGTGAGTGTTCACTGTGTGCCAGCCAGTTTGTGTTCTATTTTCATTTTTTTCAGAATATTTCATAAGGTTGGCACATTTATAAGTAAATAAATTAATTTTCAGAAAGATTGAATGACATGGCTAAGACCACCACAATAAAAAATACTAGGTCAAGAATCTGAACTCAGGTCAACTTAGCTCCTAAGGCACACATGCCTGACCTTTTCTTGAAGGCTACGTGTGGTGGAAGGTACAGTCAGCTTGAGGTTAATTATAAGCAAATGTTGCAGATACTGGAATTGTGGCATCACTAGAATGGAGAGCAGAGATGCCCCATATTATGAGTAAGAAGAACAATGGTTTATTAGGGAGAAAAAAAAGAAGTTTATAGAATTGGAAAGTGTAGGATAGGCTACCACAAAACCCAACAGGTCTGTATGAAGCCTGATGGGCCTGGGTGCAGGCAATATGGACAAGCTTTCTCCACCTTTCTTATGTCTTGCCCTTTGTCAAGCTTTTTTGAACCTGCATGCCATTCACCAGGGCAGAAACTGCGCCATTCAGATGTGCCAGCTTTGCATAACAAGATGTTCTCAGAATGCAGCTCAACTTACTCATTTCTAAAAAGATGGAACAATACTTGCCTTACCACATCCAGGGAAAATTCAGTGAGGTGGCATGCATGCAATGCCTATCCAAAAGACTGATACATAACAGATGTTTGATACATGCTAGTTCAGTGTATTTCAGACTACAGATTGTAAAGTCAATTTCCTGGTTTACAACCAGACACTGGAATGGAAAGGAATAGATCAGAGTGTGCCGTAATTAATAAGAATAAGACTTGTTCCTGAATCTTCTTTAAGATACATGTATGACATATACATATGTATGTTTGAACTACAATAAAACATTTATTTATCATGAGTAGCAATTAAAATTTTGCAAGACCCTGCACTGTCTCACCTTCTCCTTAACACATTTCTAACTAATATAACCCATAGTAAGGATTGACTAAGCCTGAAATCATTTATTCAGAAGTTTACAGGTTGGCCTTATGTTTTCCATTCTTGTTTCATGTGTTAATTTCATTCCACCTAAAATACTTTGCAAGTGCGTTTATTACGTAGCATTTATATCCCCCAATTATTATTATTTGTTCATATGCATTTACTCCCTCTACATTTAAAGGATGAGGACCTCTCACTATTTCTTTACTCTTTTCTAACATTGCTAAGAGGACAATGATTTGTTGCTATTGTTGTTAATAAGAAAAACATCAATTAAAAATCTATAATTTTCCTGAAGTAATGTGATAATATTTAGATGTTCTTGGTAGAGCTTTTAAACTTTCCTTAATTATATTAAAATTACAAAACTACTGAGGAAAAAAAATGGGAAGAAAAGAAATGGGCCTGGACTTGGAAGAAATGTGGTTTCCAGATAGGACTGCTATTCCTAAAAAGGTAACCTCTTGAAAGTCATATTCTCTCTCTTGGCTATAGTTGCCACCTTTTCAATGCAATTGTGAAAGTACCGGATTTTAAAAGTCTCTTCCAAATTTAATGTTTCTGATTTTGTTGGTAATCCTGTATGGCAGAAAAGCATATTCAATGTGAATGACAGTAAGCAAAAGACAGATCCACAATTGAGACTCTTAACTCTATAGTTATTTTTTAATCTTTCAATCTAAATTTTAATATAATACAGACTACAAATTTTGAGTAAAGAACCAAAAGCATTCAAAACAACACTGCTTTGAGGAATAAAGGAACAATTCTGAGCACCAGTTTTAGTAAACTAGAAAAAATAGGAAGAAAAAATGACAAGTGAATCTTGCTTGCTTATCAGCTTTTGGTTTCATCAAGCGGCTGAAATGAATCTTTTTTGTAATTCTAAATGATTATTATTTATATAGTAATGCACTAGAATTATTGTTCTTAACTGGTTTTAACAGTGCCCAGAAAATGGTTAGGTATTTAATAGGTGTTCATTTGATATTCAAAAAAATCCCATACTGTATAAGAGACAGTGCTTTCCATTGTAAAGATGAGAAAACCAAGGTTTATACAAATATATCTCAAAACTTTGTATCTTTTATGGAATTGAAAATATAATGAAATATATGTGAGACAAATAAAAAGATACTAATTATGAATGTCAGACAAATTGAGTATGAGCTCCAAAATCAGAAATGGATTAGGGTTTAAAGCAAATTCTTAGATTATAAACTTCCGTTGGAATTTTACAAACATTCAGTTCAGTATTTTTGTCCTTCTTGGTTTGTTTTGGATTTGTTCATTTACATTGGTATAGGGTCTCTGAGGTATTAATGAGGAAAGATTTATGGCATCTACCTTTTAACAATAAAATATCCTTATTAAGTGGTCAGCATATAAATGAAACATGAAGTAATGATCAGGAATTAGAGATAATTCCTAAATTTCTTATGTCTTCTCTCTAATTGCATCACCAACAAGCAGCATTCACTTTTTAGTACTGTCTTTGAAATCCTTACCATTTCTGTGTATCTGGGATAGAAGCTACAGTAGAAATTTAAAAATTGCACTAAGCAGAGTTGGTCTCATGAGTGATCTGACAGACCAAGCATGCACTAGTGTCCTGTGTCTAGCACCAAAGCGTGCAGGGGCTCATTGGCTTGCTGCCAAGATAAGATTACTTGAAATCACCCCTGACTGGCTAAAGGTAGTACAGTCATTTGGAAAACAAACGGAGCAGTCTCTTTTAATTCAAAAGTATCTCCCATATTGCTTTGAGCATTTAAAATGATGCAATTGTAAAACATACTTATTTAGGTTTGCTTTTTTTCTTTTTAAGAGAGTGAATGTCTTTGTATTTCTTTGAAGACCTTAATAAGTAGTGACTTCAGTTCATTGTCATAGTCAGCAGATTTTACATTTAACCTTCCAGTTTAGGATCTCTACAAGTCATTACATTGTAAAGCATCAATAGTATATTGATTTCAAATTCAAATGTCATATGGGTCCTCATCACCAGATAAGGGCTGCAATTATTTATATGTTATTTCACACCAAATGAACAATTGACAACAAGAATCCATTAACAACTAATAATCGATGAAATTTCTTGCTTTAAATCACAAGGTTAGAAAAATCTATTACATATTTAAAGTACTTTAAAGTAATCTAAGTCTATTTATTATGATCAATGTGGTCATGGAAGTATTCACATCATAGGGAATGTTTTGTCCTGATTTATACATTTGAAGGGAAATGGAAATTATGTCATAAAGTTCTAATCATCTCACAGGCTTTTAAAAATTTGCCAAGACTTTCATATACAGATGCTGATCTGAGCAATAATATTGACTTTTCATTTACCTGAAGGGAAATAAGACTGATGGAGTAAAGGCAAAGGATGAATAGAACAGGGACAAATCTCTGTGGTCTTTGAAATAGAAGGAAAATAGACAAAATAGGAAGAAAGCTATGTTTCCATAGTATTAACTATTTCACTTCAATTTCACAGTCATGCCATGTGTCAGCAAGTGCACTAGTTACTGGGAATTGACAATAACAGCAAAAGAGGCAAAACAGGAAAACTTGAATAGCAAAGGTGAAAGCACTGTCAGCAATATGAAGTGTGACTTCATCTTGGAGAAGAGTCACAGCAAAGCAGGTGACCAAATTTGTGATCATTTTCTATAAGAGTTATGAGTGGAATTATATCTCCCCTAAAATGCATATGTTGAAGTCCTAAACCCCAATAACCCAGAATGTGAGCTTATTAGGACATAGGATTGTTGCAAATACAAGTCATTAAATGAGGATGAGGTCATACTGTTGTAAGATGGGCTCCTAATCCAATATGATTAGTGTCGTTAGAAGAAGACAAGCCTACTGGGAGAAGTTCAGGTGAAGATGAAGGCAGACATCAGGGTAATTGAGGAAAAAAAAGAATGCCAAAGATTGATCACACACCAGCAAAAACTAGAACAAAGGCCCAGGACAGATCTTTCCCTAGCCCCATCAGAGGGAACAAGGGCCTGCTAACACCTTAATCTTGGCCTTCTGGCCCCCAAATTATGAGAAAATAACAATTTCTGTTTAAATAATTCTGTGTGTTGCATTGATACAGCCACCCTGAGAAACTGATACAATAATCATGATATAGTGATATTCAAAAGTATTGTATTTACTGTTTTGACAAATGCAATCTACATGCCAGGTTGCCTTTGGGAAAGCAGGTAAAAGAGTGGCAGAGAAGCTGTGGTGCAAGTGGAACAATACTAAGAAACAGGAACAAAGAATAAAATTATTATTTCAATGGTTCTCATTCAAAGTCACCCAGGTTCATTTCTTAATCACTTACCTATTTTTAATTTCTATATATGGTTCCCCTTGCCCTCTCCTGGGGGGCCACATTTCTCACCTCAGTAACACTTGAGGTTTTCATCATAGGTCCAACCTGCAGAAGATAAAGTGAGTACACAGTATGTACAACTAATTTTTCCCTGACTGAATAGTCCAAAATGAAAAGTACGGCTTCATAAGGAACCAAAATGAGCCTTTGATGAAACAATTAGAAATGGGCCTAAGTCTTGCCACTATTACTACTTACTTGATGTGGATTAATTACCTTCCTCAAATGGCATAAAAGAACTCAGAGCTTATATAAATATCACAACGTTCTCAGGAAGTGAACCTTTTTAAATACATTAGACTTAAAGAATATAATAGATGGAAAGAAGAAACTTGGCTCATAATTGTAGGATTACATAGAAAGTGTCTTTTAGGAGCAATTGCTCCATTTTCAGGTTTTAGTTGGCCAGATTTGCAATTTTTTCCCCTAGGGGAGGTACATGGTGAAATTTCTGATGAAATGGCAGATTAAAAAGAAATCAAGTGACCCAATTGATGATCCTACTTTAGGAAAATTACTCCTACACTTTCATTCCATTATGGTCAGTTTCTCAACAGGAAAAGCTGAGACAGACGGCAAGTGCCATTGCTTTTGCAAAGTACTTCCCTGAATTGTATTATTTCAGAGATTGTGTTTCTGGTTCAACTTCCTTATGTTGCAGATGAGGAAACTCTAAGATTTTTTGGTGTTTTTATATGCCTTAATCAAGGTTACTCAGGGAGTAACAAAGTGAGAACACCAGTTTTTCTTATACCTGTCTAATATATGATCATTAGAGCAAAAAATGGTGATCACCATTACTGGTGTTGCCACCCTCTTATTCTGTTCCCTTCACAGTCATTGACATGAAAATACTGAAGATATTAAAAGCAAAAATAAGTACTTTTTCTCATTGCATCTTAAAGGTATGTTCTCTACTTCCCAAGTTCTTAAATTACACAACAGATCATCATATGGGCTACAGGTTCACTGTTGTCCAAGTCATCCAAACATTATATATTGCCTGTGCCCTACAATCTATATTGCAACACTTAGTTCAATCATAAATAACTATGATAAGTGTCATCAACTTACTTCAGAAGTAGGTTTCAAGTTATAATTTTGCATTTTTGTTAAATCTTTTACATTTGTATTATTCTGTTTCTGTGTCTTCTTTTAAAGTATATTTTAATAGTATGATATCAAGTAGGAAAAATATTAATAGCAATAGTAAAGTGTGATATGTCAACCCAACAAGGCTTGACAAACATAAGGTATAGAAATATAATGTTGCTTATTTTGGTCTTATATGTGTTTAATAATTTTTATTTCCTCCAGTATCTTAAGCATTTGAAGCAGAGAAATGAGTTGTTTTAGTGTCAACCATAATTAGCTGTGACACGTGTCACAACTCAACAGAAATTAAGATATTATCCAAAGGGGATCTGTTCACTTTATGGTGCATATTATAAGCACTGGAGGATTGATTGTATTTTAGGTATTTGTTTAATTTCATTACATCTTTTATCTAGAGACTTTATGAAGATAAAAGAAAGAATTGACATACTATAGACCTGTTTACTACAAACTATAGATGATGATCAGTATGTTTTCTGATAATATATTTTTAATTATCATCTCATTAAGGAATTAACAAATTCAATTTTCCATGCATAACATAAAGGCTAGCCTATGGTGTGTCACTTGGAAGTAGTGAAGTGGTAAAATCCAGCAAAAGAGACCACGAGGCGTGAAGGAGTCAAGTTGATATAATTTAGGGAAAAAAATTCTTACAGATCAACTAGAACTTGTGGAGAAAGATAAAAGACTTGCAATCTTTTAAACACAAGAGTAAAAAGAGCCCAAACTAAGAGGAGATTTGAGTTAGAGTGAATTAGAGTTTGACCTAGAGCTAAAGTTAGAACTAGTGTTAGAGCTGGCATTAGTGTTGAGTTATAGTTAGAGTTCCAGGTCAAATCTATCCTGCTCCTGTTCATTTTCAGATGCCAGAGACTAGAAGAACCACAAGTCAGAAACAACCAGTCTCTAGACAACACACTACAGGTAATACATACCAGTTAAATCCAGATCTCACTTTTCAGTAGCTTGCTGTTCACCACTAAGGTTCTAAACATCAGTATATTTATCTCTAACAAACACGGCAGCTGCTAGTTTCTTGCCCCTTTAGAAATGGTGCTGCTTCCTGACAGCCTCACCCTGGACACTGCATGGGCCTGTCCTCTGGTCTGTCTTAGCTCTGAGTACACTGGGCAGCTGTCTCATTGTTGGAGATTTTTGCATCATTTCATCACTGTTGTACCTACACTATAAGAAATAAAAGGCATATAGTTGGGTTGGTGGATGTTCTCTGTAGAAAAATGTTTCCCTGGCAGGGCGCCATGGCTCATGCCTGTAATCCCAGCACTTTGGGAGACAGAGGTGGGCAGATCACAAGGTCAAGAGATTGAGACCATCCTGGTTAACATGGCGAAACCCCGTCTCTACTAAAAATACAAAAAAATTAGCCAGGCGCGGTGGCGGACACCTGTAGTCCCAGCTACTCAGGAGGCTGAGGTGGGACAATGGCATGAACCCGGGAGGCAGAGCTTGCAGTGAGCCGAGATTGGGCCACTGCACTCCAGCCTGGGTGACAGAGAGACTCCGTCTCAAAAATATATAAATAAATAAATAAAAATTGTTTAAAAAAATAGAAAAATGATTCCCTAATCAGGATCTAAGCTGAGAATACCTTTTCCAGTGGGAATCCTTTCTACAATGCACCACTAAAAATCCAACCCCAGCTGCCTCACCTCTTGTTTTACTCTTTAAAATTCCACTGGGTTTCAAGAGGAAAAAAACACGTGAAGTAAAACAGAAAACAATAAAAATAAAACCTACTATTAGATTGTTTTCTCACCAGATCTGATAACCTAAGAAGGACTCATCACTTTTGTTGTTTTTCAGCCAGGAATGCATAACCTGAATCAAATCATGAGGAAATACCAGACAAACCCAAATTAAGAAACATTCTATAAAATAATGGCATGGATTATTCAAAAATGGCAATGTCATGAAAGGCAAAGAAAAACTAAGGAACTTTTCCACATTGAAGGAGACTAAACAGACATGATATCTAAATTTGATATGTGGTCTTGGACCTTATTCTTGGTGGTACAAAGGTATCAAAGGTATTACTGGGACAAAAATCAGAATACGACTCATAGAATTAAGTACCAGTATTAATTTTTTATACTACATAACTGTACAGTCCTTTTGTAAGAGAATATCCATGGTCCTAGGAAATACTAACTGAAATGTTACGGGACAAAAGACCATGATACACAAAAACTACTCCCAAATATGTTTGTTTGGAAGAGTTAAATTGTTTTTGAAATTATTAAATGTAGGAGGATTTAACAGACATTATGAGATTTTGTGTATATTTTTGGTACATCTGAATACATTGTTTATTTTAAATTTTTATGTTAATCAGTTTCAAACTTTCAGAGAAGTTACAAGAATAATACAGAAATCTTACACATACACACACATACACAAAGGGGAAAAATCAAGTTTAAAAAGATACTACCTCTTTGGGGCAATTATACAGCATTTAACAAAAACATAAAATAAATTCATGTAGTTATTTGGCCACTGAGAGAATGAAAGAGACATGATCCCAATAAATATCTGTTTGCCATATCATTTACATCCGACATTAAAATTAGAGTGGAAAGTTGAGTGTATTGATAACTATGCTTTCATGGTAAGTTATTCTTGTTGCACTAGAGTATGACTGAACTTGTTAAGAGAAAACAAACAAGAACAGATTTATAATGACAAAACTGATTATAACTCCTTCTGGATAGGTAAAATATTCACTGTTAGACAGGCGTCACAGGTGTCATTTCTTTGGAAAATAAAGAGTAAAACAGATAAAAGCATCATCCATACTCAGCAGTACCTAAATGTTATGATTGAGTTATTTCTAACTAAATCTTCATTTTGTTTTTTTGTCTTTCATATCCCACTTTGAATCCTCCTAGTGGAACCCAGCTGAGCTCAGTCAGACATTCAAGGTTGAAGGTGCCTACCAGACAGGCTTAACTATTTTCTATATATCTTAGTAAATACTAAAAAGGTTACTATATTAAAATTGTTGATGAGTAGGAATTAAAAGCATCCTTCCTCGGGTGTAAGCCAGCAGGTGATATTTCTGAAGATGAGACGATCTGGCAATAATCATAAATACTGAAGCTATTGCTCTTATAAGTTAGTGTACATTGCCAGAATGAATTATTTAATGAATTTTACTGCTGAATACCTTAAATAGCATTCAACTTAGACAGTGATGTGCTTTCTAGTTAAGGAAAGCATCTAACACAAACATATTCATGTTTTAACTACTAAAATCCAATATATTACTTCGCATTAACAATCATATATCTCAACCATAAAATTCACCTTCTGTGACTACTTGTTAAAATCTAATCCTCCACTACTTTTCTCATGCCTCTTTCTAAGAGGACATGATTGTGTTTATTAAATAGTGGTAGCCTTACTCCCAAGAGTAGCAGTGCTGTGCTATGTAAAGAGACTGTCAAAACATTTGGAGAAATACATTATTTCTCTGGATTTACAATGGAAAAACAAAACTAAATTTTTAAAAGATAAAATCAATACATTAAATAGTTGAATGCAAAACATCTATAATGTTTTTACCCATATATGTTGATGTGATTATGATGATGATAATTTTCCTGCTATGAAGTTCATTGATCCCAAACAATGAAATTCAATTATACCTCATTTCAGAACAAAAGGAACCTACTGAATCAGACATAGTAACTAACAGAATTGAGGGAGAAGAGGAAATGAGGAAGAGATGAGCCTTAACAAGGAGTAAAGTTAGAGAACCAGGAATCCAAAGAGTAGTGACTAAAAGCATCTTCGGTATTCTTTCGTCTGAATGACTAAGCTAAGTTTAAAGGAGAAAAGAAAAGATAATGTGAACAGTTTAGCTATCCTCAAATAAAGGACCTTAGATCAACAAGAAATGAGACTTATTCTGAGTTATATTCAGAAGGAAGAATATAACTCAGTGGGGAAATTTTTGTCTAATGACATTACTGAGAGCCAACTTTCAACTCTGTAACAATTAGAATCACTCTTAAAAAAGGTCAAGGTCAGGCTCGGTGCCTCATACCTATAATCTTAGCACTGTAGGAGGCTGAGGCCGGCGGATCACTTGAGGTCAGGAGTTTGAGACCAGCCTGGCAACATGGTGAAATCCCATCCCTGCTAAAAATACAGAAATTATCCGGGTGTGGTGACGCATGCCTATAATAACAGCTACTCAGGAGGCTGAGGCAGGATAATTCCTTGAACTGGGAGGCAGAAGTTGTGGTGCATGGAAATCACATCAGTTCATTCCAGCCTGAGTGAAAGACTCTGTCTCAAAAAAAAAAAGAGGTCAAAACACTCTTCATAGATGTGTCCAGAGAGCAACTAGGTGACAACCATGTAACCCATCAGGCATGGAACAAAGGTAATGTCTACCTTGGTTGTCAGTTGACCAGGTGACTTCCCAGACCCTTTTCAACTTAAGATTCTGTGATTTTCCCCTTGAGGACAAAATAATTTTCTGTCTCAAAAAATATTTTGCCTAGAAAATATGTCCAAAGCCCAAATGTAGATGCTTATGGAACTGCTATAAAGGGTTATTTCTCTTATTTCAAAAGATATTATTCTAGAATTTAAAAAACACTATTAACTTTCAAAATTCCCAAATTAGTCTAGAATTTCTACATTTAAAACCCAAAGCTGGGTATATTGTATTAGTGTACTTTTTCATCTAATTGCTCTGCTTATTAGTATTAATTGCCAACTGCAGAACATCTGGGTATCCGGGTCTGAAACTATGGATTTGGAATATGTTAAAACTACGTATTAGACATACATTATAAAAATTAATCTCTAAAAATGTGGTTCTTTTGAATTAAATTATTTTTGCACATAACGAAGTAGATTCTATGGTACAGGTTTAATAAAGGTCTACCCTCTTTCTGAAAAAGCTTTTATCATCTCACCTTTAGAGTCTTCTGCAATATAAATCATGCAAAAAATTAACAAAGATTATATATTTTAAAAATTCTTTGCAAGTATTTTGATATGTACTTTCAGTGAGAAAATATACATTTACCAAAAAAATCTTGCCTATGGCAAAATAAATGTAAGCACTCATTTGTAGCTCATTGGCTTATATTATTTACAAAGAGCAAAACTCAACTGTTTCTGCCTCACAGAGATACACATGTGTGTGCACGCATGTGCACGCACACACACACACACAGTAATATACTGGGTGACTAAACATAAAAGTTTTACTAAATATCATTTAAAAGTCAAGAAATTAATCAAAGCATACAGTTAATGAACATTGGCTCCAAGAACTAAGAGTTTCTAGAGAACTGGTAGAAAGAAAAGATACAAGTTAGTTGTAAAATTAAAAGACAATGTTGACTTCAATGTTCTCATTTTAAAATAAAAATATGGCCAGATCGGTAGAAATAATAAATGGAGGAAAGGGTGTAAAATTCATTAGAAATTTTCTCAAAGGAGGTGGCAAGATTTCTTTGAAAAATCAAACTCCTAACAGAGCATGGTAGATTTACTTTATTTTTAGTTCCAAATCTGTTATGAAGAAAGAGTTCCAGGGAAGAGAAATATAAATGGCAGCACCAGACCTCCAAAACACTGCAGACTTCTAACACCTCCAGGAATTGCAGTTGTCTCTTCCGCCTACAGATTTCAATCATCCCTGCAGCCTCAGTCTTCAACCATCTGAGGACAACCCATCAATATAACTGATAACAAACCCAATCTGTGTTCTGTAAGGGAAAGTTAATAGTGAACATATTCAGAATACCATTTATCCCAGAAGACACATTGACATTCTAGAGTTCAGAAATATGGTTTCTTTTCACATTACTTTCATTGTGAAAAATTGTTGACTATTTTGGAGTTTAGCTTTTTGATTGCAATTTGAATGATGAATTAATAGTAACTACTGGAAGGCATCTAGAGGTTGTGTAGGTGAATGAAGCACTGATAATGTGTTACTCAAATCAATCCATTGTGTTATAAAGCAAACCCTTTTGTCCCTGTATGTTTTGTCTCGAGATAATAATAATACATATGTATTACTTACTATAACAATCTATTTATATCATATAACAAAATATTAATATAAGATCTATTGATAAAACTAATATTAGTATATTGATACCTTATTTTGATGTTTCTTATAGCTTTAATAAACTGAAAATAAAATACAGTATAGAATTTTTTTGTAAAAAAGGCAAAACAATCCTATGTTATTCTACACTAAAATCACTGCTTCAAAAGAAAAACTTTGATGGATTAGAAGCAAATAGTGTATGATATGTATATTGTGCTGTTACTCACATAGACATTAATACAATAATGCAATGAGCCCAGAGTGGTGAGCCAAATGAATGAGTTAAGAGCATAGACTTTGGAGCCAGATTTACTTGACTTAAATCCTGTATTTAATTAAAGTTGAATTGTTTATTGCAATGTAGCCTTGAGCAAGTCTCTTATTTCATCTATCCAATATGTAAATATTGAATGATATAGTAGTGATATTACTAGGATTGTAAAAAATACAATGATTAAAATATATGTTACGTACTAGAAAACACTTCAAGCATGTTATCGTAGACAAATAAATATTTGCTGTTAAATTGTATGCTTGTACATATACACAGACACAAACATGTTCTTTTTCAACCCTACACTACACATATATTAACTAAAATTGCCATGGGAGTTATTTGTAAACAGAGATCCATTGTGAAAACAGAAATGCTTATGGAAACAGAAGGCTGGAGTTCAGTTCCCAGCATCAGCACTTTGTTCCCATTGTGCTGCAATTTATTGGGTATTTTAAATGAGCACTCCCCTTACCAATTATTATTTTCAGCTAATTTATCTATATTCCATAAGTACAGTATTTGTATGCTTCATAAGTTCCAAACAAATTTCTTTGGTTTACCATGGATCTTGTACTTTATTCTTGAGTATACATTTTGTAATGTCTATGGCTATTTTCAATACTAGAGCAGTAAGACAAAAATTTAAATGTGTATTTATTCTTTAAACAATTGTAGAAATTTTATTTTAGGATTTTGTGTGGGAAATAATGAGGGGAAAGCACTGAAATTTAGACATTTTATTCTTTACATCATATTCATTTAGACTTTGAATCTCACAATATATCAGGGCTTGTAGTCATTAGAAGTCTAAGTGTGTTGAAATATAAGAGTAAAGAATATTCTGTAGATCTCCTTTTTTAAAACCTAGGTTAAAGATGTTAGTGTAATGGAATAAACAAACAGGCAAACAAAAAGCAGTGACTACTGTTAAATGTATGTACTTCCCAACATTATTCCCATGTTTTTATTCCGCCTTCTATACATATGTATTTTCACATATGTGTTCACACACAGATACACAAAGCTAGTGAACCTGTGGTGCATATTACATTGAGAAAATATCTAATCTGTTGAACTTAAAGATATAATCCAGGAGAAAGTTAGGTTTTCTTAATGACTTCTCTTTGTCTCTTTCATTTTCTTAATATGTAATATATTGAATAGATATTTAAACATTTAATATATTGAAACTATAATGAAGAGTGTTTGCTATGAGAAAAGAGGGAGGACAGACAAGAGAAAAGAATGGCTAGAATAAGCAGCAGGACTGAGATACTCAGAGATGAGACAGAGAGATGGAGGTTTACATATTCTGTAATCAATAATTATGTGTGTCCTAGACCCTATTTGCTACACTCCCACAAAGTCTAGAACAAATAGGGTATTAGTCTGTTCTCACACTGCTATGAAGAAATATTAAAGACTGGGTAATTTATGAAGGAATGAGGTTTAATTGACTCACAGTTCCACTTTGCTGGAGAGGCCTCAGGAAACTTGTAATCTTTGCCTTAGAAGGCAAAGGAGAAGCAGGCACTTTCTTCACAGGGTGGCAGGATGGAGTGAGTGCACGCAGGGGAAATGCTAGACTCTTATATAACCATTAGATCTCATGGTAACTCAATCACTATCATGAGAGCAGCATGGGGAAAACTGCCCCATGATCTGATTACTCCACCTGTCCTACCCTTGACTTATGGGAATTCTGGAGTTTACAATTTGAGGTGAGATTTGGGTTAGGACACAGGGCCAAACAATATCAGTGTGCCCTTGACCCCTCCGAAATCTTACATCTTCTCACATTTCAATATGAATTATGCCTTCCCAACAGTCCCCAAAGTCTTAAGTCATTTCAGCATTAACTAAAAAGTCCATAGTCCAAAGTCTCATCTGAGACAAGGCAAGTCCCTTCTGCCTCTGAGCCTATAAAATCAAAAGCAAGTTACTTACTAGCCAGACACAATGGGTGTACAAGCATTGGGTAAATGCAGCCATTACAGGTGGGAGAAATTGGCCAAATCAAAGGGGCTACAGGACACATGCAAGTCCAAAATCCAATAGGGAAGTCATTAAACAATAAAGTTCCAAAATGATCTCCTCCTTTGACTTCATGTCTCACATCCAAGCTATGCTGATGCAATAATGGGCTCCCATGGCCTTGGGAAGCTCCATTCCTGTGGTTTTGCAGGGTACAGTCTCCCTTCAATCTGTTTTCACAGACTGGCATTGAGTATCTGCAGCTTATCCAGGCACACAGTGCAAGCTGCCAGTGTATCTACCATTATGGGGTTTGGGGGACAGAAGCCCTCTTTTCACAGCTCCACTAGCCATACCCCAGTGGGAACTCTCTCTGGGGGTTCCAACCCCACATTTTCCTTCTGTGCTGCCCTAGAAGAGGTTCTCCATGAGGGCTCCACCCCTGCAGCAAACTTCTGCCTGTATTCAGGCATTTTGATACATCCTGTGAAATGTAGGCAGAGGTTAGAGTACCCACAGGCTCAACATCATGTGGAACTTGCCAAGGCTTGGGGCTTTCACCTTCTGAAACAATGGGCTGAGCTGTACCTTGGCTCATCTTAGCCATGGCTGGAGCTGAAGCAGCAAGGATATAGAGCACTATGTCCTGAGGCTGCACAGAGCACGAGGGCCCTGGTCCCAGCCCACAAAACCATGTTTTCCTCCTAGGCCTCCAGGCCTGTGATGGGAGGCACTGCTGCCAAGGTCTCTGACATGCCCTGGAGACATTTTCCCCATTGTCTTGGTGATTAGCATTTGGCTCCTGGTTACTGATGCAAATTTCTGCAGCCAGTTTGAATTTCTCCCCAGAAAATGAGGTTTTCTTTCCTATTCATCATCAGGCTGCAAATTTTCCAAACTTTTATGCTCTGTCACCTCTTGAATGCTTTGCTGTTTAGAAATGTCTTCCTCCAGATATGCTAAATTATTTCTCTCCAATTCAAAGTTCCACAGATCTCTAGGGCAGAAGCAAAAAGCCACCAGTCTCTTTGCTAAAGCATAGCAAGAGTGAACTTTACTCCAGTTCCCAACAAGTTTCTCATTTCCATCTGAGACCACTAGGCCTGGATTTCATTGTCTGTAGCACTATCAGCATTTTGGTCAGAACCATTCAACAAGTCCCTAGGAAGTTTCAAACTTTCCCACATCTTCCTATCTTCTTCTGAGTCCCCCAAACTGTTCCAACCTCTGCCTGTTACCCTGTTCCAAAGTCACTTCTACATTCTCAGGTATCTTACAGCAATACCCCACTCCTGATATCAATTTCTGTATTAGTCTGTTTTCACACTGCTATGAAGAAATACCCAAGGCTAGGTAATTTTTAAAAGAAAGACGTTTAAATGACTCACATTCCCATGTTGCTGTGGAGGTCCCAGGAAACTTAAAATCATGTTGGAAGGCAAAGGAGAAGGGCAGCAGGACAGAGTGAGTGCAAGCAGGGCAAATGCCAGATGTTTATGTAACCATCATGAGAACTCAATCGCTATCATGCGAACAGTATGGGAGAACCCCATTCCCCGCCATGATCCAATTACCTTCACCTCATCCCACCCTTGACATGGGGAGATTATGGGGATTACAATTTGAGGTGATATTTGGGTGGGGACCCACAGCCAAAGCATATCAAATACCACCTAAGAGAAATAATTTAATCCTGAGGTACATGGACTACCAACCTTCCCAAGATTTTTGTGCCCCAAGTTGAACAAAAGCAGCAGGGTAGCAGTCATCCAAATGCATTAGGCAGTGCAGGGTAATAGGCTCCTTGACAAGAAACTCTGTGGGTATAAAAACCAGTACCTAAGAGACCTCAATGTTTTGACACTGTGTAAGACATGGGATTATTTTATCTTATTCTAAGTAATAAATGTCACCATGAAGATTATAACTAAAATTTCCCCATATTAGTGAAATGAAGATCAACATCAAATTTAATTGAATAAAAATGTTAAAATATGCATAAAGACTTCTATTTTCAGCTCTAGTATGTAAAGACCTCAGTAATTTTTGTTCTGAAGCTTACAATAATAAAAGTCTAGATAAACTGAAAATTATCACTTTATTTGGATTTATAAAAGAGCTGAGTTTGCAGGGCAAACAACCATCATAAAAATTTGAAAGACAGATGAATCAAGAAAATCACAGCAAAGACCTGATTACCTGGAACAAAAGCCACTGGAGCCATAAAATGATGTTAAAGATAAATGCTTATTTTGAAAAATTGCTAGAGGTTGCATGTAGACTACCATGAGATTTAAAAACTAAAACCAGAGTAAAAATAGGTAGATCCCAAAACTTTCGTTGTAAGGTTCAGAAATGTAACCAAAAATGAATCCAGAAAATCACAGCAGAGACCTGATTACCTGGAATAAAAACCACTGGAGCCATAAAATGATGCTAAAGATAAATGGTAATTTTAAAAAATTGCTAGAGGCTGCATGTAGACTAGCATGAGATTTCAAAACTAAAACCAGAGTGAAAATAGGTAGATCCCAAAACTTTTGTAGGAAAGTTCAGAAATGTAACCAGGTACTCACAGTGAAGATTCTAAAAAGACCACTTCTAAGCTCTGACTAAAGGAGAAGAAGGGTATTTATTGAGAAATGTACCCAGAGCCTTCTCCATAACAAAAGCTTAGTATTCAGAAGGAAAAATCTTACCATAACCCTCTACCAGACCATGTGAGGTTATTCCTTTCACTCCAGCTCCCTTTAACCTTTTGAAAGTCTCAATTATTGGAGAGTGGAGATTATAGATTAATCCCCTGTTTGCACAATGTACTACCACACTAACATAACTCTAGTATAACAACAGTGGATTAAAGCTAAAAGATCTACATGACACAGGTTCTGACTGAGAAGAAGTACATAGTGAAGGCCAAAGTCAAGAGGACACCTGAAAACAAGAGGAATTCAAAGCCTCTAGCACCTATTGTTACAGCAAACACCAAACACAACCCAACTTCTTACCACCTTAATGTAAATTCTCAAGTTTAAGCCTGTTTATCTCAGTTCCTTTTGCCAGATAACATGTCTGTCTTTCAGTTAAAAAAACAACGACAACAACAAAAAGCATGACTCATGCCAAAAGGCGGGTAAAAACATAATATGAAGAAACAAAGAAAGTATCAGAACCAGATTCAGATATGAAGCAAATGTTGGAATTATCAGACAAGAAATTTACATTGTCTAATGTTCATGTGTTAAGGGATATAATGGAAAAAAATAGACCACATACAAGAGCAGATGTGTAATGAAATCACAGAAACAGAAAATCTAAGATGCAAAAATAAGTGCTAGATATAAAAACATTGTTATAAAAAATCTTTGGTGGTCTTAATATAATCAAAACCGATTAGAAAAAAAAAATCTCAAAGAGATGTTAATAGAAACTTACCACACTGAATTGCAAAAAGAAAAAAAGAAAGACAAAAACAGCAAAAGCATCCAAGAACTCTGAGACATTATTAAAAGATCTTTTCATAACTGGAAAAGTGGAAGCAGAAAAATAGAGAACAGAGCAGAAGGAAAAATGTTTAAGACAATAATTGGCCAAGAACTTTTCAAAATTATTGAAATACACAAAATAAGATTGAATAGCCCAGAGAACACCAAGCATAACAAATGCAAATAAAACACAATTTCGGCCAGGTGCGGTGGCTCAGGCCTGTAATCCCAGCACTTTGAAAGGCCGAGACGGGCAGATCATGAGGTCAGGAGATCGAGACAATCTCGACTAACAGGATGAAACTTCATCTCTACTAAAAACACAAAAAGATTAGCCAGGCGTAGTGGCAGATGCCTGTAGTCCCAGCTACTCGGGAGGTTGAGGCAGGAGAACGGCATGATCTCGGGAGGCAGAGCTTGCAGTGAGCCGAGATCGCGCCACTGCACTCCAGCCTGGGCGACAGAGCGAGACTCCATCTAAATAAATAAATAAATAAATAAATAAATAAATAAATAACAATACAATTTCATCTAGGAATATCATATTCAAGACAACCAAAGGAAAAATTATGACAGAAGCTGGAGCGTAGGCTGAACTCTTACCTCTAGAGCAATGAGGATAAGAGTCACTTTGGATTTCCCATCAGGAACCATGCAAGCAGGAAGTGAGTTTATATAAACAAATGTGTGGGTGCGTGTGTGTGCATTCTCAATTTTTATTTTATGTTAAAGGGGTACATGTGCAGATTTGTAAATTGCATGTAGCTGGGGTTTGGTTTCCAAATGATTTCATCACATAGGCAGTGAGCAGAATACCCAATAGGTAGTTTTTTGACTCTCACCCAATTCCCACCCTCCTCTTTAAGAAGTCTCCAGTGTTTGCCAGGCACAGTGGCTCATGTCTGTAATCCTAGCACTTTGAGAGGCCAAGGCAGGCAGATCACGAGGTCAGGAGATCAAGACCATTTTGGTTAACACGGTGAAACGCCGCCTCTACTAAAAATACAAAAAATTAGCCAGGCGTGTTGGCGGGTGCCTGTAGTCTCAGCTACTTGGGAGGTTGAGGCAGGAGAATGGTGGGAACCTGTGAGGCGGAGCTTGCAATGAGTCAAGATGGCACCACTGCACTCCAGCCTGGGTGACAGAGCAAGACTCCGTCTGGAAGGAAGGAAGGAAGGAAGGAAGGAAGGAAGGAAGGAAGGAAGGAAATTTCCAGTGTCTACTGTTTCCATCTTTGTGTCAGTGTGTACTCAATGTTTAGCTCCCACTTATAAGCGAGAACACGCAGTATTTGGTTATCTTTCCAGCATTAATTCACCTAGAATAATGGTGTCTCACTCAATCATGTTGCTGCAGAGGACAACATTTTGTATTTTTTATGACTGCATAGTATTCCATGGTGTATATATACACCACATTTTCTTCATCCATTCTACTATTGATGGGCATCTAAGCTGATTCCACGTCTTTGTTACTATGAATATTGCTGTGATGAACCTACATGTGCATGGATCTTTTCGATAGAATGATTTATACTCCTTTGGGTACATACCCAGCAATGGAACTGCTGGGCCAAATGGTAGTTCCATTTAATTATTTGAGAAACCTCCAAACTGCTTTCCACAGTGACTGAACTAATTTACATTCCCACTAAAAGTATACAAACTTTTCTTTTTCTCTGCAACCTCACTAGCATCTGTAACTTTTTGACTTTTTCATAGTAGCCATTCTGAGGGGTGTGAAATGGTATCTCATTGTGGTTTTTATTTGAATTTCTCTAATAATTAGTGATAATAAACACTTTTTCATATGCTTGTTGGATGTGTGTATTTCTTCTTTTGATAAGTGTGTGTTCATTTCTTTTGCTCATTTTTTAATGGGGTTGTTTGGTTTTTGCTTATTGATTTACTGAAGATCCTTACAGATTCTGGATATTAGGTCTTTGTCAGATATAAAGTTTGTGAATATTTTCTCCCATTGTGTAGGTTGTCTGCTCTGTTGATAGTTTCTTTTGCTGTGCAGAAGCTCTTCAGTTTAATCAGATTCCACTTGTCTATTTTTGTTTTTGTTGCAATTGCTGTTGGAGACTTCATCTGAAATCTTTGCCAAGGCCTGTATCCAGAATGGCATTTCCTAGATTTTCTTCTATGTTTTTATTGTTTTAGGACTAATGTGTAAGTCTTTAATTCATCTCCAGGTGACTTTTGTATGTAGTGAAAGGAAGTGTTCCAGTTTCAATCTCCTACATAGGTTCACCAGTTATTCCAGCACTTCTACTGAATAAGGGAACCCTTTCCCCATTGCTCGTTATTGTTGACTTTGCTGAAGATTAGATGGTTGTAGGAGTGCAGCTTTATTTCTGAGTCCTCTGTCCTGTTACATTGGACTGCATATCTGGTTTTGTACCAGTATTATGCTATTTTGGTTTCTGTATCTTTGTGGTATAGTTTAAAATCAGGTAGTATGGTACCTCCATCTTTGTTATTTTTGTACAGGATTGCTTTAGCTATTTGAGCACTTTTTTTTTGGTTCCATATGAATTTTAGAATAGTTTTTTTTTCTGAAAATATGAGAAAAATGATACTGGTAGTTTTATAGAAATAACATTGAATGTGTAAATTGCTTTTGGCAGTATGGCCAATTCAACAATATTAATCCTTGCTATCCACGAGCATGGAATTTTTTTTGTGTGTGTGTGTGTGATCTCTGATTTCTTTGAGCAGCATTTTGTAATTCTCATTGTAGAGATCTTTCACCTCTCTGGATAGTTGTATCCCTAGGTATTTTGGCTATTTATTTTCTCCTGTTAGCTTTGCAGTTGGTTTACTCTTCTTTTTCTAGTTCCTGTGGGTGTGATGTTAGATTACTAATGTGAGATCTAAGTTCTTGATGCAGTGCTATAAACTTTCCTCTTAACACTGCTGTAGCAGTGTCCCAGAGATTCTGGTACATTATATCTTTGTTTTCATTTGTTACAAATTTATTTGTTATTTCTGCCTTAATTTCATTTTTCACCCAAATATCTTTCAGTAGCAAATTGTTTAATTTCCATGTGATTGTGTGATTTTGAGCAATTTTCTTAATATTGATTTCTTTTTTTACTGTGCTGTGGTCCAAGAATTTGGTTGGTATGATTTAGTTTTTTTTTAAAATTTATTGAGGATTGCTTTATGGCTGAGTATATGGTTCATCTTAGATTATGTGCTATGTGAAGGTGAGAAGAATGTATATTCTGTTGTTCTTAGGTGGAATATTCTCTAGATGTTCATTTGATGCATTTTGTAAACTGTTGGGATTAACTCCTATCTTTGTTGGTTTCATGTCTTTGTGATCTGTCAAACACTTTCAGTGGGGTATTGAGGTCTTCCACTATTACTGTGTGGCTGCCTAACTCTCTTTGCAGTTCTCTAAGAAGAATTTGTTTTGTGAATCTGGGTGCTTCTATGTTGGGTGCTTATATAATTAGGATAGTTAAGTCTTCTTACTGAATTGAACTGTTTACCATTATGTAATGCCCTTTTTTGTACATTTAGTTATTGTTGATTTACAGTGATTGGTCAGAAATAAGCAAAGTAATACCTGCTGTTTTATGTTTTCTTTCTGCTTCACAGATCTTTCTCCATCCCTTTACTTTAAGCCTATGCTTGTCATTGTATGTAAGATGGGTCTCTTGAAGACAGCAAACAATTAGATCTTGCCACTGTGCCTTTTAAGTATGGTGTGAAGTCCGTTTACATTCTAAGTCAGTATTGATATGTGAGTATTTGATCCTGTCATTGTGTTGTTAGCTATTTGTTATGTATATTTGATTGCATAGTTGCTTTATAGCTTAATACATAGTTAAGTACATAAATGCACTTAATTTGTTTATTTATTTTGAGATGGAGTCTCACTTTGTCTCCAGGCTGGAGTGCAGTGGCATGATGTCAGCTCACTGCAACCTTTCACTCCTGAGTTCAAGCAATTCTCCTGCCTCAGCCTCCTGAGTAGCTAGGACTACAGGTGAATGCTACCATGCCCAACTAATTTTTTTTTTTTTTTTTTTTTTTTTGCTTTTTGTATTTTTAGTAGACACAGGGTTTCAACATGTTGGCCAGGATGGTCTCCATCTCTTGACCTCATGATCCACGCACCTTGGCCTCCCAAAGTGCTGGGTTTACAGGGTGAGCCACCACACCTGGCAAATTCACTAAATTTAAATGTGTTTTGTGGTAGCAGGTATTGTTCTTTTGTTTTCATATTTAGTACTCCCTTAAGGATCTCTTTCTAGGCACATCTGGTGGTAACAAATTCTTTTAATGTTTACCTGTCTGAAAAGGATTTTATTTTTCCTCTGCTTATGAAGATTAGTCTGACTGGATATAAAATTCTTAATTGGAATTTCTTTTCATTAAGGATGCCAAAAATAGTCCCCAATCTCTTCTGGCTTGTAAGGTTTCTGCTGAAAGGTCTGCTATTAGCCTGGTGGTCTTTCTTTTGTAGATAACCTGTTCCTTCTCCCTAGTTACCTTTAGGATGTTGTCTTTTGTGTTGACCTTGGAGAATCTGATAACTATGTGTCCTGAGGATGGTCTTCTTATATATTTTTTCACAGGGGTTCTCTGAATTTCCTGAATTTGCATGTCTATCTGTCTAGCAAGATTAGGGAAACTTTTGTGAACAATATCCCCAAATATGTTTTCCAAGTTGCTTGCTTTCTCTCTTATATCTTCAGGAATTCTAAAGGGTGGTAGATTTAGTCTCTTGCCACAATCCCATATTTCTTGGAGGTTTGCCCATTTAAAATTTTTTTCTCCTTTTTTGTCTTTCTGTATGATTTGAAGAAGCAATCTTCATGCTCTGAAATTCTTCTGTTTGTTCAATTCTGTTGTCAATGCTTCCAATGGCATTATGAAATTCCTATAGTAAATTTTTCATCTTTATAAGTTCAGTTTGGTACTTTCTTTAAATGGCTATTACATCTTTTAACTTTTGGATCAATATACTGCTTTCCTTGGATTGGGTTTCAACCTTCTCCTGTATCTGATTGAACTTCCTTGCCATCCAGATTCTGAATTCTATGTCTTTCACTTCAGCCACTTCCATCTGGTTAGGATCTATTGCTGGGGAACCATTACAGTTATTTTGAGGTAAGAAGACACTCTGACTTTTGAGGTAAGAAGACACTCTGGCTTTGAGAATTGCTAGATACTTCTAGTTTTTCTCCACTGTGTAGTCTGATGTTCCTTTTATCTTTGAACTTTCTGTCTTCTGGATGGAGCTTTTTGCTTTTATTTTCTTTGATACCCTTGAGGGTTTGATTGTGGCATAAGTTGAGTTTAGTCAGTTGGCATTTTTTCTGGATGCTTTCAGGGGCCAAGGCTCAACTCATCAGTCCTGGGTTATGTGCTCTATCCTAGGGTGCTGGGACAAGGACCACAGCTTTGTTCTCTTGTCCCTTGAGGTCAAGCACCTGCTGCACTGGAGAGGCCAAGGTATTGTCAGTGTACTAGCAACAACACTCTGACAGGGACTGCCAGCAAAAGCACTGCAGTGGGCAGGCTGGGGGTCCATAACAGTTTGTGTACTAATGGGGTAGTGGATGTTTGCAGGCACACTCGCAGGGTGGCAGGGATTTACACACACATGCATGGTGGGGGTTGGTGGAGAAAGGCTGCAGGCAGGTGAAGGCTGTGGCCAGATGCAGGTTGGATGAGGTTTGATATGGTTTGGCTGTGTCCCCACTCACATCTTATTTTGAATTCCAACATATTTTTGGCATGGCTGTATTTACCCAATGCCTGTACCCCCATTGTATCTAGGGTGTAACTAATTTGCTTTTGATTTTACAGGCTCATAGGTGGAAGGGACTTGCCTTGTCTCAGATGAGATGTTGGACTGTGGACTTTTGAGTTAATACTAAAATTAGTTAAGACTGGGGGATTGTTGGGAAGGCATGATTGGTTCAGAAATGTGAGGACATGAGATTTGGGAGGGGCCAGGGGTGAAATAACATGGTTTGGTCATGTCCCCACCCAAATCTCATCTTGAATCCCCACATGTTGTGGGAGCGACCCCATGGGATGTAACTGAATCATGGGGGTAGGTCTTTCCCATGCGGTTCCTTATAGTAAATGTCTCACAAGATCTGTCAGTGTAATAAGGGGGAGTTTACCTACCCAATCTCTCTCTTTGCCTAATACCATCCATTTAAGTCTTGACTTTCTCCTCATTGCCTTCCATCATGATTGTGAGGCTTCCCCAGCAACGTGGAACTGTAAGTCTATTAAACCCGTTTTCCTTTATAAATTACCCAGGTTCCAGTATGTCTTTATCGACAGTGTGAAAACAGACTAATACAAGTTTCATCTGAAAAAAGCACCCAATGTGGAGACAGGGTCTACTAGAGAAAGAGATATAGTGGTGGGTGCTGGCAAGCATTGTAGTAGGATAGCTGAGGCTGCCTTGCAAGAGGGTTCAACTAGGCAGAAACCCTGCCAGTAGACAGTGGGGTGTTCAGATTAGACTAGCCCATTTCCTGAAGCCTCCCCAGCAATGCGCATCTAAGAGTCAATTAAATCTCTTTCCTTTATAAATTACTCAGTCTCAGGTATTTTATTAATAGCAGCGTGAGAATGGACAAATACAGGAGGGCAATTTATAGTGTTGCAGATCTAAAATCTATAACCTACATTCGTACTTTAGGAAACTGGAGAAAGGACAGCAATATGAGCCTAAAGTAACAAGAAGAAAAGAAATAATAAAATATAGCACAGAAACCAATGAAATGTAAGACACAAAAACAATAGAGAAAAATTGATGAAACAACAGTACACTTTTTGAAATGATCAACAAAATTAAAAACATTATAGTAAAGCTAACCAAGAAAAAAACCAAAATTACTAATACCAAAAATGAAACAAGAATCATCACTATATATCTCAGTGACATTAAAAGAATAATAAGAACATACTGTGAACAACTTTGTGGCCATAAATTTGGTAACTTAAATAGAATGGACAAGTTTCTTAAAAGAAACATGCTACTAAATTCACATGGGAGAAGTAGATAACTTGAATATTTCTATATATAACAAAAGTATAGAATCAATCATCCATTATCAGCTTTCCCCTCCAGAGTGGAACGTTTGTTGCAATTGATGACCCTACATTAACAATGTCACCCAAAGTTCACAGTATTACATTTGGTGTTGTACATTGGTATTGTACATTCTTTGAGTTTTGACAAATATATAATGATATGTATTATAATATCATACAGTATAGTTTCACTGCCATAAAAATCTTGTGTGCTTTGACGATTCATCTCTCCCTCCCCTTATCCCATAGCAACTACTGATCCTTTTACCATATCTATGGTTTTTGCCTTTCCCAGAATTCCATATGGTTAGAATCAAATGGTATGTGACTTCTTTTGCTTACTAATACACAAGGGATCTTCAAAAAGCTCATGTAACGTGTGTATTATAAAAAAAGACTCTGCACAGATATCAAATGTTTTGGACCAAAATAGACTTGTACTAACTTGTAATAACGTTGTTGAGCAGGATCTGGTTTCAGGAAATACAAAGGATAAAACATCGGTTTGAAAAGAGCCCCTGTCAGCGGACCATAAATTTTGCTAATATTGAAGCAATAACCAACATCAAATTTATGGTGAAGCCTGGGTGGAAGAGTGATAAAATCATTAGCGGATTATGAAAAGTTTATTGAGACAATGCCCCAAATAAATCAGCAGTTTACAAATGAACAACTTATTCTAAAATGTGATGGGGCAATATTGAAGTAGAAGATTGTAGAGGTAGATTATTCACATCAATTTGCAAGCAAAAAAGTTAATCTTGTTCATGTTCTATTTGAAGAAAATTAACAATTTATAGCACAAACAATAGTCAATACCATAGGCATCTCCATCAGTTAAGCTTACAAAATTTTAACTGAAAAATTAAATGTGAGGAAATTTTCTACTTGATCGCTGGCAAAACCATTGCACTGAAATCAGCTGCAGACAGGAGCAGAGCATACAGTAGAAATTTCAAACAAGTCAGATCAAGCTCCTGAAACATTTCTTCAGGACCTCAAAGAATTGTAATGAGAGATAAAACATGGCTTTACCAGTGTGATCTTGAAGAAAAATCACAATCCAAGCAATGGCTAACAAGAGGTGGAAGTCATTCAGACAAAGCAAAAGTCAATTGGTCAAGAGCAAAGTTCATAGCCATAGTTTTTTTGGGATGCTCAAAACATTTGGTTGTTGACGTTCTGCAAGGTCCAAGAACAAAATATCTGCTTATTATGAGGGAGGGGCTTTGAGACAGACAAAGCTTTAACAGAACAATGCCTGGAAAACCTTAACCAGAATCCTTTACCACAACAATGCTCCTGCTCATTCCTCTCATCAAACAAGAGCAATTTTCCAAGAGTTTTGATGGGAAGTCATTAGGCATCCACTTTATGGTCCCGATTTGTCTCCTTCTAACTTTGTTTTGTTTCATAATCTGAAAACAATTTCTAAAAGGCACTCATTTATTTTTCCAGTTAATAATGTAAGAGAGACTACATTGATGTGGTTTCATTCCCATGACCCTCAGTTCTTTAGGGGTGGACTAAATGGCTGGTATCATTGTTTACAAAGGTATCTTGATCTTGATGAAGCTTAGGCTGACAAATAAAGCTTATATTTTTATTTTTATCTCTTAATTCCATTTACTCCATGTACTTTTTGAAGTCTCTTTGTACATTTTTTCTCCATGTCTTTTCATGGCCGAATAGCTCATTTCTTTCCAGTTTTAAGTAATATTCCTTCACATGAATGCGTCACACTTTATTTATTCAATCACTCACATGAGAACAGCTTGGCTGCTTTCAAGTTTCAGTAATTATTAATAAAGCTGCTATAAATACCTGTGTGCAGGTTTCTGTGTAGACACAAGCTTTCTCCTCCTTTGGGTGAATACCAAAAGGTGCAATTGCTGGATCATATGTTAAGAGTGTATTTTGCTTTGTAAGAAACAGCCAAACTGTCTTCCAAGGTGGCTATACCCTTTTACATTTCTACCAGCAATGAGTGAGAGTTCCAGTTGTTCTACATTCTTGCCATGTAGAACAATTTTGAATTTTGGCCATTATAATCAGTGTGTAGTGGCATTAAGTTGTTATTTTTATCTGTAATTCCCTGACGACATATGATGTGTAATATCTTTTCAGAGTTGATGAGTTTTTAAGTATGGCATCTGATCCATGAAGAAAAATGGATAGACTTTATTAAAATTGAAAACTGCCACTGTGCAAAACACACTATTTAGAATCAAAAGAAAAACTGGGAGAAGATATTTCACAACACATATTTGAAAAATATTTGTATCCACAATATGCAAAGAAATTATAAAAATCAAAAATAAGAAAAGGACTAAATTTTAAAATAAGCAAAATATCTGACTGGATACCTCACTAACAAAGATATACAAATGACAAGCATACAGAAATGTTCAACATGGTTCATTCTTAGGAGATTGCAAATTAAAACAAGAATATGTTACCACTACACAACTATTCGAATGGCTAAAACTTAAAAATTGACCATACTAACTGCCAATGAAGATATGAAGCTAAAGGAACTCTCCCTTACTGCTGCTGGGAATAAAAAATAGTAAAGCTGCTTTGAAAGCCAATCTGGTAGTCTCTTACAAAGCTACATATAGTCTTACCCTACAATCCAGCAGTCATACTCCTTAGTATTTACCCAACTGATTTGAAAACTTATGCCCACACAAAACCTGCACACAAACGTTTACAGTAGTTTTATGCATAATTTCCCAAACATGGAAGTAACCAAAATGTCCTTCTATATGATAAGCAAAATCGACAAACCTGTCTTACCTCCATACAACGGAATGTTTTTCAGCAATTTTAAAAAATGAGCTATCAAGCCATGGTGAAACAGAGATGAATCTTAAGTACACATTGCTAAGTGAAATAAACCAGTCTGCAAAATGGTTTATTTTTGGAATCATACACACAGTGTATGATTCCAATTATGTGAAATTCTGGAAAGGGCAATCTGTAGAGATAGTAAATAGTTCAGTGGTTGCCAAGAATTCAAGCTGGTGGGACATGGGGAGGTTGAATGGGTGAAGCACAGGACATGTTTGCACTGCACTCTAACTGGTAAAGTAGTTTTCCAGAGAGAATAGGTTAACAATTGAAACCACAATACATTTATACTGAAATTGAGCTAAGTATATAAATCATGGATGTTAGGAGCCAGATTTCTCACTGTTGGGGGTAAGAGTTAACGGGTAAGCAAGCATAGGAAGCTAGAATGTTCATGCGGTAATGTAATGTAGTGGAAGACATCAGTGGGGACTCATGTTTAGCTTCATACCATTACTTTCAATGGCAAAACCTGCATTTACTTTTGCACCAACATGTTAGATATAGATAGTTGCATACAGAAATATTTGTAGTTAGGTGTATATGTTAGGCTGATTTGCATGCATATATTTGCTTTTTCTATCAGCTGGAAGCCCTAGAAGCAACCACTTCTTAGTAGCAAGGAGCACACCAAGTGCCCAGAATAAAAGGAATCATGGCTTCTTGGAAAAATGGCTGATTGTAGGACAGTGGCAGGAAGATGCACAAGATGAACCCAGAGCAACTGCAGTGCCAAAACATAGAAAATGGTAGTAATAATAATAATAATAATAAAACTACAATGCTGGTGGTATTTCAAAAGGATATGGCAGCCAATGAAAGACCTTTTAGTCAGGAAACAACAGGTGCTGGAGAGGATGTGGAGAAATAGGAACACTTTTACACTGTTGGTGGGACTGTAAACTAGTTCAACCACTGTGGAAAACAGTGTGGTGATTCCTTAAAGATCTAGAACTAGAAATACCATTTGACCCAACCATCCCATTGTTGGGTATATATCCAAAGGATTATAAATCATGCTGCTATAAAGACACATGCACACGTATGTTTATTGCAGCACTATTCACAATAGCAAAGACTTGGAATCAACCCAAATGTCCATCAATGACAGACTGGATTAAGAAAATGTGGCACATATACACCATGGAATACTATGCAGCCATAAAAAAGGGTGAGTTTGTGTCCTTTGTAGGGACATGGATGCAGCTGGAAACCATCATTCTCAGCAAACTATCGCAAGAACGGAAAACCAAACACCATATGTTCTCACTCATAGGTGGGAACTGAACAATAAGATCACTTGGACACAGGAAGGGGAACCTCACACACTGGGGTCTATTGTGGGGTGGGGTGACAGGGGAGGGATAGCATTAGGAGATACACCTAATGTAAATGATGAGTTAATGGGTGCAGCACACCAACATGGCACATGGATACACATGTTACAAACCTGCACATTGTGCATATGTACCCTAGAACTTAAAGTATAATTAAAAAAAAGAAAGATCTTTTAATGGCTGAAACTGGAATAATTTGAAGAACAAAAAGAAAGTAACATTGGATTATTACTCAAAATATTTTGAAAATACAAATATTTATACTGATTGAATACATTATTTGCATAAATAATTAAATGAGGAAAGAATCAACACATATGCTATACAGAAGAATTCCTGCTAACTTATGCTGGTATTCCTCCTTCAACAAAGGAGGATACAACTCCCACTTCTTATCCAAACTATGCACAGTGACTTCTTCCCAAAGAGCATGGTATAAAAAAAAAAGGAAGCTTTCAGTGATAAATTTAAGACAGTAGCCCAAGCTAGGTGATCTAGGTTAATATCAACATGATTACTTAAATTGGTAATATGTACTGTTGATATGAAGTGATGATAAGGGCATTTTGCCTTTTTGGTATTCCTTCTAAAACATAGTGACCCATTCTAATTTATGAGAAAAAAAAATAAAGCAAATTTGAATTGAGGGACATTCCACAAATTATCTGGTTAGTAGTCCTCAAAACTGCCAAGGTCACGAAAGATAAGGGAAGTCTGAGAAACTCTCACAACCGAGGGAGCCTGTGGAGACATGACTGCTAAGGGTCATGTGGTATCCTGGATGGAATCTTGGAACAGAAAACGGGCATTGAGTGGATGAATAAAGTATGGACTTTAGTTAATAATAATGTATCAATATTATCTCATTAATTATAACAGAGGCACCGTACTAATATAACATGTTATCAATACTAAAGGGGAAATTGGAAATAGAGTACATGAGAACTCTCTGTACCCTCTTGGAAATAATTCTGTAAAAGTAATGCTGTTGTAAAATTAAAAAGCTAATTTTCAGATTTATAAATATATATTTATTTTCACATATATATTATGTATAATATAATATAGTATATTGTAATATATATAAATATAAACATATATGTCTGTGTGTGTGTGTGTGTGTGTGTGTAGGTATATGTGTATATAATGTTCCCATGAGGTCCACCCTCATGTCTTGCCAATTTCTCTTGGCACACAGCACACCAAACTTCTTCCAACAAAAACTTGTAAGCAAACTTCTAACAGTTCCTCCATTATCTCATATTCTCTTCTGCCTCTGTACTGCCTCTGCTAAACCTTTCCTCCTACCTTCTTCTCTATGACTAATGCATCCTCGTTCTTTTTGTCTTATACCAGGAAATTCCAGAAGTCTACTCTACATCCAACTAAAAAAAGAGGCTTTCCTAAGTATTCTGACAGTATCCCACACTTTTGTCAACTAAAAACTTCTTTAATATTTATACCCACAGTAGAGTGGGAGTTCCCTAAAATGAGAAACGAGGTGGAACCCAAAGCTGCTTCTAGAAACACACCACTCCCATCTCACCATCCACATCTCCTTGCCATATTTCACTTCACCATTTCACACACACACACACACAGACACACATACACACACTCTTTCACACACACACACACACACACACACACACCCCGTATCTGTAAAGCTTTTTACACCTTTCCACTTTTTGTAACTTGTTTATTGTTCACACCTCAGCCAAGGGGTCACATTCTCCAAAAATATCTTCTTGAATTTATGGAGATTTTAAGCGATTCTTCAGCATCCTACTCCCTTGAACAGGAAATTGTATTTGTGTTCATCTCTCCCACTAGTCTAAAAATGCCATTCTTGTACCCCTATACTTTCAAAACGGTCTGATGCATAATAGACTGTCAAGAGATACTTAATGAACTGGCTTGAACTGAACTAGGCAGCAATTTTTCTCTGGAAGAAGCATACTGAAATTGGTGGTTCTATTTTTTTCCAAAAGGGAATGAATCAATTTGGAAACTGAGAGTCAAATTTCAAACGAAGTACCAGCAAATGCCTCTGGCAAACTAACTTTATTATTAATAGGATGCATAATCTACAACTAAATGTTCTTACTGCTGCTTTTAAAAGCCAAGTATTACTATTCTGAAACTAAAAATGAGAGATAGTTTCGATGAGTAATATTTTCAAGGTAATTCACAGAAATAATTTTGATATTCTTCTCCCTTGAAAATCTTAACATCTCTAAAACACAAAATTATGTACAAAAATAATATAAATCCTAATTTGTAACATATTTTGTTATTTAGATTGTGGAAATGCATGGATATTTATTACTATTATTATTGTTATCATTATTATCTTACCTTTGTCTTCAAATATTGCAGAAGGCCCTAATCTATTTGTTCTTAGGACATTCCTTTACTATCCTTTTTATTTGTTTCCAGAAAAAAATATGCCCTGTCCCAACTTACTAAATAAAAATTTAAGATCCTACTAACTTCAGGCTTATGCAATGTTAATACATTTCTATTTTATTTTCCAATATACTTTGGATTAAATATTAATTTTGGAAAAAAGTTACCAATGTAGCATAAAATGTAGCTTTTAAAAAATAAAAACATCAACAAAGACTAAAGAAAGCACAATATTGTGCCAAAAAGAGATTTTAACAACAGTGTCATGGTCACAGAAGCCTGCTGTTCAAAAATTAATTTTTAGTTTGAAAACATTACTGGCAGGACCAGGAGTATGCAAAACATATTCTGTCATTACCAGAGCTGCTCCTTGGAGCATAAATGCCAAATGTTTCAAATTAAGGACAAAGAATACTTTGAGCCTTAGAATAATGTGATGTAGAACTGAAAGTATATAAAATTATCTCCAATTAATATTTTCTTAGCAAAATTATTTATAAAAATAAAAAGCCAAATACTTACTTGTTTTATACATAAGCATGATATACCTTGAGATCTTTTTTCCAGTATTTGCTTTTGAATAACTAAATTTTTCTAGGGAAGGAGAAAAAAATATCTTTTAAGTTAGTAGAGTGACCTTAGAATAATTTTCTCTCAAATCGCTTATGCCTTCATTAGACATTAACTAAGTACCTGATGTGAACGAGGCTAGGTAATGCATTCAAAGCACAGTCATTGGTCTCCAAGTGCCCTAACTTTCATCAGGGATCAGACAACAAGGCAATCAGAACTCAACTACACAGGCAAAGCATGCTGTATAGCCAGTTCAGATAATGCTCGATGATGGTGATCATTTACCAAAAAGCTTTAACTAACAGCGTAAATGCAGGATGTTGAGCATTTAGCATTTCCACCTAATATATGAAGTAGTACATAGAAGGATTTGAGATATGCTTCCCTAAAGAAATTCGCAAAAGGCTTTTAAACTTGATGGGTGTCTGGGCTGGTTCATTTATCAGGGTTGTCTTTATCTTTGTCTTTGACTAGGCTATTTTACTACTCTATAGAGACAGAAATTAGTTTACAGTGCAGTAATACTGATGTAAATAATTCCTGTTCATGAAACTGCAAATTATGTCGTTGAATGCAATTGATTATGGCCCTGTAGACATTCAAGGGTTTTGCCAGTTTGCATCCATTTGTGAATGTGTTTTAGTATCTCTTATCTGACTATAAATGTGCTGCTTTGAGTTATCTTACAAACTATTTGTCATATCTCACTGCTTTTTTCATTAATTAATGAGTCAAATAAAGTCTTTGACATGTGATCATTTTATATCTCTATGAGAGTCATAATTTTATGCTTTTTTAAAAAATTATTCCTTAACAGGTGGATAAAGAAAGCTTAAATCAGAAGAGTGTCTCTGAATACTGGTATTATTTATATTCCAAGGGAATGATTCAGAACCTGCCCAGGGTTCATATGCTCTTATCATTGGTATTTTTATTATGTATTCCTTTGGAAACCGAAAGTGATGAGCTGAAACCATGGGTTCCAGGAAAAGTATGCCCCAGCAAGGAGAAAAATGTGAGAGAAAAATCACATGGTAAATATTTAGAAAGAGAGTCCATGGTTACTAGCAGCATTTATTTATTCTGACCAAAGTAATCAAGAAGCATATATACTCTGAAGCATGTGATGCATCCTTTTATAGCCAACTCTACAACACTGAGCCACGTGTTCATAGCTCATGGAGTCACTTAAGGTATCTCCATTTGCTTTCAGAGCAATAACACTTTTTCAAATAAATTAAAAGCCTGACTGTTTAAATTGAATCATTTCATATCTTAAAAATACAAGCAATCCTAAATGGAAGAAAATACAGGCTTTACATGTTTCTTGATGTAAATGAAATATACCAATTTACCAGTTTGTCTGCAATATGGTTCAAAATAGTTATAGATAAGTGCATACATAGAGATCTATGTAACAGGAACTTAGAATGAAAGTTCCAGAACACATAAGAGTCAGCAATATCCATGCTGGATGCGGTAGCTCACGCCAGTAATCCCAGCACTTTGGGAGGCCAAGGTGGGCAGATCACCTGAGGTCAGGAGTTTGAGACCAGCCTGGCCAACAGGGTGAAATCCTGTCTCTACTAAAAATGCAAACATTAGCCGGGCATGGTGGTACACGCCTGTAATCCCAGCTACTAGGGTGGCTGAGGCAGGAAAATCATTTGAACCCAGGAAGCAGAGGTTACAGTGAGCCAAGATCATGCCACTGCACTCCAGCCTGGAGAGCAGAGTAAGACTTCATCTCAAAAAAAGAAAAATAATCAATATCAAAAGTGGTATAAAAGTTAAAAAGTACATTGTCGGTCATAAAGAGCTTTTAAATTCCATGCCACAATAAGAATATAAAAGGGTCAGATGATCATAGAGAAAAACAAAACAAAACAGTAGTGTTGAGGAAGATTCACTGGAGAGAGCTGTTCAGGGAGATATAAACCCCCCAACTGGGATGTGTCAGTTGTGCTGCTTTCTGACTCCATGTAAACAGAGAGACCTTAAGGATACCACTTACATGCTTAATATGCATCCCCATGGGAAAACACAGTGGATTTATGTCTGCCACCTACCTGGATGATCACAGGCAAGATATAGGATTATGGGCCATGTTTATAGCAAAGCAAAAAAGAAACGTCTAAATTTGTGGCTATTCACACTCTCAAAGTTTCTCTCAAAGTGAAGAAAAGAATACCATCACCAATCCAATGGATAAAATGTGGGAGAAAAGAGAAACAACATTAACTTTTCTTAGGTTCTGCTGTCAAAAAGGGTCACCTGGAAGGTGCAGCAGGCCTCATAAGAGAGAAGATAAAGGTACAGGCATTTGCAATAAGAAAATATGTCATCCTGAATGACATGCAAAAATAACCTGAGCTTGGCGGGCGCGGTGGCTCATGCCTGTAATCCCAGCACTTTGGGAGGCCAAGGCAGGCAGATCACAGGGTCAGGCGATCGAGACCATCCTGGCCAACATGATGAAACCCCATCCCTACTAAAAATACAAAAATTAGCTGGGCATTGTGGAGCATGCCTGTAATCCCAGCTACTCGTGAAGCTGAGGAGGGAGAATAACTTGAACTCAGGAGGCAGAGGCTGCAGTGATCCGAGATCGCGCCACTGCACTCCAGCCTGGCGATGTAGCGAGACTCCATCTCAAAAATAAACAAAAAATGATAATAATAACCTGAGCTTATGGGATAAAAAGGTTAGAGAGAGATGACAAAACCTGGGCACCTTTGTAATCTTTTTACTAAAAAAAGAATAGAAATCCATATACAAACACACACACAAATGCACACACACACATATAATTCAAAAACAGCTGGATAATTCTAACATGTAAAAGCACATGTTAAATTCTAAATGAATAAATACAATAGTAAATGAAGGGTTTTATCTTTAAGACAAAGGGAATACAATGGTAGAGCACATAGGAAGGCTTGAGACTTATGGACAGAAGGGCAAAATGAACACAGAATAGAGATAACAATGCAACAAGCATTTCCTAGACAGAGCATATGGCCAAGCTAGGCCCAGAGGGAGAATGTGCATTGATTGGGTATCATATCTGCAACTGCATACCTCAGTAGTTCGCTGTGATTAACGCTGTTAGTGTACTTGGCGTTCAGCTGCTGATACTGGTGGCTGAAAATATGAATATGCCAAAAAACAAACTCACATAAGAACTTGTGAAACTTCTTCTGTTACATCAATATCATTCCACTATTTACCAATCATGTACTATCTAATATGTTACAGTAACATTATTTTTAGCAGAAGAGACTATCTCAACAGAGTAATAGGGACTATGACAGGAACAAGCAACCAGTGGTAGCAGAGAGTATTTGCCATTGTCAATGTTACTAAAAGAGAGATGAGCAAGACTGGTGGGATTCCTTTTGGCGAGGAGTTCAAAGAACACAACAGTTCTCGAGAGTGTTTCTTTTTTTTTTTTTTTTTTTTTTTTTTTTTTGAGACGGAGTCTCGCTCTGTCGCCCAGGCTGGAGTGCAGTGGCCGGATCTCAGCTCACTGCAAGCTCCGCCTCCCGGGTTCACGCCATTCTCCTGCCTCAGCCTCCCGAGTAGCTGGGACCACAGGCGCCCGCCAGCTCGCCCGGCTAGTTTTTTGTATTTTTTAGTAGAGACGGGGTTTCACTGTGTCAGCCAGGATGTTCTCGATCTCCTGACCTTGTGATCCACCCGTCTCGGCCTCCCAAAGTGCTGGGATTACAGGCTTGAGCCACCGCGCCCGGCATCTCGAGAGTGTTTCAACTCGTAGCCCTAGATATTTCAAGGTCTATTCACAAAAGTAGCAGTATTATAAAAACTTTCCTTCTCTTTCTGAATTTCTTCTTCCTGTTCCCAGTTCACCTCGAGGGAGGGAGAGAGAGACATGTAGATGAGAGAAAATTATCTTTGTCAGAGGAGAGAGAAAAAAAATTAAATATCAAGGTGGAGAAAGAGAAAAGTAGCCATTCTTGATGCTTCCGTGTCCTCACTAAACAAGCCAGAGAAGGGAGGGATATTTAATTGTCAGCTATATGGCTTTGTATGATGACAGAATGAGCCTGAAAATCACGGGGTTGCCCGACAAAGGAAGTTTCAGCACCATCCAATTAATTTAACGTTATAATAGATAACAAAACTTGAGGTGCTTTATGCTGCAAGCCGTTAGCCCTGAATCATATACCTAAAAGATTAGTGTTGATTACAATCAAGCGTTCAATTATCTGAACGGCATTTTGGTTTTTTGGGGAGTCCATTTGTTTGTTTGTTTGTTTGTTTGTTTGTTTTGAGACGGAGTCTAGCTCTGTCTCCCAGTCTGGAGTGCAGTGGCGCGATCACAGCTCACTGCAACCTCCATCCCCCTGGGGTCAAGTTATTCGCCTGCCTCAGCCACTGGAGTAGCTGGGATTACAGGACTGCGCCACCAGGCTTCGCTAATTTTTGTATTTTTAGTAGAGATGGGATTTCACCATGTTGGCCAGGTTGGTCTCAAACTTCTGACATCAGGTGATCTGCCCACCTTGACCTCCCAAAGTGCTAGGATTACAGGCATGAGCTACCACGCCAGGTCACAGATACTCAAGTTTTACTTTAGGAAAAACAAAAACTAGATTTGAAGTCTTTTAATAAAGTTAGGACTATAGCATCTAAAGCTGTTACAGTGCCTTGGCCTCCCAAAGTGCTGGGATTACAGGTGTGATCCACTGTGCCCGGCCCTGAGTAGCATTTTGATAACAGAATAAAACACACACACACACACACACACACACACACACACACACACACACTTTATTCTGTAAATTTCATTTTCAGGAAACTATCCCTCTACCATCCTATTTCATTCTTCAGAAATACAGGCAAAGACTAAATTATAAAAATGCATTATTTTACTACTATAGAAGAAAGATGGATATATCCAATACTATAAACAGCAAAAATATGTTAAATTTCATATGACACTTATCTAAATGTACTAGTCAGGACAATTTATTTTGTAAGGTATGAAAACTTAACTCATTGAACAAAGGAGGTGGTGGGAGACTCCATCAACTCATAATAGGAAGTTCATAGTTATACTAGTTTCAGGCGTTGACTGAACCAGAGAATCAGAAGATACCATCCAAAGTCTTACTGGCTTTATACCATCCCTCAGCACTGTTAATTTCTGTGTGGACTTTTCTCCTTGGCAAATAGGCTTACATCAATCTTATAACTACTTATTCCAAGGGAATAGTGGTACCTATCTTTCAGTGGTTTCACCAAAACACCATAGAAGCATTCATCCATACTAGTTGTTTTGGTTTGATTTGCTTTCTCCTAAACTACTGCAGCCAAGAATGTAGTGTTCTGACTGGCCATGGCTTAGTCATGTGCCCAGACTTATGGCATTGGGTCTGAACTACTCGGAACAAATTCATCATAAAGAAAAAATATCTGTTACCCAAGGAGAAATTAAAAGGTGCTGAACAGATAATTTTATCCATCCCAATGACTAATAAAATAATGTCTTCAGAGTCATTTAACTGACATTAGAAAACTGGAATAGGTTTAAAGGAATAGATGAGATATTGTCTTGTGCATGTCTATAAACAACATATTTCTCTTTATTGATAGGAAAATAGACGGGTAAATAAATACATACATAAATGGATAGACCATGGATGTTGACTTTTAAAAGGATATAGAGATATACTAAGATGACAGAATTCTCTAAAATATTAACAGGTATTCTATCTGGTGGTGAAATTATGAATAATCTCTTTCCTTCTTTGTTCTTTTTGTCTCCATATTTAAGATATTGAACACACACACATATCAGAAAATAATCTTAATTTTATAATCAGAAATAATCTTAAAGTAAGTAAAAAACAGCATTAAATCTGTCAAAATAATTTTCTGTGTCATGATGTTTGCTATCTCAGTGAAAATGAAGTTTATTCTAGTGAAATCTAATGAGAGGCAACATTTGTTTATCAAAATGCTTGTAATAATAACCTCTTTTCTTCTTGCACTTTCATTACTCTGCTTTCACCATCTCATAAATTCATAGGAAGTCAGCGCTAAAAGGGGCCTTTAGGGTATCTGGTCCCAGACCTGTATTTTGGAAATGATGGAACTGTAGCACAGAAAAATGTGGGGACTTGCCATCAGTCAAAAAAAAAAAAAAAAAAACACACAGAGTGGCAAAGTAAAACTATGTTCCCATTCTGCCTGCTCTGAATCATGTAACCCATTCATCAAATCTGTTTCTTATTCATCATTTCAACATGCATTCATTGTATCTAACATTTTCAGAATACTGTGCTCATTTATTGTAGAATATACAAGGGCACATTATATCTAGTAGAGAATTACATATGTTCATATATATAATATAAATATAACATCAGGAAAAAGTTACTAAGTGTCTTAAGAGGAAGTTTTTTTCTGGAAAGATGAGGATAAATCAGACCGTGAAAACTGAAAACACAGTAGACTTCATAAAGCATATCTCTACATAAAAAGTACAAACTGTTTTCCTTCAGATGTGTACTATACAATATGTTCCTTAATGTGTATGTTCAGTGTGGATTACAAATATTTATTACCTATTTTCAAGCCCCACCTCAACTCGTAATCTTCCAGTCACTCTCCCAATTAGGGTTTCTGGGACACCAAACACAGTTGGTCATGTGGTAGGAGTTCCCTTTTCAGTAATTAGAAAATATATTATTACTCATTTTATTCCATCAAAGAAATTAAACCAAGAAGGCTTAAAAGCCACAAGGATGACTCCATATCTCTTAAGAGTAAAAAAATGTAATATATCAGTGTATATATAACAAGAAACCTGAAAGAAAGATTTTGGTAACAAGATTATTTATTAGTGCTATAAAAAGCAATATAGAGAATAGACAGTGAAGTAGATAGCCCTTCTTCTAAACTATACATGTGGCTGCAAGTTAATCTTGAGTTGCCGTAAACCTTTAATTATATAATTTTACATCTTCATGCTATAGGAATTTCCTCACAAAATTCTATTTTATTAAAAAATATACTGGTTTTCATTAACATAAGAATGTGTATTGATGGAGTGAAACATATACTTGTAATAATGTTTATATACTTAACGAGAGTTCAATAATTCACACTGAAGACCAGGATACATTCTTGAATTCAATGATGGGTTACATTTTAATTCTGAAGTAGAACTATTTTAAATCTAGAGATAAATTAACTTTTTAGTAAATTCTTTGCCCAGAAATTATTTATAGTATTTAAATAACTGCTTATTTTCAAGTAATAATTTTTACTAAGTAGTGTACTCATCCAAATGTTAAAACCTTTATTTCCAGGAATAGTCACTGTTTTAAGGGTGTTTTTCACACTCCCCCCTCCTACCTCCGATCCTACATTTTTTACACTTATTCGACTTATATTCACATTTGACTTTCTGGCATTTTAGAAAACCTCTCTCCCACTGGCTCTGAAAATGTAATGTTTCAAATGTGTAGTGTTTGTTCACAGTTGGCTACTTTATCATTTTGTGCTTATATGATTTTCTTATAGCTAATGATGAATCTCCTTTTCACTTACTGTGGCAAAAAGAGAAAATCCAATCCATGCACATCGTTCTGTGAAATCTAAAGTGTACAGCAGTCCTTCTGGCAATCTGAATCAGTGATGATTAATAGATCTCTAATAATTTTCCTAGTTTTCTGTAATTTCTTTTTCTTATTAATTGTTGAATTTTAATAATTAACAATGTAATGCAAAGGAAAGAAAAGAAGGAAGGAGGGAGGGAAGGAAAGAGAAAGGAAGGAAGGAAGGGAGGAAGGAAGGGAGGAAGGAAGGAAGGAAGGAAGGAAGGAAGGAAGGAAGGAAGGAAGGAAGGAAGGAAGGAAGGAAGGAAGGAAGGAAGGGAAGGGAAGGGGAGGGAGGGAGGGAGCGGAGGGGAGGGGAGGGAGGGTGGAAGGAAAGAAGGAAGGAAGGAAGGAAGGAAGGAAAGAAAGAAAGAACGAAGGAAGGAAGAAAACTAACTTTCCCTTTCTCTGGAACCATTATAGAAACAGCAAAAGAGAGGAGAAGGAAGAGTAAGGGAAGGGATAGAGTGGAAAGAAGAGAATGAGGAAAGCTGAGAAGGAAGAACAGAAGGAGTAGAGGGAAGAAAAGAAAAACCTGATTCATTATAGAACTGAAATACTATGGGGTATCAAGTCAGAAGGAACCAACTCTGATAATACCCATCCTCATTGTGCTTTATTGAAAGTCAAAATTTACACAAACCAGCACTTCACAGTCCAAGTTTGCCAGATATTTGGCAGCATCCCTACACACAAGTTTCTTTTGTTATAAATGTTGTGATGGCATATACTGAATAATAAATGCACACATTTGCATTACTTAGGCAAAATAATATACTAACATCTCCAAAGTATGTTCAACAAGCATTCTGATAGTAAATCAATTATTTTTAATCATAATTAGAGCAAGACCTCTTCTAAAATCAAAAAGCTGATTGGATTATTGAGTTAGAATCTCAATGTTGATCTTCAGTAGCTGTGGCTTTTGAGCACACTGCTTAATCAGCTTGTGCCTTAGTATTATCATCTGTAAAATAGCAATAATTACTATTATCTCCTTATTAGAATTGTGAGACATGAACAATTTGTATCTTGCAAATAGTAAATGTTCACTAATAAGTGCTAGCTATTACTATCTATTACACATAGCCTTCTGAGTGGTTTATTTTGAAACTTTGAGGAAGATAGCTTTTGGGGGTTTCCCCAGAAGCAAACCCTGAATTTTAGTGCAAGGACTTTATTTGGGAGGTGATCTCAGAACACACAGGTAGGCTGCGGAGTTGAGACACAGAAGAAAAGGGTGACACAGCAGGGCTGTAAATGAGCACGTATCCCAGAGGGGCAGTAGGGAATTAGTCCAACTGAGGACCTCGAAGTAACACTAGAACATTCCTCAGATTTTTCCCACCCAAGCAGTAAGACAGTGGATTACTTTTCCAATGACTCCTACCTGTCATTACTCTGGAAGAATAACTCTCCAGCGTTCTCATCCTGCCTTGCACAAGGGACATACCTGGTCTTGTTGCAGGAAAAAGCCTTAAGGCAGGGAGCAGCAGAAGTCTGTAATATGAAGGAGAGGGTGAGTACAGGAGCAATGGAGAGCCAAGAAAATACAAGCAGATCCCTGAATAGGACAGTTACACATACACATTTTTTTCAAAATTCTGCTTCTAAAATATTCTTTCCACAAATATGTAATGAGCTTCTACTATTCTCAAATTATCAGACCAATAGGACCTAAAGGATAAATCAGGCATGATTTTGCCATTCAATGAACTAACAGCCCATTTGAAGAGTTGAAGGGATAAACAATGCTACCTTGATTCTCAGACATCCTTTTGCCTCCTTCTCCATAATTTATTTTCTTCAAATATGAAAAAGTGATGCTTTTTGGGGGGGGGTGGGGGGACGGAGTCTGGCTGTGTCACCCAGCTGGAGTTCAGTGGCCGGATCTCAGCTCACTGCAAGCTCCGCCTCCCGGGTTTACGCCATTCTCCTGCCTCAGCCTCCCAAGTAGCTGGGACTACAGGCGCCCGGCACCTCGCCCGGCTAGTTTTTTGTATTTTTTAGTAGAGACGGGATTTCACCGCGTTAGCCAGGATGGTCTCGATTTCCTGACCTCGTGATCCGCCCGTCTCGGCCTCCCAAAGTGCTGGGATTACAGGCTTGAGCCACCGCGCCCGGCCTAAAAGTGATGCATTTTTAAAACCTCACTCTTGATGAGTAGAATAAATTCTTGGTCTTCCTTTCCGAAATTTCTGGCATGTATTAGCGAGGATAAAAATGTTCTGGTGTTCATTTGAGAGTGGCTATGTGGCTTTGGGCTAGTTATTTAACTTCTTCAAAAGTCAATTATCCTTATCTGTAAAATGGGATGAAGACGTCTGTAATGTAGGGTGCCTTGAGCATTAATTAAGCATCTAATGTGCTTAGCACTGTGCCTACCATAAATTTAGGACTCAACAAATGGCCATTTGTTAGCAAGTTGAAATTTTTCAAATGCCCACAACCCATTGCTATGGACTGTTTGGAGTTACAATAAGAGAGCAAGGGTTTGTGGAGCAAGACATTGAACTTTACTAGAATAGAGGAGACATTACTGACTGAAGAGGCAGACTCAGGTGTTTACCAACTTTCTTCACTCCTACAGTTGTGCCAAATATTTGAATTATTTCAACTTTGATACCCCCTTACCTCATTTAGAAAACTGGATAACGATGCCTGCTTAACCAACCACAGTAGGAAAGTGTGAGATATTAAATAGAAATCCATAAGAGCCATTTGGAAAAATTCAGCCAATATAATTAGAAAGAAAAAATGTTAATTTTAAATGATTCAGAGGAAAAAAATATTTTCTTACATTAGCTATGATATTTCAGTGGAAACAAATCTAGACAAAGGCAACCTAATTTCATTAATATTTTGGCAATGTTATTAGACCAAGTGTACATGCTACATAAGCCATTAAATGTACTCATTAGTTTATAACAACAAAAATATCACCTTAGGATATTTTGTCATACAGTTCCTAAGCTCTTTTGTCATAGAAACAACCCTAGATTCTGAACTGAATTCTCAAACAATTTGGTAGAATGAAGGAAACATTTCAGGTAGTGGATTTGCTCCCTGGGGGCTACCACCTACTGCTAATGATAGTTATGGTACTTGTGTTGGAGCCATAATGACATAAAACATCCCTTCAGACAGCTCCCAGCTGCAGTCACTTTCATTTTCATTCTTATTAATTCATCAAGATTAAAAAGGTCATTGGAATAAGATGGGTAGTGAATGAGTCATATTTGATGTGAAGTTACGGAGTAGAGTAAGCCGTTCTTTTCAGGTTCCTTAGTCCAATCAAGATGCTATAACAAAATGCTATAGACTGGATGGCTTATAAACAGAAATTTATTTCTCACAGTTCTAGAGGTTGGGAAATCCAAAATAAAGGTGCCAACAGATTCAATATTTGGTGAGGATCCATTTTCTGTTTCATAAATGTTGCCTTCCTGCTTTGTTCTTACATGGCAAAAGGAACAAGGCAGCTCCTAATACCATCAACTTGGTGATTAAGTTTCAACATATGAGTTTTAGAGGAACACAAATATTCAGATTATAATAACAGAGAAACTCAAGTTTCTGGTTGGTTTCTTTTTAGAACTCTCCTAAACTCAACATATACTACCAAAATAAACTATGATTTATTGTCACTCAGTTTTATTGGTGGAGAATGGCAGAACCACCCAGGAAGAGATCATTTCATGTCCTCTCTGCACTGTGTGACCTGCCATCCTGGAGAGAAATAAAGGTAGATCTTACTTGAGCCACTACATTTTTAGGTTTCTTTTAGAATATCTTGGCCTATTCCCTAGCAATATAACGTGATATCTGTAATTTCTTATAAAATGAAACAGAAAATTACTAAATTAGCTCCTGCAAGAAATGGCATACTTCAATAAAAACAGCAAGTAGCACTTGATGCACCTACCCTGTGCCTGGACACTATGTAGTGGAGCTGCTGCAGTAATGAAATGTGTGATTCTCATTCTCATGAAGCTTCAACTCTAAATTAAGACAGGCATTTTTCAATTCAGATAATTAAATAAGTAAGTTTCACTACTAGGAAAGAACAGCGAAATTTATCATAGGAGTAAATAATTAGGGAAATAAATCTTAACCCTCTCATTCTCTTTGCATTTTTGCTAAACTGTCACGTTATTAGAGGTCAGTTCTTACCAGCTCCCAGGTCCATTTCTTCATTGGTCTTCATTATACTTTGTACTCATCAGTTTTATAAAATAGCCTTGTTTCCTTTCAATAAAATTATCTCTAGTATATAAATTAATTTGAGTGAATTTTTGGGGAACAAAATGGCTCCTAAGTAAATCAAAAAGATAAACTTCATAGGTGCATATCAATATGTTATTTGATTTAAATAATTTTCATTCTTATATAGTATATATTCTTTATACAACATTTGAATATATTTTTATTTTAAAATGGGATTCTGGAATGCCATTTCAAGCTTGAACAATTCCAAAGAAAAGAATCCAAAATGACATTTCTGCATGTTTCTTCGCAAAAATACAATTTGTTCAGCACATTATGGTTTATGAAGCTCTTTCATGTACTTTAGAGCAAAATAGAAAATGGCATTGTACTGTAGAAAATAGACAAGTTTATAAATACAGTCCCCTCAGACGTTTTCCAATTAATTGCTCGTGTACTCACCTGGACAGTCATAGAAGTCCGAAAGTTTCTGGTAGTGTTATAAAGCCTACATGTCATGTGCTGCTCTGCCATCTTTGAGTCTCACTGGACCCTGAAGGCCTAACTGTGACTTCTTCTGTTCTGGACAGATAAGATTCCCACCCAGTGGGAATAGCCAGTTTCTTTATCAGATGGGCAAACTACAGTCCATCCAGTCCTCAACCTACCCAGTTTTACTTCCCTACCAACACAAGAAATCATTGAAACCAATCACGTCCTCCCATAGAAACCAGGGGATACCTCATTCTCGTGTAACTACCAAACCTGCTCCCCTCATAGCTGCCTTTTTTTTTTATACTGTTCCCAAGTGTAATCCTCATGGGGTTCTTCATGGTATGAGGTGTCCTCCTTTCCTAGGTTATGAGTATATGTGAGTAATAAGTGGCTGTTTTCTCATCTGTCTAGGGCCAGATGTTTAATTTTCAGCCATATTATACTAAGGTTAGGTGAATCCCTCCTTCACCAAGAGGATAGACAGCAGGTGATTAAAATACCTGCTGAGGGCTCCCTTGCAAAAATTACCAGAAGCCTTGAAGACTGAATCCAAAACTAGAGCAGAGAGAGCATTCAAATTTGATCGTTAACTACTGTCCTTGCTTCTTCTTACCTCACATTAATACTGAAGTTGAGGAGCAAGTGTAAGACAAATGCTTAGTATCTGGAGTGATGCCTTTCTCCTCTGTCTCCCAGCTGATATTTTGTAGTGGTCTCCATGATGGGGACCAAAATCCCAATTCTATCTACTCATATTTGCCCTCTCATCCATTGTCTCCCAGAGTCTCCAAAGTTGGCTATATCTTGAAAGGATATTTGGCTTCAGCAACAGATTATGCCAAAAGCAATCCTCTTACACAAAATCTTAGTCCTTTTTGTGAGTCTAGATTTCTAGTCCTCAAGGTCATTTAATTTTCAAGACTAATTACTCCCTCTGCTACCGGCCATAATCTAAACCACTTTGTTTTACACCTAACTAATTCTCTAACTTGTGTGTCTGGAGTACTGAAGTTGAGATATTGCTTCCTACCCCCACTCCAGAGTGCCCTGAGATCCTTATGAAAATTGATTTGCTCTCCATCTAGTTGCTAAGTCAATATCTCAACTAAAAAATTTTTGCTGACCCATTCCAGTCTAAGGCAAGCTCTAGCTCAAAGAGGGCCCACCTGCCTTATATTCACCTAGTTAAATGTGTACAGCATCTCACTTCTACCAAGAGTATATGAGAATTTACTCAATAGACTAAAACAAAACAGAAACATAGATTTATTCTGTTGCACACAGAAAACAGGAAGGGATATTATATTTTTTAAAAAGACACTTTTAACCGTGTTCTAGAGCAGCATAGTCCTAACTAAACAGAATATGAGCCACAGATTTAGTTTTAAAATTTTAAATTAAAGTAGCCACATTTTCCAAAATGAAAAGAGTAAGCAGGTGTAATTAATTCTGATAATACATTGTATTTAACTCAACTTATATAAAACATGTTGTTTCAGTATGTAATCCATAGATAAACTTTTTGTTTTCATAGGAAGTCTTCAAAATTCAGGGCTTACAGTTACAGCATATCTTAATTAGGATTATCCCTATTTTAAGTGCTCAGTAGACATATGAGGCTAGTGGCTGCCATATTGCACAGTGCCGTTAGAGTGAGAAAATGCCAGAATTCTCATCCCAGCTTCATTTCCTATTGGCAGTGTAACCATGAGCAAATTACCAAATATCTCTATACTTAGTTTCATTACATGTAAAGAAAAGACGATGACAATTGTTTCTACCTCAAATGGTTGTTACCGGGGTCAAATTAGCTAGTATTCAACAATATGGAACTAGTTAGTTCCAATTAGCTAGTATTTAGCAATAGGGCTGGGTACAGTGGCTTACGCCTGTAATCCCAGCATTTTGGGAGGCTGAGGTGGATGGATCACCTGAGGTTAGGAGTTTGAGACTAGCCTGACCAACATGGTGAAACCCAGTCTCTACTAGAAATACAAAAATTAGCAGGATGTGGTAGTGCATGCATGTAATCCCAGATACTCAGAAGGCTGATGCAGGAGAATCACTTGAACCCGGGACGTGGAGGTTGCAGTGAGCCAAAATTGTGCCACTGCACTCTAGCTTGGGCAAGAAGAGCTAAACTCCGTCAAAATAAATAAATAAATAAATAAATAAATAAATAAAGAATATGGAACAGTACCAGGTATATTAAAACTTAATAAATAATGAATGCTATTAATAAGTACAGAGCCAGAGCCAGAACAAGTCTCTCTCTCTCTCTCTTTTTTTTTCCCTCTCTCTCTCCCTAGTCCTGTCTTCTTTCCATTATTATGTAATGGCCACAACTGATAACATTTCTTTTAGCATTGGGAAAATTATGGACCACAGAAGCATTTTACTTTCAATGAATTAAGTTTTCCAACGAATCAGATTTTAAGTGAAACTTGATCAGGTTTCTCTTACTTGTTTCCTTTTATTTCCTTATCACCTCTTTGACTTTCTCATAATACCTCTCTTTTCCAACACACTTTGTTCCCTTCTTCAGTTCTTCTCTATCATTGGTCAAGTTACTTGATGTCTCTGGAACTCAGTTTGCTCATCTGTAAAATGTGGATCAGGCAACTTTCCTCTTGGGGTTTCTGTGATATTTAGTGATGCAACACAGTAAGGTACCTATACAGTGTCAACCATTAGTGTAGGGTATTTGCAGTAAGTTTATATCTCTATCTCCAAAATTATAGTCTCTTCTTTCCCTTTAACCACTTTGCCACACAATTATTATAAATGCTTAAATATAAACAGGGATAATAGAAACAATTTCATGTAAAGTTTTTTTTTGTTTTTTGTTTTTTTTTTTGCACTGCAGCCTGTTATTTTATTGCATATACTTATGCACAGAAATGTAGACTCTCACACCTACAAACATGCACATGGGGTACATACACATAGACACACACAGCTGAATAGATTGTAAAGGAATCTTTGATGTGAAAATTGAAGGTACTCTAAGGATTATCAAATCAAGGCTTCTCCCTTCTTTTGCAAATTAGGTTGAGAGAATTATAAGGAGGTTGGCCATTTCCAAGGTTACACTACCATTACTGAAAGGATTAAAAACAGAAAACTGAAATGATGCCAGTCTATTTTTCTGTTCCATTCACAGCCTCTTACAAGGACCCAGGGAAGAGAAATGGAAGAATCTTGCTCTTCAGTTTGTACCAATTATGTGATTTTATTAAAAAGTTAGCTTGTAATAAACATTTTGTTTTTTTAACTTAAAATATTATTATATATTCAATAAAAAAGAACTCTATAAAATAACAAATACGAAAAGCTAAAATTTTACATATAAAAGAGAACGTTAATTTGGTATATATTAAGTAATCCTTTGAAAAAAATCTTAGTTGCTGACATTTATTCAATATCTGAAAATTTAAATAAAACAATTAAATATATGGTAGTTGTGATTTTTAAATGCACTATGAATTATCTAACTAGCTAGTAACATTTTCCCATAATATCAGTTTACTATTTTATATGTTCCAGTAGAAACAATTAAAAAATTTAGAAGGAATCGCCATTAAAGATTAGAGTGCAAACTGTTACCAAAGCAATACAATTTTTCTCTTTTTAAACCTAATACTTTCAATCACTAGACAACTAATGACATACACAGACACACACAATACTTTCTCTTGAGAAATCTGCACAAAAAATTTTGTAAGCACAAGAAAACATGCATCTTCAAAATAGTTATATCTGTGTACTGTTTTTAAAATATATAAAAATAATTTGTGATTAAATTAGATGATTCTGTGGTAATGGCTATGAGTTATTACTGCTTGTACAAATTTATTTGTTACTTTATCCTGATTCTATTTAGGGTGACATGAACTTTCTATTCAAACATTTTATTTGGGAATTTTAATTAAAATGGAAGTATTTATGCTTAATTAAAACAAATTAACATTGAAGAAGATGTTTAATCTTATTAAATAATAATAAATTAGGGAGAAATATATATATATAGTGAATAATTTACAGCAATGTAAAACATTTTTAAAGTCTAATAATGTTAAATTAGTCTTAATGACACTTTTAGATTTACACATTGCTATGTAAACAATTATTAAAACAGCTATAGATATTTGTCATACACATACATACACAGACACACCAAAAAACACAATAAAAGTAGTAAAAGAAATACATTGTATTATTATTCCAGTAGTTTTTGTTTAATAGGAAGCATTCTCCATATCTTTAATTATATAAATTTAAAGTGCTATTTCTTACCCAAAGTGTGTAATTCTCTGAATGAAAATAAATATATAATGTCAAGTTGTGAGTAGGTCAACATACAGTTACATAGAAATTATAGAGTGGAAAGTTACAATAACCAAGATAAAAACATTTACTAGATAAACTCAACAGTAGATTTGAGGTGACAGAAGAAAGAATCAGCAAACTTTAAGACAGATCAATAAGGATACACAATCAGATCAGTGGGTAAAAATAAAGAAAAATGAATAGAGCCTCAGAGAGCACAGTGCACCATTAAACACAGGAACAGAAATGTAATGAGATGGCCTAAAGGAAAGGAGAAAGGGAGAGAAAAAAGCGTGAAGAAATAATGGCTGAAAATTCTTACAAATTCATTAAAAGCACATCTACAAACCCAATTAACTTTATGTAGAATAAATGATAAAAGACCACAGCTAAAATTATCATAGCCAAAATACTGAAAGCCAAAGAGAAAGAGAAAATACTGTCTCCTGTAAGACAAAAATGATTCATCATTTAAGATGGAACTCCAGTAAGATTAACAATTGACTTCTCGTTAGAAACAATGAAGAACAATAACAAGAAACCAAACTGTCTTTTCCAAAATGAAAATGAAACAAAATTAATCCCAGATATGCCAAAGCTAAAACAATATGTTGCTAACAGACCTGTCTTAAAAGAAATGCTAAAGGAAGTTCTTCAGGCTAAAAGTTAGTGACATTAGGCTGTAGTTTCAAATCTACATTTGAAAAACCAAAGAAGTTAAGGGAATTATGTAGGCAATTATTCTAAAAAATACATATTTTGTTATTACAGCATATTTTCTCCATTCTTATCCTCATTTTAAAAGCAATTGCATGTCCCTGGAAACACTCAGATAGCAGGGCAAGTGGATGGCAACTTCAAAGGTTGAAGGAACATTGGCCCACACGGATGAGAAAAAACAAAAAACAAACAAAAAAAAGTGCAAAAAACAAACAAAAAAACAGAACTCTAGCAACACAAATAGCCAGTGTCTTCTTACCTTCAAATGACCACACTGGTTCCCCAGCAATGGTTCTCAACATGGCTGTAGTGGCTAAAATGTCAGAAATAGAATTCAAAATGTAAATAGGAATAAAATAGAATTCAAAATGTAAATAGGAATAAAATAGAATTCAAAATATAAAATAGGAATAAAAATGATCAACATTCAGGAGAAATTTGAAACCCAATCCAAGAAATCTAAGGAATACAATAAAAAGTTATAAAAGAGAAAGTATAAAATGGCCATTTTAAGAAAGAATCAAACTGAAATGATAGAGCTGAAAAACTCACTTCAAGAATTTTATAATACGATTGCAAGTAATAACAGCACAATAAACCAATCTGAGGAAAGAATCTCAGAATTTAAAAACTTGTTCTCCAAAATAACTCAGTCAGAAAAAAATAAAGAAAAAATAATGAAGGCGAAAGAACAAAACTTCTGAGAAATATGGAATCATGTAACAAAACCAAATGTATGCCTCGATAACATCCCTGAAAGAAAATGAAAGAAAGCAAGCAATTTGGAAGACATATTTGAGGATATCACATATAAAAATTTCTCCACCTTTGCTAGAGAGGCCAACATTCAAATCTAGGAAATGCAGAGAAAAACTGCAAGTTACTACACAGGGTGACCATCCCTAAGATACATAGTCAACAGATACTCCAAACTTGAAATAAAAAATGTTTAAAGTAGCTAGAAGGAAGGGGCAGGTCACTTACCAAAAGAACCCCATCAGGCTAACAACAGAACTTTCAGCAGAAATTCTAAAGCCAGAAGAGTTTGGGGGCTTACATTCAGCATTCATAAAGAAAGTAAATTCCAACCAAGAATTTCAGATCCAGCCAAACTAAGTATCATAAGCAAAAGAGAAATAAGATTCTTTTCAGACGAGCAAATGCTAAGAAAACTTGGTGCCAAGACCAGCTCGGTCGGGGAGACCCTAATCCAGCAGCGCTAGAGGAATTAAAAACACACACACCGAAATATAGAGGTGTGAAGTGGGAAATCAGGGGTCTCACAGCCTACAGAGCTGAGAGCCCCACACAGAGATTTATCCACATATTTAATAACAGCAAACCAGTCATTAGCATTGTTTCTATCGATATTAAATTAACTAAAAGTATTCCTTATGGGAAATGAAGGGATGGGCCGAATTAAATGACTAGGTTGGGCCAGTTACCTGCAGCAGGAACACGCCCTTAAGACAGATGGCTCATGGTATTGTTTGTGGCTTAAGGATGCCTTTAAGCAGTTTTCCGCCCTGGGCAGGCCAGTGTTCCTTGCTGTAATACGTGTAAACCCACAACCTTCGAGCTTGGGCGTTTAGGGCCATTATGAACATATCACAGTGCTGCAGAGATTTTGTTTATGGCCAGTTTTGGGGTCAATTTATGGTCAGATTTTGGGGGGCTTGCTCCCAACATGTCTCTCTTCTTTGATTTTCAGAGATAAAAGCAAGGACAGCTTTGTCATGGTGAGCTACTTCTTGCAGGAGTCGGGATCTGTTTCTGCAGACTATACAAAGACAAACAACATAGATTAAAAGCACAGTCATTATTGTCATCATAGAGCTTCCAAGTGTTTTTATCCATTTTAATGGGTTGCTAGCTGCTAAATTGTCTGCAGCTCCTTTAAGCACTCCAGTTCCTGGCATTAAGGTCAGGTGTGCCTGGGACACTTTAAATATTTTAATTCTTTTAATTTTGCTATATGCAAAGACAAGTTTGTAGAATGTCCTTCTAGATGCTTTTTTATTCTTTCCCAAATTTTGATCTTTTTAAGAGCATTTAATAGTTTCCAGGAATCCTTATGTTTAGCTCCTAGAGAGGGCCATATCATTTGAGGTTGAGGTGTCACTATACTGTCATGGTTCCAGATAGATAATAGGAACTTTTCCCCCACTTCTTATCATTTCTACCATCTGACCATTTTGTTCAGATCATCTGAACATAGTGTGGCCATGGCATGCAGACTGAGAGGTGTGATTTAAGCTAAACATCCCCTTAGGGGACCAATTAATAATGATTCCATAGGAATCGTTGTGCAGCACCTCTGCCTGTTCTGCAAAGCAATCTTCTTAAACAAATATGTTCATTTTTTCTAACTGGGTCCAATCCTATTTACAAATAGGTTTTTGAGGGCAGTATGCTTCAATTATAGGAGCAGATTTATTATGGTAAATACTGAGATCAGAAAGCATGTGTAACTGTGTCATAGAGTGATTGCATCCAGGCATTATTACCAGCCCTTATCATAGGATTACTCACGGCAGTGGTGATAACCACTATCATAGCTACCATTAAATTCTTCATTGTGACTGGTTGTTCCACTTTCCTCAGGTTTTCTTCCGCCATCTGTGACAGCTTCTTGATTTGTCCCCAGGTGGGTGGCTGTGTTCCACGGGTGTTGCTTGTGACAGTTGGGGTCCTCCTCAGCATCAGTCTCAAAATGGCTGCAACTGGTGGAGTCCTCGGGATCCTCCCAGAGTCTCTTCCTTGGCATCTGGTGCATGATAAAGTTTCAGGTGTCTTGATGGTATCCAAATTGGCTGTTGAGTTTGGCCTGGAGAAATACAAGCATAACCTCTACCCCAAGTTATTATTTTATTTATTTCCCGACTTTTTGTTATCGAATCTCTCCACCAACTCAGTTGTTCTGTTTCTGTCTTTGCAGCTGGGTTCTGTAGATTCTGTTCAGCTGCTGATAACATCTGGCCTTTGGGCAGGCTCAAACAATTTAAAGTTAATCATGCTAAGTTCAGTTGCATCCATCATTGTTTCTCCCTTTCTGCTTTTGCAACTGCTGTTTTAGGGAGCGATTCATTCTTTCCACTATGGCTTGTCCTTGAGAATTGTATGGGATATCAGTAATGTGTTTAATATTCCACACAGAGAAAAATGTAGCTAGAGTTTTGCTAGTATAGCCTGGGTCATTATCTGTTTTAATAGAAGCTGGAATGCCCATCACCACAAAACACCGCAAAAGATGACAATTAACACAGGCAGAAGACTCCCCTCTTTGGCCTATAGCCCAAAGTGAGAAAAGGTGTCCACACATCCATGTACATAAGCTACTCTCCCAAACGAGGGAACATGTGTGACATCCACTTGCCAAATAGAGTTAGGTTCCAGTCCTCGAGGATTAACTCCTCCTGTAAAAGATGAGGAATGTACCATTTGGCAAGTTGGGCATCACTGGATAATAACTTTAGTTTCTTTCCAGGTAATGTTGTATCTGCGTTTGAGACCAGAGGCATTAACATGGTTTAGACTGTGAAAGTGTCTCACATTAGATATTGCAGTAGCAACTAGGTGAGAAGCCATTTGATTCCCTTCAGTCAAGCTCCTGAAAGAGGTGTATGAGCTCTAATGTGAGCGATGTAAAAAGGGTGCATTCTACTCCTAACTGCTGTTTGCAGTTGGGTAAATAAAGTCATCAGTTGTTCATCTGTATGAAATCATAACTGAGCATTTTCAATTAACTGTGTGGAATGAACCACGTGTGAAGAATCAGAAATCACATTAATAGGCATATCAAAGGCAGTCAATACCTTAATTACAGCTACAAGCGCCGCTTTTTGAGCTGAAGTATAGGACGTCTGGAAAACTTTACTTTGGGAGCCAAAATAAGAAGCTTTACCATTACTAGACCCATCTGTAAAAACATTCTCAGCACCTTCAATTGGTGTAAATTTAGTTCTTTTAGGGCAAATCCAATTAGTTAATTTCAAAAACTGAAAGTTTCGTTTTAGGAAAATGATTATCGAGAATACCCACAAAGTCAGCTAAATGTGTTTGCCAAGTAAGACTATTTATAAAAACTTGCTGTATTTGTGCCTTCGTGAGAGGGACAATAATTTTTCCAGGATCATAGCCATGTAATTTAACAGTCCGAGTTCTCCCAATCCCTATCATAGTAGCGATTTGATCTAAATAAGGACTTACAGTCCGTCCATGAATTAGTATGTGGAAGAAAGTGCCACTCTACTAAGTCCTGTTCTTGGACAGTACACCAGTAGGTGAATGCTGAGTTGAAAAAATTGGCAAATCTAGAGTCTTCTCTGGATCTATTCTATTTATCTGAGCTTTATGGACTTGCTTCTCAATCAGTTGTACTCTGCCTCAGCCTCTTTTGTTAATTGCCGAGGGCTAGTGAGACTAAGATTTCCTCTAAGGATAGAAAACAGATTACTCATAGCATAGGCAGGAATGCCTAGAGCAGGTTGTATCCAATTAATATCCCCTAGTAATTTTTGAAAATCATTTAATGTTTTTAATTTATCCCTACGTAAGGTTACTTTCTGTGGCACAATGGTAGTGTCATCTACTAAGGTCCCCAAGTAGGAATAAGGAGTAGCAGTCTGAATTTTGTCAGGAGCTATAATTAAACCAGTGCGAGAAACTGAATTTTAAAAGTGATCATAACATTGGAGTAATGTTTCTCGAATGGAGGCAGCACAAAGTATATCATCCATGTAGTGAATAATATAACACTGTGAAAATTTTTTATGAGTAAGTTCAATTGCTTGCCCCACATACGTCTGGCAAATAGTCGGACTGTTTAACATACCCTATGGCAACACTTTCCAGTGATAACATTTAGCAGGTTGCAGGTTGTTTACTGCAGGAATAGTAAATGCAAACCATTCACAGTCTTGCTCAGCTAAAGGGATAGTAAAGAAACAGTCATTTAAATCTATGACTATTAAAGGCCAACTTTTTGGAATTATAGCAGGAGAAGGCAATCCTGGCTGTAATGCTCCCATAGGTTGTATAACTAAATTGATGGCTCCTAATTAGTTAACATTCTCCATTTTCCTGATTTTTTTCTTAATTACGAAAACTGGAGAACTCCAAAGAGAGAATGTTGGAGCTATGTGCCCATTTTCTAATTGTTCAGTAACTAATGTCTCTAAACCTCCAGTTTTTCTTTACTTAGCAGCCATTGTTCTACCCAAATGGGCTTATCTGTTAACCATTTTAAAGGTATAGGTTCCAGAGGCTTCACAATGGCCACCATCAAAAATTATTTTCTAATCTTTGGCGGGAACTTTGTTTTCCTGCAAGAAGAGGTTCTTTCAAATCTTGCAAATTTTTTTCTAGTCCCATACCAGGGACATACCCCATTTCATGCATTGTATGTTGACTTTGAGGACTATATAATTGTTCTAGAATTAGAACTTGTGCTCCCCTTTGTTGTAACAAATCTGTTCCCCATAAATGTATAGGTACAGAAGTTATAATTGGTTGAATAGTCCCAGATTGTTCGTCAGGCCCCTCACAATGCAAAATATACTTTGATGTACTTCAGTGGCTTTACCAACTCTAACTATGTTAAATTGAGCAGGTTGAATTGGCCAGGTGGACAGGCAGTGCTGTAGAGAAATGATTGAAACGTCCGCTCTTGTATCTACCGAACCTTTAAATTCCTTTCCTTGAATAGTTACTTCACGGGTGGGATGTTTATCAGTAATTTGATTTACCCGATACACTGCTTTGCCTTGTTTATTTGTGCTTCCAAATCCTGCTGTTCGTTTAATTTCACTTTTTCCCATTCCCACATACGACACAATCAGGAGCTGTGCTATGTGCTCTCCTGGCTCTGCTTTCCAGGGAACAGAAGTAGATATAACAATTTGAATGTCCCCATTGTAATCAGAATCAATGACTCCTATATGTATTTGTATGCCTTTTAAACTTACATTAGACCCTCCTAAAAGTAATCCTATTGTCCCTGCTAGCAAGGGTCCACAGACTCCTGTTGGGACCTTTTATGGGGGTTTCCCAGGCAGAAGGTTCACAGCTTTTATGCAACATAAATCTACTGTGGCATTGTTGCCTGTGGCAGGGGACAGACATTGTACAGGGGTGAGGGAACAGCCTGAGCTGGAAATGCCCTGGTTTAGAACGGGGTCCGGGACAGGCCTCTTATGGCATTTCCTGAAATCGGGTTCCCTTCTTTATCAAACTTAGAGTGACACTGACTAGCCCAGGGTTTTCCATTTTTACATTCTGGACATATTTCAGGCTCAACAGTTTTCTTTTTTCCCCTATCTGGCAGCCTGACTAGCTGATTTTTTCTACATTCTTTTTTAGTATGACCATGCTTCCCACAGTTAAAACAAGCTCCAGGAAATTGAGTATTTCCTTTATCCACTCTCAGTTCTGCCATTGCCTGTGCCAACAAGGTAGTTTTATGCAGATTACCTCCGATACTATCACAGGCCTTGATATAATCAACTAAATGTGCTTTCCCTCTGATAGGTCGCAGAGCAGCCTGGCAATCGGGATTAGCATTGTCGAAAGCTAATAACTGCAGCACTATATCCTAAGCAGAAGAATCTGCAATCAACTTTTTAAGAGACTCCTGTAACCGAGCTATAAAATCAACATATGATTCTGTGGGTCCCTGTTTTTTAGCACGAAAGGAAGGGTATTGTTCCCCACCTGAAGTGATTTTTTTTTCAAGCTCTAATGCACACTCCTCTAAGCTGTTCTAAGGCATCATCCTACATGATCAGTTGTGCGTCTAAACCAGCCCAGCTACCAACCCCCAAAAGTTGGTCTGCAGTTATATTAATCTGAGGTTGGGCCTGGGCATTGCAAGCAGCCTGAATGGAAGCTTCATCTGCCCACCAAGTTTTAAATTATAGGAACTGAGCAGGAGTTAGACGAGCTCGAATAAGAGCATCCTAGTCAGTAGGAATCATTCATCTGGAAACAGCAGCATTCTTTAACAGTTCCATTACAAAAGGAGAACCTGGTCCATACTGACTTGTTGCTTGTTTTAATTCTTTGAATAATTTAAAAGGAAAAGGCTCAAATGTAGCTGTAATATTTCCCTGTTGATCTGGGGGGTGTATTCTAAGAGGGAACTGCCAAGCCTCCAAATCACCCTCTCTCGTCTAGCTTGCTGAATTCCTGCCTGAATGGAACTAAGAGTAGTCGCTTGAGGTGCTGCTCGAACAGTCACTGGGGCAACTACTTTTTGCCCAGTGTCTTCTGGAAAAAAAGATCTGGGGGGGTCATTTTCTTCAAAATAATAAGGAAGGGGTGCAGAAGGGTAGGGATGAACCTCTCCTTCCTTTGCCACTTTAGCTTTAGCTGGCAAATAAACATGCTCTGTAACCTCTTCTGTTACCTCGTTATACTCTTGTTCCTCCTCGTCATCATGTGAAAAAGTTCCAAGGTGAAACGATCCAGACCCCAAACTTGCCCCATGGTTACCCTGATGCTTCTGAGCTCCCCTTCTTACTCACCACAGGGATTGCTTTAAGAGTACTCAGGTATCCTCCAGCTAGTTGTCCATTCCAAACATCGCTTTGGCAACCCTTCGACCTGGATTTGAGTCCCCATGAATGGATAGCGCCACTTGCCAAGACCAGCTCAGTTGGGGAGACCCTAACCCAGCAGCACTAGAGGAATTAAAGATACATACACTGAAATATAGAGGTGTGAAGTGGGAAATCAGGGGTCTCACAGCCTTCAGAGCGGAGAGCCCCAAACAGAGATTTACCCACATATTTATTAACAGTAAATCAGTCATTAGCATTGTTTCTATAGATTTTAAATTAACTAAAAGTATCCCTTTATGGAAAACGAAGGGCTGGGCCGAATTAAATCAATAGGTTGGGCTAGGTAACTGCAGCAGGAACATGCCCTTAAGACAGATCGCTCATGCTATTGTTTGTTGCTTAAGAATGCCTTTAAGCAGTTTTCCACCCTGGGAGAGCCAGGTGTTCCTTGCCCTCATTCCCATAAACCCACAACCTTCCAGCTTGAGTGTTAGAGCCATTATGGACATATCACAGTGTGGCAGAGATTTGTTTATGGCCAGTTTTGGGGCCAGTTTATGTCCAGATTTGGGGGGACTTGCTCCCAACACATAGTACCACCAGATGTGTTTTACAAGAGGTCCTTATGGAAGTGCTAAATGTGGAGAAGAAAGGCTGTTACTGGTCACCACAAAAGTACAGTTAAGTACAGAGACCATTGACTCTATAAAGAAACCACATCATCAGATCTGCCTACTAACCAGCTAACAACAGGATAAATATGATTAAACCAGCACATATCAATATTAACTTTGAATGCAAATGGACTAAATGCCCCAATTAAAATTTGGATGAAAAAGCAAGTCACAACTTATGCTGCACACAAGAGAACCATATCACATGCAATGACTCCCATAGTCTAAAATAAAGGGATGAAGAAAGACCTACCAAGCAAATGAAAAACAGGAAAAAAGTAGAGATTGCTATTATAATTTCCAACAAAACAGACTTTAAACCAACAATGATTTAAAAAATGGGGTGTTACATAATGATAAAGCTTCAATTCAACAAGAGAACCTACCTATTCTAAATATATACATACCCCAAATAGGAGCACTTAATAGAAGAACCGATTAAGTAGAAGAAAAAATTAGTGAGCTTGAAGACAGGCTATTTGAAAATACATAGTCAGAAGACACAGAGTAAAAGACAAATGCAGGGCAAAGAAACATGCCTACAGATCTAGAAAATAGCCTCAAAAGGGCAAATCTAAGAGTAATTAGCCTTAAACAGAAGGGAAATAAAGAGATAGGCTTAGAAAGTGTATTCAAAGGAATAACAGAGAGTTTTCCAAACCTAGAGAAAGACACCAATGTCCAAGTACAAAGGTTCTAGACTACCAGGCAGATTTAACCCAAAAAAGACTACCTCAAGGCATTCAACTCTCCAACTCCCAGAGATCCAGGATAAAGAAAGGATTCTAAAAGCAGCAAGAGAAAATAAATAACATGCAATAGATCTCCAATATGTCTGGCAGCAGACTTTTTAGTGGCCAGAAAAAGACAACGTCAGCCAGAAAAGAGTGGCAAGGCATATTTAAATTGCTGAAGGAAAAAAAAAAAAAATTTTACCACAGAATAGCATATTTATTGAAAATCCTTCAAACATAAAGGAGAAATAAGACACCTCAGAGATACAAAAGCTGAGGGATGTCATTAACACTACACCTGTCCTACAAGAAATTTTAAAAGCACTTCGATCAGAAAGAAAAGGACGTTATTGAGCAATAATGAGTAGACATTTCTCAAAAGAAGACATACAAATGGCAAACAGACATATGAAAAGGCTGGACATAGTGGCTCATGAGTGTAATCCCAGCACTTTGGCAGGCCAAGGCAGGTGAATCATTTACGTCTAGCGTTTGTAAACCAGCCTAGGCAACAGGGTAAAACCCTATTTCTATAAAAAACACAAAAGTTAGCTGGGTATGGTGGCATAAGCCTGTGGTCCCAGCTACTAGGAAGGTCGAGGTGGGAGGATCCCTTGAGCCTGAGAGGAAGTGGTTGCAGTAAACCATGATTGTGCCATCACACTCCAGACTGGGCAACAGAGCCAGACCCTGTAAAAAAAAAAAAAAAAGAAAGAAAAAGAAGAAAAAGGAAAAGAAAAGAAAAGGAAAAAGAAAAAAAAACAGAAAAGGAAAAAAGAAAATGTGATCAACATCATTGATCATCAGACAAATGCAAATGAAAACTACAAGGAGATATCATTTCACCCCTGTTAAAATGGCTTATAACCAAAAAGACAGGCAATAACAAATGCTGGTGAGGATGTGGAGAAGAGGGAACTGTCATAAACTGTTGATGGTAACGTAAATTACTACAACCACTATGGAGAACAGTTTGTAGGTTACTCAAGAAACTAAAAATTGAGCTACCGTATGATCCAGCAATTCCACTGCTGGGTATATACCCAAAAGAAAGGAAATCAATATATCAAAGAAATATCTGTACTCCTAATTCACTGCATCACTATTTACAGTAGCTAAGATTTGGAAGCAACTTACATGTCCATGAACAGATGAATGGATAAAGAAAATGTACATTCACACAATAGAGTACTATTCAGCCATTAAAAAAAGAACGAGATCCTGTCATTTGTAAAAACAAGGATGGAACTGGAGATCATTATGTAACCTGAAATAAGCCAGACATAGAAAGACAAACATCACATGTTCTCACTTCCTTGTGGGATCTAAAATTTGAAATGATTTAACTCATGGACACATAGAGTAGAACAATGGTTTTCAGAGGTTGGGAAAGCTACTGGGGAGCTAGCAGGTTGGGGGGATTGGATACTTGATGGGTACAAACTATGATGGTTAGAAAGAATGATTAAGACCTACTATTTGATAGCACAACAGGGTGACTATAGTCTTTAATTACTAACTAAAGAAGTATAGTTGGATTGTTTGTAACACAAAAGATAAATGCTTGGGAGGATGGATAAAAAACAAACAGACAAATAAGAGTACATATTTATAAAGCAAATTCTTATAGACCTATGAAGACAGTTAGATAACTATATAATAATTCTGGAAGACTTCAACATGTCACTGACCATGTTAGACAGATCATCAAAGCAGAAAACTAACAAAGATATTTGAGACCTGAACTTGATATTTGACCAAATGGACCTAGCAGACATCTACAGAACTCTCCACTGAAAAACAACAAAATATACATTCTTATCAACTGCACATGATGCATACTCTAAAATTGAACACACAATTGGCCATAAAACAATCCTCAGTAAATTAAGAATTTGAAATCATAACAAACACACTCTTGGACCACAGTACAATAAAAATAAAAATTAATATGAGAAAATCTCTCCAAATCATACAATTACATAAAAGTTAAACAACCTACTCCTAAATGACTTCTGAGTAAACAATGAAATTTAGGCAAAAATGAAGAAATGCTTTGAAATAATGAGAATACAAATACAACATAGCAGAGTCTCTTTGACACAGCTAAAGCAGTATTAAGAGGAAAGTTTGTAGTGCTAAATGACTACATTGGAAATATAGAAAGATCTGAAATGAACAACCTAACATCACACCTAGAGGAAGTGTAGTAACAAGAACCAACTAACCCAAAGCTAGCAGAAGACCAGAAATAACCAAAATCAGAAATGAAATGAATGAAATTGAGGCAGAGAAAACCATACAAAAAATCAATGAATCCAGGAGTTGATTTTTTAAGAGTCAATAGATTGATGGACCACTAACTAGACTAATTAAAAGAAAGAGAGAGAGAAAATATCCAAATGAGCACAATCAGAAATGCCAAAAGGGATGTTACCACAGACACCACTTAAAAAAAAAAAAAAAAAAAAAAAAAAAAAAAACCTCCCAGAGGCTAAAAAGCACACCTCTGTGTACACAAATTATTAAGATTAGAAAAAATGAACAAATTCTTGGAAGTATACAACCTCCCAAAACAAAACCAGAATTAAATTGAATCCCAGAATGGAACAATAATGAGTTCCAAAACTGAATCAGTAAATAAAAAACCTACCAACTGAAAAAATCCCAGTACCATATAGATTCATAGCCAAATTCTATCAGATATGTAAAAAGAACTAAAAAGAACTGGTGCCACACCTACTGAAAGAATATGAAAAAATTAAGGAGGGACTCTTCCCTAATTCATTCTATGGGCCAGCATCATCCTGATACAACAACCTGGCAGAAACACAACAACAACAAAAACTTGCAGCCAATATCCCCCATGAATAAAAATGCAAGAATCCTCATAAAATGCTAGAAAAATGAATCCAGCAGCACATGAAAAAGCTAATCCACCATGATCAAGTATGCTTTATCCCTAGGATAAAAGGTTGACTTAAAATATGTAAATCAAAAATTGTCACTCACCATTAAAAACAAATATAAGATGATCATCTCAATAGATGCAGAAAAGGCTTTTGATAAAACTCAACATCTTTTCATGTTAAAAACCCTCAAAACACTAGACATTGAAAGAAAATACCTCAAAATAATAAGAGCCATCTGTGACAAAACCACAGCCAACATCATACTGAACAGGCAAAAGATGCAAGCGTTCTTCTTGAGAACCAGAACAAGACAAGGATGTCTACTCTCACCACTCTTATTCAACATAGTACTGGGTATGTTAACCAGAGCAATCAGGCAAGAGAAAGAAATAAAAGGCACCCAAATAGGAAGAGAGAAGTCAAAAGATCTTTGTTTGTAGGCACTATGATTTTAAACATAGAAAACCCCATAGTCCCCGCCCAAAGAAGTCTAGATCTGATAAACAACTTCAGTAAAAGTTCAGGATACAAAATCAATATAAAAAATAAGTAGCATTTCTGTACACCAACAAAGTTCAAGCTGGGAGCCAAATCAAGAATGCAATCCCATTCACAACAGCCACAAAAAGAATTCAATGCTGAGGAATACAGCTAACCAGAAAGAGGAAAGATCTCTATGATGAGAATTACAAAATACTGCTAAGGGAAATCAGAGATGAAACAAACAGATACAAAAAAAAAAAAAAAAATCTATCCTCATGGTTAGGAAGAATCAATATTAATAAAATGGTCATACTTCTAAAAGCAATTTATAGACAAATGCTATTCCTGTCAAACTACCAATAACATTCTTCAAAGAATTAATTAGGAAAAGCTGTTTTAAAATTGATATGGGACCAAAAAAGAGCTCAAATAGCCAAGATAATCCTAAGCAAAAAGATCAAAGTTGATGGCATCATTTTATCCAACTTCAAACTATACTAAAAGAATACAGTAACCAAAACAGTATGGTACTGGTACAAAAACAGACATATAGGCCAAAGAAACAGAACAAAGAACCCAGAAATTAAGCCACACACATACAACCATCTGATCTTCAACAAAGTCAAGAAAAATAAGCAATGTGGAAAGACTCCATATTTAAGAAATGGTGCTGGGCTGACTGGCTTGCCATACACAGAAGATTGAACTTGGACCCCTTTCGTACAGCATATACAAAAACCAACTCAACATGGATTAAAGACTTAAGTGTAAAATCTCAAACTGTAAAAATCCTTGAAAATAACATAGGAAATACCAATCTGGACATAGGCTCTGGCAGTGATTTTATGACAAAGATGCTAAAAGCAATTCCAACAAAACAAAATAGACAAGTGGGAACTAATTAAACTAAAGAGCTTCTCAACAGCAAAAGAAACTATCAATAGAATTAATAGACAGTCTACAGAATGGGAAAAAATATTTGCAAGTTATACATCTAACAAAGGACTAATATACGGAATATATAAATAAATCAATGGGTAAAAACAAACAACTGCATTAAAAAGTGGGAAAAACACATGAACAAACACTTTTCAAAAGAATACATACATATGGCCAATAAGAATATTAAGAAAATGCTGTAATCATCAGTAATCATTAGAGAAATGCAAATCAAAATCACAATGAGATACCATCTCACACCACTCAGAATGGCTATTCATAAAAAGCCAAAAAATAGCAAATGCTGGTGTGGTTGCAAAGAAAAGGGAATGCTTATACACTCCTTGTAGGAACATAAATTATTTAAGCCCTTGTAAGAAGAAGTGTGAGGATTTCTCAAGAACTTAAAACAAAGTACCATTTTACCTAGCAATCCCATTATTGGATATATGTCTGGAAAAATAAGAATCGTTCTTCCTAACAACACATGCACACATATGCTTGTTGTAGCACTACTCACAACAGTAAAGTCATGGAATCCACCTAAATGCCCCTCAGTGGTAGACTGGATAAAGCAAATGTGGCATATATATACCATGGAATATCATGCAGGCATAAAAAAGGATGAGATCATGTCCTTTGCATCAATATGGATTGAGCTGGAGGCCATAATCCAAAACAAACTAAACCCAAAATAGAAAAGCTAATACCACATATTCTTACTTGTAAGTGGGAGCTAAACATTGAGTACACATGGATACAGAAAAAGAAACAACAGACACCAGGGTCTACTTGAGGGTGAAGGGTTGGAAGAAGGAGATTGAAAAACTACCTATTAGTTACTATCCTTATTACCTGGGTGATGAAACAATCTACACCAGCCACCTGTGACACACAATTTACATATTTATCAAACCTGCCCATGTATCCCTGAACCTTACATAAAAGTTAAATGAAAGTAAGTGCATAGAACAATATGAATGTAAGTGAACTGTTGCTTTTATACAAAAACAAAATGTATTTACCAATAACAGCCGAAGATAATGGGTGGGAACAAAGTTGTAATGAAGTAAGAAATTAGAACAAAATGGTCACTTGGAATACACAGGAAGAAAGAGAATCAGAATTGGTAATTTAGAAGGTAAATATAAAAAATTCTATAAATATATATTTGCTCTCCTTTCTGTTCTCAACTTTTTGGAGGGCATCATGAGAGTATATACAAAGCAGTAATTACAACAGTTTTGATTGGGCTTGTAATGTATGTAACACAATAAAGAAAACAATAACAGCACAAAAAATAGGGGAAGGGAATGAACATATTTTAGAGAAAGTTTCTATCATCCATTGGAATAATGTTATTTTTAAATCAGAAGTTAATTTTGGTCACTTGCAATGTATATGTTAAGCCCTAGAAAAACCACAAGCAACATAGTTGAAAAATATAATAAAAACCTTAAAGTGGTTTTTATTACACTAGAAAATATCTACTTGATAAAAAAGAAGTCACTACAGGAATAGAAAAACAAAAAGACACGAGGTATATAGAATACAAAAAACTAAATGGCAGAGGTCAATGCACACATGCCAATAGTAACATTACATGTGAATAAATTTAAAAACCCAATTAAAAGTTAAAAATTATCATATTGGCTCAAATGATAAGATCCAGCTATATGCCGTTCACAGGAGACTTAACTTTAGATTTAATGATGTAGAAGGTTGAAAGCACCTAACAAAAAGCACCACAATACATGAAATAAAAATTGACAGAATTTAAGGAACAAAGACAATTCAAAATTAATAGACTTAAGTGGCCTGGCGCGGTGGCTCACGCCTATAATCCCAGAACTTTGAGAGGCCAAGGCAGGCGGATCACGAGGTCAGAAGATCGAGACCATGCTGGCTAGCACGGTGAAACCCTGTCTCAACTAAAAATACGAAAAATTAGCCGGGCGTGGTGGTGGGTGCCTGTAGTCCCAGCTACTCAAGAGGCTGAGGCAGGAGAATGAGATGAACCCGGGAGGTGGAGCTTGCAGTGAGCCGAGATCGCACCACTGCACTCCAGCCTGGGCGACAGAGTGAGACTCCGTCTCAAAACAAAACAACAAAACAAAACAAAGCAAACAAAACTTAAGCAAAGTAGCACCCGCACCCCCACCTTTTTGTTGTTTTTGTTTTTGTTTTGACGGAGTCTTGCTCTGTCACCCAGGCTAGAGTGCAATGGCGTGATCTTGGCTCACTGCAACCTCCACCCCCACCGCATTCAAGCAGTTCTTGTGCCTCAGCCTCCCTAGTAGCTGGGATTATAGGTGCCCACCACCACGCCTGGCTAATTTTTGTATATTTTGCAGAGACAGGTTTTCACCATGTTGGCCAGGCCAGTCTGAACTCCCGACCTCAAGTCCCTAAGTGCCCAACTCAGCCTCCCAAAGTGCTGGGATTACAGGCACAAGCCACCACGCGCAGCATACCCCACTTTCAACAATAGATAGAGAAGTTAGGCAAAAAATAAAAATAAAGAAAAGAAAAAGAAATGGAATATGTGGAAAACACTGTAACCTATCTATCCTTAACAGATACATATGTATGGAATATTTCACCCAGGAACAGCAAAATAGCAAAATAAGCATTAATCTTAAAGGTATATAGAACATTCTTGGGATAAACAATATTTAAGGATATAAAACAAACCTCAATAATTTTGAATAGGTTGAAATTGTAAAAAGTATATTCTGCTACTACAAATTAAAGTGAGCTGAAATTATACAAAAAATTGGTGTAAGCACAAAGGAATTAGCTTACAAATCAATAACAAAAAGAAGTTGGAAAGTTTACAAACATGTAGAAGTTAAATAATACCCTGCTCTTAAATAAACAATCTATCAAAGGAGAAATCACAGTGAAATTCAAAGACACCTTAAAGTGGATAAAAACACAAACACGATATACAAAAACATATGGAAAGCAGCTACAGTAGTACAGAAAAATTATAGCTATGCCTGCCTATAATACAAATAAAATATGTATTTGAATTCAATCACCTAACTTTTTACCTAAAGAAATAGAAAAAGAAGAGCAAGTTAAATCTAAACATAAGTACATGAAAATAGTAAAGATTTGAAAGAAAATGAATACAATGGAGAAAACTAACTTTTAAATAATAAAAATCAAAATTGGATTATTTGAAAAAGTAACATTTAACTAGATTAGATAAAAAGGGAATACTATGAAAAACTGCATGCCAACAAATTAGCCTAAATAAAATTTCTAAAAATTTGAGAAACACACAAATTACCACAAACTGTTTCAAAAAGGTTATAGAAAATCTGACTAGATCTCTGACAAGATTGAGTTAGTGAAAAAAATGTCCCAAGCAGAAAAGTTGAGATCAAGATGGCTTCACTGGTCAATTTTATCAAATATTTGAAGAGTTAACAATGATTTTCACGCACTTTTCCAAAAAATAATAGAGGAGAGATTATTCCCCAACTTATTCTATGGAGCCAATTTTATCTTGGTAATGAAACCAAAGACATCAGAAGAAAACCCCAGACTGATACAATTTTACTGCAAAAATCTTCAGTAAAATATTCAATAAGCCAAATCCAACAACTCTTAAAAATAATTTTATTACATGACCAAATGGATTCTATCCCAGGAATGCAAGATTGCTTTCACATACAAAAGTCAATCCGTGTTATGCTCTGTATTAACAAAATAAATGACAAAGCCATAAGATCATCTACATAAATGCAGCAAAAACATTGACAAAAATTTAACACTATTCTGATAAAAACACTCAATAAATTAGGAATTGTTCTATAAAATCTGATAGCTAAAATCGTATTTAATGATGAAAGACGGCAAGCGTTCCCTCCAGTATCAGGAATAACAACACAAGGTCCACTCTCATCACTTATTCAACATTGTACTTCAAATGCTAGCCAGAACAATTAGAAAAGAAAAATAAATAAAGACATCAAGATTTGAAAGGAAGAATAAAATTATATAAATAGATGGTATAATGTGTGTAGAAAATGTGAAGACTTTTTAAAAACTATTAGAATTAATAGATATGGTTAGCATAATTATAGATTATAAAATCAACACTCACACAAAAATTATTTCTATATGCTAGGAATAAGCAGTACAAAAATGAAATGAAGAAAATTTAAAAATTAAGAAAACATTTATGTATAATACAATAAAAAAGGATATAACCAGAATAAATTTAACAAAATAAATGCAAGACTTACACACAGAAAACTAGAAAACGTTTTTGAAATGAATTTAAAAAGACCTAAACAAATGAAAGGATATCCCATATTTATAAATTGGGAGGCAATTTTAAAATGACAATAATCTCCAAATTGATCTGCAGATTCAATACAATCCCGTCAAATTACCAACTACCATTTTGAAGAAATTGATGAAGTAATCCTAAAACTCATAGAAAATGCAAAGAACATAGTGCAGTGAAAAAAGTTTTGAAAAAGAAAAGTTGAAGAATTCACATTTCCTGATCTCAAAAGTTATTACACCATTATAATATTAATACAATGTGGTATTTGTGTAAAAATAGAATTATAAAACAACTGCATAGATTTGAAAGTATAGAAATAAACCCATACATTAATGGGCAATATATTTTCCTCAAGAGTTCCAAGAGAATTAAATAAGGAAGGAAGTGTTTTCAACCAGTGGTGCTAAGACAACTGAATATCTGCATGCAATGAGTTGAATTCCTCTCTTACACCATGAAAATATAAAAATATAAACTGTAGATGGTTGAAAAAAATTGCCTGTAAAAGTTAAAGCTATAAAAGTCTTAGACAAAAACATTCATATGCGTGTATGTTCATTATGTTGGATTAGGCATGAGTTTCTTTGCGATGACACCAAAAACACAAGAAACAAAAGAAAAAAATAATACTTTTACTATATCAAACCTAAAAAAATATTGTGCTACAAATGATGCCACATTAAAAAGTTAAAACTTCTTTTAACATAAAAAATCAAAAGACCACTCACAGAATGAAAACAAAATTTTTACTAGTAATATACATGATAAGAGACAAAGAACTGTTACAAATCAATAATAAAAATACAAATAACCCAATTTTTTTAAATGGACAAAATAACTAAATAGAAACTTTTCCAAAGAAGAGATATAAATGGCCAATGAGCACATTAGGCAAATACACATCCAAAGCACAATGAGATGCAATTTCACTTCCACTAAGAGATCTCACTTCCACTAGGAGACAAGATACAATAACACACACAAGAGCACAAAGAGACACGCAATAACAAGTATTGGTGAGGGTGTGGATAAACTGAAACCTTTATACATTGCTAGTGGGAATGTTAAATGGTGCAGCCTCTTTGGAAAACAATTTGGCACTTCCTCCAAAGGTTAGACATAGAATCATTATATGACCCAACGATTCTATTTTTAAGTACATACGCAAGAAAAATAAAAACATATTTCTACACAAAACCTTATACATAAATGTTCATAGTAACATTATTTATAAATGTCAAAAGTAGAAACAACTCAAATATCCATCAATTGATGAACAAATAAACAAAATATTATTTGGTGATAAAAATAAAGTACTGATGATACATGCAACAACACTGATGAAACTTGAAAACATTGTGCTAAGTGAAACAAGCCATTCACAAAAGACCATATATTGTATGTTTCCATTTATATTAAATGTCCAGGATACACAAATCTATAGAAGCAAAATTTACATTAGTGCTTACCAATGACTGGGGAGTGGGCAGGAGGGATGGTGATGGGTGTGATAGTAAATGGGTATGAAGTTCATTTTATGGATGATGAAAATATTTTAATTTTTTTTTCTTTTTTTTCTTTTTTTTTTGATAGGAATCTCGCTCTGTCACCCAGTGACAAGTGCAGTGGCAAGATCTCAGCTCACTGCTAGCTCCGCCTCCCGGGTTCACGCCATTCTCCTGCCTCAGCCTCCCCAGTAGCTGGGACTACAGGCGCCCACCACCACGCCTGACTAATTTTTTGTATTTTTTTCTTTAGTAGAGATGGGGTTTTACCGTGTTAGCCAGGATTGTCTCGGCCGGGCGCAGTAGCTCACGCCTGTAATCTCAGCACTTTGGGAGACAGAGGCAGGTGGATCACGAGGTCAGGAAAAATACTTTAAACTGTCTATATAGTAAAAGCTAGTAAATGTTATGGTATGTGAATAGTATCTCAATAAGCACATTTCAAAAGTGGAATAAAATGTAATGTCATCAGAAAAAAAAATGCCTCAGAGAACTTTTTGTTTTCATAGGTTAAGTCTTTCACCTAAGTAACAAAACAAAGAAAAAACAGAAACGGAAACCAATAGCATATGTATTTTTTAGAAAAAGATATAATTTATTGTTCTGACACCATAAAAGAAATAAATATAATTTCACAAGAGAAACTGCCTTCCACTTTTATAAAATTTCTATAATTTTTTTTTTTTTTTTTTTGAGACGGAGTTTCACTCTTGTTGCCCAGGCAGGAGTGCAATAGCGCGATCGTGGCTCACTGCAACCTCTGCCTCCTGGGTTCAAGCAATTCTCCTGTCTCAGCCTCCCGAGTAGCTGGGATTACAGTTGCATGTCGCCCCTCCCGGCTAATTTATTTTGTATTTTTAGTAGAGATGTGGTTTCACCATGTTGGCCAGGCTGGTCTCGAACTCCTGACCTCAGTTTATCCGTCCACCTCAGGCTCCCAAAGTGCTGGGATTACAGGCGTGAGCCACTGTGCCCAGCCTATAAATTCTTTAAGACTAACAAAACTTTAAGAAGTTAGTCTAATGAAAGGGAAAATATTCTCAAGATATTTGATTTTAGAACATAAAATGTAATCAAAGAAATCCTAAACCTTTTTTAAGCATTTGAATCCGTGGAAACTTACCCCAAAGCACAGCAATCTTCTCGTTATATTATATAAAGCTGTTAGAGACCATACATTTTTATTTTTAAAAGTACCTTGAAAAGTCAATATGATTTTTTTTTTCTTTTATCATGTGGCGAACCACTTTAGTTGGGGTTGTGGAAAATAATTTATCTCTATATTGCTTCAAGGTTCACACATTTATACAGGGTGTTATTTAGCACACACATTCAGAAATAATCCTTGTTAAAGCAGCATTTATTAGGACTATTTCAAATCTATATATCTGTATGCATATTTGTATTAATTTAAGGACAGACCATAGTTTCAGCAGAAGAGAACACTCCAAGAATTAAGAAAAATTGCTGGCCGGGCGCAGTGGCTCAAGCCTGTAATCCCAGCACTTTGGGAGGCCGAGACGGGGGGATCACGAGGTCAGGAGATCGAGAGCATCCTGGTTAACACGGTGAAATCCCGTATCTACTAAAAATATACAAAAAACTAGCCGGGCAAGGTGGCGGGCGCCTGTAGTCCCAGCTACTCGGGAGGCTGAGGCAGGAGAATGGCATAAACCCGGGAGGTGGAGCTTGCAGTGAGCTGAGATCCGGCCACTGCACTCCAGCCTGGGCGACAGAGCGAGACTCCGTCTAAAAAAAAAGAGAGAGAAAAAAATTGCTGTATACTGTTGTTTTACCTTTATCTTTTTTCCTGTAATTTTTGACTTAATCTATCACAAGTCACTTAAAAATTCTAGCTCATGTTTTCCCAAGAGACAAAAAGAGAGTTGAATTAGAGTTATGAACTTGCCTCTGATAGCTTATATATTTAACTCTTCTTTAATCTCTCTGAGTAACAAACTTTTAATCTGTCTAGGTAACAACTTTTCCATTGTCACAGTTATACTTTGTTGTCAACTTCTGGATTTCCTGGTGTCATCACAGATCTCTGATATCTCACATATAGTCTGCTGATGTGTGCCATGTCCTATGTGTACATTGGAGCAGCATCTCTCTATGATCCTATTATGTCACTTGGCTTTCTTTGTCACTAGAAATCATTTGGTAAACACTTTATTCTTTTTCTAAATGTGAGTTGTTATCAACTGTTTACTATTTTCAGCCAGGTAAAAACAAACACATCTTATTTTGATACCTAAAATGTGTTTATAATAGTTTAGATAAAAGACATTTCTCAGTCTAACTTTGTGCCTAATGTATGTTAATGGCCACCTCTCTACAGCCACGTTCTTGTTATGTGTCAAGTCTCAAACACATAACTGACATGGAAACAAAGCCTGAAATACGAAATAATAGAGATAAAAATTAATGAAAAACTTTGAGAGGCCAAGACAGGCAGATCACTTGAAGTCAGAGCAGCCTGGCCAACATGATGAAACCCCATCTCTACAAAAAATACAAAAATTAGACAGGTGTGGTAGTGCATGCCTGTAATCCCAGCTACACAGGGAGGCTGAGGCAGGAGAATCACTTGAACCTGGGAGAGTTTACAGCGAATGGAGATAGCACCATTGCACTCTAGTCTGGGCCACAGAGCAAGACTCCACACACAGCCTCCCCTCAAAAAAAAAAGTGAATGACATAACCACTCATTCAATAACTCTGAAAACAATCAAGGACTTTATTTGCAAACTCTTCCTCTTTCTCATCCTTTATATCCTTTATATACAATCTTTCTTATAGTATTATAAATTCTATCTCCTAAATATAAATCCAAAGTTCATGTTCACACTCACTACTTTCATTCATATCTTCATAATTTCTCATCAAGACCATTGACATTATTTCTTAGATGCTCACTCAAAAGGTTGCCTCATATCTCTGCCATAAACTGATAACTTTGCCTAACTTTGCTTTGAATAATATTTTTGTGTGTGTGTGTGTGTGTATGAGATAGCTTCTTGTTCTGTCACCCAGGCTGGAGTACAGTGGCGTGATCTCAGCTCACTGCAATCTCTGCCTCCCGGGTTCAAGTGATTCTCATGCCTCAGCCTCCCCAGTGCCAAGTAGCTGGGAATACAGGCATGTGCCACCACACCCAGCTAATATTTGTATTTTTTAGTAGAGGCAGGATTTTGCCATGTTGGTCAGGCTGGTCTTGAATTCCTGGCCCCAAGTGATCCACCCGCCTCGGCTTCCCAAAATGCTGGGATTACAGGTGCAAACCACCGCATTGTGCTGCTTTGAATAAGCTTTTTAAAAATACAATTTAAAAATCAAGCTCAGCAATTCCACCCCTAGAACTGTATTCTACAGAAATTGTTTGCAATCCAAAATATTGTAAATGAATTGGAACTGTGACATATGAGTAAACCTGATAATGTATGCTATTGAACAAATAGATGTTTTTAAAACTTCTGTTTTGTGTTTCTAAGGATATAGGCCCAATTTAAGAGAACAATAGATTTTAATTATAAAATGTAGGACACATAAGTAGTCTAATTGAGAAGAGACTGATGTTTAGCATAATAGAAACATACTTAACATGACAGAGTAACAGGAATTTAAGGGTGACCACTGGTTGCGCCGAAATTAAGAGTGAGTGTCATGGACATCAGTTAAAGCTCTCTGATAGGAAGAGAATATTTCCTCACAATACATCAGTAGATCTCATGGTAAGAACAGATACGCAGCCCTGATAGATTTCGTGTTGTGAGGAATGTCTGCTTAGTTTCTGAAACTATAATATTTAACATTTCATTTTGAACGCGTTTCCTTTTCAGTGCTGAAATTGTTCATTGTTAACTCAAAATATGAACTGTAAGTGTGTTATACACATCAGCCTTGGACGTGTGGTGCTTTGGGGAAGGAGGATATAAAGATGTCTGTGTATCAAGCAATGCAGGGCAAAGAAAAGACAGTATCACAGAACGAAAAACTAAGAGTGCAGAATCAAAATGGAGCCAATATGAAGAATTTGGAACCAGAGCTAATGGCAAAACATCCCCTACATACTGGGGAATCCTACGCAATGTTTGGAAATATTTACTCAACTTTTGATAGTAAATGAGCGATAGAGCTTAGGTCATTTTATTTGGCTATATTAAATCGCTCCAGAAGGCAGGAAAACTTAGAGACATTTTGGCAGATTTTTCATTGAACTATTGATAGCTTTCTATCTATAAAGTGGGAATTCTGAGATGAATTTGAGGTGAGGATAGAGGACTACAGGTAATTTTTTCTAAATGTGTGTGTTTCAATGTGATTTAACTTTTTACCACAAGCCTGCATTTGGCATTCTTCGTGTAGATTGTAGGAATACCTGAGACTGGTAATTTCTAAAGAAAAGAGGTTTAATTTGCTTGTGGTTCTGCAGGATACACAAGCATGACACTGGCATCTGCTCAGCTTCTGCGGAGGCCTCGGAAGCTTACAATAATGGCCAAAGGTGAAGGGGGAGCATGTGTCTCACATAGCAAGAGCGAGAACAAGAGAGAGAGGAGGTAGTGACACATAACAACCAGACCTCGAGAGAACTCACTCACTATCACAAAGATGGTGCCAAGCCATGAGACATCCCCCAACCCACATGACCCAATACCTCCTGCCAAATCCTATCTCCAACACTGAGATTACAATTTAACACGAGATTTCATGGGGACAGATATTAAAACTATATCAAAGACTATTTCAAAAACCAATAAAGCGTTGAACATTTCATCTCAAATATGAAGTGTTCCCAATTTTTCTACCACATGGAGAATTAATCACTTTCTTCTCTGAGATCTTCTAAAGACGGGGGCCATGCCTAGCAAAGTATTTGACACATAAGTCACTTAATATATGCTTGTTGAACAATCATTTAGCTTAATTAACATCATCATTTCACAGGTTAGATAGATGAGAGACGAAACATTAAATTTATCCGAAGCAGTTTCTCAAACTCTGGTCCCTGAGCCAGAAGCATCAGTATCTTCTGAGATGTTGTTAGAAATGCAGTTTTGGGCCCCAATTCAGACCTAGAAATTCAGAAACTCTGGATGCCACAGAGGTCCGTGCTTTATCAAGCTCTCTTGATACTTGATGCACACTCAAGTTTGAGAACCACTGCTCAAAGTTAGCATAGGTAATATGGAATAAACAAAAGTAGATATTTGAAATGAAGGTTTATATTGAATTATAATGTATGGCATACAAAATGGATTCATGGCCTAGAATAAATCTTTCTAAGTTGATTTTTCACTGGAGAACCAATAAATTCATTTTTATGTTTGTCTCACTTAATGTTACTGCTCTGGCTACATAAACTCTGCTTGTATCATAATGCTAAAACATAAAATGGAAAGATCAACCTCGAAATACTGAGTTTATTCATAAACAAATGAGGCATCTCATTTTCGTGAGTAAATCACTTTAAATCACACACTTATGATCTTAAGTAAATCCAGTTACATGTTAATTATATTAGAATGAAAATGGAGCTAAAGATGCTGTAATAATTGCATCAAAACTATTATTTTATTTTCTATGCTTTATGTTTTGGAACATTGAAAACAGGGTCCTTTTCCATAATGAAGATGCCCACTGTAAAGAGAATACTATGTCATAGTTTTCATGGGGGTCTGTCAAACACAACTGCTTCCATATTTACAACCTGAAATTGCTTTTCTAGATGATCTCAACATATATTTTTCTGTTTAAGGGGAAAATTACTCTATTAAGAATAACTAGCTAGAACCGCATCACAAGGAAAGAAGTCATGGGTGACAGTGGTATGTAAGACAAGAGCAGGTAAAATCATAGTAGTCGATGCTGTGGTTGCAAACAGTTCTAGTAAGTGCATCTGTGTTTCTACCAGCTACTTCCCTGAAACAAAGATAAAATGGTCATGGATGGGACTTTAGAATATACACAGTATGTAAGCAGGTCTTAGGCATGTTACCCCACTTTTTATTCCTTGGCACATATCATTTAAGGACACATTTACTGCTTGTATTATGTTTGATTCAATTATTTTATATTAAATTAGTATATATGAAGCACAGGAGAAAGGAAGAAATAGTACTAAAATATTTCTAATTCTAAGTCTTTCTATATATAAAACAAAACTGATATTTAATTTTAAAAATCACTTGTAATAGATTCTCTGAGCTTCTTCTCCAAACAAGGGTCAAATTTCCATCTTCAAGATGTGAACTTTGACTTTCATTAAGGGAGACCACGGGCTTCAAATATGACATATAACTTTGCATCTCTGTACTTGTCATTCTAATTGAATCATACATCTGCTCTATCAAAGCAAATATCATGTCACTTCAATCATTCCTTTTAGCTATACTGAAAGATTACTAAAAAATTGATTACCCATATCTCATTAATGAAGGAATAAAACAATATAAAAATAATCGTGCAACCTTGCATTAAAACACTGCTTTCAGATTCAAAAATAAAAGCTAGTGGATTTTTTTTTCTTTGTTGTTTGGCTAGAGTTTGCCTTGTTATATTTGTTTTGATTTTTCCTTCAGTCCAATTTTCTTCCAGTAAACAAATTTTCCTTATTTCCAGATAGCAAACTCGATTTTTCTATTTAACAAAACTCTAATAATATTTTGTTCAGTAGCATGTCTTTGCCTTGATTTTTCAACTTTGGGACATATGTACACTAGTACCTGTTATAATTTACATAAATGATTTCATTTTCTTACTCTAGTCTCACATTTATTGTCATGACAATATGCAGAGAAAAGTGATTTTTTATTGTGCCTTAATTTTAAGAAGTGATTGTTGATATTGTGCAAAAAGCTTTCACCTTTGTTGGATTTTTCTCTGATTTTCTCTAGAAGTCTCTCTGGAGAGTGGCTATAAACTCTCGCACTGCCCTGACTGGCCTCCAGGGAATTTGGTCATGGATGTTTACAAGGTGTCTTTCACAAAATATTTTTTGACCTGACAGACAGCCTGATGCCTAAGTGTTTGACTGGTGACCAGGTGTCCCTCTCACAGGAAACTTGTTTATACTGGCAGATGCCCTTGTTGCTCTTGTCTGTTGCTCTTGCCTGACCTGTATCTAGTTTATTTCTGCCAAGATATCCTCTCTTTGAGAGAGCCTCGACTGGGAGAAAAGTTAGGTTGGATGTGTCAGCTGAGTGAGACCCAGAGGAGGCAACAAAATAAAAACAGATGAAACTACAGGAGCAGTTTATTACTCACAGGTCTGCGGGAGAAGAGGGAGACTGATTAGGGCCAATGGGAATTTAACAGGGACAATATTTTCAATCAGCAAGTGGGGAGCCAGAAAGAAATGGATATATGGGTGGAGGACTTTACTGTGATCCAGGGCATTACCCAAGCAGCTTTCCCAAGAGGAGTTCTAATAAGTAGCTTTAGAGGAAGCAGGCAGGTACTCTTAAGTGGTCATACTGTGACTGAAAGGTGTTTACCAATCTTCCCAGTCCATGAAGATTGTGGGGGTTGATGGAATCAGTCGAGAGGGTTGTACCTATATGTCCCAGAGAGAGGTGGTCACCAGGAGGTGGTTATATAAGCCAGATATCTGGACTGACAACATTGAGGACTTGGGAGGAGATACAAGACTAGAAACTGTGTCAAGAGTGAATAAGTTCTGTTTCTGATATAAGAAAGTTAAGCCTATATTCAAAATGGATGCCAGGGCAACATAAAATTATAGAACAGCACAACCCTGAAATAGGAAGAATTGCATACCACTTTCTTACATTAAGATTCATTTATAAAATGAGATGATATTAACTACTTTGTAGAACTGAAATATGTGGACTCATTTAGGCCAAGAGCTGCCATATAGGAGAAACCCCCAAAATAGTGATAGAACCTGAAATTTATAGAACATACTAAAAGTAGCTGAAGATTTAATCAGGGAATGTAAATTATATTCCACTCATACATATAGAAATCAAACAATGTTTATTTCAGCAATACACAAAAATTGGGGTATATTTTCATATACATAATTGAGAGATTTCAACAATTCTATCCATAAACCCAACTGATCATTTAAAAGAGATACAGTGAGGTCCTATTATACAAATTATATAATATCAAGATAGCTATCTTTTTATAATTTGGGGATTATATTTATTCATTAGACATATATTTAGTGAGCACCAGCAATATGCTGGGCAATGAATGACAGACAAGGTCTCTGCTATGAGAAAGCATATGCTATAACAGTAGGAGATAAGCAATAAACAGGAATGTATATATTAGGTAGTTCATATGTGGATTGACAAAAAAAAAATAATTCAACAGGCTGATGTAATGGAAAGGGATTGAAAGTCTATGTTGAATGATCAAAAAGTTATTTGCTGGAAAAGTAACATTTAAACTGAAAATTGAATATCAAAAGTAGCAAACTAGGTAAAGAATCTTAAGGCAGGTTATTACAGGCAGGGAGAACAGCTCCTTCAAAGGAACTCAGCACATTTGAGAACTACAAAGAGGCCCATTGTAGCAAACAGTTTGTCTAAAGGACAGAGCTTTACAATGAGGACTAAGTGGAAGGTGAACTGAGGGCAGGTGACTGCGTAGAAAACTTTGCAGGCAAAGATATGGAACATGAGTTCTATTCTATGTGAAAAAAAAAATATGTCATTTAGGGTTTTAGGTAATGAATTACATGACTTATTGTAATCATTTTTTTCTGTTTTAATAGTCAAAGGTGCTTGAAACATGGATTTTTTCTTCTCCCCGAGATACCACTGTTGGATCAGCTATTACAAGAATCCAAAGATCCATCAGGCGTGGTGGCTAATGCTTGTAATCCCAGCACTTTGGGAGACCGAGGTGGGCGGATCAACTGAGGTCAGGAGTTTGAGACCAGCCTGGCCAACATGTGAAACACCGTCTCTACTAAAAATACAAAAAATTAGCCAGGTAAGGTAGCAGGTACCTGTAATCCCAGCTACTCGGGAGACAGAGGCAGGAGAATAGCTTAAACCCCCAGAGGCGGTGAGCCTAGATTGCACCACTGCACTCCAGCCTGGGCGACAGAGAGAGATTCCATCCCCTAAAAAAAAGTATCCAAGATCTTCCAAATGTTCTCAAATGTTATTTCAAGATACTGAAATACATCACTAAATACCTCCTATGGGGATTGAAAAATATCCTGTTTGCAATGGGCATTTTCTTTCTATTGTTTGTTTACTCTGGTATACTTAAGTCTAGGCTTCTTAAATGTTTTTCTTGGAATGAGTTTTCACACTAAGTTGATTTTTATTGCAAGTGTTGTGCTCGGCAAAACACTAGTAAAATCCATAGCATATTAATATTAAACAGAATTACAGTAACAATAAAGGTTATTGAAGAAAAAAATAAGATTATGGTTAACAGAAGAGTATGTACTTCAAAGAATTAGGAATTATATTTATTCATTAAACACACATTTAGTGAGCACCAACATTATCCTGGGCAATGAATGACACAGACAAGGTCTCCTCTATGAGAAGGCATATGTTACGTGCTTTTGATTTTGAAGAGGTAAAGTAACAGAATACGTAATCCTTGAATTCAAATGTTACCTTCTACTCACTGTTAGAGATTTCAATCAGGAAAATAATTGAAAAAAATAATAAAGCAAATAACTTCAATAGATCGGTTTATTGTTGTCATTAAATATTTAATAATTAATCTAAAATGGTGGAAAACTTCCAGAAGCAGCATAGTGGATGGGAAATGTCAGACAATATTTTAGACTCATAGCGAAGCTGGTAAATAAATAAAAAGAAGGTGCAGAAATCTTGTTAGACTGGCATAGTGCACAACCGCCTGACTTCTGGGAGCGGGAGAAAGCAGTGTCATTCATCTTGCATAACATTCCCTCTCTGGTAAGATTAGTAGATAACACAAGAGAATTTTCCCTGGCTTTACCTGACAAAAACTTGATACATTTTCCAGCAAGAGCAATTTTTCTACCATATTCAGCAATAGTAGTTTCTGAAGGGCCCTCTTATCTCATTTCTTATTCATCAATCTCCAAAAGACATGTTAGAAAGAGCAAAATGTAAATCTCTTTATAACAAAATTAATCCAATTTTTTTTACTTGTCTTTCTTGTCTTTCAAGTGACACTGACTCATTGTCAGCTGAACATATGTAACAAATGCTTGTCATTTCTGAGTACTCAAAGAGCACGATCTAAAAGAGAGATAATTTCTTTTGACAAATGTATGTCACCACAAGGAACTATCTGTTTTGCTTATGATTCACTTCCCCCCCCCCCCCCCCCCCCCCCCCCCCCACCCCCCCCCCCCCCCCCCCCCCCCCCCCCCCCCCCCCCCCCCCCCCCCCCCCCCCCCCCCCCCCCCCCCCCCCCCCCCGCCCCCCCCCCCCCCCCCAAAAACCAACCAACAAACACAGAGCCAAGGGGACAAACAAAACAAACAACAAAACAAAAAAAAAAAAACACCACCCCACCCCCCCCCCCCCCCACACACCCCCATTGTAATCTTTTAAAATTAATACTTACCTATAGTTTATGGAGGAAGACTATGATAGTCACTTTAAATAATTATGGTTCTGAGGAAACATATTTCCTTGAGTTTCTCAGTTTAGCATTTTGTCAAAATGGATAAGAAAAAACACATAACTCTACACCTTCATATTTTTTCTTAAAATATTCCTATTAACATACAAATTATATGTCATGTGATATTAATCCTAAATTTGGCACAGTGAAATTTAAATGAAGAGAAACACTTGATAAAAAATCAATTTCCCTAATAAATTATGTTTTATTTGCCTTATCCTTGTATATTATTGCCATTTGACATTTATAATTTTATTTCTAAGAAATGTATGGAAAAATATTTAGTTGTATGGCAAAAATTTATATGTTCTGAAGAAATAAAATTTTGTGAAAAGAAAATCCAAATATCATTAAGTTTTCATCCTTTATTGTATTTGCAAGCAGTTTAAAATGTTTGTATGAATAACTCTTAGAATCCAAACTAACATGTAATCAAAAAGTGTATTTCACTGATTGTATGATAAAGCCTATAAAATTGAATTGGATTGTTTCCCCATATACCTTAAACTTTGTCTCAACAACAAAACATTTATATTTTAATTATTAGTTTTTTATTAGTTACATACCATGGTACTTTATAAAATTATGAAAAGGCTTATAATTTTCACTATAAGAGACATAGTTATTAAATACTAAGTCACATAGTTCCAAAAACAAAATCAGGTGACTTTGTAAGAAATGTACAATACACCTAAATAGAATAAATTGAGTAAGGTAAGAAAAGTAAGCAAATACAGGATAAAACATGAAAATCCACTCGCAAATGAGGCTAGTCAAAATTTTATGCTATAAAATTCTATACATTTACCATAAACTGATCACAATTTTGCCTCTAAGCTGTTTAACAGAAAACTCAAGGAAGAAAATCTAGGAAGTCATGTATTTCACATTGCCCTTAAGACAAACACCAAATGCAGTAAAGTGACAGTATTTCTAATATTAGTATCAGAAAAAAAGTTGTCTCCTAAGGGTTCTCAAAAAGAATATACTGTGTAACGGAGTGAATATCTTCAAAGCTTTAGGATCTGTTTTTTTCTTAAAGAGTCTCTCAGGGTAGACCAGTGGCATTACGAGCAAGTGCAATTTCTACAAAAGTTCCTGTAGAGGAACCATTTGATGCAACTAGCTTCTGGGCAACACTACCTTCCAGTTGTTGATTCTCTTTGATAATCTTTCAAGATATAGAATGTGCCAGGGAGTTTGTTTCCATATTGAATTATGGGCTCTTAAAATGTAGCTCTATGTTAGCACCTAAAGACAAAGCCTTAACTGACAGATGAGAAAAGAGAAGGGTTAGGGGACCCAAGGACCATGACATGGGTATGTTCTGAAGAGAGGACTATTCCACTCCTCTGAGAGAGGTCAGATGAATACCTTATACAGGGCTAGGGCTATCTGAAAAATAATTTTGAACCTACTGTAGCAGAAAAATGGACAGCTAAGGAAAAAGTTTTCACTGTCTTGATTTTTAAGAAATAGTGTCTTAAACGTTTGGTGAGTTCTTATTGTATTATACATTATCACTGTCATAAACACTTGAGGAGCACTGACTCATGAGTTGAGAGCATTTTTATGTAATTATGCAGATAGGAAATGAGGTTAAGCCATTAGCCTAAGATCCTGTGGTTAGTGTGTAGTAGAACCAATAACTGAAGCAAGGATTCCTGGCTCCAAAGTCCAGACTCTTCATTGTGATCAGTAAATCTCAGGGTGTTACAATGGACTGTTCTTTGTAGTAATTTGAGTATATTATGACATTGATTTAACTTTTAAAAAAGACTTCCAAAATTGTTTGCCTTTGCAACAGCAAATAAAATAAAATGTGGAATTATTTTTATATATTAAAAAAAAATCTGCTCTATATGAGAGTAGGCTATCTTTAAATTTTAAAACATATTGTTGGCAATCATTCTAAGCAAACAGAACTGTTTTGCAAATTCACGGGGAAGTGACCGTTTATATAATATATACGAGCAAATTATATTAACTGATGTGTTACATATATATGTATACAATTTTCATTAAAATTGAAAAAGACAACAAATATTTTAAAAGAGAGAAAGTACCCAGGTGAAGTAGTATGAGCCTGTAGTCCCAGCTACTTGGGAGGCTGAGGTGGAAGAGTCGCTTGACTCTAAGAATTCAAGGCTGCAGTGAACTGTGATCAGGCCACTGCACCTCAGCCTGGGTGACAGAAGGAGTCCTTGTCTCTAAAAAAAGAAAAAGAGAGAGAGAGTGACATAAACCTAAATTTAGCACTATAGCTGTATCAATTTGAAAAAAAATATCTAAACATGATGGAACAATGTCAAAGTAAAATGCATTTAGCTTGGTACTTGTAGAGAGTTGAATTGTGGACCGCCAAATATATTCTAGGTTCTGCCTAGAACCTGTCAATATGACTTTATTTGGGAGGAGTCTTTGTAGATGCAATTAAGTAAAGTAACTTGAAATTATCCTAAATTAACCAGGTGGGCCTTTAATCAAAACACAAGTTTCCTTAAAAACAGAGAAGACATCCATTGATAAGAAGGATGAGAAAACCAAATCAAACAGAGAAGACAGAGAGAGAAGGGAGAAGAAAAGTTCTTGTAAAATGGAGGCAGAGATTGAAGCTATGTCATCTCAAGCCAAAAATTGTTTGAAGCTACCAGAAATCAGAAGAGGCAAGGAAAGATATCTCCTATATTATTTGGAGGGAGCAAAGACTTGCTGAACCTTTAATTAGGACTTCTGACCCCACAAAGCATGAGAGAATCAATTTCAGTACTGTTTAAGCTACCAAATTTGACGACATTTGCTACAGGAGCCTTCGGCTAGTTCAGTGGCTATCTACATAGATATTTCAATATACCCATAAACAGGTAATTTCAACTGACATTGAATCTCAATGAAATTGAATGTTATTAATCATAAATATACTATGCTTTCTTTTCTTTTTTTCAGAGATAGGATCTTGCTCTGTCAGCCAGGTTAGAGTAAAGTGGCATGATCAAAGTTTCAGGATACAAAATCAGTGTACAAAAATCAGCAGCAGTTCTATACTGCAATAACTTTCAAGCTGAGAGCCGAACCAAGAATGCAATCTCATTCATAATTGCCACAGAAATAATGAAATGCCTAGAAGTACAGATAACCAAAGAGATGAATGATCTCTACATGCAGAATTACAAAACTCTGAAGAAAGAAAGACAAGACAACACAAATAAATGGAAAAATGACCCATGCTTATGGATTGGAAGAATCAACATCATTAAAATACCCATTAAGCCCAAAACAATTTACAGATTCAATACTATTTCTATCAAACTACTAATGTCATTTTTTCACAAATTAGAAAAAAATCTATTCTAAAATTCATATGGAATCAAAAACAGCCCAAATAGCCAAAGTAATCTTAAGCAAAAAATAAATCTGGAGGCATCACATTACCTGACTTCAACCTATACTATATGGTTACACTAATCAAAACAGCATGGCACTAGTACAAAAACAGACATATAGACCAAAGGCAAAGAATAGAGAACCCAGAACTAAAGCCACATACGTATAACCATCTGATTTTCAACAAACTTTGCAAAAATAAGCATACGTATAACCATCTGATTTTCAACAAACTTTGTAAAAATAAGCAAAAAGAAGCAATGACTTCTTATTCAATAAGTGCTCCTGGGACAGCTAGCATGTCTATATGCAGAAGTATTACACTGGATTCCTACGTACCACCATATACAAAAAATTAACGTAAGATAGATTAAAGACTTAAATGTAAAACCTCAAACTGTAAATCCTAGAAGAAACCCTAGAAAACACCCTTCTCAATATCAACCTTGGCAGAGAATTTATGGACAAATCCTCAAACAAAAATTTATAGAACAAAAACAAAAATTGGCTAATGATGGGACGTAAAGTGTTTCTGCATAACAAGAGAAACTATCAATGGAATAAACAGACAACCCAAAGAATGACAGAAAATATTTGCAAACTATGCACCCAACAAAGGTCTATTATCCAGAATCTATAAGAAACTTTAACAAATCAACAAGTATAAAACAAATAACCTTATTAAAAATTGGACAAAGGACTAGAGCAGACACTTCTCAAAAGAAAACATACATACAACCAACAATCATATGAAAAAATGTTAATAGTCATTAATCATCAGAGAAATGCAAATCAATACCACAATGAGATACCATCTCACACCAACCAGAATGGCTTTTGTTAAAAAGTCAAGAAAAAACATATGTTGGTGAGGCTATGGAAAAAAAGAAACACATACACTTCTGCTGAAAATATAAACTAGCTCAGCCACTGTGGAGAGCAGTTTGGAGATTTCTCAAAGCGTTATGAGTTGAGCTACCATTTGACTCAGCAATCTCATTACTGAGTATGTACCCAAAGGAAAATAAATTGTTCTACCAAAAAGAATCATCACGGCATTATTCACAATAACAAATACATACAATCAACCCAGGAGTCCATGAACAGTAGATTGGATTTTTAAAATGTGGTACGTATGCACCATGGAATACTATGCAGCCATAAAAAAGAATGATTTCATGTCTTTTGCAGCAACATAGATACAGCTAGAAGCAATTATCCTAGGCAAACTAACACAGAAACAGATAACCAAATAATGCATGTTATTACATGTGGGAGATAACATTGGGTATACATGGTCTAGTCATAAAAATGGGGAAAATAGACAGTGGGCAATACAAGAGGGGGGATAAAGGCAGAGGGTAAGGATTGAAAGAGACTACCTATTGGATACTATGTTCACTACCTGGCTGACAGATTCACTCCAAACATCAATATCACATGATATACCGTTGTATCAGACCTGCATATTTATCCCCTGATTACAAAATACAGGTTGATAAAAAAAGATGTTACAGAGTTCACTAAGTCTATTTAAAGCATCAAAACTTTCTAAAGGAATATCTTAAAACTTGGTACCTTCTTATTTCACTGAGAAAATCAAATGCTGTTCTGGTAGAAGCCAGGGGATGAAAAAGGAACTCTTTCCAGATGGAGAAGGCGATTCTGTCTACGAAAGCCCCTCTCTCTTGTTGAAATAAAATTCAGAGGCCAGGCGCGGTGGCTCACGCCTGTAATCCCAGCACTTTGGGAGGCCAAGGCGGGCGGATCACGAGGTCAGGAGGTCGAGACCATCCTGGCTAACACAGTGAAACCCCGTCTCTACTAAAAATACAAAAAATTAGCCGGGCGTGGTGGCGGGCGCCTGTAGTCCCAGCTACTCAGGAGGCTGAGGCAGGAGAATGGCCTGAACCCAGGGGGCGGAGCTTGTAGTGAGCCGAGATCGCGCCACTGCACTCCAGCCTGGGCGACAGAGCGAGACTCCGTCTCAAAAAAAAAAAAATAAAATAAAATAAAATAAATAAAATTCAGAAGCTCCTTGTTTATTTTTTTGGGGGGATGTGGAATCATGAATGGAAAATTTCTAAATGTTCAAGGTTGTTTCATACTAAATTTCTCTCTTTCCTTGAGATTTGTTTTTCTCTTCTGTTAATTTTTTGTTGCTACCATCACATCACCTCAGTTGTATACTACACACAAAAGTTATTTTCACCATTTGATTCAAAGGCAAACAGTACTTTCTCCCTCTGGTGAAAGGTACAGCTGAGGTCAGGGAGTATTTTCAGAGAAAAGATTATAAATAAATATATTTACATGTTGTCATGTGTTAAATATTATATGCTATATGATAATATTGTGCTATATATTATATTTTATATATTGTATATTATATGTAACTGATATGGATGAACATTTTTAGAAAAAATATTAATAAATATACATTATATATTACATATATATACTATTTGAAATCATTGAAAAGAAATAAAGAAAAGGCTAAAAAGAGAAATCAGCTTGCTCATTCTATACAATGGTCTAGTCCTACTATGAATTAGCATATTTTCCAGAGTCACCCTGACCAACCACCTATGACCAGTAAGGAGCCATTAACTGCCTATTTGTACATTTTATGGATATGTCAAGTGCCTCATTTCCCAGTCCCAGGTTTCCCTCCATATGTGAGATGACACTGATTCACATACAAGCACCAGCTTCTTAGGCACTGGATACATTTGTGCTTATCAAAGACAAGAATTCTGTCACCCAGCTGCCATCCTGCTGCTCCCTCATCAGATTCATGAAGGACCTAAGGCTTTTTTCAAACCAAATGACCTAATGAATCCTCTTGCCTTTCCCATAAATTGAACCCCTTAAATAGACTAATGGCCTTCCCCCTAGCCTCTAAGAATAATCATTAAACCTGTTCCCCAAATATTTCCAGCTCCCTGCCTTGTGAGATATATGGTAAGAAAGCATTGCCTGGCTGGCTTTTGTGGGTGGAGCAGTTTGACTAGTTCTGCCAAATGAATTCTGTCATGTATCTTGATGTCTTGTGTCAAACATATTTTACAAAATATTGCCCAAGTATTTTATCAAACTTTTGTATAATTCATAATGAACTAAAGGTCAGACAAATACAGACATTTACTTATAAGACTTGAAGAACATTTAATGGTAGTTGAGGTTTTAAGGTCAATTGTATCTTGTGTCTTTTGTTTTGTGTCTGATCAAAAGTGTCTCGATCCAGCAATGTCCAAGAAAGAGTGGCTCAAAGTGAAGACTGCTCAGAACAGAACTCCTACCAAACCTATGATGGACATGTCTTGTGAGTAAGAAATAACTCTTTACTCTTTTATGCTACTGAGATTTTTAGTTTTGTTACTGAAGCATCATTTTGCTCATCCACTATAAAACCTCAACCACCATTACATATTTTTCAAGTCTTATAAGGAAACGTCTGTATTTGTCTGACCTTTAGTTCATTACGAATTATACAAATGTTTGATAAAACGCTTAGGACAATATTTTGTAAAATATGTTTTATAAAATAAAATAGACTTTTAAAAATAAAATTGCATGTAGATTTAAATGCTGATTCGTATATTAAGGCCCTGTAAATTCTACAGTAGACCAAGTCTGCCTGAAAGTCTGGCTCACATCTTAAGTTTCCCAGACTTATTTTATCATCAAACTCTTTTTCCCCAGAATCTTACAAACACCCACAGAGCACACTGATGGTTTAGAGATAGTGACTGTGATGATTAGTCACTTCTGGCAGGAAGGGAACGCAACGGATTGAGAACATATAACATCTACAAATGCACCCTCATTCTCCTTCTTATATCGATAATTGTGCATATAGGCACTTATCATTATTCTTTAAATCATACATATAATTACATGCCCCTTTTGAATATGAAGTATATATCACAGTTTTTAAAGGCTGTAAACACAGCATATTAGTGGAATTAGGGAAACTGAAACAGAAGAAAGTTATATTTCTCTCTTCACAGAGAAAAAAGATATGGATATCAGGTTTAGAATAGTTCTTTGTCATGTTAATGGGGGTGAAAATACTTTATACTTTCAAAATTATTAATGATAATAATGCATTATTATTTCACAACTTAAAGCAAGGATGTGTTAGATTTATCAATTATTCTAAAATACCTAAAGCGCTGTGGAATGATCATAAAGGAAATGGCCTCAACATTTTTTTATGGTATGTCGTTATTAAATAATTTCCAATGAATTATTTATATGAAATGTTTAGAATGTGTAAATTAAAATGTCTAGGATTCTTCATAATATGTCAATTGTGATTTCCAGGCTCTTTAGAAAATGTTATGTTTTTCATTTGAAAACTCTCTAGATGTAAAATTTTGCTTCAGCAAAAAGTGTTAGTCTCATGACTTTAAAACATTTTATTTTTGTCAGGTACAACTTGGACCTCAGGTCAATAAATTATGCTTACTTTGATAGAAAACATGCCATTTCTCCCTTGTTTAACATGTTTTCTTAAAGACTCCAACCAGCCACCTGTCTTCTTTGATATCCTTATAATACTGATTATTTTTCAACTTTACTTAGTATTGAATGTGCTTTTGCTTTATCAATATGTATGTAAGTGGGTCTCTATAGTTCAATGTAAAGGTGACAGACATATTTTCTGCATAGCTTGCCCTGCACATTTGTATAATTTTATAAAATCTACAGCAAAAGCCCTTACAATCCACATCAAGTTTCTCATCCATCCATGTTCTTCAAAGTGCAAAGCTCCTAAGAGATCAGAAGAACTCTTTTAAAGGGAGGTATAGCCTCTTAACTGTTTTCATTTACATTTCCAAAGGGCATACTTTTTCATGCTGTACATCTGGTTCCCTCGGAGTAGAAAGGAGATTCCAGGGTTATGGAGCAGATTGCACAACAGCTAACTCATGTTACGGATGGTCAAAACTCCCTTGGGGATGTGTTTCACATTCTGACCTCGTCTCTTTCCTGTGGAAGATACACATTTTTCAAGAACTCATAGTATGAAGCTTTGTAAAATCATCATGAGAAGGTGGCATTGTCTTGCCTGCTTTACCAAACTTTATGTAGGTTCCAAATAGGAGAAGGCAAAATCTGCAAGGTCATTCAAAGAATAGGCTATGGAACTCACAGAATGTGATTTCCACCGCATTCTACTGGTCAAAGTTTATTATTAGCAAAGCAAGCCAAATTCAATAGATGGAAAATAGATTCTACCTGTTGAAGTGAGAAGTTGCAATATCCTGTGGCCATGTTTTCAGTCTCTATCCAAGTAATAGCAAGAATATGTAAACATATTTTATTTACAGATTATTGATAGTGTTGTAATGTGTTTGATAAATCCCAAGAAGCATTTGGCAATATACATCAGGAATAAATATGCACATAGCCTCCAAACCAGCAATTCCGCGTCCATGGAAATACTCTAAAAAAACATTGCATATGTGTAAAGGAAAGCAAGTATAAGGTGCAAATCACAGCATTGTCTGCAAATGGAAAAACAAGAAATCAATTTAATGTCTGCCAAGTAGATACACAAATTAGAGTACATGCATAAGCCAAAAACTACATAGTAGTTAGTTGAAATGAATGAACTACTGGCATATGTCAATAAGTATTAATTTTGGAAATTAAAATCTCTAATGAATAAGCAAGTTACAGAAGAATATGTATAGTATGATAGGACTTATTTAAACTTAAAAAGCCATATAATGCTATATATTATTATGGGTATATGTAAGTTTGAATATGAAATAATATACTAGGAAAAATGCACATAAGCTTCAGGATAATGTTTACTTCTGTGAATAGAAGAGTATGAAAGCAGTAGAGATTTCCACTGCGTCTACAACATTTTGCTTCTTAATATATATCTAAAGCATTTTGCACAAATGTTATTACTCATAATATCTATTTGATATGTACACTGATGTCTGTTCCATTATCCTTTATAGCTCTTGCCTGCTTGAAATCTTTCAGAGTTAAGAGAATTTTAAGTTAAATATAATCCAGATTGTGTTTGCATAGAATATCTTTAGAAATTTATAATACTAATTAGTACCGGTGGGTATCTTTGAGGAAGGGAATCAGAGAGTTAAAGGGTACATCGGGTAAAAAAGACTTTGCACTTTATACTTTTTGATACTCTTTGACTTTTTATACCATGATCATGTGTTATGTTAAAAATATATTATTTCTCCATAATGAACATGCCTCACTTGAAAATGTGAGATAAATCTTGCAACCTCTTGGCCGTTCTTCGATTTGAATGACTTGGATGATCCTCATTATGTATTCTTTGAGAGACCTCTGTCTGTCACCCTCATTCAATGAAAAACTTTCAGGTGGAGCCTCATTCCATTTATGGTACACTTTTTTTGACCTTCCTGGGGCTGCTAGAAATTTTCTATTCTCATAAGTCTGACAAGGCCACATTCATTCTGCCCTTCCACTCTCATTGTCATTTAAAGGTCAGATTGTGTCAAACCCATGCTCATTTGTTTTACCATATGCTACTTGAATTGCACAAGCCTGAAAATCCTGAAGCCCAGGACATAAAGAGACAGTTGAAAGCTTAAATATATATATATATACACACACACACATAATTTCCATGAAACTCATATTCAAATATATAATTCAATTTGATGTCAAGATAAAAATGAAAAACTGATATCTATTTCTTATTAAATCATTAATGTTGACACATTTTAAATGAGATAGACTCATTCACTTATGTATTTAATAAACATGGAGAGCCTCCTGTATGCCAATCACTGTTCTTGGCATTAAGGAGACAGCACTGAACAAAAAGCTAAGTTCTTTCCTTCATGCATCTTACATACTGTGGGGGAGAGACAGAAAACAATTAAACCATTCCGTATGTCAGGTCATGATGAGAAACAGAGAAAAACACACCAGGATAAGGAGACTAAGAGAGAAAGGGAGATGGGAGGAGTTACTCTTTTACAGAGAATAGTGATCAGAGAATGTGTACTTTATGCACTGACATTTAAGCAAAGACCTAAGAAAGCGGTAAAAAGCTTTCTGTGGAATTTTCCAGGCAGAAGAAACAGAATGGGCATGGTCTTGGGGAGAAATGTGTTTCCTGTACCCCTGGAACAGTAAATCTGATGACTGCAATGTAGTGAGTGAAGGAAAAATGTAGCAAGATGTCAGAGAGTGGTAAGGGTTCATATCAAAGCCTTGCGAGACACTTGGTCGAGGCCTTTTTGTAAACTTTGGCTATTATGCTGAGGGGATTTCTGAGCAGTGAAATAGAGCAAAAAGAAGAAAGGGTGGAAGCAGGAGGACTGGTGAGGAGGCAAGAGATGACAGTGACTTAACAAAAATCATGTGTGACTATTTGAATTCTTCTATCATAGTATCTATGATAAAGTCCATTTTGATTGTACATAAATTGTGTTGAATGTATTTACTGTATTTTTATGACATATGAAATGTATACAATTTCAAGTTTATAATAAAATTATTTAGTTTTTCAGTGTGTGACCTAAAGTATACAAAGTTTAAAATGTTTTGAGTCTAAATTATTGTGGCCATGAAGTGTATCATGTCAGGGCCTTCACCACTTGTTTGTCCCTATGTTAGAGAAGACCCAAAAGTTATTGGGGAGCACCATGACTGAGGTCATGAGTTTCAAGAGTTGGAATGGTCTACACTGACTTGGGCGTTTGTTAGGGTTCTCAACATTCTATCAGAAATTGTCAACCCAACTCACTTGCTCTGATATTTGGTATTTGTTATAAAGCACCTGACTCTGCACTTGACCAACAGCAACATAGAACTGTTGCAACCACCATACTTCACAGAATATGAGATACAATTCACTCAATACCTCAAAAAAAAAAAAAAAAAAAAAACCTCAGCTGAAAAGTAAAATGTAAGTTTATTAGAATTGCCTAAAAATCATGAAGTTAATACATACCTCCAGACCTACATTCTAAATGAGGGCAGCACCACACAATTTATCTGATTTGAGGTATTCAGCAAATAAATCATGTGAACACTTACATTCATGCAAATATGAGTAAGATTGATTATTTTCTCCCATCATTGACTTTTCCCACCTTCCATCTAAATAGAACATTAGCTGAGCATATACTTCCTAAAATAAAGGCCAGACTTGTCAACTTCCTGTGCAGCTAAATGTGGCTAGGTGACTAAGTCCTGGTCATTCACATATAAACAGAAGTGACATGAGCAACTTTTAGCATGAACTCTGGAAAATGATTGGTAGGATTTCTGTTTTTCTCTTTCCACTTTCTTGTTATCTTGAAGGTAGATAGGGTTGAATCTTTTTGAACAATGTGGATGAGGTCAACATCCTAGGGAGGGCCAAGCTAAAGAAAAATGGCATATAGACAGAGGAGAGCAGCTTGGAATTTGGCGTAAGAGAAATAAATTCTGTCTTTTAGGAAACGATTTGATGATTTCTGATAACAGCTGTTGAATTTATGTCTTAACTCATATACAAAGATCTAATATACTTTGCATATATATTTAAAATACATCTTTTAAAAAATTGTCACAAAAGAAAGCTACCTTTATCGTAATACTTTTCTCTTGTTTTCATCTTTAGTTATGCTTTGTTCCGTAGTAGAATAAGTAGTGAAGTTACAATGAAGACCACAATCACTCAAGTGATGCTGTTCTTGCAGAGTGGCATTTTTTGATGTATCATATACTGTTAATGGTTGGATATCACATATTATTATTCCGTTGAAATAAACCCTTTTAATGTATGAATGCTCAGTTTTGTCAATGTACTAGGAGCTCAAAATTACATGGCAAACCAAGCAAGCATAGTTCAAATCTCACAGAGCTTTTGGTTTAACAAGGACAAAAGAAAACTTAAAAATAATTTTAGGAATTGTGATACATGCTATGATGGAAGATTGACCTGGAAGAATATCAGATAACAATCTTCCTCATCTTATACTGTAGATGTGTCTTTGTGTGTATGTATACATGTATACATCATAAGGGTGGACCCAGGGAAAGGCTTCCTGTAAACCAAAACAAGAATGATGTGTAGATATTAGGTGAAAAGATGAAAGAAGGCAGTCAAAGGAAGATCAAAGGGCCAATACAAAAGGTATGAGATGAGAAAATATATCAAGAACTGAAGTATAGAGTGTGAAGGTGGGAGTGGTGAGAAATAAGTTAGAAAGAGGGAGGGGAGGGAAAAGTTCTCATTAGGTATTATAAGATACAGGAACGGGTTATAATTTCTCCTTAAGTCCCACGACAAACTTAGTAGGAGAGAGTAGTCTCCCCTTATGCAACAGAGCTATGTTCCAAGACCCTCCGTGGAGGTCTGAAACCTCAGATAGTACTGAACACTATATATACTATGTTTTTTTTCCTACACATACATGCCTATTACAGAGTTGAATTTATAATTTAGGCATAGTAACAGATGAATAACAATATCTATATGCCAGCATCACTATTCTTGTCAAGGAAGGCCATTGTTAAGTAAAATAAGGGTGGCTTAAACACAAGCACTGTTATTATAATACCACCACAATCAGACATGGTGCAGTGGCTCACACCTGTAATCCCAGCAATTTGGGAGGCCAAAGCGGGCAGATCAGTTGAGGTCAGGAGTTCGAGACCAGCCTGGCCAACATGGTGAAACCCCGCCTCTACTAAAAATACAAAAATTAGCCGGTGTGGTGGTGGATGCCTGTAATCCCAACTACTCAGGAGGCTGAGGCAGGAGAGTTGCTTGAACTCGGGAGGCAGAGGTTGCAGTGAGCTGAGATCATGCCATTTTACTCCAGCCTGGATGAAAAAAGTAAAACTCTGCTCTCGATCCAAAATAAAGAAAAACAAAACACAACAATCAAGCTGATAACTGAGACAGCTACTAAGTGACTAATGGTAAGGTGAGCACATGTGGCATAGAAACACTGGTTAAAAGAATAATTCACGTTAAAAAGCAGGATGGATGCTGGGATGGGAGGGATGGAGTGGATGGTATGAGATTTCATCACCCTACTCAGAATGATGCACAATTTAAGAGTTATGATTTGTTTATTTCTGTATCAGTCCATGAAATATTTTCTGGCCACAGTTGACTGCAGAAAAACTGAAATCACAGAAAGTAAAACAGTGGATAAGTGAAGACTGCTGGTTAGACTGCAGAGTGGATGATGGAAATTGGATTTTTGAAAGTTCACCTTTGGTTGCATGCCTGGATGGAGATGATATCTAAGTCATGAAGATCAATAAGTGGCTGTGACATTCAAGTTAGATATAATGGTGACCTAGACCTTGGTAGTGCTAGCAAAGTTTGGAATAGTGAATGATTCAAGAACAATTCACAAGAAAGGATATACAAAACTTAATTACAAATTAGGTGGATTGCAAGAAAGAAAGAGAGAGTTTCCAATGTTTAAAAAACTGGGTGAATGTACATGTGATTCAATTAGATCAGAAAAACGAGAAGAAATAGTTAAGAAGGAAAGATGATATGTTCCCTTGGAAATGATAGGTTAGAGGTGCCTGTGAATTGTGCTTATGCAGCTATTCAGAAAGGAGATAAATGTACATAAAGTTATACTGGTACCAAGTTTCCACCACTGCTTTCACCATCCAGGTGCATCAGCGTCCAGGTGCCTATGAGTTGCAAGCAGTCAAATAAAGTCAACAGTGTTTCTTGTTTTTCAATCAAGTGAAACAGAAGGTTCGTGGGCAAGAGTGTTAAGTGTACTAAAAATAAAGGGTGATTTTTTTAAAAAAATCATAGGATATAATATGATTTGGATCTTTGTCCCCCATTCAAATCTCATGTTCAATTGTAATCCCCCATGGTGGAGGTGGGGCCTGGTGGGAGATGATTGAATCATGGGAGCAGATTTCTCATTAATGGTTTGGAACCATCATCTTGGTACTGTTCTCACAATAGTAAATGAGTTATTACGAGATCTGGTCATTGAAAATTGTGTGGCACCTCTGCCTCCTTCGCTCCTGATTTTACCATATGGCATGAAAGGTCCGATTCACCTCCTGCCATGATTGTAAGCTTGTAGCAGTCTCCTAAGAAGCAGATGCCACTAGGCTTCCTGTACAGGCTGCAGAATTTAGAATAAGCCAATTCAGTCTATTTTCTTAAAAATTACCGTCTCGGGTATTTTTAATAGCAATGCAGGAACAGCTTAATACAGGATATGTGATATACTGAACAAGAAATTGGAATTGGTGATTTCAAGTAGATAGAGAAAAACAGGAGAACTGCTGGTGAGCATGTCAATGAGTTTATGAGTTGATGTCATAAATATCATCTAATGACACATCATCTAATGATGGAGATACATTTTGAGAAATGAGTCATTATACGGTTTTGTTGTGTGAACCTCAGAGTACATTTACACAAACCTGGATGTTGTAGATCACTACACCTAGACTATATAGTATAGCCTCTCGCTCCTAGGCCACACACCTTCACAGCATGGCACTGCACTGTATAGCGTAGGCAATAGTAGCACAATGGTAAGTATTTGTGTATCTAAACCTATGTAAACATAGATATGGTCCAGCAAAAATATGTAATACGGTCTTATGGGACTATCATAGTATATGTAGTCCATCATTTACTGAAACATCATTATGTGATGCATGACTACAGTGGAGAGGTAGATTAGGAAAGAGACTAAACTGCTGTCTGCAACTAGGCTTACAATTATTTTGTTAATTTCAGAGGTGGGGAAATTCCAGCTACACTTATGTTTAAGGATCACAGCCATACCTGTAGGTGGCTGTTATAAAGTGGAAGATAAGATAATTTGACATAAAGAGATTAAAAACTAAGAGATGAGGATGTTGGGTAAATCTTACCCAAGATAGCGGCAGGACTTGGCAGGAAAAGAAAGATTGGAAGCCAGATACTTACGCTTCCCGTGAGCGGGGAGTGAGCAGGCAATCCCAGGATGGCAGCCTGGAGAGGCATTAAGGCTGATGCAAAAAAGCAATTACATTTACATGAAGGTGAAGAAGTAATAATTTAGATTAAACATAGGGGTTACAAGGCCACCAACTACACATCACAAAGCAGCTTCTATAAGAGTCTTTTCTCAAGAAAGTCACAGAAAGCATTATCCTCAGAGAAGAGTCAAGTTCCAGAGTGCATGATAGAGAAGTGGTGATAGGAAAAGTGAGAAGACTAAAGGGTTCAGAAAGAGGAACAAACATCCCCTCCAACATTTCATTTTGATCAGTGAACAAGGATAACAGAGATTTGGCATATCGTATTACATTTCAAGGCTGCAAGAGGAGAAAACTTAGAACCTGAGAGTTCCCTGTACTATTTCGGTAACATCAGAGAATAATACATGGAGAAGAAAATCCAAGAAACGATATGAAAATCTCTGAGATAAGCATCCTTTCTCTGAAATTTTGGATTTGTGTTTATCATAAAGTCTCATGCAGTGTTGCCAGTCTCTCCTTGTCATCAGTCAATTCAGGACATAGCTACTAAGGCGTTCTCCATTATTGTTTATATCTTGTCCTTAACTTGCTCAAAAGCAGTCACTGTCACCCTACAGACTAGACATGATAAAACTTTAAATGTCCTAACTAGGCTCCCTGTGATTTGGCCAAAGAGTTTGGCACCTGCTATGAGTTGGGAAAAATCAAGGACAGAGGAAAATAAAATGTCACTTGGGTCCCCTTTGAGTGTGATGCAATGGATGAGATGAATCATTTGCTTGTGTAGCAGAAGTAACAATGTATTTGTAACAATGTATAACAATGAGGTTTTCCATCATGTCATATCAACAGTTAGGTCCTCAGTTGAAAAGGGAGCAAATTATTGCATGATCATCTGCATCTTGTTGGTATGCAATGGGGGGTTAATGCTCAGACTCCCTTTCATATGTTGGCAACATCTGTAGGAAAGGCAGCTGGCAGTATGGCAGACCACAGAGAAGTGCAATAAAGTTTTAGTTTCAATCCATGTGAGATTAGAGATGTCAACCAAATGTTTGCTATTAATCTATATTGCCTGATTTGCATCTTACTGTACCACATGTTAGTGTTTTTCCAAATTGCCATTGAATGATCATAATAATTTGGTATCTATTGAATTTCAGCAGTGAACTCGATAACATGCAGGACATAATAATGGAGAGATTTCATGGGCAGAGACCTTAGACAGTGCTGAAAAGCAAGCTGGAAAGTGGGCATGAATGTTGATGCAAAACTTAATTGGAAATTATTCATTTTATTGTCCTGTAATAAACTTGAAGAGTGCACATTAAAATAAAGAACAGAAGTGGTTTGAAGAAGAATTTAAAGATTAAAAAAAATGATATTTGTGATTCTGTTAAGAGAGACAGGCATATTTTCCCAGAAGCAACCACATGGGATCATAGGGTTGGGTGAACCTTACAATTTGTACTTGGATACCTGCATAGTAACTCTTTTCTTCATGTAAGTTAGAAATTTCAGAAAGATGAAAGGTAAACTTCATATTGGAGTTTCCATCCAAATCAGTCTCATTACCTCTAGCAACTGTAGATGAATACCATGGAAATCAGATGAACTTCACCTTCCAAAAGTTGACCAAGTCACAAAGATTTATGAGTAAATGATATGTTGACTCAAAATGACATTGTATACCTATATAAAGCATATGTCACTGATACTATATCATAAGAGCATATGGTATACCCAATAGTTATTTTTCTAGAAAACTGAAATGTCTACTGAAATAAGTGTAAGAAAAGAAAATATCGGAATGCATGAGTCACTGACACATTCCACAAACAGTGTTAGGTGCTTTGTTCAACTGATAACAATCTTGTAAGTTAGATTTTATTATTCTTATATTGTAGAAGGAACAATACAACCAAAGATGAGATGCAGTACATTAGGTTCCTAAAAGAGTGAGCTGAAACTTGAATCCAGTTTTACTAGCACCAAATTCATACACTTTCTACTGTGCTACCACTCAACTAAAAAATAAACAAACATTTAAAAGTAAAATTTTTTTTAAGAACAGGTGGTCTAAGAAAACCAATTTGTCAATACAGGAGGTAGGAACATTGTAATATGTGTATAATAAATGCAGAATTTCACAACCTATTAAATATGTAGGCTAGTTTATCTCTAAATACTCTATATTATATTTTTATAAAACATTTTATCTAAATAGGATAGAATTATAATTACAGTATTATAGCAAATGCAGGTTTTCTGTAATTACAGGCAAAATTAACTTCCTGCTAGTCCTTGAAAGCAATCTGTGTGCAAAGGCCATCTTCCTGTCATCTGTAAGGTACTGATATATTCTCCAGTCATTATAGTTTATAACGAATCAGGTCAGAAAATGTACTAGTCCCTTTAATAATGAGAATTGTTCCAAGATTCCCTTACTAATCACATATTCAAATTTGGGGAGTGGGGGTATTGGAGATAATTTCATAGTCAAAAATAATTATTAAATGACAAGCAGCTATTATTTTGCATTGCCATTCTGGGAGTCCTTGGGGATTTTACATTTACGTGAGTTACACTTTAAGAAGTAAGTGGCTTAGGAATATTTTTAAACTTATTAGTGATAAAGAAAGAAAACAGCTATTGACAAGTGAGGATGAGCACCCACCATATGGATTCTAACATTTTAATTATTTTGTTCTTTTTCTTTTTAAAGCAACTCTTAGTGATAATAATTTTTCAACTAATTAAAGACCAGCTGCTACTTAGCAAGCTAGACACCCAATTAGGAATGTGAAACCTGCTAAACAACCTTTACTGCCAGCCAGCTAGCTGAATCACCTCCTGTCACTGGTGTGGAATTGATTATTTTTTGTTTTGTTAAACGCATGTTGTTGTCACACAAACTGGATCTCCAGAATGTTTTCCTTTCACAAGAGTTGATCAATCTGACATCCCGTTCAATCTCAATTTTTGGACGCATTTGAGATTTGTAGCAAGGTCCTCCGTCTATCTTTGTAAATATAATTATGGAATGGCTGTGGAGAATTACATTTTGCAGAAAAAAAAAACCTTGAAATGCATAAGGTAACCACCCACGTTAGTTAGTGATTGACAGTGAGATAATGGTATCATGTAACATGGTTTTTGTATACTCAGAAAAAAAATCACAAAATGATAATTACATTTCTATTCATGATGAAGAAGTTTGGTCTCAGATGTTCATGATTTTTTTCCCCAAGAGTATCTTAAAAAAATGGAATGAAGGTGCCAGGATAAATTATAGAGAAATAAACTTGTAAAATACAGTCTTACTGTATGCACCATGGGTTTTTTTCCCCCCTCTGTAAGAGTTAGAAATGGTTTACCTTCAGAAAACAAAACCTCTCAAGCTGCTGGAGGAAAACAACAGTTTAGCACTGATGCTATGGAAAGTCTTTAAATGTAACAGAATACTCAAAAATTTATTTCTCACTATTTTAAATAGTTGTTGCTAATGAAAACAGGCTCCAATAAATACATAGATCAAATTGAAACCCAGAGATAATTGATCATGGATAACAAATTCTCAGACACTTTGACTAATACAGAGAATTCAGAATTCTCTCTTAGAACTGTCCAATGCCTGGCGAATTCCTAACTGTCAGACACCTTAGAAATTGGCAGAGATGTAGTCTGTGAGTCACATATTTAGTTGTATCGAATAATCCTTAATGACCTGGAAGAACTCACGCTCTTGGCAGGGATGTCAGACAAGACACAAGGAGCACTAACTTCTCCCATTACTTTCTTTCCTGTGGTGGTGTTTGTTTGTTTGTTTGTTTGTTTTTGGTTTTTTTTTTTGTTTTTTTTTTTGTTTTTTGCCTCGTGTCTGTGCTGTAAGCACAGTGGTGCTCAATAAACATTGTTGATTGGATGTCATTACATCTGCTGTGAGTGACAATGAGTCTGACAGGCCTAAATCCAAGGATTCTCTGGCAGCTCTAGCAAATAGTGAGGATACCGCGCTGGATATCATGGGACTGGAAGTGTTAAAGCTCTCAGCAGGAGATTAACTCTGCCTCCAGGAGCCTGGAGTTGATTTGGAAAAGATAGTACAAGGGGTGGCAATCAAGAACATGTTTGACTCTTGGGTGCACGGTGTAAGCAGTGTTTTTGATGTGAATTATGGCTGAACCTCCATCAGGGTGCCTCTCGGGACAAATGTTGTGGCCAGAAGGCACTTTCTTGAGCTGAGAATTTTCTGTTCAATGTTGACTACTGCTTATACTAAAATTGTTTTTGTCGTGTGCGCCAGCAGGGCAAGCAACAGCAACTAGAAGTCAACTTTTCTTCTGCCATTCTTCAGGTCTCTATAATGCTGCCATAGCAGCTTTCTACAAGGCAGGTCAGATCATGTCATAATTGTGCATAAACACTTTAGTTGTATTGCATTGCCTATATGATCACATTCAAGGACTTCAGCGTGGCGGAATAATCCGCGTGTGAACTGATCCTTGCCTAATTCTTTTAAATCTTTTGCAAGACTCAGATTTTCGTGGATAATAATATATCATATTTGGCATTTCTAATTTACTGGGTGCTTTTCTCTGTACTTGACCTATGTAAACTCATTTCATTCTCAAAATAACTCTATGAGGTAGGTACCACACATCATCACCTCTTTTTAAAGATGACTAAAAACTAAAGCACAGAGAGCAAAGGTAATTTCAAGGTCACGCAGCTGGTGGAGGTGAGATTCTAACCCAAATCCATCTAAGCCCGTGCTCCTGGCTACCAGGCTTCCTCCCATAGATTCCCCTCTGATTGCAAGTTTCCCTCGGGGCCTTTGTATTTGCTGTTTCTTTTATCTTGAATGCCTTTCTTCTTCATGGCTGATTGGATTCAGGGGTCAAGACTCAGCTAAAGGATTGATTTCTTTACGAGGCAATCTCTGATATTCAAATCGGAGTTGCCTACTCCCTCTTTTTGGCCAATACTACTACACCTAGGGAAAAACCACCACAACAATAACTACCATTGCCACTACAGTCTTAACATCATGATAATTATTATCACGTATCTATTACTTACTATGGCACTATTTGCCTGGTATTGTGACATACCATCTTCACCTCCACCATAGTGTGGCACAACATCATGACACAGAGAGGTTAAGTGACTTACCCAAGGGTAAATGGATAATTAGTGACAGAGCCAAGATCTACTTGTGCCTAATGTGCAATAAATTATTTAACAGTAATTTCTTGTTGGAAAATGAGTAAGAATTTCAAGTGAGACTGCCTTTTAAGCATGAATAGCTGTGTGACAGCACTGGATGCATATCTATGTAGCCAGTCCTCTTCAGGAACCAATAGGACCAATGGGAATCCCATGAAATATTTACCCATTAAACATGTTCACAGTTTGAGGATTGGGGTATATAAATGGGCATCCTAATATCGAACTATTCTTGCATTCTCAGAATAAAAGTTACTGGTTTATAGTGTATTTGTTATATTTTGAATGCGGTATAGAATTTTACTTGCTAATGTTTTATTTATAATTTTACATCTATGTTCTTAGTGCTAGTATTTTCAATGTATATATTATAATTATGTCTGATCCATTAAAAGAATTAGAAAGAACATTTCCTTTTTGGTATGGAAAAATGTATGTAGCATTGTAATTATAATTATCTAATCTCTATAATGTGGTAAGAACTCCTCTATAAAAGCAACTAAATATGGTGCCACTTCAAGTAGAGTTCCTTTTAAAAATCCTCTTAATTTCTTTATGGAAATAGCTTGGTTTTAAAACTCTATCTCTCTTCTAGTAAAATTTGATTATTTTAATTTTTATTGGTTATTTTTCATTCATCTAGGCTTTCACATATATTTGTATGGACTTATACAAAGTAACCGTTCTTGATTTTTCTGTTTTTTTGTTTGTTTGTTTGTTTGTTTGTTTCAGTGGTTATTTTCCTATTCAATTTGTAAATTTGAACTTTTTCATTTTCTTTCTTTATTAAATTATCTAATGTTTGTCTTCTGTTTTTTTTTCCTGAAAAGAATCAGTCTATTGATTTATTAATTATATTTTTTCCTGTTTTCCCTTTCACTAATCCTGTACTTACTCTTTTTTCTTAAGTCTTTGTATTTACTTGCCTTATTTTTCTCTTACTAATGATTTTTAAGTTTGGACTTGTTTTGTGTTTTATATTATCTCCTTGGTTATTTTTATTTTTTGGAAATTTTACTATTTTTATTTACAAATTTTATTTCTATTTTATCCTTTCCCCTAAATTTGTATAACACAGATTTTTCCTCACAGATGAAAGGGTCAATTTTTCTAATTGTTAATTCCAGTTTTGTTATACTGTGATTGAAGAATGTCGTTACCATTATTTCTACTTTAAGGAACTTCATGAGGTATTATTTCACACTGACTATATAATCAACTTTTGTGAAGAGAAACTAGTGCTTGAGAGGAAGCTACATTCTGTATTATATGCATGTAAAATTTGTACGTAAACACACACCAACACATCACAATAAAATCTACCTTATTGATTATGTTACTTATATCCTCTATATCTTATTTATTTTTTGTTAGCCTATCTTGGACTAAGCATAGTGTGTTGGAGGTCAAAATATTTGATTATGTGTTTCTACTTATTTCTCCTTATACCTTATATGTCTTTTGCTCTATGTAACTGCTCTATTTGCTGTACTAATGCTCATAACTATATCATCATTGTACATTTTGGCCTATAATATTTTAAGGTGATCATCACTGTAAATTTTAATACTTTTTAACTGGATTCCACCTCAACTTGCATTAAGATTAAAACACCCATTTCCAGTTGGTTTCATTTTGTTATATACATTTGTCTCATATTCATTTGTCCACCCCTGTGGTTTTAGTCTTATTGAATATCTTTATTTTTAGTGTATCTTTACCTAAAACATAGAATTGTATTTTGGTTGGTAAGGCAATGTAAAATGTTGCTTCTTTTAATACACAAGTTAAGTTGACTTATACTTATGAATATGGTTAATATGTTTGTTCTTAACTGGGTATAATAGTTTATATATTCTTTTCTCTCTTTGCATGTGTTCTGTTTTGTTTTCTTCTTTTCTATTTTGTTGTTGTTGTTGTTGTTGTCATTTGTAAAGATTTCAGTTTTTATTCTAGAGGGCACCTTTTGGACAATACCTTTAATAATGTCTTTGGTCCACTTTTCCCTTAATTAGGTCTCCTCTCTTTTACGTAGCAGTTTACAATCTACTCACTGACTCCACCTATCATTTAGTGAACCTTTGCTGAGTGTATTCTCATTTCTTCATTATCTTACTGTTATCTTTTTTGTAGCATTATTACTTTTTAATGTCAGAACAGATAATAATTTCGTTCTATTATTCCACCCCTGTCTCCATTATACATATGATTAAATATATTCAATGGTAATCTTAATTTTTTGGCCAAAATTTTATTAGTCAACTCTTAGTTGTATGACGCTCAACTTTGTGTAAATTACTCAGAAGGGCTTTTGGATACAGTATTCTCAAGTTCTTATACATTTAAATTTGTGTCTCTATAACCATTATGCTCGAAAGACAGCTTGGCTGGAAATAAAATTCTTGGCTCACACTTTTCTTTCCTCAAGTTTTTTTTGAAGCTGCTGTTTAATGTTATCTTTATTTCTATGTTACTGTAAAAAGTCTGAGTTCAAAGTTATTTTTTTTGTAAGTGACTTATTTTTTGTTTGTATTTTATTGGTGTCCTAGGGGAATTTGTTATCTTCAAAGTTAAATATTTTAATGTCTTCAAGTCAGTAATTCTGAGTTAATATTTCCATGTGCACCATGTATTCTTTTTGTATATAATTATAGATCTTCTTTTATTTCCCTATAGTTTTCCTGGAGAATATTTTTAACTATGAATTCTGTTGGATTGTTTTGTGTTTCTTCTTCATGTAATTCACCTTGAAACGTAGATCTGTTTTCCTACCTGCATTAAAAATCATCATTTTCTCTGACCCTTTTGAGCTACTTTTAAGGTTTGGTTTTGTTTTCTTTTATTCTCATAAGCACATTTACACATTGCCTCATATCTTTTCATTATAGTTTTAATTGAATCTTTTCTACTTTTATCAGCTTATCAGCTTCTAATTTAGTGTTAATTACTATGATTATTTTGTCTTTACCTTCAATTCTTTCTGATGGTCAAGTCAGTCAACTCTCATTTGACATTGTACAGAGTTTTGTTTGTTTGTTTGTTTGTTTGTTTGTTTTTCTGTACTGTTTCCATTATAAATACTTCAATTTCTGGCCGGGCACAGTGGCTCATGCCTGTAATCTCAGTACTTTGGGAGGCCGAGGTGGGCGGATCACAAGGTCAAGAGATCGAGACCATCCTGGCCAATATGGTGAAACCCTGTGTCTACTAAAAATACAAAAATTAGCTGGGCATGTTGGCGCTTGCCTGTAGTCCCAGCTACTCAAGAGACTGAGGCAGGAGAATCACTTGAACGCGGAAGGTGGAGGTTGCAGTGAGCCGAGATCGCGCCATTGCACTCCAGCCTGGCAACAGAGAGAGACTCCATCTGAAATTAAAAAAAAAAAAAATCAATTTCTGATTCATGGTATTTTCATCTGCATGATGATTGATTCTGAAGAAAGAATTTCACCTGAAATAATGTATTCCCGTTTCATAAATTATTTCTATTATTTCCCTTCTATGGATGTAGTCCATCATTTTCAGTTAATTTGATAGTGTCCTGTTTTCCTTGTATACAACCATTCCCCATTAAATAAATTACCATAGATAAATAAAACTGTATTCCATTATACCAATCGAATCCCTTCTTATACTAAGAAGCTTAGTCACTGATCCAAACCTTTCACTTGCTCCTCTTTTACTGAACTGGGAAAACAGGATATTTCTTTTGCTGTGTTTTGTTTTTCTTTTGAAGGATATAATTATTTATATTTCAAATTTTTCCCAAGATTATGAAGTTAGTTAACGTAAAAAATACTATGCCATGTCTCTTAACCAGAAAGCTAAATTGGATCTCATATGTGGTAAATAGAAAAGAATCAGACATACATTAAAAAATAATGTTTCTTTAATCTGTCCTCATAATAGATATTCAAAATCTTTTTTTTTTTTTTCTTTTTTGAGATGGAGTCTCGTTCTGTTGCCCAGGCTGGAGTGCAATGGCACGATCTTGGCTGACTCACTGCAACCTCCTCCTCCTGGGTTCAAGTGATTCTCCTGCGTCAGCCTCCCAAGTAGCTGGGATTACAGGTGCCCACCACCACACCCAACTAATTTTTGTATTTTTAGTAGAGACAAGGTTTCACCAGTTTGGCCAGGCTGGTCTCAAACTCCTGACCTCAGGTGATTCACCCAGGTCAGCCTCCCAAAGTGCTAGGATTACAGGTGTGAGCCACCATGCCCAGCCGAGTTTCTGTACTGATAATTGGCATTTTTTATTAAAAGCTGTTAAGGAAAAATCCTTCTGATATGTGCTAAAACAGCAAGAAAGATTTTATGCATTATTACAATAGTGAAGAAAGGCTGAACTTAACTTCAAATACAACAAAAAGTGACGATTTATACTATCAGAATAAAGAAGTCAGTGGAGGAAAAGTTACTAATATCAAGGCTAAAGGGATAGTTACTAAATTGGCCTAACAGCATTCATAGTAAAGGCAGGTCAAGAACATAGACACCAAAGGTAGGAGGTAAAGAAACTGATCAGCTGTTAAGAGTAAGAGAGTCTTGCTAAAGACAGACAAAGGTCAAGGCCTAGTCAAGGAAAGGGCTCAGAGGAGCCTAACTAATGCTTTGTCAATGAGGGAGTGTTTGTCAAAGCCATCCAAAAACTTAGTTTCTACTCTTTAAAACAAATTCACTTTTTTATTATTCGTAGATGATCATACTTAAATTGAGTAGAGAAATAAAATACTATAGGTAAATGAGATCTTAATGAATACAAATTACAAGCAAGAATAGAAGAGGGTTAAAATAAGATAATTTACTCCTCTGAAGAGATTAAATAATATAATAAACAATTCATTATTAAGTGTTTAAGATTATAAAATTATAACATTAGCATCATTATGACATTTTCTCACCTTATGACAGATTCTATTTTATTTTTTTTTTAACTTTTATTTTAGGTTTAGGGGTATATATTGAGGTTTGTTATGTAGGTAAACTCCAGTCATAAGGGTTTGTTGTACAGATTATTTTATCATCCAGGTACCAAACCTAATACCCAATAGTTATGTTTTCTGATCCTTGCACTCCTCTCACCCTCCACACTCAAGTAAGCCCCAGTGTCTGTTGTTCCCCTCTTTGTGTCCGTGAGGTCTTATCATTTAGCTCCCGCTTATACTTGAGAACATGCAATATATGGCTTTCTGTTCCTGCGTTAGTTTGATAGGGATACTGATGTCCAGCTCCATCCCCATTCCTGTAAAAGACCTGACCTCATTTTTTATGGCTGCATAGTATTCCACACTGTATATGCACCACATTTCCTTTATCCAGTCTGTCATTGATGGACATTGAAACTGATTCTATATCTTTGCTGTTGTGAATAGTGCTTCCATAAACATGCATGCTCATGTGTCTTAATGGTAAAATGATTTATATTACTTTGGGTATATACCTGGTAATGGGATTGCTGGGTCAAATGGTAATTCTGTTTTTAGGTCTTTAAAAAATTGTCACTCAGCTATCAACAATGGTTAAACTACTTGACACACCCACCAACAGTATATAAGTATTCCTTATTATTTGACTTTTTATTACTTATAGCCATTCTGACTGGTGTGAGATGGTATCTCATGTGGTTTTGATTTGCATTTCTGTAATGATCAGTGATGTTGAGCTTTTTTTCATACACTTGTTGACAAGTATGTCTCCTTTAGTGAAGTGTCTGTTCATGTCCTTTGCCAACTTTTTAATGGGGTGTTTTTTTTTTTCTTGTAAATTTGTTTAAGTCCCTTATAGATGCTGTATATCAGATGCACAGCTTGCAAATACTTTCTCCAATTCCGTAGACTCTCTGCTTACTATATTGATTGTTTCCTTTGCTGTGCGGAAGCTCTTAAGTTTAATTACATCCTATTTTTAATGATTTGCTTTTTTTATGATTGCTTTTGACATCTTTATCATGAATCTTTGCCCATTCCGACATCTAGAATGGTATTACCTAGGATGTCTTCAAGGACTCTTATAGTTTGGGGTTTTGCATTTAAGCCTTTTATCCATCTTGAGTTGATTTCTGTATATAGTGTAAGGAAGGGATCCAGTTTCAATCCTCTGCATATGGCTAGGCATTTATCTCAGCACCATTTATTGAATAGGGACTCCTTTTCCCAATGCTTATTTTTTTCAGTTTTGTTGAAGATCAGATGGTTGCAGGTGTTCAGCCTATTTCTGGGTTCTCTATTCTGTTCCATTGGTCTGTGTGTCTGTTTTTGTACTAGTAGCATGCTGTTTTGGTCACTGTAGCTATGTAGTATAGTTTGAACTCGGGTTAGGTGATACTTTCAGATTTGTTATGTATGCTTACTATTGCCTTCACTATTCAGGCTCTTTTTGGTTCCATACAAATTTTAAAATAGGCTTTTCTAGTTCTGTGAAGAATGTCATTGGTAGTAATAGGAATAGCATTGAATCGTAAATTTCTTTGGACAGTATGGTCATTTAAATGATACTGATTCTTCCTATAGTTGAGCATGAAATATTTTCCATATGTTTGTATCTTCTCTGATTCCTATAAGCAGTGTTTTGGAATTCTCATTGCAGAGATCTCCCACTTCCCTGGTTACAAGTATTCCTAGATATTTTATTCTTTTTGTGGCTATTGTGAATGGGATTGCCTTCCTGATTTGGCTTTCAGCTTGGCTGCTGTTGATGTATAGGAATGCTAGTGATTTTTGTATATTGATTTTGTATCCTGAAACTTTACTGAAGTTGTTTATCAGATCTAGAATCTTTTGGACAGGACTATGAGATTGTCTATGTATAAAATCATATTTCCCACAAAGCTCTTTTAACTTTTCTCTTCCTATTTGGGTGTCTTTTATTTCTTTCTCTTGCCTAATTGCTCTGGCTAGCATATCTAGCACTATGTTGAATAGGAGTGGTGTTTGGGTCTCAAGGAGAACACTTACAGCTTTGCCTGTTCAGTATGATGTTGGCTATGGGTGTGCCATAGATGACTCTTATTATTTTGAGTTATGTGCCTAGTTTGTTGAGGATTTTGTTTTTGTTTTTTGTGTTTTTTTTTTGAGATGGAGTCTCTCTGGTCACCCAGGCAGGAGTGCAGTGGCACTATCTCAGTTCACTGCAACCTCCGCCTCCCAGGGTCATGCCATTCTCCTGCCTCAGCCTCCCCAGTAGCTGGGACTAGGCACCCGCCACCACGCCAGGCCAAGTTTTTGTATTTTTCGTAGAGACAGGGTTTCACCATATTAGCTAGGATGGTCTCGATGTCCTAACCTTGTGATCCACCCGCCTCGGCCTCCCAAAGTGCGGAGATTACGGGTGTGAGCCATCGCGCAGGCCGAGGATTTTTAACATGAAAGGATGTTGAATGTTATCAAAAGTCTTTTCTGCACTTATTAGGATAATTATGAGGTTTTTGTCTTTAGTTCTTTTTAAGTGATGAATCACATTTATTGATTTGCATATGTTGAACCAACCTTGCATCCCAATGATAAAGCCTATTCAATTGTGGCAAATTAGCATTTTGATGTGCTTTTGAATTTGGTTTGCAAGTGTTTTGTTGAGGACTTTGGCATCAAAGTTCATCAAGGATGTTGGCCTGAAGGTTTGTGGTGGTGTGTCTCTGCCAGATTTTGGTATCAGGATGATTCTGGCCTCATAGAATGAGCTGGGGAGGAGTTTCTCCCCATTTTTTCAGCAACATTTTCCGTAGGAATGGTACCCACTCTTTTTTGTACATCTCGTATATTTCATCTGTGAATCTATCAGTCCTGGTCTTTTTTGGTGGGTTGGGCTATTTACTACTGATTCAATTTCAGAGCCTGTTATCAGTCTGTTCAGGAAATCCATTTCTTCCTGCTTCAGTCTTGGGAGGGTGTATGTGTCCAGGAACTTATCCATCTATTCTAGGTTACTATGGACCATTTCTTCTCATTGGTGCATGTTATACCATTCTGTGAACATATTTATAAATTCTATTATTGATGGCTAATTGTATATCTTCTGTTTTTAGCCATTGTGAAAAGTGATGCTATGAAGGTTCTAAGATATGTTTCCACATTAGCAATAATGTATTTTTTTTATATATACCTAGGAATAAAATTAAGTGAATTTTCCAAAGTGTATGTGCCTATTTACATCTCCACCAGAATCTATGAGATTTCTGGTTGCTCCAAATTCTTACCAACACTTGATACTTTCAGTGTTTTCCATTGCATATGTAAGGAATCCAGTTTATCAATTTGTTCATCAATAAATTTTTAAAATTTTTGTTTAAGAAATTTTTATTCACTTCAAGATGTCAAAGATGTTCTATATTTTCTCTTATTGTATTACGTTTTACATTTAGAATTGAATCTGCTAAATTTTGGCAGAAGGAAGATGATGCAAGGTAGTTGTCAAGACTTTTTTCCATATGTCTGTCCATCTAAAACAGGAACAATTATTGAAAAGACAATTATTTCTCAACTGTTATACAGTATTAACTTTGTGAAAAATCAGATGATGATTTTGCAGAGTCTATTTCTGAAATCTCTATGCGATTGGTTTGCTATTTTTTTCATGCTGCAATGTCACACTATCTTAACTACTATAGTTTTAAAATAGGTCTTGCTGTCTTGCAAAGTAAGTCCTTCTTTTTTTTTTTTTTGCTTCTCCTTAAAATTGCACTGAATATTTTTTCTGTCTTTTATATTTCCATAGAAATGGTAGAATCAACTTGTCAATACACACCACACACACACAAATACACATGCAGACTCACACACAAATATTTGCCCTACAGATATTGATATTTAGATTGAGATCCAAATGGTTCTATAGATTATTTGAGGAGAAATGGCATGTTTACCAGTTTAAATCTTCTAATCCATGAACATGGCATATAATTTAAATTTTCATTAACTTGGCTCAATAACATTTATTGCTTTTGCTGTCTTGCAATATTTTCTATAGGTTTATTGCTTTACTTCATGTGTGTTAGTTTTTGATATTGCTGTGGTAGCTTGCTTGAATTTATTACATTCTTCAAAATAAATAAAAGGAAATATCCTTAGTCAATGATGAGATACTTGATGAATCAATGATAATGATTAATATAATTATGTTAAAATGAAGGTAAAAAGTGTCACTTTAGGAATAAAATGAATTATCTATATACCACGGTAAGTATTTCATAGCTTAGAATTATATCCTTCAGTTATATTTTTAAATATATAGAATTATTAAGTATAGAATCATACAAGATAAAATTTTAAAGTGACTAAAATATCTACTCCAAGCATCTATTCTGCAATATCTCTAAGTTTCTGTTATATAGCTTTTGCTAGTATAGCTATAAAACCAGAAAATTTATTTTCTCATAGGACAGATCCTTTCATCATTGAGAAGTTCTACTTATTAAATACTTACTCTTCTTTATATACTCTTTATAATGATCTAAAAACTATCTTCAGATAAGTTTTGCCCTTTGGTTCTTATGTAATCTTATGTCAACATACAGCCAGTTTATACCTTCTTTCATGTGATAACCCATTGGATTATAAAGCTAGTTTTCATGTTCTTATTCTCCCCCTCTTCTTTTCTCTGGGCTAAGTGTCTTCCCTAATTCTTCATACAACATGGTTTCTAGTCTTTTCACCTCAGGGGTCTCTGTTCTCTGAAAGCACTTCAAGACCTCCCTTCACTCTTCACACTCTTTAGTATGGTGCCTATTATTTCTGAAAAATAAAAGTAGCCTAGGAATATCTCCTCACTTTGAACTAGGTTCCCTACTTCTCTACCAATGCACTGACATTGTGGTGTCATCATAGAAGCTGTCTGGCAGGCAGTCAGCAGCCTTGTAAATAGCTATTTACCTTATTAATTTCACCACTGTCATTCTTTAACTTTACCTGCCTTGTGACTGGACTTTGGCAGGACCTGTACTTTAGGGATGTGATCACACTAACTAAGCCTGAAAGAGGAGATTAGCCATGCATGTACTCCAGCTAGTCTTCCTTCCCTGAAGAAAAACTCTGTCTTGAAAAGTAAAATTATAATCATAAAATTGATTGGTAAGCATAGAATGGGGGCAAGGGGAATGAGTTCAGCATTTCAATATTAAATTGCATCAGGGTTTTGATAGACAGATTCATCCCGCGTCAGAATAGAGACATACCCGCACCAAAACTAAGCAGGTTGCATTTTGTGTACTTATACTGTTTCCCTAGAATAGGGCTGGAGGGAGGGGATGGTACCATCGGTTGCCTCTTGGACTGTTTTTGGTTTTCTGTATTCTGTTCTATGCTAATCAATCTCTGATTCTAAAAAAAAACAAATCCTTTTAAAATTCACTAATATTTTATTTTATATTGCTCTGGATATAAAACCAACTAATCTTTTCAAGGTGATTGTGAATCTCTCATTTGCAGCGAATTTTATGATTTAACTCTTAGAGCATAATCTTATTTCTCTGGTTTCCACATTCTTAGAGAGCTTCTCACTACCACTGAATTTATAAGATCAAATAACTAGTCAATGAAAAAGATTATCCAATATGACTACATTCGGAAGCTAGATCCTTTTTGTGCTTTTTGTGTCTTCTGCCACCATTTAGCAGGAGCCATCCTTGTTCCGGAGAGTCTACAGGAGGTAAGTGAATAACATCAGGCCTTTGGATGTCCTAGCCTACCTTAGACAACCACTAATATCTTAGATTGGCCCATCTCAGCCTACACAGCTTTATCGTGAGGGCACGAAGTCTCATCTGCCCAACCTCCCATTTGCTTCCACAGCTTTGTTGTGAAGAGTGAAGATATGCATTTATGCCAACTATTTTTTCTAAGGTATATCCAATTTCAGATAAAAGTACTACTTGTCTCAAAAGACTATAAAGGATCAGGAAATAATGGAGGTCAGAGAAGCAGTTTAAAAGCCTCATTTGTTTCACAAATAGCCAAAGAGAAATTCCTTGGAATATATTTTCCTCAGTGTAAAGTAGCATCTATACTTCTGGAGTTACTTCAGAATCTCAAAAGACCCTGACAATATGTCTTGGCCTTACATATTGGCTAAAATGTAACTTCAGTGACTCAGGCAACAGTTACTTATATTTTACGTCTCCACAGAGTTCCTCAACAGAGCTATATAAGTAGATGCAGAAGGCATAATCTTTTTATACCACCACTTTGAATATATCTTTTTTTGTACAGCCACTTTGAAGATATGAATACAAATTGGAGAGGAAGGTGAAGATGAGAAGCAACACCATAAGGAAAATGCGTATCTTTGTAAAAGCTAATTGTGATGATAATTACTTTCTGCTTTGGAAGCACATGGATAATGTTGGCTCTTACAATGGAATTTGTTCAAAGAAATAAAATAGATTGGGCTATTCAATAGTGACTGAATTGTTCATTATGTTGAGAATGGAACGCAATCTTGTAAAATGTCATCTTTTGCATTTATTTTAATTTTCTGAGAACACTTATGCCAACTAAATGTAAAATTTCCCCAATATCACTCCTACCTCATTAAAGGGGAAAATAATGTGGCTAAATGCCTTTGACAAATAGTCATATTATTTAAATAATTGTCATTTCTTTTCAGCACAGACACAGACAAGGAAAAATCAGGTGAAGGAGTAAGGGAGAATTCGGATATTTGTCAAGGACAGGGAGATAAGAAGGAAGAAAACCATTTATGGGAAATTCACCCTCTGCTGCAAACAGTGGCACCTGCAGAGCTCTGCCTCCCTCTGGAAGCATCCTGCACCTGCCATGCCTTAGTCACATGCAGAAAAATGACTGCAAACAAAGCAAAAAATAAATCATTTCCTGTTCTGGAGTCACCAGCCCCACACTGTTTATATAAATCTGTACATCTCTTCCAGATTCTGCATAGCCATTACTAGTCATCTGGTTTGAAAAATATGCTTCCTATAGTTTTCTCAGGCCCAGCTTGAATACTGGGTTGGTGCTTGTGTAATTGGCATGTTCCTGCTTAAGCCTTTCTTTTCAAATTGGGCTGCTGGTGGCTAACCTATCTGGGCCTGTGCAGCCCACATTGGCTTCTGCTTGTGACCTCTGGTTGGCTTGAAGCTTTGGAAGTCATTCCCGAACTGAATGCTGAGCCTGAAAATCCTGCTCATATTTTTAAGCTGGCCTCATACCCACATTCTAAATTTGCTTCCTTCCCAGGCCTTGTGACAATCATTTGTGCCCTTACCATTAAAACAATCTCCTGAGCAAGTCTATGTCTAGGGCCTTTGGCTTGAAATTATTCCAAGCTTTTCCAAATACTCTTGACTTAGCAAGTCACTGTGATGAAGGAGGATCAGCAGGACTAGAAGAGGTGTCATAAAGAAAGGTATGAAGACCAGGTGGCAGATAAGGATGGAACAGCTCTGAGGACAAACTTTGTTCACTAAAACACATTTACTCAGCAGAAGAAGTTTGGGTAGGGCTGCCAAGAGATGAAGGCCCAGGAAAAAAAAAAGAAGGAAAAAAAAGAAAACAGTGAATTGTGGAAAAGGAAATAAACTCTTTTAGTTTAGGGAAAGTGTTTGAAGGAGACCACCATTAGAAGAAGTTGTAGACTCATAGCTGGAGGGATTTGTATGAGAAAGCAGATAAGAATAAATGGACATATGTACTCTATGATTGCCCCTGAATAAGTGAAGAATAATGTATTTAGTTTAAAATGGTCATTTTTAGCATTTGCAAGTTGAATTATGTTTTTCTCATAAAATACATTTTTGTTCTATTTACTTCGTTATTCCTACCAATGACACATAAAGTGGTAACCAACAGACGTGGTGAAGGGGATGGGATGAGCAGAACAAAATCCTTGCAGTGTATAAATTTGTCCATGTGGACACAAAACACATACGATGCCCGTATATGTGAAATAATACTAACTGTTGGGAAATTCTTAAGAAAGCATCTAGTTCTGTGAATAATTAGATTGGTAGTTTGATAGGAATAGCATTGAACCTGTAAATTGCTTTGCATGGTATGGCCATTTTAATGATATTGATTCTTTCTATTCTTTAGCATAGAATATTTTTTCCATTCATTTGTGTCTTTTCTGATTTCTTTGAGCAGTGCTTTGGAATTCTCATTGTAGAGATCTTTTACCTCCCTGGTTAGCTGTATTCCTAGGTATTTCATACTTTCTGTGGCAATTGTGAGTGAGATTGCCTCCCTGATTTTGCTCTTGGCTTGGCCGTTGGTGTATGGAAATGCTAGTGATTGCCGTACATTGATTTTGTATCTAGAAACTTTGCTGAAGTTATCAACTGAAGGATCTTTTGGTTCGAGACTGTGGGGTTTCTAGATATGAAATCATGTTGTCTGTTTACAGGAATGGTTTGACTTCCTCTCTTCCTATTTGGATGCCTTTCATTTCTTTCTCTTGCCTGATTGCTCTGGCTATGACTTCCAATACTATGTTATACAGGAGTGAAGAGAGAAGGCATTTTTGTCATGTGCCTATTTTCAAGGGGAGTGCTTCCGGCTTCCAGTATGGTATTGACTGTGGCTTGTTGTAGATGGCTCTTATTATTTTTAGGTATGTTCCTTCAATACCTAGTTTATTGAGAGTTTTTTTTTTTTTTTTTTTTTTTTTTTTTTTTTTTTTTTGAGACGGAGTCTCGCTCTGTCGCCCGGGCTGGAGTGCAGTGGCCGGATCCCAGCTCACTGCAAGCTCCGCCTCCCGGGTTTACGCCATTCTCCTGCCTCAGCCTCCCGAATAGCTGGGACTACAGGCGCCCGCCACCTCGCCCGGCTAGTTTTTTGTATTTTTTTTAGTAGAGACGGGGTTTCACCGTGTTAGCCAGGATGGTCTCGATCTCCTGACCTCGTGATCCGCCCGCCTCGGCCTCCCAGAGTGCTGGGATTACAGGCTTGAGCCACCGCGCCCGGCCGAGAGTTTTTTTTACATGAACAGATGTTGAATTTTATGGAAAGCTTGCATCTATCTATTGAGATAATCATTGGGTTTTGTCCATAGTTCTGTTTATGTAATCTGATGACAAACTCACCAAAAGCAATTGCAACAAGAGCAAAAATTGACAAATGGGATCTAATTAGACTCAAGAGCTTCTGCACAGCAAATGAAACTATCAACAGAATGAATAGACAACCTACCTACAGAATGGGAGAAAATGTTTGCAAAGTATGCATCTAACAAAAGTCTAATACCCAGCATCAATAAAAAGCTTAAACAAATTTACAAGAGAAAAATATACAAGCCCATTAAGAAGAGGGCAAAAGACACAAACAGACACTTTTCAAAAGTAAATGTATATGCGGCCAACAAGCACACAAAGAAAAAGTTTAATACCATTGATCATTAGAGAAATGCAAATCAAAACCACAATGAGATACTATCTCACACTAATGAGAATGGCTATTACTAAAAAGTCAAATAATAACAGATGCTGGCGAGTTTGTGGAGAAAAGTGAAACTTTATACACTGTTATGGGAGTGTAAATTAGTTCAACCATTGGGGAAAATAGTATGGCAATTCTACAAAGAGCTAAAAGTAGAACTACCATCAACAATCTTATTACTGGATATATACCCAGAGAAATATAAATAATGCAACCATAAAGACATATGCATGTGAATGTTCATTGCAGCACTATTTAAAATAGCAAAGATATGGAGTCAACCTAAATGCCTGTTAATGACAGATTAGATAAAGAAAATGAGGTACATATACACTATGGAATACCATGCAGCCATAAAAAATGAGATAATGTCTTTTGTGGGAACATGGATGAAGTTGGAGGCTATTATTCTTAGCAAACTAACACAGGAATGAGAAACCAAAGACCACATGTTCTCACTTATAAGTAGGATGAAATCATAAGAACTTATTAACACAAAGAAGGAAACAATAAACACTGGGGTCCACTTGAGGGGGGAGGGTGGGAAAAGGGAGAGGAGCAGAAAAAATAATTATTGGGTACTGCGCTTAACACCTGGGTGATGAAATAATGTGTATGACAAGCCCTCATGACACATGCTTACCTATGTAACAAAACTTCACATATACCTCCAAACCTAAAATGAAAGTTAAACAGACAAAAATAATTTAGTAGTAGGTTGCTTATATTTTTTCAACATGTGGCATATGAAAATAAAACATTTGCAATCTTATTTCATATGCACATTAATTATGTAAAATTAGAAGCACTAAGGGTAGGTCATTAAGTGCTGATTAGACAATAATATTATGTGTTCTGGCAGCACTGGTAATAAGGAACTACGTTTACTTCCAAAGGGAGGAAAGATCATTAAAATTTTAATTTGTTTCTCACAGTTCAATTATAAAATGCTTAATGTGATGGACTTTAACCTTATGGGACTTAACACAATTATGGGACTGTTCCAGTACACCTTGCTCTCTTGTGTTTATTTTCTCAAAGGATTAGGCACTTGTAACTGTTTTAAGATCATTCTTGGCTGTAAAATATTTTATAGTGTCTTTCTTTTACTTCCTACACTGTTTCTATTTTTTAGATGCCTGGCAAGATAACTTCAAATGAAAAGAGAAATGTTTATCTTGCTGAAAATGAAAACTTTCAAGTATACCTTTTAAATATGGTTCAGTAGATACCTACTTAATGTCTCCTTTGTGGATATCATGATAATAGCTCCCACTGGTCTAGAGTTCATTGGGTACTCACGTACTCACTTATTCATCCAATCAATAAATCTAAGAAACAAAGGTGCTTTTGTTTTTGTTTTTTTTCAAATGGAGTTTTGATCTGTCACCTAGGTTAGAGTGCAACAGCATGATCTTGGCTCACTGCAACCTCCGCCTCCCTGGTTCAAGCAATTCACCTGCCTCAGCCTACCAAGTAACTGGGATTACAGGTGCCCACCACCATGCCCGACTAATTTTTGTATTTTTAGTAGAGACAGGGTTTCTCCATGTTGGGCAGGCGGTCTTGAACTCCTGACCTCAGGTGATCTGCCCACCTCAGCCTCCCAATGTGCTGGAATTACAGGTGTGAGCCTCCCCCCAACACTCTCTTTAAATGTTTTTATGTACTGCCATGTGCAGACATCTATTTTTTCCTGGTTTTACAGTCTAATCATACCCATGGTTAAGTAGCTTCACCATACTGACAAAGACATCCTCAGTTTTCCCTCAAATAAAATAATTGCAAATTTGAGCACCTAATTTTTGCTAATATGAAAAAACTAAAGAAAAACTCAGAGAACTGCATTTTTCTTCCCATACTTCACTTATGTAGTTTAACCAGGGTCTTCTGAAAATTGCCCTGTCTGTATCTCAACATTTAAATAGGAACTTTAGTCGAGATATTAGAGGCAACATTCTCAGAAGTTTAGTTAGCCAACTGTGTTTGGACTTTCAGGTTGCAAGTAACATAAACCATTTTCTAAATTTATAACAAGAATGCACATAAATTTGCCAGAAGCTAAAGGCATACAGTTTGAAGATGAAGCAAATTGTCTAAAGCTGGGAACAATGACATGTGTCTGTTGCCTCAGCTATATAATTTCAGAAACTTGGAAGGCTATGTAAGGATCATGTAAACTCAGGAGTTCGAGGCCGTAGTGCCCTGTGATCATGTTTGTGAAGAGCCACCTCACTCCGGGGCTGGGACATGTAGGAAGACCATGAGAAATAAAAGAAAAGAGAAGAAAAGAAGAAAAGGAAAGGAAAGGAAAGGAGAGGAGAGGAGAGGAGAGGAGAGGAGAGGAGAGGAGAGGGAAAAGAGGAGGAGAAGAGAGGAGAGGAGAGGACAGGGGAAGGGAGAGGAGGGGAGGGGAGGCGATTCGAGAGGAGGGGAGGAGAGGGGGAAGGGGAAGGGGAAGAGACGGGAGGAGAGGGAAGGGAAAAAGGGAAGGGAAGGGAAAAAGGGAAGGGGAAAGAGAAAGAAAAAGAGAAAGAAAGAGAGAAAGAATGAAAGAAAGAGTAATTGTCTGAGATACATATTTGAAGTAATTAGTGAATATATAATATTTGAGGTAATGTTTCTGGATGACATAACTCAGGAAATGAGCACCAGTATGGAAGAGAAGCATTTAGACGAATAAGCAAATGAACATTTCGTGGTTTATGTTTACATTTATTTAGCATGTAGTGTCCAGTTTACCAAGTGAAAAAGGATTTGGAAAGAGAGTGATCACAAACCACTGATGCCAAAGGCCCCTGAATAAATGAGTCATCTGTGGTATGAGAATTAGACAATTTATTTGGCAAACTAGAGGTCATTCGTGATCTCGATTAGAAGTAGTTTGTTTTTTTGGTGGTGGTGGGGTCTGATTAGAGAAACTTCAAGAGAAAAATGGAAGTAAATAAGACACTATAAAGAGGATTTTAAAAGTGGTTTACTATTGAGCTATTGGGAGGTAGCAGGAGTAGAATATGATGTCAAGAGAGGGAGTTTGCATTTTTCTATTAATTTCCCTTTTTTCGGTTAAGATGCTAGCTATTATAACATATTTGTATGTTGGTGATAATTGGCTCTTCACTTGCTGAAACTGGACCTTTACCTTACCCCATATATAAGAATCAACTTAATAGAGATTAAAGACTTAAGTATATGACCTGAAGCAGTAGAGGAAAACATAGCAGAAAAGCTCCATGGCATTGGTCTGAGCAATGATTTCTTGGATAAAACCCCAAAAGCACAGGCAACAAAAGAAAAATGGAATAGAAAAATGAGACTAGATCAAGCTAAAAAGCTTTTATATAGCAAAGAAAACAATTAACAGAATGAAGAGACAATCTATAGAATGGGGGAAAATATTTTCAAATTATACATCTGATAAGAGGATAAATTCAAAATATTTAACAAACTCAAACTACTCAATAACAAAGAAATAATCCTGCTTAAAAAAAATGGCCAAAGAACCTGAATAGACATTTCTCAAAAGAAGATACAGAAATGGCCAACAATAATATAAAAAAAGTGCTCAACATCACTGATCATCAAGGGAATGCAAAGTAAAACCACAATGAAATATCAACTCATAGCTGTGAGAATGGCTATCATAAAAAAGATGAAAGATAAGAAGTGTTGGTGAGCATGTAGAGGAAAGGAAACAATGTATATTGTAGGTAGGTATGGAAATTAATACAGGCATTGTGGAAAACAGGATGGAGTTTCCTTAAAAACATAAATAGAACTACCATAGTATCCAGCAGTCCCACTTCTGGGTATATATCCAAATAAATTGAAATCAGTATGTTGAAGAGCTGGTTGCACTCCTAAATTCATCACAGCATTATTCACAATAGCCAAGCTATTGAAACAATTTAAATGTCCATCAGTGGAAAAGTGGGTTAACAGAATGTGGTATATATTCACAACGGAATACCATTCAGCCTTTGAAAAGGAGGAAATTTTGTCCTGTACAACATCATGTATAATCTAGAGGGCATTATGCTCAGGGAAGTAACTTACACACAGATAGGCAAGTACCATGTAATCTTACTTACATGTGGAATACAAAAAAGTTGACCTCATAGAAATACAGAATGGAATGATGGTTATCAGAGGCTGGGGGGTTGGAAAGAATGAGGAAAGAGGAAATGTGAGGCAAATAGCACAAAGTTTCAGTTAGACAAGAAGAGTAAATTCTTCTAGTCATCTCTTATACAGGATGGCAACTATATGTGATAATAATGTATTGTACATTTCAAAATTGTTAAAAGAATAGATTTTAAATGTTCTCATCACAAAGAAAGTATAAATATGTGAGGTGATAGATATGCTAATTAGACTGATTTGATCATTCTAAAACATATACATGCATCATAACATCACATCGTACCCCATAAAGATATGCAATTATTGACAATTATCAAAATAAATAAATAAATAAATACAAAAAAACCTCAAAATGAATGGAAAATTTATTAAGTAAGAGAGAAGGGGATAAGAAGGGGACAATAGTCAGAGAAGTTTACCTATGAGGAAATTAAGGTACAAAGCATTTAGAAACTTACCCATTTCCATAGCTGTTAAGTGGGAGATCTTCAACAAAATTTCGCAATGCCTCATTCCAGAGATTCTTTTGTTAATTTCTACTCTATGTTGTATTTTCCTGAGTAGAGGGGGGAATAATTAACCAGGCCATTGTAAACTAGGTATATATTGCAAAATATATTCATTGTACCAGCCTATAGGTAAGTGAGCTCCTGGCCAGTATTCTCTCTCTCTCTCTCTCTCTTTTTTGAGATAAGTTCTTGCTCTGTCACCCAGGATGGAGTACAGTGGTGCAGTCACAGTTCACTGCAGCTCCACCTCCTGGACTGATAGAACAATACTCAGCCTCTTGAGTATCTGGGACTACAGGCTCATGCCACAATGGCTGGCTAATTTTGTTATTATTTTATTTTTCAGAGATAAGGTCTCACTATATTGTCCTGGCCAGTCTCAAGCTCGTGGGCTCAAGCAATCCTCTCACTTCAGCCTCCCAAAGTTTTGGGATTACATGTGTGAGCCACTGCACCTGGCCTTTCTCTGCCATAAGGTTTGTTTTTAAATAGACTTTATTGGGTATAACATTCCTACATGGATGTTAAAAAAATTCTAATGCAGAACACAGAAAGAATCTCTTTTGAAGTGCTGTAGAAAATTAAAGGCTATCACCCCAAAAGTTGTATCTAAGAGGAGCAAGCATCAGAGCTAACCAGAGCCCTGGCCTACAAGCCTAAGCAAAAGCATTCAACCATCACAATAAGAAGGCAGAACAAGGAAACCAAGAAGGTTAAGTTTCTCTTTTCTTTTCTGTCCAGGCCAAAGTAGAGCAAGTTCATCAAGTTCAGCAAAATCCCCAAAACAGTAACATTGAGACACATTGTTAACCACCTCATTAGAACAGTACTTAATTAGATAGAAATATGTGAACAAAGCATATTTTAATCATATTACCGTATACATAAATCTAAACGCTAACAATTTTCCACTCTTGCCTGCGTGGTCAAGAAGCATATATTTTGGGTGCCCACCCCTCTAGAGATCCTATCCATGTTTGCAGCTCCTTCAGAATCCCATGTGAGTTCAGAGGCACCTTCTGGGATCTCATGCCTTACAGGTGATATAGATCTATAGGACATGACTTGCGTTGTGCTAGGTCTTTGTCTTCTGCATACCAGGGTTCTCACCACCGTGGCATCTGCCCGCCAGATTAGCGGGTGGAGACCAGGTTTTCAGCTGTTCTCCTACAGGCTGCATACAAGCACACTCCAGACAAAAGCAGATTCCCAGTGCCTGAGCAACCAATGTAAGCTTTCGCCAACGGACAAAGTTATCTCCCATCTAAGAGAATGTAGCATTTGAGAGAAGGGACAATTCGTGTGAACACAATTGACACTTGAGAGGTCTAAACTCATTTTAGTGACCATATAAAGCTAACTGACTTTCCCATCTTCATAATTTTGTCTGTAAGCTAAATTATAGGCCAGTGTAATTTTCTAGTCTTTTCAGTACAACCATCCTGTTATGTAAAAGTTTTAGATTCATGCTTTCTTTTATTGCTCACTTCTTTACTGAACCAGCACTCATTTATTGTGCTATCAGAAACCCCAATTCTATGATAATTTACTCATTTTTTTCAATATTCATTTTCCCCATTTAGCATAACTGAATTCATCTTATTCTTGAGGTTACCTCTTCTTCATCCTCCTCAGTGGACACTGCTTATTCTTTTGTGACTCACATATCTTAAGATCCAGATAGTAGCAACAACTAATATTTAACAAGTACATACTCCAGCGCCTTTTAGGTTTATTATATCTGAAATTTCATTAGTATTCTTATTAACGTTTTTCAGATGAGAAAATTCAAGCACAGAGATCAAGTAAATTTTCCCAAAGCCACACAATTGAAAGATACATAAACAAAAAGTTCAAACAGCCTGGCTCTAATCCTGATATGCAATCAGAATCTTCTTGCCAACATGCCCCTTCCTTTTATTCAGAATATATTTGAATATACATTACACATATATTTTGGGTGCCCACCCAAATATATTGCAGTGAAGATGGCACTGAGAACTCTGAATGCAATGGGAATCAGACGTTGGATTCTTGTGGATAGTGCTGTGTCTCCCTGGTAAGCACAACATATGTGAAAGCAAATTTTAATTTAGAAGTCACTAAGTAAAATGCATGAGGAATAATAGTATATACACCCAGTAAAATTGATCAATTCACTATAAATGCACAGGTTTATTTCTGAGCTCTTTATTATTTTTATTAGTCTTTTAAAAATAATTTCAACTTTTATTTTAGATTCCAGGGGTACATGAGCAAGTTTGTCACATGGGTGTGTTGAATGATGCTGCAGGTTGGGGTATGAATTATCATCACCAAATAGGTAGTTTTTCAATATTTGCCCTCTTCTGTCTCTCCTCCCTCTAGTAGTCCACAGTGTCTATTTTTCCCATCTTTATGTCTATGAGTACCAAAGTTTAGCTCCCACTTATAAGTGAGAACATGTGGTATTTGGTCTTCTGTTCCTTTGTTAATTCGCTTAGGATGACGCCCTTGATCCATGTTGCTGCAAATGATTTCCTTCCTTTTATGGCTGCATAGTATTTCATGATATATATATGAATCATATTTGCTTTATCCAATCCACCATTGATGGGGACCTAAGTTAATTCCATGTCTTTGCTATTGTGAATAGTGCTGCTATGGACATAACAGGTACATATGTCTTTTTGGTAGAATGATTTCTCTGGGTATATAGCCAGCAATGGGATTACTGGGTTGAATGGTAGTTTTAAGTTTTTTGAGAACTATCCAAACTGCTTTCCCTAGAGGTTCAATTAATTACATTAATTGAATTACATTCCCACCAGCAGTGTGTAAGCATTCCCTTTTCTCCGCAGCCTCACCAACATCTGTCATTTTAAAAATACTTTTTAAGAATTCTGACTGGTGTGAGACAGGATCTCATTGTGGTTGTGATTTGTATGTTTTATTGGTCTTATATGTCTGTCTGTAACTGGTATCATATTGTTTTTATTACTGTAGTTTCGGAATATATTTACAAATCAGAAAGTGTGATGCCTCCAGCTTTGTTCTTCTTTTTCAGGATTGATTTAGCTATTCTTGGCCTTTGTAGTTCCATATGAATTGTAGCATTGTTTTTATCTATTTCTGTTAAAAAAAATGCCTGTGAGATTTTGATAGGAACACATTGCGTTTTTAAAAGTGATAAATTATTCTTAAGTTTAATTAAAGCTTAAGTTGACAAATTTTTTTCTGACTCTTTGAGAGAAAACTTCCTGTATAATTAAATGTTTGCTTTTCTATAAAAAGAAATGTAAGAAAATTGGTCCTTTGGAGAAACGCTCTTCCACAAAACTCTAAAGCAGGTGGCAAAACTGTTCTCATTGTTCTAAATATGGTCCTCCTAATTTGAGTCCCAAGTCTCATTGAAAATGATTGCCACAGGCACCTAAGGAGAGGCTATCTTTGCCTTTTATGACTATTTGATTTTCTTGATGAATGGCTAGTTATTACAGACTTCCTGGAATTGATTTGAGTATGTCTTTATTTCATGATTCACAAATTCTGCTGTTTCAAAATATGTTGTTTGAAATCAATTCTTAAAATTTCAAAGCTTTGACTTTGTCTGATAGATTGGTGTTCATCTCTAATTGAAATGAGATGAGTGAAGCCAATGAATAACCTAGTACACATTAGGAGTTCAATAATATTAAAGAAAGCTAAAAGGAAAAGAAAAACACTCCACCTAAAAAGGATTACAAGAAGCCAGTAAACATGGAGTATAAGGCTTAATATTTCATTTGAGTGTAGACAGATACATGAGTGAGTATCTTGATTTATTACAGAGTTGATCTTAAATTATTTTTCACACTTACATTGCTCTTTGAATTAAATATGCATTATTAAAATAATCTTAATGGAGAGAAGACATCGTATTTAAAACTGTAAGTTATTTTTATGTTAGTTTTTTACTTATTGATGTATTTGTTAACCCAGATTTGTTTAGTGTGGACTTTATGAAAGCTTCAATAGAAAGAGGTTTTGAAAGTTGCATGATGACTGAAGACTTGGTTTTCACACCTAGGAAGGAGTCTCTTAAACTTGGTTATGTATTGACAAGATTTTGCCGTATTTTAGAATAATCTTACTTTAATAATTCTATCCACAACAATGTAATTATTCAAATGCTTTGTATTCTAAATACATACAGCATATTTTGGCACAGAGCATTTGCAGCCAGTGTCTAAGCAGTGTATTTTCAGCCAGAAAGTCAAAACCGTGTCATCTGAAACTCACGTCTGGTAGTGTTTTACCTTTAGGTTTAGCCAATTAGTATAAAATTATACGAGAGTAACTCTTGCAGCAGGTTTTTGGAATTTTCTTGCAAAATAAGGGTATTCCAAACTAAAGCACAGAAACCCAAAAAAACATATTACACTGCAATGTGTGTCTCTGAATAAGAACAGAAGGATTTTCATGTGTGGCGTTCTTTGACGCTGGCATTCTCTTTTCATTCGAATCTAAGAAGCTGCTTTGTGAGCAGTTTTATTTAAATAAGTGTTTCAAGAAAGCACTCATTTTATTAAAGGCAGTATTGAAAACTTATTTTCTCCCTTTACTTTTTTTTTCTAGGAGATCACATAAAAGTAGTTATTTATTTCTTTCATTGCTGAAGTGGAATACCATAAAATGGGGCATGTTGGAAATATAGGTACTTTCGTACAACTGAAAACTCCCACAAAGTACTTGTTTGTTCAAATCTTCTAGCCTTCACTCTTTCTTCAGGCAATTCAAATGCTGTTTGCGACATGTGACTGTTTGATGAAGACCAGCATAGCATGTCCTAGCCAATCTATATGTTAAATATTAATAAAGCTTTTTAAAAATAAAAATCGTCACAAAGTACTTTTTATTTGTTCTTCTGACACCTTTAAAGTAACGAACCATTTTCTGGGCCACTACTCTAGTGCTGGCTGTTAGGACAGTTTATACCAGAAAAACAGAGCAAGTTACATTTATGAACTATGAACATTTTCTGAAAGTTAAATGTTGAACATCCAAGTAAAGTCATTAAACTTGTAAATAGAAATAACAAACAATAAAATGCGACATTTATTAGGAAAAATATACGTATCAGCAATATGGTAATTTGAATAGGAATATAAAAGTAAAATTGTCAGGAAACACAAACATTAATAGCTTTTAATTAGAAACCATTGGAAAGGAAGTAGGAATGAAAGCAGCAAATTATCAAACTTATTCATAAAGAGCAAACCCAAATTTATTCTAAGTTGTTCGTGTTAATATAGTCTGCAGCAGTGGACAAATCAATGTTAATTGAGTTCTAAAGCAACACATGCAGGAAACAGTTTTCAGTTTTATGAACAGTAGCTACATATGAAAAGCCAGCTTTGAAATTAAGTATAATTTAATTCAGTCCTGAATACTTTTATTGACATAAAAATTGCTAAAGATAATGAATAAATTATATGCATTTCTAATGCGGTATTATTTTCTTTCAAACCTTTATTATGGAAACATTTGAACTTGCAGCAAATTTGAAAGAACTTTTTAATGAACACCCCAAAATTCACTACCCATATTAAAATTTTACTATACATCCTTAATTATATTACTGATTCATTTATCCCTTCCTTTATCCATGAATTCATCTTATTTCTATCCAAATAATGTAAATTGCAAACAACTCAGCAATTTCCCTTAAATACTTCAGCATGCAGGGTTTTTTTTTCTTTTTTTCTTTTCTCTCTCTCTCTCTTTTTTTTTTTTTTTTTTTTTTTTTTTGAGACAGAGTCTCATTTTGTCTCCTAGGCTGGAGTGCAGTGGAGTGATCTCGGCCCACTGCAACCTCCGCCTCCCGGGTTCAAGCGATTCTCTACCTCAGCCTCCTGAGTAGCTGTGGTTTCAGGCGCCTGCCAGCCCGCCCTGCTAATTTTTATACTTTTAGTAGAGACAGGGCTTCACCATCTTGGCCAGGCTGGTCTTGAACTCTTGACCTCATGATCCACCTGCCTTGGCCTCCCAAAGTATTGGGATTACAGGCATTAGCCACCGTGCCCGGCCCAGCATGCAGGTTTTTATTAAAAAAAAATTACACGAAATGAAATACACCTATCCTAAGTGTACATTCCGTAACTGTTGCTAAATACAGGCACCTAATCTTCTACCAAAATATAGAACATTACCATCCAAGCCAGAAAGTTACTTTATTACCTTCCTAGGAAATCTCCTCTCCTGCCCAAGATACTACTGATGATGTTTTCCACCAAGATGCTGTACTTTTCTAAAAGTGATGAGCTACTAAGTATAAAGGAATTACTTGTATCTTCAACTCCTGGGCTTCTAGATTCCGGATATCAACAATGACACCTTTCTCATTAAAATAAAAACATTTCAAATTATCCTTGTAAAATATTTATGCACCTTTAATATAGTTTAGTGAAGATTGAAGAGTTTTTAAAGTAAAAGGAATTTATTAAAATGGAGGCTGTGTTTACCTGGAGAGTTAATTAGGTAACTTCTAATCAAATCCCAGAGTGCTAGCAAGTTTATTTGCATTATGGATGAATAAAAACCACATTTCTTGTTCTTCAACTAGTTGATTATCTTACAAATTTAGATCCAATTATGAAACTGCTAAGTAGCTCAATACCAGCCATACAGTAGATACACAACAAATATTTGTAAATGGAATAGAAGAGTGAATGAGAACAAGAGAATGAATGCAAAGGGAACTGATGTTTGCTGTGTTTAGGTCATGTGACTAACATAATGCTACATGCTTTCAATAATCGTTTTTCCTTCAAACTGTTCTGCAAATCAGGCATGCCTTTCACACCTCGAATGCTAGATACATCACTACAACCACTAAAATGCACCACTATAATTGCTGAAATGTACAGGCCCTAACTAAGGAGTTTTTAATCCCCAAGAACATCAGAGCAGCAATTGCATTAGTCATCTGCAGTAAGATTAACTAATCTTTTTATACCCCAAAGTTCTCTCTTTGTCTGGACCAGAGAGGAGCAGCTTAGAAAAGATTTTATAAATACACACTATTTGCATTTACTAATCGATTGCTCGATTATTATAAAAATGGGAAAAATAGCAACTATTTTTTCCGGGTCAGATAATTGGTAAGTAGAGAGACCTACAAAATTTCCAATAAGTGGGATACGTACATTATTAGAGCTGCTTATTAAAGGTGATTCAATATTAATATATTGGGGAAGTGAGATGAGAAATTACTAAGGATATGCACCTTCCAAAATCCAGCTGGAAAATGGATTTTAATTATAATTCAGGGAGACCAGAGCTTGACTTCCAATATAAAATCACATCTATGTAGAACAAACGAGACTTTCCAAATTTTTTATTTAATTACCATTAACAAAATGGAAAAAGCAAACCCAAAAGGCAAAATAGACAAATGAATACACAAAATAACATTAAACAAAAAATATTACATCGTTACCACATACTACCAAATAAGCTTTTATCACAATCTGGAAATACTTTTCACTAAGTGTAAAGCTGATGACTACTCATATTATGCAGTCACCAGAGAAATACTTTTTAAATACTTTGTCCTGGGGCATAATAGAAGATCCCCTGATAGTCTGTAGTCTACTTTAAGGACACTTTATAATGATTGGTGATGGATTACAAATGAGGCCAGGAGTTTAATTCTTTTGCAGTAGTAATTTAAAATGTGTATTGCTAGGAATTTATTATTTAAGTTTAACGACTTTAAGTGATTGCAGGTTATGTCTTTTAAAACACGCAATAACCCCAAGGGTTGATTTTGTCATTTGTATAGTCAACTGATAGAAATGACTTAAACAGTTTTGGTATTTTGATTATATTGGATGTATGAGTGCATTTAAAATATTTTAAGCTTTTGAATCCCTAGACATAGGGACTACATCTGTCACTGAATGAGATTTAGTTTTTCCACTAAGGCCCTGATAGGAAACCTCAATCCTGTAATTTTGTAATATGGTTATAAAATCTTGGATAAGATCTGATTTATTTGGAATGTGTCCATATTGTTCTTTGCCCGTGAGTGCACGCTGTTTATTATTCATGAGATGGAGTAAAACAGAAAGTCATTATGTTTTGGAAAATCATCCTCATAAGAACCATCGCATCTCTGGTAATTTGATTTAGCATGTCAAATGTTTGATTTCTAACTTGTTCTAAAATATTTGTTATATGTCTAATTTCCCGATTCAACTCGGCAGTCTCACAGTGTGGGAAGTGACTGATTTAACTATTTAGTTTCAGGTACTTTTACTTATTTATTTATTTTTGAGACGAAATCTCACTCTGTCGCCCAGGCTGGAGTGCAATGGTGTGATCTTGGCTCACAACAACCTCTACCTCCTGGGTTCAAGTGATTCTCCTGTCTCAGCCTCCCAAGTAGCTGGGACTACAGGTATGCACCACCACGCCCAGCTAATTTTTGTATTTTTGGTAGAGATGGGGTTTCATCTTGTTGGCCAGGCTGGTCTTGAACTCTTGGCCTCAGGTGATCCACCTGCCTCGGCCTCCCAAAATGCTGGGATTACAGGTGTGAGCCACAGTGCCTGGCCAGTTTCAGGTACTTTTATAAGGTAATTTCACAATTTTATTTGAGAGTGGGCAAGAATCAGTATTTAGTAATAATAATGCATATTTCATAGCACAAACCAGATAAATTCCTTGGGAGCAAAAGCTAAGTTCTTCTAACAAAGAAGAAATATATTTCATTAAATGCTACTCTATTTTTATTAGGTACTTGAGTAGCTGGGCAGAAAATGATTAAGAAACTGGGATTAATACAAATATACTCAAGTATATTGGCTCCTTTAAATAGGTCCTGAACTATTTTCAATATAAAACTATAATAATAATAATTCTTTCATCATTGTAACCATTTGTATAAAGTATGTGTGGTATATACACTTGCACTGGGGCCAGAGCATATTTGTAGAGTTCAGTTTGTACCACAGTAGGCACTTCCCCTTGTCTGGAGTGCATCTTCTTACGGCATCAATGTGAAACCTGGACTGTGACCCTTGAAGCTTACAGTTTTATTGGAACTGTAAAGAGTTTATTCATTTAACTCCCTGGTGAAATGACCACTCCTTTACAAGCAATGTCTCCATCTGAAGTAATGTTTCCTGACTTAAAGACAACTTTGTATTTTATTAGTTTTGGGAAATCAACTTTCTTTAGATTAATGTCTGCAGAGTATATACATTTTTCAAACTTTTACTTTCAACATATGTCTGTAAATTTTATGTGTGTCTCTGAGAACCAGATCATGTATAGGTTTTCTTGCTGTTTACTTTTAATTGAACTGCTTAGTTTCATATGTAATTACTGATATATTTAGCCTTATATGTGCCACCTTACTACTATTGTTTTCAGTATGACCTGTTTTTGTCCCTTTTTCTTTTTTTCTACTTTTGAATTACTAAAATATATTTTAGTTTTTCATTTTTCTTTTCTATAAGCATGAAAGTCATATGTTCTTTCACTTTTCTTTTAGCAGGTACCCTAGAAATTAAAGCATGCATCCTTAAAATTGTAATTAATACAAATTATTACTTTCACTTCTTCCCTGACAATGCTTGCACATTTATTCACAAGACATTATATCATCATTTAGTACAGTCAATATTAATTTATGTTTACCTGATTTTTTCTTTTTACTTTCCTTTGCTCTTTAGTTTTACTGCATTTTGGCACTTTTAAATAGGACCAATTTCTTTCTATTTAAATATTATCTTTAGTTTTTTTTTTTTTTTTTTTTCAATGCAGTTTGATTGAGGAAATCTCTCTTTCTCTGAAGTATCCTTTATTTTGCCATCTTTTTTGAGGAATATTTTAAGGAAATGGAATTCTAGTTGGCATATATTTTCATATAGCACTTTAATAATTATAATTGATTCTTTTTTTGGCTTTCATCTTTAATGGTGAGAGGTCACTGTCATTGCATTGTTATTACTTTAAGTTTAGGGTTTCAGTATTCTCTGGCTGATTTTAAGAGTCCCTCAGTGACTTTTCCATTGTTTTATTATAATGTAATTTTGTGTAGTTTTCTTTTTTTTTTTACCTTTTTTTTTTTTACCTTGCTTAGAGTTCGGCTAACATATTGAATCTATTGGTATAAATAACATATCCATTAAAAAACCTGTTGGTCATTTTCTCCTCCAATATTGCCTCCTCCCCATTTTCTATCTCCTCCCTTTTAGGATAACACATTATGTATATGTTCGACATTTTAACAGTGTCTCACATACTTCTTTTATCTATGTATTTTGTTTTTCTATGTGTTCATTTTGGATATATTTGATTTTTTTACTAACCTGTCTCCAATTCACTAGCCTTTGGTGCATGTCAATTATGCTGTAAAACCCATTTGTTTTTGACTTTAGTTACTATGTTTTTAACTTCTAAAATTTTTATTTGATTTTTTTAAATTCTAATTCTCTGACAGAATTACCCAATATTTTCTATAGTTTTTCTCTATTTTATTGTTAATGATAATATTAATCATAGCTATTATTTAGTCCTTCTTTGGTAATTCCAACAGCTTGATCATTTGGGGATTTCTTTCTATTGTCTATATTTTCATCTTAGCGTTTTGGTCAAAGGGTCATATGTCTTGAAATTTTTTTCCTTTTTTCTTCATTTTTAAATGCCAGAAATTGAAAAAAAAAAATAGAGAAGTTCCATAAAGGATTTACCTTTCCATCTTTTGGCAGAGAGGAGGCTGATGATCCTGATCCAATGGAACTGAGCTGAATTGAGGTTGTGGGCAGTTTTGATGATGACCTGCCAAAATTTCCAATTCATACCCGCTCCAACCATATGGCTTCCCAAGGCTTCCAAATGAGAGCATGTATGCTCACAAGGGTCTCTCTCCATGGTAGTAAATACAATTGAATTTTTGTATTCTTAGTATCAAGAGACTACAAACAACTCCACTTCACTATTAGAGATTTTCTGCTGAGCTTGTTAGCTTACTGTTATATGTCGCATCACAATTCAGCAAATGTCTTAAAAGGAAAACCAGCTATAGTTTTCTATTCCTCCATTCTTGCTAGGATTTTAGTGCCTTGAGTCTCCAATATTGTTTCATGAACAAGACTGCAAAAGCTCTGCTGTTTATTCTCTCTTAAAAAATCATCTCAACCTGAGCAAAGACTAGATTTTCAGCTTTTTGTCCTGTGTACAGATTCTTTAAATGCATCCAGAAAAATAGCAGCTATAAAATATTAGCCCATGTCTTTAATGTTGCTAGTTCTTCAGAATCTGGCCACCCCTATTCCTCATTTCAGCAACAGGCTTTAGAAAGAGTTTGTTTTTGATTTTATTTTTTATTTTGTTTCCCATTGTTTCTAGCTTTCAGTGAAATCACTGTTCTTCAAGCTACTTCATTATGCCATGAGTCATTCATTCAATATGTGTTTCAGAAGTGAATATGAGATAAGGTGCAAGTACTATTTTAGATTCTGGGAATACAGTGGTTAATCTAAGACTTTGCATTTGCAGTGTTATATTCTAGTGGAAGTAGATCATTAAAATATATACTAATAAATGTCAATTTATTAGTCAATTATTGTCAATTATTGGGTGGTGATAAGCCCAATGAGTAAGAAGATAAAAAGTAAGAAGATAAAAGGGATAGAAGGTGATGATGCCACTTCATATGGCATGCTCAGATATTATCTGCCTGACAAGGATACAGTCAAGGTGGTCTACATGAAGTTAACAGAGTGATATATGTACATGTCTGAAAAGACTGTTGGCCAACAGAAGAAACACTTAAGTGAAAAGTTCTAAGGCCTTTTCATGCCTTGTGATGCTGAGGAACAGTATGCTTATAGCAAAGTGAGTGAGGCAGAGTGTTTAAAAAATAGCAGGTGGTACATTGGAACAATCATTTCCAACTTGTATTTATATTTAAATACATTTTAAATATTTATATTCATAAATGCAACATGACTTACATTGATAAAGACATTCCATTTTAACTTAACTAAAATAGAAAGCTATTAGGAGAAGAGACATAATCTTTTTAGAAGTTCTCTCTCTCTTTTGCTTCCTTCCACATAGTAGCATGCAATTAGGGGACAAGTTGAATATCTTTTGCATAATTCAGGAAATATATAATTAAGGGCAGAGTGTAAAAGTGTGGCCTCTTGAGCTAGACTTCCTGTGTTTGAATGCCAGCTTTGCCAATCATTAGATGAATAATGCTGCTTAATATCTCTGTACCTGAGTCCTAAACAAGGAAAGGCTGAAGAGCAAGTAAAAAGCTTTAGATATATTTGAGATGCTAGTTGTACATTCAAGTGGAAATTTAAATTACAGTCTGGAACTCAATGAATAGATTCAGACTGAAGTTAAACATATGGGTAGCGCAGAAGATGTACTGTATGCAAAGTTACGAAATTTGATGTGTTCCTCTAGGAGTTAGGCTACCCAGTAAAGGATCTGAGAAGACTGATTTGTGAGGAAAGAGGAAAACCACAAGATACTATTGTTCTAGAGACCAATACTAGAATTGTTACAGAAGGAGAGTGCTTAACTGTGTAAAATGCCATAGATGGTGATAGGTCAATATGATGACTGAAAACTGATCATTACAGTCATGAATAAGGTTGTTCTGACCTTGCCAGGAGCAGTTTTTGAAGAGTAATGGAAAACAAAAGGCTGAATAAAGAAGGTTCAGAGAAAGAATGGGAGGTTAAAAAGAGAAGGCAGCAAGTTAGACAACTGTAATGAAGAGTCTTGCTGCAAACAGGAGCAGACAAATGAAGCAATAATAGAGGGGAAGACGAGATCCTCCCCAGTGAGATATAAATGCTACTTCTATCTGATGAAGGTTGTTGTTAAGCCAATCAATAGGCTGTGAAATCATGGTTTGGGTCAGCTGGGTTGATTGAAGTGAGTTTTTGTGTCTCTGTAGTTTAGCGTATTGGTTGATAACTCAGTCGTTTAACTGAGAAGCTCTCTTGGTTTTTCTTTGAAAGGTTCAGCAACATTCTTTATCAGATGTTATGAAAGACTGGGCATCTTTGCTCTGTTGGAAGAGTGGCTCTTGATATGAAAACTTGAGTCTTTACAAGCAGACCCCAACAGTAATTTTGCTGAGCCACAATTTTGAATTTTTGTGCTATATTATTTTAGTGTCCATGTTATTTAGCTAGCTGACTTCTAAGTAGTTACATCTCAACATGTCATTCTTTTCCTCCATTAATCATATGGTTATTATAACTTTGATGTGATGCCAGAAAGTTATTCTGAGATTTGGAGCAACAACAGCACAAGGATTAATTCTTTCAAGTACCAGAGGGTATTCTGCTCATTGTATATCATTATTAACAAATTAACACAAAAACGTGACGTATTACTTTACTAAGGTTGCCATAACAAAATACCACATACTGGTATGGTGGCTTAAACAACAGAAATTTATTTTCTCATAGTTTTAGAGGCTGGAAGTCCAAGATCAACATGTCAGCAGGTTTGTTTTTTTTCTAAGGCCTTTCCCTTCACTTTGCAGATGGCTGCATTTTCCTTGTGTTCACACATGGCCTTTCCTCTGTGGCTGGGCATCCCCAGTGTCTCTCTGTATGTCCTAATTTCCTCTTATGTCACCAGTCAGAATGGATTAGGGCTTGCCCTAATAACTTCATTTTGACTCAATCACCTCTGTGAAGGACCTACCTCCAAATATTGTTACATTCTAAGGTCCTAGGAATTAGGATTTCAACATATGATTTTTGGGAGAAGACATCTCAGCCCATAACTTGTGGTAATCTGCTTGATTAGTGCATAACATATGTTTTAAAGGATAAATAAAAAATTGCTAGAAGCAACTTTTTAATTTTTTTTAAAGAATTTTATTTTAATTTTTATGGGTACATAGTAGGTGTACACACTTATGGGGTACATGAGATATTTTGATACAGGGATGCAATGTCGACTAGTTACTTCATGAAAAATGGGTTATCCGTTTCCTCAAGTATTTATATTTCGTGTTAAACAATCCAGTTATACTCTTTTAGTTATTTTAAAATGTACAATTAAAGTGACTATAGGCACCCTGTCCCTGTTGTGCTATCAAATGCTAGGTCTCATTGATTCTTTTTATTCTTTTGTATCCATTAACCATTCTTATCTTGCCCCCAACCCCCATCCCACGACCCTTCCCAGCCCTGGTTGCCATCCTTCTGCACTTTATCTCCATGAATTCCATTGTTTTGTTTTAGATCCCACAAATAAATAACAGGTGGTGTTCGTCTTTCTGAGCCTGGCTCATTTCACTTAGAATATTGACCTCCAGTTCCATACATGTTGCAAATAACAGAATCTCATTCTTTTTTATGGATGAATTGCACTCCATTGTGTAGAAGTGCCACATTTTCTTCATTGGTTCATGTGTTGATGGAGACTTAGGTTGCTTCCATATTTTGGTTATTGTGGATAGTGCTGCAACAAACACGGGAGTGCTGCTATCTCTTAGATATACTGATTTCCTTTCTTTGGGGTACATATCCAGCAGTGGGATTGTTGGATCATACGGTAGTTCTACTTTCAGTTTCTTGAGGAACCTCCAATTGTTCTCCATAGTAATTGTACTTACATTCCCACCAAGAAGGTTCCCTTTTCTCCATAATCTCACCAGCATTTATGATTGCCTGTTTTGAAGGTATAAACAATTTTCACTTAGGTGAGATGATATCTGATTGTAGTTTTGATTCATTTTTCTGACAATTTATGTTGAGCACCATTTTATCTTTCTGTTTCCCATTTGTTTGTCTTCTTTTAGGAAATGTCTGTTTAAATCTTTTGCCAACTTTTAATCAAATTATTAGATTTTTTTCCTATAGAGTTGTTGAGCTTCTTATTTATTCTGGTTATTAATCCCTTGACAGATGGATAGTTTGCAAATATTTTTTGCCATTCTCTGGATTGTTTCTTCACTTTGTTGGTTTTTCTCTTTGCTATGCAGAAGGTTTTAACCTGATGTGATCCCATTTGTCCATTTTTGCTTTGGTTGCCTGTGCTTGTGGGGATATGACTCAAGAAATTTTTGCCCAGTCCACTGTTCTAAAATGTTTCCTCAATGCAGCATGCTGCTGCTGCTAGGAGTTTGGGGAGGAATTGTGTTGATTCAAGGCAGTTTTTCTTACCACTTCAGTGCCTCTTTCAGTGATATGAAGTTAAAACCAGGTACTGTGAGAGCTCATCTGATTTTTGGTTCATATGAAGTTTGTTTTCTGTGTGGAGAGTTGTTATTAGGTTGGTGTTCTTTCGTGAAGGACAACTGGAAGAGCCTTCTATTTCATCATCTTGATCTGCCTGCTAGAAGCAGTTCTGAAAACCATTAGGGTCAACTAAGATCAAATGAGAGTTAGGAGAACGAATACATTAATAACTAACATTTATTGTACCTCTAGTCTGCTACTATGTATGTATCTATCTCATATAACTGGCTTATAATTTATGTGTATGTGTGTAAAAAATAGTTGTTGAAAAAAGTCAACAAGTTAATTAACATTCCTGCTTCTCAGATGAGGACATTTAGGCTCTGAACTTTGACTCATAAAAAGAGTTAAATCTGCAGAGGTATCTCAATTATGAAAACCTTTACATTCAGCATATAGTAGCTGTGGCAGAGAAGGGGGAATACGATGTAATTTATAACATTTTAAATAAAATAATGTTAAAATAATTATACAACTTAAAAGCATAAACTTTAGTCACCTGGTTCATTTCTGTGCTTTGCATTTCCTGATCATTAGAAATCAGTGTGATGATCGTACACATGACAGAAAAATGGTCACATTTCACAAATAATTCTGTCTTAACTAATTGGTAACAGTGAAACAGTAGAAAAACTAACATAACTAACTCCATTTTTTGTATAAGAGGTCTACCCATTCCTGTTCGTAGGCTAATTTTAGAGCACTGAGAAAAAATTCAAAGAAAACAGTCATGTAGTTTTCTTAACTAACTCTGCAATTAAAGTATGTAAACAGCTATGTTTTGTTAAAGATTTGCAGAAGCAAACACCACATGTTCTCACTCATAGGTGGGAACTGAATAACAAGAACACTTGGATACAGGGCGGGGAACGTCACACACCAGGGCCTGTCGGAAGAGCCTGGGGGAGGGATAGGATTAGGAGAAATACTTAATGTAAATGATGAGTTAATGGGTACAACATGACACATGTATACCTATGTAACAAACTTGCATGTTGTGCACATGTACCCTAGAACTTAAAGTATAATAATAATAATAATAAAGATTTGCAGAAGTATTGTGATCTGATCATGGACGAAGCAGCTCCAGCCGCCTCAAACTCTTCACTAGTTCCCAAATGTCTGCAGTTGTGGTCACCTCTTGATCCCAACCCCTTCCTCTTCCTGCTACCTTAAACATAAAAACAGCTTGAAATTTGTACTGACTTAAAATGGTACTTTAGAACACTAGTCATCCATCTTCTTGGTTTGCTGGCTTTCCAAAAGAAAGTTGCCTTCCTTGTTCCACCTCCTTAACTTACTGGCATTTGTGAGGCAAGCCAAATGAGTTTGGGGGTTGATTACAAGTTCATTTGAGTAAGGAAGAATATGTAAGCCTTTGTGCAAATTTTGTTGAGAGGGTGAAAGTTTTAATCTTCTTCCTAAAGTGATTATTAAAAATTTAAAAAGATGCAAATATCTGCATGCTACAACCTGTTTGAATAAATTTGATGCATTTTAAAAATTGCTTTTGCATTAGTTTTTGAATTAAAAATAATGCAATTCAGCAGCTAATGTAGTTATGTTCATAAGTCATATTTTTGCTTCAATTATTTTTGCTTGGTTTGGAGTTCTCAGTGACACTTTGATGAATCATCAGGTAATGATTTGTTTAGAAATCAACTACTTAAAAACCATGTCTAATTAATTTTAGGGCTACAGAAATAAAAATCAGAGTGCCTTTGAGCACTTTTTTTTTTTTCCCCAGTGACTAAGCCTTCATTATTACAAGCCTGAGTCCCAACATCAGGTCTGCTCAATAAGCCACCTCTGACCCTATCACCTCCTGTTCCCAGCCACACCCAAAGTCTCAACACAGGTTCTGGGCTGGGGGAGGGGAGAACCACAGTGGCCTAGCCAGAGGCAGGGGCCAAGGTGGGATTTCAGACAGTCCTCTTGATGGAAGTGGACTCCTGTCCCTGCAGGTAGTGAATGGCGTGGAAGGATTTGTTGGCCCAGTTTGGGCCCAGGGATACTACTTGGTTAAGTGAATGGTGAGATTGAAGCGTAGCCCTAATCCTGCAGCTCAGGTGGGCTGCCCTGGCTGTGGGTACACTCTGGGGTGGAGGGTTCCACAAGAATATGTGCAACCTGGTCCGCTGTGGGGAGGGACAGGTCAGGATGGGAGCCCTGGTGCCCCCAGACCCTGGTTTGCTATCTCTGGAGTTCTGCAGGCTGAAGCGCATGGACAGAGGTAGATGCAATCACAGGGCATGGGCCCAGGCCCTTCACAGGCTTCCCACCTCTTGGGTCCCTGCCTCTGCACAAAAGGAAGGAGAGGAGCCACCGCAAAGGAGAGAAAAGACATTGGGGAAGGCAGAGATAAGATAATAGAAAGGGTGGAGATGATGAGGAAGGAGACGAGGGGAGGACAAGAAGCAGGTAAAGAGAGATGAGGAGTCCAAGAGCAGACAATAGAAGTGGGAGGCGGCTGTGAGAAGGCAGAGAGCTGGAGAGGGAGAAGGGAGAGGTCCTCTGGGAGAAGAAAGGGAGGGAGAGAAGGGCCAGGCAAGAGAGCCTTCAGAGTTGAGGTCCCCAGACTTGGGCTGGGCCTAGTGAGATGTGAGTTCCAATGACTTCTTCAGCCTCTTCTTCAGCTCCAGGAGGAAGTTATCTAGCACCTTTTACACACGGGCTTCATGTCAAACTCCACAAAGTTGATCTTCAGAGTGAGCCTGCTTTTGCAGGTGGAACAGGAGAAGCAGTTCACACACATCAGGCCTTGTTGAGGACCAACACCATGTCACCCAACTTCATGGCTGCAGATGTTCCAAAGAGCTGGCTGTAGTGGATCTCAAAGTAGGCCAGGCCCTTCTTCTCATAGTGCCAGAGCCCCAGGAATGGCTTCTCACGCTCAGGGCAAAAAGCTCTGCATGCCACCACTCTTTGCCCAGTGTATTCACTACGTGACCCTTGATGGGCTGGCTGCAGTCCCTAAAAATAGGGACAGCATCTTGTAAATGCAGGGCAGGCAGTAGAGTTCACCCTTCAGCTCATGGGCCTCGCCAGTCAGCTCCTTCCTACAGTGGATGCAGCTGAAGTGGCCTGGGTGTCAGGCACTGTTCCTGAACATGAGGGGCTGCTCATGAATGACCAAGTGGCACTGCTGAGGTGCCAGACACTTGTGCCAGGCCCTTGGCCTTCTCACGATATGGCAAGGCTGGTAGAGATGCCCATAAACCAGGGGTGGTACTATGCATCTTGTAGGGATGTGGCTGGTCAGCAGCCTCATCAATACAGGCCACAGAGCCTGTAATTGTGCCTGGTTCTCAGCAAGTGGGCCTTTAAATAAATAAAGCTACTTATATTGACCTGTTTGGAAAAACAATACGACCAGTTTGAAGTACATATTAAATTCAAATTTTTTTAAAAGGAAAGAAAGCTAATCTACTTGATCTATTTCACAATAACAAACTTCAAGTTCTGAAAATAATAAAGTCACATTCTAGTAGACTTGTAAAACAATTTTAATGTTTACTCAAAATAAATGAGATGTCATCATTAGCCCTTATCTTACACTTGAAAAATGGAGACAATTGTTCAGAATAGAAAGGGAAACAGCTATTAGAGTTTAAGCTCAAGTTTCAAGAAAAATTCAGATAAGGCAGGTAAAAACTCTAGATACTTTTCCACTGTCCAACATCACCAAACATTAATTTCCACTTACCTTTTATTTCATAAAAATATAAATATTTATTAGAAATAGTATGTTTAAGATTAGTTTTTCTTTCTAAATAACATGATTTCTTGCCTTAAAGGAAGATTCCCTAATAGTGCCACCTATTTCATAAACTGTCCTGCAGTTTTGTGCTTTTTAAAAATTCTAATTTACTTTGATTTAAAGAATAAATATCTCATACCGATGGTGAACTATTTTATCACCCCAAAATACAAATGATCTGTATTTTACAATGAAGAAATTCATAGCATTTACCACCACATCACTGTACTATGATTGGACTGACTGAAGTATGGGCCTGTGTATATAGATTGAAGAATAAAAAAGAAATGCTTAAAAAAAAAAAAAAAAAAGGCTTAGCTACATAAAATACTGTTAAATATCAAAACTCAGCAAATATAATCCAATTTTAAAGAAACTGATGAAAAATGCTTCCCCTAACATGAACTATGATTAGATAGTATTGTCTGTCAGGAAAATCACCAATTCAGTAGCTGATCTTTATGTGAAAACAAAAATAGGGCTTTGTCCTTATTCACAAGTACAGGGAAGAGACCACTCCTTTATTTAAAAAAAACCAAAAAACAAAAAACAAAAAACACCTAGATTAAATGTGAACAAGTAGCCCCAAATGTACAGTAAACCACCAACTACCCCCGGCTCCATAATGGCCATAATATTGTATTCTTCCAGTTATTTCTGAAAATTCAAAGAAAAACATTATAATCTTACTTAAAATAATAATAAAACTTGTAAAAATCAAACAGAACAACAGGACCTTGCGGTGATGAATTTTGTTCGTACCAAAAGTATAGTCAGAAATTCTATAAAAAAAAAAAAAAAAAAGCTTGCATACAATGACAGTGAAATCAGCATCCAGGCCAGGTCCTGTGTACACAACCTCTCCAATGCAGTGTAAGTTTCCTCTTAGCAGCCACCAACAATGAGCTCAAACGTAGTGAATCTATAATGTGGCTGATTTTCTAACACTATAAATATTAATAAGAGTGGCTAGTGCTATTATTTACATCTGTTGGCCGAATATTACTCTTGGGAAATAAACACCGGACTTTTTTCTTAACAAGTGGCTTCTCATTGACAAGTTCTGGTCATTAGTGAACTTGAATGAATCTTAGCTCACTTCCTTGTTTTGCAGGACATTTAACTCCTTGCTTCTTTTAAAAGCTCCAGTGTTTTTTAGGCAACCACTACAATACATTCTCCCCCCTTTTTCAATTTACTTCCCTTCTTTTCCCTAAGGTAGACCCTCTGTAAACCTAAAAACATATGGTAATTTAATATACAAGGTTTCTCAAAGTGCAAAATATGTTACAGATAGTTTCTTAGACTTCATTTAAACACAGCATTTTATACAATACAGTACAGTTTGAGATTTCTGCTCATAAATTATACCACTAACAGATAACTACTTTAAAAGGGCTGACCACCTAAGTAACCCATTGTCTTCTTACACAAAGTTAGTACAATGGAACTTTACAAGCTTTGTTCAGACCAAAATAAAGTTATTCTTACACTTAATCACATATATACATATTTTTAAATGCTCCTTAAATGCCTAAGTATAGATAGACAAATTTGCCTGTCAATAGGCAAATTCTTATGAATTATCTTATAGTTCAGTTTCAGATTTACACATAAAGATTGCATACAATAATTAAAAAAATAATCTGGGGAGCAATTCATTTTATTTGCTACTTCAAAATCTGCTCATCCTGTAATTCTCTTGGAAGGGTTCTTGACCGCTGTAGAACCACATTAAGTTCTTCAATTACCCTTGATGGTAACTTATGATCAGAGTCCAAAGTAGCCTTGCTATTCCTGTCCTCAGTCTTCCTCAATGTCTTTAGTCCTTTATGGCCTTTTGGTTGCCCGAGTGGGGCTTCAGGCTCTGTGTCCTCCAGGCAGTTGAAACTCCGATGTTTTCGGGTTCGATTTCGAAGTTTATCGTCCTTGTGCTCCAGGCAGTGGGCCACCATAGAAGCTCTCTCCTTTAAGCTCGAGTCCACGGACTCTCTATCACACTTTTCAACGAGCCGCAGCCTTTCAAGTTCTGCTCTCGCACTCTAAAAATAAAATAAAATGTCTCACAGGGAAGCAAGATTTGGCACAATTCAGGTTTAGAAAGTGCAATCCACATAAAAGTTGATGCTTCCTATAAAAGAGCTCATTTCTATGACTTAGGTCCTAACTTTACTTCGATAAAAGTGACATGTCTTAATTTATATACTAATCTTAGAGCTACAAAATCAACTACAGACAGTCCCTGGCTTACAATGCTTCGATACGATTTTTTGACTTTACAATGGTGCAAAACAAATATGCATTAAGTAGAAAGCATACTTCAAATTCTGAATTTTGATCTTTTCTCCAGTTAGCGATGCCTGGTAGGACACTCCCTGGTGACACTAGGCAGTGGCAGTGAGCTGCACCTACCAGTCAGCCATGGACTCAGGAGGGTGAATAACTGATACGGTGTGCTGTGTTGCCAGATGATTCTGCCCAGCTGGAGGCTAACATAAATGTTCTGAGCACGCTTAAGCTAGGCTAGGCTAAGCTACAACATTCCATAGGTTAGTTGTGTTTAACGTATTTTGTATTTTATGTATTTTCACCTTAGGGTGAGTTTATTGGTATGTAACCCCATCATAAGTTGAGAAACATCTGTTAAATGCAATCCATGGAAATTCATTTTAACATGCATTCAACATACCACTTCAAAGACGTCTTTTGGGTTACCCACATTTACTCTCACTTCATACTTACCTCTTCTAACTCACTCCTGCTTAGATGTATCTAGCAAGATTTCTGGGGTTTTTTTTCCCCTTTTGTTTAATTAGTTCACTGAAGTGTGAACCTTGTATACACATAGGAAATGATCAGTAAGTATTTTTGAATGAGTAAATGAAGAAAAGTTTAAGCAGTTTCCAGTATACAACAATGTTCTATTTTCTTATCTATTTTCCTTAATTCCAGTAGATCCAAACATAAATTTATAACAGAAAATTCAAGTGGAATAAAAATATTTTCATGAATATAATGTACAAATAATTTTAAAATTTGGAATTTTCTGGTAAGATTCTGATTATACATCTTAAGTTATACACATTTTTCCTACTCTGAAATTTATTGGAAGAAATGTTTAATATCTAGCTTAATTCCAAAGTTTCATTAGAATATGTTAAAATGATTCAGTCACCTCCTATCAGGCCCCACCTCTAACACTGGATTACATTTGAACATGAGATTTGGGTGGGGATACAGATGCAAACCATACCAGTAGTGTACTTCAAATTTCAGCATTATGGATGATACTACTTGGCCCCTACATTCTGTGTCTAAGAGAGCCCCGGAGTTTTTATGTTTTGAATGGAAATAATAATATGAAACAGAGTCTGTCTCTCTCAGTGGCAGAGAGAGTAGTTTTTACTTATCATAGCTAGAGAATGGTATAATGAATGGGTTCTCACAGCAAATCACTCATATGGCTTTAGCCTGTGCCTTCATATTTTCCATTAAATCCAGAGGCAAGCCAATGGTTACAGAGGTCTTAGGACACCAAAAAGTAACATGACCAATATGTACAGAGTATATTAGAAACTCTCTTAACTGGCTTTCATTACCAAACTCACTGTATTAATCTTCATGCTGTAAAATACATAATCATATCAATACATTTAATCATCACAACAACACTTTAAATGCTTTAAACTCCATATTATTCATAGTTTAAAGTAAATTGTCTTTATCTTGCAGATGCAGAAATAGAAACTCGAAGAAAAAAATTTGCCCAAGGTCGCACAAGTGAGAGCCTGGGAGAGGACCCCAGGTTGGCCTTTCTGAAACCAGCGTACTTCTTTCTACCACATCAAACTCTGCTCAGGATACCAACAGCAAAGATGGGCTTATGGGTGGGATTCTATGTCACAGTTTTCTGCTTCAGTGCATCATCATTCTTCGCTCATTATTTTTGTTTTACAGATATTGCTTTTAAAATAGCAATTTTGAAAAAAACTAACGAATTATTCCATATCATCTTCCAAGTTCCTTAATATTTTGTTTCAATATACGTTAAAGATATGCTAGTCATTATTCTAATAAAGTCTCATGTATAATGTCACTTAATCATGTGACATTTATTAACCCCATATGCTTACAGATAAAGCAGCTTAGAACAATGGAGTTAAAGTAAGATATCCATGATTTTATAGGGACTCAGCAGGAGGACCACAGGTAGTATCTAGTTTGTGCATTCTTAAGCATTCTGTTTGCGTCTTCATGTGTGATTTCCTCTGCCAACAACCTGGCATTTTCAGCTGGCTCACTACTAATTTCCTCAATTAACTTTAGAAGTCACTTTCGCCATGAAGCCTTCCCTACCTGGATAAGGTATTCTCATATGACTTTCAATAGGACTGAATGAAAGCCAGGCGTAGCCACAAAATTTATCAATCTGCCAACAACTTCTTTGAAAAGTAATTCTTCTTGAATATATTCATTGTTATGACTAATTTTTATTAATATACCCTACTTAATAATATTTTAACTCACTTTTCATTTTTACAACAAAGGGTCAAAAATGGTTATTTTGTAAATATATTTTTAAAAATTTTTATATGAATCTAATTCTATGGCAAATATTTTAATGGTTTATATGAAATTTTTTAAAAAAATTATATTATTGCCTTATAAAGTAAGTTTCATTGTGCTTTTCCAACATTAGAACAGTTAAAAAATGTCTTTGCCAAATTTATCAAATCACCAAACTACCTTATTACAAAAGCGCTTGGTTTATTTTAAAGACTCAGAAATTTTCCAGTAATTGATAATGCATTCTAATTCTTTTAAAAGCTTGTAACACTTCATAGTTTCAGTTCATCAGTTTTCCTATCTTAAATATGTTAAAAAATGTCTCTGAAAATTGTGGATTTGGGATAAGGCTAAGAAATTATTATACAGTCAGTCATCATCTATACTAGATACTGGTGAATGCATTTTGATCCCAATATTTTGCTTTGCTCGATAACTGATTCGAAGGCAATGTCAAAAGAAGCTACAGTCACTGTAGGGCGTATCTCTCCCTATGTTAGTTTCATCTGTTCAGCCTGTGTCCGCTGTCCTGGGTTCCTGGGAAATGTAACTCTTAGAATTTTAAGATGCTTGATTAGATAAGGAACTCTCTGCAGAGCAGTTTATTGCCAAAAAAAAAAAAAAAAAAAAATCGAGGTACAGAAAATGGTACAGAAAAAAATAAAATGGAAGAAATGACGAGGTCATGATTTCTTGGAGACACTTACTTTGATTACATCAGGGCAGAACGTCTAAGCAGTAAACAAAGGACCATTATTTTTGAAGCTTTTCTCTTTCAGAGAAGGAATATTACAGTGGGATAGATGTTCAAGAAAGGATATGCACAAAAAGTTTAAAAATCTAATCACTAGGTCAAAATGGCTTCTGTCTTTCAAAAGTTATTTATGTTTGGAGAGCAAAAGATTTGAACAACTTAATTCCAAATTTAGGCTCAAGGAAGATATAAGAACACATTCTAACTGCTTTTCTTTTTGCTTTCAGGGAGTCAATTAAGACACTGAAATATGTGTTGGTCCCAAGGTGGCTAACGAGTTTTGAGCATCAACAGCCCATGTTCTTTGCTGAAGAGGCCAAAGTTCATGTCAAGATTGATGTCGCTTATGCTCTCCCAACCCTCAAGGTGAGAAGGAAAACAAGCAGTAGCTTTCATGAAAGATGCCAAATTTTTTTTGATTCTCAGGGGTCATCTTGTAGGTCCTTAAATTAACTGAGACACCCCACCAGTTCCCAAAGCACTGAAATGTGATTATATAACTAGAAAGTTCAGTTACCAGGGCTCCAGACATATTCTGCTATGGGCTTACTCTGAGGGTGTTTTAAGTAAGCTTGTAAAATGAATTTGAAGTTGTGATTTTACCACCAGAATTTCTATACGCATATTTAAAATTGGCTACTTTAGAGGTAAGAAAATAAGTAGTATTGTGCATATGTGATTGGGTGGTCAATGACGTTAAAATAAAAGGTATAAGGTTATTCACACTGTTTTCTTGTTGTATGTGATTATTACCATGCTTTTCAAAGTGATGATTATTGTGCTTTTGAAGCCAATGAAGTAATTAATGACCTAATCACATTATGACACAGGAAAATATATTCTATAATTGAATATAAAACAAAAGCCTAACCTACCTCGATATTTTTCCGGGCCAGGGTTGCATTCCCCTCATGCTGTATAGGAATCAGAGGCAAACCTCCAATTTTGGGATTTTTGGTTATTGAACGTTTTCGTTCCTTTCCAGCTGGTGGCCATATATCATTTTCATGCTGTGGAAACACAATTTCTTGCTGTTGGTGTGTGATTTTATTATGTGGTATACTATGTCATATAGCCACTTGGTTTCTTTCCCACACATCCACATCAAGTGATCTGATTTCCATGAGAATACCATTTGTGATTATGATGTTGACTCCGGTGGCAGCATCGCTCCAGGACATGAAACTCTTAACTGAACTGAGCTTTGAGGTCTCAGCTCAATTTCTAAGTTTCAAATACATGCCTTCTATACTACTTATCAAACCAAAAGGGGAAAAATATTTGAGGCAACTGGAAATCTCTTTGTGGAAGAAAAATAGGACACTTGTCGACACTGCTAGGCCACTGTAATATATGTAACTATACATTTACACCAAATATGATTTCAGTGTAAAACTAATTTTATCTTATATATCCCACATCAACCTAAGGCATGACTATCAGAAAAATTAGCCTAACTTTATGACATCCTGAAAAATGTTACTATTTTATCTAATTGAATTCTAAAGAAATATAATCTTTTTACTCATTTAAACATCTTTACTGAAAATATTGTACAACGGAGAGTGGGGCACATTTGTTCTCAAATCATTGACTACATATTCTTGCCTTCTAAACAGTTATACATATGACTGGAGAAAGGTTAATCTGGAATGGGGATAAATGTCCACAGGTAAAAATATAAGCTCTGGAGTGATTAATCTTTGATATATACATACAAAAAAATCTTTAAAGAATTTTGTACTCCCCAGAGTAGTTTAACTTTCTAGAATTTGGAAAAAGTATATCGACTTTCAAACAACAATCTATGAAGGAAACACAGAATACCAAGTATAAAACGAAAAGTTCACAGATAATGTAATGAAACAAAAACCATATAGTAAACTATATAGCTAAATGCCTACTCTTTATTTCCCTCAATTCTTAAGCAACAGATTACTGTTCTTATGTTGTAGTTCTTATTTTAATATGTTGTTTTATGACAAATAACTCATTTAAAGAAATATTTACTGTCTACCCACCATATAATAACAGCTAATTTAACTAAGGGGCAAACTGCCAACCTGCATGTTTATCAATGTACATGTGATTTTCATTTATTCCTCAGTGATCTTACAGTGCAAATCCTTTTATGTGCATCATATCTACCCTTGAATGTTAGTGAAACATTTACCTTAGTTCAGCAAATCTATAATGGTAGGTTGTACAGTATTTCAGTTGGAAGGTTATAGCTTCATATTACTTTTATGACATGGTACCAAACATGGTTAAAAAAAGGATATTATATATCATATAATTGCAATGTTCCCAACACATAAACCTGGGAGAAAACTGAGAGGGAATTAGGTGATTCTGTGAATTGCCCTTACACTTTCAAATCACTAATGTATAGTGCATATGTGAAAATATATTTTGAAGAATCTAAGAGCAAATGAGGTTCCCAAATCCATATTTTTCTTTTCTGAAATAGTATACAACTGTGAATACCAGCTAACTCTCCTTGAATTGAACTAAGAGGCATTTTTTTTCTACTTTACATCCAAGTGATGTGTTCTGATTTAACATTTGTAGTTATTTGAAAATGACTTCAAAAGTCTTACAGCATGGATCATATAGGTGAGGATCAAACTTTCATTTTATAACCAAAGACCACATCTAAACATCTCCATTTCTGTCTTCCAATTTTCTAACCTTTGCCTATCTTTCCAGCTAACTAAATTTAGTTTCATTCATTTTAACAATTCTTTTCATTCCTTGAGACCTCTAATCCAACACCATTCTTCTCACAACATTTTTTACTACTTCCCTCATTGCCTGGCTTGGATTTCATAGTCAGTCAGTAAACTCACTTCCTTGTAAATATCTTCAAGTCCAAATTTTATCTGATTACTTATTTATTTTCTTGCTCCTTTGTCTTCTATCATATTTGCCTGACAAAGCCTCAAACCTAATTAAACACAATTCAACTTATTTCATGAGTGCCTGCCAGTTGATGGAGGACAAAAATAAATTACTCTGTAGATCCATCACACTTTATATTTAACCTTAAATTTTAAGAAAGCATTCAGCACTGCCCTGAAGTTCTACCATGGGACAACTGGCTTCCTCACTCTCTGAAGATTATTTTTCTCCTTTGCCTCTCACCTTACACTTCAAAAACGCTGCCTGCATCACATGTGGTGATTTCACTGATTCAATCCAACAATTTTTACTGATCACTTAAGAAAATACTTCTCCCATCATGAAATGTACCAATCTCCTTGCATCTATAGTCATATAAGTGAGTTTATTTCTTGCAATCAATAGTTGCTCATTGCAAATAACTCTTATCCAGTCATATCTATAATTGCTCAGTAGGCCATACATTGAGGTGGTCAATAATTTGAGAAGAAATGTGCCACACTCTCTGCAGTACAATGATTTTTAATAATGGATAACCGTGCACTAGATCATATCATTTCATCTGTGTTCAGAGCCTCTGCTGGTTTAATAACACCTCTCCTCTTCTATCCATTTTTTCTTCCTGACTGGATTGTCTTCACATAATGTATGCAAGTACACACTCTCCCATCTTAAAGACAAATCAAAACTCCCAAACCTACCTTCACCTCTAGCAAGTCACAACCTCATTTAATCACATAAGCAAATTACTTGACAAAATTTTCTGTACCCTTCACCTGGTTCTCCTCCTTTCTTACTTCTTATCATTGCTTTTGCTGATTTTTTTTTCTCTCCCTCTCCCTCCTCCATGCTTCCCTCTCCACCTCAAACCTTCTCCCCCAGGCATCTCATCTAATCCTATAGCTTTGAATATAATCTAAGTGCTGACTTCTCCCAAATTCACATTTTAGCCCCAAACCTGTGCCTGAGTTTTTGATCCACACATCCAACCTGCTGCCCAGCATACACATCATGTATCTAACAGGCGTCTCAAATTTTATGTGGCCAAAACAGAAGTTACCATTTCCTTCTACATCTCTGATGATCCCACTTACATCTGACAGTTGCCAAAAAACTAGATTTTTTTGATTTCTACTCTTCCTCTCAAACTGCAATAGCCAATTGACACAGGAGTTAAGAAGGAATTACTTAGCAGACAGCAAGTGCATGAGAGTCCTTGGTACGGCTTTTCTTTTTAATGAAAAGCAGTCCCAAGCCATTTTCTAACAAAGAGCAGCCTGCAACCTAGGAGCTTGCAAGGGTGAATGCCTGCAGGAACTAAGGACTAGACATTTTTCAAGATGGCGGCTCCATCTTCCCTTCTCTGCCAGCCAAGTGCATTGTAAGGAGCCCACAAGATGGTGTCAATCAACCGGAAAGCCCATTTGCATAAGAAGATTAGGGTGGGGGTGACCAGCCTTACCCATACACTATGTAAACGCCATATCTGATCGAACCAATCTGTGAGCCCTATGTAAATCAGACACCACCACCTCAAACTGGACTATAAAACTGCGCATTCTGCACCAGTCAGTCCTTTCTGCTTGGAGGCCCCTTCCTGTATAGAGGAAGCTGTTTCTCTTTGTCTTCTCTTCTACCTATTAAACCTCCTGCTCCTAAACTCCTCGTGTATGTCTGTGTCCTAAATTTTCCTGGCGTGTGACAAGGAACCTTAGGGTATACACCACAGACAACATAGTCGCTTCACAATAATTCCAAAAGCCTTATTGGCTCTACCTTCAAAATATTCCTGAATCTTAATTTGTCTTACCATATTCATTGTTACCACCTTAGTCAGAGCTGATATCTTCTTTCCTATAGCTGTTCATCCCACTTGCATCTTTGACCCTCTACACTGCAGACTCAACAAAGTGAACAAAATTTTTTTCATTTAGAATTAGATTATGTCCTTCCCTTGTTTCAAATTATTAAGCAGGAACTACATAATCTGTCACACGCCTTCCTCATCTCTAATATCTTCCCTTCATGATGTTTATAGAATAAAACAAGGCAGTGATGACGTCTCAGGACCTACCCTGCTGGCCCCATCCCTGAATGATCCTTCCTGGAAGCCTGCATACTCCCCTCATTTCAGACTGGTCTCAGCTCACCTGTCATCTACTCAGAAAGACATTCCCCGAGAACTTTGCTCAATTAGTGCCTTCCTTATGTCAGTCACACTCTCTCCTTACCTGACTTGATTCTCCTATCTTATCACACAGATATCCGTTTGAAATTTTATCTGATTACTGATTTTCTTACCCTATTTCCTATTTTAGAAATACTAACTGAACATGTACTTGACATACAAGTCAAATATAATGAAGAGTCCTTCTTTTCATGCAGTTTACACTTGAGTAAGAGAGGCAGACATGAAATAGCTAATTACATGGGTTTTTTTTCTTTATTAATTAGTGTCACAGTGGAGAAGTACAGGATGCTAAGGGTGATACTTGAAGGTCTAATTCATCTGAAGGTCAGGAAAAGTTTCTCTGAGAATGGGATATTTAAGCTAAAGTCTAGAGGACTTTTGAGGCAGGGGTGTGGAAAGGATGGAGATGACAAAAATACTCTGAATACCAAAAATAGTTCATTATAAGGGCTGTTTACTGTTAATTCACATACATGTTTGTGTGTATGTCTACACTTTTAACATATCTATTAATATTTGCTATTTTGCTGTTTCCCTACAGAGATGAACCATAAATCCTTAAATCCAAGAAGGCTTCTGTGTTTATCTTAAGGGAGGACCTGAATAATACCAAGAACTAAAAAGAACAGAGAAAGATTATTAGGCTATATCTTTGAGACGAGGACTAGGATTAAAACATGAGACAGTGAGAAATAACCTCGTAGTAAGATAAGGCTTCGCTTCCTGCATTCATTCCTTAACTTTCAACTGCAGAGTCTACTGACTCCAATTATAAAAACAAAAACATCAATTTAGTTTTGCCACAAACGACACTGTAATAGTTTTATACTCTATAGTCCCAACTTTACTAAAAGACTTCAAATCCAGTTTTTTGTTTTTCCTAAAGCAGAACTCGAGTATCTGTGGCCTAGTGCAGTGGCGCATGCCTGTAATCCTAGCACTTTGGAAGGACAAGGTGAGTGGATCACCTGAGGTCAGAAGTTTGAGACCAGCCTGCCTAACATGGTAAAACCCCATGTCTACTAAAAATACAAAAATTAGCTGGGTGTGGTGGTGGGCGCCTGTAATCCCAGATACTCAGGAGGCTGAGGCAGGAGAATCACTTGAACCCAGAAGGCAGAGAGTGCACTGGGCTGAGATCACACCACTGCACTCCAGCCTGGGCAACACAGTGAGACTCTGTTCCCGTCTCCCCCCCAAAAAAAGAAGTTGAATATCTGAATTTTAATAAGTTACAAAAAAAAAAAAAAGAAGAAGAAGAAGAAAAAAGAAGGAGAAGGAGGAGAAGAAGAAAAAATAAAGCCTCTAAAAAGTTAGCAGCCAGTCTCTTATGCACATGTTTTTCCAGGTAGTAATAGTAGAGAGATAGGCTGAGAAGAGCTGTGTTTATTAACCACTGGAAAGGTTAATACATTAAATGAACAGAGCAAACTATTTTCAGAACAAATAAGAACTAGATTTTGGAGTGAGCTAACTTATTCCTTGTAAGGGAAACAGAAAAATACCTCTTCAGTAATAAAGAATGGCAACTTAATCGTTACCAATGAATTTCAATGCTCCATGAGAAGCATTGTTGGGAATTTAGCTAGACAAGGTTGCGAAACAAACCAGTCCAATTAATGGGACTATTTAACCGTTCCTCAAAAGGGTAAGTCCTGCTCTAGGGAGGAAAACAAATACAGAACTGAGTATGAGTATTGGCCTCAGACACCCGTGTGTTTAAACTACTAATTACATATATGGCCCTGAGCAAACAACAAAATCTTTGTTTTATAAAGCCAAAAAACATATTGTATGGTTTGCTGCAGGGAATACATGAGTTATTCTTATGAAGTATCTAGCACACAATAGTTATTAAAGAAAAGTAGGTTCCTGTCCTTGTTTCTGGAAAGGCAGGGGTGGAGAGAGTGGGGGAACAAGAAGGGAAACAGAACACTTTTCTAAATGAAGGTCTATGTGGGACTCTGGTAGGATGACAGCTTAGAAAAGTCCCTCTCTCTTACACGACCATTTTAAAGCAACATACCTCACCTAAGCCAAGGAGGCTGTGGGGCTGGCAGAAAAGAAGCTTTAATGGAATAAACTCTCTTTCAAAAGGTAATGAATACATTTGAACTTTAATACACTATTTTAAAAACTAAGAAGGGGAGAATCAAAGTTTATGCCAATTGTATATACATTTAAAATGCTTATTAAAATTCTTTAAAAATCACCATCACACTAAAATTTCCTGTAAACAGTTATTATACTCTACTCTACTGGATAGTTCAAACAAATCTCATACCTGGGCAATAAAGATACTGGTCATCCACTCCGTCTGAGCTCGTGAACTATCACAACACAGGTGCCTGCAAAATGAGGTGTATAAACTATGTCATTCACAAAGACAATTGACTATTCTCTAATCTGTTGGGTGATTTGGTGATCAAAAATCTCTTTGAGTTTCTCCTGATTAATGACATAACGCAATCACGAAAGTGGGACATTGCAGTACAAGTTGTTTTGGTCTTCTGCTAAATGTACAATACAAAGTTATACTGTAAATATATTGGTTTAAACAAAATACAACTGAAGGCTTTGGTAAATGCTGCAAAACGATCACCAATATTTTTTGGAAAGGCAGAAAAATCAATTTCATTTTGCCTTTTCAAGGACATGATGGTAAAACACTGTTTTCCACTGAAATTCTGAGCCTGAGAAGAAAAGTATGTGCACATTCTCTTAAGAGCAGATCTTTCTTTTAAAAAGGCCGAGACATAGTCTCCATCATTGTAATTATAAACACTAATACCCACAGATTCATACAAAATAAAACTACACCAGAAACCACTGCATATCCAATAACAGCGATTAAGTAACCTTTTACTGAAAGCCTCAATACAACAGAGACCTTGTCCTGAAGGCTCCTGTAGTCTATTAGGGGACTTAAGCATGTAGACAAATAAATTACAACACAGTGAGAAAAAGCAAAAATAAAATTGAATGCAAACACAGAAACCACAGACTTGGGGATGAGGAGAGGGTTGTTTTTTATAAGAGGAAAAATTTATAATTGATACTGGAAAGACCTAACGGGCATTTCAAAGTAATTGTATTTTTTACATTCCTGTATTATCAAAATAATTGACCTGAAAAATGTTGAAAATGAAATTTCTAAAAAATGTGTGTTTTCTTCTTTAGAACCTCATGAAAACATTGTCTTTCCCTATTACCATGTCCAGGAAAACCATTCCTGCCACAAATCATTTTAATTACGTACCCTTGTTTATAAAATACTGTAGGTGCAAAGAAGAAATAAATAATGATCAGAGGTGAGAGCTATTAGATAAGGCTTTGGGGCATTTGAGTTATGATTTCAAAGAACAGTGACAGTTGAGTTGGTTGGGTCATCATGGGGAGAATGAAAGTATGAAAGGAAGGAGAAGCGAAAAGTATGAACAAAGGTATAGTAGAGGCACCATGTACATCACACATGCAGATCTGAAACAGCAAGGAATGCGTGGGGAATAAAGACAGATGCTTGTTTTGTCATTAAGTGAAAAAGAAAAGCTGTGGGAGATGAAGTTGGCAGAGTCATATACAGCCTTGCATGCCACACAACAATTGTGTGCTTGACCCTATAGGTGAAAGAATTCACAGAAGTTTTAAAGCAGGAGAGATACATAGTACGGCATAGAAAACACTCCTCAATGGAGAGGTGGAGAATGTATGCCAAAACAAAAGCAAAGCAGAGGCCTGAAGAGCACTTAGGACTCCTGGAATAATCCGGGCAGATCAATGAAGGCCTGGCCCTGAGGGTAGACGGATGTAGGTGGATGAGGGGCACAAGGAAGAGGCAGATCACATGTGGCTCAGTCACTGATTAGACACAGGGAGGTGAAGAGAAGGCAATACCTAGTACAATCTCTAGAAATACTGGTAGATACTTGTAACAGTATATGGCAAAAAGTACATATATAGAAAGAACAGGGTTGTAAGCAGGATATATGGTTGTCATAAATCTGATTTTTGCTAGTTCTTATTCTTTTTAAAAACTATCACCTACTTATCTCATAAAAGCTGAATTCCACACTCTTAATAACTATGGAAGAAATCAGATGTAGTTTCACTTCAGAGGCATTGACAAATAGGATACATGGAACTTGAACCCTGATACAAATCTATTTTCCTCTTCTTAGGCTCAAAGTCTTTACAAACAACCCTAGTTTCATTTAGGCAAAACACTTTCTGTCTGTAGCTCTATCTGAAATTACTGAAATTATTCTTTTCCTGAAATTGTCACTAATATATTATGTCCAAAAGTTGTCAGCTGTTAACTTACCAGTGATGTTTCTCAGAATATGCGGTCAATCCCCAACTGCATCACATAGAAAAAAAAACACACACATAAATTAAAAATGATACATTTTACAAGGCAGAAAACAGGATTAGATGCTAAGGAGATGAGATTTAATGGTGGGAATGTATAGACTTCCACAAGTGATGATTCAATGTGCTGGACTTAGCTAGAGGTGAACGCTAAATGCTAAGGGATCTGTCTACACATTTATATAGAGGGAAGGAGGCTTGTGATGACATGGGGCAGAGAGGAGACGTCTCTGAGAAGATACTCTTAACTGAATAAGGCCAAATGACTGAAATAAGATAATACAGAGAGACGTACGTACTGTTCCTGGGGGAAATTAAAGAGCATGCCTATTAAAACACAGGTATATGCGCTAGGCTTAGAAACTGAGTATGAAGGAAAAAGTGAAGAAACTTTCGGCAACAAAATCTCAGAAGCAAGCACGTATAAATGATGTTCATGATACTAATTATTAGTGCAAACATTTATTAGCTAATCAAAGTAATCTGTGGTAAGATATTGTGGTGTAAACCAAATGCTGGGGTACATGAAGTGTTAAAGAGGCACACAATCTGTAGGAGGCGCCCACCTCCTCTCTACCACTTACATGCTATGGGTTTTCAGTACCAAAGTCAGTATAGTACAAAAGGGAAAATTACAGAGCCAGAATCAAAACATTGTAGAAACCAAGCATCAGGAAGCTGGAGGGCAGCATTTGCTTTCCTGTGTGTAGACTTGCCCTCAGGTTGTGATGTGACAGCTCAGGGAATGAGATGCAGAGGAAGCCATGTACTTCCCAACAGACAGGGCCCCCCTGGGATTTCTTACTTTACATAGAGAGACTGCAATCACCAAGGATCTTGGTCTCAGTGGGAACATCATCCCTCCTTATCTACTCATACAAGTTCCTTGATCTGCCGTAAGAACCCTGTGACAGGGGAAGCCACTTAAAAAAAAATTGCCTAAAACTTACTTACTAAAAAGTTAGACTAATGCCACTGATCCCTAAATCCTTACACAGACATGTTTTCCCATAATTTTTTTCCTTTCAGTACTTTCCTTTCAAACTGTACCTTGTTGGAGGCTTCATTTTCTTTTTCACTCCACGATAAAACTTCACGGAACTGAGAGAAAACATTTTGTCATGTTTACTACTCTGTAAGGAAAACAAAATAATTTGTAATTAAATGGATTTACACATTTCCTTACATTTTCTTTGAGCATTAATGATTGGGTTTAGAATTGTTTAGTTTCTCAATGTTTCATAAAACGTACATTTCATGAGTTTAGTAAATGAAGACTCTTTTGATTTATAATACAATCAAATACATATTGATAATGTTGGATATATTCATGTTATATATGTGTACACCTGTATATATTATAGAGCCATGCACATGGCTCTATAATTCTTGATTCAAAAACACTTGGGGTCAGATGTGCATCATGTCATGGTTAATACTGAGTGCAGACTTGATTAGATTGAAGGATGCCAAGTATTGTTCCTGGGTGTGTCTGCGAGTGTGTTGTCAAAGGAAACTGACCTTTGAGTCAGTGGACTGAGAGAGGCAGACCCTTCCTCAATCTGGGTCAGCACCATCTAATCAGCTGCTAATGTGGCTAGAATAAATTAGGCAGGAGAAGATGGAAGAGCAGACTTGCTAAGTCTTCGGGCCTTCATCCTTCTCTGTGCTGGATGCTTCCTGCCCTTGAACATCAGACTCCAAGTTCTTCAGCTTTTGGACTCTTAGACTTACACCAGCAGTTTGCCAGGGGCTCTCGGCCTTCAGTCCCAGACTGAAGGCTGCACTGTTGGCCTCCTTACGAGGTTTTGGAACTCAGACTGAGCCACTACTGGCTTCCTTGCTCCTCAGCTGGCAGACGGCCCATTGTGGGACTTCACCTTGTGATTGTAGGAGTCAATACTCCTTAACCCCCCTTCATAGATACATCTATCCTATTAGTTCTGTCCCTCTAGAGGACCCTGACCAAATCACATCAGAAGTGATTTTTCATATTTTAAAAATATAATACAATGTATATGCCATATGTTTTGTAACTCCCCATCACCAATGTTGACTGGGACAGTACCCTGTATTCAAACATACTCATATTTTCAAGATAAAGGCTATATATATCTTCGTATTGTTTTGGGTCAGATTTTGCCAACAAATGAGTTGGGATTTTCTATACTTTTTGGATTTCGGAATTATGGAAAACAGACTCATGAATATATATGAACACATATTGAGGTATCTCAAATATCCAAATTAATGAAAACTATCCAAATTAAAACAGACTATTAAAAATTTACAGTTGGCCCTGGAGCAATTATATTTTCTTTACACCCCCTCTCAATACTCAGCAGTCAAAATGGAAAAAGGAGGAATATATGCTCATAAAATTAAAAATTAGTTTCATAAAGCAAATAGGTTAGGAGGATATAAAAGAAATACAGAGGAAAAGTAACCAGGAAGATGGTCAGAAATAATGCTGTGATGACCAAAGAGCTGGAATTTACATGGTGAATTTATTCCTAATCACTATTATCAGTTGAAGTTCACTATTATTATCATTGTAGATAATATGTTTATAAAAACATATTTAAAATTTTTCCCCTTATGGCTAGATTTCTAGAAATTTAACCACTGAGTCATAGGCTAAGAGTATGATTCAGAAAAAAAATCTTGTCTAAACTGATAGGGTACATTTATTTACCCTATCAAAAACACTAAGGTAACACAAATGTTAAGTGTGTATTTATGTATTTGCTAGCCATTTGCAGTTTTGATGTGGTAAACAGTTTATTGATGTCTTTACTTATTTGTTTGTACTAGTTCTTTATGTATTTAATACGAAATTTGTCTTTTTAAATGAAATATTCTATCCAAATTGCTCTTTGCCTTAACCTAGCTCATTGTTTACCTTATTTTTAATAAGTCAAACATAATGGCCTTTTAGGGTGTGCTTTCTTAACGTTTGCTTAAGTTTAAAGTGTTCCCACACAGCTGATAAATATTCAATTCCATGGTCTTGTAGCTTTAAGGGTTGTTTTTTTTAGGATTTAAATCTTTTGTCAATCTGGAATACATTTTTTTTATATGCAGTATAAATGATGTTAGACTTAAATTTTTTGTTGACAATATTCTACCCCCAATTTATTGAACAAACATCCCTTTAGACATGAATGTTTTGTGGCATATTTATTAAAATTAAATTCTAACATATAATTTTTACCTGAATTTATGGTACCATTGCTCCTTGTTCACTTTTATACAAGGATTATAATATTTAAGTATCTTAGTTTTACTGTATATCTTAATAGTTGGATGGAAAAATAATTCAAATTCATTTTACTTATCTCCCAAAATATCTTCAAATTATTCTTATCTATTTATCCTTTGAAGTTAATTGTCAAATATTTTTGAAAAGTTATAAAAGCAATTTTCTTTGCAAACTTGAAAATAATTGCATTAAACCTATAAATCAACATTAGCAGATTTAACATCAATTTTTCTCCTATCAGAGAAGTTCTATAGTTTTCTTCACATAAGCCTCCACTTCTTAAGGCTGTTTTCAAGCAGTTTATGCATTTTTCTCTTTTAAATCCAACTGGATCTTTGGATTTTGATTCTGTAGCCTGATAATTTGCTGAATTTTTTTGTTTTGTTTTGTTTTTTGAGACAGAGTCTCACTCTGTCGCGCAGGCTGGAGTGTAGTGGTGCAATCTCGGCTCAGTGCAAGCTCCGCCTCCCAGGTTCAAGCCATTCTCCTGCCTCAGCCTCCCGAGTAGCTGGGACTACAGGTGCCCGCCACCACGCCTGACTAACTTTTTGTATTTTTAGTAGAGACGGGGTTTCACCGTGTTAGTTAGGATGGTCTCGATCTCCTGACTTCGTGATTCACCCGCCTCGGCCTCCCAAAGTGCTGGGATTACAGGCGTGAGCCACCACACCCGGCAATTTGCTGAATTTTAAGGAAGAATATTTTAACAATTTGAACTGTCTAGTATGAGGTAGCTTTGTAAGGTACTAAGTGTCCACAGTAGGGTATATTCAAGGAGAGGAGAGCTATGAGGAATGTATGCAGTATAGGTGACTCCTAGTCACCTGTGTCAGAGGTTAAATCAAATTACAACCAAGGTTTGTGTTTCTTTTAATAATTTAGATTGCTGTTCCCTCAGAAGCAGTCCCGACTGAGGCAGCAGGGTTGGCTGCAACTCTAGCAGTATGTGGAAGATAGGACTTGCATATTTGAGAATGAGAAACACTGTGCCTGAACCAGATAGTCTTGATTTACACAGGACATTGATGATTTCAAGACTGCCTACATTTTGAAAAACTTTTGGTAATAAGTAGTTTGAGAGTCTGAGGTAATTGACTGCCCAAGTCACTCCTGGCATGCAAGCTTATTACTTTATACCACAGCCTGTCAAAGAAACACAAATGATATAATTTGAGAGGAGTTCAGCAATTGTAGAAACACATTTTTTCCATTTCCATTTTGAAACTGAATATTCATAAAGAGGAGCTATATAGATCTTAATGGAAAGTTCTATAAAAGGAAATGTCGTTTGCCAAGTTCGCTTTACTGCTGGCTTATTACAACTTTCTCTTTTGGTATGTGTAATTTATAGAGAATTTCTCCAAAAAGTTCAATATACTAGACTATTATGAAGTCTGAAATGTGTTGCTTCAGTCACTCCATTTCAAAGTAAAGTTTTTAAGTTAGCCAATTAAATGAGCGTGCTTAAAAAATTATTCCTGGTACCTAAAAAGAGTTTGCCTATTAAAGTACAGGCAACTTTTAATGACCCCCTTTACCCATTTGCTTTCTTCACACTATTAACAGTATAATGGTAATATTCTCTGAAACCTCTCACCTTTTATGTAAATTAAGTCGGAAAACAATTAACATTTTCTGTGCAGGGAAAGGTTGCAGAACAAAAGATATCTTCCCCTGTGTATTACCCCAATTTGTTCTTAATGAGCATTCATAAATCAGCTCTAATTAACACAAAGTCTCTTTAAATACACTTCTCAATTTGTAATTTTTCCTCCCTTTTAACTAAATCATTTAAAAAATATATACAAGCACGCATATATTAATGGCAACCACTAAAACAAATGCTAACAGTTTACTCAAAAAAGTTGGGAGATTTTACTGTTGATAATTTACTATAAAAACACTTGAAAAGTTAACATTGCCAATGGCTTCACCATCAATATTAATAGGGACAGATCCGTAACATGAAAAAATAACAAAATGAAGTCATGTGTTGAAAATAACCATAGTTTGAGTTTAAAGGAAAAGCATGAATCTCTCATCTGCTTTTCAAAACGCACAAATTAAAGTATCAGTTGCATTAATCTATTCTGACAGATATGCAAATATAATTTTCAAACACTTAATAATCAGACAATAATTCCATAACTCGAGGTTACTGTTATTAAAAAATGTGTTCGGTATCCTTAAAGAGCACTGTTTTCAGACAAGTTCTTGAGACTATCACTGCCTATCAGGTTATATAAGTTAGCTCAATCTGAGCAAGATGATCCTTTCAAAAAGATAGATTCTTAAAGCAAAACTTACTCTGTTAAGCGATATGAGGCCCTTCATCTCACTTACAAAAAGAATGTATCTGTAAAAGTCACTGCATGAACAGGCTTCCCTGTGGCAGATATTAAAGTGTACATCAGCTTGAGAGAAAATGCCGTAAAAACTGAATTGTTTGCATTTCCTTATTTAAAAATGTTTGACGCTATTTAATAAAAATAAACTTATTCTCTCCACATAAAATTACTTCAGCAAAAACACTAAAGTAATACAAACGTTAAATGTCCTTTGTAAGTTTCTGCATAGAGCCTTTGGAGTCCAATGCCTGGAAGTGAATTCTGACCCCATCGCTTACTGTGTATGTGATTTTGGACAAGTTATGTAACGTCTTTGAGAGTCTGTTTCTTCATCTGCATAGTGGGAATAATAAGAGTACCAATTTCGTGGGGTAACTGTATAGATAAAATGAGATAATCCAAATAAAATGTATGGAACTCTGCTTCACATAGAGTAGCCACTTGAATGTTAGTTGCTGCTATTATTACTGCACTGTCATTACTACTACCACAAACTACTATATTTGTTTTTAGCAACCTTCTGTTGCTACACAATGAAGTGTCAGTTTCTTGATGGGACAAAAAAGTTCAGGTTGATTTCTATATATGCCAACTGCAAAAGTGATCCTTAACCAACATATTATGTATATGTAAGGACTGTGATTAAAGAAATCAGTCTTTTGAAAATCAAGGTGGGTGGTCCACTGCACAAAACCAAACAAAATTCTATCAGATTCAGTTCTACTTGACTAGAACAATAAGCTGTGAAGTCTAGCCTGTATTTTCACAAGCACAAACGTAAAGTTCATGAACCTTAAAATCTGATGTGTTCCATCACATAACCCCATAATTCTACAAAATCTACTATTCCTTTATGGGTAAAATGAAGAATGTTAGTAAATGATAGTAACCACTTGATACCCACACAGACTCCCTTCTGGATATCAGGTGGGGTTCAAGTGCAATATATAATATGAATCTGTGATAAGGGCCGCAGAATTCAGGCTGTTTTATTAGTCTCCTGCCTGAACATTCCATTGTCCATGAGGAAAGCAAACACGGAATGTATACACAGAACAGGATGCTACTATGATTTATTCATGCCCACATGGAGGCTTCTCTGCTGGAGGAATATACAGGGATAGTAATTAAAGCATAGGAAGTGCTGAACAGAAGCCACACAACACTACAGCCGTGGCTTTGGAAAGCTGCTTAACAATTTTTTCTTTGTAACATATTAACAGATGTTACAGTCTGGTCTTTCTTTGTGCATCTCCACAACAGAACACAGTGAAGCACCATTCACTTATAAGCGTGCAAGCAATGTTTACCCAAGTGAATTTTATAATTCAATATTAAAAAAGTATTTTCCAGGTCCTGCTGACTTCCATTCTACATTTAAAGGAATTGCCTTGGTACTACTTGAATCTCAAAGAGAGTTGTTGCTGCATACCCCCATGGGACCACCATCCAAAACAGGATAAAGAACATTTCTATCTAGAAAGTAACCCACTGACCCTTTTTCCTTGGCAATTCTGCAGCAAATTCTGTCCCCAACCTAAGCAAACACTTTCTGACTTCTATCACTATAGAATGGTTCTGCCTGTTCTTAGACTTCTTATGAACAGACTTATATGATATTATTTTGTGTCAAGCTTCTTTGGTTTCAAAGGTTTTAAAAATTCACCAATGTTGTGACTTGTGTTAATATTCATTTTTGTTGCTGAGTAGTATTCCATTATACAAATAGAATATTTTCCTATTGGTGGGCATTTGGAATGCTTCCAGTTATCAGCTTTTATGAATAAATCTGCTTATGAACATTCTTGTACAAGTGCATTTGTGAATCACAAACGCTTTGCCTAGAGCTGCTGGATCACGGGGTAGATTATGTTAGTAACTTCATTTAAAAACTGACAAATAGTTTTACACCGTGATTGTGTGATTTTACCCTTCCACCAACAATTTATGTGGGAGTTCTAATTATTCTACATCATTTTTAACATTGGTTGTTATCACTGTTAAGATTTTAGTCATACCAATGAATGTAAAATAATGTTTTGTGGTTCTAATTTTAATTTCCTGATTAATAATGATATTGAACACTTTTGGTTCAGTGGGTTATTGGCCATTTCTACATCTTCCTTCATGTAATGTCTGTTCTATCCTTGCCAAACTTTTTATTGAACTGTTTTTCTTATTGTTGATTTAGAAGAGCTCTTTATACTCCTGTTATGAGTCTTTTTTCTGATATATGTTAATACATTTTCTCACTTTGGGACTTGCCTGTTCACATTCTTAGGGTATCTTTGGAGGAGCATGCTATTATTATTACATTATATTTATAAAAAGAATTTACACATATATTATTAGACCACTAGCCTGACTAATGAAGAAGAAAGGAGAGAATATTTGATAAACACAATCAGAAACAACAAGGGGGATATTACTCCTGACCCCACAGAAATAGAAACCACCATCAGAGAATATTATGAATACCTATACGCACATAAACTAGAAAAACTAGAATAAATGGGTACATTCCTGGACATATACAGCCTCCCACACTAAACCAGGAAGAAATTGCACCCCCGAACAGATCAATAACCAGTTCTGAAATTGAAGCAGTAATAAAAAGCCTACCAACCACAAAAATCCCAGGACCAGATAGACTCACAGCTGAATCCTACCAGATGTACAAATAAGATCTGGTACCATTCCTACTGAAACTATTCCAAAAAATTGAGGAGGGACTCCTTCCTAACTCATTCTATAAAGTCAGCATCATCCTGATACCAAAACCTGATAAAAATACAATAAAAAAGAAAACTTCAGACCAATATCCTTGATGAAACATCAATGCAAAAATCCTCAACAAAATACTGGTAAATGGCATTCACCAGCACACCAAAAAACTTATCCACCATGATCATGGAATAGTATGCATCCATAAAAAAGAATGAGATCATGTCCTTTGCAAGAACATGGATAGAACTGGAGGCCATTATCATTGGTAAACTAACACGGAATAGAAAAACAACACATGTTCTCACTTACAAGTGGGAGCTAAATGATGAGAACACATGGACACACAGTGGAGATCAATACCCACTGGGGACTTTTGGTGGGTGGAGGGTAGAGGATCAGAAAAATAAACAACTAATAAGCACTAGGCTTAATATCTAGGTGATGAAATAATGGGTAAAACCAATCCACATGACTCAAGTTTACCTAACAAATTTTCACTTACATTCCTAAACTTAAAAGCCAAAAAAAAAAAAAAAAAAAAAAAAAAAAAAAAAAATTCAACGAATTAGAGAAAAACGCTGTTAACAGCACCTGTCGCAGTCTTATAAAAACCAAATCCCTGGAGGTGGGGCCTCTGCACATATTTGTTTTGCTTTTTTTATCCTAATGCTTTTTAAAAATTGCAGTGTATATATAATACATATATAAAAAGTACACAAATCATATTTAGCTCAATGAATTTTAATAAAGTGAACACACTGGTGTAACCTGCACCTGGAGAATATAAAACATATGTATATATATTTTAAGCATTAAAACAACATGACATGCAGAACTCATACTATCTTAAATTATAGATTTGGATACTGGGGTTGAGAGGTTAAGTTACTTATTCATGTAACCAGTTCTTCACAGAAATGAGATTTTCTGATGTTAAGTTCAATATTTTTATAGCTACAACATTTATCTACTCCCTTTTTTATATATCTAATTCTCTTATCCACTCCACAATTATTTAATAAGATCTTTTAGGGAACTAAATTATAGGGGATATATCAATAAGATTACATTAATACATATGAAATTAAAAATGAGTCAATTCATTCAACTGTATAGGAAAGATACTAATAACATTTATTTTAACTTTGGGGTTTGGTCATTTTATTGCACCTTTTATTAATTTCCAGTAGCTAATCTGAAGCCTTTTATTTTAGGTTATCACACATTCTCTATTAATTTTATTGACTGAGATGCTGATTTCTAACACATATTAGACTTTTCTTCAGGGCTTAAGTCATTCACTATCCTACAAAACCTGAGGTGCCTAAAAAGGCCTTATAAAATTCTTCACTGTGTTACTGAGTGCATTAATATCTTATCCCAGAGGCTGAAGGAAATCATCAGCTTACCATGTATTTTATATACTACATGCAGTGACATCCAAGAGAGATGGCTGAGAGTAGCATAAAATATGAATGTTAATATCCACACAAATAAAAATGTATGCATGTTCAAATACTATACCTTCACATCCTTGTAAAGAAAGAGAAACCCATCTCGTAAAACAAAATACCGGTCTTGAAACTTATTTCCAGATAGTATTTTGGATGGTTCTTCTTTGATTTTCAAGATTCCTTCTTTGATGCTTCCCAATGTACTCCGGTCTGTAAAGTACAGCATTACTTTTGTGAGTTGGGTACATTTTTACTTATTTGAAATATAATACAAAACATTTCTATATTGTCAGTTTTAACAATGTAAAATACGAACTTGTTTACTACCACTAAAGTCTAAGATGAACTTCTGGGAATATCATGTGTCTGAAGTATTGCTATTTATCATATATTGGCCTGCCTGGACTGTTCAAGTAGCTACAGGCTAGAAATCACACAAAATGTGATTAGTATGAGCTGAGAGGTGCTATAAGTGTAAAGTATCTACTAAATTTTAAATACTTTATATGGAAAAAAAAAAAAAAAAGCAAAATATCGGCCGGGAGCAGTGGCTCACACCTATAATCCCAGCACTTTAGGAGGCCGAGGCAGGAGGATTATCTGAGGTCAGGAGTTCAAGATCAGCCTGGCCAACATGGGGAAACCCCGTTTCTACTAAAAATACAAAAATAAGCCATGTGTGGTGGCACTAGCCTGTAGTCCCAGCTACTTGGGGAGGCTGAGGCAGGAGAATCGCTTGAACCCGGGAGGCAGAGGTTGCAGTGAGCTGAGATCATGCCACTGCACTCCAGCCTGGGTAACAGAGTGAGACTCCATCTCAAATAAAATAAAAAAAAAAGAATATATCACAAATTTTTAAATATTAATTACATATTAAATGTATTTTGGATATTGGATATATGATATTAAATAAAACATATTGGTAATTTTAGCTGTTTCTTTTTACTTTTTTCTAACGTAGCTACTAGACAATTTATAATTACATATGTGGCTTGTATTATATTTGAGCCCCACTGGTATAAACAATGCAAATACGCGATAAAAAAGGAAACACCTTTAAGAATTCTGACTCAAATTCACAAATTTTTAAGGCATTAAAGAAATTTTTATAAATGTGAAACAGGCAAGGGTAAGAAAGGCAAAACTGCTAACGTAGAACATTTACCCATCAATGATAGACTGAATAAAGAAAATACGGTACATTTACATCATGGAGTACTATGTGGCCATAAAAAGAAACAAGATCATGTCCTTTGCATGGACGTGATGGGGCTGGAGGCCATTATCCTTAGTGAACTAATGCAGGAACAGAAAACCAAGTGCCATGTGTGCTCACTTACAAGTGGGAGCTAAATAATGAGAACACGTGGACACATAGAGGGGAACAACACGCACTGGGGCCTATTGGAGGGTGGAGGGTGGGAGCAAGGAGAGAATCAGGAAAAGTAACTGATAGGTATTAGGCTTAATACCTGGGTGACGAAATAATCTGCACAACAAACCCCCATAACCCAAGTTTACCTATGTAACAAACCTGCACATATACCCCTGAACTTTAAAGTTATTAAAAAAAAAAAAAAAAGAAATAGCAGGAGAAAACAGAACTATTTGAGAAATAACATTGGAAAAACTAAATCTAAACATGCAATAATTGCTACAGTTTATTGATTACCTATTAGACACCTATATACTCTCTAATAACAACACTAAAAAAATTGTGATTATTATGTTCATTTTGCACATGATAATACTAAGGCTTAGAAAGGTCAAGAAGCTTTCCCAAAGCTGCAGAGCTACCTGAAGGAGATTAAAACTCAACTTTTTTAAAAAAAGTTGTATTTTGGATTCAGGGGTACGTGTGCATGTTTATTACAAGGGTGCGTAATGCTGAGGTTTGGGGTTCCATTGATCAAGTCACCCAGATAGTAAACATAGCACCTGATAGAAAGTTTTTCAGCCCTTATCCTCCTCCTTCCTTTTGGAGTCCCCAGTGTCTACTGTTTCTGTATTCATATCTGTGTGTACCCAAGGTTTAGCTCTCACCTGTAGGTCAGAACATAAGATATTTGGTAAAACTCCATCTCTAAATGTATGTTCTTTTCTAGACACTGCTGTGTCAGAGAAGAAACTGAGGGATTTTACAATAATTGAATCCAAGTTTAAACCTAACATATCACTAGAGAGGCCCCCTCACATTTCCACAATATCCTCTTCCTATTATTATGATGGGTCTAATGGACATTGACTAATAAGCCAGAATTCCCTCCAGTTTGGGTTACACATTATTTTTCTAGCTCAGAGACTGGCAAATTATGGCTGCAGGCCAAATCCAACCCTCTACTTCTTTTTATATGGTCTATGAGCTAAGAATAATTTTTTCATTTTTAAGTGGTTGAAAAAAATTTCACAAAAGTTTGATGACACACGAAAATTACATGAAATTCAAATTTTAGTCCTATAAAAATAAAGTTTTATTGGAATACAGCCTCACATTATGTACTATCTATGGCTGCGAACATGCTACAGGGACAGAGCTGAGTAGTTGTTTCAGAGACCTTACTGATAACAAAACCTAAAACATTAACTCTTGGCCTTTTATGGAAAAAAGCTTGTTGACTCTCACTTCACAAGAATAGCCTTAAGGGAAAACTCTTCTCCACTAAGAAACTGTTCACTCTCTTTGCCTTTAGTAGTTTCATTATTCATTCTTCCATCAAAACTGTACTTTTTTTTACTATCAAGCTCTGTGTTAGGCACTGTGATAGACGGACAAATAAAATTATAGAATTCCCAGGAACACAAAGGACAGGGAAAAGGCAAAGGATATGTCAGTAAGACAGAATATGTGAAGGCATGAAGTGATAACATAATGGTAATAATCTGAGCACCCTTTAGTGAACAACTCATATAATCACCTCTAGTGTATGTGGAGCATGAGGCAAACACTGTGCTAGCCTTTCCATGAACGCCTCATTAAAGGCTCAGAACCACACTTCCAGGTAGATTAATCACAATATCATTTTACAGATGTAGAAACAGGTTGCTATAATCATGAAAGTTATCCAAGGCACACAGCTAAAGAGTGCTGTCATCAGAATTCAAAGTCAGGTCCACCTAGCTAGACTGGGAAGGTGCTTTCACAGTTATTAACATATCAAAAATACCTAACAAAATGTTTGTTATTAAAATCCATTTTTGGTGATGTGTAATGTATAAAGACATGCCAGATTAATCTGTTTTTGGATTAATTTGTATTGACAGGGGCATTAGACACTGAGATAGTCTTTCCTTCCCAGGAAAACTCTGGGTTACATCAGAAAAGCTCTCCTCCTTTGCCCCCCAGTTTTCTGCCCATGGCCCAGTGCTTGCAGGGTGGAAGAAGAGGAGGCAGAACCACCAGCAATAGATGTTGTTCTACAGTTTGAATGCATGCCCTAAGCTTTCCACCTACATCTTTATAATGATTCATCTTTTTCTCATTATTTTTACATTTTATTTTTAGCATGTTCTAAATGGCTAAATGTGTTTCTGGGATTCCTATTCTGTGACATTCAAGTTAGATAATTTTTGATCTGGTTTTACAAGCCAGAAAATAAGATTCACAGAATTATAATGACCTGCCCAAAGACATAGAAACTAGTAAGTGATAGAAAAGGGGATTGAAGACTAGGTCTGGTTTAGCAGAAATAAACAAACACAAAGCAAAGCCAAAAAGCACAATACACTTCGTGCTCCTGTGTGCTGTAATTTGTTGCAGCTTATGAACAAAAGGCTCTGTATGCATTAAAAAGGGTAGATCCTTTAACAGTAATTATATTTTGTGTGCAAAACTGACAATGTGACACAGGTAGAAATCATTTCAACTAATTTTTGTAACACAAAAACACTTTTTTTTGTGAGCACATCAAATCTGTATTTGTTTTTTTATCATGCATAAATTTGTCAGTATATCTCCGGTCTAAAACTTTCCCCTGAAATCCAGATACATATTCAACTGCTTACTTGAGAACTGAAGAACAACAAAAAGAAAGAGAAACCTCAAACCAACTAGCCATCATATGGTCATTATGGTGTCAGCTTCTGCTTTTCCTGTAAAATAAGACTAATGACACCTATCCTGAAGGATTGTTGCAGGCCTTACAAAGGACAATGTACACACAAGATGTATGGCAGAACACCGTATCAGGTCTATCAGTCTAATACCTTCCTGGTATTAAGGTGATAGAACTTTAAATATCCATGCATCATTTCTAAAATTTACAAAATAAAAACTTTAGAAAAAAAAATTTAGTCTTTCCGGGCATGGTGATTCATGTCTGTAATGCCAGCACTTTGGGAGGCCAGGGCAGGTGGATCATCTGAGGCCAGGAGCTTAAGACCAGCCTGGCTAACAAGGTGAAACCCCATCTCTACTAAAAATACAAAAAAATTAGCCAAGCCTAGTGGTGTGAGGTTGTAGTACCAGCTACTCAGGAGGCTGAGGCAAGAGAATCATTTGAACCCGAGAGGCGGAGGTTGAATCCAGTCTGGGTGGCAGAGTGAGATTCCGTCTCAAAAAAAAAAAAAAAAAAAGAAAAGAAAAGAAAAAAGAAAACAATAGTCTTAAACACAACAACCCTTAATCTGCTTAATCTGTTTGGGGAAAACATTTCCTAATGCAGCAAATAATACACAAATGTTCATCTTAAAATTAGCATAGAGAAAACAAGAGTAAAAACTACAAATAGTTCCTTACAACTCAAATATATGAGCATGGAATGAGCACCTGGAAGCAAAAGTGCCCAGGATTAATCACATTACTGAACCTAACCATGAATACACACACAGAACAAACCTGATAGTTTTCACGATACACATACTGACCTCAGACAGTACTTTGTTGATCACACTGTCATACTAATAGGTTCTTTTTGGGCACTTTGTGACTTTTAAATAATTACTGAAAAACATACTGCTAAAATTTATCTTCTAGTACAACGCCTTAATATTCAATTCCATAGAGAAATATTGTAAAGGACTTTTATAGCTAAGAAGTATAGTAAGCAATTTGTTAAACATTGTATGGACTTGGTCATACAGCTGATTTAGAACAAGAGAGTCAAGAAAGGCATTTATAATGCCTTGTTGGTTTAGAAATAGGTATTTTTAAAAGCAAGTTATAATCAAGTTATGAAATATAGATATTTATATTACTTAAGTCAGTAAAATCTATTCATATCTTCTGACAGTACTTTTCATTTACATTTTTGTTCAAATTAATAAACTTTTCCATTTTTACCAATAAGAAATAAGCCTATGTCTGGTATTAAACTACTCATAGTCATAAAAAAAAAACAGACTTAGGGGAAAATATTGTTTAAATTTTAAATATCATTTAAATAGTAACATTTACTTTAACCATCATTGTATGTGATTGAGCATATTGATTATAAACCTGAGTGTACACTATTAACGGACCCAGGATGAAAGTTTTGAAAGGAACATATGCTAAGGATGAAGGAAGAACAAAAAATACTTTGAAATGTGAAGCTCTATGATAAATACTATGATTTAAAAGACTTTCTAAAAGCTCTCACAACCAAATTCCTGTCTGTTCCCAAGATAATAAAATAAGTAGAAAGCCACCAGTTAAAGGCCAAAATAACAAAATAAAGCTACACACTTTGGGGTATACTGTGTGTAACTGTATGTAACAAAATCAAGGTCATGAATTGAATGGCTTCCAGTAATTCATTCTTCCAAACTGTTCAGGTACTGGTTGGACTCTCAACCTCGGGGTACTTCTCTCATATTTCTTACTCCCTGGACCTCATGCTAGACAGAAAGCTCCCTTGCTACTAGGGAAAACCATCTGTTGTTTTTGTGTGAGTGTAACAGGTTTGAAAGTTTAATGCACTTCCCAAAGCACTAAATTCTCTTCAAGATAAACCCTGGGATGCATATTAATAGGTACTATTTCCTTTACCACCTTTTGATCTTTCATTCCAATCAAATTACAGCATACTGTTACCTCTACTGAATCATAAAACCCTCCCCTATTCTTGGTAGTTGCTAGGATGAGAAAGGGTAGGTTGGAGTTTACTGAAAGGTCTTTAGAATTAAAACTGTGGGTAAGAAAACAAACATGTATTGTAAGTTATATTGTGCTATCAACTTGGTATCAATTTAGAAAAGCTCTTAAAAGTCACATGTATGAAACAAAGCAGAATGGCCACATTTATTTAAACAGAACAGACACACCACATAATCAGGCAATGAAACTGAAAAGTTCGCACCTCCAAAAAAAGTTTTTCTAAGCCATTTGAAAACCTCAATTTTTAAATACAAAAACAGTTATCTCCTAACCACGAGCTGGAAATCCCAACAGAATAATTGATGGATGGAGGAGGCTGGGGTTGAGGGGAAGAGGAGAGAGAAACATACACTCAGGAATGGAATTTCTCAGATATATATATTCCCCCTTTACCCTCCATGTCCAGGCAGCTAGCAATCAACCATTATTCTTTCAGCAGTTCTCTCTGGGATTCAATTCTACTTCATTCCTATTGTTATCACCCTACACACTTCCTTTTCTCTCTAATCCTTGGATTTCAGAATTCTCTAACTCCGTGTCCTACCTTTCTAATGGCTCTAACATACAGCTGCAGATTCTTGTTCTGAAAACACAGTCTTCATCATTTTATAAAAGCCCTGTCCAGAGCCCTACTTTTCTAATGATTAAAGCCTTACCTTCCTAAAATCAAAAGCCTACACTCCTCTGAATTTCAAAATGTGAAATAAATGGACAACTCCTATCCATCTCTGTAAATTATTCAACTAAAATATAATATTTAAGTTCAATTGATAATAATACGCTATTTGGAAAACCAATCATTTTCTCTGTGGTATGACTCAAGTTAATCACTTGAGTGATCTTGAGAGAAATCCTGTTTTCTTTGATTCTGTACAAATTTGATTCCTACTTCTGGACCTAACTAATCCATGAAGGTTCTTCCAACTACTTCAGTCTATATTTTTTCACTCATGCCATGAAACTCCAAGATCTATCACCCTTGAATGCATGAAACGTCATATTTGCTTCATAATTTAACTTTTTTATTTATCAATGTTTATTTTAAGTTCTGGGGTACATGTGCAGGATGAGCAGGTTTGTTACATAGGTAAGTGTGTGCCATGGTGGTTTGCTGCACAGATCAACCCATCCCCTAGGTATTAAGTTCAGCACCCATTAGCTGTTCTTCCTGATGCATTCCCTCCCCCTGCCCCACCCTCCCCATGGACAGGCCCCGGTGTTTGTTGTTCCCCCACCCCATGTGTCCATGTGTTCTCATCACTCAGCTCCCACTTATAAGTGAGAACATGCGGTGTCTGGTTTTCTGTTCCTGTGTTAGTTTGCTGAGGATAACAACTTCCAGCTCCATCCATGTCCCTGCAAAGGATATGATCTCATTCCTTTTTATAGCTGCATAGTATTCCATGGTGTATATGTACTACATTTTCTTTATCCAGTCTATCACTGATGAGTATTTGGGTTGATTCCATGTCTTTGCTATTTCCAACACCATATTTTAAAAGAAAATATTTCTACTTCTTGAAGGGCATGGGCCTTATCTACAATGCTGGGTTGACCTGGTTACGAGGAATCCACAGAAAATATAATCTAATAGTTACTACCATTACAATATGTTATGCCTGTCATACTTCAGCAAGCAAACTATGAAGGGAGAGAAAATTCACTTTTATTTGAGCTACTCTTTACTCCTCTGAGGCTTCCCTGGTTTGTGACAAACAAACATTGTAACAGCTTCACCTCGCTTAAGTACATATTCATTTTGTATTTCCTGTTTAAAATAATGTATACTTTGGTTTATCCTCTTCAATCTAGGTAAGAGCTGACACAATACAGTGACTAAAAGCACATTCTGGGGCTAGACTGCCTGGGCTTGAATGACAACCACATTCTCTGCTAGATTGCAGGCAGTAATCTCTAAATCTCAATTCTCTTATCTGCAAAATGAGAATACATACAGTACTTACCCAGTGGATGTGGTATATAAATTGCTCAGAAGAGCGTTTGGCACAGAACAAGAAGAATGTAAGTCCTTGTTTAATTAATGGAGGGTGAACATAATTTTTCTCTGTGTTGCAGAGCCTAAGGCAAACACTACAGAAATAACTACCTTTACAAAAGTCTGACGACTTATAGATTGAGTTTCTAAGAGTCTAAAAACCTGATATCTGATTTATCCTTGATTTCAGGATAGTAAGGGGTTTAGGACAGAATATATAAGCTGGATACGGAGAGATCTTGACTGTAACACCTGTTTCTCCACTTATCAGCAGGTCGCCTTGAAAGAGTTACGTAATACCTCTCCATCTCAGTTTCTCCATTTGTTAGTAGTAGTAAACAACCCTAAGATAAGTAGGAAAATGATATAAAATAATGTAAGTAAAGCATTTAGCCCAGTGCACATAGTAAATTCACAGTAACTATGAACTATTGTTATCTTTCATATATTATCTGATCAGTGACAAGGAAATACACAACAAATTGATCTATTTTTCGTGGTGTGCATGTGTCTCTCTTCTTCTCTTGCTGGCAAAACTATTTCCTCAGAGCTATGCCTTATCTTAAAAAGTTCTTTGTTCTAAGTTCTACCTGCACCATGTCCTCTAAGCGAAGAAGGGCACAAATGGGCAGTTTCCTTGAGAAGCAACCCCCTTGAAATTATTCCAAGATCAAGTAATTTTGCAATATTTGCAGGACAACATCTAAAAAGCCCTTCCAAATTCAAAATTGTGCATATTTTCTCCTCTTCAGAATTGATTGTATAGATGCATTTTTTATAATTTTAAGGAGGGAGAATTACTGATATATTTCATTCACTGTATGATATTCACTCAAAATGCATTTTGGTAAAATTTAATGCTACAACTAAGAAAAAACCAAACTGGACATAATAGCTGCTTGAAAGCATACTCCTCCCCCCCCACTCACTCTTTCTCTCTCTCTCTCTCTCTCTCTCACTAACACTTGAAGGTTTATTTTTAGAAGACTAATGGAGGGGCATCTTTTTAAGACTAATAGACACATTGTGACACCTCAAGAAAGCAATCTGTTCCTTAGGATAAGCCAAGTATGCCCCCTTCACTCCAATCTATTATCCCTTATGTTATTCATACAGTTGACCTTCTGTATCCATGGATGCCACATCTATCAATTCAACCAATAGATTATCAAAAAAGTATTTGAGAAACAAAGAATAACAATGTAAAATACAAATAGAAAAAAACACAGCATAGCAATTTATGTAGCATTTATATCGCATTAGGTATTATAAGTAAACAGATGATTGAAAGCATGGGAAGGATATGCATAGATTACATGCAAATACTCTGCCATTTGATATAAGGGACTTGAGCATCTGCAGATTTTGGTATCCATGACAAGCAGGTGGCACAGGGTGGGCGTGGCGGGAGACGTGGCAGTGTCTTGGAACCCACTTCCTCATGGATACTGAAGGAAGACTATATTGAAGTAGCAGTGGTTAACAAAACAAGCAGTCTGTTGACATCCTTCTATAATTAAATTATTTATAAACAGTTAAATTATAAATACAGTTACTACTAGAACAGGATTGAATAAAAAAGTGACAGATTTTTTTTTTTGCCATTTTACTACTAACACAGTAAATTGCAGAAAGCAGAAAATTGTTTTCCTATACTGTTTTCATTATTACATTGAATTATAAACATTTCTAAAATATAATTTAGTGTAAGTGATATATTTCTTTTATACTAAATGAATGTATAATTTTCAGCATACTTGTAATAAATGTGGAGATAACACTGGAGTTTTCAGTGTTCATATATTTTCTTTCATGTGATTCTCATGAAACTTTGCAAAGTAGGGAAGACAGGTTATATCATCTTATTGACAAATGTGAAAATTGTGGCTCACAATTATGTGACAAAATTAGAAAGCAATTATGCTAGAATACGAATTCAGGTCTCTTAATATCTAACATGAAATTCTGTCTTATATCCTGGGATACTTCTAAGTAATAGTCATGATTACCATGACCACCATCACTATCAACCACAATAACAATACATGTCCAGGGACTTTTCTTGGTTTCACGCATCATTTTACACTATTAAGCACTCTTTTTTTTTCCCCCTAAAAATTACTCCTTTGATAATTTACGTTGGCATTGCTCTCTTTCTTTCTTGAAACTTTTCTGATTTTTCCTTCACAGGGCCTCTCTTGCTACATCTGTTCTTTAAATGCTGGTGTTGTGTCTCTGATATTCTTACTCTAACACTAAAATTGCATGACTTAGTATTCTGCCAAGGTTAAAAACCACCTTCCACACAATGAGCTCCTTAGGTTTAAGTATTTATTTCCCTTCTAGACATATATCCTCAAACACACGTCAGACCCCTAAAGCTCAGCACATCCAAAACTGAATTCTGTGGCTCCATCCATCACTGCCAACCAGCAAGCTCTTCTAGTATCCCTATCTTAATATCCCAGGAGTTATCCAAACCAAAATACCAAGAACTAAATCCAGCTTTTATGGTAACGATCTGATGATATATACTCTGGAAAGCATTCCCTAACTACCTAGATAAAAATGAGTTGGCAGTCCTCTAAAATTTGGTCAGTACTTGCTCAGTTATAAACTGTTTCATATATCTATATATTTTTAAAGTTTATTCAACATGTACTTTTAGTGAGCAAAAGAGTAAAATATAGCCTTGCTAAAGAAGGATAGCATGTACAAGAAAAACTAACCAAGAAATGACACTTCCTTGAATAGGACACATTCAGTGTAAGAAGAGATGTCTACAATCATCCAGCTGAACTACTTTTCTGTGATTGAAAGCTCTTCATAAACATCCTGACCTAGAGTAGTCTGTTATTTCACGCTGTTTGTACTCTGATATTTCAACAGTTGTCATAAATTTAGAATTTCTGTTCTTTCTGGGTATAGATAATGCTTAACAAAACTCTTAAATTTAAATACCTTAAATTTTCTATAGATTACTGCATGATACAGAGAGTTAATACAAATTTACCAATATGGTTTCTTACCATAGAATTATATTTTAGAAAATGTCAGGGATTTGGTACTCCATAGTAAATATCAGTGACTATCATCAATTTCCAAAAAAAAAAAAAAAGAAAAAAGAAAAACTTCCAATTTAAGTGGCCTAGGTCTTACTTTAATATCTTGTACATCTTTGGCTTTAAGAAAACATGATGGGGAGTGAAATGTAAATTATATCAGCTAGGTAAATTTATTATTATATTTGTTGAAATTGTCTTTTCTTTTTTTAAGTTCATAGATAGTGAACGGCTCAGCTTTCCAGGTCTGAATTTACTTGAAGCAGTTGCATTTTGAATTACACTATTCTAATGCAAATTTAATTCCATAGCATCTGTCATATACAGCAATCTAAACTTAGAAATTCAAAGAAATATGCATTTGAGTTACATCTTATATCTTTAGATATAAGTATTTCTCTCCTATTTAGATCATTAAAATTTCATTCTCATGTATCATATTCTATTGGGATAATTTTCAAAAAACTTTAGTGCTTAAAATAAGACATACAACTTAAGATTATTCTGGAGCCTTACAGAAGCTATACATTTATGGTTTGCTTGTGATAGATATGATGAAGTTTAGTATAAAATATAATGATGGTTTAATTAGGTAAGCTACGACACTGTCTAAATAGCAATGTAAATGAAGTTTCATTCTCCCTATCTTAAAACTTCAGTCATAATACATGGAGTACAAAAAAATCGAGGACTATTACCTTTGTTTTCAAGTTAGTTAGCTCTTTATTACAATAATGGCAATGGCACAAAATGTTCCTAAGAAATCAAATGCCTTTGAAAAACACAAATAATTTATAAGTAGAAGCAATAGAAAATGTACTTACTCCCATCTAACTCTATAAAAGTAAATTATGTTACCTCTTTACCTTAAATGTATGAGCAGAAATTAAGTGCTAGATTCTAAAATATATTCTTATGTGTGAAGTCCACATTTTGGATAAAGAAAGAAAATTGAGAAAATTAAAACCCCTTAATGATAGAAAACTTTTATATAACATTCTTGTTTTAAAAGGAAGTGGTGAAAACATAATGTCAAGCAAAGTATATGGTTATAATTTGTTCCACATATCAGGAAAAAACACCTAAAACTAATGAAATGCAAGCTGTAGATAGAAATTATAAATGTAGGGACAGAGTAAAATTCGTGGCAACTAGGTATCTAGTATCGGGGTGTAGGGTACAACGGATGTTATAGGGCAACCCTATGTTTTAACAAAATGTTAACATATTAGCTATTTGTTACTGAGAAAAAATGTGGTTGCAACCAACTGCCCCCTCTTTTTTTCAAATTCTGACGATTTCTACTTGGCCCCAGGTTACAATAAGAAATTCTTAAGAAAGGAAAATAAATCTTTAACATTATTCCCATTTTTCTTTGAAGAACAGTTAAGTATTACTGAGATGATTCTAGTTTATCTGCTAACACACTGACAGAGAAATCATATTTGATTTATTTTCATCATTTTCCTTTAAGATATCAATTTTAAGGTGTGGCAGAGGTAATGAATGGAGCAATAACTCTGGAGTAGGTAGTTATTGTGATTGATTTAGGAGACATTTGCCAAGACAAAAATAAATTAGACTGAATACTGAAATTATCAAAAGTCTATCACAAAGTATGCCTCATAAGAGGTATTAATAAAGTAGAGGTTGCTTTAAGTCACAACCATAAGAAAAAATTATTACTTAAGAAATTGATTTTTAAAAAATATTATAGATTCCTTTAAAGGGCAAGCCTAAATTCAAACAAATGGAGAACCAACTGTAATGAAAGAGATTATTTTGCTTTTACAATCTGAATATAAATCAAACTCTAATTCAATACTTATAAAAATTTTATGGACTGGAAAATAAGAGTACTTTAGACATTTACAGGTTCTCTTATTTTTGACCAGACTACATAACTACAATATGAAATGATCCAATTAATATATTTACTGATGGTTTTCCTTTAAAGCACTATTTTTTTTCAAGCAAAGTTCCTGGTAGAGTAACAATATGCATATTTGTTGGAGAAAATGAGGCAGCAGGGATAGTTCAGGGACAGAGGTAAGTTTTATGGCCCCCACCCTGTTAGAGATGTGAAGTGGGTAAGAGAGTGACACAGAAGTTTACTGACGCTTTACTCCAAAGAATATTTCATCCTTGGGAGGCCAAGGCAGGTGGATCACTTGAGGTCAGCAATTCGAGACCAGCCTGGCTAACATGGTGTAAGTCGGTCTCTAATAAAAATACAAAAATTAGCCAGACATTGTGATGAGCACCTATAATAATAGCTACACAAGAGGCTGAGGTAGGAGAACCACTTGAACCTGGGAGGCAGAGGTTGCAGTAAGCTGAGATCACACCACTGCACTCCAGCCTACGCAACACAGCAAGACTCCATCTCAAAACAAACAACAACAAAAACCAAAGAACATTTCATCCAAATCTCTGAAACATCACTTAAGCCTTCAGCTTGCTTTCTTCTGCTTGGCTTCTTTAGCTCTTCCCTCGTTTTTTTTTTCTTTTATAAAAGATGCTTTGTCTAGATCTTATAGAGGCTTGATGCTTTAAAACAGAAGGACACACTCATATCTCCATCTAGAAGATGCAATGGGATAGGTGGAACATCACCAATACACCGGATCTTCCTACCCCATTTGTGGATACAGCTAATGTACCGGCTGTCACTGCACCATTTCTTCTTGCCCTTACACAACAAATGTTTTACTCAGTTTTGATTGCTGTAAATCAGCGCAATCTACACCTTGTTGGGTTGTTGGCTACCCACCCCCAGCAGTGCCCTGAAGATTAATAGCATTTAACGGTGAACTTGTTTTGGTTTACCCTCACCCTCAGACATACAGAACCTCCACTTATAACATGGCCTTTTAGGATCTAATTCTTATCTATTTTTATTCACATAGACAGCCTACTAGCTTTCACAGAACAGCAAAGGTATTATGTCTAGGTGTAGGTTTTAAACATTTTGCAACACGGAGAATTACAGATATTTCAGAGGAATATTGGAAGAAAAGAAACAAAGAAAAAACTCAATAAAAAGATAATGAAAGAATAGCTGAATTCACAAATTAGAACAGATATCACAGATTATCTAAATTAGGATTTCTCAACATCAGCATTGACCCCTGGTCTGTACCCAGTAAATACCAGAAGCCCTGCCTCCCTACCCAATCTCCAAGTTGTGGCAGTCAGAAATGTCTCAAGACGCTATATGTTCCATGTCTTGTGGGTGGGGAGGGAAAGGAGGAGAAATCATTGCTAGCTGAGAGCCACTACTTTATGACATGTGCATTCATACATGTGCATTCACATGAGTACAGAGAAATCCTATTGCAAACATTAAGAAGGCACAGGCGGTATATGGTCAAAATCATATGTAAAAGCATGAAAATATTTCAAACAGGATAAAGGTCTCTGAAAGGTTACATTTCTATAGTATAAAGAGTTAATATCTGTTTTGGTTTTTTAGATGCTTATAAGAACACAGTGACACGAAAGTTGTTATACTACTTGCATTTTGTAAAAGTACTTTCATGTAAGGAAAGTATATAAGATATACACAACAGTGTCATTAAATCAGAAATTTATACAGTAAGCTTTGGTACAATTAAGAGCTCTGAAGTATGACTATTAACTAGAGAATCTGCAATGATACTGAGTAGGTTTACAGTACGGAAGAGCTGTGCCATCCTCTCCACGTTTTTCCACATGATTAAAATTAGGAGGAATGTCAATCGGTTCTTCAATTCAATACTTAGTAATTGAATAATATAAGGCAAATTACTTAAGTTCTCTGAGTTTCTCTTCCCTTCATTTGTAAAATTTGAAAGATAATAGAACTTAACAAGGAAGTTAAAAAACACTTTAAATAAGCTTTGATGTGTATTGAGCTCTGCTGATATGCGATTAAGAAATAATAATTGTTATTATTAATATTAATCATAAAAGTAATGGTAAATTTCAATCCTTAGCTTTTTGAGTTGGATTGTATACAATAGTGGCTGATTTTTTTTATCTTTCAGTTGATAACAACACAACAGAAGAATAAGTTTCAAAATAAAAATTTTCTGAGACCTCATAGAGGTTCAGAAATGGTCTTATATAGTTCACTTGTGCTAGCTAACTTAATTAACCTTACATGTGCACTATCTCCTTCCAGTTGAATGGGAAGTATTCTTATTGGAGGTATTCTATTTTGTAAGTATTTATTTTACAATATCATCACAAAAATGTGAGATGTATAGCAAGCACTCTGTCTCAGAGCCTATACACTTAGCATTCCTTTAATGCCCAGAAAGTTTTCCAATGTAAATGTAGTTCACTGAGATGACTTGCCCTCAATCTAAAAATTAGTAAAATACATAAGCATAAGCATGGTAAACAACTTTTAAAAACAAACTATTATTTCCAAAAACTTAAACTTGGTACAATCAAATTAGTCAACTATTACCTCAGAGCAACACACTGGGAAAATATCTTCCTGTCCATATATTCTTTCTTATCTATGTACTGTGTCAGTTCATTCTGTATCTAGCTACTCATTTTTCACATTTTCCAATATTACTTGTGCCATATTAATTACCCTTTAACCACCTGAATTTTCAATCATAGCTGCAATGTGAAGTAATGACACCTACCACTGCAGTGTTTAATTGTGTCAGCAGTTAAGAATTTCTTCACCACCAGGTAAGCAGAGCCAGGTTCAGCTAATGAACTCCACCGAAGCACTTGCTCCAGTACATTTTCCTTGTAGTGAAGAGGACGCTCTGTAAAAAATAAATTCCAAATCAAATGGAAAATATATGAAGATAATGATTTTTTTATAATTACAAATTTTAAAAAATCCCTTTGAAAAGATCTGTAGGCACCATTATACACAATCATATCTTATGTTATACAGTAATAGCACTATGACTACACAAAAGATACCCTAAGACCTAGAAAATTATTAAGCATATAATAACATTTACTATATAAATTAATAATGCAGGAATACCTATTTGTTACTCAACTGTTTTTAAAAATCAGAAGTACTTTTCTTTTGATTAAAAAACTCAGAATTCTACCCTTTGTACAATAAATTCTACACCTTGTACAATACTTTATTATTATTATTATTATTTTGAGACAGGGTTTCACTCTGTCACCTAGGTTGGAGTGCAGTGGTGCAATCATAGCTCACTGTAGCCTCAAACTTCTGATCTCAGGCTACCCTCCCACCTCTGCCTCCCAAAGTGGTGGGATAAACAGGCATGAACCACCAACTCAATCCTCTATCCTCTTTTTTAGATAGCATACTGGTTTGTTTAGGGAAACCTTCTTATTTTTATATGCAATTAAATGGTTTTAAAAATCCATTAAACAATATTGTCCATTACTAAATAATAACTTAATCATAATCCTTTGTTTATCCCAACAAGATCAAACTCCTAATTTTGATCAATACTAGTGAATACCTCATAGCTAATATTTTCATAATCAATATAAAATTATAAAATGTAACTTCTATAGAAAACATTAAAATAATTTACAAAATAGTACTGAATAGTCTATATTTCACTATTAGTGGAAATACCAAAAACATTACGTGTCAATATTATATATTAACTATTGACATAATAGGCCAATTAGCAAGAAATTACATGACATCTTCAATATATTTCTCTGAAGAACATTCATCCATATACGTTTTGATTTAGGCAATCATAATTTTAAATGCAGCATATATTCTTAGCATAGAGTTAAAAAGAACCAGTTTTAGAATTACAATCAAAGCCTCACAGAAAAGTTTGTACTGATCAAAATATGTCAATCAGTTAATAAAATGTAGCAACAGAAGCATATGGGAAATTCAAACCTTTTCTCAGTACACTGAAAATAGCATAATTGAAATAATAAGAAAAGAAGCTCTGACATGAAGATGTCAGTGCTGCTTTCCTAGTGTTGTAGCCATGTAAAAGTCAATTCAACTCTTTCAAACCATCCAAAATACAAAGCACACAGCACTTGAGCTTTTTGCTTTTGTTTAAAGTAATGAGGCTAAAGACAAACAGGAAAGAGCATATCAAAAGCATCATACTTGTATGATCCATCATAATGTAATTGATAATAAAATCACAAGTTTACATAAATATATCGCATCCTCCCTAATACTGGTTTCCCTTGCTACGAACATATCATATCAGAAGTCATCAACAATTCCTAGTTCCAGATAAGAAAATACATTATCTGCTTCCAATGTAAATTACCAGATGCTTGCTTCCTATCCAGTAAAGAGAAAGCCAGTTCTGCATTCTGTGCTTATTGGAGCAAGCTAACTCATTATAATAATGGCAAAAATAAAGAAGGAAAGAAAAAATCCACTAGGCCATACATCCTGAAGACAAATACACATCTTGTTTCCTATTATATATCCCCTATTCACAGCATAGTATTGAGTATATAATAAATGCTCAATAAATATTTGACAAATAAATTATCTCATTTTCTTTTATGGCCCATAAATTAAAAAAAAATCATATTAACAGAAAGACTCACAGACAAAATGAGTCCTCATAAAGCCAGATATAATATTTTGTGCTATATCAGTATTACTTTTCTTCAAATAATTTTCTAAAAGATTTGGCAAAGATCATAACTGCCCACAATTTGCCAAAGTTATAATTCAATTGTTAACTAAGTTGGTTGTCTTCAAATTGAAGTTAGATGTATTTGAAGGTAAAACTAATTATAAAATAAGCACTCCCTTTATGTCTGGCTTTACATAATTTTTGAGTCTACTACTTGAAAGCTTTGAGATACTTTTGATCCCAATAACGGTTGCCATTTATGGAATAACAATTATGTATCAGGCATTATATATGCTGGATGCTTTAAATCAGTTACCACTTTCAAACTTCACAATCACACTCTTCACTAGATATTATTATTCATATTTTACATGTAAAGAAACCTAAGAATCACAAAGGTTTTAGCCCCTTGCCTCGAGTCACATAGGTGGTTAAGGTGAGGAACAGAGATGTGCAACCCAAATCTATCTGACTTTAAAGCCCCAGATCTTAACTACTATAGTTAATTTTATTCTGGACACATATGTAAGCCTTCCCATGATGGTTTTCTCACATGTGATTTGAGGAAAAACTAAGATTTTCTTGGGTAACATATGCAAAGTGAAAAACACTGTCTGCCCTACGTACATAATCAGAAGATAACAGCAGTTTATGTGTTAGTCAGAAGAGCTAGAAAGAATCCTAATAAAAAATAAACAGATCTTCCACATCATAGTAGGTATGAGGAAGAAACAAGACTATCTTTTTCTGATATTACCACATAAAAAGTAACTGCTTTGCAAACTTGGATCTCTCAGTGAAGCCTATTTAAATGAGGCCCCTCAGTGGTTAAATTTCTTTCAAGATGTGAAAAACCCAGAGGATAAAGGGGTCTACACTGGCAGATGATGGGATCGGATTTAAGGTAAAGCATTAAAATAATAGCATATTTTGGATGACTGGCTCTTACGGAAGAGAATCTAACTCGGCTTAATGTATATTTCATACCAATGTAATATAAAATCAAAACGTCAAAAATATCAAAATGTTTTAAATGGTTGTAATGTATTTTCCCACGAATCTGACTGCCATATAAACAAAAAAAGATGACTGTGCTGTCTTAGTCAGAACTTCCTGAAAAGTTGTGCACCATCTCACCAATGACAGTAATGCTGAAATATCATTTAAGTGAAAACAAAAGGCTTATAGCAATCTGAATTAGTAGCTGCCATATCTACGGAGATTCCATTCACAGGTTTAAGAATCTTTTTTTTTTTTTTTTTTTTTTTTTTTTTTGAGACGGAGTCTCGCTCTGTCGCCCAGGCTGGAGTGCAGTGGCCAGATCTCAGCTCACTGCAAGCTCCGCCTCCCGGGTTTACGGCATTCTCCTGCCTCAGCCTCCCGAGTAGCTGGGACAACAGGCGCCCGCCACCTCGCCCGGCTAGTTTTTTGTATTTTTTTTAGTAGAGACGGGGTTTCACCATGTTAGCCAGGATGGTCTCGATCTCCTGACCTCGTGATCCACCGGTCTCGGCCTCCCAAAGTGCTGGGATTACAGGCTTGAGCCACCGCGCCCGGCCAAGAATCTATTTTCATCATCTTCAGGCATATAGGAGTTTCCCAGCATTTACATGCTAATAATGTATACGTTCTCTTTATTTTTATATTTTAATTAGGGTATTAATTTTTAATGAGTACAATAGATTATCTCAGGACAGTAAAGGGAAGATTACCGAACATTTATTATACAAAGGAAACACCGGATATAGAGAACTCCTGCTTTAAAATATAAAGATACTTAAAATCTAGCCCTCTGGCTTACATATTTATAAATTTATATATTCATTCATTTTTTTTTTTTTTTTACTGCATTACTTGGAGGATTTATGTTTACATTATAAAACATACCAATTGCCTGGCTGACATTCTTATCGACTACAACCTTCTTACTACCTATGTCTTTACTTTTACCTCCTTCTCATATTTCACTTTATCTTCCCTGCATGTTACTAGTAATAAAGCCTTCAACATTTCAGGTCAGGTGGTACACACATGTTCAACTGGCTTCAGAAAACCCACATAACCACAGGCCTTTTTGTTGTTCTTCTACCATTAGCCCTCTGAAAGTATTTCTCTTCCTGCAATTTCTACTTGCACAGTTGACCAAACATTAAGACCATGCCAAATTTGAATTCTTAACTCTAAGTATATTTTTTCTAGGTGTACATGACACATTTCTTAGTTTATACATTGACACATTCACAAATCAAAACTTGATGTCTCCTAGTTTTTTAGATATCTTCGTAAAGACAACTTTATTCTAATTAGAAGTAAAAATAGGAAAAAATCCAATTCAATCTTAGCATTTTATATACTAATTATCACATTCAAGTTTATAATTAGTCATTTTGAGGGTAAACATCCCTTGATCGCTCAAGATAAAATTTCAAAACAATGTTTCCTGGTATAATGCAACCCCTCTTCTAGCTATATATAATTCCTTCCTATCCTCATCCACGAGCTTGCTCCTCTTAGGATGACCAGTAGCCAGAGAGATACAGAGCTGCAATGGCACATGGATATGCTTTAATGTACTCAAACTCTGAGAGGGCAAGGGAGGTAGGGAGGGGATGCTTACCCCTAAATCCACAATTCAGTATTCTGCTATCAAACTTTTAAAAAGCAACAGAAATATAAGCGTGTAGGAGACAATCATCTGTCCAAGCACTAAACAGGGCCTTGAGATCTCTTCATGGTTCCTAATCTACAGGCAGAGATCTCTGTCTATGTGCCTCCCACATTTGGATGCATCTATACCAGGAGTCACAACCCATATCACTCAGGTCCAGAATGCATCTACTTTTTTGCCCTACTTCAGTTGAAAAGAGTTTTGTGGAGTGTGATCCACATCAACTGCACTATGAGAAGTAGTCAAAAATATAAAGCCTAAAATATGTGGTAAATGCGCTAAAAAAAGTATAGTATAGGGCAGAACCAGGTATATACACATTACTATTCTAGAAGTCATAGAGTACACAGCATTATAGATTTCTAAACAAGTGATCCGAAAGAAATCAGTGTGAACAACATGAAGGAAGAGACATTTTACTTACACTGTGAAGGGTGAATATGCAATGAGGAAATAATAAAAGGGTTTTACATGGTGAAACAATGTAAACCAATTTGTAATGTGGAAAGATACTTCTGGCAATAATGTCGACAGTTAACCTTATGCACAAATATAATAAAGCTGGTAACTGAGTGACCCATTCTTTAAAATTAAACAAAGATGAAAAATAAAAACTTTGTCACTCTTGTACCACAGAGTCATAGAAAATCATGCCTCACTTATTCAATAGATTTTATGGCTACTATATAATAGGCACTAGGGTAGACATTAGAGATTAAAAAAAAACAAAACAAAACAGAATTGCTCCTACTTTCCAAGGAGCCCCCATCAAAAGAGACAAGTACAAATCAAAGTGATAAGTACTATAAAGAGAAATGCGACAAAGTACAAATGAAACTTTTAGTCTAGGTTTTAAATGAGGTAGTAGTGTGAGCCAGATGGAGGAAGAACAAAGGTATATTTGGGAAACATCATTTCATATTTGTTAGCCAAGCACAAAAAAATAGAAGAGATTATCTAATAATCATAATCATAATCATAGGTAACATGAAAAAAGATGGCAAAGGAGGTTGCAGCAAGGAAAACCCAATGTTTAGAAGTCAGAATAAGGAGAATCTAAAAAAGAGGTAAAATGATCAGAAAATCATGAAGAGAATCCAGGCAGTATGGAAAACAGAGTGAAGATCATCAAATAAAATGGGAATAGTCATTAACAATAAATGCCATAGAAGGTTAGGTAAAGCGAACCCAGATGTGAATCTGGGGACTTGACAGTTGGGGGTCATAGGAGTCATCTGCCAGAGTATTTCTGTGCACAAGGAGGATTGAGACCAATTGAGGGAGACACTGTGAAGTGACATCAAAGTACCACAGTCATCAGATCTTGGAAATGTATATTTTAAAATAACATTGAAATATTTTAAATTTTAAAGAATTGTGCACAATCATAATACAGGAATAAAAACATAAAGACCAAGTACTGACAATCCCATTTCATTTTAACACTGATTGGAATACTCCTAATAACACACTATGGGGTATTTTAAATATTGTATTTTAATTTTTATGCTGAGCTTGAGGGTGGCAAGATTTTTCTTTTGGCAGTTTGGCAGCTGTCCTCCAAAGTGTCCCAAGACCTTAGTAGGTAGCAGCTAGACAGATGGTGAAGGTACAAAGACATTCTGTGTCTTATGTTTTTTTCTGGAGGTCTTTGAAACCACAGGGTATTATTAAAATGTTAAGCTTATTCAGCACTTGACTGTTGGGGTAGTCAAGGTGCTTTAAATGCTCCCTTTATCCCTAGGCATCTTGGAGATGAAAGAACAAAATATTTGACCCACTAAAGACAGAAAAAGGAAAAAGACAAAAATGAAGCTTCTGCTGCTCTTAAAATTACTTTATAGAATAATAAACATATTTTAAATCAACATTCTTTGTTTCTGTTAATAGTGTTCTTGTTAAATAATAGTAACTCACACTACTCAGAATATTGTACCAAATCAAATCGCTTGTCCTTATAAACAAAGGTCTTCTTTCCTGAGGCACTAAAAGAGATACCTAAAGTCTTGCACTGTATTTTTACAGTCAATAAGGTAATATAATTATTTTGATAAGTAAAATCATAAAAAGTCTACCTCAAACATATATTAACACATGCACTAAGGTAAAAAAAATCGTAACAAGATGTTAAGACATAAAATGTTTATAAAGTCTTGACCTAAACAGTGGTTTTTTATAGTATAAATAATTTAAGAATCCCTCGCATAAAAATCACTTACCTAGCTCTTCATTTTCAATGACTTCAAATGTGGCCCAAATATCACCTTTTGTAGGAATAATATTTTTTATTGCTAATATATCATTAGTTAATTCTTCTGCTTCCATCACAGGAGATATCTGTAAGAGAAGTAATATTTCTTCTAAAAATGTGTTAGACACAGAAGTAGCCTTATGCTAGGCCAATAATATTCCCCATCCACCGTTTAGTGATATCCTGAATTTATTGGTTAAAACCAGCTTCCAAAATCCCATAGAGAAAACAGCATGTTTAGATCTTTTCCATAAAATGTACCTAAGTACGAAAAGAAAATACAATATAGACATGATATATTTTTAATCACTTACTGAGCAATTAGACCACTCAGAAGGAAAGAATGTACCCAATGACATGAGGAATGATCTTCACCAGACAATGAATCCAACAGTGGTCTAAATGTAAAACTTTTTACTCGTCAGTTCTATAATTAAGAGTGTAGAGTAACTTGGTTTATTCAGCCTAGATTCTAAATTATACACAGTCGGTGGTTATCAGTCATGCCAAAAAGCTCCAGGGTCTTGGAGGTCCGTGGTGTGCCCTGCCATGCCAAGTGACAGATGGTGGGATACCAAAGTATGCTGGAACCAGGATTCCAGGATGGATACCAGAGTCTGCAGTGCCAGCCTGGGGGTTGGCTCTACCGAAGTCCCAAAGCCTGAGTCCACTGTACAAGCACATCACCTCTTCGGGGACTTTTGGAATTTTTTATTTGCTGCTTCTTGTTTTTGCTTATGCCAATCTTAAGTCCATGCTGGCCAAAAGCAAAATGGCTTTCTTCAATTCGAATTTAGTTATAATGATGTTTTAAGCATGATAATACTGCAGTTGCAACTTGGTTTGCCCATTTTCAGTAAAAGGACGTCCCTACTAAAAGTTCCTTAGAAATGTATTTGTTTCCATTTCTCCTGCCCATAATTGCTCATAAGCATACTGCACATACATAAATAACAAAAAACCTATTTCACTGCAGGTAACTCGCAAAGTCTACCTTTTGTATTTTATGAAATTTAGTGCTTTTTTGGAATATAATTATACAATGAAGTTCACTATTTTCTATTTAGAAAAGCCCAAAGAAATAGAAACTTAAAAGAAAAAAAAATTTATTGTAGCATCTAGGAATAATAGAGAACATCAAGCAGTATGGAAGAGATGAATCATTTCAGTGATGCTGTTAATCTGCATGAATGTACAATATTTTTAAGGCTAGCCCTTTCTTAAAAAAATAATAAATTATTGAGAAATCCACTTGTGAAACAGGAAGCAGGAAGCACCTTGGTCTGAAACAGGAAGACCAGAACTCTATTCCTTGCATCAAGAGAGACCAAAAGCTCCTCTTTAGTAACACCTAAAACTCCACACTTGGGAAATTATTACTCTACAGAATATACAGATCAGTATACTGAACATCCAGTCGGGATTATGGCGACCCAGGTTTGTATTCTGGCCTTAGTATTCTTACTTCCCAGTTTCCATTCTTATAAACTTGGAACATCACCTGCTTCATCTACCTCCATGCATTTAGGTAATAATTAGCAGAGATAAATGTAACTAAAGGGTTTTGCAGAATCGTAAGCATTAAAACCTATATAATTGGTTTTAAATAGTTTCTGTTATTTTCTAAAAAGTATTTGGGGTTACTATAGGTGAAACTGGCAAGTCTTTTATCTAAACACACCAGATAACATAAGAACTTGGCTCAATTATAACTTCTGTTGTGACTTTAGAAAATAAAATTAAAATGTACTACTAAAGAGCCTGTGTATAGATTTAAGCCATGTGTTTTGAATACCTCCTCTAGCATTAGTGATTAACTTGTGCTAATTGATCTTTACTAGCTCCTCACATCTCTTATGATCAGCATTATGCATTCAGCATAAGAAATATGACATGGCCAAGGAGTGGCAAGGCAAATGCTTCGTAAAGACAAAGCCTATAATTACAGTGTTAATATTTCAGCTTCATGTACCAAGTAATGTACTTAATTGGTATATAGTCACAATTCATAATCATTAGAAACACAAAACTTAAAATCAAAATATATTTAACTTAAGTCCAAATATATCTAATGTTGTGACTCTGTTTAATCCTGGACTTTAAAAATGATAAGTAGCTAAAGCTAAATTTCTGTTACATGGCAGAATGTCTATTGTTCATACAAATAAATCAGTCTTACCAAATAGCAACCTGAAATATCAGTTACTATCTGTAAGGCAGACAAATTACTAAATATAGTGGCATGAGAAAGATCTATTTTAAATTCATCACAAATGATTAGTACTCTCAAGGAATAAAAGAGTTATCCAAATAAATGTCCCAGAGTTATATTCAAATAAATTGGAAGACTGGATGCTAAAGTATAGAAAACAAGGGTGAGGGATTATTATTAATAGTAACAGCTCTAGTAGTAATAGTTATTTATTAAACACATGCTCAGCAATGTGCTAAGGGTTTTACATGCATTATCTTACAGAGTCCTCACATCAATGCTATGATGTAATACTGTGATTTTTTCTCATTCTACAGGTGAGAACACTGAGGCCTAGAGCAAATAATTTGTGTAATGTCAGGAAGCTAGGAAGGGGAAGAGCAAGTATTTAAGCTCGGGGTATTTTCCAGAACCTGAAGAAAATCTTAACACGTAATCCAAAGCACATAAGATGTTCTCTTTCCAAATGATTAAAATACAGAATTCCTGGGGGATATCAGTATAAAAAGTCTATGTTGGCAGTCGTTTGAACTGGAGAAGTAACATAAAATATAATAATGGAAAATTCAAAATATGTAAAATAATGCTAACATTTGTGACTTCCAACAGTCCTCTTTACAGCCGCCTTTAGAACTTACCCGAATTATAATACTACAGTCAGGTTCCTTCCTTTCTACATATACTTCAATTAACAAATCTCCAGCCTGGGAAACCTAGAAAAGGGCAGAGGTAGAAACAACACAGGTAAATATGTTGTAAAAACACACATTTGAAACTGAAGACAGTTATAAAGCCCCAGGCATATTTTTGAATATTTTATAACAATGAAACAAGCTCAATTCCGCCGTTCGCAAGCATGATGTGCCCCTTTCCAGACATGGTTAAGGACAAGGCATTTACACAAATGTTATAATCAGTAACAACAATCACAATGATTTTCTTTTTCATCTCTTACTCAAGAGCTTAGTGCTCTCAAACACCCTTACATTCTTCCTAAAATAATGAATCCAGCTACAATGGAAATATACTGGCTACGACAACAGAAGTCGTACGAGCCATCAGCATGTACGTTAACAAGATAAACAAAATGAGGGGTGAAAACAAACCACATGTAATTTTGCTTCAAGCTGTAATGTGTGCATGATACCAATATTTAAAAGGCAAAATATGGCTTGCTACATTTTTAAAGAGAAGATATGCCTGAAAATTGAACTTTGAGAATAAACTATGTCAGAGCTATATTAAAACTACAAATAACATAAATTTAGAAATGAAAATAAAAGTGAGGTCATTCATGGAATATGGTAGACAATAAAAAGAAGTTTTTAATTATCTTTGGCCAAGAATTAAGTACTAATTTAGGTCATCATTATATCCCAAAAGACAGACTAAGTGAAGAAGATGCAAGCCTGAAAATAAAAGGCCTTAGGATATCATATCATAACTATATAGATTAACCATATAGGAGGTTAACAAAGAACCAAATTAATCTATGAAAAATATTTTGAGTAACTTTTTTCAGAAGTTCCCTTAAGTTATGTAACCAATTAGAAACAATATCACCTGATTTAAATAAAAAAGATCATAATCAAGAAATAATTCTCAAATTAAATTTGCCTCAGCATAAAATCTAATGAGTAAACTTTGAGAAAAACATTAAAGGTGAACTTTGAAAAAGTTCCTTAATTTTTCTGGCATTACAGGCTTAGAAAAGCTTATTTCCAGTTTTTCCTCCTGACTTACAATGCTACAGATACATTCCAGTAAGGAAAACATACAGTTGACACTTTTGCTTTTCACTATGTTTGCATAAACAGCTCTCCAGGAAGGACACATTTTAAAACTTAAAAAGCAAATACAAAGAACTTATAGAGTGAAATAAAAAAGAAGAATAGGTAAGAAATTCAAACAGGGGTAAGACAAAGAGACTGAATGTCAGAAAAAAATACTCCAGAAGACAGTTTTAAATGAATTAGAGGAAAATTTTAAGTAAAAAAAAAACCCAGATTTTCCCAGACTCTTTTACTTATCATTTCCAAATACTGTATTTCTTGTTTTTATTTACTTATACAGACTGAATTGAAAGCATTCAAAACTTATTTCTTTATTATACTGTAAATATAAAAGATAAAAAACGCAAAAAGATACTCAAACCTTTTAAATAACAATGTAGATAGTATGGTCAGGGGTTACCTCTCAGCCTCACACAATCCTTTATTTCATGACTAAAGTCTTCCTCTCTGCTTCCCAAAAAAGTGAGAATTTAAGATAATTGATAATGAGCTAGATTTTTTAAGGTTAAAGCTAACTCCTTTGGAACCTGCATAATTACTCTGGGTCAAAATGGAGAAAATAATTCATTAATATCATAGTATTAGTACTGATCTAAGCCTTCCTCTATTTTTTTTTTTTTTTTTTTTTTTTTTTTGTATGGAATGACAGCTTCAATGACTCCTCTAGTTAGCTGTGGATATTTCAGGACTGAGGAGACATTAGTTTCTAGCAAAAAAGCATTTGCCTCATTATCTATCTGTAAACAGAGCTCATTTGATCCATTTCTATCATTTATATTGGTACCCTGAATCCACTCTTAACTCCTAGTTACTAGAAGATGACTAATGATCAGCCTTAAGAAATTCCAGTGAATATTCAACAAACAAGCATAGTGCAACCGGAACACAAAAATCCAGTACAATGTGATTGAGGAAAACAGGACAGGATGTAGAAAAGTCAACTTAGGACAAAAATTAGAATGTGTTACAAAGATCACATTAGACGCATTCCATTAATACAATCATCTGAAAGCATGCAAAGCAAAAGCATATAAGAAATAATTTATAATTTCATAATAACAAAAAAGAATCACTAGGCTGTCTGAATTTTCAATTTACTCTAAGTATTTCTTTGGCTTTAAATGCTTCCTTTGAAATCCATTAGCATTTTCAGTCATGGTTTTTATACATAAAAGTTGATCTTACAAAGAAAACCTTGAGAGGTAAATTAAAACTGACTTTCCCTCTACTTTTAAAATTTTACATTAGCATATTTTGCATGTATGTATCAGGTTGCAGAATAACACAACCAATTTACTTAATTGTTGATTTTTTCACCCATTACTTTTACTTTGCTTAAATTAGGAACTTGAAAATACACACAGCAAATATCTTTACTTACAATGGAAGTTTCTGTTTTGTTTAATTCTTTAGAGAGCTAACTATTACTACTCACTTGGGTGTCTTTCCACTTGGTAATAAAGCTATTTTCTATGTCCATTTGTTTGACTTGATCTTCTTTAACCTGTTTAAAATATAATTCGGGACATTCTAATAATGTAGAATACGAAGAGTGATGACACTCATCCTCATGTAATCTTCAGGAATTTAAATACCAACAACTTAAAAATAAATGAGAATGGCCATCGGAATCAGTATGAGCCCACATAGCTAGGTCGGAAATAAAATAAACAAGATAGAGTATCCTAAAGTTCAAAATATTTTATGATGACACTACTTCAGGCTGCAATTGCATTGATGGAAGTTCTATTTCTTAGGAAACTTAAGCAAAGGCTCTGATGACTGGTTTAAGTTTATGCAGGTTGAGAAACAAAGCTCATTTATCAAACTGAAATGTTCATTAAGTGCTTATTAAATTTCCATCATTTAGGTAAAGTTTAACATAACTATGAAGATAACCATTTTATTAATGGAAAACTACAAATACAGAAAATAGAGACAGCATGTAAAGCCATACATCATATTTTTCTAAATCTTTATTTTCTCAGCATCAGATTATTGCGAAGAAGTTGCTATTGATCAAAAAACAGTGGACACATATAGAAAGAAGTAAAGAGGAGATCAAAGAGCAAAGACAATCCCACAATCTGGTGTCTATTCCTATGTGAATTAAGATACAGACTGTGATATTTTGTTTTATTAAAATAGCTGCTTTTTCTTGTCTTATGATAAGTGATTATAATAAGAATGTAAGAACTCTACAATGGTAACTGATTACACTAACCCTCTTGACGTCATGTGGTATAGCCATACTTCCAGAAAAGAAGTGGACTCATAAACACCATTTAAGGGAATGTTCTAAAGGTTAAATGACAAAATGGAGATGCTAGAACTAGTTATATAATAGAACTGGACCTTCCACCCAAATCCACCAATTTGAATCCTGGGCTTTATTTCCTCTAATTTTACTTCTTTGAACCAAGACATCATTCCTATTCCAACAGCTTTCTGATGAAACATGAAAATATTAACTTTATAAAATGGAAAATTAAAAAGTCAATTAAACCAGATTACTTAGTAAAATGCATAGAACAATAATATTTTAGAATGTGCTTTTTTTCCCCAATTGGTGACACAAGTAAAAGAAAAAACCAAAGTGCTTTCAACTGCAGAATTTAAGAGTCTGGTATTTATTAATGAATTGTTCAATGTATAACTTTATACCTCTAAGTAGATATAACTCATACACATGAAGAAAAAGAAAACACAAGCAAAAAATCCTGTAGATAGAAATATTCTGTCCAACAGACATCAGATGGTAAAAAGTTTTAAATGCAACCAAATTTAAATAATGACTATAGCTTAAAAGCTACTTATGCCTATATTTTTTTAAAATGACTATTCCTTATTTTACATATTTCTAAATATGAATAAAGATCTGAGTAATAACACCCTAAAACATATATATATATATGTTGGCAAACAGTGACATTATAACCATTTTAACAAGGGCAGGATACAAAATATTTACCTCAAATATTTCTACATAATTATTAATTAGGTCCTCAATTACATTCACTTCTTCACTAGTTTGTCCTTTCGTTTGAAACAAACAGGATGAAAAGACCAAGGCCAAATTATGGGCATTCATGTGATTGATTTCTGAGCATTTCTGAACCCTGTTAGAGAAAAGCATAGTTCATTATGATACACTTCTATTTGGAAATTTCATAGAACAGGAAGCCAGTTTATCAATTTTTAAGCACATCAATATTGAAATTCTCTGATATAAAAGATACAGTAGTGACTTAAAAACACATGGTTCTTTCTTCCAAGTAGCTTATAATCTAGTTAAGAACATGAGAAAAAGTACTATTAAATGGATTAGTAAAAGTTACAAAGTCATACTTAATTGTTGATTTAGAGAAAGGGCTGACCATATCCAAACAATTGCAAACTATAAAACAACCTGTGGCCAAAGCATAGAAATATGCTTGCTGAATGGTGTAAAATGGTTTGTGGGGCTGCAGCATAGGAGGAGGAAATGGGGTAGGAGGTATGCAGAAAACAGGCAAAAAGGTAGGTTATTAGGCATATAATTGACAGTTCCAAATTCCAGTTGCAAAGCTGGGCTAAATGTTCCCGTTAGTGCAAATCAAATGAGAAAGAATATTTGGGCACATGTGTCCATACAGTTATTCAAAATAAATGATCACAAAGTAGACTATTTTAAAATGCAATTACATTTTTTCCCCATGACACAAGTTTAACTATGTAACAAACCTACACTCTGTACCCATGAATTTAAAAGTTTACAAAAAAACCCAAAACAACTCCCTGAAGCATCATCCCCAAGAAAGGGAAAGTAACATTGCTAAAAATGTAACAGATGAGAACTGTAAGTGGCACACTCCCTCAAATGAACACAGTAACTCCATCAAATGAATGTAGTTAAGACTAAGCTGGACATTCCCATCTATGAAGAACACAGATTCAGGTGGCTACAAGAAAAGGTGAATAAACATGATAGCAATATACATGATAATGTAGGGAATTCACAATAAAATACCAAACTGCATAGCAGAGATGGTGCAAGGGCAATCATCACATGTGATTTATAAGGTGCAAAAGGGGCTGGAATTTAATAGAAGAGGATGTAATAATTGTGAACATCCCTCTCAAAACAATGTCTACGCTTTCACACTACACTTAATTGTAAACATCTGGAAAATTCATCTGCATGTCTGTCTCTGTTACTAGAATCTAAGTATCTCACAGTCAGAAACTCTTTAATCCCATTGTGAATGGAATTTAGTGGATATTACTGATGGCAGAAATGGTCTTTTAGCTAGGGTAGGGATTGAATTAAATGCTAAATCAACTTGTCCTCATCCAAATTTTCCTCTCAATCTTTTAAGGACATTATCTTTAAGGACATTCCTGTATTTCTTGAGACTTCCTTCTGTAATATCATCCCCTTTGGCACTTTTCACTTCTCTTGTCTTTAGTTTAAGCGGCTGCCTTAGTTTCTGGGACAAAATAGGTATAATACAGTGTTTCCTTTTCTTCCTTTACTTCTCTGCTCCGAGGTGTTAACATTTCCAATGTTCCATATTCAGCTTGACCAGTCCCTTCTCCTCCGGGTCTTCTCATCAGAAACTCAACAAAACTGTTTCCTAGTTAGCTTATCTGCCTCTATGCTACATCTTCCCTACCAATCCCATCATAGGGATTATTATCCTAAAACATTTGATCAGTTACTTTTATCACTTAAAGGATAAAATTCAAATGTTTTTGCATGACCTACAAAGTCTTCCACAACTTCCTGCCAGCCAACTATAACCCTCTCATCTCCTAGTACTCCTATGTCCCAGACATTATCCTTCACTCATTTCTCATACTCTTCTTTCACGCCCAGTTCATATGTCTCTTTAAATCTGAAGCACAGATGCATCCCCCGGACCACAACGCTCAATGAATCGTTCAATTTATCCTCTATAATTCCATGCTGCATGCTAACATTCTCTATATTAAAGTTTGTCTCAACGTCTCATAGGCATAGAGATAGGACTATATAATGTAGACTATATTTGTATGAAGCAGTAAGAAAATCAGTTTTACAATAATGGAGCTGATATAAATGAGAAGTAGTGGTTGGGAAAGAAAAGAACAAGAGGAAAGAACACAAATTGTGAAAGATTTCTAAATGGACACTGCAAATAAGGTACTTTTAGCAAAATCCAGCTTTACAGAAATTTATTCAAGGGAGTATTTCATCCATTCAGCGAGCGACAATATATTCTTTAATCAAAATTTACATTTATTTAAGTTTTTGTAATAATTCTTGCTAAGATTAAAAAAAAAACAGTTTTAACTTAAAAGGTTATTTTCAAATGTCCTCATCCTTCAGACCTCATTTGTAAAGGCACCATTATATTCCTTATAGCTTTCCAAATGCAAGGAGACTTTCATGCCTTGACATAGAAAATTGTTTTTGATTTTTAAAATTTCCTCATTGTATCAATAGCCTGATACCAAAATATAAAGGTCAGTTAAGATATAAACTGAAAATAAAGAAATGTCCGCCATGAGAAAATACTGTCCTCACAGACAGATCCTTGTTACAAAATTCTGGTCCTTGCACATCGTTCATTCTCCAGCTTCCAAACCAATTGAGTTTTAAAATTCTTGCTTATGCATCAGATGCCTTTGAGGATACTGTATATGATCAGTTCTGATTAAGAAATTACTAGCACTATTTATCTGTAAATGTGACTTAATTACAGAAAGACAGACTAACATGAGCTCTTATGATCTATAGAAAGATTCACAATCACATAAGAAATAGTGACTTATTGAGTGCTGTGTTTGAAATGTCTAGAAAAGTTCATTCATCTACCCACCTATACAGGTGTTCAATGATAGCTGCTAGTGTTGCTCGGTTGACCCCTGGAAGAGAACGTATAAATGCTCCATATTTTTTAATTCTTTCCTTGTCATCTTGTGCATCTGGAGGGGGAAAAAAAAACAATTTTGAGGCCTAAACTAATTATCAATGTTATGAATTCGTCTATCAGCAGTACTGTAAAATAGTCACAAACAAACGCATTTTAATAAGTGATACAATCAAGTTTCAGTAGACAATTGTTCGAAGTTCTAAAGTAATTTTCTATCAATCTGGAAAAGTATTTATTTACATAACATTCCAGCACTATGTGCTCCAGTTCTTATAATTTATAATTGAAAACAAATAACTTTTAAAATACAAGATTAGGAGGGATTGTATTTTTTTATCTTCTACTTTATGGAATACTGAACTTTAACTTAATGGGAATACATTCAATTAACTATTCAAACTGGAGTACAAACTGAAGAATTAAGCCAAAAGTATTTTAACTCTGGCTAAGGAAATGTTTTATCAATTGTATTTGAAAATGACATTTCTGATTTTTGTTTCTCACGAAATTATAAAAATATTTCCAAAGCTATGAACCATCCTGGAACTATGAACTATACAGCACCCCTTCGATCCAGGTAAAGTGTACTTTCAAATCTTTTGAAAAGGTGAGACTACAATGGAAGAAGTCAAGCCCAGTCCTTAATAACTACAATCTGGATTTAGAGGATGACAGACCTCCTGCTTTTGTCATGAACAGAAATTTGTTGGTTCATGGAGAGGAGGATGAAAAGGAATTACCCTCCACTCACCTAACTCCAAGAAGGCAAATATCTGGAGAATCTAGAGACAGGAACCCCCCCAAAATCTAGACTCTCTGTAGAGGACATGCACTGACAGTTTAGCCTATACCACCTGACAGTGGAAATAGATCATTCTTCAAATAAATCACTTGTGCTGACTTGATAACTCAAGGAGACCACACTTATTATTTCCTCTCAATTCGCAACTATCTTTGGATACAAGATTATTTTATTTCTTGCTTAGCCTTACCTCTTCTGTTCACAGAAAATCAGCAGCACACTAATGTTGTCTTAAAAGTACAAAGTCACTTGTAAAGGACATTAGGATCCCTGGCTAGGTAAGAAACTCTGTATGACACAATTTTCAAGTGCACTCCTATTCAAAATTGCAAGTGATATCTCTTTTGTCCTGATTTAGACTGTACATGAGATCAATAACCATACACATGAGTATACTGAATTAAGTGCACTAGTAGATGACTCTCTATAAGAAAGAGGAGGAAACACCCAAATTACATTCAAAGACATTACTGGAAATTAATTATGTATAATTCTCAGTATAATCTAAACATTTATCCTCATGTTATCTAGTTTCTAACTGTAGGATAAATTGCATTTATTCCTTAAAATTTAACACTACTATGCTTAAAACAAAAAGTCATGCTAGTACACATATTTTCACACATCTTATAAAATATATATTTTCAAAATAAAGCTAAATAAATTGAAAGTAAAACTCAGGAAAGATTTCAGGCCATATAGAAAATACAATGAGCAATTCAACTAGACACAGAATTTAACAGTGTTCCTAGAACAGATCATATGTTGTATAAATATAGGTGGTACATGGCTATAAGGCATTCTCTACCTCAAGTACACAGTGCGTCAAAAGAGTTTTATGAATTCACTCAGAGGGTACTGGTTTATTCTTTTCAGGTCCAACATGGCCACTATTGAAGGGTCTAGCCAAACTATATTGTTTGCAAAAGCAAAGGAGTTAAAGGTTACTTGACCCAGTATTCAAAGCCTTCTCCAAATAAATTCTCAAAGAATTCACAGGCAAGGCAAAGGTGAACACATTCTTTTCGTACACACTCTGACCCCTGCTGACTGCCTCGTTCTGGTAGACTGACAACAGTGAAGACTTGTTTGTCACTCAGTTTGACAACTTTAGCAAATGTGTATTTGTCACCTGTTGTTGTTGTTTTTAAAGAGGCAGCGTCTCAGCTCTGTCACCCAGGCTGGAATACAGTGGCACCACCACAACTCACTGAAGCCTGGAATTCCTGGGCTCCTGTGATCCTCCCACCTCAGTCCTCAGAATAGCTGAGACTACAGGAGCACATCACCATGCCTGAGTTAACGCTTTTTTTTTTTTTTTTTTTTTGCAGACACAAGGTCTCACTATGTCGTCCAGGCTGGTCTCGAACTCCTGGCCTCAAGCTATTCTCCTGCCTTGGCCTCCCCAAATGCTGGGATTATAGTCGTGAGCCACCATGCCCAGCCTTGCCATGTACTACTGATAACCAATTTTATAATAAAGACAAATTATAAGTCTTTATGAAGTAGAGATACTCTAAACAGCTTCACACATTTCAATAAAACTTTCTTAAAACAAAAATGAGGGTTGCAGGGTAACTGAGATTAAAGCAATGTATTTATCTCTGCATTTTATATCTTAGAAAATTATATAATCAAGTATTCTTGGTATTACAGTGAACCCTACTGATTTGAGAAACAGAAGGCAAATGAAATACTTCTGACAGGTAGTTGTATCATGAGAAACTTTATTTTCGTTATAATGCTACTCTTCCTGACACTAACTAGGGTCATTCTTGGGATAATTTTCAAACTGTGCGTGTTTTGTGACATCATTTCAAAAATATCTTTAAATATATCAATTGTTTTAGATCAAACAAATACTTTCAATGAGGAAAATTACTTCTCATTAGAGGAATGCCATGTGACCAGATTCAAAAGCCATTTTCCAAATCTTGAAACAGATTAAATATATACGAGACAAACATATTATAATTATAGACTAATTCAAAAGTAAGTTTTAAAACCTAGAACAATGGAGGACTGAAAATTATCATTTGGAAAATATTATAGATATATGAGAAATGGTTATGGCGTATTAATAAAAATAAAAATGTTATATACATAAATTACAAAAGTAGAGAAAAGGACTATAATATGGATAAACAAAAGCATCTTTATTAAAAAGGTGGAATTAAAGGCAATATTTACATTTAAGTCTTTGTTATTGTAATGTTTCAATAAAAGGACTTGTTTACAGGCTTTACTGAAATTAATTTGACCCACGAGGGATTTAATCAACTCCTTTCCTAGGGTCATCTCTTAATTAGCTTCTCTTACAGTTTATAACAAAATTCTATTTCATTAGATGGAATCTAGGATAAATGAAGCAACAGTTAAAAACTGTACACTATCTTGCAAAATGAATCATATAGTAAATGCTTCATTTTATTTTTGATGGGAAATTAGTAGCACACATGGACTTGAGTATAACATTCCAAAGTTAAAGCAAAGTATGAACTAAGAAATCGACTGAAAACCAAGTATATACCAAATGATTGAGCAAATATTTTTAATTTCTCTTGAGATAGACTGAAACAGCTATTGATATTTATACAATTTCTGTTCTAAGCCATTATGTACATTTTTTCTTTCAATTAAAATTTCAACTAATCAAAAAAGTCTAAGTATTAAAAGGCAAGCATGTATTATGGTCTGTATAATATATATACACACACACACACATATCTATATATATATATCTGTATAAATGTTACCTAAAGCAGAGATCCAGTATGGGTAGAGCTCCTTGGTAAGCAGTGCATCATCAATGTCAGAGAGAAAACTTTTCAACACACCCGTCACATCTTCAAGCTGATGTTTTCCAGCCCTCAATTTAAAGCTTCTTGCATCCTTTTTGAAACTCTCCAGTAGTTCACTTATATGCAAAGGATCACCATTCTTCTGATAGATATATTTACATCCTAAACCTTTGTTAAAAATATTATATTTTTAAAGTCTAAATACAAAAGCCAGTTTGATATTTTAAAAATGAAACAAATGTTTGTGTTGAGATGATGAGTAAGATGATGAAATCATTACACAACAGATGATATAAACATGCATGAGCAGGAAAGGCTTCTTATCCCTCATTTTAGTATTTAAAATGTAAACCTAATGAGCAAATCATCGCAGACTCAGCTTTTAGCAAGCTCCTGATCAGTCCTTCCTCCAGCTCTCCATAGTACCTTTTTCAAATGTTCTTTTACTTAAAGTGCCCTGTCTTCACTTAGTCTCCCAGCAAACAACTTACTTCCATTTCTCACTGACAAAAGTGAGCCTCTCTGGTATAAATGTCATCACCCTCCTGCCCCGATATTGTATATTAATTTCTGAATGCTCCCATCTTCACCTTATTTCCTGTGGAGATTTGGGTTACCTCTTTTTCATGGTTACTGATTCATGAAGTGCTCCATACCAAATAAAAGGGGCAGTGGTTAGGAGGAAGAGTGATGATAACAATGACAATAATTCAAACTCCAAAAGCCTCCCTTGCCTCCTCCCAGGCTTCTTCTCCCTGTTCCTTTCACAACCAGGCTGAATTTCCTATATTTATTCCTTCTACCATCTCACAAGCCTGTTAATCCTTTGACAACACAATCTTGCATCTCTGCCCAATCCCCATTCTGTTGGGGTCACCCTTCATCAAGAATATTAACAACGTTCTTTTTTTCTGGATGCTTTTCAGTTTTTATCTAGGGAGAACTCCTTGCAGCATTTGACATTCTGAATGAAACCGTGTAAATTCTTTTAACCCCATAACTTTCATGACATCATGATTTCATATCTCTTTTTTTCTCCCTTCCCTCTGATTGCTCTCTCAGTCTTCTAACTTTTTCTGCTCATCTAATACTTAGTGGTCATCCCAGGGATCCTTCCTCAATTCTCTTCTCTTACTGCCCACTGGGTGAGAACCCATCCAACCTCATCACTTCTACATAAATATTTTAACTCAGGTTTTAATTTCCATGATTTTATACATACACATATATATACACACACCATTACATATACATGCAACATATACACATACACCCATACATCTTATGGCAAATAAAAATAACCCAAAGGAATTAATTCTCTTGCCCTGTTTACTACCTCACTTTCCACCCCCACCATGTTCTTTATCTTGTTCCTCTCTACCTCAATATATGGCATTGCCTTCTTCCTAGCCCTTTACAAGTCAGAGTATTTATTTCTCAATCAGCACATTAAAAACAAAAAAATGCAGTACTGCATCACATAGATTCTTCATCATGATCTCACTCTCACAACTGTCCTCTCCTTCCCATCCCATATGCTATTATTTGTGCACTGAGTTCTTACTACATTGTCACAACTCCTTGCCCATATTTTTACGCAGCCCTCTGTGTGTCTCAACAATGATAAAACAGCATGATCTAAAATTCAGTTCTGTATGTGTTACCAACAAGCTTAAAAATCCGAATACTGCCCTCTTGCTGCCTATGAGGCAAAGTTTGAGGATTTTAGTTTGTATATTAAACCTTACCTGACTTGGTCTAACCTGTTGCCTTTTATATTGATTGACTCCTTCTCCTTACACTAAGCTCTGACCACATTTAATACCACAAAGCTCCCAGCACAAAATTTGTGACTCTATACCTTGGCACACACTTTTTCTCCTCCTAGAATCCCTATCCTCTTCTCCTAACTAGCTCCCATTTTCTCTTAGGGCTCATGGTAAGCACTGTGCTTTGCCTATGAAGCTCTCTGATACCACGCCTTCTCTGGGTGAAATTTACCCCTACACCATGGACACCGGAAGCACCCCCTGAACCTCTTTACTAGAGAATTTTAACACTGACTTGTAACTGCTCATGTATTTGTCTCTTATTCATAAATCTGCAAACTTCTAGAAGGCAAAAATGATGTCTTATTTTCTGTGACATATCTCTGTGTATATCCAGCAGTTACACAGTGCCTAGAACTACTCTGCAGGTATTCAATAAATGACTGCGTAATGCAAGAATAAGCAAGTTCTACAAAAATCAATACTGACTAGGCGTTTGAGATAATATATCCCTGGCTGAATGAATTTCTAATAGCTGGCACTCAAGTAAGTTAACTGAAAAATAATTTGAACATAATGTTGTTTATATAATTGAAATAATTTTCCCCAAGAACTAGTGTAATTTACTTTTTAAAAATTAAAGCCCTAAAAGTCATCCTATGAACTCAGTCAAGTTCAAACTTTGACACAATGACACAATGAGCACAGAAAATTGGTCTTGAGATTTCAACCCACAGCTCAGGAGGTTCAAAATAATTGCTACCATGAAACCATCTGCATCCTATAATCACTGGGTATTTTCTAAGTTCCTGCCAAATCTTTCTTCTATACATGCTGGTAGCACTGAGGTTTCCCCAATGTTCTGAATATAAATATATATATATATATATATGACATAAACATACTACATAGCAGGAAGCGTCTTACTGTAGTGCCCAATATGTGATTATTTATATACTTTCAGTAGATATATAATACAAACACAATTTTATATATAATTACATATAATATAAAAATATATGATACTTACATTTATATTATACATATGTTATATGACTATATGTATGTGTATATATGAATATATGTATGTACACATATGTGTGTATATATTTAAGTGTGTGTGTATATATCTATTTATATAAACACAATCCTTCATTGGCTTCATTATTCTAACATGCAAGTGAAGGCATCTTGTAATAGATGTATAAAGTTGTTATAATATATGAGTTTTAGTTGAAAAAAATCTAATGCTGAATTATTTTAAACCCAAATAAACACAAGGAAAATTCTGATTTCCCTAGAAAAACATTAAATTGGCTACATCAGAGCTAGTCAAGGTATTTTAATTATTTCTTGCTTAAGAAAGGCCTTATGCCATTATGAAACTAACATGTTGTGAAGATTCCCAATGAGGTTATGCTGTTAAAACATAACATATATGTGATTCATGTGTATCTGCAAAATGTACACTAACACTGAATGGCTGTAACAAATAAAGGTAACATTCTCCTTCCTCCATTTTTTAACAGATGATTATAGCTAGGAAGAAAAACACGAACATACTATCATAGCAGGAAACTTCTTATAGTAATGCCCAAATATGTGATTATGTATATATTTTCAGTAGATATATCATAAAAACACAATGAATCTGGACATTAATAATTGCACTTGCATTACATACAAAGTAAGTAAAATACTTAAAATGACACTCTCCCTAGAACAAGAGATTAAAATATGCCTAAGTTTAATTTCTGAAAAGTGTTTTCTTTATACATATCATTAGTTTGATATTTTGTTACATATCAGTGTATTGTCAGTTTCCCATACTAGAAGATATGATTCATAGCTTTGTCTTGAACTTTTTACTTCCACTACTGTGTTTCTAAGAGTGAGACCAGTGACTGGCATACAATAAGCACTTGATAAAGAAACAATTAACTAATAATACAATGCTCTACTGCAGCCCTCACTACTTATATCTTCTTTTCAAATTAAAAACACCCAAAGATACCTCTAATATAAGGAGAACAAAAAAAATTAATACAATCCAAAATATCAAATCATTTTCCTCTTTTCCACATTTGTAATCTAAATAAATGGCATTTACCTACAGGTTAAAAGGGCTCATGGCAACAGTTTAACATTTTCACATTTAAAATAGCATCAAGAAATTTACAGTATGAAAGATATATGCAATAAAAGGAATTTGGAGAACTCATAACCATTTGAAAATAAACGTGAAGAAAAGAGGATATCTTTCAGGTATATCTAAAATACTAAACACAGCATATAAAACTGACATGAAGCTGGACCATGGTACAGATCAACGTGTTTTTTATTTGCAGACTATTCATTGAAACATCTGTTGAAAATAAGCAAAAATTGTGAAAATTGATAGCTATGCTTCTGAACATAAACTACATGCACACTTTATGTATGCCAAAGGAAGAAATTATTTTACATATTGTTCCACAGTTCATCACTTCTAAAAACATGCTTAGACGTGTTGTGTCACTGTAGGCTTTAATCTAGCCTTGTAATCTCTGAAAGATAGTCTTCAATCCAGTATTTTTTCTTACTTGAATAAAACATGTAATCTACTATTTTTATGTACATATTATAATTTAGATTATTTCAATATGTTATTTAATATTTTATGCATGTAAAGGAAGGAGGAAATGGTAAAAATGTATGGTATAGTTTAAACGAGTCTTATTGGGAGAAGGAATGGTAATTAGCTGAACAGTAAATCTGCCTTTATTTTTCACTAGTGTACTTACAATATAAAGGGTTTCAATTCAGTCCAATAGAGGTACCACTTAAAAACCTGTAAGAATGATATGATCAGTTCTAGAGGTTGAATAAAAACTCAGTGATACTTACCATACTGTGTAACAAATGCTATACAGCTGTTCACTATAATGGGAACGTCATTTTTGCTGAGCTGCTGATCTTGTAAAGCATTACCATCTGTACCTGCTGCTTTTTCAATTGCAGTATGCCAGACTGTGAAATCCAACTTGGTATGCCCATGGATGTATAATGTTCTGTTAAAAGTTTAAAAAGCATTTCAAATTATAATTTTGCTCTTTAAAAAAATCTTATTCCAAGACAGATTACCCTAAAATCCACACAATCGTGATCCTATCTTACCTATTACAAGAAAAACTCTTCTTTTATTCTCATCCACCATGAACTTCCACTCAATCCCTCTTTGGCGTGTATAGTCACATCACTCCATAGCATTGAGGAAGCTCTCTGAATTTATGGTCTTACTTCTTTTCATTCCCCAGCTTCTTTTATTCTCTTTCTGAATAACTAAACTAAAACCACTGTGGCTATCACCTGTGACTTCTAACTGATATTTCTGGCTATGTTTTTCAAGGTTTTAGAATTCTTGATTTTATTTCTTAAAAAGAGAAAAAAAACTAGCATTCAATTTGAATTGTATAGCACAATTCTTTCTGGATTTTCCTCCTATCATTCTGGTCACTCAGTCTCTTTCCCAATCTCACTTCCTCTTTCTGAATGACAAAGTCGTAACCTCAGCACACACAAAAGCTACATGGACTCTCCAGGGTCATGTCATTCAGGCCAGTAATTTCATCTTTTCATATAAATTAGTTTACTTCCAAATCCCTATCTCCAGGCTATAATTTTCATAGGTCAGATCTCCATGTGACTGAAAAGCAGGAGAATAGAGCACCTGAGAGTGGGAATGACAATCAGACTTTCTGAACATAATTTTAGCTCTGCCATTTACTTCCTTTGTAACTTTAGACAGGTCAACCTTATTTTTGCTTCAGTTTCATTATTGGCAAAATAAATATAATAATAGCACTTAGGACAACACTCAATAGACATAACATTAATGACTAATGTATAAACTGTACTACTAAAGAATATTTGTATTTGAGAATCTTCACCTTAATGTGCAATAAGCATATCAAAGCTTTTGCTCTCCCATACCAAACTTCTAGCACCAAAAATTTTCCACAAACCCCACCAGAAATTTAGGATTAATTAAGTGTAAACCAGTCTCTTTGCCCAATCACTGCCACATTACTTCAGTCACAAAATTCTGCTGACTACAGTTTCCCAACGTATTCACTCTGACTCCTCTCCTTTCCAAGACTGCCTTATTTCAGATCTTCATGTTGTTCCTTCAGGTCACTACAGCCCCTCCTTACAGAATTCCTTTCCCAATTCTCAACCCCTGTAATCTCTACTCCTCACTATTGCCAGAATGATCTAAAATGCAAAGCTAATGACATCACTTCCAGATCACTGTCTTACAGTTCTTGAGTTTTCAAGATAAAAAAGTCTTCATAAGCTAGCCTATATTTTTACCTGCAGGTTGATCTGCCATTCTCCTATACTTATGACACTCAGGAAACATAAACATAAACACACACACACACACAAACACACACACACGCACACACACCCCTCCTGGATTTTGTAATACATATTGCCTGCTCTTTGGCTGGCTACTCCAAACCTTTCCCCCAAATTCTACTCCAGGTAAGACTCCTTGACACTGTTCCTGACCTCCCTCTTATGCTTAGTACGTCACAGATATTCCTTCTCAATCTTTCAATGGTGGCTTTGTCCTGCATCGTATCACCTGCTGTAGCTATGTGAATGTTTTAGTCACGAAACTCCAAACTCTACACAGGCAAGCAAAGAATTTCAGTATCTCCAGTCATTAGCATAGTGTCTCGCATTTAGTGGATACATAGCAGTTTTAAAGACCTATCACTAGATAACAAAGTTTGCTTTGAAAAAACCGATTGTTGATGTATTTTAAGTATATTTACACCAAAGTAAAACTATATAATCTTGATTTCAGACTTGACAGGGCTAGTTTATATTCGACCTAAAGAGACATGAATAAACTGCATGAATTCTGGGGCTTTGGGGGAAAGGGGTGGGTAATAAGGAATCATTGTACCTAATTTAAAAAAAGAAATAAAAAACTTCCTTTCTTTCCTTTGTATTCTTTCTTGAAATGCTCCTGGAAGAAGACAAAGATACCTACACCTTACCACGCTCATTTCTAACATTTGAACTTGCTATAATTACTACTGTTTTACTAATACTGGTGCTTGTAATCCTCATCTGTTGCTTTTTGACATCTTTATCTATTGTTTCTATTTTCCACAGCACCACAGCAGTCCTGACCTCCAGGTGTTGTAATTTTCTTTTTGAAGAATTCTGAAATTTGCACTAATACACCTGACATGCTACAGCCTTTTCATTGATCTTATATCATCTTTAGCTCAAAAAAGCATTCTATTGCTGGATGTATTTGTCTAACTTATATAACTCAGATAATTTTTTTGAGAAATATCAAACCTCTTGATTATGTGAACTTAATCAACATTATGTCTTGCTATATTCACAAGTTTAGGTAAAGAGAAAAACATTTTACATAATTTAATAATTGAGCTTTAAATATGATATAAAATCTTTGTAACTCTTTGCTTATAAACAACTACAATGGGTGTTTTAGCAAGCAGTGAAAGAAATCCAAAATGCAGTGGCCCTCCTACAATATGAGTATAATTCTGCCATAAACTGTGACATTTTCAAACTTCAAATTTTCTTTCTAGTCAGAAAAAAATCCTCTCATGACGAGTTGAGCTGTCACCTTGTGAATTAGTGAAGAGTAGAACTTTCTCAACTTGTCAAAGGGCGAATCCCAAAGTATATATGCAGTGCAATAGATGGTTTCACATTTAATAGCATCAGTGCACTAACTTTCCTCTCTGATGCTTACCTAAAATTTGTGGACCCTGAATAAAGCATCAAAAGATATTTTCTACACAAATGCTGGTCGACTTTGAGATTTCAAGTGTTATCAAACAACAATTTCACATTCCCGGATGAGAATTCCAAGGAAACATTTACTTATATCCTGACAATCTGAAAAGTAATATTAATGAACCCTAATTACAGAGAAATTAGTTATGCTAATTGTCCATTTTCTAAGCATAAATTCCAAAGGGCACTTCAAAGCCATATGAAGAAAAATTCTTATTTGCTATAATGATCAAGCCAGTTCAATAAGACCTAGAAACCAGGTCCGAGGACTAACAAAAACAATTATACTAAAACTGCAATACAATAACCATAAAGCATAAACAATCCTATTTGAGCCTAGTCTATGACAAGAACCAGAAGTATCTTCACAAATAATAAATCAATAAACTTGACCACATAAAAAGTAAATATGCTCATATAAAGAATATTTTAAACAAAACTGAAAAGCAAATGAAATACTCTATAAATATGGCTGGAAACGATAATACTCTAAGCATTTATACAAAAATAAAATAGTAAGTCCTCCACAGAAACATGGTCATCAGCCATGGAAAGGTAAGTCACAGAAAGAATTAGCCAATGTAACCACAAACCAGTTTAAGAATCAAGTGTGTGTGTATATATATATGTGTGTGTGTGTGTGTGTGTGTGCTGTGTGTGTGTGTATATATATATATATATATCTTAGTCTTATCATACCTAAGATTCACAAAACAGAATTTCCTGAGCAACTTATTACAAAGTCACACTATTAGAATGGACACACATACATACATGCATACACACACACACACACACACACACACACACACACATATATGTAAAATCAATGATGTGTCAAAGCAATTTATCAAAGATCTAAAATGTATAATGTTCATCACTAGAGTATAACAAGATGTGCATAGTATTTTAAAGACTGATGAGATACTTTAAAAATAAATTTGAAAATATGTTCTAAGAATCTTAAAATATGTATGCATTACTTTTGACAATTAGTTCCAAACACAGGACTCTTTCATAAGTACACGATTTGAAATGAAGGTACAATATCTGTTTCTTTCAATATATTTCTGTCCCTCTCTCACGCACATGTGCACATGCACACAAAGACATACATTCACCCGAACTTTTAAAAAATGGAAGTTGAAATCCCCAAAACTAGTGAAAGGTTAAGTGATTTAGCTACCTCCAAATATATATATTATAAACTTTGTACAATGAGCAAAGAATGCATAATTGTACATATGTATAAATTCAATTGCATTTCCTAAAATGTTAAATTAACTCAGGGTAGAAAACTCATGGACATTTTGTTTCCTTCTTTATACATGTCTGTGTTTTTAAAAATGTAATTAGAAACAAATCACATAAATTGAAGTTTTGACTGATCCCTTGAAGGAAAAGATATTTAAAGCCTTCTGAACCAAGCCATCTTAGACTGTCATTGAGCTTTTGAGCCAGAGAACTGGAAATATCTCTGCCAAGCTTTTTTTCCATATATGACTAAGAAACTAAGAGCCAGAAAGAACATGTCTGAGGCCTCAGAAGTAGGTAGGATTTGCACATTTGAGGTACTCAGTACTAGCCTAGTTCATGAGCCTTCCTTTACCTGAGGAATCAGATCTCCATAATTTACAACTCTGGTCCTCAGGTCCAAAAAGACTCATTCAAGACATGAAATGGTGATGTGTCTTTCTGTTGCCTTTCTTCTTAGTCCTATCACACCTAAGATTCACAAAACAGAATTTCCTCAACAATTTATTACACAGTCACACTATTAGAATGGACGTGAAAGATGATCTGCTAAAGCCACGCATAACAGAAGACCTATTCTTTTCTTCAAGACTGTACACTTACATTCTGCCTTGAAAAGCATCCTAGGCATGTTGGAAATGTAATGGACAGGACTTTGGAGGATAGTTTTAGAAGGGTGTACTGTGCATTTTTCTTTATACTTCCTAAGCAACCTCTCAAAGAAGACCCTACTTCTCATCCAAATAGGCTTTTGGGTTTGTTTTCTTCTGGGAAAGTATGAACTGTGTTATTTCTGTGAGTGATGCCTAGTCATTAGAATTTTTAATGAACTCATTTTAAGTTTGAAATATTTTTACAAATGTTTACACTTGTGTAACTACCACCATGATTAATATGTAGACCATTTCCATCACTCACAATGTTCACTCATAACTCTTTGCATTGCATCCCTTTCCCCACCCACAATCTTAGGCAAGAACTTATCTGCCTTCTGTCACCATTCACTAGTTTACCAGCTCTAAAGCTTCATAGGAATGGAATTATACAGTATTACTCTTTTGTGCCTGGCTTTTTTCACTCAGCACAATGTTTTTAAGATTCTTTCGTGTTGTTGCTAATATAGGTTCCTTTATAATGATAATCAGTACTTCACATATGAACAAATAACATACTCTGTTTACACGTTCACTGACTCAAAACATTTGGGGTCTCCTCTCTTTTTATTATAAATAAAGCTGATTTGAATATTTGCATAGGAGTCATTTTGTGGACCTATATTATGATTTGTTTTGGGTAAATACCTAGGAGCTCATTTGTTGGGATGTATAGTTACATGTAAACTGACTGTATTCTTTTTAAAAACCAAAACCTTCTAAACTGCTTCCCAAAATGAATGTACTATTTTACAATCCCACCATACTGGCCAACGCTTTGCACTGCCACTTTTTAAAAAACTTAGTTTATTCAGTGTGATCTCATTGCGGCTTTAATTTGTATTTCTCTGGTAATTAACTTTACATGTGCTTGTTGGCTATTCATAGATATTCTTTTAGACATCTCTATTCATTTATTTTTGTTATTTTATTGGGTTTTTGTCTTCTTCTAATTGAATTATATGTATTCTGTCCATGTTTTGGATATGAGTGCTTTATCAGACACATATATTTTGAATAGTACCAGTGTATGATTTCATTTTATTAACCGTGTTGCTTAAAGAACAAATTATAATTGAGTTTTTAACTTATAATTCCAATACTTAAGATTCTCTCCAATTTCCTTGCTTTATCACATTAAACCAGCAATAAAATGTTAAATAGAAGTGATGGGAATAAATATGTTTGCCTAATTCCTGTATTTGAAAAAATTGTTTTGATTATATCCAATGTGTTAAATTCATTGGTATGAAGTTAGTCATAATATTTTCTTATCTTTTAAATATTAAAATGATCCATAGCTTTATGATACTGGTAATTTGTATCTTCTGTCCTATCTTCTAGTTAGAGTTTTATCAATTTTCTTAACTTTTCCACAAAAAGTTAAAAATTTATTAACTAAATTGATTATTTCAAAGGACCAGCTATTGGTGACTCAGATTTTCTTTTTTTAAAATATATTCCATTTATTCATTCTTTCTACTGTCTGTATCAATTCATTCCTGAACCACGTTAGGTCTAAGTTGCTCTTTTTTAGATTTTTAAGGTAAATGTTTAGAGGATGGATTTTAGATCTTTTGATTTAGCATAAGCATTTAAAGCTTTCAACTTCCTTGAAATAGTTTTGTAGCTCCATCACACAATTTTGATGTTATGATTTTATTATCATTGATCAAATATTTCCTAATTTTTCCTGTGATTTCTACTGTGAAGTATGGGTTATTTGGAAATATATTAAACTTCCAAATACTCAGGAATTACTCAGAAATGCTTTCCAGAATAAGGCAAGTTATGAATTACATTCAATTGAAAAAACTAATAGAGTATCAATCTATCTTTCCAGACCCATTGTCTCATGCATCCTCCTCAAGCGCTCAAAGTTAAGGCCAACCCATACTGAGGTTGTTTCTAGCCCATCCTATTTATCTGAGCCTATTATTTCTACCTCTTGGACTACGTTGTGTCTCAGGCCCCCTTCATTTCTTCCTACTAAAGTCCTTCATAGGATGATAGATCCAGTTAAAAATACTTTTCTTTAAAAAACACAACAAAAACAATACACACACACACACACACACACACATCTTAGAGGGATTTGCTCATTCTTTTGTCCATTTTTTCCCATCATATCATACTTACTTCTTCATAAGCTTAACTCCTGGTACATAGAGGTACTTTGAACTAAATGAAACAAAATTGTTAAAGCATATAACATATGCTTTAAAGTCTACCTTTTGTTAATAGATATACATTCCCTTTATCATAATTTTCTTGAACATAAAATCACTTAATATTTGTTTTCTAAGAGTCCCTTTCTTTTTTTAAAACCTGTGGGGGTGGTGAGAGAAGAGACTCTCTTGTTTGCCTTGGCAATATTCAGATTAAGCCATCTCTAAGAATTAAATCATCAGAAAGTTACAAAAGCATTCAAGCTTATATTGTGGGCAATAGGCTACTGTTTAATTTGCAATTACGTGCACAATTTAGAAACCACTTTAAGATAATTCAGCCTCTGGAGTATTGCTAACATATTAGCTACTATAAAACACATTGAAGGGGGAGAAAAGATCATATGGAATAAGGTGATAGGAAGTAAGGAATATTAAGCTTAGGGTGTTAATCTCCCAAATTGAGAAAAGTAATCTGTTCCATAATTGTGAAACATATTGATAAAGTGTTTATTCCCCAGTGTTAAGCTTCTTTATGTGAAGAATTTGCAATTAAAACTGAAATGCAGTCAAGCTTGGGAGACATCAAGTGTATTATGCTTTACTATATATCAACCAAGGAATCTAAAACAAAAAAACACACTAGTCTTTCCTGTTTCTGATAACACAGTTTACTTATTCACACTGTGTTTATTAGAACCAGCAACCTTTTAACAAAAGCATAGTAAGTGTCTATGGCAATGGGCATGCAGCTATGGAATGTGAACATGGTAAACACAGTAACTTATTTCTTAGAAAAACATATGCAGAAGATGTGGGTTAAAGTGCAAAAATAGTTCTCAAATTTTGAGAAAAATATGTAATTTCTTGAACATTTCAGTCAAAGTGATGATACAATTTCCTACTGTCCAGGAAAATGCCTTCTGCCTTCCTGGTCTAAAATATTCACTAACAAGAGATATTTGACAATATGATTTTTCTTTATTTGCACAAACAGTAGTAAGGCTTAAAAGAAAAGCACAAAATCTAAGTCCCAATAACAACATCAAATAGCATGCCAGAAACCCTTAAGTGTAATCAAGAAAGCTTTATTTTCCAAAATAATTTTTAAAGTATACAAAGAATACACATTAAAACGACACCATCTGGAACACCTTCTGTTTAGAGCCTTTTAGAGCAAAAATGCTCTGTGTGTGGAAAATATTATTGCAATATTTTTCTGTCTAAAGACACTCATGCTATGCATATAGAGAAAATGACCATGAAGATTAAAATATCTATCTAAATAGTGACTATATACAGGGGATAATTATCAATTTATAAACATTTCCAGTTTAGGGGATTCTTTCTCCTCCTTGCTTTTAAAAACCATTAATGTTTTTCAGCATTTTAATCAAAGGTAGATAAGAACAGGAAAAATATGTGAAATTAACTCATTAAATTTATGTATGATTTACATTTCTGGCTCAAGCTGCTACTAGCAAAAATTAAAGGTTCAAGCTTACAGCTGGTTGGTTTTTCTTTCTTTCAACTATTCACACTATCTCTACAGGCCATCAGTATAAATAATTGGAAGTTGTTTTACTTCCAGAAGCCACAATTTTATCTGTCATTGACAAGTCTAACAGAATCTACCATTGCTGACAGTCATCATTTCCCAAAGGGCTAATAGATCAAAAGGGAGATGCAAACAAGGGTGGTACAATGAAATTTTCTCATTTTTGGCATGGTACTGAAACAGCTTTTCAACAATCACAGCTATAATTAACTAGTTATGTTTGAGTACTGGGCGAGAAGTGCATAGTCTCTATCTTGGCAAATGATACTATCATTCACAGAATCACCCAGGCCAGAAGCTCAAGGGTCGTCACTCTTATCTCCCAGTTCACAAAGCAATTGAAAATTGACTGGTATCTCTCTCAACATCCCACTACCACATGGAGAAAACTATCAACATCCAAAATCATCCATCAATTCTTCTTTTCTTACTTTTGCAGTTGAGGGATCTTGCTCTCTTGCTTGTACTCTCTCTTAGACCTTCAATCCCTCCCATTTTATGTTCCTTTTCCATCAAAATTTATACGTGTACAAGTTCAAGCCATCTGAAAACAAACTGCACATATATGCCCTTTCTGGGTCAAATCCCTTACCTAGTTAATCCTATGAACCTCCCTCCAGACATCTTGACAAAGTGACCTCACCAGCTATCTCACTTTACTAAGTTCTCATTCTTAATCTGATCTAGTACCTGCCTGTTCACTTCTGCTCTGCCCCAAGTCATCAGATGGACTCCAAATCATTTATCTCATGGAGTGTTTATTCTCACTGGGCATGTCCTTGTATCAGCACTTGACATTTTTAACTGATCCTTCCTTTTTGAGACACTCTCTTCCTGGGCTTTACAACACTTTGTACTCTCTCTTAGTTTCTGGCCTCACTCTCTGAGTAAACAAGCAGCTACTACTGCCTGACAAATTCCCCTAAAAATGATGTATAGTCATCAAAGCTCCAACATAGGATTTCTTCCTCTCTCCTTCCATAGAATCACCCTAAGTAATTTCACCTTCTTCCTTCTTCACGCTGATAACTCCAATATCTGTATTTCCAACCTCTTAATCTTTTCATGAATATCTTATCCATAAAAATAACTTTCTCCCATCAATTTATTCTTAGATCACTTATAAGAAATCTCATGCTCAACATGTCTTAAACTCATTATCTCCCTGGCTCTCTCCCAAACCTGCTCCTTTTTCCATCATTCCCTATATGATGTCTATGTAGTCACAGAATACACACATATATGTTTATATGTCTATGTAAATAAGTAGATACATAAATATGAGACCCTGTTTTGCACCATACAGGGTGCTGTGCCTGCCACGTATGTATGGTCTTTGCTCTGTCAGGGTTCATAACCTCATGTTCTTGTCATCTACTGTGCAGATTCTTTACTTTTATGCATGATGTTGACCTCCCTTCTCTCTACTCCATTTTCAATTAGGTAGGAATTGTATGGACATGTTTTCTAACAATTTTATAAAAATGCTTTCTAGTAAACATTTTTATTTTTCTAATAAATGCTTAAATTTTGAATTCTAGTAACTCATAGTGTCTATCCAGACTCTATGGTTTATTTAAATCCTGAGAAATATCTTTACAAAGATATCGGTAAATGAATATTGAACACTTTTTTAAAAAAAAATTTAAGTTACAAAATGACCTTAACTTTAAAATGAACCATTCTCCTCAATATCATATAGGCAAAAGAAGGCTATTTAAGTACTTAAAATGGGGCTTGGCACATGGTAACTGCCCCACTGTCATCATTGTTACTATCAGATGATATTGATTTGGAGTAAAAAGGAAAAGCAAGTAAACCAAAGACAGAAGTATGTGATAATATAGGTGCATTTAAGTGGTGGGTATAGTACATTAGCTATGCGAAGAGATTTAAGGAAAATAACTTGGTTATATATATCCTCACGTTTCTCCCACTCCTATTATTACTCTTCACTTTCATAAAAATACTTTCAACATAACTTGTTAGTAACACATGTAGACAAAAACTTTCAATTACCAAAAATGTTACTAAGTGTCTGTGACCATTATTTTGGAATTCATTAGTCTTCTACTTTTCCATGAACTCAAAAATAATATTACAAATGAATTTCATCTCCTGATTCCTACAGTACAGGGTAAGATCAAAACGTACAAAATAACAAAACATTTAGTGCCCGGGCTTCCATATCTTGCATTTGTGAGGGGGTGGACTGTATGCAGTAAGCACTAAATAGAATTTCATCAAACTAAATCATTCTAATCCACGTTTGCTACATTTTAATTCAAACCTATGTACCACTGGTCAAATCCTTCATAGATTAAAAAAATGGTACAAAAATACTTTGGCTATAATAACCTGAAAAAATGAAAAGGATAAACACATTTGCCAAGCTGATGCTTGCCTATCTGTTTGAACATAAGCTCTGAGGGGTCAGACACCAAGTTTATGTTGTTTACCTTTTTTATTTTCCTGCCATGGAAGTGGCAGTCAGTAAGCATTCCATAAATATTAATAAATGACTGTAAAACTGCATTTATGCTAGTATTTTAATGTCAAATCCTATCTATACCTAATAATTCCTCATTATTTCTGGACATAAAATTAACAATACTCTGACAGTACAGTGAAATCATCATCTGGTACCAAAAATAAGAATATAAAGTATCATTAACCATAATAATCCAAGAAATAAGTAAAAATGCAAAGTCCTAATTATGCCTAGAAGTTAACAAACGCAATCTGACATAAATATCTAATCAGTAATATTCTTGCTGTATAAAGCTCTTGATGTCGTCCCGCGAAGTTGAAGGAAAGGCAGGTTCCGAAAACCATTGAAAGTCATTATCCTTGTCACAGCAATAAAAATAATCAAATGAAGGCTTATTTAGCTATATTTTAATATTGCAGTTAAACTTTGAACAACGTAAGATTGAACTGCACAGATTCCTTCATACAGATTTTTCTTTTGTCTCTGCCACCCCCCGAGACAGCATGATCAACCCCTCCTCCGCCTACACATATAAAGACACTGATGAATACCTTCATGATGATCTAATTCCACTTAATGAGTAGTAAATATGTTTTATCCTATGATTTTAATAGCGTTTTCTTTTCTCTAGCTCACTTTTTTGTAAGAATACAAATAATCTTGCACTATTATAAAGCAAACCATACTGAACCAGTATAATTAAGAGTTTGTTTTTTTTTTAAAGCAAATTACAAGAAGCCAAGGGGAAAAAATACCTAATTTGTTGAAGAAGAAAGGCAGTTTGAAGATTTTCCAAAGAACTACAAATAGAACTACCATTTGATCCAGCAATCCCTCTACTAGGTATCTATCCAAAGGAAAAAAAAAAAATGGTTCTACCAAAAAGACACCTGAACCCATATGTTTATCACAGCACTAGTCACAAGAGTAAAGATGTGGAATCAACTCAAGTACCGATCAGTGGTTGACAGGCTAAGGAAAATGTGGTCATATATACCATGGAATACTACACAGCCATAAAAAAGGAATGAAGTCAAGTCCTTTGCAGCAACATGGATGCAGCTGAAGGTCCTTATCCTAAGTGAATTAACACAGAAACAGAAAATCAAATACTGCATGTGGTCACTTATAAGTGTGAGATAAACAATGAGTATACACAGAAATAGAGATGGAAATAATAGACACTGAGGACTCCAAAAGTGGGGACCGAAGGGGGCAAGGGCTGAAAAACTACCTATTGGGTACTATGGTCACTACTTGGGTGATGGGCTCAATAGAAGCCCAAACCCTAGCACTACACAATATATCCATGTAACAAACCTGCACATATGTAGATATGTGCCCCTTGAATCCAAAATTAAAAATAAAAGAAATTGTCTTCCTAATTGCTCTGGTATGTCCCCGGCTGCTCCTTCTCAGGCTTCTTTGCTTGACCATCTCCTCTTCTAGACCTTTACATATTGGGGGACCTCCGGCTATATCTTCAACTCTCTTTTCTATCCACACTCTCTACTAAGTGAACCTGTCCAGTTCCTTAGCAAAATAGCATGAGCACAGTGGTGACTCCCAAATTTATATCTCCAGATATAACTTCTTCACTTAATTCTAGACATGCATATTCAACTGCTTACTCACCAGATCCACTTTGCCACCAAAGAGACATCTCCGAGTTACCATTCCCAAAACCAAATTCTTGATCTACTGTCTTAAACTTACGAATATCCTACCTCTATGCTCCAAGTATTTGTTCTCTCAAAAAACAGCACCATAATTCAGTAATTGCTCAGGTCAAGAATTCTGGCATCATCCTTGCCTCTTACAGTTATCTAATCCATCAACAGATCCTGACACCTCTACCTTCACGATATATCCAACCACTCCTATTCTCAGATAAGCCATTGCTTTCCCGGCCAGCATCCTAACTAAACACCCACTTTCACTTTCATCCCCCAGAAGCTTGTTCATCTGGAGTCAGAGTAATCCAGTAAAAACATAAATCAGACCATTCTACTTCCCAGCTCTCAGACTGAGAAGCTTCCCATCATAATTTGATTAAATTTCAAATCTTTACACATCATGACTGATAAGGTCCTATATGATAAGGTTGTGGGTATCTCTGAAATCATTTCTTCCCACTCTCTCTTTCATTCAAATATTCCCAGCCAATCATTGGTATAGTCTTTCCAAAGAAAGACTATATACTATATATATGTATATTTATATGATTCAGAAAATTTCAACAGGTTTTAAAATATTATTTTCTCCCTCAAGATAATAACAACAAAACAATCCCACTGCCCAGAGTTGTTGAGATAAAGAACAAAAAGCAAAAAGGCACTTACCTCCCTTTTTCTACCAAGAGTAAGACATCCAGTTTTTCCCCATTTTGAACCATTGTGCTGATTGCTGAAGGGAGAACAAAAAGCAAAAACTTATTTTTTTTAAAACCCTACAATAAACATCCATGAAGACACAAATATTAATACTGCTTAGTCATAAGTTTGGGAGTGAGCCATCAAGATTTTACTAAAGGCTACCACTATTGTATGCAACAAAGAAAAGTGTTCCAAAGATAAGGGAGGAAAAAAACTCTTACTTAGCTCCTGCAGTCTTCTTAAGTGCATTCTATCTCCCTGAACTTCTTGCATTTGAAGGCAAAAATGCAAACTGGATTTGTCCATAGCAAACCAGCCTTTTCTCCACTGATCCAGGGCATGGCAGTCTTTGTAGAAGAGTTGACCAATCAAATCATAGTCAGCTTCTGTTAAGTTTTCAGCAAATAAGGGAACAAAATGCTGTTAAAACAAATACAAAAAAGTAATAAAGACAGTGAAAATAGGAAATCCCTTCCCTATCTACAGATATGAGAGAAGGTAGACAAATTATCTTAGTTTTTCTATTTTAAAGATTCAAAGGTAACACCAAATTCAAAACAATTTAACTTGCTATCAGTCTTAAAACTGAACAACTATAATGTATTTTCAAATGGCAGCATCTTAAACCACTTGTCTTGCTACAGAGTTGAAACCGCAAGACATTCTCTTGATTGATTTGTAGAACTTTTCAAAATGTCAACCTTCAGCATTTTTCTCCATTTATATATTTTCCTGAATCTGCTCCTTTCTCCTTTGTGTATACCTTGAATAAAATATCTACCTATAAAAAGACACACACAGAAATGACTTTACAATATTGAGAATATCCTAACCATCAAAAACATGGCCTTAATTTGAATAATTATTTCTCCAAGTTTTACTTTAATTTCTTCCCTGCTTAAGGCTCCTGAAGGTAGCTACTTCTTTTGAGCAACTAGAAAACAAATATTTAAATACCTTGGCTATTGCCTCTGTCCATTTTCTTTGAGCTTCAGATGTTTCAGCTCCTAATAAAAACACACGTTCTGAGGGTAGGTAGATCTCAAAGATAAAGATGGGCCTAAAACATGCACAAATAAAAAGATACTACCAGTTACGTTTGGCTCCTAAGAAAACAAATAGCACACAGGTCAAGTTTTTAATTAAATGCCTTTTAAAATAAAGTAATGCTGTGAAATCATCCTATTAGATTCTGTTAATGGTTTGCATTTTACTCAGATGAGGTAAATGGAACACACTGGACTGGACAAAAGGAATATTTTGTATAATCACTTAATCATTCTATTGTGTAACTTTGTTTACGCCCTGGACACTCATCAGTTGACTGATGTAGCAAAGGGCTCTCCTTGGTCTGGTCTTCCCTCTCTCACCACTCCTTCTTGATTTACTCTGACCAACTGTTCAAAGCAAACGTTGCCCAAACAGTTTTTAATACTCTTCTTGTCTAATTTCAAATAGGCCCAGTCATACAGCAGGTTCCCTCCAGAACACAAACACATGAAGCATTAACACTCTTAACAGTTTTCGTAAGAAAGATAAATGTTCCTTTCATCATCTCAACTTACCCCAAATTTCTAACTCTTACTATAGATAACATTAAAGCAACATACCATGCTCTGAATTCTTTCCTGAGTTCCTCATTCACAACTCCATTTATTTCTTAGCACACGCTAAGTATGTGTGCTACTGTTACCTAAAAATCTCAAAATACCCTATGCCAAAGTCATCTTCCTTTCTCCTCTTTTCCATCCCAAGCCTGCTGTATCTCCTTCACGTCCTAATTTAGAAGCATCCCAATCAACCTCATCACAACAAGCTCAAAACCCTTGAGTGTAACTTATTCTTCCACTTAACATCAACTCTTCGTCCAGTCAGTCTTTTAATCTTATCAGTTCACTCTCTTCCTCTAGTTAAATTCTCAACAATTACAGTCTCTCTTCCTCCAATCTCCTTACCACTTCTTTCAGCTCTCTTCCTAAAATATGTCTATATAACTCTTCAGTGCCTACATTATTGAGGTCATACTCTCCAATGTGCTATTTGAGGCAATTCAGCAAGAATATTATGGCAACAATTATTTTTTAACCGCATCTCATTGTAGGTACTTTCTCTTTGCGTATCTACTTGTATCAGTATATGTTATCAAGAATATTTTATTTTTAACATATTAATATACTGACATAAACTAGTATTAATTATATTTGTTATATTTCATTTACTAATTAGTAATTTAATATATAGAATCCACTTATTTTAACATTCCATAAGTCATATTACATTGAATAATCATTTAGGGTAAAACACTATTAAGATTAAAACAACAGTCAATTAGTAATCAGTTTTGTTCACATCATAAATCAAATCAGATTTACTAGAAAACAAGTCATCTCAATTAGTCATCATAAAATAAAGGTAATATGTTCAATGTAGTTTTTTTTTTTTTTTTTTTTTTGAGACGGAGTCTCGCTCTGTCACCCAGGCTGGAGTGCAGTGGCCGGATCTCAGCTCACTGCAAGCTCCGCCTCCCGGGTTCACGCCATTCTCCTGCCTCAGCCTCCCGAGTAGCTGGGACTACAGGCTCCTGCCACCTCGCCCGGCTAAGTTTTTGTATTTTTAGTAGAGACGGGGTTTCACTGTGTTACCCAGGATGGTCTCAATCTCCTGACCTCGTGATCCGCCCGTCTCGGCCTCCCAAAGTGCTGGGATTACAGGCTTGAGCCACCGCGCCCGGCCTCAATGTAGTTTTATGTAAATAAGAGCTTTGCAAATCTCTTCCCTTTCTCATATAAAAATCTTATTTAAAATCTATGCTCCTATAAAACTGATTTTTTTCAGATTTTAATGTCAATGTTTTTCATTAATTACATCAAAAAACATGATAAGATACTTTCACACCAAAGATCTTAGGGGCCTGCTTTTAAAGTCCTCACGGAGATTTATTTAAACTATAGTATAGGTGAGTCAAATATATTACATAAATAATGCTTAATCTATTCATTGTGACTTTTTCTGACCATTAAATTAACAAATATATCTTTAAGAAATTTAGCATTTCAATATACTATTAAATAGTTTATTTTAATGTGAATAGATCGTCACAGAATATTCTCCTTTCTTATCTGTTTTAATTATGATACTCATTAAATGGATAAATGAATTTTACCACTAGTACACTATTTAAAATAATAAGTAAAAAAATTAAATGACTACAATGGTCATAAATGATATGCTATACATTTACATAAGATTTGGCCAGGCACAGCGGCTCACACTTGTAATCCCAGTACTTTGGGAGGTCGAGATGGGCAGATCACTTGAGGTCAGGAGTTTGAGACCAGCCTGATCAATATGGTGTAACCCCATCTCTACTAAAAATATAAAAATTAACTAGGTGTGATGGCATGTGCAATCTCAGTTACTCAGGAGGCTGAGACATGAGAATCATTTGAACCCAGGAGGCGGAGGTTGCAGTGAGCCGAGATCACGCCACTGCACTCCAGTCTGGGTGACAGAGTGAGACTCCATCTCAAAAAAAAAAAATACATAAAGATTTGATTCAAACATGTTAGCACTTCATATTACCTACTGTAAATATTTTAGTTTTCCTGCTTTATAGTGAATTCCCAAAAGAAATTTCCAAAAGTGCAAGGTAAGTAAGCTTCAAAAACCATTCAACCCTTCTATTAGAAGCAACTAAATAACTAAAATAACAAAACTCTCATTAGCCAGTGTAATTATCTGAAAATACATTTTACCCCCTAATTGTGTAAAGATAGACCTACCCAGTATTTAAATAGAAGTCCTCTTTGTGTATAGCCAGGCAGATAACTTCATTGATATTAATGGTGCCATTAGGTGTGGTAGACTTATCACTTTCATAGTAACTCAAGAAGCCTCCTTCCAAAACACACCATTTTTTATTTGTCTCTAAGAATTGGAAACAAAACAAATAACAAATTGAGCTAATCACGAATCTAATTTTAAAAACAAATACATGCTTCTAAATAATGGTTGGATGCAAGTAAATACATTTATTAATTGCCTATTTCACATAAAGTATATACTATTGCTGCGTGGGATATAAAGTTGTCATATTCTCTGCTCTCCAAAGAATTTACAATCTAGTAGCAAGGAATGTATAAAACAAAAATGGCTGTGACATTGATGACCAGAGAAGGCAGAGCCATAAAGAGGTTGCTGAAAAACAACTCTGAAGCTGCAGAGAATGAAATGTCTGTACAGAGTATTAAAAGGAAAAAAAAATGTAGCATAAAAAGTGAGACTGCAGCTTATGGTAGGTATGCAAAAGAAGAAGGGTCAGAATCTGCAGGGCCCTTAATGCTTGTTCAGAAGATTTCAAATTCATCTTATACGGAAGTCAGCACACTACCACCTGCAGGCTAAATCAGACCATCACCTAAAATATAGATTCGATCTACAGACACTAAGACTACTAAGGTCTATATATTCGATATAATGAAGAAAGTCTATATATTAGATAATTTCTGAAGTTGGATTACTGTTCTGTGGTTACTTTAAGGTATTATTTATAAATGCCCTTCTTCTAAAGAAATACATACTGAACTACTAAAGGTAAAGAGGTGTCATGTGTGCAACTTACTTTTAAGTGTGCATATAAAGAAAGTATGAGATAAATATGTACCCGTATATACATACATGATACATATGTATGTGTATTATACATAGGCATATTTATACACATACACAGAAAGAAAAATACAGCAAATGTAAAATGTTAATAATTGATACATCTGGGCAAAAGGTATATGAGAATTATTTGCACTGTTCTTAGAACTTTTCTGTAAGTCTCAAATTATTAGTCAAACTAATTTAAAAGCTTAAGAATATATTAAACTAATTTCAAATTTTTCCTTTAGCATATGATCAGAATCTTAGGTGGGTGTGGGGGTGACATGAAAGAAAACAAGACAATGTATTTGCCTTCAAAAAACAATCACAAGGAGTAACAATCAAAATGGTGACACCTAAAGAGCTAGATAGGACACAGTACTCTGAAAATGAATTACCAAATGGAAAGTCCAATCATAACTGGCAGAAGCAAATAGCATAAACGAATCTTTTATGGGCACTGGAAAAGAAAACTAACAGAGACCAAAGCAATTCCTGGTCAAAGTGATATATAATTCCAGGGCCCTCAAATCCTGAGTCACAGTGTACGTCCTGCACAGTTAGATAAAAATCGTGAAAAGCCACAATTTTTAAATGAACATTCATTGCGAGTTTCTAAAATATAAGAAAAGATAAAGTCAAAATACTAATCAAAGGGAGTTTGGAAGTAATTTCAAAGCAATGCACTCAGATGTCTAGAAGAATCTTCATAAGAGAATAAATAAAAAATGCACAATTATTCAGTGCATAGTTAATCACTGTCATAGATTAGGAGATCCACCCCTGTTCTCAGGCAGCTTGTAATCCAATGAAAGGGGAGATGCGTTCAAAATGATAACCAGCAGGTTGTCTCTTTAGTAGATTAGAAGCATTCAAGGAGGTAAGCCACCCCTCATATTGAAGTGATTAAAAAAAAAAAAAACTGCAAAGAAAAAAAAGTCTATAAAATAATCCCTCATAATTTAGGAGGCATGTTTCTAAAGTAGCAAAAAAAGCATTCAGAGCCACAATCCTTCCATAGCATCAGGAAAGAACAGTAAGAAGAAAGTCATAGAAAGGTGAAACTGCAGAAACCCTATTTGCCCAGAGAATCAGATTACATGTGAAGTTGGGAAATGGGAAACAAGATTGCAGGTTCACGGCAGAGGCCAGACCCCAAGAGTCTCACTTGACAGGTGTTCAGGAGTTTGTGCCTCTCTCACTTAGACAAGTGGGAGCCATTCGAAGGTCTTAAACAAACAGTGCCAAATGAATTAAGCATAACATAAATGTGACTGCAGAATCTCATTATGTAAATTCTAATGGGAAACAAATGACACATCTCTTTAAAATGGTATGTACAAACTCATTTTCAGTTAGAATTATAAGCTTGAGGAGAGTTAGTCCTGTAGCTTTCTCATTTCTGTAACCATTTCTTAGCTTTATTTTTGTAAGTGAAATGGGCTAGAAGTCAGACAAGGCAGGCACACATATTGTCTTTGAGGATTTATAATAATGAAGCTGTGACAGGAAATCTTGACATTCCCATTGATATGGGAAGCAATGAAAAGGTTCAGCAAGATTATGTTGTATGATGCTGGTCTGCCTGGGCTAATTTAGATATTCACTCCTAAATCTGACTTTGAGAAATGTCGGTACCCTCCTTGACACCCTCTTTGCTCCACAAGTCATTTTAATTGTTAAAGGAAGCTGTTTACCAACTTAAAACTGGGACCGCAGAATGAATGACACTCAGGCCTCAGCTGTTCCATAAATAGGAGCTTACAGGATGCAAGTAAATTTAGTGGACTGGCAAGAAGGGTTATTCATTCTTTCTATTCAATCTTCATGTTGAGATCAATGAAGAAAAACATTACTACAAGATTTACCCAAGCACAGGTAAAGAATTCCCCAGAGGTGACCAACTGAAATGCTACCATGGAATGATAGACATAATATAGTTGGATACCGTAAATGTCGGCTACAGCCTACAGGACAACATAACTAAACTCAAAAGCTAACTGGAAGTCAGGGGCAACTGTGCTTAAACATAAGCTCTTCAGTGCTCCTCTTCATCATCATCATCATATTTATGTGCCATGCACTGTTCTACACATTTTACATGCTTTAACTCATTGAATCCTCAGAACAACCCAGTTATGTCAGTTATATTATGTCCCTTCCTTGTACCCTTTTCACTGGCACATAACAGGTTAATCGACATTCCTGAGGTCACATTAAGTACTTAGCATCAGAGTTGGGAAGGAATCCCAGGCAATTGGATTCTGAAAGTTGCTGTTTTAACCTCACTGGCAGGTGGGTTCTGGAAGCTGCCCTCTTAGCGCCTGCACACAGTTACTCACTGTATCTGTTAAATGCTTGAACTATATACATTCATCTCAAAAATGTATTAGGGTAAAGAAGTCATACCTTCTAATACATATGTATACAATACATCTGAGGTAGTAAAGGCAAAACTGTTATTTTTTGAAACTATGAATTTGTTTCATGATGAGAAATTTCCTAAATTAATAGTATTCAACACCCACTACAAACAGTAATATATGTTAGTAATCCTTTTCATTTAAAAGACATGTGTTTTAGCCTTGGAAAAACATGTTTAAGCTATACAATCTAGGCTTTCACAGAACAAAAGATCTTCAAAATTCCTCAATGTTAATCCACAAAGTTAAATATAAACAGACAGAAATATAATTTCTAGTAATCCAAAAACAACCACTTTCTTTTTAAAAATCGAATACTGTGTAAACAAATCAAGGTAAGATATCAAGGGAAAAAATATGGTCGAGGTGGGAAAAGGGAAAACAAAATCAGGATGCTATTATTCAACTCTGTGCTTAGGCTCAAGAAAAGCAATCCATCTTTCTTTTCATGAACACTAAAATGAAAAAAAAAAAAAAAAAAAGAAAAATACAGATCAGTCTTCATAACCAGAGGCTAGAAAAACTTCAAATCTTGAAAACCTGAACTGACAATTTGAAGCCTCTGAAACTCTGGAACTGCATGCATTTTATTCCCAGACTTTTGTCTCTGTTTTTAATCATTTTGTTCTATGGCTGTCCTGACAAGTGCTGATGGAGTGGTAGCATCCAAGTGCTTGCTTTCAGAGGCAAAGGTGACAACCACACTTTAATCTCTAAATCTTTCCAAATAATTCATTTTTTTCATAAATCTGATGTTCAACAGAAACAACACTATTGCACAAACTTCAAGGGAGAAAAAGAAACAAACACAGAAGTTTTTCTGGATAGTTCAACTTTTCCTGTTCATTTGTAAGTAGGGGCTTTCTGCACAAAATATGCTTTGTGCCAGCAATTATATCTTTTTATCCACAGATCAAAACCAAATTATTGACATATGAGTCATCCATTTACACTAGTGGTAACTTTCCTAAAAAATGATTCTTCTATCATTCCACAAATATTTATCATGTCCTACCATGTGCTGACACTGTTTTGGGTATCAAAGATTTGATAATCCTTGACAAGCTAGAAAAAGCTGATGCCTCATTGAGCTTTCACTTCGGGGGAAAGAGAAACAAATAAATGGAAACAGCACATCTCCATGTGATCAGTGGTAGGACGAATATACACAGCATCCTATGAACGAGAAGGGCTGGCAGTGGGTTCACACATTAGTAGGGTGTCAGAGAGGCCTCACTAACTAGGGGGAACTGAATTGATTCCTGAATAAAAAGGAACCAGACTGGGGGAAGTGCCCTCTTTGCAGAGGGAACAGCAGGTGAAAAGGACCAAAAGAGGCAGAAAAGGACTTGGCATGTTCCAGGAATAGAGAGGAAACCAGTGCAGCCAGGCAAGTAACCATGTAGAGACACAGTCTTGCTCTGTCTCCCAGGCTGCAGTGCAGTGGCACGATCTCGGCTCACTGCAAGCTCCGCCTCCCGGGTTCACGCCATTCTACTAAAAAGGTCTTTTAGGTCACAATAAAAAATAATATGGTTATATTCTGGAGTGAGGAGCCACTAGACTTGAGCAATGGAATTACATGTTCAGTTTTCCAGTTTGTTTGTTGTTGTTGTTGACCTTTAGAAGACATGATCTTCCTATGTAGCCCAAGCTGCGTTCAAGCAATCCTCCTATCCCAGCCTTCTGACTACCTGGGTGATTTCCATTTTTAAAGATAATTGGCCAGGCGCAATGACTCACGCGTGTAATCCCAGCACATTGGGAGGCTGAGACAGGCAGATTACTTGAGGTCAGGAGTTCAAGACCAGCCTGGCCAACATGGTGAAATCTCATCTCTACTAAAAATACAAAAATTAGCTGAGTGTGGCGGTGGGTGCCTATAATGTCAAATACTCAGCAGGCTGAGGCAAGAGAATTACTTGAACCCAGGAGGCAGAGGTTGCAGTGAGCGGAGATTGTGCCAGTGAGCGGAGATTGTGCCACTGCATTCCAGTTTGGGCGACAGAGCAAGACTCCATCTGAAAAGAGAGAGAGGAAGGAAGGAAGGGAGGAAGGGAGGGAGGGAGGGAGGGAGGGAGGGGGGAGGGGAGGGGAGGGAGGGAGGGAGGGAGGGAGGGAGGGAGGAAGGAAGGAAGAAGGAAACAAAAAAGATAAGCCTCTTTTTTGGAGACAGTTTTGAAGGGAAGCTAGGGTAAATACAGAAAGACAATTAAGGAAGGCACTGCAGCATAGGTAGGTCAGGATGGTTACTGTGGCTGGAAGGACATCAGTGGAAATGAAGACTAGCCAACTGCTTCAAGATCTATTTTGAGTTTGAAGTGATAGAACTTGCTGGTAAATTGGATGAAAGATATTAAGACAATCAAAGAATACCCTGCCAGATTATTTTCATTAAAATCATTGCTATTGTACTATATAGAAAAAATACAGAAGCTAACTTTCATATTACCTAAAAGATAGTGTTTTAAAATGGAAAAATATCCGTAAATTACATATATAGATAATGCACCCGTTTCTTTTTTAAAATAAATTTTAACCAAATATCCATAGTTAATATACAAAAAATGGAATTATTTAGTTACAATTGTTTATTACATCAATGTAGTACTCAAGTAAATTTAAAAACCAATCTGTTTCAAGAAAATATTAAAGAAGACTGGTAAGTTTACAAATATTATAACCACAATTGTCAAAAATAATATAAAGATTATTTTTAACCTGTACAATGCTTACAATATATTGAAAAGTCTTGGGAAGAAAATCTTGTGTTTCAATCCCCATTTGATCTTTATAAAACTGGTCTGAAGAATGAGTCTGTGATATCCAAGTATTTAGAAGAAACATTCTTCTAAACTTTTTTTTAAGTACTTTAATTATTTTGATGATTGATATAGTCAATTCACAATGTCCAAGAACTTTCATCTTCTGATCACTTATCTTTTAACTACTTAGGGATAATACTGACAGTAAAAGTGGAAGACAATAAAACAAAACAACAAAAACAGTAAAATCTGACATTTATTATTGTCTAGGCTGAGTATAGGATGAAAAAAATCAATTGTCGAAAGAATCAAAAATACCTAATTCAAAGGATAAAAATGCTCTGCCATTCTACTGTCATCTGGCTGTCACACTTTGACCAAAGCTAAAGTGCTACTGTAACAATGAGAACACAAATCAGGTGTAAACTTCTGCTTCATGCTGAGCTTCATTGTTCATGTGAAAATCGACATAACATCAATGATCTTGCAGACTCTTATGAGGATTATAATTAATGTATGTAAAGTACCTAAAGCCATGCCTTACACATAATACATGCTCACTCACTATAGGATAGCTATTCTTTTCAGGAAAATCTAATAATGCATAGTTAATCCCAATATAATTCTGCTTCAGGATATATTATATGTTTTTTATATATATATAATATATATATATATTTATATATATATATTTGGAAATAAAGCTTTTATATTGAAATAAGAACTGCAAATCACATATATGAGGACTAACACTCTACAGTAAGTTTGTCATTCTATAGTTCTTTTGATTGAGTAATATAGCTGAATTATATCACCTAGTGAATTAATGCTAGGCTCCAGAGCCCATCAGTGGCCACCATCAATGGCAGGTACAGCTTAATCTCTCTTACACTCTTTGTTCCAGTAAGGCAGATTGCATTATATTTTCCTGCCTATATTTCTCAGATTTGTTCCAATGTATATACATGAGCATAAGGGCTGTGTCTTAGTCATTTTTAAACTCCCAATACCTAGCATCAGTTTGACACAAGGAGTTGGAAGGATAAATGAATAAATGCCCCATTGTGACTCTGCTCAGATAATTCCCCAAACCTAGAGTATGTTGTTAAATCAGATTCTCATCATTTTTTGAAATCAAGCTTAAGTTTTATTTTACTTAAACAAACACACACACAGACACACACACTTTTCATCAGAAAAAAAAAAAGTGAACTTTTTGATATTAGTACTCTAATTGAATATGTACTAAAAACTTGTCATTTCTTCCTATGTGTTCACATTTATCTGCATTATCTAGTGAGCCAGTTGGGGTGTCCATCCCTAAGGAAAGGGGCTGAGTTTCACCTTTTTTTTTTTTGTCGGAATAACCTTTATAACCTGAAACAGAATTGGTTAGCCTTAAGGTAGATATCAGTGAATTCTGTTGAGAATTCACTCAGCATTCCAACCCAATGGTAAATCCCTGCTGCAGTATATGAAATAATATTTGTACCTAGAAGCGTTTATAAATCCTCAAAAATATCTCTACTTGGAGATCAAATCTAACATCTCAAAAAATCAAAATCTAAACCTAATTGTTTTGATAATGGAATAAAGTTTTTATCAGACAATATCTAAAAGGAACAGAAAAAAATACCTTCAAGCAGTTTTTTCTCTGAAGAGAGTTTAGAAGCAGCAGCAGGAGCTTGATACAAAAAGTCACAGAGGAATGTGGACTGGGAAGACTCTTGACTTAATACACCTTCGGAATGAATATCATGTTGAGGAAAATCTAGAAAAATTAAAGAAATATCTAAAATATAAACAATTTTCCTTTTGCTTATAATACGTACATGAGTTTTGAGCTAGAAGAAAAACTACTTAAAATTTACCAAAGAATAATTATAAAGAGATATTTATTTTACTTTGCATAAAATTTGCAAATAAGCACTTAAGTCATGTTTATTATTCATATATGAAAATCGGATTTAATGTTGGTGGAAATGATTATGTGGGTTAGCTATTTTAATCTTCCATTTATAAGATTAAGGGAATATAAAAGATTGACTTCCTAAACTTTTTATTGAAATGATATAAAAAATAGTCTTAGGCCCCTCCATCTTTTGGGTAATTACATTTTTCTTCATTCTGATGGTTTCTCTTATTTGAAAAATAAATAGATTTATGCTTCAGTCCTTTTACGGATATATGGGAAGAGACCAGGTTAATGAAGAGACAGTGACAAACCTGAGAATTTGTTATGGTAGAGAAATTCCATTTGCAGACTTTGCCCAGCCTTCTTGGCTAGCAGATAGGGGGTGCTATGCACGGGGTCTCCAGTGGCACACATGACATCTGCTCCACTGAACAGCAAAGCCATTGTTTCTAGAACATCTGGTTTCACTACAGCAGCACACAGAGCCTGGTCATTAAAAGAAAATACACATCTTAAGGAAAGAAAAGATTCTAGCTATTAAAATGAGTGAAAGTCTGACAATTCATGTATGGGATAAAGTCTGTATTCCTTTTATCCTAAGGCAGCTACTAATAATTATGCCATGAATTAGGCAATAGGCACAAAAGGCCTGGTTTGTGTGAATTTAAATTACAACCCAAGACCTCCAAGTCTCAATTCATTGTTTGGTTGCTATGATGTTCCTTCTAAACCTAATCCATCATACTTGCTTTGGAAGACATTTTTATGCTTACATACTATGATAATGACTGATGCGCAGAGAATCAAAATATTTCAATATAATAATGAAGTAACCATTAAGTGTTTTTCATATGAATGTTAATATATATTTTCCAATCTAATCAGGAGCTGCAGAATATTTGAATTATTAAGTGCTATGAGAAATTGAAAGATGAGTGCAAAGCAAATTCAGGATCTTCCCCTCGGGGGCCGAGGATAGGAAGGAGGAAGAACAGTGAGAAAGAGGCAATAAAAAATATGATTGACTTATGCTATATATCATCTTTGTACAAACAATAGGAATTGCTAGAATTTTTTTTTCTTTTGCCTTGAAATAATAAGCTGCCTCTATATCTCTTCTCATCCTTTCTTCCCACATTAGATCAGTCCTCAGACTTCACTTTACTGGATCCCCATTTGCTTCCAAATCCTCAGATTGTGGCACCATGAGTTAGCAGGAAACTTCAGTTATGGAGGAAGAATTATGCTTTTTTGACAATGAATCCTTAAGTGAAACAAGGGGGAAACCACTGAAATAATCTCACAAAAGGAAATAAAATAAATAATTTTGTCAGATAGTATAAGATTTTTTACTTTTTCTCAAGAATCTTGGCACATCATTAAAAAGACATTAAAATCCATGTCTCCTGTTATGTTTCATTGAATACCTTATTTAATTCTTCTTTAGTGAGAGATGCCAAAAGGGTTTTTCTGAATTTTCCTTCTTTATATTTCTGAGTAATAAAGTTTTTTCTCTTTTCTACTGGTGAGTCCATATGTAATTCTTCATCCTTTTGAAGATTACCAGCCCAAAAGTCATTTGCTCTTTTGTTTCCAATGACAATAAAAAGCTGAATTGTCAAAAAAAAAAAAACCCCATAATATATCAGTTCATAAAAGGTATTTGAATCTGCAGGAAACTGAATTATATTACAAATTAAAGCATAACTTAGTATAAAGTACAGGAAAACAACTGACAGACCTAACTCTTCCAGAAAAAGGAGTGAAAGCAGATACTATGATCAGTTTTGAATACAGCCTAGCCACTCTAAATAATGGAAAGAAATTAGCTTGTAAAGAATTGCAAACAACACAAGTAGTAGCAAAAGTATTTTCATTCTTTGACACTCCAACTGAGACAGATTCACTTTAAATGGCCGAGTAGGTGGGCTAATGCTGTCTACAGTGCTTGGTGGTGGAACAGGAGCCGAAAATGGAGACAGGACACAGCAAAGTAGCCTCGATCACAGTTAATGACAGAGTATGACCAAAGTAAAGAACAGTAAATTTTTCCAAATGTTCTCATTCACTCTCCTATTATTTTACCCATGCTGGATTTAAGAGAGACACACACACACACACACAGACACACACACACATATACACACACACACAGACACACACACATACACACAGACACACACACACAGACACACACACACACACACAGACACACACACACACAGTCACACACACACATACACACACACAGACACACACACACAGACACACACACACAGACACACACACAGACACACACAGACACACACAGACACACACACAGACACACACACACACAGACACACACAGACACACACACACACAGACACACACACACACAGACACACACACAGACACACACACACACACAGACACACACAGACACACACAGACACACAGACACACACACACAGACACACACACACAGACACACACACACACAGACACACACAGACACACACACAGACACACACACACAGACACACACACACAGACACACACAGACACACACATACAGACACACACACAGACACACAGACACACACACACAGACACACACACAGACACACACACACAGACACACACACACAGACACAGACACACACAGACACACACATACAGACACACACACAGACACACAGACACACACACACACACAGACACACACACACACAGACACACACAGACACACACACACAGACACACACACAGACACACACACAGACACACACACACAGACACACACACACACAGACACACACACACAGACACACACAGACACACACACAGACACACACAGACACACACACACAGACACACACACACAGACACACACAGACACACACACAGACACACACACAGACACACACACACAGACACACACACAGACACACACACACAGATACACACAGACACACACAGACACAGACACACACACACACAGACACAGACACAGACACACACAGACACAGACACACACAGACACACACACACACGCACAGACACAAACACACACACAGACATACACAGACACAGACACAGACACACACACACACACACACATAGTTCCAGCATAAAAAAAAAACTGGCAAACCTTTCTAAGTCCTTATTATTATTATTAAGGATCATCTATACTTTTACTTTTAAAATAACTATCTCATTTAGGAAGCATTCTCAAAGAGTTACTATTAAAAAGTCTATAAGCCATTTTCATAATGTAATGAGAACTTTATCAAAGAGCCCTGAGAAATATTCCTGCCACCCCACCCCATGGCATACCTCCTCCCAGTCTCTGCAAACTGAACCCCTACCACAACCCCATTCAGGTTAAATAAGACTCACCTCGATGAGTTCATTGCTCCAAATGCTAGCATCCATTTTTAGACTTCTAACCTTGGAATCTTTTGGTCCCAAAGATCTATGCTGGCCTAGAGTCAAAACACAATTGCATTTCTATTTTAATTTGTATGTAAATTTATTTTACTTTGTTTTGAAAAAAAGTGTATATGTCTGTGTATGTTCGTTGCATATCTCCTCAACTTAAAACACGCCAATACATGCTTTCCTCAATGACAAGATGACAAGAGCACTAACAATAGTAGTGGGAATTAGACAAATCACAGCTGGCTACAATAAAAACAGCAGCAATCATCATCAGCATCTGCACTGATAAAAAAAAAAAACTATACTTAAAAATATATTTATGTGCATGTGTGCGTATGTACAGATACATGTATAAATATTTCCTCATTTGGTAATCAGCTAGAAATAGGCCACTGGAAACCTTTTGTAAAGCTTGCTAAAACCACATGTATGTAAATGCAGATATTTCTTTACTGTTACAAAAACTTGACTATTGTAAAACTAGTTACATGTCTAATAAGCGTGTCCTTAAAAATCTGACATGAATACTTTATTCAACAAGTATGTCTGGAAGAGAGTAAGAGCCCAGAATTTTATTACTGTCAATTCAATTGTGCTATATAAATCATCATGCAGTCATCACTGAGCAACCAGGCTATGTCAGATTATTTCAAAGCTGAGAAGGAAAAAAGGTATACAGTCCACTATCCTTGATCTTAAGGGCCCTTAGCCTAATGAACAATGAATATTCATTCCTTTCCCTACAATAGGTAAGAGGTTCTTGTCTTTTTTTTTTTTTTTTTTTTTTTTTTTTTTTTTTTTTTTTTTTTTGGTAGAAACTACTTAAAGCACAAAGCCCTAAATTCCCATGGAAGAAATCTGCATAGGTTTGCATTTATAATGACTACCTACAGGCAATACAGTACCCAGAAGGTAAAAACTTAAAAGCCTGTAGGAAGAGATGAAAGGGGTTGCTGGAGTAACCCAGGCATGACAGATTCTGAGTTGAGGCAGCAGGAAAACAAAATGGAGCTGACAGATTGAGAGAGGTTGATAAGATAAAATGAATGAGACTTGGTGGGTTTGAAAGAAAGAGGAAGAGTCAAGAAGGTGTCTCAGATTTTAGGCTTTGAGAGTGCAGCGTAGACAGTATTGCTTCTGATCAAGATTGAGAAGGTATGAAAATGTGCAGCTTTATGAAATGGGCTGAGGGGAACAACGATGGCTCCATTTTTGACATGTTACATTTGAGGTGTATTTGGCAAATCTAAGTAGAGATTCTAGTAGGCATATAATCATAAGAGTTTGGTGTCCAACAGCGTGAGAATCATCTGCTTAAAAATGAGTGTGGAATTAAAGTGATAAATAACATCACTCAGCAGCAACACAGTAAAAGAGAAGTGAGAATGTAACCCAAGGGAACACATGTATCTCACAAGCATGAAAAGTAACCTGGAAAAAAAAAAAAAAAAAGATTGGTAATAAGAATACACAGAGCGAATGGTATCTTGTAAGCTAAGGGAGGATGGATGTCACAGAGAGACATGTTGTCAAGAGTCTCAAATAAAGAGACAATAATAAAGATAGTAAGTGACCACACCGAAATTGAGAGGTAAAATACATTGGTAAATGTGGTGAAAAGGTTTTTACGGCAGTTGAGTGAAAAGGTAGCTGATTACAGAATGCTGAAGAAAACTTAGGAAGTTAAAGGAATGAAAAAAACCTATGCACACTACAACTCTTTATAACATCCTGTCTATGAAAGGAAAAGGGGACAGAGATTGACACATAGAAGGAAATGGGTAACTTTCAGAAATCCTGATGGTTTAATGAGACAAATCTGTGCAAGTTTATACAATGAAACAAAAGAAGCCATAGCTGAATACTTACATAAGAGAGTGAATAAGTGATGAAGTGGTATCCTAAGGAGGGAAGAAAGAAAGGAAGCAAAGGTAGAAAAAAGCAGCTGTGAAGAGCACAAAGGCCGTCTCTTCCAATGAAACTGGAGAGAAGAAAAAGATGGGATAAAATACAAAGTAGAAGGTGATTCACGGGCATTTTTTGTTGTGATTGATATTATTTATTAGCTGGTGAGGAAATCTTAGTTTGATGAGAAATGCAGTTGAACAGTGCTCTAGAAAAGTGTTCAGGATCTGAAGCAATTCCTGTGGCTGCACTACTCACTGCACTCTAGCTGAGGTAGGCACTCCTCTCCAGCGTTCTCACTGAAGCCTGTATTCAACTCTAGTCCAACATTCATTCGTCTCATTATCGTGAAGGAAATGTCATGTCTTACACATGTTTTCAATTCCGCACACCAGCACAGTGGTTGGCATTTGAGCTGCATTCTCTCTCTCTCTGTCTGTCTTTCTCATCTCTCTCTCTCTTTCTGTGTGTGTGTGGGTGTGTGTGTGTGCGTGTGTGTGTGTATACAGACACTGAGGGAGAAGGTGGTGGGACACAGGTAGTCTAAGAGAACTGAAGTTTAGACTGTGGTTAACTTTCTCCAAAACTTCCATGATCACACACCTAAGTTGAGGTCCACTTCCTTCCACTGACTTGGGCAACTGTCTGAGCTCTCAAATACACGGAGAGGTCAGGTTGTCAGGTGTGAGGTCGCAAGAAGAAAACCAGTCATAGTACCGGTTTGTATTCATAAACATCAATAGTCTTGTGAAGTGCTTCTTTATAAAAATTCTTATTATAAGAGATACCAGATCAGGCATATGAAGTTTAGTGCTCAAAACAACATGGAGGTGAAAAATATGTGTTACCAAAAATGACTGGGGAAAGGTGGACGAATCTTCAAGTTAAAGATGCAAGCTTGTTCAGGATGCATACTAAAACATACTTACCTAAAATCTAGAAATTTCAACATTGCCTTTTTAAAATCTATACATTGACCAGTAGGCACAAAATATGATTACATGCTTAAAAATCCATTTTTATGTCTAAGTCATACATAAGAGAAGTTTAGACTCATAAGCTATTTCTGAATTTGATTTAAATGTAATAAGCTTTCTCTGGTTTTACTTTTCACAACTATTAGCTACAATATATAATATATAACAATGAAGAGCATTCAGTGTCCATCTGTCACAAAGCAGTGATGAGCAAAACTTATCACTAATTACCTGCACACTTCTTACAGATGACAACACAGAGATTGATGGATGCCCAGTCAGGATCCGGGGCTTTACAATCTGCACAGCTTCTGTTAGATTCATTGAACCAAATCTTCTCAGCTACTTCATAATCAGAGAGAGTTTCTGCTATTGATTGCTGCACAGCTTCAATCCAGTCTTGTTTCTCTTTTTCAGTCTCGGCTGTAAAGCTGAAACAATTAACGTTTCTGTGTTATCGATCTCCCTTGTAAAGGCCAATTAAGCAGTATGTTCAGTTTGCATATTCATTTCACTCACAAATTAAACAACAGCTGAAAAATATGCCTGCTAGGCAGTTCTCGGTTGTCTTTTCTGTTAAAAATCATTTAACTCAACAAATCGTGGTTTTTTTTCCTTTTAATTTTCCACATTGCTTATGTCTTTGTTTACGCATCTTGAACCAAAAATAACATACACATTTTCTAAAGAAAACATAAAATTTGCCATGTTAGGTCACAAGTCTAAACAAGAGGCTATGTTTCCTAAGCAATGGTTATGTAATCATCAATAAGAGTTTATTGGCAGAGTTTCAGGGCTACTGGAATATTTTGCCAAGCAAGTATGCCATGATAGTCTGAAGCTATGTTATCAAAAACACCCACCAGAAATTGTGACTTTTTTTTCAAACTTAAGAAGAGATTCTCTTTTTTTTTTTTTTTTTTTTAATTAGAAGAATGCCCAGATGGTTCTTAGAAACTGGGAAATCAAAAAAGTTTTAAGTGGTTACCATTCTAACAGTTTTCTAACACATTTTTAGCCACGTTCTGATTTATTCTGAATCTTAATGTTTACTGGGAGCTCAAGTGAATGAATAAAAACATTAAACAGCAGTTCATTCCTTCAAGAAATATTTACTGAGCCCCTACAATGTGCAAAGGAACGTGCTACAGTGCTACATACTCGGTCAATGACCCACAAAACTGATGCATATTCAAATTTTCTTTTGTAAAGAGGAAAATGCTTTGAAATATAATGAAAATCACAGCTAACATATTCTAAATAATCCATAAAAATAAATGGCCTACATGAATTATACTTTTTGAAGCTCTTTAGGATTCCATCACTTTTAGTGGTTTCTGGTTCTACTAGAAATTTGTCACAGACAATATATTAATATCTATATTTTTAGTTTTGGCTAGAATCTGCAAATGTAAAAATAAAGCTTGTTATTTTTATGCAATCATTTCTTTCTCAAAATTTGAGGCAATGGATATAGTTTAACAGGCAAAATAAGTAACACACTTGATAGTATCTTTGAAATTCCTAATTGTTAGTCCTTTAAAGGCCTAGAACAATCGCCTCTGACTTGCACACTACTCTGTGATGTGATTATTTATAACAAACTAATTAATATAGTTGAACTCAAAAGATGTTGACTTATGCCTCTTCTGTATACTAAAACTATGGAGTCATTTTAGTTTATTAAAACATATTAAGTACTTTAAATTATCTGTTTCATTGTCATAATGATACAGTTAGTAGAATACCATAATACAAGATATATAAAAAATGCTAAAATATTTGGATCAATAGGTGCTAAGAGATTCATTAAATTTAGTATCATTTGAAGCTGCAGTCCCTGGAGGAAATCATATGGAACAAATGTAAATAGGAATTGATTTTTAAATGAGGGATTATATTTGATCAGGCTAAAAGAAGATAAATAGCAATACAACTTAAAGACAATGTAATATGTTTTTATTTCATTTCTTCCAAATGAGAAGGAAATTATCACATATTTGTTTTCAAAAAATTAACATACACCATGCCCAGTAAGAAAATTAAGTATTAAGAAATTACTCAAATTTCATGAAATAAATATTTTTGCATGTTTTGTGATTATTCAGGTCACTTTTACAAGGTGTTTTTATATAGTGGCTAATGAATTAGACAATATGGAAAAGCAGGAAGATAACTTTCAATGGCCTACAAGAGAAAAATCACCACGAACAACATAAAGGTGGATCACCCAAGCTTTCCTATAGAAGTACGAACACAAAATGTTTACAAATAGCTTACCTGAAACTCCTATAGGGAGTGATTATTTCAAAAGACTGTTTCACAGTTCGGTCCACTTGTTTTACATTTGCTACATTCATAGGAATTATGGTAATACCAAGTCCACTCTTAAAATCCTAGTTTGGAGAAAAACATAAAAAACTATAAAGAAACAAAAAAAAAATTTGAAAGTATAATTATATTTTCTAAATTCCAATAAATTCTTCCAAATTTTACTACAAAATCTGTCTCACTTTAGGTAACCACTCTCAATACATACTAGCACTAGGCCATCTTAAGCTTTATAGCCAGCCTATTGATAGCATATGGGGTTTCTTCGATGTGAAAGATACATTGACTAGGCCACAGACACTGAACTAGACATGCTCTGCTTTTGAAAGTAGGCACGATATTCACCTTTATCCATTCATTAAAGGAAGCTAAATACTCATTACCTCTTATTATATGTCAAGCAGTTTCCTAGGTGGAAATAATACTAGGAGGTTAGCATCATTACTAGTTATGTAAAAAGATGGGAAAACTGAGGCACAATGGAAGAAGGTTACATGGAAAGTGCAGCTACTTGTATGTGGTAGAAAAGATCTGGAGCCGAATCTGTTTGATTGCTCTTTCCTTGTTTTACTATCTTAGATTACCTCTGCTGTTTGTCATTATTTTTCTCCTCATTTACTCTCAAACAAAAGCATTACTTGTCTTACGAGGTATACAATTTTACCTCATTTCCAATATTTTATTGCTTTTATTTCCCTTCAATCAAATTCCTAAAAAAACTCCTCTAATGCTACTTTGGTATAAAAACTGCCATTTGTTCAAAATCTATAGTTACTACTTTCAACTTGTCTCATGAAAATTCAAAATTGTTCAAAAGGCTACAACAGACTCTGCATTCTAAAAGCATTAAAGTTTGCAATATATCATCTATCCATATGGATTTCAGAATGTGACTTATCAATTAAATAATCTCCACACTTAACAAAACAATATGTACATCAAAAAAAGAATGACCTATTTGAATCAATTCAGACTAAATGTGTTCTGAATTCCTAAATTATGACTAAAGAAAAGTAGCAATATTAAAGGCAAAATACAAAAAAAAAAAAAAAAAATACTGGCCCATTTTCAGTAAGGACACTTGTTAGAGACTGTAAAAGAAGAAAGAAGCCACTCATCAGCCTCTTCTCTTTGTCTCTCCTGCTATATACGTCAAAAGTAAAAGAAGTATATTCTCCACTCCCCTATACTTAGAAGTGACCATGTGTTGTAGTTTCCTTCAATAAAATTTAAACAACTCCTGGTAGAATGGAGGGGGAGGGGCCGAACAGCCTTGGAAGAAGAAAGCCTTTCGGCCCTTGCCTTTCCATCTTCAGGGGAAGTAACTGCTAGAAGCACAGAAGCCATTTTAGAACTTCACAGTCCTAGAAAAGGGAAGACTGAGGACAAATTCTTAGGCTCTAAGGACATCAAAGTGAGGACAAAAATAGGGAAAGCCCTGTTTTCTGGTAGTACCAACTCTTACTGCCTACACCACGGGATTTGTTCAAACAAATCTCCATCCAGTGAAGCTCTTCTTCAGGTTTTTGTCATTTAGTGCTAATGTGTTCCCGACTTATAAAGTAAGTGGAAAAAAATCATTCTATAACAAATGCCCCCCAACTTGTAAAAGCAGCCAGAGTTTCCAGACGCAAATTGTGGGAAAGCTTCTCTTACATTTTTAATACATAAGGTTTTTAGTTAGAATAAGGAAATGACTCATTTAGAAAACAAATCATCAACTGATTTTTTTTTTTTTTTTCTGATGAAAGAACAAATGGCTCACTTTACTAGGGGAAACTAGCCAGAAACTGAAAATCAGTGATATAAAAGAAAATACGCAGAAAAATGCTGAGTGCTGTAAAATAATCAGAATGGGAGTGCCACACTTCCACTTTGTATACTAAACCCACTTAATGAAAAATAGCACTTAACATGATCTCTACGGAAGGAAGAAAATCAAGCTTTTCGAATCAGCTGCATTTTAATAAGTTTCAGCCTATTGGCACAGGGTTATACTTGATTATTAATTTTTTCAATTCCCTAATTATCCACAGCTATGCTCCTGCTGGATCACATACCCATTGGATAAACTCACAATGCATGTGATTGGGAACTCAAGCTCTCTTTCACAAGTGAGGAAATTAAGTAAGGTAGGAGTGGCAAGATAAGATATTTTTAAAACAGCTTTTTGATGGCTCACCTTGATACCGGAATAAACTTTAGAACAAATAAATAAACTCTAGAATAAATACTTGGACTGCATGTCCTTCAAACAATTCTCCATAATGAGGTATTTGACAAAAACTGTGTATCAGATCACTCCAGGTTATATTCTCTGATGGGGGCCTCGCCTGCTAGTCCTGTATGTTACTAAGGGCACACATAATACTCTGACCATCATACTAGCAGATAGTAAGAATGACATCCTTTTATGGAAACTGATGAGCCTCATCAAGGCTCCTGCACGAATAGATGGCTGCTCATCTCCGCAGCAAATCATAAAATGTCTACATGTAAAGCTGTACTTTCTGTTAAAATAAGGGAGTGCTAGCTGGTCAACACCCCAAATTTCTTCCAAACAAGGCAAAGATGATTTTTTTGTTTTTTGAGACAGAGTCTTGCTCTGTTGCCCAGGCTAGAGTGCAATGGCACGATCTCAGCTCACTGCAACCTCAGCCTCCCAGGTTCAAGCGATTCCCCTGCCTCAGCCTCCCAAGTAGCTGGGACTACAGGAATGCGCCACCACGCCCAGCTAACTTTTTTTGTATTTCAGTAGAGACGGGGTTTCACCATGTTGGCCAGGATGGTCTCAATTTCCTGACCTCCTGATCTGCCAGCCTTGGCCTCCCAAAGTGCTGGGCTTGCATGTGTGAGCCACCGCACCACCTACTTATCATCTGCTTGCTATGGCCATATGGTTTTGAGTAATTAGAGTATGTACAGAACTGACCAGCATAAACTGACTGTAAAATATACATTAGAGTAACAAAGTAAATGTTGGTGCTCTTGAGAGCTATCATATATGAAACAACTGCATTTTCTGTTAAAAGTTGTGGACATTAAGCCATTATTTTCACAGTATTTAGACAGTATTTAGAACATCCCTAGATACTCATAAAAATTACCTATGGTGATCTCTCCCTCCCACCAAGAGACCCTGATTCCATGAATCTGGGGGCAGAACCTAAGAATGTTTAATTTCCAAAAACAAAAGTACAACCTCATGGCTTTTATATGTGGCCAATGCCAAGAAACACTGATTTAGATAGCAGAACCATTATGCAACTAGTTTAGACAGTGTAAGTATGCAGTATGTAACTGTCAAGACATAAATACTCCTCTCTTTGACCAGGCACTGTGGCTCACACCTTAATCCCAACACTTTGGGAGGCCCAGGTGAGAGGATTGCTTGAAGCCGGAAGTTCAAGACCAGCCTGAGCAACATAGTGATACCCTGTCTCTACAAACGAAAACCAAAAAGACTCAATTTTATCTGCATCTGTAGAATGCATGCAATCAGAATATACAAAAACCATTTGAAATAATTAAGACTATCAATTTCAAACAAGCCAGCCAGAACAGGATGACACTTTGGATTGCTGAGATCCTATTTGTGCTGGGTGCCAACCCCTCTGTTAATGTCCAGAGGTGTTAAAAGCATCCGTCTTCATTAAACATATAGCATGGACTCTGTAACTGGTTTAATATCTATTTGTGCATGCTCTGAAGTTTACAAACAGCTATGAACTCTTGTTTGATTTCCTAGTTCTGTGAAGTAAGCAGAGCAGATACAGTCATTTGTTAATGGGAAAATAGTCCTGGCAAAGCAAAGCAGTGCTTAGTAAGTACCTAGTTGTGCCAGAAACTGTGCTTAGTCCTTGGGCTGCACAAAAGCATAAGTCTGGGTATCTGCCTTAGGGAAGTTTTTGGTCTAAAAATGAGATAACAGAAAAATGCAAAAATGCAGTAAGTGTTATTGAAAAAAAAAAAAAAAAAAAAGCCTGGTGGTAGGCATACTGAATCCAACCCACAAGAGACAGTTATCTTCCTAACAGGCCTTCCAAAGGTTGTGACATTTAACCGGCCAAAGGAAAAAACCCAGACCAGGTTTCTTATTCGGGTATTCCTCTCTCGCTTGTTCACTTATTTGCAAAATAGGGATAACAGTAGTACCTACAGCATCACTTTCGTGAGGGTTAAATTAATGCAATAAAAATGCTTAAAAGAATGCCTGGAACGCAGTAAGTGCTACACAGGACTAGCTAACTTTTGTTATTATTATTTTTATTTTATACCTTTTGAATTTGAAGCCAACTGAACATAGTATCTATTTAAAACTTAATTACAAAAAAAAGAGTCCTGTCCAAAAATAACTAGCAGGCATAAATTTTTAAAAATAGAATGCAATGCGAATGGTAAATGTTCAACTAAATTAAAAATAAATTGCCCATTAACAACAATCTGATTGTGAGCTTTATTCTTATTATGAAAAACAGGCATGAGCCAGGGATAAGCCAAACTATCAACTTTTAAAATGCTATAAACTGGATTGAAAAAAACAGTAGCACAAAAATTCAGTGGGTAGAGTTTTAATATTATAGAAAGTAGAAGGCTGAAAATAGATTCTGAAGTAAGCAATATTTTAAAGTGAATTTGCTGTGATAGAAGGTAGGATGTCAAGAATCATGAATCCCACTAAAGTAACAATGGCTAGGCTTGGCTTCGCAGATCTGGCCACTGTAAGGGTAGTACAATGGCCAGGTGGGCCCTGCAGGTCAGACCTAGGGAGAATCGAAGCTGAGCCAATTACTGGCTGCTTGATCATTGGCAAGTTATTTAGTTTATGTAGACCTCAGTTTCCTTATTTATGAAAATAGTCAGGTCTACCTTACATTATATTATTATAGGAGTAAATAAAGCAACATAAATTAAGGGTCTGATACACCCACTTAATTCTTTCTTTTGAGGGTTCTAAAAGAATTTATCTTCAATATAAATATTTCCATTTTTTAATAATTACAGAAAGTATTCATACCAATGATTCCATACTAAACATTCAGATAGAATTAATGGTAAATACCAAGATACTGAAATAGGTTATTCATATGAATTTGTAACAACACAACCTGGTAAAAACTACATTTTTAAAACTACACAGTGAAAGAGCAAAATATAAAACTGACTCCTAAACAGAAAAATAAGGAAAGGTTTGTTAACCCCAAATCTGCTGAAATTTCAAACCTATTTTTGGAATTACTGGATGCCAGGTTTCCATGCCAGGAATTTAAGAACTCGGTGCTTAAACATTTGTTGAAAACAGATGTGGCATTGTATGACACTGGCACCAGCTTTCCTGGGAAACACCAGATGCAGAGTTTGGCCAGATACAGAACCCAGAGAATCTGAGGCCACCACCTCCATCCTGCTGCTCCTTTCTGTGCCACACAACCCGTCGCCCTATGAGGTCTATTTAAATTCTATTAGAGTTTCACTCCCATGCCAGAACACCAGGGAACATTATGTTGGGGGGAATGAGGGAGGATGAGTCTCTTGTTATACCCTGATTTGAAAATGTTTAATCAAGTGAGTTTATGTAGTTAAAACCTCAATGCCACAATTATCAGCAGGATACCAAACCCACCAAGTAAGACATCTGGTTTTAATGAATTCATTAATATTAACATGACATTAAAAAAAAGTATCAAGAGAAGAAGGGAGACTGGCTGACAGGACAACAGAACAAATGGAAACCAACGCCAGTTGTCTTAAATCTTCCTCATGTCCACTTGCAGAAATTCCTTTCAACTACCAATACCACTTATTTAAGAATTCACATAGGTAAATATATGTCCATATTTGATTACCTTATTTAAACTTTAAAAAATTCTGACTTACACACCACACCCCTATCATTTCAGGATAAATAATTTACAAAATAATTTTTATTCCAGAATACAGAAGCTCTATCAGCTTTGAACTGATTAAAAAACACTTTAGTTACAGAAACAAAATTTCTACAAAACAAAAACTGACAAATGAAAAGCAAAATAGTTCAGAAAAAAATTGTAGAAAATATGAAGATTCATGTCTCTCTTATATAAATAGCATAAAGTAATTAGCAAGAAAGACATAAGATCCCTATAAATAAATGGACAAAGAAGATGAAGAGACAATTTGAGAAAAAATCATTTTAAAAGAGAATTAGAGGGGGAAAAAAACTCTCCTGTCAAAAAAAAACAGTTATAATTGATCATTAATTCAACAAGTTCACCCTACCTATGTTTACTGAGTGCTAGCTTATTGCCTGAGGACACAGCAGTGAATAAAGTAAATATTCACACTGTCGATTTGGGAATATAAAAATGATAAATCTCACACTTTTCAGGTTATAATGTAACTAGATGCCTATCACATAGCTGTAGCATTTTCAATGTAAACTACTCTTGAGGAAGGGGTCACAGAAATTCTTGCCAATAATAATAATCATCATCATCATCAGAAATGAAGTCAAGGCTACATATTGAAGGTTACCAGAAACCTCACTGATTTATTTAACACTATGTATTACCCCAACAGGAAGGCCCAGAAAGCAGAGATCTTGTGGGTTACCACTGTACCCCTCATGTCTAGAGCAGTGCCCAGAAATGAGAAAATGCCCCTACATGTGTCACGTGGATGAATGAATCCAGAAACATGGTCACTATAGTGTAACCTATACAAACCCACTTACACAGGTCATTTTATACAACGCTGAAATAATAATATGAAAAAAACTGTCATATTATAACACATTGCAGGCATCCAAAACATAAGCAGAGGTAAGGAATGGGAGAAAATGTGCAAAAATTAAAGCAGAATGCAGTTGTGAAATGGTGCTAAATATTAAAGGGATTACATTTAATTTATGTGATATTAGCACCCCACTGTTTTGCAGCATGGTAATTAGGTAAAGAATCTGAGTGTCAGTTTCTACTATGCCATTTTCCACCCTAACAAATGATTTTACAAATCTTTTCATAGTTATTTCCACTTCGTCTTAAAGTCTAAAGATAGGCTTTAAGTTGTTTTAAAGAAAACAACTGAGAGCAGTATTTTATAATGTGTGTTTTTTGGCTCATCCATTATAGAACCACCTGTGGTGCTTTTTGTGAATTCAGATTCTACAACCCATTTCCAGAAATTGTGAATTAACAAATCTGAAACGAGCTCAGAAATGTTTAATTTTAACTTGCAACTTAAGTAATGGCCTTAGAGATAGTAATCCATCTCCCTTCTTCACATGATGCCATTTAAACCTAAAGAGACTAACTTAATTACCTGGCCAATTAATAGTAGAACAAGAATAAAAACCCATAACTGCAACCTCCCAGTCCAATCTTCTTTGCAATAAATGAGATTCCTCTTTAATAACTCTTCAACATTTGCTGTAATAGCTACCCTTCTACCTCTAGCCACTGTCTGTTTACTCTCTCTGGAGTAACTGCCAAAGTAAATTAGTAAAATTATGTATAAATCAGAGGCAAGAAAAATAAAAATAGTTCCTATGTTAGGGTGGTGTAGGTCAATTTCATTTTTTTTTAATTCTATTCGTGCTATTATGTGGGCGATAAATCCCATTTTAAAATAAAAATAATTAAGTTTTGTTGCATGTCACTAAATAAAATGCAACACAAATTAAGACATAGAGGTTCAAATCTAACATCACTTACATTTTTATGATAAATATATTCATTTCATCATCTTTAAAAAAATACACAAGATTACTCTGTGTGTGTGTCTGTATAAAACTTTTCGAAGTTGAATCAAACCATCTTAGGATTGTTTAGTGCTTTTCCTAAAACACAGGTTGTTGCCCTCACTGGCAGAAAGCCCTCTGACCCATTACTCAGCATGTCACCAGGTTTTTCACATGTGCTCCATCATGGGAGAAAACCAATGGGCAACTTTCCTCTGGGGAAAAAGACATATACCAGGATGCAAAAACAGATGAAAACGGAATGGTATGCCAGGGTCTGAATGTGGACGGCCTTCCTTATTGGCTCATTCTTGAGTCAACTAGTTCTTTAAGACTGACTAAAGATTAAGTCCCTTAAGACCTGAATCCATGCGATATAATGCAATTAAACACACACACACACACACAAATAGTATACATTTAAAGATGTGTGTGTGCGCACGCATATATATATATATGTTAATGCATAGAAAAGACCTTGTATACAAGCATAAAAATATGTTTACTTATCAAAAGATGGAAAGGGGTTCAGCCTTAATGCTTTAATTTTTAAGGAGAATATATTCATTACTCATGTACATAGAAATGCCTCTAATGCACTGACTTCATTAGATGCCCTTTTTTTGCACCTCTCTGTAACTCCTGTACAACCTATTATTGCACTGAACTCACCATCCATCATATGTTCTGGTCTTGACTTTTCCTCTTGGAAGACAAGACTTGTATCCTTCTTCTCAGTAAACCCATCATTTTTAGTGTGCCTGACATGGCACACAATGTTTATTGAAAGCATACCCTGAAACTCCTGGACAACTAAATTATTCAGTGAAAGAATCCTTAGGCAATTTCTAAAAGTTCCCAAGTCAGAAAATTTCTCTTCAACCTAGACTTTAAAAAGACAGTTTGTAGAGCAGTTAAGAAGGTAGACTTAGAGTTATACAGCTCCGGTTTTAAACTCAACTCTGCATTATAAATTGTAATTCCTAAACCTATTACTTAATCTTCATTTTCCTCATCTACAAAACATAGACAAAAAAATGTCTTCCTCCTATATTTGTGGTGAAGATTAAAAGGAAATGTCTACAAATTACCATTGTACCTGGTACTCAGCAAATAGTATTCATTATGCTTTTCACATTCAATTCCTAATACTAAAGCAATAATTTCATGTACATTTTCACTAATCAGAAAGTGTTAATAAAACTTTTAAAATATCTATCGTATTCCTAGAGAATAACAGAAACTCAGACAGTTTAATGTGAGCAATGAAATTAATCATATGAACTCTATGCAAGTCTATCAAATCTTGCTATCAGGTCTATGCAAGTGTAAACTGAATACCTCAATTAATTTGGAAGAGTAACTTCCATACTGATACATGCAAATTATGCATTTTTAACCTCCATTCCAATAAGAAAAGTTGCAATCATCTTATTTTGTAGACTGAAATGTTCATATTCAATTTGTACACATTATTAAGCTATTCTTGAGAAACAGACTAACTACTCACATTATTAATAGGCCAAGAGTGCTCAATGATGCCTTCAACTGTTAATTGGCTAAGATATCCTCTCCTCCAAAATATTCAATGTGTAAGTTCACACTAAAGTTCAGAGGATGCCTATAGTTAATTGTTCTGAAACTACTATTTGTTTTGATATTCCTATTTTTCTTATAAAAATAGTCAGCATTTATATTTCAACTTACTATAACCCATAATAAGGTATCATAAAATGAGTTCATCATAGATCAGCTAACTAAAGTGCACAGTTCAACTCCACAATTATTAAGCATCTAATATATTCTAGGCTGAAAGATTTTAAAAGGAGGTATTCCAACAAAAGGGTAAAGAATTATATATTATACATATTAAAAACATATACATATTAAAAACAAGGAATGTTAGAAAAAAGTCTACGGAATGAAATGAAGCTAACAGGATTTGTTAAAATTTTAGTTTACCATCAGACTCATCAAAACATTTAAATACTCTATTGAGTCCTCTGATATTAATCAAATTTAGTAAACCAGTCATTTGAATTGATTTTACTTATGTATATGCGATATGTGTGTATAGGTAGATGTATGTATGTATGTGCACTTGAATTTGTACTTATATAGACGTGTGTGTATATGTATATGGGTGTGTGTATATATATATCCATCTATCTCACATACATCTGCTCAAAATAAAACAGACCAACATTCTGAAAACTCAAGCAAATATGTTACCTGTGTTTACCCTACAATTATCTATCATAAAAATAAAAGGGTGCAGAATGGGTCCTATTTCATCACCAGCTGTAATGGTTCATTGGTCCTTAATTGTTCTCTCATGTAGTTGTATAATGTTATTTCAACCAAATAATATTTTTCAAAACTTATTTTCAATAATTTTACTTCCTCAATACCATAAAAGGTGATGTCCAGTTTCAAGTTTGATGTAGGTACTTTCTTGCTGGTGGAGACACCAAGAAACTTCAACAAAATCACTATTTCTTCGGTATATTTAGTGGAGTACACAATGCCAAAACAAGACTCTATAAGTAAAATCACTAATAATTCTTCCAAACAAAACATAGTTGTTACTACAATAAAATAGCAGCAATTTGTAATGACTATAACAGAGCTCACCTGTTCATTTTTGCAAAGCCACACACTGTTTCCACTTAACACAGTAAAAATTTTTGCCTTATAGCCTCTCAATTCAAGATATCCACATTTCTCAGGTGTAACAATGCCTTGAGACTGTGAGGTAAGGGATTGTGATTTCAGTGCATTTAATAGTATGCTGATCCAGTCATTTCTCTCCTCTGAAAATAAAGACAGGAGAAAACACATAAATCCATATATAAGTCACATAGATACAGAAACATCAAGAAGAAATCCACACTCTTTGCAACACATAAGTGACAGATTCTTTCCACAACTACAATCTAAATGTTACTGTAAACACAGCAAATGACTCAATTATTTGAGGGAAAAGGAGTAACACTATCCAGTTTTCGTGAAATGAGTTCCACTGGCTTTACCTGAGAGTTTATTAGAAGTGCAAAATCTCAGGCCCTACTCCAGACCTGATGAATCACAGGCTGTATTTTCAAAAGAACTACAGATGCTCCTTATCCCTTTTAATATCTGAGAAGCCCTCTTTTAGATCATTCATTAGATTAGATTTTCTTTTAATAGAAGAATGTGATATTGCTACCCAACAATTAACGGCTTTTATGTTTCAAGTCAGTTACTCAAAGACCCCGAAAATCCTACTTTCAAACAATCATTTGGAACCCACTCTAGAGTATACCTGCTTCAGTGTCACTTTCCCATTCCACTCTCAACACAGTAATTAACAATAGCATTTCACCTGGCAAATTAAAATTTGGTTCTCCTACTCCTTCCACAAAACTAAATGACCTTCAATTATGAACAGTGCACTGTGTTACAGGCATAGGAATTCGATCTAGTCTCCAAGGAGCAATTAAAGCTATAAGTCAAACAAGATTTGAACACAAAATGGAACACAGTAGTATAAATGTCATATAAATGGTATCAAATAATATATGAGTCAATTGAGATAAGTGATTTGCTGAAGGTCATATAGCAAGTTAGCTTTAAAATAAGCAGAATCACATGTTTTAACTCTCGAACAACTTTTCTTGGAACCATGGGGGTAAAAAAGAGGTACATGTGGTAGATCTTGAGAATGAAGAGCAATTCAAAAGACAAAACTGGAATTTGGAAGAGGGAAGATAATAGGATTCTGAGCAGAGGTTACTATAAGAACAAAGGCAGAAAAACCAACATCCATTCAGGGATAATTTATCAATGAATATATTTATAATTCTGAACTCACACAGAAATAATGGGAATATAACCACAGAATTCATACTGCCTGTTTAGGAATGTTGTCTTTATTACAAAGGAAAACCATTTCAGCATTCTTAGCAATAAAAAGACATTATGATAATACAGACAATGACAGGTAGACCACACTGGAAGCCTGAAGCTCAGGAACCAGGCAACGGAGACTTAAAATACTGTGAAAATGGAAACAAAATGACTTACAAGGAATTAAGGCATTTAGGAGAGTGAAAAAAATTAGTTGTACAAACATGATGGGTGTTGATAAGAAAAACAAATTACTTAGAATAAAAGGTAACGTGGCATCAGAAATTGGCCAGGCAAACAAGGAGAATCCAATTAGTTAACAGAACAACCTCAGGTTTTCAGTGCCGTGCCTTGAGCATCCAGGCAGACTGATAGCACTATGTGAACAACAGTAACCTGTACATGAGAAGACCCATGGAAATGAATAAACATGAAGTGTAAAAGGGGAAGAAACTGGCAAACCTTGAGGTACAACTATATCTATAAGGCTGGAAATTGGGCTACCAGAACATAGGGAGAAGTAGTTGTCAAAGCAAAAGGAAATAAAGCAAAATATACTGAATCACAGGTAGTAAAAGTTTTCACAGGATGAAGGAAGAAGAGAAAGCAGGGCCCAGTTTGGGAAATGGGACAGTTTCTCAGATCCTTCTCAGACAGGTCTGCCCAGTGACTTAATTGTGGATTGAAATAAGTTACCATATTAAACTTACTCATATTTAAACATGACTCCACAGTTATTTCATAATGAGTCTTACTTTTTCAATTATAATTGTTCTTGTTCACCTTCAAAACTAATAAAAACACTTGATTGTGTCTTTAATGACCAAAGTCAAAATGTTTATTTAAAAACTTATTCAATAGTGCGTTATTGCAAGTGTCACACAATCTTCCAGGAATTGGTGCTTGACAGCTGGGTGTGGTGTCCCACACCTGTAATCCCAGCACTCTGGGAAGCCAAGAGGGGAGGATCATTTGAGGTCAGGAGCTCAAGACCAGTCTGGCCAACATGGTGAAACCCAGTCTATACTAACAACACACACAGAAAAGTAGCTGGGCATGGTGGCAGGTGCCTGTAAGCCAAGCAACTCGGGATGCTGAGGCATGAGAATCGCTTGAGCCCGGGACACTAAGATCGCAGTAAGCCCAGATCATGCCACTGCACTCCAGCCTGGGCAACAAGAGTGAAACTTCGTCTCAAAAAAAAAAAAAAAAAAAAAAAAAAAAAAGGAATTCCTGCTTGTTGCAATATATCAGGATGAAATATTTATCAAATGTCCCTAGTATTGTTATACATCCTAAACTAAAAGACATTAAAATATTCAAGTAGCTAAGTCAATGTCAATATGCAGCAGCTATTCTACATTTTTCTATCTGCATAAACAGATCCAGATTGCACTACAATAATTTATTACATTTTCAGTTACAGCAACAGACCTTCCACTTAACTTGGTTATTACTTGTGATCATTAGTTTCACACAAGATATTCCTGCCGAGTAAATGGTACATAATGGTTGTTTGTTTCTTTATTTGTGCTAATCCATATAAACCACTGTGTTTGAAACGTAGGTCATAATTTAATGAGTTGGGCCTAAGTGTCTATGGCTTTTAGATTACTGCTAGCATATATTTCAGTTTCTCAGGAATTAATTTAAAACTGGCAATTGCACCTGTTGGAATTAAGCTTACTTTGGCTGCATCTCAACACATAGCCTAGAAGAATTATCTAGCTCCTGAGGGCCTCAGTTACTAAAAGGAAGTAAACAATCATGACGAAGAACAGGAATTAATAGTAACATTCAGTTTATTCTGAATTACCCATGCCAATGGAAAGAAGCAATGGAACAGATAATCCAAACACAATAAAATAGATTACAAGTGTCATCTGTATTCGGCCATGCAATGTGTGCATCCTGAGATATGGGGGAATATGCTTTCATAAGTCACAACATTCCAAACCAAATAATGATTTCCTGCTGGACAAGAGTCTAGGGCAAAGTCAGATACTGTGCTAGCTTTTGCTTGTTCTTCAAACCAAGATACTTTTTATTCTTTCCAATAACAAATATCTATTGAGTGTCTATCTTGATCTTAGCACTGTGCTAAGCACCATTTCTCCAGGAAACAAGCTCTGACCTAGATATGGCTTGGCTCTAAGAATAGCATTCCAGGCTGGACAAAAAGAAAGGGAGTGGAGAACACAAAGAGTAAGTGTTGAAATTGCCATTTTTTTGTGATTATGCTAGAATGTAAATAAAATAAAATAGCAAATTCCTAAAACCTCAAATCAGTTCTTGATGGTTTCAGGAACGGCAGCTTAGAGTATAAGAACAATAATAATAAAAAAAGAGGTTTAAGAAAAATCGAGACAATATTCTCTGGACTACTGGGTTTAGCAGTAGGCATACTCCTTAGTAACAAGGGATTGGTTACACTAGAGATTACAACATAAGGGCCATGCAAAACATCAACAACATTATCTAATAAAGTTTAGCTGGACCTTTATTTTTGACATGATAGTATGATCTAACTAAAGTTCCCTCAATGAAATTCCTGATCAATATCAGAGAAGGAAGTAGTGCGTGCACATAAGGATTGTTCTTCAAATTGATAGCCACTCACTCGTACAAATACTCACTAAGCCTACTATGTTCCAAAACCTATTCTGAATACCAGGAATGGAACAGTGAACAAGACTGACCATGACCTTACTCTCCTGGAAGTTTACACCCTAGTGAAAGGAGGAAGGCCATATAAACTTAAATATACATTACAAAGTGGCAAGTGCAATTAGTAACATACACAAGATGAGGGGCCCAGGGAGTGCTATTTTGTACAGGATACATAAAAAGCCTCAGAAGAAGGGGATGGTTAACCAAAAATCTAAAGGAAGAGGAAGTAAAGAAGCAGGTCCCAGCTGAGGAGCAGGCAGAGGAAGAGCATTCCAGGATAAGGTGAACATGTAACAAGGCCCTGAGACAACAGCAGATTTGGTGTATTCAAGGAACAAAAGGCCTCTGTAGGTGAACCAACCATAGTACAGGAGAAAGGGAACAGAAAAAGATAGGACAGAAAGACCAAGGCCAGATCATGCAGGGGTTTTTGGACATCACAAGTACTTCTTACTCTCAGTAAGATGCAGAAACCGGCTGGGCGCGGTTGCTCACTCCTGTAATCCCAGAACTTTGGAAGGCCAAGGCAGGCAGATCACAAGGTCAGGTGATGGAGAACATCCTGGCTAACATGGTGAAAACCTTATCTCTACTAAAAATACAAAAAATTAGCTGGGCGTGGTGGCACACACCTGTAGTCTCAGCTACGTGGGAGGCTGAGGTAGAAGAATCACTTGAACCTGGGAGGTGGACGTTGCAGTGAGCCGCAATCGCACCACTGCACCCCAGCCTGTATGACAGAGCGAGACTCCATTTCAAAAGGAGGAAAAAAAAAAAAAGATGCAGAATCCATGGAGCATGTAAAGTGAACTGACATGATTTGACTTCCTTACTGAATAACTGCTCTGACAAGTACAGGAAAAATATGACAACAGTTGATCATGAGAGATGATTAAAACAATCCTGATAGCAGTGGAGTTGTTGAGAATTGGTCAGCATCTAAACACACTTTCTAAGTCAAACTGACAAGATTTGCTGATGGACTAGATGTGAAGTGAGAAGAAAAAGATTCAAGAATAACTCCACACTTCATGGCCTAAGCACCTGAGGCTTCTATTTGCTGAGATGAGGAAGATTACAAGGGAGAAAGTCTGGTTGAGCAGGTGGAAATGGGAATTTTGATACATTAAGTGTGAGGTGCTACTAGGCAGCCATGTTGACATGTCAAGTAGGCTGCTGGATATGACCGTGGAGTACAGGAAGAGGTCAGAGATGGAGATACATATTTGACATCAGTCACCCTAAAACCAAGAGATTGCCTTCAAAACCAGACTTGGGGCCCCACAATTGAATATTTTAAACAGAATTTGGAGTCCTAGCAAGTTCCTAAAATACATTATGTCAGAAACTTCCAGAATATCATGAAGTCTTCAAAGGAAACACTTAGCAAATCATCATTAATGAGATTAAGGAGGGTGAGTAAGTAAAGGGATAGTAAATGTTTCATGCCTTGCTTATAAAAACGTTGACGATTTCAAAAGAGGTAAGAGTCTGCTTGCCAAAAACAACTAAGGAGGGCATTTATATGTTCTTCTAAAAAATTTTTAAATTAAAACAAAGACTTTTCCATATCAGTATCAGAGCTGCCACTGGATGGCTGTATGATGTTGTCTAAAAGCAGAATTGAGAGACAGCCACAGGGTCTAGAATCTGCTAAGGTGGACAGAAGCATAGGACCTGCAGGTGAGCACCAGTTCTGAAAATGGCCTTGGAAAGGGAATGCCCACTCAAAATTCTTAAGCTCTCTTCTAATCATGAGAACTGTGCACTCAAAACATCACGAGTGTTTTGAAGTATCATATCTCCATGTGTGACTACAGGTGCAAAGGAATACAGACTGATTGGAGAGATCAATAGCTGTTATGACCCACAGACCAATTCCAGTGACTCTGCTTCAGAACAACAGCAGTCAGACCAAATTTTGTACTTGGGGAAGTGTTCTTTTTAAATGTTATTATTTCAATAAAATTCACTTGAAACTAAGAGAAGAACAATATTTCATTAGGAAACAGGGGGGAGGGGAATGGAAGCCTTAGAAAACTTGCGAGGAAAAGATTCCAAACTATAATCCTGTCTTAGTAACACCAGGGGGTGATGCAGCAGTTTAGAAATAATAACACTGGTCAGGGAAGACAGAGAATAGCTATTATAGATAGGTCAAAGCCTTTTCACCAAAAATAAAGAATTCATATCTGTTAAGATGACAAAACTTTTTCCTTTTTGTTCTAAACTTTGATTTTGCTTCTTCCCTCAATCAAAATAGACTTTAATTTAGCTTAAAGTTCATTAAGTCAAAGTCCTTAAGCCACTATAGTTGATCTACCAATTCCCACAAAATAAAAATAATCAATCATTTGTATACACGGAAGGAAAAAAGATCACTTAATAGAACATATTTAGTATACTGTTGAAAGTTCCATACTAAACATACAGATACATAAACATATACATATACATATATATATGTACACACACCGCTACACGTATTTATCTTTAAAATTGTGAGTTGTTACTATGTAAAAATAACTTTCAATCAAAATAACTCATTCACTAATTCCATGTGTATACAGTCTGTTTTCACTGAAGCAATATGTCTATGGTTTCAAAAATTAAAGACCTACAACTGATTTTTAAAACAATAAATTTATACTGAAGTTCATGAAATTTTTATACTGTCCTAAGTTTATATAACAAAGATGAACTATACACCACAGAAGGATTTATCTGTCAATTGTGAACATGAAACTTTTAAACATGTGTGGGTTGGTACACTCTACTTAAATAAAACGTGTCTGTTTAACTTAGTAAATATGGCTAAACAGATTTTCATACAAGTTGGAAGCTTTATTTAGTATGTCTATCTTAAAATGCAGGCTATGTAGCAATGTGAAATTTATTTGGAGAGGCCAAGAGAAAGGTGATAAGCACCTCAAAGAAACAGGCAGCTAACTTTCACGGTGGTGGAAACCAAACCATAAGGAAAGACTGCCAGGATAGTCATTCAAGAGAAGCAATGCCACGTTCTTCAAGAAATACAGTAAGAGAAAAACTGATTTCAAATGGAAGTCCCATATCAAGTATCACAACTGTGGAAAATTTTCTGAATTTCAGACAGTAATTCACAAAAAGTGGCTCCTCATACATACAGGTAATTCTAGGTAAAATGCTTGAGGGCAGGGGTTTGCAAACCTTTTCTTTGAAAAATCAAATAGTAAACATTTTAGGCTTTACTGGCCGCAGTCTGTGCCACAACTACTCAGTGATACCACTGAGTGAGAATGAATGAGAAATGAATGAATGACAGTGATTGTTATCTAACAAGACTTCATTTACAAAAACAGGCACTGAGCCAGATTAAGGCTGCAGATCAGTTTGCTGACCCCTACTGTGGGACTCTAGCTTTAGTTCAACATTATTTTTAAAAACCAAGAAAGAAACTTTTTTTTAATGCTACATCTATACACTATGTACATAGATAGATATGTTCCACAACATAACACCTACTGTAGGCAATGCACTTTGATATTTATTATTTTCTGTTTGGGGTTTGTCTTTTTATTGAGGGAGAGTGTTTCTGGTGACATCATAAACCACTAAGTTGATCTCAGTAATCCACAGTTTGAACCACGCTGCTCCAGTGTGAAGGCCTGCTGGAATGTACCCATTTATTGAGTACCCCAAGAAACAATGGAAATGTTTTAGTGGTATATAATATTTACTGACTGCTTTTTATGTGCTATGCACTGACATACATGCCAGGAATCTAGCAGTTTAAAATAAAGAAAATGTTGCCCCATAATAGTTAACACTGTAGTCATTTCCAACTAGTGGTGAACACGCTAATCTGTAAAAATAGGATAATAATGGCCAGGCACAATGGCTCATGCCTGTAATCCCAGCACTTTGGGAGGCCGAGGCGGTCAGATCTCCTGAGGTCGGGAATTTGAGACCAACCTGACCAACATGGTGAAACCCCGTCTCTACTAAATAGAAAAAAAAATATATTAACTGGGCGTGGTGATGCATGCCTGTAGTCCCAGGTACTTGGGAGGCTGAATCAATTGCTCGAACCCGCGAGGCAGAGGTTGCAGTGAGCCGAGATTGCACCATTGCACTCAAGCCTGGGCAACAAGAGTGAAACTCTGTCTCAAAAAAATAAAGGATAATAATTGTAATACTACCTACATTATAAGACTGTTGTGAAAATGAAGAATTAGCAAAATGTCTGGCACATATCAGATATTCAGTCAATTTCCTATACCATTATTATTCAAATAATTAAAGCACAAAGAAGTACTTCTAAAAATCAGGTTGAATTATATATCTATTCCTAAATAAAAGTTGTCTATAAGTTAAAATCATAATTCTTAATGAGATGGTATTACCTAAATTACTAAAACTAGTAAATTTATAGTAATGACATATTACGATAATCAAATAAAATACATAACAGAGAACTTTTAACTTCTCTGGCTCCTCCCCCACCCTTATTCAAACAAAATTCAGAAAAGATTTCTCTATACACATCTAAACTCAATCCAGAAAACATGTGCCATCTTTGGGATCAGCTTTTACCATCAAGTGTCCCATAGATTATGTAGATGAAAAGAATTCAAGAAATATAAAAGATGCTCCTAAATTTACAATAGAATGATTACTGTGCCTGTGCAGTCAGCTAAAGCAGGGGTCCCCAAACCCCAGGCCATGGACTGGTACCATTACATGGTCTGTTAGGAACAGGGCCACACAGCAGGAGGTGAGCAGCAGGCAAGCCAGCGAAGCTTCATCTGCATCTACAGCCACTCCCCACCACTGGCATTACTGCCTGAGCTCCACCTCCTGTCAGATCACCGGGGGCATTAGATTCTCACAGGAGTACAAACCCTACCGTAAAATATGCGTGCAGGGAATCTAGGCTGCGTGCTCCTTATGAGAGTCTAATGCCTGAAATGCCTGATGATCTGTCACTGTCTCCCATCACCCCTAGACGGGGCCATCTAGTTGCAAGAAAACAAGCTCAGGGATCCCACTGATTCTACATTATGGTGAGTTGTATAATTATTTCGTTATATACAATGTAAAAATAATAGAATTAAAAAACACAATAAATGTAATGTGCTTCAATCGTCCAGGAACCATCTCGCCACAACCAGTTCACGGAAAAGCTGTCTTCCACGAAACCAGTCCCTGGTGCAAAAAGGTTGGGAGTCACTGAGCTAAAGCCTGCCATAAATGTCCATAAAACCAACTAATAGTTAGAAAAATTGTTTTTGCGTATCAAATAACCATTTTGCATTATTTGCAACATCTCAAAGGCTAGCTCCATGAAAGCAGAGAATTTTGTCCACTTTTTTTTCACAACTGTATACCCAGAACGTATGAGTCTTCAGCACACAATAGCTTCTCACTAAATATTTGTTGATGAAAGAGAAAACAAATAACTTGTCAACTTATTTATGTTTTAACATTATGCATTTGAAAAATTAATTTTAAAATGTAAGTTATCAAAAAGTAATATATTTAAAGGTTTCTTGACATTCCTAGTCTAACTGATTTATTAATATGATTACTCATAAATTAATGTAAGTATTTCATGGGGATAAAAAATAATCTTACCTTCTTTTTCTACTCTAAAAACAAAAGTTCTTTGTGTTGTAACAACTTCAAATTTGTTGTCTCCTTGAACTCGTACTGTTGATATAGCAGAAAGGGGAATTATTCCTTTTGAATACATCTCCTGTATTGGTTAGAAAAAAAAAGAAAACATATGAAAATGAAATTCTCTTGATCTTATCAAAAAGGAATGGCATGCTATTTACAACTGCTTCTCTTTTATAATTTCAATCCAAATTTTTTAAATGACATACAGGTAATACGTCCACTCATACTCTCAAGTAATACCCAAGAAAAGAAACTATTAAATGTCCCCTTCTTTGAAGTGAGATGTCTTTTCAATTTTCTCTTCATCTGGAATTAAAAGAGAAAGAATCAAATACAAGCAATCCTACTAGACTAGCAATACCGAGTTCCAAAAACCAGCAGCATGTTCTTTAAAACCATCTGCTCAATATGATTTTATGGTGTTTGCAGGCATCTGCTGGCCACAACAGGTACTGTAACTGAACCATTTTAAAACAAGTCTGTTACATATTCGGAACCAAAATATACCTTAAACACATACTGGGTTTTCTAAATTAACCATGTTACTCAAAGCTCTGACGATGAGCATCTCAACCTCACACTGAATCATTTTAATGTTTACTCTCCAACGAATAAAGAATAAAAAAGACAGATTTATCTGTTTCCAAACAGCATATAAGTATTACAAATTTTGTTTTTAAAAAAAGGCCATTCTTAGGACTTTGATAACTTTTTATCCATCTTCATTTTCCTGGACCCTCTAAAATCATGTCGTGATAACTACTGCACAATTTCAACTCTTGATATTTTCTGGGTCTCGTGTTGGAAAGAAAATTTAGAGTGTTTATACTTTCAAGGAGCCTCAAAATGAAAAGCCAGCTAATGCAATGAGAGAAGAGTTTAAAACTGAGTAAAAACTAAGGGATATAAAAGTATAAAGATGGAAAATCTCAATTCTGCTTAAAGGCTGTGAGGGATATCTTTACAAACATGGTGGTATTTAAACCTGACTTTTAAAAAAACCTTAATTTTAAGCAGATAGACAAGTGTGTGGGAGGCATTCTGGTCAAAAAGACCGAATAATGGAGGCGTAAAGCAGAGAAATAAGAGGACAACAACGTAGAGTCAAAAGACAGGAGACTGATAACGTATACCAAGCCACATTGCAGAAGGTCTGGAATATCAGAAGAGTTTGGATACATCCTTAAGGGATTTCTTTTTCTCTTCCCTTCCACAGCATTATCCTTGGAACCCACACTTTTGAGCAGGTCCCAGATATAACTGTTTCGGAAAAAAAGCAAACCATTCCATGCAGGAAGCAAGTATTAAGTTTAATATTTCTCCTAGCCATAAGCTCCTGCCCTAGCAATTGGTAAGGGACAGTCATCATTAGCATCATGGAATTCTACCGGAAGGATATCCTCTTCTGCTATTTAAGGAGATACACAATATCATCATGGCATTATCTCTGAGTATTTTTTTAAGTTTCTTCTCCTTCACTAGCTCTGTTACAGTCTCCCATCCCTGCCTTTATTTAGCCATCAAAATCCTATCCATTCTTTAATGTAACCTTAAATACGAATGCAATGAAGGCTCTCCTATGTCCTCCCACGCAGCCAAAACTGAGTATGGTATATGAGCTATGATTCAGGAAGATGAATGGGCAACCTTATACAGAAAAGAGAGAAGGATGTCAAGAAATAAGCACTTAGTAAACAACTTATTTCTTCTCCTTTTTACTTTATCTTCTCTCCCTATAAAAGTCCCTTTCCACTGTTTTTTTTAATTGTTTAAATTCACACATAATAATTGTTCATATTTATGGGATACATAGTGATGTTATGATACAGTGATGTCGTGATACATATAAAATGTAATGATCAGATCAGGTAATGGGCATATCCACCATCTCAAATATTTATCATCTCTCTGTGTTGGAAACATTCAATATCCTCCTTCTGGCTATTTTAAACTATATTAAATTAGTGTTAACTACAGTTATCCTACACTGCTATAGAACACTAGGACTTATTCCTCCTCTCTAGCTGTAAGTTCCTGCCCTTTAACAAATCTCTCCCTATGCCCTCCTTCTTCCTACCCTTCACAGCCTCTAGTATCCTCTGTACTACTTTTTACTTTGGTAAGATTCACTTTGAAAAAGGCTTCCTCATGAGTGAGAATATATACTGTTTAACTTTCTGTTCCTGGCTTATTTCACTTAATATAATGTCTTCCAGCTCTACAAACTTTATTCAGAGTAATCTAAAATTTCTCTCTTCTTTTCTTATCTATTCATTTCACTCAATTTCACTGCCATATTTCAAGTAATCAATAGTTTATGTAACTATCTCATACGTACCACAAACTTTAAAACTGAATTTACTTTCACCTGAAGACTTAACGCTCTCTTTATACTCGTCCATTAAAATACCAACTCTTCTAGTCCATCTGAAATAGAATGAAGTCATCTTTGACCTTTGCTGGTTCCTTTGCACCCACATAACTTGCATTCTCCCCACATCTAGAATCAACTTCCTCCCCACCACTCACCAACTCTGAATTACTGTCACATTGGTTTTCTTGAGGTTTCCTGAATATATCACATTTCTACCCAAGCCAGTGCCTTTGCATACACTGTTTGCTCTGCAAGGAATTGTTTTCACACCAATCTGCACATACTTACTGCCTCCTCCTCCTTCATATTTCAGCATAAATATATCCTCCTGAAGAAAGCCTCTCTGACCAGCACAATCTCTCAGGCCCCTCATCCTCATAGATAACCCGAATTTAAGCTAATAGCAACCTGAATTTTTCCTTTATAAAAATTATTCATTGTAATTTAAACGGTGACTTTATATTTACCCGTGTGATCATTTGATTAATATAGTCTCCCCAAATAGGCTTCAGGTCATTTATCTATGTTCCTCACCACCTTTCACATAGCTAATACTATAGAAATATTTTCTGAATGGCTCATTTTTAATATTTCTTGAAATTCATTTCTTATCACTTCCGCTGAGCCTCCACTGAGCCTATACATTAGTCTACATGCTAATAAATTAACACCTGGCTTAGTGCAACAGTATCCGGATTTGCCTCCCTAGTTTCAGTTTGTTTTCCTTCTGAATTTTCCTGCATATTGTTTTTCAAACGTCATACGTTGGAGAAAATAAAGAAAAGACTCATGGAGGTGAATAACAAGATGGGTCTGATGTTTGCTGAGAATGTTGATGGATGGCAATGGCTAGGGAGTCTCAGACGGAAGAACAAAAACACAAGGGGAACATGTAGGAAAAGACATGTTCCAGTTTCCCATAGTGTATACTCAGTCACTGTTTAAAAAGATCATTAGGCAGAGACACATGACATGATTGGCTTAACAAAGCAAACCCTACAAACGCAAGTAGGTTAAAATGGCAATACAAGGCCAAAACTAGACCAATAAGTGCTCTAGAAACTCAAAAGAGGAAGATAACATCTTTCCATTGTCAGTCAACCTAAGGAGGTGGGAAAGGGCACGGCATCTTTGGGGACAGTGTAAAAACCCCTCTCCTCTAAGTCTGTAGTGGCTGAGACCAGACAGCAGGAATTAGAATGCCTAAAAACATTTACAGTTTATCCCCTACATGATCTGTTTCCAAATTGTAGTTTGCATAAGAATTAAAGGAACTTATAACAATATCCCTCTAGTGAGATAATTAACTATTTGTTGAGGAAAATGTTAACAGTAACCCATTTTGTCACTAGAAATAAGTCAAGTAGCACTGTACTGAAAGAAACAGGGATCAAAAAAAGATTATCTTTCCAATAGATCCTGTTAAAGAGAAGACAATTCCTTAATAAATAACCTACACACCTATAACGATATATTTAACAAGCAAATATTTCTGGTAGAATAATATAAAAACATAATTCCCCAGAGGTGATCAAAATATACTTAACAAGCAAAATACTATGTCACTATAACCATAGAAAGTTGTAGTTTATCTAATGGCTCATTTAAAATCTGAGATCCCAAGAAAAATCTTGTAATTTTTAACATTGTAGCACTGATTTTTATATTTGTCTTGCAACAGTACAAGATAAAGACAATAAAAAAAATACTCAAATGACAACAACGCTCACAATGCCTGTGTTTTTCAGAGTATAATATTTTCCTTAAGGAAAGAAATTTTAAAGCATCCCTTGAGCCTGTAACACACAGATATCTAGGTCAAGTTTGTCATTTATCTACCATTTTGAGACAATGAAGCGATCACAGAGCAATTCTGCCACAGCTGGGTGAAAATGGGGGTGAGTTAGTCTTTACAGGGGATAAAATATCAGGGTTGTTTGGATCATGCCATTTTCTGTGATATAATGAAGAAGTCCTTACAGAGACATGATTGGCAGCCTCAAGGAAAGTGGAAGAAACCTAGGGAATGTGTAACTCTGCACACTACCTCCCAAAGGCCCAACCACATGCTCCTCAAGTGCCCATTTAAACATTAAAAGAACTGTGCTCAGTTCACACAGCTGTTACCACTGGGTCACGCAGCCACGATAGCGGCTATGGCCACACCTATGCATCCCTTTTGCTAGAAGAGTTACAACAGAAACCATGCCTCCTTTTAGGAAACACCGAATCCAGTGTTTCTGTGTTTTGCCAAAATGAAACCAACCATCTAGACAATAAATGGATGAAATGTCAAAGAAAATAACAACTTAAACTTTTTAATATTAAGCTAAATGATTTGCAATATCTCATTTTTATATGAACTCTTTAATCTCAATTTCAAACCAAGCTTCATCATTTTCATTGCATCAATAACTAAAAATGTGAGAGGTCCTCATCTCTTCACTGCAGTTCAGATGAGCTTTAAAAGAACAAACTGAGAGAAAGAGGGAAAAACAATCCAGTTTGACACAGTTACTAGAAATTATGTCAAATGAAAATAATGGTATCACCAACAACAGTCTTATGGCATGGAAGCCTGTCTCGCTTCTAAGTAGTTTTCCTCCTCATTTCAATCAAACCAGAAAAGGTTACAGGTGATGGAGAAAACCAGCAGTGAGATTCTGTCAGCTATATAGACTACCTTCTACTCACCCTAGGGAACGAATTGTCTTCACATTCAAATGTACAAGCAAACTAGAAAAAAAAAAAAAAAAGCTAAAACAGAAAACAGCTTTTAAGGCTGGTCACGGTAGCTCATGTCTGTAATCCCAGCACTTTGGGAGGCCAAGGCGGCAGATAACTTGAGATAAGAAGTTCGAGACTAGCCTGGCCAACATGGTGAAACCTTGTCTCTACTAAAACTACAAAATTAGCCAGGCACGGTGGTGCACACCTGTGATCCCAGCTACTTGGGAGGCTGAAGCAGGAGAATTGCTGGAACCCAGGAGGCAGAGGCTGCAGTGAGCCAAGATCATGCCACTATACTCCAGCCTGGGCAACACAGCAAGACTTTGTCTCCAAAAAAAAAAAAAACAAACAAACAACAGTTTTTCAAAAATATTCATCCAACCATCTTGTAAACCTCCAAGAGGTGTGTTTATACCCATTTGATGTTCTGAGTCACTGCAAAGTGAAACCAAACAATTAACACCTCTCTATATCTTCCATAATTCTCAGCCATAGGGTATGCAGTGTGTGTTATGTTGCACTATGTTACTGTCTGTCTAAAAGCATATATTCTTCTGTCCTGCAGCAATAAAGAAGCAATATGTAAGAAGATGCCTAAATTTCTATTAGAACCATAGGTATTGCCAATATTAGGGGGTGAAAATCTCTAAATAATGAGAAAATAATGTTAGATTAAGAGCTACAAAAAAAAAAAGCATGTGGTTAAATCTTAAAATTAGTGTGTTAAAAGAAAGTACATACTTAAGACAAAAATCATCTGATTTTAATTAACTAAGCATATGGTACGATATTTATTAGTTGCAACTTCAAATTCTTTTCATGTTGAGAAACCACCTCCTATTCTTAAAAACCAAACCGCTTGCTTACTTTACTGAAGTACACCTAGTATGCATAAAAAGCAATTTTTGAAAACTGTAAAATGTATTTACCTTCTCATTATTGTAGTAAGAAATGCTAAGGCCATCAAATTTCACCCATCTCTTCTGAAACATGCGTTTTCTGCAAAAGATATGAAATTGTTATTTTACATTTAAGTACTATGAACTTAGATTGTTAAATACATGTGTAATGTAACTGTGTAAATATATTATCATTTATTGTTAAACAGCATAGACAACAATAGGTGATGATAATATATAGTTTTGGCCATGGCACATAGGAAAAAATAGCATAATAGTACTTTCTGATCAGCTGACCTAGGATTTTTTTTTTTTATGACACAATTAACAGTGTTGTCACACCCATTTGTAAGGTTGAGTGCAAAATAAAATATGGTCAGAAACACTATCACTCAATCCATTTCTAATAGTAAAGATAATCCTTTCATCAAAATAATATAAGCTTTCATCCCTCATTAAGCTTATATATCTATTTTATGTTTCCTTCACTTTTGTTTTAGGGCATAAATATCTTACTAAAATAACAAGGCTTTGTCAATTGGATTTACATGGAAAACACATTTAATTTTGATTGAATAAGCTGAAGAAGACCTGAACAAATATACAGAATCATTTATAAGCATTCAAAATTCAGTGAAACATTATTTTTAAATGATCATATGAAAGGCAAAGGTAGTTTAAAATGGCTACTGACATGAAAAACAAAAGCAAAATAATATAATCACAGGTTTCAGGCTTAAAAGAAAAATGAAACTATTTTTCTGACTATATAAGGAAGAAAGTGAAGAGCTGTTTTCACTTAGGATTGCTTTTTATTTTTATTTTATATTCTCCTTCCCTGAAGGCAGACAATCGTAGGTACTTTTGGTCTTTAACACAGAAAACACATGAAAATGAACTTCCTATTTTTAAAAAATATTATTTCTAAACAAACATCAACCCTGTCTACCTTGTGCTTTTGCAATTTTCTAAAATGTTTAAAACAAGGAGTTGGCATAACTTTCCTTGGCTCTCAGAAGACTTAACAAAAAAAGAACTTCAGGAAGTGTAGAGAGCTTGTCTCTGAGCTGGTTCCCCAGCCACACATCTATTATGCAAGTGAAACACAGCAAGCCTCCCAAATTAATCGTTAGCAAATATGTTCTGCATAAGATAAAATTATACCAAATCTGATCAAATATAAAAAAAAGTTTTTGAGATTCTTCAGTGCAGACATTTTCACATATAAGCACTGAATTAATTATGATGTAATAAGATCATGTAAAGATCTTAAAAACATGTAACCACTTCATATTTAACTCTAATTACAGGAAAAAAAAATAAAATAAAAATTTTGGCCAGGGGTGGTGGCTCATGTTTATAATCCCATTACTTTGAGAAGCTGAGGTGGGTGGATCACTGGGCAACACGGCGAAATCCTGTCTCTACAAAATATATTTAAAAAAAAAAAATAGCCGGGCACGGTGGCGCACACCTGTTGTCCAAGCTATTTGGGAGGCTGCAGTGAAAGGATCATTTGAGCCCAGGAGGTTAAAGCTGTAGTGAGTTATGACTATACCACTGTACTCTAGCCTGGGCGACACAGTGAGAGCCCTATCTCAAAAAAAAATTATTTTAAAAGCATGTTACCACAACTGACCACCCAGCCCTCTTTCCATCATATTTTTCATCTTTCAGCTTCTTTTTAACTTTTCTTGGCCTGTCTGCAATGGGTTTTCCTCACTTTGCAACATCCAACAGTGTTAGAGGCATCTAGCTTTTACTTTTTCCAGCAACCCAAGATTCCTTAAATTATCAGCATTAAACGTTAAAAGATAAAGCTATATTAAGCAAACACACAATAATTATACACTGGATAAATTAGTCACTTTTTGCTCATTTCATGTTTATCTCTTCCACACTTAAAGGCAGAGAAATACATACCTTCTAACACAATCCAAACAGTAATTCAGCAAATCATGATTTTGTTTTGGAACACAACCCACTTCACGTTGTGAATAACAGTAAGCTAGAGCTCAATTACACATATAATCTTCCATTTTAAGATAAAAATAATTAACATCTGTGGGGGATAGAGGCCTTAGGGCCTCCCATTACCCCACTATTCCCTTTGCTGACTCCTTATCTTTCAGTTACATCTAAACCAACTACAAAGAAATCCCTCCCCAATGACCCGATCCAAAGTGGATAACAAAGTTATTCTCTCTCACAATACCCTCTACTTTTCCTCACAGCACTTAACACAACCTCTAATTTTATATATTTGTTTATTTGCTTAATGTTTGTCTCCCACACCAGGTCTTATGCTTTACAAGGACAACATTTATTTCCTTCCGTATGATCAGCAAGTAGTGCAGAGAGGAATATGGCACTGAAAAAGAATTTGCTGAAGGAATGAGTGGCATGATTAAAAGCACAGTCCTTCTGGCACCATGGGCGGGATGACAGACAAATAAAACCTCAAATGATCAGCCCTCATAAAATCAGCATCTTTTAAAAGAAAGGTTAAGGGAATGCAAGAAACTTTAGAACACTCAGAATTAAATTCAAAGTTTTGAAACCTGCCAAAACATCAAGTGTAAAAGGTTTACAACCTATTTTCACATGTCTTACTTAAGATTAACTGCAGCCACTCCAACTCATAAAATTTCTTAGAATTCCATCACCATCTTGATAGATAGTTTGTGGTCTGAGGCATCATCCAGGAACTTAATATTTGTGTCCACAGAAAAAGCGAAAGAGGGAGAGCGGATAACTTAGTATGTGTTAGGTTTACGGATCAGTCGAAGATGCAGCATTTGACTAGCAACACCTCCCCTCTCAGGTGCTCATAATGCAAAGGACACACCCTACCACTGACTCTCTGAGGAAAACCTCAGCCTCTGAGAGAATCAGCTCCTAAGATATTCTCCCAATTATTTTAATTTTTCTCAACTGCCAGGTGACTATTTGATGTCTTCATCTATTTTTAACTCAATAGTTTTAAAGATTATTAAACCTCTTTAACATTCTATGAAGGGACAGGTAAATAAGACAAATCCCAGCCCACAGTGAAATGGAATGAGAAGCCACAGGGTGTAGCAGATGAAAGAACAACCATCCTACAGGTGGAGAAAGCTATTCTGCACTTCTACCATTGAAAGTTGGCTTCTGTGGTCATCCATTCATCCAGTCAGCCATCAAAATCTGCGGATACATATTCCGTGGTCACCACTCTCTGGCCACACTGCCTCTCTTCTCCAGACTCTTTCTTGCCTCATGGCCTTCCCATATGCCATTGTCTCTGCTTGGAATGCTGCCTGCCTGTTCCTAACATGGCTGGCTCCTGCTTATTCTTGAGAGTTCACCTTTAATGTCTTTCCCATCAAGTGACCATTTCTGACTATGCATAGATCATTCAAGTCTCTTTGTTCTCTTGCTCCATTTCTTTGCTAAATTACACTAAACAGAACGTGTAATTTTATATTTGTTTTTGCTTCATATATCACCCATACTACATTTCTTTTTCCTGAGCCTTTTCTTTTTGCAAAATATGCATTTTATTGATACATATTAATTGACATATTTACGGGGTAAATGTGGCATTTTGATATATGGATATAATGTGTAATGATCAATCAGGGTAAATATATCCATCATATGCAACAGATGCTGAGATCCTTGAGTACAGAATCCATTTCTGTTTTGTTCATCAATATAAAACCAGTAACTATCATAGTTTCTCACACACAAAACATACCTAATATTTAGTGAAGAAACGAATGTATTTTTCACTGAAAGATATTTACTTGAATTTCTATTGTATAAATACAGAAATAAACACTACTGAAAAACTTCATCCGTAATTTTATTTTTGCAAATATTAAAAACCAGATTTTTATATGACAAAATAAACACTTTGTAAAACTACTGTTGCAAGATCCTCGGGGTGTTGCTTTTCTGGCCAGAAGCCTCTGCGGCTGGCGGCGCCTTTGCCTGAGTTCTGCTCTAGCCCACTGGGCTTGTTTCACCCATTCGGGGTGAGCAGGCTGTGCTCGGCTGACGCTACCGGCCTGGATCCCGTAACTGCCGATGGCGAGCCAGGTGTGGAGCAGTGAGGGGTGTGTGAGCAAGCGAGCATGGGGTCCAGCCACTGCACACAGTGAGGCACACTGGCTGCTGCAGTGGGGCAGCCAGCAGCAGGTGTCTGCACAGGCGCCAGCTCTCTGCAAGGCTGCAGCCGGACCAGGCACACCACAAGCAGCTTCCACGGCTGCCACCAGGAAACATAGTGGTGGCTGGAAGCTTGAGACTACAGGAACCTAAGAGGTCCAAAGAGGGAGTCACAGCCCTGCCTCGGGGCGCTTCCAGGTCTCAGTTCCCTGAAGGGCCGCAGCTCTTCTCTCCTTGTTTTCACGCATAACACGGTGAGAAGGCGAAGCGTTTCGGCCCTGTTTGTGTTATCTCTTTCAGCCCCTGCATCTCTCAGGTCCCAAGTTCTTGTCCCGTGTCCAGGAAGAATCAGGTATACAGACAAATGGAGGGTGAGCAAGGCGAAGAGGAGCTTTATTGAGTGACAAAATAGCTCAGAGCAGGTCCTGGGTGGGGAGCTCCTCTCTGTAGTGAGGTCATCTGATGTCTGCAGCTCTCAGCAGAGAGTAGGCCCCGGAGTGGGTAGCTCCTCCCTGCAGCAGGTCATCCTGATGTCTGCCCAGCTCTGGTTGATCTGAGGGCTTTTATGGGGCTCAGGGGAGGAAGTGCACACCAACTGGTCCATGGGCGGCCATAGGCAGGCCCAGAAAAGGCACCACAAGTTCCTACTGTGGTCCGCAGGACTAGTCGGCCCCCAACCTTCAGGCCCTCCCTGGCCTGAAGGTGGAGCTTCACCGAGGACCTGCTCCCTTCTGCCCATGGTCCAGCTTCACCTCCTGCTGTTCACGGCGCCCAGGCTGTTCATGCCAAGAGGTGTCTGCAGGCCAGTGCTGAGTTGCCCTCAGTGCTCCCTGGGCTTTCCTCCCTCCCATGCTCATCAGGACCCAAAGGCCAGACGAGGGCCCAGACAGCAGGAAGCTGGCCTATCAGCACTTCCGCAAGAGTGCACACATCCAGATGTGCTGTGACAGCACCTGGCCTCGGCCCCAGTCTTGCTCTGAGATAGGAGCGGACAGCGGGAGCAGGGAGAGGCCAGGCAGTAGGAGCAGCCACCTTTGAGCTTGCGGGGGTAGGGGGACTCTTCTGGTCCCCAAGAGTGCAGAGATGCCTAGATGCGTGGCTCTGTAGCCTTGGCTTGGGCCGCAGCTGCTGCAACCAGGAACACAGGGCTCCTGACTGCTCCCAGCCTCCACCAAGAACACAGGGGTGCCTTGAACGCACAGCAACGACTTGGACATCTGTAGCTACACCCAGGAGAGCAGGACTGCTGTCTGCTCCACGGAGTGGGAGGCCTGGGTCCCACAACCACAACTTGGCAGCTGCAATTGCACCCGAGGATCTCCCGCTCTACCAACTCGGAAGGGGCAGGGCTCCCACTTGTCCTTGGCTCACGCCATCTCCCTGGAGTATGCAGCCCTGGCCGCACCTCTCCGCTGCAGCCAGTTTGATGGCAGCAGTGGCTCCAGATGGGTTGCCGCTGCCATCACTACCTTATTAAAAATAAATAAATAAATAAATAAATAAGATCCTACAGAAAGCTTGAAAAGTTCACCATTAATTTCCATGTAATTTCAAAATACATTTTGGAATAAAAAAACAATTTTGAGATGGAGTCTCGCTCTGTCACCTAGGACGGAGTGCAGTGGCACAATCTCTGCATACTGCAACCTCCACCTCCCAGTGATTCTTCTTCAAGTGATTTTTCTGCCTCAGCCTCTCGAGTAGCTGGGACTACAGGCACACACCACCACACCCGGCTAATTTTTGTATTTTTAGTACAGACAGGGTTTCACCATATTGGACAGGCTGGTCTGGAACTCTTGACCTCATGATCCGCCCGCCTGGGCCTCCCAAAGTGCTGGGATTACAGGTATGAGCAACCACGCCTGGCTGAATTAAAAACTTTTTAACCAACACCTCACCATTAACCCCACCTCTCAGTCCCTATTAATCACCATTCTACTCTGTTTCTATGAGTTCATTTTTTTTTTAGATTCCACCTATACATAGATCCCACATAAAGGTTACAAACTTTCAGTTAGAAGAAGAATAAATGCTGGAGATGTAATATATAGCATGGTGACTATAGCTAATAACAACATATTGTACACCTGAAATTTGCTAAGACTGTACATCTTAAGTGTTCTTACCACACACACACACACACACACACACAACTCTGTTAGGTGACAGTTATGTCATTAGCTTCTGTTAACCATTTCACAATATATAGGGATATCGAATCATCACACTGTATACCTTAAACATATAAGATCTTTGATAATCACATCTCAATAAAGCTGGAAACAAAAAGAAAAATTTAAATATGGTTATTTAAAATGTGTGCATTTGATACTTTCCTATTTAAAAATGTAAAATAACCAATTCATTTTTAAAACTAAATTCATATAAACACTGAATAAACTATTTTCCTCATTAAAACTATCAACATTCAATTAGCTGTTTTCCACATGTGAACTTCAATACTGAATTCTAATAATTAGCTAAAGATAAAACTTCACACTTAGATCTTTTCTCAGCATTATTCCTATTTTTTTTTTTTTTGAGACAGAATCTTGCTCTTGTTGCCCAAGCTGGAGTTCAACAGTGCAATCTGGGCTCACCACAACCTCTGCCTCCTAGGTTCATGCCATTCTCCTGCCTCAGCCTACTGAGTAGCTGGGATTACAGGCATGTGCCACCACTCCTGGCTAATTTTGTATTTTTAATAGAGACGGAGTTCTCCATGTTGGTCAGGATGGTCTCGAACTCCTGACTTCAGGTGATCCGCCCATCTCGGCCTCCCAAAGTGCTGGGATTACAGGTGTGAGCCACTGCGCCTGGCCTTCCCTTTTCTAGCAAATGGAAACTTAGATTAATTCATATTGGTAAACCTTGCAAATTAATCAAAATTTCAACTAAATAATAAAATGAAAATCTTGAGAAGTCCTGTGCTTCTAACTGCCAATGTAAAATTAAATTAATAAATATCGATGATTTCTAAATGTTTAAGAATTATCTTTTCTGTGCAAAAGTTCAATACTCCTCTCATGTGTTTCTAAACATATATTCACTATCCGGCAATTAATTTCATTATAATGACATATAATTAATATATGCACTGTAAGAATTTGCTAAAGTACTTCGAAAGTTAATTTCAATTACTAGCTTAATTTGCTTCATAAATTTTAAAAAACAGAAAAAGAGAATGTATACAAGACAATGCCATCTTAGCCTATGTTCCGGCTACCACACAATACAAATTAGATCTGAAATAATGATGCATTATTGCACAGAAAATAGATTTAAAGTTGTAGTCAATAGAGAAGTTATTTGTTACTACATTTGGTAATAAAAATAGCAAACACATAGTCCTTTGTTTCAGGCATTGTGTAGAGCCACATACAAATATTAACTCATCCTCCAGACAACTATGTGAGACAGGTAACATTATTACATCCATTTTAGAGATGAAGGCACAGAGGCAGTGGTTGGTTAAATAATTTGTCCAAGTCATACAACTAATAAAGAACATATCTGGGAGTGTCTTCCCAATGACTGCTCTTAACTGCTACACAAAACAGACATTAGTGCATTTTATAGCAAAGTACCCAGGACATCCCTTTAGGTAGTAATAACATTTGACCTCTACATTTTATATGTAACTTCAATCTTGCAAAGTGCTTCAGAAGTCCTTCAGGAAAAAAGGTAAAGCAGACATGAAACACGTTAGCCTGAGTTTTATCTTATTTTGTTTTTAGGGTTCTGAAGGGAAACATTTCTTTAAGAAGCTTTTTTCAAAGAATTTATAAGGCTTGTGCAGTATTATTGAACAGATTTCTATAAACTCTTCCCTTGAGCTCTGGTAGGGCAGGTGGTGTAAAGTTTCAACTGCTTTCATGAAAACAGCTTCACCATCTGGTATCAGTTTTTGTTGTCTCAAAATGTGTTTCTTAAAAATTATTTTTTAACAACACTGTATACACACACAATTAAATCTCTATTTATGAAGTACTCACACAGAGGCACTCCTGTTTAATTTCATTCCTAAGTGCCAGCAGAGTTTTTTTTTTTTTTTTTTAATATTACATCTTTATGCTTAAAAAACAAATCCTAGTATCTAACAAGCATACTAACTAACCAGTGATACCAATCTAAGGTGAGACAGGCTACCAAATTGTCACCTTTAAAAATCACACAATTGGAAAGAATATCAAAGGCATTAAGTCAAATGTACGGCTTTTATTAATCATGCCATTTAAGGTAATGGAAAACATACTTCCCAAGTATTCTAAACAATCTCAAAGTAAAAAATATCATCACCATGCTGTTCCCGATTCATCTGCCTTGTTTACACAGCCCTAAAGAATCACAGCATATTTTATGTTATTCCCTCCTCTAACCCTAACGAGACCCAATATTTTCTAGGACTACAATCTCCATAAGTATATATTTTTATTTATCTAATTACTCACTTTTATTCAGCTAATTATTTGTTGATCCAATTACTCTTTTAAGAAGCAGAAGACTTTTAAATGATGCAGTAACAAAGTATTTTAGGGTGAGAAAGATGCCAGGAATTACTAAAATATTTCTATAAAATGCCAGTACTTCTCTATTCTAAAGAGCATTTTCTCACTTTTAAGCAAACAGAAATAACAATTTCCAAGATTATATGAACCAAATGAGCTGGGGCCAAAAAATGAAAATAAAACAAAAAAAAGTATCTTCAATCTCAGCTTCCATCTCTGCTATATCTACATCTTAAAATGAGAAGAAGAAAAAAAAAAAAAAGGTACTCAACATAAAATTCCAAGGGCTAAAAAGATTCTTGGAAGTCAATGATAAAGCCTGAATTTTAGTGTGCAACTACTAATTTTAAACATATCTACAAAGAGCTTAGTGCTTTCATAAAGTGGTGTATAAAAAGCTACGTTAAAAGATTCACACTTCTTCATTTTAGAGTCATATCATACAAAATACATCATGAACCAGTTTCCAGTTAAAAATATCAGTTAAAAGCTTGCATTTACTTCTACTCCTCCCCAGACCTCACTAAAAGACATCAAAGGATTAAGAAATAAATAAAAATAAATAAATGCCTTCAAAGCAACACTGACTAAAGAAGTCAAGGACAGTAACAATAGCTAGAAATCTGGAAACAGAAGGAGAGATAAGAACTGATCGCTAAGCCAGCATTAGATTAAATTAAGAGGAAAACACATTTACTCTTGCATTACCTCTGAAAATCTCAGGAAATAGAGGTACCAAGTAACTCTGGAAGTGACTATGAAAGTGAGGGTGAGGCGCTGATAATGGATATGTCGAAAGGCAGTTTAAGACGTAGACTTGCACTCCAACATCACAGAATCCTTCTCCCCCACTTTGCATTGTTGGAAAATTGTCTCTCTGCCTTCACTCAACATAATAGTGTAGTTTTATTCAATGGAGAGAATAAAACAGGAGGTTTTGGGGCTGGGAGACTCAGGCATAGCTATACTAAAGTAGAGGAATCAAATAAAAGTCTACATCATAACTACCAATACTCAAAGTCCACTTTCCCTCATGAGCCAACCAAAAACTGGTTACCAGGCCGGGCGCAGTGGCTCACGCTGTAATCTCAGCATTTTGGGAGGCCAAGGTGGGTAGGTCACCTGAGGTCAGGAGATCAAGATAAGCCTGAGCAACAGGGAGAAACCCTGTCTCTACTAAAAATACAAAAATTAGCCAGGCATGGTGGTGTGTGTCTGTAATCCCAGCTACTTGGGAGGCTGAGGCAGGAGAATTGCTTGAACCTGGGAGGCGGAGGTTGCAATGAGCCAAGATCATGCCACTGCACTCCATCCTGGGTGACAGGGCAACACTCCATCTCCAAAAAAATTAAAAAAAAAAAAAACTGGTTACCAGGCCTATAAAGCTCAGGAAGAAGATTCATTTAAAAGATACTAGCGTGAGGCTTCTGTATGTAAACGTATTACTAAAAAACCTACCATGATCGTCTTACAAGAAACAAATAGTAAGGACCATCAGAGCCTACAGTGCTTCTAATCAGTTTTGCAGTATTTCACTCTAAAGTGACAGCTCAAGATTAACATGACATTTGAGAAAAATACCACTAAGGTAAAAGATAGAGACAAAACCACCCCTCCAAAAAGTTAAAAGAAATAGACTCTACAGGAAAGCTTCAAAAAAAAGTATTAATATCTTCAGAGAAGTAAAAGGATTTATTTGTGAAAAAGTAACACTATGCCATAAAAAGAACAGTCAAAAGAAAATGTTTTGTATGTGAATTACAGTATAACAACAAAACAAAAACTGGGTTAGGAAACACAACTAAAGAAACTTCCTAGTGAGTAGAAAGGGAAAATTGAAAAGCTAGATATTTATCAGGGTTTCAGGGCAAGAGGTCCAACACCAAACTACCAGGAATTCTAGAAAGAAAAAAAAAAAAGTTTTTGAAGAATAAAACAAGAAAATCTCCAAGAACTGATAAATAGGCTATGTATAAAGAATCAAAAATGAGATTTCTCAATACTACCTCTACATTACTAGGAATCTCGAATATAAATTACTGCTCTGGAGAAGTATTCTTTCCAGTTAAGATTTCTAAAACATAATAAATCAACAATAACAATGTTTAGAGGGGAGAAAAAGACATTTTCAAGCATGGAAGGTCTGAAAACATTGACTCCCTATCCATCTTTTCTCAGGAAGCTTCAAAGAATTGTACTTTATCTAAAGAAAAGATGGAAAGACAGAAACACTAGAGATAGGAATAGAGAATCCAAAAGATGATACAAGGGAATTCCAAGATGCTAGTGTGCACTCAGTCTGGGGAACAACCAGCCCAAACTAAAGTTTTCTTAGCGGGCAATAGGATGATGAAATTGATAGGTATATTTATTTTGGTTACTTCAGAGGTTCATATTTTGAGGAAGAATTTTCAGATGAAGGAAAACACATATTAAAAATAAAGCAAACAGGCTGGACACGGTGGCTCACACCTGTAATACCAGCACTGTGGGAGGCCGTGGAGGGTAGATCACGAGGTCAGGAGTTCAAGACCAACCTGGCCAAGATGGTGAAACCCCGTCTCTACTAAAAATACAAAAATTAGCCAGGCATGGTGGTGGGTGCCTGTAATCCCAGCTACTTGGGAGGCTGTGGCAGAGAATTGCTTGAACCCGACAGGTGAAGGTTGCAGTGAGCCAAGATCACGCCACTTTACTCCAGCCTGGGCAACAATGTGAGACTCAGTCTCAAAAAAAAAAGAAAAAGAAAAAGAAAAAATCAACAATTATTAATTCAACAAAAACTAAGCGTTGTCAATGAAAAAATTAATCATACTATGTTACATTGCTCAAAAATGAGTAGCCTTTACAGTTATAATATAAAACAAAGGTACAGATATCTAAATATTTTATGTAACTATTTTAAAAAGATAATAGGAACTGTGTCTAGAAGGGAAAGAGGGAACAGTGGTTAAAATGAATAAATATGATCTTCTATGGTGGTACATCAACAGCTAATCCCTAACACTGAACAGTTAAAAAAAAAGTATAAAAATAATAAGACATACAAAACAAATGCTAAAAGTAACTATAAAAGAGTTGAAAGGGGCTGCCCCTCATGAAGAGGTTGGAGGGAAGAAATGTTACTTTTTTCTTTCATTATAACGCCTTTCCTTTATTGCTCCATTAATACATATGTAATAATGTTCTTACCAGTACATTTCACTATATCCCTTCAAACAACCTCTCCATTATGTCACTATCAGAAACTGACAAATGAACTATTAATAGTTCGATAGAAATATGTTTAGTATCATACCCTGGGTCACAAAGTTTAAAATATCAAGGTACTAATATATTCTGGAAATACCTACTTAAAATTGAATTTTTTTATTATACTTTAAGTTCTAGGGTACATGTGCACAACATGCAGGTTTGCTACATATGTATACATGTGCCATGTTGGTGTGTTGCACCCATTAACTCATCATTTACATTAGGTATATCTCCTAATGCTATCCCTTCCTCCCGCCCCACACATCACCCGGTGTGTGATGTTCCCCTTCCTGTGTCCAAGTGATCTCATTGTTCAGTTCCCACCTATAAGTGAGAACATGCAGTATTTGGTTTTCTGTTCTTGTGCTAGTTTGCTGAGAATAATGGTTTCCAGCTGCATCCATGTCTTTTTTTTTTTTAAATAAGCTATGTACTACTCTCTGACACATAAACTATGTGCTTTTATAACAATCAAACATTGAATTCTGAAAGTTCAGTGTGAACACATGATCTCTTTACCTTGTACTTATCAAAGTATGAACTGACTGGGACTCACAGTAACATTATTTAAGGTCCTCTGCAATAAAATGGTGTTCTGAAAAAAAAAGAAAATCGAGGTTTATTGAGCATCAGTTAAGAGTGAGGCCCAAAGTTACCTACTTTTCCAAATGATTTCACAGAGGTAGTCTTGACCTCACGCATTTATGTGAAAAATGGAGATTCCAAGAAATGGAGTCACACAGCAAATGAATGATGTCTGTCTGATTCCAAACCCTATTCATTTCTCTGCAGCTAAGATGGCTGAAAGGAATTAACCAGGTAATATTATGGAGACTGAAACTAACTTTTTTCCTCCTCAAACTGCAACAATATTAAAGTTTTTTATTTCCTTGGCACAACGTTTACCAGTAGCAAGTGCTTTGAGAAACGGCCATCTAATTTTCAGATTAAAAAAGAAAACATACTTTTTATCAAGGATTTCGGATTCACTTTTAAGTTCAACAAGGTGACTGATATGTAACACCCTAGTCAAGTTGGACTTGCCAACTTTCTGCTACACCTGCCTTTCTCTGCAGCCCCAAGAAAGCACACCAAGAGATCCAAGACACTCAAGCACTTGTGTAGCCAGGTGGGGAATTCTTCCAATAAAGGAGCCTTGGAGATTGGATGATGACACGGAAACCAGTCACTGACAAAGGCACAAACAGTATAAGCTCTGAATTTCTCCCAGGTCTTGGGCTACTGGCTTCTGGGAGCTCTGACTCCCAGTCACTGTCTGAGATCTAACCTTTTCTTGGTATTTGATCATTGGCTTTTTCACTTTCCCTAGTTATCTGTTCTCTGAACATGCTTTTCACTGGCAGTTTCTCTCTCCTTGTCCTAGAACCCAACTGTCCATCTTCAATAAAATAACTCTAACCTCCACCTGCTCACTATTTCAACCCTCAAGTACATCTAGATATCACCACTATCACTGCCTTTCCCTCTAGACAGAAAAGCATTTTACTAAAAATGCCAGCTAAAATCTTATCCATTTTCCAAAGGGCAATTCAACTGCTACCCTCTCCTTCCTGGAAGGTCTTTGAAGAAATGCTTTCTCAACCCTTGGTAACCTCAGGACTCTGTAGGCACCAATTATACGATTGTCTTTGGGTTTTATTGCTATTCACATATACATTTCTTTTCTGCCCTAAATGGAAGCTACAACAAGATCAGGAACACATCTTGCTCATCTCTGTCCTCCACCACCTCCAAGTGCTGACTTAACCTCACATGATCAACTTTAGCTGTCTCAGGCTCACACTGCCACATCAGTACTCCTCATGGCCAAAAAAAAGTTAAATTTTGAAAAAGAGGAATTTCCTCAAGTGAGAAATAAAGTCCTAAAACATTTCAAGTAAAATAGAAATTATTTAATCCACACAGCAGTTTTTATAAAGATGCTCTGTGTGTTATGCTGAACGCAGAAACATCTTTAGAAAATAGTATTGTAAAAATTCGAAAGGGTTTCCTTTTGCATATATTCTTGGAGATGTTAATTTATGCATCTCCTAGAAGAGGCACAGCACATCCAACCATGTTCTCTTTTCTTTACAACAGCTTCAAACATGTCTCTTCTGAGATGCGTATTTGGGAAATGTTGGAATAAATTATATCCAGTCTTTCATATTTGCATCTATACAAATCTGCTGAAAAGCTTATTATTTACAGCTGAGAAAAAGTGAAGAAGATGATTTATTTTAATCCTCAAAACCAGTGAGAGGTTTCTAAAAGCAAGCATCACTTATTAAGCTTTTCATCTGCTTTGACCTGTTCGAAAGACAGCCCCCAAAATTCCACATTTTATTATTTCTTTCATACAGTTTTTAAACCACTAGTTTTAGGGATATTCTATTTAGGTCATTCAAATATTTAAACAACTTTTCATAGTTTAAACCGGAAATGTTTCAGTATTTCTTTTGTTGTATGGTGTTATACAATTAGATTCTTAACCGTACATTGGGCAATGTTCACATATTAGGCATTGATTCAGAATTGGAATTTCCATTTCATAAGTAAATAGACAACTACGTGAAATAAGTTCAGATTGTGAATGTGATTATTTTGTTTAATGACATTCATTAAACAAAAGACAGTTGCATACACTATTTGAAAAAGTATAAATTAGAATGTGTCTGTTAGTTTTTAAATTGCATTTTGACAATTGTATTTTGATAATTTACGTGCATGTCTTTAAGGGGGAAACAATTATGAAAAAAAAAAAAAACACCAAGAGTTCACTACCCTGTTAACGTATAACAGCATTATCAATGGTTCTTGGAGATTTTCAGCCACAAATATGTTGTTGGGTTCAGCAGCTTGTATTACAAAGTTCTTATAAATTGCTGTTTTAGAAAAATTAAAAGAAAATATGTCTAATGCTAGGTTTTTCACAGATTCATTCTACAACAAATACTAAGCATCTACCACGTGCTAGGCAGTGTTCTGCTAAGGCTTTCACAGCACAAGAAAAGCAATGCAGATGCCTGTCCCCACGGAGCTTGTATGAAATAAATAAATCATCTGGCCTGTAAGCCCTGTAGAAGAAAGTAATTAAGGGAGCGGTGGGGTGGCAGGGGAGAGCAACAGTTGTAGTATTAAATTTGGTGGCCAGAGCTTAAATGCAAAGGAGACATTATAGCATGAACTTGAGAGAAGTTCAAGCCATGTTACTCTTGGGGGAAGAGCATTTTGGGCAGAAAGAAGTACAAATGCAGAGGCCTCTAAGGAAGACCTCTGCTTTTTATTACTTCTGTATTTTACTGGACCACAGCCTCATTCATCAGCTACATCTGCTTTTATGCTATAACTGCTGAGTTAAATAGTTGCAACAGAGACCATTTGACTATAAAGCTTAAACTATTTACTACCTGACCCTTTATGGAAAAAGTGTGTTGACACCTGCTACATGGAGTTCGGAATCCCATCTCAATCAGTGCTGTCTGCATCAAAGAGACATGTGGCCATGAAGCTCAGCAACCACTGCATAAGGAAGGGGTAGGCATCACTTTGTCTACTTTAATGAACATCTTAAACCCTCACAATAGCCTACAGAGTCTAATTAGGAAAGGAAAAATTCTGGATTCTACTTCTGATTTAATGAATGCATGCGTTTTGGCTAGCTACACATATTTCTTTCAAGTCATAGCAATATAATCACATAGAAGAGTTTTAAAATTTCTTGGTGATATACCAAGCTCCTTGGTTTATTTTCTTATATCCATTTATCCTGGTATTTTGGGTGGGGGGGGGGTAGGGGTGAGCTTTAGGACAGAAAATGCAATTATTTCCCCCAAAATAGAAAAATATTAATCCAGAAAACTTACAGCATCTAATCTTAGGCAGGTTCAGAATAGAAAGAATGGAAAGTTAAAGTTCTGAGAAACAGAGACAGAATATACCCTAACTGTCCCAGAGGTGGCCAACAATGGTGAGACTTTCTCAATGTGCCTGGAGCATAAACAGACCAACCCTGTAAAGGGCGAGATCTCACCTGGGACACACAGGAAACCACAGCTGCTGGGGGCTTTGTACTCAAAGTCTGTTTCTTCTTCCAGTGATACTTTAAGAGAGCACTTGGACGTCTCTAAATACTTAGATTTTACAGAAATGAATTCAAGAATATTCAAGTTCACTGATCCATTCCACTAGTGTTCAGACCTGAGCACTGATCCACACGTTCAACATCTGAATATGCACTTACCAATAACACTTAGGACTAAAAAGAACAAGCAGAGGGTTTTGTCATCATAATGTAACCAGAAACAAGTGACACACACAGCTGATAGTAAGAAGTACCCTGCTTTGGCTTATTCAAAATCAAATTTCCTAAAGGATGAAAATATATAAGGTACTAACATATAATTACTAACCATATAATTTTGGGGTGTTTTGCTATCTTTTGAAATGTAATTCCTGCTTCTACTAGTCATCTGATGCCGCTTCCAGCAGATATTTTTTTCAATTAAAATTATTTTAGATCAAACCAATCCTTTCTAGAAGTGATACACATTTCAGGAGAACAGGAGAGAAAACCGCACACTGTAGGACTCCCACATTAGCTGCTGATACATGAAAGCTTTAATCTCAAAATAATTTAATAATTCATGAAAAACATTTCAAGTAAATATTTCAAAAAGACATCTAAAAAGCAGGATGCTAGAAAACAATTCTAATTAAATATAATCCTTCCCCAAAGACTTCTCACTACTGTAAAATGCTTAAGGGACAAAAGTTTCTTTGTAAACATCTGTTGATAAATCCATTGAAAAGTGTAATATTCACGGGACTCTGACCTTCTGTGTAACATACAAAAATTAAAACAATATATCAATAACAGTGAAGACCTAAACCTAACAAAGATGTACTTTTCCCTAACTACAATAAGCCTTGTATTCTCAAACAGAGCACTGTTATGATATGAGCAAAAGCTAAACAGTGTGGGCTGAGTAATACTAACTCAGTCTGTCTTGTTTTTCTTTGTTACATACTGGAACACAGATTAGCACATTTTGATGCGAACTTAGAAGGTAACATTAAGAAATTAGATGTGAGGTCATAACTTTCTATTTTAATTTGCAATTCTGGACCTTAATGCAGCATTGCATTGCACATCTCTCTCCTTATGTCTAAAGAATAGCACTGGCAAAAGCGTGCTGAAAGTCTCTAAAAATGGCCTCTCTGTGTATATGTGTGTGTGGAGGTGGAGTGGGGGAACAGCAACCCAGGAGGTTCAGAAATGAATAAACTTGAAATTTTAAAAATATGCCACTTATGAAATAAATGAATACATACATACCCTTGAGGAGAGAGCTTATCCAGCCATCCCGATTTAACCTTCTTTACAGATGCTCCATAAAAGCAGGCATAGGGAGATATTGCCTGTGAAGAAACAGCTGATGAATCAGCATTTCCACTCGTTGAGCTTAATGGATAACTGTGCCTATTAACGGAGTCCAAAGTCAATGCTTTTTGAGTCCTAGATTTAGATGCCTTTGAATTTTTTCTTCTTAAACTCTGAAAGCATTCTTCTACTGTTGAGTATTCTGATTCAGAAGCAGTGTCTATCAAAAAATTGTTTTTGTCCTCTCGAGGTATCCAAATATCTTCCACCTTGTCCTCACTTATTTTCTCCTTTCTGTTATCATATATGCTAAATGGAAAAATGATGTAAACATTTCAAAGTGCTATATGTGATTTAAGACATCAGTGACATTTTGAAAATTTATAAATAACCAATAACAGAAACATAAGGCCAGGAAAATCCTAGCGTTTCAATTAACCCTATTGAAAATTTTTTTAACTCTTCCAGAAAAACTAAGTAAAATTCTTTCATTAACCTATGACATATGTGAATACTATTACAAGTTTTTTCTTAGGTATAATTTAATCTTATCCCTTTTATTTTGGATGGTTAGGTGCAGGTGCTAAGGATGGAGACTGGGTATATTCTTCATATCACAATTTAAACATCTTTAAAAGCACAACTAAGTGGCCAGCCCAATCTCTCTGGGCAACGTCATGGACCATTAACTCATCTATATGGAGATCTTATTTCCCACTTGTTTACCGCTCTCTACTATCCTCTAATCAACTCCAAGGACCCCATGTTTCACCATAATGCAATAAAACAGAGAGTACGCCTGACTGCTGAGAGCATCAGTATTATTTTGCAATGCTGATGAGGAAAAATATTGCAGCACACTGCTAGCTAGAAAACAATAAAGGGTCAGTGTATATCCAGGAAGTAAAGGCTATGTAATGCAAAATATTTATTGGAACGCATTCATAATTGCTAGACATATTTCTACAGATTCAAGGAATGACATAATAGATCAACTCATTCATTAATGACAAAGGACATTGTTTTGCTGATCAATGAAACAGATATGCCTGGGCTCATATTACATCTTTCTGGATATAGCATTCTAAAAACGATTACTGCCTTAAGAATAATTTAGCCTGGCCCTTTCATATTTTGCATTATATTAGATTATGTCAAATGTTTACTGAAGCTGTTTAATTATTTAGCTTTAACTGAGGGAAACCTATAACAATGTTAGCCTTAGAAAATGAAAGACAAAAATAAAATGAATGTCCCGCTAAAAGAGTTTAATTAAACTGTTGGCAATACAAAAGACAAATGCTTTAGGGGATGAATACTCCATTTTCCATGATGTGATTATTATGCTTGTATCAAAATATGTTATGTACCCCAGAAATATATACATCTACTATGTAATCTCAAAAATTAAAAATTAAGGAAAAGAAAATGAAATATCAGGTAATGATCCAGTATGCCAAGTTCCAATAAAACTGACAGAAAAACAAAATTGAAGTTGCTGCATACAAATTCTAACTCCGTGTGTGATCCAAATAACTGGATAATTGCCATGCTTCTTGCCAGTGCTGAAACTCCAATAAAAATAATATATTACACTTGTAAAAGTCTGCAACTTGCATAGTGATGTTCTGTACTGCCCTTTGCTCCTTTTTATTAACATAACCTCTCATCTTTAATGTGCAATCACAGTCACCTGTATTGCTTTGGGGCAGGGGTGTGGTTTCCATTAGAAAAACACAAAACGAATCTGCCACAGAATGCAACTATTTACTTGATTTACAGAGCATAATTCAATTAATAAAATGGGTGCTGTTATGCTTACATTTAGAGAGGAAAAATTTGAACTTATCAACATAAACTATTTTCTCTGGCACACAATATTATACTATGAATGAAAAGTCAACATTGTATAACAGTTTATTCTAAATAGTTAATCATCATCAATCATGATCTCATACCTTGATTTGATGATAAAAGAGTTCGTCGCAGTAGTTGCTTCCCCTTTGAGTGCTTCTTCCTGGGTCAAAAATTCATTCTTTATAGATCGCTTCTATTAAAAAAGCAAAAAAACAAAAAACACATACTGTTTTGCTTTTTGGTTTGGGGATTTGTTTGTATGTGTAGCAATATTCTACAAAAATCCATAATATCTGAGTTTAACTAAATAAGTCTAATTACTTAGATCAATTTTCAGAAAAAAAAGATAGTCTACATTAAACAGACTTTTGATGTTTTTTTCACTATTTTATTCAAATCGTTAACTCATCAGTTCAAGTAAGAGCAAAAGAAGATGCTAACCAAAAATAAAATTTATATACTTTTATTTAATTCATTTTTGTCTTCCAACTTCTCTTTTATCAAGACCAAGAAATAATGTAGCAAAAGAGCACAAGTAATAGAAAAGAATGAGTGATAAGCTAAATAATTAAAATATATATATAATTGGAAGTCTATGCACTTCGGAAGTCTGCACTTGGCTACAAGGCAAAGCAAAAATCTAGAGAGTGTTTATAAGTTTTACAGAGTTTGTCTTTTGTTTAATTAACCCAATCTTGTGGCAAACTTTTAAAACTCACTATCCTGGATTCCCGAAGTCAAAATAAAAGTGTGTTTCTATAATGTATATTGAAAGATTACAGATTTTACCATAATTTTACTGAACAAAAATTTTGCTGACTGGAAATTTCACTCTTCAACATAATGCCATTCTTCAAATAGCTTGGAGAAAAATGAAGAGGTACAAATAGGCAGAAAAGTAAATAATTGATTATGGAAAACAATTAAAATGTATGGGACTAACCTTGGAATTTTCTAGTCTCTGGAAGAGAAAGGTCTCTCCATAAGGAAAGATGGAAGATGAATTCTCCTCATTTGAATCTTTTAGGGCAATTATAGGATGAAAATGGAAAGATGTGAATAATGTGAAATACTGTTTTTAAAAAAAGATTAAAAGCATGAGTTTTTTATAGCATTATCACAACGTAAGCTTTATTCTGTAAGAGTCCAAATTATGCTAATTCTTATCCCCAAATCAATTCTCCTCATTGTCTTCTTGATATAACACTCATGGTATCCACTATTTGCTTCACAGACATAACTCACTGCTCCTTAAATTGCAAACTGTCACATATGTCCTTGCCAACCTCTAGGATCCACATTAATATAACCAAATACATTGCCCACATACAAAAGAAATTGTCATGGTGCCATTTATAATGATAACTCCTAAATAATGAAATATTCTAAACGGCAGAAAATTAAGCTTAGTTCTATAACTTACAATAAATAGTTATAAAAAGGTCACCAACATAATAGCTAGATATCACTTAAAATCCCAGAAGGCATTTAAAATAATTCCTCTAATGCCATAGCTACTAACGCATCTGTCAATAAATTATTTCAAGAGAAGTTCTACCATCCTTGAATTACACTAATCTACAAAAAAGAATTCTCAATATTTGCATTTCTACTATGGCAAAAATTTCTCTTAAAGATTCAGTACCCAAGTGTTTGACATCTTATTGTCAAAAAGAATGTTCCCAAACTTGTATAATCAGAACTTTCAAAATGAAAGAAAAGCCTCTGTCACTGTTCAATTTGCCAGAGCAACAATGACAGCCCTTTCCAGTTACCATGGCAAAATCACTTTCCATACATATATCTTTGTTCTGTAGCTCAGACTGCCAGAAACCATTTAATTTAGTTAAATGCCTGCAACTGTGGCTAATGATAAATGAAGCTTGCATAAAAAGAAAACTTTTTACATTAGCATGTACAAATTTCTTGGAGTGTATATTATTGCCTTTTATTCAGTCCCCTTTAAAAGTGTCTGAGGTACTATGAATGCTGGCAGACAGTTATTTCCATTGTTCCCTATACCACAGGTGGGCTGCCTTCTCAATCATGATTTTAACACAGTTAAGACTATCAAATGAGCTCTAATTTAAGGAGAAATTAAACACATAGACTCACTTTGCCATGCCACAGATTTTTCAGTTGAGGTAGCAACATTTCTTCTTTCACGAAAATAGCTTAAAAAGTAAAGGAGAAAATATTTATGAGTGAAAATATTTAAGATATTTAGGACTACAATTAAAATTATTAGAAAATATTATGAGAAAATATTTATGATTTATATTTAAGTGAAGGATTTATTAGAGAGAGATACATTCTTTTGGGTAGGAAAAAAACAATATTCAGAAATTAATTCTGACTTGAAAAAAGCTGAATGGCCAACTTCCACAAATGTCTTTTTCTATTTAGACTTTTAAAGAAAGAGATTTTCTTTGCAAAGGAAATTTTTTACCAGTGTTTGCTACTCACATCTATAATTCACAAAAGTAAGTAAACATATTTGTCCAATGTTAGTATGCACATAAAGTAATTTCAAAACTGCTAGTCATATCTCTGAAAGAAAGAGATTTACTAACTAGATGTCAGTATTTATGTAGCTTTTTGTCTTTAGCTTTTTAATAGTCAAAAACATGCCTGGCTCTGTAGGCACAATATGAAAATACACACAAGATCTTCTTTCAAAGATCCTACAGTCTAGGGAGGAAGGTATCACAGGGTAATTATTTACAATACAACATGATAACAGCAATGGCAGAGGTAAACACTGGAGAAGCAGAGGGTGATGAAGGACTTCTACAATATAACAGAGTTCTCTTTTCCATCTAAAAAAAAGGAAAAATGAAAAAGAAGAACAAAACTGGCAGATTTATACTATACAATTTCAATATTTAATCTAAAACTACAGTAAGCTAATAATCATTGTGCCATTGCTGAAAGTACAGACAACTCAATCAATGGAATTGAATAGAAAGCCCACATATACAGTCCCACACATCTCTGGTCCATTGACTTAAGAAAAAAGTTCCGAAGAAATGCGGTGGAAAAAGAATAGCCCTTTAAACAAATGTTGCTGGAACTGGATATCTCAATGATTAAAAGAAGTGAATGTCAACTTTTACTTCACATCATGCACAAAAATTAACTCAAAGTAGAGTTGGGACCCAAATGTTTAATGCTACAACTCCAGAAATTCTGAAAAATATGAGAGAAAAATCATTGTAACATCTGAGTAGGCAAAGATTCTTTAAATAGAATAAAAAACTAAAACCCTAACAAACATTGAAATGTAGTCTTTACGAAAATTTAAAATTTATAATGTCACATACTAGTGACAAGTGATTTGCCCAAATCAAAAAAAAAAAGGACTCTTACAATCCAGTAATAAGAAATACAACTCGATTTTAAAATGGGTTAACCTGCCATGGTGGTGATCACCTCTGGTCCTAGCAACTCAGGAGGCTGAGGTGGGAGGACAGCTTGAGCCCAGGAGGTGGAGCCCTGCAGTGACCCATGATTGTGCCACTGCACTCCAGCCAGGGCAACAAAGACTTTGTCTCAAAAAAACAAAAACAAAGCACACACACAAGAACAAAAAGAACAGCATGAGCAATATAGAGAGACCCTGTCTCTACAAATATAAGTAATAATAAATGCCATTTTTTAAGCTTGGGCACAGTGGTTCATGCCTGTTACCACAACATTTTGGGAGGCCAAGGTGGGCAGATTTCTTGAGCTCAGGAGTTTGAAACCAGCTTCTTGGGCAACATAATAAAACCCCATCTCTAAAAAAAAAAAAAAAAAAAATACAAAAATCAGCTGGGTGTGGTGGTGCATGCCTGTAGTCCCAGATACTTGGGAGGCTAAGGTGGGACAATTACTTCAGTCCAGGAGGTTGAGGTTGCAGTGAGTCATGACTGCATCACTGCACTCCAGCCTGGGCAACAGAGTGAGACCCTGTCTCAGAAAATAAATAAAATAAACAAAATGGAAAAATGTAAATAGTTGTATCACAAAATATATGAATGTGTGATAATACCACATACACATTAGAATAGCTAAACTATAGCCTGTCAATATCAAGTGTTGGAGAATATGTGGAATAATCAGAACATTTAAATACTGCTGGCAGAAAATAAATAAATAAATAAATAAATACTGCTGGCAGGAATGTAAAAGGGTGCATCCATTTTGGAAAATTGCTTGTATTTTCTTATAAAAATAAACATTCACCAAACTTCAAAGCCCAGCTACTCCAATCCTACCAAAAATATTGAAAACAGATGTTCACAGAAAGACCTGTATACAAATGGTCACAGCAGCTTTATTCTCAATAATCAAAAACTTGAAAAAACCCAAATAGACATCAAGAAGTAAATGAACAAATAGTGGTGTATGGATCCAAGAGACTATCACCCAGCTGAAAGAAAAAAAACTACTAAAAAAACTAATAATCTTAATAAATGTCAAAAATCATCATGCTGAGCAAAAGAAGACGTAAGAAATACTGTCATGCATGGTTTAATGACAGGGATACAGTCTGAGAAATAGGTTGTTAGGCAATTTCATCATTTGCAAACATCATGGCGTGTACTTACACAAACCTAGATGGTACAGCCTACTTCACGCATAGGTTATATGGTATAGCCATTATATTCTTACAGGACCAATGCCATATCTGTGGTCCATCACTGACAAAAATATCATTGCATGGTGCAGGACTGCATATTCTAACTTTTTCTATATGAGCACGTGAAACAGGGATGGACTGTATAAGAAACTAAGAAACTCTTAGAAGTAACAGAACTGCTCTGTTTCTTGATTGTGGTAAAAATTTCATAGGTTTATGTATCTTTCACAGCTCATCAAATTACATGCTTTAAGGGATTATAATTTATTATATATATTTTTCGACCTCAAAAGGAGTTGTTTCAGAATGAATTCAGCAGCCGAGCATGGCGGCTCACACCTTAATCCCACCACTTTGGGAAGCCGAGGTGGGCAGATCACCGGAGGCCAGGAGTTTGAGACCAGCCTGACTAACATAGATAAACCTCATCTCTACTAAAAACACAAATCTTAGCTGAGCATGGTGGCACGTGCCTGTGATCCCAGTTACTCAGGTGGCTGAGGCAGGAGAATCTCTTGAACCCAGGAGGCGGAGGGCGCAGTGAGCCAAGATAGCGCCACTGCACTCCAGCCTGGGTAGCAGAGTGAGACAGCATCTCAAAAATAAACAAATAAAAATACAAAATACAAAAATAAAAATAAAAATGATTTTAGCAAACTTACTAATAGGGTTGACATATAAATATCAATTCCATCCCCAAATATCAGCAAACAAAATGAAACATTAAAATGGTGCCATATAGTATAAGGGCATTAAAAAACTACCAAAACCTAGAATTAAATCTAGCAAAAGATTTGCAAGAATTCAATTAGAAAACATTACCAAGAAAATTAGAAAAAAATCTAATTAAAAATATATGAAATACTAGATGTTGCAAAGATGACAATACCCCCTATGTTAATCTGTAGAGTCAACGCAACCCTAATCAAAAGAGTTACAGGGAGGGACACGTGAGATTTAACAAACTGATTCTAAAATACATGTGAAAAAGAAAGGACCAATAATGACACATTTTTAAAGAGTACAGTGAGAAGACATACTCTACCAGGTTTCATGATTTATTATATAGCTGTAGTAATTAAAACACTATATTACTGATAAAAAGGATAATAGGCTATTGAACTAGAATTAAGAACCCACTTAAAGAGACCCAGTTACATGGATAGAGCTGGAGATCATTTTCCTTAGCAAACCAATGTAGGAACAGAAAACCGAATAGCACATGTTCTCCCTTGTAAGTAAGAGCTAAATGATTAGAACATATGAGCACAAAAGAGGGAACAACAGATACTGTGGCCTACTAGAAGAGGGGAAGTGAGAGGAAGGAGAGGATCAGAAAAAATAACTATTGGGTACTAGGCTTAGCAGCTGTGATGCAAGTTTACTTATATAACAACCCAGCACATGTACCCTGAAACTAAAATAATTTTTTTTAAAAAAAAGAGATCCAATTGCATTTAAGCCAAAGAGGTCAATCTATAGCAATGAAGAAAGTATGGTCTTTTGAAAGACTAGATCACCTGTACATCTATATGGAAGCAAACGAAAATTTACTCCTACCTCAGACAATACACAGAAATCAATTCAAGATAGATTATAAATCCCAGTATAATAGGTCAAACAATGCAGCTAGAAGATAAAAATAGAAGATTTTCATGTGTCCTAAGACATAAAAGTTTTAACTCTAAATGAAAGTATGGGTAAATTTGACTAAATTAAAATGAAGAACTCTTATTCATTTAAAAAGTCACAATTAAGGAACACAAAAACAATATGCAGAGGCAGAAGATATACTGTACAAGGGGTTTATACCCACAGTTTATCAGTAACTCTTAAGAATAAATAACACTTAAGAAATACACACAAAAATGCAATTTAAAACAACCAAAACCAAAATAGGTGAAAGATCTGAAAAGGCATCAACCAAAGATACAAATGTAGCAAAAGGTCAATAAACAAGGGCATAAGGTGTTCAATCTCATTAGTTATCACAAAATGCAAATATAAACCACAATAAAATAACACTACACATGTATCTATATATCTATATGGCTAACCAAAAAAAAAAAAAAAAAAAAACCACACACAAATGTTGAGGGTATGAAACAAGGGGAATGCACATACGCTGTTGATGGTAATGCAAATTCATACAACTAGTTTATAAGAACCATTTTGCATTATCTACAAAAATGGAAAATGTACATATCCCATGACACAGCAATCCTACTCCTAGGTCTGTACTCAACAGCCATGCATACAAGTATGCCTCAAGAATAACCACCCAAATATACATCAATGGGCAAATGGATAAACAAATTGGAGATTCACACAAAGAAACACTATTCAACAATAAGAATATGACATGCAACAACACAGACACATCTCAAAAACATCATACTGAATAAAGACGTCAGATACGAAAGATGACCTGCTGTGTGATTCCATTTATATAAAATTCCCAAATAGGCAAAACTAACTAATAGTGAAATCTACAGGTGCCTGATTCAGGAAGTTGGGAATTTACTGCAAATAGTCACAACAGAATTTTGGGAAAAGTGGGGATGAGTGATGGAAATGTTCTAAATCTTAATTGTTATAGTGGTCACATAAGCATGTATATACTGAAAATTAGTCTATTTTATATGCAAATTATGTCTAAGTTGATTTATATGTGTACACATATTTACATTATATGCATGTATATATATACACACACACACATGCACCTACAAATAAATATATACACAAAATATTGGATAAGGTAGAAAATACGAAATATCTAACAAAATTAAGAATGAATATTATAGCATATTCATACAATAAAATACTATACTGCAGTAAAAATGAACAAACTATAACCACAGGCACAAACATGAATGATTCTCAAAGTTAAGCAAAACGAGCTAGACTAAAAATATACTCACTATAAGACTGCAATTTGTTTAAGATCACAAAATGGGCAAAGCTATAATGTTTGGGTCAAACCTAAAAGGTAAAACCTTTTTTAAAAGCATCCTTTATTTGTTCTTTATCTCCATATTCTTGATACTTTTATAAAGCTGTAATTGTTTCCTGACATTTGTGTACTACTAACGCAAGTACTTACTACTGATTTGAACCCTTGAGTGGAGCAATACTCAAATTTTGTACATCTTTGGTAACTTGCACTAGTAATTAATATTGCTACTTCTTACCGAGCATTTACAATATGCAAGATAGGTCTCAGATTTTTACATATAAGCACACGTGTGTGTGTGTTTGTGTGTGTGTGTGTGTGTGTGTAGTCATCCCCTGCACAACGTTTTGATCAATGACAGACTGCACATACGACAGTAGTCCAATAAGAACATAATGAGAATGAAAAATTCCTATTGCCTAGTGACACTGTAGCCATTGCAACACCACAGTACAACACGTTATTCACGTTTGTGGTGATGATGCTGGTGCAAGCAAATCCACCGCACTGCCAGTCATATAAAAGTATACTGCATACAATTATGCACAGTACATAATACTTGATAGTAAGTGATTTTACTGGTTCATATATTTACTATACTTTTTATTTTATTTTAGAGTATACTCCTCCCACTTATTTTTTTTAAAGATAACTGTAAAATAGCCTCGGTCAGGTCCTTCAAGTGGTATTCCAGGAGAAGGCACTGTTATCACAGGTGATAGCAGCTCCATGCACATAACTGTCCCTGAAGACCTTCCAGAAGATGGGAATGTGGAAGAGTTGTAAATTTTATACGTTTTTTTAAATTAATTAAACATAGAAAAATGCTTATAGAATGAGGATATAAAGAATATTTTTGTGCAGCTGTACAATGTGTGTTTTAAGCTAAGTGCCATTACAAGGGAGTAGGAAGCTTGAAAAGTTAAATACAATTAAAAAGTTATCATAAGCTAGTTAATTTATCATTGAAGAAAAGAATACTGTTATAAATCTAGTGTAGCCTAAGGTTACAGGGTCTATAAAGTCTACAGTGGTGTAATGTCCTAGGCTTCACCTTCACTCACCTGTCACTGACTCACCCATGGTAAGTGCCCTATACAAGTGTACTGCTTTTTATCTTTACACCATATTTTTCCTATACCTTTTCTATGTTTAGATTTGTTTAAATTCACAAATATCTACTATTGTCTTACAATTTTAATTCAGTACAGTAACATGTTGTACAGGTTTGTAGCTAGGAAGAGTAGGCTCTACCATATAGCCTATGTGTGTAATAGGCTATACCATCTAGGTTTGTGTAAGTACATTCTGTGATGCCCAAATAAGGACATAAGCACCTAATAGCATATTTCTCAGAACGTGTGCCCATCGTCAAAGATTCATGCATGTGTATACACACAAACATACAGTATACAGATGAAAAAATAAAACAACAAGAAATAAGATTATTATCTGCATGTAGGTAAAATTGGCACAGAAAGGGGTTAGGTCACTTACTCAAGTTCACACAGCTCATAAGTAACTAATCTGAGATTCAAACCCAGGCAGTCTTGTTCCTTACCCAGGACCTAAGCCACAATGCTTAACTTAAATTAAAAAAAAAAAAAAAAAAGATTTTGAATATTTTAAGTATACCCATTAGTGGAATTTTTAAGCAATATTTTGTTGGTTTTACCAATAAATAAAATGTGAAGAAAAAGGTTTTTGATAATTTGTATTGATTTCCTCATTTAGTATCTACCTACAAGGGATTACCAAATCTATCAACCAAGTTCAGTTGAACTGCTAGAGATGAAAAATTAGCACAAATATAGTAAGTTGTTTTGAAAACTCTTGAGTAGCAACTTACATTTTCATTTATCTACTACTAAATTATCACAACCTTTCTTATATTCTAACACCTATTATGCCCAAAGCAAAAAGCAAGTGGCTTTATTTATCTACAGCTCACATTAATTCCTTGTATCAGCCCTATGAGGTAGGACGTGGTGTCCTAATCCTACCAATAAAGGTGGGAAATTCTCCCAGCTCAAGTCCCACAGCTAAGAAGTAGAAATCCAAGATTCAAGATCAATTTTATCTTTCTTTTCTACTATTTTACCACCAGCTATCCTGAAAACTGCTTTTAACTTTGAAATATAAAGCATGTTGATTTGTGAAAATTAAGAACCGAACCATAGTCATCATCCTCTCTTGTTCTTATACTTTTACGATGTTAGCCTAGTTACTTAAAAGTTCTGAACCTGCTTTCCACATTTATTGAAGGGGGAAAAATCCAGGGCCTGCTGCCTAGGAATATTATGATGATTAATGAGATGATGCTTTTAAAGAGCATAAGGCAGGGGCCTACATAATATAAAAACTCAGTAAAAAATGTTATTTGTATTACAGAAAAAAATTGTTGGTCCTCCTGGTAAACCTAATGTGTGCATTTGTTTCTTAAAGTCCTCAAAATGAACACTTTATATGTGTAATAGTGAAAAAAGTGTCAACAACCTAGGAGAATAAATTGTGTTTTTAAAATCAAATATTATACAACAGTTATTATATAAAATACATATATTGATGTGAACAAATCACAAAAATATTAAGTGAAACACCAAGCTATAAAAGAATATCATTTTCATTAATCAAAAACATCTACAGCAATGCTATGGCATCTGTAGTAAAGGTACCAAAGCATGCATGAGTAGGATAAACACCAGTTTCAGAATATTCTTTACTTCCGGGCACAAAGGAAGGAGGCAGAAGAGTTAGTTGAATTTATTATTTCTCAATAAACTAAAGTCTGGGTCCACTATGGCAAGATATTATTTTTTAATCTAGATGGTATTATATGATAACATGGTATTTTGCATACTCTTATGCATGTTTGAAATTTTTCAATTTATAAATAATTTTATCTTAATATTTTTGTTGTGGTTTTCAAACCATTTTTTTTAACTATTTTTTTATTATTATACTTTAAGTTCTAGGGTACATGTGCCCAACGTGTAGGTTTGTTACATATGTATACATGTGCCATGTTTGTGTGCTGCACCCATTAACTCGTCATCCACATTAGGTATATCTCCTAATGCTATCCCTCCTCCCACCCCCCTCCCCACAATAGGACCCGGTGGGTGATGTTCCCCTTCCTGTGTCCAAGTGATCTCATTGATGGGAAATAAACCATTTTTTAAATACGACTCATACTACAGTTTCTGACCAGGAAGCCAGAATTACTAGCTTACCTCCAAACACTGAGAAGGTACCTCCTTCTTCCTCATAAATTTCCTGAAAGTCATAACCTCATCTTCATCCTTTGTATCGCACCCCTTTATCCCTTCCCCTCAGTGCTCTGGACCAACAAGCTAACCCTTGTTGAAAAAATGCCCCAAGCATCATAAACATATCCAGGTAATATATGTCATTGTTGAAGGGCTCAGAAATCATCTCATATGTAAATGAGCTTGGGAAATAAAGTATGTATATTTACAGATTGATTTGTGGAGTTTCAAAAAAGGGAAATTTTAAAATAAAGCTTTATTTTAGTAAGCTAAAACTTATTTTCAAATGGAAATAATGCTTGAAAACCCCAAATAATAATAAAATATAAAAATAAAACCCAAATCAAAAATATCAATGATTCTGAATCACATTAACTTGGTAAATGTTTCATTAATATTTTCCCTATGTCAATTTTATTATTTTTAAAACCCTAAATCTGGAAATACAGGAAACCTGCAGATGTTCAATTGTGATGGACTAACAGTCCTTGCCTGTGGAATGCAGTATGTTTGTAAGGCCTTTGAAAACACATAAATTCTGCTACTTAAATAGAGAATTAACAAATTTCTATGCAAGTAAAGAAAAACTACTGTTGTGAATAAAATTGTGTCCCCACCACACAAAATTCATATGTTCAAACTCTAACCCACAACGTGACTGTACTTAAATTAGGTAAGTAATTAAAGTTAAATACAGTCATAAGGGTGGGGCCCTGTTCCAATAGAACTGGTAGACTTCTAAAAACAGAAACCAGAGATGGCTCTCTCTCGCTCAGCCCAGGAACAAAGCTCACATAAGCAGACATCAAGAAGGCCACCATCTGATAGCTAGTAGAGAGCCGTCACCAAAACCAAAGGATGCTAGCACTTTGATTTCAGACTTTTAGTATCCAGAACGATAAGAAAAATTTCTATTGGTTAAACTACCCAGTCTACGATATTTTGTCATGGTAGCCAGAGAGACAAAGACAACTATCATTGGTATCAGAATTAAAATGGTTTGTTTAAAGAACCTGAATATAAAAGAAGAGAAAGTAATGAATAATTCTGATTATAAAAGTGAGCGTTCAGCATACCTACAGGTTTTTTTTTTATTTATTTATTTTTGTGAAATATATATATATTTATATACTTTAAGTTCTAGGGTACATGTGCATAACGTGCAGGTTTGTTACATATGTATACTTGTGCCATGTTGGTGTGCTGCACCCATCAACTCAAAAACAAACAACCCCATCAAAAAGTGGGCAAAGGATATGAACAGACATTTCTCAAAAGAAGACATTCATACAGCCAACAGACACATGAAAAAAGGCTCATCATCACTGGCCATCAGAAAAACGCAAATCAAAATCACAATGAGATACCATCTCACACCAGTTAGAATGGCAATCATTAAAAAGTCAGGAAACAACAGGTGCTGGAGAGGATGTGGAGAAACAGGCTTTATTTTTAAAAATATTTTTAATCACTAAAGTTGCCAGAAAAGCAGTGGTATAAAGGTAAATGTCAAAGATATCCCCTTATGAGCTGTACTTACTCACTACTTAGACAAGGCAGCCAAATCAAAAAAATAATTACATGCCATATGTGGATCATCATTTTACAGAATGTTAAAAACAATTTTTAAAAAAATGCAGTTCTCACAATTGATAACAGACTATAGGTCATTCTAGAGTGAAATGCAAAAAAAAAAAAAACAAAAAACAACAACAACAAAAAAAAACACAGTCATTAGGCAACAGTTTAATACTGCCCTGAGGTTTTCATAATATCTAACTAAAACAGACAAATCTGAATTCAAAAAGCATGAGAGCAGGTTAATTATAGCAAAGACCAATAATGTGAAACTTACAATGCACAGATAATTAAGCCTCAATCTGTGAAGTTTTAAGAAAATCTTTAGGGTAAGAACGAATTATCATTACAAAACTACCACAACACATAAGTTTACAACATCATGAATTTTTGTAATCTACTAGCAAAAATTTCAATTTTATACGTTTTGCAAACAAGATGGATTTCATTTACAAAAATGAAATATAAATGTAAAGATGTTTTAACTTAGATTATTAAGCAGATAGATACTCTTACCTTCTAACAATAAATCTAACTACTATTTAAATTTAGGTTTAATTATTTAGATATTTAATTCAAAATTTAGCAAATATTAAAATAATTATCCTTTTTTCATAGAATTTAAAAAGTATTTAAAAAAAAGAAATCGAAACCTTAGGATTGCTAAATATTTTTCTACTATGTGAAATGTAAAATTTTTTTGAAGATGAAAATGAAGAAAATCCTTCTGTATATTTCTTATTCAGTGCAGCAAACAATTGCTGATTACTTTTCTGTACTTTTTGCTCATATATATTGTTGACATTAAAATCTATAACTAGTGTCAACCATTTTCAATGTCTATGTGAATACAGAGGAAAAATATCCAAGATTTTTTATTTTTAATAAAAAGTTCAAAGAACACAGGAGACTTCAGGTTTAGATTTCAAACTTTTGAAAAGCCCTCAAGGAGTCAACACAGCACCTCAGTTTTCTAACAGTTGTACTTCCACAACAGTGCAGCTTTGCACACCATCCCTTTCCCATTGCTTCTGTTTCTTCATTTGTCCTTATCCCAAAACATTCAGAGGCACTACACCTTAAAGAGAAGGCTTTGAGACCTATCCCAAGGATAACACAGTTGCATGAAAGATGTATAAAAATCACTAAAGGGAGGAGGAAAAATGTACTTCCTTCAGGAGCTGTGAGATTCCTTCCTGCCTGGGGCACTAAGAAGACTCTGCATAGGATCACATGACACACCTACAGCTCCCATGGCAATGTGGGATCTGCTTTCTGCTTGGAAGGCTCCCAGGGACTAGCAAGGCCTCCAAGTGAAGGTGATAAGGAAGGAGGTGGTGCTGGAGCCTAGTCCTGATCTAGCTCTCAAGAGATAGTTCAAAAGATATCTCCTTCCTTATCACCTTCACTTGGAGGCCTTGCTAGTCCCTGGGAGCCCTCCAAGCAGAAAGCAGATCCAAGGACTTCATGTCTGAAACACCAAAAGCAATGGCAACAAAAGCCAAAATGGACAAATGGGATCTAATTAAACTAAAGAGCTTCTGCACAGCAAAAGAAACTACCATCAGAGTGAACAGGCAACCTATAGAATGGGAGACAATTTTTGCAATCTACTCATCTGACAAAGGGCTAATATCTAGAACCTACAAAGAACTTAAACAAATTTACAAGAAAAAAACAAACAACCCCATCAAAAAGTGGGCAAAGGATATGAACAGACATTTCTCAAAAGAAGACATTCATACAGCCAACAGACACATGAAAAAATGCTCATCAACACTGGCCATCAGAGAAATGCAAATCAAAACCACAATGAGATACCATCTCACACCAGTTAGAATGGCAATCATTAAAAAGTCAGGAAACAACAGGTGCTGGAGAGGATGCAGAGAAATAGGAACACTTTTACACTGTTGGTGGGATTGTAAACTAGTTCAACCATTGTGGAAAACGGTATGGCGATTCCTCAAGGATCTAGAACTAGAAATACCATTTGACCCAGCCATCCCATTACTGGGTATATACCCAAAGGATTATAAATCATGCTGCTATAAAGACACATGCACACGTATGTTTATTGTGGCACTATTCACAATAGCAAAGACTTGGAATCAACCCAAATGTCCATCAGTGACAGACTGGATTAAGAAAATGTGGCACATATACACCATGGAATACTATGCAGCCATAAAAAAGGATGAGTTTGTGTCCTTTGTAGGGACATGAGTGCAGCTGGAAACCATCATTCTCAGCAAACTTTCACAAGAACAGAAAACCAAACACCGTATGTTCTCACTCATAGGTGGGAACTGAACAATGAGATCACTTGGACCTGAGAAGAGGAACATCACACACCGGGGCCTATTATGGGGAGGGGGGAGGGAGTAGGGATGGCATTGGGAGTTATAACTGATGTAAATGACGAGTTGATGGGTGCTGACGAGTTGATGGGTGCAGCACACCAACATGGCACAAGTATACATTTGTAACAAACCTGCACGTTATGCACATGTACCCTAGAACTTAAAATATAATATAAAAAAATGTGAAAATAATAATGAGAATAAAATTTAAAAAAAAAAGATAACCTGAGGTTATTGTTCAGGCCAGCCCTCCAGATAAAAGGAGCAGGCAGGAATTCAAGGAAGAACCCAAGTCTGCAACAAAGACAAAAAATTTGATAGAGCATTAATTATATCAGATTATGTTGAGAGGAAGGAGGCAGGAGGGCACGTGTTCAGGAAGAGAAAAACAAAGAGTCCTATGTCAGGAAAACACTTCAAAGTTGACATCCATATTCCTTTGAACAGTTGTATGAAATGTTCAGTAATTCCTTTAAAAACCCAGGCCATAAATAAATATTTTCATTTGGTATATCAAGGAATGCACTAAATATCATTTGCAGGTGTTATCACTAGACCAAAGAGAAATTCGCATTACATAACCCACAGTTTTATTTAAAAAGTCATATTACAACACTTGAAAATCATGGAATTACTATTTGCAACATAGGGAAGGAGCACTAGGAAAAACAGTGAACTCTGAAAATAATTTATTTGCTCATTTTATGATCTGAGCACCACAAAAGCATTGTTGCTATTAACTACCATAATCAAAGAAAAGAAAAGCTAGGATAGGTAATCTGGCCTAAAAATCACACGGAAAAAAAAAAAAAAAAGTGCTATGATACAGCTAGTACTAAATTATTCACTACTAATTTTAATGTTGTTTCCACTCTCAAAGACTCAGTCACAAATTGAGCAATGAGCTTTTCATATGATACAAAGTTACATTTATAATGGAAGAAGTTGAAAATATACCACTCTGGCATACTGACTATTTTGAATAAAAGGCATTTAATTCAAGTATTGGAAAACAACAGGTGTAAAAAGAGAACTCTGATCTTCCAGCCTCCTTAAAAGCAGAAGATGAAATTCCCCTGAAAGAAATTAACATCCTATCCTCAAGGACAGGAAGTTGAGGTCAAAGAATTCTGTACAGACTATGTTAAAATAACATATCTTTTAAGCCTCCCCATATAATTTAGTTGGTTTTTCACAATTTACTGCTCTTTTTGTAATTCATTATTTAAGCGTCTCACTCTAACTGCTTATTTGGGTCTTTATCTCTTTTTTTTTAAATTTTATTTATTATTATTATTATACTTTAAGTTCTAGGGTACATGTGCATAACGTGCAGGTTTGTTACAAATGTATACTTGTGCCATGTTGGTGTGCTGCACCCATCAACTCGTCAGCACCCATCAACTCGTCATTTACATCAGTTATAACTCCCAATGCCATCCCTACTCCCTCCCCCCTCCCCATAATAGGCCCCGGTGTGTGATGTTCCTCTTCTCAGGTCCAAGTGATCTCATTGTTCAGTTCCCACCTATGAGTGAGAACATACGGTGTTTGGTTTTCTGTTCTTGTGAAAGTTTGCTGAGAATGATGGTTTCCAGCTGCACTCATGTCCCTACAAAGGACACAAACTCATCCTTTTTTATGGCTGTATAGTATTCCATGGTGTATATGTGCCACATTTTCTTAATCCAGTCTGTCACTGATGGACATTTGGGTTGATTCCAAGTCTTTGCTATTGTGAATAGTGCCGCAATAAACATACGTGTGCATGTGTCTTTATAGCAGCATGATTTATAATCCTTTGGGTATATACCCAGTAATGGGATGGCTGGGTCAAATGGTATTTCTAGTTCTAGATCCTTGAGGAATCGCCATACCGTTTTCCATAATGGTTGAACTAGTTTACAATCCCACCAACAGTGTAAAAGTGTTCCTATTTCTCTGCATCCTCTCCAGCACTTGTTGTTTCCTGACTTTTTAATGATTGCCATTCTAACTGGTGTGAGATGGTATCTCATTGTGGTTTTGGTTTGCATTTCTCTGATGGCCAGTGATGATGAGCATTTTTTCATGTGTCTGTTGGCTGTATGAATGAATGTCTTCGGGTCTTTATCTCTTTATGAGGATTCTTGTGCCATGTAAAACTCGTATTACTTGTATGAAATAAACTTGTATGCTTTTCTCCCGTTAATCTGTTTTATATCCATTTAATTCTCAGGCCCAGCTGGGACCCTAAGAAGAAATAGGTGGAATTTTGCTGCCCCTATACAACTAAATGAGTATCAAGATTCTCTGTAAAATTCATGAAAATTAGCACAGTCTGTTTGAAACTTAAATCAAATGCTTCTTATGTGAGATGATCCTTGACAGCTACCAAAGGGATTCAGTCCTGGCAAAGATGCAGCTTTAACGTGTGTACACATAGTAAACCTTCTGGCATGTCAAAAGCATCTGCCATCTGAAGACTTGTCATTTTTCATTCACTTTCTTTTAATTATTCAAAATTAGCAAACTATTTTAAAGCTAAAGTGTCAAACAAAATGAGTGTCCTTTACTATCCCAATAAATAATCCAATTCTTATAAAGGCAATCAACATTTTCAACAATATTTACTCAATAAGGGGTTAAGGAAGTGCGACCCGGAGTCAGATGTACTGGTAGGAAATCCTAGTTCACTACCCATGTGATCTTGGAGAAATTAACCCAAGCCTCAGTTACCTTATAAGTAAAATGGGGTGAACATTACCTACTCCATGTTCACAGATACCCTATCAGGGCCACTGTGAACATTAGATAATCCCTGCAAAATTATAAACCAAACTAGTGTTTAATAGATGACACTAGTTGTTTAATAAACGTGTTTAATACATGACACTACATTGATTTCCTAGTAAATACCAGACTTTGCTACTGGTACTAGGGATGTCAAGATAAAGACAAATTAATTAGAGCCTCTGCCATCAAAAGGTTTATGCTTTAATAGGAGATACTTATATTAACAGAGTCTTGTAAGTGGTCATGTTTTCTCTCACAAACACTAAATTGCCACCTTTTCTCTTGCAAATACTATTTGCACTGCAATTACCAAAGGTACCTAAGACCAACAGAATCAGAGGCAGCCACAGATTCAAAGGGAGTAGGGGGGACAGCAGGCATGGGGGGGAAAGAGGAATCCTGCTGAAACTCCAGCCTGGAGCCTGTGCAGGACGTGTGTAAAACATTTAGTGCCACTACAGTAACAGTCAAACTTGAACAGCCTCGTGTCTCAGCAGAGAGACAAGTGTTAACTTTTAATCGGAAAAGCAATATCCTACTCCAACCCTAGAGAAAACCACAACTATTTTAGGTATAACTTTGAGATTCACAAATTCTGAAAGCTAAAGCTGATGACCTCTTTTGCCACAAATTACCTCCTCCCAAACTGTTTAGGTAATCCTCCTGTTACTTCGGGATACCAATGACTTAGCACCTGAGTAGAAGAACCACACTGGTAGAGCCCCTCTTTTGGGTCCCAGTGGTCTCGTCTCTAGTGAGCCTAGCTTCATACTGAGCTGTCTGTCACCATCTTTTTACATGTGACTTCTACACGAGACTGCAAGTCACCGTATTCCTCTTTGCATCCTTTCTACCGAGCACAGTGACTAAATACCAAGTTCAATAGATGTGTGTTGAATTATTACTTGGTGCCAAGCATTGTGCCAGGCAGCAGAGATACAAACATTAAAAACATGTTCTTTGTCAAAGAACAAATCATCTAATGGGGACACAGAGTCAACATTTCAAATATGAGAACTGCACTAATGGAAAGACTACAATACTAGGTGTGGGGAATTGGTATGGAAAGGAATATCCAGATAGAATTAAGAGAAGGGATGTTCCCCCAATTAAATAGGGAAAAACTAAAGAGTCCCAGGCATTATAAACTGGAAACAGACTCTGGGAAATAATGTACAATGGGAGGAGGAAAATTTTTAAAAGAAAATGTTGGTTGAATAGGTAAATGAATATAGTCAAATTTAGAAAGGAACACTGAAAATATAATTGTTAAAAATCACTAAATTCCCTCAAATTTAATACTTAGACCTTATTGTAAAGATTCTTACCTCCCAGAAATTCCTTTTGTTGACCCTGGAATCTCTGGTACAGGCCGATGTCTTAGCAGAAAAGATCGAGATGGTCTTGAAACCAACTTGCTACGACTTCTCATAGGTGCTAGGATTGGTGATGATGGAACATACAAGTCATTTACAATCATTTCTCCTTGAAACTTAAAGAATGGGGATGGTGGTGATCCGTCTAATAAACCATTTGTTCCATTTCTAGAATTCGTTTCTGATGTTGAACAGCCAACAGAAGAAAGGCATTCAGAGTCTGCGTTAGGGAGCTTATTGAGATTTTCTGAGATCAATTTAACTTTTTCTGTTTGTTGTTCTTCAATTGTGTGATCCATAGTCTTCTTTGTAATCAAAGATTCTATTTTAATATTTTCACTACCAAATAAAGAATTATTCAAAGAACCCAAATTCAGGTGTGGTTCTTCTGCAGTGGGGAAGTCGCGTTTAGGAGGAGACAGCTTATTATCTGATTGAGGATACTGGCTTCTTTCCACACTTGCATCATCTTCAAGTTTTTTTGTAACAGTCTCCAACTGCGGTGGGCTAGGCATCTGAACACTGCTAGAACTGGAAAGTTCTATGCAGATATTCTGATCAGAAGATGGAACATTGTGATCCTTAGAAGGGTTATCATTCTTCTTTGTTTTATGAACATTTGCATATATTGGAAAATCTTGCATTTTTGACAAGATTATCTGTAACTGTTTAAGTATCCTCCTACGGTGACCTGTAGGTGATATTCCAATTTTCTGTAGCAGGCTGTCATTTATTACTGCACAGTCCTTCACAGTAGTAAAACCAGACTCATGGAAATGTAAGAGATACTGCTCCAAATTAATGCTCATTAGGAAATCTTTTATATCCACATTTACTTCACTGACTGAGGACATAATGGTGGCTTCATTACTAAGTTGAGTTACAAAAAGTGGCACGATGAGATACACACACAAGAAGATGCACTTCTCTGCTGGCTTTTCCTCTATCAATTGTGACAGAAAAGTTTCTTAAAACGTTATTTTCTTCACAGTGACTGCTTTATGTGCTTAAGCCTAGAAGAAAAATAAAAATGATTTATTAGGCTATTTTAATTATTAAAATCTACTTTTATATACTTTCTCTGAAGAAACAACAGAAATTAGGACACTAACTTTCACTCTGCATTTGGAATCTTTGTGCATTGCTTTGCACGCCCTAGAAAACCAGTTTCTCCGTATGTGAGGGTACAGGACAGAAATGCTATGACAGCATCAAACTATGACTTTCAAAAAGATGAAAAAAAATGACACTGACACACATACCGAATAAACATATATCAAAAGCTTTATTCAACTTCTTAATTTAAAATGAGGGAACCAGTAAGTTAGTAAGATTGGATCCAAGAGCATTTGTGGAAAAGATTTACACAGTGCATCAGAAAAAAATTTTTTTTTAAGTATTAGGATAGCTAGGTTAGATAAAAAACTGTTTAATGTCCTACAGGATAATAAGCCACAACATTTGGGGTTATCTTTTCTACTGGACAAAAATCTATGAGCATACAGGTAACTTCTCAGTGTCTATGTGCTACTCAAATAATAAATAGCCAAGTCAAGCACAGGAATTAAAATTGGGATTAAAATATCTCTAAGGTGGTCTTGTTAAACAATATTCCCACGAAGGCACTGAAAGAATGTTCTTTTGACTTTCAAGTTTTATGCAATTTTCTTAACAGTAACTGAATATAAACAACTTTCTCTTTCACTGCACTTTCTTTCAAATACTTAAAAAGCAGTCAGAACATATTTCTCAGTTCAATAATTTTCATTTCATAAAAGCAGGCAGCATTATATGTAAACAATAGTGATATACAAGATATGACACTGAATAATCAGCTAATTCTTAAATACATTAGATAACAGAAAATATGCTAATATAAAAGGACAACGTAAAGGTTTAAAGGTCATGTGTCCTCCAATGTACACAGGAAATTCATAAGATTATTTTTCTCCCAAACAACATAATTAAACTTTTTTAAAAGTCCATTTTTCCAGATGCTAATTATACAGGTGTGTTCAGTTTATGAAAATGCATATGTGCAAGTTTCTGTCCACTGTGCGTCAATAAAAAAGTACAGAGCAGGTATGACACATATATACTGAAGTAATAAAATGAGACACACCCAAACAAGGAAAATTTCCCTGAGCAAGTTTTGATGCAGGACTGAAAAACCCCTTGAAATAGTTCTGCAAAAGGCACTACTTGGACTCTGCATATGCTACATGCCAACTGCCCACAAGCTACTGCTTCAACTATTTTAAAATATCAGCAAGCAGTAACAAACAGGTATAGGATAAAAGGGAAAGCATATATCTTCTTTAGGACACACTGTAGGAGCAGAGAAATAAAAATACAAAATAAATGATGAAAGGCAGGAAATCCCTTTGTCAATAAGGCATCCCAGAGTAACACCTAAAATGCTTAAATGTCACACACAAAGAAGTTACACCTCGGCTAGGTGCGGTGGCTCACACCTGTAATCCCAGCACTTTGGGAGGCCGAGGTGGGCAGATCAATTGAGGTCAGGAGATCAAGACCATCCTGGCCAACATGGTGAAACCTTGTCTCTACTAAAAATACAAAAATTAGCTGGGTGTGGGGGTGCACGCCTGTAATCCCAGCTACTCGGGAGGCTGAGGCAGGAGAATCGCTCAAACTTGGGAGGCAGAGACTGCAGTAAGCTGAGATGGCGCCACTGCACTCCAGCCTGGCAACAGAGCGAGACTCCATCTCAAAGATAGATAGATAGATAGATAGATAGATAGATAGATAGATAGATAGATAGACAGACAGACAGACAGATTTGAAAAAAGAAAAGTTACACCTCAACACTACATACAAACTCAATTCTCAGATAAGCCACTTTCATTCTACACAATTATTTTGTAACAAATGTATCGTCTATTTTTACTAGCCTTATCACAGGATGGAAATAATTACTACCAATGGAACAATAAGTGGACATAATGTATTCACCCACTTTAGAATTTATAAACATGATAAATTGGCCAATAACTTGAGAAGATTAGAAGCATTTTCCTTCTGAAGTAGAATAAATTATAAAAAGTCACAGTTTTGCTTACCAGTGTCCACAAAAACGTTAATAGGAGAAAAACAATTTCAATAAAATACATATACACATGCACATCAAGAAACCTCCTGATGCATCCCTACCCCAAATCTAAAACCTAGACTGCATTCCCAAGCCCACCTTTGTATTATCCACCACATTCAAGGAAGCAGGTGAGCTCCTGATTTTACTCCTTGCTACTGACAGAATTATGTCCTCCCAAAATTCATATCTGAAGCCCTAACCTTTACTGTGACTGTATTTGGAGACAGGGCCTCCAAGGAGGTAATTAAGGTTAAATGAGGTCATCAGGATGGGACCTTGATAAGATAGCATTAGTTTCTTATAAGAGACACCAGAGAGTTTTCTTTCCCTCAGGTCCCAGAGCCCTCTATGTAAGGACATAGGGAAAAGGCGGCTATCTGTAAGCCAGGAAGAGGAACTCTAGGAAACTTATCAGCTGGCAAATGGATCTTGGACTTCTCAACCTCTAGAGCTGTGAGAAAATAAATGTATGTGGTTTAAGCTACATGGCCTGTGGTATTTTGTCATAGCAGCTGAGCTGACTAATACACTTACTCCATCCTCACTGCTTTTGTCATGGTTCCAAACCTCATGACATCTTTTGCCTGGATTATTGCAACGGTCCCTGAACAAATCTCTCAGCCCAGTCTCCATGCATCAGTCAATGAACTATCAAATACATAATTCGGTATGTAACTCCACATGCTCAACCAGATAAAGTCTATGCTGATATTGCTTATAGTGCCAAATCACATTTTTGTCTCTAGCAATAATAATAGCAGGTGCTATTGATATAAACAGCAATTATGTGTCAGACACCATGCTCATATTTCCTATGAGAGAGGAATTCCTCTGTATCAACAACAAGCTCATATTCAATGCTTTTAAACATTCTACCAACATCCTTCATTCACTTTAGTCCATTCTTGTCAATTATTTCCCTGAGGCAACAAGCTGTTTAGCAGCTCCATGCCTTTTTGCATACACTCTATCTGCTTTCTTAAGCACCATTTAAAATTATAAATAGGCAGGTATTACCTCCTCTGTGAAGGCTTCTTATCAACCCCTCAAAAAAGAATGAATCATTCCTTCCTTAACATACATTTATAATTTCTATACTAGAGCTTTGCAAAGCACTTGGAACATGTTTAAGAGACGTGAGAGAGGCTGATAAAAATGGCAGAAGAGATTGACAAGCCCACTGTATTCGTTTTTTGGTATATATGTGTGTACTTTCGTTTTAATACACAGCCCTTTCCTTTCTTTGGCAGATACATATATACTTCCTAGGTGGCCAAATCAAATAAAGATATACCAAAAGCTTTACCCAAAACCATCTCTATCACTCAACATGCTGAATATGGTTAATGAATCTGTTTCCTTTTCATGCTATGAAAAAGGCTCCCTCCCACAGCCCTAAAATCCTCTCTGCACGTTAATGTCAACTCTGTCCTCCAAATTGCCTGACATTTTAACTGTGTGAATACCCAAGAGTGTTCACAGATCCAGTTCTTTCCTTAGATGCTCTAGCCCCAAGCACATCATTAGATACACAGAGATAATCATGCCTAACTATAAAATTTCAGTATGTGAAAGCTCCTTAATACGAAATTGAGGCTCTCCATGTTTTGACCTCCAATTGCAGTCTATGGCATGTATGCCACACTCTAGATCAGTGACCCTCCAGGTACTGATCTGTGGATCTTCTGTACATCAACAACTGCTGTGGGTCCTAGGAGTCTACACTTGTTATATCCTCCAATTATAACTGGGATGTGTGAAAAAAATGTGGTAAATTACAGTTCTAAGTTCTTGAGGCTTCCCAGACATGCTTTATACCAGCCCACCTGAGCCTAAGCTTATCACTATCCTCCTCTTGGATAAAATCCCCCACCTAACATCCTGCACACAAGTTTGCAGTAAGACTAAATTAAAATTCCACCTCCTCCACTTTCTAGCAGTGTAAATATAGGCCCGTGCCTATGTCAATGTCTCCATTTCCTTTCCCATAAAATGGAAATACTCCAGAGTATCAAGCATTGGTGAAGATTAAATGAGATAATTCATCATAAGTGACTCGCGCATAGTGCCTAGCATGTACTGATGCTTAGTAAACATTCACTTCGTCACTGTAATTATTTTCACCACTATAGTCATTGTGTCCCCACAGTTAAATTTTCTGTTCTCTGAGGTCTAAAACACTTTCCTTCACAAGAGTTCTAGTGAATAAGAAATGCATTCTCTTCTCCGTATTCCTACACTATTTACTTCTTAGAGTGTTGTCCCAGTTCATTCAGACTGATTTAACAAAATACAAATGCTCTTGGACTTATAATGAAGTTACATCCCAATAAACCCATTGTATACTGCAAATATTATAAGCTGAAAACGTGCGGCTGAGAGGGAGCCAGGGCTTGCTGCCACTGCCCAGCATCACTAGAGAAGTGTGGTTTCTCCCAAATGCATATCACATTCACTCCATCATAAAGTCGAAAAATCCCAAGTCAAACCATAATAAGTTGGGGAACATCTGTACCTTAGACTGGATAATTAATAAACAACAAAAATGCATTACTTAGAGTTCTGGAGGATGGGAAGTCCAAGGTCATGGCACCTGCAGACATCACAGATAATGCCTTCTATATGTTCTCACGTGACAGAAGGGCAAGGGGCAAACAAACACCTCCCTCAGGCCTCTCTTCTGAGAAGACTAATTCCATTCAGGACAGCTCTGGCCTCATGACCTAATAACCTCCCCCAAGCCCCACCTCTTAATACCATTCCCTTGAGCAGTCAGGTTTCAACACAAAAATCAGGAGTGGGGGATGGAGGACACATACATTCAGACTATAGCAAGTGTTTAATTATACTCTGCTGTTCCACAGATAGTGTAATATAAATGCCAAGACTCTGAATCCAGACAACTTGTGTTGAATTCCAATTCCTACACTTACTAGCTTTATTATCTTGTGTATTTAACTTCTCTGTGCTTTAGTTTCTTAGTCAAAAATAATGGGAGTAATATTAGTACCTACCTCATAGGGTTACTGTGAGAATTACATGAATTAATACATACACAGCACTTATAACAACAACTGGACATTACAAATTCTAAGTAAGTGTTGCCATTATCACTATTATTTTATTATAATAAACTCTGCCAACAGGACAAACCCATATAAGCTGCACAATGAACGCCAGATTACTTGCTTATAAACATGGTGCATCATGTATACGCAGTACATGTTTAGAGAATGTATAAATATTTGGTGTTACAGACATGGCTGTACATCTCCCCGTGCTATCCTGAACCAATTCCACAAGGCAATGAAATGGAAGTAACATCCAGGAGCACTTGTTACATGCCCAGCTTACCATATCACTCAATGAACAGCACCTTGTTACTTTACTGTGCTATGCCTTTAAACTATATCCTGAATTCAGTAACACTATCTATCTCCCCTGCTCACATTCCAGCCTAAGCCACCATATCTCTCTTAGACCACTGCAATAGCCTCTTAGACTGATATTCCTGATTCTGTCCTGGCCCCCTATCCCCGACACAGTAGATTCTCACTACAGGAGCCAGAATGATTAATGTCATAAGAAAAGTCACACTATATCACTCCCTATGACTTCCAAACTTAATCTTCCCTGACTTTCCCCCTCCATCACTTGACAGCCTCAGAGCCAGCCTCCTTTCTGTTCCTTCCTCAGACCTTACCTCTTGATCTTGTCTCTTTCCAACCTTCTTCTCCAGCATACACCCATGTCTCCAGTCACTCCATCACTTTGGTATGTCTCTGCTCAAATGCACCCTCTTCAGAGAGGTGGTCCCTCCCTAATCTATGCTATACAAGCATGCCTTGTGACTCACCATTCCTTATCCTTGCTTTATCTGTCTCCATGGCATCTACTACTGCTGATATCTGTTGACTGCTCCAAGAAGGCAAGGATCTTGTCTACTGTTCACTGCTCAGCTCAATAAATGTTTGCTGAATAACTTTTCTATATAACTGCTGAATAACTTCTTGCTTTGTGATGAGGAGTGGAAGGTGCATACTGTTTTAAAATGTTGTCTATTTAATCAAGCTAGTATGCAGCAGATTGATTTCAAGCACAGATTTCTCCAATTCATCTAACCATTAACAGAGGTCCTCAAATCAGGAGTTGAGTATGAGGGGCGGGGCAGGAGGTATCAGTGAGAAACATCCTAAACCATCTGTGGGACTTCTAAAAACTCATGGGTTGGGCCAGGCTGGGTGAGGTGGCTCATGCCTGTAATTGCAGCACTTTGGGAGGCAGAGGTGGGTGGATTGCTTGAGCCCAGGATTTCCAGAACAGTCTGGGTGACACGGCGAAACTGTCTCTAACCAAAATATATAAACATTAGCTGCGTGTGGTGGTGCACACCTGTAGTCTCAACTACTCAGAAGGCTGAGGTGGGAGGATGGCTTGAGCTCAGGAGGAGGAGGTTTCAGTGAGCTGAGATTGCACCACTGATCTCCAGTCTGGGCAACACAGCCAGACCCTGTCTCAAATAATAATAATAATAATAATAATAATAATAAATAGGTTGGACAGGCTTCCCCCTCCTAATGTCTTGAATAAGGAAAGCCACTACAGTAAGCCCCTTCCAAACTCCCTCCCCACTACCCATTACTAGTGGAGCTTTGTCATCAATCTTCTAGTTGAACAAGGAAAGCAAAAAACTGAAAACCAAGGGTTACTTCATTAAACCATGATGTCATCAGACAACTTCTAGAATCCCCTTTGCCTGACTATATGTGACAGGATGGAAAACAGCATAGTACAATCGTATCAGTCATATGATCAATCCATTAAAACAAAAAGGGAGCATATCAATGAAAAATCAGAAACACATTCTTAGCAAAGTTAGAAACTTTGTGAGAAAATGGGCTTAATAGTAGTCAGAGGATCAATATAGATTTACAAATTGGGCTGCTAAATGAATAATGAAACTTTTCAACATTTTCAATACAAGTCTTATAGATCCCGATAACAATGAGAGCTGGTTGTATTCCAGAGCAGAGGTTCCCAATGGATTGGAACTATATCCCTTGACTAGATTCAGAGATACCTGAGAAAATGCTTTTACTGGTCTTAATGACTAAATGACGCCAGTAGACAGAAAAAGTGACTATGACATTCTGCGATAGTACCCAGGTAAAAAATTCAAGTATGATTTTTACTCCTTCAATTCTCTATAATTAATCAGTTCCCAATACGGTACCCAACACTATAGATGATAAAAGAGAAAAGTGTCCCTGCCTTCAAGTGTCCCTGTAATACACCACTTCAGTTTGATGAATGTCCATGTATGTGGCTAAACCTAGAAGTCTACATATATTTACATTTAACTGTCTAAGAGTTAAGAGGCAATGACAAATTAAGGAAGAACATCTTTGTAATTGCTATATACAGCAGTGGTAATATGGAATTGAGTTCATCAAAATTTATTGTTGTATCTGTCATTGTAGAAAGACAGCTCATGCAGGACTACAGTACAGCTGATATAATGCAACAATATGAAGCCAAAATCAAATAACAAATTATTATTTGCTAATAAACTTATTGTGGAGAAATCACTAATTCCTTGGAAAATTGGAAGTCTCCATATGGACAGCACGCTGAACTAACTAGTTGAGGGTACAGGTCTTCTAGAAGTCCATCTGATATGGTTTGTCCGCTCCAAATTTCACGTGGAAATGTGACCTCTGATGCTAGAAGTAGGTCTAGTAGGAGGGGACCTCTCAGTGGGAGGTCATGGGGGTAGATCCCTGATGAATGGTTTGTGTGGTCTTTATGGTAATGAGTGAGTTTTCTATGAGTTCATACAAGATCTACTTGTTCAAAAGAGCCTGGCACCTCCTCCTTCTCTTGTTCCTTCCTGGTATCCGATATGTTAGTTTCCCCTTTGCCTTCCACTATGATTGTAAGCTTCCTGAGGCCTCACCATAAGCTGAGTGGATGCCAGTTCCATACCTGTGCAGCCTACAGAACTGTGAGCCAAATAAATCTGTTTTCTTTATAAATTACCCAGTCTCAGGTATTCCTTTATAGCAATACAAATGGACCAATACACCGCCTTTGCTTCAGCACAAAATACAGAAATAGGTATTGTGTTATTTGCACACTGAGCGAACTACTATCAAGATAATCACTCCAAGTACTGACAAAGACATGTTCAATCTGACTCTTCCCCAGAACCATGTAGATGAGGAAGTATTTTAGAGAAAATATGCTTATGGTTGCATTCCTTCCTCTATCCCACAGTATAGAGCAGACTGCAAAAGGATAAAGGTCAGGCCTACTAACTTATTTTTCTATTCTGAGTGCTTAGCCCCCAGAAAAAGTATAAAATGGGTCATTTGGCATCTGTCTCCTCTGCCATCCATTCACCTACCTTGGTGTGGCAACACCAGCCCCATTAAACCCCTTACAGGAAGCCCAGTTCCCTCAATGTGGTCATCTCTTTTAATTGAGGTCACTCACAGGCTCTTACCTCCTCTGCCCCTGTTCTCTACCTCAATCACTACTCCTTTCCCATCCAACAAAACACATTCATCTTCTTTCGTTCTCCTTCAGAATTGCATTGCTAATAATAATAGCCAATAGTTGCGGAGTATTTGCAAACCATTTGTGTAGGATCTCATTTACTCCTCACAGCTGCAGGGAGGAAAATCCCATGCTGAATGTCATGCAATAGGTAAACAGTGGAAACACTACGTGTTTCTGAGAGTCAGACTCCACAACCTGTGCTGTAAACTGTAATGCCTCATAGTAGATATAAAGTTGATTTAATAGTAAAGAGGTAGCAAAGACTTAATAGTCTCCCTCTCCTTTGTCTAGCTATTCAGAAGCGCTTATATTCACACTAGGGAAATGCTGTTTAAATATACCATATCTTGCAAATTCAAGTTGTATACACCATTTAAGTTTGATATGTGTCCATGTACGTGGCTAAACCTGGAAGCCTACATTCATTTACATTTAATTGCCTGAGAGTTGACAGCCAATGACAAATTAAGGGAGAACATCTTTGTAATTGCTATATAAAGCAATGTAGAATTTCGTCTATTAAAATTTATTTTGCATCTATCACCGCAGAAAGACAGCTAACACAGGACCATAGTACAATTGATAGAGTGCAACAATATGAAGCCAAAATCAAATAACCAAATATGACCAAAATAAGTATTCACTGCCCACATGAAGTCAATGGTCACGGTAAAATAAACAAATACAAATACAAATCTGCTTGAGAAGAAAATAAAGTATTAAGGCCAGGCATGGTGGCTCACGCCTGTAATCCCAGCACACTTTGGGAGGCCCAGACGGGCGGATTACCTGAGGTCAGGAGTTTGAGACCAGCCTGGCCAACATGGTAAAATCCCATCTCTACTAAAAACACAAAAATTAGCTGGGCATGGTGGAACACGCCTGTAATCCCAGCTACTTAGGAGGCTGAGGCACGAGAATCGCTTGAACCCAGGGGGCAGAGGTTGCAGTGAGCCAATATCATGCCACTACAGGGACAGAGCAAGATGCTGTCTCAAGAAAAAAAGAAAAAAAGAAGCAGAAGAAAGAAGAAGAAAAAAGAAGAAGAAGAAAGTATTAATTTAAAAAAGATACCTGACTATGGTCTTAAAGGTTTAATATTAAATGCAGTGTAAAAGTAGATAAGGAGTGGAAGCAACCCAGATGTCTATGAATGGATGAATGGATAAAGAAAGTGTAGTATATACACAAAATGAAATACTAAAAAGCCTTAAAAAGGAGTGAAATACTGTCATATGCTACAATATAGATGAACCCCGAGGGTCATTATGCTAAGTGAAAAACCAGTCATAAAATAGACAAATATATGATTCCACTTACATTAGGTATCCACCATAGTCAAATTCATAGAAAGTAGAACTGTGGCTACCAGAGGGGGGAAGAGAGGTAAGGAGTTGTTTAACAAGCATAGAGTTTCAGTTCTACCAACTGGAAATGGCCTGGAGATCTGTTTCTCAGCAATGTAAATATACTTAGCGTTACTGAACTATATACTAAAAATGATTAAGATGGTAAATTTTATAGTATGTGTTCTTTTTACCCAGTAAAAAAGGAGATCAGAAGACAGACTAGAAGATTTGGGCCAGCGTCTCAACTCTTATTCAAACTGAAATCCCTGTACATCCCTGGACTTTTTTACTCTTGTTTGGGAGCCAATTCAAGTCTTCCAAGTATGGTAACACCACACTCATGAGGCTTCCCTGCCTATCCCATCCCTCCTCAATCCCTTATTAGTTCCGCCCAGGCAGTAAGTATAGATAGCACAATGCCGGAATTCCAATCCAGGCTTCCCCACTTTTTAACTATGTATCTTGATTAAGTTATTTAACTTCCTGAAGCTTGTTTTTCTCATTTATAAAACAAGGGTAATATACCCCATATCGTGTAGTATTTCTGTTAGAATTAAACAAGTCAAATATTTAAGATATATAAGACTATCTGACATGAGTTACAACTGCACCATAAATGTTGGCTATTATTAATTTACCCATTGTATACAATATTGCCTTTAATCATATTCATACCACTCTATTGCACTCGGTTTGAATGGAATTCTTCTGTCTGCGTAGTAATATTACATTCCTTTAAATTATCACTGTAAATCATTCTTCTAATAAATCCACAATGCACCTAACATGGCAGTTAACATAGTTTTATTAATGTAGTAATGTATAGATGTAGTTAGAGTTGTAAGAATTATGACAATTTCACCTGAAGACTTAACACCTGGGACACAAAGCACAGTGATTTACCAGGGATTCCAGCTCTGTCATGTGCTACCTGCGAGGCCTTGGGAGAATTCCTCTCTTTTCCTGAGCCTCACTGTTGTCATTTGTAAGCAGGGAAAGTAATAGCACCTACCTCACAGGGCTATTTTGAGGATGAAATGAGCCCATATGCATTAAGATCTTAGAACAGCGCCTGGTAAGCAACAAGCATTTAATTAGTGTCTTCTGGATGGAGAATAATGGAGATTTTAGCTGAAAATAGGTAGGCTCTAGGCAAAATCATTTTGTAGCTTGGATCAAGGAGTAAGGATTTTCTAAGCTGTGTTTTAATTATTTTACTTATAGTGCAATCTGAAAAACACAATAAAAAAAACTAAAACTTAATATTAATTTCCATCCAGTGAAAAGCACAAGTGCTAATTCCTTGACTTAGTAAAAGAACGTATCAGTAGCATAGGAGATACCTAGGTTTAGGTGTTCTGGATAATATCACAAAAGTTAAATGCCTGATAATCTCCTTAACTTCTGTAAGTCTTTTGTCTTTCAAGCTGTCCATCCAGATTTTAAGTTAATTCACTAGGATTTGAGAATTTTTTTTTAAATTCTAATGGAGAGATCCCTAAGGTAGAACCGTAATTCTTGGGATATCAGAGGATGATTTATTCTTCCAGAGTTTCTACAAAAGCAGAATTGTAAAACTTTTGTATAAATGTATACTCCACCATTTCTCTGAATGTATGTCATATTTTTAGACAAACAACCAGATGTTTCAGAATAGCCTACTGTGAGTGTTTCCTCTCTTTGCATTTATAAATAGTACCCTGACCTCTTTTCCAACTGAGTTTGAGGGTTTATTCCTATTGGTTTAGCAACTGTCAAAGTTTCTTTTTCTTACAAAAACAGGGTATTTCAGAAAACGTCTCCTACCTTACTGGTCCATTTTTTTTTTTTTTTACATGTATTCATTCAATATATATTAAGCAACACTACTCACTCCAAGATAAGTCAGGGAGATATTTGGCATTCAAGGTAACAGCATCTACTATCTGATTTGACAACAGTGCTAAGGGCTAAAAAGAAAGTGAAGATACAGTCTTCCCTCCAATAGTTTACAATCTAAAAGGGTAAATTAGACATGACTATAAGAAAAGGAAAATGGCATGTATATGACAATCAGTTCATTACTACTGAGTAAGTGCCAATAAAGAATACCAAAAACACCACAAAAAAAAACTTTTTGCAAAGAATTTGATATATTCCAAAAAAGCACTTAAATTTTAATAGTGAGAAAAATCCAATTTTATGACCTTAATTTCCACATGGTTTTATATTTTAGCATTGTTTTAAATACATACAGAAGTGGCCCCATCATCCTTCATGAGTTCTCAGGAACTCTAAAAAAAACCTCAAATCTGCTCCCCAAAAGGACTACTTCAACCCAAATGAGGCCTCCTTTCTTTTCTCTGCAGCATGGGTAAATAAGTAAGCTTGTGCTGAACAGAAACTGAAACAAAATTTCACAGGACAACTTTCTAACTAGAAGGGATCACGTGAGAATACCATTGAGTACTGTTTCATTTAAAGACAGAAACAAGTGAGCAAAATGGTTTAACTACCATTACATATTTAATCTGGCCAATACTTAGAAGTAATAACTAATATGATAAATTACAAGGTCCAGAACTTTGCAGAAACAATTAAGACAGCCTCTCATAGCCTCTAATCTCACATCCACCATATGTGGTCAAAGCTAAGACATATTTCCCAGATTATGAAGTTCTCTACCTAATTAATATTTCACCAAGAATTCCCAAAATTCTCACTACGTAGCATGTGCAAAGATTGTATCCAAGAAATGTATCGATAAATAAATGAGAGCAGGTGGAAATGTGTGCTAAAAAAAACTATTAAAGCAATGACTATCATTTATACTTAGCATTTGTATAGTCACTTTCACCAAACTTTCTCACAGTTGCAGGGAGGTAGGTTAGAAAGTAATAAAACAAAACAACAGCAACAAAAAAAAAACCTTCTCATATACCATGAAGTCTATAACTCAGAATCCTAACTAGACTTTAAAAACCTCATAGTTGCAATGCGTTAATGTAAAAGTTCTTCAGAAAACTGTAATTCATTATAATCTGAGTTCTATACTTACCCACAGTATCCAAGAATAGTTGGATCTGATAAGTATTATTGCATACCCATGAGCCTTACACTGCAAGGAGCTTGCAGTGATATTAGAAAAACAAGAATTTGTTTTTAAATGTACCATCAGCTTCTCCTTTTACAGACAAGCCACATAAAATCTGACAGGTTTACAGAGGAAGGAAAAAATACAAACACATGCACATCCATATAAATAAGTTTTAACAAGCTCTGTCACCCTCTAGGTATAATTTAATTTAAATAAATCTCTGAGTACTAACAAATCTATATAAAACCCTCTTCGTGTTAGGAACCACCTTAAATGTGTATGTGTTAAATATGTTTGGAAAGAAGCCAGGAAGATATTTGCACTTAACCCTAGCCTAGTTCCATGACCCACTTTTTTTTCTTCTTTAAACGTTGTTGGACAAAGAATGTCGTGAGCATTTTCTCTCAATATTTCTCCTATAAGTGTATGGAAGTCATCAATAAGAGTTTAAAGGTATTTCTCTCTTTTCCTTAAAAAAGTTAGCTTCCTTTTTAAAACACCCATAACTTCGTCTTCCAATTACTTATGGGCAAAGTTCCATGAGCCCGCGGGGGTGAAGAGTGCTTAAGTGCAGGGAAATCAATACTCAGCTTGTAAGTACAATACTATTATGGGTAATAACAATGACATCCTATTAAATGTACTTTTAAAAATAGCTTATTTTCAATACACTTCTTTTTTTTTTTTTTTTTTTTAACCGAAGGCTGCATTCTACTGAACAGCCTACTTCAAGGACAAGCTTGCAACAAAAAAAGAAAAGAAAAGAAAAGAATTTGCTATCAGGATACTTATCTTACAACAGCCTAAGATGTCATTATTCCACACAAACTAGCTTATTTTCTTGTATTTTCCTCTGATTATCAAAGGCTATATAATTCCACGAACCCTTTCCCCAAATCAAAATAACTCTAGATCACCTCAAGGTGGGAGAAGTGTTTAAGAAAACAAGCCAGAATTAGAGAAAATAAAACTTACTTTATTAAATAGGATGGACACCACTTCTCCCAGAGAACTGTCTCCAAAAGTAAACAAGAAAGATCAATCTGGTAAACTCACTGCATACAGGTTCCCGTGTAAGGTATCGGGTTCAGGCAGGTGGAGGCCAAATGATCGTAATTAAAGTTAATTAACAGGCCAGTCGTCTTAACGTGGATAACAAGCAGGGTGCAGGGCAGCACAGACACCCAGGCAAAGTCATGATCTCTACCGAGTAAATAATTTGGTGCCTGAAACTCACTACAGCTTCTTCTTCTTTGGAGATGGGGGAGAGGAATGGAGGGAGTGTCTAGCTGTCTACCCGGATCGTCACCCTCCCGGGTCAAATCCCAGAAGTGGAGTTCTTGGATCACTTACCGGCTTCTGGTTTCCTTTCAGACGCCCACACGCGAAATCCAAGGGGCGGACACCAGCGCCGAGCACTCTGCGCTCAGGAAATTTACCCGGTGAAGTGTCGAAAAGCCCCAACCCCTCCAGACAGGGTCCTCCCACCCCGGCGCTGGCCATCCCGGCCCAGCCCTCCCGAGGCCCTGGGTACTCGCCTTGCGCGCGGGTCGCGGAGTTCTAAAAGCGAGGTGAGGCGGCGCTGGGAAGCCCAGGGCCAGCGTCTCTCCTAGCCTTGGGCGCTCGGTCCTCGCCCCTCTGCCGGAGGCGCCAGGCCTCCTCCTTCCCGGTCCCCGCCGGCTGTCCGCAGCCGCCTCTGCTGCCTGGCGGCGGCCGCACGGGCGGCGCTGTTAGTGGGGCCGGCGCGTCGCGGCCGCCGCACCTGGAGGCGGGGAGCGCGGAGAGCGCGGGCCGCGGACCCGCGCTCAGCTCCGGAAACGCCGAGCCCGGCGCCCGCGCCTTGCTCAGGTGCTCCCGCGCCTCGCCTAGGCAGTCGCTTCCTCTCGGCCCGCGGGGGCGGGGAGCAGGCGACCCGCGCTGGGGAAGCCGGAGCTCAACGGCGGGGGCGGCCCAGCCGGCCGCCCTGGTTCCGCAGCATAGTTGGGCGACTGACTCAGACCGCCGCGATTTGGCCGCGCCTGGCACCCTCGCCCCCTGGCGCACCTTGGCCCGGAGGCGTCAGACCCAAGCTGCGGGGGCGCGCCCTGGAGCCCAGAGCGACAAGGGCATTACCCACCTTCCCGGGACGGAGATGCCCAGGACCTTGCGTTGGCTCCTCCTGGCCAGTGGGTTTGTCTGTGCGCACTCATGGGGGGTTGAATGTCAAATGGGCGGAACCTCGCCACGACTGATTATTAGTATTACTCTTCCAAGTACTTAAAGTGTTATCTCAGCGTTTCTCAAACTGAAGACTCATCTAGGGCACTAATTTCCCCAGGCTGCTTCTATGTAAATTTGTTCCTTCTTGCACCTGTGATGGTTAGATCCCAGAGGGGCATTTCCCCTTTGAGCTGGACTCTGACAAAGGAGGCAGCGAACGAAAATAGGGGATCCCAAGGAACCCTTGTAGACCTCCAAATATCTAAGAGTCCGTAAAACCCAGTTGTTTGCGAGTAAGTTCACAAACCAGCTACTTTTTTTTTTTTTTTTAATTATACTTTAAGTTCTAGGGTACATGTGCATAACGTGCAGGTTTGTTACATATGTATACTTGTGCCATGTTGCTGTGCTGCACCCATCAACTCGTCAGCACCCATCAACTCGTCATTTACATCAGGTATAACTCCCAATGCAATCCCTCCCCCCTCCCCCCTCCCCATGATAGGCCCCGGTGTGTGATATTCCCCTTCCGGAGTCCAAGTGATCTCATTGTTCAGTTCCCACCTATGAGTGAGAACATGCGGTGTTTGGTTTTCTGTTCTTGTGATAGTTTGCTAAGAATGATACAAACCAACTACTTTTTTTTTTTTTTTTTTTTTTTTTGAGACAGGGTCTCACTTTGTCACCCAGGCTGGAGTGTAGTGGCGCGATCTCTGCTCATTGGATCTCCTCCTCTGCGTCCAAGCTATCCTCCCACATCAGCCTTCCAAGTAGCTGGGATTACAGATGCGCACCATCAACCAAGGTAATTTTTTTTTTTTTCTTATTTTTAGTATAGACTGGGTTTCACCTTGTTACCCAGGCTGGTCTCAAACTCCTGACTTCAAGTGATTCACCTGTCTCGGCCTCCCAAAGTGCTGGGGATTACAGACCTGAGACGCTGCCCCCTACCAGCCTTTTTTTTTTTTTTTTTTTTTTTTTTTTTTTTTTTTTTAAATAAACATCTCCCACAGACTACCTGAAATTCTCTTCATTAAAAGGTGAAATGTATTTATCTTTCCCCTGTTCCTGTTGATGGAAGTGAAGCAATTAAGGAAAGTGCAGACCTTATTATGAAAATGAGATAATTGGTGAAGTGCCGAGAGAGGCTTCCCAGGAACCTGGGCCCTCAGGATTCTTCAGTCATCACCTTCACCCACACTACCTGCCCAAAAGCACCGTCTTTCCCTGGGGAGACTCTAAAGCAGCTCTGTCTTGCTAGAGATACCAAATATCCAGTTCCTTTTGAACTTAACACCTCATAGCCGACCTCATTTCCACCAGGAAAGTTTTATTGACATTTTCCAAACCACGGGAACTATTCCTTTGGATTTCTATAGCATTTATAGGAGGAATTTTATTTATGTGGCTCTTTTCTGGCTTCGTTTTACGGGTGTGTGTGTGTGTGTGTGTTTTCTTTTCCCCTTTTCCCTCTCCAAATTCTCACATACTTCTCATTTATTTATCTCTTTTTTTTGTTTGTTTTTGTTTTTGTTTTCAACTGAGTACCGCTGTGTTGCCCAGGCTGGAGCGTGGAGGACTGTGGTGCGATCTCAGCTCACTGAAGCCTCCGCCTTTTGGGTTCAAGCCATTCTCCTGCCTCAGCCTCCTGAGTAGCTAAGATTACAGCCATGTACCACCACGCCCAGCTAATTTTCATATTTTTAGTAGACGCAGGGTTTCACCATGTTGGCCAGGGTGGTCTGAAACTCCTGGCATCAAGTGATTCGCCTGCCTCTGCCTCCCGAAATGCTGAGATTACAGGCGTGAGCCACCACGCCTGGCTCTATTTTTATCATTGTAACCCATCTAAACAAGGTGGGTTATAAATAAATATTATTAGATCAGTTATGTCTGGGAGGTTCAAGCATTGCTTTGTCCTCAAGTTACTTTGCTTGCTAGATTTTATAAACTAATTGAGAAATTGTCTTTCTCCCTCTTCGCAAAAATATCTTAGTTCTTTGATTATTATTCACTCATTTATTGTTTAAAAATTATTAATCTCTGTTTGGCATTTTGAAAATACAGTGGTTACCAAATACAATGCAATCTCTGGATTTAGTGTTTTCTAAGGGGAAATAAAGGTAAATGCTACAAGGTACAACAATGACTTCATAATAGCCCTGGGAAACAAAGAAGAACAGTGCTCACTTATTGAATGTTTACATTAGTTATAAGATGTATTCTGGTTTAATGAATCTTAATATATGGAGGAAAATAAAGATGTCTGAGGAAATATGGCAAAAGCTACATTTCATTAATCGATCGATAGTCGCCAGACTCTAGCCAAATACCTAACATATATGCTGTGTATACACAACATGTGTGAGTTAAAATTCTTTTTTCAATTTTATAAATATAGGTTTAATTGAAACTTAAAGAAGTTAAGTAGTAAATAGTGAATATATTGAACACAGTTAGGCTATATTCTTAGGGTATAAATTTTTTATTTCGCAGCCTTCACAGTGAGGTATTGAGAGAGCAAAGTACACAGGGAAATTGGCTTAACAAGGATTAAGGTATGGGCCAAGCACAGTGGCTCACACCTGTAATCCCAGCAGTTTGGGAGGCAGAGGCGGGCAGATAACCTGAGGTTGGGAGTTGGAGACCACCCTGACCAACATGGTGAAACCCCATCTCTACTAAAAATACCAAAAAATTAACCAGGCATGGTGGTGCATGCCTGTAATCCCAGCTACCCAGGAGGCTGAGGCAGGAGAATACTTGAACCTGGGAGGTGGAGATTGCAGTGAGCCAAGATCTCACCATTGCACTCCAGCCTGGGCGACAAGAGCGAAACTCCATCTCAAAAAAAAAAAGTATGAAAATCTGTTTACTTTCAAGACCACTGGAACATATGTTCTCAGTAATTTTCATCTAGGCTGGAATGATTCCACAATGACCAGCTCCTGCCCATTTTTCCCAGAGTTTCAGTAAAAAAAAACAGGTAAAGATGTGTCTATGCTTATCTATGTATTTACTGTTGTGAACCCTTGTTCCCGAATGCACTCTACTTGTCAAGGAGACAATTTGAGATAGTGAAAATCTTCCATCTCTCCTCTTCCTCCTCACTCTCTTCTCTCCTCTCTCCCTCCTTTTCCTCCTCCTAGTTTTTCGTACAACATGATGGCTAATACCCATTGAGCACTATGTGCCAATTGCTATTCCAGGCATTTTACTTACAAGAGTTCATTTAAGTATCTCAACAGTTTCTTGGTGAGATGTTGTTATCTCCTTGATAAGAAAACCTAAGAGAGAAAAATTGAGTGTTTTACACAAATCAAACAATTAGGACTGTAGGGGAGGCAGAATTCCAACCCAGTCTTCTCCAGGATCCATTCTGCACTGTTTTGTCTCTTGGAAAAAGTAGAAGGCTTGGAAAAGGCTGCATTCAAAATGGAACCAGTATAGGTTGCAGCATTTTTTTGAGCAATTTCATTAACTTACCTGAGCCTCGGTTTCCCCATAAGTAAACTGAGAATAATAATACTATGAGAATTTAATATGATTATATATCTACAGCACCTAAAAAATAGTAACCACTCAATGCATTTAGTTTTAGTTTATTTTCTCAAATTATTCTTCAAGATTTGATTCAAATCCTACCTCCTTCTCAAGACTTTCCAAATTTCTGATAGTCAGAATTATTTACACAACAGAATTTAAAATAATCTTTCCCTTTTTTCTAAAAGAAAATCCAGCATTGCTTTTGCCAAATATGAAAATTAGGTATATAGATAAAATAAGCAAATGTCTACTTATTTAATTTATCAATTTACATGATTTTCTATAGAAGTAAAATTATATTTTAAAATATACTGCTTTTTCCACTTATATTTTATGAAATATTTTGATTCACATTTTCAAATTTTAACGTTCAACGACTTCAACACTATGGGCTTTTTTTTTTTTTTTTTTTTTTTTTTTCTGAGACATAGTCTCATCACTCTGTCACCCAGACTGGAATGTAGTAGTGCAATCTCGGCTCTCTGCAACCTTCACCTCCCAGATTCAAGTGATTCTCCTTCCTCAGCCTCCTGAGTAGCTGGGATTACAGGTATGCCCTGCCATGCCCAGCTAGTTTTGTATTTTTAGTAGAGACAAGGTTTCTCCAGGTTGACCAAGTTGGTCTCAAACCCCTGGCCTAAAGTGATTTGCCCACCTCAACCTCCCAAAGTGCTGGATTACAGGCATGAGCCACCGAGCCTGGCCACTACAGACATGTTTATGATATATTTTTTTCCTTGCCTTTCTATATTCCATCTCAGCCCTATCCTTCAGCCCTGCTCCCTGGGATTCACTCCCTAGTAAAGTGCTCACATACAGGTTTTTGTCTCAGGCTGTATTTTCTGGGGAACTTTGGCTTAGGCGTTTTTCTTCATGTCTTCATATTTATTTGTGCAGTAGCTTATTCTCTGCTTTAGGTACAAGCTTTCTTTTAAGCCTGGAAAAAGGTAAATTCTTTTTTAAAGTTTTTTTTTTGTTTTTTTTTTTTTTTTTGGTTTCCTTTTTTGAGACGGAGTCTTGCTGTGTCGCCCAGACTGGAGTTCAGTGGCGCAATCTGGGCTCACTGCAAGCTCCACCTCCCGGGTTCACGCCATTGTCCTGCCTCAACCTCCCGAGTAGCTGGGACTACAGGTGCCTGCCACCACACCTTGCTAATTTTTTGTATATTTTTAGTAGAGACTGGGTTTCACCATGTTAGCCAGGATGGTCTCCATCTCCTGACCTCGTGATCTGCCCGCCTCAGCCTCCCAAAGTGCTGGGATTACAGGCGTGAGCCACTGTGCCCGGCCTAAAGTTTTCATTGACAAATAAAAATGTATATATTTATCAAGGACAACATGTTTTGAATATGTTTATGTTGTAGAATGGGTAAAACTAGATCGTTAACATATGCTCTACCTTACATTCTTTGTGGTAAGAACCCTTAAAATCTACTTTCTCAGGGATTTTTGAGAATACAATACATTGTTATTAACTTTGATCACCCTATTGTATGCTAGATCTCTTGAACTTATTTCTTCTATCTGACTGAAATTTCGTATCCTTTCGCCAGTATCACTCCCAACTCCCCCGTTTCCCAGCCGGGTAAGTACCATTCCACTCTCCAATAAATTCAGCTTTTTTAGATTACATGTGTAAGTGAGATAACACAGTATTTGTCTTTCTGTGCCTTGTTTATTTCACTTACCATAATTCCCACTAGGTTCATTTACATTGTCACAAATGACATGATTTTCCTCTTTTTTAAGGCTGAATAGTATTCTGTTGTGAATACATGCCACATTGTTTTTATCCATTGATTCATTGATAGACACAAGTTGATTCCATATCTTAGATATTGTGACCAGTGCAGCAATAAACATGAGAGTGCAGATACCTCTTCAACCTCAGGAATTTAGTACTTTGCCATTCAGATTAATGTACAATAATGGGAGGAAATATAGAAATAATACATATGTTATGACACATATATTTTTGTACCAGGCATTGTGACACATTATTAGCTTTGTAAATTCTCTCAACGGGGCTAGGAGGTAAGTAATATCAGTATCTCCCTTTTAGCCAATGATGAAACTGAAAGGTTATCCAAGAACTCACAAGCAGTAAATAATCAGATGTTGAACAGAGATAATGTGAATTCAAAGTACATGCATTAAGTATTACACTGTGATGCCTCAGAGAAGGCTTTTTTAACATTTTGATAATAAGGACCTTTTGTTTTGAGGCATTATTTATTTGGGAGAAATGATGTATCTTATATTCAGGAATTTATAATACTCTCTCCTGATTCTCCTGCTGCCCTTTGATTTTTTACCTCTATTGAATACTCTTGTCAGTCAGTCTTGCATTCTGCACACTTGGAATACTTATTTATTTATTTTATTTTATTTATTTATTTATTTATTTATTTTTTGAGACAGAGTTTCGCTCTTGTCATCCAGGCTAGAGTATAATGGCGCAATCTCAGCTCACTGCAACCTCTGCCTCCCGGGTTCAAGTGATTCTCCTGCCTCAGCCTCCCGAGTAGTTGGGATTACAGGTGCCTGCAACCACACCCAGCCAATTTTTGTACTTTTAGTAGAGACGTGGTTTCACCATGTAAGCCAGGCTGGTCTCAAACTCCTGGCCTCAAGTGATTCTCCTGCCTCGACTTCCCAAAGTGTTAGGATTACAGGCATGAGTCACCATGGCCGGCCTGGAATATTTTTATTACTATTTGAATTCCCTGAAGTACCCAACCTAGAGCTTTAGGTAAATGTTTGTTTTTATCAAATCTGAAATGTTTATATTCATTATGTTGTCTCCTTTCAGTTCTTTGTTACAAGCTGTGAGTTACTATGAAAGTTTTATTCATTCTTTCTCAAAGCAAGAGAGCAGTTTAGTGGATGGCACTGCAGGTTACCCTAGACAAAGGGGCAGTGAAAAATATTCAGTCAATTCAATTGTTGACCAAAAATTGATGGTGTTGTGGAAATAATTTATTTTTAAACATAAGATTTAAAAAATTTTTAAAGTTTAAAGGAAAGTTAACAAAAGTTTTCCTATAAAATTAATATTTCAGAAACTCATTTAAGCACTATAGATGAGAGTATTTCATTAATACTAATATGTGTATTTTTACACTTCTTCTGAAAGAGGAATTCATCTTAAAATGAATTACTGTTGGCCAGGTGGCAGTCACAACATAATTGTCACTGCCTACATGCTCCTGAACTTGATCATAAGTGTTTTATATTGTCATCACTTCATTTGAATTATTTGCATTACTGCATATGTTGAGTTCATGATTCAAAATTATCTTCAAAAAAATTGCACTGGGTTACTGCAGAAAGACAAGGAAACAGAGTAGTGTGATTTTATGTGATATTTGATAAAAATCTATGTCTAAAAAAGTCTCAAAGAGCATTTTTGTAGATATACAGTATATAAAAATTCTATTTATTTTAATATTAAATTTAAAATTTGCATTTTAAATTTGTTGACATCCAGTAGTTTCTGCCACTGCTAACCTAAAAATCTAGTTTTATTTTTCTATGGAAAAATGTTTCTAAGAAAAATCATTGCATGGGAGAAAATATTTGCAAATTATGCATCTGACAAAGGTCTCATATCCAGAATCTATAAAGAACTTAAGCAATTCAAGAAGCAAAACACATATAACACCATTAAAAAGTGGGCAAAGGACATGAATAGACATTTCTCAAAACAAGACATAGAAGTGGCCAACAAAAATAAGAAAAAAAATGCTCAACCTCACTAATCACCAAAAATGAAATACAAATGAAAATCAGAAATGCAAATGAAAACCGTAAGATACAACCTCACACCAGTCAGAGTGGCTATTATTATTAAAATGTCAAAAAATAAATGATGTTGGTGAAGCTGCAGAGAAAAGGGAATGGTTATGCACTGTTGGTGGGAGTGTGAATTTGTTCAGCCACTGTGAAGAGAAGTTTGGAAATTTCTCAAAGAACTAAGTTGAACTACCATTCAAACCACCAATCCCTTTAATTGGCATATACCCAAAGTAAAATAAATCATTCTACCAAAAAGATGCACGTACTCATGTATTCATCTCATCATTATTCGCAATAGCACAGACGTGGAATCAATTTAGATGCCCATCAAGAGTGGATGGATAAAGAAAATGTGGTACATATACAAGATAGAATACTATGCAGCAATAAAAAAGAACAAAATAATGTCTTTTGCAGCAACATGAGCACAGTTAGAGGTCGTTACCCTAAGTGAGTTCACTCATAAACAGAAAACCAAATATTGCATGTTCTCACAAGTGGAAACTAAGCACGGGGTACCTGCGGACGTAAAGATGACAGCAGTAGTCACTGGAGACTTCTAGATTGGGAGAAAGGAGTAGGGGGTAAGGGCTACAAAATGACCTATTGGGTACTACGCTAACCACTTGGTGATGGAATCATTCACACCTCAAGCCTCAGAGTCAAGTAACAAACCTGCATATATACCACTTGAGTCTGAAACAAAAGTTGAATTGTAAAGAAAAAGAAAAGAAAATTTATTACTAAGAGAGATGAAAGAAAACCTAACTTTTGCCCAATGGATTTATAGACAAAATACATTCACTGTATATAAATTCATTGCTTCCACTTTAATGTGTCAATTCTTCTCATGTATGTCTGTAGTTGAGTTTACTAAACACGTGAACAAATGGATTTCTTTGTGATGTGTCTTGAAAATACTGTGTAGTTCCATTTTTTCCTTTTTGTGAAAAATGCTATACTTAAAATAGATAATTAGCTTTAAAAGCTCTTCTGACATCAAGAAAAAAATGGAAGAGGGATTTGGAGAAGCAAAAGATAGAGAGGTAGAAATGCAAAAGCAACAGCTAGAAATAGATTTCTTATAAAGCAATGAAATTAAGCTGTTAAAACTTATCTGAAAAGCACAGAATAATATCAATGTAAAAGGTAAGTGAAATACACAAAAAGTATTAATAGTTCTAAAAGCAGAGGTCACAGACTAACTGCCTGTGAGTAGCATGAAGGCAAAAAGTTCACCGTATGATTCAGATCACAGAAATGTTTTAGTTTTGAAAATGTATATTTTTTATTTTAAAATAGGGATTTTAGCTTCTCTTGAAAAAAAGTCAGAAGGCCTGATAGTACTGCGTTCACACTTGCCAAAGCAAGTCTAAATGGATTGGAGGCTGGGTGGGGTGACTCATGCCTGTAATCTCAGCACTTTGAGAGGCCGAAGCTGATGCACCACCTGAGGTCAGAAGTTCAAGACCAGCCTGACCAACATGGTGAAACCACATCTCTACTAAAAATACAAATTAACCGGGTATGGTGGTGCATGCCTGTAATCCCAGCTACTTGGGAGGCTGAGGCAGGAGAATCGCTTGAAGCCGGGTTGCGGTCTAAGCCTTGCAGTGAGCCAAGATTGTGCCATTGCACTCCAGCCTGGGCAATAGAGCGAGACTCCATCTCAGAAAAAGAAAAAAAAAAAAAAGGATTGGAAAACTGGCTGCCTTTTTTGGGCAGTACATACACTGTTTAGTTTGTTATAGTCGCTCCTCACCCTATTTCTCCTTGGGGTTATGACTCCAGAGCTGTGGAGGTTGCAACTAGGAGATGTTACCTGAAATTATAGTCTGTTAAACTGTATGAGCAACCTTTGAGGCAAGCTTATGAATTTCTGAAATGGAAGTCTTACAAATATACAGTCCAGACCAAAATTTAATACCCAACATATTAAGACTATTTTATCAGCACAAGCAGAAGCAGTACAATCATAATAGGTACCATCTACTGAGTTCTTAAAATAAGTCAAATTACATGTCAAACACCTTACAGCTATTATTCAACTAATTTTTATAGATATTTTGTGATGAACCACAAAGCTATAGTGGTAAGCAAAGTAGATCTACTTCACTCTCATTTTAGAGCTTACAGTATGATTGCAGAGCAGATATTACCCAAATAATTACACAAATGTGTATATATGTATATGTGTGTGTATGGCATATACATGTATTATGAATACACACAAATATTACGTATCACATACTATATGTATAGTATACATATATAAATCTATATTACATAGACTCCATAGGATACTGATGCATGCATACATACATATTTCCATATGTATACATTTCCATGTATAATTATGTTTAAATCATATGAATATGGTTATATTTGTCTCTAACCTCAAAAACAGTCAGTGCATGTGGTTCAAGTTCATAAATTTTAGTTGAGATGGAGGAAATGCTTTTTCAGTCTTTAGTTCAGATGGAGGGAATTTCTAACCCTCCTAACATTTTCTGCCTTCTCTGCATTCCACTCCACACCTTCAGCCTGTGATAGGTCAGTAATTTATTTTTTGGTGTGTTTGGAAGGAGGCACTGGCCCGATGATCCCTTCTTCTTCATCTCCTCTTTCTTTTTGTGTGGGCTGCCCTCAGAAAGCCAGAATTCTGTGTTGCTTTTCCAAGCTATAAGACCTATGGGAAGTTTGGATCTAACCATAGCTTCCAGAGCCTGACATGTCTAAAATTAATAAAAGAAGTATTGAATTACTCTTCTGCCTGATTCTTGTCTGTCTGTCCATTCATTTCAAACCAGGAACCACAAACATTTGTGGTAAATATTAAAAACAACATTCTATGCTACAGAAAAATAAGGAGAAGGAATGATTTTTGATTGGTAAATCTGAAAAGTCCTTTTAAAGCAAGTGACATTTAAACTGAGATGTGAAGGCTGGGTGGGAGGGAGCTATGTGTGCTGTGAGGAGGAGGGTGGAGATGTGTTCTAGGCAAAGAAGAGAATTTGTGAAACCTTGGAGGCAGCAAAAAGCAGGAACTTTGGAGGAACTGAAAAAGAAAAAAAAAAAAAAGCTTTCAGCTAGATTGTCAATAGAGTAGACAGGATGAAGTTGGATGTACGGGTAGCCACATCTTGTAGGGCCTTAGAGGCCATGTTCGGGGTGGAGATTTTATCAAAAGGGCAATAGAAAGTCATTGAGGGGATTTAAAAGGGGAGAATGTAATTCACTTTATCTCCTTACCTTATATAATCTTCAAAATAACCTTTAATGAAAGATACTATTATTATGCCCATATTTCAGCTGAACACATGGACATGCAGAGATTAAATTTCAAATGCATTACTTGGTAGCTCATATACAATTTCAGGGCCATCTTTTTACCCACTCTACTATGCCATATGTGCAAAGAACTCCACAGTCTAATCTATAGAATTGTCATGGCATCTGAGCATTTATAGACCATAACATACAAATAATACATAGGAATAATTAATATTTTGAGGTCTTTATAAAATTCTTTTGTATTTATAATTCAATACGTCCGTGTTTAGAGAAATAAAAGGGACATCCAGTGAATTCATCCTTCCATTTTCTACAGTCGAATTCTAAGCAATTAGGGAAGATTTAATTTGTTTTAATGTGAGGTGCTCCTTTTGTTTTGTATAAACAATTCAATAATTGTCCCCAAACCAAGTAACTAAAAATAGATTGGAGGAAGGGGAACAGAGGATAAGAATGTGTCAGCACTTCATGAAAAGTTTTTGGTAGATTAGGCAGTAAAGATGCTAACCTAATTACTTTCCCTGTAGCTAGTTCCAGAAATTGGCACATGATTTAAAAAGACATTGATCATTGACTTAATGTACAGTGTGTACATCGGTTACTAGTAACTTGTGTGCCAGTGAAATCTGTTGTTCTTACTTTAGAAAACAAAAATCCATATATCCTGTTTTTCTGGCTGAAAAGGTAGTGTTCTCAGTTTCTCTAAAACACATTTTTTCAGAAAATGTATCTATCTGCCATTTGATCGTTTTTTCTATGTGTGAAATATGACGTACCGTCTCGGTTATGCTGAACAGCAGGTGCACAGACCTTCAAAGGCCTAACTTACAGGTTTGCATTTCCTTCACTCCACATGGCTTCTGTGGCATCCTGTGTCATGTTTTCTGTTCTTTCCTGTGGAAACTCTCATACCCACATTACTTCAATCTAGTTTAGCAATCAGAAAACATGGTGTCTGCCCAGTAGATTTTGCAAACATTTTAAGGAAACTGTGGTAGTCATGCTTGATTGAACTGTTCTTTCTTTCGCTTATAAGGGAACTACTGCTCATGCCTTCATTCAGCCATGAATGCTTGGCTTTTTCAAAACAGTTTCTAGGACACTAAAAAAAGGAGATTTTTGTTTTTCATTCATCTCCAGAAAAACAAGAAAATGAAACAGCACTGGAAATACTCCTTTTATGCACTGGGTGAAGACAGTTTTTACAAAGCAATTGTTTCATATAAAAGGAAGCAACTTAATGTATTAGATTATCTTTATAATCTACAGAGCGAACTTCTAAATAAAAAGCAAAGCATGTGAATAATTCTTAGATAGGTAAATGTTTTATTGATACAGCAGAATTCAACAGGGAACAATGAAATCTAAAGAACTGAAGTTTTTCTTTTATTGTCCCTTCCAAACTGTGCTTCTGAACTTACATTTCTCCTGCCCCCAAATGAAATATAGGGTGGGTCTTCTAGGTCTTCCCATCTGTGTCAGTGACAAGAATATTAATTTATATTGTAAAAGTGTCTGGTCTAATCTAGTATGCGAGACTAACTCTAGTACAGTTCATTCATTATAAAAAGGGGTGCTCAGTGACCACCCCTCTCTCACAAGCCTGCTTTAAATCTAAAAGGCTGTCTCACCTGTTTCGGTGTGGTGAGTGAAATAGAGAAGGCTAAACTTTTTCTTCCCACATGCTCACTTCCTTGCTTGTTCGCTAGCTGCTGCATCTGGCCCCTCAAGCGTCAAGTCAAGGGGAAAAGGAGATTGAGAGGAAGGGCGGTCTGTGAATTGGTGAGTGCAATTGTACGTTTCTGGCTCTTACTTTCCTAGTTCTCTTTTCTACTCCATCCCCCACCCACCGACCAACCACTGCTAGAGTCTGGAGTCCGCCAGCTGCTCTTGAGATGCTGGGAATACTTCCTCACAAGCAGCAGCTTTTGACATCCCTCTTGGGTCCCTTTTTGGTGCATTAAGTTTCTTTAATAAATTAAGTGTCCTCAGAGGTCTACCACAGCCATGCTCCCTACAGCCTCTAGTAAAGTTCAAGACACACTGCTGGCATTTGCCTCTGATGTGTGAATTGATGTCCTACCTTCTTCAGTGCTGAACCTCAGACTTGCTTTACACACTGTATCTGACATAAACTAAGAATAAGAGATAAGAGCCTTTGCCCAAGTATATCATTCAGGAGACTGGAGTCAGAAAAAAACAAGCCGCTACATCAACAAGGCTGGAGTTTTTTATTATTAAAGGAGTGTGTGCATGCATGTATGTGTGGGTGGTCATATTTATTAAATACTACCCATACGCAAGCCCAGTACATAAATAACTCTTTATTATTAATAATAAAAACTAATACTAATTAATAACTAATACTAGGGTTATATTTTTTATTTTATTATATACATATATATATATATATATATTTTTTTTTTTTTGGAGACGGAGTCTCAGTCTGTAGCCAGGCTGGAGTGCAGTGGTGCGATCTTGGCTCACCGCAACCACCATTTCCCAGGTTCAAGTGATTCTTCTGCGTCAGCCTCCCGCGTATGTGGGACTTACAGGCATGTGCCACCATGTCCAGCTAATTTTTTTTGTATTTTTCGTAGACACGGGGTTTCACCATATTGGCCAGGCTGGTCTCGATCTCTTGACCTTGTGATCCACCTACCTCAGCCTCCCAAAGTGCTGGGATTACAGGCATGAGCCACTGCACCCTGCCAGTTTATATTTATTAAATACTATCCATATTCAAGCCCAGTACATAATCTCATTTTTATTATTAACAATAACTAATACTAATACTAATTAATAAGTAATACTAGGTTATATTTATTAAATACTGCCCATACGCAAGCCCAGTACATAAACTATCTTTTTCAATCCTCACAGCAACTCCATGAATTAGATTCTATTACTAGCCTCATTTTATAGATGAGGGTATTTATGAGGTTTAAGAGTTTAGTTAACTCACCCAAGGTCACCTACTTTGTAAATAGTAGAGCTGGCACTCAAGTTTAGTATCACTGGCAGATGTATAGCTTAGCTCACTGTAATTACTATATCAGAACAACTCCCTATGGGACTGGAGTGTTACTAGTTTAAATAGTGACTGGAGCTAGACTATTAAAATGGCTTCTTGCATCCATAGCCAAAAGTTAGCCCAGATAACAGACTTCAACAGCAGCTTTCCTCTGTGTTATTGATAGAAGTCTTTCACTGATTGAGGTGTGTCCTGGGTATAGGCCTTCACACGATGATAATTTTCTTATTAAACACTGTGAAACAACAAGAGACAAGTTTTCAAAGTATTCCATCTACTCCTTCACATATCTTCTCATGTATCAATAATACAGCCAATAATTACTGATTCGAATTTCTTCTGATGAATTTGTAATTTAGCTATGATTTCTCGGAATCTAGCTATGCATTCTAAATTCTTATTTCCAATTAGGTTCCTTGTGGCATCATTGAGCATTGAAAATAATTTTATGACTCATAACAGCTCATGAGAAAAAAATGGGTTCAGTCAATAACATTACCAGGCAGGTCATCCGCAAGCCACAATAATATCATGGAGAATTCAAAGTAAATGGATTTGCTTGCTAGGCAAGATAGCATGTCAAAGCCTCGAAAAAATTAAGGTTCTTGGCTATTAGGCCTACAGGGACCTCAGTTGCAAGGTTCAATGAAGACAAAAGCCAGAATTGGGACTGAGGGCAGTCCCTTGCAATAGTGATTATTTTAATGCATAGTGTCTAAGGGGGGTTAAGGAGCAAAAAATAGATCCAAGAAAACATTTAACTAATGGTTAATCTGTTGGGACAGTTATGTCAGCAGAAACCTATGAGGCTTTCCAATGGCCTTCCTTAAGCCAATCAAACTTAACATTTTATATTAAGCATTTCCAAACTATGGTTTTATATTAGGTATATGTAGTGCTTTATAAAAACAAGAACTACTTGATCGTGTAATCCTAGAAAATCCTTCAATCAATACTCTCTCCTAGAGATCTATGGGTTACCTTTACCATATTAAAGCCTTCAAGGGATTCCTGCTTGAAAGAAAGCTGTTTAATCTTGTTTAATTTAGCATTTCCTAAATGTACATGATCGGGAAACCATCTTTTTGTACAATGCGTTTAATTTACTGAACCACATTTTGAAAAAAAATGGTCCAGTGTAATTAGAGAATCTCATAGCCAATAGGTAGCATGCACAGAACATTATTGAATATTACTTCTTGCAGGGAAGCTATTGAGAATTTTCTGGTGGGCATGAATTTAAAGTAAATGATCTTTAAAATGTTACCAGCAGGCAGATATTCTAGATGTCTGTTCAAGGTCCATAGACTTCAGGCTAGAAGTAGGCTAACAAGCTCATTTGAGAGTTATAGAGCCCCTAGGATATGGACCACTGTAGGTCAGTCCAACTCTTCCTAGAAATGAAATGAGAAAGTCCCTAAGGATAAATCTAAAATATTTACTTAAAAAATTCTGAATGCAAGGTACTTATAGCCAAATTGTAGTTAAAATCATAAAGCTCTAGCCTATGGAAAAATTTAACCTAGAAAATTTGTTAGTGGATGGTAACAAATGTCAATAAAAGTCCTAAAAGTTATCACTGTAAGTATCCTCAGGACATGCAGTCTTGAAAAACATAACTTCCAAAGAAACTTTTGAGATAGTTATTTGCCAAAAATACATCTGTATAACTGAACGGGTTAAATACTGCTTTAATAATGTCACCTCCTATTTGGGAAGGCTTATTTTATGTCAAGTATAGAGGCACGCACTTAAGCGAATTAACTATCTTAACCCTCATAGCAACCCCACATTTTCTTCATTTCTAACAAATTATTTTGTTTATTATGCCTGAAACTCAGCTTTTTCTTAATTCCTTTTTTTTTGAGATAGGGTCTCACCCTGTTGCCCAAGCCGAAGTGCAGTGTTATGATCTCAGTTCATGGCAACTTCTGTCTTCTGAGCTCAAGCAATCCTCTTGTCTCGGTCTCTCGAGTAGCTGGGACTGACTACAGGCACGAACCACCACACCCGGCTAATTTTTTGGTATTTTTTTTGAAAAGACAGGGTTTCTCCATGTTGTCCAGATTAGTCTCAAACTCCTGAGCTCAAGCTATCCACCGACCTAGGCCTTCCTAGTGTTGGGATTACAGGTGTGAGATACTGTGCCTAGTTGCAACCCACATTTTATAGAAGTTATAGCAACCTGAGGCTAAGAGACTTCAAGTAATTTGCTCAAATTCAAAAGGGGAGTAAGTAGTTAGGCCAGAATTAACCATGCTATTTAATAGTCCAGTATAGGATTTTTATGTATATGGGTTTTATAAGTTAACAAACTTGTTTGAATGTGGCAACAAAGGACAATACAACAGTAACCTAAATAAGATAGAGGTTTTTGGCTCTCTTAGTTCATGTAAGTAGTCTAGGACTAGATCCAGCTCTTTCTATCTCTCAGGGACTGACTGTGTTCCTCACAATTCAAAGTTGGAGTCCTTATGCCCAATATTATGATATTAGTTATAGGAAAGTGATTAGGTCATGAGAGTAGAGCCCTCGTGAATGAGATTAGTGCCCCTATAAAAGAGACCCCAGAGAACTATTGGGCCCTCTTTCTTCCGTGTGAGGATATAAAGTGAAATCAGCAGTCTGCAGGCAGGAAGAGAGTCCTCACCAATACCCAACCATGCTGGCATCCTGATTCTAGGCTTCCAGCCTCCAGAACGGTGAGAGATACATTTCTGTCATTTAAGCCACCCAGTCTATAGTACTTTGTTTCAGCAGCCCGACAACATAGCCACCCAGCCAGCCTCTCCGCCAGCCTAACATCCGTTTTCTCAGCCAGCCTCTGGATCTGCCAGCCATCCAGACGGACTCTCAGCCAGTCAGCTATCCTCTCAGCCTGCCTCCAAGCCAGCCTTTCGGCCTATCTGCCAGAAAGCCTCTAAACCAGCCGACTTGCCAGCCAACCACCAAGCCTATCAACATGCAGCATACATCCTATGGCCAAATATGTCTATGCTAGTTCTTACCATTACATCCACTTTTCAGTTGGTGGGAAGCAAAGAAGAAAGGACACAGTATACACTTTTATAGGCCAGAACTAGAAGTTGTTCATTACATTTACCCATATGCTATAGACTAGACCTTAATCAAATGGCTACATCCAACTTCAAAGGAGGCAAAAAAATGAAATCCTTATCTGGGCATTCATGTGCTCTGTTAAATTCCAGGGTTCTATTACTAACAGAATAAAAGGAGGGTAGCTATTTGGGGATATATTTTTTTATATATACAGATTCCTAACTAACAGTTTTTGTCATAGAATCATCCACTTCTAGGCTAAACGTGAATGTTCTATCAAATATTTTGATTTAGCTTTAAAGTATTTAATACTAGGCAGTCCTTACTGCTATAAATTGATGGCATGAAGCTTGGGTCAATACAAGATTATTTTTTGACGAGAATAGGAGAGTGTTGATTTTTCTGTGATCATGATGGAAAGTGCATCCAACTTCTTCAAAAGTAATATAAAGTCATTGGAAACAAGTTTCTGTTCCATCTAGAGATAACAAATACTCCCTATATTGCTGTGGTGCTATTAAGATGTAGATTGTGGTTACGGGTGCCTGTGAGGGACCAGGGAGAGCATCAGGATAAATAGCTAATGCATGGGGGACTTAATACCTAGGTGATGCTTTGAAAGGTGCAGCAAACCACCGTGGCCCATGTTTACCTATGTACCAAACCTGCACATCCTGCACATGTATCTTGGAACTCAAAATTAACTTAAATTAAATTTTAAAAATTGTTGCATTGGAAAGAGAAAAAATAAAATGCAGAAAACAAAAAAATAATAATAATTTAAAATGTGGATTGTGTTAAAGCCTAAAAGATCTACACTGAGCCCATGCAGATGAGTCCACGAATAATACATGTCTGCAAGGGTCAAGGAGGTAGTCATGATCACTACTGACAATCAATGGATTAATGGATTAAATGAATCATAAGTAAGAAAACAATATAAATAATACATTATTCACTAATTAACTTAAAACAGTCACATTGTAGGCAATAAAGAATAGTTATTCTAACTAAACATATGAATGCACATATATCTATCTATGAGATTATCTATGATTAACTTGGACTACATGTGAGAGAAAAATCAACATAACAGCAGCCCATTCCAAAGTCCATGAAGACAGAGTACATCAAAAACATTCTATAGACATTTCCATGAAAAGTCATTTTCTTTTGAAGATATATGTACAAAAATAACTACAGGACCACAAAAAAAAATTATTGCAAATATTGTAACACTAAAAGCAAATGGCTCAATGTTGAAGACTGTTTTCCCACATTGTGCTTACTTTAACTAATAAACACTAACTTATAGGGAATTTGCCACTCTAGAAAAATTAGTCAATTAAAAAGAGCCCCTTAATACGGCTTCCACTTATATAGAGTTCTAATTTCATTTTCTGTATTTTCATCTCTCTTTTATTTTTTTACCTTGTCAAATATTTTTCCATGTATTCACTTTGGGAAGAGCACTGTAAATAACTACATCTCTCTTGTTTAGTACTAGAGAGCTTTTAAATCCCTTCGTACATAATTTTCATTTACTTCTTACATTAGTTACTTTCATTTACTTACTAATGCTTATTAATACAAAGTACAATGTCTTAGAATCTCCGAAAGTCAGTGTTTCTTAATTTTCTCATTTCGTAAAATCCAAAAGTTCTGATTTATGATATTTTTAACTGATGAACATTCTCCTGAATTCCGGAGCCTTCAAGAAGCACCAAATGTAACTAACAACTTCACTGGACCCACCAATACAATTTCAAAAAAGTGTAGGTTTATATTTCTTAGGAGATCATGTAAACACAGTGATACTCTTCAACAAATAAATAGGAAATTTATACTTTTCTAAATGTTATAAAAACTTGGATTTTTAGACAGAATTTTAATACAGAAATTTTTATACAGAATCCTAAGCGTTATGGGTTACGTGAGTATATTTTATATTTGTAGTAATGGTCTCAGCTTGAAACTTAGATATTTTCATTTTTGGACATAGATAAATCTGAGCACATCTGGAGAATCAATTCTAGTGGTTTTGAAAGTATTTTTATATTGGAAGACTCCTTTGTTCAGCCAGGCCCAGTGTCTCATACCTGTAATCCCAGCACTTTGGGAGGCCAAGGCAGGTGGATCATCTGAGGTCAAGAGTTCAAGACCAGCCTGGCCAACATGGTGAAACCCTGTCTCTTCTAAAAAAAAAAATACAAAAATTAGCCAGGAGTGGTAGCAGGCACCTGTAATTCCAGCTATTTGGGAGGCTGATGTGGGAGAATCGCTTGAACCCAAGAGGCGGAACTTGCAGTGAGCTGAGATCACGCCATTGCACTCCAACTGGGTGATGGAGTAAGACTCTGTCTCAAAAAAAAAAAAAAAAGGAAAAGGAGAAAGAAGACTTCTTTGTTCAAACAAAATCTTCAGAGGAAATGAAAATAAAATAGATGAAACGGATACAGATCTGGTTGAAGCAGCGCAGGGGTGGGGTGGGATCTCTTAAATTACATAATAATATTGAATAACTTAATTGAGCATCTCGAAGATACATTTTACAGGCAATTTTAGGCACAGTAGACATTATTTAATATTAGGAGCTTGACTGATAATCCCTGTTTCTATCCTCTGCTTTCTAGGATGCAAAAATCACAAGTCTCATCCAGGTACATTTGTAGGTGCTCATGCTCTTTTAATTTTTTAACAAAATTTTGGCTCTACATATCACACATTGTGAAACAGTAGGATGAATTATTACATTGAGAAACTACAAATGAGGTACTTCACATTACAAGTGAGTTATTTTAATTTCGATAACTTCTGGTCAAATTTCGTTCACGCATTTGGTATTTGAAACAAATGAATTCTGCTTGCTTTAATCCAAAATAGAGGATATTGGTCTCTGAGTCCAAACTGCATAGATCTCAGTCCCTGGGCTAGGCCTAAATTGCCTATTCCTTCAACAGATGTTTATTGCACTGGTGCTATATCAGTTAAGGTTCAGGCAGAGGAGGAAAGTCCCTGTATGTTCTAGGAATAAGGACTCATTATAGGAATTAGACTTTATACAATGGTAGAAGGAACTAGAAGGTGTGGGAGGAGGAGTTAAAGGATCAGAAAAGAAATTAGCAAGGAGCTAATCTGAGAAGCTGAGTATATTCAGTTGCTAAATTTGAGCCACAAAGGGGAACCCATAGGAAGTGCTCCCTGCACAGACCAACTCGACAAGTCTAGGGGTCCACAGCCAAATGTCTGGAAGTATGTCTTGAGGCCAGCATTGATCTTTAGGGCCAGTAGGCTGGAGGAAGACCTAGCAGAGCAGAGAATGAAGGCACACTGGAATCTACTGAGCACCACTAATCTATCCATTACCTCCTCAGACTGCAAAACAGCTTTCACAGACTATTGTCTGCTGCATCACTTCCAATTTTCAAATCTTTTGCAAGCTTTTCTGTTTGCTAACTCTATATTGGTAAGGGACTATATAGGTGAGGGGATTCTGGGAAATGTAGTTCTTAGTTTTACCAAGATAATGTAATAGTGTATCATAGCCTGTTCGTGTAAGAAAATGAACTAAGTAATCTGTAAAATGAGAATCATAACAGGGTATTTGAGAAGATGAAATGACATAATGCATGAAAAGCTTTTAACACTGTCACCTAGTGAATATTCAAAAAATGATTTTAATTATTATATATTAAACAAACAGACAAAAGGGGGAAGTAATATGATTAACTTGCTCAAGGTGCATTAGAGCAATAATATGTATATTACTGTGGCTGCCATGAGAATGTGCATCTTGGACCCCTGACTGCTGAGAGTGTAACTAACCAATAGCTCTAGCTGCTAAGCTCTGAAACTCATTGCCTCAGTTGCTTTAGGACCACAGTTACTTCTTGGCTCTCAGCCAATGTCTGGGTGTGGCAGTGACCAAGGCAGGTTTGTTGCTGGGAAACCCAGAAGTCCATTGAGAGTAGAGATTTTTGGCTTGAGGCCTCCCAGATGGCTCTGTTGATCTTTGCTTAAAACTGCAGGGCCCATCTAAAATGATTCCACCCAAATTAATTCCTTCCTTGCTTCCTTCCTTCTTTCCTTTATTCCTTCCTTTCCTCTTTTTATTCTTCAACCAAGGTCAGAGCAAGCCTTTCCCAGCTCCCTCCCCTTTTCTCTCCCTTGCCATTCCCATAATACATTTCTTACACGTTTAATCTGGTACTGCTATTTCCTTCTTGGATGACATGGATAAACACAACTGTGAAAGAAAAAATGTTAGCATACTAAGAAAATAAGGTCTAGCACCAGAGAGGGAAAAAAAAGGAAAGTTAATAAACAAATAATTAATTTAGAAAAATTGACATCTGTAATTTGATTAGACCAACAAAACTGCCTGGGTGCTAATTCTAGACCTTTTTTTCACTACATAGAGTTTCAAAATAAGAGTTTCTTTATATAGAGTTTACACTCATAGTTCACATACCCTGCCTTCCCTAACAGAAGCCAGGCTATGTTTGGAAAGTTCTGTACTTAGAATGGTAAAATCCAGTTGTCCTGAGACCACACAGATGAACATCCATGGAAATTTTCCTGTTCCATGCCTATGTTCTCGCTCATTTCCACTAGTCTTTTGTCTACAGTGAAGTTATCTATGAAAGAGTATCCAAGAAAATATTGCAACCTTTTCCAAGTTCCAGGAAATCCGAGTAGGTGAAGATACTCTTCACCTCACTGTATATAATGCAACATTGATTGGATTGACACTTATTCTGGCCCAAAGCATAGTTGATCTAATATATGAGTAAGGATATATATAATATATAAAGGATAAGCTAATCTTCATTTCTTCCATTGCTTTATCTTCTATTTCAGCTTCCATTGAGATGATCAAGAATATGCTAAGTTAGTATCCTATTGCCTAAAAGAAAATTATTTCCCAGGAGGACAGTTTAATGTTCAAATGCTTTCACTGGATTCAATATAAGAACCAGGAAGACATTTTGATACTTTTTCAAAGCCTCCTTTGGAGACCCTTGTTTATTATATTAATATCCATTACATAAAGATCTAGATGCTAAAATCATCTGTAATTCAGTACCTGATGGCTAGGGTGATCATTCCTTAAAATTGCAGGGCCCATCTAAAATGCTTCCATTCAAATTTCTTTCCTTTCTTCCTTCCTTCCTTCCTTCCTTCCTTCCTTCCTTCCTTCCTTCCTTCCTTGTTTCCTTCTTTCCTTCCTTCCTTGTTTCCTTCCTTCCTTCCTCCCCTTTCCTTCATTTCTTTCTTTCCTCATTTTCTTCTTCAACCGAGGTCAAACCAAGTCTTTCCCAGCTACCTCCGCTTTTCTCTCCCTGGCAGAAATGTTTTATACCTCTTTTCATCTAAAAATGGGACTAACATTTTATTCTGCCATTGCCTTGATGGCCGGGAAACTCAGTGTGAAGTTCAATGCTTAAGAATGATGTTTCCTCTTTCCTAGTAATTCTTTTTCTCTTTTCCCTGTAAAATTTTTTATTTTTAAAACTTTATTAGTAGTACTCATATTGTTTGTGAGTTTATTTTAGGTAAGCTTAAATAGTTGGATTTTTTAGAGGGGATGGAAATAAGTAGGCTATAAAATTTTAAATAAATTATATATGTACATATATATCAATGTTTACTGTGCCCAAACCATGATTACAAATCACTGAAGACGTTTTAGAAATAAACAGACCAGGTGCCGTGCCTTAAGAATGTAATGTCAGAGTTTTAAGAGGCTGAGGTGGGTAGATCACTTGAGCCTAGGAATTTGAGGCAGCAGTGAATTATGACTGTGTCACTGCACTCCAGCCTGGGCAACAAAGCAAGATCCTCATCTCTAAAAAAAGAACAAAAGAAGAAAGAATACTGAAGGGAGTTGTGAAAAATTTAATAGTTTCAATTCAAGCAAGCATGTGAATTTACATCTCATAGCTTTTTAAAGGAATTAATCTTTTTGTTTAACTTGTATCAGGTAATAGCACTGGAACACAAAGCTGATCGGTTACAGATGTGGGTCTGTAGTATCACGAGAGCCAGCTAACTCTTCCCTCAGTATCTCCATTCATAAAATATGAGGGTTGGACTCCGAAGACCTAAGGGATCATTTCCAGCTCTGGAATTGTATGATTTCTTCTAAGTTTACTCTTACTCTATTTCAACATTTAAACATCTAATTACCATAGGAGAACACATTCAAGAATGACAATAAGAAGTGACTATGCAAGAGGAAGTTTCTTAACTCTTTTCTCTTTACAAAGGCATTCTGAGGACATGGACTGTAATGAAGCATTTCCTTTCAAATTAGATTTGAATATTACATCAGATAATGAAGCTTTTGAAGTTCTAAGAACTCAAAATTCCATTCAGTGGTCTGATGTCATGAAAATGGATCCTTAACCAGTCAAAAGAGCTAATTCATTTTGGGAAAAAAAAAATGAAACAAAAGCATCTACGATTTCTTAGTCATTATAGTAGCTCTGTGAAACTATTATATAACCAGCTTCAAAACATACTGTTTTGGTATATACTGTGCAAAAAAAAGATTCTAAGCTTGACAACAACAGAATAGACTCAGTAACTATTTAGCAATACAACAAGTTGCTTTGTTTCAAGCATAACTGTTACCAATTACTTTATTCTAGCAGTCATGATAGAGCAATACTATCTGAAGCACCTTGGCATTAACTTTGTTGTGAAATATCAGATAGTCCTTGCATGCTGCAACAGGTTAAGTATGTATTTTCCTGTAGCATTAATTTGATATCCAAACAAAATTATATGATATGGGCAGATTATATAGCAATAGAAATGTGTTTATTTAAGTCCAACTAACATAGTTAGCTAGCTAGCCGTGTCATGTAGGCTAACCTACACAAACAGGATATAAGATACATACTTTAATTTCAGCTGCCTGAGAAATGAAACTTTTCTTCTCAGTGCCTAAAAGAGTAGGCACACGCCGGGCGCGGTGGCTCACGCCTGTAATCCCAGCACTTTGGGAGGCCGAGGCGGGTGGATCACAAGGTCAGGAGATCGAGACCACGGTGAAACGCCGTCTCTACTAAAAAAAAAAATACAAAAAATTAGCCGGGCGCGGTTGTGGGCGCCTGTAGTCCCAGCTACTCGGGAGGCTGAGGTAGGAGAATGGCGTGAACCCGGGAGGCGGAGCTTGCAGTGAGCCGAGATCGCGCCACTGCACTCCAGCCTGGGTGACAGAGCGAGACTCCGTCTCAAAAAAAAAAAAAAAAAAAGAGTAGGCACACAAAAGTGAAAGCACATAATCAATGCTTAGTGAACATTCATTAAATAAACAAGCTTTTATGTTATCTTGATCAGCTTAGTGTCGAAATTGGGAATTATTAGCATTCACCAAAATGGATGAATTTTATTTCTCTATAACACATGGAATTTATGATAGAATGTGTGTGTAACTCTGTATGTATACTTAGATGCCACTGATATTAGTTATATTTCTGATGTTTTGTTTAGCCGTTTACGGTGGTTGCTGTTGTTTTCTTCAAAACTGTTGAAATAGAATTGTCTACTTGTGAGAAGTCCTTTGAGCCTGACCTTATGAAGTGCTATAAGCTATATTTTACCTTAATATTGAGGCTGTCCAAAAGATGTATGTTTCAAAACTTCAAAGGAAACTGTATCTTGTGTAGTTAATGCAATCAGCCACAGCATAAAACACTTTTCTGAAGACGTGTAAAGGATCCAAACTTCAAATCTCAAGATTTGGCTGAAAGGGGCTAGAAGTAATTATCTGATAATATATACTTCCATTGTTTTCTCCTTTTTGTATCCAAAAAAATCATTTGAGAGTAAACATAGGGGAAAAGTTGCTTTAGCAAGTAATATACAGGAGAGGTAAAAATCCCAGGAACATCTAGAGAAGGAGCAGGCGGGAGTAAAATTGTTTGTTTCATGTTTTACACATTGTAGGCCAGAAAAAAAAAAAAAAAAAAACTTGCATTTTCATTCAAATTCACATCCACAAAGTCTTCTCTGAGTCAACCAAATTAAACTAAATCCACCAGCATGAGAAATTCAAGGACTGAGCAAAAGAATGTCTCATCATTAATAATAAGTTGGTACATAACCCAGAAGATCCTTCTTTCTTTCTTTTAAGTTCAAGATATGGCTGCTTCCCAGTTCTTGTCCCCATGGAAACAGGATGTGCTCGGTGTAACCAGCTGACGGAGACAAACAGCTTCGAGGCTGTGGCTACATCCCTGGGGCTGGTTTCACTGTGAAGTTCTCCTGACTGCTGCACTATTAGTTCAGCTGTGATTCCCCCGTTCTTTCCTCAAATCGAGGTCTATGCAACAGTTTGAAGTTGCATTTGAGGACATCTCGAGTTTTTAATATTTGACATCTATTTGTTGTGTTTCCATTGCTTTCTTGCCTATTTCATGCATTCTTTAAACAACTTGTTTTATGCATTGTTCATTTCTTCTTTTGAATGTACATTTTTAGTTTTCTTTGATCTTTATTAAATGCAAGTTTAATCACTCCAGCTAGATTTTTAAGATCCACAGAGAGAAAAACTATTTAAGCCACTTACAAGGTTAGAACAGTGCTTAGTATACAATAAACACTATATATTGCCTGATGGACAAATGACTCACTTTAGCGCTTTTATTCTCTGTAATATGTAGTTATAACAGAGAATAACTGCTCATTTTTAGCCAGCAGAGATTTGGTAATACATTTGGTTTCCCTGTAGTGGATTACTGTTGATGATCTTGACTTGCTGTTTGTACTATTCATGGCTCACCGGTGATGTTGATTGAAGTCATCCCTAGATGGGCTGTGACATCAATTACTGACCCAAATCTCACAGCTAAACTGCAGGTTGGGCATCACCACTATCATTTGGAAACAGTTAACGTTGTATGAAGGCTGATGCTCTACACACGTAGCTACATGGAGATGTGCAAACTTTCTCAAGAATTCACTTGTCTATTCCAGTTTGCTTCTTTGTTTGTGTATCTCAGAAAAGGGCATTGCCACAGCTGCTGGATTACGTAATGGCTCAAAAAAGCAGTCTTCAAGGTCATTCAAACACATGACTATCTCTCTGGGCCAGAACAAGAATTCCAACTTGCATTAAAAAGTCATCATAACAACCTAATTTACTCATAAATAGTCCTCGTGTGAATTACCTCTTCTCAAAAAGCATACTGAAGATATTTTCTTGCTTTTTTTTGTTATTGTTGTTGTTTAATTTATGGCATGTCTCATGCTATCTTTGAATGTTGAGATTATTCTCCAGGTATTAAGTTTAGATCTTATTGCTGAAATGAGACCAAGTGACATACAGTAAAATATTTGAAAGTCTGTTTAAAAAAAAAAATCTAGAGTTTTTAAATAAAATTATTTTGAATATGTTGACAATGCATATCTTAAAATCTTACATCTTATTTCATAAAATATAATCCGAGGGCTCCTTGTACGTCCAGATACTCAATTAGTAATCATCAGTTTTTTAGAAATTATTCCTTTTTACTATTCTAAGGTATCTTTAACATTTTGAAAATTTAATGAATGAAATTGTGGTTTTTAAAAGAGCCCAAACAGTTTCTTCCATGAGCGAATATATTATTAGTCTTGTACTTTTGAAATAAGAGAAGTCCTCTAGTACTGAACATTCTGGCATATATTTCCTAGTACCATCGGTCCTTCTTAGAACATAATTGAGACACTGAGGAATTAACTCCTTCAAGCCACAAGGAAGCCACTTCCCATCAGAGGTTCTGACTTTATTGTACTATCCTGTATAATCACATGAATTCATATGGCACCATTACTGAAGTATAATGAGATCGTTAACTCCTAAGCACGCAGTTTATTTTAGACTTTCAAAAATGCAGATTGACTTAAGATTAAGAAGTGATTGCAACCACGTATTTGCAGCAAAAGCAGTTATGAGACGAGAGATGGGGAAAACAAATTGTACTATACTATTTAAGCTCAAATTTCCTTACTCTCACCCCCACCTGGACAAAATGGCTCTTATAACATCCACTATCTATTAAAGCTTTTGCTTTTAAAACAAAATTAATATTCCTAAGAAATGCAAATATAAAAGGTGATAAGTCTTTTTTTTTTTTTTCATTTCAAGTATGGATCTGATTTTAAGACCTTATTTTCAAATGGCTCTTTCAGTGCTTTTGTAGGTAGGAGCCAAGAATTAAGAACAACCCTCATCTTGTGTGTTAGATAATACCACAGAGAGTTTCTCTATCCTCAGCTTTAACTCCTGTCTACTGACTAGACCTATTTAAATTGCCTAACCTGTTTAATGAGCTCCAAAAATAAATGTATATTATAGAGAAAACCAAAGGACACCCACTATTTACAGAGAAATGACACGGAAAGGGCATTTCTTCAATATGTGACCTAAATAACCCAAATCAGATTTAATTCAATATGGGAATCTGGGATTACATCAGAGCTGTTATCTGGGTCTGCCAGTAACTGCAATAACATCTTTAAACAGTAGCACAATCTCTGTCCTAACAAAAATGACTTCTCCACTAGGATAGAAATTAATTCACCCTTGCTCTCATTTTTATCACAAGGAGTTAAAATAAATTTTAAAAAATCAAATGCAGCTTCCTTGGACTGTTACAGCTAATTCTGAATTAAGAAATGAAACAGTTAGTAGTTATGTATTTCTGACAGTACTGAAAACAAATGCTCCTAATGATATCATTTCACATACAAACCTAACACATAGGCTGAGATGCACCTGGAGAGGCATCCCATAGAAGCTTCAGGTTTTATTATTACAGATTCACTCTTTAAAAATTCAAATAGGGCCTGGCATGGTGGCTCTTGGCATTTTGGGATGCCGAGGTGGGTGGATGATTTGAGTCCAGGAGTTTGAGACTGGCCTGGCCAACATGGCAAAACCCCCTTTCTACTAAAATTACAAAATTAGCCATGTGTGGTGGTGCATGCCTGTAGTCCCAGCTACTCTGGTGGCTGAGGCACGAGAATCGCTTGAACCCCAGAAGTAGGGGTTGCAGTGAGCCAAGATTGTGCCACTGCGCTCCAACCTGGGCGACACAGCAAGACTCTGTTCAATAATAACAATAATAATAATAATCATCATCATCATCAAATAATGCTGATGAGGAGACTCAACACCTGCCAAGACTCTAATAAAAGTGGGTTTATTCAGGTAATTTTTGACAGATGACGCAAAGCAGCAAGAGATAAAGAGTAACTTGGAAGGTATATTGAAAGGGGTAGTTGGATGGGAAACATGGCCAGTAAGGAGATGCCAGTGATGATTTCATAATGAACATGCTAGCCTAGGTCCAGCCATGGCTGTTCCTCCCACTCATTGCCACTCACTGAGGTTCTAGAATGTCCCTGAACCTGGTGATAAGAACAATGATGAGGGGAAGTAAAGTAAAAAAGAAGATTGATAATATTTTCTCTTCTGATACTGGACATGGTTAATACCTATATATATATATGAGAGATATATATATGGGTATATATACCCACATGTATATATGTGAGAAACAAAGACTCTTGAAGGCTCATTGTGTACAATGTCATCCTTCTAGTAATGATGAACACTATGATCTCCTGAGGTATTCTCAGCTCATGCACATTTAGCTGGAAGAGCTCAAATATTTCTAAAAAGCAACAAATGAGGCATTCTTTTGCATCGTTTCCCTACTTCAAGATAGATTTTTCTTGATGTTGAGTGTTGAGTTTATGCTGAAGAATTTGATTCTTGCAAATTTATTTTTACAGTGCGAGGGATATTTTTGCTGACAATTCAACATTCAAAGAGATGAGTGAACGACATCTCTAAGAGATGTCATGGAGTGCAGGTAGAAAGGACTTTTTAAGGAGGTAAGATCTAAAATAGGACAGTCACATTTAATTGATGAATTGTGTTATGATTGTCCAGAAGTAAAACAGAGAACCTGGAAGTGATTTGGGAGGAATATGTTAGTGTCAGAACATATGAGACCTTTTCTTTGTCCCCTTTTTTAAAAACTCTTTTTAATTCATGTGTTTCTTCTTTGTTTTTTTCAGAACTACTTCTCAAATCACTAGTCACATCCTGGTAGAAGTCCAGCAATGAAGATGGCACAGAAACACATTCCAAATACTATGATACCATAAAGTATACTGTAGCAATGCATCTGGCACACCCTCATTTTAACATCTGTCTCAGAAGATTTTGACAGAAGATAAAACTGTCTAGTTTTTATTTCATTGGTTTCATGAAAATTTATTTCACTGGTTTCATGTCACAGGCCCATGACTGTATAAAGAATCATAATCTTTACAAACACAACAGTGACTCACAGAGACATGTTGCAAAGCTGTAATCCAAAACACTGATGTTAATTTCAGAGGCCATTCATGGTGTTAAGAAGGAGCTTTTGTTAACCAAATAATTGAATACTCATAATTACTTTTCAGTTCTAGTTCAGTTCTTCACACCAAACCATTTTCTTTACGTAGTGAATGCAGAACTTGCCAATAAGAACTTTCCTTTTTTTTTTTTTTTTTTGAGACTGAGTCTGGCTCTGTCGCCCAGGCTGGAGTGCAGTGGCCGGATCTCAGCTCACTGCAAGCCTCCCGAGTAGCTGGGACCACAGGCGCCTGCCACTTCGCCTGGCTAGTTTTTTGTATTTTTTTAGTAGAGATGGGGTTTCACCGTGTTAGCCAGGATGGTCTCGATCTCCTGACCTTGTGATCCGCCCGTCTCAGCCTCCCAAAGTGCTGGGATTACAGGCTTGAGCCACCGCGCCCGGCCCAAGAACTTTCAATACTAAACTTCTATGTAAAACAAAACATCTCAAAATCAATAACTACTTTAATGGAATAGTAAAGAATTTACTTAAACACAAAGGAATGAAAATATCTCTGCAAATATGTCTACTGACTTTTCAATTTTGGTGACTTCTTTCGAATTAATTCCTTTACCTCTGTTCCTCATCCACATAAAAATGACAAAAATGAAAGATAATTTTCTAGCCTATAATTAAATTTCTCCATTGTTGGCATATAATATGTTTTTAATACATTTTTCAGTTGTCATAATTCGTATGAAAATTATTAAAAGAGATTTAGTTGCCTTTGAGGACTGTATTTGGAACCTACTTCTTAAAAATTGTGTAAAAATAATTGTGGCTTTTGAGAGACAATTGGAAATTTGAACCTGATCACATATTTTGTGATATTAAGGAATTTTATTAATTATTTTCTAGGTGGGAGAATGACATGATTTTCTTAAAAGAATGTGTGAATTGTTTATTACATTTCAACATTGTCTTAATCATCAAACATTTGTTGACCTTCTGCTGTATCTAGAGCTCTGTGATCCAGATGAAGTATTTGATATTAAGCCATTACCAGGTGGTAGTTACTCTACCTCTGTTTGAAATTCATGCCCAGTTCATTTGATTGCTTTAAATTTGAGTTCATTCTTGAGCATGTGCCACCAAATTCCAAGCATTTTCAAATGGTGAGTTACTTCTTACAAACTCAGTGGAGTGTATGTTTGCTGATCTGATGTAACCCACTTGAAGTGATGCGTTGTGTCAACCTTAATATCACCATCGGAGGATCCCTAGGGAATGCAGCATTTGGCTTATTTCATTGTTAACATCCGAATTTAGTTTATATCAAAGTAACATAACACATATAGTTTTAAAAAATCATATAGTATGAACAACAACTTGAAAGAAAAGCAACAGATCATTGCAGCTTGCCCTTCTCCCTCCCCAAGTACCTGAGCCTCTGTCATTGTCCTCAAGCATAATGCCATCAGCAGCACACCTGTAATTGAATAAGCAGGACTCATTACCCATTTCATTGAGGGAACACTCACACCACAGAGAATCCAGTGGTGTCTCAGGTAAAGGATGTTAAAAGGGACTTATAACAGGATTTGGGCTTTGGTTGGGTGAACCGACGGAAGTTTCCCGCTCTGAATTGGATGCTGTCTAAAAGTGGTTATGATCTGTGATTGGCTATCTCAATAAGTCTTATCTTTAGAGAGGGCGGACTAGAGTAATGCTAAAGATGCAATTGTTAAGAAACAGTCCTCATTCGTATTAGCTGAGAGAGAGGAATGTTTTGTATTTTGTGGCTTAAACAACGCTCATGTGTTTAGACATGATTGTAGAGTGATCTTCAATTTGTTTTGATCCATCATAGTAGATGATGTCATGTGATTTTTTTTTTTTTTTTTAATGTTCAACAGAATGCTAACACCTACCTGTGAGTACCAGGACAGCTGACAGCAACCCCGGGGCTTTGCTGGTGGTGCCAGGCTAGCTCCTGGAAGTCAGGAGTTGCCTAGTTCCTTCCCATGCCTTTTCCCAGAGGCAATCACATTAAACTTTTTGGAAGTTTCTTCTGGCACTTACCTCCAGATTCCTAATAGTTTTTCTTTGTTTTTAAATGTTTGATTTATTTTTAAATATTTGACTTCCTGCTGTAGAAATAAGACTTTTTGCTCTCTTGTATCCACGCTGCTATATACATTCTCTGTGTACATGCCTCCTATGCCCATCCTAATAATACACATATATGACACTTTTTACTTTAAAGTAATTATGGACATCTTTATTATTGTGGCTATGTCAATATTATTCATAACAGAACTATACGATACACTATAATTATATATCCTTTTCTTTACAATTTAGTTTTTGCTGGTTTTAATAATTGCTTTCGTTTCTGTTGCTAAGTTATCAACAATTCTTGTCCTCAATTCTCTAATAGAATTGTAAAATTTCTCTTAAAATGTTTAAAACATCAGCTAATTCGTCAGTTCAATTTCTTCTGCTTGCAGACAGACTTCTGAAGCACTCAGGTGACTGCTGCAGTCTGGAGTGGGGACTTTCTAGGACCACAGCATTGCTGTTGCTCTGGGACATCATTTAAAGCATTTGATTTAGCGCTCTCTCTTTTGCTGGATTTTCCAGTTCCTGACTCCTATGTCTACGTTTTTCTTGTGTCATTCTGTTGCTTGTGATAGAGTTCATGTGAGTGGCTTCCCAAAAATGGGTACACGGGAGATAAATCGTTTGACATTTGCCTACCTGAAAATGCCCTTTCTTTCTCTGCACATCTGAATGATTTTTTGGCAGAAAAAGAATCCTGAATTGGAAAGAGGTTTCCCTCAGAATATTGAAATCACTTATTATTTGCTAGGTCTTAGTGTTGCTGTTGAGAAGTTCAATGCCTTTTGATTTAAATGTGACAGTTTTTTCCCTCTTTGGAGGCTACTGGAATGTTGATCCTTGGTGTGAATTTGATATGACTGGTTATGATTATTTTTTGCATATACTGTTCTGGGCTCTTTCTGTCTAGAATATCATATACTTTAATTCTGAGAAATATTTCTATATTATTTCCTTGATAATTTCATTCATTCTGTTTTCTCTTTCCAGAACTCATATTAGTGGGACCACTTGGATTTAACCTTTAATTTTCTTAACCTCCATTTTACCCCTATTGTCCATCTCTTTGTCTTTTTGTTTGATGTTTTGGGGAATTTACTAAACCGCTTTTTCTTTCCCATATTAAGAAAATTCTATTATCATAATTTAATTTTTGTGAGTCTTTTCTCATTGCCGTAATGCTCCCCTTTTAAAGAAAATATTTTCTTGACTTGTGAGTGCATTATTTTTTCTTATCCTAGACTCTGAACATGCTAATTATAGATTCATTTGATATTTTCTCTTCTCTGTAAACACAGGGAAGTTCTGTTTTTTTCCCCCCAAGTTCTTTAGTTGTGTTTGTTTACTTTAGTCTCTAGCTTTATATTAGAGGCTTTTTCAAATGCCCGACCTCCTTGGTTGTTATTCCACTTAAAGTGAGGCATGAAGAGCCTAGTTTGGAATCTTTATATGATGTGGAGCTTCACTGTGGATGATCTGACGGGGGCAGAGCAGGCTTTTGGGGTTGGAAATAGGGAGAGGGACACTGAAAGTTTCACTGTCAGTAGGTTTTTCTCATGGAGTGTTCAGTTACTCCGTGGAGGAAACTTTGCGTTTTCTGCCTGGGAGGTTATGCTTCCCAGCCTGTGTTCTTGGAGTTGAGCAGAAGAATAGAGCGGGATCTCATAGTTTAACGTTGTAGAATTTCACTTAACCTCATTGTCAGCATAGCACCCCCTCCAGCTCTCTGCTCTGCTGAGCTTTGCTGCCCCCATTTATTCATAGAGGAAGTCTCTAGCTTCTGATGGGTGGGAGAGAGACTGTTGCCTGGCTCTTTGGAGCAGAAGAGAGGACTCTAGGAATCTACCTGCTCTCCAAACAGAGTTTCAACAAAAACACCTGTTTACAGCCCTAAGTTCACCTTTATTTTCAGAGGTCCTAACTGTCTCTAATTCCAGGAACTGCTGAGATTCTGTGACAAGAACTCACCTATTTTCCACTGTCTGGGTGCTTAGGTTTCAGCTCTGTTTGGTTATTTACTACTTGCCCATCTGCTTTTAGTCTTCCAGGAGTTCATTGACATCTTTTGTCTATTATCACCCATTTTCTTTATCTTTTGGGATTTGTATATCGTTTTATCCTTTCCAGGGCATCTAGCTAGAAATCAGATATGGAATATATATCTAATCTACTTTGTTTAATCAGAAGTGTTAGCAGCTTTGATTTTTACCACTTGGTCTTTGAAAACATTTTAAAATTGATAAGCACATTAAAAATTTGAATGTATAATTTATATTTTACTAGTCCAAAAGTTACTAAAGAAAACAAAAACACAACAAAAAGAAAACAGTTTATTTTCCTTCTCCATCCACTCATCATCCAAATGCATGAGTTTATCTTAAACAGACAAAAGATGACCAGACATTCAATATGAATGTTCAAAAGGGGAACAATTATTCTGGACTCTAAGTACCAAAGTCTCTGATGTAGGCAACTACAGAAATTCAATGAAAATAAAATCACATTATAGAACTAATAACATTGACTCATAATACTTCAGGCATGCATAACTCTTTTGCTTACATTTGACCTACCCGCCACTACCCACTATAAATGCCATGAAAAATAGCACTCTTCATTACGCTTTAAAACTTTATTGTCTTCACTTCCTTTGAAATTAATAGCCTGTCATTGATAGCCCTATTGCATATTTTTATTTCTTTAGGTAGTAAACAGGAACTATCCTACTATTTGATTTTTATTTCTAATCCACTTGAATACTTTTAATGTTAAGAAAAACTATTGTCTTTTGACCACATAATGGTATGAATTCAAGACTGCAAGCTAACGTCAATGGAAGCACTGAATTCTCAGTAAGAAAGTAAAAGGAGTCATAATAATTAGTAGCTACAATGAAGATGATAATCAAATGTTAAAACCATTCAGATGAATTTCTGCAGTGAACTTCTGTAGGTGTCTTGACTGCAAATGTCTGTTCTTTCTGTGGTTAGTGACATCAATTAATGGAAAACAAGGTGCAGGAACATGCCGATGCATGTTTTAACAAGTAAATGCAGCGTGGCCTGTGGTAGGTCTCACTTTGCAAATATTATATGTTCCTAAGAAGCCAAACAGAGAACAAGTTTAAACTTGAGGATAGCAAATGTGAATGAAACAAAGAGAATGTCTGGGTTTGTTTTTTTTCCCTGAGAAAGGATTTTCCCACATATCTAGAAATAAATGTAGATTGCTGAAGTGATCAAGCAGAATTTCATGATCAGTTTTATTCAATACTTAAAATGTGCCTGGTAAATTCTCCATTAATCTACTTCCAGGGATTCATGTACCACTTATTTACTGATGACATTCAAATATACCAATATTATTCTAATTTTTAAACTTCAAACACATTCTAAGGAATTTTTCTGAGTTACCTCAAACTCAACAAATCTAAAATTAAACAAATTTTCTACCCATCAAGCCCAATGTCCCTCTTAAATTCCTTAATAGTTTTATAGTCTATGTAATCACCTAAATTAAATATTTTAGTCATATTCTAATACTAAGCATAGTTCTTAGTACATTTATTTCTCAAATAAATAAATGGATGCATTTTCAGTGCTTTCTAGTCCTCTCCCTATAATCTGATGGTTTGGTAAGTTTAGTAAGTTCTATCCACTATACTTCAAAACCCCTCTCATGCCATCCCCTTCTTTCATCTGCTCTATTGCTGTTTTAGTACAGACCTTCAAGCCTCCTAACTCTTATATCTCTGTTGTCTAATACAGCTGCATCTCTGCAGCTCAGATTTCATCACATTGCAGCCTGATTTAAATCTATTCAATTTCTCTCTTATCTGTAAACCAAAATTCTAATTTCTTCTCCTCACTCTCCACAATTATTGAACCCTTCATTTGCCACTTTTCTTGACTCATTAACTGAACCTTCCCCCAAAGCCATATTTTTACATTTTTGATCCTACTGTGTAATCTCATGACACCAGGACTTTGATCATATTATTTCCTATGCTGGAATAGTTTTTTCTTTTACTCTATAGCCTGCTTATCCTTTAGTTTCTAATTCAAACATTTTCCAGGCCTCTAAGCAGAATTTTTTTTTAAACTCCTCAAAGCTTTTATGATACTTTTTCTTTATACTTCTCCTCTAGCTCTCAACACAGTCTAAGCTTTATTTTAATAATCTGTTCATGCACCTGTCTCTTGAAGTCCTAAAAAGGGCTGACCTCCAGCACTTAATTCCTGTCCCACAGTAAATGCTACAGGAGTTTTCAAAATAGGCATTGAATTAAAGCCATGTTACATTATTTTTGAGAATGACATCTCTTTAAGGAGTAAGAGAAAGAAAATAAAATGAATGAGTGAGTCTTTAGTTTGAGAAGATTCATATGATCCAATCCATGAAGTGATAGGAACTCATGTTGCAAAAAAGGTCCCCTTTTCAGTGAACAGAAGTTAACTGAAAAAATAAGACACATAATAGCGAAGGAGCCCCTCTCCACTCCGCAGCCACCAGTCGCTCAATACTGCTCCCTTTCTTTTCCTTCAGAGGTTTTGACAGTCTTTACTGCAGTGGCAGTCATTCTTCATTATTTATTCTCTGGGCTTGTTTTTCCCATCTTGTCTTCCAGGTGCTCTGAGTGTAGCTCTTAGAACTTCAGGGCTTAAGATGAGATAATGTGTTGCCTGTGGGAGGGAAGCACTCCGGCTTCCCTTTGAAAAGCTTTCATTTTGTTCCAGTACCCCTGAGGGAACATGAGCCTCTCTGGAATGTACTCACTGCCCTCTCCCTTTGGCGTGGGTGTGTGTTCTCCCTTCCTTGAGCAGTGGGATTGGAGAGAGGGAGGCAGACTGTTCTGGTTTACTCCAAATACCCCCAAGTGCTGTATTGCATAGCCCCATATATGATGTGCTGGCAGGCAGACAGGCAGCAGTGGGGAGAGCTTGTTGTATCTGAATTTTAATTACACATGGTAAAGACTTCTTGCTAGTTTAGAGAAAGCCACTCTTCAGGTTTGCTTTCTTTCAGTGAAGGGGCATTTTTATCCAATTAGAGGGAAATTATTAGAGGCCAAGTTCTTATCTCAGTCTCTGCAGATTTACCATATAAGAAGATGATAATTATACTTACCTAACCAATGGTAATAGGCTCTGCTCCAGTAGAGGAATCTTTTTAAACTCTTGGTTATAAAAATACTATACATATACACATTAATTAGAGTGACTTGTCAAGACCCCATGTGTAACCATATCCAGCTTCAACATTTATTAATTTTTACAGCACGTTTTATACCTCTACCAACCCCTATGCTCCCAGATTATTTAGAAGCAAATCAGACATCACATTATTTTATTCATAAATATTTTTAAGTTTACAGGAATCCTGCCAGCAATATTGTTCTAACAGTTTACTTTTGATTAATAAACTTCTTATCCCACCTGGAATCCATATTTTGTTGCCTGAAAACTTGAAAAGTATTTGGGACTTCCACAGTATATTGATTTAGTAAAACTCACATAGAGAGTTGGATCGTGTGAGTTAGCTCTACCCCAGTGATTAATGTATTCTGTACACAGTAGCACACACGGTACAGTAACGCCCCTTCTTTGGTCACCTAGTAACTTTTCACTAGTCAACACCAAACTGAATAAACCACTATGTTGTGAGAAGGTGCTTGGCTAGCTGACTTGGATCATCTCCTAGAGTTTAGGAGACATAACCATCACCAAGTTTGAATTTGCAAAACCTTTAGGCTTTGCTGGCAGGAGAGAAAATACCACTTTTGGACCATAAAATGGATACGGAATACATGGGCTCAGGGAAACTGGGCCAAATATTGAAGCAGATTTGGAGACAAAACCAGATGCTAAAGCAGGCACTCCTGGGTGATGACCTTTGTGAGGGGGCTGGTGGGGCCACTTGGATGGCCACTGTGGTCTTTCTGGGTCAGGAGCTCAGCAGGGCCCTTCACCAGCTGCTGGAGCACACCGCAGGCACCCTGCATTCCACCTGCCAGCAGCTGCATGTGCTGCTTGACAAGGAGAATCAATGTGTCTGGAGAAAAGGCAAGTATTTTTTTATAACTTATTCTTTCTCTAAGAAATATTGATTAGGGCAAGATCTGAGAGGGACTATGAGCATACCAACAAGGCTAAGACGGAGTTTCTGTCCGCAAGAGACTAACAATTTCATACGGGAAATAAGTCGAGACAAATGCACAATAATGCCAGGGACATTGGGGCCAGTCCCATTAGAAACACTTGAATGAAGTGCTTTTGGACTTCAGAAGCATTTTAAATCCCATCTGTAGGGTGGGGAATTGAGAAGTTTGCTAGAAAAATGTAGTATTTAAGCTGAAGCTTAAAGAGTGAATTGGACTTATGCAGCAGGAAATAGAGAGTTGGTATTTTTTGTAGGATCCAAGACTTAAGAGACAGGAAAATACAGGCCTAGTTTGAGGCAGAGCTAGTAGTTTGTTTTTTTTTTTTTTAATCAGAATATAATATTCTATTTCTAGGGTCATTTGAGCTTAGACTTATTAATTGCAAAATTCCTGAGAAGACTGGAGTGGGTTGGGATAGGGAATTGGATCCCTATACACTGAGGCTGGAGAGGGATTCTTGGGAATAGGTCCAGTTATGGATGTGGAAAAGTACAGCAGGGCAGGAAGAATGTGGAATCTGATGAATATAATCCTAGATAACAACAGTTACTCCAGATAAGCATCTAGGCGGCATCATGAAATTCAACTCTAAATAATGCAGTATCAAGATAAGTGGGCAGGTTCCATCTATGATGAAATCCAGGGTAGATGATATTAAGAAATTCAGTCTAAAGGGCAAATAGTGGGCATCAGGGAAATCTTTCCAAAGGTAGCATGACTGAGACGCCATCAGCTGCAGCCCAAAATCAGACCTTTAATCTCTGGAGGGAATGGAACATGGTCCTTGGCAACATAACAAGACAAATACATATTCAGAAAAAAGCAAGGACTTGGCGAAGGGATGATTTGGTGATGGTTTTAAAAACACTAAGTTATGGGGCCTTAAATTACATATTCTTTAGTTTAGAACTGAATTCTAAAGACTAGAGAGGCACTAAGCCTGCAAGAAGTCATCAGGTGACCTCAGTAGTGAGGAGAAGCAGGATGAACAAATAGGAGCGTGGAAAGAATGATGATGGAGTGAGAGATTATATCAGATTTGACCATACTGAGAGTTGACTCCAGAATGAAGAAGGTTGACCTGAGTTAACAGGCTTTGAAAAGTCACTTCACGTTCCAATCAGAGAATTGGTATGGTCAGAGCTATTCTCTAAAGGACTAATTTGAAAATTTCCAGTGATCACAAATTCATCAGGAGGAATAATATGAACCTAATCCAATTCTTATAGTAGTAACTGGGCTCCAAAACATAGCATCTACATTGGCGGAAATAATGGAGTTATGGTGTTTCTGCCAACCAAGCCACATCTGAAGTGTTCACCTAATTTTCAGCCCAGCATTTTAAATGGATCATTGGTAAACTATTGTACATCCAGTGGTAAAAGAACAGTTCTCAAAATCATAGCAAATGAAAAACAATTGAGGGAGATGTTGACTTCAGTTCTTATTGGAGGAGCGAGAAGTTATGACATTTGTCTTTAAATATTCAAAATATCTTTATAAGCAAGAGGGATTAGATTTACTCTTTGCTACCATGTTAAAAGTGGTTTGTTTTCAATTCTACAATTGTTAAAAGAGTGACAGTTGTATAATTACTTCTCCTTCATGAGATTGGCTTAAATGCCCAGTAAAGGTCTTTGTAGGTTTCTAAAATTATCTTGCCATGTTTCATTAGATGGCAATGCAGAAACATGATTTGGTTTAGTTTTGTATTTATTCTTTGTGTGTCTATGTATGTGTGTGTAGAAATCGTTACTTTCATAGACTGCCTCATAAAAATAACTGAACATTTGGGGAGCACTGCTGCACTTCTAAAGAAAGAAGAAAAGGAGATGTGTAATTTATGCGGCATGCATGATGAATGTACTCCACAGCAGACAATGTCCTCCATTCAAGATACCAAAGCAGCAGACATTGCTGCAAGAGGGGAACGAAATGTCATAGAAACAGTTACTGTTTCTCCCACAAATGGAGAGGACAGTCATTACACAAACCAGGTCCAGTTAGAAAAAAATAAAACACATGTGAGTTCAGCATTAGTGGAAAAAGAAAACAATACATCACTAAAAGGATGTGTACTGGGGCAAGAAGAATCACAGAACAAAATGTTCCCAGATAATGCAGAAAATGAAGATGATAAACAAATAGAACACACGACTGTTGAGAACATAAATGGCGACAGGAAAGAGATTCATGGCATAATCCAGACAACAGAGAGAGAAATTCAAGAAACCTCAGAAAGCCCAAGAGAAGAGATGACCACGTCCTCAATAATATGTGATATCTCCAAGAAATACATAAATAGTACTCTTCCCAATGATTCAGAGAATATAAAGCACAAGAATAACATAATGGAAAAGGAGTAAGTAAATGCAATGTGGGAAGTGCTTAAGTATGCCTACTTATATGTGTGTTTCTATAGTCAGTACATGTCTTAGTACATTCAGGCTGCTATAACAAAACATCAGAAAGTGGGTAGCTTTTAAACAACAGATATTTATCTCTCACAGTTCTGGAGGCTTGGAAATCCAAGATCAAGGTGCTGGCAGATTTGGTGTCTGGGAGGTGGCTTCTTGCTGTGTCCTAACATGGTGGAAAAAGTGAATGAGCTCCCTTGGGCTTATTTTATAAAGGCATTAATCTCATTCCTAAGGACTCCACCCTCATGACCTAATCATTTCCCAAAAGGACCCACCTCCTAATACCATCACCTTGGGGGCCAGGATTTCATTGCATGAATTTTGAGGAGACACAAACATTTAGACTATAGCAACATGCATAGTATTTATACATGAATAAAATTTCCATTTCATATCTCCCAAAGATATTGTAAATTAGTAATTCAGCTTGAATCACTCCTATGAAAATTTATATGGCCACTATTATTAATATTGTTATATATCTTAAAGCTGTATTTCTTATAGCTTTAGGAAACACATTACCTTTTTTTTAAAGAGGAAGGAATTGAGTAGACAGGAAAGTAGTTAAAATGATCAATTGTCCAGATCATGAACACTTTGCAAATTACTACTATTTCAATTATAGTAACAAAAACTAGAAGACTGTAGGGAGTTAGAAGATTTGGAGAGAATGTTTTATCCTTGGATTCACTTTATTTATATTCTCAAGAAAATCATTATGAGTTTTAAGCCTGTGTCTGTAGAACTCTTGGGATTTCATGGATGAACTTTGGGAGGTACTTAAAATTAAATGTGTATGTTCAGACCTATTTCATTTCCCTGGATATGGTCTAGAACTATCATCAGATTCTCTAGGAGACCATGACTTCAAAAAAGTGAGAAAGACCCATCTATTTTGTAAATTTTATCTCCTGTGCAAAGAGGTAATAAGGCCCTATTTGTCCATATAAAATAAGATATTCACACCCATATTTTCCCAGACAAACATAACACGCTTAGAAGTGAAAAAAAATTATTTGTTTTGGGAATCAGAAAAACTTAAATTTCACTTTCTGTTTTATTATATACTAATTCTATGACCCCGGGCAACTTGCTTCATTTCTTAGCCTCATTTTTTTATTTGTAGAAATAATATATACATCCTGGGATTATTTGGTAAGGTCAAATGAGAAAATCACTTAAATGACCTAACACCAGGCCACTTTTTCAGATATTCACACCAGGTAAATGTTAGTCTATTCGTTTATTTTAGCTCCAAAAACTCCCACTTTCTTCACCTGCCACTTACCACCATTGTTCCATTACCTCCATCTCTGCTGTGATATGCTGATGCCCTTTCAGGTGTATGATACCATTTTGAGGACTATGACCTTAGGCAAGTCATTTTACTCACCTTGACACTAGTTATCTTGCTATAAAATGAAGAGGTGGTTCTAATTTGGCTGTAATGTTTCTACAGGTCAGAGAGTCTGATGAATTTTATGTTTGAGGGTATTCAGTGCATGATAGACCTACATGATTTGTAAGAACTACTGCTCTGACAAAACAACTGCTAAAGTAGTCTATATGTGGTTACCTGTTTCACTTGAGAAAAACATTGAAGCTTCATATTCTCACATTCAGAAATGACTCAAAGCATCGGTTAATGAGTCATTGCCTGAACTAACACCTCTTTTAGGTGTTTCCTGGTTAGTGACTTCCTCTTTGCAGCACCCAAACCAATTGTGCTTCGCTTGTGTATTTGAGAAGTTGAGTACTCATTGCAATCCCTTGGCCTAGGAAACTATCATGCCACATAAAAGATGTGTGTGATAAACCCAGATAGCTTTCTGAAAGAAACCTATCTCTTCCTGGCTGTCCTGGTGTACACAAAAAGGGAAAATAAGGCTAGAATAAACCAGTGTGATTACAGTCATCGGTTACTTAAAGATGGGAATATGTTCACAGAAATGCATGGTTGGGTGATTTTGTCAATTATGCAAACACTGCAGAATGTGCATACACAAATCTAGATGGTACAGCCTACTGCACACTTAGTCTATATGGTATAGCATATCGCTCCCAGGCCACAGACTGTAAAGTATGTTACTATACGGAATACTATAGGCATCTATAACACAATGGTAAGTATTTGTGTATTTAAACATATCTAAACATAGAAATGGTACAGTAAAAATACAGTATTATAATTTTTAGGATCACTATTATATGTGCAGTCCATTGTTAACTGGTATGTCTTCATGTTCTACATACCTGTATTTTATTTTTTAAAGTTTTAATAAAAATTTTTCTTTTTTTTATTTCAATAGGTTTTAGGGGAACAGGTGGTGTTTGGTTACATGAATAAGTTCTTTAGTGGTGATTTCTGAGATTTTGGTGCACCCATCACCTGAGCACTGTACACTGTACCCAATGTGTAGTCTTTTATCCCTCACCTCCCTCCCACCCTTTCCCCAGAGTCTCCAAAGTCTATTGTATCATTTTTATGCCTTTGCATCCTCAGAGCTCATCTCCCACTTATAAGTGAGAAAATAAAATCTTTGTTTTTCCATTCCTGAGTAACTTCAGTTTGAGTAATGTTCTCCAATTCCACCCAGGTTGCTGTGAATGCCATTATTTCATTCCTCTTTATGGCTGAATAGTATTCCATGGCATACATATATGTGTGTGTAATATAATATATTATATGTATGTGTATTATATATTATATGTTTATATAATATATAATGTATTTGTATGTAATACTTATATATAATTACATATTATATATAACAATATATGAAATATTATATATAAATATTATATATTATATAATATTTATTTACATAAATATTATATGATTATATAATCAATCACATATTATATATTTATATAAACATTATATAATATTTATACAAATATTATATAATATGTTATATTTGTAATTATATATATTATATATAATATATATATTTATATATTTATATGATACATTTATATAATATACAATATTTATATAATATATAAATTTATATATTTATATAATAGGCCTGTTATATATTTATATAATGTTATATAAATATATACTATATAATATATAAGATAAATTATATATTTATATTTATATATTATATATAAATATTACATATAATACATGTTATATATTATTATGTTATATTATATATAAATATTATATGTTATATTTATATATAATATTGTATATTTATGTTATATGCTATATGTAATTATATTTTATATATTATATTTGTATATAAATATTTTATGTATAATATATATTTATATATTATATATTATATAAATATTATATATTATATATGAAATGTATATAATATATTATATATTATATATATACACACACACACACACATATATGCATACCATGGAATACTATTCAGCCATAAAGAGGAATGAAATAATGGCATTCACAGCAACCTGGACGGAATTGGAGAACATTAACTGAAGTTACTCAGGAATGGAAAAACAAACGTTTTATTTTCTCATTCATATCAAAAAACAAACAAATAAAAACATGTTGGTGTGGATGCGGTGAAAAGGGAACACTTTTACACTGAGGGTGGGAATGTAAAGTGGTGTTCCCTTTTCACCACATCCACACCAACATCTTTTTTGTTTGTTTTTTTATTATGGCCATTCTTGCAGGAGTAAGGTGTTATTGCACGGTGATTTTGATTTGCATTTCCCTGAAAATTAGTGATGTTGAGCATTTTTTCATATGTTTGTTGACCATTTGTATATCTTCTTTTGATAATTGTTTATATATGTCCTTAGTTCACTTTTTGGTGGGATTGTTTGTTTTTACTTGTGGATTTGTTTGAATTTCCTTGCAGATTCTGGATATTAGTCATTTGTCGAATATGTAGATTGAGAAGATTTTCTCCCACTCTGTGGGTTGTCTGTTTACTCTGCTGATTGTTTATTTTGCTGTGTAGAAGCTTTTTAGTTTAGTTAAGGCCTATATATTTTTGTTTTTGTTGCATTTGCTTTTGGGTTCTGGGTCATGAAGTCTTTGCTTAAGCCAATGTCTAGAAAAGTTTTTCTGATGTTATTTTTTATTTTATTTTATTTTGAGATGGAGTCTTACTCTTTCCCGCAGGCTGGATTGCAGTGGCACGATCTCAGCTCACTGCAACCTCCACCTCCCGGGTTCGAGCAATTCTCCTGTTTAAGCCTCCTGGGTAGCTGGGACTACAGGTGCCTGCCAGCACGCCAACTAATTTTTGTATCGTTAGTAGAGATGGAATTTCACCATATTGGTCAGTCTGGTCTTGAATTCCTGACCTTAGGTGATCCTTCCGCCTCGGCCTCCCAAAGTGCTGAGATTACAGGCGTGAGCCACCGTGCTGGGCCTCTGATGTTATCTTCTAGAACTTTTTATGGTTTTAGGTCTGATTTAAGTCCTTGATACATCTTGAGTTGATTTTTGTGTAAGGTGGGAAATGAGGATGCAGTTTCATTCTTCCGTATGTGACTTGCCAATTATCCCAGCACCATTTGTTGAATAGGGTGTCCTTTCCCCAGTTTATGTTTTTGTTTGCTTTGTTGAAGATCAGTTGGCTGTAAGTATTTAGCTTTATTTCTGGGTTCTCTATTCTGTTCCATTGGTCTATGTGCCTATTTGTATACCAGTGCCATGCTGTTTTGGTAACTACCATGTAACTGTATTTTAGTGTCTAGTCTAGATCTATTTCACTAGGGCTAGAGAGAATGGAACTGTTTAAAAGTCTCCTTGTCCTACTTCATCTGTCAGTTGAGAAACATAACTCCTGGAAGAAAAGTGTATTAATATGGTTTCCAAGGCACAGAGGAGAGTCATTCCTAAAGTTATACAATGCTGGGTCACTGTATCCTCTATTAAACAATGTTTCTCGTTTTTTGAATTACATTGATCACCATCACCAAAGAATACTCAAGCAGAACAATGTGCTGAGTCATTTTCTATTCCTTCTAACTATGAGTTTAGAATTGTAAACATAAATCAATGACTCTCTCTGCAATTTCTACATATTTTTTGGATTTCTATGTTAAATTGCACTTTATAATTCTATTCACCAGTAATTGAAAAATGTCTAAAATCTGATTATTGTAGAGCTGGACATTAATGCTTTATTAAATATAGATCCTCTTATTTCTCTTCAACATTGCCAGTATTTCAATCATTTCACTGGTATAAATGAGTAGTAAAAAAAGAGGAACTCAAGTTGGTCATTTTAATGTAGAAAACCAGCATTTATTGAGCACACTTCTTAGGCCAACACATTATTGTATGTTTAAGTGGTTCATTGCATTCAGTCTTCACACTATTATGAATTAGATGTTAGTTTCAATTTGCAATGAATAAAGTAACCAGCATTTTTGAATGATTTAAGGAATTATGATATTATATTCAATAGTTTGGACTTTTACATTAAAGCTAGATGGAGCCAATTATCCGTCCTAAAATTTACCATCTGTGGGATCTTTGAAAGAAAGTTAAAGTTTCTAAGCCTCAGTGTTTTTATCTGTAAAATAGTTACATTAGTAGCACCTGCCTGATACAATAGTTGTGAGAATAGTGTGTAGCCTAAAAACTACTTAATAGAAAGCAGTAAAATATTAGCTATTTTAATAAAAATTATTAATTTGTAAGGTCAAGTAAATAGTGACTGATCTCAAATCTGAATTCAAATCTATGACTCTCAAATCCTCGGCAAATTTGATGGTTAAAAAGAGTAAAATGAATGATCAAAATAAAATTTTGGATTGATTTTTTGGGAGATTGTAAGTGATCTTTGCCTAATTATTATGATTAATGATAAATTTACAGTTTTTTTGTATCTTTCTCAGCTTTTCTAAAAATATATAATCACCATCATCATTTGATCTAGTGTGTTTAGACAATTACAATACTTCATATATGTTGACTCCCTCTCCTCACAGTTGAGGAAATTATTCAAGTATTAGTACTGATTTTACTTCAGCAATCTTCAGCTTTATATTGTGGAATGAATCAATTGCTTAAATAACAATGGTAGCAAAATGAATTATAGCTGATATATATAACACATATGGTGTACCAGACATAGCTCTAATTACTTCCCATGTAATGGTTCATTTAATTCAATTCATACTCCCATGAGACAGTTATTATGTTATCACCCTTTTACCATTGAGGAAACTGAGGCACAGAGAGGCTGAGGATCTTGCCCAAGGTCACAGGTTTGATCAGAACTGGAATTCACACCAAGACAATGTAGATCTAGAGTCTGTGCTTTTCTGCATTTAGCTGTAAAGTACATAAATCAAATAATTGGAAAAATGACATTCTTTTTTCCCCTTCAGGTATCTTGATGTGCTGAGTGATGATACTGACCCCCAAGTGTCTTGTTATATTACAGCACCATCATATGTTCTACAACAACTGGAATGCCGGATAATAAATAACATGAGTTCTTTAATAGTGGGTGATAATGAAGAGTTAGTTAGCAACGTCGTAACTATTGAATGCTCAGATAAGGAAAAGAGAATTCCATTTCCAATAGGCATTGCAATTCCATTTACTGCACGTTACAGAGGAAATTACAGAGATATCATGGTGAAAGTGTGTGACACAAACCTTCAATCAAGTTACCTAAACCCAAATTCACTGGAAGGAATGAAGGGAGGTTATAAGGTTAGTAAATTCCTGACTATATCTACATTTGCTGTTTGGCTCCTCTTCTAAATATTACTCAGACTAATAGACTGTAGTGTAGATATAATTGCTCCACTAGTAATAAATGGAAGGATTTTTGGATTTGTGCCAGAGCATTCACAATTTATTGCCATCAATAAAGATCAAAGGATGGAAATGATTAGCCAAAGTTAGGAATGGAGAGCTTAGTTTGAACACCTACCAAATGTTATTTTTTTTCACCTAGGAAACAAAATCAAAATCATGGCTTAATTACTTTTGTGCTTTTGACTAACTTCAGACCAACATTTCTAATATGATGGACCCTTGTCTAAATTTAAGAATGTTAGAATCCCCAGATGATAGTAGCTTTAATTGTTATTATTCATGGGTTGGGAAAATATACAAAAAATTTAAAAATTTGTGTATGTGTGTGTATGCCTTGAGATTGTTAATAAGTCTAGAAATGAAATTTGGTCTATACATAGAAGAAAGTATATGTGGTAGTTAAGATGTGGCCTGTGGAAGAAGATTGGTTAGGTTTGACATATGGTTTCTACACTTTCTTGCTGTGTGAACTTGGGAAAATTATGTAACCTTGCTGTGACTCAGTGACTTCATCTGAGAGATAAACATGATAATAGTGTCTACCTGGTATGGTTGTAAGAATTAAATAGATAATACACTTATGAAGAGAGAAAGAAGCCTGTAAATACATGTTAGTTGTTGATAAATTATCATTTTCATGTCAGATTTTAATTGTAATAACTCTGAGGCTCTGTATGATCACAAATTCATATGCTGTGAAGAGAGAATATAATAACTGTTAAATTTAGTGTGGAGGCTGGGCTCGGTGGCTCACACCTGTAATCCCAGCACTTTGGGAGGCCAAGGTAGGCTAATCACCTGAGGTCGTGAGTTCGAGACCAGCCTGACCACCATGGAGAAATCCAGTCTCTACTAAAAATAAAAAATTAGCTGGGCCTGGTGGTGCATGTCTGTAATCCCAGCTACTCGGGAGGCTGAGGCAGGAGAATCGCTTGAACCCGGGAAGCAGAGGGTGCGGTGAGCCGAGATTGTACCCGTGCACTCCAACCTGGGCAATAAGAGTGAAACTCCGTCTCAAAAAAATAAAAAAATAATAATAATAAACTTAGTATGGAGTTTATGGATACTAATATTTAAAGTTTTTCTTTGGGCCACTTAACTTCTTTTTAAGCAATTAAAATATTTATCTTTTTCAGCTTTATGTAAGTTGTCATTTGATGAGGAGGGCAGGGAATAAATGTAAAAAAAATCCATATATACATGGAATTATTTGTTATATATTTATTTTGTGATTTTGGTTTTCTCTGGGTTTCAAATAAGGTTTTATAGTTGAATATGAAAGCTAAGCCTATTCTATGTACTTACTCCAATTCCTGCAACTAATACATTTTATATTTAGTATCAGAAGTTTCTAGGTATGATAGTCTAGTCAGCATTGCCCTCGATTAGAGCTCTTAAATTTTGGCCAGTCTGTGTAACTATCACAATAAAAGCGAAAACTGCTCATAGCCCACTTGTCATAAAATGGGTTTGGAAAATGTTTAGTAAATGGATAATTAAAACAAAAGAGAGAGAGAGAAGGAGAGAGAGAGAGGGAATCATTGGGTATCATAACAAATACAGGCATGAATTTTTCTCTTTATAGTAAGAAAAAAATTTAAACTCTGGATTACTTCCAAATTTTTATGTGGATCGTATGACATTTTCAATTTCTAATTATTTAAAAACCTTTTTGGCTTTTCAGAATCTATCAAATATGATCGAAGTGCACAGCAACTACCATTGGTTTCTAGAAGATCTTTCTTTTTCACTTCTCACAATTTTCCCTCTGGCCAATTAATAATATTCACCATGCCCTGAATTTTCCCAGAGACAGATTCATTCAGCGATATTGTGAAATCTCTTCCTTAGTCAGCTTTCAAATGGTAGACTATTTTCCATTGTGATTGTCCCTGAAATGTTTTTCTGTGTATGTGAGCGTGATTATCCACTCATGCTGGGGCAGAGCCTGGCTGCTGTTTGGGGAAGTATGAATAGACCAAATTACTTCTAACTCTGCCTCCTTCTTTTAAGCTTTGGTGATTATAGGAAAAGATCATTTTGTTTTCATTTATGTACGCAGTTGCCTTTTGTGCAATAAAAAACCTTCAGTATGTGTCTGTATATATGCATTATAAATTTGAATGTCGTTATATGAAAAGAAACACAAATATCTTAGTCATTTGCTCCCACTGGACAGAGAGACATAGAGAAAATGACTTTATTTGGGGAACCTAAGTTATTGTGAGCTATTAGAAGAAAGAATTTGCTGACAGCACAGGTGTTACAGTGTTTAAGCCAACTACACAAATAATGGATTTCCAGTCCTTAGGATTCCCTAAAACAGTGTTGAATGTTTTGGATAAAGGTCAGTATTTAAAATCAATTCTCACTAATGGAGGCTAGAATTCTAGGAACAATAATATTTGTGAAAACACTGAAAATAATTGCCCATTATTCGCACAATTTTGGGGGAAGATTTAATTTAAATTTAAGAAATATGTTTATTTTTGTTTTTTATTTTGTAGTCTAAATTTGAGAAACTCTTACCGATTTCTACTTAATCTCATAAAATAACCATCCATTTTAGGTTCCTGGAATCATTTTAAATCGTAGGTGATTAAATAAAGAGTGTAGAGATTTTTTTTGACAATCCATAGAGTCTATACAGCAAATATTTTTCAAATCGGTGCTATACCTTGTTTTAATGTTCTTTATTCCATACAGGGGACTTGTGCTTCAGTAAAAGTTTACAAATTGGGTATCTTTTCTGTTGTGTCTTGTTTAAAGAAAGAGTCGTTCACAGTAACAAAGAAAGGCCTCACTCTTAAGTCAAGCATGGATTCCCGAATATCCTTAAGTTACCCTCCAGGAGTTTTTACCTCTCCAGTACTTGTGCAGTTAAAGGTAAACATATTAAAAATAGGTGAGTTCCTGCTCATAGATTTTGTGGGTCATCAAGCATGGTTCTAAACAACAAAGAAGGTACCAATATTTAATATAACAATAAATGGATTATTTTATATAGTTGTAATGGCCTAATACCTAGTGATATTATCAATAATGTAATGATTTTGAGCATATTAAATATCATTAAAAAATAAATCTTCTCTTTATTCAAAAGATTTTCGCAGTTAGTCTTTTGTGTTGTGTTGTTTTGTTTATGATATTTATTGGGAAAATTTATGTTGCATGACTATGAAAGAATTGATGACAGATTTTGGAACATTCATATAATTCAAAGATTTTGATCAGAGAGGATGGCAAAAAAGAGGACAATCAATTACAATATTTATTATAATAAATATTTGGTTATATTTAATTATGAAACAGCCATTTTCTGGGAGTAAGGATTTAATATATGCAAACACTATTTGCAAAGGGCATGTAAATGTATATTTTTCAAGACTTATTTCCTCAAATAATATTCTCTGTTCATCTTGCTTCATTCCCCTCCCATGCTCTCCTCTCTATTTCTTCCAGTTGTTAATGTAAGTGGTAAGTGAAGAAGAATGATTAGGAAGAAAACATATAATAAATAACTTATTTATAGATATTTTCCATGAACTTTGAAATGTTGGAATCATCTTAGCTATGTTTTATTTTTAACCATTCTTATGTGAAAAGAAACAAGTCATGTTTTTCTAGTTTCTAAAGATCACTTGATCTAATAATAGTCCTAATTAGAAATCATTATAAAACATCTATTTTGTTTTCTAGGTCATTTTGTTGCCTGCAATTAAGTCTGTTTCTTAGTTATTTATAACATAAAACAGGGAACCCATATTTCAGAAAGACTTTGTAAAAAGGGCCCAAATACTGTGTTCTTTTATACATTATAAATATTTTATAAAATGCAATGTTGATTACAGCTAACAATGTATAGAGAAATGTATAAAACTATGCTCCATAAAATTTTCAAAAAACTGGATTAGAAATGTACCAACAGTTTGCATCTTTTCTATTAAAATGTAAGAAAAAATATATTTTTTGTTTAGATCCAACCAGTTGACCCAGCTCTGGTGGCACATTTAAAAGCACAGCAAGATACTTTCTACTCAGTCCAATCCACAAGCCCTCTGATTCACATTCAGCACCCATCAACTTATCCTTTTCAGAAGCCAGTGACTGTATTTTTACCTTGTTCTCCATACCTTGATAAAAACAATCTTGATTCTGAGATAGATCATAAAAGACGAGCAAGTGCCACAATAAATAGGATTACATCTTCATATTTCAGCCGGTGAGTAAGTTTCTAATATTGTGACTGGCTTAATGTCAAACAAAGAAGCTTAGATGATTAAAACTTGCAGTCAAATATCTTGTATTTAAATTCTGTATTAAAATAGTATGAAATACCTTTAATCTAGAAAGAAAATATTGTGGATCCAAAAAAAGGTAATAATTTTAGCTGTTATGGACCCCAAAATTCCTACAAGTATAAAGATAAAGATGGAGACAGTAAGAACCCTAGCAGAAATGCATGCTGGGGTGGCACATTTTGAAAGCTTCAATCTATTCAAAGCACTGGAAATTTAGTCAGCAGAGGTAGGAGAAAGACATACCATAGTCCAGAGGAATTATACTCAGTAAAAATGGCTAGATGCTGACAATTGAATCAGGTATTATGCAAAGGGATCTCATCTCTAGATTCAAGAATGAGATTCAAATAGCTACCAAACAATAATTGGTGGATAAGCATTCATTTGAGGGTAAGAAAAAAAACCAAAATCCTACGTGGTGTTTGAAGAAAAACAAATCAATACCAAGATTTCTAAAGAATATCAAAAACAACAAAAAACAAACTTGTAGAAATACAAAGGAAGAGAGAGATAGCATCATCCTGATGTTTCTCAGTCATTTGAATAATGAGAATTACAGTTACCTGGAGAATATTAAAGAAACCTATTTTATAAGTTTAGTTGTAGCCAGTAAGCATAATTGCCAAGAAACACTAGCAGAAAATCATCAGAATAGATGAAGAAAAGATGAAAGGACAAAGGGATGTGGCATAAAGATAACAAGATGAGATGAAAAGGGACCAAAATATGATAAGGAGTCATTTCAAAGTGCTGCAAACTGATAATTATAGGTACCATTGAAGAAGAGGCCAAGCAATCATTAAAAAAGCAACAATCAAAGGCCTAGGTGAATTTGATTTTTTGATGCTGATTAAAGCCTTGAGTTAAAAGTGCTGATTGGTTACTAGAAAAATTTATGAAAAAAGACCCAACTTAGACATAACATGGCAAACTGAAATGTAGGTTTAAATAAAACATAATTCCGTAAGCATCCGTTAACCAGAAACAGATTATGCAAAAAAGGAATGAAATCAATCTGGTGTCAGTTTTATTCTTTGCAGCACTAATATCAGGAAATAAAAATGGACCAAAATCTTCAAAGTTCTCAAGTTCTCAAAGGGCAAGATTGAGAAATTAGGGTTTTCATCCTACAAAGACGCCATTTTGTTTCTGTTTTGTTTTTAAATACAAGGGCTCTCAGAATGGACTACTCACATGCTCTTAAAGTACATAAAATTAATAGGCTGACTTAATAAGATTCAAGATATCAAGAACAAGCAAGTATTATTCTTATCTTTAAAATTTGATATTGAGCATAAATAATATAAAAGCAGAAAAATTCAAAAGTAAAAATATATATGAAAGAGATAATGGAAAGTAAACAAAACATCAGCATGGTGATATGTGTCTACTTTTAAAAGCAAGTGTAAGCAAGATAATATATGTAAAATAATCTTATGACAATGAATATAAATGAGTTAAACATAATTCATATTATTGTCCATATTTCATAATCTTACTTTGATATTTTTAAATACTTTATATGATGTGCTTGGGTGATTTCCTAAGGTTTATTATACACATTATTAATTTTTTATCATTTGTTTAAATTGTTCATTTTATTCACTATAATTAACATTTCTAAAAGCTTAGTGCTTTTTCCAATCTGCTTCATTGTTTTACTACGCTTTATATAGTTGATCCTTGAACAATGCAGGGGAATTAGGGGTGCCAACTACCAAGCAGTTGAAAATGTGTGTATAATTTTTGACTCCTCAAAACTGAACTGCTTATAGCCTATGGTTGACCAGGAGAAAAACCTTACCAATGATATAAACAGTCTATTAACACATATTTTTAAGGTATATGTACTATATACTGCTTCTTATAATAAAGCAAGCTAGAGAAAAGAAAACGTTATTAAGAAAATCATATTCATTAAGTGGAAGTGGATAATCATAAAGGTTTTCATCCTTGTCTCTTCATTTTGAGTAGGCTGAGGAGGAGGAGGAAGAGGAGGGGTTGGTGTCGCTGTCTCAGGAGTGGCAGAGGAGCAAGAAAATCTGTGTACACGTAGACCTACAGAATTCAAACCTGTGTTGTTCAAGGTTCAGCTGTATTTCTTCCTTTATTCCTTTAATTATTTAAGCATATTTATTTTATGGTCTCTTTTAGAATAATCTATTTATTAACATGATGTGTAACACTATATCATCTATCTGGGAGCATAGTGTAATCTTGCAGAATTTCATACTGATTCTGTTCTAGGCTCTTACCCTTAGACATTCATTTCCAAGTATTGATTTTAATTTTTGATCAGATATAAATATCAAGTCTTCTTCTCCCTTTTCCCCCAATCCAAAGCAATTAATTTTGTATGTGTGTGCTTCTTGACTACTTTCTTGAGCCAACAAGCAACAGGGTTTTGGTTATTGCTACCAATAACCAAATAACCAGAAAAGGTTATGCCTCTCTCATGGCCAGTGATGCCCTTCTGAGATCCCAGCTTCAAGACTTAGTTCAAGTTCCCTCCCTGCGCAGCTGGAGGTTGCATCTTATGTCTGGGAATAGATATTAAAATGTACCTCGAGTCCCTGGGATGTGTGCATGTTTGGGGTTGAGAAGAGGAGGCCGATTGAGGAAGGAGCACCCACAGAATCAATTCCTCGAGTTCCCTAAGGAAGAAAGAGAATTCTTACTTTTTAGATCCTTGAGTCCAGATCTAGAGGGGATTTCTTTTTCAGCTTTTGAGTTCATATAAGTGTGTGTGTGTGCACGTGTGTGTTTCTGTGTGTGTGTGTGTGTTTATGTGACATTTTGTCCAGAATTCTTGTGGAGTGGGAAAATGGCTATTTGTCATCAGTTAAATTGGCCAAGTTGCTAGAAATTGACACTTTTTTTTGCCTTTGTACATAATTTCTCTTCTAGAAAATCTTTCTTCTGCCACATTTAACTGATAAACTCTTGCCTATTCTGTAAGTTTCAGTTCAACTTTTTCTTTTTCTGCGCAGATATCCTAAGCTCTCTAGGAGCAATCAAGTGCTCTCTTTTTGTGCCAACCCCATCCTTTGTACACACCCTACATTCTCCTGTAGCAATAATATATATTCTCTTTTACATGTCATCACTTAGCACAATTGCAGCATAGTAAATGCTAAAAACATTAGGTAAATTAAATAAATTAGTGAGTAAACTCGTGGAAATGTAAATTGTATTGCAAATTCATCTGCACTTTTTGACAATATTAAATTGACACATTACAATGTGCTATGTTGTTATTAGTCTCAAATAGTAGGTACATTTTTTTTCCATCTAGTGGAGCATAAAACAAGCAAATGAGAATCCATCTCAACTGTTTATTTAGCATTCTTTCATCAAAGAATGAAAGCCAGTTGGACATTTTCTATGGAAACAGAAACACAAAAAGCAATCCATACCCCATGTAATGAAAAAGATGAAAACTATTTGAGGCCAAAGCATAGTCTGAAGATTAGGAATGAAAGGTCTGTATTGTGTCATGTTCCTTTATGTCTGAATGATTTCTAGGGAAAAGATGAGAGTCATTTAATTATGTGCCAAAAAAGATTTCTCGTGGCAGTAAAGGGGAAAAATACCTTATTAAATAGGAGTTTATTCCTTACTATGCAATCAATATTTTAGAGAGTTAGACAGGAAAATGGTTTTTGCCCATGAAAAATGACATTTCCGACATAATGCAATTGCTTTCAAGATTAAGTTGTTCAAATGTAATATGCGATTCACACCTGAGAATATTTATAAAATATATGTAAGTCATACCATATAATGAAATGGACAACTAGTACAGCTAATATCAAATGATAAACTGATCATTATCGATAAAATTATGCATCTCCTTACTTGCCCCACCTCATTCAATCCCCTTTGTCCTCACCACAGTCACTCATCCCCACCAAATTTAACCACTATTCTGAAATTTTCAATTATTCTTTTGCTTTTATTTATTTCTCTGTTTGATCACATATACTTATATTTGTCCCGACACATTTTATTCTTCTCCGGCAGCACTCCATATGTTAAAGTTGAGTCACTCTGGTTTGTTTGGAAGAGAGCATAGTTCACTAGGGGTCATCTTTGGAGACCACCTACCACATTTGCTATAACATACTAGGATAAAAATGATTTTTTTCCACTTCTTTGGAGATATTATGTCACTCTTTATTGCCATTGTGAAGACTGCAGTGGACGCAATTTTCATAACTTTATGGATCATCTGCTTTATTTTGTCTGCTGCTTTCAAGATCTTTTCTTTGCACTTGGTGTTTTGCATTTATCTATGATGTGCCTAGATGCAAATTTTAAACTTTTTCTGAATACAATATATTGTGCTTCCTGAATAAGTGGATGTATGCCTTTTCACATTTCTGAAAAGTTCTTATGTGCTTTCTAATCAAATGATGGCACTTCTCCATTGTATGCACTCTGTCCTTCTGAGTTTCCAAATAGATGTATAGATGTATATATGACCACCTTATTTATTTATTCATTTATTTATTTATTTATTTATTTATTTTTATTATATTTTAAGTTCTAGGGTGCATGTGCACAACGTACAGGTTTGTTACATATGTATACAAGTGCCATGTTTGTGTCCTGTGCCCATTAACTCATCATTTACCTTAGGTATATCTCCTAATGCTATCCCTACCCTGTATCCCCACCCCACAACAGACCCCTGTGTGTGATGTTCCCCTTCCTGTGTCCAAGTGATCTCATTATTCAGTTCCCACCTATGAGTGAGAACATGCAGTGTTTGGTTTTCTGTTCTTGCAATAGTTTGCTGAGAATAATGGTTTCCAGCTGCATCCATGTCCCTACAAAGGACACGAACTCATCCTTTTTTATGGCTGCATAGTATTCCATGGTGTATATGTGCCACATTTTCTTAATCCAGTCTGTCACTGATGGACATTTGGGTTGATTCCAAGTCTTTGCTATTGTGAATAGTGCCGCAATAAACATACGTGTGCATGTGTCTTTATAGCAGCATGATTTATAATCCTTTGGGTATATACCCAGTAATAGGATGGCTGGGTCAAATGATATTTCTAGTTCTAGATCCTTGAGGAATCGCTACACTGTCTTTCACAATGGTTGAACTAATTTATGGTCCCACCAACAGTGTAAAAGTGTTCCTCATTCTCCACATCCTCTCCAGCACCTGTTGTTTCCTGACTTTTTAATGATTGCCATTCTAAATGTGTGAGATGGTATTTCATTGTGGTTTTGCTTTGCATTTCTCTGATGGTGAGTGATGATGAGCATTTTTTCATGTGTCTGTTGGCTGCATAAATGTCTTCTTTTAAGAAGTGTCTGTTCATATCCTTTGCCCACTTTTTTATAGGGTTGTTTGTTTTTCTCTTGTAAATTTGTCTGAGTTCTTTGTAGGTTCTGGATATTAGCCCTTTGTCAGATGAGTAGATTGCAAAAGTTTTCTCCCATTCTGTAGGTTGCCTGTTCACTCTGATGGTAGTTTATTTTGCTGTGTAGAAGCTCTTTAGTTTAATACAATGCCATCCCCATTAAGCTACCAATGACTTTCTTCACAAAATTGGAAAAAACTACTTTCAAGTTCATATGGAACCAAAAAAGAGCCCATATTGCTAAGACAATCCTAAGCCAAAAGAGTGAAGCTGGAGGCATCATGTTACCTGAATTCAAACTATACTACAAGGCTGCAGTAACCAAAACAGCATGGTACTGGTACCAAAACAGAGATATAGACTAATGAAACAGAACAGAGCCCTCAGAAATAATACCACACATCTATAACCATCTGATCTTTGACAAACCTGACAAAAACAAGAAATGGGGAAAGGATCCAAAATAAAAAATAAACAGAACTGCTGGGACCTGGGATCCCCCCCTCCCAGGCTCAGGCATGACCCTCTTGCCACCTGCAGTCTTGGCTCAAACCTCTCCCAGGGGCCACCCCTGACCACCCCCCACTTTCTAAACTGCACCCTGCACTCCCATCCCCGGGGCTCCCCAGTTCCCTCTCCTCCCTCACAGCTGACAAGGTGTCATGAGCATTAGATGAGCGAACACACACAGCACACACATCACCCGGCTTGCACACAGCCGCTGTTCAGCATTAGATTTAACTTTGAATATTCACCGAATTTAAGACACCATCGACAGCAAAGCACTGCGCTATTTTATGAACCACTAAGAAAGAGAAAATGCTGCCAATGAAACTGACATGACGCTTTCTTATCACTCATAACTTTCATTTTGCACTTATTGAAGGAGCTCTTCTGGACTTAATTAGACATGGATTTGTACTGGCCATCACTTTGGCACACACATAAAAGAAAGATATCAGCAAAATAAAATTTGTTAAGATATTTCTAAAAATAAATAAATAAATAAATAAATGGTGCTGGGAAAACTAGCAAGCCATATGTAGAAAGCTGAAACTGGATCCGTTCCTTACACCTTATATGGAAATTAATTCACGATAGATTAGCAACTTAAATGTTAGACCCAAAACCACAAAAACCCTAGAAGAAAACCTAGGCAATACAATTCAGGACATAGGCATGGGCAAGGACTTCATATCTAAAACACAAAAGCAATGGCAACAAAAGTCAAAATTGACAAATGACCACCTCTTTTTAAATTCCGTATTGTTTTACTTCCCTTATGTTTTCCATCTCCCTGTCTCTATGTGCCATATTCTGTGCGATTTATTCACATTCCAGTTTGAAATGGCAAAAATAAGGCATACCTTAAAAATGTACTTTTAATCTATTATTTGAGTTTTGTTTTAGACAATTATATTTTTTATTTCTTAAAGTTCTATTTTCCCAGCTACTGGGAAGGCTGAGGTGGGAGCACAGGAGATTGAGGCTGTAGTGAGCCGAGATCATGCCACTACACTCCAGCCTGGGTGACAGAGTGAGACCCTGTTTAAAAAAACAAAAACAGAAACAAAAAACAAAAAAAAGTTCTACGTGGCCCTTATTTAAATCTCCCTAATTATCTTTAGAGTTTCCTCCTGCTTACTTATTTGTGGGATACTGTCCTTTATTAAACTTTTCATATATAGTTGTTTTCATCTTAAGTCTCCTAATTCTAACATCTGAAGTCTTTGGGAGTGTTTATATCTGTCATCCATGGCATTTACCTTCTAATTTGTTTGAGAACTTTTGCTTGTGAGCATGCAAACGTGGGGTTTCTTCAGGCATAATGGAGTTGCTTTCCTCAAGGTGGCATTTGTTCCCACCTCTGCTGAGAACCATCTGCTACTTACCTGGGGCTACATTAACCTTCTTGAGAGTCTTGGTGAAGATCTCAAGTTCACCTTTCCCACATGGCTGTTACCCCAAGGACTGACAGCTTCATGTTCTGCTCACTTGATTATTGCTTACGGTTGCATGCTCCTGCATCTACATTACAGGAAAGGTGCTTGCCATCTTAGTAATCCCCTCATTCCTGCCTGGTTTCTCCCTTAGCTGCAACCCTGACTTCACACATTTTATTTGGAGAGGAGTTTGGAAAATTTCAAAAGAATTTGTATCAAAAAATTCTTTCAAAAGTATGCAAGCCAAAAAAAAAAAAAAAAGTATCAAAAAGCACATTTATCAAGATCTAGTTGTTTTAAACTAGAGATTATTCTAAATTTGTTATTTATAATTGTGGATTTTGTGTATTAAATTTATAATATTTTAGACAGTCTACCTAAGAAGAAAATGACAATTTTATAAATAATGAAATCGCACATACTACATTTTCCTTTGTGCTTATCAGTGAGTGCCGTATTGTCAACACAGGCAAATCTCATTTAATGGAGTGAAATTGTTTCAATGAAACATTGAAGTAAATGCTTACAGAGAAAGTAAGATTTGTTTCATGTGTTAAATTTGGAGGTAGTGTATTTAGAAGTATTTTTAATTCATATGTACTATTTTCTGTAAGAAAACAAGGTTCCCTGTGAATTGGAATGCCAAGTGGGAAATAATTTAGTTTTTAAATACAAAAGAAACTATCCTTGAAAAATTCCCGATAGTGTCTATTTCCTAGTTACAGAAACAAAATATTAAGGTGCATTGGAGCAGATTTTTTAATCTTGTGAAAAATCTTTTGAATGTCGTTTGTGTGGTATTTAGGCAATTTAACTGGGAAATATGTAATTGTGTACTGTTAGGCTTGAGAAAATGCAGACTGGAGGATATATCTATTGTTTTCCCTGCTAGACACCTTATGTTTTGGGAATTGTACCACAATTTCTGCAAATTGCCCTTTCTATCCATGCAGATGCAATGGGAGCTTCTATATTCATTAATATCCCTACGTATAATTAAACACTTGAACCACAAGAGGCTGATTGTAATTCCCTGATGCCTAATAAAAAGGGTAATTTTGGGTGTAGCTCATACCTTAGGATATAAAACTCAGAAGTTGTCAACAACCGTGATTTCTGCTGCTGGAAAAAGAATGATTATTAATAGTACTAGATAAAAAAGGAAAGATGCAGAGAAGAGAAGTAATTAGACAAAGATGATATTCCAATTCCAGACAGAGTTTATATCTGAGGCCCTCCACATTTGTCTCTTTTCCCCATTAACAATCAAGGATTACTATAATTAATTTATTTATAACTAAGTAAAATGAATTTGGGTTTCTGTTACCTGTACCCCAAAGAGTCGTATCCAATACATCTACTTATCTGTATACTCCTTGGTATATGAATCTTATTGTCCCTAGGGATACACAGGCAAATCTACAGAGTGAACAGAGTCTCCTGAGATGAAAGAGATTGAAGTCATCACTCCCTTTTTCTTCCTGAGGTGCAACATTATTGAAACGTTTCTGTTGGATTTAAGTGGATATTCTGCTGTCAGCTGGCAAGAAAAGATAGCATAATAGAGAAAGAAATTTGAATGGATGACTACATTTCAGCCTAGGATGACCTGTGCTCATTTATTGTCCAGAAACTGGATAAAATATAAGACAGTTCCAGCACTGTGAAAATTTCTTTAAAAAAATTACCGTGTGGGCATGTTGGGGGCCAGGGTGCATGGGTCCACTAAGGTACAGTGTCATTGGGAGCTCAAGCTCAGGGTGGAATAACTGAATCACATATAGCATAACAGTGGAAAGAGAGTTTTCTTCTTTTTCCTCACCTTAAAAGCTATTGCCAGAGTAGTGGCACACGTAGGTAAATACACCAAACGAGGGCCCTGCATCAGATCATGGAGGATCTTTTGTTTTCAGTAGCAGTGAGGCAGCAACATCAGCAAAGCAAAGGAGAATGGGACGATACATGAAGACCGAGGACTACTTAGATTATGTAGGGTTTTTTCCTCTGTACAATAATTGTAACTGTGACACCTTGAACTGAGTAAAGCTCCAAGAGTAGATGGACCTACAGTCAGAATGTACAGTTATATCAAGAGAGAACATTTCTCTCAGCTGTGTGGTAGGCACTCAGGTCATTTGAATTGATATCCAACAACCATTACACTGATTACAAATGGTAAAGTTAAGGTACACAATTTGTCATACAATATGTCAAATATTGACATAAATATGGCAATATTTATGACATAATATTAACATAAATATGACATGCTTTAAAATACGTCAAATATTTCACCACTTTAAAGTCAAAAAATCCATGTAAAAATAAAAACTACCAGAAATGTATCTATATATTGTAATATTTGACTTCAGACAATGTGGCTATGTGGACTTTCTTCTTCCCTTTACTTTTCCATTTTAAAGGAATTTTATAATCAACATGAATAACTTAAAATGGGAAAATATTTTAAGTTTTTTGAATACAGCATACCATTTAAAATTAATACTTTAATGAATAATTATAGTTTCCTGAGAAAAAGTTAACCTCAAAACACTGGTGACATTCACTTTTAAATATCTATGCATGATGAATATCACAAAGAAAATATCCCGAAAGTAAAATATAATATAGAATGAGAATTTTGATAGTTTGAATACTTGTCAAGTTCTGTATCATATATTATTTTTTTCCACAGAAAAAGTAGGATGACATTTTAATCAGTAACCTCAGAGAGATTAGTACTGTCTGCGTGAATCCCAAGCAAAATTGGTCATTTTAAAATAAACACATTTAAAAAATAAATTTTTACTATTTTTGGAACTATCACTATGTCAGCATGTTGCCTTTTATGGAGTTTGATGAAGTGCTATTCACTGTCAGACAATACTAGTTGTCAAACTTTGCTAATAACATATATGAAGGAAATAGTTTAGTTGCAGAGCTGTTAACAGCTGCGAGACACAAGTATACCATCAGATTATTTAATTTGAATGTGGACTGTGCCTATTAAAGTTTAAGTTTAATCTTTATATCATTAAGGACTCTTGATTTAAGTGACAGGAAAGCAAATCCGAAGTATTTAAGCAAAAAAGAATTTTTGATATATGTAAATTAAAAATCTGAGGATGTATCTATCTATATATATATTTCTTCAACCAGGAAGAACCTAATCTCTCTTCCTCATCTCTATCTGCTTTCCTCTGTGCCAATTCCATTCTCTGACATGCTTGTTCCTCATTCTGGCAACATAGCTACATCTTTATAAGTCCAAGTTCAGTGGAAAAGAGGAAGCTTTTTCCCTATGAATATGCATAAAAGCCCAGGGCCTGATTCTCACTCCAGATCTATCACAAACTCATCACTGAATGGATCACTGGAACCAGAAGACAGATATAGTGCAGATTAGCCTAGGTTATGGCATGGTAACAAAACTCTCAAATCCCAAGGGTTTAAACGACAATCTTTGCATCTGTCGTGGCCATCAAACGTAGGCTGCTTCTTGGTCATACTTACTCTAGATAGAACAGCCACTGTTCGGTTGCTATGACAGTGGCAGAAGAAAGATCTTTGGCTAGACCCATATTAGCAATTAAGTGCTTGGCCTCAAAGTGACACATATTTTTTTTTCATTCACATCATTTACTGGAACTAGTCACTTGGCCCCATTCAACCACAGAGTCCAGGAAGTGTAACCCTGTCATATATTCAGATCAGGGCGAAATTGGATATTCTGGTGAGGAGCATTAATGAATGACAAATACACTATTTGCCTTAGGTTATATACCCAATGGTCCTAGGATTAGGGACAGCCCCACCACCCTTGGGAGCCTGCCGGTCTCCACAGATAATTTAGGTTTTCGAAAGAAAAAAAAGTGAATGAATGCTATCAGAAAAAAAATTACATTCAAGTCAATTTCTAGTAAATGACCAACATTCTGGATTCAGTGAGAGTGTAACTTCCTGTGTAAATAAATTATTAACTTCCAAGGGTTACAGAATTCACCATATCTGTGGTTATAACCCAGTAGCATAAAAGTAAATGTTATTTTTCCCCTAAGCTCCTAATTTTAATCTAGCTGATCCCCTGAAGTAACCAATACAGAGTAAGAAGTTTTCAGAGTAGACATTTTAAATCAAGTTCAGTTTCTAATCTGAATCCATGGGTCATAGGACACGTCAACCTGTGAAAGTAAGTTGGTTTTTAAGCCTTTAACTCTAGTTCACTTCACAAATGAATATATGAAATTCACATTCTGGTCTCCATTCATATACCATGGCTCTGTCTCTTTGTGGAGTGTAGGTAGCATCATTAGACTAGGTATTTTTCCCCAAAGATGTTCAGTATTAGGGACTTTTCTTCCTTCAATTGTAGGGAACAGATGTTCACTTAAACAAATTCAATAAAATATTTTATTTTGAGGCTACAATAGTGAACCTCTGCTTTTTCTATCTCTAGGACTATATGGATCTCTAGGACTATATGGATCCTCTCCTCTTGATTTTTCTCCTTTTCTCTCTTAGCATCTATTTTTCCTTTCTGAATAATCTTTCTGCTTATTAATTTTCATTGACCAAGGTACCACAGAAATAGGACTGTGATAAGTTACAGTCCCTGGACCACTTAGTCAAATTCCAAAGAAAGATAATCAAATTGGCTGGCCGTTGGAAATTGGTATACTGTTAGTCACATGAGCTGTGGTTGGGGAAAAATATCACATGGCACATACAGCCAATTTCTTTAGGGCCTTTGGGTGGGGCAGGCTACACAAGAAGGAAAATTGTACAAGAAAGTAAATTGGCTGTGCCTACAGTAGAAAGTAGAGTTAGAATATTAATACTACTTACGCTCACTACAATTATAAGTGCTTTACAAATATTAATTCATTTAATCCCATGATGTTGGTACTTGTATTAGTCCATTTTCATGCCACTGATAAAAATACACCCAAGACTTGATAATTTATAAAGAAAAAGAGGTTTAATGGACACAGTTCCATGTGGCTGGGGAGGCCTCACAATCATGGTGGAAGGTGAAAGACACGTCTTACATGGCAGAAGGCGAGAGAGAATGAGAGCCAAGCAAAAGGAGAGACCCCTTATAAAACCATTAGATCTCATGAGACTTACTCACTACCACAAGAACAGTATGGGGGGAAACTGCCCCCATGATTCAATTGTCTCCTACCAGGTCCCTCCCACAACATTTGGGAATTATGGAAGCTACAATTCAAAACGAAATTTGGATAGGGGCACAGCCAAACCATATCAGTACAATTATTATTTTCATATGATAGATAAGAAAACAGATTCAGAGAAATGAAATAATTTGCTCATAGTCATACAGTTCATAAGAGGCAAAGCCACCCAGGCTTTGAAACTGGGCAGTTTTGCTCCTGGGTTTGTGCGCTTACCTTTTTTGCTTTACAACCACTGTTTGCTATTCTAGAGTATCTGGGTTTACATCAGTGAGTTTATTAATGTTTTTGGGTACTCTCTTAAATCTATTTTGCCAGTTTTAAAAAGCTTGTCATTCTCCAAAGCTCATCTCAAATATTAGCATTTTAACTTTGCAGGCTTCCCGAGCCTCTTGCTTCTGCTCCTAAACCACCGTGTACGTTTCTTTAATTATCACACAGGTCACTTTGTGCTGTAATCAGATAATACTGTGTTACTACGTGCTTCTGTAGGACAAGGGTTATATAGTTTGATCTCTGTATTTTTGGTGCAAAGCATAATTACTGGCACATAGTATGTACTTAATGAATTGTTATTAGATCATTCACAATGAAAGAATGAATGCATTAAATAATATTTATACCGTGTAAATTGTACCAATATCTCTTCTGTTACCATCATATAGGACAAAAGGTGCCTCCATAAGAAAACCTGGGAAAAATGCCAGTGAATGTTTGAAATTACTGGGATTCAGAAGCCAAGACAGTGGTTGGTGTGAGCTTGATGATGATGTTGTGAAAACCATACAGAGCGGCTTGATATCAGTTGAATTGAATGAACATTTGCAGAGGTAATACAATAACAAACAATCAAAGTTGATGATACTCTTTTCTGATGGTCATAAATGGAGTTTATAGAAATGGAATAGTAAGATTACATTTTAATTCTTCAAATAGAAATATTAACCGTTCTTTAAAGGATACTTAAAATGCAAACCAGAATTGACACGGATATGCTATCTGTAATTTCATTTATGATAGTTAAACAAGTGCTTTTGGAAAGCACTCATAACTACAGGTTTCTGCTAACTCCAAAATAGTTTTAAAATAGCACCTTCATTTCTGAAATTCCATGGAGATAGTAATTAACTGTTCATATTATGCATATCTTATAACTATGTATAGATAAGCGGAATTTGTTACTTCAGTGCCCTCATTTTGCTTTCTCATTTCCATGTTTTCTACACAGCCCATTATGAGAAGAGTTTTAGACAGATTTAAGGTTCATGAAGGATAGCCACTCATAGAGACGGGTGATCATGTATCTAAAGTATCTAAAGATAGTTTTTATTTCATAATGGGAGGTTTTACATTTATGATTTTCTTGAATCCAGTTTCCTAGGAATAGAGTCTGAGATGAAAAGCAAGTGATTCATTGAAAGAGAGCTCTTGGGTAAATCCTGTAGGGCAAAGGAGGAAGATGGAAAAAACGATGGTTTCAGATGAAGTATTTCTGTAGCCTGACACCCTCTGGGGAGCTCTGCAGTACCAAGGTGGCTGGCTTTGCATCCCCACATTGGTTAGTCCTTGTCTGTGGATGTAGGGCTACTCTGGGTGAGGGCCTCTTTTAGGCCAAATCACTGGAGAAGAATTTGAGAACGGGTATCCCAGTCCAGGGAAAGAGGTCTGTATTAGTTTGTTAAGGCTGCCATAACAATGTACCACACACTGGTGGCTTAAACAACAGAAACTTACTGTTTCACAGTTCTGGAGGCCAGAAGTACAAAATCAAGGTGCTAGCAGGGTTTGTTCTTTCCAAGGGCTGTGAGGGAAGGAGCTGCCCAGGCCTCTCTTCTTGGCTTGTAGATGGCCGTCTTCATGGTCTCAGGGTGTTTTCTCTCTATGCATTTCTATGTGTTGAAATTTCTCTCTTTTATGACACCAGTCATACTGGATTAGAGAAGACCCTAATGACTTCACCTTAACCTGATTAGCTCTGTAAAGTCCCTATCTCCAAATAAGGTCCCATTCTGAGGTACCAGGGGATACTACTTCAACACGTGAAGGTGTATGTGTGCAGAGACGGTGATACATAATGCAGTCCCTACCAAGGTCCATCCTAACGATCCTTCCCACCTACACAGAGATGCATATTTCAATCCCCATTTAATTATGGTATATATTCTGCATCCTATGGAGAGTCAATAAATTATTGTGTTCATCTCTCTCTTCTATATTTTAAATATGCTCTTTTGTAATTCTAATTAAAATATAACTTAAAATATGCTGCCATGTTTAGAGCTGAGCTGAGACTGTATGACTTCTTCATTTAAGAACATGTTTTAGAATTTAGTTTGATTTGAGCTGGTTTCTTTTTTATCTCTTTCTCTTTTTTTTACAGAGATTGAGTTTTGCCATGTTGCTCAGGCTGGTGTTGAACTTCTAGGCTCAAAAGATCCACCCTCCATGGCCTCCCAAAGTGCTGGGATGCCTCCCAAGTGACGTGAGCCACGGTGCCCAGCCTGAGCCGGTTTCTTGATGGCCAAGAGTTTCTTTACAATCATTAATGAATCTAACTTGTTGGCCTTGAGAATACTTGATTTTAAAAGACGTCTGTTTGATAATGGCTCTTTGCTTGGGTGTTATTAGGTATCAGTGATGTTCTTGATGCTGCGTTTTTCCCTCGGGTCTCACCTCTTTCTTCCATGCAGGTTTATTGTACTTCACCTCTCTTCCACCATGGACAATAGTCATTTGGTTACTTTTGTGAAATCTTTAGAGGAAGCCATGCTCAGCACCACTGCCTGCATAGTGCTGTCTCACCAGAAGGACAATCCACATAGAATAGCTGTTTTAGTGGTGCCTCCCAAAGATTTAAGCCAGGCACTTAAGAACCTGCGCTTGGAAGGGTTTGGGGGACCTCCAGAGCCATCTCGTCATTTCCAAGTTCGAGAAGGAGAACAACTTCTTTTAAGATTTACTGGAAACATATTTGCTTCAAGTACGTATAAAGAAATCTTTTTATATATTTTATGGGCTATAAGCCACAAGCTCTTCAAAAGAGTTTGCTAAACTTGTGTTACTAAGGAAACCTTCAGAGGATTGACGAGAGACTTTAGGAAGTAGGAAGAGAAAAAGACTTATGTATTATACTTCTTCCATTCCCATTTCTTTATTTTCTACTTAGGCAATGCATGTTCCTTTATAGGAAGATTCTAAGTGATACTTTTTAGAAACAGCCTTTTCCACAGTTACTATCTGAATCCAAACTAGGATCATATCTTTCCTACGACAGTAAAGTTGCCTTCTAAGTGCTTCCATTATTGGCCGTATGAAATCAATTACCATGTGGTAATAAGAGTGATCATTTAAAAACATAAATCATACTATATTATACCAGTGATTACAACCTTATTTTTACCTCCTATTCTATCTAAAATAATATCCAAACTCTTTAAGATGTTTTATAAAATAATATCCAAACTCTTTAAGATGTTTTACAAAGAATCTAACCTGGGCATCAGTGGACTCCCAAAAGATATGTGAATAGATCTATATTTCAGTATAATTGCCATATTTTTAATTCCATGTATTTTATTTTATATTTTTCAAAGACTACTCTGAGAATCAATGGGAAGTTTTCACCAAACTCTAAAGGAGTCTATGACAAAAAAGAAATTAGGAATACTTGATCTAGGCTGGGTGCATGGCTCACCCCTGTAATCCCAGAACTTTGGGAGGCTGAGGCAGGCAAATCACTTGAGGTCAGGTGTTCAAGACTGGCCTGGTCAACATAGTGAAACTTCGTCTCTACTCAGTTAAAAAAAAATTAGTCTGGTGTGGTGGCCAGTGCCTGTAATCCCAGCTGCTGGGAGGCTGAGGCAGGAGAATCACTTGAAACTGGGAGGCAGAGGTTGCAGGTTGCAGTGAGCTGAGATCATCTAAATGACGTATGTACCTTGCTTACTTCTTTTACCGTATTTCTCTAGTGCTATTTTTGTTTTCACTCTAAATCTTATCACAATTTGAAATTATTTAATTAACTTATTTACTTTTTGTTCATATAGTTATGCTATGTCCTTTACCCTTCACCAGAATGAAAACTTCATGAGGGCAGTGACCATGTCTTTCTTGTTAATACATCCTCCGAGCCTAACATAGGAACTGGTATATCCAAAGCTTTTTTTTTTCTTTACAAAATGCTTTATTTTTGATATCAATCCAACTAAACATTGATACAAGTAATGTATTACCAGTTATTGTACACCGTAATCAAATACACTGAAGAAATATCATTGACTGATAAACAAACTATCACCTTCATTTTCTTCTGTACAATGTTTGATAGACTTATATCTAGAGAGTGATTTCAACAATGAGTTTTTCAGCCCTTGTAGTCTCCAGTGTCTATTGTTGCCATCTTCATGTCCATGTGCATCTAAGTTTAGCTCCCACTTATAAGAACATGTAGTATTAGGTTTTATGTTTCTGCATTAATTTGCTTAGGATGATGGCTTCTAGTTGCATCCATTTTGTTGCAAAGGACATAATTTTGTTCTTTTTTGTGGCTGCATGCTATTCCATGGTGTATATATACCACATTTTCTTGATCCAGTCCACTGTTGACGGGCACCTAGCTTGATTCTATGGCTTTGCTATTGTAAATAGTGCTGCAATGAACATGCAAGTACTTTTGATAAGTGTGTAGTGAATGAATGATTATATAACAGTGATGAGGAAAGCAAGCAGGATGAATATGAGAGGTGGCAGGAGAGATTAGAGAAGTGAATGAATAGATGAGACTAAAGCGGCCAAAGGAAAGAGATGAAGAGAAAGAGAAAAGGAAGAAAAAGAACATGAAGAGAAAACAGCTTTGTGGGAATAGAAAGCAAACGTTCTTTGAAAGAGTTGCCATCACAACAATTTCTTTTTCATTAAGTCAACACCTTCCTCTTTCTAACTGCTTGCCCTGCGGTGAAATAGAGTCTAACAGGTGTGTGTATAAAAATGAGGTGAGAGGGAAAATTCAGGACAGATTTTATGAAGATTTCTGGCTCTGGAGGCTTTCTACATTGACTTGAGGGGATGTGCTCTGTTTGTTTATAAATTAATATGGATCCCATTTATTTCATTATGCCTATTTTCTCTCTGATTCAAGAAATAGCTCCAACCTCATTGGTTCTTTTTTGCTTCAAAGAAGGGACAAGGCTTGAAGCTGATGCTGCTCTCCCCCCTTTTTTGATATCTCAGGAATAAGTGAGACCTAAAATGTCCGAATTTTAAGTGTCTATTCTACTCTCACATACAGGATTTCAGCATCTGAACCAGCTGACAGGACTTAGTGAGCAAGTGACAAAGATGGCAGAGAAGGGGGCAGGGAAGAGAGAGGAGAGAGAGGAAGGAAGGGTGGAAGGGGCCCCTTCCTACTTGGCTTCCGGAGCAGAAACCACAGCGTCCACCCTGGAGAAATCTCTCTAATGAGATATAGTACTAACCAGAAGTGTCCCACCCAAACTAATGATGCAAATGATTTTCCTGTAATACTGTGGACAGCAGCTGTGTTTACCAACCACCCTAAACAGGAGCGCATTACTGTTCTACTCACAAGCAGTGGTACTGAATATCCCACTGCCTGCTGTGGAGACCGGGGAGCACCTGCTAAACCAAGAGCATCCAAGGCAGCCGGCACCTGAGCAATTCCTCCGTATAAGGGATGGGGAAGAGTTCGTCTTCATTCAAGGAAAACGAGTCAGGCAGGATACCCAAATCCTAGGTTTGCTTTTCCTAGGGAGACAGGCTCAGATCTGGAGCCTCACTGGGTTTTTCTCTGCCTAAGAGGGACAAGATCCTCAGTAAACAATTGATACCTCATCCTGGTAAAAGAATTGATCCATCCTTTTATCAGGGCCTAGAATAGTCTCTGTGAATCTCAAAGAGATAAAGCTAGAGATTCTCTGCCTGGAGGATTCTCCTCGCCCTCCCCACCCCCAGCCTCACCCCCAGTTCTCTCCTACTGTATCTTCAGGTCTCACCTTAAAGATCATGTTCTGAGAAGCTTTCTCTGTCCTTCCTGATTATGTCAGAACTTATTTTATTTTTTAATAGTTCTATTATACTTTTGTAGATCCTCCTTTTTTCTTTTGTGGCCTTTGTCACATGCAATTTTCTATTCATTCGTTTAATTGTTTGATCAATTCCAGTTTCTCCTACCACAGTCCCATCCGTGGAGGCACTGTCCTGTTGGTGGTCAGCATTCAGTCCCCACACCTAGGAAAGAGTCTGACAGTTAGAAGAAACTCAGTATTTGTTGAAAGAAATGAAGACTAAAGTTTAGAAAAAAACATTATAATATTAAGTGCAATTAAAAGTATTTAAAACTTTAATTAATAAATTTAGATTATTGCCCTTTGAAAATGCCAAAATCTCTCTATTTACTTATAGAGAATATGAGTGGCTTTTCAGTGAAGGTCACACGACATGGACTATATTTCTATCTCTAATAGGAAGGAAGATGGATAGGTGTGTCCTTTGGTTTTTATAATGGTTTTTGGCATTCTTCTGGACACAAGTTACAGCAAGCTTTCATTCTCTAGGTGAGAGTTGTCAGTTTAGCACTTGGATTATTGCAAGATAACCAAGCCCCCACTGCACACAAAATCCAGAAAGTGCCAGAAAGTATTTTAATATGATTTTATATAATGGCAACATAGCATCACCCATAACATCTAGTAATGCCCTGTGAGGTCTGTCTTTTAAAGTTGCCCTGAATGCCCTTTGGCCTAGGGCAGTGATTTTCCTAGATATTCTATGGGATGTATCTCTACATGTATCTGTACACCTATATAATAACCATTCTTTAATTTGCTAAACAAAAATTTGTTGACCTTATGTATATTAAAGTCTAATGAAGAAAGACAGAGAATAAGCAAATAAGTAAATAAAATGCATAGCTTAATTTGGGCTGAAAAGTGAATTATAGAAGAATAAAGAAGGGAAAGGATAGGGGGATCTTAAGGGATGGCAGTTTTATCTTAGGGAAGACCATTCTGGGAAGGTGACATTTAAAAAAAAGAAGTTTCTAAGAGGGTGAGGAAGCAAGCCATAATCCTATCTCAGGGGAGTTTATCCCAGGCAGAGGGATTGCCAATGCCAGTGAACTCGGTGGAAACCTGCCTTGTGTGTGTGGGGAACAGTGGGAGCTTGAGATGGCTGGATCAGAGGGAGTGAGCACAGGTTGTGGGAGATGAGGTGAGAACTGATCATGCCTTGTAGGCATTGGAAAGACGGCCTTTTCTGCTGAGTGACTTGGGGAAACATGAAGGCTTTTCAACAGAGAAGTGATCTGAGTTAGATTACAACTGCATTGAGAATAGGCTTTAGAGCAAGAGGAGAAGCAGGGAGATTACTGTTTAATTGCAGTAAACCAGGCAAAAGATGGCATGGCTTAGAGGTAGAGCTGGTGGAGAATGGGTTAGAATATAGAAATACACTGAGCCAGTGGTTCTCATAGGGTTTTTCTGGTTTCCTGGACTGCTAGCCCTTTCAATTTTTTTATCTGACTTTTCTGAGCAAAAACATTTATTCTTACATTTGTATTTTCTATGGCATCAATGAAAAATATTTAATGCCCATTATAGAGAAGAAAATATATTACTATAAGGGACAGCAGATAATCCACAAAATATAAGTAAATTCTCGAACTTTTTACATGACAGGTATTTACTAAATAGCTACTATCTCAAGACACTTCTAGGGGACTATATACGTAAGATATTGAGAAGAAGAAAAAGATTCTCAGAAGGTCAACTAGTGCTTGATTTTATACTTTGGGTATGGAATGAATGAGTTTTTCTTTTATTTCTCCTTTAAATATGCCAGTGAGGGAGAAAAAAACAGAGTACTGCAATTTCTTCATGCCACTGCTATTTTTTTGGATCTATTCTTTTGTTCAGGGACCAGACGTCTTTAAAATATAATATTATGCCTTAACAACGATGAAACTCCAACTTTAAAAAATTACAGAATGGTTTCTGTTTACAACATGAAGATTTTGCTATTTACTATTAGTAAATCCTCAATAATTTCATCCCTACTTCATATATAAATGTGATCTTTAGAGAGTTTCCCTAGAGATCTTTAGTTTTAAAAATTGGTAAATGTTTTAGGTCTCAGTTGAACCAGAGTGGCTATGCCTCACCCTCAATCCTTATATCCTCTGTATAAATCATTTCTTATGAATAATTGTGCACCCAACAGAGAGTATAATGTCTTTCAAGGGGTAGAAGGGGAAATTTACTAATTTGTATTCCACAGGGACCAAAGTAGTAAAATTTTTCTTGATAGCACTCTAGTAGTATAGAAGCAGAAGTTAGCCAGGTGTCACTCCAGTGAGCTGGAAACTCCAATTTACCTAATTTACTATTTAGATAACATTTAAATTACCCCAAATAATCCACTTTATTATTTATTTATTTATTTATTTATTTTTATTTATTTATTTTTTAACCAAAGTGAGACTCTCTTAAGAAGACAAACCCTGGCTAGTCATTCGTCTCCTAGGAATCTGTTTTTTTGTTTTTTGTTTTTTGTTTTCTCTAAGTAGCCAGGTTGCCTCTCAAATATAAAGTTTTGCAAAGGGATCTACTTCTACACCTTCTGTAATCTGGAGTTATTCTATTTCTAGATTTAACTGAGCTTTAGAAAAATCACCAAAATGACCTCAAGCAGTCAGGACCGGGGGAAGGGTCCTGGTATCATCTACATCTCTCACTGAAGTCTTTGTTCCCTGGGCAAAACGGAACGTTTTCCGTGAGAGAAAACTCTGGGCAGTCAACTGTATGTTGACTTACAGTAGACAAAGGAAGTTTCCATGTAGACATGAAAGCTAAATCTTGGCCAGATGTGGTGGTTCATGCCTGTAATCCCAGCACTTTGGGAGGCCGAGGAGGGTGGATTGCTTGCCTTCAGGAGAGTTCGAGACCAGCCTGGGCATCATGGTGAAACCCTGTCTCTATGAAAAAAAAAAAAAAAAAAACAGCCAGGCATGGTGGCACACATCTATAGTCCCAGCTGCTTGGGAGGCTGAGGTGGGAGGATAACTTGAACTTGGGAGGTGGAGGGTTTAGTGAGCTGAGATTGTGCCACTGTGGAGCTGTGTCATTCCAGCCCGGGTGACAGAGTGAGGCTCAGTCTCAAAAAGAGAAAAAAAAAAGCTTCATCTTGACATTTCTTTAAAAAAACTGAGTTTTTTTTTGTTTTTGGTTTTGATTTTGGTTTTGTTTTTTTTGTGTGTGCAAATTCAAAATAGTGCAAGAATCCTGCCTTTTATCATTTGGTATCATTGCTGTCATTTATTGAGCACTTACTGTGTGCCAGGTCCGGTGATAATTATTTTATCCATATTTTCTCATTTCATTTCCTAAACAATCCTAGGAGTTAAGCTTTATTTCTCCTGTTTTAAGGGTAAGGAAGCTAAGGGAAGCTAAGGGAAGCTAAGGAAGGGTAAGGAAGCTAAGGGAAGTCTCTAAAAAGCTCAGAGATCTGAAAAACAATGGACAAATATTAACAGATAAATATTACAGAATACACAAATCAGAGAGGCTGGACTTGAACCTAGATTGATACATCCAAGGCATATTATCTTAAATGCTACATTATAGCTTCCTACAAGTTTTACAAATTTTGATGCAGACATATATTGCCTTAGGAAACATGGTAGTGTTTATTCTGCTGTTGAAATAGCAAGGTAAAATATTCTGATTGTCATGGTAAAACCCCAATGAGTGAAATGTTATGTTCACAAAAACTTTAGAATTTTCAGTAAGGAGTTGATAAAACATTTGTATATTATCATTTTAGGAGAATCCGTCAGGTTTTCATAGAAATTTCAGTAACACAAATTCAATAACTATCACACCTGAAAGTTCTAGATCAACACTGTCCATTTTCACAATTGTGGAAATGTTTTACATCTGTGCTATTCATTATGGTAGCCTTTATGCTTATGCTGTCACTGAGACTTTTAAATGTAGGTAGACTGAGGAGTTAAATTTAATTATATTTACTGTTCATTAATTTTCATTTAAATTTAAATTGCCACATGTTATAGGAGAGTGCAGTTCTGGAACATCTATTGTGAGGTCGCAATATGAATAGTTAGGGGAAAGGAGAAAGATAATTCTCAACGGGTGAAAATAATTTTCTAAATGTTGCAAAAGCTGAATATTTCTAGTAGTTTCTGGTTATATCAAAATGAAATAGAGAAACAAAAGCTAAAGATTATTTGGTTTAGAAGCAGCCAGAGAGCACCTGGCCCAACAACCGATGAGAAATCCTTTGAGCAATCCACATGGTCTCTGCCTATTGTTCCTTTGTCAGTTATGTTTTGACAAAAGATAATGATACACAAAAGTTTTAGTCATATTTTTAAAGTAAAATAATTATTTGGATTTTTAAAAATTAAGTAACACAAAGTGATACATCTTTTTGTTGTTGTTGTTGTTTTTAAATTAATTGATTTATTTTTTTTGAGACGGAGTCTCCTTCTGGAGCCTGGGCTGAAGTACAGTGGTGCGATCTCTGCTCACTGCAAGCTCCGCCTCCCGGGTTCACGCCCTTCTCCTGCCTCAGTCTCCCCAGTAGCTGGGACTACAGGCGCCTGCCACCACGCCCGGCTAATTTTTTTGTATTTTTAATGGAGACGGGGTTTCACCATGTTAGCCAGGATGGTCTTGATCTCCTGACCTCGTGATCCGCCCGCCTCGGCCTCCCAAAGTGAGATATCTTAATGGTAATAAATGCATTTTACTTCTATTTAGGTAATGGGAAAGATTATGGAAAAGACTACACACTTATTTTTCACTTGCAAAGAAAACCTAGGCTGGAACTCCAAATCAAAGAAGTGGACGAATTTGGAAACTATAGCTGCCCTCATTATAAAGGCACCATTGTCGTTTATAAAGTACCTAAAGGAAAGATAGTCCCCAACTTGAATCAATCTCTCGTAATTAATGAAAACCATTCTCAGTTGCCAATTTGCAAATTACCATTGAAATTGCCAAAGGTGAGTTATTTTACTTTTCTAATTATTACATTTTGTTACTTATTTAAAATTCTGTAACAATCAGTTTTGCAGGCATAGAGACACACACAGTTAAAAGAAAAGGTAAGAATAGAGTTAATAAAGAAGGAGTAGGTAGGTCCAATTTTAGAGCATCAGAAAACGTGTTAGGATTTCTCCTTTTATTCGTATCAGCCTTTCTAACAAGAATGCTTCAGATTGGTCTGGTCCTCACAGTATGTTGTTGCTAACTATGAAAATAATGTCATTCATTTTCTGTAACTGCCTCTGAGTCACTGGAAAATCATTTATGAAAAAAAATGCATTTCAGAGCACATCATTTTAAGGAAAAGTCATGGTGAAGAGCAAAATGACCTCAAAATATTTACATTGAAACTTACCATATTCTGCGTGTTTGTTTCATGAGTTATACTTGCCTAAAATTCTTACTCATGTCAGAAAGTAGGATTAAATTATTTCTTTGAATATGTGTAACACACAAATAAATACATTTTATTGCTGTATATTACAATTTCTTTCAGTGAAACAGGACTTGTTGAATCTAAACTACATTTTTAATAAGAAATATAACTGAAAAATTTACTTCATTAATCTTGAGGTAAAAACAAACTTCTTATTCTTTAAAGAAAGCTAAAATCACTTTCCCATGTTTATATTTTTTGTGTGTATGACTAGCAGAAATGTGTTTACCATGTGGTTAGATTTTGTTCTGATTTAAAATAAATCATTAAAGTAATTTAGCAAATATTAATATTGAACTTCTGAAATAGGGGATGTGCTGCGCTAGGCTTTGTGATAAATACAGAGCTGTAAAGGATAATACATGCCCTAAAGCTGTGTTGTTCTGAATGGTCACTACTGCCCATATGTGGCTATGGAGCACTTGAAATATGGCTAGTCTAAACTGAGATGGGCAGTGAGTTTAAGATAACCGCATTTCAAAGACTCAGTAATATATATATGATCTCATTAATAATTTGTTTATATTGACTGCATGATAAATTTATATTTTGGTTATACTAGGTTATATAAAATATATAAAAATTAACTTCCTCTTATTTTTTAAAACATTTTAGTTACTATTAATAGAATATTTTAAATTATATATGTATCTCAAATTATATTTCTATGGAATAGTGCTTCTGTAAATGAATTTATAATCCAGTGAACAAGTACACAAAACATATACACAAAATTACGTTGTAAGATAGTAACTGATTGAAGTTATATTTAGATGATATAAGCAGTGGTACTAACAGTTGGTACTAGATGGTATTAATAGTTGTTCAGAGAAGGGAAATGGCTTTTCCACAATCTGTAACCAGTAGAAGTTTGTGGTATTTGTGGCATTTTATCTGAACTTTGTAAGTTGGTGGAAATTCAGCCACTGGAAATGAAGAAAAAAGGCAAGTTAGGGGGAGAAAATACAGTGCATTTGACTGGGGTGGTAAGCATAGCTTAGCAGGAAATCACAAGCTGTGTAATAACCATTGTAATAATGTCTAATATGCCAAAGGCCTTTCAAATACTTTACATGCATTGTATCACTAAACCCTCACAAAAGTCCTACGATACATAATTGTTCTTACTTTGTGGGAAACTGACGCACAGACATTTTAGGCAACTTGCCCAGGTTCTTATGGCTAAGTAAATGGCAGAGCTAAAATTCAGACCCAAGAAATCTGCTTCCTGTGTGTTGAATGGCTATGATGCTGTCACTTTGTTAGCACATAAAGCTAGGATTACTAGTCAAAGATACAAGATGGATTTTAGGGCATCTAGGTTCACATTTGATGTATGATGTCTGTGCTATGCTTTACTATAGAGATAATATTAGAAATATTTAACAAATGATATGACCTGAATACCAACCAGTGAACTTGAAAGCAGCCCTCAGTAGGTTCCTGGTGACATTAACTTTACTTGCTGTTTTTGAGGAGATCCCGGGGTCCCTGGTAAGTACGCATAAGTAGAGGAATTGATTAAGCCATTGATACTGAAAATGATACTTTCATGATAGTATAGCCAAACTGGTGTACATCTACTATCAGTTTTGCTTCTGTGCGTTTTCATTTCCACTGTAAGACTTTGCACCATATGGCCGTTACCTATGCATGCGGCATTTTTCCCTGAGATAGTCCCATAACTGCTTCTTTATCATTCAGGCCTCAGCTCAGATGTCACTTGTTATTCTTATTCCCTTATCTCCCAATCTGAAGTCACTTTTTTAACTTGTCACCCTTTCTCGATTTACTTCCTAACACCCATCATTGATTTTTTTAGATTTATTTGTTCATATAATTTCTATTTTTCTTTGCTTCTTTAAAAAGCAAACTCTGTGAATGAAGGATCCTGTCTATTCTATCCAGGTTCCTTCTTCTGTGATTAGAAAAGTGCCTGGCACATAGCAGTCACCCTAAATATCTATGACTTGATGAATAAGGGGAGGTCTATAGTTTTCTCTCCAGATTCTAAAAGTTTAAGAACTATTGACTTGAAGGAATACTCAAATTCTCTCTGTTCCATAGTTTAGAGCTTGATTCTACAAACTCTTAACTGGCACACTAAGGCATCGATGTGGATCAACATGAAGATCTGGAGTGGAGAGGGGTACATAAGGGCTGCTCTCCAGGCAGCTCAGCCGGCACATTACTTCCAGCGAGCACCATGTTGCTGTGCTTCCATGAGAGGATGAAAAGGAGACAAGCCAGGGGTGGTTGGAATTCTCTGGCGAGAGGGGGTAAGGGCCTTACTGAGATGACGGCAGACCATGGAAAGAAGGGCCCTTATGTCAGAGAGGACAGACGTGAAGTCCCAAAATGTGACAGGAATTCAGCTTTCACTTATCAGTGTTTTCTCTGTTGCCTGACTTTATAAAAGTAGCCAAATTAGTCAAGCCAAATTAGCCAACATAGATAATTTAGGGGTTTGTGTAGATTTTCCTCAGTAAAAGTCTGTGTTTACGATTGTCCAGTACTTTTGCATCAGTTTCTTCTCTGCTTTGCTTCTAACACACCATTCCTTACCTATGTGCCTGAATAATTCTTACTGAACCTCTTTCACATTGGTGCTTAAGTGCAACCTCTCCAAGGAAGCCTTCCCTCACTCCTCCTTTGTAGCAGGTTAAGTGTTCCTGGTATATGGACCTACAGCGTTTTGTACTCTCCTTATCACTGTAGTTACCATATTTCATGACAACCACTTGCTTGTTTCCTTCCCTTGTTGCTGTAATGGTTTTTCAGGGAGTCTTTTTCCTGAAATATTTTTTTCTAATCACCCCTCCTTGTGAAATTTTATTACCACAGATATATTGTGTGTCTGTTTATATACTACATATTTATCTGTGTTTTATACATCTAAAAGAATAAGCCTTTTTGTGTCTCACCCAGGGACGAATTTTCTCTCCCCAAGGGTGACATTATCAAAATTGAGAATGCATTCAATAAACTGCGCAGGCACAGACCCTGTCCCACTCAACTCTCTATTGCCAGTGCGGAGAGATAGTACATGCTTGATAAATATTTGTGACTAACTAGATGAACAAGATAATTTCTGCAAACCTTACAATTACTCAGCCTTGAAATTGATAATCCTGAAACTATATTGGCATGTTTAAAAATAGTACATTTAAATGTCTGCTGCCTTTCATAGATGAATCTACTGCCAATAGGCCATCTGTGCTTTCTTTTTATCCCAGATGGGTTTGTATAGGGCTTTCCAAATTCACTCCCTGGGCCCTTTCTTGTGCCCAAAGTCTTCAGAAATAAGTTTGTCGGGTTGAAAAAGAATCTGTGGCTGTGGGAACTTTTTTCTGTTCAAACTAGTGTAACTAAATGGGAATTGAAACCATGACATTTATTTTTGCAAGATGAGACATTTCATAAAGTTCAGAATTTAAAAAATTCACCTCAACTAAGCAGTATTAGAATGTGCTATTTTTCAGGAAATGGAAGTAGCCTAATATAGTAACAGGTTGGCATTAATGAACATGACACTATGTGGGTATTTATACATGTAGCATAAAACAGGTGAAGGTATTTGTCCAAATTAAAAGTGTTTCACGGAGAACCCACAGCAAATATTTACATATATGTATATAGGCATAGAACCACACACAAAATTATAGAGTGTGATGTAAATATACTGTATCTGATTCATAAAGATGAGAAGACATATCACTTTTACTTCATACTTGTGAGGATCTCTGTGTCTCTTATTCTACAGCCTCTGTAGTTCATTCATTCATATATTAATTAATTCAACAAACAGTGTATCCCAAAGCCTCAATGTATAGTGGTGTCCTGGTTTGTAGGGTCTCATTCTTCCCTTTCTTCTTTATAGCCTGTTTTTTTTTTTTTTTTTTTTTTTTTTTTTGAGATGGAGTCTTGCTCTGTCGCCCAGGCTGGAGTGCACTGGCCGGATCTCAGCTCACTGCAAGCTCCGCCTCCCGGGTTCACGCCATTCTCCTGCCTCAGCCTCCGGAGTAGCTGGGACTACAGGCGCCCGCCACCACGCCCGGCTAGTTTTTTGTATTTTTTAGTAGAGACGGGGTTTCACCGTGTTAGCCAGGATGGTCTCGATCTCCTGACCTCGTGATTCGCCCGTCTCGGCCTCCCAAATTGCTGGGATTACAGGCTTGAGCCACCGTGCCCGGCCTATAGCCTGTTTTCAACTAAGAGGCAGAGTTATCCCTTAAAGCAGAGGTCCCCAATCCCTGGGCCATGAAATGATAGCAGTCCGTGGCTGGTTAGGAACCAGGAGGTGAATGGTGGGCAAGTGAGCAATGCTTCATCTGTATTTACAGCCACTCTGCATTGCTTGCACTACTGCCTGAGCTCTGCTTCCTGTCAGATCAGTGGTGGCATTTGATTCTTGTAGGAGTGCAAACCCTATTGTGAAATGCACCTGCAAGGGATCTAGGTTGTGTGCTTCTTACAAGAATCTAATGCCTGATGATCTGTCATTGTCTCGCATCAACGCAGATGGGATCTTCTAGTTGTAGGAAAACAAGCTCAAGACTCCCACTGATTCTACTTTATGGTATATAATTATCTGATTATATATTAAAAAATAATAATAATAGAAATAAAGTGCATAATAAATGTCAGTTGCCTGAATCATCCCGAAACCATCCCTGCAACATGGAAAAATGGTCTTCTATGAAACTGGTTCCTGGTGCCAAAATAGTTGGAGACTACTGCCTTAAAGTATCAGTCAAATCATCTCATGCCTCTGCTCCAAACCCTTCAGTGGCTCCCAGCTTCCTTCAGAATAAAGGCTCTGTGTGAACTTGGCCCTCACTGACTCCAGGGCCTTCTCTGCTCTACTCTCCTCCTCACTTATTCAATCATAGTGACCTTCTTGAGTTTTTGGAATATGACACACCTGCTTCTGCTCTAGGTCTTTGTGCTAGTGATTCCCCTTGCTGGAATGTTCTTCCATCAGATACCTGCATATCTGTCACCCTTACGTCCTTCACTTCTTTGCTGAAACTTCACCTTCTCTCTGTGGTTTATCCTGACTCTAATGTTGCAATCTACTCTTACCCCTACAACCTGACATTCCTAATCCTCTTTAATCTGCCTTATTTCTTTTCCTCTAAATCATTTCTCCATTTTTACATGTATTTCTTCATTTGTACATTTCTTGCAGAAAAACCCTCTATTCCATAACTAGAAAGTAAGCTCTGTGAAGATGGGGAACATTTTTTGTTCACTGCCAAATCACAAGTACCTAGAATGGTGTCAGGCGTAAGTGAGATGCTCGATAAACATGAGTGAATGTGTATATATCAATATAACTTGCATTTTATGGACCAAAAATGTAAGGAGGAAAGTTAGAAGTGCCAAAGAAGAAAATAAATTAGCATTAGAAGATGGACACAGAATTCGTGGTGTGAATTGGCAGGTGGGATTGTTTGGGAAGACCTCACTGTGGAGGGAACTACTGGGCTGAGGAGCAACAGGAGACCAGAACCTTCTTATGTGGCCAGGAGAGCATCCAAGTGGGAGATGCAGCAAGTTCCAAGACTCCGAGATGGGCACGCATTTCAAGTCAAGGTCTCGAAGGAAGGCTGTGATGGTCAGCGCACATGTGAGGGCTACAGAAAGATGATGAGGTTTGTAAGATAGGAAGCGTCCTGGTGACACTTCATATTGCATATAATCTTCTGAAAATGATCCCATAAATAATATATTTGAAAATATGTGGCTGAAAAGAATAATGATTCACCCCTATATCTTTCTTAAGTTGTGCCTCAGCCTTTCTCCTTTCACAAAATGTTCAAGTAAATTCAGTTCACACTGTACATAATTGTACTTTGGCAAAAACAAGGCAAGTTTCAAAAAAACTCTCAAAGGTTTTTTAGGTGGAAGGGAGTGGAGAGAATATTTTGTGCGTGTGTGCGTGTGTGCGTGCCTCTGAAGTCACACCAGATAGGTGACTGCAGGCCGTTTGCTTATTTGTGCTAGCTTGGGTTGTGACTGCTTTTGACTCCTTCCTCCTACTTGGAGGTTTTGCTTTGAAGGAAAGAAGGGCTGCAGATCTGATTGCTGTCACCTATTCGAGGCTGGAGTTTCCCAGTAAAATCTAACCCACGTATTTACGTAAGCGACCTGTTGACCCAAGTTTTGCTTAGCCTGAACTTCCTGGATTATTGTTTTTTTAAAACTGAACTCCTGACATGTGATTTCTAGTAAATAATGATACAGCTTCAACACTTTCTTTCTCACCACATTAAATAACTTGCTGTGTCAAAGGCAGGAAGCAGGCAGATAGCAGTGCAGGAATCAGTTGGTCGGAATCGCCACTTTCACCACTGGATTTCGTTACCATCTCACTGCTCTGCTAGGGGTAATGTTGTTCCTATATTATTTTTTCCAACAATACGAAATACCAAAGCAATTTTGACTAGATAAATGAGATGATTCTGAACCATTAAAAATATTTACATCCACAAGCATTTTAATTCTACTCAGACTTCTCAGTTGCAGTAATTTTACAAAATTATATTAGGGTTCAAGGATAAAATGAAACTTATTCTGTTATTGCTAGGCATTTTAAAAAGGAGACTGAAAGAGCACATTAGAAGAAAGTCTTATAAGAAAAATCAGGATTTTGTTTTGTTTTGTTTTGTTTTTTTCTTGCTGTGGTTTTTGAGGGAATAGTGGCCACAAGGTGTTTCTTAAGTTTTCCATAACCTAGTGTCATACTTTCTATACTAGAGTTAATGCCAATACCATATTTGGTGCTTCATGTCCCTTCCCCTATCAATTATAGAAGAAAGCCACTAGGATCTTGGCAAGTAGAAATATTATGTTAATTTTTTTAACCCCTGAAAGTTTCCAAAATCTCTCTTTCCAGTGAGAAAGATGGATGGAGAAGGGAGAACTCTGGCACTCCATGCATCTCCCTTACATGTTATCCTCATGTCTGCAGTCCCACTTTCCTACAAGCAACCAGAATGACCTTCAAAGCCACAGTTTTGACCATGTCACTAAGAGGAACATGAACAAAGCTGGTTTAGTCAGAAACAGGATCCTGTGTTCTTTTTTGGAAAGTACTTTGACCACCAGTTTAATGAGAAGAGATTCTTTCGCTTCTCCCCCCATCCCTTTCTATTGTTCCCCTTCCATTTTTTTTCCTTTCCCCTCCACTCTCCTCCCCTTTATCTCTTCCTCTGCACCTTCTTTTTTGCTTCCCTTCTCCCCTTTCTCCTTCTCTGATCCCTCTTAACCCCTCCCTCCTTCTTCCTCCTTCAACCCTTGACTTTAAAAGATAAGGTTTCCTCTGCTTGGAGGGCAGTATAGCTAAACAGGAATTGGTCACTATATTGTCATAGAGCTTTTGCTATTTCTTTTACAAAGGAAGCACACATATTCCTGCCTATTTAAATAAATTTAATAATTAAAAAGTCATTGATGTGTATGCATTTATTCTCTTAAAATTATAACATTTAGTAAGTAAAAAGTTATGCTTATTAACTCAAACAGATTTTAGTTCATTAACTTCAACTGTTTTTGTTTTTATTTTTTCTTCTGTATATGTATTGTATTAGTCAACATGTTAATTAGCAACCACAAAGTGCCTAATACCTACAAGATATTGTGTAAGGCCTAATAATAATAATAACAATAATAATAATAATAATAGAAGCCAAAGTTCTAGTTTTCAAGGAAATTACAGTCCAGTTTAGGAAATAAAGTATAAACACTTTAAAAGTTATAAAACAAAGCAAGAGATAAATAATAATTGAATACAACAATACAGCAATAACAAAAGACAGGAACTGATTGTTAATTGCAAATGAATAGTAAGATGTTAAATGCTAGGGCATTTCAGAGAAGGGGGTGATCTCTGTGGACTGAGGTGATCAGAGGGTGCTTCAGAGAGCAAAATGATTGCAGAGAATATTTAGGATCTGGAGAGGAAGACAGAAAGGGGCAAGGAGTTTCACACAAGAGAGATGGCATGAGTAGAAACTTTGAAGTGGTCAAGCACAAGATGTGTTCTGAGAAAGGATGATGAATGCAACTGTGTGTCTTCAGGGGAAGATTTGGAAACGTCATGTTGGAAATAAGTTGGGGAAAGATTATGGAGGGCCTTTAATTCCTTACTTAGGTTAACTAAATGATACTGTAATTGTGGTAAACAAGTTTTCTGTCAAAATTCACCAAAAAACTGTGATTGATTTCATGACATAGAGAGCACATGCAAACTGAAGACCCTCAGTTTTTGAGTAAACAACAAAATCTCTCATCTACTGGTATTCTTGAAACTGGTATGGCCATAATTAAGGATGGAGACATAGGTATCTGGTTTGTTTATAATTAAGTTGATCTTTTATCTTTTGAGTAATGGCTCAAGCCATTGGAAAGCCATTGGAAAATTTTAACTAGGAGAGTGATATGATCAAGTTTTGTCAGCAACTTTACTACAACAGCCTATAAGGATAAACTAGAAATGGATGAGCTTAGCAATAGTAAAATAAAGAGCTAATGAAATAGTCCATAGAAGAGAGGGAGAGAGCCTATGTAAGATCATGACAGTAAGGATAGCAAGAAAAGAACAGAGTTGGAGAGAGATTCAGAATTTGAGATCAACAGGTCTTGGTAATAGAGTGAATGTGCGTGGGACTGGGTGGCAGGAGAATATTGGCAGATAGAGGAAGTCGTGAAGGGGATTTCCAAGGTTGCTCTCAGTACACTGTTTTGAGCTACTCTCCTGTGATATAATACAGTGTTTGTTGATTTTACTTTGGAAGTGTTGTTTAAACTTGCATTTCATCTTCAGTCTCTCTAATATTGCCTAACACATAGATGATAGCAACATTTTCCTTGGAGGCCTGTCACCAGTTCCCTTATCTGCTTTAGGCTGCCTTCCTCACAATTGACAGTTTGGTTTTTCTCTAAAACAAATATGATTTTATCACTCTTCCAAAACTCCTCACCGGATGTCTATTGATCAAAAGTCCAAGCCAGTTAGCATGGCATATAGGGCCCATTACAAACTCCCACAGCTCATCGTCATAACCTTTTTATATTACATTTCCCCAACTAACGTATTTTGCTCCAGTTCTACTTAAAGCCTCATTTCTTTCCAAGACTCTTCCCGCAGGTTGCCATTGTGACAGCAATGACTCCACACTTAACCCTATTATACCCTCTTTAGAAGAAGACTTTAAATTTTCCAGGCAGTATTAGACACTGCACTGTATCTGTATCTGTAACTAGATACACTGTATCTGTAACTAGAGCACTTTGAATATATATATAACATATATAAAATATATATTACATATATTATATATATAAAATATATATTACATGTATTATATATATAATTTTATATATATATGTAAAGCTATTGTCCATTATAATTTTTTATTTATATAAAAATCATGGTAATGATAATAATAACGAATACCTACTAAATTATTTCCTGCTTGTAACTTGACAAAGCATTTACACGTTAACTTATTTATTGAAAAAAAACCAGAAAAACCTTAAAAAAAGGTTTCTTCATTTAAGAAACTGAAGCATAGAGAGGTTTTCCCCAAGGGAAAATGGCAAAGCTACTGTTTGAAGCCAAGTTTGTCTGATTTCAATGGCAACACTCCTAACATTATATTACTGTCTGCTTTTGAGACTGAGTTTCTCAGGACTGAGAGCACTGCTCATTCAATTTTGTAATCCCTTCCCCGAGGATGCATTCAATAATGTTTTGCTGAACTCTTTAATGAATAAATGAAAACATGCTGGGGAAATTGAAAAAGCAATTGAAGGTGGAGTTTTAATAGCTGACAGAAGCCTTACCTGTTTTCTTTCCAGCTAGCAGTTCCATCTAGCAGAAGCCTTTCATGACTTTAAAGGAATGACTAATAGGATTTCATACACTGTGGCAAGACCTGGGAGGGAGACATTTGGTGTGTGGCTCCCCAGGCCTTTCCCAGAAACATTCAGATTACTCTTTCTGTTGGAAAAACTATTTCTAGCTATGATCTGAAAAGCCAAACCAAAACAAAATATCAGGAATTTTCTTTCCTTTTTTTTTTTTCTTCTTCAGACAGAGTCTCACTCTGTCGCCCAGACTGGAGTGAGTGCAGTGGCACGATCTCAGCTCACTGCAACCTCTGCCTACTGGGTTCAAGCGATTCTCCTGTCTCAGCCTCCCAAGTTACAGGCGCCTGCCATCTCGCCCAGGTAATTTTTGTATTTTTAGTAGAGACATGGTTTCACCATATTGATCAGACTGGTCTCGAACTCCTGACCTCAGGTGATCCACCCGCCTTGGCCTCCCAAAGTGCTGGGATCACAGGCATCAGCCACTGTGCCTGGCCCAGGATTTTTTTAAATCTCCTAGAATAACCTAGAAAGAATTATGCTAAGAGTTAAATAGGCACAGGAATAAATAGGGACAGGATTAAAGTGGATTGACAAAACCTGTTGGGATTATAATCTAAAGGTGGAACAATAAAGACAGGAGGTTAATATTAATGCAAGTTCTGGCAATGCTGTATATCTTTCTTTGATTTGTTGAACTGCTTTAAGAAGTGATAGCGTCTTCCACATAGCTGCATTTATGGCTCAAGGACATCTGCTCTTGCCAAAATTACTTGGAATACTGAGCAAAATCTTATGCATTGTAACAGTTATTTAGAATTATGGAGTGCTTGCATGTTTGAAGTGCTTTATGTGCATTACGTCATTTAACCCTCATGGCAACTTCATGCGGTGCACCTACTTTGCCCATTAATAGGTAAAAAATGAAAATAGAGACATGCATTTCGAAATCAGGTTTATCTATTCCAGACTGCTTTTGATAATTTTTCTTCACTGCTTCCATATATATATTCCATTTATATTTTCTGAAATATCTAGATCTTTGCCCACTTTATATCTGTAGACATTCCTGGATGCCCCTTCCTTCTATCTGTCTCCACTCCTTAGATTCTTTGGAATTATTTGAATTCATCCATCTGGTTACCAGGGGCCTAAAGCTGTCTTCTTTTGTCCAATCGAGGACTGAGAAATGTATCAATTCTCCCTCTGCTTGAAAAAACCATATGAGATTGATGTTATAAAAGAGTGATTTTCTAAGAAGTAAGCAACTGAAAAAATAATGAGGAAGCAAAATATAAAGCTGGCTGGATAAAAAAATGTGCATGGGTTTGAAGCAAAGATCTGAGCTAAAGAAAGTCACAGATCTACACTACTTCCATGATGGCTAGTAGCCTGATTTTGTTTCCATATCTAATTTCTGTATTTACCTCCAAGTGGGACCACTATTGGTCAGCACTGCTTGCTCTAAACTCTGTTCTTATTTTGTTCCACTGCAATCTTACTTCTCTGTGGATTTGTGCTGATTTCCAGACCTCTCTATGTGGAGGTACTTCCTTTTCTGTTGAAGGCCAAACATTTCTGCCTAGGTTTTCAGGAAGTTCTACACTGTGCAATTATAAGAAAGTTCATGAAGACAACAACAGATTATTGGCGAGTGCTGGTACTGGTATCTTTTAATTTACTTATTTAAAAAAAAAAAACTGTGTGTATGTGTGTGTGTCTGTGGGTGCGTGCACGTGGGCATGCATGTAAGCATGCACAAATATTTAAATACACACAAAAACAGAGGAAATATACAATGAACCTACATGGACCCCCCTCCCATCATTTTCTGCCATACTTATTTTGTATAGTACCCTGGTTTGTGGGTTTGTTTTGTTGGAGTATTTTAAAGCAAATCACAGGTACAATATCATTTTACGTGTAAATACTTCAGAATGTTTCTCTAAGGGGTAAAAACTTTTAAAAAAGACACAAGACTACATTACTACTGGTACACCCAATAATATTAGTAATTATTACACGATATAAGCTACTGCCCAGCCCTACCCTATTTTCCTAGTGACTCTATATTTTTTTCTTTTTGCAGTTGATGTGTTCACAAACAGCATCCAATCAGGACCTACACACTGCATGTGGGTTCATTTGTTGAATTACTGATGTAGGCCCTGTCATTTGTAGACATGATCTCAATCAGTTAGAGACTTCAGTAAGAGAGTTTAATTGATTGGCTCAGCCTGTAGAACTACACAGGAGCAGAGACCGTATGAGGACTCAGACTACAAGGTCGTTTTTCTTTTATGCTTTACTAGCTTCCTTCTATTCCTTGGGCAAGCCAGATCCTTGTTTTCCTTATGTCCACCACCTTTACCACTATGTCATATCGCCTGTCATTTCCTTTGTACCTTTAAAATGTTTGGCAAATCTAGATCTTTCAAAAGAGCCAGTTAGGAGGGAAGGTCGTACCTTTTGCTGAAACTAAGCTTTGGAATAGAACTTCTGTAGCCTTGGATAGTGGTTTTTCTCTTTACCTAAATTTTTTCAGCTCCGGAGTCAGAAGCAGGCTTCTTCAGCCATCTTGATTTTGAATGCTTTGCCACTTCTGAACAGTTTAGTGTTTTTCTGTTCTATCCATATGGTGACATCAGCTCTTAGCTCATTGTCAGAGCAGAGATGACAGCCGTTCCTTGAGCAAGACAGCTCCAGTTTTTTCCATCTTAAGTTATGAGTTCATGCTCCGTGCACTTTTTTATGACTTATCATTCATACCCCTTAAAATGTGATCTGTACAGTTTTGAAAGACAAAAATGCTTCTCATATAAGTTTACACTGAGTGATATGACTCACAGCAAATAAAAGGGTTGCTTGGTTATACTGCTGTTTCCCAAAGTTTGGAATTGCAGGTGCTCTTTTAGTACAATATACACACCAGCTTTCAATAAAAAGGAATCAAAACAGTGAAACAATGTTCTCTTTTTACACTTTAATCTGAGTGGAACTCAGGTTGTTGTTAACTTGTTTTCCTATCTCCTTAACAATTGCAAAGCTTTCTTTTTAACAAAGAATAACTCTCAGATTCAGAGATCTTGGCTGGCAACAGAATTTAATAATATTGTTATTTTTTAATTGTATTTTTTAAGGTTTTCTTGTGTTTATGTAGATGAAATTGTTTTCTCACTTATGGTTTAAATAGAAGTGTTTCTTTTAACATGTATTTATGTAGGCAACAAACATTTTTTTAAAATACTTTAAGTAATAACCGGTACTATTTTGAGCACTTATTACATATGATACCCTCATTTCAGATACATGATGTAACTCAATGCCTCTTTCTAATGACATTGTATATCTTTACTTTTAAAAGGAGGAGACTGAGGCACAAAGGGACTACTTTGTTTAAGGTTACAAGTTTAATGAATAATACGTTAGGAGTTGAGCTCTTTACTTCCATCTAATACTACCGCCAAATCAATAAAATTGATATATGTAAATAGTAAGCGTAGTGCTGGAGGTACTGAAGTAACTGAGTGGAAAGTTCCACATTACAACCTTCATGTTACATACAAATGTTAACTTAAAGTTACAAATACAGGACCTGGATTCTTACTGATGTCAGTTTAAATGTTGTATTTGTCATTTAGCATGTATGTTTTAGTCAAATAACTTTATCTTTCTAAACTTGTTTCCTCATTCATAAAATAGGCATAAGAACCTCACAAGGATGTGTGTGTGTGTTTATGATGGACTATATACCATATTATACTGTCAAGGTTCTATAACATACTTTAAGTTTTTAGAGTAATTCCTGGTACATGGCAATTATAGTAGCTGGTATTATTATCTGGAGGAAGTATTATTTATTGTTAGAGCTTCAGACAGACCTCAGTTTCATGACTAATTTTGCCATATTCCTAGCCATATTACCTTGGAAAAGTTACATCTGTGAAATGGGGATAATAACACTTCAAACCATTGTTATGGGTTTGCAATGATATAGTTACATGTACATCCTCACTCGATACTTACATAAGCTTTTATTAGATTTGTGATTATGTTGAACACATTACTACAGCACAGAGTTTTTATACTAGCATTAATTTTTGTACCAGATTACTTTCTTGGTCAATATAATGTCTAGCTTGTTTATAATGTAAAATCATTAAGAATTGTATGAGTCATACATTATAAAATTCAGCAAACCCTTTACTATTATGAAATAAATGAGCTCCAGTTAAGCAAAACTTGAGGTCATACGTCATAAAATTATTATTATTTACCCTAGAGCATTTATGCATGAACACATTCTAATAGGCGATTATTGTGATATCTGTGTAGGATTTTTCCGGTAAAGAAGTCTTTTATTTTGTTACTAAAATACATACAGGTAAAAGTGATAAGATTATAATAAAGTAAATAACCCTTTACTATTATGCAATAAATGAGCTCAAGTTAAGCAAAACTGGAGCTCATTATTGCATAATAGTAAAGGGTATGCTGAATTTTCTAATGTATGACTCATACAATTCATAATGATTTTACATTATAAACAAGTTATGATTTTACATTATAAACTAAGCATTGCCATTTGCTTATGTTGATGCTTACGTGGTAGAAGAGGTCTATATGCAAAATAAATCCAAAGTACAGTAAGCAGGAAAAGTCAGGACTTATAATACCCTAAATGCTTCTGGTAAAAATCCATGCTAAAGATACACAGAAAAATACTAATTATATGTACTTTCTTAGTCTATTGTTAATCCTATCACTTTTACTTGTATGTCTTTTAATAACAAAAGACTTATTTAAAAGCAAGCCCTACAGTAAGTGCATGGGAATGGGAGGAGTGTGAGGTTAGGGCAGCTGGATGAAAGAGCTATTGCCACAGGTATCACAATAATAACCTATTAGAATGTCTTCATGCATAAGTGCTCTAGGGTAAATAATAAAATTAATAAAAACAGCATGTCATTTTCTTTCATTGATTGTATAAATTTGATGCTTAGCTATAAGGCTATGTGGCATCCATGCTAAATGGTGCTAAAAGTATCAGAAAATTCTTACGATGTTACTTTACACAAAAATTTGCTCTGCACTAGAGTCTGCAAGAACTGGGAAGCAGTAGAAATTACAGAGGACAAAGTTTACAACTTCTTATGCCAAATGGCAATAATATTGTTTCGGTTGCCCTTGAAATTAGTGACTGCACAAGGTACAGTTAAAAATAGGGCATTCTGGGCAGGCACAGTGGCTCATGCCTGTAACCCAAGCACTTTGGGAGGCCAAGGTGGGCTGATCACCCAAGGTCAGGAGTTCAAGGCTGAGGCCGGAGAATCACTTGAACCCTGGAGGCAGAGGTTGCAGTGACCCTAGATCGCGTCATTGACCCTTGGCTACAAGAGCTAGACTCTATCTCAAAAAGTAAAATGAAATAAAATAAAATAAAATAAAATGAAGTGAAATGAAATGAAATAAAATAATAAAAATATTGCACTAGTATTCAAAGGTAACATTTTGTGTTTTCTGCTTAGCCCTTCAAAATATGTGTAAAATGGTGGGAAGGATTTATGATTTTCCTGACTGTCCCCTTTCTAACTTTCACCTTAGGTTTTACTGGGTATTGTGAGGAGCCCCATTATCTTTGCTTTGCTCCCTATAATGACCTGTGTTCATTCTGTGAGGCTGGGAAGGCACAATGATGACGTGATATCACCAAACAAATCAGCCCTAAAGCTGGTCCACAATGGCAATTGTCTTTCCACTGCATTGTCTTTCACTCTTGTTTTCATGCACATGTTTCTACAGTGACATCAGCTTAGTCAGTGCCAGTACCACCCCAAAGCTCCCTGAAAGCACATTACAATGAGGGTGAGTCCCTGCCAAGGCTGAAGTATTGAGCTTCTTTCCAGTCCCAAGAACTGTCACAAGAACAGAAAACCAAACACCGCATGTTCTCACTCATAGGTGGGAACTGAACAATGAGATCACTTGGACTCAGGAAGGGGAACATCACACACCGGGGCCTATCATGGGGAGGGGGGAGGGGGGGAGGGGGGAGGGATTGCTTTGGGAGTTATACCTGATGTAAATGACGAGTTGATGGGTGCAACACACCAACAAGGCACAAGTATACATATGTAACAAACCTGCACGTTATGCACATGTACCCTACAACTTAAAGTATAATAATAATAAATAAATTTAAAAAAAAAAAAAAAAAAAAAAAGAACTGTCAGAGACTAGTGTGGTTAGCTCTCAACCAGGAGACCTGATCACTCTTGATCCTTAATGTTGCATGTATCACAGAGGAAAACAGTAAGAGCTCTCCATCTTCCACACTTTTTTTTTCTTTTCTTTTTTTTTTTTTTTTTTTTTTTAGCGAAAGGCAAATGAGGTAACTAAGGAGAAAGCAATTTTTATACAATTCAGATTTGAGCTCAGGCTCAATTCTGAGAGTTCCAGACATGCCTTATGAGTGTGCAGAGAAGTAAACAGCCTAGAAGTTATTTGCATGAAAGCTGAGGTGTTTCTGGGGTAAGAAATGAACCTGAGTTTCAGAAATAACTGGGTATATGAGATATGACTTGACAGAATTCTGTATGCAGGGAAGTTAGGATGGTTTTACCTGAAAACGTGTGAACATATTTTATAAATTTAGCATATAAATTTATTAAATACATATGAATGTATTAAATATTGCATGTTAAGTATGTGATACATAATATAAATATAATATACATTATTATATACCATAATTATGTATAATATATGTTAAAATATGTGAAATATATAAATATAAATTATACACTGAAAGCTCTAGTCAGCAGAGGCCAGTAAGTGTGTAGGGTTGAGCCCTGCAGCTATTGGTAAAATCTATCTTCCATTTCCACTCCTTAGATGTATGATTATGTCTGATGGAAAAAAGTTTTAATTAGAAAAACAGAAAGCCTATTTTATTTAGTTCTGTGGCATATCAGGGCACAGTGAATATTACTTTAATGTCATATGACATGAGGGGTAGGAAGCCACTTTCTTCATCCTATCATGTTTTGCCACACAGCTCATATACCGGGAGAGAGAGCTTAGGTTGGCCACTAACGAGAATTTCTTTCCTTGGGAGAGAAGCAAGAGGGACCAAGAGCTCAGTACAGAGCAGGTGCAGTGGTATCACTGCTGGTGGGACCTAGCAGAGCAGCAGTAGGACAGCAGCTGTGCAAACCTGTGGAAAACACAGATGTCAGCTGAAGCTATGTGGCACCATGAAAGCAAAACTGAAGGACAGGTAGAAACCATCATGGCATGCTACGTGATGATAGATGCATGGGGAGAAGCTGCTGTGCCCACAGAAGTAGTGTGGAGGGCTGCATGGTCCAGCTGAGCACTGGGGGCACCTAGTGGAACAGTGTAGATACCAAGAGAGTAAAGCCCATGGAACTGCCAGAAATACTTGAGAAAAATTTTCCAGAAGCTGGAATTTCTGCCTGAGGAGATGGGCCCCAGAGCTAGGTCATCTGTGTGATTCCTGTAAGGTAATTTATGAAATTACTTAATAGAAATTAATATTTTTATTGCTATATCCCTATAGATTTAGGTAAGTTGAAGCAATCTGAAGTTTACTTTTGTCTTGATGTGACATTAGAAATTTTCATCACTTTTTGGATAAAGATATTTCTTTCATTCTTCCAGGCATTCATTGGGATACATTTATAGGGTTGCTAGTTGATAATTCATGTAGGGTTTGATACTTGATTGGTTTTTTCTATGTGCAGTCACTCAGCCTCAGCATCAGAATCACCCAGTTGCTTATTCCAAATGTGGCCTTATCTGAGACCAGTTGAATCAAAGTGTGAGCTTCCCTTTTTTGCCCTTTTCTCAAGATTCATTGGCAGGAACACCCAGGTTTGAGAACCACTGCCTACTATTCTTTCTTTTCTTCCTTCCTTCCTTCCTTCCTTCCTTTCTTCCTTTCTTTCTTTCTTTCTTTCTTTCTTTCTTTCTTTCTTTCTTTCTTTCTTTCTTTCTTTCTTTCTTTCTTTCTTTCTTTCTTTCTTTCCTTCCTTCCTTCCTTCCTTCCTTCCTTCCTTCCTTCCTTCCTTCCTTCCTTCCTTCCTTCCTTCCTTCCTTCCTTTCTTTCTTTCTTTCTTTCTTTCTTTCTTTTTCTTTCTTTCTTTCTTTCTTTTTTTCTTTCTTTCTTTCTTTCTTTCTTTTTTGACAAAGTCTCACTCTGTCACCCAGGCTGGAGTACAGTGGCATGATCTCTGCTCACTGCAACCTTGGCCTCCTGGGATCAAGCGATTCTCTTGCCTCAGCCTCCTGAGTAGCTGAGTGCACCACCACACCTGGCTAATTTTTGCATTTTTGGTAGAGACAGGGTTTCACCATGTTGGCCAGGCTGGTCTCGAACTCTTGACCTCAGGTGATCCACCCACCTCGGCCTCTCAAAGTGCTAGGATTACAGGCATGAGCCACCATGCCCAACCCACTGCTTAATTTTCTCAGCGAATAGAAAAATAAACACCTTGTGAGACAGTGGTAGACAGGGTGTAAGGCATGTGTTTTCAAAAAGCAGCGGAGATCTGAAATGTGTTCTGTAGGAAATAGTAGAAGAAATCTTCATGGATACATAAAAACCTTGCTGTGCAGACTGTGTGAACAGCTGAAACTGCTGACCTTACATATATGATGATAACAATCCTTGTGACTGTCCATGGAGGGCCCCTCTGGCTATTAAGTATTTATTAAAGGTATGATGTGCTTAACACGTGGTAAATTTAAGTACTGATATAAAAGAAGATGCAGAAGAAGACACAATAAATCACTGAGTGTCTAATTCGGGAAGGAAAAACAACACATATGAATGGCATTAACAACAATATAATATTAAGTTATTAGCTAAATTGTGTGATAGCATAGTGTATAAATTCCCAAATAAGAAACCAATTGATAAAAGAGGTAGAATTTGACCAGTTCCTTGAAAATATGGCAGAAATTGAAGGGGCGTATCATTTAAATCGAGAGACGGTATCATCATGTGAACACAATTTTTTTTTTAGTTTTTTGAGTGGGGGGGGGTCTCACTCTGTCACAAATGCTAGAGTGCAGTGGCATGCTTTCAGCTCAATGCAACCTCTGCCTCCCAGGCTCAGGTGATCCTCCTACCTCAGCATCCCAAGTAGCCGAGACCACAGGAGTGAGCCACTATGCCTGGCTTTTTTTTTTTTTTTTTTTTTTTTTTTTTGTTTTTTTTTTTTTTTTGTATTTTTTTGTAGAGATGAGGTCTTGCTATGTTGCCCAGGCTGGACTCAAACTCCTGGGCTAAAGCTATCCTCCTGCCTCAGCCTGCCAAGGTGCTGGGATAATAAGCATGATACTGCACCCAGCCAATAAAATATTTTTTACCACTTTGTGTGTACAACACCTTATCTACGATGATGTCTGACATATACAGGAATGAGATATACTTTCCTGATCCTCAAAAACATTGAGTAAAGGGAAGACTGATAATGGCTGGATCTTGGAGCACTGAAAAGCCCCAAGGACAGTAAACTCGTGGAGGTTCCTTGGGAGATAACACTGGGTAACTGAGTGGATGTAACCAACTCCAGTTTGTTGAGTTGCACACAAAAGATCAAATTTTCACACATACGAGTTCAAGTAAAAAATGGTTTACTTCGCTTTAAGAATTCAATACGGGGCTATAATTAGGGAACATGTAAAGAGTAGTCAGTAATCAAAAGAATCTAATGATAGTGGCTATAAAGCTCAAGAAACTCATACCTCTTTCTGGTGTAGGTGCCTGTCTTTGATTTCAATTTTTAAAATGACTTCTAAATAGATAAGACTTGCATCGTGCTTAACAGCGTAAAATGTGACACATCTGTACATATCTGAATTGCTTATATTTTTATACTGATGCCCTCAAGAGGCTTATAATTCAGGGAAAACTGCCACATAAGCCCCACTATACCCATTTAAATGTGGATTGTGCAGCAAGGAAATAGTTTACAGAGAGCTGGAGAGTCACGTTTAAATTTGTCCAGCATTTCTCCAGTGCACTGACATGTTGCAAGTGGCATTTAAGATATCGTAGGTGGCAAATTAAAATATGCAACATTAACATAAAACAGATTACTTGAGAGGAATAAGAAATATTACTTTCACAAATAGAATCTGAGAAAATGTAATCAAATGGCACCTTTTGTTGTTTTGTTGTTGTGGTGGTAGTTGTTATTGTTACTGTTTTGAAGGGAAAGCAGTTTCGCTAACAAAATGCTAGCATGTGGCGGAAAGGCCAAGTTAATGCCTTCAAATGACTATTTCAACATTTTGGGCGGAGTGAAGGAGTTAAAGAAGGAAAAGGTGTGGAAAGCATGCAGGAGTCGTGCAGGAAGGTGCAGGTCTGTGTGTCTTGTTGTAAGGGCTATCTTGCATAATCGCCCATCTGGAGGTCCAGTTTGTGCGATCCTGACTTCAGCCTAGCAGTGGTGGGCTGTTTGTAACTCCCGCTAAGAGGGAGGATTTCACAGCTTGGTCTCTCTGCCTGGTTTGTTTCAAGATTGGCCCCTGGAATTTCTAAGCCAGCACATAATTAGATAAGCAAGCATGGTTCACAGAAGTGCCTGGTGGCAGAGGGAGAAACAAACGGTTTCAAAGTATATTTCAAGGCTAAAATCAAGAAAGGAAAAAAAAAAGTTTAAAAATGAATTTTGAGATTGGAGGTTGGGATACTCAGTGACAGAGTTAGACTTGGAAAACTGTGGAATAGAACCTGCAAATAGAAACCAAATAAGAAGCAGAGAAGTGCCTTTAAAGGCATCTTTTGATTGCAAGGAGGCAAGAGAGGAAAGTGGGGAGGGGGCGGCGGGAATGAGAGCTGTTTCTGCTAAGGAAGTCATCCAGCGAGCCACGTAGGGATGCTGGGAACCTGTGAGAGGGGAGACTGCAGGAGGCCAAATGTTGGCTGACTGTTCTGCTTGTAGCTAAGCCTGAGCACCAAGGAGGTTCAAAAGGTAGTGTGCAAGCGAAAAGAGTGCACAGACCAAAATCGTGCAAAAAAGGCTTGGGGGCACGGAGAGGAGGAAAATGAAAGGGAAGGGAAGAGAAGGCAACACTGAAAATCCTTTATGAAAATCCTTCATGAAGGGACCACATGGGCAACCAGCACAGTGCCTGGAAGTCTAAAAAGAGCCTGAGCTACCCCGATTCACTGCTTCCATGGTTGTGCATCAGATGAAGTACTTGAATTGCATTGTCATGTACATGAAAAAAAATTTAAACACTGGAAGCATTCTGTGTGCATCAAAATGCAATGAGACATCTGTGAACAAAGAGTTATGGGGGGGGGGGAAACTGCTGATACAAAGAAAAGTCTCAATATGTATCTCTTGTCCAAGGCCATGGGCCCTTTGATGGGAATGATACAATCTGCTGCATTATTTAAACTGGTATTTCTCTCTCAATATTTTGAGGGGTTCAAACACATAGCTGATGCCTTGAAAATTATATGCGCTATTTTGCAGTGCTATAGTATAACATACTTCAACTCATGCTATGTTTCTTAATTTTTTTCCCATTAAAACTTCTTAATGGAAGTTTTATATGTTTCCATGTTTATATAATATTTGTGACAAGAATGCCTATAAAATGTGATATTCAGATTCAACTAACTTGTATTAGGGGGCTCAGTGGGAAGCAGTATGCTACTCATTAACATGTAACACTTACATCATCCTCGTATCATTGCTGTGAAATAAGCTTTAAAAAACGTTTTGACATACAGTAATTATAGATTCACAAGAAGTTGCAAAATATAGTACAGAGAAGTTCAATGTATTCTTTACAACCCAGATTTCCTCAGTGGTTGCATTTTAGATAACTATGGCAAGATATCAAAACCAGGAAGTTGACATTGATACAATGTGTATGTATAGTTCTCTGGCATTTTATCATGTATAGATTTATGTAACTACCACATTCAAGATATAGAACTATTACATTACCACAAAGATCTCTTTTGTGCTCCCTCACCCCTTCTCCCTCCATCAGTAACCCTTGGCAATCACTAATCTGTTCTACATCTTTATAATCTTGTAATTTCAACAATGTGATATAATCAGAATACACAACCTTTTGAGACTAGAATACTTCTCTTAGCATCATGCCCTGAGGTCCTTGCAAATTGTCCCATGTATCTATGTTTTGTTTTGTTTTATTACTTTAGTATCCTGTAGTGTGGATGTTCTATAGTTTGTTCAACTATGTATCTACTAAAGAACATTTTAGTTGTTTCAAGTTTTTGGTTAATTCAAATAAAGATGATGTGAACATTTGTGTGCAAGGCTTTGTGATGTGGGCATCCATAAAGGCATTTCAGGGCTGAGGCTGAGCACTTAAATAAATTCCCCAAAGTGCAATGCTACTCAACCACGGGCTAGGTATCTGAACCCAGATAATTTTATTTTATCTTATATGCTGTCTCCACTATCTCATATTACCTGAGAAAAAACTGTTCTCCAGACTCTGTAGAAAGCTGGCAAAATAAATATATTTACTTCTTGATAAAATGTTGATTTTCGAGTAATATCCGCTCACTGATTTGATTGCTTTTAACCTGTTAGGTGCCAGGTTCTGTGCTGAGTGTTGAGGCAAAGCGCCTGCCCCACAGGGGATTTTACAAAATACAAAATATCATCTTTATAGCATGCTGGTAGCTTGCTCTATGCTAGCTGGTTTAACAGTTTTAAATTTTGGTTGGAAAATGTTCATTTAGAGTTAATCTGAGTGCTTTAATAATATTTAAATGTGTATTCTTAAATTTAAATGTGCTGAAATATTTGGGTTAGTATACTTTGCTTTACTTAGGAAAACAAGTGCTGAGCATGCATGCACAAACACAGTATTTAATTTTGTGAGGTATGCAATTCAGTACTTCTTCCAAATAGAGATGAGGTTTGGATGAATTTTTGTTGTAACTTATTCACAAATTAATTATTTCTTCTGTTTATTTTGTGTTCCTTTCCCACAATAGCATAAGAAATTAATCAACCGTCCACAGAGTACCCAAAGAGTTTCTAAGGATCCTGTAGGTGAGGAATATTCGCTTTGTCATCATTATGGTGCTTCCCCACACCTCTTATATGTTATATATATATGTGAATCATTTCATAAAAAGGAATGGAGAAAGTGACTTTCCAATTAAACAATCATTAACTTTATTGGTCTAATAAATACTTATTTCCTGTGAAGTCATACACAAATAAACCAAGCTAGCATTCTTAAATCTGCATGTAATTAAAGCTGAGTTGAAATCTGCAAGAAATACAAATGTTACTGAGTTTTATTTTACTTGTATGACTAGCAGTTGCTTAGTTTACTAAATAGATGACTATACTTTGAGCTGAAATGTTGACTCCTAAGTTGTAAATCTTAAAGTATGGTCAATTCAAATCAACATTTGAAGTCAATCTATTTGAAATTGAGGTATATGTTGATATGAAACCACAAGAAACATTTAATATTTGGTTGTCATTATGCATAATTCAGTTACATAATAATGCTATAGATTTCAGGGTGCAATTGGAAACTTTTATTCTATTTTAGCTCTTGAAACATTTTATTTTGTGATGTCAGTAGCTGCTAATGTGATAATTTATTGGTCTTGAAAAAACATCAGCGAGGATTTTCTTACTAGTGCATCAGGCCCATTATGAATGATAGACTTTCAATCAGGGGTTGCCCTTACAGATTGGTACAGAAAATGTTCAGGTCTTACTAAACTCCATTAGGAATAGGATATAATAAACACCATATTAGAAACCCTTTCAGGTATAAATAAACTGTGTCTAAAAAGAGAGCAGATGATATAGAAAACAATAGCAATAGATGAAAGCTTTGCAAGTTTAATAATGCTGTTAATCTTTGAAGAATTTGATGTCCAGATAAAAGCATAATCACTGCCATCATCAACAGTCACTGGAGAGTACAAAGATAGAAGGATCCTTCTTATGGGTACTAGGAAATTCTAGTTTCTTACACAGGTTAGGAGATATTTGTCCTCACACGAGTCCTCCCACATGACCAATGCCATCAGAACTGCTGTAGGAAGGGTGACGGTAGATGAGCTTAGACATTTTGAGTGGGAGAAAACATGAAAAGTTTTAAATGCCTAGTAAAGACGTTTAGATAGTAGGAAGACCCTGCAAGAAATTCGTTAACAGGGGACTGGCAAGATCAGATTAGACTTTCAGGTGAACCAAAACTGACAGCAGGGATACAAGTGAGAACCCTGGTTCCTGCAACAGGCAAGGAAGAAGCTAGGTAGAACACGGTTAAGATTGAGTCAGCAAGGCAGGAAAGTAGAGCAAATATTTGAGATTATCAGAGTTAGGAACATCAGGACTTGGGTGCAGGGGATAAGAAATAGGCTTTGAAAAATGAGAATAACATCACATGTCTCAGTTTGCTCAGGTGAGTGGTCGCATTAACTAAGAAAGTGAATAGAGTGAAGGAAGATCAAGTAGTGAGAAGGAAAGGCCATCATTGATTATTTTGATTTTAGAAATATGACATTTGTTTTGACTGTAGTATCCACTGACAGATAATTAGGAGATGAATATTGGAGTGCTATGCCAGGATTTAGGAAAACAATGCCAAAAGATAAAGATTGGGTAGATCTAGGATATTTCCCATAAGGTAACATCAATAAGAGTTGATGCATTCATTCATTGAGGGGAGAGGACAGAAATATAAGAGGTCTGAGATAGGATGCAGTAATGCAGCAGTATTAGGAGGAAAAGAGTTAGCAGAGGGAAAAGAATATAGGAGGAAGAGAGTTAGCAGGGGGAAAGGACAGCTGACAAAGGGCAAGAGAGGAAAGAGGAGAAGCAGGGGAGGCCAGGGCCTCCAAGAAGAGGAGTAAAATGCTCCATGGAAATCAGAGAAGATGCAGGCCAGGAATCAGTGCAGTGCGTAATAATTAGGAGGCCTCTCAGAAGACTGGAAAGGAAAGCTTCAATAGAGTTTTGAAGAAGGGAATAGAACCCCTAAGCAGAGGTTTAAGCAGTGAGTCAATAGTGAGGAACTTGAGGCCTCAAGTTTACATTAGACATTAAAAGAATATGTGATAAAGAGAAGGACAGAAATAGCACAATAGCGTGACACAGTAGCAGAAGCAAGGGAAGAGGAGGCCTGAGAGTGTTTGTAGGAAGCAAGGAAGGAGCCTTGGTGAAGGGGAGATTAAGGGACAGGTGTGAAGGGAAAATACTCGATGAAAAATAGTGTGAGGGATGGAATCCAGCAAACACAGAGGGGTGAGATTTTGTAAGAAAGTAATTTTGAAATGAAAACAAAGTTAGGAGAAATCAAGTCAAATGACTTTGGGTGAAGTAGAAGCAGACATGGGCTGAGAGAAACAGAATAAGATTGAGATTGGGGCTAAAGAGAAAAGATTAATGTCCTTGTTACAAACAAATTTATATTGAGTTTAGAAAAATTATTCTTAATGGATTTTCAAGTGACTAAGGGCTCAAATGGTATTACATAGCTTACAGTTTGTTGATCGCATTCAACATATTTTCCTAACCTCAGGCAGCCCAGGTAAGTGAATGCAATCTGAATAACTCAAGATTCAGATTGACAAACCGAGAAAAATGAAAGCTAAAAAAGACAACATATTTTAAGGTGGATGCAAGACTATCGTTGATGTGCATAATTGATCACTAGGAGCAGTGCAGGTACAGAGATATGTGAGACTCTGCAGAGGTGACTGAATGACTGGGGGACACCAAGGGATCACTATAGTACTGATGGCAGCAAAGAGTATATTGAGCAGAAGCAAAGGAATAGAGGCCATGGAATAAGTTTAGGAGGTAGAGGTCAACAGTAATATTAAGAGGCTGAAACCATGGAGGTAGAATAATTCTGGCTGAGCATGAAACATGAAGATTGGCCTTGAAAGTCAGTTTCCAGTTTGGCATCACGAGACATGTCATTGGAGTTGACAAAATTAAGGAACCACATAATCTGGGGTCAGAGGTGTGAATGATGATCCGCAGGGCTGCTGATGAAGTTGCCTACAGAGTGTTGCTGATGACGTGGATGGGACAAGAAAAGCCTGCCCAGATAGCATGGACTTCAAATTGAATGCATTGCATGGAGGTAGCAGAACACTGGGTTGAAAGTGATGATGGAGAAGAAGGAAGTGCTGGCCCCTTTTCCTTGTTTTCACAGAAAGGTGGCTTTATATTGTAAAATCAGAGTGCAATTTACAGGAGTGTGTAGGAGGAAGGAATAGTCGAGTAATGAATGGAAAGCAGATAGAATGCTTGCTTAACACCAGACCAGGGAAACTGGTGCAGGGGTGGAGCATGAGAGTGGGAGAAAGTGGCTACGATGCAGGAGAGGGCTGGAATGTGAAAGGAGACAGATAGCGGAGAAAAAGGTTTTATTTAGAGTTATGGATCTAAGTTACATATCAGTAACAACCATAACAACAGGTGAACAGGAGTCAACAGAGGATGGCCCAGTGGAAAGTGTTGGTATAAAGGATCTTCCACAGAATTGTTTTTGGGTGGTAGATCGTGTCGTGTGTGTGTTTGTGTGTGTGTGTGTGACTGTGTGTATAGTTAGGGATGTGTGTGAGGATTGGCTAGCTGCTGGTACAATTTATGCATCAGATTAGCACTAATAAGGAGAAATACAGTTTGAACCTAAAATGACCCTTCAAAAACAGTGCTACTTGACCGGGCGCAGTGGCTCACACCTGTAATCCCAGCACTTTGGGAGGCCAAGGTGGGCGGATCAGGAGGTCAGAAGATCGAGACCATCGTGGCTAACATGTGAAACCCCGTCTCTACTAAAAATACAGAAAAAAAAAAATGGCTGCGTGTGGTGGCGCATGCCTGTAATCCCAGCTACTTGGATGTCTGAGGCACAAGAATCGCTTGAACCCAGGAGGCGGAGGTTGCAGTGAGCTGAGATTGCACCACTGCACTCCAGCCTGGAGACAGAGCGAGACTCCATCTCAACAACAACAACAAAAAACAAATAAACAGTGCTACTCAAAGCATGGCTGGGGACCTCAGCACCAGCATCTTCTGGGAGCTTGTTAAAAATGTCAAGTTTGCCCCTACTCTAGTTTTTCTCAATTAGATTATGTAGAGCAGAGTGTAAAAATCATTTTAACACACCCTCTTGGTTCTCAGGTACATTAAAATTTCATAAGCATTTAAAACTCTCTGCAATAGTTAGTGCCCCCAGGAGATGATCCCAGACTACCAGGGATTCAGAGGCTTTTGACTGTTGCTCTAGGTAGTCTCATATCTGTGCACCACGCTCCAAGGCCAAACCAAAGAGCAGGGAGACTTCCTATAAACAGGTGTGGAGGGTTAGACCCATGCATCCTTCAGGAAAGAGTCCTAACTCTGAGTGTTCCTCCTGTGCCTGACAGAAGCCCTTTGGGATAACTTGCTCCATTGGTTGGCTGAGGAGCTCTCAGAAGAAAATGCTGAGTCTCTTTCCTCAACTCTCCCTCTGCACCGTAGCACCATTCAGCTCATCAAACTCAAGAACCCTGATGATCTCACAGAACAGATCCACGAGTTTCTTTGCTTCTGGAAAAAATCACTTCCAACTTTCACCGACAAACTTCGCCTCCTGGCTCGACATCTCCGCAAGATTGGCAGGAGCGATCTTGCAGAAGAGCTCAAATTCAAGTGGGAAAATAAGGTGTTCACTGAACCACAGCAGTGGTTTGATGTAGCAGCCGAGTAAAAGCCTGATCACTCTTCCTTTACCCCTAGGAAAAGGCACATGGTGGGTTTTTAAGACTGTTTCTGTTAACATTTTCCTAGCAGTTTCCAAATGATATTATTTGAAGTCAGTCTATTTAATGATGTGCTATTGAGAAATCAGATGAGACAAAGAGAGAAGCACAGATCAGACAATAGAAAGCATTCCTGGGGTGAGCGCTCCTCTCTGGTTGAGTGATTATGTTTTGCAATCATGAGTGTCTTCAGTTTGGCCTCACTTAATAGCATTTGCAATTGAGTTTGACTTGTTCACATTTTAAAAGCTGAGTGTGAAGAAAAGATCTGATATATGTAATTACTTATTAATTTGCTATCTACATAAAATTAAACTGGTTTTCCATGATTTCAAGTGTGAACTCAAAAATATCTGAGACAGTTCTCAATCAATTTAGAAAGATTATTTTGCCAAGGTTAGGGACAGGCCCATAACACAGCCTCAGAAGATCCTGATGACATATACCCAAGGTGGTCGGGGTAGAGCTTGCTTTTATGCATTTTGAGGAGTTATAATACATCAATCAATACATGTATGATGTACATTGGCTCAATCTGGAAAGATAGGACAACTCAAAGCGAGGGCTTCCAGGTCATAGGTAGATTTAAAGATTCTTGATTGGCATTGATTGAAACAGTTATTATCTAAAGACCTGGAATCAACAGGAAGGAAATGCCTGGGTTATGATAAGGAGTTATGGAGACCAAAGTTTTATAATGCTTATGAAGCCTCCAGGTAGCAGGCTTTAGGGAGAATAGATTGTAAATATTTCTTATCAGACCTAAGGTCTGTTGATGTTTATGCTGGTCAGCTTTTCCTGAATTCCAAAAGAGAGGAGGGCATTATGAGGCATGTCCAACCTCCCCTTCCCATCATGGCCTGAACTAGTTTTTCAGGATAACTTTGGAATGCCCTTGGCTGAGAGGAGGGGCTTGTTCAGATCTTGGGGGGCTTAGAATGTTATTTTTGGTCGACTCAGGCAACCAATTCAAGTTACATAGATACCATGGAGCCTACAGTAAACAATACAAAATAAATTGGGCTGAAAGACTTGATGTCGGTGGTAGTATTTCACTTTAAAAAACTTGTCTAAGCTCGAAATAAATTAAAAATAGAATAACACTTCAGCCATTTACTGCCACAAACTTTTCCTTTATAAAAACATAACTTGGAAAAGGTAAAATTCCATATTTTGTTACTAGTGGAATGAGGCAGTGCAGAGAAAATAAGTTTTCAGTGAAAGAATTCAAGGCCTATTTCTTCTACTTAGGAAGAAAACCTGCTTTAAAATTAGTTAACAGAAGCCTTATTACATAAGCCCTAGATATACATCATTAAAAACAACAAAACATCTGTAAATAGAACACTAAAATGAAAGAAAACTTAAAACTTATCTAAACTCCTCTTTCTATTGATAATCACTATTAATGTCTAGTATAAGCTTTGAGTTTTTGGAAAACCTAAAGCCCTTTAGCTCTCTGAAGCAGTTTGATATAAATGGGACATTGAACTAGTTTCACTGACTCATTAATGCAAAAACCATTAGGTCATTGGCTTGAAAACATCAGTAGCAATTAGTTTCAGTTATTGAATACCTAGGAATTAATTACGTTATATTACAAAATTAAATGTTTTAATGGTTCTCAAATTTAAATGGAAGATTTCCTTCTACAAATTAACCAGGGATTTAGGTATGCGTTCAGTTATATATTGAAAAAGGCGGTTCCAATTTTCAAACATAGTCCCATAAAGGAATATTTTATTAGTCAAGATTTTTTTACATACTGCCAAAAAGATACAATAATATTTTCATGTATTCTTGGAGCAAATAAAACAGACCAAAATGTTCATTGTTTTCCTGATTGCAATCGAACAAAAAAGTAAAGAAAATGAAATTTGCTTCTTATCCTGCCACTAGAGATTACTATTATTAACATTTTGGCATAATTTCTTCTGGTTTTCTTTTTACTTGAAGAAAATATTTCTATTTCTATGTGTATAGATGTATCTAAGGACACTCACATATGTGTTTACCTGCATGCACACATGCTAATATGTATGTCCCCTCACAAACACCCCTGCCACACATGTCTCACAAATGCACTCTCAAACACACCGGCCTACCCTTTGTCTGCATGGTTTTGCATCCACCTGTGCACCTCACATACGCTGTCAAAACACACCCCTCCTGCACAACCCACTCCCAACTATCTCACAGAAACACACCTATTCACATACATAAATACGTGTGCACACACACACACCTCATACACATATAGTTTCAGATCCACTCGTACACTCTCACAACTGTCCTCATTCACATATACCCCACCTCCACATTTCATATACGCATACAATCATTAATATGCCTCCCCCACAGACACGTGCACACACAGACACGACATCTCACTTTACCTATACCACTTCACCTGCACACATACAATCTCATTAAACCACTCCCTCTCACACCCCTCCTGCCTCTTTTTCTCTCTTTCATACATACACTCACATACATTCATTCACAGGCACATATACACATCTCTTCACACACAGATACATTTTACCGCTAGAATGAAAAAAAAATACTGCACATATTGTTGTTACAGTAAAGCAATATAAAGGTATGTAAAGAAAACAATTGACCATACCTGCAGAATCTCCTAAGATAATCCAGGAAATCAATCCCATGTGTAATCCGTGCCACTTGGGTTGAGACCTGCCCCTGAACACCCTTAGTATTGATAACCACATCCATACCCTTGTGTACCCATTTCTCTGTCTGGTGAGCCAACCTGTATAGACCACATCAGAGATGTCTTGTTGGCTTTTGCGAATGGAAAGTCCCAGCAGAAGACAGAGAGGAGGAAGGAGAGTGAATTATACTATTCCCCTTTCCTCCCTGTGCTCATCTTGGCCTGGCTGTCTCCTTTGCCTGCAACCACTGCTCCTCTCAAGAAGGCCACCTCTAGGCAACTCTCTCTTGTGCTTTGGTAACTGGTCTTCTTATCTCTTCGACTTTAGGGGCGGTAATAGCTCTCTTGTTGTTTGGAGTAACTGTGTTGTTTATTCCTTGTAGTTCCCCTATATCCTGCTCTCCCGTTTTTAAAATAAAGCCTTCTTCTATTATTCTAATTTGAGTATATCACTGTATTTCTTATTGAGACCCTGACTGCTATCTCTCTGCACACATCTATTATGCTCCTAGCAACTTATCCATAGATTTTATTCCCAGAATGGGAGTCATATATAATACATAGAGTTTTAAAAATTATTATCTTATTAAATTATGAGTTTTTAATGTCTTTGAATGTTTTAATAACTGTATAATATCCTATTTCATAACCATAGCACAATTAATTTTAGTATAATCAATTTCTGAAAATAGTTAAAATGAAATTTTACAGTATATATTCTTTTATGTTTGATTTTTTAATTCAACTTTATGTTGCTGAAATTCATCCATGTTGCTGTGTGTGGCAATGGTTCATTCTCATTAATGTATACTATTCTATTATATGCCTATGCTAAAATTTTCACATCGATTAGACTGTAGTCCAAGTATATACCTAAGAGCAAAATGATAGTTTACCATAGTTCATTTAACTGTGTTCTATACTCAGGACCATTTAGCAATTAAGCTTTGAACATGATTATTCATGGGTTTATTTCACACCACGGAGGTGCAAGAATGCTCTACCATTTAGAATCTATGTATTTTTAATAACACCAGTTTCACTATTGAAAAAACCATTACAGTCACGATTTTGCTAATTATTAAGCATCGAATTTTATAAATAAAATCTTGTAACATTTATTATTTGAATTACCAAAACATATGTCCATAGTCATCTTGATTAGATACTTACTATATCTGGAGTGTAAATTCTTGATTACAGCAATTGACTATCACTAAAACATAGATTAAATGAACACATACATATTTCCTTGTATATTCTGAAGCATTTTACTATTATTATTAATTAATTAATTAATTAATTTTCTTCACACAGGGTTTCACTCTGTTGCACAGGCTGGAGCTCAGTGGCATGATGTCATGGCTCACTGCAGCCTCGACCTCCCAGGTTCAAGTGATCCTCCCACCTCAGCCTTCGAAGCAGCTGGGACTACAAGTGCAAACCATCACACCTGGCTAAGTTTTGTATTTTTTGTAGAGATGGAGTTTCACCATGTTGCCCAGGCTAGTCTCGAACTCGTGGGCTCAAGCAATCCACCTGCCTTGACCTCTCAGAGTTCTGGAATTACAGGCATTACTACACCTCACCCTTCTGAAATATTTTAAACTAAAATAGAAACACCTTAACAAATGAGGTAGGTAGGCTTTGAGCACATTATAATCTAATTTTCGAAACAGCTAAATCTTTTGGGCAAAGTTTTGTTTTCCTAACCCAGTGTTTCTTAAAGAGAAGTTATTGGCATTGTGAATGAAATCAATTTTCAAAAAATTAACATGCACTGGCTCATAAATTGCAGACCATTCAGCATCCCTGACCGTCTCCACCAAATTAACAAAACACCTCTTCATCCTGGTGAATGTGACAAGCCAAATTTCTTACACATCGTTCTGGTTTTGAGGGTGGGGGGCGAAAGCATGGGTGTTGAGAATCATGGTTTAATCAGCTTTTGGTTGAAGTAGGGAATGAAAGAAAGGGAAAGAACAGCTAAGGGAAATTTAGAACATTATACGCAAACCAGGGCTCTGCCTTAAACTTTTCAACTGCTACCAGTGTTTGCAAGAAATGTCAACTGTTGTCTGATTGCTTTTTCAGAAATGATCTCAATGAGAAATCCAGAACTGTGCTATAGAATAAGAAGTTTATCTAAGGTACAAAGTCAGGCTTTCTGAAGTCAGAAGAACAGGGAAATATTGAGTGAGGTCAAAATTGTGGCTGACACAGGCCAGGGGATTCCCTTTTAGCTTAGCTAAGCATGACTTCTGTGATCTAACCTCACCAGAATGCCCCGTGCTGCCTACGCCTTTTGAAAGACGTCACAACGAATCTTCAATTCCCCGCCGCCTCTCCCAGGACTCCTCCGCTAGCAATTCTCTCCCCACCGCCTCTCGACATTGATTACCTAACATAGCAAATAATTTACTTACTAGTTATGGTTTTTATTTACTTTCTGCAAATAAACACCTGCTTTAATTGATGTTACACAAGGGTCAGGGTGCTTGTCTCTTTTTCACTGACGTATTCCTGTTACTTAGAACTCTGTCTGGTACTCAATGAATATTTCTCTGATTTGTTTTCCTAACTTTACAAGTGAGAAAACTCTGAGTTACTGCAGTAGAGTCTGGGTTAGAAGTCAGATGATTCTATTTTCAAAATCATTTTTCTTTTACTTCCACCTTTCTGCCCGTTTCCCTACACCCAACTCCCCACCACTCCTCTCTCTTCCATAACATCTGATAATGTTTTTTGAGTTTCTGAATACCCCAGACTGGATTAATTGTCCGTGGAATTCTATTTTAAATCTAGCTATAACATTTCTATACACTGTTGTAATTGCCTATTTATTTGTGCTTTTCTCCAACCAGTTTGTAAGTTTCTTGAGAACTGAGGATTGAGTAGTGTTCATCAGTGAATTTTCAGTTCCCTGCACAGAGCCCAGCACATAGTAGGCACGCAATACTTCTTTGCTGAATTAATTCATGAATAACATCTACACACTGACATGTTATCGGGATCCTCTTTTTACACCCTATGTTTCTTATTGGAAGCAACTTTGTGGGGATAGCTGCCATGTCTGAGAAGGTAAAACAATTAGCTCAGACTGTAAAAATCTGTCCCACCATTCAAGTTGGAATAATAGACACCGATTAAGTCACCTGCAAAGTTAACAGGAATCAGTGTTTCCTCCAAGCACATATTGCAGCTGTAATGTGTCCGCTTCTTTGAGTGACTGTTGCTTTCTTATACACTGAGAAATTTTTGTTCTCCCAAATCATGGATTATCAGAAACCGTACTGCCTGAAATCATATCTATGAGAAAGACGTATTCTTTTCTTGCCTGGAAGATCTAAGTCATTTTGACACAGAAAAGCATTCTTGATTTCTACCCAGCTGCAGAGCTTCAGATAAAGGGTTTCTGGGTACCACATTGCGTTTCTATCTCAACATTCCTGCTGCCAAGGAAGGAAAACTCTGGGTCCACTTTGCATTGCAGACCTGATGTTGACCCCTTTATACACAGCTCTGCTTTGCTTTCAGCCTATCGAAACACTAGCATCCACTCTCCTCCTGTGTACTCAAATAACTCCATCTTTGCTTTTGTTTACTGAGGCACTCACAGTGCCTCTGTGTGCAAATCCTTCATTGCAATGAATTAAGAAATCTAACTTTGTGGAATTTCAGGTGTGTCCCTGGTTGTCTTAGCCTGATGGGGACACTGCTGTGACCTTTTTGTTTTCCAGCCCAGTGTTTCTCAAATTAGCAGCATATTAGAATTTGAGGAGATTCTTGGACCCTTTCTGAGAAATTCTGATTGAATTAGTCAGAGATGTGTTCTGGGAATCAGAATTACAAAGTTCCCCAGTTGATTCTAATTTGTAGCCAAGGTTTTATATACACACACACACACACACACACACACACACACACACACACACGCTAAACTGATCCAAGATACCCTGGAGTAGATGTTCAAATTCAGTTTCACAGGACCAAAACAGCCTTCTAAATCAGAATCTTTGGCTATGTACCTGAGTATTCTGTAAGGTTAATGAAGACCTCAAGTCACACTCTTACCATGGAAGTTTAATGGCATTGCCTATCATATTCCACTTCCTGTCCAAAACACTGTCTCAATTTTTATTTTTACTTTTCATGATGATTATTGAACCAAGTGTAACATAGGAGGGAAAAAAGGAAACAGAGCAAGCTTTGTCCTATGCTGAATACCCATTTTTTCCTCTTAGTTTAGAGTCCTCATTTGAGATGATTTATCTGTTCACAAGAATAAGCAGGGCAGGGTGGGGAGCCGAGGAGTTGAGGCGTGGAACTGGACTGGTTGGGAAGGAGGAACACTTGGCTTAATCCCCCATCAACAGAAGAACTCAAATTTAAAATTGTAGTTAACGAGAAAAGCCCACCAATATCAGAAAGATTAACTGAATTCCCTGGAATCTGCTAAGTGTGCACCTTTAAACTTGGTTCTATGAATACATGTCACCTCCATCTAGAAAACTTTGAATTAATATTTTTGATCTTTTCTCTCTGTTTAAAGGATAAAATTATATTCCATTGCATTTATGTATACTAAAAAAATTAAAATACACCACAATATATTCTGTCTTTATTAGACTTATTTTTGGTAATTTTTACATATGCCAAGAGCCTCAAAAATTTGAACTGATCCAAGCCTCGCTCCACCAGAAAGGCTCTGTTTATGCCAGACAGCCTGAAACTCTTCTTTAGAAATAGTCACTGCAAATACCTAGATGCCACCACGAGGGGGCCTCTGTGTCACAGATAAAATTAAGGAAATGTTCAAGATCTCAAAAATTCTTCTATGTAGTGAAAGATCTGTTTTGCAGGATACTTTTTTTTTTTTTAATTATGAAGTTATTGTAGAGTTAGAGGGAATAATTTGACCTATGGTTAATATACTGTCAATGCAATAGTACATTATTTTGTGGCTAAAGTAGTGTTCTAATGTTCTGAAATGTATAATTTCCATTTGCTATGAAGAAACAAAGTACTATCTACAAGAATTGGTGCATTATGGAGGTCTTTACATTACACTGTATCTTGTTTCCTTAATCAAAGCAACTGTAAAGATGACATATATTATTGATCATTAGAATTGATGACTGTAATTTCTCTGAATTACCAGGAAATGAAAACTGAAAGTATAAACTATGGATAGTACTATGAAATAAATGTACCTTTGATTCAATTCACTCTCCAATAAATGCTGCTGACTGACATTCTAAAGAATTACCTTCTCAATTTTGAAATGTTCTGAACAAGGGTATTTCTGTGGTTTGCTGGTTTACAAAAAGTGGCTAGCATACATTAAAAATGAATATAAAAAAAGAATATCTAAATAAGGATGATTTTAAAACAAATAAGTAGGTGATATTTTCCAGAATACTTTTAGTTATAATTTTAAACTAATGTATTTTGTGAGATAAATTCTAAACAAAGCTGAATATTATGTCTTCTTCCACAATACCTCTCTAAGCACATAAACCAACAATGTGGTGTCAATAAAACAGTCCCTGAACATAAAGCAAAAAGGAGCAGCAAAATTGAAGACCACTAACTACATAAGGATGACCACTAAAATGAGGCTGATTGTATTAAAATATTTGCTGCTCTGCTGTGGGGGAATGATGCATTCTGCTCCATGGATGTTATGCTCGGTCATATGATTCAGAGTACTCAATAAGTCATGGCGTGGTTCTGCCATGTTCCCTTCCTCTCTGCCTTGAGGCTAGCAATGGTTTAGGGAAGGGTATTTCATTGGCCTGGGTTCTGACGTGGGAGAGATCCATAGCCTACTTGTGACAAGTAGTATGTAAATATGTAAAAATGCATTTTTTGTTTGTTGTAAACCCCTATTATCCCGACGGATACAACTAATTTACCAAGCATAAGGAAGAAAACACTATATGGCTATTAAAGATACCTGACTTTAATGCTGATCAAAGAAGTAGCAGAACCAGGGGCTCTATAGGCAAGGGAAAGAGAAGAAAAATGCAAAGATTGGAATTATTGCTGGTGTTAGCAGCAGACTGCTGCAGCAAACCAGAGACATTAGAAGTCCTTATAAAAGTGGTAAGCCCAGATATTATGCTGCTGTGGAAAGATTAATACTAGGTACCAATTTATTGAATATTAACTATGTGCCAAGATCTCTTTGTGTATAATCTCACTTTATTCTCATAAGCGTCCTTCAATTCAACTGTTATTTTTCTTTCTCAATGATGAAGTAGGCTTTGAAATGTTAAGCTCATTCATTTACATATTCCCTTGTTCACTTTTTCACTCATAATTCAATCAACAAATATTTCTTAAGCACCTATTATAAATAAATCACGTGGCAAAGTTAGGTTTTTTAACCCCTCCCTTTCTGATTTCAAAGTCCATGTCTTCTCCATTCCATGGAATTCTATAGTATACAGAATTGTAGGATGACTCCTCCAGATTTCCCATCTTCTTGTCATATACACTCAATAATTCCCCAAATTATGAATATAAATTGATTTAATGCATGGGATTTGGTAATGTTAAAAGGAATTAGGAAAGTATTCAACTGGGCCTGACCTAGTCACCTGAGCCCTTTTGTGTCTGGTCTCAGCAGGGGAAGTCAAAAGCAGCATGAATGAAATTCCAGTTGAAGAAGGTTCTCCATTCCTGAAGTAGAAGGAGCCACCTGGTGAAACTCCAAGTGTAGCCTCAATTTTTTTCTTAATTCAAAAAAAATTTTTTTTGTAGTGATGGACTCTTTCTATGTTGCTCTTGCTCAGTCTGGTCTTGAACTCCTGGCTTCAAGTAACACTCCCACCTCGACCTCCCAAAGTGTTGGGATTACAGGTGTCAGCCACTGCACCTGGTCCAAAGATAGCCTCAAGAAGAAGAGAAAAATCTTCACTGACAGATAGCAATACAATAAGGACATCAGTTCTACAATCACAAGGAAATGAATTTTGATAACCACCTGATGGAGCTTGGATGTGTATCTTTCCCTAGCCACAGCTCCAGATGTGGACACAGCCAGCTGCACCTTGAGCTCGACCTTCTGAGATGGACCCTGATCAAACGACTAGCTAGAATGTGCTAGATTCCAACTACAGAAAGAGTAAGCATATAAATAGGTGCTATTTCAAGTCACCGAGTATGTGATAACTAGCTACAAAACAATAGAAAACTAATGTCGTCTTAGACTGATAACTTCAAGTCATTAATACAAATATTAATTATATTTGGAACTATCTGCATAGAAGGTAGGAAAGTAGAGTTCAGAAATATGCTTGATCAGTAGAGTAAGGCAAAAAAAGTGATGAGAAATAATTATACTATAAGATTGCTAAGTTGCCTTCTAAATTGTAGAGCTTGTGATTTTATTTTCTGATTTTATGACCTCTCAAGTCCCTTTTTAAAGTAATCCTATGAATTTTATTATTTCATCATATACACTAATTGAGATTTTTTTGTTGAATCTGGGTGAAGGCTTTCTGAATTGTTGTGGTCAACCCATATTATACTACTTTGAACAAGAAATACTTTCCAGAGCCATGAGTCATTTAATTTAAATGTTACCCTGTTTGAAACTTTGGCATGACTGCACAATTCTCTGTAGCAGTTAGACTAGTGTTCCTAATTCTTTTCTTTATGTGGACTCAGAAGCCTATTCAAAAGATTTCCCCATGGTGACAGTATGAACAAGTATAAGGGCACTTTCATTGCTATAGTCTTTTATTTATATGCACATATTTCCTACAATAACCTTGAACTGTCCCCAGTTATTTTTTCTCTGTTGTTATTTATGTAGCATAGCTTAAATATTCGTTGACCATTGAATTTTGGGAGGCAAGTTCCATGATTTTTGTGTAAGATTATTTTTATTTAACCTTAGTATTCTTCTGTATCAAAAACTTCATGAATAGTTTTAATTTTTCCTATACATAAAATGTATCTATAATAAAATGCCACTTAGCTAAACTACTTGGAATATAAATGACTTTAGTTTTTAGGGAATTCCTTTCCAATTTCAAGGTCTATGAGGTGTTCGGACAACATTCTGTAAGAGAGTGTAAACAACATGGTCTTGAAAGTTTACTGAGTTTACAAATAGAAAAATAAGGCACAGCAGCAGCAAATTGTTCATCTACCTAAAACTCTATGGAATGAAATCTTGAAATGAGAAATTATTCTCGGATCCATTCCTCAGCAATGAATCTTCTAGTGTTTCCCTTGAAGTGTGCTCCATTATTCGTTGGTATTTACAATTAGAATGCCCTCTCTCCAGGTTTAATTTTTTTTTTTCCATTTTAACTTGGTACATTGAATTATATGTCTTCATTCAAGAAAACAATCCTACTTTCTCTTTGTTCAGTAATATTGTTTCAATTGATGTCTTTTTTTTTGAATTTTTTTTTATTATTATACTTTAAGTTCTAGGGTACATGTGCACAACATGTAGGTTTGCTACATATGTATACATGTGCCATGTTGGTGTACTGCACCCATTAACTCTCCATTTACATTAAGTATATCTCCTAATGCTATCCTTCCCCACTACTCCCTCCCCACAATAGGACCCAGTGTGTGATGCTCCCCTTCCTGTGTCCAAGTGATCTCATTGTTCAATTCCCACCTATGAGTGAGAACATGCGGTATTTGGTTTGCTGTTCTTGCAATAGTTTGCTGAGAATGATGGTTCCCAGCTGCATCCATGTCCCTACAAAGGACACAAACTCATCCTTTTTGATGGCTGCATAGTATTCCATGGTGTATATGTGCCACATTTTCTTAATCCAGTCTGTCACTGATGGACATTTGGGTTGATTCCAAGTCTTTGCTATTGTGAATAGTGCCGCAATAAACATACGTGTGCATGTGTCTTTATAAAATCGATGTCTTAAATTGTCTTTCTAGAAGGGATGACTTGGTTTGGCTTGGCTTGGGGTTTCCAATGTTTTAAATAGCATGTAAACAACTTAAACAGCCACAGCAATCCTAATCATTTAATGGAATGTGATCTCTCTCTCTCTCTCTCTCTCTCTCTTTTCTTCTTTCTTTTTCTTTTTCTTTTTTTTTTTTTTTTTTGAGACAGGGTCTCACTCTGTCAACCAGGCTGGAGTGCAGTAGCGTGATCTTGGCTCACTGCAACCTCTGCCTTCCTGGTTGAGTAGCTGGGGTTACAAGGCGCCCATTACCACACTCAGCTGTTGTGTGTGTGTGTGTGTGTATGTGTGTGCGTGCGTGTGTGTGTGTGCTTTTAGTAGAGATGGGGTTTTGCTGTGTTGGCCAGGCTGGTCTTGATCTACCCACCTTGGCCTCCCTGAAGTGCTGGGACTACAGGCGTGAGCCACCATGCCTGGCCAGAATATGATATTATCTAAATAAGTTATTTACCTAGTTTATAAAATCTTGGAAAGAAAGAATCTATCTTCCGGAGGTGACTCTGAGGTCCAAGCATATAAAATTGTACAGGCTGTGAAGTTACTGCCCTATGATATATAAGAGAGCATCAGTATTAGATTATGGGTTAGAGGTCCCGAGTTCCTAGTTCAGGCTCTGGAACTAATTTTCTGTTGTCTTTTGGCAAGTTCCTACATATTTTCCTCAAAATATTTTTCTAGTTACAGATAAGAGAGTTGGAAATATTTAAGAGAGCAAATATACTACATGAGGGTTGTTACTTTCTGCCATCTCCACATTCATCTATACAGATAGTTAAACCTGACACTATTCATTCATTCATTTATTAAAATTTGACCAAAATCCTCATTCTTAAACTTTGTAGTTTTCAACACACGTATAAACATAATCGAATTGTCATTTAACATGAATATTACTCCTGGAGCAGATGGTCTCCAAGTCCTCTTCTATTTTCCTAGTATTCTGTGATGTCTCATGGATCATTCTGTGAAAGAAATCTCACATAACCTTTAAAAGGGATCCCTTTTGTTCCAGTTCTCGACTATGTGCCTTGGTTGACTGCTTTTTCCTTAATGCAGGACACACTTTGCTCATGAGTACAGTAAATGAACTATTAGAACATTAGTGCCCACACATTCGTGTACATCAGCATCTGGAGAAACACAGATATCTGGGCCCCACTTCAGTTGTTGATCCAGGGGGTCTGGAGTGAGACACTTGAATTTGCGATTCCAACAAGTTTCTAGGTGATTGTGATGCTGCTACTCCAAGGATAACATTATCAGAAACATTTCTCTCTAAAACATGACTGAAGCTAGAGTTAGTAGATCTCCAACCATCTATGGATAGATTTCAGGGAGAGTATAAAAAAGAAAAAGACGGTTTAAACAATTATATTTGTATTTTACTAACCTACTATGAATGTAGGCAACAAACCACAGAAATATTAGTTGTACCTGACTTTGTCCCAATATAAAAAAGACATATTTTCATATCACCTTACAATGGTTTCAGATATATTGAAATATGGTTTATGTACATCACCACTTTGATATAATATTGGTTATTTATCTGTCATTAGATTTGATTATGTTATGGGTTATTAAAAAGGTCTTATTATGTCTCAATAAAATATGTTGGTAACTTATTTTCATATAAATTTTTCTTTTTAATTTATGCATTTCATTTTTAACACTGAAAATGTTATTCTGGATAGAATTTATAGGCTTCGTCAATTTGTTAGAAGGGTTCATGGTGGGAGACATAAACTCTCTTTCTAAACGAAGAGAATAATAAAGATGTTAAGGGCAAGTCATGTGCCATACAGCAGGACCTTCGTGGCTATACCCATACCACCAGAAAATCTGGCAGCCACAGAACTGGAGGTGATGGGTGATGTCTGTCTCTTGTCGCCTTCCCATCTGAGCAGGTAAATATCAAGCTGCATGGTTGGACAAATACAATTATATGGCTTTTTTTTTTTTTTTTTTTTTACCTTTTTCATGATGAAACTCTATATGCCATTTTTGCTATTCCAGATGGCACTTATAGTGAGATGCCTCTGATGTTTCTTTTTTTTTTTGAGACGGAGTCTTGGTCTGTAGCCCGGGCTGGAGTGCAGTGGCCGGATCTCAGCTCACTGCAAGCTCCGCCTCCCGGGTTCGCGCCATTCTCCTGCCTCAGCCTCCGGAGTAGCTGGGACTACAGGCGCCCGCCACCTCGCCCGGCTAGTTTTTTGTATTTTTAGTAGAGACGGGGTTTCACCGTGTTAGCCAGGATGGTGATGTTTCTTTAAGTTTGATTATCACTCAGAGTAGCAGCTCTCAAAACATGGTGGCAGTGGTGAGGTCTCTGGAACCTTTTCAGGGAATCTCAAAAGACAAGGTAAAGGCACTTAATGGTGCTACTAATATGTTATCTGCCCTTTTCTTTTACATTTTTATTAGTAGACAGTGGAATTTTACAGAGGCTATGTGATGTGTGATGACTGAACGAAAAAGAAGATATGAAAATTCAGCTGAGTTGTATTAGACCAGATGTTAAAGAAATTTGCAAAAACTTAAACGATGTCACTGTTCATTATTATTTGTTTTGGAAAATATAGTTATTTTAGTGAAAATGTTATTTATGTTAACATATAATGGGTTTAATATAGTTGTTATTTATAAATGAATTAATCGATAAAAATATCAAGAGTTTCTGTTTTGGCCACACATTGTGGCTCATACCTGTAATCCCAGCACATTGGGAGACTGAGGAAGGCAGATCACTTGAGGTCAGAAGTTCATGACCAGCCTGGCCAACATGGTGAAACTGCATCTCTACTAAAAATACAAAAATTAGCCAGGTAAGGTAGTGGGCACCTGTAATCCCAGCTACTCAGGAGGCTGAAGCAGGAGAATCGCTTGAACCTGGGAGGCGGAGGTTGCAGTGAATTGAGATCGCACCATGGCACTCCAGCCTGAGTGACACAGTAAGACTCCGTCTCAAAAAACCAAAAAACAAAATACAAACAAAAAAAAATCTGTTTTAATTAGTAACATGGAAAGTATAGTTAAATATAACCAACATGAACAGGAGCACTTCAAGGTCTTTAGTTTTCAAGAGTTACCCTCTTTACAAGGGGTTTTGAATTAAAAATATTTTTCTTTAGTATTACTAGTCCAAGGAACATAATTGTTAAAATATTTAACATCAAAAAGTCCATTAGTGACTGTGTATTCTTGCCAAGTCTCGAACCAAGTACATAATACCATCTGTCTCTTGAGAATTTACTAAGTAATCCACATTGACAGAAACTAATATCACACACAGAAAATAGATAAAACAGGAAACACAAGTGATTTAAAGAAGTTAATTTAAAAAAAATTGAATAGCTTTAGGGGATGACAGAGTAAAATGGAAGCCGTGTTGGAATACACAGGTTGAGTCAGATGCTTTTGTTTCCCTTCCAAGTCTCCTTTACCTGCTTGCCATTGCTATTCCAAGAAGAAATAAGATAGCACGAATATTTCAGAGAGTAAACACACGGAGCAAAATTCTACCGAAAGTATGAGTAACTGCTATTAGAACATCAGGTTGGGGCAGGAGAAGCCAAACACCTGAGGAGACAAGCAGGAAATGTGAAAGTGCAAAGCCCTCACAGCTGGGGAGTGCAGGATTGTGAGCTGGATTGGACTTCATTCGAATGCTGACCAAGCAAGAGAGATCCTGGCTGAAGTCTTTCCATAGGGCAACATGTATGTACAATCCTTTCCTTAGAGGATGTTCTAATAGAGAGTGGAGTAGAAGATGAGCAAATGGGGTCCGAAGGATATAGTAGACTATGAGAGAAAAAAAACCAGAGTTCAGCACAATGTTCATCCACTCCAAACTAAAGTTTTGGGCAAGTTGGTAAGTCAAAATCGTGATTAAGGGTGAAAAACAAGATCTGTCCTTTTACGCATATGGCAGGCAGTCTTCTGATGGAAACTAAAATATGGAAAACTCCACCCTGGTTCTAAATTCCTCTTGGAAGCAGAGGCCCTTGAATGATGTTGCAATTGTTTATAATCTGGGAAAAGAAGCATATTACCTAAAAGATACATTAATGTGGATTAACTCAGATGATTAGCTCACAAAGCTCTCATAAATCATTACTGAATAAATGATCACATTAATCAGATGACTAGACTTGCTGGCCAGGTACAAACACTGTAGCAGCCCCATCCCGAAAGAAGCAACTATATCCAGTTATTAGTAACTTGTGATACAGCTGTGAGCATCTAGTCAACAAAATGCAAGGAGATTCTCAGTTATGTTTGTTTATTTGCCCCAAGTGCTGAGAAAGTGCGTAACACATAATTGGTACTCAATAAATGTTTCATGAACATATTCATTAGGTAATATAGGTTGAAAGTAGGACAAAATTTAATTCAAACTAGATTAGATAACGGAGTGAACTTTTAGTTCACATAACTGATAAGAGCACAGGTAGGGAGAGATTTAGAGCATTCTCTGATATACAGGAAGCCCTTCATCGCTATTACTAATTCTTAGTGATTTTCTCAAACTCAATATTATCAATCATTTGACTGTCCATAGGCTGCCTTCACCCATGATTATAGCACAGTAGTCTCTTTCGCATGGCTATGAGGAGAAAAGATTACAGCAAAACCCATGACCAAGAACCTTCACTTCACAGTATTTGGACCATCCTAAATACATCTTGATGACCAGGAGAATGCCAGGGTTACTTGGTACACTCATAGTGACAAGGAATAATGCAATCAATACATTTATCCACATTAATGCCAAGCAGTATCTATGCATTAAAGTACATCCCTCCATAAAATTATGGGTATCTTACCAGAAAAAAAAATAGATTAAAGAGACTGTTCTTCACTTTGTTAAACCCAAAAGACGTGGCTGCCAAACCTGGATGGTTATCAGAATCATTGTTGAGTTTTCCAAATATTCAAATCCTCGGCCCCAAACTGGAGATTCTAATTTAGTAGGTTCCTCAGATAATCCTGACAATCAGGTTTCACAAACATTGCTATAAAGCACTGCAAAAATGTATGGTACCATGTTGGAAACTATAGAGCTTGTTTGATTATCAGATTTGATGCTCATCCTCACAATGTTGAATATTTACTTGTCTATGTTTTTCCTAAAATTGTAAGCATATTAAAAGCAAAAATTGCCTTACTTATGTTTGTATATGCCTTACTACATCATCACACGTGACATTTGTGCATAATATGCAGTCAACAAATTTAATGGTAATAAGTTAATTCAAAGGACAAAAAGATAAATTACAGGAGAAATTTCTTGAGTTTGACCCAACACTGCAGAGAAGAGGTGTAGAGTTTTGGGCACAATATATCTGAAAGGCCACCTTGAGTCAAACACTGCTTTTGGGAACCAAAGACTCTGAACCCCATACTTCACCTATAACAACCCTGCTGATCAATCAGAAGCACTGCTCTTTCACAAGATTCAGGGAATGGCGGTATGACAGGGCAATGCTATGGTCAGTTTAAATAATTTATCATTAAATGCAATATATCTAAAGTAATACTTGACATATTCACAAATTCCATGTCAAATTTATCAAATAAAGTTAGACAATAAGAATAAACAAATAGGTTAAAAAATCAATATCTCTTCTGGGGACAAGCAGAGAGATGACAAGCCAAAAATAAATATGCTTGCATGTATTTTTCACTATTAAAAGTTATATTATATCCTGTGCTTTTCTACTGTAAAACAATTCAACAAGTAATTTGAAGTCTTAAAAACAGACAAACATTAACACTTAAATAAATGTAGTATTTATTTGGATACTCTAGTGTAAAAAGTAAATAATAAAGTGAACACATATATTTTATAAAATATGTAGATCCTGTAAAATTTGATTTTCATGTGAGTTGTACACTGAACTTCCTTTTGAAAATTTGAGGTGCAATTCTATGGCTACTATTTACAGAAAATCTCATTTTTTTTTCTATGTGTAGAGTCACAGCTGCTCTGGATTTATATTTTGCCAATAATTAAATCAATTATTGAAATTAATGAACTACTCAGCCAGCAAAGCACAGGCCTTCTTTATGGGCTGTTTACTATTCTCACTTCCTAAAGTAACATTTACCATTCAGTGCAATTTATCAAGCATGTAACTTGCTGCTAGGAAGTACTTAAATTACAGGGAACATTTGTCTAAGTTCTAATTTCAACTCTCTATTCAGTAAAGAATGTACACACAAAAGCATGTGAAAATATGTTTTCCTTCTAAAAATATGAAATGTAATCAAAGTTAGAGCTAGAAAGGACTCTTCAGGATCAACGAGATGTGACACCTTCATTTTGCAGGTGAGAAAACTGAAATCCAAAATGTATAAATGACTTTCCATAGGCTACACACCTAGTTAGTGGTACAGCATGGGTATAATCCAGGGTTCTTGATATCCAGTCCATTTTTTCTTCTAGTACAGGAAAATCTCCCAAAGTCTGATATGTATAATATGGTAGTAAACTAGATAATTCCAGGTAGATGAGGATGAACATTAACAAGTTATTATATGTTTATTTGAAAATGCACCAGGGACTTCTGGCTTTTGCATAGGTTATAAAAACTGAGAAGAGCATTGCTTACACCCTAACAGTCAGAAATAGCAAGGTATTCTGCAAAATGATATAGTTTCCTGAATGCATCAGAGAGCTGAGGTCACAGGTCTACCAACTAACCCAAAGTTGAAGGAAAACAGGTACTTTTACGGAGGGAAATACAAGCCACATATTCTGACTCACCTGGAAGATCACAGATGAAAGGCGGGGCTTCCAAGCAAGTTTTAGGAAGAGTTCAGCTAACATTTAAAGAAGAGTTGCTAAAAATGGAGTGTGGAAAAGTGTGAGAATATAGAAGCCCCGGGAACTGATAACAGAAGGGGAATTTGTATCTGCACGCAGGCTATTCACAGTTCTCCACTGGGTGTTCACAAGAAAGACTGGGGGCAGGTGGGAAAAGACAGACAACTTCCCTTGTGGTTCAGGCCCGGAGAAAGGGAGAGATCACAACCTGGGAGAAAGACAGAACATTCCATTGGAATGCTCCCTCTGGGAGAAAATGCCTATGTCACTGGGGAGAAGAACAGCAAACCCTACCACACACAGGTCACAGGTCAGGACACACTGTAGGTCATGAAAGGAAAATGTACATCTCGGTAGGGGCACAGAACCTACTGGGCCAAACCACAAGAGATTTTCTACCACTGAGGGAGAAGGATCATTGTGAGAGCCCTGAGATGCAATGATACGAGGCTGAATCGGGGCAATAGAAAATCCTGGTGCCCACCTTCCGCAAGCTAGCAAGCACTACCTAACAAGCAATGGCTGTCTTTGACTGGGGAGGGCCAAAACCTTGCAGAGAAAGCCTCTCTGAAGGGCAAGAGCACAGGCAAAACCTAGAGCTGAGAGTAGAGCAGGAATATGGTGAGAAGCCTTCCAGAAAACCAACCCCTAAGCACGAGGTGACAGTAGAGAAAATAGAAGCCAGTGAGGCACTGAAGGTATCACCGCAACAGCTAAACTCAAATCCAGCTCAACTCTTACTTACCTGCATTCCCATAAACTAAAAGCCTAGCAGAAGAGCTATACCCATTTCCAGGCGGGAATGCTATTTACTTCAGTCTCTGCTGTCGTACACACAATGTTAAACTTTCAGTACAATTACAAAACACACACAGAAGTAAGCAACATGTTACACTCTCAATGGGCAAAGTGATACATACAGATATACTCAGCTATGACCCAGATATTGGAGCTATCTGACCACAATTTCACATGACCACGATTGATATGTTAAAGGCTCTAGTGGAAAAGTTGGACAATACGGATGAACAGATATATAATTCAGTGGAGAGATGCAAACTACAGGAAGATGTCAAATGAAAATACTGGAAATAAAAGTAGAGAACAGAGCTGATGCCTTCTGTAAACTCATCAGTAGACTTGACACAGCTGAGGAAAGAATCAGTGAACTTAAAAATTGGTTGACAGAAATTGCCTAAACTGAAACACAAAGATAAAAGACTGTGAAAAAATGTGTTAGAAGATACAAACAGCACATCAAAACTGTGATCTGATCTTGACTTGTGAAGTGAGGCTGATGTGAAAAATAAATAAGCTAACATCAACAGGGATAACTCATCTGGACAGTGTGCAATCCTGATAGGATGTGATGAGAAGGGAACTTTACCTCGGTAGTCTTCCTCACAAAACCTATAACACCATCTAATCATGCAAAAAACATTAGACAAATTCAAGTTAAGAAACATTCTACAAAATACCTGACTCATACTCTCCCAAACTGTCAAGGTCATCAAAAATAAAAAAAGTCTTAGTCACAGGTAACAGGATCCTAGGCAGACATGATGACTAAATGTAATGTGTATTCTGGATGGGATCCTAGAAGATGAAAAGGATATAAAATACTAGTTGGTGCAAAAGTAATTGTGGTTTTTGTCATTAAAAGTAATGGCAAAAGTAATGTTTTTATTAGTTTAATAAAAAAACTAAGGAATTATAAGTAAACTATGGCCTTTAGCTAAGAATAATGTATCAGTCTTGAGTCATTAATCATGGTAAAGGCACTCTCCTGACACCAGATGTTAAGTAAGAAAAATTGAGTGTGAGGTATGTGGGAACTCTCTGCACTAGCTTCACATTTTTTTAAGACTAAAAATACTCAAATAAAAAGATTGTTTAAAAGTCAACAAGTTGATTTTTAAATATCATTTAAATAATTATATCAGTCGTATGTGGAAATGGCTACAAAATTGTAAAGATGGTTTGAGAAGAATTGAGATTTGAGAAACATCAAATTAAAACAGTTAAATGACTATACCATGCTATTTGTCAGCTTTACTGACAGACAAAATTGTGATTTCTCTGTCCTGGGTTTATACTCTCATTCAATTCCTTAATGATTCTCTATGCTTTCTTAGCTCAGCAACATAACTCTCCCTCAGACTGAACACTTCCTGAGGGAAAACCAAATGCCTTTCTTTATTTCTCTTGGGTTCCTGCATGACAATATTCAACATGGATATGGGGTAATTATACACAAAGTCAATTAGGATGAAGATGGAGTCTTCCTTGTATATAAACAAAACAAAACAAAACAAAACAAAACATGTCACTCATTTCCCTCAAGTGTTGAGCCATCCAGATTATTCTCTTTTCGTTTAGAGTCATTCTACCATTTTGATTACCGATAATCACAAAATTATCACGGGGAATTTTTCCATGATCACTTACATCAGCTTATATTGACATCAAGATAGGTGAATTTCTTTATATTCGCCAGCTGTCAGTAAGTCTCCTTAGAACTGGGAGATCGAACAGGTATCATTTTGCAAACAGGTACTTTTACGGAGGCATATATAAGCCACATATTCCGACTCACCTGAAAGATCACAGATGAAAGACGGGGCTTCCAAGCAAGTTTTAGGAAGAGTTCAGCTAATATTTAACAAAGAGGTATCATTTTGAAGGTCAATTTCAATCCCTTTGTGACAGCTGCCTGGAAATCTGTCTTGAGGAACCTGAGGCTATGAGTGCCAAGACCAGCCTGTAGGAGAAGGAGGGAGAATGAAGATGGCATGACAGCCCATGGGTCACATATCTGGCACACTCAAGGTGAAGATTATTTGACACTAGTAAGTGTTACCACTCCCGTGAATGGCCTCCAAAAGCTTGAAAAATGTAATACGGAAATGTATACATTTCCATGTGCAAATTTAAACATTGTGACATGTGATAGGTGGTGAGGTGGGCATGGGACCTTCCTGGCCTCTCTCAGTTCCAACCATAAGAAGGTTAGTCAATCTTCCTATTTGTGAGGTTGCTCTTTTGGGTAGTTTTTCACATATTTTCAGCAAAAGCCTTTTTGAGACTAGCTGAAACTCAGTTTTTAGGTAAAAATTATGAGTAAAAAATCATTATTATCATTTGTAATGGAAAAAGAAAATAAATTCAGATGAACATAGGGAAGTAAAAAGTTTCATTTTATAGCATAGGATTTTATTTATTGGAAGCAGAGAGGCCAAAAGACAATCAATCACTCAAATTTTTAAAAAGGCTTCCTAGTTATCCTGATTTCTGGGAAATCTCTGAATCACTTTTGGCTTATCATATATGCCAATGTAAGTCTCCTCAACTTAATTTTTTTCCAACTCAGACTGAGTGGGAAGAAAGTCAATCAATCATCTCCCCATCTCACCTTATCTACCACCCTGATTATTCCTGGCTGAGAAAGATGATACTGTGATTATCAACCAGTTACAACTACTAAAAATGTTTTCAGAATTTCTACTTATAAGGAGTGTTTCTAGAAGACTAATTAGTAGGCAACCCCTACATTGCATCACTAATTGGCTACATTGAGAATTAGATAAATGTTTCATTAATCTTTACATCTCTGGGGCCTGGGGCAAATAAATCAGATTTCTCCTCCTCTGTCTTCATATTGAGAGTGATCTGACTCTGATACATACAGTTTCCTTCCTTCTGCCCAATTATCTCTTTATCCATTCATCACACCAATCAACAAACATTTTATTGAGCATTTACTATTATCAAGCATACAGAGATAAATAAGTCAGTTTTTGTTCTCAAGAAGATGATACTCGTGTGGGAGAATTATATGCTCCAGGACTCAAGTGCTAGGATAGAGATAGGTACAAGGGGTGCTATGGGTAAAAATGAAGGTAGTGTTGCTTTTTGCATCAAGTAGATCATGTACATGGAATGAATGTGAGTCAAGCACCATAAATCCACCAGGCAGAAAAGGTAGAGAAGGGCCTGTACAAAAGCCTGGGCATCAAATAAGAGCATAGCTCTCTCTCTAGTTCAGTTTTCTGAAAATAGATCAGAAGTGCAATTAGTGTCTGCCAAGGTTTCAAGAAAAAATTTTGAAGAGCAGAAAAACTAAATGTCAATGCTTTTATAAGAAATGTCATCTCCGGATAAGCTTTTCATACAAATTGGGAGTTAAAGTACAGGAAACTTAAGGCTGACTCTAAAGGGCATTACAATTGAATGATTTCTATCCAATAGAAAGCACCTGGATTGATGCTGAGGTCAAGTAAATAAGAACAGGAGGAAGCCTCTCCCTGAGCCCTGGCAGAAGCATTAGACTGATGGATTGTGGTCCTTGCGTTAGAGAAGGACGCCCACTCTTTCGTTAGTTGAAATATCTGCTTTGTTCATTAATCTGACAATTGTACACAGGAAACTTGCTTGAAAACACATCCATCTCTTCCTGGACTCTGCAAAGATACTTTCCTTGGCAGGTGAAAAGTCAGAAGCCTACCTGCAGTGACATTTGCATCATGAGTGACAGTAACAGATGAAAATTTAAACCTTCCAGGCACCATTTGCAACCATCAGTGGAAAAGTCTCTATTCATTAGTTTGAAGCCTGGGGCTTCCATGGTGTTCTGTTTGCCAGGCAAACTGGGAATGTATTTATTTGGCTACATTAGGGCTGTCAACCTAAATAACAGAGAGAGGTTTTCTGAGAGAAAAGATGTTCATTTGGGAATAGGGTATTAGAACAGGGATATGCAGGCTGTAGTACACTGTGTGCATATCCAAAGAGGTAAAGGAAGACAAAAGGTTTTAAAAGAAAATAATGAGGAGAATTAGATAATTGTTTTTAAATAATTATCTTTGGCTGCAAAAATCAATAACAAGCGTGACTGATGCCAGTTCAAGGTTAGATATGCAGTTACTGAACAGATATACTTGCGGAAGTATTTTCTTTGTGTAAGGTTGAGATGGCCTTTGTGCAAGGTTGTGGTTTTGTGGAGTATTTTTCATTATCAGGCATACTAATGTAAGTACCCTATCTTCACGGCCTCCCTTAACTCTATTTTTCAGGCTTTTTTGTTTGTTTGTTTGTTTTTTGAGACAGAGTGTTGCTCTGTTGCCCAGGCTGGAGTGCAGTGGCGCGATAGCTCACTGCAAGCTCTGCCTCCTGGGTTAATGCCATTTTCCTGCCTCAGCCTCCCGAGTAGCTAGGACTACAGACACCCACCACCACGCTGGGCTAGTTTTTTTTTTTTTTTTTTTTTTTTTTTTTGTATTTTTAGTAGAGATGGGGTTTCATCACGTTAGCCAGGACGGTCTCCATCTCTTGACCTTGTGATCCTGCCACCTCGGCCTCCCAAAGTGCTGGGATTACAGGCATGAGTCACCGCACCCAGCCCAGGGTTTTCTTAATATTAGTGATACCATCTTGATTTCGCCAACTTTCACAGTTGCCCCTTTTGATCAATATCTTTCTCCAAAAGTATCCCTGATCAATAATCCTGTAGATAGGTTTTGATGTGACCTCATGTTGGGATGGTTCTATCTTAGTTGCTGGTCTTGTCCCATACTACAGGGAGTGATTGATGATTAGAAATCAGTGTTAAAACCCTTTCAGTCACATTTGAGTGACAAGGGAAGTTTGAAGGAAGTGACTGGAGTCCATATTAAGTTCAATTTTGTCTGTTTCAGTGTCTTTAACGATCATCTTAAAATGCTGGCCCAGCATTATTTTTTTAGGACTTGTGCATCTGCAAAACCTTAACAAGTGATAGACACAAAGTTTTAAAAGGAAAAATATAAAGTAAAATTAACAGTAATATGACAATTCCAGTTTACATAATGGCTTTGAGCCATGAACCTGGGCTTAAAGACAAACAATTGAATTATTCCTATGACCAAAAGGAATTAGGTGAGATCTATTGTAACCATGTGGCCAGTTCACTTATTTTGTGTTTCTGGGTCTCAACGTTCCCAAGGAAATTATTCAAGTATAGCATGTGGTATTATCAATAGCATGACCATTTTCTTATATAACTAATGGATACTAAAGGATTTTTTTTTTAAGTTTAATTTACCAGAAGAAGCTATTGACCATGAAATTTCAATTACACCATTATTCTGCAAGTAAAAAGGTAGCATTAAGGGTGGTAAAAGTCTCATTATAATATAATGTCTTGTTCCATCATTTTGGGGAAGCTGTCTACAGCATGAAAACATTAACTGCTGGTTTTAATTTTAATGTCTTGGGTCATGACCTCAGGCAGCTTTATAAACTTTTTACATGGTCCATATATCATGCATGAGGTTTGTTCTTTACAATCTATTAGTTTCAGCTCACGGGGCTTTAGAAACAGGGCAGATTTTGTTTTGAGTTGGAGAGCTACAGCCAAATGTTAGAGGAAATCAAGAGAATTCAAGATCCAGTTCAATTGTCTTAAGTTCTGAGATCTGTTAGGAAGTGACAATTTTTATTCATTCATTGTATGTCTGGGATCTTTTGAAGCCAGGGATTTTATGCACTAAGTTAAGTTAACTGTAGTTAAGAATGTGCATTCTTTGACTTTTAGTCAAAGCCTTGGTGATATAAACAATATTTCCAATTGTATCCTGCTTACAAAGCAGATTTTTACTGAGCTTATATAAAGAAAAATAAGAACACTCATAAGTACTTTCTGAATTTTGAAGGAATCAGGTAGGGATAAAAAGAAAATGTCTCTACTTTTGTTCATAAAAGTATTATTTAAAAACTTGTCTCTTTTTAACGAGCTCTTTGACCTATTATGCTATTTTCTGGCTAGGTGTGTAAAGCACAGTCATGTCATATTACAGCTTACTTCAAACTCAGTAGTCTCTGGGTTATTGGTCTTTGGTCTGCCAAAGATAATCCTTATGGGAAAGTTTTTGCCCCAGGAAACCTCTCCATGATTCAAAATCTGGTGGTTTTGACTCATATCTATGTTGTTAACATTATACAATACACGCTCTCTCATTCTTGTTCTACTTAAAAGGTAATGCAGTACGGGGATGACCGGCACAAACGCCTATACAGCAGACAACATAAATGAGGAAAGCACACTCAGATCAGGAGGGCACCTGGCACTTCAGAAAATCCATGCCCAATCTAAAGAAGGCAATCACTCCTTGGCTTCAGCCAATTGTTGCCACACTGAAATGTGGACAGTGCTGACAGATGAGGTAGAGATACAGATTTCTGTTCACATTGAGATCTCTCATTTCAAAAAAAAATGTTGGCAACTAAGTCAAACTGTTTGGAAATATTTGAGATGGCATATTGGGAGGATAAGCAGTTACTCAGTTGAACTGCGGTGTTTATGATGGGGGAGAAATAGCAGGTAACAACTGAAGGGTAAGGGTAGCTTCTGGAGTACCTTGACTGTCACACTCAAGGAACTTACCATAGAGTCTTTTAGGTCTGAGTGATCAGCAAATGATTTAAGCAAGAATAGCCCACATGGTATTTTTACCCATATGGTATTTTTAGCCCATATGGTATTTTTAAAAGATTAGTTGGCAGTTGAAGAGGCAGAGCTGAGAATTGAGTGGCGAATTAAAAGTCTATCATTAAGCTATAGGGTAAAAGCAAAATGACAAGGCCTATTTACTTTGTTCTTTTTCCTACCAGATTGTAAAGTCCAAGACAGCAGGGCCCTGTATGTCTTGTTCATTGCTATATTTTCAGCACTAAGCAGAAAGCCTGTTCAATCTTTGCTGAGAGAATAAATGAAATCGAGGGGGTGAATTGTAGGACTGGGTTTAAGAGCCAACTACTTTGAGTGGAGTAGAATGTTGGTAATGATGAGAAAAGACATAGGAGTGGGGAGCCTTGGTAGACTGTTTCCTTCCTTGAAGCTTCCTCTATAAGCCTTGGAAGGAGGTATCTCAATGTAGAAATAATGACACAGGTTTTTTAAAAAGACCCTTGCACATTTGATTCCTGGCCCTTCATGTGGCTTTTTCAGTCAACCAAAGGAGAAAATAGTAAGCACCTTGAAGGACTGAAAGGAGGATTGAGCGAAAATTCAGGGATGATTAATTTCTCTTCTTCCCTAGGTTCAGTATTCCCAAAGCACACAGAAAAAGGGGGCTGACTTTGGCTTCTGACCCACTAAGGATCACTTTCAGGGTAGAGTGAGAACTGATGATCTTTGGAGTCTCTGGGCTTTGCCCTGGAGAGTTCCCAGCCTAAGCAGAGAGGGCAACCAATCCACACCTCACTCATGAAAGTATACTTTACCAAAATGTTGTAAAACTATAGATAGCTCATGAGAGAAAACTTTCTTAAATCTAGAAAACAAAACATTTAAGTGAAGGACTCACGCTATTTTAAATAAAAGTAATAAAAATAATCTTTATTAATTATTTAATTTTATGTAATTAATATTTGCTTGCTTTATCTTAATTAGCAGTTTTATAAACCCATTTGTTTCTTTCTTAGAGTTTTAGAAATTTATATTTAGCTTATTCATCTTAATCTTATAAGAAATTTGTGTTTAAAAGTGTTTGTTAGAGTTTTCCCACTAAAAGCAATTTTGGACTATAGCTGATTATAAATACTTTTAAAGAAGAACTTAATAACTGTGGATGACAAAAACTTAAGATAGCCATGGTTAAAATCTGATGAACATTCCCAAATGACAAGGAAATTTAATTATTTCTATTACATGCAGCATGTAACAACCAGAATCATTACTGACAGTGTTGCATTAATACCATCAAGCTTTATAAATTTCATATAATCTTTAGAGTACTCACATTAGTAACATAAAAATATAACCGTAGAAAAGATATAATATAATCAAAATTATGATTGATAACATTAGATTTTTATAAATTTGTATTCATTTTAGAAATTTATATCAATAACATACTCATAGATGTAACTGAAAAAAGATCTAGTATCATTTATTATTTCCAAATGCCTTTCATACAATTTGCTAAATAGGTCTAATTATTTAATATCTATATAAATATTAAATAATTACTATATATATATCAAATATATATATATATATATCTTTCCAGGAGTCCAGCTGCAAAACCTCAGAGTTAATTTTAGGTCAGAAAGACTTAATTTGGTATTTTGATCTTGGAGAAATCTGCCAAAAATTTCAAAAGGTTCAAAACACTGGATCAAAACAGAATTACAGGTCATTGCTAAATAATAATTATTTATTTAACAAGAGTAATAATGAAAATACTTCAAAAATGATACAGAAATATATATGGATGTAAAAACTTTAACCCTTTGAAAGCTCAGTTTTCCAAAGTAATAAAAAATCTAATAAAGACAACCCAGAAATTATTTTGAGAAAACAAAACCATTTCCTATGGCTAGTTACCTAAAAGGTAAAGAAAAACCTCCTGTAGTGTGACTGATCCTATTTATGGGAAGCTCATTTTGATAAACTGGAAGTCAAACCTGATAAAAGTGCTTGAATTTAATCAGAGATAGGAAGAGTGCATCTGGGATTATAAGGGTACACTACATTATAGAGAAACATAAACAAGTAAACTAGTACCTTCAGGAGGGGAATACATGGTTCTTACTAACGGTATGAGAAGTTACCTTGTTATGTGGAACAACTCAGACATATCAACAGAAGCCAGGAGTATAGAATCAAGGTATATTGAAGGAAAATATACTTTTCCTAGATATTCATATAAACATTTCAGTGCCAGGCCATTATAACATATGGAATTTTTAAAAATAAACGTATAGAATTTGACAAAAAGGTTGAAGGAAAGAGTTGTCACCCCACCCAAGCAAAAATATATGCTTTTTCAAGGGGAGAAAAACCAGAAGGCAATGATGGATGACCTGCAAATCACAGGCAGTGAGGTAAGCAAAACTTCAGCTCCTGAGATCTAAATCTGAATGTTTCAAAGACAAGCAGGTTTCAGAATCAAAAATCAAAACCTCTTACAAGTATACTGAGTAAATCCGTATTGTAAGAGAAATCTTCTTCTAAAATAGAAGACCACAATTTTTTAGTGTTGTATTAGTGTATTTTTAATATCAAATTTCAATCTTTAGAAAGACTATCACAAATAATTCCCTTTTAATTATAGTCAATCACACACAAAATTCCTTTCATATATTCTTTTCATGAATCTTATCACAGCTTTACTCAGGTAGTTGATGACAAGCTTGTATTTTCTGCTTTGTTCTATATTTCTTAAATAATCAGTCATTTTACTTTAGGAAAAAAATTCACCATGTGAGATGCTTTCTCATACAAAATTACTTTCCTTTCTTTTTAACTTTCCTTACCTAAAATACCTCTTCATATTCATAACTTTCTTCACATATCTCTTCTACTTACTGGTTTCTTTCTATCTTGTTTCTATTTTTAATTCACATTTTGAAGCAACTTTGAAATAACCTCCAAATTAAACAAAATTGTTATTTTTCTTAATAAACAATATTTTAATAATTTTTATACTATTTTTTAATTAAAAGCACATCTTATATATTTTAAGGCACACTTTGTAGACAGAACTTTATGAATTAAAAATTCTAACTCTTTGTAGCCTTAAATTTTAGTGAAAACTAAACTAGAAGGCAAAATTTTGAATTAACTGTAACGTATCAGTGTTTTATTAATAATTATCTTATAATTTTTAGAAACATGTTTTCCTATAATTTTTTAATCCTACTTGGAAATGACTCTGACATTGAATAAGTATCTATTATTTAACTTAACATGATTTTAAGTTTTCAAATTACATGAATAGACTTACTTAAATTTTTAACAGTTCACCTACATTATTTATGAGAACTGAGATATCAGACAAAGCTAGTCATCATTTCAAGTTATTTCTTTGTTAACTATATTTATAGCTGTGAATACTATATAATCGCCCAAGAAAGAACCTAAAATTTAAATGTATGGATATTTTTCTGATAACTCAGAATACACAGCTGTTTCATTACATTAATGATTATAATATTAAATTAGTCTTAATTATTAAAAATCACACAAAGATCTCCCCGTTTTAGGCTGGGTTTATAGTTTTATAACCTTCCTGTCAAAACCTGATACTTTAAAATATTTGGTAAAGGCAAGTATAAAAACTATCTGACCAGTAAACCCCGGCAAGAATATATGCTGACTATTTTAAGACTTTTCAATTTGTGTTTTACTTATAATTTTAAAACCACCATATTTATTAAAGATTGACTTAACTCATGTGAACTAGGAGGCATTTGGCTTAATCAATAATTTTATATTTTATGTGAGGACTCATTTAACTTGAAGGGGTTTCTGGTCAACTATGCTAGATCATACCATGTAGATAAAACACATAATAGATGTACATACAGGAAAACAAATCTAAACACATGTACACACACAAACAAGATTTTACAACTTTCATTTTAAAATTTTAGCACTGAAGTAGTAATACCAACTAACCAGTTTGTATAAGACAATATTTCTAACAAAATTGGAATCTGCTCATATGGCTAAACTTCATTTGCCCTGATAGATAATCTAATAAATACTGCAGATCAAAATTTCGGTAAAGCAGTTTGTATGACAATATGATTTTTAAAGACCCTTTTACCATTTTGTTTTCCTTTTCAAATAAACTTTAGGGTTAAATTTTCAATATTTACATTTTTGCTAGGACTGGATGAATTACAGAAGAAAAACAAAGTCTTCAAATAGCCTTGAACTCATAAAAAATCTGTCTTTTGTTTTTTAGTAAGATGCGTTTAATTAGCGAAATGCAGATGGGAAAGAATTTTATCAAGTGTTAAATTTTTGATTTCTGGCTTTTTCTTTTTGCCCTCTGTGTGAAAGGAAAATCACAATTTTTATGCTGAACATATACCACATATTACCTTGAGCTCAAGATTTTGACCTGTTTGATCTGAGAGCCTAACTTATAAACATTTATCTAGTTCTGTTTTTGGCTTATTAAATTTTCAATGAATTTTCTACCACCATAGATAATTGCTAGTCAAGCACACCTAAATTTATATTTCTAAAAGGTGTCTAGGTTTTTGGAAACCAGGGAGCTATTTTAGTTCGCAAAGTCATTAATTTGAAAGGCCTTTAAGACATCTCTATCATCTATCTATCTGGAATATCTATTTATATTCATGTTTTAGCTGGAACGCTATAAGCAGTTACTTTTATCTTAACACCAGTAGAAAAGTCAACAGATCGAAAAAAAGCAAAAAAAAAAAGCATAGAGAAAAATTAGAAGACTCTGCATATTAAATCTGTAGCTGTAGATTTCTCCAGTAACGACGATTTGAGTTCTGAATTTTCCTGATGTAATTTGTCTATCAGTTTAACATGTATGTGCACAAGAACAGACCTTAATATGTAGCTGGCTAGACTCCCAGAAAACCTGGCATGTCAGTATTTGAGAATCTCATTTCATTTCTTAATGATCTCCCAGGAGCAAAGAAAATCCTGTAAATGCAATCAGGAAATGTCAGGAGTTTAAACTCGTGTTTTAGATGGCTGCAACCACCATAGTGGCTTTTAGTTAGCCATCTTACACCTATCACCTTGAATGTTTGTTTGTTTGTTTGTTTGTTTTTGAGACAGAGTCTCCCTCTGTCGCCCAGGCTGGAGTGCAGGGGCGAGATGTCTGCTCACTGTGAGCTCCGCCTCCCGGGTTCATGACTTTCTCCTGCCTCAGCCTGCTGAGTAGCTGGGACTACAGGTGCCTGCCACTGTGCCCGGCTAATTTTTTTGTATTTTTAGTAGAGACGGGGTTTCACTGTATTGGCCAGGATGGTCTCATCTCCTGACCTCTCGATCCGCCCACCTTGGCCTCCCAAAGTGCTGGGATTACAGGCATAAGCCACCATACTCAGGTTTTCATAAACAAGCAAGGATATCAAACTAAATCGAAAGAAGCCAAGATAAAAATGTTCACAAGATATTAACATAGGCATACAGATCAGATAAAATATTAAACTTGGTGATCAAATCAGATAAGATATGCTTCATAGACAGAATGTGCATTCTGTAGCAATCATAAGCACTCAGTCAAAAAAGATACTTGTGTTTATATCAGAAAGGACTTACGAGAAAAGACCAAAAAAAAAAAATTGTTATCTCAGGAGGAAGGTATGGTCCTCTATTAAGGTGGCTTTTTCCAAACCAGATCCATTTAAAGCCACTGACAAAAGGAGGGAGGCTCAACCTGGGAGAAGATTTGACAGGGTGGAAAAGCCTGGCCATTAAAGTGGAGAGCTCAAAGGGCTCAAATGGGTACTGCACACAGGTTCCAAGCATCACTGATTCTTTGCAAGTGATACTTTTCAGATCCCAGTTCTGTCACCATATGTGTAAATCTAAATAACAAACAGAGAGAAGCTCTCTAATGGAAAAGATGCTTATTTGGGAACTGAGCTTTGCAATGGGAATACGCATACAGTTTACACATGCTTATTCCCATTTCAGTGCTCTATTTCCAAATATATTTTTTCCATTAAAGAGTCTCTCTCTATTTGTTATTTAAGATGACAAGATGGTAGAGTCAGCAGATAAGTTAAAATTTTGTGTATCTTCATGATTAAAGAAACCCATGATTAAAAACTCAGTGAAAGAAGCAAGTTGGTCAAAGTCATATTGCTAAGACAAAATTCAAACCCAGACTTTTTAATTCTGAAGAAGAAGAAAATGTGATGTAGAGGCCATCCCGTTTGAAGAGATGTGCATTTTTTTCAGTGGAGATGATTTTATTCTTTTATTTAATTATTTATAACAGTTTTTTCATTAAACAAATTATTGAACACCATCAAACTTAGGGTCAGATACAATGCTAGAATTGTGACTTCAAGGACTTGTAAAAGTTTCTTTCCTTAAGAAGTTTTCATTCACCAATTCTTTCATTCAGCATACGCTATCTGAATGTCCATGTGCCATACACTCTGCTAGTTTCTGAGGACCTAACAGTAAACAAAACCAGGCATGGCTAAGTCTCCGCTCTCTTTCTTTGTGAGTTTTCATTTCAATTCTTCACAGAATTCTAATAAAATGTATTAGGTTCTCTGTGGCTTGAGATTGGGGGAGCAGACTAAGTAGTTCCAGTAGAGTACCCTCTTCTAGCTATAGAATCAGGGAAAGAAAGGGAAGGGAGATTCTTCTATTTACCTCATGGGGGAGTAGTCACAGTTAATCTTTGCCTTGGAAATAAAAGTTGTGAAATAAACTGTTTAATCTGATACATATTTTTCATATCAGTGTATTGTGCTGAAACATGGATGAGGGTCAATGCAAAATAAATTTTGGGAAGTATGATTATAGATACAAAACTGATTTAAAAACATAGAGAAACAGTAATAATTATTCTTCCTTGATTTTATTTAGTGTTCTTTTTATCAGAATATGGTTTTCAGGATACTTTTATTTTCACATGGAAATGACACGAAACAGAACAAGAAGAGCCTGAAAGAGAATAGGAGAGTGTCACGACTCTGGTTTTGAATATGCAGCCTTCTCTCCATCAGGCTATCTTGTCCTCTGACATTTGATGTCCCTAAAAATCTGGCTAGGTGGTTACAATTCAGGTTTCTTTGATCTTACACCTGCTAATAGAGGCTAGAGATTTTAAAACATAAACAGATGAATAGCTTTAAGTAGAGGCCATGCCAAAAAAGTTGCATGAGAAAAAAAGAAGAAAAAAAATTACACAAAACTGAAGTTAGTTTTTTATAGCTTTTTCTGTTTGTTATTCATAGAAAAGCTACAAATCTTGGTGTGAGATGGCTGAAATAAAAATTCGTTATTTGGGATTTAAAAGAGAAAATTCCCAAATAAAAAGAGAGGTCAGTGCAGCCACTCTCCTCACTGTCCCACAACATGTCACATACAGAACTGGCCTGTTGCACATGCTAATTATTTCTACTTGTAATATACTCTTCCCTTCAAGCCTCTAATCAGTTGATGTGGTTCTCAAGTCTTCTCTTCTTCATGGCTTTTCCAACTCACAGTGATCTCTGAACTCATTGTACACCTCACCCCATTACCCTTTTCTGTTTAGCCATATGCTTCTTGTAGTTTTTGTTTGTTTGTTTGTTTGTTTAGACTATTCATTTGTTATTACTTAGCTCTTGCTGGTACACATTATCCCATTTTTTCCTAACTTCAATCATAAAGTTTTTGAGATCAGGGATATTCCCCTCACATATTTCTATATTATTTAAATGAACTAGACAGAGAATCAATACCTAAAATACTTCATGACATTAGGTAACTAAGAAACTACTCTCTATAATTTGAACAAGTGGCTGGAGCCATAAGCAAACTTGCAGATCACATCTGAACCTCACATATCTTTTGTCCAATTTTGTTTTATTTTATGAATAATTTCTGAATATTCACAATAAATATTTAATTATTAAATAAATGAACAATTGTGTACCATGTGGCAGTCTTGTTGTGGCTCCAAAGTTATAAAATATCTTAGATACTTGAGAAGAGAAAAATCTTTGAAGAACATTTATTTGGTCAGAAGTCTTAAGAGGGATGTAAGGTGACATCTCCAACCCCATGTATCAAATACATGAGATATTGTAACTTAGACTTCACTCAAGATAACCTCTTGTCAGTCTTCCCACCTTTTCCAGCCCCTCGCTCCTGTTTCATCCATACCTTTACTGAGAGGAGTATATTCACAACAATGTTTTTTCTTCCAAGACTATACTGTGAGACCATTTTACTCCAGCTTTACTCCTACCTAGCTTAAGGTGCTTTGTTCTTAAGCATTGATATTGTAGTTACTAGAAAATTTTAATAGCAGCAACTAAGAATTTGGCTAGTTCAAAATTGAAGTAACACTAACACTGCCAAATTGAATGTGTCTTTCTTTGACGTTTCAGAAGGTCTTTGAGCCTCTTGATACATTTTAGAATAATCATTATGAACATAAATTACACATGCCTTGGGAAGAAAAGGAGTGCTCTGAACTTTCTAATTACTTAATCACTGTATACATTGGTATTTAATGTTTTAGCTTGCTGGGATAAGAAACATTTGTACTCCTACTATCAAACATAAAAATGTTTGAAAAGATGATAGAAACATAAAAATAATTCTTAACATACATTGAATACTCACATTTTCTAATTACATGCATTATCTCTGTTGTCAATTCTCATTAAAAACCCAGTGAAATTGGAGTATTTTTATCACCATTAAACACATTAAACAGATAAGGATTGAGATATAGGAAAGAAGCAACTTGGTCAAAGTCATATTGCCAAGCCAAAATTCAAACCCAGACTTTTCAATTTTGAAACTTACACTCTGAGTTCTGGTAGCAGGAGTGATTTCATCTGGCTCACAGAACTGATGAATTATCAGGGATGTTGTGAGCCAGTTGATGTTACATTGGTTGCTTGAAATTGTCCATCGTGGGTGTGGTAGCCAGAATGATGGTCCCCATGAACAAAGTTATGCATGTCTGAATCCCTGTAACTTGTGAAGATATTACTTTACATGGCGGAAGGGACTTTGTAGATGTGATTAAGGTTAAGGACCTTAAGATGGGAGAGTAGCCTGGATTACCCAGGTGGACTCAATATAATCATGTGACTCCTTAGAAGTAAAGATCCTGTCCCACCTGTGGTCAGAGAAAACGAAGTGAAAACAGAAGTAGGGTCAGAGAGATGCAGCATAAGAAGGAAATAGTTATGGCAGCAATAGAAAACTAAGGAGTTTAGTGGGACTATTTACTCTAAAGAGATCAGCAAATGTTATAATTTTTTTTTTTCCTGGAGAGACAGTTGATAAACACTTACCAGTACATCACTGTTCTTAACCATTATATTACGCTGTATCCTATTAAATAGATGAGAAAGTGCAAGCATGAAAAGGTTAAATAACTTCTCCAAAGGACAGAGTAGAGATTCAATTGTCTTTACAAAAACTATTTGTTGTAATTAATATATAAACATGTTTTTAATATTTGCAATAACAAGGAAGTCTAATCAATTCTAGATATTTGGTTATCAGTAGATGCGGGCAGAAAGCAACAACAAAACCCCAAAACTACCATTCTCTCATAGAGCTTAAGTTCTAATGCAACAAAGCACAAAATTACCCCTAGGCACAGAATGTTAACTTGGAGATGAGGAGGTAAACCCTTTCATATAAATACATGTCCCATTTTGGAAAAGTCCTTAGCCAAATAAGAGAGTTTGAGGTCCCTTTTTTCAGCTTCCTGGCCTTTCACTGCTCTTCTTTCTTCGCATGCTACCCCTCCCCTTCTTCTGTTTCTTCCCTTTTATGTACCCTTTTATGTAAACTGAGTCTCATCTAGAAAGGTATTGTTAAAGTTTTTGGCACATAAGTCGAAGGTTCAAATAGAGTCTCTATTGAAGTCACTACTTAAAGAGTATAGGCAGAGCTACAAAACAAACAAAGGATATAGGGAGGTGGTGGGGCACTTAGAAATTGACAATACTGAGTTTTTGTACTCTGAAGGAAGGGCCATATACAGGAACTGTGTTCATGGACAGTCACAGCTCTTGCAAGAGACACAGCACCAAAGCAATGAGGAAGTGAGAAAAAAACACCACGACACAATATCTCACTCCTTCGGCCTTTTGATCGATCTCCTGCTAGTGCTTTTCACTAGCCATCTCAACTAGAAGCCAGCCAAGAAGGGAACCTGGGCGATTCAGTCTGCGGTGGTCAACACCTGGGGCATAGAGAAGGTCAAAGGAAGGATCTGGATAGGAGGCAAATACAGTGGAGAGCTGTCAGCGCAAAAATAGACACACTGCATTATTTTCATGTTAAAAAAGGGATATACGTGTTTGCAGGGGTTTAAATATATAACCTTCTAATAGTGAAATTTAAAGTAATGTTAAAAAGTATTTTTGGATGCTGAAGACTTCCGCCTGACCCTCAGATCACTACCAATGTGTGACAAGGTACCAACCCTACCGCACGCTTCCTGTGTTACTAGAACATGCTGCTGCTTTCAGTCATTCACAAACTTCTAAGCCAGTTCCATTTGCTAATTTATCAAGTTAATATATTTCAGGGAGAAAACTCTAGAGTTTAAGGAAATACTCAGATATAGGAGATGAGGAAGCCCAGATGTTGCAACTAGAGTATCTTTTATTGTCTAATTTATTAGTTTTTATTTGTGTAAAATGAAATCCCATGGGTTACAGAATGGATCTATGGAACCCTTTGGGAGAAAGGAAGTCTTTCAGCCCTGTGGGCATTGTCCTTCCACAGGGAGCCTTGGGGAGGTTATCCACTGATATATTTGGAACAAAGAAAAATGAGCTTTTGTATCATGTACACACTTAACCAGTAGATGTCATGCAAAGTCCTATGCATGTGTTTCTCTGCTTATTGTTGTCAGTGGAAGAACAGTGTATGAAATTCAGAGAAAAAATTCTCACAGGATTCTAACACCAAGAACTATCTCCTTTGTCTTTGAGAAGTAGCAAGTTTAATACAAATCATTTTATATTTTCATACAATTGGGAAAAGACAAGCCAAGTAATCAGATATTGCCAGGTTTGTATTTTAATCTTAAACATAAAATCCTATAATTATTCTTCATTTGATTTTTGCAGTGTACTGTCTAATAATAGTGCTGTTTTAAAATGTATGGAGGACAGGATACATTTAGAGTGCCTTCCACTGACGTTGATTTTTTTCCTTTGACAAAAGATCTGGATTTTTTTTTTAAAGAAAAAACTAAATTGTAAAGATTTATGATTCAGTGCCCTAGACTGAGGTAATGCTATTCACCACCAAATCTGCTTATTAAAGACAAAAAGAGTTGTTTCTCCACTTACACAAAAATGATAGCTACACCCTAGTCTAACACTGCTCATACCTTACTAGAATATTTTTTCATTTCATACTACATTGACAAGAGAATTTTGTCATATGAATTCCCACTTTGTTCATTCTATATAAACAAAAACCCCTGCAGATCTATTAACTCCACTTTCCTCTTTATTGTCAGCTATATCATTTACTCTCTTATCCACCATCTCATACGTTTTACTGATTTTCTATTATACTTCTTTTCTAAATATCTAACAATTTGTTAGACATCACTGGGCTAAGTGCTGTGTTTTATGGTACCCTATTGGCCATCTCCTATTTAGAAAAAATACAATATATTATTATGATCTAATATATGGGATTCTCTTTTAATTCAAGCTAATGCGAAACACACCATTTACACCCAGTGAATGAATAAACCCAATTACGGAAAAACAAATCAATCAAGCTAAGCAGGCAGTGGTTGTTAATGGCAAATGCTTAGGATGTTCAGTGCTAATTTTTTCCTTACATGTAGCCAGAACCTCAGAGTTACAGACCATAAGACACTTCACTGCCCTTTGTTCAGTTTCCTCACCACAAAACAAGAGATTTGTTTTAGGTCAGGAGCTTTCAAATGAAGCTGAACTTCAAAATCAACTGGACACCTTAAAAACACAGATTTTCAGTGCTTACTTAAGACTTATGGGACCGTATTTTCTCCCTATGAATAGAGTCAGGGATCACGTGATTCTGATGCTGTATTCTGCTTGCTGGCAGTTGGGACTCTGCAAATTGTTTCTCCATTGTCAGATGATTTCATAAGTTCTTCCAGTAGAATTCACTAGAGGGAGACTGGAGTGCAGAAGGAAGAAATGATTTGTTCCTTCCTATTCTGTTCCTGACAGCATCACTCTAGAAATGATCCTTTCACTCTGGAAGAAATAAATGATCTTAGTTTTCAGGCACTTTCTGAACCAGTCACATTCTGACTCCTTAGAGTTCCCGACTCAGAATCCTCACTCTCCATTCGAATCCCTCAGCATCAGTACACACAGGTAGTGGTCTGTGTCAGTCTGCTCTGGCTGCCATAATAAAATACCACAGGCTGGGTCTGTGGTATTTTTTTTTCTCAGTTCTTGAGGCAGAAATTCTAAGATCAAAGTTTCTCCTGAGGACTCTCTCCTTGGCTTGCAGACAGCTGCCTTCTGACTGTGTGTCTTTACATGGCTTTTCTCTGTGTGCATGCATCCCTGGTGCCTTTTCCTCTTCTTGTAAGGACATCAGCCATATTGCATCAGGGCCCCTAACTCTTATAATCATATTTAGCCTTAACTGCCTCTTTAAATTTCCTACCTCCACATACAGTCACACTGAGAATTAAGGCTGCAATACATAGATTTGGGGTGGGAGGAGGGACACCATTCAGTTTTTTTCCTCTGAGGTATGAGACCAAACCTCATAGAACTCCTCCTTTGATTTCCCAAGCTCCCAATGCCAGATGGCCAGCCCACTATCAGATATCTGAGTAACAACTCCATGGACACCCCTCTGAGTGGCAAGGCTCTGGTCATCTAAAACCCTCCCCTTTTTTTGTCCCAGTTGGAGCAGTGGTAGCTGCCGCCTGCATTTACTATGTCGTGTTAGCCTTAATGTTGACTTTGGCGTTCCTGTCCTTCAGTACCTGCTTAACCAATTCCACATCCAATCTTCTCCCCTGAAATACCTAATGTAGTTTCTGTGTCCTGGCTGATAGCCTGTTGGGCACTAGTGAACTAGCCTTGTGAATGTCTAGATGAAGAATTGTCCAGGAAATGGGAAGGATGAGCACAGAGCACTATTTGAGAAACAACTAAGGGGGCGATGTGGTTGATGCAAAGTGAATGAGAAGCAAGTATTTGAAAATAATGTCAAAAAGGTAGCAGGGCCCAATAAATTACAGAGAAAGATTTGTCTTTCATTGCAACTGCAAAGAGAAGACATTGAGCAGTTTAAAGAGAAGTGTGATGATAAGTTTTCTCGCAGTTCCGGAGGCTGGAAGATGATAGGTTTATTTTTTTTGAAGTAGCACTAGTGGCTGCTATATGTAGAATACATTTAGGGAAATAAAAGTAAAAATGGAGATACCAGTTAAGAGCCAATTGCATTCATCCAAGCCAGATATGATGGTTTTCCTGGGGTATTAGCAGTGGAAATAACACTAAGTAGTTCTATCATATTTTGATGTTGGAATCAACCAGGAAATAAATTGGGTCTAGGATGAAAGAAGAGGAAATGAGTCAAAATGACCTCAAGGTTTTGTTGTACAATTGAACTAATGAAACTGCTACTAAAAGAGTGAGGTTGTTTCTCTGGCGGGGCGAGGTGGTGAGAAATGAACAGGAGCTATGTTTTCAACATGTTAACTCTCAGATAGCTCTTAGACATCTGTGGTGCCACCAGATAGCTGTACATGTGGATCTGAAGTTTAATGTAGATGTACACGATGAAGATATACATTTGAGAGACTTTATAATATAGATGATATTTAAAGCCATGAGACTAGAGAAAATCATCTAGAAAGTATAGGTAGAGTAGAGATGAAGGCCAGTATATGCCAACCAGCAGCTTTGAGACGAGAAGCCATTAAGGGACTGAGAATCATCCAGAAAAACAGGAGTCACACTAGGAGAATGTAGCATCCTGGAAGCCAATGAGGAAAGAATTTCCAGGGGGTATTCTAATAAGCAGTGACAATTTCTAATGGCTCAATATACACAAATTTTGTTTCATGCTCAAAATTATTTAAAACGTATAAAATTACCTTCAGTCTATGTGTAAAGACATATAGATATATGTAGATAGATATATAGGTAAAGATATATAGATGACTATATAAAACATAAATGAATTTTGATGTTTAGATTTGGGTTTCATTTCCAAGATCTCTCATTATGTGTATATAAATATTTTAAAATCCCAAAAAATCAAAACTCAAAAACACTTGTGGTTCTGAGCATTTCACATAAGGGATACTCAATCTGTACTTTTAATGTACACACTCCAATAATCTAAGCCCCCATACTGGATAATTGCTGGAAGTCTAGGTCTCTTCCCAAGGATTTCTGAGATCACTCCCGACAAGTCCTTGAAATCCATCCTGTTTTCCACATGACCTGTTTTCTGCTGTTACAGGTTATCTCCAGCCGTCTCATGACCACATCTTATTCCTGAGCATCCCAAAGCATCGTCATAAGTTCCTAAACACAGCTATTGCAATGTTCTCAAGATTAAGATTTTACTTACCTTTGGGGACAATAATATGGTTGGTAAAATAACAATCACCTACTCAGTACTTGCTATGAACTACACACTGCTTTAACAATATCATTTCTATTATGTACACTTATATATTCATTTAATTATCCTACCAATCCTGGGATATAGGTATTATTTTCTCCATTTTATAGATAAGACTCTAAAGCACTGAGAGGATATATAAATTTCCCAAGGACATGTTTCTAATATGCGATTAACTCAGGATTTCAGCCCATGCAGTCTGTCTGTAGAGTGTATTCTCTTAAAGGGGAAGGAATTACAATGTAAACATGAAAACATTAAAACTGGTTATCTCATAACTTTCTCTATTTTTGGATATTCTCTTTGATTCAAGTTCTCTGGACATTGGACATGTCTTCTAAGCTGCTGGCTTATTTCCATATTATTGAAAATAATTATATTCCCATAGTATAATAAAAATTATATACATATTATTGGGATATAATCAAATTCTCTTTTGGTGGACAAATTCATCCTTTCTCAGCTTTTTATTCACTCTGCCTACCTGACTCAGCCAGAGGAAACTTATATATCCTAACCACATAATTATCTCTGCAAAGACTAAGTCAACTCAAAGTAAATAGAGCCTTTTACATGATTAAATGATTAAACAGAATTCTCAAAAGCTTGGTCTGAAGCACATTCATTTTCATTTCTCCACTGCCTTATATCTGCATGGCTAATAGGGTCACCCAAACGTCTCCAGTAGGTACAAAGGGAGAATGTCGGCATTTACCCTGAAGTTTGGAAATGGCTGTAGGCTTTAAAATGGCACATTTTGATCCCCACTTTATATGCAAGACTCTGTAAAGATTTTATGAAACAACAATGGCATTTGCTACTCCTAGGAGCTGAGAAGAAAAAAAGACAGACAGCATGACATATGACTTCAAATGTTAGAAAGTAGTTCTGGGAAATAACAGCATTTTGTTCAGCAAAGATACGCTATAGTGCCTGAGGCCAGAAGTAAAAATCAAAAGTGATCACCACCAGCCTTTAAAAAAGCATTCATGTGAAGAATTTTATGGGGAAAAAGGCTGTTGAGCAATGGTGATGTTAGAAAAGACTGATTATCATGGCTACACTCAGAATTTAGAGACTCCTGGTATACTGGAAACCCAATGGCGAATCTGTCTTCTTTCAACATTTTGAAAGCAGCACATGCTTATGTGGTTTTGAGAGAGACAAACAAACCAATCATGATATTTCTCCTTCTGAATACTGTACACCTCAGTGTATGACACCAACAAATGCAAGAATAGCAATGCAAATAGCTGTCATTAGTTACTCAATTAATTAATGTAATGAGAGGCTAGTAAGCAGGGCCAAGAGCTGATGATTTCATGATAACAAAATAGATAAAATCCCTGCCTTCCTAGAACTGTTTATGGAGTACTCACGTGTGTCAGGCACTATGTACAGTTGAGTTTTCATAGGCAGTTATTATTGTTATTCTTCATGATAAAATTTTGAAGCAGTTTCTCTTTTGGCAAGGATTATACAAGCATAGAATGATAAAGGTGAGGTTTAGAGGGAGTGAATCACTGATCAGGGTCCAGTGACTAGTAAGTGAGAGAGCTGAGCCTCAGACCCAGGCTTGTCTGACATCTGACTCCGAAGTTTAATGGTCTAATGCTTGCTTTTAAATATTATTTGTGCTATCTCCTACTGTATGCTTTTTGTTCTGTGAATTCTTTGACCCTTTAAGGGCTTCGTCTCCCTATCTCTTCCAGCAGAATTTCACTCCAGAATAGATTTGGTCTCTAGGTGTAATATATTTGATGACTGCATCCAGGCATAGATGTAATCACAGCTGTACCATTGGTATCTCTTATTTTCTTTCTTAAATTTCTGAAGAAAGCATTTACCAGCAGCATCATTGTGAAACCCTAACTTACAGTATCCTCACTAACATGTCATTATCTAAGCCCATTAAGTTTTCTAATAAAGGGTATACTCTGGGAATCAAATGGTCAAATCAGTGTTCTAACAAAGTCCTGCATATGTGTAGACGAAAATATTTCAAGCACAGACATACTTCATAGCTTTATCTGATTTTTAGAAGGACAGAGTATACATATGACACCCACTGTGGCTAAACTGATTATACTGAGAGCTACATTTTCCGGTATGGTTTCCAGTTAGAGTGGTAAAAGGTACTTCTGTGAACTCTGAAGACAGAAATAAAGCGGTGGTCATGATTCTCCAAAGGCCTTATCCCAACTCTATACAGTGACAGACGTTCATAAAGATGCCTCTTCTGTGTTCATTCTTCCTACTCCTGGTCCTGCTGGCCAACAGAGGCAGTAGCTACGCAGAAGCAAGAGCATTTCATAGGTTTCTCCACAAACACCTCTTCAGGTCTCTAGCTGGAAGGACCTGGCTTCTCTAATTGACTGCTTGGTGACTTAATCTCTGATTCAATCTTTCATCTGGAACTGTGTTTCCTACAATGGTGTAGTAAGGCTTATTTTCTACAATAATCCCTGATTCGAAGACTCTCAGACTGACAGTTCTCCACCAGATAAAACTGCGTTGATTCCCGAAGCAATGATAAATGCTAATCATTAGTCAAATAGAAAGCAAGACATTAATTAATTATTCCCAGATACAGAATTCTCAGTAAAAGCATTTCTAATGTCTTCGTAAGAAGTGTTATTCTATTGGGAAAGTTAATATACCATACATGAGTTGGTATCTTAGTGCCTCAGATGTTTTTGTAAATGGTCTATCTTGTCTTGTGTTGATGTTAAGAAGCAGCGGCCTGAAACTGACAAGGCGAAGAATGACAGAACAATTCTGTGCAAATCCCCAGACAATCTGATTTTGCACATAATACAGAAGATAAAATCTACAATAAATCTTTCAATCTGTTCCTTTATTTTCTCTTAAGTTATTACTGTAGAACCAAAAATTATTGTTTCACTGAAAATAAATGAACCACAGGTTGTTTATGTAACTGTCTAAGGATACTATGTCAAAAATTATTATGATTCTTAGCAACCTGACAGGGGAAAATAATTCATTAATTACACTTTTAAAAGGTTAAAAAGTGCTGTAGATAATATTTGAAATTTATATTCTGCCTCACTGAACTACATTATTTACATAAATGGCCTATGATAGTACTATTTTTATTTAATGTGTACATTAACTTTTATGAGCACATGGGGGTTACTGCAAACTGCATTTTATGTTAAACATACCTGTGTTTCACAGTTCTTTGTTTTATGTACTCTAAACACATCACAAAACATACAGCTGATCAAATTTTCATTTATTTTTTAAATACATTTTTCATTTTAGAACTAAGTTTTAGATTTACATAAAAATGTACTAGATAGTACAGAGAATTTTCATATATTCCATACCCATTTTTCCTGTTATTAATATATTAATATTGCACATCTTTTATGATTAACTTACCAATATTGATACATTATTATTAACTCAGGTTCATAATGTTTTTTAGATTTTCTTCCTTTTAAGTAAATATTCTATTCCTTACTCCCATTCAAAATTCCATTCTATTTAGTCATCATGTCTCCATTGCTCCTCTTGGCTGCGACAGTTCCTCAGACTTTCCTTGATTTAGATGACCTTGACAGTTTGGGGGAGCACTAGTCAGCATTTTGTAGAACGCTGCTTAGTTGGGATTTGTCTGATACTTTCTCTCATGACCAGACTGGGGCTAGGGGTTTTGCAAGGAAGGTCACAGAGGTAAAGTGCTTTTGTCACCACATCATGCCAAGGGTTCCTACCATCATTATGACTCATCACTGTTGATGTCACCTTGATCACCTGGCTGAGATCATTGTAAATTTTATCTACTTTAAAGTTATTCTTCTTTTCTCTCTCTTTCCATTCTGCACTCTTTGGAACCAAATCACTATATTAGTTTGCTAGGGCTGACATAACAAAGTACCCCTAGCTGAGTGGCTTAAACAAACAGAAATGTATTGTCTCATAGTTCTGGAGGCTGGAAGTCCAAGATCATGCATTGGCAGGGTTGGTTCCTTCTGAGGTCAGTGAGGAGAATCTGTTTCATGTCTTTCTCCTGGCTGCTGGTAGTTTGCTGGCACCCTTTGAAGTTCTTGGGTTTGTAGATGTGCCATCCCGATTTCTACCTTCACATGGTGTTCTCAGTGTGTTTGTCTGTGTTCAAATTTCCCTTTTCTATAGATGCCAGTCATATCTGGCACCTACCACCTGCCATCTATTTACTCAATTCCACTACACATTTAGAGCAGTTTTCATTTACTTTTAATATACAGAATTATTAAAGTATAAATATGTGTAAACCAATCATAAATATTTAAATATGCAAAAATTCCAGAGTAATGGTTTACATTTCCCAAGAATAGCTATAAACTAATTGAAGTATAATTTCTTCTTTGGATCATTGTTAATGAGGACAGTATCATCAGTGAGGTGCAATTGACTTTCTGTTTAATATAATATGTTAAGATATGCATTAGACCAATTAGAATAAATGATACAAACATCAGCTTCGTGTTTTCCTCAGAGTAGCAAATTATAAAGTTTACATAATTGTTTTTGCTCTTTTTCCCTCTTTTTCTCTCTCTATATTGCTGTATATATCTATAACTTATGTGTATTGATAACACATATATGCATACACATAGTATACCTCCATAATTTATGTCTATAGATAACATACATAAACATAACATACATATGCATATATATCTGCTTATATGTTATCTATATATGTAAATTATAGATATGTACATATATACTCTACATACAGTTATAAATACACAATAAAAACTTCATTATAAACATTTAAAAATTTGTGAAGTAATTATTGAGTTAAGATTATATAAAATAGATATAAAAATAAAACTGAAAGATATTTTCAATACACTAAATGTCTTGGATCATGAGAGGGAAAAGAATCCCCTGATGCCAGATTTGTATTGGTAGGATTCCAACTATCTCAAATATGTCAAAATGTAAAATTTTCTCCATCATATATGACATTGAATCTTGCCTTCCCCTTATGTATTTTATATAGTTCAGTATTATCAATAGCACTTTTTCTTTTTGGTTATACCTTTGGTTAAAATTGCAGAGTCTTGCTTGTTTCAAGACAAAAAAAATTGATTAAGTTTTGGAAATGTCTAAAAGAAATGGAGTTAATACACAAAATGCATGCATAAACTCGCTGCACTGGTCAGTGGTTGTATGCAAATTTGGAACTAAGTTTTCTATCAGTCTCTGTGTATTAGACACCTCTTATGCACCATGTCAGAGCCTCTTGGCCTCACCTGTCTCTTATCCCAGCTGCCACTGTGATGACCAGCTCAACATGGGCTTGAACTGACTTTACACAAGTGTCACATGACAGTCCCAGGCCCTGGGCTAAAGCCACATGCTCTCACCTCTGATCCTGTAACTTCATCTGTTGACATTGCTTTGGGTCCTGAAGTCTGCAATCTGGTCACTGTCAGTCAATACAGGAACATGACAATTTACTGCCTTTGAAAATGTAATTCCTAAGGTCATTTTTTTTCTTCTACTGCTATTTTCTTTGCAAGCCCTTATGTATCTCTATGTTTACTGTATTATGGGGAAAGCATTGAACATCAAGTAGCAGTCCCCCATGTGTGAGCCTCTGGATCTATCAGCGAGATAATACAGTAATTCATTACAGCACTAATAGAGTTAGTAATAACATTTTTTAACCTTCTTTATTTATCTGTTCAGGCTGCTATAAAAAAAACAGACTAGATACCTTATAAACAACAGAAATTTATTTCTCACATTTCTAGAACCTGGAAAGTCCAAGATCTAGGTGCCAGCAGATTTAGTGTCTAAAGAGGGCCCACTTTCTGGTTCATAGATGGCCATATTCTCAGTGTAACCTCACATGTTGGAAGGGGCAAAGGACCTCTCAAGGCCCTCTTTTATAAGGACAATAATCTCGTTCATGTGGACTCCACCCTCATGACTTAATCACCTCCCAAAGTCTCTACTTCCTATTACCATCATCTTAGGGATTAGGAATTCAACATATGCATTTGGAGGGGAGGCAAACATTCAGACCATCTCATTAGTCTTAAGAGTTGAACATGAAGCTGTGACAAGCTACATGTACATCTGGAGAAAAGGCTGGTTACCCTCGGTTGGTCAAGGAACAAGGGACTTAATTTTTAGTTTAGGCTCACTGATATCTCTTAAAGCAAAAAAGTTGCAAATTGTGTTGAAATGCAAACACAAGTTCATTGTTAGCTGGGCAGGTAGACCTGGAGGGAACTGCCTTTCCAAGGCATTCACTTCTAATCCTAGGTCACATGTAGCCCATTCACTTGGTCTCATTTGTAACTAACTCCTTTTAAAATAAAGCTTATGTCCTGGTAGTTCTTCTGACAACATCCTAAGATATCAGGGTATGGGAGGATTCTTAATACAAACTGGAGGAGAAAATTAAAAAAGAGAATAACATTAAGACTTCCTCCCAAACCATCCAAAGTGAAATTTAGACTGTGAAACAAAGCTGCTTCCCTTCCAGTGGGGAACTTTATAACATTTTATTCATGGGAAATGCAATTAAAATATCTGTCTCTCCTGTTTCCTGAAAAATTTAATTTGCATCTTAAGTTGTTACTGCTGTGCCCAAGATTTTCAAATCAAATATTAAAAATGGACTTGTCAACTCCAGCAGCTTTCTGCTTGGAGCTAAACACTTCAAAAATTCTATTTCATTTTTTAGCCTGTTAAGGTACATTTATAACTGCATGTGTAGCATCCTACATTGTTAGTAGGTAAATTTTATAATGAGTTTTAAATTAGACTCTTTCTCTGCACTCACTCACTAATCCACCTCATTTCCTATATGTATTTTTATCTGCATGAGAAATTCATGACCTCAGAATCTGACGTAAGCCGTTGTGTTGTTTGTGTAATCCCAGAAGTCTCGTAGTCTAATATCTCATAAACTTGCTTTGCTTTTTTATATTTTTGAATGATTTTTAGTTAACGATAGTTTTGTTAATGAACAATGCAAAATATCAGGATTCAATGGCCTATTTAATGCAGAAATTACGACTTTATTATCTTTAAAAACATTTCAAGTTTGAAATTCAAGATTTAAAAAAAATGTATATAACAAGAATAGATTGTAATATATTCTGTATAAGTAAGAATTATTTTCACTTGCAAGTGGGGTAAGAATATTTCACACCAAATTTCTTGGAAGTTATGGAGTATGGCAAATTTCAGTCATGACTAGATCCTGGAGCTACTTCACATCCTGTCCCTCTCATCATCAAGCCGTATACTCATATCTTTCAAACTTAAAACCTCAGTGGAAAAATAGTCTTTAAGATATCAATTGAAGAAAAGTTCACAAAAAAGCAAATTCATGTGACTTGGATCACATGATCATCATTGAACTAATTACTGTCACAAGAGCTCTTCAAAGCCCTGTTTGTCTCGTCTTAGGCTCCATAGAACCACATGAAATTGTTTCACCCCAGATAAAATTAGCTTGGTTGCCAGAGAAAGAATGGAAAAGAAATACTAAACAGACAAAAGTAATAATAGTATATCTCTTCATTTCAGTCTCTCCTTACAGCTACCTGATATTATACTTTCCTGGATTATAGAATTCTCAAATCACTTTCCAAGGAAGTCAATGAGAAAAAAACATGCCAGCTTAATAACGTATTTTATTTAGAACAGAGATTTCCCTGTTTGGAAGAGGGTGATCTCTTGGGTCTATTTTTTTTTTAAAAAAGCAAAAATATAACAAATTTATTTTTTTCATTCGTGAAGCTAGCTAAATATACCTAAAATTTCATGCCTTATTCTTCATATACATGAGACTACTTTGGTTTCTTGTGGGCCTTATCCTTAATTCCCAGTACCTTTGAGATGATTAATTACCATTCTTACTTAAAGTGGAACTAATTTGAATTATCTGGTGTTATAATGCATCTTTTGTTGTAAACTTTTTGTATATTTTTTATTTTATTGGCTGTTTATTCCATATCTTGTTACTATAGAAGCTAGTCTTCTATGTAAACTCAATGAGATTTGCTGTATTTTATTAAGCAACACTCTCAGTCTTGTCCCAAACTCTTACGGCTCTAGATTTGTCATGAGGCTGTTGTACGGCTGAGATTACATTAGGTAAAGAGCCAGATTAGCAGACATATCCCAGATCATCAAAAGAAAAGTTAGTACAGCTTCCTATGTAGCTACTATTCTATATCAAACTGTCTTTGTGATTAGACAGTTCTTCCCTTGTTCGGGCATCATGTCATGTTTTATTAGACTCTTTCTGGTTACTTCTTTCTAGAACATCCTCATAGAAATTCTTCCCTAAGTTATTTCTACCCATGCTTCATCTTGGTGGTGGTGGTGGTGGAGTTATGTTCTCTTTCCTCAAAAATACTTTCCCTAAACTCTAAAAAATAATTAGCTTACCCTCTTGTATACTGTGAAATCACCTTGTAATTTATTTACCTTTTTATCACTGACCACAATTGTACATTTTAAAATTAGTGTTTGTGTTCTCGATTATATTGTAACTTCCATGAAAGTTAAGGCCACTTTGTCTTGTCTGTTGAATACTCAATCCAAATATAGCACATAGTAGGCTTTTAGTAAGTATTTATTGACTGAGTGACAGAAGGAGAACTCGAAACTAACCCGGTTTCCCATACTGGAAACAAAATCTAGGCAAGTTTAGATTCCTAAGGCTGACAGAATTTAGGCTGTTTCCAACCATCAGTTTTGAGTGAAATATAAACAAGATCAAAGAAAGAAACCTCGTCACTTTTATTTACTGCTGTATTTCCCCAGACCTAGAACATTGCTTGACACAAGGTATGTGTTCAATAAATACTTTTTTGACTTGGTCAAGGAAACTTAAATACAAAGTTTTAAAATGTCTTAGCATTAGAGAAGCAGCTGCTGAGTCAGTGATGCCCTCTGGTGACAAAAGTCATCATTGCAGCACTTTTCTTAATTCAGGCAATTGAACTTTGAACTTCTCTTTTGTGTCTAGCATTTCATAGGAAAATATAAGTGGGGGCTATCCCAAAGAGATATACTCAAGAAACCCTAGTTCAGTCTTAGCAGTATATGAATAATAACTTCTATATGTATGTGACTTCACAGTTTTCTAAAGTCTTAGGGTATAAAGATTAGTAATATGTAGACTTTATTCCTAACAGAAAAAAATACAACACAGAGAAATATGCACTAATGTAGACATCTACATACAATGTGGAAAAATCAATGGAAAGAAATAAATCAAAATATTTCCACATAATAGATGGCTGGGAAGGAAGACCAGGAAAGATTTTATAGAAGAGGTAATGTTTCTTAGGGTTTTAGGGGAAGAGGAGAGGTTTTTCATTTAGACCAGAGGCTGGGAGGACGTTCTGAGCAGAGGGAAGAGGTTGAACAAGAGTGGTAAGAGTAATTCATTATTATTTCCAAATAAAATTATTTTACTTTGTGTGTGGTGCAAGTATTTTACAATAACAAAATATTCCTAATTCCTCCCTCGCATCATCCTTGTATCATTGATGTCATTTATTTCACTAATGCATAAGCTATAATCATCAAATACATTGTTGCTATTATTATTTTAAACAAATCATTATCTGTTAGATCAATTGAGAATAAGAAAAATGAAAATTTTCTTATCTCCCCTTATTCCTTCTTTAATCCTCTTCTGTTTATCATGCAGATCTGAATTCCTGAGCTCTATCATGTTTCTTCTCTCTAAATAACTTCTTGTAAGGCTGATCTACTTTTAACAAATTCCCTCAATTTTGTTTGTCTGAGAAAGATTTCATTCTCCTTGACTTTCAAGGATAACTTTGCAGGAGAGTGAATTCTAGATTGATGTATTTTTTTCTTTCAACACTTTAAATATTTCCCTCCACTCTCTTCTTGGTTGCATGAGTTTTGAGATGTCAGATGGAATTTTTGTCTTGCTCCTGTATAGGTAAGTTGTTTTTTTTTCCTCTGACTCATTTCAAGGTTTTTCTTGACCTTTTATTTTCAGACTAGGTGCAAATTATTGGGTATTTATCCTGCTTGTTTTTCTCTGCACTTCCTGGATCTGTGGTTTGGCGTCTGACATTAATTTGAGGGAAATTCTCAGTTGTTGTTACTTCAAATGTTTCTTCTGTTCATGACTCTTTTCTTTCTAGCTTTCTCATTATACATGTGTTACATCTTTTGTCATTGCCTCATAGTCATTAGATATTCTGTTCCATTCATTCAATCATTTTTCTCTTCATATTTTGGTTTTATAATTTTCTATTGACATATTCTCATGCGCAGAGATTCGTTCCTCAGCCATGTCCAGTCTCCTAATGAACACATCAAAGAATTCTTCATTTTGTTAAAGTGTTCTTGATCTCTAGCATTTCCTTTTGTTCTTTCTTAGCATTTCCATCTCTCTGTTTACCTGACCTATATTTTCTTACAAGTTGTGTACTTTGTCCATTAGACACTTTCGCGCATTAATCATTATCATTTTAAATTCCCAGTGTGATGGTTCCAATATCCCTGCCATGTCTGAGAGTGGTTCTGATGCCTTCCTTGTTTACACCGTGTTTTTTGTCTTTTAGTATGCCTTGTAATTGTTTTTTTTTAGCCTTAGGGCATTTTTACTTTCCTTTTCTTCATCTTTTTATTTTAGGTTCACAGGGTACATATGCAAGCTTGTTACATGGGTAAGCTGCGTGTCACTAAGGTTTGGTGTAGAAATGATTTTATCACATATGTTGTAATCATAGCACTTGGTAGGTCATTTTTTGACTGTCATTCTTCTCCCACCCTCCACACTCAAGTAGTCCCTGATGTCTATTATTCTCTTTATGTCAATGTGAACTCAATGTTTAGCTCCCACTTATAAGTGAGAACATGTGGTATTTGGTTTTCTATTCTTGCATTAATTTGCTTAGGATAATGGCCTCTAGCTGCATCCACGTTGCTGTGAAGGACATGATTTCATGCTTTTTTATGAGTATGCCTTGTAATTTCTTATTGAAAGCTGGACATGATGTAGTGGGTAAAATAAACTCTAGTAAATAGGCCTTTAGTGATGTGCTGGTAAGGTGTGGGCATTTAGCAAGCATTCTAGAGTCCTATGATTATGTCTCAGTATTTTAATGAGCTTATGTCCCTGGACTGTGAACTTCACAGGTGTCCCTCAGTTTTATCGACCAGTAGAGGATGGCTACAGGGTGATGGAGTCAAGTATTTTTCATCCCCCATGTGAAAAGCTAGAGAGGGTTAGGGTTGGGTTTTTCACTTTCCCAGGTACGTTAGGCTCCTATAAAACCCCTTCAGATCAGGATCTGATAAAATAGTTTCTCTCAGGGACAGGCTATGTAAAAAACAGAATCTTTCTCCTGCTGGAAGCTGGAGATTTATCTCTCATGTTTACTGTGGAGAATGAACTTCATCTCCTGTAGGTAAAGCCAAAAAAGTGTGGGGGTACCTGATATGGTTTGGCTGTGTCCGCACCCAAATCTCATCTCAAATTCCCACGTGTTGTGGGAGAGACCCAGTGGGAGGTAATTGAATCATAGGGGCAAGTCTTTCCCATGCTCTTCTCATGATAGTGAATAAGTCTCACCAGATCTAATGGGTTTTAAAAAGGGGAGTTCCCCTTCACAAGCTCTGCACATGTGAGAACTGCCTTTCACCTTCCGCCATGATTGTGAGGCCTCTGCAGACACGTGGAACTGTGAGTCCAATACACCTCTTTCTTTTGTAAATTGCCCAGTCTTGGGTATGTCCTTATCAGCAGTGTGAAAATGGACTAATAGTGTCCTCTATGATGGGACCCTACTGGAGTATTTACTCCCAGTTTTACCCTTTCTTAACTCCTAATTAGTCAATTACATTTTAAGGTTTCCTACTTCAGTACTGGTTCCCACTCAGATTTCTGCTCCAGTAGCTTGTGAGTCTCTATATTTGCCCTTCTGTCTCCCTTATTTCAGGGACAGTGATTTTTCCTGTGACCTCACTTCTCTTATAGATTTAAGAAGAATGTATGATTTTCCACATTTTTCAGTTTTTTACTTGTTATGACAGAGTGGTGACCTCTAAGTTCCTTACATGCCAGACTAGCAACTAAAGGTTGTAATTCTTTATTGTTTAGTAAAACATATAACATCTTAGTTCATTAGCAACCTAAAATCCACAAGCTCATTATTCCTTCCAGAAACAGGACAACCCACCACAACTAGTCATTTCTAATATCCATTATGTTAACCAAAATTCTGGTGTTGATAAAAGGTAAAAATAGATGAGGCTTATGAGTTGATGTCTTCTCTGGAGCATGCACTTTTGATTTGAGTTTCCAAATGAAAACTTAACCAAATAACTCTAGAATAGGAAAAAAAAATACATCTTTCAGCACAACTTAGCTTGGGTCACAAATGACAGGGACACAGATCACAGACAGACTCTGTGATGACACAGTATCCGCTTGGAAACAGAAGGGATCCTGACACTTGTTTACTCACAATTGGAAATGGATTTTACTATTTTTTTATGACAAAGAATGAATTTATTCTAGAATTATAACTCTATATACTTTAATTGTAACTATTAAATATTTCAAATATACAGAACATTACAGAAAATGTAATGAAAAATACTATCTCCTAGATTTATCAAATGATAGCATTTTATTGCATTTGATTCTCTCCCTTTCTGTCTCTATCTTTTAGAGAAAATAAACAGACAGAGATAGAATGTGGTCACTCTTCTATATTCTCTCTCTCTAACTAGAAACATTTATGATCCTTCCACTGTGTGTGTTTATTCCACTTTTTAAATTTTTTATTACTTATGCCTGTATCTATAAACAATACAACTGTTATATATTTTTTAAAAGTAAAATATTGCTTTTTTTGTTTTAAAATTTGCATAACTGCTATCATTATATACTCATTTTCGGGTAGTTTTATTTTTCTCTGATGATTACACTTCGGAGACTTCAATATGTAGCTATGCATAGCCCTAATTACTTCACATTATGCATTAGCTAACTGATTGTATGTCTGTGATTCATGAACTCATAGGTCATAAAATCAAATCCCCACGTGCAGCACTGAACCTAGGCTTGGGAAGGACTAGAAACTCTAGGAACATGGCATGGATATGCCATTCTCAGTGGGACAGCTGCGGCTCAGACATGTCTGCTGTGGCCATTTGAGAAAGTGGACCTGGTGGAATCATGTCAAGTTCTGTTCAAAGGAAAATGGAAGTACATACTTTGTGTGTTACCCTGAAATGCTTGAAACTATTTTAACTGAAAAACTGAGACAAAACACTCATAGTTCAAATAAATCAGTCATGTGTTGAGAATACAGCCAGTTAGGACCTCTTCCTAACTCTTTGGTTAGATCTATGTAATTCATTTTATGTAGTGCATTTATTTATTGTCAATTGTTTCCTTCTGTTGGTGCAAAAATGTTTCTATTCTGCAATAAAACATAATAAAGGGGCTCTGAAAGTATTATCAGTAGGGATTGAGCAGTTTTTTTCTTATATTTGTATTTAAGTATATGATGGCATCTAGGGAAAATTATCCAAGAAGCAGAAATATTTTTAATGGTAGTCTCCATACTTGGAGTATATATTGAAATCAGCTACATAAATATATGAATTAACGGCCCTCATCTAAGGAATCCTGATTATAAGTAGCTCTGGGATCCAACCTGCCTCCCAAGTTCCCAGCTGCTGATTTTTACACTGGTGTCTGTGATGTTAAAAATAACCTGGCCTCATCACTACTGCCTTCTTCTATAAAGTCTAGTGGTAATGGTGAATAAAGTGATAACTATTTAACATAAGCAGTCTTTTTATAACAAATGATATATTGCCACATGGACTGCCATCATAGTTAAGACTCCCACGTAAGTTTTTATTAGAATGATAATAAATGAATGCTGTATGACTAAATAAATCTTTAAAAATAATTTTAAACATATTTTGAACAGATTTTTGCATGTCTGAAAATGTAGACTGTAGAACTTTCTGAGAATAATTTTTAGGAAGGCGAGGAAACGCAATACAGAAAGACTCAGATGGGGGCAACGTATTGGATTGCACAAATCAGAATATGTATGTTTCCACCCAGAACAATGTTTTATCTCTTTGCTATGTAGTTTACTTTAAAATATTTCATTAGAGACATTGTGATGTATCTGTTAATTCTCTCTCTGGAGATATGGTTAATTACCATCACAAGTAACATACTCTACAGGTGACCTTGGTACAATTTGCAAGACCCTGCTCATACATGAGAAATGACTATTACAGGACTTCAGTTTTATTTATCTCTTATCAACATTAGAGGATATTTAACTAGGATAACTCATGTTGCAAAAAGAACTCTATTGATAAAATGAGTAGTAAACAAGATTGTGATTTGACTAGAAATACTGTAGAGGCACTGGTCATTACAGGAACACTAAGCCCTGCAGTCTATGTCTCTGGTGGTTCCTGGGTTTTTACTCCCAAGGAGTCTGATACTCAGTCACTAATTTGAAAGAATCTGGTTGTCTGTTGCTTACAAGTAGATAAGCAGATTTGTGTCTTTAGCATATTGTCACATTTGTATCAAGGAAAGATTTTGTGCGAATCATGATCAAATCATTTTAAATGACAGAGAGCTGGGATTTCATTGAGCTTAGGGAACAGGTTGCACGACTCGCTTAACTCCTGTTTGTTATAAACAATTGTATGTGTATGGAATTCACTCTAATGATTGTTTTGATACCTGGCAGTAGGTGTCTAGAAGAGAGTCCTTAGTGCTCACTTGCCTGTGAAGATTGGCTGCTATGATACTAAAATGAAGCCAGTAATTTTGAGGGGCCATATTGGCTCAGACTATTTTACAAGTTGGATCAATTTCACTTGGTTTCCTTGGAAGTCTCTTCCAAATTGGTAACTTTGACTCTACCTTCTGCCATGTAGGTACCATAGCAAGACTATCTATGAACAATAAAATCATAAGACGTAAAGTTGTTTTGTTTAGTGGTAAGAGTACTGCTGTGAAAATCAGAAGATGAAGTTCTAATCCTAATTCTACCATTATTTGGTAGTTTTTATTAATACGTTAATTTATCTTTCTGGGCCTCTATTTTTCTATAAAATGAATTCCTTTCCGACTGTTAAAATCTTTGAGCCTATATGAAACATACTAATTCTTATCTCTCTGGAAGGAAGCACAGCCTAAGATACACCCTCTGAGATGGAAGGGTATTCTAACAGAAAGATCTATGGGATTCAGAGTCGGCTAACTGCTTTGTGAAGTTGGGAAAGGAACTCAATTTTTCAAAGATTCAAGTTCTTCTTTTTAAAAACTGAAACAATAGTACCTAGTTTATGAGATAATTGTGAAGATTAAAAGATTAAAACAATTTTAAGAAAAGATGTCTTAACGGTAAAGAATTACATAAACATCCTGGTTCACCCCACCCATCCTGGGAATCTTCTGTTTCAGAGAGACAAATACAGTATCTCTTTACTGACACCAGCTCAGGTATCATCAGTCTATTTCTTGGGCGGGAAAGGCCACCCAAGCCTTTCAAACTGAAAAGACAAATACTTCAATTGAATATAAAAAATTTTATTCCACAACTCCTTAGAGGTCACATGTATGAAATATTTTCCTTATAAACCAGCAATTCTTTGGAACCAATTATATTTAGGGACAACTTTCTCATTCAGTTCTTCTTCTTAGTTTTTTTTTTTTTTTTTTTTTTGGTTTCCTCTCATTCTGTTCTTGATGAAGATGATAAAGGACAAAGTAGAGGAATACTCTGAAAAGTTGAGATAAGAAGAAAAATGTTATCTGTTTAATAATTCATGAATAACAAATAAGTGGGTCCTGTATGTTACTTTCTATGCAGCATCTTTCTTCTACTTTTAAATCACTTATAAATATGATTTTGTTCTCATCATATTTTAACAGGGTTCTGTCTAGTGTATTTTAATTAGGATATGACATTAATTTTTTCTTTCTTTAAAAAATTAATTGAGATAAATGTTTTCAGAACACAGATGACTTTTCCACGGGACTTTATTAAAAAGAAGTCACCCTGTTTTGTTGCCAAGGGCACGAAAAATATCTGGTTGAATGGTTAGTCATTTCTTTTCTAATGAAAAGAGACAGCATGGAGATTTCCTGGAAAATGAATCAGTGTAAATGGGGATAGTGGTTTGTAACATCTTTCTGCTGAACTGTTTAGAACATGACAGAGACCAAACAAGATTACAGAACAAAATGAATTGATATAAAATGTGTTAAAAGAATGTCATATTTTGTCTTTAACATAATTGAATCTCCTGTGATAATAGCCCATGCCAGCCAAGAGACTGAATATCAAACTCTGTGGGATTGGATTCTCTTTGTGCTGTTATAGTCACAATGCCAAAGTGTCTCATCTTTAGTTTTTCAAGTTAATGTGACTTTTAAAATTGATTAATAGTCATTGTGCATTTTTATTCATCTGAAGTTCAGAATTTAGTCTGTTATAAAGAATAACTGGTAGCTTTGATGTAATAAGAGATGATAGAGCTCCTGGGATTTAAAAGTAAAATTATCTTGGGATGTAACCTATCGTTTCAGGGAAAGAAAATTATCTTTGGAAGCTGTATTCGTTTGGACTACCATCCAACAACTATCATATGTGCTATGTCACCAGTCTTTGATACTTCAAACACAGGGAGTGTGGGCCAAGTCTGAAGGAAGGTCAGTGAGGGAAGGGAAATGGATCCCAAGAATGTGATTGCCTAAGTGAAGTACAAAGAAGAAAACAACCTTCAAAATACATCCCCTGTCATTTCACTGAAAAAACTTTCGATCATATATTTTATTATTTTTAAATTTCAAAAATAATTCCTGTTAAATATTAAACAACATATAGAAGCATGTGATCACCTTTTTTTTTTGAAATGGAGTTTCACTCTTACTGCCCAGGCTGGAATGCAATGGCACAATCTCTGCTCACTGCAACCTCCGCCTCCCGGGTTCAAGTGATTCTCTTGCCTCAGCCTCCCAAGTAGCTGGGATTACAAGCATGTGCCACCATACCAGGCTAATTTTGTATTTTTAGTACAGATGAGGTTTCTCCATTTTGGTCATGCTGGTCTCGAACTCCCGACCTTAGGTGATCCACCCGCCTTGGCCTCCCAAAGTCCTGGGATTACAGGCGTGAGTCACCATGCCTGGCGTGATCATCTTTTAATATGTCAGCTTGGCTAGGCTACAATTCCATTACTCATCAAATAGGAATCTAAGTACTGCTCTGAAGGTATTTTATATAAGTGATTAAAGTTATAATCAATTTTAAGTAAGACAGAGTATTCTGGACAATATGAGTGAGCCCAATTTAATCTGTTGAAAGGTCTTTAAAAGCAGAACTGAGGCTTCTCTGAAGAAAAAGTTCCACCTATGGACAGCAGCATCTGCATGTGCCCAAGAATTCCAATTGGCCCTTTCTGACCGAATGATCTATGGTTTTTGGACTTGCCTAGCCAGTCCCGAAAATCTCAAGAGCCAATTCTTTACAATAAATCTTTTCTTATATAATTTCCACTGGTTCTGCTTCTTTGGTTGAACTCTGAATGATACAAATTTTGGTAGATTAGAGGAACAGAAGCAGAAGGAGGAGTGTTACGAATTGACTTTGGGTTTTCTGGAATTGAGTAGACCAAATCTGGTTAGATTTAAAGGCACTTAAGGCTCTATTTTCAGTAGTAAAGAGAGCACTGATAGTTCATGGCATGATGTGGCAATAGAGATAAGCAAAGTATTGATTGCTATTGGATACTCCTAGTCAAATATCTATAGCAGGCAAGGTTCTGGGTGACTATGTATTTGCTACCTTACAACATTTTCATTGAACTAAGTAATTTAATGGAATTGGCTGGCTGCTTCTAACTGTGCTGGAAAAAAGGGAGAAATAAGTTGACGAACTCAGGACTTGAAATCCCCAAGTCAAGTTCTACATAAGCTATTTGAAAGTTTCTATATCTTCCCTGAAAGAAAATCATTGTTTACTACAGTTATACGGCCAAGATTTCTGAAAACTAAATCCAGGGCTCCATCCTGCAAGTGGCTTAATTACAAGACAAATTGAATTGACCTCTCCGGGTGCCTTCTATTAAAGTCAGGGCATTGATTGGGAAGAAATGGGATCCTAAAAATTGAAATAGGACATTTAGACAGTTTCTGATATAGCTGGGGATACTGAATTCTTTAAGTTCTACCAAGTCTTCTGTGCCAGAAAAATAATACTAATATCCCTGCTTGAGGAGATTAGCCCTCCTTTACCTAAGGAAACCTCAATGGACTCCCCTCAGTTAGCTGTTTCACAAAACACAGCTGAGTCTCCCTAGGATCTACTTATCTGGGTGAGATATTTCCAGAGTGCGCACATCATGACGGATTTCATAACAACTCAAAAGGCTGACCATTGTCCAATAGATCATTGTTTCCCTTTTGTCCTAGAGCTCTGAAGAGCCATAAAACTTTGTTAGAATCAAAACTTCCCTAACATGACCACTGCAACGTTAAACTATCTTTAGTGAAGGACTACCACTTAACAAGTTAGACACAGGCACTGCGGGTATAATGTGGGAAAAATGGAAAGTGGGAGTCTTTTCTGGAGGTGGATGAGGCTTAGATGAGGATGAACAAATACAGACAAGAGAAGAAAGTACCATGGCCAGACAAAATTTAATGCTTTGAGATGATCACAACTGTGCCATTTCTCTAGGGGCAGAGATTTCAGTTTATAAAAGCCTATAGTTTTACTAGCCTCCCTCTTTTTTGAGCCCTGAAATTATTTTTTTTCCTCTTTAGACATGCAAATATTTTGAAAGCTCTGATTGATTCCTAAGAATCACAGAACAAGTACCTGTAGGAAGAAAGGTGATTCTAAAGTGTGAAACTCCACCCTCTGGTTTCCTATATTCTCCCAGATCTTGCTTTTAAATTCTAATTAAATTCTAAAGAAATTCTTCCTCGCCTTGGTAGATCTCCAGTGCATTGAAACAAACTTTTAAAAATATCTTGTTTAGATTTTTTGTTGTTTTTAGTGGGAAGATTTTTCCTAATTACCTACTGTGCCATCAGCCAAAGCTAACTTCCTGTTACATTTATTTTTAAGTGTAATTTGTGAATTTGGAGCATAACACTGAATTTTCTATTTATAGTAATGCAAGATTTTCATTAAAATACATTTAGTGAGTAAAATGTGAGTCAATTTAAACAAAGATATTAAGTAAACATTATGTATACAACTTAGGCAAAAATAGCAAAAGGCATTAAAGAATATACCATTGACTGAAGTCTGGAAAACACAAAAATGAAATAGTTGATATTAAATGACTGGTAGCGTGGCTTCCAAGGCTTTGGTGCTCAGAGATGTGCACCTCCCCTAACAGGAAGTCATTCTCCTTGGTTCAATCTCCGATCGTAGACTTGTTTCCACAAGAACAGAGTTCCTGCGTAGTTCTTGGGCTCAAGTTCCTGTGTGGTTCTCTGGGTCCCCAGTTTTGCTCTTTTATACTTTGAGCAAACATTTATTTGGAATGCACTGTGTGGATTCAACATTATTAAATGTTGGTGATGTAGTACCTGATTTTGAGATGCACACAGCCTGTCTGATGAGATAGAGAAATGAGCAAATCTCATTAGTTACAAATACAACATAGAATCATGGGTAAGAAACACAAGTAGCACAGTGTAGGTGTGATTAGCCATCTCTTGGAGGTGAGAATCTAGGGATTGATTAGTAATCTGACAAGTTTGGCAGAAAGAAGGTGGAGAAAGTCTAATGATATTTAAAGGAGGGAATTCTTGAGAGAGAAACAGCTTGAGTAAATGGGAAGAGGCATGAAGCATCATGGTTTGGTTGGGTAACTGGAAATACTCAATTACTACCGATATAATAATTGAGAGAAAGTAATAATAAGTTAATCTGGCCAGAGAGAGAGAAACAGGAGTACGATTACGAAGGTAAACAAACAGCTCTGACTATTCTCTGCAGTCAACAGAAAACCCCTGATGGGGTTTAAACAGAGCAATGATGTCATCACATTTGTAGTATCCATGGACATACATGTTGGGGAAACAAGAAAAGATGATATGGGCATCACAATGAGGGTTAGAGCCTTAGAGAAAATGGGATCATTGTACAATAATGTGTGTCATGAGGCTTATAAAAAGTATTTTCACTGAAGTTATCTCTTTGTTTGGAGTTGTAACAGTAATTTTAAGATTTCAACATATATGGTTCTTATTTATATCAATATTTTTGAGTATATAAGACAAGGAGTTAGATTTCTGTATTGATTGATATAATTAGGATTTTATGAAATGTATATTATAAATATATGTAGTAAACATTTTTTAAAGTGAAAAGTTCTGAATTATTAACATGTTTTTTCCATGAGAAAACATGAAACAACTAAGTTTACTAGATGAAAATTATTCCTATATTCAAAAGGTAGAAAGTCCACTTAGAATCAATTTAATTTTTGGAATTCCATTGAAATGGGGAGAAAAAAAATCCCTACCAGCTAGCAGCATGATGCCACTGCACAACATGCATATCTGTGTTGCAGCACTGGCATATTAATATGAAAACTCTTCAAACTAATTTTTGCTAAATGTCATATTAATGACAACATAAATCATAGCCCTAATATGCTGGAAACCATTTTATTTCAACCTTTGTATAATAATTATAAATTAACTGAGAAACGAAACAGGGATCAGAAAAGAGATAAGTAAAATAATTTTTTATATTATTGCAATAATACAAGTTTTATTCCTCTTTACTCAATTGTCAATTCTCATGACCCGTATTTAAAACTAATTATTCATAATTTTGATAAAATGAGAAGTTTTAAAAGAATCTCTTGTAAGATAATGCACTCTGAATTCTCAATGTCAAACACATATGCCTCCTTCTTTCCTTCATGAATAAAATCTGAATAAATATAATTAATTCTAATAGGATTTTAGCTCAAAATTATTATTGCTTTTGTTTGTTTTAATTAAAATGGGCTACACAAAGGTACATACAAGCATTAGTTTAGTAAAAAATCTAACCTTATTTTATTATTAGAATTATTCTACTATCAAATAATTTTATTAATTTAAATGCACTACTAACAATTTAGATCTTGAAGATAAAAAAAATTCAACAAAGTATTTATATCTTTTAAAAAATATCAAAGCAATATCTAATGAAAACATTGGCAAATATATTCAGATAAGCAAGCTCTTTACAAATGTGAATTGGAACCTGAAATTTTAATTTTAATTCAATCATGCATTATTCCTTTAATGACTTCAAAGGATGATTACCCACATGGACAACTAGAGTATTAAGTATTGACCGCTACAGAAAAGACATTATTTCTGCTTGTTACCATGCATCAATTTCTAGGGCTTTGAAAAAGTTTGTTTTTAAACATTTTGTTTGGTTTTACAGCTATTTTTTTGAGGACGAAATGTACCAATCTTCTCACTCAGACAAACTAGAGATTCGACTTCAGTTTTCTTAAAGGCCAGAAGGACAGTTAATCAGTGTTCGATTGTAGAATACCTCTGCTAGTCGTGAACGTTGGGTCAAACCAGGTCATTTAGGGGAAGTTTACCAATGATCAGAGAAGAAACTTTTTGGACTTAAACTTGGATAGCAAAACAGAGTAGGTCTGAATTTGAGTGAAATTTCAGAATTGCAATCAATGGAACTTGGTTACTTCATAATCACCATCTGAATGAGTATGAAGAAGAATGAACGTGTCGTTTGATTTCTCGCTTATGTGACTGCACAATCATAATTTTATTAATTCAAGAAATATGTCTTTGTCTTCTGTTTTGTGCCAAGAACTACAGTAAGCATTAGAGATACGAGAAACAAAATGATGCTTGTTTGTATCTTTGGCTCACATCTATCAATGGTGCCATCAAATATATCTGAGTGGCTAAAAAATTCACAATGATCTTGTTGGGATGATTAATTGAACGACTTTCATCAGAAATCTTCATAAATCTCAAGGTAGCAGGTGTGATAGCAAGCAAATAGAATGAAATTGTGAAAGAGTAATAATTGCTCATTTCCACACGGGGGCACTTGTAAACTCAGAAACAGTTCTCTGCACTTGCTCAAATCTTAATTTGTTATTTGGGACTGGAATGATTGCGGATGTCTGTATTAATCCCCAGTATTAAAAAAAATTTTTTTTTTTTGGAGAAAGAAAGAAAAATAACTATAGCACATTTTTTTCTTATTGTTAGGGGGCAGAAATGCTATCTTTTGAAAACACACAAGCTCTGCCTTTCTATTTTTTCTTCTGCTGGCTCAAGAAATACTGCACAAAGAAGAAATCTGGCTTGTGTTCAGTTGTTTTTTCTTTTCCATTTATTCTTCAATTACTTAGAAAATCTAGAAGAGCAACCAAGAGCTAATATTCATGTAAGCACTTGAATTTCCCACATTATCTAAAATGTTTTAGTTAGTAGATACCTCTTGAGGAAAATATGAGAAGTTTGAGTGTTTTCTTGGCAAATACAAAGAATTCTCTAACTCCGAATATCAACTTACATGAAAGGAACACTATCCTTAGACTGGCAAAGTTATGGGCTATCTCTAAAAGCAGAAAGGTCATCAAATAGTTGCTTTCCTTATAGGTATTTATGTACTCATTTCTAGCCATAATATGGAGCAAAAAAATATTATCACTTACTTTACTGAGACAAAAAATCTTCATGATCATCTCATCAGTTCTAGAGGGAGATTATGTTTTCGTCATTATTTTGTTATCTCTCTGATTCGGTAAATGTCAGTGGTATTACATTTTTTACTGAATAATTGATGTATAATTACTTGTTGATATACCTACTGTGATTTGTACAACTCAGTAACCTGTTCTGCCCTGTAGCAAATCTTTCAAATGTAAAATACATACCTTTTACTTTTTCTAAGATATAGTCCCACCTCGTCTCTCCCCGCTCTTAAATTTGGAGGCAGGAAAACAGAAGAAATGAGAGTTTTTATTTTATTTTTCTAGGGTACATGTGCGAAATGTGAGTTTTTAATCTTAATTGAGAATCTTCCATGTATGTTCTTCAGAATTTTGAGTGAATTATACAGGTTGTGGAAACATGTTCACCTTCAACAAAATGAGAAAATTAATCTATTAAATACTGACTCAAAAATTTGGGGATTGCATTAATTTTCTCTTACTTACTATGAATTAGTAAGACAATTTCTTAAACAAACATACATATTCTAATTTATCCAGATGCTTTTTCTTCATTGGAACAGTCTTATATATATTTATTCTAACAATGCGAATATTGTTCAAAGCATGCCCAACACTCTTAAAATTTATTAAAAAATAGAGCAAGTTGTTTTGGAAATTTTGACATGGAAGAACTCTGAGAATAAATTTAATTTTTAAAAGGCTTCATATTGCTTCAGAGTCAAATATGGCAAACAGAATTTATGAATTCTTTAATCTCTTATTCTTTGTAACCTTTTTTTCTCTTCTCAGGTTATTTTTCTTTTGTTTTTATTATTTCTTTTTATTATATTTTAATATAATGCTATATATTAGAGTCATTTGTAATTTTAATCTAACTTTTCTACTTCCCTGCCAGTAGCAAACACTTGAACTCAAGGGCTAGTATCCTGATTCATTAGAAATTCTCTCTAGTTCACCAAAACATTTTTAATACATTCAGATGCGTCAAGCATTCTTTAGATTTTATACAGTTTAGAAATCACTCTTGGAGACTGTTTATTGACTTGTCTGAAACTGGACTGGTAGCGTCGATGCTGGAAATACAATTTCAACATAGGATGTCACATTTTTCACCATCGTGAAAATTTTCTTTGCTTCTCTGATGTATCCCCTCTTTTCCAAATCTCATGTCTTCCACTTACTTGATTTCCCCCTTTGTTTTTGTGTGGTTTCCTCAAACAAAGTTTCTTATGAAATGGTACATGGGAGGTTGACTGTTCTGGACTTGCATGTCTGAAAAACTCCTTTAATTTGTCCTGAGATGCTAAAGGTCTCCCTGTAGCTTCTATTTCTTTCCCTTTTCATCTGACACTTTCTGCTCTCTCTCTTTATCCAAGTTTGTGGAATCTCATCTTGACTCATTTTTCTTACGTTTTTAAAAGTGGCTTGGGTTAAGTCTGCTTTTCTTCCATTTTTATGGTGATTTTTATGAGTGCTTTAAAATAGATAATTCGTATTCTTCAGTCCTCAGAAACAATCCTGAAACTTTTTTGATTACTTCATGCACTCTATTTTTCAGTTCTTTATTTCTGGTAACCCTATGAGGGATTTTCTGGAGTTTTTCTCTAATGATCTTTCCTTTTCTTTTCTTCTCTTTTTTCATCTTCGGTTCTACTTTCTGGCAGTTTTCCCCAACTTTATCTTTCAACGTCTTATTGATTCTTTCTTGTGTACCATTGTATTTTCAGCATTCAAGGCTTCTTTTGTTCTCTGAATCTATCCTTTTTATTTTACTTTGTTCTTTTCATGAATGTAACATCTCTTATTTCTCTCAGAATAGGAATAGTATGCATAGTGTCTTTGTTTTCCTTTTCTTTTATTTTTTGTTATTTTATTCTCCCTGGTTAGTATTTTCTTGTTTTCTCTTTTTCAATTGATTTTTCTGTTGGTTTGTTCTATTTTTATCTGTCATATTAAAATTTTCCCTTGCATGTTCCATAGTAACATTACATTACGATAATTTTTAATACTGATGCAGGACTTTACACTCCTTAGCTAGGCTAAATCTGGGTTCTTGACTCACAACCAGCAAAATTTAGGCATGCAGATACTGAAAAGTGAGTGGAGTAGAATTTATTAAGCTAAAAGGTAAGCTCTCAGCAAAAAGAGGGGTCCTGAAAGCAGGTTGAATTCAAGGGCTTTTATATATCCACTGATGGGGCTGGGTTCTCTATGTTTATAAAGTGCCAATTCCTGGCAGCCGCACCTTGTCCTTCCAGTTGTGCTTGCCGGCCCTTAGTCTGAGCCACTCCACATTGATTTATATCCCTTACTGTGCATGTGTTAAGGGACGGAATTTTTCACCACGGGCATGTTTAAGGAAGCCCCCTGGGCACAACGTCCTTGGTGGGTCAGACCATCTGGGAAGACCCTCCCATATCTGCCTAGGAGAGTTCTCTGCCTCCTGCCTCTATCAATACTGTTCAGATATTATTTGGAAATATCTGGTAAATGGCTCTGTAGTATCTCATTTTATGAACTAGATGTATACACTTTTAAAGGTGAGTCAGGCGCAGAGGAAAGTAAACAACTTGCAGCGCCCTTCTCAGCTTGCATTTCTCTACCTAGACTCACCATATTCTAACCGAAGTTTCTCCAGACATCACCTCAACAGTATCACCAGCACCCCATAGCACTTCTACCCATTTATATCAATCAAAGCAGAGTCAGGTATCAAACATCAGGTGTTTTCATACTTCCACTTAGTAGAAGTGTTAGAATGAACAATTTGAGAGATCTAAAAGCTCTTCCTTTAAAACCAATGCTTTAAAATTATTTGGGGTATTTTAGGGTACTTAAGGAGACTTGGGACCAGATGGACTGGGTTCAAGTCCAACCCTGTCACTTATTAGTTATCTGATCTTGAACAATTTATTTAAAGCCCTATCTCCTCAATTATTAAGATTAAACAATGCCTAATTTATAAAATTACTGTGAGAATTAAATGAGATAATATATTTGAATTACTTAGTGTAGTGCCTAGTATAAGTACTTCTCAATGAATTTTAATTTTTATGCTTCCAAATGAAGAAACACATGCTTATTACATAAAAAGGGAAGATACAAAAAAGTATAAAGGAGAGAAGCAGTGGATGACCCAGAGATAACCATGCTTCACTAACCAACACACATGCATAATCAGCTTTTTCCCCTCAACTGGTCAGAGCCTTCAGAGTAGAACTTTCAGGTCAGGGGAGAGATGAGTCGTACGAGCCTAGTTGGTCAAGACAAGTGAAAGTGTCATTATTGAGTATGCAATTGTTTACCTCCATGTTTTTCCTTCCAGTACCAGAGTCCTGCTTGCACCTGTAACCTAGTGTCCTTCAGTTCCGAGTATCATTAATGCCTTCTTTATGGAATAAATTCTAGTCTACTAGAAGTGAGTCAGCAGTCGCCCAGTTGCAGAGAGTGGAAGACTTCTTACTGGAATACAATGGATTTTTTAAGTAGCTTTATTCAGAGCTTTGAATAAACAACCAAGAAACTTTGGGAAAGAGTTCAAGAATAGATACCCAATATTGTTCATTGTATCAACTCTTTTTTATCTTGTCAGCATATCTATATCTGTTCCTACATATACCCCTGGCTTCATGCCACCACCAGATTGCCCAAGCACTCAATTTTTCTTTACCCATATTTTCGCATTCTAGGCAGATTCCCAGGAAACTGTTCCTCATTATCCTAAAGACAAAACAACAATAGCAACAACAACTTAACCCAAATAAGCAGAAAAAGACATGATTTCTTTTATTTCAGAGTCCTATTCTCAGTTTGATAACTCATGAATTTAATAAACTACTTCATTTTATCTATTATGCTTATCATTGCTTAGATATTGTTCATAACATGAGGGAATTCAGGCATACGGATGCTGAACTTAAGTAACATTTGCCAACAGAGACTCAATAGAAACAGAGATTGTAGAAATGGCAGTTGCAAGCCTCTCTTTAATTGAATGAATAATCCAATACCTGGAAAGGGATGAAGTAAACTCAAGCAGAGTTTAGGTTAGTGTTTGATGTGGTAAGATTAGGGAATGTTGCAGAGTTTGGGCATTCATTCTATCCAAAAGGCGTGTCTGAGAAGAAATCACAGATGGCAGGTGGGGATACACCAGGTGAGGCAGATGTCTTTACTGTGGATCCGGTGCTCTATCCATTTGGCAGCCAGGGAATGGAATGCCACAGTGATGAGAGTCAGAGAAGCCATTAACTGTTAGGTTGTGTGTCAGGGCTTCATGCACACAGATGAAGAGCAGATCAAGCCTCCAATTCTATCAGCCATGAATTGGAAGGTAAGAAGAGAAATGTGTCAATTTAGAGACTCTCATTTATCTAGAAAGCATCCAGACACTTCGAGGAAATTAGTTACACTCTTATTTATAAATGCTACAAGAATATTTCTTAAAGTGTAGGCTGTAGACATTCTAGACTAGAATCATAAGGTGCATATGCTATGAAGACATGATAGCAGCAGAAGGCAGACAAATCCTTAGGGAGATAGGGGTGGGTCCCCAGTGAAACCCCACCTTTAAGCCAAAGACAGTTTAAAGCCTGAAACCAAACTACAAGTCTTGGATAAATCCATGGACCTGGTTGAGAACCCGTCTTCCCATTTGGCATGCTTTCCTCTGATTGATCGTCACCCTTCACTTATCTTACATACACATACCCTTCCGTAATTGGTTTCTTACACTGTTGTGCCCACCTTTGAGTGGTGCTTTTGTTTTAGCCATTTTTTGCATATTCACAAACCAATCAGCATGCACTCCCCCATTCTCAGCCCATAAAAGCCCCAGACCCAGCAACACTGGGAGAGAGTCCATCTGATTTCAGTTGGGGACCATCCTTACATGTCCTCTCCACTGAGAGCTGCTTTGTCACTCAATAAAATTCTTCTCTGCCCTCCTCACCCTTTGATTGTCAGAATAATCTAATTCTTCTTGGACACAGGTCAAGAACTTGGGATTCCGCTGGATGTGGGTATAAAGAATGCAGTAACACTTTAGCCCTCCATCCCCTGCCAGTGCCCAGCAGCTGCCCCATGCAATGGGAAGCAATGGCAGGACTGGTCCAACCTGGGAGCCAAAGGGCAAACTGGGACAATTGCCTGACAGAGCTGTTAACATGCCCCCATTAGTCAGGCTGCAGTGGGACTCAAAGAGCTGTTAACATACTGTAACACCCCCTCTGGGGCTTCGGGGTTGAAGGCTTCCCTGGTTGGGTGCCACCATGTTGCCCTCATCTGAACACCAGAGTCCCTTGAAGAAGATGCTTGAGACACACCTAGTCCAGCTGCAAGCCCCACATGGAGCCCACTCCTGTGCTAGCTCTCAGACCAGCCAGCAAGACCCCACACTCGCCTGCCCACACCACCCCTCCACTGACAGGGATGAGCATCCAGTGGTGGTGGCTGCACGATCTGCCCTGGAGTGCAAGCCAGGCACCACGCACAGGCCCGGTGGGTGGGGCACCTCCTGTGGTGAACCTGAGGCTGAGCAAGGCCTGGGCAGGGGTATCACCAGCTGGAGATCTCTGGTTGGCAAAGTGGCAGAGAAAAATCCTGCATCAGACAGATTCTCTGTTCTTTCTGTCTTGGTTCTGCAAACAGTGAGTTCATGAGTTGATACTGTCACTGAAGACAATACAGATATGCCAATTAGTTGTAGAGAATCTGTGTTTGTATGTTATCTGGGGAATGGAGTGTCGTTCACACAGTCTTCTATTTGAAATAAATGAATTGTCTAAAACAACTATTTAGGTTGCTGAAAAAGTAATTGCAGTTTTTGCCATTAAAAGGCAAATATAAGAGGTATTTAAAATTGCACAATTATGCAGCTAGGTTTTAAAATTTTTGATGAATGTGATCTTGTGCTAACTTTTTTTTCAGTAAGGTTACTATTTTCACAATCAAGAAAAATGGGTTACAAGGGAAAAAAGTCAAAAATAACTTACAAGTCAAACAAGTTACTGTAATTTGCTGATTTTTACAGAATCTAAGTGTATTCTTGCTTTTATGTTTTCCCAATAAGTGATTTAGATAGTCAGTTACTTTCTTGACTCTAAATGTCTTGACTAATGATGGAGCATGTCTTCAAAAACGCTGATTATGAGAACCTGTTTTATTTTCCACTATGAACATAAAGCACCAATGTCTGTGCACTAAAAAATTACTCAGTTTATTTAAGTTTAAGTGACTTCTTCATTTTAGAATTCAATATGATGAGTTAGCAACAATTCCTTTTAGCCTAAGATTTGTGTTCAGAAGTAAGTTTGTTACATTAAAAAAATTCACATTTTCAAGTCAGTAGAGTAATTCTAAAAAGGAATATAAAAACTACCAGCCTATAAACAAAAATCAATTTCTGAATTCTCACATTAAAGCGTGTATAAGTAAATAAAATATGTTAAAAAATATCTAGCATCTTACCAATTAAGACACTTTGAAAACCAAATTTTAGCTGTTTTATTCCCTTCTTTGTGGTTAACTGAAACTGATTTAAAAAAAAGTTACTTGGGATCAGACAAAATATATTTTCTAAAGCATTTGGAAAATAATCAAGACAAGTTACATCTATAGCTACATAATGGAATACTAAGTGGTGGTTCAAAATAAGAATGTATGTTTATATGGGTCTACATGAAAAGAGATCTATAACATTTTGAGCAAAGAATAGATCGCAAGAATATATATAGTACCATCTTACTTTTCTAAAATGAATATATTTTTATATTTTTACATGCGCATTCTTGTTTGTAAGAGCAGTCACTAAAATATTAATTGTGAATAGACTGGGCAATAGAATTGGTTTTAGGGAATTTAAATGTTCTTTCTTATCCTTTTCTGTATTTGGCTGATGTAGTGTTTTTAAATGTCCAAAAAGCGAGCAGGTTTATCCTAAAAACTGAGGTTTAAGTAAACAAACTTCAAATCATCATCAGTAAGAAATAAAAAGAGGTCACCCTTCTTCAAGAGAGCATCCCACTGCAGAGGCAGCATTGTCTTTACAACCCCAAATCCTGGGCATTGACTGGGAAATATACACTTGCTGTTTCTACTCTTCTAATTTCAACCTAAATGTGACCCCTGCAATATTATACTAAGCCAACCTTTTTTTTTTTTTTTTTTTTTTTTTGAGACGGAGTCTCGCTCTGTCGCCCAGGCTGGAGTGCAGTGGCCGGATCTCAGCTCACTGCAAGCTCCGCCTCCCGGGTTCACGCCATTCTCCTGCCTCAGCCTCCGGAGTAGCTGGGACTACAGGCGCCCGCGACCTCGCCCGGCTAGTTTTTTGTATTTTTTAGTAGAGACGGGGTTTCACCGTGTTAGCCAGGATGGTCTCGATTTCCTGACCTCGTGATCCGCCCGTCTTGGCCTCCCAAAGTGCTGAGATTACAGGCTTGAGCCACCGCGCCCGGCCTAAGCCAACATTTTAGGGGAGCTTCTGTGGACAATTACTTAGGAAGTACCTGGAAATATGTACTAATAGGATTCTCTCATTTCTCTAATCTACCAGACAGTAAAGCTCATAATGTAAATTAAATCATCATCATTAATATTGAGAAGACAAACATCTCTTTGCTTCAGTAGGCAAGAGCCAGAAGTCTATGATAATGGTTCCGCTTAATAGATTACTCCTTCAAAGTAAATGATACATTACTATAGTTCCTTACTTTCCTGAACAGCAATAACTTAAAGGGTGCAAATAAAAGAAAGAATTCCAAATATTTTATTTTCCTCTCATCACAGGAAATGCTACTGTACAGGACTGAAAATATTTGCATGGCCTAGAAATAAGTACAAGTGGGAGCCATAAGCTATGTGTGTGTAAATAATCAAAATTATAAGTCAAGTTAGTAAACTGTTCAATAAAATATGTCCTGACACCCTTCCTTGTTATTTAACTCTACATGACAACCTGAAAGCCCATGTTTGAATAGAGAAATTGTGGACTCCTGGGCTGGCAGCCCATTCAATGCTCTTTCCATCCCACTTCAGCTGTGTGAGTGGCCTTGAACATAAGCATGTAGCAATGTGAGGTTGCACTTGTGAACTCTGTCTATATCTACAAACAGCTGCACCTTGACAACTTCTCTGGGCTTGGAATGCACCCACTGGTGGTGCTGTTAGCTCTAGGGAAGAGGCCAACACAGACCTTGTATGTGGGTTTGAGAGTTATTTAAGCAGGGAATTCCAGGGTCTTGGGTACCTGGAGTGTGGTCTTGAGCACTTGCAGGAATTGCCTCAGTGAGAGACAGCCACTTAGCTCAAGATTTCATTCTTCCTTGGGAGCCCACATCCAATGACTGATATAGGTCAGCATGTAAAGTCTAGCTTATTTTGTCCCTGTGGGGAGCAACAGTGATTTAAGCTCCAGTGCTTCCTTTGTGGTGGGCCAAGGCTGTCATGTACCTGACTTCCCTTCCACCCAAACTTGCTTTCCTTCCCTTTCTTACACAGTTAATTATCATAAGGGCTCTCCCTAATAAACCTTCTGCACCCTAAGTTCTGTCTCAGAGATTGTTTTCCAGAGAACTGAGCTGCCTTATCCAGCGGGGCAAGGCACCTGAAAGTGCAGGGCCAGGGTAGGGCCCTTCTTGCTTCTTCCTAGTATTCTAGTGCAGCTATTTACCTCATTGTAAATAGCATGCAAAAGAATCAGCTGGTAAGGTGCCTCATTATGTGGACACCATGAGCCCACCTCCGAGAGATCCTGATTTATAGGTTTGGAATGCAGCTGAGATATACGTAATGAATTTGAGCACATATCCCAGATGATTTTGATGCAGGTAGATTCAACTTGAGCAATTTTTCACTGTACTAAACATACTGTAAGTATAGACTATATTAGGATATAAAAGGAGCCAAGAGCCCATTTTTTCTGTTTTCCGTCCCTCAAGTCAGGGAGGAACATATTGCTTATTGCTTAATACATGAAGCATATGGAGAAAACATTCAGGGCTGTAATTAGCAACAAAAACAAACAAGCAAACTTGTCTGCTTCTGCAAGATTGGGGCATTGCTCTTACCACCTGGTTAACATTTGCAACAATTTCCACCCTGACCCTATTCAATGAATTTCCCTACCTTTTCCTATAGCACTCATCATTCTCTGCTGTCCTACATATTTTACTTATTTAATTACTATTATGGTCTATCTTCATCACTAGAAGTTAAGCTTCATGAAGGCAAATATTTATGTGTAACTTATTGCTATATTTTTAGAATCAGATGCAGTGTCTTATATACAGGAATGTTTAGTAAATATTTGGTGAGAGAAGAAATTAATTTAGTTAAAATTATAGTGGATTACAGAAAAGGAACAGTGGGAATACACTCAACAATTTCCTTTCTCCTCTGAAACACAATAATTCTTGAAACATCCATCCCGACAGTGGAGAAGGCATTTCAGAGGCAGACATTCCCAGAACTTTTAAGGATTTGGAAAAAAAGCTACACTTTCAGCATTCACACAGATTGTGCAAACAGCAAATAGATATAGAAATAGTTAAAGGTTAAAAAGAAGTATTTGATAAAAATATGCACTTTATTTTACCAACAGAAGAAATTATAGGAGACCAAGCTGTATGAGCCTGACACAGGGACAATCATTAGAACTGAAGACGAACAGAGAACAAACACGTGCGTGAAAGAAAGGTGATAACAAGAAAGTGTATAGACCCAGAACAGAAACAATTGCTTAGTCACTCATGGCTATGAGTTTTCTCAATTACTTAGTAGAGAAAAAAAAAAGTGTATGTTTTTTTTTAAAACTCAATTTGTATATTATTTTATAGTCTGTTTAACACAGACATATTAAAGTTAGTTATTTCCTAAACTGAATGTGGTTTATTCTGTAGTGTGACTGCAATAATTGTCAATTAATCATTTTACTGTTAAAAATAATATCTAGATTGGTCGTTCAGTTTACTTGTGTCCTGACAAATGGAACCTGTTCTAGAATGCATGCCTGGATATGGGCTTCCTCTGTTTTAGAGGATACCCATTTTAAAAAAGTAAAAAGAGCAGAGATAATAATGACCTTTTAAAATGGTACTATTACTATTACTATTATTGGTATTTAATGCTTTTGAAAATGCTAAGTAATGAATAAGAATAACTTAAGACAATCATCCAGTAGAGTGAAGAGAAATACTGGTTGACAAAATCATCCGGAAAACTGTTATCAACCTTCATAAACTAGTAATAGTAGGACCTAAATGATTCTATATAAACACATGAAGTATATATTGCATTAATAGGCATTAAGACACATTAGTTTCTAGTTCAATATTAATTTCCCATATATTTTCTAAGTGACATGCAATCTCAATAATTTTCTTTTTTTCCCCCCGCTTACTTCCTTTTAGAATTATGCTGCTTGATTTTGGAAAGAATTGTGTTCTTATGCCTTGTTTGCCTTTTGCTAAATTCTTTCCTAAAGAAATAACGGCCATTACGTTACAAGTCAAAAGACACGATAATCTTTCCATATTCCTAAAATGTTGCTAATTTTGCCAATTGGGCTGTAAAAATTCCATCTTCAAATGACATTGGAATTGACACAAGTAATGAGAAATTTTGTAGAAAATTAGTAAATAAGAAAACTCTTATTTGTGCTTTCTGTGAGCATTTTTCAGAACAATGAAAAACTTAGGTATCACTTCATCCAATTAATTTTTGTCAGGTCAGTGAAAGAATACTCTTTTGAGATTATGTATTTGAAGAAGTATGAAATTCAAAATCGTACGTCCTTTTTGGGAGATTTTCCATTTGAAAATAATTTAAAATTTGTTTCCTAGGTGACAATTCTTCAAAAAGGAGTTCATGTTGAAACCTTATTATAGAAACCATGGCAGAGACACGTATTTATTACTGCAGGAGAAAAATAGGTTACCCAATTTACAAACAGGCTGTAGTTTTCTCCTGAGATTTAGGGATGTACTTGGCCTTTAATATATTATTTCAATTGAAATATCTTCTCTATTTCAAGCAAAGAGGTAGGTGACTTTGATAAACAAGCATACCTTGAAGGTATTTCAGGCTTGGTTTCAGACCAACACAAAAAAGGGAATATCACAATTAAAAGGAAGTCACACAATTTGTTGTCAGTTTCCCAGTGCATATACAAGTTAGTTTATATACTGTAGTCTTATTAAGAGTGCAATAGCATCATGTCTAAAAATGTACATTGCTTAGTTAAAAATACTGTGTTGCTAAAAATAGCTAATGATCATTTGAGCTGTCAGTTAAGTAGTAATCTTTTTGCTGATGGACAATTTTGCCTCAATGTTGATGGCTCCTGTCTGATCATGGTGGTGGTTGCTGAAGGTTGGTGTGGCTGTAGCGATTTCTTAAAATAAAATAACAGTGAAGCTTGCCACATCAATGGACATTTTCGCAAAATATTTCTCTGTAGCACACAATGCTATTTGACAGCATTTGACACAGAGTAGAACTTCTTTGTAAATGGAAGTCAGCCCTCTCAAACCCTGTTGCTGCTTTATCAGCTAAGTTTATGAAATATTCTAAATCCTTTGTTGTCATTTCAACAATGTTCGCAGCATCTTCACAAGGAGGTAGATTCCATTTTTAGAAACCACTCGCTTTGCTCATCCATAAGAAAAAACTTCTCGTCCCTTAAAGTTTTATCATGAGATTGCAGCAGTTCAGTATCATCCTCGGGCCCCACTTATTCTAATTCTTTTGCCATTTCTACCACATCTTCAGTTATTTTCTCCACTGAAGTCTTGAATCCCTCAAAGTTATCTATGAGTGTTGGACTCCCCTTCTTCCAAACTCCTGGTAATTGTGATAATTTGACCTCCTCCCATAAATTACAAATGTTCCTAATTTCATATAGAATGGTGAAACCTTTGCAGAAGATTTTTCAACTTACTTTGCCCAGATCCATCAGAGGAATCACTGTCTCTAGAAGCTATAGCCTTATGCAGTGTATTTACTAAATAGTAAGGCTTGAAGTTTGAAAAATACTCCTTGATCTGTGGGCTGCAGAATAGACGTTGTGTTAGCAGACACAAAAACAACATGAATATCCTGAGCAATTTAGGCCAAGATGGTGGACTAGAAGCACGTCATGTGCACCACTCTCTTGGAAAGGAAACAAAAGGGTTAGTGAACACTGACCCTGCAGGCAGACCATCTGAGAAACCACATTAGGATCCATAAGGCAGCAAGGGACTACAGAAAGCAAAGAGCGAAGCTGGACACTAGCTTGTCGGAGCTCAACACAGAGCCAGAAAAACCTCTCCAATATGAGAAAGGGTGAATGAGTGAGCGCCCCCAGGGGGATTCATGATCTTCACAGTGACCTGAGCAAGACTGGGAATGGGAGACTCCTGCCCACACCCCACATCTCCCCACCATGCTTCTAGACTGAGGCAGAGAGCTACCCAGACATTTTGCAGGAGCAACTCTCCAGTCTAAGGGTACCTCTACAATCCTTGACCCCACAGCAGACCAATATGCTAGTGCATCATCATCTTAGCCCCAATAGAAGCCATAGTTGTGGTGTCTGGGAGCAGTAACATTGCTCTACGCCCCCTTGCTGGACAGAGCTTGGCACCAGCTTTCAGCCTAGGAGTTCTGCTTTGGCCTGAACTCGACCAGCCAGTCCACTCACTCCCACCACCGGTAACTAGGTGGGCAATGCTTGCTCGAGCTTCCGGTCCAGCAGTCCCACTTTTTTGTGAGCTCATCTGGAGGACACGTCCTCCAGATATCCTGGGAAACACCTAGATGGCAGGGCCTGTAGACTCACCCACCCCTGCCACTGATTGCCCAGAGGACAACACTTGCTAGAGCTTCTGGCCCAGGGGTCCTGCTTCTGTGTGAACTCAGCTGGAGGGCACAGCTTCCTGTTGTCCTGGGAAACACCTGTACAGGACAGCACGTGACCTCACCCACCTCTGCCACGGGTAGCCAGGCAGGCAATGCTTGCTTGAGCTTCTTGCCCAGCAGCCTTGCTTCTGTATGAACTCAGTCAGAGGGCACAGCCTCCTATTGTCCTGGAAAACACCCAGATGGTGGGGCCTGTGACCTCATCTACCCCGTCCCTGATAACTTTGTGGGTAACGTCTGTTAGAGTTTCCTGTCCAGTGGCTCCACTTCTGTGTGAGCTTAGTCAGAGGGTACAGCCTCCTGATGTCCCTGGAGGCACCCAGACAGCAGGGCAGGCAACCCCACCCACTCCCACCAATGATAGTTGATAGGCAATACTTGCAAGAGCTTGTGGTCCAGTGGTCCAGCTTCTGTGGGAACTCAACTGGAGGGCACAGTCACTTGTTGTCTTGGGAAACAACAGGACAACAGATCAGGTGATGTCACTCATCTCCACCACTTCTAGCTAGCTGAACAATGGCCTGTTAAGGTTTCTGGTCCAGTGGCCCACTTCTGTGTAAACTCATCTAGAGGATGCATCTTCTTGTTTTCCCACCCAGAAGGCAGACAAGTGACCCCACCCACCTCCCTCACTGGTAGCCAAGTGAGGCATGCCTGCTAGAGCTTCCAGTCCAGTGGGCCTACTTCTGCACCAAGGTGACAGGGCAGGTAATTCCACTCACCCCTAGCCTCTTGTAGTCCAAATATACATGCACCCAACACAGGAGCACCCAAATTTATAAAGCAAGTTCTTAGAGACTTTCAAAGAGACTTGGAATCTCACACAATAATAGTGGGAGACTTCAATGTCCCACTGACAGTATGAGACAGATCACTGAGGCAGCAAATTAACAAAGGTGTTCAGGACCTGAATGCTATACTTGATCAAATGGAGCTAATAGACATCTACAGAATGCTCCACCCCAAAACAATGGAATGTACATTCTTCTCATCACCACATGGTACATACTCCAAAATCGACCACACATAAAACAATCCTTGGCAATTTCATAAAAACTGAAATAAACTAACCACACTCTGGGAACACAGTACAATAAAAATATAAATCAATACTAGAAAGTCATTCAAAATCATACAATTATACAAAAATTAAACAACCTGCTCCTGAATGACTTTGGGTAAACAATGAAATTAAGGCAGAAATCAAGAAATCTTCAAAAGTGATAAGAATAAAGATACAACACACCAAAATCTCTGGGACACACCTAACATAGTGTTAGGAGGGAAGCTTATAGCACAAAACACCTGCATCAAAATGTTCGATCTCAAATGAACAACCTAACATTACAACTAGAAAAATTAGAGTAGCCAGAGCAAATCAACTTCAGTCTACTGAAAGACAAGAAATAACCAATATCAGAGCTGAACTGAAGGAAATTCAGATACAAAAACCATACAAAAGATCAACAAATCCAGGAGTTGGTTCTTTAAAAAAATGAATAAGAGAGAGAGACTTCTGGCTAGACTAATAAGGTGAAAAACAGAGAAGATCCAAATAAACACAATTAGAAATGATAAAGGAGATGTGACCACTGACTTCACAGAAATACAAAAAACCACCAGAAACTACTATGAAAAGCTCTATCCACACAAACTACAAAACCTATAAGAAATGGGTAAATTCCTGGACACATACAACCTCCTAAGATTGAACCAGGAAAAAATTGAATCCCTGAAGAGACCAATAAAGAGTTCCAAAATTGAATCAGTAATAAAAAGCCTACCACCACCAACAAAAAAGTCCAGGATTAGACATATTCACAGTTGAATTCTACCAGATTTAAGAAGAGATTGTATCATTCCTACTGAAATTATTCCAAAAGTCTGAGAAGGAGGAGCTCCTCCCTCCTCAGCTCATTCTAAGGGGCCAGCATCATCCTGATATAAAAACCTGGCAGACACAACAACAACAACAACAACAACAACAAAACTTAAGGCAAATATCCTTGAGAAACATAGCTACAAAAATCCTCCACAAAATACAAGCAAACCAAATCCAGCAGCACGTCAAAAAACTAATCTACCACACTCTATTAGGCACTATCCCTGGGATGCAAGGTTGAGGCACAACATACACAAATCAATAAGTGCGATTCATCACATAAACATAACTAAAACCAAAAAACACATGAGCATCTCGACAGATGCAGAAAAGGCTTTTGATAAAATTTGACATTCCTTCATGTTAAAAACTAGGGAATGGGCCGGGTGCAGTGGCTCACGCCTGTAATCCCAGCACTTTGGGAGGCCGAGGCGGATGGATCACGAGGTCAGGAGATCGAGACCATCCTGGCTAACATGGTGAAACCCTGTCTCTACTAAAAATAATATTAATAAAAAAAATTAGCCAGGCTTGGTGGCAGGTGCCTGTGGTCCCAGCTACTCGGGAGGCTGAGGCAGGAGAATGACGTGAACCCGGCAGGCGGAGGTTGCAGTGAGCTGAGATGGCTCCACTGCACTCCAGCCTGAGTGACAGAGGCAGACTCCATCTCAAAACAAACAAACAAACAAACAAACAAAACTAGGGAATGAAGGAACACACATCAAAATAATAAAAGCCACCAATGACAGAACAGGCAAAAGCTGCAAGAATTCCCCTTGAAAACAGGCACAAAACAAGGATGTCATCATTCAGCACTCCTATTCAGTATAGTATTGGAAGTCCTGGCCAGAGCAATCAGTCAAGAGAAAGAAATAAAAGACATCCAAATAGGAAGAGAGGAAGTCAAGCCATCCCTGTTTGCAGACAGTATGATTCTGTATCTAGAAAACTCCATAGTCTCTGCCCAAAAGCTCTGTGGTCTAAGAAGCAACTTCAGCAGAGTTTCTGGATACAAAATCAACGTACGAGAATTAGGAGAATTACTATTCACAGACAACATCCAAGCTGAGGGACAAATCAGGAATGCAATCCCATTCACAATTGCCACAGAAAGAATAAAATACCTAGGAGTACAGTTAACCAGGAAGGTAAAAATTGTCTACAAGGAGAATTACAAAACACTGCTCAAAGAAATTAGAGATGATCACACAAATGGAAAAACATTCCATGATCATGGATAGGAAGAATAAATGTTGTTAACATGGCCACACTGCCCAGAGCAATTTAAACATAAAATGCTATTCCTATCAAACTACCAATTATGTTTTTCATAGAACTAGAAAAACTATTTTCAAATTCATATGGAACCAAAAAAAAAGAGCTTGAATAGCCAAGACACTCCTGAGAAGAAAGAACAAACCTGGAGGCAACCCGTTACACAACTTCAAACCCTACTACAAAGCTACAGTAACCCAAACAGCGTGATACTGGTACCAAAACAAATATATGCACCAATGGAACGTAATAGAGTGGAGAAATAATGTTGCACACCTACAACCATCTGATCTTTGACAAAGCTAACAAAAACAAGCAATGGGGGGCCGGGCACAGTGGCTTACATGTGTAATCCTAGCACTTTGGGAGGCAGAGGCAGGTGGATCATGAGGTCAGGAGATTGAGACCATCCTGGCTAACAAGAAACCCCATCTCTACTAAAAATACAAAAAATTAGCTGGGCGTAGTGATGCGTGCCTGTAGTCCCAGCTACTCGGGAGCCTGAAGCAGGAGAACTGCTTGTACCCGGGAGGTGGAAGTTACAGATATCGCACCACTGCATTCCAGCCTGGGTGACAGAGCAAGACTCCATCTCAGAGAAACAAACAAACAAACAAACAAACAAAAAACAAGCAATGGAGAAATAAACAATTCCCTATTCAGTAAGTCAATAAGTGGTGCTGGGATAACTGGCTACCCATATGGAAGATTAATCCTGAACCCCTTCCTTACAAAAATCAATTCAAGATAGATTACAGACTTAAATGTAAAACGTATAAATATAAAAACCCTGAAATATAACCTAGGAAATATCATTCTGGACACAAGGCTTGGTAAAGATTTTATGACAAAGACTCCAAAAGCAATTAAAACAACAACAACAACAACAAAATTGACAAATGGGATCTCATTAAGCTTAAGAGCTGTTTCACAGCAAACTAAACTATCCACAGAATAAACAGACAACCTATAGAATGGGGGAAATATTTGCAAATTGCAAATATTGCAATCTGATGAAGGTTCAATAGCCAGAATTTATAAAGAAACAAATTTACAAGCAAAACAAAAACAACCGCATTAAATAGTGGGCAAAGGACTTGAACAGACACTTCCCAAAAGAAGACATACATGTGGCCAACAAGCACATGAAAAAATGCTGAACATTATAGTCATTAGAGAAATGCGAATCAAAACCACCATGATATGCTATCTCACACCAGTAAGAAAGGCTACACTAAAAAGTCAAAAAGTAACAGACAGTGTCAGCTTTACAAAGAAAAGGTCGTACACTGCTTGTCAGAATGTAAATTATACCCTTACATGCTTACACACTGCTTGTCAGAATGTAAATTAGTTCAACCATTGTGGAAAGTAGTGTGGCAATTCCTCAAAGAACTCGAAACAGAAATACCATTCTACCTAGCAGTTCCATTATTGAGTATATACCCAGAGGAATATAAATTATTCCACCATAAAGACACATGCATGCATATGTTCCTTGCAGCACTATTCACAATAGCAAAGACAAAAGCTAGAGGTCTAGCTTTTGGCTTATCTCAACTCTGACATGTCCTTCTAGCTTCTGATTTAAAGTGAGAGACATGCAACTCTTTTTCACTTTCTCTGCCAATGTAGGATTATTAATTGGCCTAATTTTAATATTGTTGTGTCTCAGGAAATAGGGAAGCTTGAGAACAAAGAGATAGACTGGGAAATGGCTGGTTCATGGAGCAGTCAGAAAACACACAGCATGCGTCAATTAAGGTTGCTGCAGGCACCTTTCATGGTGTCCCCCCAAAATTACAATAGGAAAATCAAAGATCATTGACTACACATCTCTATGATAGATATAATAATAATAATAATGGTAAGTTTGAAATGTGAGAATTACCAAAATGTGACATGCAGACACAGAGTGAGAATATGCTGTTAGAAAAATGGTACCAATAGACTTGGTAGAGGCAGCTTTGCCACAGATCTTCAGTTTGTAAAAAACAGGAGTATCTGTGAGGTGTAATGGAACAAAGTGTCATAAAATGAGGTATGTCTGTATTTAGAACTATGAGATCTGTCTCTACAACCAAACACATTTCGTAAAAAATATTTAAATTATTTGTGCAAAATAATAGAGATACCAAGAGGATGAATAATAATCACTTGCAAGGAGAGTATACTCTGTAATAGGACATACCAAAAACGTCATACACAGTATAACATGGGCTACATGCCTATGATGCTGTATTAGGGAGATGGTAAGTGTATTAGTCAGGGTTCTCTAAAAGGACAGAACTAATAGGAGAGATGAATACATGAAGAGTTTATTAGGAGAATTGACTCATACGATGACAAGAATTGGCCTTCTGTAAGCTGAGGAGCCAGGAAGCCAGTCCGAGTCCCAAAACCTCAAAAGTAGGGAAGCCGATAGTTCAGCCTTCAGTCTGTGGCTGAAGGCCAGAGAGCTCCTGGCAGATCACGAGTCTTAAAGCTGAAGAACTTGGAGTCTAATGTTTGAGGGCAGGAAGTAACTAGCACGGGAGAAAGATGGAGGCCGGAAAACTCAGCCGGTCTAGTCTTTCCACATTCCTCTGCCTGCATTTATGCAGGCTGCACTGGGAGCTGATTAGATAGTGCCCACCCAGACTGAGAATGGGTCTGCCTCTCCCAGTCCACTGACTCAAATGTTGATCTTCAGCAACACCTTAACGGATTTACTTAGGAACAATACTTTGCACCCTTCAGTACAATCAAGCTGACACTCAATATTAGCCATCACGGTAAATAAGTTCTATAAAAGAGAGATCGCTGGGGAATCGCTCCATCAAAAAGACTGTGAGAAAATTTCTCGTCATCTGGACTTTGAAATGCAAGAGTCAATACCATTCAGCAGACATTCATGTCATTGGCAAGTCAAATTGGAAATGAAAGGAAGTTAAGACTCATGGAGTTCTTCCTATAGTTGAGGCACTGCTCATCGTTCTTAAAATGAGTAGTTTTATTTAAGACAAAGAAGAAATCAGTATCTTTGATCTGAAAGTGGGGAAATTTGATGATCAGAAAAGTTGAAGAAAGATTTTCCAAAAACAAATATTAAGTAAGTAATTTAAGATGGGAGCCAGGGCCAGGTTTGTCTTTTTCCAAAACCTGGTTCTGTGGGCACCATCTCTGCTCTTAAAGATACAAACAGAATGGTCTGAGTAATTAGAAAAGGGTATGATATATGTGGTAGGGAGTTTGATCCTGAATTTTGGCTGAAGCAGAATATTCTTGATGAAGAGGATCAAGATGTAAAGACAGAGGAATTGGTGGCAGACTTTGAGAAGCTTGAATTTTAATTTTTAGGGAACTGATTAGTAATCATTGATTATTATGCCAATGTTTGGCTGAATTTAAACATTCTTCCAGTACATGGGCTACAGTACAACGTAGACTACATGCCTATTATGCAGAATTAGAGGGATGGTAAATAAATTCTGTAAGGGAGAGGTCAATGTGGACTCGTTGTGTCAAAAAGACTGAGAAAATTTCTCACCTTGACTTTGAATTAAACACTTACTTTTTTATTGTGTTAAAAAACAAAATGAGATCTACCTTTTAACAAAGTTTAATTTTTTTATTATACTCTAAGTTCTAAGGTACATGTGCACAACGTGTAGGTTTGTTACATAGGTATACATGTGCCATGTTTGTTTGCTGCACTCATCAACTTGTGATTTACATTAGGTATTTCTCTTAATGCTATCCGTCCCCCAACCCCCAACCTCCCGACAGGCCCCGGTGTGTGATATTCCCTGCCCTGTGTCCATGTGTTCTTGTTGTTCAGCTCCTACCTATGAGTGAGAACATGAGGTGTTTGCTTTCCTTTCCTTGTGATAGTTTGCTTAGAATGATAGTTTCTAGCTTCATCCATGTCCCTGCAAAGGACATGAACTCATCATTTTTTATGGCCACATAGTATTCCATGGTGTACATGTGCTACATTTTCTTAATCAATTCTATCATTGATGGACATTGGGTTGGTTCCAAGTCTTTGCTATTGTGAATAGTGCCTCAATAAACATACCTGTGCATGTGTCTTTAAAGTAGCATGATTTATAATTGTTTGGGAATATACCCAGTAATAGCATCGCTGAGTCAAATGGTACTTCTAGATCCTTGAGGAATCACCACACTGTCTTCCATAATGGCTGAACTAATTTACACTCCCACCAACAGTGTAAAAGCATTCCTATTTCTCCACATCCTCTCCAGCATCTGTTGTTTCCGGACTTTTTAATGATCACCATTCTAACTGGCGTGAGATGATATCTCATTGTGGTTTTGATTTGCATTTCTCTGATGACCAGTGAAGATGAGCATTTTTTCATGTCTGTTGGCTGCATAAATGTCTTCTTTTAAGTGTCTGTTCATATAATATACCCATTTTTTGACAGGGCTTCTTTTTCTTGTAAATTTGTTTAAGTTCTTTGTGGATTCTAGATATTAGCCCTTTGTCAGATGGGTAGATTGCAAATATTTTCTCCCATTCTATAGGTTGCCTGTTCACTCTGATGACTGTTTCTTTTGCTGTGCAGAAGCTCTTTAGTTTAATTGGATCCCATTTGTCTATTTTGGCTTTTGTTGCCATTGCCTTTGGTGTTTTAGTCATGAAGTCTTTGTGCATGCCTATGTCCTGAATGGTATTGTCTAGGTTTTCTTCTAGGGTTTTTATGGTGTTAGGTCTTACATTTAAGTCTTTAATGCATCTTGAGTTAATTTTTGTATATGGTATAAGGAAGTGATCCAGTTTTAGCTTTCTACATATGGCTAGCCAATTTTGCCAACACCATTTATTAAATAGGGAATCCTTTCCCCATTGCTTGTTGTTGTCAGATTTGTCAAAGATCAGATGGCTGTAGATGTGTGGTGTTATTTCTGATGCCTCTGTTCTGTTCCATTGGTCTATATCTCTGTTTTAGTACCAGTACCATGCTGTTTTGGTTACTGTAGCCTTGTAGTAGAATTTGAAGTCAGGTAGCATGTGACCTCCAGCTGTGTTCTTTTTGCTTAGGATTCTCTTGGCTATGTGGGCTCTTTTTGGTTTCATATGAACTTTAAAGTAGACTTTTCCAATTCTGTGAAGAAAGTCAGTGGTAGCTTGATGGGGATAGCATTGAATCTATAAACTACCTTGGGCAGTGTGGCCATTTACACGATATTGATTCTTCCTTTTCATGAGCATGGAGTGTTCTTCCATTTGTTTGTGTCCTCTTTTATTTCGTTGAGTAGTGGTTTGTAGTTCTCCTTGAAGAGGTCCTTCACATCCCTTGTAAGTTGAATTCCTAGGTATTTTATTCTCTTTGTAGTAATTGTGAATGGGAGTTCACTCATGATTTGACTCTCTGTTCATCTATTATTGGTATATAGGAATTCTTGTGACTTCTGCGCATTGATTTTGTATCCTGAGACTTTGCTGAAGTTGCTTATCAGCTTAAGGAGATTTGGGCCTGAAACAATGGGGTTTTCTAAATATACAATCATGTTATCTGCAAGGAGAGATAATTTGACTTCCTCTTTTCCTAATTGAATACACTTTATTTCTTTCTCTTGACTGATTGCACTAGCCAGAACTTCCAACACTATGTTGAATATGAGTGGTGAGAGAGAGCATTCTTGTCTTGTGCTGGTTCTCAAAGGGAATGCTTCCAGTTTTTGCCCATTCAGTATGCTATTGGTTGTGGGTTTGTCATAAATAGCTCTTATTATTTTGAGGTACATTCCATCAATACCTTGTTTATTGAGAGATATTAGTATGAAGAGGTCTTGAATTTTGCCAAAGGCCTTTTCTGCATCTATTGAGATATCATGTGGTTTTTGTTGTTGGTTCTGTTTATGTGATGGATTATGTTTATTGATTCGTGTATATTGAACCAGCCTTGCATTCCAGGTATGAAGCCAACTTGATTGTGGTGGATAAGCTTTTTAATGTGCTGCTGGATTTGGTTTGCCAGTATTTTATTGAGGATTTTCTTATCGATGTTCATCAGGGATATTAGCCTAAAACTCTCTTTTTTTGTTGTGTCTGTACCTGGCTTTGGTATCAGGCTGATGCTGGCCTCATAAAATGAGTTAGGGAGGATTCCCTCTTTTTCTATTGATTGAAATAGTTTTGGAAGGATTGGTACCAGCTCCTCTTTGTACCTTTGGTAGAATTTTACTGTGAATCTGTCTGGTCCTGGACTTTTTGGATGGTATGCTATTAATTATTGCCTCTATTTCAAAACCTGTTATTAGTCTATTTAAAGATTCAACTGCTTCTTGATTTAGTCTTGGGAGGGTGTATATGTCCAGAAATTTATCCATTTCTTCTAAATTTTCTAGTTTATTTGCATAGAAGTGTTTATAGTATTCTCTGATGGTCGTTTGTATTTTTGTGGGATCCCCTGTATCATTTTTTGTGGTGTGTATTTGATTCTTCTCTCTTTTCTTCTTTATTAGTCTTGCTTTTGTTGATCTCTTTCAAAAAACCAGCTCCTGGATTCATTGATTTTTTGAAGGCTTTTTTTGTGTCTCTATCTCCTTCATTTCTGCTCTGACCTTAGTTATTTTTGCCTCCTGAGAGCTTTTGAATTTGTTTCCTCTTGCCTCTCTAGTTATTTTAATTGTGATGTTAGGATGTCAATTTTAGCTCTTTCCTGCTTTCTCTTGTAGGTATTTAGTGTTGTAAATTTCCCTCTACACGCTGCTTTAAATATGTCCAAGAGATTCTGGTACACTGTGTCTTTGTTCCCATTGGTTTCAAACAACATCTTTATTTCTGCCTTCATTTCATTGTTTACCCAGTAGTCATTCAGGATCAGATTGTTCAGTTTCCATGTAGTTGTGTGGTTTTGAATGGGTTTCTTAATGCTGAGTTCTAATTTGATTGCACTGTGGTCTGAGAAACAGTTTATTGTGATTTCTGTTCTTTTACATTTGCCGAAGAGTGTTTTACTACCAATTATGTGGTCAATTTTAGAATAAGTGCAATGTGGTGCTGAGAAGTATGTATATTCTGTTGATTTGGGGTGTAGAGTTCTGTAGATGTCTATTAGGTCCACTTGGTGCAGAGCTGAGTCCAACTCCTGGATATCCTTGCTAACCTTCTGCTCATTGATCTGTCTAATATTGACAGTGGGGTGTTAAAGTTTCTCATTATTAATGTGTGGTAGTCTAAGTCTCTTTGTTGGTTCTCTAAGGACTTGCTTTATGAATCTGTGTGCTCCTGTATTGGATGCATATATATTTAGGATAGTTAGCTCTTCTTATTGAATTGATCCCTTTACCATTCTGTAGTGGCCTTCTTTGTCTCTTTTGATCTTCGTTGGTTTAAAGTCTGTTTTATCAGAAACTAGGATTACAATCCCTGTTTTTTTTTCTTTCCATTTCCTTGCTAGATCTTCCTCCATCCCTTTGTTTTCAGCCTATGTGCATCTTTGCACATGAGATGGCTCTCCTGAATACAGCACACTGATGGGTCTTGACTCTTAATCCAATTTGTCAGTCAGTGTCTATTAATTGGGGCATTTCAGCCATTTACATTTAAGATTAATATTGGTATGTTTGAATTTGATCGTTTCATTATGATGTTTGCTGTTTATTTTGCCCGTTAATAATCCAATTTCTTCATAGCATCAATGGTCATTACCATTTGGCATGTTTTTTCTGTGGCTGGTACTGGTTGTTCGTTTCCATGTTTAATGCTTCCTTCAGGAGCTCTTGTAAGGCAGGCCTGGTGGTGACAAAATCTCTCAGCATTTGCTTGTCTATAAAGGATTTTATTTCTCCTTCAATTATGAAGCTGAGTTTGGTTGGATATGAGATTCTGGGTTGAAAATTCTTTTCTTTAAGAATGTTGAATATTGGCTCCCACTCTCTTTTGGCTTGTAGGGCTTCTACAAAGAGATATGCTGTTACTCTGATGGGTTTCCCTTTGTGGGTAACCCGACCTTTATCTCTGGCTGCCCTTAACATTTATTCCCTCATTTCACCCTTGGTGAATCTGACAATTATGTGTCTTGGGGTTGCTCTTCTTGAGGAATATCTTTGTGGTGTTCTCGTATTTCCTGAATTTGAATGTTGGCCTGCCTTGCTAGGTTGGGGAAGTTCTCCTGGATAATTTCATGAAGAGTGCTTTCTAACTTGGTTCCATTCTCGCTATCACTCTCCAGACACCAATCAAACATATATTTTGTCTTTTCACATAGTCCCATATTTCTTGGAGATTTTGTTCATTTCTTTTCACTCTTTTTTCTCTAATCTTGTCTTCTAACTTTATTTGATTGATTTGATCTTCAGTCACTGATATCCTTTCTTCCCCTTGATCAAATTGGCTGTTGAAGCTTGTGCATGCATCATAAATTTCTTGTGCCATGGTTTTCAACTCTGTCAGGTCATTTAAGGTCTTCTCTACACTGTTCATTCTAGTTAGCCATTCATCTAACCTTTTCTCAAGGTTTTTAGCTTCCTTGCGATGGGTGAGAACATGCTCCTTTAGCTCAAAGAAGTTTATTATTACCGACTTTCTTATGCCTACTTCTGTCAACTCATCAAAATCATTCTCCATCCAGTTTTGTTCCCTTGCTGGCAAGGAGCTGTGATCCTTTGAAGAGAAGAAGCACTCTGTTTTTTGGAATTTTCAACTTTTCTGCTCTGGTTTCTCCCCATCTTTGTGGTTTTATCTACATTTGATCTTTGATGTTGGTGACCTACAGATGGGTTTTTGGTGTGGATGTCCTTTTTGTTGATGTGGATACTATTCTTTTCTGTTTGTTAGTTTTCCTTCTAACAGTCAGATACCTCAGCTGCAGGTCTGTTGGAATTTGCTGGAGGTCCACTCCAGACCCTGTTTGCCTGAGTATCATCGGCAGAGGCTGCAGAACAGCAAATATTACTGCTTGATCCTTCCTCTGCAAGCTTTGTCCCAGAGGGGCACCTGCCTGTTTGAGGTGTTTGTCGACCCCTACTGGGAGGTGTTTCCCAGTCAGGTTATGTGGGGGTCAGGGACCCCCTTGAGGAGGCGTCTGTCCATTCTCAGAGCTCAAACGCCATGTTGAGAGAACCACTGCTCTCTTCAGAGCTGTCAGACAGGGACGTTTAAGTCTGCAGAAGCTGTCTGCTGCCTTTTGTTCTACTATGCCCTGCCTCCAGAGGTGGAATCAATAGAGGCAATAGGCCTTGCTAAGCTGCAGTGGGTTCCACCTAGTTTGTGCTGCCAAGCCTTTGTTTACACTGTGAGCTACTTAAGCCTCAGCAATGGTGGATGCCCCTCCATTCATCAGGCTGCAGAGTTGCAAGTCAATCTCAGACTGCTGCACTAGCAGTAAGCAAGGCTCTATGGGCGTGAGTCCCACCAAGACCAGGCACAGGAAGGTATCTCCTGGTATGGCAGTTGCTAAGTCTGTGGGAAAAGTTCAATATTTGGTCAGAAGTGTACCATTTCTCCAGGTACAGTCTGTCATGGCTTCCCTTGGCTAGGAAAGGGAAATCCCCCGACCACTTGTGCTTCCTGGGTGAAGTGACACCCTGTCCTGCGCCAGCTTGCCCTCCATGGGCTGTTCCCACTGTCCAACGACTCCCAGTGAGAGGAATCAGGTACCTCAGTTGGAAATGCAGAAATCACCTGTCTTCTGCATTGATCTCGCTGGGAGCTGCAGACCAGAGTTGTTCCTATTTGGCCATCTTGGAAGTGACCTAACAAAGTTTTAAGTGTAAAATGGAGCATTGTTAATTAAACACAATGTTGTATAGCATATCTCTTTGCTTTCTTTTTATTTGTGATTTTGAAAATATCAACACATTCAAAATATTTCATAAAGTAATGGTGTTTTCAATATTAATTTAATTTACCTTTTTCAGGTGATGTGTTCCTATGAGGCATTTCAATTTTCTTAATGGCTGTTAGTCGGAGTAGATGTTTTCTTAAGGAAAAAAAAAAATTCTGTCTTTAAAACGGTAATTTTTTTTTTTCAGGTGCAAGATTTAATAGAGTGAAAATAGAGTTCCCATACAAGGGGAGGGGACCCAAAGGGGGTTGCCACGCCCTGCTTAAATGCCTGGGTTTATATCTTGATCATTGTCCCTCCCCCTGTGCTCTCAGGTGATATATGATTTGACTATTTCTTTACCTCCTGCTTTTAGCTTAATTTGTATTTTAGTGAGCCCTCTTTACTACCTGATTGGTTGGGTTTGAGCTGACTTACAAGCCCTGTGTTTAAAGGTAGGTGCTGTCACCTTCTCTAACTAAGCTTAGGAATTCTTAGTCGGCCTAGGAAATCCAGCTAGTCCTCTCTCATTCCCCCTTCTCAAAAGGAAAACCCAAGTGCTGTTGGAGAGGTTGGCTGATGACCACTCTAACTGCTTCCTGCTGCACTGGGGCGTAGTAGGGGTCGTGCAGCAGGAAGCAGTTAGAGTGGTCATCAGCCAACCTCTCCAACAGCACTTGGGTTTTCCTTTTGAGAAGGGGGAATGATTTCCTTGGGAAGGGTGCCTTCGATGTCATCAACATTGGAGCATGGGCTAGAAGGCTGCTTTAGGAGTCCATGGTAAATCTTAGTCATGGACTGCATCTGGGGCTCCATTTGAGGAACTATTTGTAGTTTTACACCTTTGATTCTGGAAAAGACAAACTTAACAAGGAGGCTAAAGATACAGGGATTGAAATGTATGACCTGAAGTGCAGGGACATATGGGTGTGGCCGGTGAAAGTGGGGTTTCCTTTAGAAAAATTCCTATATGATGGGGCATCAATATTTCTGGGAAGCTGTATTCTCCATAGAAGCTCTTCATAAAGGGAGCTACTGGTAGTACATTGGCATGGAGGGGGTGCAGTGAGTGTGAAAGGGGGTAAAAGAACAGTAAAAAGAAAAATATGACAAGTGAGGGCCATAGGGATCTATGATTCTAGTTACTTTCCTCTTGTTTGTTGCTTGAAAAGCAGGCACAGATCCTCTAGAGGTTCACAGGAATAGCTAGCATTGTCTCCTGGATTTTCGGGTTCCTTTGGCAGTATCCAGGGTTTGACTTGAGTGTGATATATCCAAGACTCCACTCCAGCCACTTTAACTGCAGTTGGGGCACATAAAATGACTGGGTAGGGTCTTTCCCAGGATGTGTCTAGGGATGGGGACTTAGAGGGAAGGGACTTGACCAATACCATGTCACCAGGGTGGAATAATTCCTTTCCCTCCTCTCAGGGACAGGTTCCTTGTAATGTTTTAAGACCTTGTTGATATTTGGCTAAAGAGGTGATGTCTGCAACTAGTTGGCCGTCTCTCAGTCAAGCACAAGGTTATTGGTTAGGAAGGGCCATCCATACAGCATCTTGTATGGGCTAAGTCCCACTTTTTGGGGAGAGTTTCAGATTCTTAATAAGGCTATAGGCAACAGAGCAGGCCATAAAAGGTGAGGGTCTTGGGTTAGCTTTTTTAGATGTTGTTTGAGTGTTTCATTCATTTTCTCGACTTTTCCTGAGGATTGTGGCCTCCAGGCACAGTGTAAGTGATATTGCATGCCTAACGCCTGGGATACTCCCTGGGTTATTGCAGCCTTGAAAGCGGGGCCATTGTCACTCTGTAAGCCTTGGGAAAGTCTGAATCTGGGAATTATTTCACAAATTAGTGCCTTTATTACCTCTTGGGCCTTTTCTGTCCTACAAGGAAAAGCTTTCACCCAACCAGTGAAAGTATCTACCCAGACTAGTAGATACTGAAATCCCTGAGATTTGGGCATGTGGGTAAAATCTAGTTGTCACTCTTCTCCTGAGTAATGGCCTGTTCTTTGCTCTCCTGAAGGACTTTGGCGATAAGGTAGGGGATTATTTCTTTGGCACACTTCATAGACCCTGACTATCTGCTTGATAATTTTGAAAAGGCCTGGTCCAGTAAGTAATGATTTGGCCATCTGATGGGTGCTATCAATGCCTAAGTGAATGGTCTGGTGAAGGGTTTTAAGTAATTTCCATTGGTTAGCTGCAGGCAAAAGTATTTTTCCTTCTTCAGTGGCTAGACATCCTGAGGGGAGGAAACTATGTCCTCATGAGGTTCCCCATTCTGTTTCTTCTGCTGAGTACTGGGGCCTGGTTCCCTGGAGGGTATTACCCCATACTAGCCATCCTTTCATAAGCATTTCTAATCGAGGGTCCCATCTTGTGGCTCTTTTGGCTTCAATATCCACTTGGCGGTTCCTTTCTGTTTCCTTTTCCTTTCCTTTCTGATGACCCCAGCAGTGTAAGACTGCCACCTCTTTAGGTTTCTGTACAGCCAATAATAATCTCCTAATGACTTCCTGATATTTGATAGGCATTCCCTCGAAAATTAAGAATTCCCTTTCTTTCCATATTGCTGTGTAGCCATGAGGACGAGGTAAGCATACTTAGAGTCTGTATATATATTTACCCTTTTTCCTTCACTAATTCTAGTGCCCGAGTGAGGGCTATTAGTTCTGCCAGCTGAGCACTAGTTCCTGGAGTGAGGGGATTATTTTCAAGTATTCCATTATCACTTATCACTGCATACCCTGGCTTTCAAAGTGCTTTTTCTACAAAGGAGCTTCCATCAGTGTACAAGCTGAGGTTGGGATCAATCAAGGGAACCTGTAGAAGGTCCCCTTGAGTGGCATAGGTTTGAGCAATTACTTGTTGACAGTTACGTTCTATCTTTTCTTCATTGTCTGGAAGAAATGTGGCTGGATTAAGAGTTGCACAAGTGCACACTTGCAGCACTGGCCCTTCAAGTACGAGAGATTGATATTTAAGCAAACAGTTGTCTGACAGCCACAAGTCTCCTTTAGCAGTGAGTATGCCATTCACATCATGAGAGGTCCACACAGTAAGATCTCTTCCCTGTATCATTTTAACTTATTCAGATACTAAGACTGCCACTGCTGCCACTACCCATGAACAATGAGGCCAACCCTTTGCCATTACATCAATTTCATTACTCAGGTATGCTACGGGTTGCAAGCTGGTCCCTTAGACCTGTGTAAGACTCCTAGAAGTATTCCGGTTTTTTTTTTTTTTTTTTTTTTTTGAGACGGAGTCTCGCTCTGTCGCCCAGGCTGGAGTGCAGTGGCGCAATCTCGGCTCACTGCAAGCTCCGCCTCCCGGGTTCACGCCATTCTCCTGCCTCAGCCTCCCGAGTAGCTGGGACTACAGGCGCCCGCCCCTGCGCCTGGCTAATTTTTTCTATTTTTAGTAGAGACGGGGTTTCACCATGGTCTCGATCTCCTGACCTTGTGATCCGCCCACCTCGGCCTCCCAAAGTGCTGGGATTACAGGCGTGAGCCACCACGCCCGGCCGTATTCCGGTTTTTTTCTGTGACATATAAAGAAAAATCTTGCCCCGTTAGCAAGCTTAACACTGGGGCTTGGGTTACAGCCTTCTTTAGGGTCTAGAAAGCTGCTTCTGCTTCAGGTGTCCGTTCTACTAAATGAATAGTGGCTTTCTGAGTTTCCTAAATTAGTGTGTGTAAAGGCCTCGCTATTTCACCACATCTGGGAATCCATATTCGGCAGAAGCCTGTTATGCCAAGGAACCCTCTTAATTGCTTCAGGGTTATGGGATGATGATAAGCCAGTAGAGGCTGAATACGTTCCTCACTGAGGGCCCTGGTGCCTTTGGATAATTTTAACCCTAAGTATTTAACCTGCTGTAAGCAGAGCTGAGTCTTTGGTTTGGAAACCTTATAGCCACAGGTGGTGAGGAAGTTTAAGAGCTCTTGGGTGGCTTGATAGCACAAGGTTTCTGAACCAGCAGCTAAAAGTAAATCGTCCACATACCTCCAATCCCTGCCTCCTAGGTACTAATGCATCAGACTTTCATTTACTCTCCCAAGTATTAAAGCAAGTTGTATCTCCAAAGGGATCTTATGAAACTCTATGCTGCATCCTTGGGCATGTAGGCTATGAACCTAATGAGTCTTGCCCCTGGTATTCCTCTCAATTTAGGTATACAGCTCTCAACATGGGCAGTTATGAGGGATCCATTTCCTACCACCTTTGCCAGGGCCTTAGAACTGATGACCCAGTACTTTAACAACTGGACTGGGTCTATGACAACATAATAGATGAGGATGTACGCGAATTGAGTAAATTAAAGGGAGGTGCATATTCCTATAGTATCAAATGGGGGCAATGAGCAAACGTCCTTCCTCTGTGTTCCTAAAAGCCATCTACCAAGAAAGAGAGAGACAGAGAGGCAGAGAGAGAGAAAAGAGAAAGAAAGAAAGAAAGAGAGAGAGAGAGAAAGAGAGAAAAGGGAGAGAGAGAAAGAAAGAGAGAAAAGAGAGAGAGAGTGAAAAGGGTAAAAGAGAGGGCAAGAGAAAGAAAGAGAGAGAGACAGACAGGGAGTCAAATAAATATATATTTTTTTATATAGTGCTGCATCACTTGAGGATTCTTGCTGTGAATTTGGGTCTATTAAGAATGCTTTTGGTTATAAGCAACAGAATACCTAAGAGTTGCTTCAGAAGTTTGGAGAATTAGTCCAAATATTTGTAACATATCAGTGATCTCAAAGCAGAGGCTCAATGGTTTTCAAGATATGGTGAAATTGCCATCATCCTCCATTTCAGTTGATTCCAATCTCTTTTCTAAGTGGTTGACTCCTATGCAGTATTTACTAAGACATATTTAGAATTTTACATATACCTCAATATCACCCGGTAAACAAATTGTCTCCCTTCCTATCCATTTCATTTTGGCTTAAAATGGTTAAGGAAACTCCAGAGGTCAGAATTATGTTCAGGGCAGGAGAAGGGGTAAAAATGGCTCATTTTTGACAGAACAACAAAATTATCAGAAATCCGTCAACAGACTTCCCCTCATATCTCACTGGATAGGTCTGTGTCCAATGCAAAGACATTGCAAGGAAGACTGGAAAATGCTTATGTAATTTTTCTTTTCTTTAGAGTGGAGAAAGTTATGGAATAGGGGGTTGAGTATGGATATTGGGTAATTCAACCAATAATATCTGTTACAGAACTAGAGAAAAGCACTTGAAAATATTCAAATGGATTATTTAAGTGATAACCTTCAGTTTACTCTCAAGTCCTTAAGGTTGGAGGACAGGAGGGTGGGAAGAAAGCAAGAACAGTTTCCCTATTGGCACAACTGCAGATACCCAACTAGAAACTTTGAAGTCTAAAGGCAGATAACTTTTCTTACAGTTTGATGGAGCCACCTCTGATTCCATCACACGATTTAATTTTGGTTAAATTGTTTTTATTTACTTGTGATTTGAGTTCCATAATTATGATTGAGAGTACTTAAGTAATCCTCTCAAAGCATCTTTGTAATTAATTCTCTTCTCTTATGAGGTCTTCTGAGAAAATCTAATTTTATTTCATCTTCATGAGATACATAAATAGCTGTGAGAGTGCTCTCATAAGAAAGAAACAAAAAGACTAGAGAAGAGAAAACAGTATTTTCTAACTGCGTGGCACACATCAGCTCCTGTTACATAAGTTATTTCAATAAATCTTTATGAAACTCTGTTAAAGGGAAGTAATATGTCCCAATTTTACAGATGAGAAAACTGAGGCTTAGAAACATTAAGTCAGTTACTCAAGATCACCCTCACAGTAAATGGTAGAAAAAGAGCTTCATCCTCTCTCTGCTGTTTCAAGACAGAAATTTTCTTGAATTTACCTTCACGTTCTGAATCAGCATCATTGTCTGGGGTAAATACCTGGGTTTCATCATCTCCTGTCAAGAAGATTAAGGACACGGACACGTGGGTGGGTTAAGGAGCTGAAAGTTTAATAGGCAGAAGAAAAGAGACAGGAGAGCAGCTCGCTCGCTCGCTCTCCCCTGAGAGAGAGGCATTTGAAAAGGAAAGCCAGCCTTCAGCAGACTGCAGCAGGTTTTATAGGCGGGCTTGAGGAGGCCGTATCTAATTTACCTAGGGCCTACAGATTGGTTCAACCAGGTGTGACATTAAATAGCATGTAGGGAAGCTGGTTGCACCACCCTAATTTTATTATGCAAATGGCCTTTCCATTGGGCCATCTCCTCTGCTGCTTACTGCACAAGTGGCTGGCAAAGAGAAGGGAAGACAGAGCCGCCATTTTGATCATGCCTAGTCACAGGTAGCCTTTCCCTATTGGCACAACTGCAGCATTCACCCATGCAAGCTTCCAGCTTGCTTGTCTGCCTGCAGCTATATTTTACAAGCTGCTCTTTGTTAGAAAAGAAAATGATTTGGGGACTGCTTTTCATTGAAAGGAAAACCTTACCAAGGACTCCCATACTGTCGCTATCTGCCTAAGTACTTTCTTCTTAACTACTATATCAATTATTCATGCCCAGCCGTGACTGGCTACAAAAGAACACTCAAGTGTTTATTCAGTGAATTACTTTAATTATCTGACTCAAAAACCCTTGCTGTTTATACTATAATCTTTCATTTCCCAAGAATAGTTTCTATAGTGTTGGCTTCCGATTTAAATGCACAAATGTCAATGTTTTAGATATTTGAGGTAATTTAGTAAAATCAGAATCAAATTTCAGTCATTTGCCATCATTTACTGTTCGTTAACCCTACGCAAGTTACTTAAAACTCTCTTGGCTACATATTATTTTTCATTAAAGAAATAAATCTAATAATAAAAAATAATAACATATATTGTGCTTTCAGGATGCCATTCTTCCAAGCCTTTACATAACACAACCTATTAATATTTATAATACCACTGTGAGGTATATGTAGTTATACTTGTTTCGTGAATGTTGAAACCACTATTGCCGTACAAAATGTTTCATAAAAATCAGCCCTAAATTTAATGGCTTAAATCAGCAATCATAAATTTTCTTGATGATGTAAATGAGCCAATGGGCGGCTCCCTTGGCTGGGTTGGATTGGAAGTCTTTGCTATTGGTTCTTTGTAAGTCAGCTGGGATGGGCAACTGGGCTCTACTCCAAAGTTTTTCTTCCTCTTTTATTTTTAAGGGCTAACCTGGGAATATTTTATCATGGAAATGGCAGAGTTGGAAGATAAGAATAATTTACAAGTGCTGTCAAGCCTCTGCTGTGCCACATCTGCTAACATCTCACTTGCCAATGCAAGATACAAGGCCAGGTCCAAAGTTAAGTGGTGGTGAAATATACCTCACTCTTTTAATCAGAGGAATCAGAGGTAGAGAGAAGTTAATATTTCTGAGCAATAATCCACCGTACTAAAAAGCCTAATCATAAGCTCAGGTATAAACTCAAGTTGTTGGTATCTTAACCTGTTCTTACCACTATACTATACCTTATTACAACTGGAAATTTAAAAAATTCCATCCAGGATGGAATAACGGGGTGTTATTGAAATTTAATAATGTATTAAATTTAAGTGATATAATGCGTATAGAACACTTAGCACAATGCCTGGCACGTGATAAATGAAAAAGAAAATCATCTGATATTTAGTTATTTATCACATAGCCAGATATAACTATTTGAAAATACTCTTATAAATGAACTTGACAGAGATTGTCAAAGATTGTCTACATTGTGTTTACCATATATTGTGAGTCATTCCTGAATTTGAGGAAGGTAGATATTGGTGGACTTCAATTTGTTCATCATTTAGGAGACAATAAAATTTACCAGTAGAAAAGTTCAATGTTATGGAAGCCTCAGAAACACTACAGGAGAGTTCAAGATGTTTAAAAATTGTGATCCTTTCCTCTCTTTTTTATTCCATTAATATTTATTATATATTCACTCTGTTTCAGTCACTGGGCTTATTTCTGTGCATACAATAATGAACAAGACACGATCTTTGCCCTAAAGAGACTTATGGTTTATGATCTCATTCTCACTAGATCTTTGGATTCTTTACGGCAAAAACCCTGTCATGCTCATTAACATGTGGGTGACTGGATAATCACGGACCACGGGAGAGCCAGATAACTTGCCCCAGGTATGATGAAGGGTTTCCGAATGTGTTAATAGCCAAAGACAGGACAAAATGTATTGACCAAGATCAATAGTCATGAATTTGGGAACAGGAAGAATGAAAGAAGGATATTCCGGTCCAGAAACATTCTCCTAAGAAATGAAGTTAGAGAAACCTGAAAACACCAGGGAAGAGGTTGGAGAATGGAGCTACACAGTCCCAGATGGCAGCTCCTGGCCACAGGTGGGTATGCAGCACTTATAATATGGCTGTGTATTGGATTTCAAAGACCAAGTGCAACAAAAAGGAAGTGAAATATCTCCTAAATAATGTTTTAAAAGTGATTACATGTTCAAGTGATAATTCTTTGAGTATATTGAGGTAAATAAAGTCTCCTATTAAAATTAAGTTTTTCTCTTTTTACTATTTATAATGTGACTATTACAATATTTTAAACAGTGTATGTGGCTTGCATTTGTGCTTACATTTTATTTCTACTGGATAGCCCTGAAAAGCAACATCAGGTAGGAAATGACAAAAGATGCTGGGAGATAATGGAGGGGAGAATAAAACGTTCTTAGATATTTTTCTCATAAAGCCACAGCCTGTGAAGACAAACTCTCTCTGGAGGACTTAAACATCTCACCACAAAGTACCCACCTCCTCAGACACTAAAAATATTTCCTCCTTGCTTCTGAGAGTTCACAAAGGATGTCTTTAGTGTGCCACATACCGGTCGATAGACTAGAGTCATCATGAAAGGGTAGTAGAATGTCCTCTCTCCCTTTCCATCCTCTGGATTTTCACATGCTATTTCTGCAAACCTGCTGGCTGAAACAGTCCCTCAGGACACCATTGCCGACATAAAAGTGACTAAACTGGGAACTTTTAGGTCTTGTCATTGCATTTATTCTCCCATCCTTCATATATCCTATCCTAACTTCATTTCATAACACTCTTGCTTCCTTCTCAGTCAGGAGGTTTTAGGAGAGGTTCTCTCCTTCTCCTTAAGCTTCAGGTAGGACCACTCTTGACTCCTGGCTTAGAGCTTGTCTTTGTGTCCTGTATCTTGGCTCTTACGGATACGTTCTGAGATGGATGTGTAACCCAGTCAGAACCAGTGAGACACCAAGTTATGTTTGCTGAGGCTTCTGGGAAAAAAATAAAACAGAACTTATTTCTCCTTCTGTGGAGAACATTGGAAGAGATTCTTGGTGCTGCTGATTGTGCAACAAGACTTTTCTTCAGCTGCCAGCCGTCTTGCAGTGATGAGGAAAGAGTCTGATAAAATGGGGCCAATACTGAAGAAACAGGACTGAGAAAGGCAGAGCGAAGCCAGCTCTGTCCGCCCTGGCTTGGGCGGTTGCACAAACCAATCTATGTTCAGCATTGTTTTAGCCACGTTGAGATGAATAGCTTGCCTTAGGTATTACAAGATATTCCCACAGCAAAAAAAAAAACAAAAACATAATCAAAAACATTGTGTGCTGGAATAATGGTAGGTGTGAGCAGAGGCGAGGAGAAAGTTTCCTTTTCTCTGTGCCACACTTGGTCACTATGTTCTCTGAAGTAGTTGGGTTTGAGCCCAGAGTTTCACACAGTCATTAAAAATTAGGCCTGAGGAAACAGACAAAATTTTGGCTCCCCTCTTCATTTCTGCTTTGTCATCTTTGTTCCATTATTTCTAAAACTGCTTCCCCTTTCTCAGTTATGCAGTAAACACATCCATGCACATAAAAGAGGTGTGAGAGTAAAGCGTTTTCTACCTGGGTGACAGCCAGACAAAAAAAGTCCTGATAGAGAGAAAGTAGTCAGTCAGAAAAGGTCAATTACTGCATAATTCCACTCATAGGAGGTATCGAAATAGTCAAAAGCATAAGAGCAAAGAATAGAGTGGTGGCTGGCAGGGACCAGTGGAAGAGGGGAAGGGTAAATTGCTTATCAACAGGTATAACATTTGAGTTATGCAAATGAAGTTCCAGAGATCTGCTGTACAGCATTTTGCCTATAGATAACAATACTGTATTATGCACTTAAAAACACATGAAAGAAGTAGATCTCATGTTGCATTCTTACCACAAGGTAAAATAAAAATCTGTTTATGTATTCAAATGACTGTGGACATGTTTGTGTATCTTTTAGTTTAATACAGCTTGAAAAAAGTTTCTGGTCTGGGTGTGGTGGCTCACGCCGTAATCCCAGCACTTTGGGAGGCCGAGGCAGGCAGATCACAAGGACATGCGTTCGAGACCAGCCTGGCCAATGTGGTGAAATTCTGTCTCTACTAAAAATACAAAAATTAGCCTGGCATGGTGGTGCATGCCTGTAATCCCAGCTACTTGGGAGGCTGAAGCAGAAGAATCGCTTGAACCTGGGAGTCAGAGGTTGCAGTGAACCGAGATCGCACCACTGCACTCCAGCCTGGGTGACATAGCAAGACTCTGTCTTAAAAAAAAAAAAAAAAAAAAAAAAAAGTTTTTGACTTGTCAATTATCATTCCACAATTTTACAGATGGAAAATCAAGTATCAAAAAAGTTAAGTAACTTTTCCATGGAAGCAGTTATTTAATAGCTGATTGTGCTCTCCAATCCAGGCCGCCTAACTGAAGAGTATGCAAGACATCTTACGTTAGATGCACCCAAAATCAGTAAATCTGTCTGCACAGCATGCAAAAAAAGATTTTTTATGTTAGAATTGTGCCCTGGTATCACTTGGAATTCTATGCTTTGTCCAATATTAGAAAACTATTATAACTGGTACACATTACTGACATTCCTTAATTGGTCTTTTCTGAAACTGGCCTTGAAATTAAAATCATACTTTGCATACTGTGCCTTTCTAAAAAAGTGGCTTTATGATTATTTCATATTGTTTGATTTTTAAAGTTACACATGCAAAATAATTTAAATACATACCACTGATCAATTTTTAACTCCTAAAATTTTGTTTTTATTTTAGATTTTAATCACAGAATACTTATTTTAAAATTAGCAATGAAAATGAGTAAATCTTCAAAGACCTAAGTAGATTATTTTAATAACTAATAAAAGACTATATTAAAAATAATCAGGATAAACTTATAATCATAAAAATTGATTGCATTAATGCTATATTTATTGTCTTTGTTGAGTTCTTTAGATTAACAAATACAGATTTCATTTGGTTCTAACTATAACCTTGAAGGACAAATGTTATTATATTCAGTTCATGGATAATAAAAGAAAGGTAATGAAATTAATCTATTTGCCCAAGATCATCTGTTAGGTTGCCAAGTTATGACCTCAACTTGTATTTCATAGCTCCAAATCCACTATGTAGACTCTAATATCAAGGACTGGAATCATCACTCTTAAACAGAGTTGTCAGACATATCAAAAGTGAAACAAAGATATGATTGTCAAGATGAAGACAAATATAATATACTTAGTTGAAAAAAAGGATAAAGGATTTTATACTACTTATAAAGTCTTATTTTCTTGTATTCCAAATAGGGAGCTCCATATAGTTACAAAGAATTGCTGCCATAGCGCGGATTTGAGCTTTGATCTAATTTTTCCAAGATTTGGGGAGGCCAAGCAGTGATTGTGAACTTTTATGAAAATGTCTTGTTCTTTTTTTCTTCCACGGCATTATGAAGCCAGAAAAAAAAAGCTCCTCTGATTTGTACAGTCCAGAAGTCTTCCACTCTTTTGTTAATCTGGTTTTGTCCCTCTCTCGTGAGACTTTCTATACATTTGTCCTCTTCATGCAGGCAGCATTAACTAGGGTGACCTCAGCACCATAGTAAATTACATTCTATTGTAGGACCTCTACCATTACCGCAAGGACATAGCCTCCACCTCCATCCAGCCTCTCAGGGAGCCGAAAGTACTTTTCATATGCTAACCCACCAGTTCACAAAGTATTATATTTAAGACCTTTTCTGAGTATCAGTGATATGAAAGTTATTTTCAAAATACTTCTAAGAAACTATGTGAGAGGTGACTTTTTCACTCCTTCTTTCTCTAGTTTCTAAAAAAGATCTGCTAAAACTCTGCTAGTGGGAATGTAAATTAGTACAACCTCTATGGAAAACAGTATAAAGGTTTATCAAAGAACTGAAAGTAGATCTACAATTCAATCCAGCAATTCTACTACTGGGTATTTACCCAAAGGAAAATAAGTCATTATATTAAAAAAACAAAAAAACCCCTGCACATGTATGTTCATCAAAGCACTATTCACAATTGCAAACATATGGAACCAATCTAAGTGCCCATCAATTGATGAGTGAATAAAGGAAATGAAGTGTGTGTATATACATACATACACTCATACCATGGAATATTATTCAGCTGTAAAAGCAAATGAAATAATGTCTTTTGCAGCAACTTGGATTGGAACTTTAGGCAATTACCCTAAGTAATGCAAGAGTGGAAAACCAAATATTGCATGTTCACTTAGAAGTAGGAGCTAAGCTATGGCTAAGCAAAGGCATATAGAGTGGTATATGGATATTGGAAATTTAGAAAAAGGGAGAGTTGGAAGGGAGTGAGAGATGAAAAACTACCTATTGGGTGCAATGTACACTATTTAGGGTGATGGGTACATTAAAATACCAGACTTCACCACTATATAATTTATCAATGTAACCCAAAACTATTGCAATAAAAAAATTTAAGTTTGATAAAATGTATATAACTATTATATTCTATTTGCTATGTTTTCTTTTTTGAAATATATTTTTCATAAAATATGTTAATCATATATCATGCAATAGTTTATTGTCATTTAAAATAAATTAATAAATACTGATTTAAATTATGAATTTAATTCCTAATATGGTAAATATTTATAGATATAATTAATATCTATAAAAACTCAATTGGAATTCCCAATTTTTTTCTTTTTCTTTGTTTGTTTTTTTTCTACAAAAACCTTGAATGCAGACCCCAATAATTTTTGAGAGTGTAAAGAGGGGCCTGAGATGACAATGTTTGCAAATCACAGATCTAAACATTTTAAAAACGAGAATCTTACTTAAGTGGATTTTATTTTCTCTCCTCAGAGAATGGATATCCAACACAAGTGGACCAAGACAAAAAGAAATCTGTGGAGATCCACAATACAAGCCCATAAATGCAACACACACAAATACAGTGTGTGACTATCAAAGGTATAGTTTTAAAGGCATTCCAAAACAGAACTGAATTATGAGTGTTAAAAACTGCTGTAGGCTATGCTTCACTTCAGTTACTTTCTTCAATAATTCAAGAATAATTACTGTAGCACTGAGATCTGCTGAGGCGGAGTATCTCCATGAAGTCTGTTATACAGAGCTTAGTGCTGCTCAAGTTCTTTTTTATTGTGGTAAAATCACACAGTGCATAAGATCTACCCTTTTAACAAAATTTTTAGTGTAAAACTGCAGTACTCTTCACCATAAGCATAATAATGCACAGCAGATCTATCTCTAGAACTTTTTCATTCCCCTGAACTGAAACTCTCCACCTATTGAATAGCAACCCCCTACAGTCCCTGGAAACCTCCACTCTACTTTCTGTTTCTATGAGTTTGGCTACTTCAGACACTTCATAAAAGTGGAATCATGTAGTATTTGTCCTTCTATAATTGGCTTATTTCATTTAGCCTAATATTCTCCAGGTTTATTTATGTTGTACCTTATGTCAGGATTTCCTTATTTTTATGGGTGAATAATATTCTATTGTATTTATGTGTCACATTTTCCTCATCCATTCTTCTATCTATGCAGAATGGTTGTTTCCATCTCTTGACTGAATATGAAAGTGCAAATATCTGTTTGAGAACCTAATTTCAATTTTTTTGAGTAAAATATCCAGTGGAGGATTACTGGATTATGTGGTAGCTCTATTTTAATGCCTATACTAATTTACATGCCTATTGACAGTGCACAAAGGTTTCCATTTTTCCACGTCCCAGCCAACAGTTTTTAATCATTCATCTTTTTGATAATACTCCTTGTAATAAGTGTGAGGTGATACCTCATGGTGGTTTTGATTTGCAATTCCCTGATGATAACTGAAGTTGAGCATGTTTTTATGTATCCATCGGCCACGTGTATGTCTTTGGAGAGTTGTCTATGCAAGACCTTTGCCAATTTAAAAAATCAGCTTATTTGTGGGTTTTTTTTTGTTTTTTGTTTTTGTTTTTGTTTTTGTTTGTTTGTTTGCTATAGAGTCATAGGAGTTTCTTATATTTCAGACATTATTCTCTTATCGAATATGTGAATTAATTTCTCCCATTCTGCAGGTTGCTTCTTCATTCTGTTGATTATTTCCTTCATTCTATTGATTGTTTCCTTTGCTATTCAGAAGCTTTTTAGCTTGATGTAGTCCCACTTGTCTATTTTTTGCTTTTGTTGCCTGTGCTTATATGGTCATACACAAAAGTCATTGTCCAGACCAATGTTAAGAAACTTTTCTCTGATTCTTTCTTATATTACAATTTGAGGTCTTAAATTAAAAATATTTAATATATTTTGAGTTGATTTTTATGTATAGTGTAATGTAAGGATCTAATTTCATTCTTTGGCATATGAAAATCAAGTTTTCCCAACATTATTTGTTGAAGAGGTTATCCTTTTCCCATTTATATCCTGGTACCCTTGTTGAAGATCAGATGACCGTATATGCATGGATTTATTTCTGGGCTCTTAATTCTGTTCAATGGTTCTATATGTCTATCTTCATGCCTGTTGCATATTGTTTTGATTATTGTAGTTTTGTAATATGTTTTAATCAGAGAATATGAGGCCTCAAGCTTTGTTCTTTCTCTAGATTGTGTGACTATTTGGGGTCTTTTCTGATTTCATATTAATTCACTTATTGACTTTATGCTTAATAACTATAATCATAAATCAAAATATTGTTCAAAATAGTTTATACAGTAGAATTAATGACTGTAATGCTTATTATTAATGGAATATTCCCTAACAGTGTTAGGACATACATAACACTTCTTAAACTATATATCAGATGTCACTGATGTATTGATTTTGGAGAAAATCTATGAAAACATTTCAGGAAGCTATGTGCCAAACTTTCGTTGGGGCACATATTCTGTTACTTACATAAAACTACCTATGTCTATCTTTTTCTTTCCTCTGTGCTGCTATGTGCATTTATCAAAGTGCCTAGATTAAATTAGGCACTCAACAAGTATCCTACATATTTATTGTATTGTTTGAGAGTGAATTCATGCCTAAGCATTTAGAAACATCCCCCCAATATTTTAATAATACCAGGATAAATATGATTGGTTTGTGATAGATAACAAATGCAAATCATATTTTTATATTAAACATTTTTTGTGATACATAAAAATTCTGCATTGTTAGTGTTCTAGGGCAAAATCTAGAAAAAAAGTAATATTAGAAACACTAAACTTTACCTCTAGCATGCTAAAAACCTTGAATAGCAGAATTGTGACAAAATCTTTCCATATTCTCATTTAACATTCAGACTCTACCAGCAGTGGGAATTAAGACGTTTATATTTTTATTTTTTAAAGTTCAATTCTCTTGTTAGAAATGCTTATTAATTGGCCTAGATTGGGAAAAATATCACTGGCTGGCTTTCTTTAAATTTTTTTAACTCAGTCACACTAATCATTTAGAAACAGCAGAATAGATTTAATAAGTGAACATTTTAAAGCACTTATTTCAGATGTGGCTAGCTCAGTGGTTCTGAAGCAGTGGGAAAGGAGCTATTCAAGGAGAGACAGGAGTCTTTCACAGCAAGATGAAGGTAGAAAAAGTAGCAAGTGATATTGGAAATAGGTCAGAGTACTGAAGAGCCAAAGGTGGAAAGAGAATTCCTGATGAAGTAAATGTGTGAAAATAAAACAGCCGCGTTCTGACATTTGCAGGAAGAGAAAAATAATAAGGACATATTTGAAGAAAAGCAAATGATAAATTTAGATCTGTATTAATCCGTTCTCATGCCACTATGAAGAAATACGTGAGACTGGGTAATTTATAAAGAAAAGTGGTTTAATTGACTCACAGTTCTGCAGGGCTGGGGAGGTCTCAGGAAACTTACGATCATGGCTGAAGGGAGAGCAAACCTGTCCTTCTTGACATGACGGCAGGAAGGAGAAGTGCCAAGCAAAAAAGAGAAAAGCTCATTATAAAACCATCAGATCTCATGAGAACTCACTCATTATCACAAGAACAGCAGCATGATTATAACCCCGCCCCCATAATTTAATTACCTCCCGCTGGGTCCCTCCTACAACACCTGGGGATTATGGGAGCTACAATTCAAAATGAGAGTTGAGTGAGGACACAGCTAAATCATATCGAGGTCTTTATTATTTTAAAATTTATCTTTTCCTAACTCTCAAAGTAAAATTATTAACAATAAATAGGTTAAAATTACATGATTAGAGGGAAAATATTGGAAGCAGTTATTTTTATGCTAGTTATTAGTATATGTCCCAAAAGGCATGGATGCTTTTTAAAATTTTTTTTTAGTCACTATGTTCAAAAGAGAATTTGCTTCAGAGTTTTCAATGCATATGATTTGATGAATGAGTAAATGGATAACACCACAGTACTGTGCCTTGGTGTAGGGAGTGGTAAGAATCTAGCCCCTCCGAGGAAGGACTATGCTTGAGCCTCAGCTGCTGTTTTCTTTTTAGAGCAGAATTGCATTTGGTTAGACAGGATAATACCCAGCAGCCTATGTTCTCCCTGCTGAGGGAGAACATGACATGTGAGTGAGAATTAACCTTTTCTTTCTATGGAACAAACGTAAGCTTAACAGATGATGAAAGAATTGTTGACATGCTCTTTAGAAAGTTTAGTTCCTGGTGTATTTGTGCCTTCAGTTTGTCTATTGACTCTGTGTGTGTGTGTGTGTGTGTGTGTGTGTGTGTGTGTAACAAAACAGAGCTGGCCCAAGTGTTGATGTCAGATGATGACATTTGTCAGGCTAGATTCTACTTAGGCTTTATCTGGCCAATGATATGACTCTGGCATTGGCAAAATTATCCCAGGTAACAAGAATTTATTTAACACCTACTTTGCAACACTAAAAAAAGCCTAACTTAAAAAGTTTATGTTATCCAGAGACACATATACATCTTAAAATAAAGTAATATTTATATGGGACATGGTTCATAATACAAATATTAAAAAGTTTCTACAGAAGTAAAACAAGGCAGAGGTATCTTATTTAATATCAAATTCAGAGTATTATAAAAGAATTTCAATTAATTTTTCACAACATTCCTTTTTAGCTCCCCCTCCAAACTGTCCAGGGTATTAGTTTCTTTAAGGTTATACCAACTGCACAAGTCACTGATTTCTGGTAAGTCATTTCAAGTAATCACTACTGGCAATATTATTTTTAAGTTAATTTTTTTTGTCTTTTAGTTTTTAATTCAACAAATATTTGAGTGTCAACCATAATTCCGCTTAACATACAATTTGACAGAATTACTGACTTCAAGATGTTCAAAATAAAGAGAGATATCCAAAGAAACATATAATAAGTATAGTAAGTTTGGCAACAGAAATAGGGACAGGATACTAGGAGATAACTGATAAAGAAAAAGCTGGGGGATCAAGGAAAAGTTTCTGGAGAAGCAAATAGTGAGCTAAGTGTAAAATGAGAATTGAGGTCTGAAGGAGGAATTACATTTCAAAGTAATGGACATAAGATAGAGTTAAACTGGGCAGAAAGCTTTCAGGTATTAAAGATTGCTAGAGCATGAAGTGTGAGGCAGGATGTGGGCAGAGACAGGGCTGTAAACACAGCAGCAGAGGGGGATGAGCCTTGGTGAAGGGTTTAAGGATAGAAGGGCTTCAGCGTCTTGTGAACCCCCTAAAATCATGTGGAAGATGTTTTTAGTTTATATATGTATTTTCGTTGGGGAAATCTATGATTTTCATCAAAATCTCAAAGTGAGAGCCAAATGGTCAATATGCATATGAAAATGTGCATAATGTAAAACTATTAGCCATTAGAGAAATGCAAAGTAAAAATACAGAGATAGCACTACACATCTACCACAATACGTAAAATTTTAAAACATACTAAATTTGTGTGGAGATGTGAAGAAGCTGGTGAGAGTGTAAAATGGTACAACCACTTTGGAAAATTGTCAGTTTCAAAATTATAAATATGCAACTATTTTATGACCTAGAAATTTTATTATCAGAGAACCTCAAAAATAAGTAAATTTTTCCACAAAATTATTATGCAAAAATGTTCCTAGCAGTGTTATTCATAAATGCTCCAAAATGGAAATAGTTGCAAGGCCCAGCAACAAAAGAATAGGCAAACAATTTGTACTAGAGTTGTATTGGTGCTATGACAAATTACCAAAAATGTAGTGACTTAAAACAATGTTGATTTATTCTTTTATAATGTAGGAGGTCAGGAGTCTTAAATAAGTCTTAGGGGACTAACAAGTTGTTCATAGGCAGATTCTTTCTGGAGGCTTCAGGGGAGAATCTTTTTCTTGTCTCTTCCAGCTTTAGAGGATGTGGCATTTCTTGGCTCTTGGCTGGGTCACTTCCGCCATTAATTTGCCTTCTTTCTTCTTTTTACCTCCTGCTTTCTTCTTATAAGGATCACTGTGATTACAGTGGACCCAATGCCCAATAACAGGATAATGCAGAATAATCTCCCCCTATCAAGATCTTTAACATTATCACATGTGCAAAGTCCTTTTTGAATGTAAGGTAACATTCATAGGTTTTAAGTATTAGGATGCAGACATCACTGGTGAAGCTTTAGCCCACCACCTAATTGTTTATAATTTATTCTTACAAAGAAATAGCACTCAGCAACATAAAAAAGACAAATTACATATATACAAAAATATGTCTGCCCTAATTTTGATATCTAATTATGTTCAAATTAAGTGAATATTGCCTTTGGTATATCTCTTAGAATAAGCTTTTCTTCTCTAATTTTCTGATCTCTAGCCATCAAATTTAATCATCTAGTACATTCTCATAGGCAACAACTGGCTCTTCTGCCACCAATTTTTCACTTACCCAAATAGATCTTCCATATTATTGCCAGAGTTATCTCTCTAAAAATCCAATTTGATAATATAATTGCTCTTCTTATAAATTTACAGTATCAATATAATCTGAATGTCCATAATGCATATCATGTATCTTTTAAAAAACAGTAATTTAGAACTCCACTCATTAATTTGAAGAGATATAATCTATATATTTGTAAATAGGAAAAGCAAGGAATAAAACACTACACATATTATTTTTGCGTGTATGTGGGTGTGTGCACGAGCTTGTGTTTGTTTACATAGAAGAGCCTGGAAAAGTTGACACTATGTATTATCAATAGTTATCTCTGGATGTTTTATGAAACTGGTGATTTTCATTTTCTTAGGTATATCTTCTGAATGTTTTCAATTTTTTTGCTATGAGTAGATAGCAATTCAAAATAAAACACAATAGAGTAATTAAACATATCTGCAGTTTTCCTTTGGCTAAAAGATAGCTTGAGCGCTTAGTGTGGATTGAAAGGCTGCACTTACAAAGTGTCTCCACGTGACTTCTACATCTTCTTATCCTGAAACTTTAAACCATTAAGCTCTGAGCTGGAGTCACATTGAACTTACAGCAAATTCCCTGAACACCTCAGCTTGGCCAGATCTTGATGTCTTTAATGCTTTTATACCGGGAATGTCTTTCTCTACTTTGTCTGGAAACTATCTAATCTTTCAAAACCCAGATAAAATGTTACCTCCTCTGAGAATACTTTCTCAATGCTCCAGGCAGAATTAGATTCTTTCTCCCTAGTGTTTCCATAGTACTTTGTCAACCTTTGTTTTCTATAGTTTAGTATGTGAAACTTAAGTTTAGTGTCTCTTTTTCTTCACTGGATTTTAAGTCTTCAAAGTCAATAACTCTCTTGTATTTGTGTCTGTGCTCCAGTGCCTGACACAGTGACTAGAACAATTGAGCTTTCAATATTTTTAAAAAATTTATTTAAAAGTATTTTCTTTACATGGAGATATTTGTCACATTTCCATCCACTAATGTAATTTGTTATATTTCACTTTTTGTAATGCCACTTTTTGTAATGCCAAAAAATGTTCTTCCTTCTATTCAGAGAACAAATTCAGTAGGTTACGCATATTTGATTTATGCTTTCAGATGTTGCCATTACTTAGAATATTTGATTCTATGTTCAATTTTGGTGGCATTTCTCTCTAGGTTTGCTATAATCAAAAACCTCTTAAAATCAAATATTTCTCAATTCACCATCCAATTTCTGTGTAGTAACTGATGGACAAGAATAAATATAATTCTAAGGAGGAACAAATTGTAATTTCACATTGTATTTTCCTGGGCCTAAATTGCTGGGTAAAAGTATCCAGAACTGCTAATTGCTCATTTCCTTTTTCTTTTCTTTTCTTTTCTTTTCTTTTTTTTTAATCACCATTGGCTGGGTATGGTGACTCACACCTGTAATCCTAGCACTTTGGGAGGCCAAGGCAGGAGGATCACGAGGTCAGGAGATAGAGGCCATCCTGGCTAACATGGTGAAAACTCGTCTCTACTAAAAATATAAAAAAAATTAGCGGGGCATGGTGGTGGACATCTGTAATCCCAGCTACTCAGGAGGCTGAGGCAGGAGAATGGCATGAACCCAGGAGGCAGAGCTTACAGTGAGCCGAGATTGCACCACTGAACTCCAGCCTGGGTAATAGAGCAAGACTCCATCTCCAAAAAAAAAAAAAAAAAAAAAAAAAAAAAAAAAATCATCATTCAAGTAAAACTATTTGTTAAGATCATTTTTAGGAAATGTCACCTACATAAATATCCTAGTTTTAATATCAGGGCCAAGATTGGGGCTATGGATAGTCAAAGGGATCTGACAGATAGCATTCGTCTGCCTGATGAAGGGTCATTGATAGGAATAAAACTAATTAGAGAAGAATGAACTGGGAAACATAGAGAAGCATGCTTCTGACTTCAAAGACTCAGCATAAGATGAGCAAAACAGACTGGTATCAAGGATTTAAGTACCCACAACTATCCCTGTGAAATATATATCATATCTATCACAGAGAGATATATATCTTTGTGAGTATATATAAATTAACACATATGTAATGGTTAATTTTATATGTCAACTTGACTGGGCCACGGGGTGCCCAGATGTCTAGTCAAACATTATTCTGGGTATTCCTGCAAGGGAGGTTTTGAATGAGATGATAGTAGACTGAGTAAAGCAAATTGCCCTTTTAAAGTGAGTGGACCTCATCCAGTTGGTTAAAGGACTGAAGAGAATAAAAATGCTCACCCTCCCCCAAGTAAGAGAGAATCCTTCTACCTTTGAACCAGGATGTTATCTTTTCCTTGCCTTTGAACTGAAACCGACACATCAGTTCCTCCTGTGTCTCAGGTCTGCTGTCCTTCAAACTCAACCACACCATCAGTTCTCCTGCTTCTTAGACCTTCTGACTTGGACTGCAACTCACCATTGGCTCTCATGGGTCTCCAGCTTATAACTCACCCTGTGCCTTGCTTCTGTCATTTTCTCTTTATATTTCTAGACTATATAAATTTCTACACGAATAAGAGTTGAATATAAAAATGAAGAATTTCACTTTCTTGAACTCTGCATTTTTTCAGAGAATAGAGCCCTTCCAGTCACATATACATACAGTAGTATTTCAACTTTTCAGTATTTCATGTTAATTGTGTTGTTTTAAAATTTGACTAGAATCCAACACCTTCAAGGTTTCTGTCACTTTAATTCTTACAATATTATAAAGTTCTAGTTGAGACATGTTGAAAAAATGTGTTGTCCATCCTTCAAGTTTTAAATTAACAGTATGTATTTTAATCACAGGTGCCAATAAGAATATAACAGATCAAACAAAAAAACCATGTTTTCCCCTAAAAACATCTGTTAAGAATTAACTAGAACAAGGGATGTGCTAGAAAAATGAAAAAAAAATAAAGTGAAGATGCTTTGTTTGCATTTTAACATAATTTTCAGAACAATGGAATTATATTTTACTATTTGGTTTCCTATGATGTGTGCCCAGTTTGAGCCAGTCTTAAAATGAGCTTTCACGTTTCTGTTTTTCTTTCAGTGTTTTTATGTTCATTTGCCACACTTTACTTCTGTCCCTTCTTGTCTTGCACCTCATCACTACCCTTTCCATTTCTCTGTGTCCCACTCTACCTGTATTCTCTCTAAAGAAAACATCTTGTATCCAAATCCCCATTTCCTGAGTATTCTTTCCTCCTAACATTAACGTTGTTTACAAACTTGTTATGTGCCAGATACTGTTTTAAATTTTTTAACATACGTTAACTCATCCAGTCTTCAAAGCAGCCCAGTGAGGAAGACATCATTTTTAAGATGAGTAAACGGAGGCATAGACAAGTTAAGTGAATTTCCAAAGACCACATAGCTCGTAAGTGGCAGAGCCAGCTATTGAAATCAGGCTGTCGGGTTCAGATTTGGGCCTCACCGACGATGACAAGACTTCCCTCAAAGCCCTTCCCTGGAAGTCACAAAGGAGTGGACTTGTGCCCATCTTTGGCTGCTTTTTGGCTCCCCAGTTCAGGTCACTGTCCTCCACAATCAGTCAATGAAACCCAAACCTTACAGTGGGTGTAGTGCTTGCTAAGTGACAGACTTGGGCTGATGATTTATTTCTAGTATCACATTTATTCCTCAAATCTACTCTGTGAGTTAATTATTATTTTATCATTAATAAATGATAAAATTGATACACTTTGAAATTGTTAATTTGTTTAACATCATGTAACGTATAAAGACTAGATCTTGGATTCACACTTACATCTGCCCGACTCCAAAGTGTTTACTTTTTGCCTCTACTCTATCAAAGAAAAGTAACATTTCTTATGAAGCACAAACCATTCACATATACCAATCTTTTCTTCCTTCTTAGTAACATCAAAGACAATCTCATCTTTCTGCTTGGAAGTTTTTCTTCTCGACTGATTCATTGCAAAGACTTCAGCCATCCACTCTAACTTTATATGTATTGTACTTTCCCTTCCTTATAAGGCTAATGTTTCTGAATATGTTTTTTTATCTTATGTACTCATTTATTAGATCTTTAAATACTTATTTGAGGTTATTATAGTCCTAAATGAAGACTGGGATCTATAGATTTATGACTAAGGTAGATGTGGCCCCTGTTGTCACAGAGACAACAAGAATATACACCAATATTTAGATCATTATTATTATGCACAATATTAAGCCAGGTTCCACATAGCTCCTATAACTTTTCCATGATTTTCTGCTTCCTTTATTTCTTACATATTTAATGTATATTTTCATTGCTTCTGTTTTCAGTAAACTATTTACTGCAGCTTGCAAACACATCCAGGTCTCCCTATGCTTTAAAGACAAACAAGTATATGCACAGTTTTCCCTCAATTCTGCCACAGTCCTGAACTCTTCTCTCTCTCTCTCTCCTTTTTAATATCAAATATTCTAGAGAATATTTAACTTCTTTATCACCCACTCTTACATTTTCAGAAGACTTGGCTTCCATTATAACTATGAACATTTCAGGATGCGTTTGCATTTTTGCAAGATTCTTGAAAACATTGTCATATGATATTGCTTCCTTTTTGTGAGTTTAGACAGTAGTATAGGACTCACTGAGAAAGCTCATATCTCCAGAGGATCAAATATACTTCCTTTCATCAGATAAAGAAGTCCCTCAAAATGCTCATTCATTTATGTCTTTTGCTGTTAAAACTCTAGAGTTCAATGCACTTGTTCATTAAAATCACCAGCATCCTCTGTCTTAGATACAATTTTCTAACCCCTTTTACTATTCCTTATTACCTTTTAAGTTTCCTTTAAATGTTTCAGATTTTCCATTTTTATTCTCTTTTTGTATCCATATACACTGTATACTTTCCATTCATGTATCCAGCCTGCTAGAGAGGAGAACGTTCTGCCTGAGAAATTTCTCCCTATCTGACCTTCCTCCACCCTCCAACATAGTCTGAGGCTTTAGTTATTACACATCCTATTACCAGTGGGTTCCAGCAGTTGCTTGGCTGTGGCAGGACAAGAAGTTTTGTATTGGTAGTTGAGGGAATGGGAACCAAGCCACAATCAGTTTACCGTGTTTTCCAGATTCTCTTCTTCAGGAAAATTACATTTTCTAGTGTTATCATCACATTATATATACACTTTCCTAGCATTTGTTGGGTTGTGTGATGACTGTATGTCCCACCAGCTATCTTATGTACATTGTCACATTTAAGTTTCATAACAAGTAGGTATGTATTTTCCTTTTAACAACATAAGAAAATCAAGGTTCAGAGAACCTAAACATTTGTTCAATTGCACCCACCTAGAAAGTGGCATGGATGACATTCAAACCATTTTAGCCTGACCATAACTGCCATTACTTAGTCACTATGTTTGTTTCCTCATTTGTGATGAAAATAAAAATGGAAAGAAAGAATCGAATGGAATAATAAAAACATGAAATGTGATCTCTTGCAGGCCATTGCCTTCTTCATCGCAGACTTGTATGGCTGCCCTTGGTCACGACTCTCCTGATTTCCCTATGGTTGTTAATATTATTTTTTACCACCCACAGTTGTAAAAAATAATATTAACTTTCTCCTTCTCCTTCACCTCTCCTATGTAGTCAACAAGTCTTCTGGATTTAACTACCTTATTTCCCATATTTATCTTCCTGATGCCATTCCATGGATGATGCCTGAGAGCTTCTCAACTGTTTCTAATCTCTCCACCAGCCAAGCTGTCTTCTAGAATGTTGACAGGTTAGATTTCCTACTTCCTGAATAGCTTTATTTACACTATTTCCATGATTAAAAATTGTCATCAAGTTTCCATGATTTGTGGGATAAAATCTGAACTTTCCCTTGTTATGTTTGTGATGCGGTTACACTCCACGATTCGGCTTCACTGTTCACTTTCCTGCACAAGTCCTGCAAAACACAGCTACTCATGATACTACAAAGAGATCCAGCAGTTTCCTGTCCCTCTGCCTTTTCATATCCTATTTCTTTTACTTCTACTTACCCATGTGTTTCCTTCAAAGCCTGACTCGCAAATGTGCTATCATCCACCAAAGAGTCTCTGTCTCTTTACTCCTCACTCCCAGCTAACAGTGACCTTGTCCACCAATCTGTGCTTATTTACTTACTGCCCAATGCTAGCAAAATTATGTGACCCTGCCTGTCCTGGTATTGGTGGATAATTGCCTCAGCTCTTTCTTTAACAAAAGAGAGCATATATGAATGAAAAACACCTATTTCATATGAAAGTCAAGTTATGGTCTTAGGCACAATTGTAAATCCCTGATGTTTCCTGCTCTTGGAAATGTAGATTTCCTAGATTAAAAAAATTATACACATTAAAATAGCTTGCTCAAGAAAACAAAATCTAGGGGAAAACTGAATTTGATCTCTTTGTGCAGCTTGCTGCATCAGATTATGTTTATATATTTTTGATTGAACAAATTAGCATAAGTAGATATCTTCACATAAAACAATTTGGTGCACCTGCAATCAAACATTAAACAGGATTCAGCTCAGAAAGTGCAGATGATTTGAAGTATGCTCTATTATATTCGTATTTTATGAGCACTTTATAAATGGACTCAAAGCAGTCATATAGTCCACGAATCACACCTTCACATTTAGAAATGCAAAAGATAGTCACATATTGTTACGTTGAAAATGTCACGAAGCAATTTAGAAACACTCAGTTAATTAACATAATGGATATTTTTTCCAATTTGAATTAATATAACTCTTTAGTTTTTGAATACCTTTGCTGTTATCATTTACACAATAGTCTGATGAAGTGGATGAGGTGTTATTAACTGCCTAGAAGTAATGAGAAAATGCAAATTCAAACTTATTAAAATTCTTTTAACTCAGCATTAAGATGAACATTTAATGTTCCTAATGCTTAATGTCTTATTCAAGCCATTTTACTACAGTCTCAATTGGTGAATATATTCATAAATGGTGGTTGTACAGAGGTCTTGGTTGTGTCACAGTGTTGCTACTAAGTTATGAGATCTGTTCAAAGACAAAGAAATATTGATTTCAATGTTTCAGAGCTTTTAAGACTAAAATTTTTTGGAGCTAAACAGTATTTAACAAGGAAATTTTTTTAATTTTTAATTCAGTTTTCAATTTTTGGTCAATTTCATATTAACAAATATCTTCTATATTAATTCAAAGGATTAAAAATATTTTTAGAGTTCTTCAAAAATAAATGTTGCTTATTTTAACAATTTGGTCTTTGGTCCTGAAACAGTACATAATTGAGTAAGTGCCTATAGAAAATATAATGGGTGGGTAAAGGAAAAATGATTTACTTCTTGTACCAAAAAGAAAAACTTTAATTAAATAGCACATAAGTCTGTCTGGACAGTGAACATTTAAGTCTATCATCAGAATATTTACAGTGCCATTGATCCAAAAATTAGAGATCTATATTTATTTGTGAACTTTGACTTAATTTTTAGCAAATGTTATATTTTATTCATAAAGTTTATCTGAGAGTTACATAGAGTAAGAAATACAGTAAAATTAGTTTCGTCAAAGTCCACTCTTGGTCTTCCAAAATGATATCATCTCTGGTTATCAAGAATCCTCTTATACCTTGTGTTCAACTGAATAATAGTTCAAGCTGACACTAAGGCCAGAGACAGATATTGGGCAGAAAAATAAAAGGGATTTTGTAATAGATTCTTATTAAAAATAAAAGGGATTTTTATAGATTGTGAAAAATAAATATTAGCTCATTTCAACTGAGATTTACAGAAGCTGAGGATGGTTGATACACTTGAATGGAATAAATTCCGAATATCCAATGGAATTCATGCATCTTCTGTGTATTTGCAACTGAGATGTATGATGCAGATAAAATATCTTTGTGCTTTTGCACAGTTACTGATGTTTTAAATTAAAATTTTACTGAAATTTTGGATCTTGGACTAAAAGCAAACCCTAGAAATAATTTACAACTGTATAGATAGTGAGAACTCAAAAAAAAAAAACTACCGACTGTAGAGTTGTGCATTTACATTTCAAATGGGTAATGAGGCTTAGGAGTTTGGAAACATCTATAGGCTGCAAGATTAAAGACATTGAGATTGTCGGGCCCTTTGATTTATTTATATTTCGAGAGATGAAAATGAGAATGCAGCATCCTTTTCATCCCATCTCTGAGGAGTAAAGGTTTATCTCCTTTTTTTAATAGTAGAAAATTGAAACAGTTGCATCTCTCTTCTACGTAAATAATACATATCCAGATTTATTTTTTAAGCATTTCTTTATGTATAGAGCACTTGACCCAATTTTATTATATCTCCCCAGGGGTAAGAATTGTGATGTGGGGAACGAAATGGTTAATAATCGGTTTTAAATGAAGAGTGATAATCTGTCTCTGATTCAAAAACCTTATGTATTCATTCATGACAAAATTAACAAATATGAAAATCTAAGTAAAATCTAATCCTAGATATGCATATTTCACATACACTACAATCCATAAATGTAGGCATTTCCTGTGAGAAAAACTCTAGGTGGAGTTGAGATCAGAGGAAAAATATTAAACCTATTATTCCTATAAAAATAGCAAATATATAAAATTTATAATATTAATACTTGGCCAATGTTACTTTCTTCTCTGTTGCCACAATGCCCTGTACTATAACATTTATTACATTCTATAGTTACTTGTGTGACATTATAATATTTTGACATTAATTAATATTTATTTTTGCTCTGGGCATTTGTTTTGACCATATGGCTCTTCCCCATTAAACTATATTCTGACATCTGTGTCCTCAATGTCAACTAAGAATGCTGAGAGAAACAAAAATAAGGTTGAATTTTTTAAAATGTGTTTTGTATTCAAAAATCCTGGTATTGAATATAAAACTCCAAGGCTCTAAGGATCTAAGACCTTAGGATCTTTTAGAGTTTTAGTTGAAAACCATAGACAACAGATTTATAGACTATTTAGGAGGGAGCCACATTTCTGATTCCTTCCTCTCTTTATCCAAATAAACAAAGATAATTATTTCTGGGACAAAAATGAGAATTTCTAGAGAAAGAAAAACTTAGAATTTTCTCTGTCCTTAATAAAAGGGTCCTTCAATGGAATGAATTTGGATTAATGAAACTCCAGATAGGTGAAGAGCACTGACAACAGAGAACGCTTGTGCTTTGCTTTCTTGATCATAACTGAGAAGGCACCCAGCCTCATAGGGTCGTGGTGAACGCGTAGTCATGCATAGTGTCCGGGCAAATTCATCAGATAGGTTCACAGAGTCTCTGCTATGGTCCAAATGTGTCCCCCTAAATTCATTTGTTAAAACTTGATGACACTTGATGAAAGTATTAAGAGATCAGGCGTCTAGGAGGTGATTAAACTGTGAGAGTGGAGCACTCATAGATGAGAGTAGGGCCCTTATAAAGGAGCTTCTGTTCTTCCGCCATATGAAGACTCAGTGTTTGTCCCATTGTTGCTGTTTCATCCCTTCTGCCATGTGAGGACACAGCAACAAGGTGCCATCCTGGAAGCAGAAACATTGGGCCCTCACCAGACACTGAACCTGCCAGTGCCCTGATCTTGGCCTTTTCAGCCTTCAGACAGGTAAGGAATACATTTCTGTTTTTTATAAGTTGCCCAGGTACTGGTATTTTGTTACAGCAGCACAGACAGACAAAGTCTCCATCCATTCTAGGGTGGTCACATGAATAGCAGCATGATGTAGTCAGCTGCAGAAAAGGAACAGCATCTCACACAAAGAGCCAGTGGGGCCAAGAGGCCTTGATGAGGGTCAAAGTAGATGCAGTAGCAATTTTTCTCTACCAATCATCAAGACCACATGGGACAAGATGTCTCACCAGGTGACAAAGTGGACAGATGCCAGTCAAGGACCCCTACATGACACCATGGCACTACATAAATATCTAATCTTCTTGCCACTGATTTAAAATCTATCCAAGGAAAAGATAAGGGAAAACTACAAAGGAGATTACCCTGAATCAGCTAAAATTAACAGAATTGGCTGAGCTTTAATTTCTGCCCCCTAGTATAATGGAGTTCAAGCTAGAAAGTAAATTGAATAACAGATAAACTGATAAAAGCTATTATTATTATTATTACTGTATGCTGAGCTATGGGCTGAATATCAGACTCCTAAATTTACATGATTGTATGTATTCCCCAAAAGACTACATTTTCTTCCCCAAAAAAGAGCAGTCAATGTCTATTATTCTTGCCTTTCCCTCCCCTTAATCTACTCGTTAAATGAATGAATAAGGCAGTGGTGGGGAAAGAGTGGAAATTGAGAAATTAATTGGTGTGGTAGTAATACATGTTTATGTATAACATCTCTTTTTTGTCATAATCTATATGACATAGGTTTGTTTTGTCTTCACATTTCCCAGAATATGTAATATTAACCTGAACCTAAACCTCCGTCTTGCAATTTTTGCTTAAAATTCTTAATGAAAACAATACCACAAGCTGCTTTAGTTTTCTTTTCAGGGAAGTATTTCTAGAGTCAATATTGTTCAGTTCCGTTATTCGCTTTGGTAAAAAATATAAAAAGAAACTCAGAAAATTGTATTTTCTATGATACTTCCTTACTGTTTCAAATTTAAGTTAGAATCAGGGGACTTCTTAAAAGTTCTTTCAGCTACAATGTGCCAATTCTTTAGCCTATTACAGGAGGAAATTTCTCTTGTGTCTCGTTAGTAAGTAGCAAGGACTCTCCAAATGAGAATATCCTGACTGCTCATTAAATGAGGAGTATGTTGTGTGGGTGTGTGGAGAAAAGGGAAGTTCACATACGTGCACATAATAAAGATATAGGGTGCATGACAACAGAATTCTTTGAAAAAGTATAAGAAAAATAAATGGCTTTGAAACAGTAAGTCATTTTACAAATACAATTATCAATTTCCATATATGGCTGGACATGGTGACTCATACCCGTAATCTCAGCACTTTGGGAGGCTGAGACAGGTGGATCACCTGAGGTCAGGAGTTTGAGACCAGCCTGGCCAACATGATGAAACCCTGTCTCGGCCGGGCGTGGTGGCTCACGCCTGTAATCCCAGCACTTTGGGAGGCCGAGGTGGGCGGATCACAAGGTCAGGAGATCGAGACCATGGTGAAACCCCGTCTCTACTAAAAATAGAAAAAATTAGCCGGGCGCAGGGGCGGGCGCCTGTAGTCCCAGCTACTCGGGAGGCTGAGGCAGGAGAATGGCGTGAACCCGGGAGGCGGAGCTTGCAGTGAGCCGAGATTGCGCCACTGCACTCCAGCCTGGGCGACAGAGCGAGACTCCGTCTCAAAAAAAAAAAAAAAAAAAAAAAAAAAAGAAACCCTGTCTCTACTAAAATACAAAAATTATCCGGGTGTGGTAGCACATGTCTGTAATCCCAGCTACTCAGGAGGCTGAGGCATGAGAATCACTTGAACCTGGGAGCCAGACGTTGCAGTGAGCTGAGATCTCACCATTGCACTCTAGCCTGGGCAACAAGAGTGAAGCTCCTTCTAAAAAAAAAAAAAAAAAAAAAAAAAAAAATTCCATATACAGCACAGTGGAACATGTTGCAATTTTGTTGAATGCATTGCTTCCACACTAACAATATTTCTTAATTGACAGAAATTAACTAAAAATGGAGCTAGAAAAAAACACCATGAAATCAATGTGAAAAATTATTTTGCTGTTTGGAATTAAAATTAGCCATTTCTGACTCATTATAGCTAATAAGAGTGTGAATATCAATTGATTGCAAATCAGTAAGGCAAAAATGGTTTATTTAAATCAGTATCATTGAATCAATCAAAGTTAATCACATCTCAACCAATATGAAAGAGTAGCACCAGAAATGACCCATTGTAAAGAAGGGCAAATTTGGAATCCTCCTAACTTAAGATCAAATCATGATAAATGACTTTTATCCCTAATGCTGCAATTTTAGGGTCTGATTAGAGGACCAAGTAAAAAAAGAGTTAGTGAAGCAGAGAAGTGACACCTAATTCACTGAGTAACTCAACTACAACAAGGCACTATCTCCGGATCATTGGTGCTACAAACATTTGCCCTTGGGATAACACAAAGGTCAAATCTTCTTTTGAAAATGCGTACAGCAAAGGATTCCTTAATGGGAAATATTATTTTGCTCTGAGTGAAGAAGAAAGTAATGCAGGTTACTAAAAAGAGATTTTTAAAATGGATATTTAGATTATGTTTTAAAATCTATATTTTTATACATAGTGGAATTATACTATTTGCCAATCTAGCCCCAACCTCCTTTCCAGGATTTTATACCTAGTCTGATCATAGTTCTTCCTAAACACACTTTACCTGATTGGTTCTTTTTTGCTCTTTTTATCATATCTGGCCTTTTCATGCACCACCTAAAGATCATATTTAACACCTGTTTTGGGTGTTTGTTGAAGGCCAACTTTCAGCTCCTCAAATTCCAATTCTTCCAGAAAATCTCCTTAGGAAATGAGTTTAGCTTCGAAAGAACTATCTTCTCCTGTGACGATCAGTTGGTATCACTTTAACAGTGTTTATTATATACATAATATATAGTAATTTAGGGCTGCATTTTATCTCCCACAATAGACAGTAATCTATTAGAAAACAAGGGTGAACTCTTAATTTCCTTTGTTTAACCCATGATGCCTAGGCAGAGGATGTACATAGTTGAATAGTAATGTTGACGTTACTAATTGATCTGTCAGCATAGTTACAATCGAATTCACTTTCGAATTCTTGAACGTTTTATTACTCTCTCTAAATTTAACTGTAGGAGAAATCCAGTTGGGACAGTAAATTGTGAGGCACAAACTTGGAGAATGGTAGGAAAGTCCTAAATTTCTTTGGAATGTGTCTTAGTCGATTTCTGCTTCTATGACAAAATACTACAGACTGGGTAATTTATAAATAAGAGAAATCTATTTCTCACCATCCTGGAGGCTGGGAAGTCCAAGATCATGGCACCAGCAGATCTGATGTTTGGTGAGAACTTGCATCATCTTGGTGCATCCTCACATGGGCGAAATGAATGATTTCTGTGTCCTCATATGGCAGAGGACATAGAAGGACAAAAGAGACAAACATGCACCTCTTTCATAAGGTCACTAATCCAATTTACAAGGCTCTGCCCTTAGGAGTTAATCATCTTTAAAGTCCCCACCTCTTCATACTATCACATTGGTAATTAAGTTGCAACACAAAAGTTTTGAAAGTACACAGACCTTCTAACCACAGCAGAGGTTTAGAGGCTATGTTGTGCTGTGTCCAAGTAATTGCAATGGTTTACAGGGAGATCTGAATTGCAATACTGCCTTTGCTGGCAATTAGCTGTATAATAATTGACAAGTTCCGTATCACTGACAGTATCCCAAATTTTAATTTTCAAATGAAATAACTATTTTATCATTTTCATATACAAGATGCCAAACTAGGGCATTTAAATTAAAAGAAAAATAAGGCACTATCCCTAAGCTAAAGGAGCTTGAAGAGTAATAAATGCTTAACTATAATAGCATTGATATTAGCTCTTAATTAACTAGTGAAAAGTTCTTGAGAACAGAGGGAAGAGAGTGATTTGCCTAAAAGGAAAGTTAATAAAGGCTTTACAGAGATGTTATATACTAGTTCTGGATTCTTTTCTGACAGAGAAAAATGTGTGGTGGTAACACTTTCTATGCAATGGGAATAGCACCTATAAATCCACAATGGTAGGAAACTGCCTGGGCTAATCAGGGACTGCATGCTGTTTGGAATTGTTTGAACCACACGTTTGAAGGGGAAAGATCAGAAATAGGGCCACAGGAACTCAGTGAGTTTCCTGCAACTTGATGAGAAGTTCTGACATTTTCTTTTAGATCATTAGTTTTCAAATGGTACTTCTTGGAGTCTTAATGATCTTTGGAGGATCTCCAGGGCCATTGATAATTCAAGGATGTGAGCCAGGGCAAAAGGAAGTTAGAAGTGAAACTGATAGGGATGTAGGTTTTTACTTAAACCATTTTCACTTTTCTTTCACTTGTCTTTATTTTGGGCGTCTGCATAAAAATTGAGTTTGACCACCAATCTTATTTTTAAAAGTATAAAGGATAAAACGTTCTATTATAAAATATGAAGAATAATAGATGGAGCCCACACATGAATGAGATTGGATGTGTCCTACAGAAAGTGGCTGGGAAGGCAGCAATGGATTCTACAGAAACTGAAATGGTATTAAAACAAAGAGGTTGCTGGACATGGTGGCACATGTCTGTAATCCCAGCACTTTGGGAGGCCAAGGCGTGGGGATTAACTGAGGTCAGGGGTTCAAGACCAGTCTGGCCAACATGGTGAAACTCCGTCTTTACTAAAAATACAAAAATATTAGCTGGGGGTGGTGGCATGTGCTTGTAATCCCAGCTACTCGCGAGACTGAGGCAGGGCAATTGCTTGAACCAGGGAGATGGAGGTTGCAGTGAGCTGACATCGCACCACTGCACTCTACAAGAGAACTTTGACTGACATTATCCTGAAACATCAGAGTTCCTAATAATTTTAGTCATCTAAAGAGAAAGAGTCATGGGCTTTATCGTATTCTGGGTGATGGAGTGAAACTCCATCTCAGAAAACACAACAACAACAACAACAAAAATCCAAAAGAGTTGGGATGAATACTCGCTATTCTCTGGCGTGGTCTACTCTGTGCTCAGAGACTCAAAGTGATTTTCAGCATTTGTTTTTCCTCTTTTTGGCCATTTTCACATGCCATTAACTCTTCCCCACTGCTGTTAATGTCATTGTCTCTGCAGTGCGGCTGTCTCATTGTTCCAACTGGAAAGCCCTTCAAAGAGAGGTCGGTACTCTGGCTGATTCTTATCCGCCAGCCTACTTTGGCTTACTCTGTAGGGAACTCTAGGTCTCGCAACATTGATATGAAAAAGTTGCCAGGATTCTTCCTTATAGAGCCCCTTTTAGTACAGGTTTCTGTGGTTCTAACTGAATCTCCAGCCTGCATATAGAAAACCATCATGTAATTGACCCTGTAGAGATCCCTTTGGGGTCTCAAAATCTCTACTTGGTATTTTCCTAGTTCTTACTCTAGGAACATTTGAATGCTCATACATTTGAATGCTAAATATTTTGGCAGCGTGTTTGAAGGAATACAACTTCACAGAATGAGTCATCAATCATTATTACATAATTACTACTTAACTATAGCAATGTCTTGCAAAAACTCTAAAAGCATCCACAGACTGCCTGGATCTAAACTTAGTCTTCACTATTCGCTAGCTGAGTAATTTCGGTCAAGGTCCATGACTTTTTACACTTTTGGCATTCTTGGAAATTTATATGAGATAATCTATCTAACATACTTTGTACAATGCCCAGTACAATTTGATGTTCAATAAAAATTAGCTACTTTATTATTTTCAGATTCTCACATCATTATTATTTCCTTAACCCAACAATTTGCATCGTTTGGCCTTGTGAATATAATGGTTTTCTGCTCATATTTTTCCCTTGCATATTCATGAAGAAAAGGCTTTATAAGTCTGTAACACACAAACTTAATTCTTATTCATTGCCAGCAACCGTGCCTTAAACAACGCTTCATGGCCTACACAGCTAGTTTTCTGTTTGATGACATTCCATATGCACGTATGCTTATTGTGTTAAGACTACCTTTTACACATCAGTTAAAATTAGGAGGCAAACCAACAAAGTTTTATAAATATCACAAATTATGACAGTGGGAGAAGCATACTGGGCTATGCTATAAAAACTCTGAATAAAAGTCATATCAAGGGTTGTTGATAAGCATTGCAGTGACATTTAGGAAACTGGAATTCTATCTTAACTTTCAGTTTTCTGATTTATATAAAGAGTGGGCTTAAGATACTTAACAACTGTAAGGGCTGATCCAGTCACAGGCCAATGAGAAGAAGAAAACAGAGATCAAAACATATGTTGGCATGTACTATGTGCAGGGTACCCTATGATAGTGAATATTCATTTAATTCTTATGTCATTTCTGTGAGGTATTTCTTATTCCAAGTTTACCCATCTGACAAATAGATCTGAGGCAAAGAGTGAAAATAAAGAGTGAAGATAATTCAGAGTTAAAAATAACTTTCATAGAAAAAGTAATAGAATTAAAATTTAAAAACTCACCCAAGAATGAGTTCCAAATTTATATAATCATATTAAATTAGATTGCAAATAAACTGGATATCTCATCAACAAAGTTGTATTACTGACTTTTATCTACACATGATAAAAGTAGACAAGCACCCGGCACAGCATTTACAATATAGTCACTCAGTGAGTGTTGAAAGAATGAATGAACCCATGACTAACTCTATTGAACTGGGTACTTTTTTGTTATCTTGTTATTTTAGGTGAACAGATGGATAAAGAAGGAATTGGCAGGAAGGCAAGTTAGAGTCTCAAGATTACTGAAAATCTCAGTAACAAGCTAAGGCCAAAGAGGGAGGAAAGAAGAACCATTTTATGCCTAAATCCATTTGTTCTTGATTATTGGAATGCAGCCATGGTTTTATTTCCAAGGCACAAATGTGTGTACGTAAAAGCTGAATCCAATTTGAATAAGGTTTTTAATAAGGTGCTGGCATAAGGCATTATTCAGGCTCAGCATTCAACCATGGCTTCTGACTATCTATTTATCAGATCAAAGTAATTTTTAATATTTATTTCATGGAGCAAAACACCTTCATCATGAACTTGTAGAAGCATGTGAGCTACAAATGATTATAATTTCTGACTTTTCAGCATTAGTTGGTATTGAATGCCATTCTTTAGTCCCTAATAAGGTTAGATAAATTTCAGAAAAAGATTGCTAGAGATCAAGCAGCAACAGATATCAATAAAGTTTAACAATCAATTTATAAATGTTGCTATGATCTGAATGTTGATGTTCCCTGCCCCAAATTCATATGTTAAAATCCTAACCTCCAACATGATGATATTAGGAGGTGGGGCCTTTAGAAAGTGATTAGGTAGGGGGCAAAGCCCTCATGAATAGGATTAGGGTCCTTATAAGAAGCTGGAGAGAGCTTGCTTGCCTCTTCTGCCATGTGAGGTAAGAGGAAGAAGATGGCATTCTATGAGGAAGTGAACTGCTGGACTTTGGTCTTGGACTTTCCAGCCTCTTGACTGTGAGAAATAAATTTCTGTCATTTATAAGCCCCCTGGTCTAGGGTATTTTGCTGTAGCCTCACAAACAGACTAAGACAAATGTTTAACTTGAAAAAAGAAAATAACCTACTCTGAGACTCAGACTTAAGAGTGACAAAATAAGAAATAGATGGACTTTTTAGATGGCAGCATGAGCAAATAAATAAATAAATGGATAAATAAATAAAATCTTGCGTTTAAATTCCAGTTCCATCATTTCCTAGTTGTGTGATATTGAATAAGTCATTTGTTACTAATTTCCCCAACTCCAAGATGGGAATGGTAATACCTATATCAAAATGTCATTGTAGGAATTAAATAAATTAAAATATAGTTAAAGCACTTCCGATAAATGCATGTTACAGAAAATAATGATTGTTGTTATTTCTATTTTTCTAATTATTATAAAAATTCTGTACACTTACTATTACCCACTGCTTTGTGGATCAAATATAAGCACTTATTCTGGGAGTAGAGTGTCATGTTGATTTATAATTAAATACAGCTAGTTTTCAACTACCCTGGGATTGAGAGATAAGTTCCAGGATTAGAGGACTTTTTGATTCTCATTTTATTCCAGAAAGCCTCTTTAAAAAGGTTAATTTCTCCTTTATATTCCACAGAAAGGTAGTCAGATAACAGAGATGACATCTGTTTCAATGTCAAACTAATCCTTTATTAATTAATTGCCTAATTAATTTTAAAAATAAGCTAATTTTTTGAGCAGTTATATTAATAGATTCACAGCAAAATTGAGCAGAAAGCACAGATTTCCCATATAGCACTTGCCTGTTCACATACATAACTTCTTCCATTATCAACATCCCATACTAGAGTAGCACATTTGTTATAATTGATAAACCTACACTGATACGGCTTTATCACTGAAAGTCCACCATTTACATTACAGTTCACTGTTGGTGTTGCACCTTCTATAAGTTTTGACATTAGAGTTGACTCTTCGGTTCTACCTTCTATAAGTTTTTAGGACAATGTCCTAAAAATCCTCTGTATTTGGCCTATTTGTCACTCCTTCTCTCCAGCCCCTGGGAATCATTGATCTTTTCATTGTCTACACAGTTCTGCCTTTTCCAGAATGTCATGTAGTTGGAATCATGTAGAATGGAGGTTTTTCAGAATAATATCCCATTGTCAGCATGTACTACAATTTATCCAGTCACTTACTGAAGGACATACTTGTTGCTTCCAAGTATTGGCAATTACGAATAAAGCTGCTATATAAACATCATCTGCAGGTTTTTGTATGGACATGTTTTCAACTCCTTTAGGTAAATACCACGGAGTATGATTGATTGCTGGATTGCATGGTAAGAGTACATTTAGTTTTGAAAGAAATTGCCAAGCTGTCTTTCTATGTTGCTGCACCAGTTTTCAATCCCACCAGCAATGAATGAGAGTTCCCGAAGTTGCTTCACATTCTTATTAGCATTGGTGTTAACCAGTGTTTTGGATATTGGCCATTCTAATCGGTTGTAGTGGTAGTTAATTGCTGTTTAATTATTTGCAATTCTCTAATGATATGTAGTGTTGAGCATCTTTTCATGTGCTTATTTGACATCTGCATTTCTTCCTTGGTGAGTTGGTTGTTCAGGTCTTTTTCCCATTTTTAAATCGTGTTATTTGTTTTCTTATTGTGGAGTTTTAGGAGGTTTTTTTGTATATTTTGGATAATAGTTCTTTACCAAATGTCTTTTGCAAATATTTTCTACTAGTGTGGGGCCTGTCTTCTCATTCTCTTAATCTTTTGTTAAGTTTTCATAGCTCTAGTAGTGTTGGCAGAGGTAAAACACTGGTACTATGAACCCAGGAGTTTATTAAGCAGAATGAACTTTAATTTTGAGATCGTTGTCACAAATTCATTTAAAATATCAATTTATTTTTTTAGAAATTGCCTCTCTCCTAAAAAAAAATCTGCTAAACATTTTGATGAAGAGGATAATCTAGTCAGCTGTATTCTGGCTCAATTAAGTTTATCACCATTCATAAAATATTTATTTTATGAAAGATTCTATTTAGCCATTTAGGATTTAAATCTTCTTAGTCATGTACATGAATAAAACTTGATTGGGTATAGAATTGTTGGATCACAAATTTTTCTTTCAGTACTCTTCAGAGTTTAAAACTTTCCTTCTTGAATTTAGCATTAATGAAAATCATGCAATTAAACATATTATTGCATCATTTTTATCTGCCTAGATGAAGGGATATTTATCCCTTAAATAACAGCAGAAGACAAGATGTAGGATGGATTTAGACATTAATCTCTTCCATTGATTTTGCTTTGTGAATGGGAAGAAATTTTGATCAGTGGACTAGGATATTTTGATTTTGATAGTTGCTACTGTTTCACTTGTTCTGTTTTTTCTCTTCAGGAATGTCCATCATATCTATATCTTTTTATTCTCTACCCCTATCATAATTCTCATAGTTTTCTTCTTTATTTTTGCCTCAATGTGATATGCATCACTGACTTAGATTTCTAAATGCCGTTTTGTTTTTTACCATCATTGCAAGTTTTACTTCTTGATATTTCATTTTATTTCATTATTTCTTTTTCTCTTTAAATTTTCTCCTTCCCATCTCTGTCTGTTTCTCTTTCTTTTAATCTTTCATCTGTTAGTTTGGAGACTAAGTTTACTTTAAATGCTTTCCAAAATTTTATTTGTTTTTAAATAATATATACTTTAAAACTACGTCTTTTCTTTTGCATAGTTAAGACCACACTTCCTTAAGATATTGCTAGTTTATTATTTGCAGACCTATGCACGATTATGTCCATTTAAAAATTCTTATCAGAAAGACCTAGGCTTATCCAGTGTTTGGAAATAGGGTAAATAGAGTGTTCTACAGCCCTTCACTATCAATTTAAGTTCAAGCAGAGTCCATCTCTCCATGCCCATCTTTGAATCTTGTATCTGCATAGAGGCACATTTCTGAGCCAAATCACCAGTGTAGACCAGTCTCTCTACTCAGGATCTAAACCATACCAGAAAATTTCATGAAGACTCTTTTTCATCTCTCTACATGTGCAATCTCATAAACCATTTCAGACAAGATTGAGCAGGGTGGTGTGCCCGTAGAACTCACAAACCACTTTAAAGTAAATAATGAGTTCTAAACGGCAGGTATAAGACGCTAAATGTTGTTGTTGGGTCAATTATTTAACCTATTGAAATCCCAATTTTCTTCTTTCTAAAATGGGGATAATAATTTTTATGGTAGTGGCTGGTTAAGTGATTTAAGTGAGTTCATATTTAAAGCATTTATCCCAGAGTCTGGTACAGAACATGCACTCAAAATTAATTCACTTTTTATCACACATATTATTTTACAATATTTAGTTTTGCAAATTACAGAAAGATCATGGATTTCAATACACGTTCCCTGTTGAATTTTATAATTATAAAAATATCTACATTATATACATCATATCTTGTTAGATATAACTATAATGAACATTCTTGCTGCATCTATTTCACATGATATGCTACCACTCATGGAAAAGTAGGTAATGCAAATGATATTGCTACAATAAAATCAGAGAGTACAGAATCGAGTTAAAATACATTAAGTTATTCAGAAGAACTTAAAAATATATTTTAATATATTAGTTCCAGATCGTGATTTTACATATAAATTAAGGACAAGAAAAATTGTGCCTGGATCCATATTCAGTGAAAAAGTCCACTGCATAGATCAGGTCTGATGTAGTGTATTTCACATGCAAGATGACATATATAAATATTTTAAAGTCCCATTATTTGTTAGGCTGTAAGTCGTAGATACATTTACTCTGCGGTGAAAGAAATGTGTTTTTAAAGGCATGTTGAATTACTTCATAGCGTTGGTTGATTTGGCAGTATGACTAAATATGTTTGTGTATCATCCCAATTTTATGGGCTAAGTCTGCCCATAAATGTAAACTTCAATGACTTTCCTAGAGATTTAATACACTTCTTTGCTAGAGCAGATACTTGGAGAATACATAATGAAAGTCCACACTCTAGTTTCTCATAACTATGTGAAGAGCACTGTGCTAGACCACTTTTATTATGTTCTATGGCAAAAAATCACGGGGAAGTAAGGCTTATAATGTATTTTTAATTCAATTTCAGTTGTAATTTCAACCTACCTGATACATATCAGCAAAAATTGTAGGACGGCAGTCTCTTCAAATAAAAAATAGTTAAAACCAACATAAGAAATAAATAAAAGGAGGACTATTTCGATGACCTCTGAGTAGACAATTTCAGAATCCTTTTCTGCTTGCCTCACACAGGAAGCCCAGAGAGAGCTATGCAGAGGAGTTGAAATACAAACTTGTGTTTCCTAATTGAAAATCGGGCAAAGAAAATCACAGAATGCCATTTCCCGCTATGATTCCATGTCTCTGGAGTAATTTCAGCTAACATTTATTCAATATCTATTAAAAATATAATTTACTTACTCTAATAATACAAATTCTTTTATCTTTTTTCTTCTTACAAAAAAACTCATAAAAAGATCATATGTCACTGGTAGACATTAAAATATATTAGTCTTATTTATTTCTTTAAGTAGTTTCTAAAGTTTTCCAATTTTACTGTTGGTGATTTGATTTCTTCTTTTAAGTCAATTCATGCTAGTCTAATTCATTTAGTAATTCTCACAATTTTTTAACCCATTAAACTATTGGGAAGACATTTACTTTTCATTACCAAATTTTCCTTATTCTTTCTAGCACAAAAAACTTAAAAGAAGATTCAATTTAGTTATGATGACCTGATGAATTGCAATCCAGGGCTGAAATATATGTGCTGCTTGATGCATCAGCTCCAAAAGGTACCAATTATGTTATAAACTATGTACAAACAGAAATGGTAACTTGGCAGTCTCATTTTGCTGTTTTTGTTTGTTTGTTTGTTTGTTACTGGTAATACTGCCTCTCTGGAAGGCAGGGAGCCCTCTCTAAGCTGTCTCCATAGGATTTGTAATGCATATTCTCTTTTTGTTTGAGCATGTAGTGAGCCACTCAAATGTCCTTTGGCACAGCTTAATTCTTTTTTCAAAACAACAACAAAAACAAACAAACAAACAAAAAACAGATAAATGTAGGGTTTAACATAAGTAGAATATCTCAATGAAAAGAATTTCTTACACTAATTGAATGCCAATATTCAATTGGGAGATATGATATCCCTTGAGCTTTAGGGTCAATATGAGAAAAGGAATGGAGGAGGACTTCAAACACAATGGTGTGGAGGACAGTGATTCTAAAGTAACCTGCAGTGGTGATGGTATCAGTAATTAATAAAGAATAACAACTGTAGCTATCTAGAGGAAACATTTCAAAAAGTGACAGCAAAGAAAAGAACATGCATTTGTATTCTAAGTAACAAAGCCAGGTGAGAGGTAAGAGTCAAAAAATGAGACTGTCATTCAAATCCTTGACTGTCTAAATTATGAGTATCCTATGATGAAAGATGACTAACATGAGTCTATATTAACACACAATTATGTGCATCCCAATTTATCATATTCCCCATGAATATGAAGATCCCTAAAAAAATCTAAGCAAATATAATTCAGCAAAGTATATAAAAAATATATACCATTGGCGAGTGTGGTGGCTCACACCTGTAATCCCAGCACTTTGGGAGGCCAAGGCAGGAGGATCACTAGAGGTCAGGAGTTAGAGACCAGTCTGGCCAACATAGTGAAACCCCGTCTCTACTAAAAATACAAAAATTAGCCAGGCATAGTCCCAGCTACTCGGGAGGCTGAGGCAGGAGAATGGTGTGAACCCAGGAGGCGGAGCTTTCAGTGAGCCGAGATCGTGCCACTGCACTCCAGCCTGGGCGACAAAGCGAGACTCTGTCTCAAAAAAAAAAAAAAAAAAATTTTTAGCCAACCATGATGGTGTAATCCCAGCTACTTGGGAGACTGAGGCGGGAGAATTGCTTGAACCTGGAAGGCAGAGATGCAGTGAGCTGAGATCACGCCATTGCACTCCAGCCTGAGTGACAAGAGCAAGACTCTGTCACACACACACACACAAAACGTGTATATATGTGTGTGTGTGTGTGTGTGTGTGTGTGTGTGTGTGTGTGTATTAACTAAATGGAGTTTATTCCAGGGATGCAAGTCTGGAGCAATATTTGAAAATTTATTAGTGCAATTCACTATATTAATGGCTAAGAGGAAAATATTACTACTGACCTGATGCATGATAATTATATATGATCATATCAATAAATGCAGAAAAAAGACCTGAGAAAATTTACCACTCATTCACTTAATTATGACCTGATGAAAAAACCTTAATGACAATATCACAATATAATCATAATTATAATACGATTATATTTGCACATGACTGTTATCCAGAAAATGTAAATAACTTACTCATCTTAAGAGTAAAAATTAAATAATGCAATTAAAAAATGGAAAGAAGACGTGACCTGACAATTTATTGAAGAGGATATACAGATATCAAATAAGCAAATGTAAAGGTGTTTGACATCGTTAGAAAAGTGAAGACTCAAACTACTGAATTCTCACTACATACATATCAGTTTGACTAAAATAAAGAATAGTGACAGAAATAAATGGTGGTCAGGATCTGGAGAAACTAGATCACTCATGCATTGCTGGTAGGAATGTAAATGGTACAGCTTCTCTGGAAAACAGTTGGCAATTTCTTAATAAACTAAACATACAACTACCATATGACTTAGCAATTATGCTCTTGGGAATTTATCCCAGAGAAATTAAGACTTATGTTCATGCAAAAACCTGCATGCATATGTTTAGCTTTATGCAACCCAGATGTCATTTCAGCAGGTGAAAATTTGAAAACACGGTAGTATATCCATATGGAATACTTACTCAGCAGAAAAAGAAAGAAACAAACTATTCGATACACTCAACAACTTGGATGAGTCTCCAAAGAATTATGATGAGTGAAAAATGCCAATATCGAAAGGTTACATACTGCATGAGTCCATTTATATAACTTTCTTAAAATGACAATATACAGGAATGAAAACGTATTAGTGACTTTCAGGGGTTAAAAATGGAAAAAGGGGTGTGGTGGGGAAGTGGTTGTGATTATAAAAAGGTGACTGGAAGAATACTTGTGGTGATGAGATTGTTCTGTATCTTGACTACATTAGTATCAATGTCAGTATCCTGGTTGTGATATTATACTACAGTTTTGCAAGATGTTACCACTGCGAGAAACTAGACATGAGTACATAGTATCTCTCTCTATGATTTATTACAACTTCATGTAAATGTGTAATCACTTTCAAATGAAAAGCTTAATTTTAAAAAGCTTACCAGTTACTAGTTGCATGCCAGGAATATATTTTTTGCATAATTTATTTATTTTAAAAACTATTTTGGTATTAAAATTTTTACATAGTTTGGAAAACTTTAGAGCCCTTACATAAATTAGAAACTTTGAAACTGTGCTTGTGAAAATATTTCTCCTCCTTTTTTCACCCACCAAGAAAATGTGATGATAGCTAGAGAATGGACTACAGACAATATCCCAATTTTGTATTCTTTTGTTTTATGTATAAAATATAAAAGTAAGGTGTTGTAAACCAACTTAAGATAGTTTGGCCTTCACAACACTTATGTTATTTTTGGCAGATAATGACAAACTCCCAAAGATGTTTAAGGAAAGGATTAGCTTCTTCCCTCAAACCTCATTCCAGGTATAAGAGCAAGGTGCAAGAGCAAATTCCTCAATCACTAAGCCATTTAATACACAATTGCATCAATCACAAAGCTATTTAGTACACATTTTATTGGTAAGCAAGCATTCAACCTGGTCACTCAACCTGTTCTGTGAGTTCAATGAAGTCTTAACACACACACTCTTTCTCTCTCTCTGTCTTCCTTTTTAGGTCATCTAATGATGGATTATATAGAATTGTTCAATTGGGGCAAACCCAATAACGTTCTACAGGCAGGATTTTAAATTCATTAATTGGTAATCATTCTATTAGAAAGCCTCCTAAACCAGTGTTGGTCACAGACCCAATTAAGGATCAAGCCTCCTTAAAAATCCAGATTACAGACCTCACTGTTTTAAAAAATAATATGTTTATTAAAGAGCTTGTAGCATCTCCATACTATCTTAGTTAATCTACCTATCTTGAATATTTTTAATTTTACTAATGCATTTTTAATTTCAGTATGTCAATTAACTAAATGTCAGTTGCAGATCAAGAGACATATAGAAGAATTTATAATTGTTGCTTCTGAAAGGTCATATATTACAGATCTTTTTCCATAGGATGCTTATTTATGTCAACAAATATAAAGGAAGGAGAAATGATAGTCCTAACATACAAATATGTACTTATATTAAATTCCATATTGTAATGAGGAAAAGGATCTACATGAGATGTTCTAGAAAATAGCATTTTATTGATGTCAATAGAAAAGAGTATATTTTGTATTCAAATCATGAATTATTAAGAGGAACAAGGGTAGAGAAGGAACTGGAATGCATGAAGTCAGAAATCAGTGATTCAGATTTGGTGCTGGGAGAAGAGTCCTTTCAAAACAAAGAGATTCTTAAATACGGTGACAAAGACAAAGACAAAGAATTCAGAATGTTGGGACTGAGGAAAAACAGGAAACAAAAGGTTAGGAATAGTAGATTTAAGACTGTACAAAGTCACAGCAAACTTTCTAAAGCAAGAGTCCAGAGGGACAGCCACTTGAGGGATGGTGAATGTAGCTACAAAGATAGTCCTTATTTATAGGTGCTGAAAAAAGGTAAATCTAGGACTTGAAGAAAACATCCAGTCTGAGACTAGAAAGGTGCAAAATAATGATGCTGGCCTTGTACCAGGCGTTGGAAGCAATAAGGCCTCTTGGAAAAAAAGGCTGTAATTCTGAGAGTCAAATATTAGCAATTTAATGGGTAAATAAGAAAAAGCGCCTTCTGGAAGAGTGCATGTAATTAACATCATCTGTACATGATCAGTTTTCTTAAACTTTGCCCATTTCTATTTAGTTCAGTAACACATCAAAGTTGTTAAGTAATATTCCTTTGAACCAGATGATATTACATAAGTGAAAGAGTTGACTTGGGGTACTTAGCTCAACACGTGTGGTTTTGGCAGTGTAATCTTTTCGACTTTTATAATGAGCTGATGATAATAAAAAGTTCTCCTTAGACTCACCAGGATGAAACATGACATTTTTGTCTTATAATGGGGCTTCCTGAATGTTGCTTGTATGAAGTATTATGACACTAAACCTTTGAATGTGCTTTTGTTGCACTGACAATAGACAGGGAAGATATCTTCTCCTATTGCCTTAGTCAGTTTGTACTTCTATAAAAATACCACAGAATGGGCAATTTATAAAGGACAGAAATTTATGTATCTCAGAGCTGGAGGCCATGAGTTTAAAATAAAGGCACTAGTTGGTTTGGTGTCTGATGAGGGGCTGGTCTCCGCTTCTAGGATGGTTCCTTATTGCTGCATCCTCTGGAGGGGTGGAATGCTGTGTCCTCACGTGGCTGAAGAGACAGAAGGGGTGGAAAACAGTGAACTCTATCCACCAAGCCCTTTTATAAGAGCAACTTATTCCGTTCATGAGGGCAGACCAGTGTCTCGATACTGTTGCTTTGGTGATTAAGTTTCAGTATGAATTTTGCAGGAAACAAATACATTCCAATTATAGCACCTATTTTTATGAGTATGCTCTCAGTCTACCTGGAGCTTTCAGGCAACCAGCTCTAACTTGACACCCAAAGCATCTGTCCTATTGACTTGAGCAGGAGGAGATCTCTAAATACCCTGGAGTCACTTGCAGTCCAGATAAATATGCCTTCCCTGGACCTGCACTGGAGTTAAGTGCTTGGCCTGCTGCTGCTTTTAATTTTAGTCATTCTGTACAACTCTATCAAGAGGAATCTTGGAATCTCATGTTTCTCTAGGTTCTCTAGCTCAGCCAGCAGCTAGTATAGTTATGGACAGCAGCCATTTGGTATCTATTTATTTGAAGTAGACACAGATATTTCCCCTTAAAAAGACTTCTAGGAAGTTGCACATAGGCCTGCTAGATGTCATCCCTATATCAGGTCTGGACAGCTTGCCTAAACATTCAAAGGAAAGATATGAATGACAACATTTAACTAGGCCTCTGTTTAGTTCAGGGAGTATCCCTTTAGGTCTTTATCTTTTTACATAGGTTTAAGTAGGTTAGAGAAGCATCTCCAAAAACTATAAGAAAAAAATACTAGTTTTACTAATGTGCTAATAGACATTATGCAAAAAAAAGTGTTCCATCGTTGAATAACTGGAAAATTCTAGATAAAACAACTTTACTGAAAGATTGTCAGAAACTGAGATTGTGAACCTCAAAGAAGAGACTGTTCTATATGTGCCACCTGTCACATACTTGAATGACTATAAAATATTTTTGGTGGGAGAGGCTCATAGGACTATATTTATGGGGAACATATTTTGAGAAAATCAAAGTAAGAATACTGTTCTAATGATGCCATGATATGTGTTGGATCTTTCTTCTGTGTGGCTACAGATCCTCTAATCTTGGCAAGCAATAATGTTAAGACATGCCATTGTTAAGAATAGCAGTTTGATCATCAAATAATCTATCTCAAATAATGTTGAACAAAATTAAATTCCAACATTGCAAGTCATACTTCCAATCTTCATGAAGCACATATTCTAATAGGAGAAAGATACAAACAAATTATAGTATAAGATGATAGTGATGTGTGAATAATAAGATGGCTAAAAGAATGGAGTAACTATTTGTATCTGGAACAACTATGAAAACATTTTGGAAGGCTGCAAGAGGGAGTGGATTTTGTGGGATAATAAATATTCAGTTTTGAACATGTTATGCCTGAAGATGCTCATACATCATTCAAGTGGAGATGTAGAGAAGACAGCGGTATTAATGGGTCTGTAGTTCAGAGAAGTCTCAGGTACAGAATAAATTAGAAAGCATGTATATGGCTTTAAAGCCTTCAGACTGAATGAGGTTATCAATAGAGCAGGTGCATTCCAAAAAGGGATATGTCCAAGTACTGCAGCTCTTCAGTAGTGAGCAGTTAAGAAAATGAGGCAAGAGCAAAGGAGAATGTGAAGGAGCAGCTGGTGACATTGCCGTAAAACTGAGACAACATCACATGTTAGGAGTCAATCAAAGAAGAAATATTTATGATTATTTACCCAGCTGTGCATTCTAATCCAACTGTATTTGGCAACTTCTGCCAATATTACTCATGTTGGCCATAGGTACCTGTATCTGTTCCTAATCTGGAGGTCAGAATGGAGTTCTTATAATTCTCAGTTATCTTCAGAGATAACAGATAAAGCAACACCGGTGCTTTATCTGCTATCTGCTGCAATTACTTGTCTGCCACAATCACTTATTCTTTTCCAAAATCCTAAAAGTTTTGAAAACCAAAAAGATTTGCCATTCACTTGGTAACAACTTCATCTGTCCTTTGCTCTTTTAGTAGCAAAGACTGTTTGAAATGATATGAGACAATTTATAATCTTCACTTCCTGCTTATAGGAGATGGTGATACATTTTGCTTCCAAAAATATTTCTGGATTTGATTTTGGCATTGCTATCTTAGACCGTTCAGCAGGTACCATGTATGTTTAATGTATGAACCTTATTATTTTTTACAAACCTGAAAATTTTACATTCTGAATGACATCTGGTTTCAGGGGTATTAGAAAAGTAATTGCCATTTTCTATAAAACTATTCTAGCTCTGTGTACATTTCATATAAAACAATCTAGTCTTCCTGGAAATACGTTAAGATTGTAATAGGATACCGGGTAATAAAATAATTCTATCCCCACCCTCACCTGGATTTAATCTATTTTCTCTAGGTAGAATAATTTTATATTTGTAAACCCAGAGAAAAAATTTCTTAACTTACAAGAATAGCTCCTGAATTTCCTGGCTCCCAGAAGATCATTTGGAAAAAAAAATCAAATCTTATCCATAATTTGTGTGAAGTTATGTTTGATCAACTTTCTGCATTATTTTTTCAATCGATATTTTGAACCTACTGTATGCATAACACTATATTAGAACTGGAGAGGAAAAGATTTTCCTGATCCCAATCTGGATGCCTTAATTTACACTTCCTCCTCCATGGGTGTAGGAAAAAATATAGGACTCTTGAGAGAAAATCCTGACAGATGAGTAAGACCTTTGGAAGCAGGTTCATCGGTGCAACAGTATAGGGCTTAAGGGCACTATGTCTGTGTAAATGTAGGGCATTTCTGGGTCACAAATGACCCAAACCTGCTCTATACCCTCCTGTTAAGATGGAGGGTGCCCATGATTTGTTACTTGAATGAATGAATACTTTTTTATTTTAAAAAGTCTATTTGGGGAAGAAATTGTGTTTAAATTATTTAGTATTACATATACATGAAGACATTTGTCAAGAGTCTTTGCCCATAATGCTGATTGAAAGTATTAAATGATGCATAGTTATGAAAATGCCAGAATATTAAAGCCAGGAGACTTGTATTCTCATTTCAACCTTGTCACTAACACTGTGAACTAGAGCACTCTCATTCGAAATGTCATCCTTTACAAAACAAGAATAAAACCATTCCTTGCTTCTGCACAAAGTGATTAGAAAATGTACACGATAAGACACAAATAAAAGGAGTGAAAGCATAAAACAATGCAAAAATAAAATCACAAAACAATTTTTATTAGACTTAAGCAAGAAGTTGGATGTATGTTTGATGTATTTCTATATTCTTTTAATGCATGAATTCTAATATAAACAAAAGGCCTTGCTTGTAGAAGGCTAGACACGAAGCAGAAAAGCTTTTTCCCCGGATGCATAGCAGAACACTAGACCAGTGGAGACGACAGTCTAGAGGTCATATCTCTTTTGATGGGGATGGCAGCAGCCTGGGCAATGCATTGACACCACACAGCAAAGCAGGAAAGACAGCAGAGGGTTGACAAGAGCAGTGATCCTGGAGAAAAGGACTGCAGTGCAGCAGGAGGCAGCTCTGATTCCATGAGACATTCTCAATGCCCCATCTCTGGCCCAGCAATTTTAAGAGAGAAAATGGTTTTACCTAGGATCTTCTACTGGGAAAGTTTAAAGTCTCTTCATTTAATTAATTTATCTAAGTATCACTGAAGATTCTCAGGAGTATTTGGGATAAAGAACATCAGAAGTGAGGGGAATCTTTTAGTCAAATTGAGTTTTAGATTGTAAATTTACAGAGTTGTACTCAACAATTGGCAGGGTCTGTGACACCCCAGTTATACTGTAATCCGTAATAAATTGATAAGCAATTTTGGATTCTAATCATTTATACATGCATTTTCTCCCTTTCTTTTATGAAAATAATGTGTTCTTATTTGTTTTTCATTTACATTTCTAACAATTGTAAACTCAATGGCAAAGAACATGGATGTATTTAACTTTCCATCCAAATTACTCATAATAATGCTGACTCATCATGTAATTAAATATTTTTTCTGGTAGATAAGACAACGAATCAATTAGTTCTGTATTTGAAATGATGAAAAACAAGTGACTTTAATGAACTCTTTTGTGTGTAAAAAAACACTGACCTAGTTATCACATGGCTGTGATAAACTCTTAGGATTTTGGTTGTTTGTTTACTAATTATGTGACCTTTAGCAATTCCTTTATCTTCTAGATCATCTTCAATTGTCCATGTATAGTAAAAAAAATGCAAGCTGGACCAGATATTTTCTAAAATTTCTTTATACCATGAACATTATTTGTTTGTATTTTAAAACCAACTAAGCCTCTGTTAAGATGGATGTGTTTGTGTGTGTGTTTATGTGTACATGTATGATATTGATATGATAAAATGAATAGTACAGGAAAAAAATCTCCAACCAAATGCTAGGATGTTAGTCTAATCAAAAACCAAATTTCCTACTAGTGCTGTCTCTCTTTTAAGTCTCTGTTTTGGTTGTTTTCAAGATAGCATTGGATGTTTTCATGGTGGCAGGAAGAATCCTGGAACCATATTTAAGTCTCTTGTGTGGTTGAATGACTTTGGTCTCTACTGCCAACATTGGTCATCCCTCAATTAGTTTTGGAGACTTCCTTGCTTTGACACTGTACTTACTCAGGCCGTTGGTTTATTATGACGGAGTCTCGCTCTGTCGCCCAGGCTGGAGTGCAGTGGCCCCATCTCAGCTCACTGCAAGCTCCGCCTCCCAGGTTTACGCCATTCTCCTGCCTCAGCCTCCAGCGCGGTGGCTCAAGCCTGTAATCCCAGCACTTTGAGAGGCCGAGACGGATGGATCACGAGGTCAGGAGATCGAGACCATCCTGGCTAACACGGTGAAACCCCCTCTCTACTAAAAAAAGAAAATGTTATGTCATTTCTAAATGTATCATTAGGCATATGAGAATGCATTACATCATATGTAGGTTGTAGGGAATCTAGGACACTCTCTCAGTCACTGTGAATCTAACACAGGATGGACACCGGGGGGACTGTGGCATCATGCTGAGTAAATAAGTTTTCCAAAGGTTTAGCAACTTTCCCAGGATATGGGAAATAAAGCAAGGAGCAAGCCTGGAGGCTTTAAAAAAAAAATTATTTATTTTTATTTTTTTTTCACCTCAAAACACACATACATTAATTTTTTACATTAAACCTATTTGACTATGTCTACCATTCTCTCCAATCAGGCTGATCACCAGGTGAGGTTGACACCGGGGACACCCACATCTGACCTTTTGTTCTGCCATTTTTTACTCTTCTTTTCAACAATAGAAGAGCTTTTAATCATGAATTCATGTTTCATAGAATCTTCATTTACATTATCTTCCTTATCCATTCGTATAGTTAAAGTAAATATATAAATTAGTCTTGAAAACGGAATAGCGTTGAAAGTATAAAGAAGGACAAATGCTAAACTGAATGAACGACTGAACAAAATTTTGACTGAAATCAAGACTGCCCTTGTCATCACACTACCTATGGTGAGACTGTGTGATTAAAGTAAAGTATGTTTGACTAGATATATTAAAGAGGAACTTTTGGAGTTTAGAAGACTTCTTTCTTAAGAAAGCATGACTTTCAAAAATATTGTTTTGCTTGTTTTGCTGAAGACTCTATGAGGTCAGCTTTCAGGCACCACACTAAGCAATGATGACTTCAGTCTGGGCAGGAGCCGCGTTTCCCTGAAGCAACACTGGCCTTTGGTGGTACTGTTTGGGTGCCAGTGGGGGTGATAATTATGAGACTGCCATCATAGAAATATCAAAGGGCCTTCATCTGATATTTTAGAATATTTTTCCTTTACAAATAATAAGAGTCTAGGGTAAAAGGCAAGATTTAAAAGTAAATTGTATCAATTTTATGGACTGAGAGATTGACCTGTAGTATATCTTTCTTTTTCTACTTCATTTACAACTTATGTTACAACTTTATCGTAATCATTTTGAAACTTTAAAAAATGAGAATGATGCATGTAATTGCACATTTACAGTGAGTTAACTGTGCTCTAAGTAAAGATGAAACCTTAATACTACAGGCAGTGTACAAAAATATTTTACTCATGCAAAATGAGGGGTTCTGTTATTTTAATATTAAAGAAAGTGGATGGCCAAATTGTTAATTGCTAACCCATGCTATATTCTGAATTCATGTTTTTGAGAAGTGCATTACCAAGAAATTTTATTTTCTTTCTAATATTAGCAGTCAGAACAATCTGGAATGTAGAATTGTAAAGAACACAATTATTTTTCAATTGCATACACGAAAAGCCTCTAGAGCTCCCAATAGAAGGAAATACCATAGGTCATTTTAACAATGCTATTTATAGCTATCTAGGTGAATAATTCACCAGAGGATGTGACAGGACATTTTAGTTTTCATTATGTAGTTTTCTCATTTGCAAGGTTATGTCATTAGTTTCTAGCTGTATGTAGACAGTGTAGGAAGAATATAAACAGATTGAAATGAGCGGACTCTAAATTCTGAAGTGTCTAAAATGTACTTTAGAATGGGTGAATGGTAAAGACAGAGAGAAGTGGAAGTCAAATGAATAATTAAATAGGGCTTTGATGGTTAACAATATCTAGGTTATTACAATTTTGTTAAGTATTTGGAGTTGAGGAGGATTAAAAAACATTAATGGAAAAATCAAAAGGTACAATTAAAAGCAGTTCAAAGCCCAAGGCAGAATTGTTTATTTTTTTAGAGTAAGCAAATTAGACTTTCAAAAGGTCAAAATTATTTTAAACTAGGAAAAAAAAACAAGTGTTCAAGGAAGAAAATATGAAGCGATCAGTCATCTGGAAGTTACCCTGACAAGCAAAAGATAGGAATATCCAGCTTCCATTTGGACATCTACCAGAAGGGGTACAAGTTTTGTATAATGAACATGCATGGTTACTCATTTAAACATGCTAAGGCTAAGAAAACCTAGAGAAATAAAAATGTTTGGGATGGGGTTGTGGGTTGGGGTGTGTTAAGTTAAAAACTTCGGCTGGGTGCAGTGGCTCACACCTGTAATCCAGCACTTTGTGAGGCCAAGGTGGGTGGATCACAGGGTCAGGAGTTCAAGACCAACCTAGCCAAGATGGTGAAACCCCATCTCTATTAAAAATACAAAAAATTAGCCGGGCGCGGTGGCAGGCGCATGTAATCCTAGCTACTTGGGAGACTGAACCAGGAGAATTGCTTGAACTCGGAGGGTGGAGGTTGCAGTGAACCGAGATCATGCCGCTGCACTCCAGCCTGGGTGACAGAGACTCCATCTCAAAAAAAAAAAAAAAAAAAAAAAAATTCACGGGTTGAAATGGAAGGAAGCTTTGGCAAAAGCAAATACAAAATTAGATTCTTAATTGCCAGCTTCCTCTATCAAATTCAGGAAAAGATAGATTACAACACTAACGTAAAAAATAGGCACAAGATGCACACACAAAAAACATCATCCACTCAGAAATGAAGCATTTTGATATAAAGTCCCAGTAGAATTAATTCTTGTCTCCTGTGCAATTAGAAAGCCACTTTCTAAAGAAAACTTGAATCATAAAACAAAACTACATTCACTATTAATAAATAAGAAACAGACAATGTTTATTTTTAAGTTTAATAAGACATTTCAAATTTGCACGAAGGCAGGTTCACCAAGACAGGTTCCACATACATCTGGTGACAAATTTTCAGACCTGATAAAATGTGTATGAACCTTTCTTCATTACTGTGAAATGTACAAGGCTTAACTGTTTTCTTTTTAATCAGCAAAGTTAGAACAAGATATTTTTCTACTTCTTTAGGCATTTCAGTGCCATCAGAAGGTAATAAAAGAGAAAATGAAAATAAGAAAATGGAAAATAAAATATACCATGAAATAGCAACACAGGCCAAATGTATACTTAATTTGGATTGTATATGCCAAGTGATTTGTGTTTGTAACAGCTCTATGTGACTTGTGAAGACAGATTGTCAATAGTAGAATGGAAAATAACTAAATTCAAATGTTTCCCAAGGAGTTAGCAATAAGATATATAGTGCATTAAATTAACTACTGCATATAAAGAAGAATTGATGTACATAAGGCTGGAAACCTAATGCTGCTACTTGGCAAGGTCATTGACTAGATCTATGCAGATAGTACTCCGCATAACTTTAGAGGATACCCTCTTTATCCAGGGACTACAAAATAGTAGACTGTTAACTTTTTATTTCATAATTGTATTGGCTGAGCTAAACAGGTTAAATTCAAGATAGCTTAACCCCAAGTTGTCTCCTGGTTATTTGAACAAGTACTCCAGGGCTTTAGTTGAATTCAGGATGAAGTTTCTTCACATCACTTCACTTTTCATCTCTTGCCACAGTATCCTTGTCACACGCGTCCTTGTGAAGAGATCACCAAACAGGTTTTGTGTGAGCAACAAGGCTGTTTATTTCACCTGGGTGCAGGCCGGCTGAGTCCAAAAAAAGAGTCAGCGAAGGGAGATGGGGTGGGGCCGTTTTATAGGATGTGTGTAGGTAATGGAAAATTACAGTCAAAGGGGGTTCTCTGGAGGGCAAGTGTGGGGGCCACAAGGTGCTCAGGGGGGAGCTTCTGAGCCAGGAGATGGAATTTCACAAGGTAATGTCATCAGTTAAGGCAGGAACCAACCATTTTCACTTCTTTTGTGATTCTTCAGTTACTTCAGCCCATCTGGATGTGTACGCAGGCTTGGGCTCAGAGGCCTGACAATCCTAATCTAGCTTCTGATGTGGTGGATAAGATGACCCCTGCACCCTCTCCAGTCACAATTGTCATGCCCCCATCTGGTGTCTGGAGCAGAAATTCAGTGCATGGGAACCATCGCATTTCCAGCTTTCCACAGTCAAACTGAAGCTAGTGTTGACTTTAAGGAAACAGAAGGTGGGTAAAATAGTGTGGGAGAATAATAAATTAAGCAAAAACTACTGCCAATTCCAGATCTGCCTTAGGATCTCTTACTAGACCAGTTCTTTGGGTTCTATCAGTTCTATGTCGCTTAGGGAAGACCACAGTATCCCTCCCACCCCTTAACATCTAAAACCACTTAGAGTCTGGAAGGTTTCCATTCTCTTCTCTATCTCCCGCTTCCACCAAGACCCATAGAGCAAGTTTACCCTCCAGCTTTTAAAAAAGCTTGCCAACTCAAGGTCTTAGTTGTCTAGGATGAATGACAGCAGGAACATCAAATCCCTTAGGGAAAAATAGCGGACTAACTTACAAGGATGTGCTCTGGCCCCAGAGCCCCTAAAGACAATTTTAAAATATTACAACATAGCACAGTGTGAAATAAATCAGCCTTATTCATAGTCTCTTAATGTGGGCTTGTGTGTTTATAATCACCATGTTTATTTTTAATCACCATATTTGTTTATGCAAAAATGTACAAAAGAACAGTTACTTTTATTATCTTTAGGTGGATTTGCACCTCTATTCTACTGAGTACATTATGGTGAAGAGTATCAACTTGAAAAAATAAAAGGCCAGTTGACCAAGTTAAGTCTCATTAGTTCGAGAGTCTATGAACACCTAAAGGCTGAAATATCCTATGTCAATACCATGAAGTTTAGGGAGAAATATTACGTAGGCACAAGAAATAGAAAATAGAAGAAAACCCAATTTGATCTTTGGGTACAAAAGTCACATATGTGTTTTCTAAGCTTTATCAATTATCTAGAAGAGATTCACTTTCTAGCTGAAACAACAATTTATGAATCTCCAGTCATAAATGTTAATTTTCGAAATGATATCTTCAACACTTGGCACTCACTAAGCATCTGTTAAATGCAAATGTAGTATGTTTTTAAAGTAATAACTGTTAATGACCACATCTACTAAGTATCTAACTGAAGGAACATAATGTGGGTTGTGGGGAAATATGATTTGATTTATTTCATGATTATAATATCAAATATGCTTTCATGCAAGGATTAAAGAAATATTTCTGAATTTACTATTTTTGTTTTTAGTTTATTCTAATCTCTATTGTTAATGACTTCTTCATATTCACTTTGAGAGCTTGCACCATTAGACAATTAAGTGTCTTTACTGAATAGGGATGGTAGTTGCACATAGGAAAGAGAAGCTTTTGTAGCTCTTTTGTTACCATATAGGAAAATCTGGCTCCATCCACAAGGCCTGCTTTATGGCACTTCCAGGTTGTGGCAGCAATTTTTTTTCATAGTTCTTTATTAGAAAAGATTGCATTGAGCTCTTTGTAGTTAAGTACTTACCTTCTTTGTTTCTGGAGCATCCAGGGTGGAGATGACATGTAGAAGATGTTCAATCAATGTTTCTCAGAAAGTAAGAACAAGTGAATAAATGGATGAATGGATGAAACCCTAATGAGGCAAAAAAAGATGCATTCAATTTTCAAGGAACAAGAGGTTAAGGTACAAAATTCTTTAACTTTTAAGCTTTTATTCTTCCATTCTCCAGCACCACCAACCTATTTAGAATGATTAAAATTATGTTGTAATATTGTGATGAAATATTAGTTTCATCTTTTATCCTATGAGAAAATGTGTCTACAGAGTAACAAAGGCTTCTGAGGGAATGGACTGAACTGCTAGCTTTTATAAGAAAAACATACAGATTTTTTCCTATAGCAGGCATCAAGGACTTGGCAGAACTAATATAAAAAGAAAAAATGAGTTTCAGCTTCTGTTTCTGTTTGTTAAATCCGTATTTTATATTACAGTGATTGCCAGGAGAATTCAGAAAGGCTGAGACATATTAAAAAATAATACATGTAACCTTCGGAAGCTCCATTCTCCAAGAATCTTTTCTTCTACCCAAAGATATTATTAACTGTAGCGTTAATCTGAAATTGCAGAGATTTCAATAAGAAAGATCATTGTCAACATTTACATTGCAGAAATAATGTTTCATTTTTCTAGATTTAATCACAACATTTTAAAACAATATGATACACGAAAAGGAAGGAAGGAGATTGGGTGGAGATTTGCTCTTTAAAATATAATTTAGAGACCACATTGGGGTAGATTTTGCCATACATGTTTCCAATCATATATTTTGCATACCAGTCCCTTAATGCAATAAAATTCCTAAATATTAATCATTATTATGTAGGTAACAAGACAATTCTTATGAATAAATAAGATAAATTACTTGACATTGAATGTAAAATTTCTGGAGTGGTTGAAAGAGAAAATCCTGCAAAGTGAAAATGGCCATATGTAAATTGACGTTTATAGGACTTGTGACCTCATCTGCCAAACCAAGACTTTAGCCCCGTGATGATACTGGGAATGCCCATATGGCAGGGTCTCAATGCATGCCAGGTGTCTAAGGTTTTTCTTCTCACTTTGTTTTCTTGGTAACTATCTTAGTTTCCTGCTGTTACTGTAACTACCCAATGATAGACCTAACTGCTACTAATAAAAAACCTTCTTCAACCCATCAGGTGTATATTCTCCTAGACCTAAGTTTCCCCAAAGATAGGCTGTGTCTAGTATAAATAAAGAGAATATACTCTCCTTAACCTTTTTATTGTTTTAATTTAAAAAATTATTTTAGTGGACATACAGTAATTATACATATTTGTGGAGTACAGTGTGATATTGTGTTACGTGTATACAATAGGTAAAATCAAATCAGACCATTTAGCATATCTATCACCTCATAGATTTATTTCTTTGGGGTGAGAATATTCAAAATTCTCTCTTCTAGCTCTTTTGAAATATACAACATAATATTGTTATCTCTAGTCAACCTACTCTTCAATAGAACACCAAAACTTATTTTTCCTATCTGTAATGCAGTACCCATTGACCAGTCTTTCCTTATCCTCTTATCTCGCCTCCTCTCCCCAGGTCCCAATAGCTACTATTCTACTCTCTAACATTGTGAGATCAACTTCTTTAGATAACACATACGAATAAGATCATCCGGTTTTGTCTTTTTGTGCCTGGCTTATTTCACCTACACTAATGTCCTTCAGGTTCACCCATGCTGCCACAAATGACAGGATTTTATTCTTTTCTATGACTGAATAGTATTTCATTGTATAAATATACCACATTTTCTTTATTCATTCATCTATTGATGGATACTTCAGTTGATTCCATTTCTTGTCTATTGTGAAGAGTGTAGCAATAAACATGAGACTGCAGATATCTCTTCAGCATACTGCTTGCATTTCCTTTGGCTATGAACCCAGTTGTGGGATTTTTAGAATATATGGTAGTTCTATTCATATATTTTGTGGAATCTGCATACTGTTTTCCATAATGGCTGGACTAATTTATGTTCCCACCTATGTATGAGTCCCTCTTTCTCCACATTCTTGCCAACATTTGTTATTTTATATGTTTTTGGTAATAGCCATTCTAACAAGTGTGGGGTGATTTTTTTTCCCTAAAGTTTTGATTTGTATTTTACTACTGATTAATAATACTGAACATTTCTTAGGCGGGGCATGGTGGATCATGCCTGTAATCCCAGCACTTTGGGAGGTCGAGGAGGGCGGATCACGAGGTCAAGAGATGGAGACCATCCTGGCCAACAGGGTGAAAGCCTGTCTCTACTAAAAATACAAAAAGTAGCTGGGTGTCGGGACGCATGCCTGTAGTCCCAGCTACTCAGGAGACTGAGGTAGGAGAATCGCTTGAACCTGGAAGGCAGAGTTTGCAGTGAGCTGAGATGGTGCCACTGCACTCCAGCCTGGTGACAGAGCAAGACACCATCTCAAATAAATAAATAAATAAATAAATAAATAAATAAAGCCGAACATTTCTTCATATACCTTATGGCCATTTGTAAGTCTCCTATTGAGAAATGTCTATTCAGGTCTTTTATCCATTTTTAAGTTGGATTATTATATTATTTTTTCCTGTTAAGTTGTTTGAGTTTCTTACTAATTATGAATATTAACTCTTTGCCAGATACATAGTTTATAATTTTTTTAAATCATTTTGTAAGTTGTCTTTTTACTCTATTGGTTATTTCCTTTGCTGTGCAAAAGATTTTTGGTTTGATATAATTCTATTTCTCTACATTTGCTTTCATTGCCTATGCTTTTTATCTCACCCCAAAATTCCTTGCCCAGACCAATATGATAAAGTGTTTCCTCTATGTTTTCTTCTAACAGTTATATCATTTCAGGTCTTACATTTATGTCTTTAATTCATTTTGAGTTGACTTTGTTTTTGTTTGTTTGTTTGTTTGTTTGTTTGTTTTTGAGATGAAATCTTGCTCTGTCATCCAGGCTGGAGTGCAGTGGCATGATCTTGGCTCCCTGCAGCCTCCTCCTCCCATATTCCAGTGATTCTCCTGCCTCAGCCTCCTGGGCACCTGGGATTACAAGCACGCACCAATATACCCAGCTAATTTTTGTGTTTTCAGTAGAGATGGGGTTTCACCATGTTGGCCAGGCTGCTTTCAAACACCTGACCTCAGATGATCTGCCCCCTTCAGCCTTCCAACATGCTAGGATTACGGGCGTGAGCCATGGTGCCTGGTTGGGTTGATTTTTTAATATGGTGAGTGATAAAAATTTAGTTTTATTCTTCGGATTCTTCTGCATGTGGATATCCACTTTTCCCAACACCATTTATAGAAGAGATTGTCCTTTCTCCCTTGTGTGTGCTTGGCAATTTGTCAAAAATCAGTTGGCCATAAGTGCATGGATTTATTTCTGGGTTCTCTATTCTCTTCCTTTGGTTTATGTGTCTATTCTTATGCTACTACCATGTTGTTCGTTTATTATAACTTTGTAGCATATTTTGAAGTCTGGAAGTGTAGTGCATCAAGCTTTGGTTTTTTGCTCAAGATTGCTTTGACTATTTGAAGTCTTTTGTGGTTCCATACAAATTTTAGGATTTGTACTTTTCTATTTCTGTGGAAGAATATCATTGGTATTTTGATATCGCTTACATCAAATCTGCAGATCACTTTAGACATTTTAACAATATGAATTATTCCAATCCATGAGCAAAATTGCCCTGTTCACAGATGACATGATCTTGTATATAGAAAACCCTAAATATTTTACTAAAAACACTCCTAGAACTAATAATCAAATTCAGTAAAGTTTTAGGAGACAAAATAAACATACAAAAATCTACAACATTTCTATACACAAGTAGAAAACTATCTGAAAAATAAGAGAGCCTCATTTACAGTAGCTACAAAAAATACTTAGAAATAAATTTAATCAAGCAGGTTAAAAATCTCTACACTGAAAACTGTAACATTGATGAAAGAAATTGAAGAAGACACAAAGAAATGGAAATATATTCTATGCTCAGTCTCTCTTAAATTTAGCCTTTGTCACAAAGACATAAAAGTGATGCTGCTTATGATTCACAATTGAGCTTTCAGTGAATCACATTTAGTGAAAGGAGGTTCTCCATGTTCTTGCTATGGGTCGGTCTCCTTCAGGTCTCAGTTAAGAGGCTTATCAGAGTTCTAATCTCCGAGACATACATTCTATAGTAGTATGTATTTCTCTCCACTTTCTTTCAACCTTATTTTTCTTCCTTACTATATGGTCAGTCATTCATCAGGGCCTAGAGTTATGCTGTTTTCCAATGCCCACAGTAAGGTTTAGGTTTCACTTTGAAACTTTTGCTATTAATATTTACATATTGACCTAGTAAATATGGTCTGGTCTACTTAATAGGAAACTAACATTTGGGCTGGGATTGGCTGCAAGAAATGAGTATATCAGACCTAGGGTACTATTATGATATGTTTATTTCCTCGAATTTTTGTCCAAAATTATAATTTTCTTTGTTTTCAGATAGAAGCCTTCTGATTGAATGTATGTAAATCTGTATCAGGAAACCCCAGAAATAAAAGTATTATACTTAATTGTTAATGTGTCAAGTGCTCATTCTTTCATATATTTAATGTGTTTTTCCTAATTTTATAAATAAACTATAGAAGATCTTGTTAAAATAAAAATGAATTTACTAGTCTGTGAAAAGAAAGGCCCAGGCCACATGCTTTGAGTGTTTTCCAGACCTCTCCTAAGGGGTCCTGAGTCCCCTACTCTCTGTTCTATTATGCATTAATTTTGTGACCATTGTTGATCACACAATTGTTTTGGCTCAGTGACTTCATGTGTGAAACAAAGATACTCATGCAGTATAATCTGACCTGAATGACGATTAGACATGTCTAAGATCATCACAGATGAACCTAAGATGTTACATAAATCTGAGATTTTGAATACTTCTCATTTTCCTAGGCAAGAAAGGACATTTTAAGATACTTATTGTTGTATATGCTTGTATATATGTAAAATAGGTTAATAGTAAAGAGATCCTAGAGTCATTGGAAGGCTTAAATGAGTTAGAACATAGATAGTGCTGAGAACAGTATTTAGTGCCCAGTACATGGTCAACAAATGTTAGCTTTAATTACCAGACCACATGTTTCACTCTGCGACTCCACCCCAAGACAAGAGTTGACTGACTGAGATGTAGACAGGTGAATAATGTGGACCATTCAAATCTCCATCTCTTTCTGTCTCTCTGTCTGTCTTTCCCTCTTTCTTTTGTGCTCACAAATTTCATCTCAGAGGAAGGGGAAAAGACAATGCTAAGAATTGGAAGCTAACTTATGTCAATAAAGATCCAGTTGGAGGTTTCAGAAGTTCTGCTGTTGAGGTCTTGGGAGCTCCTACCACAATACCATCATTGTTTAATTTTTTCCTTGGCTTTAATGGTATTCCCCCAGCATGATTCAAATAAATTCTCAGTTTTGGGGATTGTGTGTTAGTTAGCTCAATGAAATTGCTGTCCTTTGCAATTAAAAGAAACAATGCATACAGACTGTATGTGCTATTTAACTGATTCAGTAATTACTCTATTTTATAGTTCAGTGTACAAGATGTAGTTATATGGCGGTACTTTTACCTCATAAGCTACTAATTAGTTCTATTTGGAATACTTCAAAATACTTTTGAAATTGGCCAAGTTAGAAATATGTTCTAACAATCATATTAATTAATATAGGAAAATATTTGTGTTCTAGAAAACCAGGCCAAGTGACATTTGTGAAATGTAGGAAAGAAACAAATAAGGGACCAGATCATAGATTTTGTCACTCATTATAAAGGCAGTTTGATTAAATCTTAATAATTAGTAATTATCTTGTAAAATATCAAAATTGACTTTTAAGTTGTAAAGTTTGAATTTGGAATTAAATTTTTGCATGGAAATTTAAATGTTTTTTCCCAGGAAATAAGTGGCTATTAATAATTTTAAATAAAATTATTCATAAATTATTTTTATGAGTTATTTTTTATTTTTTTGCAGATATTTTCATTTTTGTCAAATAGGATAATAGTGTCAAGTTTAAGTACTTAAAAATAAAGAAATAAACTCTATTATGGGTTAAGAAGACATTTTCTTCTCGGTGGCTGCATGTCTAATTATCCTTTTCATAAAATGCATTTACTCAAAACAAGGATTATGTGTGATTTCATCTGTGCCAATTCTAAATAGAAATATCATTATAAATCTAATGTCCTTTCTAATCACATTTGAAAATTTTTAGAACAGCTTCATTTGTTTGTAGAAATACAGGGAAAAAATCCATCCCCCGATTCTTTCAAATGCCTAGTATCGACAAATAAAAAAAAAAAAAAAAGACTTTTGCGAAGGATTCAAAATGAAACAAAGAGAATATCAGAGGATTTCTCTAAATGAAAGGAAGGATGACTGATGCTAGTGGTAGTCTTTGTCCTCCAAAGATACACTTCTTGTTACTTAGTTCAACTATATTTATGAATTGTCTACCATTATCTAGGTGCTGGGCTTGGCACTAGAGATTAGGGGAGGAAAGAAAGATTCAGTGCCTGCTTTTATGGCTTCTAGAAGAGATTTTAGGACCACAAAGATCATTATTGACATTGCCAGAAATGTTGCTGAGAACATCAAGAATTGGTATCTAAGATTCTATATAAAGGGATAAAACAAAACAGACAGACAAAATCTCAAATATAGAAGATAAAATATTGCAAGTTGGCACCACTGAATGTGGGAGGAAATTCTCTTACATCCCAAGCACTTTAAGCAAGACTGCTTTCTGGCTAAATACTATAGCAGCATTCATTATAATCCCAAGTCATCACTTTTAAAAAATTGACTCTAAGTCATTATCCAGCAATTCTATTTCCTTGGTGAACATTTGTGTAACTAATATTTGTTGAGTGACTATTGAATGCCAGAAACTGGTCTAGCAATGAGAATTAGCAATAAACTAGACAGAGGAAATCTATGTTCATGGAGTAAATGTTCTAATGCATGTAAAATGTATATAAAGCTTTTTTAAGAAGAAAAAATAAAGGTTAATATAACTGTTATGAGAATCTGGAATTTTGTGTTGGTTGTTTAAAAATTTGCTATTAATTTTCTCCCCCAAGTACTGAAAATATGCCCAATTTCTTTTAAGAACATCTTAGCATAGATTGTTAGTGGCTTAAATGACTTAAAATGAATTTTTAGAACCAAATTTACACACAATATTTGAAGAGACGTGTTTTATGATAGCAATGAAACATTTTGTTTGAAACATTCATGTAAATATAGGTAAGAAAAGGGGAAATATTTTGAATATTTACTCCTTTAACCAATCCAATCTTATTTCTAAAATACTGCCCTCCACAGTTTTGTGCATAGATTTGTTCTTTGACAAAATTATATATTACTAGTCCTTAAAATTTATGTGCCTTCTAGTTATATTAGAGTTTCCAATCCCTGGAGTCAAGGTGGTGAGCACTACCAGAAGTGTCTGTCACATTTCTCCCTCCCTCTCAACCACAGTAACAGACTGTGAAGGCCTGTGTAGGTGTTTTGAACTCAAGTAACCAAGAGAGGAGATGCGCTCTTTGATACAACAGACAAGACAGCAAGAGGGCCATGAAAGAAGAGTGTTAAAAGGTGTCTCGTGAATAATGAAATCCCCCTGGAAATAACGTCAGATGAACTAAGGGACTATGTAAATCATGTTTCATCTGATGTGCATTGCCTTATTTTTAATTACCTCCTTCTGTAAGATATCATGTGTATGGAATGTCTTCAGAAAGCTAAAGGAAGCAATGTCCTTGCATCTGAGAGTTGTGAAGGTTGTGGATCCTGTGCAGAGTGGTGGTGAAAATACATCCCAAGTGGCTTTACAGATTTCCAGTTTTGTAACACTTTAATAAGATGTCAGACATCAAACAAATACACGGCCTTCACCGTAGATATCTTGAGAGGTGAAGAATACAAGACCATGAGACATTTAGCTTTCTAGGAGTCCTAGAAGCTTTGAAGGCATATTCAAAGTTACTGGGTATGGAAACCTCTCATTTGTAGTTGGCAGAGTCCATTTGGACAAATATGGCACATGTTCTGTAGGTTACCTACAGCATAACCTACTGCTGCTGTGGGTTATATTTTGGGGAAATTCTTGTAATGAATGATGAATCATTTCTGACTCCTCCTGAAAATAAACTGAAAATTTATATGAGATCCAGAATAAAAACTTCATGTTTAGTCGGGGTAAATGTTCCTGAAATTCCTTATAGTTCAATCCTCAGACACCTCTATTTGTAGTAGTTAAAAGTTACTAAACCACAGCTGTTTAAAAGCTTTCTGTGCATCAGCTTAAGATCTTTCATCATGAGGAAATGTGCAGGACCCTTAAATTCCTGAAAATATAACTTTTTAGTAACGTACTTAGCCTCTTCCTGAAACTAGAAACACCTAGAAATGGTTCCAGTTCCTTTCATTGTAGGTCTCATCTGATATGTAATTGGAGACAGAGATCACATGAGTTTAGAAATTTGTGCAGTATTGTTTGGGTACCCCGTTTGCAAAAATGCTCTTGAAAAATATCTTAGTTCTTCACCCTCACTGCCCTGCAGCTTATATAAAGTTTGAATCCAGCATTCCTGAACCAACAAGTATATCTTTTTTTTTTTTATTAAGATGTCAGAGTTGAAATTCTACCGGTGTGAAACCCACCGTCTGGGATATGTAGATGAGTTTTAGCTGCAGAGCAGAGTGGCTGATGCAGATCTGGTAAAGTATGGTTTGGCTGATGTGGTAGAATATCTTGGTATCATCATCATTATAGGAATAAAGGCAATCAATGAAGTTTTTTCCTATATCAAATATCTGGATCTCAGACCACTTGAGATGGAGTTGATTGGTTAATATCAGCCTAGTTCGGTGCCACATACTGAAGCCTGGTTCCTTTGGCCAGTTTATTGAATTGTTGCCCAGTGGAGCTTATTTCACTGGACTACATTGTTTTGTCAACCACTCAAGGGCTATACTTGAATTTGTTTTAGTGCAGGCATAGGAATTTGGGTTTCCTCGGCCCTCGTTAGCAAATATATCTCCAACAATAACAATGACAACAATGCCCAGAATAAAAATGCCAATATCCCAAGAAAACAATCACCATCACAAAGATAACTCAAACGAGGACAGTGACTTTCAGCAAGACCTGCAACCAGGACAGCAGCAGTTTGCAGCTGACACGTTGAATGAGATGGAAGACAAGTGCAAGAAGGTGGAGAGGTAGTGGCTGAGAGTGGAAGTGATACTCCAGCTCATAGGAAGTTATTTTTGTGAATACTAATGAGAAATAAGCAGGACCCAGTAGTCTTCAGTATGGAGTAAAACCAACACCAGTTACTGTTCATTATTCAGAGTGATGATGAAAAAGACAATCTAGAACTCCAAGAAGTCTGGACTCTTAAGAAGGGTGCTTGAATCAGAGAGTCAGTGTAGTACAGAGAATTGTCAGAGGTCGCCAAAACAAAGTCACACCATGCCATGAAGCCGAAGTGGATGGCAGATAACCCCATCAGTATCAGTGATCCTGTGATAAAGGGTGACCATGTGCAGGTCTTTGTATTAAAATCCAAAAATCTAGTTGAAATAATTATGACAAACTATGAAGTCACAGATCTAGTGCTTAAAAACTGTTCCAACATGATATTCATTCATATGATCAGCCACAAGTTACTGAAACATCTAAAAACAGAAAATGCATCAATTGTAAATTAATGTGACCATGTACGATACAAAAAACTAAATATGGATTAGATATTAGACTGGATACTAAGGATGCCTCCTGAAAGAAATCATCATATACCTATGCCCAATGTAGCAGGTAAACGCACTACCTTTGGAGCAGAAGCTATTTAGGGGTCTCTCCCCCTGTCTGTCATATCTGTATTATCCATAAATTCAGTAACCCTCCCAGTAGCTGGAACAAAGAGTGGATTTGCAGCTGAATAGACACAATAGAAAGCATCAATCAAGTATTCGTTAAGTATGAACACTTCCATGAAGCCACTTAAAATGAAGATCGCTTCCCTTTCAGTGCTCCTGTGTACCCCTGGGGACGAAAAATTTATATTTAGAAGGTGCTGTGGTTGGAGCTTCCTGGCTGAGGTCACTACAGCTGCAGAGTCCAACAGCTTTGCCTAATATGAAATTGAAAATGATGAAGCAAACACCATCCATGCTCCTTGAAGGAAAGTATCTGTAGATTTTTGTATTAAAATAATAGGAGGAGAAATTACTAAGACCTAGCCCATGAACATGGTCATGAGTAAGTGGTGGCAGTTTGCATCCAATATGTTGTTAATGCAGAGCATATTGAAATAACTACATTTGATTGGTTCCTTCTACTTTCCAGCAATTGTGGCAGAAAGCGGATACCAGCCAGGGTTATCCAGCAGCCAGAGTACAGTAAATCCTCACTTACCGTCTTGATAAGTTCTTGGAAACTGTGACTTTAAACAAAATGAAGTGCAATGAAGCAAATTTTACCATGAACTAATTGATGTAAGCGAGAGTTGAGTTCCTACAGCATATTTCTGGTCACAAAAACATCACCAAATTTCTAAATGAAGAACAAAACACTTCTAATATTAAACATTAAAGTAAGTGTGAGCTATACAGACATTTAAGACAGATTAATAAAAACAAGCAAGGTAATTATTATACCCACTTACTTCAGTTTAGAGTTGCAGGTGGCTGGAGTCTTTCACTGTAGCCCAGGGTACAAAGTGGGAATTTACCCTGGACAAGATGCCATCTTATCACAGGGTGCACTCACACACACCCACATTCACTCAGACAGGGACCACTGAGACACACTAATGAGTGTAACATGTACAGCTTTGAGATGTAGGAGGAAACTAGACTACTCAGAGAAAACCCTCCAGACATGGGAAGAATGTACACACCATATAGCCAGTGGCCTCAATGGTAATCGATTTATTTAGTTTCGTCATCAATGTTATAAGGAAGCAACATTGAACAAAACAGTGTTATTTGAGTGTCTGCTGTGTTCCCCAAGGACTCGAGTCATGAAGTTTGGAGGTCCTGCCTCAGTTTGGTATACAGAAGATGCATAAGGAACATTGAAATTGTATGCAAAGGTTTATACATAGAGGAAATAAAATGACATTTCCTAAAGGAATAACCTTATATCATATGTTTATACAACTTAATTTAAAAATTGATTTTAACGAAGGCAGATAATTTGAAAGATTGCTCATATCTTCCAACAGTTGATAAAATGCCATTTTTTGACTGAGTTTGCATTTACTCTGTTCTTAATAAGCATTCCCTTAAATGTGTATATTTTTCTTACAGAGTGAAGCTCAGTAAATCTGATGAAGAGTGAAAGATAAATAAATCATTAAATTTGACAATCCCTATAGACATATAGAAGATTGGATATATTCTTCTTAGCAACTGTTTAGGCTTTTTGATGTTTTCAAAGATGATGTAAGTGGAAGAGACAATGCTTGAGATACAGCAGAATATTTCATCATTTTCACCTTACAGCACAGAAGCAATTTGTCAATGACTCTATACTATGTACCCTGAAGCGTGACCTCCATGACAATCAGTGTCTATTGCCAGAAAGCAGATTTGAAATATGGTTGAAAGCAGAACAGCAGAGATGTTCAGGGTTTAATCTCTTGTGTCCTCCAAATGCAGAAACTTTGTTTTGAATATTCATTAGCTGTAGGACCTACTTTCCATAGTCTTCCTGCTCATATGATTACAATTGTGCAACCTCCATTTTGCAATAGAAATATGTGTTAAACATTTGGTTAGATATTCAATATGACTTTTATTTAATTATTAGAAGTATCTATCCATCTTTATGGACTAAATTGCATCTCCGCAAAATTCATATGCTAACGTCACAACTCCCATTATCTCTGAATGTGACCATATCTGGAGATAAGATCTTTAAAGGAGTAATTAAATTAAAATGAAGTTACTAGGAATATGACTAATGACGTAATATGATTGATATCCTTATAAGAAGAGGAAATGTGGACACAGCATGTATAGAGGTAAGACTAGAAGACACTGGGAGAAGATGGCCATCTATAAGTCAAGGAGAAAGGCCACAGAAGAAACCAACCCTGCCCAAATCTTAATCTTAGGCTTCTAGCCTCTAGAATGGTGAAAATAGAAATTTCTGTTCTTTAAGCCATTCAGCTAATTGTATTGTGGTATGGCAGCCCTAGCAAACAAATACATCATCTTTATTCTATTTTATCCAGTCTCAGAGATGGTTTTTTTCTTCCAACCATGACCATGACCTCATTTTCTCCTGTCTCCATCTAGAACATTGCTAATTAATTATACCTTCATTCTTCTGTCTTCACTTTCTCTCTACTTACTTGTTGCTCTCAATTTGCTTGACTTTTCTGCCACTATCTTTTGACTCTATCTTTCCTTTCTTTCTTTATTATCTCCACTTTTCAGAAGAGTAATCTGTACTGAGTAAAACCACTCTCATCACCCATCTACCAGTCAACCCAGTGGAGTCAGGATTATACAATAGCCCTCTGTTTATAATAATTTATTATTGTTAAGGTCTCCTATTTATCTAATGGATAAATCCAGTGGTTACTTTTTAGTCATTAATTTATTTTATCTTCTTGAAGTTTAGCATGACCTCCTTAAAACTCTCCGATGGTTACCATATTTTCTTTTCACTGTTTTATCAAGTAATCTATTCTCTTCCAGAAGCCCATCACCTTTGAAGCGTTGGTATTATTCATCTTTATCTCTTTGGCCATCTTCTCTACCTTCTTAATACTGTATTCTTAGGTAGTCTCAGCCATTCTAATGACTTTATTGATGGCCTGATCACCAATATGTTAATGATCTAGAACCAGAAATACCATTTGACCCAGCAATCCCATTATTGGGTATATACCCAAAGGATTATAAGCCATTCTACTACATAAAGACACATGCACATGTATGTTTATTGTAGCACTATTCACAATAGCAAAGACTTGGAACCAACCCAAATGCCCATCAATGATAGACTGGATAAAGAAAATGTGGCACATACACACCATGTTTTCACATACTATGACACCATAAAAAAGGATGAGTTCATGTCCTTTGCAGGGACATAGATGGAGCTGGAAACCTTCATTCTCAACAAACTAACACAGGAACAGAAAACCAAACACCACATGTTCTCACTCATAAGTGGGAGTTGAACAATGAGAATACATGGACACAGGGAGGGAAACATCACACACCAGGGCCTGTCTGAGGATGTGAGGGCAGGGGAGGGATAGCGTTAGGAGAAACACCTAATGTAGATGATGGGTTGACGGTTGCAGCAAGCCACCATGGCACATGTCTACACAAACCTGCACATTCTGCACATGTATCCCAATACTTAAAGACTAATAATCATAAAAAAAGAAATTTCAAGGGATCTGAAGGTTTTTTTTTTTTACTTCAGGAATTAGACATTCTGAACATTGTGGATAATAAATGCTTACCTTCTCAATTTCAGAACATGTTAGAAAAAGTAGAGAAGATTAAAAACCATTTTAAATAATTACACCGAGCAAACATAAGTTAATGTTTCTAATTTCATTTTATTGTTACTGCTATTACAGTAAGAAAGACCACAGTGTAGCAGTGCAACACAATTCTACTGAAAGGTCAAAGTTTTCCCTTTAAAATTTGTAATACACTAAATTTCTAGCACACTAAAAGATTTCAGGTATGTGTTTGCTCAAAATATATTTAGTAACTGTTTTATATAAACTAAATACTTTTCAGTTTGATCCTATTTGTAGTGTATTAACTATATTTCTATAGCAGTTGTAGGAATTCTTCCTCTTTCTAAGGAAATTCTACAGTTAACAAACCATGAAACTGTGAGTTGTTTAAGTACTAATAAGCTCACTAAACAGGGTTTTATAAACAGCTGTCATCTACATTGTGCCAGATGATACCAAGTAACTTTCTGAGGAATATTATTTTTATGTAATGAGGCTTAATATATTAAATTACATTCAGAATGTATAATTATTATTTTTCCTGTCCACTGGACAGTACCCTACATCAGTATGTCACTACCTAGCCCCCTGAGATGGCGGGGGAGGTGTATTAGGAAAACATTTACACAGAAGGAAACATTTGAAGACAATTTCATAATAAACAGAATAGCTTAGCACTTGAAAGCATGGGCATTAGAATTAAGTGGAACAAGTTCCAATAATTATATCTAGAACATACTCTTTCAACTAATGAAAACCATTCTGATGAGGTTTCAGAAGGAAATGAGGAACATACTGGAAACTTAAGGAAAGGTCATTCTTGTTATAAATTGTCAAAGAATTTGGCTGAATTGTGTTCATGTTGTAATGTTTTATGAAAGAATAACTTGTGACAGACACAATATTTGGCTGAAGAAACTTCTGGGTTTTTTTTTTTTTTTTTTTTTTTTTTTTTTTTTTTTTTTTTTTGAGACAAAGAGTCTCCCTCTGGCGGCCAGGCTGGAGTGCAGTGGCAGGATCTCAGCTCACTGCAACCTCCGCCTCCCAGGCTCAAGCAATTCTCCTGCTTTAGCCTCTCCAGTTGCTGGGATTACAGGCGCCCACCACCATACCCAGCTAATTTTTGTATTTTTAGTAGAGATGGGATTTCACCATGTTGGCCAGGCTGGTCTCGAACTCCTGACCTCAGGTAATCTGCCCGGCTCAGCCTCCCAAAGTGTTGGGATTACCGGCGTGAGCCACCGTACCCAGCCTGGTTGAAGAAACTTCTAAGCAAATTATTTAAGGTGCAGTTTGGCTTCTCTTGAATGCTAACAGTAAAGAATGAGAAGAGAGAAAAACACTTAAAGATGGATTTCTTAATCAAAAGGGAAAGGAGGAAATATCACCTTTATCAATGAGAAAGGCTATATTGGAGAACATTCCTTCACATCTGTGATAGAAGTGGATTCATAAACATCACACGTCAGTCTAAGGACAACTTTCCCCTCAGTCTCAGGCAGCATTAAACAATGGATGCCTTCTATGTGGAAGCTGGATCCTATGAAAGTTATGTTGGCAGGGTGCGGTGCCTTAGGCCTGTAATCCTGGCGCTTTGGGAGGCTCAGGTGGGCGGACTGCCTGAGCTCAGGAGTTTGACAGCAGCCTGTTTCTACTAAAATACTAAAAATTAGCCAGGCTCAGTGGCTCGCGCATGTAGTCCCAGCTACTGGGGCCGGAGAATCGCTTGAACCCGGGAGGCAGAGGTTGCAGTGAGCCGTGAGCCGAGATGATGCCACTGCACTGTAGCCTGGATGACAGAGCAAGACCCCGTCGCAAAGAAAGAAAGAAAGAAAGAAAAAAGTTATGTCATGGAGATGCTGACAACACCACTATCTTCGGGTAGGCAGGGTCCCCAAAAAAGAAGTGTATGAGCTGCACATCCACATTTCCTCTACCAAACTTACTAATAAAATAAGCTATTTCTCAGCTTCTGAAGCAAGGAAGCTACTCCTCTCTCCGAAGCATAGAGATGCCAAGAATGTTACTCCAAGAGGTGTACCTTCACGTGGAAGCATCTCAGGGGAAAGGCAGCTCCTCTTCCTCCCCAAAGGTTTATACTCTGGTATATTCTGTTATCACAGCCACTAGGCGGGATTCTGGGGTTTTTCTGACTATTTAAAAGACTATAGTAATGAGCTCTTTCTATAACTTCACTTGGAAAACCCTTTTCATTTATTGAAACTTGATGAATTCTTTAATGTTCTGCCATCTAAATTGCATGAGACACTCTCTCCTTCATCCTGTCCCCAAGAATCTCTGCTTCACCAAAACAAATGTCGATAGCGCAGTCAAGGGCATGGAGCCAGAAGTGGATGAGCAGACTTTGGCATCAGGCAAACAGGACTGCAAATCCTGGCCCTGCCACTCATTAGCTATGAAAAATGAGATAAATAAATTTAAAATTTAAGCTCTGCTTTCCTCATCTGTAAAATAGAGTTGTATTCATTTTCTTTGATCCTATTACAAATAGCCACAAATTTAGGGGCTTAAGACAATACAATTTATTGTCTTAGCAGTTCTAGAGGTCAGAAATCTCAAATGAATCTCACATACAGAAACCAAAGAATGGACAGAGCTGCATTTCTTCCAGAGGCTCTGGGAGAGGATTGGTTTCCTTGCTTTTTCTGGCTTCTGGAGACCATCTGTCTTCCTCGACTACCGGCCCCTCCCTCCTTCAAAGCTCATTATTCCAACCTCCACTTTTATTATCACATCTCCTGTTTTAAACTTTGACCTTCTTTCTTATAAGGACCCTTATGATTACCTTAGACTCATCCGGATAATTCAGGACAATCTCCCCATTTTCAGTTCTTAATTTAATCATACTAACAATGTTCCTTTTTGCCATGGGGGAGAAAACCACCATATTTATAGATTTTGGTGATTAGATTGTGGACTTCTTTAGGGGTTAGCCTAAAATGAGCATTATTATAGTATCATTTATATGCTTATTATAAAGGTTAAATGAAATAGTGCCTAAAAGAAGTGTATAACATAGTAATTGCTCAATTAATATTATCATTTTAACTTTCTTAATTTATTTTTTAATTGACAAGTAAAATTGCATAAATTTACTGTGCACAACATTGTTTTGAAATATGTATACATTGTGGAATGGCTAAGTTGAGCTAATTAACTTACGTTACTTTGCATACTTATTTTTTGGTAGTTAAGAACAATTAAAATCTACTTTCTTAGCAAAAACTTTGAAGACTACAATATGTTGTTATTAATGGTAGTCACCACGTTTTACAATAGATCTCTTGAACTTCTTCCTCCTATCTAACTAAAATTTTGACCAATTGCTCCCACCACCCTGGCTCCAGTCCCTGGTAACCGACATTCTACTCTCTATTTCTATGAGTTCAACAATATCAGATTCCTTATGTAAGTGAGCTCATGCAGTATTTGTCTTTCTGTGTCTGGTTTATTTCACTTATTGCAATCTCCTCCAGGTTAATTCATGTTCCAAAAGTGACTGAGTTTCCTTTTTTTTTAAGGTAATATTACTATTTTAAGAATCTTGCTGCTGTTGTTGTTTGAAACCACAGAGAACAAATAATTTGAGTCACATAATTCATCATTTCATTTTATACTGTAATATACTGGGTGATTGCATTTAATTTGCTTTAGTGTTGTCTACTGAATATTAGTCATTCCTCTTCAGAAACTCTTTTCCAGAATAGTAGGGAATACCTGGACTTCCATGGTAGGAAGTCACCATGGAAGGAATTCTGCCAAGAAAGGTATTTCTGTGTGAAATTTCCAGTCTCTTTTTCTGCTAAGGTGAAGGCACATGGTTTAGGCTCTGCCCATCAGATGCATCTGTGCTGAATTTTGAATCAGAAGATAATGAGGTTCAAATGGAAGCTCTGTGTGGGAGCCATTCCAGTGAAGCTGATGGCAACCCATCTAGTTTCCAGAGAAATAGTGCAAGAGGTTCAGACTGGAGAATCCAGAGCCCATCACCCTCAGGACTTTAGCCACAAGCCAGTGTCTAGCCCTGTGGTAGCAGTAGCGTCTCCGCACAAACAATACTTCAGTGTGATGTGCGGCACAGTTTCTGGTTTCACAGCCCCCAACCTTGGCATCTCAGGAAATTAGGAAGGGTATCTGATATCCTGCTCAAAACAGATAAATATTGTTTCTTCAAAAACTATAAACTCAGACATTTTAATCTTAATTCTACTATTAATGTGATTTATCTCTGAGGGAAGAGATTCTACATTTTTCTTTGTATCCTCTGTATAGCCCAAAAGGTGATTATATAGAATATTCATGGAAATTAAGTGCTGGGAGCTTGAAAGTGGTTAATATAAAATTGGATCTTCTATTGGTACCAGGAAGCAAATATAACCTAAATTATAACAAGACACTTTTCTAGATGGCAATATCAGAATATGACCAAGTGAAGGTAAAGTTAAAAATCAATATGAACATACAATTGTCAAGGTTAGACTCAAAGCCAAGTGAAACTTGATTATGTCTGGTCTTGCAATACAGAAATGGGTTCCAAAGTGTGAAGTAAATGGGTTCCAGAAAGAAAAGATACATTACGATGTGGCACTCCCTAAAGGCAGTGCTTTTCCTCTGCGTGGCAATCAAATCCTACCTTAGCTGAAGTAGGAAGGGACTATTGAGTGCTTTGGACAAAGTGACCCCACTTGTATTATTTTGAGAAATAATCAGTTAAGTGTCCTTTCTTATGATGTTGCAAGTTAAGAAGTTCAAGTTATTGATTTAGGGTATTTCAAATTGCACAGTATGAAAGCAGGAAATTTCTTTCTACTTTCACTAGAACATAGTTTTCAAAATGTCACTATAAGGTGACATCACCTAACGGCCTACTTCTTACTTTGCTGAGTAACGTAGAAGTGTTTAAAATACACTCAGTAAAATATGGCTTTAGGCTATTTTGCAATGTGAAAGTCCTGATGTTATGCCTACTTTATGCCACATCATTTAGATCTTTCTTGCTCCCACTTAACACTGGCTTCTGGTTTATAAACACACCTTAATTTTAAGAGAATGGACATTATAACCTGTGTACTAATTAGGAAAAATTTATGCAGCAGAGTTGGTGAGAAATATTATTTAAACTTGGAGACAAAAGACTTATTTTGAAGAATAACATATCAACTTTGTCCTGACCAGACTTACTTATAAAAATTTGCTAAATTGACCTACCATTAGACCATAAATTATATCTATATGTAGACTCTATATGTAGAGATTAACTTTCAATATCAACTTCTCCTTAACCAGAGTGTTGAGGAAAACGGGTTCAAATAGGTGACTTGGTTACCGTTCCATTTCTGCTGTTTTCCTTTTTTCTTCACATCTTTTCCATCTTTTTTTATAGTTCTGTTTCCTGTTTTGTGCATTAGAGGAGGACGGGAGAAAGGATGAGTGAGGTCTTTCATACTGTTTCTGCAACAAGCCATGCTAATTAATTATTGTTTCTACTATGGAGGCTTTAAAGCAAATCTTTGTATAAGCCAAAAACTTGAACACCTACCCAGAGGTTTTATGGAAGGAATATATACAGGTCTCCTTAAGAGTTGAAGGATTTACATTCTGCAAAGAAGGAGTAAATATAACTATCATCTGGGGGAAAAGCATGTCAAGGTCATGAACAAATGCCTTGGGATTATTTGCCTCTCTATCTCTGGGAGATGTGGCTGAAGAAATGAGTTGATTATGGGGGTTAGGGCATTATAATTACTTTCCCTCATCCCTTTCACCATTTTCTTAACCAGAAGACTAGGTTATGTGTAGAAGAAATAGAGGAAATAGAACACATAATAAGGCATGAAGATTCTGTATGCACGAAGTCAAGAACTAAGGCTGCAAATTCAGATAAGCCTGGGTTAGAATATTAGACATAACACTTCCTAGCTAAGAAATTTGGGATAAATAATTTCACCTCTGTGCCTCACTTTTAATATACATAAAATGAGGATGATAATAGTAACTTTAGGCTGCTTAATCATTACTTGACATTTTAAATAAATATATGGAAGATACTATCTTGCTAAAGAAGTTATAATCATAAAAGACACTCAAGTATGAGCAAATGGTGTTGGAATAATTCCCAGTGCATCTTCTGTTTCAGTAATCCAGTTTATTTATTTTCCTTCTTCAGCAGCCCCTTTGCAATAAAGCAAGACCATGAGGATTATTGACCAAGGAAAGGACGGTAGCATCATAAAGCAGAAGAGAATACCACATGGAGAAATATTCAACCATCACGAAGAGGAAATTGACAGCCTTTCCTCTACTGTGTAAAGATATCCATGGAGAAATCTATAGTGTAGTTAAAAAAAATAGACACTAGTTAACTGGTTTCTTTCTTTGAGTAAAAGTTTGGAATTCCTTAAGGTGTATTACAAATAAAGGAATCATAGGCTTACATTTTTTTGAAGAAAAAACTCCAGGGTAACAAACTTGCTATTCATTCATTGAGGGTATTTACCTGGAAAGTCCACCATGAAACTACATGGTCAGCCTGGTGCCACATCCAAAAAGACACAGGGAAGTAAGTTAGAAATGGCTGCAGGAGGTGACTACATAGGTGTTGAGTGCCAGTCTTCTCAGATTCTTCATGGAATAATAGTATCCAGAAGTTACTGAGTCCTCCCTAGGGGGCTTTAGTGTGCTGACTGGAAAACTCATCAGAGATAACCACCATGAAATACGAAGTGATCCTGGAGCAAAGGCCATCACGCTTCCCAAACTTGGATTGCAAGAGAGTCATTGCCGTAACTTGGGGCATCCGAAGTACCAGTCAAAGCAAAAGTGGGGTGCCTAGTCAGAGAGAGAGGCCAAGTTCCCTGGAAAAGCACCACGTCTTGCTCTTCTCAAAGAGAGCAGACCATGAGTAAATGATTCATGGACACTTCACCAGAAAGCGCATTAACAACAGAGGCTAAATAACAGAGACATGCCAAGTCTCCTCAGGTAGTGGAAGATGGCACACAGATGTCAGCCCCGTACCCAATGCTATGAAGTTATACATACTTCTCCCTATATCCAGACACATGACTTTGTAAATGAGGATGAGATGAGGCAACCCTCAAGAGAGGAAAAATAAGCCTGATAAGGAGTTTCAATTTTGAGATGACTGAATATTTACTGGAAAGAAACTGTTGTAAACTGCATGTGATAGAGTCATGTTTAGTTAGAAATTTTAAGTACATTTTGTCCATTAAGAAATTGAAGTTCTAGCACAAAAGGAGATGGATGATGAAAAGTCAATAAAATTGCATTCACTTCTAGTTTATCTTACTCATTTTCATGATAAATGTTTTTAAAAATACCCAATATGGGGCCAGTCCCAGTGGCTCATGCCTGTAATCTCAGCACTTTGGGAGGCCGAGGTGGGAGGATCACAAGGTCAGGAGATCGAGACCATACTGGTTAACATGGTGAAACCCCGTCTCTACTAAAAATACAAAAAATTAGCCGGGTGCCATGGCGGGCGCCTGTAGTCCCAGCTACTTGGGAAGCTGAGGCAGGAGAATGATGTGAACCCTGGAGGTGGAGCTTGCAGTGAGCTGAGATTGCGCCATTGCACTACGGTCTGGACAACAGAGCGAGACTACGTCTCAAAAATAAACAAATAAATAAAATAAAAATAAAAATACCCAATATGGAAAGAGGAGTCTCTTGGTCAGGAACTTAGAGTGCAGGAGATTGACACAAACGCACACTTTGGAGGGCTGGCTGGGCTCTCCAGCTGCACTGGTCACTGCAGCAAGCCCCAGTGAGGTGGAATGAGAATCTCTGGGTGCTTCCTGAGTGTCTTACATATTGTTAATGAGACGATGGAGCACTTTGAAGAAATCTAGCACACAAAGATCAGGACTGCACCTCCTCTAACAGAAAAGCAAGGCTGTCAGATTGGGCAGACTTCTTTGGTGAGAGGGTACAATGGGTAGGTACTATCTTAGTGTACTTTGTATTGCTTATAACATGATATCTGAAACTGGGTAATTTATAAAGAAAATGAATTAATTTTTTACATTTTTGGAGGCTATGAAGTCCAAGGTTGAGGATGTGCATCTGGTGACAGCCTTCTTGCTGGTAGGGCCTTTTTTTTCTTTTTTCTTTTTTTTTTTTTTTAGACAGAGTCTCGCTTCGTGACCCAGACTGCAGTGCAGTGGCGCGCAATCTCGGCTCACTGCAAGCTCCACCTCCTAGGTTCACGCCATTCTCCTGTCCAGTCTCCCGATTAGCTGGGACTACAGGTGCCCGCCACCCCACCCTGGCTAATGTTTTATATTTTTTAGTAGAGACAGGGTTTCACCGTGTTAGCCAGGATGGTCTCGATCTCTTGACCTCGTGATCTGCCCGCCTCAGCCACCCAAAGTGCTGGGATTACAGGCGTGAGCCACCACGCCCGGCTGTGGTAGGGACTTTCTGCAGCACACCCTGGTAGCACAGGGCATTACATGAAAAGGGGGCTGAGTATGCTAACATTCTAGCTCAGGTCTCTCTTCCTTTCCTCATAAGGTCACCAATTCTACTCCCATAGCAACCCATTAATTTATTAATCCATTAACTATGAATGAATTAATTTATTCATGAGGGCAGAGACCTCATAACCCAATTATCTCTTTTTTTTTAAATTTATTTATTATTATTATACTTTAAGTTGTAGGGTACATGTGCATAAAGTGCAGGTTTGTTACATATGTATACTTGTGCCATGTTGGTGTGCTGCACCCATCAACTCGTCATTTACATCAGGTATAACTCCCAGTGCAATCCCTCCCCCCGCCCCCCTCCCCATGATAGGCCCCGGTGTGTGATGTTATCTCTTAAAAGCCCTAATGCTCAGTCTTACTACATTGGAGATTAAGTTTCAACATCAGTTTGGGAGAGGGCATTTAAACCATAGTATGCACATACTAGGAATCAGTTAAGAGTCTAGCTCTCACTATTTCTTGGGGAAAGAAGACACACAAGGATCCACGAGATATTCTGCATTGTTTGATTTTTGTCTCATTTCCCTCCAAGCCCTCAACTTATTTAATATATTTCATATGTATTTTTATTTTTCTTCCAAATACAAAATCAAATGATAACACACTCCACTTAGCAAACTTAGAATATAATAAAAGAAGAGTAAACAGAGTAAAAAACACCAAGTATTATTCATTATTTTATGCTATGATTTGGATGTTAAACCATTTGGATATTAAAATTTGATCCCCAGTATTGGAGGTGGGGATTAATGGAAGGTGTTTGGTCATGGAGCTGGATCCCTCAGGGATAGGTTAAATTCCTCCATCAGGGGTGATTATTATTTCCTGCAAAAGCTTGTTGTTAAAAAGAGCCTGGCACCTCCCTGATTTCTATTTTGCTTCCTTTCTCAACATGTGTCTCCTGCACACACACACCAGCTGCTCTTCACCTTTGGCCATGAGTGGAAGAAGCTTGAAGCCCTCACCAAATGCAGATGTCAACCTTGAACTTTTCAATCATTAGAACTATGAGTCAAACAAGCTTTTTTCTTTATACGTTACCCAGCCTCAGGTATTCTTTTATGACAACATTAAGTGGATCAGGGCATCCTCATTCCTCATTCCATGAATTCTATTTTTCATAACTGAGATCATAATTTTTAGTAATTGTTATGCCATTTTAAAGTCCCATTTCACCGCTAATCAAAACCACAATGCAATACCACCTTACTCCTGCAATAATGACCATAATCAAAAAAGTTTTAAGAAGTAGATATTGGCGTGAATGTGGTGAAGAGAGAACATTTTACCCTGTTGGTCAGAATGTAAACTAGTGCAACCACTGTGGAAAACACTGTGGAGTTTCCCTTAAAAACTAAAAGTAGATCTACCATTTGATCCAGCAATCCCACTGTTAGGTATCTACCCAGAGGAAAAATAAGTCATTATGCAAAAAAGATACTTGTACATGCATGTTTATAGTAGCACAATTTGCAGTTGCAAGAATATGGAACCAGCCCAAATGTCCATCAATCAATGAGTAGATAGAGAAAAAGTGGTATATATTTATATACCATGGAATACTACTCAGCTATAAAAAGGAACAAAATAATGGCATTTGCAACAATCTGGATAGAATTGAAGACTAATCTTTTAAGTGAAGCATCTCAGAAATGGAAAGCAAACATTGTATGTTCTCATTTATAAGTTGGTGCTAAGCTATGAGAACTCCAAGACATAAGAATGATACATTGGGCTTTGGGGACTTAGGGGAAAGTGAGGGAGAGGGTGAGAGATAAAAGACTACACATTGGGTACAATGTATGCTTCTTGGGTAATGGGTGCACCAAAATCTCAGAAATCAACACTAAAGGACTTTTTCATGTAACCAAACACCACCTGTTCCCTAAAAGCCTATAGAAATAAAAAATAAAATTAAAAAAAAATCATATTTCACTAAACAATATATTATAAACATTTTGTTTTTTTATTTCACTTTATGGAAGGCTTTCCCTTGAGGAGAATTTTTAGAAACAAATTCTAGGACAGAATTTTCCTAGGGTATCAGTGCTTGGGTTTTCCCTAGAATTTCAGAAGCATCAAACCATGAAGCTGAAGAATAAGAATATGTTTAAGAATAGGTTCTTAGTTTTGGTCAAACATCAAGATTGAATTAACATTCGAGGATAATATTAATTGAGATGTCTTAATGAGAGAAACTAGGGAGGGAACTGGAAAAGGCTGGTAGGGCCAATGTGACCAACATTTAGGTCTAACACATGAGGAAGAGAGAAACAGTTGAGGGAAGTGTCCTTTACTGCTACAGAGGAGAGGTTCTGAGCCATCAGAGGAACCCTGGTCGGTACTAGTTTCTCTTCCTACCCCCTACCTCCCGCCTTATTGACTGGTAGTAGCACCATGAGTGGCATGTCCTCTGGGCACACCAGGTAATGGATTTTAAAGCTCAGAAGTTTTATCTCAAAGTCAATTATGGTCCTCATATTTTGGTCTGCCGAGGATATTCTTTCACCCACCAATAGGTCCTTTACAGCTGAGGAAAGGGCATTTAAGAATTTCTCACAGATTTCTCACCAGTTCATCTTTGAACCAAATATCCTTTACTTTAGCAAAATAATCAAAACCATCTTTAATGTTGGTTGAAACTATTATGTAAAAATATAATATTTAGCATACTAAAAGAATTGAGCAATGATAAGTAAAGGCTTGCTTTAAATTTAAGACGAGTAGAAAAGTGAGTTTGAAGCCCTATTCTAATGGCCCCTACCTTCACCTTTACATTTCAAAACTTGAAGTACATTTTTTAATACTCTCAATCGCCTTTGCTTCCCTTCTACAACTTTATCTCAGACATCTTTGTTCTTTTCTACACATTTTCTCTATGTTTGAGCGCTTTTCTGTCCTGCTGGCTTGGTTGCTGCTTCTGTTTGTGTATAATTGTAACTCTTACCTGCAAGCACCTCTTTGAGTCTTTAAAATCTTTTCAATGTTTCCGCTGCTGTTGAAGTCTATTGTTAAGCCATCCAGTGCTACAAAGCAAAAGCTTCTGGGGATCTGCTGCTGAGAGGCATTACACACTGCATGCTTTTGTGTATAGGGTGATTTTCTCTTTCAAATGACTTTTCTAGTAGAAATAATGTTTTGAAGCCAGAGAAAGGGCATTTAAATTTTTCACAGATTTCTGGTTATAGGAATAGTAGTACCAACTTACATTTGGAAAATAAAACCTCCTTGACTTTGGGAAAATCATTAAAATGGGTATTTTATTTACAATAATGTTAAAGAAGCAATGTTGCCTTGTTCTTAGAAAGAATTATAAAGTCAAAACTACTCTGAAGGCAGTTGGTTGAAATGGAAAATATGGAAGAGTTTTCCTTAGTCATTTAAATATGATATACATTTAGCAGAACTGTGCCCTTGAAGTTTTAAGAATGTTTCTCTAGATGATATAAATGCCAAACACTCTCTGAACTCTCTGAATTCCTAACATTTTCTGAACTCCTCTCTCCTTCCTCCCGTCCTCCCTTCCTCCCTCCCTCCCTCTCTCTCTCCCTCTCTCAGTTCCTTTCTTCCCTCCTTTCTTCCTTCCTTCTTTCTTTCGGTCCTATTTTTACAATATGGCTGTTGTGTTAGTCCAATCATTTTCTCAAAGACATTTTATGAACAGCCCATGTCTGTGTAGATAGACCTGATGCTACATGTCTCATGGTTCCCAAAACAAGCTGGGAAAAAGAAGGTGGACCAGAATGCTGGAATGTTATTCATGATGCTCATTTTGAATGACTCTCTCAGAATTTAAAATTGTCCTGTCATATGATTTTCTTCTCTCAGCAGCTTTTCTGCTTCCAAGGAAAGCAATGTCTAGTCCCACTATCAATCCTTCTGTGGTAGGAAATTAACTGGGTCTTGAAATTGAGAAGTAATAACTTTCATCTAGCTCTAGGTCCAAAGAGGCCTGAGAGCCATGGATCTCAGCTAAGATGGAGATTTCCCAGAATCCCTGTTGGTGAGAATTGGACAGACTTCCAGCAACTGGAAACTCAAAGATCATTTTTTCTAGTTCCATATATACACATTTCCCAACATTGTATTTTCTCATCTAACTTTTGGTAAAGGCCTATATTAAAGGGCCATTTTCTCTGTTTCTTTAGTATAAACCACTGTTCGTTTTCTCATTTGAATACTTCTGCCAGTTACAAGTTTTGATTTTGGGACTTTGACTGTAATAAATATAGCGTGTGTGTGTGCATGTGTGTACATGTACGTATAAATAAGCCCACTTAATATGTTCTGATTACATAGAATGTCCATTTGTATGCTAAGTTTGGGTATGCAAATCTACATCCTTCATCTCACTATCCTTTGCACTCTTGTATCTCAAGATATATATACTGGAATAAGTTAGAATACTAAAACAGAGTACTAATAGATGGTAATACAGACAACATGGATTAATAGAATAAAACTTTTTTTGTAAATTCAAGATCTAAAGGACCATTCTAACATCTACCTTTTAGTGTTGCCTCTTACATAAACATTTATTTATTGATTGATACATAAAAATTGTGCATATTTTTTGGGTACATATGAGATTTTGATATGTGCATACAATATGTAATTATCAAATCAGGGGACATACATCATCTCAAACATGCATCATTTCTTTGCATTGGGAACGTTTGAATATCCCCTTCTAGCTATTTTGCAATATATAATAAATTCCTGTTAGCTGTACTCACATTATTGTTCTGTCAAACACTAGAACTTATTTCTTCCATCTAACTGTATGTTAATACCCGTTATTCAACTGCTTCTTACAGCCCTCTATACCCTTCCCAGCCTCTAGTAACTATATTTCAGCTCTTTGCCTTCATGAGATCAACTTTTTTTTTTAAGCACCCCCATATGATTGAGAACATGCAATATTTGTCTTTCTGGGCTTGGATTATTTCACTTAACACAATGACCTCCAATTCAATCCGTGTGGCTATAAATGACAGGATTTTATCCTTTTTAAAAATTGTTTTTAATTTTTTTTTTAATTTTTGAGATGGAGTCTCACTCTGTCACCAGGCTGAAGTGCTATGATCCGATCTTGGCTCACTGCAACCTCCGCCTCCCAGGTTCAAGCGATTCTCCTGCCTTAGCTTCCCAAGTAGCTGGGACTACAGGCACACAATACCAAACCCAGATAATTTTTGTATTTTTAGTAGAGACGGAGTTTCACCACGCTGGCCAGGATAGTCTTGATCTCTTGACCTTGTGATTCACCCGCCTTGGCCTCTCAAAATGGGATTACAGACATGAGCCACTGCGCCTGGCAGATTTTGTCCTTTTTTATGGCTGAGCACTATTCCATTGTATATGTATATCATATTCTCTTTATCCCTTCATCCTTGAGGACCGTTAGATTGATTCTGTATCTTTTCCATTGTGAATAGCATGCAGTAAACATGGGGGTGCAGGTATCCTTTAATATACTAATTTATTTTGCTCTGGACAAGTACCCAGTGGTGGAACTGCTGAATCATACAGTAGTTCTATTTTTGAGGATCCTTCTGTTTTCCATAGTAGCTGAAGAATTTGAGTAGAATTGGTATTAGTTCTTCTTTAAATGTTTAGTAGAATTCAACAGTGAAGCTATTAGTTCCTGGGCTTTTCTTTGATGAGAAACTTTTTATTACAGTTTCAATTTTATTAATCATTTTTGGTTTGGTGAGGCTTTTAAAAAATATTTTCATAGTTCGATCTTGGTAAATTTTATATATCCAGGAATTTATCCATTTCTTCTAAATTTTCCAATTTGTTGGCATATAATTGTTCATAATAGTCACTAATGATTCATTGTATTTCTGTTGTATCAGTTGTAATTTCTTCTCTTTGGTTTCTGATTTTCTTTACTTGGGGCTTCTCCGTTTATTGGTTGGACTCACTAGTAGTTTATCAATTTTATTTCTCTTTTCAAGAATCCAACTTTTCACTTTGTTGATCCTTTGTGGTTTTTTAGTCTCTATTTTATTGATTTCTCCTTTTATCTTTATTATTTATTTATTTTTATTTTTTTTATTTTTTATTTTTGGGGACAAGGTCTTGCTTTGTTTCTCAGGTTGGAGTGGTGCAGTGGCATGATCACAGTTCACTGTAGCCTTGACTTCCTGAGCTCAAGCGATCCTCTCACTTCAGCCTCCTGAATAGCTAGGACTACAGACACATGTCACCACACCCAGATAACTTTTGTAGTTTTTGTAGAGATGAGGGTTGGCCATGTTCCCCAGGTTGATCTCAAACTCCTGAGCCCAATTGATCTGCCCATCTTGGCCTCCCAATGTGCTGGGATTACAGGTGTGAGCCACAATGCCCAGCCCATCTTTATTATTTTTTTCCTTCTATTAATTTGGATTTTTATTTGTTCTTGCTTTTCTGATTCTTTGAGGGGCATCATTAAGTTGTTTATTTGAAATCTTTCTACTTTTTAAGGTAGACACTTACTGATACAAACTTCACTCTTGGCAATGTTTTTGCTGTGTCCATTGGTTTCAGTATTTTATGTTTCTCTTTTATTTTAAAAGATTTTTAAAATTTTTCCTCCTAATTTCTTCATTGGCCCACTGGTCACTCAGGAGCATGCTGTTCAATTTTTAGGTGCTTGTACAGTTTCTAAAATTCTTCTTGTTATTGATTTTCAGTTTTGTTCTATTGTGTTCTGAGAAGATCCTTGATATAATTTGCACTTTTAAAAATTTGTTAAGACTTGTTTTGTGGGTTCACATAAGGTCTGTCCTAGAAAATGTTCCATATGCTGATGAGAAGAATGGGTACTCTGCAGATGTTGCAAAAACTGTTCTGTGAATGTCAGTTGGTCTAAAGTGCATTTTATGTCCAATGTTTCATTACTTCCTATATAGATGATCTGTCTGATGTGGAGAGTAGGGTGCTAAAATCACCAACTATTATTTTATTGAAGTCTGTCTCTCCATTTGACCTAATATTTGCTTTACATCTGGGTACTCTAGTGTTGGGTAAATATGCATTCATCATTGTTATATTATCTTACCCTTTACTATTATATAATGAAATACTTTGTCTCTTTTTACAGTTTTTGACTTAAAGTCTGTTTTATCTCATATAAATATAGGTATTCCTGCTTCCTTTTGGTTTCTGTTTGTGTGGAATATTTTTTTCTCCATCCCTTCACTTTGAGCCTATATGTGTCTTAGCAAGTGAAGTGAGTTTCTTGTAGGCATTGTATAATTGGGTTATATTTTTCATTCATTCAGCAAGTTTGTATCTTTTAATTGGGGAATTTATTCCATTCACATTCAAGGGTATTATTGATAGATGAGGACTTATTCCTGTGATTTTGTTAATGGTTTTCTGTTTGTTTTGTATAACCTTTGTTTCTTTCTTTATCACTTGTTCTCATTGTGGTTTCATGGTTTTATGTGGTGGTAATGCTTGACTCCTTCCTCTTTCTCATTTGTATATTTGCTCTACAACTGAGTTTTATCCTTTTGTATATTTTGTATATCCATTCGTCCTTCATGCTGGTATATCATCCTTTCATTTCCAGATGTAGGACTTCCATAAGTATTTCTCGAAGGGCCAATCTAATGGTAATAAATTCCCTCAGTTGTTGATGGTCTGCAAAAGGCTTTATTTCTCCTTCATTTTTGAATAATAATTTTACTGGGTGTAATAGTCCTGACTGACAGGGTTTTTTTCAGCACTTTAAATATTTCATGTCATTCTGTCTTGGCCTGTAAAGTTTCTTCTGAGGAATTTGCTGTTAATCTGTTTGGGCTTCCCTTATATATGACTTGACCCTTTTCTCTGGTGGTTTTTAGAAATCTTTCTTTGATATTTGACAGTTTGACTATAATGTGCTTTGGAGAAGACCTTTAAGGTTTTACCTATTTGTGAATTTTCTAGCTTCTTGTATCTGGATGTTTATATCTCTTGCTAGATTTGGGAAGTTTTCATCTATTATTTTTTTGAATAGGTTTTCTAAGCATTACCTGTCTCTTCTACTTCTAGAATTCCCAAAATTTGAATATTTTCACTTTATGATGGCCTATATATGACAACCATTTATTATGTCTCACGAGTTCATGGGGTGCCTGAGTAGCTTCGAGGATCTAGCTGACAGCTTATAGGTAGTCTTAAAGTTGGCTGTTCTGTCATAGATTCAGAAAGAGTGCCTTGGCACTACTGCAGGTGATTTATTTTCTTCTAGCAGTTTAGACTGTACTTATTCACATGACAGCAGTAGAAATTCAAAATTCATGAAAATTCATGTAGACTTTCTTTATTCTTTGTTTTTCCTCCTACTGGGTTATTTCAAAAGACCTATCTTCAAATTCAGAAATTCCTTCTTCTTTTTGATCTACTCTGTTGTTAAAGTGCTCAATTGTATTTTTATTTTATTCACTGAATTACTTCCAGGATTTCTGTTTTGTTCTTTTTTATAGTACCTATCTCTTTATTGAATTTCTCATTAAATCATTAATTGTTTTCCTGATTTCTTTGTGTTGTTTATGTGTGCTCTTTTGTATCTCACTGAGTTTCTTTAATATTATTATTTTGAATTATTTTTCAGGCATGTAATATACTTCCTTTTTGGTAGGATCTGTTACTGGAGAATTATTGTATTCCTTTGGGGATGTCCTGTTTCCTGGCTTTTTTATGTTTCTTGTGTCCTTACTTTGATATCTGCATGCCTGGTGTAACAATTACTTCTTCCAATTTTTATGGACTGGAAGGGGAAAGACTTTTTGTAAGGAAAAGCTTTTTCCAATAGATATATTTATAGTGTTAGTTAGCTAGTGTGCTTTGGCTTTGTTTCTGGTAGGTGCAGTAGTATAGTCTGCATATGATTTCTTCTGCTGTAATCAATGTTAGTTGTGTCTATAACTTCCTCAGTGGCTTAGGCTGTGGTTGTTAGTGGAGGTTGTGATGAAGCTTTGCTTGGGACAAGGATGCCAGGTGGGCTGGCCTTTGGACAGCCTGCTAAATGAAAGAATGAAACAACTTAAAATGCAGAGAACAGTCCAAACTTCCCCCAAGGAATTACCCAGCATGAAACATCAATGGTGGCATACTTGAGAAATCTTATTTTGTGCAGCACACCTTACTGCAGAAGTCAGGGAAAAGGAAAAGCATAGCCATGTGCTGAAGAAGATCCAAGTTGTGCTCCTAAATAACACAACCCAAGAATAGTGGAGCCTAGCTGTCTCGTAGGAATGTCCTGCTTTCCTCCGTTTGTTTATCTATTATATAAAGCTGCTTTTCAAAAAGCTAATATGGTAGTAGTTACTAGTAGAAGCCTTAGTGCTGAGGGATCAAATACACACCTCTCACAGAGTTGTCAGACATATATTTCCTTATATTCCTATAATAATGTATCTAGTACTGTTCTGCTTTTGCTCTATCCAAAATAAGATAGTACTAAAATAATATTTGATACTTTGATATGAATTAAATGGAAATTATGGTAAAATGTCCAGAATCTGAGCCCATATTATGTTTTATGAAAGTAAACAAGCCGGGCGCGGTGGCTCACGCCTGTAATCCCAGCACTTTGGGAGGCCGAGGCGGGCGGATCACAAGGTCAGGAGATCGAGACCACGGTGAAACCCCGTCTCTACTAAAAATACAAAAAATTAGCCGGGCGCGGTTGTGGGCGCCTGTAGTCCCAGCTACTCGGGAGGCTGAGGCAGGAGAATGGCGTGAACCTGGGAGGCGGAGCTTGCAGTGAGCCGAGATCGCGCCACTGCACTCCAGCCTGGGCGACAGAGCGAGACTCTGTCTCAAAAAAAAAAAAAAAAAAAAAAAGAAAAAAAAAGAAAAAGTAAACAAATAAAATCATATTTTTCTGATTTAAAGAAAATTTTATTACTCAGGGAATGGTTTAATTAACTGTCATTAATAAATCACGGTAGATTATCTTTTAATTTCTAGTTTAAGATGTGGCAATAGTCAATTTCATTCTTGCGGTAAGGAGCATGATTCTAGATTTTCCTGTGTCTACATATAGAGGTTAGTGATTATGAGGATGTGTCTGTAATGCCAAAAGTCTGGCAAATTCAGTGAAGAGAGAGCCCTGTCAGTGGAAATCTGAGTCTCTCTGGATATTTAAAAACAAGCTGAAATGACATCCCTATGTCTGAAATTTTTGTTAAGTTGCTTGACTTGTTTTGACATTTTCATGACATAATCTACTTTTACAATTTATTTCTAATTAAGATTATCTTTAATATTTTGTTTCTGATCTATTTCAGGGTGAGAAGTAACAATTATGTTAGCAAACAGGTACTGTTTATTGCATGTATTTATTTACTTTGAATTATAAAAGACAATCCTTGTTTTCATCCATTTTTCAAGTCTTCAAATAATTTGAATTGCTAAAGCAGATACTAAACTACTAGGGGGAATGAATAGGCTTGTTTTGGCCAAATTTTTAATAGAATTTAGCACCTATGCTTAAAAAAAAGTCACCAGAAGTGTCTCACAGCAGAAGTTTAAGTTAATACAATTAAAGGGAAAACAATGTATTTTTATTATTATTTGTTTCAATAATATTTAATTATCATGTACTAATCATCAACTATGTTGTACAACTAATATTATGGTACTATTCATTTAGTGCTATGTGCTGACTTTGTGACAGACATTGAGCAATGATTCTACATGTATCATGTCTTTTAATGCTCACTGTAAGTCAGTTGCAATGATAATCATTTTATAGTTAAGAGAACCAAAGTACAAGTATTTAAATGATATTCCCAATCTTACAAAACAAGTAAAAGGTAAAGCTATTATAAATGTGTCATAGATAAGTGAGATACTGCTATTAACCTTTAGAAGGGTTCAGGATAACAAGAGTTTGACATATTGTATTAGTGTGTTCTCATGCTGCTAATAGAGACATACGTGACACTGGGTAATTTATAAAGGAAAGAGGTTTAATGGACTCACAGTTCCACATGGCTGGGGAGGCCACCCAATCATGGCAGAAAGCAAAGGGGAGGCAAGACACATCTTACATGGCAGCAGGCAAGAGAGAATTTGTGCGAGGGAACTCCCTTATAAAACCATCTTTTATAAAACCAAAAAGATCTTGTAAGACTTAGTCACTACCTCGATAACAGCAAGCAAAAGACCCACCCCCATGATTCAATTGCCTCCCACCACGCCTCTCCCACAATACATGGGAATTCATGGGAATTATGGGAGCTACAGTTCAAGATGAGATTTGGTTGGGAACACAGCCAAACCATATCACATAGGTCATTTGCCAATTTAATTACCTTTTCTACTTGCAGAATTTGAATTCACAAAATAGGAGTCTTGGTCAATTTCTGAAACTTACACGCACAAACTCTGGTCAAACTTTGGCACTTAATAAATCTGTTCAATATCCTAAACCAGTTTTCTCATAATTGAAATGACCAATTTATCAGGTTTATCATGAGGGGAAGATGAACCAATAGTTATAAAAACCTTTAGTAATCTGAAGTCTGAAACTGTTAACAGTCAGAGGCAATAGGCATGATGACACTCTACCCTTTAAATTAATTAGTGCAGCTCAAACTGAAGAGAAGATTAACTTAACTCTTACGTTACTATCAGGTTTTAACCACTGGGGAGTGGGGAAATAAAATTCGCTAAGACAAACACATTAAGTAAATATGAATCGATGTTGGTGTCCCTTTCTTCCTCCCTCCCTCCCTCTTTTCCTTAATTCCTTCTTATTCTCAGTATTCAAATTTCATATATAAATGCAATTGCTGGGGAACCAACAACTCCAACCATTGGTAGTTTTAAATGGCAACCATTTATTATGTCTCATGAGTTGATGTGGTGCCTGAGCAGTTCTGCTGATCTAGCTGATAACTTGTAGGTGGACTGAAAGCTGGCTGGTCTGGCATGGATTCAGAAAGAGTGCCTTGGCACTCCTCTAGGTGGTTTCTTTCTTCTAGCAGTTTAGCCTGTACTTATTCTCTTGGCAGGCATAGAAATTCAAAAGAGAGTGAAAGTATACAAAACCTGTTGATATCTAGACTTGAAACTGACAGTCACTTCTGTTACACCCTGTTGAACAAAAGCAAGTCAAGAGACCAGCTCAGATTAAAGGGGTAGATCTCATTTTGAAAGGTGGATTTGCAAAGTCATGTTGCAAAGGGTGGGAATCATGGAGGGGTGGAGAACTGAGGGCATTTTTGCAACCAATCTCTCAGGCTTCTGCAGTTAGTGTATACACATTTGTCAATTATCTTTCTTGGCTGTAATCTCCTATCTACTTTAAACAGTAAGTCAGTCTTTGGCTGAGGTGTCCTTTGGTTTCAGGCATATTCCTCCATTTTGTTACACAATTAAACTGGTATGAGTCCATCAGTATATTTTTGTTGTTGTATGTACTCTGGGGGATATATGATTATTCATGTTCCCCTTCCAGATTGATATTCACCCCTCTGCACCTCAGGGTATTTCCATAGATAGGCTTGTCCTGGCTGCTTTGAGTGCCAAGGCTTCCTGCATGTAATCGTTTTCAGTGGTCAGAGTTCTGTGAAATCGATTCAGTGGAAATTTCTCTGAACACTTATTCACTGCTGCTGGACACAAAGGAACCAGCCCATGGCCACTTTCTTTTATAGACCTTGAAGCTAGACTTTGTAGATTAGACTGATGTGCAGCAAGCTACAGAGATATGGCCTTTACCATATCTGTGGATCTAGTTGTTCCTGGTTTTCTTCTGCTTCATACATCCCACTAGGTCTCTCGAACTTTCTGCCAGGCAGGCCAAGGTGGGTTTTTGAGTCAGAAAGGAGTATTAGGATTTTCTTCCTTCTAATGTTGTATTCAGTTGGGTGCTATAACAGTCAGTGTTCTTTAGGAAAACAGAACCAATATAATAGATAATAGATATAGATACAGAAAGATACATGAGATGGAATCTATTAGGGAAATTGGCACACATGATTATGGAGACTTAGAAGTCCCAGGACAGGTCGTGTGCAAGCTGGAGGCCTTGGGATGCTGGTAGCATGGCTCAGTCCAAGTCCCAAATCCAAAGAACCAAGGAAGCTGTTGGTGTAATTCTCAGACTAAGCCTTAAGACCTTAAGACCAGGGGACTGCTGTTGTAAGTCCTATAGTTCAAAGGCCAGAGAGCCTAGAGTTCTGATGTCTAAGAGCATGAGAAGAAAAGCATCCCCACTCCAGGAGAGAGAGAGAGAGAGAAAGAGAAAGAAAATAATCTTTGGTCTGCCCTTTTTGTTTTATCTGGGCCACCTGTTGATTGAATGGTGCCAGCTCACATTGAGGACAGATCTTCCACTCAGTCCACTGACTAACATGCCAATCTCCTCTGAAAACACCCTTCCAGACACATACAGAAGGAACGCCTTACCAGTTCTCTGGGTATTTCTCTCTCTCTCTCTCTCTCTCTCTGTCTCTCTCTGTCTCTCTCTCTCTCTCTCTCTCTCTCTCTCTGTCTCTGTGTGTGTGTGTGTATTTTATTTTATTTATTTATTTATTTTTTAGACAGGCTCTCACTCTGTCACCCAGGTTGGAGTACAGAGGTGTGAGGTGTGATCATGGCTCATTGAAGCCTTAAGTTCCTGGGCTAAAGCAATCCTCCCACCTCAGACCCCAGCAGCTGAGACTCCAGGCATGTGACAGCATGCCTGGCCAATTTTAGTATTTTTTGTAGAGAGGGGTTTTGCCATGTTGTCTAGACTGGTCTCAAACACCTGGGCTCAAGTGATCCACCTGCCTTGACCTCCCAAAAATATGGGGATTACAGGCATGAGCCACTGTGCCCCGCTTCTCTGGGTATTGCTTAATTCAGTCAAGTTGACACTTAAAATTAACCATCACAGAGACATTGCCAAATAAAACTACATGGACTAAGTATTATGAATTTTTAAATAGGTAGCTCTTTTTATTTACCATGCTCAGCCATGTTCCACTGAGATAAATCCATGGAACTGTGGTGGGCAGGCTGGGGGGAACATCAGTAACTGTGTTTGCACCTGGACCCAAAGGCCTGGGTGTTAATGTAGAAAGAGGGATTCCATCAGACATTGTACCTTCCTTTATGGAGACATTTAACACCTTTTTGTGATTTTGGTAATACATTTGTAAATTCAATAAAATTGGTGCTACCTTGCTTCCTTATTACCCCAAATATGCAACTACCATTATTGGTTTCTTGCATATTTCTCCAGAGTTTTTAAAAATAAAATACCAAAAGTTATGAATATATAGTGCTATTTTCCCTTTTAAAAATAAAAAGCATATTACCTTTTTAATAAAAGCTTTATTATGCATAATTCTATGCAGATTGTTTTTGTTTTTTACTTTTTATACTTTGAAGATCTTTTTATACTAATCTACAGATACTTTTTTATTCTTTTACAGTTATTAAATATTACATTAAATAATATATTAAAATGTGTTTAACCAACTGACCCATTGATAGACATTTAGGTTTTCAATCCATTGATATAATAAACAATGCCTCAATTCTTACTTGACCATAAATTATTTTACAGTTGTGCAATTGTGTCCATAGGAAAATTAATTAACTGAATTGTGGTGACTGGATTAAAGATTTAATACATTTTTAAATTGTATATAACTGCCCAATGTACCCCTACAGAAATCATACAAACTCACATTAAGATCATCAAAAAATGAAAGTTTTTGTCTTTATATCTTTCCATTTTATTTTTTCCAATGCGACAGGTAGAAAGCAATATGTCAGTGTAATTTTAATTCATATTTCCTTTCTTAGAAACAAAGTTAAGCACCGTTTATATGTTTAAAAGCCTTTTTAATTTTAGTTTATTTTCATTAGCTACTTATATTCTTTGAACTATAAGTATTTTTCTAATTGATTTCTAAGAGTTCCTTACATATATGAGCCTTTGTGATATGAGCTATATATTTTCTTGAAAATTTTTTAATATCAGTTTTCACAACACAGGAGTTAATTTCTAGGCTTTGAACATAAATTGAAGGTCTTCACTGATCCAAGTTTTAAAAATATTTTTCAATGCTGTAATATTTAGTTTTTAAAATTTTGAATATTTGAACTATTTGAGGTGTATTCTGGTCTGTAGTGTGAGATATAGACCAGAATTAATTTCTCTAGATATTTACCCAGTTGTTCCAACAACATTTATTGTATCTTTCCTTTCTGAATTGAGGAAGTTTCCTTTTGTTCTTGGTTTTCTGATACTTTTTTTTAAAGTTGTAAATGGGTGCTGGATTTTGTCAATTTATTTTTCTGTAGCAACTGATGTAATCATGTGATTTTTCTTTTCAGCTTGTCAAAGAGGTAATTACATTGATTGATTTTCTAATGTTTACCCTGCCTGGTGTTCCTGGAATAAATCCCATTTAGTTGTAGTATACTTTCTTTCAATACCTTTTTGGATTTGATTTGTTAATATTTTCTGGATAATTTTGCATCTATGTTATTCATGAGAGATATTGATCTGTAGCTTCCATTTTTCTAATGTCTTCCATTTATCCAATGTCTTTATCTGATTTTGATATTAGGGTAATACTGGTCTCATTAAGTGAATTAGAAAGTATTCCCTCTACTTCTGTTTTCCAGGTAACTTTATGGAGAATTGCTGTGATTTCTTTCTTAAATGTTTGGTAGAATTCACCAGTGAAACCATCTGGGACTGGTGCTTTCTTTTTTGGAAGGTTGTTATTTATTCTCTTTTAAAACAGATTCAGGCTTATTCACGTTATCTATTTTCCCTTGTGTGAGTTTGAGTAGTTTGTGTTTTTTAAAGGAATTGGTTCATTTCATTCAATTTATCAAATTTGTAGGAACAGAGTGGTTTCTAGTATTTTAAAATTACCTTTTTAGTGTGTGCAGAATCACTAGTGATGACCCCTCCTTCATTTGTGATATGGGTAATTTGTGTCTTTATTTCATTGTTCTTGGTAAACCTGGCTATAAGTTTATCAATGTTAGTAATTTTTCAAATAACCAGTTGTTGGTTTTGCTGATTTTCTCTATTATTTTACTATTTACAATTTCACTGATGGCTGTTCTAATTTTTATTTTTTCTTTTTCTGTTTTATTTTAGGCTTAAATTGTTTTTCTCTAGTTTCCTAAGATAGAAGCTCATCTTATTGGTTTACTTTCTTCTTTTCTAATATACGCTTTTAATACTACATATGTCTTTTTTTCTTTTTCTTTTTTTTTTGAGATGGAGTCTCATTTTATCACCAGGCTGGAGTGCAGTGGCACAGTCTTGGCTCACTGCAATCTCTGCTTCCTGGGTTCAAGTGATTCTCCTGCCTCAGCCTTCCAAGTAGTGGGACTACAGGTGCTTGTCACCATGCCCGGCTAATTTCTGTATTTTTCGTAGAGATGGGGTTTCACCATGTTGGCCATGATGATCTCGATCTCTTGACCTTGTGATCTGCCCACCACGGCCTCCCAAAGTGCTGGTATTACAAGTGTGAGCCACCTCGCCCAGCCAATACTACATATGCCTTTCTAAGAATTGCACTCACTTAACTCCACAAACTTTGATAAGTCGTATAATATTTTGTACTTTACAAATTTTGATATTATATAATTCAAAATAGTTTTAAATTTTTCTGACTTGTGTTATTTAAATGTATGTCATTAATTTCCAAATGCTAAAGGATTTTCCTGTAATTTATTTCCAGCTTAATTACATTGTAGTGTGAGAACATTCTTTGTATAATTTATACTCTTTTAAATTTCTTCAGGTATTTTTAGAGTCCAGAGTGTGATCTGTCTTAGTCAATACTCCATGAGAGCTTGAGAAGGATGTTTATTTTATGGTTGTTGAATGAATTATTCTGTGAATGTTAACGAGATTAAGTTGACTGATAGCGATGTTCATATCAACTATATCCTTACTGATTTTCTGCCTGCAATGATTTATGAATTACTGAAAGAAAGGTATTGAACCCTTGAGCTATAGCAGTGGATTTGCCTATTTCATCCTACAGTTCTATCAGATTTTGCCTCACCTATTTTGATGTTCTTTTGTTGGGCGCATTGGAATTATGTCTCTTTGGAGAATCGGTCTCTGTATCATTATGCAATGCCTCTCTTTACCTTAATAATCTTCCTTGGTCTTAAGTCTGCTTTATGTGACTAACTCCAGTTGTCTTTTGATTAGTAGTAACATGATATATCTGTCTCCATTTCTTTACTTTTAATCTGAGTCTCTATATTTAATGTGGGTTTCCTGTAAAGAACATATATTTGGATCTGATCGTCCCTGTCTTTTAATTGGTATATTTAGAACTTTGACATTTTCAGTTGGCATATTTAGACTATTCACATTTCCTTAAGTTGTCTCACCAATTTTTCCTCAGGCTTTTTAATTTGCACTTCATGCACTTCTTCTCAGAAGCAATTGTTTCATTATTTTTTTTTAATTTGTATGAAAAGGATAGGTCATATTTTTTTCTATTTTAAGCAATGCATTTTCTGATAAGTGGGTTTTAAAAATCTGTTTATGCATTCTGTTTCTTTTCTAAAGATTTTAAAAGCCTTTCTATGGATAAAGTAGCAGTTTTCTTTTTCTACTCACTTGTCAATAAATTAGATTTTTCTGGGTCAGCTATTTACAGGACATTGCTATGCATCAGTGAATGAAAAGTTCTGATTCTCTGTCCAGGTTACCTAAAACAGAGGCTCCTGTCTTTACTGTTTCCACAGAGGTGGTGTTTAACTCACCTCCTCTGATTCTAACCATATTCAGGGTACACTTTGCTACTAACCTTGTCAACCCCAAGTATCTGAATAGCCTTGTCAAATGGACACAACCTGTGAACCCTCATGGTAAATCCTTGAGCTTCAGGACATGTATGTGCCTCTTGTTGTGTTTTTGGATGTTTGCTGATACTGGTTTCTCCACATTCTCTTTGCACCTAAACCTGTAATTCTCCTACACTTTGTTCCAACTATATCTCATTCTTGCTCACCACAGCTCTCACTACGGGTGTTATAAATTCAAAATATTGCTTTTGCTCTTTAGAGTAAACCTTTCACAACCAAGGTGCTTATTCTGGGGTCATCTTCTATAATCTGTTGCCTCTGAATACCCTTCACCTTCTGTGTTGCTCTTCTCATATGCCTCAGCCAATTTCAGTTGTTCTTGACTTTTGAGAGTGAAGTCAGCAAAATATAGTTTGTTTGATTATTTATGGAGTTTTTTGTCATTTTGTTTGTTTTCCAGGAGTAGCAAATTATTCATTCTAGTGTCTTCTATAGAATTTTATCTCTGAAGCTATATCTGTTCTTCCTTATAATGTGGACTTCAGCTGTACTGATTAAAGAGAAATGCTGGAATATTTTGAATTGAAATAGTCTGGGTTTGGCGTGAGAGAGATTGGGGTCTTATTTCTATTTCCTCTTCAGTAAGTGTTTTCTCCACCCCTACGTAAATTCATGCATTATAGATTATAAATGTGAGGGAAAAGCACTGCCAAACTTTGATCGAAATGCAAATGTGTATGTCTATCCAGTTTGTACCAAACATCAAACTCAAATGTACTAAGAAACACCAACCAAAGATTTCTAAGCACACTTTAATAACTCAAAATGTGGTAGCACATTAAGCTGAATAGAGAATCACCTTAACAAAGAAATGTGATACAGTCTTTAAGCTCAAAATAATTGTGTTTATTATTTTGTTTATTATGGTTTAAAACCATGAATATTTAAATATTCTCAACATTAATTTAGCTGTCATTTTATCAACATATTTACAGACAAATTACAGAAAAATATTATTTGTAACATTTATTTCCTTGTCTTCACTCATTTTCAAAATACTCCCTTGTCTCTCCAGTTATCTTTCAGCTTTTAAAATATAGTCTCCAATAATCCCAGATGTAGAGCAGAATTAATTTAGATTTAGATTAATAAACTCTGGAAAGGATTTATTTTTATCTTACTTTTCTAAACTTATTTGAAAGTACACTTCCCAGGAGACACATATTGATACCATTTTTAGTTTAATAGCTGCTGAGGCCTTTTTGGAGAGAGAAGGGTGATGTATGCAAACATCCTATGGAAAAACCAATAATTTTTCATGGATTAATATAGTTTAAGTAAAAACTTTCCTGAATCAAATAATTCATTGTAAGAAATATAGATTAACAATCTGTTTGAAAATGTGAAAATTCTATGACTCTCAAAAAGAATTATATTTTTTATGTGGGATTTTGCCATTTCACTTTAATTCAACAAATAGGCATTGAATTCACACTCTGAACAGTGTTACATAAAAATTTTAAAAATCTACTATGATGTTAATTAAAAACTGAATGTAGTTTTATAGATATATAGATTAGGTAAGTATATAGATTGTTAGAAAAATGGATAGATAGATAGATAGATAGATAGATAGATAGATAGATAGATAGATAGGCTTCCTATGCTTACATAGATTAGGAGCACCGAAGAGTGATTGATACCACATTAGAGATCATGAAGTTACAGAATAAAAGTGTTAGAAGGCACCATAGATGTCATATAGTCTAATACCTCACTAAAGTTCAGTACCAATAAATGATTTCACCAATTATCTTTTAAGATTTTGCTAATTATCTAAAAGATTTTTTGTATAACATTGAATTTTGTTTCTTGGAAACTTTTATCTTTTAACTGTATTTGTACCCTCTAGAGTCATACATACTAAGTGTACTTTCTATTTCCAATTATAATACATAAAATACAGGAAGGCAGTCTGTGTTTCTTACTTAAAATTCCTCCATTTCAGACTAACATATCTAGTTCATTCAGTGATGTCCAAATAATATGATGTAAGTCCATTCTCTTTCTGATCATTTTCTTTTCAATGTCTTCCAGATTGCTAGTGGTCTATGTTTTTATATCCTGGTGCCCAGACCTAAAGAAAAATATCTGGGTATGACTGATCAAAGTAAGATTATTTTATATTCATTCCTCGGAAATATTTCTGAAGTTGGGCTGTCTCTGAAGAGAGTAGTGCTTAATATTATCCCTCTGTCACTGTATTAGTCCATTGTCACACTGCTATAAAGACATACCTGAGGTGGGGTAATTTATGGAGAAAAGAGGTTTAATTGACTCACAGTTCCACAGGCTGTACAGAAGACATGGCTGGAGGCCTCAGGAAACTTACAATCCTGACAGAACATGAAGGGGAAGCAGGCGCAATCTTCACATGGTGGAGCAGGAGAGAAAGCTCAAAGTGGGAAGTGCTACACACTTTTAAACAGCCAGATCTCAGGAGAACTCACTCACTATCATGAGAACAGCAAGGGGGAAAATCCACCCTCATGATCCAATCAGCTCCCACCAGGCCCCTCCTTCAACACTAGGAATTACAATTCAACATGAGGTTTGGGCAGGGACACAGAGCCAAATCACCTCAGTCACTTAAAATATTTTTAAATCATAGAATACTGGAATCTTATTATTCTTAACTAATATACTTCCAAGAGCTATATTCTTATCATTATAGAGATTTAAAATAAATCTTTTAAGTCCCTTGTGATAATAAGTTACTGATTAAACAGGTTACCATTACTATTTTTAATTTACCCTAACATAAAGCAATTGAAGAAGAAAATTGTTCTACAGAAATCTCAGTAACCAGGTGTTAGACAGGGTTCTGTAGAGCAACAGAACTAATACGAGATATAGATGATGTATATAGATAGATAGATAGATAGATAGATAGATAGATAGATAGATAGATAGATGTGAAGAGGAGTTTATTAAGGAGTACTGACTCACACAATCACAGGGTGAAGTCCCACAACAGGCCGTCCACAAGCTGAGAAGCAAGGAAGCCAGTTGAGTCCCCAAATTTCAAAAGTATGGAAGCTGATGTGACAGCCTTCACTCTGTGGCCAAAGGCCCTAGAGCCCCTGGCAGATCACTGGTGGAAGTGTCAGAGTCCAAAAGCTGAATAACTTGGAGTCTGATGTTCGAGGGTGGGAAACATTCAGCACGGGAGAAAGATAAAGGCCTAAGACTCAGCGAGTCAAGTCCTTCTAACCTCTGCCTGATTTATTCTAGTCATGCTGGCTGCTGATTAGATTGTACCCACCCAGATTGAGGGTGGGTCTTCCTCTCCCAATCCACTGACTCAAATGTTAATCTCCTCTGGCAACACCCTCACAGACACACCCAGGATCAATACTTTGTATACTTCAATCCAATCAAGTTGACAGTCAATATTAACCATCACAGAGGTATTTGATTATCTTCTGCAAAACACATCAATAAACCCAGCCAGAAGAGCACAACTTCTGTTAATTAATTTAAAGTCCTTTCAGTTGATTAAATCAAACATTCTTTCAACTGGATTCAACTTAATGTACACTTATATAACCAAAGAGTACCTACCTGTTGACAAACAATGTAGAAAAAAATATATTTAATGACATATTTTATAGATTTGTTTTCCATGTGATCCATCAAGCCCATAGAGAAACTTTATTTTAACATCTGGTAAAATGAAAGGATGGCAGCTGTTATAATTAATACAACTAAAAAGCTACTGATGGTTGAGGTTGAGGTTAGGAGTTCGAAACCAGCCTGGCCAACATAGTGAGATCTCCGACTCTACTAAAAATACAAAAATTACCCAGGCATAGTGGCACACGCCTGTAATCCCAGCTACTCAGGAAGCTGAGACAGGAGAATCTCTTGAACCTGGGAGTTGGAAGTTGCAGTGAGCTGAGATTGCACCACTGCACTCCACCCTGGGTGACAGAGCAGCGAGACTCCATCCCACCCCCTCCCCCACCAAAAATTGCTTCATTAGGAAATGGAAGGTTTTTCTATTAATTTTTCCTGAATTCTAATGGATCTACACAAAAGTCTTCTATAAAGGTTTACGTGCAAAATGCTGAACTTGTTTTTCTCTAATTTTTATGCCATTAGATTTATCAGTTGACATTAGAGAAGGAATTAACTAGTGCTTCTACATGCTTGAAATTCTGGAAGTAATTTTAGAAATAATGTGTTGATAAAACTAGTCTTTTCTAATTTTTGATATTCCAAGCTCTCCAAGAAGCATCGGGTGCTTTCAACTATATTTGTATTTTAAAATGTACTCATTATACAACTTCAGCCCTGCCTCTCTTTCTCCTATTTTTCCTCTTATCCCAATTTTTATTTTTGTCAGCTAACTACGTTAGAATAAAAAATAGCTACTGCTAGGTAATGCTATCACTATCATTTATCAGAAAAGGCTACATTTGAGCAGTAAAGTAATGGAAAGGGCATAATCTCTGATTTAAGGACAATTACCAATCTCATAGGATATTCAAAAAAATAAAGACTTTGAAAAGAGTATATAAAATGTTTAATGTAGGTAAACACAAAATATTATATCTACAATATTTGTGATAATAACTAATATTTATTGAGTGCTTACCATCTGCCAAACACCGTGTATGTTATTTAATTCTCAATCTGCTATGAGAGAGTGCTGATATTAACTCTTCTTTATAAGAGAAACATTTAAACAACTGATCAATAGTGTAACAGGGTTTACAAAAATACTACGTTTTTTTTTTTTCACTTCAGAACTGAAACTGCTGACAAATGTATAATATTTACAGGTTTACTATTCTTTTATTGGTCCAATATTGTCCAGTTGGGGACCTTTCAAAGAATAGCATAGAGCTCAAATCCAGCAACTCCTTTTCTTATTTTGGTCATGAATTTTGCAAAAATCAGATTTCACATGAGTAGCTGATAAAACTCAACTCATTTATTTATGTATTTATTTACTTATTTATTTATTTTGCAGTTCCAAACTTCTCAGTGAATTAAAAGAAGCTTATTCCAAATACTTCCATGCTTCTCTTCTATTTTCTTATAGGATTTCAAAGCAGAAAATTGGAGGAGAAAGGCAAGATGCTGCTTTGGAAATCTTGATGAAGAGAGATGGAGGGTGATTTCTACTTTTCAGCTTCATTTTTACCTTGGGAAGATCTTTTACACCTATAGCCTTGGTAGCTCAAATTTAAAAGTTAGGACTTTCTGATAAGGAGCCATGGTCAATTAAAAACCACATCTCAAAAACATAGGATTGGATAAGTCTAAAAATATCATTTAAATCCGTGATTGCATGCTTATGTAACTAGTTCAGACATCTGTTTTTGTTAAGAGAGAAAAATATAAATTTAAACACTTCATTAAATAAGGTGTTCTACTCTTGATGGTAACTCTGATGTTGATCGGTACAAAGAGTAAAAGTGGTGGGTCTTGGCCTCTAGAATTTGTCTAGTTTCTCTAAGATTTGTAATGAATTAATGTGAAGTTATCTCACTATTCTTTTATCTTTAAAATCTTTGTTATATCTGTATTTGTATCCTCTCATAAACTTCTAATATTGATGATTTGTGTCTCTTTTTTTCCCATTTTCTTTATTAATCTCTTCAAATATCTGTTTTAGTAATATTTTTTAAGAATTCTATTCTGGTTTATCAATCCTATTTTATCTTTATTTTTATTGTTTTCATGTATGTTTTTATTTCCTTTTGCTTCTACTTTCTATGAGTTAATTCTTTTTTGCCTTTCTAATTTCTTTAATTAGATAGTTGTTTCATTGTTTGTAACTTTTCTTCTCTTTCAATGTAAGCCTTCAAGATTAAATTCCCTTAAGAGTGCCATAGCCACTTCATCCTCCATGTTTTGCTGTAGTATTTTTATTACAATTTGCTTCTACACATTTTAAATTTCCATTGTGATTTCTTCTTTGATCATAGATATATTTGTGTGTGTTGTATAATTTTCTAACATACAAGGATTTTAGTTTATCCTTGTGTTATTTTTTTCTCACTTAACTGCATTTTGTTTAGAAAATGTTTCATTAGGTGCTTTTAAGGTACTTTAAAGCAGTGGTCCCCAACCTTTTTAGCAGCAGGGACTGCTTTCATGGAAGACGCTTTTTCCATGGACCTGGGAGTAGATGGTTTTGGGATGCTTCAAACGCATTGCATTTATTGTGGACTGTATTTCTATTATTATTATATTATCATACATAATGAAATAATTATACAACACAGTATCATGTAGAATCAGTGGGAGCCCTGAGCTTGATTTCCTGCAACTGGACAGCCCCATCAGTGACAGATCATCAGGCTTTAGATTCTCTCTCTCTCTCTTTTTTTTTTTTTTTTTTTTTTTTTGAGATGGAGGTGCGCTCTTGTTGCCCAGGCTGGAGTGCGGTGGCACAATCTCATCTCACTGCAACCTTCACCTCCTGGTTTCAAGCGATTCTCCTGCCTCAGCCTCCTGAGTAGCTGGGATTACAGCCATGTGCCACCATGCCCAGCTAATTTTGCATTTTTAGTAGACTGGGTTTCTCCATGTTGGTTAGGCTGTCTTGACCTCCCCACCTTAGGTGATCCATCCACCTTGGCCTCCCAAACTGTTGGGATTACAGGCATGATGCACAGCACCCAGCCGTGCATTAGGTTCTCATAAGGAGCACGCAACCTGGATCCCTCACATGTGCAGTTCACAATAGGGTTCTTTTTCCTATGAGGGTCTAATGCCGCCATTGATCTGACAGGAGGCAGAACTCAGGTGTATATGTGAGCAATGGGGAGTGGCCATAAATACAGATGACCTTCACTCCCTCTCCCACCATCCACCTCCTACTGTGAGGGTTCCTAATAGGCCACAAACTGGCAATGGTCAATGGCCAGGGGTTGGGGACCCCTGCTTTAAAGTTTGAAATTCCATTTATGGACTACTATATGATCACAGTTTATAAATCTTGTGTATGCATATACTTGAGAACAATGTGCATTCTTAATCCTTGAGGGCAGGGTTCTATGTATGCCTATTAAATCAACCTTGTAAATTGTATCGTTCAAATATAGCATGCCTTAACCAATATTTTATCTGGTTTCTTACTTAACAAAAACAAAAAAATAGGTTTTGAAATTCCTCATGATAATGGGTGTTTTGTCAATTTCTGCTATTAGATTTAACAATTTTGACTTTCTATATTTTAAGGCTGTTTTGTTTCGAACACACAAATTTAAAATTTGCGTTTCTTCCTCTTCATTTAATCAATTAATATACAGTACTTTGTTTCCAAAATAATATTTCTTTTGTTTTAAATACTTTTTTATTTTATTAACATAGTACAGGTACTTGTCTTGTGATGTTTTCAACCTTTCATATCTGTATGGTTAAGGTGTATTTCTTATGAATAAATATAATTGACCTGGTTTTCCACCTAACATTATAATAATACCTAACTAATAGCTAGTGAATATAGCATATCTACATTTGTTTTGTTATTGCTATTATATTTGTAACTCATGTCTTCAGTCTTTCCTTGTGCTTGCTACTTAAAATGTTGTCAAATAAGAGTCTTCATCTTTTTGGCTGTTTGACTTTTCTAAAATAATATTTTTGTTTTATTGTTTCTTTCCTTATTAAACCAGCATTCAGTATTTATTTCTTTTAGTAATCCCATATTTATTTTCTATTTTTTGATATAAATAATGTTTGTTATATTTTTTGTTTATTAATTTCTGTGCTCATTATTTCTTCTTGCATCCTAAACATTTACTCTGGGATAATTATTCTTTTAAAAAATTATATCCGTTGGAATCTAGTTTGTAGTCTAAACTAGAATCTGCAGTCTGCAGGTGACAAAATCAACTTTTCTGTATGTGAAATATACCTTTTTTCACTCTCATTCTTGAAAGGTAATTGTTGTGAACACACGATTCTAGACTGACAGTTTTTCCTCCATTTTGACAATATAATTTCTTTGTCTGTTTTTCCTATTATTTCTATTAAGAAGTCTACTGTTGGACTAATAGTAATTTAGCTCTCATCCTCTTACACCTCATTATTGACCAATCACATTTCTTCTCACTGGTTAAAGAGATTTCAGAGTTTAGAATTGCATTAAAAGCTTTTTTTCTTTTGTATAGTAACTATACGTCATCAGGGGCCTTTCAAAGTACCTAGTTTTCTCTGTTTTAGAAATATGACATCCTTTAGCTTTTGTATTTCAAGCAGCAGACTGACTGTGTTCGGAATCTTGAGACAGTTATTTTAATATCTCCCCACATTAATTTCCTTATTTTTTAAAATGAGGGCAATAATTGCAGCTACCTCAAGAACAATTCGATTGTTTCATAAGTTAAATGAGCTAATGAATCTGCAGGTACTAAAACAGTGACTGGAAAATTGTAGACACTCAGGAAGTAAATGGTGGGGTTGTTGTGGTGGTAGGAGTAGTTCCTGATGATACAGTAGTAGGGACATAAGTCTTCTACTATAGCACTAATGCAACTTTTAATATAATTTTAAATTACTGAAGACAAAATATGATTAATCCCAATACTACTAAATCCCTTGCTTTTCATGATGAAAAAGTGGTATGAGTTTGTCTTCCCAATGAAGGTTAAAACACATTGACAGTAGTCTTTGTCTCTTATCTTTTATTTGTATTTTCTCTGTGGCTTACACAGTGCATAGTGAATAGTGAATGCTAATTACAGCTTGTATTAGTTCGTTTTTACACTATAAAGAGCTTCCTGAGACTGGATAATTTACAAAGGAAAGAAGTTTAATTGACTCACAGTTACAGATAGCTGGAAAGGCCTCAGGAAACTTACAATTATGGTGGAAGGGGAAACAGGCACATCTTACATGGTGGCAAGTGAGAGAGAGTGTGTGAAGGAGGAACTGTCAAACACTTATAAAACCACACATCTCAGGATAACTCACTATCAAGAGGACAGCATAGGGAAAATCACCCCCATGATCCAGTCACCTCCCACCAGGTCCCACCCTCAACATATGGAGATTGTGGGGATTATAATTTAAGATGGGATTTGGGTAGGAACACAAAGCCTAACCATATTACAGCTTTACAAATTTTTCAACACTTAATTATCTAGCTTTATGGCAACCTGTACTTTCCTTGTCCTATTTTGATAATTTGTTTCATTCTAAATTATCTTTTTTGTTGTCAAACTCATTTCCTTCAAGAATGAACTTAATGTTTATCTTGCCTGTTGGGTTTTTGTTAAGAAAATGAAAACTAAATGTTTTCTTTGTCAACACTAGAAATGCTGGTTATAAAGCAAGGTAGTGTAAAATTTAAGTGCAGTAAGAGAAATAAAAGAAAGAGTAAGAACATCAGGTTATCCCATGTTTAATTTGTTTCTCAAAGCAAAATTTTTAAAATTTCTTTTAGAATGTATCTGTGGAGGTATTTTGTATCCATCAAGCCAATTCTTGTATGCTGATATTATTTTGTGGTCTTTATTCTGAATGAACTGAAAGCCTGAAAGCCTAGATGGTGAGTGAGATGAATAGAAGGTGATAGAAATTTTCAGAAATAAAGACCTAATTATCCCTTCCCCAATAAACACAGAATTTATTATGTGATTCAATCATCACTTGTTCACTTTTGAAATTATGAGTATTAAATATTTCTTATTCTTCAAATTATGATGTTTATATTTAGCATTTTTAATATAGATATGACCCAGCACTACTTTTCTGTGACCCATCTAATGGAATGGTGCCTGTGAAGCATAGAAAATTCAATTTTTATGGCTCTTTTCCTTCCTGTGTATGATAAATGTAAGAGTGCAAAGCTACTTGCTATAAGTTAAGCTAATTTTTTCTCTCCTGTATATATTATGTCAAAATCTATGCTATTTCGCCAGTGACAGCTAATGTTAGTTATGTCTTCTCTTAGGTTTCCCAAGTGCTGAAAACAGTGCACAACCAGAAGGGCCATTTACTTCCTTCAGCAAAATGTTTGGGAATCTTTCAATTACTCTATTCTCAACTGTACAAAATTTGTTTCTATCATTTTAGGAAAATCATACTGCTCAACAGTCAGAAATAAGGAACAAATAGTTTTGAGGTAAAAAGAAATGTCTTCATGTTCTGCACTCTTTAAAAATTTATTCTCACTGTAAAATAGGAAAAGCACATAGAAATCTTAAATGCTCCCAATGGTCAAATTATTTTTTTAACAGTATACTATTTATTTATATTGTCATGGTTGAAATTATAAGAGTAAGGCACAATTTCTATTTCTGATCTACCCAGTAACTATTTCACTCTACCCAGTAACTATTATATTTAATTTTAAAGATCTTCCAGAGTTTATCTGGCTCAAGTTTTATTTTGTTTAAATGCTTTCCTAAACTTGTCAAGATCACTGAGTGTTGTCATGTTGCTATAGAGTATAAGTATTATGTGTAGTCAGTATTGACAAGGTATTTATTTTAGTTATTTCTTGACTAACTTCAGGGTTGAGAATAATAATGAAATATCATTATCTCTTCTAAACAAATTAATGCTACTCGAGCCAAACATGACAAATTTTCTAATCGAAATAAGTTATACTCTTTCAGAGCCCTGAGCCCAGGTAGCTTTTACTTTAATTTTATGGGTGAATTTGCAGTTTAATTAATTTTCTAGTATCTTTTAAAAGAGGCATTTGGCCAGGTGATGACAAGGACAGATTTCTCTTCCACTGTGTTTCATGGACACCAGGATATAGATCACTCTATCAGCAAATGCAGCTTGGGAATAGAGTATCTTGAATCAACCCTAACAGTGGCTCATCCTTCTTGACATCCTCTTCAATGGCAATCCCATCTGTGAGAAGAAGCTCTTGCTTTTATCTGAATACTGATACATGTGGTCAGAATGTTAGAGAAGGAAGGATGGTCTAGAAGCAATAAAACAAAATTCTAGTTTCACTCTTACTGCAATTCCAAAAGAGCAATTATATTTTAGCAATAGGAAAGCCCATGAAATCTCTACCACATTATAAATTTTCCCTCAGTTTTAGAGCGATATTTTACCTTGCTATGTGATCAAGAGATTTTTTTAACCCTAAGTCTAATCTTTAGATTTGCATTTCATTTTCATTTTATTTATATAACTCATGCTTTCAGAGGCAAGGCTCCTTCAGTGTAATTGGTATGCCTGTCTTACAAGTGCTGAAAGTTAGGGGAGTAAGTTTCCCCTTCTTTTTCAAACATACCTAGTGATAATAACACTCAAAACTAATATTCAAATACAGCTTTAAAATGTTTCTTAAGCAATAAAAATATTTGTTCATGCAACCAATGAAGATTCTTTTCTCCACTAATCTAGTTGAATTTGTATCTGTTTAATAGAAAATGCAGAACTATCATGTGACCAAAGACTGAGTCAGTTTCTCTCACATTATTTCTTTCATTTTGGGTTACTTCCTCTGTATTTCAGAAAAAAGGTATGAGACTTTGGGTAGTTAGAGGACACAAGTTTGTGTTGCTAGAAAACACGGAGCAAAACTGTGAGCCCCAAACTGCTGACTCCATATTTAATGCCATTTTTTAAGCCTCATTAGCAATAAAAAATAATATTAATGATATTTATGAAGTACTCTGAAATTGTATATGTGCAGCACACTATAGGCTTTATTTCAATTAATCTTAACAACACTATGACATAAATATTAGAATTGTTCCCACTCTACTGATGAAGAGATGAAAATAAAAGATAAAATAATAAAAATGGCATCGCTTCCTGAGCTAGAATGTATTCAAGTGGCGAGCTCCAGGGTGCCCACAGCTAACCACTTAGCTGTACTGCTCCCAAACACTTCACTTGAAAAAGAAAGGAAGTACCATGTAGAACTTTGTCATATCAAAAGTATTTTGCACCCAATTGTACATTACATTCCTCAAATAAATCACAGAATCATTCATCAAAGGTAGGTTCTATCTTTCAGGAGCTTCATGTGCACATGTAAATTCAAATCTACCTTTGCATCCACACAATTTTTTTTTAAAGTAAGAATGGTAGTGTCTTAGTCCATCCAGGATGCTATAAAAAGCACTATGAACTATGTGGCTTATAAACAACAGAAACTCATTTCCCAGAGTTCTAAAGGCTGGGAAGTTCAAAGTCAAAGTGCTGGTAGAAGTGATGACTGGTGAGGACCATATTCTAGGCTGCAGACTGATAATTTTTCATTGCATTCTCACATGGCGGAAAGATGGTAAAAGACCTCTCTGGAGTTCCTTTTATAAAAGCATGAATCTCACTCATGAGAGCCCCACCCTCATGACTTTATCATCTATCAAAGGCCCCCACCTCCTAATACCATAATATTGGTGAATAAGTTTTAATAAAAGAATTTCAGAGAGTGGTGGAGATAAACATTCAGATTGTAGCAGGTAGTAAAGAAAATGGGAAGAAGATAGAAGACAGAGATAAATGAAGAACCAGCTCAAAGTTCCCAGACCAAACTGAGGGTCAGGCTGCTGTTTCTCATGGCCCAATAACGAGGTGCTGATGAACTCGAGAGAAAGAGAGTTTTTATTTCTGTAACCAGTTACAGAGAGAAGGCCTGGAAATTATTGCCAGGCCAACTCAAAATTACAGAGTTTCCCAGAGCTTATATACATTCTAAACTGTATGTCTACGTGTAAGTGTGGATTCACCTAAAGACATATGTGATTAACTTCTTTTTTTTTTTTGAGACGGAGTCTTGCTCTGTGCCCCAGGCTGGAGTGCAGTGGCGCGATCTGGGCTCACTGCAAGCTCCCCCTCCCGGGTTCACGCCATTCTCCTGCCTCAGCCTCCCGAGTAGCTGGGACTACAGGCGCCCGCCACCTCGCCCAGCTAATTTTCTTGTATTTTTAGTAGAGACGGGGTTTCACCGTGTTAGCCAGGATGGTCTCGATCTCCTGACCTCGTGATCCGCCCATTTCGGCCTCCCAAAGTGCTGGGATTACAGGCTTGAGCCACTAACTTCTTTTAATCTATAACTAAGGTCTGAGTCCTGAAGACCTTCCTCTGGAGCCTTAAATTTACTTAATCCAAGTGGGTGCAGGCGCTAGGGTGATTTATCTTGTCTCCTGCTAAATCATGGCGGTTTTGGGAGTCCTTTCATGCTTCCAACAAACTTGTTTATGGAGGAATTTCTTCAGACCCACAATAAAACTTGTTTAATCCTACATGGGTCCTGTTAAGAATTCCTTCTTTATTTTATCATGCTTTAAGGCCCAGGAAAAGCTTAGGCAAAACTCTTGGTGGGCTCTTTTTTACATTCTAGCCTTTGTATAAGGGCACTGGCTTTTAATATTTAACTTAACCACTCAGTCAGTTCTGAAACAGTTGTTATGGAGGCCAGCATTAGTGAGACCTGGCCTGCCACACTGTGTTCTCTTTCACAGTGAATTGAACCAAGGTGATGACTTAGAAAGGTACATGGGAAGTCCCAACATGCTTATGATCATGCTGTTAAAAATGTTTCCTTTTTGGGATTTGAACCTCAAAATACTGATTAAACTTTTTAGCTTATTTCCTAAAGGCCAGTGTGCCGCAAGGCTTTGTAGAGGTTGTATTTGAACAAAGTCTAAGATGGGCTAGGGAGATAACCAGGATGAAAGGAAAAATGAAGCTTTGCTCTCTTTCCCTTTTCTTAGTTGGGAACAGGTAATTTTGTAAGAAAAGACATGTTTGAAAGATGAATGAGTAGTTTCGCAGCTGATATTGGCAAGAACATTTAACTTCCTGTGACCACATAGCAATGTTCTTAAAACAGGTTTTGATGTTCAGAGATGAAAGCACCTAACATAGAAAGAGGCATGAATATTCTTGAAAAGAGTTCATATTAACACTAAATATGTTATCAGCATTATTTTATAAATGATCAAGGCTGCAGTTCCCACTTCCCATATTTCAGTTCATTCCCTGACAGCATTCTTTGAATTAATTGATACTATCATATTCTATCAATTCTAAGACACTTGAGTTTTCCGCATATTACCACCTCAAAAATAGAAATGCATTTTGTAGTTGGCATCATGTGATTGTAACTTGGCAGTGTTTTTTTTCCTTCCTTTTTCAGGGAAACAAAATAATGAAGTCTCATAATCAGTGCTATCTTCAGATTAATGACATTCTCTATTCAGGAGATAAAAGGAGACAGTGCTGATTTTTTTGTTATTTCTATAAACACAATAACTTACATTGTATGATTCAGAGGGCACTAAACAACTGATTGTAATCTCTGATTATCACACATGATGCCTGACATTCCAAGACTAGCAACCCATTCTTTAAAAGTAAATATTGTTTATTCCTAAAGCTTTAATTCTGAATACCATCTTTTTTTTCAATACGTTGGACTATTTTAATCTCTAGGATCCAGAAATCCATGGTTATAATTCACAACTTCATAAACCTAAAATTGTGTGTGTTAACACTTTTGTGTGTGCATGTTTATATAGCAGATACTTTTAATTCCCTGTCCATATCCTCTAGTCATTAATTTTCACACACACGTGATTGTTTACACGAAAAACTGCAACTTTTTTTTGAGGGTTTTTTAACAATTATGTGTGCATATTTCACTTGCATCTAAGGCAAGCCACAAGTGCTTGGGAGATAATGATCCTAGAAGCAGCCTTTGAAAATTATAGAAGGGACATTGATAGATAAATATTTCCATTTATCTGCTCTTGGTTGAGATACCTCTGAGGAATATCATATACTATCTTCAGATTTTCTCAGCAAGATTGAGTTCTGATTGTCCACAATGATAGCTAGCTTTATCATGAAATTTTATTGGCTTGGTTTCTTTACCTCTCTTATTTCCACACTCCCATGCCAAATTAACTATTTGCCCTTGAATCCTAAAAGTTCCTACAGATATTGTCTCTCTGTGTGTCTGAGTGTGTGCATGTACATTTTTCAGAGAAAATGTGCAGCTTAATCAAATATGTTTCGTTAAGAACAACTGTCTTATTATGAATTTGTCGGCTCTTTTAAAAATAGGATCTGATTCTGAAAAGAGAACTGTGAAAGGAAAGAATTAGCACAGCAGGGCTGGTTGCATGCTCCTTGTATGCCTCCATGGAACCTTGGAACTACAATTTACCTTTGACCAATCTCTGTTATTCTGGGCCTCAGAAGACTCTTTATGTTGATGATTGATGATTCTGTTGTATACATCCGGAGCAAAAGACTACGCCATGTGATCTTCTCAAGCTCAGCATCAAGACTGATGATGTGTACCTAGTTTTATTGTTGGGGTCCTGAGTTATTGTTACCGTGGCTGGTTGTGCAGCAGGATGTGTCTACACAAAGAGCCTCCATAAAAGCTTTCTCCTGGCAGATTCTCCTTTTATATGTCCTTGTAGTTCACATCAAGAGAAAAGCACATCTATACAATGAGGACTAGGAATCCTATATTTGTCCTCTCTAAACTCTGCCTAATGTACACCTTCCTATTGTTCTTGCTCTGTACCCTTTTGCTCTAATGAAACTTGGCTATGAGTACAACCTCTGTTGCATCTTGTGAGTCCTAGAGAATAAGCCTACTTGAGAATGTTCTTGAGACATCTGAAACAAGCACCAAGTAAATTTTGGTAGGAATGCAGAGAGCAGAAATGTTTACTCCTAGGACACTTTCTAGGGAAAGGCATGCCAAATTGACAGTTTCACATTTGGGGTAGATGGAGGAAATCCGGAAGGCTGGTGAGTAATTCTGGGCTATTGAATTCTCTCCAAAGAAGATCCTGTAGAAGACTGTCATACACAACTTCACTGCCTGCACAAATCATGCTTAAGATTCACATTTAGGATAAAGGGCAAAGAAAAGTATCCCTTGTTATTCAATTATAGAAGAGATTGGTTAGCTCCTTTGTCATCAGCATGTGGAAGACTAATCTAGTCACTAGAGAAAGTGTTCATCAATCTGTTTAGCCTCTAAACCTCAACCTCTAATATGAAGTCAGAAATGGCAAAAATCTATGCTTTTCTTATTTGGGAAATAGGAAGTTGCAATAAGTTTGGACAGAATTTAAATAGAGTGATGCAAACTAATAAAAGGATGTGCTAAGTCGGGGCATACCTTGCAGCAGAACTGGCAGACAGGAAAGTCACATCTGAAGAGTATAAAATGCATGTAATTCAGATGATGTCTTTTAACCTCCTAAGTATTTAAAGGCCCTTTAATAGAGGACTTTCTGCAGGTCAAATAAACTGGATAAATTATATTAGGCTGGTGAAAAAGTAATTGCAGTTTCTGCTATCTCATAATGTCAAAAAACACAATTACTTTTTCACCAATCTAATAAAACAACTACATACTAATATACAAGACCAGTTCTGCTATACATGGGTTTCTAAATGAAATCATTTTGAAATAAACTTTATTCTTCTATTTTTCTAAAGCTTACTAAACTTGTGGAGTACAGAATCATGAATTTGGACCCACCATGTTATTTTCAAGTCAGTGTATGCCACAAGAACTGTAGGAAATACCTCAGCAAGAAAAAATTTACTTTGTTGAAATCACTAATGGCTCTTCTTCAGACAAAACAAAACAAAACAAAACAAAAAACCCTTGACATCAAGTACTATACATGGTGACAGTTCACCTCGTTTTATTACTCCTCTGTTTCTTAAAACATAATTCTGAGAAGATTCAAATTCAACTTGTCAGAATTTGTTCACCATATTGACAAAAGTAAAAACAAAAAGAAAATAACAAAAGGATTAATTTACTTTAAGTTAAAAGCAGATTATAGTAGTCCTCGCTTATCCAGTTTTGTTTTCTGTGGTTTCAGTTATCCAAGGTCCACCACAGTCTAGAAATATAACACACAATAAAATATTTTGAGAGTGCAAGCAAGAGGGAGAATGAGGGAGAACATTCCCCTTGTATTACAGTATATTGTTATAATTGTTCCATTTGTGAGTGAAAAATGAATCTTGGGGCCCCCAAATCACTAAGCTAAAGGGAAAAGTCAAGCTGGGAACTGCTTAGGGCAAACCCGTCTCCCATTCTATTCAAAGTCACCCCTTTTATCACTGAGATAAATGCATATATGATTTCTTTTTCTTTGGAGAGGCTAATCAGGAACTCAAAAGAATGCAATAATTTGTCTCTTATTCACCTATGACCTGGAAACCCCCTCCCCACTTTGAGTCTTCCAGTCTTTGGTCTTTGCTTAGAGTTGTCCCCCCTTTCCAGACTGAACCAATGTTCATCTTGCGTATGTTGAATGATGGCTCATGTCGCCCTAGAAAGTGTAAAACCAAACTGTGCTCTGATAAACCTGGGCACACGTCATCGGGACCTTCTGATACTGTGTAACAAACATGCATTCTCAACCTTGGCAAAATAAACTTTCTAAATTAACTGAGACCTTCTCAGATTGTCTGGGTTCATACATTTTATTATTAGTCATCATTGCTGATCTCTTATGATGCCTAATTCATAAATTAAACTTTATCATAATTGTGTATGTATAAGAAAAAACAGTACATATAAGATTTTATACTACCTGCAGTTTCAGGCATGTATTGCGGGTCTTAAAATGTATACCCCACTGATAAGGGGGGACTACTCTACTGCTAAGTATGCTGTCACTTTAAAGTGTATTGCAATGTGATGTTACTATAACCATCTGTCTAAAAAATGTTTTCCAGGCTGAATCTCTATCTTTATTTGAAGTCATATCTAAACAATTTAAGTTAAAGAGTATACTATAATATGGTTCTACTTATTAAGAGTTAGATTAAGATTTAAATGCAAATTTGTATTATGTGTCACCAATTCTATGTTATCTACAGCCACCAGTGAAGTCAAATGTCTTTTAATGTGCATTTAATTTTATTCTTATAAATCCTAGCAGTTTCGAAGCCCTTGAGACCTTGTGTCTACAACTTAAGTAAATCATCACTAGATGGAAATCTTGCAAATTTGGGGACATGAGACCAGACAGAATATTTCAAAGTTTGTTTTTAAATTCATATATTATTGAATTTATTACTAATAAAAATCAACTAATAAACATTTATTATCAAGATATTACATTGTAATTCATAATAATCAGCTTATGACTTAATCTTCTCCCACTCCCCACCCCAGAAAACCACCACCCAATGTCAAGTCCCTTGAAAAAAGAAGCTATCCTTCATTCTTCTCTGTACATTCAATTCCTAGTACATTGCTTGGGTCCTGTTGGGTAATCAGTGAATGTTTGATGAACCAAATGCAAAAAGTTTTGCATAAGGTGAATTTGTTTGATTTGAATAGTTATTTATTTTTAAGCTATCTTTTACTTTTGATTTAAAATAATAAATATATTAACATTATAGAAATGAATAAGAAAGACAAAACCTCCTAGGATTTTGCCATGTAACTGAAACTTCTGCACTCATGTCCTACTTCATAGGTATCATGAAGACTTCACTATACATTTTTTAACTTCTTTTGGTAAACTCAATCCCCACTGACAGCAATGAGGATTTAGGAGCCCAGTCGAGGCAGTGAGGGAATAAGCTATCCAAGTTTATTTGCAAAATCATCTCACTGGGAAGTAAGAACCTCTGTAACCCTTAAGGTAAGTAATTGTTCTAAGGCAGCAATAGTCCCCCAGGAAAAACAGGTTAGACAGTATTGATCTATACACTTTAGCATATGTAAATAATCAAAATAATAAAAACAAATAATGATCCACAAAAATAAAAAAATGAAATATAAATCAAAAACAAAAAATAAATCAATAATCAAAAAGCACAAAAAAATCATAAAAATAAAAATAATTCAAAAAAATAAATAAATATAAACAAATTTAAAAAAAAAAAAAAAAAAAATAATATAAAAAAAATCAATCAAAAATAAATCAAAATATAATAAATCAAATTATAAAAGATAAACAAAATCCCTTTTTGCTACTTAAGACCAAGTCATCAAGAGGTACAACAACATTCAAGAGCTTCCCCAAATTGGCAGGCTCGGCATGATCATCTTTATTTACAACTCAAGACTCTCCCCTTGTGACCTCTTCCCTCTGTATTCGCTGTGTAAATTCCTTCCTAACTTATTTGTAGAATTCCCACCAAGGCAGGGCTAGTAATACCATATGTTGCTCCTCCCCTGATAACTGTTGACTTCATTTCCTAAGGACTGTTCTCATTAAAATATTATGACCATGAATATTTTATATAATTATCATGAAAAATAAACTCTTTTTTTTTTTTTTTGAGACGGAGTCTTGCTCTGTCACCCAGGCTGGAGTGCAGTGGCCGGATCTCAGCTCACTGCAAGCTCCTCCTCTCGGGTTCACGCCATTCTCCTGCCTCAGCCTCCTGAGTAGCTGGGACTACAGGCACCTGCCACTTCGCCCGGCTAGTTTTTTTTTTTTTTTTTTTTTTTGTATTTTTTAGTACAGACGGGGTTTCACCGTGTTAGCCAGGATGGTCTCGATCTCCTGACCTCGTGATCTGCCCGTCTCGGCCTCCCAAAGTGCTGGGATTACAGGCTTGAGCCACCGCGCCCGGCCAAATAAACTCTTTTTAAAGGTTGGTATTAATTCAATTTAGACTTTGTTGGGTCATTTATCTACTTGACCATTCCTCAGTTGTATCTTTTCCTTAGCTCAAGCTATTTCAAGTAAGAAAATATAATATCATGCTCCTTCTTTGATTTTCTCTTTTTTTAATTGAGGCAAGAACATTTAACATGAGAACCACTTTACAAATTTTTAAGAGCACAATAAAGCACTGTTAACAATAGGCACTATGTTGTACAGAAGATCTCCAGAAGTTATTCATTTTGCATAACTAAAACTTTATACTGATTAAACAACTCCCCTCCCCAATGCTCCTGTTAACCAACAGTCCTTTTCTATTTCTACGAATTGATTAATTTTATAGTGCTAAATGCCTACATCAAAAAGTTAGAAAGATTACAAATTAACAACCTAACATCACACCAAAGGGAACTAGAAAAAAAAAAAAAAAAAAAAAAAAAAGCAAACCAACTCCAAAACTAACAGAAGAAAAGAAATAACCAAAACCACAGGTAAACTGAATGAAACTGAGATTTAAAAATTTATACAAAAGATCAACAAAATCAAAAGTTGGTTAATGGAAATAATAAACAAGACTGATAGTTAGAATAATAAAGAAAAAAAAAGAGAGAAGATCCAAATAAACACAAGCAGAAATGACAAAGGTAACATTACCATTGACCTTACAGAAATACAAAAAACCCTTGAAGTCTATTATGGAGACCTCTATACACACAAACTAGAAAACCTAGAAGAAATGGATACATTCCTAGAAGCATACAACCTCCCAAGAGTGAGAAAGGAAGAAATTGAATTCCCAAACAGACCAATAACAAGTTGCAAAATTGAATAAGTAATAAAAATTCTACCAACCAGAAAAAAACATAAACCACACAGATTTACAGCTGAATTCTACCAGATATATGAAGAAGAGTAGGTATCAATCCTACTGAACCTGTTCCAAGAAACTGAGGAGGGTCTCTTCTCATCATTCTATGATGCCAGCATCATCCTGACACCAAAATCTGGCAGAGACACAACAATAACAACAAAAAGAAAACTCCAAACCGATATCCTCGATGGACATAGCTACAAAAATCCTCAACAAAATACTAGCAAACTGAATCCAGCAGCACATCAAAAAGCTAATCTCTCATTGAGATAAGCTAATATCTGATTGATGTGCTGCTGGAGCACATCAAAAAGCTAACCATGACTGAGTAAGTATTTTTCTGGGATGTAAGGTTGGTTTAACATAGGCAAATCAATAAACATAATGCATTACATAAACAGGACTAAAGACTAAAACCACGTGAGCATCTCAATAAATGAAGAAAAGGCTTTTGACAAAATTCAACACCGCTTCATGTTAAAAACCCTCAACAAACTAGGCATTGAAGATAAATATCTCAAAATAATAAAAGCTATCTATGTCAAACCCACAGCCAACATCATACTAAGTGGGCAAAAGCTGGAAGCTTTCCCCAGGAGAATCAGAACAAGACAAGGATGCCCACTGTTACCACTCTCATTCGACATAGTTGAATAGCAAAAATAAGTTGAAATAAGTTGAAAAATAGTTAAAGTAAGAAAAAGAAATAACAGAAAGAAGTAAAAGGCATCCAAATAGGAAGAGAGGAAATCAAACTCTCTCTCTTGATAGATGATATGATTCTATACCTAGAAAACCCCATAGTCTCTACAGACAGGCTCCTAGAATTCACAAGCTATTTCAGTAAAGTTTTGGGATACAAAATCAATGGACAAAAATTAGTACATTTCTATATGCCAATGAAATTTAAATGGAAAGTCAAATCAGAAATGCAATCCCATTAACAAGAATCAAAAAAAAGAATAAGATACCTAGGAATATAGCTAAACAGAGAGGTAACATCTCTACAATAAAAATTATACAACACTGCTGAAAGAAATCAAAAATAACACAAACAAATGTAAAAACATTCCATACTCATGGATAGAAATAATCAATGTCATTAAAATGGCCATATTACCCAACACAATTTACAGATTCAATGCTATCAAATTATATATCCTATCAAATTACCAATGCCACTTTTTGCAGAATTAGAAAAATCTATTCCAATATTAATATGAAACAAAAAAATGGGTTTTGTCTAAGCAAAAGAACAAAGCTGGAGGCATCACGTTAACTGACTTCAAAGTACATATCAAGGCTACAATAACTAAAACAGCATAATACTAGCACAAAAATAGACATATAGACCAATGGAATAGAATAGGAAACCCAGAAATAAAACCATATACCTACAGCCATTTGATCTTTGAGAAAGTTGACAAAAATGAGCAGAGAAGGACTCCATATTTAATAAAATGTGCTGAGATAACTGGCCAGTCATATGCAGGGGTTTGAAACTGGGCCCCTTCCTTTATACCATATATAAAAATCAACTCAGGATTGATTAAACACATGTAAAACCAAAAATTCTAAAAACCCTAGGAGAAAACTTAGGAAATAACATCCTGGACATAGGCCTTAGTAAATATGACAAAGACTTAACATTTCATGACAAAAGCAATTGCAACAAAAACAAAAATTGGCAAGTGGGACCTAATTAAACTAAGCTTCTACGTAGCAGAAGAAACTGTAAACAGAGTAAAGGGACAACCTACAAAATGCAAGAAAATACTTGCAAACTATGCATCTGACAAAGCTCTAATATCCAGAATCTATAATGAACTTAAATAAATCAACAAGCAAAAAAAAAAAAAAAAAAACTCATTAAAAATGGGCAGGTCATAAACAGACACTTCTCAAAAGAAGACATATACACACAGCAAATAAGCATATGAAAAAAATGCTCAACATCACTCATCAGTAGAAATATACAAATGAAATTCACAATGAGATACCATCTCACACTAGCAAGAATAATTATTTAAACATCACATTTCAAACTTTAAATTTTTTCTGAATTCAGGCAGGAAATGGAGTATTATTATTAAATCCCTTCAACCTCAACAAGTTTGTTTGCATGTACCTTGAAAACCCTATGAGATTCGATTTTCAGGACCAAATATAGTCTGCAGAATGCAAAGTTTCTTGTATAGGGAAGATAGTTATAGTAAAGTAGGCCCACCATATTTTAGTAGTTGAGTGTATTTTTTGCACTCAGCCTTGTTTGGCTTTGTCTATAGGTAAACAATTGCTTTATATAAGCAGATTTTCTTTTTCTTTTTCCAGTAGATACAAGCTTGGTGAATACAGTATATTGAGTCTCTAGCAAATGCAGAATAATCAGTTCTTACCAAACATGAACTTCCAAGACATTAGAAAATGCTGACCTTTTAGAGTCAGCAATGTCTGCTAATGTTAGTTTAAGCATATGAGCTATGACAGTTTGACCTCAACTATCCAGTATGTCCTTGCAAGTGAGGTCCTGGTGTGGATTAAATCATTTTGTAACAGAGGTAGAGAAAATATCTGCCATTTTACAGTGTATCTCAGCTGAGAAGGCATGAATTTAAAAGTTGAAAATGTGCTATGCTTTGTATCAAAGGTCACAATCAATACAGTGAAAAGACAATGACCAGAATTAGAAAAATATTTGGAGATTAAAATCTGATAAAAAGTTAATATCCAGAATATATTTTAAAAACTCCTACAAGTCAACAACAACAAAAATCAATAACCTGATTTAAAAAGTCAGCAAAGGACATAGGCATTTTCCCAAATTTGACATACAAATGGCAAACAAGCAAATGAAAAGATGCTCAACATCACTAATTGCTAGATAAATGCAAATCAACCACCAGGAGATATTATCTCACAACCATCATGATGGCTACTATGAAAAACAAAAACCAAAACAAAAGTTTAAGATAATGTAGAGAAACTAGAACTCTGTGCACAGTTAATAGGATTGTGAAATGGTGTAAGTGTTGTGGGAAACAGGATGTAGATTTCTCAAAAAATTAAAACAGAACTACTATTTCTGGTTACATATCCAAAGTAATTGAAACCCAGGTCTTGAGGAGATAGTTGCACACCCATGTTCATAGCAGAAGTATTTACAATAATCAAGAGGTAAAAGAAAACCAAATGTCCATCGACAATAAACAATAAACAAAGTGTGGTATACACATACAATGAAACATTATTCAACTTTAAAAAGGAAGTTTTTATCACATGCTACAGTGTGAATGAACCTTGAGGCTGTCACACTAGGTGAAATGAGGGAGTCAAGAAAAGACAAATACAAGCATACTTTGGAGATATTGAGGGTTCTGTTCCAGATGACTTCAATAAAACAACTATTGCAATAAAGTGAGTTGCACAATTTTTTTTCTCTTCCAGTGCAAGTAAAATTTACATTTACACTATAGTATAGTTTATTAATTATGCAATAGCATTATGTCTAAAAACAATGCACATATCTTAATAAAAATGCTTTATTGCTAAAAATGACCAAGAATCATTTGAGCCTTCAGCAAGTCATAATTTCTTTGTTAGTGGAGAGTCTCACATTAATGTGGATGGCTGCTCCCTGATCAGGACAGTGCTTGTTGAAGTTTGGTAATTTCTTAAAATAAGACAAAAATGAAATTTGACATATCAAATGACTGTTCCTTTCCTGGAATATTTCTCTATAGCATGTGAAACTTTTTTTTTTTCATTACTTTTTATTTTTCCATAGTTTTTTGGGGTACAGGTGGTATTTGTTTACTTGAGTAAGTTCTGTAGTGGTGATTTGTGAGATTTTGATCCACCTATAACCTAAGCAGAATACACTACACCCTATTTGTAGTCTTTTATTCCTCATCCTCATCCCACCCTCCCTGACGATCCCCCAAAGTTCATTTTATAATTCTTTTTTTTTTTTTTTTTTTTTTTTTTTTAGATGGAGTCTCACTCTGTTGCCAGGCTGGAGTGCAGTGGCTTGATCTCGGCTCACTTCAACCTCTGGCTCCCAGGTTCAAACGATTTTCCTGCTTCAGCCTCCCGAGTAGCTGGGATTACAGGCATGCACCACCACTACCAGCTAATTTTTGTCTTTTTAGTAGAGCAGGGTTTCACTATCTTGGCCAGGCTGGTCCACATCTCCTGACCTCGTGATCCGCTGCCTTGGCCTCCCAAAATGCTGGGATTACAGGCATGAGCCATTGCGCGGGACCCATTGTATAATTCTCATGCCTTTGCATCCTCAGAGTTTAGCTCCCACATATCAGTGAAGACATAGGATGTTTGGTTTTCCAATCCTGAATTACTTCACTTAGAATAATAGTCTCCAGGTGGAGACGGGCGGATCATGAGGTCAGGAGTTCCAGACCATCCTGGCTAACATGGTGAAACCCCATCTCTACTAAAAAATACAAAAAAAAAAAACTAGCCGGGTGAGGTGGCGGGCGCCTGTAGTTCATTCCTTTTTATGGCTGAGTAGTATTCCATAGTATATATATACATCACAGTTTCTTTATCTAATGATTGATTGACGGGCATTTGGGTTGGTTCCACGATTTTGCAATTACGAATTGTGCTGCTATAAACAAATATGTGCAGGTATCTTTTTTGAATAAAGACTTCTTTTCCTCTGAGGTGACACCCAGTAGTGAGACTGCTGCATCAAATGGTGGTTCTACTTTTAGCTCCTTAAGGAATCTCCACACTGTTTTCCATAGTGGCTGTACTAGTTTACATTCCCACCAGCAGTGTAGAAGTGTTCTATGTTCACCACATCCACACCAACATCTACTGTTTATTGATTTTTTGATTATAGACATTCTTGCAGGAGTAAGGTGATATCACATTGTGGCTTTGATTTGCATTTCCCTGATCATTAGAAGTTGAGCATTTTTTCATGTTTGTTGGCCATTTGTATATTTTCTTTGATAATTGCTTGTTCATGTCCTCAGCCCATTTTTTGATGAGATTTTTTTTTCTTGCTGATTTGCCTGAGTTGGTTGTAGATTCTAGATATTAGTACTTTGTCAGGTGTATAGTTTGTGAAGATTTTCTCCCACTCTGTGGGTTGTCTGTTTACTCTGCTGACGGCTCCTTTTGCCATGCAAAAGCTCTTTAGTTTAATTAGGTCTCAACTATTTATCTTTGTTTACATTGCATTTGCTTTTGGGTTCTTGATCATGAAATCCTTGCCTAAGCCAATGTCTCAAAGGGTTTTTCCGATGTTATATTCTAGATTTTTTGTAGTTTCAGGTCTTAGATTAGTCCATGGTGAGTTGATTTTTGTATAAAGTCAGAGATGAGGATCCAGTTTCATTCTCCTACATGTGGCTAGACAATTATCCCAGCACCATTTGTTGAAAAGGGTATCCCTTCCCCACTTTATGTTTTTGTTTATTTTGTTGAAGATGAGTTGGCTGTAACTATTTGGGTTTACTTCTGGGTTCTCTATTGTGTTCCACTGGTCTATGTGCCTATCTTTATACCAGTACTATGCTGTTTTGGTGACTATGGCCTTAAAGTATAGTTTGAAATCAGGCAGTGTGATGCCTCCAGATTTGTTATTTTTGCTTAGTCTTGCTTTGGCTCTGTGGGCTCTTTTTTGGTTCCGTGTGAATTTTAGAATTGTTTTTTCTAATTCTGTGAAGAATTATGGTGATATTTTCATGGCAATTTGTAGATTGCTTTTGGCAGTATAGTCATTTTTGCAATGTTGATTCTACCCATCCATGAGCATGGGATGTGTTTCCATTTGTTTGTGTCATCTATGATTTCTTTCAGTAGTGTTTTGTAGTTTTCCTTGTAGAAGTCTTTTGCCTCCTTGGTTAGGTACATTCCTAAGTATTTTACTTTTTTTGCTGCTATTGTGAAATAGGTTGAGTTCTTGATTTGATTCTCTGCTTGGTTGCTATTAGCATATAGGAGAACAACTGATTTATGTACATTAATCTTGTATCCAGAAGCTTTGCTGAAAACTTTTATCAGTTATAGGAGCTTTCTGGAGGAGTATTTAGGGTTTTTGGGATAAACAATCATATCATCAGCAAACAGTAACAGTTCAACTTCCTCTTTACTGATTTGGATACTCTTTATTTCTTTCTCTTGTTTGATTGCTCTGGCTAGGACTTCTAGTACTATGTTGAAGATGAGTGGTGAGTGTGGGCATCCTTATCTTGTTCCAGTTCTCCGAGGGAATGCTTTCAACTTTTCCCCATTCCCCATATGTTGGCTATGGGTTTGTCATAGATGGCTTTCATTACATTGAGGTATGTCCCTTTTATGCCAATTTTGCTGAGTTTTAATCATAAAACGATGCTGGATTTTGTCAAATACTTTTTCTATATCTGTTGAGGATCATGAAATTTTTTTACAAATTCTGTTCATGTGGTATATCACATTTATTGATTTGCATATATTAAACCACCCCTGCATCCCTGTTATAAAACCTACATAACCATGGTGGGCTATCTTTCTGATATACTGTTGGATTCGGTTAGCTAGTATTTTGTTAAGAATTTTAGCATCTATGTTCATCAGGTAAATCAGTCTGTAGTTTTCGTTTTCATTTTGGTATCAGGATGATGCTGGCTTCATAGAAAGAATTAGGGAGGGTTCCCTCTTTATCTATCTTGTGAAATAGTGTCAATAGAATTGGTACCAATTCTTCCTTGAATGTCTACTAGAATTCTGCTGTGAATCCGTCTGGTTCTAAAGTTTTCTTTGTTGTTAATTTTAAAATTACCATTTCAGTCTCTCTGCTTGTTATTGTTCTGTTTAGGGTGTCTATTTATTCCTGATTTAAGCTGGGAGGGTTGTATTTTCCCAGGAATTTATCCATCTCTTCTAGGTTTTCAAGTTTATATGCATAAAAGTGTTTATAGAAGCCTTGAATAATCTTTTGTATTTCTGTGTGTCAGTTATAATATCTCTCATTTCATATCTTATTGAAGTTATTTGGATTTTCTCTATTCTTGCTTAATCTTGCTAACAGTCTATCAATTTTATGTATCTTTTCAAATAACCAGCTTTTTGTTTCATTTCCTTTTTGCATTTTTTTTTGTTTTAATTTCATTTAGTTCTGCTCTGATCTTGATTATTTCCTTTCTTCTGCTGGGTTTGGGTTTGGTTTATCCTTGTTTCCCTAGTTTCTTGAGGTGTGACCTCGGAATGTCAGTTTGTGCTCTTTCAGTCTTTTTGATGTAGACATTTAAGGCTATGAACTTTTCTCTTGGCATCGCCTTTGCTGTATCCCAGAGGTTTTGATAGGCTGTGTCACTATTGTCATTCAGTTTGAATAATTTTTTAATTTCCATTTTGATTTCATTTTTGACCCAATGATCATTCAGGAGCAAATTATTTAATTTCCATGTATTTGCATGGATTTGAAGATTCTTTTTGTAGTTGATTTCCAGTTTTCTTCCACTGTGATCTGAGAAAATGCTTGATACAGGTTCAATTTTCTTAAATTTATTGAGGCTTATTTTGTGACCTATCATATGGTCCATCTTGGAGATATTTCCAGCACTGTTGAATAGAATGTGTATTCTGCAGTTGCTAGACGGAATGTTCTATATATATCTATTAAGTCGATTTCTGCAAGGTATAGTTTAAATCCATTGTTTCTTTGTTGACTTTCTGTCTTGATACTGTCTAGTGCTATCAGTGGAGTATTGAAGTCCCTCACTAGTATGGTGTTGCTGTCTATATCACTTCTTAGTTCTATTAGTAATTGTTTTATAAATTTGAGAGCACCAATGTTAAGTGCATATATGTTTAGGATTGTGATATTTTCCTGTTGAAAAAGATCCTTTACCACTATACAATGTCCCTCTTTGTCTTCTTAAACTGTTGTTGCTTCAAAGTTTGTTTTGTCTGATAGAAGAATAGATACTCCTGCTCACATTTGGTGTTCATTTGTATGAAATGCCTTTTCCCACCCCTTTAAGTTTATGTGAGTCCTTATGTGTTAGGTGGGTCTATAGAAGGCAGCAGATAGTTGGTTGGTGAATTCTTATCCATTCCTCAGTTCTGTATCTTTTAAATATAGCATTTAGGCCATTTACATTCAATGTTAGTATTGAGATGTTAGGTACCATTCCATTCACTGTGGTATTTGTTGCCTGTATACCTTGGTTTTGTTTTTGCTTTTTAAATTGTATTTTGTTTTATAGGCCCTGTGAGATTTATGCTTTAAAGAGGTTTTGATGTGTTTCCAGGATTTGTTTCAAGATTTAGAACTTCTTTTAGAAGTTCTTGTAGTGGTGGTTTGGTAGTGGCGAATTCTCTCAGCATTTGTTTGCCTGAGAAAAACTGTTATCTTTCCTTCATATATGATGCTTAATTTCACTGGATACAAAATTGTTGGCTGATAATTGTTTTGTTTGAGGAGGCTGAAGATAGGGCTCCAGTCCCTTCTAGCTTGTAGGACTTCTGTGAGAAATCTGCGGTTAATCTGATAGGTTTTCCTTTATAGATTACCTAGTGCTTTTTCCTTACAGTTCTTAAGATTCTTTCCTTCATCTTAACTTTAGTTATCCTGATGGCAATGTGCTGAGGTGATGATCTTCTTGTGATGAATTTCCCAGGTGTTCTTTGCGCTTCTTGTACCTGGATGTCTAATTCTGTAGCACGGCCAGGGAAGTTTTCCTCAATTATTCCCCCAAATATGCTTCCCAAATGTTTAGATTTTTCTTCTTCCTCAGGAACACCGATGATTCCTAGGTTTGGTTGTTTAACATAATCCCAGATTTTTTGGAGGCTTTGTTCATATTTTGTAATTCTTTTTTCTTTGTCTGTGTTGGATTGGGTTAATTCAAAGACCTTGTCTTCAAGCTCTGAATTTCTTTCTTCTACTTGTTTGATTCTATTGCTGAGACTTTCCCAGAACAGTTTGCATTTCTATAAGTGTATCCAGTGTTTTCTGAAGTTTTGATTGTTTTTTCATTATGCTATTCATTTCCTTGAATATTTACCCCTCCACTTCTTGTATTGGTTTTTGGATTTCCGTGCATTGGACTTTGCCTTTCTCTGATGCCTCCCTGATTAGCTTAATAACTAACTTCCTGAATTCTTTTTCAGGTAAATCAGGGATTTCTTCTTGGTTTTGATCCATTGTTTTTGAGCTAGTGTGATTTTTTGGGGTGTGTTAAAGAGTCTTGTTTTGTCATATTGCCAGAGTTGGTTTCATGGCTTCTTCTCATTTGTGTAGGCACTGTCAGAGGGAAGGTCTAGGACTGAAGGCTATTGTTCAGATTCTTTTGTCCCACAGGGTGTTCACTTGATATAATACTGTCCCCCTTTTCCCATGGATGTGCCTTCCTGAGAGTCGAGCTGTAAAGGTTATTATCTCTATTCTGGGTCTAGCCACCCAGTGAGTCTACAAGGCTCTGGGCTGGTACTAGGGTTTGTCTGCGTAGAATCCTGTGATGTGAACCATCTATGGGTCTCTCAGCCATGGACACCAGCACCAGTTCCAGTGGAGGTGGCGGGGGCTGAAATGGACTCTGTGAGGGTTCTTCACTTTCATGATTTAATACTCTATTTTTGTGCTGATCAGCCTCCTGCCATGAGGTGGCACTTTCCAGACAGCATCAGCTGTGGTAGTATGGAGAGGAACTGGTGGTGGTCAGGGCCCTAGAACTCCCAAGAGTCTATGCCCTTTGTCCTCAGCTATCAGAGTGGGTAGGGAAGAACCATCAGATGGAAGCAAGGCTAAGCATGTCTAAGCGCAGACTCTCCTTGGGCAGGTCTTACTGCAGCTGCTACAGGGGATGGGGGTGAGGTTCCCAGGTCAATGAAGTTGTGTACCTAGGAGGATTGTGACTGCCTTTGCTGAGTCATGCTGGTTGTCAGGAAAGTTGCAGAAAGCCAGAAGTCACAAGCTTCACCCAGCTCCCATGCAATCTTTGTTCTGAGGTCAGGTGGGGCTGCTTCCTGGTCTCTACTATCCAGTGAGACTATGGCTAGTCTCACTCCCTTCGTGCTTCGGCTAACAGCAGCAAGTCTGTTTCAAGGCAGTGGGTAAGCAGAGCTGAGACCTTGCCCCAGGCTGCCCACCTCCCAACTGTGAAAGGAAAGGGTTTTAGTTCTTCCCCCACCTGTGGAGTCTGCATGCCAGATTCATGCCCTCCTCAGAGTTCTGGCCAAGAGGCTTCTTGACCAGTTCAAATTGTTACAAAGTTTAGCTGGAGACTTCCTTCTCCCTGTGCCATTTGCCATTTTCCCTGAGCCACTGGCCACCCTCTCAAAGAATCCCTTTGATGCTAGGCAGAAATGGCCTGCTTGGGGACCCAGCAAGCTCCCAGGGTCTGTCCTGCTGCTTCCTCTACCCCTGTATTTCACTCAGCTCTCTAAATTGATTCAGCTTCAGACAAGTTTGGAATCTTCTCCCTCCAACTAGACCTTCAGTCTCCCCAGTGGGGATGTGTGTTTGGGGGTGGAGAATCCCTGTACCCCACTTCCACAGTTTGGGTACTCACAGTATATGGGGTGTCTCTTGAGTCCTGCAGGAGCACTCTGCTTCCTTCAGAGAGTCTGTGGGTCCTCTTGGGATTCCTGATTTATTCCTGCAGTTGTTCTGGAGCTAAAATTCACAATGCAAGTCTCTGCACACTGCTCTGAGTTGGAACTGCAATTTAGTCCTGGCTCCTGTCTGCCACGATGAATCACATGTGATACTGTGTCTGGAAATGGTGGGTTCTTGGTCTCACTGACTTCAAGAATGAAGCCAGGGACCCTTGCAGTGAGTGTTACAGTTCTTAAAGATGGTGTGTCTGGAGTTTGCTCCTTCAGACGTTCAGATGTGTCCGGAGCTTCCTCCTTCTGGTGGGTTTGTGGTCTCGCTGACAGGAGTGAAGCTGCAGACCTTTGTGGTGTTACAGTTCTTAAAGGCGGCATGGACCCAAAGAGTGAGCAGCAGCAAGATTTATTGCAAAGAGTGAAAGAACAAAGCTTCCACAGTGTGGAAGGGGACCTGAGAAGGTTGCCACTGCTGGCTTGGGCAGCCTGCTTTCATTCCCTTATCTGACCCCACCCACATCCTGCTGATTGGTCCATTTTACAGAGAGCTGATTGGTCTATTTTACAGAGAGCCGATTGGTCCATTTTGACAGGGCGTTGATTGATGCATTTACAATCCCTGAGCTAGACACGGAGTGCTAGACAGAAAAATTCTCCAAGTCCCCACTAGGTTAGCTAGATACAGAGTACCAATTGGTGTATTTACAAACCTTGAGTTAGACACAGGGTGCTGATTCATGCATTTATAATCCTTTAGCTAGACACAGAGTGCTAGACATAAAAGTTCTCCAAGTCCCCACTAGACTCAGGAGCCCAGCTGGCTTCACCTAGTGGATGCCGCACCGGGGCTGCAGGTGGAGCTGCCTGCCAGTCCTGAGCACGCCTGCACTCCTCAGCCCTTGGGTGGTCGATGGGCCCGGGCGCCATAGAGCAGGGGGAGGCGCTCCTCTGGGAGGCTTGGGCCGCGCGGGAGCCCACTGTAGGCGGGGGTTCAGGAAGGGCGGGCTGCAATACTGTTTGGCAGCATTTGACCCATGATAGAACTTTTTTCCAAATTGGAGTCAATACTCTCAAATCCTGTTGGTGCTATTACCTAAGTTTATCTAATATTCTAAATAATTTGTTGTCATTTCAATAGTGTTCACGGCCTCTTCACGAGGAGTGGATTCCATCTCAAGAAACCACGTTCTTTGCTTATCCGTAAGAAGCAACTCTTCATTCATTAAGTTTTGTCATGAGATTGCAGCAATTCAGTCACATCATCAGGTTTCACTTCTAGGTCTCTTGCTATTTCTACCACATATGTGGTTGCTTCCTTCACTGAAGTCTTGAATTTCTCAAAGTCAATCATGATAGTTGGAATGAACTTCTTCAAAACTCCTGTTAATGTTGATATTTTGACTTTCTCCCATAAATCATCAGTGTTCTTAATAAAATCTAGAATGATGAATCCTTTCCAGAAGATTTTTAATTCGATCAGAGGACTCGCTCTCTATGACAGGTATAGCCTCATGAAATGTATATATTAAATAATAAGACTTGAAATTCAAACTTAATTCTTGATCTGTCAACTGCAGAATCAATGTTGTGTTAGCATGCAGGAGAACAACATTAATCTCCTTGTACAACTTCATCAGAGCTCTTGGGTAATTAGATAGTCAATAAGCAGTAATGTCTGAAAGGAACTTTTTTTTTCTGTGCAGTAGGTTTCAAGGGTGGGCTGAAAATATTTAGTAAACTATGCTGTAAACAGATTTGTTGTTATCCTGGCTTTGTTATTTCATTTCTACAGCACAGGTAGAATAAATTTAAGGGTTCTAAAAAGCTGGGCACAATGGTGCATACCTCTAGTCCAAGTTACTTGGGAGGATGAGGTAGGATTGCTTGAGCCCAGGATTTTGAGACCAGCCTGGAAAACATAGGAAGACCCACCATTAAAAATAACAAATGAATCAATGAATGAATACTTAAATAAATAAAAGGCCCTAGGATATTCACAATAATAAATGAGCATTGGCTTCATCTTGAAGTCTCCAACTGCATTATCCCATAACAAATATGTCAGCCTTGTTAATTAAACCTTTGAAGCTTTGAAGCCAGGCATCGACTTCTTTGTAGCAATAAAAGTCCTAGATGATATCTTGTGTCAAGAGAAGTCTGTTACATCTGCATTGAAATTCTGTTGTTTGGTGCAGCCATCTTCCTCAGTGATTTTAAATAGATATACTAGCTTCAAAGTTGTCTTCTGTGGCTTCCTCACCTCTCTCAGCCTTCATCGAATTGAAGAGAGTTAGGACTTTGCTCTGGGTTAGGCTTTGGCTTAAGGGAATGTTGTGGCTGGTTTAATCTTCTATCTACACCAATAAATTGTCTCCCTGCCAGCAATAAGGCTGTTGCATTTATTTGTCATTTGTGTGTTCAGTGGAGTAGCACTTTTAATTTCCTTCAAGAACTCGTCCTTTGCATTTGCAGCCTGGCTAACTCTTTGGTACAAGAGGCCTAGGTTGCAGCTCATCTCAATTTTCAACATGCCTTCCTCACTCAGCTTAATCATTTCTAGCTTTTGATTTACAGAGAGAGAGGTGGGATTGTTCTCTCCACTTGAAAGCTTAGAGGCCAGTGTAGAATTATTAATTAGCCTAATTTTAATATTGTTGTGCCTCAGAAAATAGGGAGGCCCAAGGAGATGGGGAGAGATGGGAGAATGATCTGTCAGTGGAACAGTTAGAATATACACAATATTTATGGATTTGTTGTCTTATATGGGTGTGGTTCGTGGTGCCTCCCTAAATAATTAAAATAGTATCATCAGAGATCATTGATAACAGACATGATAATAATGAAAAAGTTTGAAACATTCTGAGAATTACCAAAATGTGACACAGAGACATGAAGTGAGCACATGCTGTTGGAAAAAAAAAATGACAGTGATAGACTTGCTTGATGCAGGGTTGCCACAAACCTTCAATTTGTAAAAACTGCAATATCTACAAAGCACAATAAAGCAAAGAGCATTGGAATGAGGTATGACTTTACTGTGTGATTCTACTCACATAAGGTAGCTAAAATAGTCAAAATCATAGAAACCGAAGGTAGGATGTGGAATACCAGGAACAGATGTGAGGGAGAAAGGGGATTTGTTCTTTAATGGGTATGGAGCTTTAGATTTGCAGGATGGAAAAGTTTTGGAAATCTGTTTTTCAAGAGTATACATACACTTAACAACACTACTCAACTGCACACTTAAAATGGTTAAGATGGTAAGCTTCATGTCATATGTGTTTTGCCACAATAAAAAAATCTGCTCCATTCTACATAGACTAAGAAGTATTAATATTATAATGGAGGCTCTGGCTGTAACCATATTGGTTCTAGACCAAGATTGACTGACCATATGCAAATGCTCTCTATAGTTTTGAATTAAATTTAGATAAAAAGGAGCAGTTTATTCTTGGATTTGTATATTTAAATATAGCCTCAGGAGTCACCTCTCATTATGTGTTCTTCAATCAATTCTGAAATTTTTAAAATTACTTACACATATTGATTTAGATATCAGAGATCCAACATTTGGTTTTACCCACAGGAGATGTTGAGTTTTATAAATGCATACGTAAAAAAGTTGAGACACGTTTATTTTGTAAATTGACATTTTCTCATGTTGAAGTTGTGAAACAACTCAATAAATTCATTGTAAATCCTAGGCTAAGATGGAAACTTAAAAGGCCTATGCTTAAAAAGCCTGAGGGAATCTAAGTATCAAGACTGCTCAGAAAAACAAGTAGGCATAGAACTGAAAAATGTGCATCACATTAAACATCTTACCCAGAAAGTCTTATTTTAAAAGAGAAACTATGAATGAATTAAAACAAATAAAGAATGATAAGCTGTTTAAATGGGAGGAAACAGTTATCTTAGAAGAAAATTGATGCATTAGAGGATAGAAATTTTGGAAATTAAGAGAATGAACTTTAAGAGCCTGGATAGAAAAATAAAAAGGGGAGAAGAGGAAGCCAAGTCCAGATGTTCTTAAAGAACTGAACAGAAAAGGAAGGAAGTCTTCTAAGCCTACTGGGTCATAATTGGTGATGCGGCTCAACAAAGGCAAGGTCTTTAGAGACCTAACAATGACTCTACTAAATGAAATCAGGAACCAGAAAATTCTAAAGCAGTGCTTCACAACCTTTTTCAGATTATGGCACATGATATTTTTGTAGTACATGCAGGCAAATGGACAAACTTCTCATATCAGAGGTGACAAATCTAGGAACTCTAGTTACCTCTAATCTTTCCCATCTACCCCAATAGCTAAAGGGATCAAATCTAGACTTTATGCCATCCATTTCACTTTATGATTGCCACAATTTCATCAGTTGTTTACAGAACATCTGAGTAGATTTATGAGGGAAGATGGGATAACTATCACAAAACAAAGATTAATTGATAAGTTCCAACTAGACACAGTTGTAGATAAAGTATGTATTGTAGGCGTGACTGTGTGTATCATGCTCAGGACATTTATGGATTTAGAATTCTAAAGGAAAGTATAAATAAAGTGAGACATCCTCAAGTGGAGCCAGGGAGAATAATGATTTATAGAGTCCAGACAAGGGAATGATGTTGCTGTGTGGAGAGTTCATTGTCTGGGTGGAGGTAAAGATGGGCAAGATTGTCAGAACAATGTTCTGCATTTGGCAGGCCCAGAATCATTGACTTTATATATTTCCCTGCAGGAAATAAAAGCTAGAGGCATATGGTAGGAAAGAAAACATCTGAGCCAACAAGCAAAGGGGAAGTAAAAGAAACAAAGTTTTCAGATTCAACAGCAGTGTCAGCTCTCTGTGTTAAATCAAGAGATCAAATTAAAAAACAAACTTAACTATTAGATTCTCATGGGTCTACAGCAGAAAAGGAAGAGGGCAACAGTCTAGGTAGAGAAAACATTAAGTATATCCCACAATGGAAAAAAAATCCATTATTTCCATAGAAATAAATCCATTAAGATTGAGAATATTCGGACTTGAGAAAAATAACATCTTGAGAAATAAATGTCAAAAATATTGGTCTTAATTAGTCCCTAAAGGCACAGGCTTCTGAAACACTAGTAGAAGTCACAACAGTTGAAGCAGCTGGTGGGAATTTCCAGTTGTCATAGATAGGCATGCTATGAGAATCTTCTCTGAACTTCATGTTTCATAATTCTCCATGATCCCATCACCACAATAACTGAGGCCAAGGACTCACACAAAGAAATGAATTTTCTACTGGGAAAGAAGCCCCCTGAAACAAAGGTTTAAAGCAGGAATGAAAGTTAGGAGGCTTTGGACATTCAATTTTTAAAATGGCACCTTGAGTAAACAAGATGGTGGAATTCAGATCCTGGGATTCTGAAGCCTGGCTTCAGAAAATCCATCCAGCAGCTACCCACAGACAAAAACACCTTTGTCAGAATTCCAAAACCTGAAAACGAGACTGAGACACTGAGAAATGAGACTAAGCATGGACACTGTAGAAACTGAACACAAAAACAAAAACAAACAAACAAAAACACAGATGAGTAAAAGGAACAGCCTCACTTCGACTATATTGCCCCTTCTCCAACCTGGCCCTGCACCACACAGCAAGCATTCTCCGTGGTTTCTACACTTTGGAAAAGAGAACCCAAGGCAGACATCTCACATTGTCTACATTCTGCGGCACTTCCTAGGATGCCTATTCCTGTCTCACATCAAAATAAATACTAGGGATAACAACAGGGATAGGCTGCCTGAGGTCAGCTAGAAACAAAGAAAAAGGCCAGGGCACAGAGAAAACAGCATGCACATCTTTGTGGTAGCTCTAAGTTCCTGCCAGCAGTGGTGCCCTATCAAAAATATCAGTGAATGACATAACCTAGTCACAGAACTCAGTTGGTTGCTCCAAGAAACACAGTGAGGTCTACCTGGTTTGACTCTCTATTCAGCCAGCCACCCTGTGTACCCTCAGAAACCACCTCAAGGTTCCTCCCAGGCAGGGAGATACCTGCCACTGCATACCACTGTGGAACAGAGGCATTGACCCTGCCCAACCCAGGAGTTCAAACAGTGACTTTGTTCAACCTCAGAGCTTCCCTCAAGGCTCTGCCCAGGCAGGGAGGATCCCCACAACTGTGAATTTCTTAAGAGCATAGGTGCTGGCCCTGCCCAGCCCAGGAGTCCAATAAGTGACTTGACCCAGCCTCAAAGCTCAGTCCAACACTCTGCCCAGATAGGAAGGCAAGCCTCAACTATGCATTACTATGGAGCATAGACACCCATCCCAAGTTGCAACCCCACCTGACCTGAGAGTTCATTGTACAGCCCTTCCTAATTGCAGATTCCAACCAGCGTACCATGTGGCCAGGTAATACAGCCTGTGACCCTGCTTGATCCAACGCATTTTAAGTGCCCAGCCAGCAGCTCTGTCTTACTGCAGAGTTTAGCCATGGTCTCACTGGATAGCAGAGACCAGGAAGCAGCCCCACCTGACCTCAGAACAAAGGCAGTGGCTCAGTCCAACTAGAGAACCTGACGGCAAGATTTGCCTGCCTGTGGCTTTTACCAAGTGGCTCTTTAATGCCAGACTAGACTAAATATGTTAGAATGACAATTATTAAAAAGTCAGGAAACAATAGATGCTGGTGAGGCTGTGGAGAAACAGGGACGCTTTTATTTATTTATTTATTTATTTTCCTAGACAGAGTCTTGCTCTGTCACCCAGGCTGGAGTGCAGTGGTGTGATCTCGGCTCACTGCAACCTCTGCCTCTTGGGTTCAAGCAGTTCTCCTGCCTCAGCCTGAGTAGTTGGGATTACAGGCATACACCACCACACCCAGCTAATTTTTTGTGTGTGTGTGTGTGTGTGTGTGTGTGTGTGTGTGTATAAAAAAATTATTTTTTTGAGGCAGAGTCTCACTCTGTCACCCAGGCTGGAGTACAGTGGCGTGATCTCAGCTCAGTGCCACATTTTCTTTATCCAGTGTATCATTGGTGGGCTTTTGGGTTGGTTCCAAGTGTTTGCTATTGTGAACAGTGCTGCAATAAACATACGTGTGCATGTATCTTTATAGTAGAATGATTTATAATCCTTTGGGTATATACACAGTAATGGGACTGCTGGGTCAAATGGTATTTCTAGTTCTAGATCCTTGAGGAATAGCCACACTGTCTTCCACAGTGGTTGAACTAGTTTACAGTCCCACCACCAGTGTAAGGGCATTCCTGTTTCTCCACATCCTCTCCAGCCTCTCTTGTTTTCTGACTTTTTAATGACTGCCATTCTAACTGGCATGAGATGGTATCTCACTGTGGTTTTGATTTACAGAATACAAAAACAGAAAACCAAACACAGCATGTTCCCACTCATAAGTGGGAGTTGAACGATGAGAACACATGGACACAGGGAGGAGAACTAGACACACTGGGGCCTGTTGGGGGGTGGAGGTAAGGGGAGGGAGAGCATTAGGACAAATATCTAATGCATCTCAGGCCTAAAACCTAGATGATGGGTTGATAAGTGCAGCAAACTACCATGACAAATGTATACTATGTAACAAACCTGCACATTCTGCACATGTATCCCAGAACTTATAGTAAAATAAATAAATAAATATTAAATAGTTAAGTTCCTTCCCTGCCAAAGAACACCTGTGAAGGCTGGCAGAGGTGATCTATTTTCCTCAAATGTGCAGACGCTAAGGCAAAGACCAAAGATTACGGGGAATCAGGGAATTATGACACCCCTTTAAAAAACCTAATAAAGCTCTAATCATGGACCTTAAAGAAATAGAGACCTATAAAAGGACTGATAAAAGTTCAGAATAATTCTTTTAAATAAGTTCAGTGAACAACAAGAAAATACAAATAGAAAATGAAATAAAATCTGAAATTCGGTGTATAAACAAAATGAGAAGTTTGATAAAGAGTTAGAAACAATTGAAAAGTATCATAGAAATGGAAAGTACAGTGACAGAAATAAAAAAATAAAAAGTTTCAACAGCACACTCAATCAAGAAGAAAGAATCAGCGAGCTCAATGACGTTATGTTTGAAATTATTCAGTCAGAGCAGCAAAAAGAAAAAAATGAGAAGAATGAAGAAAGCCTACAGGAATTATGGGACTCCATCAAAGAACTAACTTTGACACAATAGAAGTTTCAGAAAGACTAGAATGAGAGAAAAGACCAGAAAGCCTGTTTAATGAAATAATGGTTGAAATCTTCCCCAATCTGGGGAAAGATGCCAACACCCATGTGCAGGAAGTTCAGAGGTCTCCAAACAAATCAGACCCAAAGTGGAGTTCACCAAAACACATCATAATCAAACTATCCATAATCAAAGACAAAAAAAAATTATGAAATCAGCAAGTAAGAAGACACATATTACATATAAGGGAGTTCTAATATGGCTATCAATATACTTCTCAGCAGAAATCCAGCAGGCTTGGAGAGAATGAAATAATATACACAAAGTGGCAGAAGAATAAAAACTGCCAACCAATAATACTTTACCATCATATCTTTGTGCTGCTGTAACAAAATACCTGAGAATGGGTAGTTTACAAAAACAGAAATTAATTTTCTCAAAGTTCTGAAGGCGAGAATGTCCAAGGTTAAGGTACTAGCATCTGCTGAGGGTCTTCTTGTTGCATCCTCATATAGCAGAAGATGGAAGGACAAAGGGACAAATGCTGTGTCCTCACATGGCAGAAAAGCAAAAGAGCACACTAGCCAAATGCTGTGTAGAGCTTTTAAAATAAACGTATTAATCCCATTTAAGAAGGAGAGGCTTTCATGGTCTTAACACCACTTAAAGGTACCACCTCTTAACACTATCTAATTACGAACACCTGGATTTTGGAGGGGGTACATTCAAAACATAGCACTGGGTAAACCTATTCTTCAGAAAGAAGGGAGAAACAGACATTTTCCCAGACAAGCAAAAGCTAAGGGAATTTATCACAACTAGCTCCACCTAATAAAAAATGCTGAAGGGAGTTCTTTAAGCTGAAAAAAAGACTGATAAATAATAACATAAAACAGGCAAAAGTACAAAACTCAGTGGTTTAACTCATATGTAGTCATATTTAGAATACTCTAATGCTGTAATTGTGTGTGTAAATCAACTTTATCTCTAGGATTACTGTTAAAAAACAAAATAGCTACAATATTTGTTAAAAAACCCAAGATGCAAAAATACATAAATTTTGACATCAAAATTATAAAATATGGGCAGCAAACAGTAAATCTGCAGAGTTTTTTATGTGATCAAATTTAAGTTATTATCAGCTTAAAATATACTGTGAGATACTTTATGTAAGCCCAATGGTAACCACAAAGCAACAACCTCTAGTAGATAAATGAAACAGAAAAAGAGTGGATTCAAAGTACACCACTACAGAAAACCAAAATCCACAAAGGAAGATAGCAAGAAGAAAGAAAAAAAAAAAAAAAGATTCACAACCAGAAAAAAAGTGGATGGCAGTAGTAAGTTCTTATTTATCAATATTTGCCTTGAATGTAAATGAATGAAATTTTCTATTCAAAAGGTACAGAGTGCCTGAATAAATTAAAAAATAAGTCCCAAACTACAGTTTCCTACAAGAGATGTACTTTACATTTAAGAACACACATACACTGAAAGTGAAGGGATGAAAAAATATATTCCATATAAATGAAAACCAAAAGAGAACAGGGGTAGTAACATTTATATGCGATAAAATAGCATTTAAGTCATGAATGGTGTAAAAAGAAGGTCATTATGTCAGGATAAAGGGGTCAATTCATCAATAGGATATAATGATTATAAATATATATAACCTAACACTTGAACACCTAAATATATAAAGCAAATATTAATAGATATGAAGAGAGAGATTGCAATATGGTAATAGTAGAAGACTTTAATACCTCATTTTCATTATAGACAGATCATCCAGTAAAACAATCAATAAAGAAATATTAGAACGTAATTACATTTTAGACCAAATGGCAAACATTGTATATGTCTGTTAGCAAGAGCATACACATATTCTAAAGCACATAAGGAAAATTCTCCAGGATAGATGATGTATTAGTCCACAAAACATGCCTTAACAAATTTAAGAAAATTGAAGTCATATCAAGTATCTTTTCTCATCACAATAGTTCAAAACTGGAAATAAAAATAGGTGAAATCTTGAAAAATAATATGTGGAAATTAAACAACATCCTCCTGAACAACCAATGGGTCAAATAAGAAATCAAAAGGAAAATCAAAAATCTATTGAGACAAATAAAAATGAAACTACAGTATACCAAAATTTATGGGATACAACAAAACGAATTCTAATAGGGACATTTCTAGCAATAAACACCTACATAAATAAAGAAGAAAGAAGAAGATAATATTGGAAAAACTCTTCTAGACATTGGCTTATGCAAAGATTTAATGAACAAGTATCCGAAAGCAAATGCAATAAAAACAAAGATAAGTAGCTGTGACCTAATTAAACTAAAGAACTTTTACATGGCAAAAGGAACTGTCAGCAGAGTAAACAGACAACCCACAGAGTGGAAGAAAACCTTCACAGTCTGTATACCTGACAAAGGACTAATATCCAGAATCTAAAACGAACTCAAACAAATCAGCAAGAATAAAACAACCAATCCTATCAAAAAGTGGGCTAAGGACGTGAATAGATAATTATCAAAAGAAGACATTCAATTAGCCAACAAACAAATGAAAAAAATGCTCAACATCAGGGAAATGCAAGTCAAAACCACAATGTGATACCACCTTACTCCTGCAAGAATGGCCATAATCAAAAAAAAAAAACAAAAAAACAGTAGATATTGGCATGAATTTGGTGAACATGGAACATTTCCACATGGCTGGTGGGAATGTGAACTGGTACAGCCACTATGGAAAACAGTGTGAAGATTCCTTAAAGAACTAAAAGTAGAACTACCATTTGATCCAGCAATCCCACTACTGAGTAGCTACCCAGAGGAAAAGAAGTCATTATTCGAAAAAGATACTTGCTCACACATGTTTATAGTGGCACAATTTACAATAGCAAACATATAACCTACAAGACTAAATCATGAAGAAATAGACAATCTAAGTAGACCAATAACCATTAAGGAGATCGAATTAGTAATAAAATGTTTCCCGTCAGAGAAAAGCTCAGGACTGAATGGCTTTTCTGGTTAATTATACCAAACATTTAAAGCAGAAATAATACCAGTTCTTCTCAAACTCTTCTAAAAATTGAAAAGGAGGCAACACTTCCAAGCTCATTTTACAAGTTCAGCACCCTGATAACAAAGTCATAGCCTCCGCAAGAAAAGAAAACTTAGGCCAATATCCCTGATGAATATAGATGCAAAATCCTCAAAATAATACTAGCAAACAAAATCCAAAAGCATATTAAAAAACTCATTTACCATGACCAAGTAGGATTTATCCCCTGGGATGCTAGGATGGTTTAACATACACAAATCTATAAAACACATGTGCAAGCTTTACAGAATTGGTCTGGGCAATACTTTCTTGGATATGACCTTAAAGGCACAGGCAACAAAAGCAAAAATAGACAAATGGGAACACATCAAACCAAAAAATTTCTACATAGCAAAGAAAATAATAAACAGAGTAAAAAGACAATCCATTGAGTGGGAGAATATATTTTCAAACCACGTATTTGATAAGTGGTGAATATTCACATGTATGAAAACTGAGTCAACTCAATAGCAAGAAAACAAATATGTGATTTAAAAATGGGCAAATAACTTGAAAAGAAATTTCTCAAAAGAAGACATAAAAATGGACTAAGCATTTAGGAAAAAAATGTTCAACATCATTAATCATCAGAGAAATGCAAATTAAAAACACAATGAGATATCACCTCACACCTTCTTAAGAAAGAAGGAAATTCTGTCATCTGTGACAACATGGATAAACCTGAAGGACAATATCCTATGTGAAATAAGCCAGAAAGACTAATCCTGCCCGATTCGACTTGGGGAATGGGGAGGCTGCACATATTTTCTTTCTTCCAAAAAGTAAAATATGGAAAGGGGGGGAAAAAAAAAAAGGCCTGAAAAACACTACCCCAGCTACAAGATCAAGGTTACCATCAACAGTGATAAGTCACATTGATTTCATGTGCTCCTGATATGATGAGTGTAGAATTTTACCTCTGTGATCTTCCTCCACAAAACTCATAGGCCCGGGCTTATCATGAGAAAAACAACACACAAATGCCAACTGAAGGAAACTCTACAAAATATCTGACTGTTACTCCTCAAAACCCCAAAAGGTCATTAAAAACAAGGAACATCTGAGGAGATGTTATAGCCCAGAGGAGCCTAAGGAGATATCATGACTAAATATGATGTCCTGGATAAGATTCTGGAACAAAAAAAAAAAAGACATTAGGTAATGGAAGTCTGATGAAAGTACGGGCTTTAGTTAATGTGTTGATATTGGTTCATAACTTGTGACAAGTATTCTATATGAATGTAAGATACTGACAACAGGGGGCATTGATGTAGGGTATATAGGAACACTATAATATCCTCAACTTTTCTGCAAATTTCAAACTATTCTAAAATAAAAACTACATTTTAAAAAGTAAATATTCACTCAGTCTCTTTTTGTTGAAGGACAACTTCTAGTTCTAAGTCCTGAAGTAACTACACCTATTTCAGCGGAAGACATGGAAACTGCAACTGCTGCTGAAAGTTCAGCTCTCCCAAAGCATCAAGAATTTTCTGTTATTGAACACTCAAGAATGAGAAATTGAGGCTAGTTTTGTGCCATAATTTCACTGGACTTTGAACCCGCAAGAATAAGAGTTCATAATGGCTTTGAACTTTCTTAGAACTTAAATTTCACTTAAATTTAGAGAATCTCTAGGCATTAGCATTTCACTGTTATTTTTATTTATCATAGTCTCATTGCAGAACTGTGATGAGTGATGTAGCCTGGGAATAATTTAGAATGGAAAGTACACTAGGGCGTGAATTCTTGGCTTTGATATAGAGTGATGTTGGATTTAGCACAATTCATGTGAAGTCGTGCTTCACAATGACAGGGGTACATTCTGCAAAATGCATCAGTAGGTGATTTTGTCATTGTGCAAACATTACAAAGTACACTTACACAAGCCTAGATGGTACAGCCTACTACAGCCTGATAGCTATATCATATAGCCTATTGCCCTACGCTTCAATCTGGTACCTCTTGTTACTCTACTGAATACTGTAGGTAACTGTAACACAAGGATAAGTATGTTTGTGCCTAAACATAGAAAAGACACAATAAAAATACAATATAAAATATTTATAAATGGTACACTGTATAGGGCACTTACCATGATTGCAGGACTAAAAGTTGTTTCAGTGCGTCGGTGAGTCAGGAGTAGAGGGGTTTTTATATTCTATTTTTCTAATGCATTAAAGAAAACAGAGGTTTAAAAATCAGTTAAGTCACCACTTAAAAAACTCAATAGATATCTCTTTTCCTTCACCCACATATTTCATCCCCAACAAAGTTGTGCCAGCTTGGCTTGACATATATATAAATTACATCTTAAATCGATACAGTTATTTCTAGTATTTCTGCCACTGCCCTGATAAAATTCATTACCATCTTTCCCTTGGAAACTGTATAGTCTTCAAACTGAACGTGTTAGTTTTTCTTGCTATACATGAAGTATTTGTGAGTGCAAAGCAAACTCAAAATCATGTTGAAGAATTGGGGTCAGGAAACCTTCCCAGAAAGTGACATTTTATATCAGTTTTGAAGGATCAACAGGATTTGGCCAGGCAGAGAATATATGAAAAATATTTCACGAAGAAAAATGTGAGTGAAGAGTCACAGATAGCAATATATAATAAGGCAAGAGTGGCCAGGTAGAATCTCAAGGACTGTGTGGGTGGTGACCCATCTGGGATTATTAGAGAAGCATTGTAGGCAATGAAGAAATTTGATTTAAATTGGAAATACAATATTTTGAAGTCTGAATTATTCCAGTTGTTATATTTTCCCCACACTATTGGGAAATAATAAATAGAAAATTCCAATTTAAGTAAGTTTGTGGTTATTTAGAAATGTAAGTTTCTTCACTTAGATTTGCCTCATATTCTTTCGTTCTCAAATGCACAAACATTTCTCCTTCCTTTAATGAATCACTGGCCCTTAAAAAGACAGAGGAACTGTATATACCTGAACAGCAACCAACGTTTGATTCTCTACATATCAGCTTTTGAGAAGGGATAAGGGGATATTTTATCCACGTTGGCTTTAACGAACTGTTCTTTGTAGTAAGTCACTTGAGAACAGTAATTTGGTACCGTGGTAATGAAGAGGGAAAATGTGGGGGGTGGGGGTGGAAAGCTTGGCATTTCTTAGCAGAAAAATGTCTTCCTAAATAACTAAAATATCAAAAGTGCCATAGTCTCTGACTATTGCTGGAATTCTTGGTGCATTTAACATGTAAGTGCAAAGACAGAACTAAGACGTCCTACTAGACCTGTGGTTTTCAAATGTCATAGATTTTGCTCCCCCACCCCCATCCACCCAGGGAACATTTGAGGACGTCTGGAGATATTCTCGGTTATCCAGGGGATGCTACTGTCATCTGGTAGGTAAAAGACCAGGATGCTGATAAACATACCACAAGATAAAAGCAGCCTCTCATCACGAAGGATTATCCAGCACGTGATAGTGTTTCGTTTCAAAATCTCTGTTCCAGATCACACCTTCCGTTTGCAGATGGTGGATAAGATGCAAAGAGACAGTGTGGAGACCAAAGTATCAACAGCAGGAGAGATGTGAGATTCCCTCCGTGCTTCATGTGCTCAACATTTTATGCCCCTAACAAGTCATGCAATCAAACTGCTGGATCCAAACAGCAGAAAAAACATGGCTCTTACAAGAATCCCAGTAGCGTAGGAAATCAAGGATATCAATCAACATGATCATTAACTTCCTTTTATGGAGATGGTAAATCTCATTGCTTTTTCTCCATGGATGAAAAAAAATACGAAGAAAAAAAGTGCTCTGGTTTCAGGAGCAAGATTTTTCTTAAATTAAGTTTCTCACAAAAAAACCAAACAACTCTGAGAATATGGAGTTTTCTTCTGAGATATAAATAAAATTCATACGAGCCTTGAAGAATTTGAATCACCCACTCTTTGGCACCTAAAATTTCACTTGGCCGAACAGCATCTGTAGTGTGTTTTTTAAAAACACTAATCAGATCTTATCACTCCCTTACTTAAAACTTGCCAGTAGCAAGTTATTAGAATCCCAATAAATCCCTGATTCTTCTATCAGTACTCGCAGTACCCTACTGAATCCAGGTCTTCTCACCATTTTGACCTTATCTCCTTTCTACCTTTGCCTCAGAAGTTTGAACTTATTCTTCCTGCTCAAGAAAATGTTATTTCCCCAGAGAATTTCATGTTTGAAATTCTCATCATTCATTCAGGCGCTGGCAAAAACGTCACCTCTTTAGACAACAGCATTACCATATTTAAAGAAAGCCACTCTTATGATGCATTATTGTACTTGTTTGTTAATTCTCTTCATAACGCTGAGAAAATCTATAGTTATTTCATTTATGTGTTGTTGACTTATGTTTTTCTCTTACTGAAATATAATTTCCAAGAGGGCAAAACTGCTTCTTGTCTTGTTAAGTGCTATATTTCATAGCATTTATAACAGCCTGTGAAACTCAGTGGAACTCAACAGGTTTGGGAAGTGTGTGAATAAATTAATTCAGTAACTGAGAAAAGGGGAAGAGACTTTAATGTGAGACCTCAGGGAGAAAAAATTTAAAAATAAATAAATAAAGGTCAGAATAAGTTTTATTTCCAGGAACAGCAATAATCATATGAAGGGTTAAGGATGATCTCATCAAGACAGATGTCTGTAAGGAGTCAGTCCTGACACTGCAGTCTGACCCAAGCACTACTTAAATTTGAACAAAAAAACAGTGAAAATAATCTTACTGTTACATCAAGATCCCCTACAGTTCTGTAACTTTTGGGTTCCTCCCTTGTGAACTGAAGTAACATAAATACTTACCACACGGACTCGTTGTTAGGATTAAATTGGATGTCAAACATAAGAGTCTTTTTCCAAAGCCAGGCACATAGAGTTCAATAATAGTAGTCATAATTATTAGTTGGTGATATGATTTATTAATGGTTCTTTGTGGCCTTTCATTTAATTATTTTCAATAACAACGAAAAAAAAATGAAGAACCCAGAAGGATTTGTTGTGGCTGTTTCAAAAATAGCAGAATAGAGAAAAGTTAGAGACTGGCACAGTGCTCCAAGCAGAGCCCAAGTGGAATATAACACAGATGGAAGCGTTGATGATGATAGCAGGGAGGAAGCCGACAGGAGAAACCCTGAGGCTGTAGGAGGGAAGAGAGAGGAAGGAACATCATGCACCCCTGGAGGCTTCCTGCCCACGGCGGAGTAAAGAGCCTGGCCTAGAGTTGTGAAGGCTGTGGATGCAAAAGCAGAGAAGACACTGAATTTGAGAAACTTTGCAGGGAAAACAATAACGAAAATTTGGAGCTAGCTTTATTTGGGGGACAGAAAAAATAAGTGACTAAAAGATGAAGTTAAACACACAGCAAAGGTTTGAAATATAAAAGTATTTTGTTTTTTCTAGTTCTTTCTTGAACTTTTCAATTTATTAATACACTTGTATCTTCAGATCACAAGTGTTTTCTCTATCTCTCATTGTAGCTTTCCTTCTCTTCTCCCCATACCTTTTCCCTTCACACTGTCCCTTTCTATTTCTAAGTTTTTGGAGTTTTGTTTTGTTTTGAGGTTTTTTTTTTTTTTTTTTTTTTTTGGTCTATTCTTCGTCTCTTTGACATTTTGAATTTGTTCTCAGATGGTGATATAGTTTGGTTCTGTGTCTCCACCCAGATCTCATCTTTAATTGTAGCTTCCATAATTCCCACATGTTGTGGGAAGGACCCAGTGGGAGATAATTGAATCGTGGGGGAGATTGGTTTTGGTTCTGTTACTGTCTGTAACGGACTTGGTGTGAACTGTAGAGTGGGGCGCTGTAGTAAAGATATCCAAAAATGTGGAAGCAACTTTGGAACTAGGCAGAGGATGGAACAGTTTGAAGTGCTCAGAAGAAGGCAGGAAAATGTGGGAGAGTTTGGAACTTCCTAGAGACTTGTTGAATGGCTTTGGTCAAAATGCGGATAATGATATGGACAATGGAATTCAGGTTTCAGTGGTCTCACACGGAGATGAGGAACTTGTTGGTAACTGGAGTAAAGCTGACTCTTGCTATGTTTTAGCAAAGAGAATGGCAGCATTTTGTCCCTGCCCTAGAAATTTGTGGAACTTAAAACTTGAAGAAGATGATTTAGAGTATCTGGTGAAAGAAATTTCTAAGCAGCAAAGCATTCCAGAGGTGACTCAGGTGCTGTTAAAACCATTCAGTTTTAAAAGGGAAACAGAGCATAAAAGTTTGGAAAATTGTAGCCTGAACAAACAAACAAACAAAAAACATTTCTGAGGAGAAATTCAAGCCAGCTGCAGAAATTTGCATATGTAACAAGGAGCCAAATGTTCATTGCCAAGACAATGGGGAAAATGTCTCCAGGGCATGTCAGAGACCTTTGAGGCAGGCCTTCTCATCACAGGCCCGGAGGCATACGAGGGACAAATGGTTTCCTGGGCAGGGCTCAGGGTCCCCTGCTGAGTGCAGCCTTGGTACTTGGTGTCTTGTGTCTAAGCCACGCTAGTTATGACTGAAAGGGGCCACGGTACAGCTTGGGTCATGCTCCAGAGGCTGCAAGCCCCAAGCCTTGGCACTTTCCAAGTGGTGTTGAAACCGTGGGTGCACAGAAGTCAAGAATTAATGTTCGGGAACCTACACCTAGATCTCAGAGGATCAATGGAAACACCTGGGTGCCCAGGCAGAAGTTTGCTAAAGGAAGGGTGACCTCATAGAGAACTTCTGCTAGGGAAGTGCAAAAGGGAAATGTGGGGTTGAAGCCTCCACACAGAGTCCCCACTGGGGCACTGTCTAGTGGAGTTGTGAGAAGAGGGCCACTATCCTTCAGACCCCAGAATTGCAGATCCACCAACAGCTTGCACCATGTATCTGGAAAAGCCATAGACAACACCAGCCCATGAAAGCAGCTGAGAGGGAGGGTGTACCCTGAAAAGTCACTGAGGTGGAACTGTCCAAGACCATGGAAACTCACCTCTTGCATCAGTGCACCCTGAAAGTGAGACATGGAGTCAAAGGAGATCATTTTGGAGTTTGAAGATTTGGCTGCCCTATTGGATTTTGGACTTGCATGGGGTCTGTAGCCCCATTGTTTTGGTAAATGTCTTCCATTTGGAATTTGGCCATATTTACCCAATGCCTGTACCCATATTGTATCTAGGAAGTAACTAATTTGCTTTTGATTTTACAGGCTCATAGGCAGAAGGGACTTGCCTTGTCTCAGATGAGACTTTCAGCTGTGCACTTTTGAATTAATCCTTAAATGAGTTAAGACTTTGGGGGACTGTTGGGAAGGCATGATTGGTTTTGAAATGTGAGGACATGAGATTTGGGAGGGGCTAAGGGTGTGGAATAATATGGTTTGGCCCTGTGTTCCCACCCCAATGTCATCTTGAATTATAACTCCCATAATTCCCACATGTTGTGGGAGAGACCCAGTGGGAGATAATTGAATCATGGGAGTGATTTCTCCCATACTGTTCTCATGATAGTGAATGGGTCTCATGAGACCTGATGGTTTTATAAAGATTTTCCACTTTCACTTCTCTTTCATTCTCTCTTGTCTGCGGCCATGTAAGACGTGCTTTTCACCTACCACCATGATTGTGAGGCCTCTCCAGCTACGTGGAACTGTGAGTCAATTAAACCTCTTTTTCTTTATAATTACTCAGTCTCTGGTATGTCTTTATCAGCAGTGTGAAAATGAACTAATAAAGATGGTCTCCATAGGGAGTTACTAAAGTCAGAGCCACATTCCCATTCTAACGACTTTCTAACAGCACTTCTTTTAATTTTTCTTTTTTAAAAAAATCTTTTTTTGTCAACTTTTATTTCAAGTTCAGTGGTACATGTTCAGGATGTGCAGGTTTGTTACATGGGTAAACGTGTGCCATGGTGATTTGCTACGCAGATCAACCCATCACTTGGTGTTATGCCCACACCATTAGCTATCCTTCCTGATGCTTTCCCTCCACCTACCCCTTTCCCTGATAGGCTCAGTGTGTGTTGTTCCCCTCCCCGTGTCCATGTGTTCTCATTGTTCAGATCCCCCTTATAAGTGAGAACATGCAGTGTTTGGTTTCCTGTTCCTGTGTTAGTTTGCTAAGGATAACGACTTCTGGCTCCATCCATGTCCATGCAAAGGACATTATCTCATTGCTTTTCATGACTGCATAATATTCCATGATGTGTATGTACAACATTTTCTTTATCCAGTCTGTCACTGATGGGCATTTGGGTTGATTCCATGTCTTTGCTATTGTGAATGAATAGTGCTGCAATGAACACACCATGTGCATATAATGTATCTTTTTTTTTTTTTTTTTTTTTTTTTTTTTGAGAGGGATTGTCCCTCTTTCGGCCAGGCTGGTGTGCAGTGGCATGATCTCGGCTCATTGCAACCTCTGTCTCCTGGGCTCAAGGAATTCTCTTGCCTCAGCTTCCCAAGTAGCTGGAATTACAGGCATGTGCCACCATGCATGGCTAATTTTTGTATTTTTAGTAAAGATAGGGTTTCACCATGTTGGCCAGGCTGGTCCCAAACTCCTGACCTCAGGTAATCCACCTGCCTCAGTTTCCCAAAGTGCTGGGATTATAGGCGTGAGCCACGATGGCTGGCCCATGTATCTTTATAATATAATAATTTATATTCCTTTGGGCATATACCCAGTAATGGGATTGCTTAGTCAAATGGTATTTCTGCCTCTAGATCTTTGAGGAATAGCCACACTCTCTTTCACACTGGTTGGACTAATTTACACTCCCACCAACAGTGTAAAAACATTCCTTTTTATCTGCAACCTCACCAGTATCTGTTGTTTTTTGACTTTTTAATAATCACCATTCTGACTGGCGTGAGATGGTATTTCGTTTTAATCTGCCTTTCCTTAATGATCAGTGATGTTGAGCTTCTTTTCATATGTTTGTTGGCAACATGAATGTCGTCTTTTGAGCAGTATCTGTTCATGCCCTTTGCCCACTTTTTAAAGTTTTTTTTTTTTTTTTTCTTGTAAATTTGTTTAAGTTCCTTGTGGACTGGATATTAGACTTTTGTCAGATAAAAAGATTGCAAAAAAATTCTCCCACTCTGTAGGTTGTCAGTTTATTCTGGGGATAGTTTCTTTTGCTGTACAGAAGCTCTTTAGTTTAGATTCCTGTTTGTCAATTTTTGCTTTTGTTGCAACTGCTTTTGGTGTTTTCATCATGACGTCGTTGCCCATATCCTGAGTGGTTTTGCCTAGAATTCCTTCTAGGATTTTCGTAGTTCTGCATATTACATTTAAGTATTTAATCTATCTTGAGTTACTTTTTGTATAAAGTGTAAGGAAGGGGCCCAGTTTCAATTTTCTGCACATGGCTAGCCACTTCTCCTAGAACCATTTACTAAATAGGGACTCCTTTCTCCCTTGCTTGTTTTTGTCAAGTTTGTTAAAGATCAGATGGTTGTAGGTGTGTGGTCTCATTTCTGAGCTCTTTATTCTGTTCCATTGTTCTAGGTGTCTGTTTATGTACCAGTACCATGCTGTTTGGGTCACTGTAGCCCTGAAGTATAGTTTGAAGTCAGGAAGTATGATGACTCCAGCTTTGTTCTTTTGGTTAGGATTTTCTTGGCTACTCAGGCTCTTTTTTGCTTCCGTATATATTTTTAAATAGTTTCTTCTAATTCTGTGAAGAATGTCAATGGCAGTTTAATGGGAATAGCATTGAATCAATAAAGTACTTTGGGCAGTACAGCCATTTTGACAATATTGATTCTTCTTATCCATGAGTATTAAATGTTTTTCCACTTGTTTGTGTGTTCTCTGATTTCCTTGAGCAGTGGTTTGTAGTTCTTTTTGAAGATGCCCCTCATTTCCCTTGTTAGCTGTATTCCTAGATATTTCTTTCTTTTTGTAGTAATTGTGAATGGGAATTCTGTCATGATTTGGCTCTCTACATGCCTGTTTTTGATGTATAGGAATGCTAGTGATTTTTGCACATTGATTTTGTTTCCTGAAATTTTGCTGAGGTTGCTTATTAGCTTAAGAAGTAAGATATTTCTAACATGAGCATTTGGATCCTTATGATTAAAATAACTAATCCTCATTGGCTTCAAAATAGTCATGAGACTGCAAGTATCTCCCACCAGGTTGTAAATAACTTGAAAGGAAGAACTTGTAGTGTTTGCTTTCCATCCCCAGTGCTAATTATCCTGTCTGGCATATTGCCAGTGTCTAATAAATGAATATGTTAATACTACATCAATAAGTAGTATTTGTTTGTTTTCAAAATAATATCTACTAAAGAACCCAATACATTGGTAGAAATAGGGGACAGAACAATGATGTTGTGGTCTACCTATGTGATATGTCCCCTTCCTATGGCATTCTAGATCTCCAGCGAAGACTGTGAGCTGGTGAAATGCCTAGGCAGATCTTTTTTAGAAGCAAGTGAGAGAGCTAACAGGTGGAGATCCCATTGACATCTGCATTACTGATTTGTGTATGGCAAATAAACAGTGAAACAGCACCCAAACTCCTGAGGAAAATTAACAAATTAATATTTTAAAACATTTTTATTCATTGATCTCTAGGGTTAGAATAATAAACACTTTCAAACACTAGTTTTGAAAATGAATATTGTTAAGTTTTTGAAAAATAAGTTGACAAATTATGACTTTAATATGTAAAGACATATTTCTTTGACCAGAAAATTCTACTTTTAGAAATCTAACTTGAGCAATTGGGAGATGAAACACAGTAGTAATAACACAAAGGGTGGAAGAAAACTTTGGGAAGTGATAGATATGTTTATTGCCTTGATGGTGGTGATTCTTTCATGGGTGTATACTTATCCCCAGATTTATAGATATGTGTACGTTAAACATATACCACTTTTATATATCATTCATACCTTAATAAAGTCGTTAGAAACAAGCAATTACATATAAATTAGTTTTTCATTTAAAATGTTAAAAATTGAGAATACTTAAATATTTTACTTTAGAATTATAATTAAATATGTTATGCACCAAATAACATGTAGCAATTGTAAAAAATGTTTATAAAAGGCATTTAATGACATAGAAAAATGTATATTACTTAAAAGTAATAAAGAATATACATATAATTATATATCCATTTTTAGCCTTCTACATGTATATAAAATGTGTACACATTTCTCTACTTTCTAAATCATATATAATAAGAAGTAAGAAGAAGAAACAGAGAACCAAATACTTTAAATAGACTCATTTCTGGTCTCTATCAATTTAACTAATTATAAAAAGTGATGGGTGGCCCTAGTATCATGGAGCGCAACTAGCAACCACATCATGGTTTCTAATATCCTCCCAAGAAGCAACAGGGTTGGCCTACGATTGGATCAGGAAGTGTATGAGATGAGCTTAGAGTATCTTGTAGTGCCAGAAAGTAAGAAAGTGCTAAAAATGAAAAAACAAACAAAAGACACATGAATGGATATATGTTAAAGTGACACAGAAGTCAATTGAAAGACTCCAATAGCTAAAGCTGGAACAATTTGAGCCACAAAAGAAAATAGTATTAAACTATATGTCAAAGCATAAAGTAAATATTAATGAGCCTATACTCACATAAATAAATGATTGAATAAATAAAAGAACTGCAGAGAGGAGTCAGATGTCTCTTGTAGAAAAATTTCCATTCTGTAGGTTGTCTGTTTGTAAAGTGGGAGAAAATATTTGCCAACTATGCATCCAACAAAGGTCTAATATTCAGAATCTATAAGGAACTTAATTCAATAAGGAACAATCAAATAACCCCATTAAAAAGGGGCAAAGCATATGAATAGACACTTTTCAGAAGAAGACATATGAGAGGCCAAAAAATAAATGAAAAACTTCCCATCATCACTATATCATCAGAGAAATGTAAGTTAAAACCACAATGAGATACTATCTCACACTGGCCTAAATAGTTATTACTAAAAAGTCAAAAAACAACAGATGCTGATAAGGCTGTGGAGAAACGGGAATATTTACAAACAGTTGGTGGGAATGTAACTTATCCCAGTCACTGTGGAAAGCAGTTTGGAGATTTCTCAAAAAACTTAAAACAGAGATTCCATTTGACCCAGCAATCCCATTAATGAGTATATGCTTAAAGGAAAATAGATCATTATGCCTAAAAGACACATGCACTCAACTGTTCATCACCATGCTATTCAAAATAGCAAAGATATGGAATCAACCTAGGAGTCCATCGATGGTGGATTAGATAAAGGAAATGTGGTACATATAGGGCATGGAATATTATGCAGCCATTAAAAAGAATAAAATCATGTTCTTTGCAGCAACACGATTGGAGCTGAAGACCATAATCATGAGCATATTAACTGCAATATAACAGAAACCAAATGCTGCTTGTTCTCATTCATAAGTGGAAGCTAAACATTGAGCACACATGAACATAAATGGAGAACAACAGACACTGCAGCCTGCTGGGAACAGGAGGCTGTTTCTAGCCTTTCTAGCAGAAGGCTAGAAAAGCTACCTATGGGGTACTATGCACTACCTGTGTGCAATATACTGGGTACCAAACCTGCATATGTACCCTCTGTATCTAAAACAAAAGTTGACAATTTTTTTAAAAAAGAAAAATTCTAAACAATTATGTATCTCAGCCTTCAGGAGGGGCAACATAAATCTCTAGTCCTTAGATGTAGGTCTTGCATTGTAACTTCCTTTCAAAGAGAACATTATGGTAAGAGGGAAAAAAAGAGCAACTCTCTAGTGAACAAACTTGACAAATCCTCCCTCATTTAAATGATTATGATCAATATTAATGGAGAAAAATCATGGTGGTAGCATGTGTCCTTGATTTAATGTGATAAAAAATGTACCTTTAAGGCCTTCCTCCCAGAAAAACATAATCCCATTCTAATGAGGATAAAAGCATCAGATAAATTTTAATAGAGGAACGTCCTACAAAATAGCTGACCAGTACTCCCCAAAACTATCAAGGTCATCAAAACAAAACAAGTTTGAGATACTGTCATAACCATGAAGTTCCTGAAGAGACAGGATAAGTAAATGTGATTTGATATCTTGGATGTGATCCTGGAACAGAAAAAGACATTAGGTTAAAAACTAAGGAAATGTGAATGAACTATGGACTTTGGATAATAACAATATATCAATATTGACTTATTACTTTAAAAATGTACCATGCAAATGTAAGATGGCAATGGACAAAACTGGATGAAGAGGGTCTATAGGAACTCTGAATTATCTTTCTCAATATTTCTGTAAGTCTAAAACTGCTCTAAAAATGTCTATTAAAAATGAGTGAAAGTTTTATGTTAAAGGTCTTTTTCCAATTAAACTGTTAAGTGTGATGCATCTCGAAAGAATCACTTTCCACATATCCTTTCTTAGAAAAAAGAATGCTCTGCTGAATAAAGCTTGGCAAAAAAGAAAGAAGCAAAATGGAGTTCAACAAAAAGGATACAAGGAAGTGATGGCATAAGAAAAATCCTAAGATAAATTCTGAGTACCCAACACAGACAGCATCCACCCCAGACCTGCTTCCTCACTGCCTACTGCTTCCAAGTCTCATTTGGTAGTTCCTCCTTATCAACTTGACGTCTACCCTTGATCTGGCTACCTGCTAATTCACTGACCTCATGTTCTACAAGTTCATCTTTGCTCACTCCTCTCTAACCAGAGAATCCCTTCCTCAAGGCCATTACACTTGTTCTTCCTCCTATTTGAAAATACATTTTTCTCATAAAAATAGCCACTCCTAACCCCAGCCCTTTCAGTTTTAATTTTTCCATATCTTTTATTACCATCAGACATCATGTATATTTACTTATTTATTTTTTTTTTTTTTTACTGACTGTCTCCCCCTATTAAAATGTAAGCTCCATAAAAATAGAGTTGCCTGTATTTTTCACTGCTGCATCCTCAATGCTTAGAAAAAAATAACTGGCTCAGAGAAGTGACTCAGTATTTCTTTAGTGAAGGAATAAATAAAATTTTAATGATATAATTAACAAGTTAGAATAATATGCATTTGAATATATAAAACTTTATCACTAATAGAAGATGCATTTTGGTTTCATGTACTCATAGGATTTTTCTTCAAAGTGAATATGTACTAGTACACAGCAGAAAAAGTCTCAAAAATTGTAAAACAAGCATAAAACAAGTCTTATTACATAACCATTTACAATAAAATGAATTACAAAAAGCTAACTAAAAATAACATTCTTTAAATCATGGGACAAATAGAAAATGTGAAGGAAATTTAACTGTATTTAGAATTAAATATCTTTGAAACACTATATATCAAATTGGTTGAGATGAAGCTAAAAATCACACTGGAGAAAAATATTTATCTTTAAATATTTATTTTAGTAAAGAAGAAATATTGATAAATAAGAAATAAGCATCCAACAAGAAAAATAAAATATAAGAAAATAAAAGCCAGACATAATTATCAGTAAAACACAATAGAAAAAAGGCAAAAGGAAGAGATCAACAAACCCCAAAATTTGACACTTTGAGAAGACTAATAAATGAAACAAATTTTGGTGAGATTATCCAGGAAACAAAGAAAGGAAGCACCCACAAAAGCACACACAACCATACCAACAAACACATCCCCATGCTATTAGAAATAAAAAAGAGAAAATATTCACTGATATACTAAAGACTTGAAAATATCATAAGAAAATACTGTACGTGACTTTCTTGCAATAAAATTAAAAATTTAAATAAAATGAAAATGTTCTGGGGAAAATGTGATTTACTAAAATTCACTCAAACAGTAGAAGAATTGAATAGTCTTATAATCATTAAAGAGACTGAAGAGTAGAATAAAATCTACACATACACACAAATAAAATCCTAGCTGGTAAGTGAGTGGGAGGGTTTAAGTATAGGTAGTTTTATAAGCAAGTTTTACCAACTTCTAATATAAAAATAATTGTTATTTTATGCAATTTCCAGGAAGGAGGAAGAAGGAAAAATAAGCAGTGTAATATATATACCAATATTTGACAAAGACAGTACAAGAAATGAAGAGATCAATCCAACTTCTTAACATACATGCAAAATTTTCAAAAAAAATATGAGCAATATATAATTCTTATCCATACAAGCCTTCCATATATGAAGCCTACCCTATTCCGTCTTGTCTGTAACTAAGTCAATATTTCTGCCCAACTCTGAGGTTCACTCTATGTGGACATCCTAGTTTACTCTTATAAACTATGCTCTTTAACTCATCTTTAATAATAAAGGTAATGTTTTGCTTGCTACCTTTACTCTTTCAGCTATCAAAGTATCATGAAATGGGGCAGGGAAAAGAGTATAATTTGCTTAGGTGCTGTTTTGGGTTTTTTAGATGTCAATAACTCACCTGAAAATTTTATGCCTGCTAACTCATTTAATTTTCAAAAAGTGCCTATGATTTGTGCATTATTTGTAGTTGTGTATGCCAGAGGTTAAACAACTTGCTTAAGATCATACTGCTTAGTAAGGATACAGGCAGGATTTTAATTCTGATAAAACGAACTAACAAATTGGCTTTACAAATCAGTGGCAAAAGGAAGGCAGATCAAGTAAATGGGGCTGTAATTATGCAGAAAATATTCCTTACTTCATATAATACTCCCAAATTGGTTCCAAATGGATTGTAAGTACAATACAATACAAGAGGCTGGGCGTGGTGGCTCACGCCTGTAATCCCAGCATTTTGGGAGGCCAAGGCAGGTGGGTCACTTGAGGTCAGGAGGTTGAGACCAGCCTTGTCAACATGGTGAAACTTCATCTTTACTAAAAATACAAAAATTAGCCAGACATGGTGACACACACCTATAGTTCCAGCTACTCAGGAGGCTGAGGCAGGAGAATTGCTTGAACCCAGGAGGCAGAGGTTGCAGTGAATTGAGATCGTGCCACTGCACTCCAGCCTGGGTGACAGAGCGAGACTTCATCTAAAACAAAAATAATAATACAATATAAGAAATAAAACTCTATTTTTTAAAGAAAAAAGCATGAAACTGTATTTTTATGGTAAAATAAAGATTATTTACATATACTTGAAAATAACTTGTAAAAGGTTAATAAATTTTACTACATTTAATTGAAATCCTCTGCAGGACAACAACTATATTAGAAACAAACAAAGATGACAAGTCAAAGACAGGAAGAAGATACTTATATCACATCTAACAAAGAATTATAATTAGAAAATGCAATGAGCAATGTTTTTATTAAAAATAAAAACAAAACAAATCCAATAAAATTAATCCAAGGATGCAAACAGGCAATTCACAGTTGAGGAAATCATCATGGACGATAAGCATAAATACATTAACTGTTCAACATCATTAGTAAATAGTCAAATACCAGTGAAAACAACAGTAAGGACCTCTCTCACATCGAACTGACTATCAAAATTATCAACTATGGGAACATTAGGTATGATGAAAATGTAGCAGGGACTCATATTATTAGCAGAATATAAAATTTTAGAGTCGTTTGTTTAGCAATTTGCTTAAGGTGGGCACATTCCATAACCCAGAGTTTCTCTCCAGTTGGCTGGCTACCTTGGAGGCAGCGCCACCCACGTTCCAGGATCCATGTAGAAGAATGTTTCCTGCAGTGCTGTTTATAATACCACAAACAACCAGCATAAAAACTTTAAATGCTCCTTTGAAAAAGAAGAGAATAATTAAATGTTGTTGATTAGTACAATGTAATACTTAGCAGTTAAAATGAACAGATTATATCTACGTGTCAACATGAGTAATCTCAAAATAAAGTTGAGCCACTAAGGTTTTAAAAATATACAAATGAATCTATTTATGTAAAATATGAATACGCACAAATGAAGGCAGATTTAGCATGTTGCTAGTGAACCTTTAGTTCTGGGAAGTTTCAGTTGCATATGCCACTTTCCAGGGAGGAAGTTTTTATTCTGAGTATTAACTCCAGGTGGAATATAAAATCTTTAGTCTTAAAATGCTGAAGGATAGGCCATATAGAAATTACTGATGATACACACACTCGGTTAGTGCAATATTCACATTTATATCTTTTAACAGGATAAGTAGGAAGTAAGATAAGCATGTACTACCTTTCTGAGGCAGGACTGTCTCTTTCTGCCTGGGCAGCTGCTTCTGACTCCAGCAATGCTATGATCTCAAACCAGCAATGCAAGAGTTTCTTTCTCCTCAATCCCTGCGTGTGTTGGGCATGCACCTCTATCAGCACTATAACAAGAAAGCTCACATATGAAGTAGTAAGGTTAATGCATACAGTCATCAATAATTGAAAACAAATTTAGTTCATCCATGCTAGAGGGAAAACATTTTTTTCTAATCCCGCTATAGGAATTAATATTTAAAATGTCACAGGAAGAGGTAATCAAAGGCTATGTGGTCACAAATATACAGAAAAATTTATTATAGAGGTAGGTTGGGAAATTCCTTTAAAATATTACATTTCTTTTGTATATTTTTGAGGCTTACGGCATTTATCACCTATTTACATTTTTAAATGTGTTATGATTACTTACTCTGAACAAATAGTCTTGCATCTAATTTTGTTTTTGTAATTGTGTACATTTTTCTTAAATAAGGGCCCCAGGGCATACATACATAAAACGTAGTTATATTATCTTTAAATACGTGACATGACATGCACAGGAAAGACATGCAATAACTTTAAGTTACTTGTTACTGGTGGGGAGAAAAGGAAACAGAAGAAGGTGGGGATTTAGCTGTATCTGTAACATTTTACTTCCTATTTTTAAAGATAGATTTATTGAACGTATGGCAAAATGTTAACATCTGTTTAATCTCAGTGGTGAGTACACAGATGTCTGTATTTTTAATTCTTCTCCATATTTGAAATTATATGAAATTTTATATAATTAATTTCTTTAAAAAAATCATGCTATTAGTAGAAAATTACTTATGTGAATATCTCCAGCTACTACTTACAACGAAATAGTGACATGTTTGGCAAGGTAATCTTATTACGGGTCATTTATCCTAAGGTAAAAATAAAAGGAACATTTTACATGCATAAAGTATTTACTATTTCAATTATCATAATTTTAAATATCTAATATCAACCGGGCAATGTGCTAAGCTCCTAAAGCATTTGCTTATTTTTATATTTCTTTTGCTTTTAATGTCATGTGCTCATATTTACATTATTGATGTTTTGAAAAAAAATCCTCAGAATGTGACAGGTTGAATTTAGGATGCAATGGGCTGCACATAACATCTCTCTATCTGTCTAACAAATATCTACTGAGGTGCTATCATGCTCTAATGCTAGTTCTGGGTACAATGACCTGAACTCAGATTTTACAGAGCTTATAGTTTATTGTAGAAGACAGACAACAAACAAAACAGAATGTAAGCAAATATTGATTATACACTATGATAAATGACAAATATCCTAAGAGGAAGGAGGAGCATGTTGCTGGAGTAAGGTAATCCATGGGGTCAGGAGACAACTTCAGGAATGTCTCTGTTAGGAGATGACATTTTAGCAAACTTAAAGGGTGACAAAGAGCAAGTATTCAATGAAATGATCAATAATGAAAATAGTGTATCAACATGACCCTAAAGATTTGAAGCTGAAAGATTTGGTGGTGTAAATACAAACGAAGGAGATCAATCACAAAAGTTATTGTAAAGGGTCAGGAGAAATTACAAATTTAATTGTTAGCATATTGATTTTGAGATGTTATTAGAAAATCAATCCTTGGAAACAACCTCAGGCTTGAAATGGTATAATCAGCCAATGAAAATCATACATAAGTTAAAATACATTAAATTTTTACATACATAAAAGTAGAAAAATATTAGTAATATAACACTGATTGAAAGAACTAGTGAAGTGTGTACGATTTATACAATATGAAACCATGTGTGTAAAGCATAAAAATACAAAAAAAACTACTATATATTGGTATGAGTTCATAAATGCGTAGAGTTATGTCATAAAAATATACATGGGACATATACACAAAGCACTATAAGACTTTGAGTACCTCTGAGGCAGGATAAAAAGGAATGAGATTGTGGAGGGATTTAGATATATCTGTAATATTTTAGTCAAAAAACAAGATTTGAAGCAAACATACAAAAATGTCAACATCTGATCTATTGTGCATTGGATACTCAAAGAACTGTTGTAATACTTTTCAAATGCTTTCTGTGTACTTGAAATATTTTATAATTTTGAAGCGTAATAAATAAAATGAACACAAAATGAGTGAAGAAATAACATGACACTATATTTTACATTTAATTTCTAGCAGATAGGGAAGGATGTAACTCTACGTCTCTGGTTTGAGAATGATTGTTATCTATCAGGATTCAGTGGCAGATAACAGAAAGAAACCTAAATATTTTAATCAGAATAGCATTTAATGAAGGGAATTAAAGTCTTACAAAAATCACTGGAAGGCAAGGAGGCTAGCCCTCTAGGAATGAGGCTCAAAACAAAACTACAAATCTAGCCTACCAGGAGAGCTGCTACCCCTACTTCAGCAGAGAAGATGGGAAAGTGAGAGCTTACTCCTAGGAACTAGTAGGTCCTCAAATGCCTTGGCTTCCATCCAGGAATCACGAAGTCAATATTTCAATACCACACTCTGTGTCTCAATTTACAAACCTGATGACTGTTCACTGAAATTTCTGCCAACTTAGCTGCAGAAATCCCAGAGTTTTCTTAATCATGTTTTGCAGCAGTCACAGCAGCAGTTGCAGAAATATGGGTCTAGCTTCCTTTAACACTCCAATCTAATTGGGCAAACCATATCATATCAAGAATCCTGAAAGTAAAAGGGCCTTGGAAATGCAGATTTAAGTTTCTAAACCTCAACTGTGTAGTGGCAAGCACAGAAGAAAAAAAGTGGAATGGCACCTTAGTCTCCTCAAAGGGAGCCTCCAAGCTCTTCATTTTGCCCTGTAGAAACACCAGGGAGATTCTGCCATTTTCTAGTAGGGTCAATCCAGAAGCCAGTAACAGGCTAAACAAGGTAATATCTGGAGTATTCAGAAAGAAGCACGTATTCCTTCCAAACTCAAATGTCAGCAGTAAGACCAGGTGGCTGCAGAATAGAGAGCAGCTGCTGGTCAGTGTTGGTTGGTGGCCAGGCAAATACAAAGTATCTTCGAAATAACAAAACAGATTTGTTGCTATGCTCATTAGGAAATTCCATTTGGAGGTCTAGCAGCTGCCCGTGGTGATAAGCAACCTCAAAATTGTTTTCTTTTAAAATCTATAATAAGCTGAATTTATATAATCAACCTAAAAGATTTTCACTTGTTTGGTTTGAGCACTGAATTTTAATTATCTAGAGGTCTTATTTTCTGGCTCATTTCTTTTGTCATTTCATTTTCACTTTATCTCCTTGTAACATTCCTGAATGCAAGAGAACATTACTCTAAATTGTCATTAAACAATGTCAGCTAATACTTCAAGTCACTTCATAAAAAAGATAGCCAAACAAAAATCACGCCCTTCAAATTCCTGCATGAAGAAAGAGGAAAACGTAGGCGATATTCATTTCCAATAGCAATAATAGAGTCAAGAAATTCTTCTTCCATGGTAAATATTAATTAGCAAATTATATATTACTGGACCCGTGTATCCTATGAGACCATGGATTGTATCATGCACCACTCCTGTAAAGCAGCTAGAATAAAACTCTGTGGTGCAACCATTGCAAAATGGCCCTCATTTTTCACCCTCCTCTACATCTATTTTCTTCCCCACATAACTTTACAGTGTCCTTTTACTAGGACTTTAACTTTGGCCATGTGGCTTGCTTTGGTTAGTGGGAAGTCAGCAAATGTGACCAAGATGAGGTTTGAAAGATGCTTTCCCAATTGGGCTTGGCTACTTTTACATCTATGCCATTGTTGAACATGCCAAGGCTAGACTGCTAGACAATAAAAGATACATGGAGTTGTGCTGGCTCGCTGAAGTCCTTTCTGCCAAGGCTATCATAGATCAGCTAACAACCATACAATTTTTAATATATATTTGTGTCTGTGAGTCCATATAGTAATAGTAAAGCTGTTCAGATGACCTGCAGCTGATGCAGACTCATAAGTGAGTCTGGCCCAAATTAGCTAAACTTTACAGCCACATGAATTTAAGTGTCACTTCTTAAATGGTCTGTTGTATACATTTACATGGCAATAGATAACCAATATAGCCACCAATGAGTATTACATGATGTTGAATTGATGCTGATATGTGAACATACAAAATATCTAAATTTTAATTATAAATTATTAAACTGACTTAAGTATACCAAGAAATCATATCTGAGTTGATCTTACAATGGGCTTTGAACCAAAAGCTATACAAAAGGTACAAGATATTTGGTTGTTGAATTGTTTTATTTTCTTGTATTTCAAAACAATTATATCATTGGACGTAGTCATGGTCACACTTTCCAAAGTTCTGATGTTTGAGAACAGCAGCTCTATTAACAACTAAACTCTGAACAAATGCTTTGAATTTCTATATCATTTTAGGCAACTATATATTTACCATCATTCTTCTTAAAATGGAGGTAATATAAAGTTTTTTTGTGTGGAGAAAACCTAAGTTGTGTTGCTGTTTTTACTTTTCAAGCGGCAGAATAAAATCCAGGCAAATTGTTTGGGTAGAGCTTACTTTCAGTTTTCTTCCCTTTAATGTCTCTCCGTACCATGCTTCTTATTCGTTCACTAAGGAGCACCAAGGAAAACAATTTCGTAGTACCTGGCAAAGAAGAATTCCACTCCCTGTATCTGTCCCCTTGTCTTGACCACCATAAATATTTATTAGTTTTGTACCTTTATGGTTGTTCTCTGACTTTTAAAGTTTGTCTATGTGTAGAATTTTGTTTTGTTTTGTTATGTTTTTATTGTACTTTAAGTTCGGGGATACATGTGCAGAATTGGCAGGTTTGTTACTTAGGTATACACATGCCATGGTGGTTTGCTGCACCCATCAACATGTCATCTACATTAGGTATTTTTCCTAATGCTGTCCCTCCCCTGGTTCCCCACCCGCTGACAGGCCCCGGTGCGTGATGTTCCCGTCCTTGCGTCCATGTGTTCTCATTGTTCAACTCCCACTTTTGAGTGAGAATATGTGGTGTTTGGTCTTCTGTTCCTGTGTTAGTTTGCTGAGAATGATGGTTTCCAGCTTCATCCATGTCCCTAAAATTCCAAGTATTCTGAAATGTTTTTCATATTAACAAATTGTTTCATTAAAAAAATTTGAAGATATTTATCAAAAAGCATGAAATGAGAATAACATAATGGTGAAATAATCAGAGGGTAAAGATAGTAATAGAAAAATCATGAAATTAAATCGAAGTGTGCTATGCACAGAATGGCAAGCCATTGAACTGTGCTTAATAATTCAAAGTTGGCAAGAAATTTGACTTTAATGGTACCAATTGCCAAAGCAAGAGAGAACTATGCTTTGTAAGAGTAGCATGTCCCTTAAAACAAACAAACAAAATGCTGCTCAGTATAATTAAACTTACTAGAAATGGTCTGAGACAAAAATCTTCTATATACAATTCTTTAAGTAAATGACCTCAACTATATTCCTACAATAGAAATTACAGTAAAACTTTTTTTTTACATGAATGCCACAGTAAAAGCAATAATATAAAGGGTGAAAAAATGTAGTCAAATTGTGCAGCTTTCTCACTTTAAGAGTTACCCAGAAACAAACTTGAGATTTCCTAGAGAGATGCATGAATTGTTTATCCGTCAGGCAATCCTTTATAACTATAACTTCTCATAGTCTAATTTTTGTTACACTTTGGTTCATAAACATTGTGAGGTTGTATTCTCAGATGCTGAAGTAATTTTCACTGATAAGAAATTGCAATGTCAGTCATCTCACTGAAAAAAGGCACTGTCTATTCCTTAATTTTTAATGAGCTTGTGGAAGTAACCTCCTAGTATAGGATAAGACTCACACAATTTGAAATGTTTCTGGAAAGAGGAAAATATTTTTCCATACATGCAGAGTGCATAAAATCTCATGTATTCCATGTTAACATTAATAACGTTCATCAGGATGAGTAAGAATATTTTCCAGGGCCTTCTGGGGAACTGTATATTTCTTGTCTTTCATGATTTGTGAGGTTTGTCTTTAATTTAAGATAACAAGTTTGTTTAGGGCACATTTTTCTTAATTTACTATTTATTTTTAGGGTTGTAGGCAAACATTTTCTTAGGGGAAAATCTTTAATGTCTATGAAATATGATAAACTAGCATTTGACTGAGAATGTAAGATTAAAAATATTAGGTCTATATAGAATTATACTTGGAAGTATAATGGAGCGATTCCTATTGACTTAGATTGCTGAGGTAAGAAAAACATTTCCTGTCTTGAGTCAAGACATATGAGTCAAGACATATATGATGGGTGAGACTATATTGGAGAAATGTTTCTTTAAGATGAGTTATTTCATTTTGACATATTTGCAATAATTTATATAGCATATACTTAGCATGTAGTGTATCTACGTAATTATGTTCTCTATACTGTGTTTAGTTCCAAGTCAGGTATTAAGATTTTTAATTTTTTTAACTTGAACTCATCTCTAGAATATACTAGCTCTTCAAAATCATTAATGGGATTTATCTCAGGAAAGAGAGGGTGATTTAACACGGAAAAAATTAATCAATAAAATTCACTACATTTGAAACTTTAAAATACAATTCATATCACCTTAATAGATCAGAAAGAACATTTGAGAAAATGTAATAACCACTCCTAATAAAAAATATAGCAAAGAAAAAGAATAAAAATTTCCTTAACCTGATAAAGGGCATCTGTGAAATACCATACTTACAGTAAAAGACTTAATGCTTCCCTTCTTGTATGAGGAACAAGACAAGGATGTTTTCTCCTATCTCTTCTATTTGACATTATAGTAGTGGTTCTAGCAAGTGCAATATGACAAGAAAAATAATTGAAAGACATACAGATTGTACAAGAAGAAGAAAAATATTCTTTTATATTAAACATGATCATCTAGGTAAAAATATCAGGGAATTTACAAAAAATCTACTAGAACTAATAAATAAATTTTGCAAGGTTACTGGATACAAGGTAAGTATAAAAATGTTATTTTTCTATACAGTTTCCAAAATTTATATTACTTGTGTATAATTACAATAAATACACATAATATATAAGTAAATATAATGTAATATATATACAAACAAATATACCCAAGAAAACTTGGATAAAAAGACTAATAAGGGAGTGTTTATCTTATCTATCATCACAATATAAAACTATTATATTCAAATCAATGTTACTGACATAAGAATTTAAAAATAGATTTGTCAAAAAGTATAGATAATATGGAAAAATATGACAAAGGTCTGTAAATTAAAAGGAAATAAGTTATAGCCATCTTTGCCACACAAAAAAAATATATTCTAGACATGCACTTTCCCACACAGTAACCAGTAGCCATGTATGGGTATTGGTTAACTAAATTACAATAGCCATATGAGGCTATTGAGCAACAGCAAATTGAGATGTGTTTTCTAAAATGCAAATGAAATTTTAAATGCTCAGTTTGAAAAAAATGATACATACATAATTTATAATTTTTGTAAGGACTATGTTTGAAACAATAACTTTTTGAATATGTTAGGCTTATAAAATGTATTATTAAATTTAATTTTATTAGTTTATTTTTACATTTAAAAAATATATTTGACATGAAATTTAAAATTCTATATATGGTTCACATTTGTGGCTAGCATTATGTTTCAGACATTGCTGGTCTAGAGAAGATAAAACAATAAGAAATTTTACAAGAAAATCTAGGGTCCTGATAATATATTCCAGAAACAGGAAATTTCTGTGATTAAGTAAAAAATCAGAAACTATAAATTAGAATTTTAGAAAAAATATTAAGTTATACAAAAAAGGTACTTATCAAATGTATTAAATGCCAATAAATTTTGTGGAAAATTCTCTCTTAGCAGAGAGAATAGTCATAAAGGTGATATTAATTCTGAAGCGGGGGGAAAAATCCCTATAGATAAATGAGCAAAGGTTTTTAAAAACAAATTCAAAGATAAGAAAATTCCAGTGGCCAATAAATACATAATAGGCTATCCCAACCCTCTACTAGTGTACTATAAATTAAAGCAACAACAATATACCATTTCTAAAGTATCAGATTTAAAAAATTGTTTGCTAGTACATATTGTTGTAAGAATAATGATGTATGTGAGAAACAGAATGATAGGCAATTTCATATATCCCTTGTGGAAATGTGAATTGTCACAATATTTTTGGTAAGATAATTGCACTGTTATAGTATTAATACAGGTGCATAAGAATATTCATATAAATATATTTATTTATTTTTTTTTTTGAGACGGAGTCTTGCTCTGTAGCCCGGGCTGGAGTGCAGTGGCCGGATCTCAGCTCACTGCAAGCTCCGCCTCCTGGGTTTGCGCCATTCTCCTGCCTCAGCCTCCGGAGTAGCTGGGACTACAGGCGCCCGCCACCTCGCCCAGCTAGCTTTTTGTATTTTTAGTAGAGACGGGGTTTCACCGTGTTAGCCAGGATGGTCTCGATCTCCTGACCTCGTGATCCGCCCGTCTCGGCCTCCCAAAGTGCTGGGATTACAGGCTTGAGCCACCGCGCCCGGCCAAATATATTTATTAAAGCATCTTTATAATGTATTTATTACCAATGAACTGTATTCTTAAACCTGGTAAGGTTGATAAATTATATAGATGTTTGTTTTACCTCAATAAAAAATAAGAGGGGGAAAAAAGCATTGTTCATAATTCCATAAAACTAGAAACAAAGTGAATATACATTAATAAATAAATAGTTGAATCAAGGTAGTCTAGTCAAACTGTGACGTGCATTAAATACAATTAGACAACTTACAAGGGATGTAAAGGACCTCTTCAAGGAGAACTACAAACCACTGCTCAGTGAAATAAAAGAGGACACAAACAAATGGAAGAACATACCATGCTCATGGATAGGAAGAATCAATATTGTGAAAATGACCATACTGCCCAAGGCAATTTATAGATTCAATGTCATCCCCATTAAGCTACCAATGACTTTCTTCACAGAATTGGAAAAAACTGCTTTAAAGTTCATATGGAACCATATGGATTGCCAAGACAATCCTAAGCCAAAAGAACAAAGCTGGAGGCATCATGCTACCTGACTTCAAACTATACTACAAGGCTACAGTAACCAAAACAGTGTGGTACTGGTACCAAAATAGAGATATAGGCCAATGGAACAGAACAGAGCCCTCAGAAATAATAACACACATCTACAGTCATCTGATCTTTGACAAACCTTACAAAAGCAAGTAATGGAGAAAGGATTCCCTATTTAATAAATGGTGCTGGGAAAATTGGCTAGCCATAAGTAGAAAGCTGAAACTGGATACTTTCCTTACTCCTTATACTAAATTAATTCAAGATGGATTAGAGACTTAAATCTTAGACCTAAAACAATACAAACTCTAGAAGAAAACCTAGGTAATGTCATTCAGGACATAGGCATGGGCAAGGACTTCATGTCTAAAACACCAAAAGCCAAAATTGACAAATGGGATCTAATTAAACTAAAGAGCTTCTGCACAGCAAAACAAACTACCATCAGAGTCAACAGGCAACCTACAGAATGGGAGAAATTTTTGCAATCTGCTCATCTGACAAAGGGCTAATAGCAAGAACTTACAAAGAACTCAAACAAATTTACAAGAAAAAAACAAACAACCCCATAAAAAAGTGGGCAAAGGATATGAATAGATACTTCTCAAAAGAAGACATTTATGCAGCCAACAGACACATAAAAAAATGCTCATCATCACTCGCCATCAGAGAAATGCAAATCAAAACCACAATGAGATACCATCTCACGCCAGTTAGAATGGCAATCATTAAAAAATCAGGAAACAACAGGTACTGGAGAGGATGTGGAGAAATAGGAACACTTTTGCACTATTGGTGGGACTGTAAACTAGTTCACCCATTGTGGAAAACAGTGTGGCGATTCCTCAAGGATCTAAAACTAGAAATACCATTTGACCCAGCCATTCCATTACTGGGGAGATACCCAAAGGATTATAAATCATGCTGCTATAAAGACACATTCATATGTATGTTTATTGCAGCACTATTCACAATAGCAAAGACTTGGAATCAACCCAAATGTCCATCAATGACAGACTGGATTAAGAAAATGTGGCACATATACACCATGGAATACTATACAGCTATAAAAAAGGATGAGTTTGTGTCCTTTGTAGGGACATGGATGCAGCTGGAAACCATCATTCTCAGCAAACTATCGCAAGAACAGAAAACCAGACACTGCATGTTCTCACTCATAGGTGGAAATTGAACAATGAGATCACTTGGACACAGGAAGGGGAACATCACACACTGGGGCCTGTTGTGGGGAGGGCGGAGTGGGGAGGGTTAGTATTAGGAGATACACCTAATGTAAATGATGAGTTAATGGGTGCAGCACACCAACATTGCACATGTATATATATGTAACAAACCTGCACGTTGTGCACAAGTACCCTAGAACTTAAAGTATAATAAAAAAAAAAAAAAAACTGACAAAAAAAGTTATACATAGAAAAAAAAAGAAAAAAGAAATAAATACAATTAGAGTTGCAAAAATTAAATTTCAGGGATTTTAATAAGGTGTAAGTATTGCCAATTGAGAACAGTAAGTTAAGGAAAATTGAGTATAATATGATGACACTTTTATAAAACACACAATTGTTTTAAAATGTCTATCTTTTACACATATGTATATATTTACATGTATATATTTATGTCTATATATACGTTCTTACATGAGCATGAAGAAAAACATGAAAGGATGTATATTGAATTGTTTACATAAGTTGTCTGGTGTGATAAAAGTATGATAAAGGACGAGATTGCAGTACTGAACCAGGAAAAAAAAATTAAAATGTCTTTACACACAAGGCAAAAAAAAGAAAAAATTATATGATCACATTCAAAATGCATTCATATAAAATTGCATGTGTAGGTAAAATAAATTTTTAAAGGTGAATTAATGCAACACAAACATACTGATGACATTTAACAGTTTGATTCTGATTATTTTTCAATTTTTACTTAGCTTGTTGATTTGATTGAGAATAGAATGTTATGTATACTTCAGAAAGATATGGGTTCCAGACCAGCTTTCCAACTGCAAACCGCAGACAATAGTCAATTTAGTATTGTACTTAATGCAAATTCCTTGTTAATAAATGGAGCAAAAGCAAATAAGTACAAAAGGATGTTACAATAACTGAATTAACGTGTTTTAAAAGTATCATACACAGGTAGGCATTCAATGCACATCATTAGCTGTAGTGGCTGTAATTATCATCAACTTTGGGCCATTATCACCACCACCATTGCAATCATTATCATTATCATCATTGCTTTAAACTGCATTATGTAAGGGCAGACACTCCCTTGGTAAGGTATTCAGCAAGTGCATGACTGCATTCAGAGAATGCATAACTTATCTTTTCAATAGTTCATGCCATCTAGAGCTTTTAGCATTCTCCCTGGCCATCTGTGATAGGAGAAAAAAATACCAATTGCTAAACTACTATTTCAAAATCACATTTTTTATAAATATATATATAAAATGTATATATAATCACATAACATCTACCTATGTAAAAATAAAATGAAATTATTGACTGTTAAGGCTTAAAGGAGAAAATAGTTTAGCAGATAATGCCACCATGAAAATATTTTCTTTACTTTATATCTTTTGTGTGTTTGTTTGTGTTACCTAGAAGTAAGATTGTATACATTATTCTAGGGAGTAAAAGCTTCTTTTCCTAACTATTCTTCTCTAAAATTGTCTGTTCACTGATAAATTTATTTGCCCAAAACATCTCTTGAGTGTCAATCTATGTTAAGAAAACATTATGGATAAGAAGTCACGGTAGGAGTAGTAACAGCAAGATGGCAAAATAGGAAGTCCTAGACCATCTTTCCCTTGACAAACACAAACTGAGAAACAACTCATGTGCAAACTCCCTTTGTGAGAATTTGGAAACCTTTGAAAGGCTCAAATACCCAGAGAGGATGTCAAATCAATTCATTGAAGGAAGTAGAGAGATTTGGGAAACTCACTGAAAACCTTGACCCTGGGGTAAGCATATATGATCAGGAAAAGTCTCCCTAGCACAGAGGGGAAGGAACAGGTTCGTTCACTCATTCAGTTTCCCAAGTTTTTTTAGGGAACTTCCCAGAGGACAGGTTTCTGTCTTTCAGCCTCACAACCCTGATGAGTTCATCAGAGTCAAGCTGCCTAAGAGACAAGGGCAGCAGTGGCTTGGGCTGGTAGGCACCATCAGTTCTTCTGCCTGCTCAGCACAGAGTGAGAAGAGAAAAAATATCATTTCTTAGCTTCTCCCTAGACAGTAAAATGCCGATTCATGCATCTAGTGCTGTCCAAGGAATTAACATCTGTCTCACTATTTTGGGAGTTCTGACAGGTCCTGCATGGTCTAGCTGCCTTGAGAGGAAAAGATGCCAGAACTCCCATTCTTGGCTCAGCACAGAAAGAGTGAACAAAAACCACAGCCACCTGCCTTCTGCCTGCGGAAAAAAAGAATTGGTAGAGGCCCCCAAAATCTCTGACTAAGCTGATCGATAGGGGTCTTTTCCTGTATAAGGCCAGTTAATGAAGAATGGGAGAAGTCTTTATCTAAAGTGCAGACGTCAACACAGACTGTCAAGAAAAATGAAAAATCAGGCAAAGATGTTCCAAACAAAGGAATAAGATGAATCTCCAGGAATCAATCCTAATAAAATGGAGTTATATAATTTACCAGAGAGTGAAAAATTACTCTCATAAAAGTGTTCATCAAGGTAAAGAGAAGAGTCCATGAAGGAAGTGCACTCAACAAAGAGATAGAAAATACAAAAGTATCAAACAGTAATCATAAAGTTGAAGAAAACATTAACTGAACTAAAAATTCACTAGAAGGGTTCAACAACAGACTAGGTCAAGCTGAAGAAAGGATCAGCAAACTCAAGTACAGGTCACTGTGCCGAGACCAGCTTGGTCGGGGAGACCCTAACCCAGTGGCACTAGAGAAATTAAGACACACACACAGAAATATAGAGGTGTGAAGTGGGAAATCAGGGGTCTCACAGCCTTCGGAACTGAGAGCCCTGAACAGAGATTTACCCACATATTTATTAACAGCAAACCAGTGATTAGCATTGTTTCTATAAATATTAAATTAACTAAAAGTATCCCTTATGGGAAATGAAGGTTTGGGCCGAATTAAAGGGGTAGGTTAACTGCAGCAGGAACATGCCTTTAAGGCATAAATCGCTCATGCTATTGCTTGTGGCTTAAGAATGCCTTTTAGCAGTTCTCTGCCCCGGGTGGGCCAGGCATTCCTTGCTCTCATTCCCATAAACCCACAGCCTTCCAGCTTGGGCGTTAGGGCCATTATGAACATGTTACAGTGCTGCAGAGATTTTGTTCATGGCCAGTTTGGGGTCCAGTTTGTGGCCAGATCTTGGGGGACTTGCTCCCAACATCACTGGAAATAATTCAGTCAGTAGAACAAAAGGAAAAATAAAATTAAAATAATAAATAAAGCTTAAGGGGTGTATTAGTCCATTTTCATGCTACTGACAAAGACCTACCCAAGACTGGGTAATTTATAAAGAAAAAGAGGTTCAATGAACTCACAGGTCCATATGGATGGGGAGGTCTCACAATCATGGCAGAGGGTGAAAGGCATGTCTTACATGGGAGCAGGCAAGAGAGAATGAGAATCAAGCAAAAGGGGTTTCCCCTTATAAAACCATCAGATCTCCTGAAACTTATTCACTACCATGAGAATAGTATGGAGGAAACCACCACTCATGATTCAATTATTTCCCACCAGATCCCTCCCACAACACATGGGAATTATGAGAGCTAAAATTCAAGATGAGATTTGGGTGGGGACATAGCCAAATTATATCAAGGGAGTTATGGAAAATGTCAAGCAGATCAATATATGCATTATGGGAGTCCCAGAGAGAGAGAAAGGACCAGAAAGCTTATCGAGCATAATAATGGTTGAAAGCATCTCAAATCTGGGGAAGAAATAAATATTTTTGATCCAAGAAGCCTGAAGGACACCAAATAAGATAAAATCCAAACATTATATTTATTACATTATATTACAACAAAACTCATTATAATCAAATTGTCAGAAAACAAAGATAACATTTTGAAAGCAGCAAGAAAGATACTTGACAAACTTCATAAGACTATCACTAGATTTTTTTTTTTAGCAGATACCTTGCAGGCCAGAAGGGAGTGGAATGGTATATTAAAAGTACGAAAGCAAAACAACTGCCAGTCAAGAACACTAAGTCCAACAAAAATCTCCTTCAAAAATGAAAAAGAGATATGGACTTTTCTAGACAAACAAAAACTGAGGTTACTTATCACCATTGGGCTCACAAGGCAGAAATGTGAACGCAAGTTCTTCAAGTTGAAATAAAAGGATGTGTGATGGTTAATATTGAGTGTCAACTTAATCGGATTGAAGGATACAAACTATTGATCCTGGGTGTGTGTGTGAGGGTGTTGCCAAAGGAAGGAAGGTCCACCATTAACCTCGTGGGCACAAGCTAATCAGCTGCCAGCGAATATAAAGCAGGCAGAAAAACATGAAAAGGAGAGACAGGCCTAGCCTCCTAGGCTACATCTTTCTTCCATGCTAGATGCTTCCTGCCTTCAAACATCTGACTCCAATGTTCTTCAGTTTTGGGACTCGGACTGGCTCTCCTTGCTCCTCAAGCTTGCAGACAGCCTATTGTGGGAACTTTTGATCATGTAAGTAAATACTTAATAAACTCCCATATATATACATATTATATATAATATATATGCTATTATATATAATTATATATAATATATTTTTATATAATATATATTATATATACTATATGCTATTATATGTATATATATAATACATAATATATATATATTATGTATATATATGCTATTAGTTCTGACCTTCTAATAGAACGCTAATACAGATTTTGGTACCAGGAGTGATTCTAGAGGAACAGAATATTAAGGATGGAGTTCCTTCATTGATTTTGGGGTTTCTGGATTTAGCTGGTTAATATAATTAGACCCAAAAAATGCTAAGTACTCTATTTCTAATGGTATGGAGAACACTGATAGTCCTTAGTGTGAACTGTTTAGAGAGTTATGCAAAATAAATGCATTTGACCCTCCCGATTCACCATTTGTGAGGGGCAAGTTTAGTGACTCTATACATAATACATTTGACCATATGTGGTGAACCAAAGAACATAAAAAAACTGGTTGGTTGCTCCTAAGTTCAGTGGACAAGTGATGAAATAAAATGATGAACTCAGGGATTCTGTCTCCCGGCTTCAGAAGCAGATAATGAACCTCAAATCTGCTAAGATTGCCCTGAATTAAAGTCTTATCTCCTGTAGAGAAACAGCTGAAATTGTGGAAAAACAGACATAAGCACTTACCATGTGAGTGGTTGACCTGCAATAAAAGGTACATGCAGAGCCGTGCCCAGTGTTTACTGTTAAAGTGAGAGCATTGATTGGGAAAGAATGGGACCTTACAACTTGGAAGAGGGACATGTGGGGGGACCCTGATGAAGCTGGAAACATTGAGTTTGTAAACTCCAATGAACCTTTTTTCGCCAGAAGGAACAGCTTCCCCATCCCCAGTACTGGCAACATCTGCTCCCTGACCCATGCTGCCATCAGCCTTTCCACCTTTGCCTCAAGAGATAAACCTTATGCTGCCTAAGGCAATAGTGATGGCCTCCCCTGAGGTGGTTGCCAGGCAAAATAATGTTGATTCTCCTCAGGAGCCACCTCCAACAACCCTGTTTGCTACTAGACTACAACTAAAGTCCCAGTGGGCCCCTAGAGGTGAAGTTGGGAGTGTGACTCATGAGGAGGTGCACTACACTCAAAAATAACTGTTTGAGTTTTCTAATTTATATAAACAGCAATCTGGAGAACAGGCATGGGAATGGATATTAAGGGTATCAGATAATGGTGGAAGGAATATAGAGAGTTGTATCGGGCTGAATTTATTTATTCTGGTCCACTCACTAAGGACTCTGCTTTCAATGTTGCAGCTCGGGGCATTAAAAAAAGTTCTAACAGTTTATTTACTTGGTTAGCTGAAATATTAATTAAAAGATGGCCCACTGCGAGTGAGCTGGAAATGCCTGATATCCCTTGGTTTAATGTAGAGGAAGGGACCCAAAGACTTAGGGAGATTGGGATGGTGGAGAGTCACTTTGATGACCATAGGATGACCTACTCATCCCAGCTGGGAGGGTCCAGAAGATAAACCCTTGACCAATACCTTCAAAATAGATCTGTGAGGGCAGCACCTGCATCTTTGAAGAGTCCTTTAATTGCTCTTCTCTGTATGTCAGATCTAACGCTGGGACACTTTGGGCTCCTCCTACCTTTATGTCAACAGTTTAAGAAGGGAGTTACACTGTTGGCTGGGGTGATTGACCCAGACTATCAAGATGAAATCAGTCTAGTACTCCATAATGGAGGTAAGGAGGAGTACGCCTGGAATACAGGAGATCTATTAGGGTGTCTCTTAGTATTACCATGCTCTATGATTAAGGCCAATGGGAAACTACAACATCTCAATCCAGGCAGGAGTACAAATGACCCAAACCCTTCAGGAATGAAGGTTGGGGTCACTCCACCAAGAAAAAAAAAACAACACCATGATCTGCTGAGGTGCTTGCTGAAGGCAAAGGGAATACAGAATGGGTAGTAGAAGAAGGTGGTCATCGATACCAGCTATGACCACATGACCCGCTGCAGAAATGAGGACTGTAATTGTCAGGAGCATTTCCTCCTTCTTTTCTTAAAAACATGTTTGTACATGTATACACTTGTACTAAGAAAATACCTTCATTTTATTTCCTTTCTCTTTTATCATGTGACATAAGATTTATTGACTTCATATCAGGATGTAAGTATGGTTAACTTCATGAAATAGTATTTGGGTTGGGGATTGGTCTGTTTCCAGTTGTCTGAAGCACAGTTGTGTTATGTTAGGCATAATTATGACCCCAGTTTGTCTTTATTTGAAGATTATGTATGATCTCAGGAGATGTGTATGGGTTCAAGTTAACAAGAGGTGGACTTCTGATGGTTAATAGTGAGTGTCAAAGGATATTGATCCTGGATGTGTCTGTTTGGGTGTTGCCAAAAGAGATTAACATTTGAGTCAGTGAGCTGGGGAAGGCAGATCCACCCTTAATATGGTGGGAACAATCTAACCAGTTGTCAGCGAATAAAAAGCAGGCAGAAAAATGTGAAAGAAAGAAGAGCCTAGCCTTCCAGCCTACATCTTCCTCCCATCCTGGATGCTTTCTGCCCTTGAACATCAGACTCCATATTCTTCAGTTTTGGGACTCTGACTGGCTTTCCTTGCTCCCCAAGCTTGCAGACAGTCTATTGTAGGACCTTGTGATCATGTTAGTTAATACTTAATAATCTCCCCTATATATATATTTATATATGTGTGTGTACATACATGTATATGTATATATCCTACTAGTTGTCTCTTTAAGAGAACCCTGATGAATACAGAATGCTAAACAGAAACGCAATGGCAAAAGAAAATATGAAAGTTTTGGTAAATGTAAGTATATAGACAAATACAGAATACTGTAATGTTGGTAGGTAAATCGCTTTTTATTACAGTATAAAGTTAAATGTGTTGAAAGTAAGCATAATACAAATGTTAAGAGATACAATATAAATAGATGTAAATTATGACAATAGCATAAGGTGGTACGGTAGTTAACATACAGGGTTTTGTATGTGGTTAAATTTATGTTGTTATAAGCTTAAAATAGACTATCATAATTATATAATATTTTATGTAAACCTTCAGGTAAACACACAAACAAAGTATAGAAGTTACAGAAAAGAAAAAAGAAAAGAATCAAGTAATATCAACTAAGAAAATCCACAGATATAAATAAAGAAAAGCGAGACTAACAGAAAAACAGAAAGCAACACACAAAATGGCAGTAGTAAATCCTTTTATATCAATAATTATTTAAATGTAAATTGATTAAATTCTACAATCAAAAGACATAGATTGGCTAAATGAATTCAAAAACAAGATTCAAAATATGCTGTCTATGAGAAACTCACTTCATGTATTAGTCCGTTTTCACACTGCTATAAAGAAATACCCGAGACTGCCTAATTTATAAAGGAAAGAGGTTTAATTGATTCACTGTTCCACATGGCTGGGGAGGCCTCAGGAAACTTACAATCATGGTGGAAGGTGAAGGAGAAGCAAGCACCTTCTTCACAAAGTGGCAAGATAGAGGAGAGAAGGAGAAACTTCCAAACAATTACAAAACAATCAGATATCATGAGATCTCACTCACTATCATGAGAACAGCATGGAGGAAACCACCCATAATCTAGTCATCTCCACCTTTCGACATGTGGGGATTACAACTTGAGATGAGATTTGGATGGGGACACAGAGCCAAACCATATTATTTCACCTTGGCCCCTCCCAAATCTCATGTCTTTTAACATTTCAAAATCAACCATGCCTTCCCAAGAGTCTCCCAAAGTCTTAACTCATTTCAGCACTAACTCGAAAGTCCACAGTCCAAAGTCTCATGTGAGACAAGGCAAGTCCCTTCCACCTATGAGCTTGTAAAATCAAAAGCAAACTAGTTACTTCCTAGATACAATGGGGGTATAGGCATTTGGTAAATACACTTACCCAATTCTTGTCTTCTGTGCACCCACCAAATGTCACATGTAACCTGTCAAGGCTTAGAGTTTGCACCCTAAGAAACAACAGCCTGAGCTCTATGTTGGCCCCTTTTACCAGGGCTTTAGCTGGAACAGCTGGGTCACAGGGCACCAAGTCCTGAAGCTACCCAAAACAGTGGGGCCCTGTGCCAGGCCCACATAATTATTTTTCTCTCTTAGGCCTCCAGGCCTGTGAGGAGAGGGGCTGCCATGAAGGTCTATCTGTGACATTCCCTGGAAAAATGTTCCACATGGTCTTGGTGATTAACATTTGACTCCTCGTTACTTATGCAAAATTCTGCAACTGGCTTGAATTTCTCTTCAGCAAATGGGTTTTTCTTTTCTACCACATAGTCAGGCTTCCAATTTTCTAAATTGTTATGTTCTGCTTCTTTTTTAAAACATAAGTTCCAATTTCAAATAATATTTCTCAAGTTCAAAGTTCCACAGATCTCTAGGCCAGGGACAAAATCCCACCAATCTCTGCTAAAGTGTAACAAGAGTGACCTTTACTCCAGTTCTCAAGAAGTTCCTTATCTCTATCTGAGACCACCTCAACCTGGACTTCATTGTCAACATTACTATCAGCATTTTGGTCAAAACCATTCAACAAGTCTCTAGGAAGTTCTAAACTCTCCCACATCTTCCTGTCTTCTTCTGAGCCTTCCAAACTATTCCAACATCTGCCTACTACGAAGTTCTAAAGTTGCTTCTACATTTCCAAGTTTCTTTATAGCAGTGCACCACTCTACTAGTACCAATTTACTGTATTATCCCATTTTCACACTGCTGTAGAGAATACCTGAGACTGGGTAATTTATATATATACACATATAAAAAGATTTAATTGACCCACAGTTCCTCATGGATGGGGAGGCCTCAGGAAATTTACCATCATGGTGGAAGGGGAAACAGGCATGTCTTACATGGTGGTAGTTGAGAGAGAGAGAGAGTGAAGGGGGAAGATCCCCTTATAAAACCATCAGATCTGATGAGAACTCACTCACTATCAATGAGAACGACATGGAGGAACTGCCCTCATGATCCAATAATGTTCCCTCAACACATGGGGATTACAATGTGAAATGAGATTTGGGTGGAGACATGGAGACAAACCACATCATTTCATATTTAAGGTTACACACAAGCTAAAAGTTAAGGGGTGGGAAAAGGTATGTCATGCAAATGGTAAGTAGAAGAGAGCAGGGGTAGTTATATTTACACCAGGTAAAATATTACAAAATATTTAAGCCAAAACCTGTCACAAGAGACAATGAAGGTCATTATAAAATGATAAAAGGGTCAATACATTAGGAAGATATAACAGTTATAAATATTTATACATATGTGTGTGCATGCCCTACACCAGACCACCTAAATATATAAAGCAAACATTGATAGAACTGAAGAAAGAAATAGACAAGCAATACAATATTACCTGGGAAATTTAGTGTCACACTTTCAAAGATGGACAGAACATCAAGACAGAAGATGAATAAGGATACAAGGCACTTAAATAACAGTACATACTGAATGAACCTAAGAGACGTGTACAGAATCTTCCACCCAGCTTCAGCATATACATTCTCCTTAAGAACACATAAATCTTTCTCCAGGATAGATTACACGTTCAGTCACAAAACCAGTCTGAAAAATATAAGAAGATTTTAATTATACCTAATATATTTTCTGAGCATAATGGAATGAAACTAGAAATCAATATCAGAAGGAAATGAAAAAATTGGCAAATAAGTGGAAGTTAAACAACACACTCTTGAACAACCTTTGGGTCAAAGAAGAAATCAAAAAGAGACTTAGAAAATACCTTTAGAAAAACTAAAATAAAGACAACATACCAAAACAAATAAGCAACCTCATATTACACAACTAATCAGAAAATGAAGAATAAACTATGCTTAAAGTTTGGGATACTTCCTAATGGGAGATCTTGTCCCTGGTGGAAGGCCATAAGATCCCCTAGCACCAGCTTCACCCAGGGGAAGTAAAGGGTGAGTTTATATATCCAGTGCCCGAACTTTTCTGAGAAGGCTTCCCAGAGGGCTGTTTTCTTCCTTGCCAGTCATGGAACTCTGATGGGTTTAGCACAGTCTGGCCACCCAGCAGAAGGAAAAAAATAAGAAAAATTAGTGCAAAGATAAATAAAATAGAAAAGAGAAACAATCAAAATAAACAATAAAAGTAAGAATATTTTTTGAAAAGATAAACAGACCAATCTTTGGCTAGACTAACTAAAAAAGGAAAAGAGAAGACTTAAGTGAGTTCAGAAATGAAAGAACAGTTATTGCAACAGATACTTTAGAAATTGGAAAAAAAAAAAAAAAAAAAAAAAAAAAAGGTAAGGCTAAGCCCGGCAGCTCATGCTTGTAATCCTAGCACTTTGGGAGCCTGAGTGGGAGTATTACTTGAGCTCAGGAGTTCGAGACAAGCCTAACAAACATAGCAAAAACCCCGTCTCTACAAGAAATAATAATAATAATAAAAAGCTGGGTATGGAGGCATGTGCCTGTAGTTTCAGCTACTCAGAATGCTGAGATGAGAAGATTACCTGAGCCCAGGAAAGTCAAGGCTGCAGTGAGCCCTGATCACACAACTGCACTGCAGCCTGGGTGACAGAGTAAGACTACTGTCTCAAATAAATAAATAAATAAATAAATAAATAAATAAATAAATAAAATAAAAGAACATAAGACAATACTATGACCAATTACATGCCAACAAACTGGATAATTCAGAAAAAATCTATAAACCACTAGAAACATAAAACCTACCAAGATGAATCCTGAAGAAATAGAAAGTGTTAATAGATTCATAGCTGGCATGGAGATTGAATCCCTGATCAAAAACCTCCAACAATAAAAAGCACAGGAGCAGATGGCTTCACTGGCAAATTCTACTAAACATTTAAAGAACTAATGCCCATCATTCTCAAACTCTTCCAAAAAACTGAACAGAAGGGAAAGGTCCCAAACTCATTTTCCTTATACCAAAGCCAGACAAAGAGAAAGAAAACAACAAGTCAATATTCCTGATGAATATAGATGCAGAATCCTCAACAAAATACTAGCAAATTGAATCCAATATTACATTAAAAGGATCATGAAATATAACTGAGTGAGATTTATTTCTATGATGCATGGATGATAGTTCAATATGCAAAAGTCGATTTATGTGATACACCACATTACCTGAAGAAAAGTAAAATTTGCATGATCATCTAAATAGAGGTAGAAAAATATTTGAATATTTGACAAAATTTAGTACCCTTTGATCACAAAAGCTCTCAAGATACCAGAGATAGGGCCAGGTATGGTTGCTCATGTCTGTAATCCCAGAGTTTTGGGATACCGAGGCAGGAACATCACTTGAGCTCAGGAGTTTGAGAATAGCCTGGGCAACACAGTGAGCTCTCATCTCTATAAAAATAATTATAAATAAATAAATAAATAATTATCTGCATATAGTGCATGCACCTGCAGTCACAGCTCCTCTGCAGGCTGAGGCACGAAGATCACTTGAGCCCGGGAGGTTGAGGCTACAGTTAGCCATGATTGGGCCACTGCACTCCAGCCTGATTGACAGACCAAGACCCTGTCTCAGAACAAAGGAAAGAAACTTGGAATGTAAGGAAATTACCTCAGGGCTAAACATCATACTCAATGGTGGAAAAAATAAAAAAAAAGATTTTCCTATAAAATCAGGAACAAGACAAGAATGTTTCCTTTCTCTGTTTCTATTCAGTGGAGTACTGGAAGTCCTAGCCGTAGAAATTAAGCAAGCAATAGAAATAAAAGGCATCAAAATTGGAAATGAAACAGTAAAATTGTCATTTTAAGAGGTTACGATCTTATATATAAGTAATTCTAAAGATTCTACTTAAAAATTTATTAGAACTAATAACTGAATTCAGTGAAGTTTCAGGATAAAAGATCAATACACAACAATCAGTTGCATTTTTTGGGGGGGGAAGACATTAATTCTTTATTTGAGAATCCAATGTGCATGCCAAGGACGGTGCTATTTAGAGTTGAGAAAGATACAGAAATAAAGGTCTTGGTCTATACCTTAAGGAACCTGTATAATCCTGCATGAAGAATGTGAAGAGGAACAGACAGTTGATGACTTCCAGATGCCCTGAGTGCCCACCAGCAGGGTATCCAGTGGACACCTCTGTACCTGTCCTTCCACACGATTGGTTTTTATTTATTCAACTCCCCCAGTAGACTCTAAGCTCCTTTAGAACAGTGAGTGTATCTTTTTCATCTTCTCACCCTAGAAACTTTCACAACACCTGTCTAGTAGGTCATCAACTTTTAAATTAAATCCCTCCTTTTTTATACAGTCTGAAAGTGGGGTGGTAATTTCACTCTTTTAGGTAGGAACAGTTTTCTTCTGCTTGATGCCCCAAGTTAATGAGGAATTCAGGGTACATGGAGGAGGTAGTCAGCAGTTTGAAGGTTACATCTGTGCTGTGCCCAAACTGTTGCAGAAAGGTATGAAGACAGCACATGGAAATTAGTCCTGTTTGCCAACATAGTCGATTTTGCATGTGTCATACATGGCCAGGCTTGCTGCATTAGGAGCCAGTTGCATTTAAGTCTTACTTAAGGGGAAACAAATACATTTGAATGGAAATACACTTGATTTATTTCTGTTGATGCTCTGGTTTTAATTATTTTCTCTATGTGCATGTCTTGCAAGTTTTATTTTTGTGGTGACTATAAGGATATGATATTTCTAGTGAGATAGAGAGCTATAATTTCTCAACTTTTCAAACCTACATATGTATTATTTTAGGAAGGACAAATCTCATCATCTTAGTTAACAAGAACCAGAATAGAGTGATAGTTCCGCTAATCCAGCCTCCTGGGTCTTGCAGTTGCATACACCAGATGTTAAGAGGATAAGAGAGTTTATCCAGGAGTAAGACCATTCTGTGTGGCAGCTACCTCTGTTCACAGTGGGCGATCAGTTAATGCCATCAAGCTCGTAACATGATAGGCCTTGTAATTACCATGCCAAAGAGGCTGCAAATTATCCCTCTTTTCCCATTTTTACCTTATATTTATACTTTCTTTTTTTTTATGCTTTATGTTCTAGGGTACATGTGCACAATGTGCAGGTTTGTTACATATGTATACATGTGCCATGTTGGTGTGCTGCACCCATTAACTCGTCATTTACATTAGGTATATCTCCTAATGCTATCCCTCCCCCCTCGTACCACCCCACAACAGGCCCTGGTGTGTGATGTTCCCCTTCCTGTGTCCAGGTGATCTCATTGTTCAATTCCCACCTATGAGTGAGAACATGCAGTGTCTGGTTTTCTGTTCTTGCGATAGTTTGCTGAGAATGATGGTTTCCAGCTGCATCCATGTCCCTACAAAGGACATTAACTCATTGTTTTTCATGGCTACATAGTATTCCGTGGTATATATGTGCCACATTTTCTTAATCCAGTCTGTCATTGATGGACATTTGGGTTGGTTCCAAGTCTTTGCTACTGTGAATAGTGCTGCAATAAGCATACGTGTGCATGTGTCTTTATAGCAGCATGATTTATAATCCTTTGGGTATATCCTTAGTAATGGAATGGCTGGGTCAAATGGTATTTCTAGTTCTAGATCCTTGAGGAATCGCCATACTGTCTTTCACAATGGTTGAACTAGTTTACAGTCCCACCAACAGTGTAAAAGTGTTCCTATTTCTACACATCCTCTCCAGCACCTGTTGTTTCCTGACTTTTTAATGATTGCCATTCTAACTGGTGTGAGATGGTATCTCATTGTGGTCTTGATTTGCATTTCTCTGATGGTGAGTGATGATGAGCATTTTTTCATGTGTCTGTTGGCTGCATAAATGTCTTCTTTTGAGAAGCGTCTGTTCATATCCTTTGCCCACTTTTTTATGGGTGTTTTTTTTTCTTGTAAATTTGTCTGAGTTCTTTGTAGGTTCTGGATATTAGCCCTTTGCCAGATGAGTAGATTGCAAAAATTTTCTCCCATTCTGTAGGTTGCCTATTGACTCTGATGGTAGTTTCTTTTGCTGTGCAGAAGCTCTTTAGTTTAATTAGATCCCATTTGTCAATTTGGGCTATTGTTACCACAGCTTTTGGTGTTTTAGACACGAAGTCCTTGCCCATGCCTATGTCCTGAATAGTATTGCCTAGGTTTTCTTCCAGGGTTTTCATGGCTTTAGGTATAACATTAAGTCTCTAATCCATCTTGAATTAATTTTTGTATAAGGGGTAAGGAAGGGATCCAGTTTCAGCTTTCTACTTATAGCTAGCCACTTTTCCCAGCACCATTTATTAAATAGGGAATCCTTTCCTGATTTCTTGTTGTTGCCAGGTTTGTCAAAGATCAGATGGTTGTAGATGTGTGGTATTATTTCTGAGGGCTCTGTTCTGTTCCATTAGCCTATATCTCTGTTTTGGTACCACTACCGTGCTGTTTTGGTTACTGTAGCCTTGTAGTATAGTTTGAAGTCAGGTAGCGTGATGCCTCCAGCTTTGTTCTTTTGACTTAGGATTGTCTTAGCAATGGGGGTTCTTTTTTGGTTCCATATGAACTTTAAAGTATTTTTTTCCAATTCTGTGAAGAAAGTCATTGGTAGCTTAATGGGGATGGCATTGAATCTATAAATTACCTTGGACAATAGGGCCATTTTCACGATATTGATTCTTCCTATCAATGAGCATGGAATGTTCTTCCATTTATTTGTGTCCTCCTTTATTTCATTGAGCAGTGGTTTGCCGTTCTCCTTGAAGAGTTCCTTCACATCCCTTGTAAGTTGAATTCCTAGGTATTTTATTCTCTTTGTCGTAATTGTGAATGGGAGTTCACTCATGATTTGACTCCCTGTTCATCTATTATTGGTATATAGGAATTCTTGTGACTTCTGCACATTGATTTTGTATCCTGAGACTTTGCTGAAGTTGCTTATCAGCTTAAGGAGATTTGGGCCTGAAACAATGGGGTTTTCTAAATAAACAATCATGTTATCTGCAAGCAGAAATAATTTGACTTCCTCTTTTCCTAATTAAATACACTTTATTTCTTTCTCTTGACTGATTGCACTAGCCAGAACTTCCAACACTATGTTGAATATGAGTGGTGAGAGAGAACATTCTTGTCTTGTGCCGGTTCTCAAAGGGAATGCTTCCAGTTTTTGCCCATTCAGTATGATATTGGTTGTGGGTTTGTCATAAATAGCTCTTATTATTTTGAGATATGTTCCATCAATACTGAATTTATTGAGAGTTTTTAGCATGAAGGACTGTTGAATTTTGTCAAAGGCTTTTTCTGCATCTATTGAGATAATCATGTGTTTTTTGTCTTTGGTTCTGTTTATATGATGGATTATGTTTATTGATTTGTGTATGTTGAACCAGTCTTGCATCCCAGGGATGAAGTCCACTTGATCATGGTGGATAAGCTTTTTGATGTGCTGCTGGATTCGGGTTTGCCAGTATTTTATTGAGGATTTTTGCATCGATGTTCATCAGGGACATTGGTCTAAAATTCTCTTTTTTTGTTGCGTCTCTGCCAGGTTTTGGTATCCGGATGACGTTGGCCTCATAAAATGAGTTAGGGAGGATTCCCTCTTTTTCTATTGATTGTAATAGTTTCAGAAGGAATGGTACCAGCTCCTCCTTTTACCTCTGGTAGAATTCAGCTGTGAATCCGTCTGGTCCTGGACTTTTTTTTGGTTGGTAGGCTATTAATTATTGCCTCAATTTCAGAGCCTGCTATTGGTCTATGCAGGGATTCCACTTCTTCCTGGTTTAGTCTTGGGAGAGTGCATGTGTCCAGGAATTTATCCATTTCTGCTAGGTTTTCTAGTTTATTTGTGTAGGGGTGTTTATAGTATTCTTTGATGGTAGTTTGTATTTCTGTGAGGTCAGTGGTGATATTCTCTTTATCATTTTTTGTTGCATCTATTTGATTCTTCTCTCTTTTCTTCTATGTTAGTCTTGCTAGTGGTCTATCAATTTTATTGATCTTTTCAAAAAACCAGCTCCTGGATTCCTTGATTTTTTGAAGGTTTTTTTGTGTCTCTATCTCCTTCAATTCTGCTCTGATCTTAGTTATTTCTTGCCTTCTCCTGGCTTTGGAATGTGTTTGCTCTTGCTTCTCTAGTTCTTTTAAAAGTGATGTTAGGGTGTCAATTCTAGATCTTTCCTGCTTTCTCTTGTGGGCATTTAGTGCTATATATTTCCCTATACACACTGCTTTAAATGTGTCCCAGAGATTCTGGTATGTTGTATCTTTGTTCTCATTGGTTTCAAAGAACATCTTTATTTCTGCCTTCATTTCGTCATGTACCCAGTAGTCATTCAGGAGCAGGTTGTTCAGTTTCCATGTAGTTGAGCGGTTTTGATTGAGTTTCTTAGTCCTGAGTTTGATTGCACTGTGGTCTGAGAGACAGTTTGTTATAATTTCTGTTCTTTTATATTTGCTAAGGAGTGCTTTACTTCCAACTATGTGATCAGTTTTGGAATAAGTATGATGTGGTGCTGAGAAGAATGTATATTCTGTTGATTTGGGGTGGAGAGTTCTGTAAATGTATATTAGGTCCCCTTGGTGCAGAGTTGAGTTCAATTCCTGGATATCCTTGTTAGCTTTCTGTCTTGTTGATGTGTCTAATATTGACAGTGGGGTGTTAAAGTCTCCCATTATTATTGTGTGGGAGCCTAAGCCTCCTTTTAAGTCTCTAAGGACTTGCTTTATGAATCTGGGTGCTCCTGTATTGAATGCATATATATTTAGGATAGTTAGCTCTTCTTGTTGAATTGATCCCTTTACCATTATGTAATGGCCTTCTTTGTCTCTTTTGATCTTTATTGGTTTAAGGTCTGTTTTATCAGAGACTAGGATTGCAAACCCTGCCGTTTTTTTGTTTTCCATTTGCTTGGTACATTTTCCTCCATCCCTTTATTTTGAGCCTATGTGAATACAGGAAACTGATGGGTCTTGACTCTTTATCCAATTTGCCAGTTTGTGTCTTTTAATTGGACCATTGAGCCCATTTACATTTAAGGCTAATATTGTTATGTGTGAACTTGATCCAGTCATTATGATGTCAGCTGGTTATTTTGCTCATTAGTTGATGCAGTTTCTTCATAGCATCGATGGATTTCACATTTTGGCATGTTTTTGCAATGGCTGGTACCGGTTGTTCCTTTCCAATGTTTAGAGCTTCCTTCAGGAGCTCTTGTAGGGCAGACCTGGTGGTCACAAAATCTCTCACCCTTTGCTTGTCTGTGAAGGATTTTATTTCTCCTTCACTTATGAAACTTAGTTTGACTGGATATGAAATTCTGGGTTGAAAATTCTTTCTTTAAGAATGTTGAATATTGGCCTCCACTCTCTTCTGGCTTGTAGAGTTTCTGCTGAGAGATCAGCTCTTAGTCTGATGGGCTTCCCTTTGTGGGAAACATGACCTTTCTCTCTGGCTGCCCTTAATATTTTTTCCTTCATTTCAACTTTGGTGAATCTGGCAATTATGTGTCTTGGAGTTGCTCTTCTCGAGGAGTATCTTTGTGGCATTCTCTGTATTTCCTGAATTTGAATGTTGGCCTGCCTTGCTAGGTAGGGGAAGTTTTCCTGGATAATATCCTGCAGAGTGTTTTCCAACTTGGTTCCATTCTCCCCATCACTTTCAGGCACACCAATCAGATGTAGATTTGGTCTTTTCATATAATCCCATATTTCTTGGAGGCTTTGTTCATTTCTTTTTACTCTTTTTTCTCTAAACTTCTCTTCTCACTTCATTTCATTAATTTCACCTTCAATCTCTGATACTCTTTCTTCCAGTTGATCAAGTCAGTTACTGAAGTTTGTGCATTTGTCACGTAGTTCTTCTGTCATGGTTTTCATCTCTCTCAGGTCGTTTATGGACTTCTCTGCATTGGTTACTCTAGTTATCCATTCGTCAAATCTTTTTTCAAGGTTTTTAGTTTCTTTGAGCTGGGTTAGTTGTCCCTCCTTTAGCTCTGAGAAGTTTGATCAACTGAAGCCTTCTTCTCTCAACTCATCAAAGCAATTCTCCATCCAGCTTTGTTCCTTTGCTGGAGAGTGACTGCGTTCCTTTGGAGGGGGAGAGGTGCTCTGATTTTTTGAATTTTCAGCTTTTCTGCACTGTTTTTCCCCCATCTTTGTGGTTTTATCTACCTTTGGTCTTTGATGATAGTGACTTACAGATGGGGTTTTGGTGTGAGTGTCCTTTCTGTTTGTTAGTTTTCCTTCTAACAGTCAGAACGCTCTGCTGCAGTTCTGTTGGAGTTTACTTGAGGTCCACTCCAGTTAGGCTACTCCCTGTTAGGTTCTCCCATTTAGACTACTCAGGGTTCAGGGACCCACTTGAGCAGGCAGTCTGTCCATTCTCAGATCTCAACCTCCATGCTGGAAGAATCACTACTCTCTTCAAAGCTGTCAGACAGGGACATTTACATCTGCAGAGGTTTCTGCTGCTTTTTGTTTAGCTATGCCCTGTACCCAGAGGTGGAGTCTACAGAGGTAGGCAGGCCCCCTTGAGCTTCGGTGGGCTCCACCCAGTTTGAGCTTCCCTGCTGCTTTGTATACCTACTTAAGCCTCAGCAATGGCGGGCACCCCTCCCCTAGCCTCACTGCTGCCTTGCAGTTAGATCTCAGACAGCTGTGCTAGCAATGAGGGAGGGTCCATGGGCATGGGACCCTCCCAGCCAGGTGTGGGATATAATTTCCTGGTGTGCCGTTTGCTAAGACCCTTGGAAAAGCGTAGTATTAGGGTGGGAGTGACCCAATTTTCCAGGTGTTGTGTGTCACGGTTTCCCTTGACTGGGAAAAGGAATTCCCTCCCCCCTTGCACTTCCTAGATGAGGTGATGCCTCGCCCTGCTTCAGCTCTCACTCATTGGATTGCACCCACTGTCCTGCACCGACTTCCGACACACCCCTGTGAGATGAACCCAGTACCTTAGTTGGAAATGCAGAAATCAACCATCTTGTGGGTCACTCATGCTGGGAGCTGGAGGCTGGAGCTGTTCCTATTCAGCCATCTTGGCACCCTCCAGTTGCATTTTTGTACACTAAATTGAAATATCTTAGAAGGAAATTTTTGTACAATTTCATGTATAATAGCACTAAGAAGAATAAAATAACTAGTAATAAAATGTAACTAAGAAGGTGAAAAACTTGAATACTAATAATTACAAAACATTTATGTTAGACAAGACACAAACAAATGGAAAGCTATCCCATTCATGCACTGGAAGACTTAATATTATTAAAATGTCCACACTACTGGAAGTAATCTACAGATTTAATGCAATCCCTAGCAAAATTTGAATGGCATTTTTTACAGAAATAGATAAAATGCTAAAATTTTTATATAATAAGAAAACACATGAATAATTAGGTCAATCTTGAGAAAGAAAATAAAAACTAGAAGCATCAAACATTCTGAATTCAAAATGTGTTATAAAGTTACAGTAATTAAAACAGTATAGTACTGACATAAAGACAGTTACATAGACCAATGGAACTCAATAGAGAGTCCAGAAATAAACCCAAGCATGTATGGTCAATTGATCTTCAATAAAGATTCCAAGAATAGAAAATGAGGAAAGCACAGTCTCTTTGATAAATGATGGTGGAAAAACCGGATATCCAGATGCAAAAAAAGGAAGAGAAAGAAATTAGACCTCTTTATTACACCATGTACAAGAATCAACTGAAAATGGAACAAAGGTTTAAACCTAAGATGAGAAACTATAAAACTCCGAGAGGAAAACCTAGGGAAAAACCTTTACATCAGTGATCTTAAGAATAATTTCATGGATATGCCACCAAGATCACAGGCAACAAAAATGAATATGAGCAACAGGGACCACATCGAACTACAAAGCTTCTGTATGTCAAAGGAAACAACAGAATGAAAAAACAAGATAAAGAATTGGAGGAAATATCAGATAACTATATATCTGATAAAGGTTGAGTTTCCAACATATATATAAGAACTCCTACAACTCAATAGTAGACAAAACAAAAACCCTAATTTTAAATTTTATATATATATAATTTCTGCATGTGTATATATAGAGATAGATAGATATAGATATATATACACAGAAACAACACCAAAGACAACAAATGATGGTGATTTCCAGGTTCAGTTCAGTTTTAATACATATATATATATATAGCAAATGCTAGTGAGGACAAGGAGAAATTGGAACCCTTGACCATTATTGGTGGGAATGCAAAGTAGTGCAGCCACTATGGCAAACAGTATGACAGCGCCACACACACAAAAAAGACACCTACCTTATGATCTGGCAATCCCACTTCTGAGAATTTTTCCAAAGTATTTGCAATCAGAGTCTTTAAAATATATTAGCAATCCCATATTCATTGCGTCATTATTAAAATAGCCAATATGTGGAAATAACTTAAATGCCCATAAACAGGAGAATGGATAAACAAAAATGTGGGATATACATAAAATGTGATACTATTTGGCTTTAAAAAACAAAAAAGGAACTCTGCGATATGCAACAACATGGATTTCTAGTGAAATAAGACAGTCAAAGAAAGACAAATGCTGCAGGATTCCCCTTATGTGAGGTATCTAAAATAGTCAAATTCAGAATCAAAAAGTGGAATGGTGGTTACCAGGGGCTAGGGAGAGGTTAAATGGGGAGTTACTACTGATCAACTGGCATAAATTTCACTCAAGCTAGATAAGTAAACTCTGAGATCTGCTGTACAGCATTGTACCTATAGTCAAAAAAAATGAATTGTACACTTAAAAATTTCTTAAGGCTGGGTGTGGTGGCTCACACCTGTAATCCCAGCACTTTGGGACACCGAAGTGGGCAGATCACAAGGTCAGGAGTTTGAGATCAGCCTGGCCAATATGGTGAAATCCCGTCTCTATTAAAAATACAAAAATTAGCCAGGCATGATGGTGCACACCTGTAGTCCCAGCTACTTGGGAGGCTGAGGTAGAAGAATCACTTCCACCCAGGAGGCAGAGGTTACAGTGAGCCAAGATCACGACGCTGCACTCCAGCCTGGGTGACAGAGCGAGACTCTGTCTCAAGAAAAAGAAAAAAAAAACTTAAGAGTGTAGATCTCATGTTAGATGTTTTTATCACAGTAAAATAAAATAGAATTACATTACATTTTAGAAAAAGACAGAAAGGAAACTAGGTCCTGCTCTCAAGGAGCTCACACAGCAGGGTAAAGAAAGGACAGAGAACTGTCCAACTACACTACTACAAAGAGATGATTACCATAATAAAGGTATGGTGAAAGTGATATTAAGAAGGACAAAGCTAACAATTTCTAATGGAGAATGAGGAGAAGTCAAATAATTTTTAAGAATTCTTGCAAAGTTTTTTATATATAATTCAGTGCCTGTAATTAAATGGATGTCTTTCTATATATTCAGAGCCATTAAAAGCATGTGTCTGTTTTCTATCAATTAGATTTTTTGTTTCCCAGGAAACATGAAATGCAATAACATCATAGAAATTTAGATACAGGAGTGACCTTAAAAAAGAGTTTAGCACCAAATTACAGTTGATTTAAAAATAGAGCAAAACTGTTTCCAGATAGTCTGGGATATGTTCAATCTGGGGACACAGATTTGGTTGTTAGGAGAATAGTGCTATAATCTTTGTCTCTTAGTTCAACTACCAATCCAAGATTTTGTCTAGAGTATGAATATTTTTATTCTTCTTTTGTTCTGTGTCTGTTATTGTTTCTGTGTTTTGCTTGTCTATTTTTTGTTCAGTGCATAGCAAAATCCTAAACTTCAGAAGATATAAGAGATGCTTGTAACATAATGAGTAGACTTCTTTTGGCCTCTAGAAAAGATTCAGAACAGTACCACAGCACTTTATTAAAGATGTGTGGTTGTTCTGAAACAGTCAATTTGGCTCTGAAAATCATACTTCATGCCTTAAGAGTAATTTATGCACTGCCAAATCTTGTGTAAATCTCATTTCACAAACCGTGTTTGAAGAATATTGAAATTGATGCTATTCACACAGACAATATTAGCAAATGTATTTTTTCTATGCAAAATATATCCTTGTGATTTTTATTATCTACTAGCATGCATATGCTTATTACTGATGTAAAAGATTTATTTAAATATTTCCCTATGGCCTTCAGCTCTTCTGAGGCCATGTAACAAAATTATCTTGTATTTCATTAATTTTTTCTCTATCTTGCTATTATGTTGGCAGTTCCATTACTATTGATTTTGGTAATCATCCCAAAATGTCAGCTAGGCTGAGCTTTAAAAAGAAAAGAGAAGAGATTGACAGAGTCAACAAATCTTCCCAAAGTTTCTTTTGTTTCTAAATGTCTATTTTATAAAGAAAAAGCTTTCAAATTCATTAGGTGTGCTTTGTGGAAGATGTTATCCTAAAACTGTATTATTAGGCTGTATTCTAACAGGCCTCTTTGTTTGAGCTACCCAGTTGATTTCTTACCTTCAGTAAGTAAATATGATCCTACCTACAAAGTCTCATAAACAATTTTTTAATATTCACAAAAGATACATTGTCTTAATTGTCCTTCTTTAGTCAAATGGCTGCACATTTAACATAGGCTTGAGAAGGAGTCACTTTTCTACATCTTTAAATGAAAAAGAGCGACTTTATTCCTATGTTGAAATTATTGCTTGGCTCAATATTCCACTTTTACACTTTAGAAACAAGAAATTTCACTTACTGTTAAAAAAAACTATTCCTTACATGTTACCATTTGAAAGTCACCAAGAAATTGTATTTATTGCTTGTGAAAATTGAACTCAAAGCACATTTTAAGAAAATTTACATAATAAGTATAAACACTATTTATGATCTTAGAAAACATTACTTGCACATTGATTTCATAGTACTGCTGGAATCATAGATTTTGAAACTATTATTTTGAATTGAATCTGCTTCTGAGAATTGTTTTGAGTACATCATTATATCTTTATAACTTGTCCTTTAGTATTTATGCTTGTATAATATTTGTACCCTTACAGATGTTTGTATTTTAAAATTCTCATGCCAACATTATTTCAATATCACTCTTTCATAATGTATTAAAAAGCCTTATAAATATTTCATTATATATGTTTATTTCAAATTGCTATGAACTCTGTCAGAACATTTTGGTTGAAACAATCTAAGTTCCATACAACTATATCTAGTGTAAGTCAAAATGAAATTTGGAGGCTTATAAACTGAAAACTCCAGGGTAGATTTGACTTAAGACATATTGGTATTCAAGAATTGAAAACATCATCAGGCCTCTGTCTTCATCCCTGGGTAGTCTTTGGTTTCAGCAATGCTTTTCCATCTTGTTGGCAAATATGATCTCTGGAAGCACTAGAGTTTCTAATATTTCCAGAGGTAAGAGCTGTATTTGACTCATAAACCCAGAAAAACAACTCCCAGAGATAGCTTTTATCAGCTCAACTGGAGTCACCGACCCATTCTTGAATCATTAACTATGGCGAGGATATGAACTACTCTAGTGAACTGGGCTTGACTACATGCCCTGGGCTGAAGCCAGAAGTCAGCCTCATTGAAGCCACTATAACAGATGGCAGATACAGGCATGGCTTCTCAATATAAAATAATATAGAGCCTACAAACTTATTAATTCACATAGCTTTATATAGCTACAAATAACATACTTTCATCTGTATTTCCATTTTTAGAGATATGAAAAATAATATGCTAGTCTCAAGATATTCAGAAAGTCAATAGGCATACCTAACATGGAACATACTACGACGTGTAGTCAGCACTATTGAAAATCTGAGCTTTTCACCAGGTTCTCTGAATCCTGTCAAAATACCTGAATTTCAGAGCTAATGTTTAAGAACTAACAGTAAAAAAGGAGTATAGAAGGAAACAGTCATATGAACTTTGCAACCTAGACAGTTGCTTGCTTAATTTTTTAGTCATGGTTATACTGTCAGAACCTGAATACTTGAGTTAGGAAATGAAGCACATACAATGAATGACTAATTGAGGATCAATATCCACATTTTGAATAATGATTGAAGTTCAGTGTGCAGTCAACTGAAAGTCATCTATCACTCAGAATCATAACAAACCTAATACATCCCTTTTACTCTCTCAGGCAATACTGAGAACAGCTAACAGAATTTCAGCAGCCATATCAGTTGATCAAATAATACACTCTACGTCCAGGGAATAAAACAAAGAAAAGAGGCCCATTTATTGAATAATTACATATTGAGTGACTACTATGTGTCTGGTACTAGGAATATATCAGTCGAATCTCCACCCCTATACAGCTTATGTTCGAATAAACCAAGGTATATTGATCCTATTTTTAACTTTCCTCTTCACTAAGAGGGAATTTGATTTTTTTTCTCTATTATTACATATTGGGTATCTTGGCTTGTTAAATTGATTAGTATTGGCTGAAGTACTGTTTGAGGTAGGATCATGGCATGATGCAGACTAATTTGAAGAGGCCATGACTTTAGCTATGCTGTCACACAAAAAGTTCAAACTTAGAAGGGTAACTTTTATGCTGCCCCATTCCACTTCCACCCTGTTTGTCAGGCTTACAGTTTGTAAATAACAACTCTGTAAAAATCATAGTCAGCTGGACAAGTGTTTAATTTTTCCCTTTGGCAGGGGAGGTGAAACTTTTGTGTTTATATGTAGGATATTTAAAATTCATTAAACAGGGACATTTTAAAAATCTACACACAAAAAGAAGAGCAAAAGAGAATGTGTATTGGGGTTGGTTGAGAGTCAGTATGTGAGTGTGCTGTACAGCTCAGCAGAGAATGGTAGTGAACATCTTCACAATGTCCTTCTGGAAAGCACTCTTCTCCACTTAGGAATATGGTTCCTTCAAAGCTGTTGGAGGCTCAAAGATTGAGGGTCGTGATCAACTCAGTATACCACTGGAGGCTATATGAGTAAACAGCAAACTGTTCCCATAAATGCAGAATGTTGGCAAACTGACAAACTGTGTCTGCCACCCAGAAGGAATGCTGAGGGCAGTCACAACCCAGGCACAAGTTTTTCTTCTGATTAGGCACATCTGAAGCCTGTTAGCCATAATGTGAACTGTGATCAATTAAGCAGCTGACCAATCGTCACCTCCTCCTCCCTACTCTTTCTACCCTATAAATATGAAGGGCTGTGGAAGCTCAGGGACTGTCTTTGCTCACTAGAAGCAGGGAGTTCTCTTCTTCTTCCCCGGTCCCTTTCTTCAAAACAGTTTCTTTTGTCTTAAGTTTTCATTTCTACATTCCTCCCCCATTGTTCAGTCTGGTAATGATGGTCTCAAGCAGTAACAGTAGTAACTGTTGTAATGACGGTCTCAAGTAGTAGCAGTGGCAGTCTGCCACACAAGGCTGCCATGTTGTTATGTAAATTAGTCCTTTTTCACACTGCTGATAAAGACAAACTCAAGAAGGGCAATTTACAAAAGAAAGAAGTTTGATGGGCTTAGAATTCCTCATGGCTGGGGAGGCCTCAAAATCATGGCAGAAGGCAAGGAGCAAATCATGTCTTTCATGGATGGCAGCAGGCCATGAGAGAGCTTGTGCAGGAAAACTCCCCTGTATAAAACCATCAGATCTCTGTCTGGCTTGGTGGCCCATGCCTGTAATCCCAGCACTTTGGAGCCCGAGGCAGGTGGATCACGAGGTCAAGAGATCAAGACCATCCTGGCTAACACGGTGAAACCCCGTCTCTACTAAAAATTTAGAAAAATTAGCCAGGCATGGTGGCAGGCAATGGTAGTCCCAGCTACTCAGGAGGCTGAGGCAGGAGAATGGTGTGAACCTGGGAGGTGGAGCTTGCAGTGAGCCAAGATCGTGCCACTGTACACCAGCCTGGGCAACAGAGCAAGACTCCATCTCAAAAAAAAAAAAAAAAAAAAAAAAAAAAAAACCATCAGATCTCATGAGATTTATTCACCATCATGAGAATAGCACAGGAAAGACCTGACCCCATGATTCAATTACCTCCCACCAGATCCCTCCCACAACACATAGGAATTCAAGATGAGATTTGGGCAGGGACACAGCCAAACCAATATCATTATGTGACCCCCAACTCTGGCAGCAGATACTTTGTCTCAGAAATGGCTGCATGATCCAAAGTAGGAAAATGGTTCCTTTCATGGGATTTTAAAATTTGTACTAAAATAATCACCTTTTTTTTTCTATGACTGAAGATACAACATTTAGGATGTGTTTGTTTCCTATCTGTAGCCATGAAGAGGGAGGCAGGCTCAGAGAAGAATAAAGCCACAAAAAGAGAAGCAGTGATAAGAGGAAGCAGCTTCCAATGGCATCCATGCCCTTCTTTACAAGTGTTTCTGATAATTTTTTCCTGTTGCTGAGGATGGTTCAAGTAGATTTTTTTGTCACTGACAAACGCAGTGCATTAACTAATGCACAATTAAATGTTATTAAGTGTCATTAAATGTCCTCATATTTTGTCCTTATAATTTTTAGTTTCTTTTTTCTCTGTCAATTTCAACTCTTGATTTCTTTAGCTGCTTCCTTCTTAGTTGGGAAGCCAATTAAACAAATCCATTATAATTGCATCTAAACTAAGGTCAGATGCACTTTGCGATAGTGTGGACAGTCCCCTTTTAATTAGAATGCCTGAGCATTAGTGAGTGGATCTTGTGACATCTATTTTAACAGCTTAGGGTCTTTTTGTTTTCTTTTACAAGTCAAACTTGATCAAGTGAGATATGTCAGGGTGATCCACTGTCCAGAGGGTTCCCAGGATGCAGGACTTTCAGTAACAAAACCAAAAAAAGTTCTGGTTTAATGGGACAAGATGGCCACACTAATGCTGGAACTGGCTTCTTGAAAATTTGAAGCATCATTGTATACTTAAGTGCTTATGCTCTGGAGCTAGCTTCTCTGGGTGAAAATCCTGGCTCTGCTATTTAATGCACCATCGTGGTCAAATTCTTTGCCTGTTTGTATGTCAGTTTTCTCCATCTGTAAAATGGGCACAATAATGACGTTTGCCTCTTAGGTATATTTTGAGAATTAAGTTAGTTAATATATATAGTCCCGAATATGCCTTACAGTAAATACATTAATTTTATTTGCTATGCTATTCTTTTTATTGAGTTTTTAGTTGCTATGGCCAAATAGATGGCAAAGAATTTAGAGTAAATTTGAGCACTGGACTTCCCACAAAGCTTGAGGAGAGCATAGATCCTAAAATGCTCTGAATTATTACTAATATCCAGATTTTAGTTCTTTCATTAGATTTGCATATCATTTTGTCTGTTTGTTTTCCCCAATCTTTATGTTATCATTAAGCATTATTCTGCATTTGATTTATAAAATGAAGCTATACATTTGCCCTATAACTTTTCCCACTCTTTCCTTTCCCTGTGTCCAGGCATAAGGAAACAGGAAAAGGAGTTAAGAAAAGGAGGTGGAGAGAGAAACAATCACCTTGTCATATAATGTCACAGTGGTCATATCCTAGTCAGAATGAAATTTGGTATTTGCTCTATATCTACATCCAATCAAATTTTCACTCAATCTATATTTTGTTTATGGCTTTCATTTTATTTATCCTTTCCTAAAATGAATTCTTTTAGAAGACCATTTTATAGAATATAGCAGTTTTTTAAAAAAGCAATAAAACATGGCAGAGTATATATTTAAGTGCAGTACAAATTGAGATCACAAAAACTAATAATAATAAAAGTAGCTCTTACCTTTTATTAGGGGACTTAATTCAGTAAAAGTATATTGGATTAAATGCTTTACATATGTCAAAACTCATTTTTGCCCTTACAACACTTTTTAAGGTAAGTACCCTTTTTATTTCATTTATATAAAAGATAGAACTGTGGGATAAGTTGGAGCTCAGAGAAAATAATCAATTTCTCAAGTAATATACATAGGATTAGTGTATGTGTTTTGTTTTATTTTACTTAGGCAAAATTAATAATTTTCTTATTGTTTTATTTTATGACACGTTCTAGTTCATGTCATGTTCTAGTTCTGTCATTCATCTAATCTTCCAGAGATGCCGTAACTATAATTGCCTTAGGACTAGATGAGATGGACATTTTTGTACTGAGTATCACCTAGATTTCAGTACCATTTCTTTTAGTCAGAACAGGGAGTTCTCTAAGAATCTGTCAGTCAGTACCCCAGTGGTTTAGCTTATCTGTCTTACCATGGATTCTATTCTGAAACTGTATTTTGGATCTGGTTAACTGACCCAATACTCTGTGACCTCAAACCTAAGTCCTTGATGCACACTCTGGTTTATCTTTGACTAAGTCTAACATTTTATTGAAACATGGCCACACTCATTTATTGGCATATCAACTATCACTGTTTTCATTCTATAATATCTAAGTTGAGTACAGTACTTGCAAAAGAGACCATATGACCTGCAAAGTCTAAATTATTTACTATCTAGATTTTAACACAAAAAGTTTGCCAACCCGTAGACTAGTCTTTCAACTCCAAACTCATTGGGTTCCTCTAATGGGGTTTTCCATTCACTATGTCTACACCTATTGTTTGTTGCCTATAGCTGAGAAACCTGTCACTGGCCCTCCTCATTAAATCTCTTAAACCTCTTATAATTGACTCATGTCTGTGTATACTCCATGTTCTGGTTACACTGAATCTGGACCATTGTAAAGCCTTAAGTATGACATATTTTAATGAAGCAACTGTGTTTTATCTTTATCAGTCCATTTGTTCTAACTAGCTCAACAGGAAGGTGAGATAAAATGCACTGGCACCCTACAGATAGGACAATGACAGCACAGATAAGGGGTTGGGGTCATCAATTCTTTTTCTTTTCCCAACCACAAGTACAATTTCTAACATACATTATGTTCATACTGTTTTTATTTCCTTGTTTTGAACTGGTATTTAGGACAGAAAAACTACAGAGAATTTTTTGAGGGGAGGCAGGTTCTGACCTTCACTTTATATAAAAGGGAATAAGAGCATAATTATGAATAAGACTTCAATATCTACATCCTTTCACAGGAGGATAGGAGTTCACCAAGCAGGGAAGCGATTAGAAGATAATCACCATTACATCAAATTAGAGCATTTTCAAAATCATAGCTCCAGCTGTAGAACTCCCACTGAAAATGAGCTAAAATTAAAAATTCTCAGGTCCATAACTGTGGCTCCCCATTGGTGGACTCTACTTTGGATGCCTTGCCAACTGAGTACAGTTGCATGACTGTTCTTTGAGGCAAGAAATTTTCCCTCCTCTGTTAATCCTAACTGGGCTAGTCAGAGCGGGGTTGGCTGTTGCTGATTAAGACAACTCCCTAAGATTTGGAGCCAAGCAATGAACTGTGCAACTCAAACCTGGTGCTCACGGCTAGAAAGTATCAGGGACATGGATGTTTCCAGAATAAGCACCAGAAGCCCCAAATTCTTCAATAAAGACTCTGCTCCTGTGACTTTCTTATATAAAATAATGTGCTGGCACAGATTATAGGAAGAACAGGTTCCTACTTGAACTTAGGGAGCTTTCTATTCATTGCAAATTGAGAAAACAGAGGAAGCAGCTGCTTTATAATAAAGGATGTGTATTCCACTGCCATTGTTACCAGGGAGAGAGCAAACCACATTTTATTTCTGGTTTGATACAGAACGCTCCTTGAAAAACATAAGCCTAGGAAGCAGCACCTGTTGTACATAGGTGATTTCTCCCACTGGTAAATTCAAACTGCTGGCTTGATTTTCTGATTACCTAAAGCTGTTTCTCATACATCTGTCATAACTTGTAACAAGACATTTAAAAGGATGTCTGACAACCAATGTGAAAAGCTATTTAGTCCCCAGTCTAGCTTTTCAAATGGTAGCACATTGATCAGCTAGGCACTTTAATGAATCTGCCATCTTGTATCAGCAGTTATTCGCCAAATTAAGTCATATTTCATGGAAAACCCTTATTGTTATTCAAGGCACTTCCCAACTCCAGCTGTAAGACTGGATTAAATCAATATGTTCCTATGAGAAACAGCTTCTTGGGTAAGGCAATGTTAAAATGCACAAGGTAATAACAAAAGAAAAATACAGGATTTCATTTTACTAATGAAGTTCCAAGGTGTGTTTTCATATACTTATAGTAATATCTCTTTTCAAAGTCTCTTCCTTTGGAGTCATTGCCCCAAAATGATGTGTATAATCTCACTCGCTGAAAACGAGAAGGTAGGTCGCAGGAATCATCTTAGCTAATGGCAGCATATCTTACACATGGCCTGGGATAGTTGGTTACTGAGCAAGCTGCCCTCTTTTATCCAATGATGTAGATATAGAATAGAGTAAGATTTTCTTTCCCCTGTCTCTGCATTTACATTATGGACTCTATGTGGCATTCTGATCCTGTTACGATTATAGGTAAATTAGAAAATAGTGTAGACTTTATTTTTATGACAAACCAACCTATGTCCAGTTCCAGGATCTCCTATTTACTATGTGCATGAACTTAACCAAATCACTTAACTCTTTTGTAAAATAGGTCACTACTTTCCTGTTTGTTTTATAATGTTATTGTGTCTTTTATTCATTTTTTGTATCCTCATGAGCTAGACTAAGGCCTGACACATGGCAGGAACTCTAAAAAGTTTTGTGGAATGAATGAAAGTGCTGTGACACCCTGTAAAGCTCCACACTCCATGCTCTGGTATAATGATCAGACATTTTAAGCCAATGTATGTGACTGATCACATTATCAAGTCAATGTATGTGACATTTTTAGCCCATGTTCTTCACCTTGGCCTAGTTTTTCATCTTTTGTCATTTGATTCTATAGCTTTTCTACCAGTGAAAGATAGTGCATTTCTTTGCCCGTTGTCTTCTGGCTTAGACTGGGAATTAAAAGAAAGTGTGTGCAAATGAGTTTTCTAAGTAAACCTAGGCCATCAGCGGCATTGCATAGTTCAGCTTACTCTCTTGCTTTCTGCCATTACTGTGGCAGGCCACGTCTCGCTAATGCAGGCCTCCATAACAACTATTTCAGTAGTGATTCAGTGGTTAAATTAAATTTTAAAAGCTAAGAAAAGCCAGTGGCCTTATACAAAGGTGGAATGTAATGAAAGCCCACCTAGAGTTTTGCCTAGGCCTTTCCTGGACCTTAAAGCATGACAAAATTATGAAAGAATTCTTAACAGGACCCATTTAGGATTAAACAAGTTCTATTGGGGGTCTGAAGAAACTCCCCAGGCCTCCACAAACAAGTTTATTGGAGGTCTGATGTCACTCCCTAAACCTCCATGATTTAGCAGGAGACAAGATAAGGGTAATCACCCCAGCACCTGCACCCATTTAGATTAAGTAAATTTAATAAGGATCCATAGGAAGGTCTTCAGGACTCAGACCTCAGTTATAGATTAAAAGAACTTAATCACTTACGTCTTTAGATGAATGCACACTTACATGTAGACATACAGCTAAGAAGGTGTGTAGGCTCTGGAAAACATTGTAATTTTGAATTGGCCTGACAATAATTTCTAGACTTTCTCCCTGTAACTGGTTACGGAAATAAAACTCTATTCCTTCCCAGTTTGTCTGCTTCTCATTATTGGGCCATGAGAAATAGCAGCCCGACCCTCAGTTTGGTCTGAGAACATTACCATGAGAACATAGCCCAGCTAATTTATTGATCCAAAGCGGACGAGAGACATGTGGAACATTTTCAAGCTGAACCTACAGGTTATAGCCTCCTAGCCAAGCCCAGACTGCATTAGCTGAACCCCTACTGAACTGCAAAAGCATGAGCAAAATACTTATTGTCTTGGGTCCCTGAGATTTTGTAGTTACTTTTTAAGGCAGTAACAGCTAACTAATATACCATGCAATGTAAATGCTTACCGATTGAGTACCTCGTATTGACACATTCTGAGAGAGGGAAAAGTGAAAAAGGCAAACATGGAATAGATATAGCCCAATTCTCAAGAGTTTAAAAGTTTTTCTGTCTCCACTAAATACTATAAGAATTAATAGACAAATTCAGTAAAGTTACAGAATTCAAAATCAACATACGAAACAAGTTGTGTTTTTATACACTAACAACAAAGCACCCCAAAATTTAAGAAAACAGCCCCATTTACAAAAACACCAAAAAGAATAAGACACTTAGGAATAAATTTAACCAATGAGGTGAAATATCTGTACACTGAAAAGTATAGAACACTGATAAAATAAATTGAGGAAGACACAAACAAATGCACAGAGATTCCATGTTCATGGATTGGAAAAGTTAATATTGTTAAAATGACCATATTACCCAAAGTAATTTACAGATTCGACAAAATCCCTATCAAAATTTCCATGGAATTTTTCACAAAAAGAAAAAAAATTCTAAAAATTATTGTGGAGCCAAAGCAATCTCAAGAAAGAATAAAGCTGGCAGTATCATACTTCTTGATTTTAAAATATCTTGCAAAGCTATGATAATCAAAACAATATGGCTCTGGCATAAAAACAGACTACAGACCAATGGAACAAAATAGAAAGCCCAGAATTAGTCACACATTTGTATTCAACTAATTTTTGACAAAGGCATTAATAATACACAATGTAATAAGGATAATCTCTTCAACAAATTATGTTTGGAAAATCTGAATATCCACATGCAGAGAATGAATTGAACCCTTATCTTAGCCATATACAAAAATGAAATCAAAATTAATTAAAAATTTAAGCATAACACTTGAATCACAAAACTTCTAAGATAAAACATGGAAGAAAACTCCTTGACATTGGTCATGACAATTAATTCATGAATATGACATGAAAACATGGATAAGGAAAGCAAAATAAACACATGAGACTGTATCAAGTTAACAAGTTTCTGCATAGCAATAGGAGAAAATATTACCAAGTCATATAACTGATAATAGTATGCTAATAGCCAACATATACAAGGAATTCCTACAACTCAATAGCAGAAAAATAAATAACCCAATTCAAAAATGTGTTAAGGACCTGAAAAGACATCTTGCCAAAAAAAGTACACTAAAAGGCTAACAGGTATAATAAAAGGCATTTCTTTAAGTAATTACTAATCAACAGGAAAACAAAAATAAAAACCACAATGAGATATTGCCTTACAACTGTCAGGTTGGTTATTATCAAAAAGTAAAAGATAACAAGTGTTGGGAGAATGTGGAGAAAAGGGAATCCTTATACACTCTTGGTGGGAATATTAGCTGGTGTAGCAATTATGGAAAACAGTATGAAGGTTCTTCAAAATTTAAAGGTAGAACTACTATAAGATCTAGCAATCCCACTACTGGGTATATTTCCAAAGGAAATAAAATCAGTATGTCAAGAAGATATCTGCACTCCCAAATTCATTGCCATTTATTTACAATAAGCAAGATAGGGAAAAAACCTAAGTGCCCATTGGTGCATAAATGAATAAGGAAAATTTATTTTATGTACATATATAATGGAATATTATTTTACATTATAAATAAAAAAATTACTGTCCTTTCTGACAACATACATGAACCTGAAATATATATACTAAGTGAAATAAGGCAGACACAGGCAAATACTGTACAATATCATTTATATGTGGAAAATGAAAGAGTCAAACTAACAGAAATAGTGGAATGGTAATTACAAGAAACTGGGAGGTAGGGAAAATGTAGAGATGTTGGCCAAAGTCTATAAACTTTTACAAGTTGAATAAGTTCTCGAGATCTAACGTACAGCATGGTGACTTTAGTTAATAATGTACTGGGTCTTTGAAATTTTCTAAGAGAATAGATCTCGCATATTCCAGCCACATAAATTAAGAGGTAATTATGTGAGGTGATAGATATGTTAATCAGCCTGATTGTGCTAATCATTTTATGACATACACCTATACCAAGTAAGCACACTGTATGCCCCAATATATATATATATTTTTATTGGTTAATCAGAACTCAATAAAGCTGGAAAGAAAGAAAAGTTATTGCGGATATGACAAATACATGTCATTAAAATAATACAATACTAGAAAGAGCAGGAGAAATATACTATGACATCAAAAATGGTGAAGTGGTAGTAATATAAGAGTCAGGGAAGAGTCACTCATTCATTCAACAAATACCTATGCTTATTCCTATTTTGTACTGGGTACTGATGAAATGGTGGTTGGCAAAACAGATTCAGTGTTTACCCTCATGGAATTTATCATCTAGTTAATGCAAAGACGAGGTAGTGTTTGAGCCTGGACAAGGAAGATGAGCTTATTTTCCCCGTTAGTAAAGTTAGAGGAGTTACTATTTAGGCATAGTAGAAAATTTGTATCCAGCAGCAGCACAGAAGTTTGATAAGGTGATCAGAGATGAGAGAGGGTGGGTATCTTTTTTGAAATATATAGTTGAAGATTCAGTTTCTCAGAGCGCATTAATCAAATGCCCAATTTAACTTTATTTTATGGTTACTAAGAATATAACTGAATGCCCAGAATGCCCGCAAAGATGTTCACTAAAGCTTCCAGACCTTGAAATCTCTTTTTCTGAACTTTAGTGTCATAATTCCATACATCCTCTGCCATTTCTATTTTCTTTCTTAAGTGTTAACCTTATTTTCACAACTAAATTTTGAGCCTGTTTCATCCATTCGTGTGTTCATTCAACATTCATATTTTCTGGCACCTACTATATGCCAAGCACTGGGAATATAGCAATGAACCAAACAGATAAAAATTTCTGTTCTCAAGGAGTTAAAGTACAGTAAGGTAGTGAAGAAACAAAGTCAATTACAAGTACATTATATAATATGTCAGAAAGTGATACATGTTATAGATAAAATAAAACAGCGCATAAAAATAGGAAGCTCTGATGAAGTGTAATATTAAATAGCGTGGCCAGAAAAACCCTTATTAAAATGTGGATTATTGGCCGGGCATGGTGGCTCATGGCTGTAATCCCAGCACTTTGGGAGGCCGAGGCGGGCGGATCACGAGGTCAGGAGTTTGAGACCAGTCCAGCCTGGCCAGCATGGAGAAACCGCATCTCTACTAAAAATTAGCCAGAGGTGTTGGCACATGCCTGTAACCCCAGCTACTCAGGAGGGTGAGGGAAGAGAGTCATTTGAATACAGGAGGCAGAGGTTGCAGTGAGCCAAGATCACACCATTGCACTCCAGCCTGGGCAAAAAGAGCGAAACTCTGTCTCAAAATAAATAAATAAATATATAAGCTGATTATTTTCTGAAGAAAGCAAGGAAGCAGGTCATAAGGATAAATGGGAGGAAAGCATACCAGAGAGAGAACAGCAAGTGCAAAAGTAAGGTGGAACCATATTTAACTGCTCAAGCAACAATCGGAACATCAGCCTTGCAGAGGGAGTGGGGAAACAATTCATCATGCCCATGCTGTCAGAATGAATAGGGGATAGATCCACACATGGGCACTGTGTGGATTTAAGCCATTGCTCTAAATTAAAAGTGAAACCATTATGGGGTTTTAGGCAGTGGGGTTCATGATCTGTCATTTTAAGAGGCTCTATGTTGATAATAGACAGAAGAAGTGTAAGCACAGTTTGGAGACTATAATCTGGGTGACAAATGAGGGAGGCTTAGATGTGGGTAGTAGCAGCGAAAGAGTTGAAAAAAGTCGGTGCTGATTATATTTTGAAGTTAGAGTCAACAGAATTTGATCATAAATTGAATATATGCTGTAGAGGATAGAGTCAAGACTCAGTTAAATATGTCTAGCCTGGGTAGATGGAAATATAGAGTTGCCAATTACTGAGATACAGAAAGCTGTGGGATGAACAGCTTTTATGGAGAATATTAGAAATTTAATTTTAGACATATTATGTTTAAGATACTTATCTCCAAGCGGGCATGTAAAGTCATCAGTCAAATTTATTAATCTAGCGTTCAGGGAAGAGATCCATCCTGGAGACATAAATTTGGAAGTTGTTGGCATATTAGTAGAATTTAAGGCCACGAGACTAGATGAGATCAACACATACAGAACTGAGACAGAAAACAGAAAATGTCTAAGGTCAGAGCTCTGGAAATTTCACATTTTAAAATCAGAGCGACTAGAAGTTACCAAAAAGAAAACTAAGAAAGAGCTGTCTGCGAAGTAAAAGGAAAAAGTATAGAGTGTGGTGTGTTCTGAAAGCCAAGAATCGAGCAACGATCATTTAGGTCAAATGCTGCTGATAATTCAAGGTGAAATGGGACAGTGGCATAAAGGAAAGATTTTGCATTTACAATAAGATGACGGCATGTTTTTGAGTTGAAGGGAAATAGTCACTAGAAAGAAAACAACAGGATGCAGGAGAGGCAATTGTTAACTGCTAGAGCTATGCCTTTGAGTAGCCAAGAGGGGATGGGACCTTGAGAGTTGTTGCCTATGCCTATATTTCCTTGGCCTAGGAAAAGGCTTATTGGAGTTCAAAATACTTGTTGGCAGACTAATTTCTTCCATAGATTAAAAAAAAAAAAATCAATAAGATGATAAGACTAAAAAAGAACTCTTTGGAAAATAAATTCATTATTGACTACTTTCCAGGTATATGAACAAATTTGTTCAGCTTCCTGGGGATGTGGAGGTTAAAAACATTGTATCTTCCCCCAATATCAGGGCACAAATTCTCCTATGGAACATAATGTAATTTTTAACAAAAATGATGTATTTTTCTAACTAGTTATTCATGATACTATAAATATCTAAAGCTAATCACCATTATATTGAGTACTGTTATACAAGTTGATGAATATGAATTACTAATTAGTATGCATCTAGATTTCAGTGTTCACATGGAACATCAACATAAAAGAATAAAACAAAAATCCATACCAGAAATGGAATTATTTTTTATTACCTAATTTTATCAAACTCTAACCCCACTATCATTTCTGTCTCAAATGCAGATTTCTTATTCATTTTATTGTTATCTGATTGATCACATTGAAATGAAAAAGAGTAACGTTACTGCACTTAAAATAGCAATATTTGCCATGGTAAATATTCGGTAATAAATGTTTACTTCTATGGGTATTTTGGCATCTGGAAAAATGTGGGAATTTTTTAAAATTTTTTTTTGTAATATCTCCACATTGCTTAAATCCTTCTGGCCCACTCTAAAGGGATCTATAAAAACCTTTCAGAGAAAAAGCACTACTAAGAATCTCTACAGGTCTAGAGCACTTTACAGCTTTTAAAGTGTTTGTAAATAATATTCTCTCTGTTGATTGGATCTTCATAACTTTCCTGGGCCTCAGGAGCCAGCCAAAGAGGGTCTGAGAGCAGCTGTTAGAGTGGGATCCAAAGATTTATCAAGAGTGCCTGCTGGGGAATTATGCTTTGGAAAGTTAAGTTGAAGTCGTAGGTTGTGGAATAGTTACTGAGATTTGCTTCATCAGCAGCAGTACCAGAGAAGTGGGTGGGTTGTTAATGTGAGATGCCATAGCCAGAAGGGCTCCTGAGAAAGGGAAGCCTGGGCTGGACACAGGGAGGTATAGGTTGTAAATAAAAAGGCTCAGATTATCTCCCTCTACCTAATTTTTTTTTTTTTTTTTTTTTTTTTTTTTTTTGAGACGGAGTCTCACTCTGTCGCCCAGGCTGGATGGAGTGCAGTGGCGCGATCTCTGCTCACTGCAAGCTCCGCCCCCCGGGTTCACGCCATTCTCCTGCCTCAGCCTCCCGTGTAGCTGGGACTACAGGCGCCCGTCTACCTGAATTTTTATAAGTGGAAGACTCCTAGTGCTGCTCTTAGAAATTGCTTCGGATAAGCATAATAGGAGGTGGTTTCTTTGTCTGATAAGAGTCTCAAAGGTGCTTAACAAAGAGTTCACTATGCTGCTACTGAGTTGTAACTAACATCGAACACTATTTTGTCTCCTGCAATTTCCTCCCTGACATATGGAGATAGTTCTGTGGTACGTTTTACTAATTTTAATTTTGAAAACTTTAACAAAAAATTTTTTGAATGTCGATTGAAAACATTCAAAGAGATTCAATTTTTATTCAGTTTCATATTTTTTAAAAAAGGCTGTAGTCAAATATAAAAGTAGTTAAGTGATGTCTGTGAATTTATTCCATAATTTTAAACTTTTTAAATGAATTTTAAAATGCCAGATTTTTTTTCCAAGCTGTAAAGGAAGAACCCTAGCGTTTTGATTGTCCATCTTTATGTTCCTGGACGAATGTGATTCGGCTGCCTGTTCTGAGAGGAGGCCCAATAATGAGATACAGACAGAATGGGAAGGAAGGTAGTTTATTTCTGCAACGGGTTACAGGGAGAACGTCAGAGTCATCCACCAGACCGACTTAAAGTTGTAAGTTTTTCTCCAGGGCTTATATACATTTTAAGCTCTATGCCTCCAGGTGAAAGGTCACCTACAAGCTGAGTGTTTCAGTCCATCTATATCTAATCTTTAACTAGGGTCTGGGATCTGGACAATTTTCTCTTTTTTTTTTTTTTTTTTTTTTTCTTTTTTTTGAGACGGAGTCTCACTCTGTCGCCCAGGCTGGAGTGCAGTGGCCGGATCTCAGCTCACTGCAAGCTTCGCCTCCCGGGTTCACGCCATTCTCCTGCCTCAGCCTCCTGAGTAGCTGGGACTACAGGCGTCCGCCACATCGCCCGGCTAGTTTTTTTGTATTTTTTTTTTTTAGTAGAGACGAGGTTTCACCATGTTAGCCAGGATGGTCTCGATCTCCTGACCTCGTGATCCACCCGTCTCGGCCTCCCAAAGTGCTGGGATTACAGGCTTGAGCCACCGCGCCCGGCCGACAATTTTCTCTAGAGCCTTGGGAAGTTTCTTCATCTTAACTGGACCCTAGTATGAGGTGTATGTGTAAGAATGCTTTTATTATTCTGTCAGACTTCAGGGTCTGAAAAAACCCACGTAGGGTCTAAATGGGTTTGTTTTCACATTCCAGCCCTCCTACTCAGGCACCCGTTTCTCCAGTTCTTTAATGTGTAACTTACACATTCATCAGAATTATATTAATAGTAAAGGGTTCGTGGAAACTGGCTGCTCTGGCTGCTTATGGACACCTGGCCTGGCACAATTACACACATGGAATACTATTTTTTTCAATGTAACATTTAGGGTGCTTATAGATTTTATTTCTTCCTCTCTTTCTGTGTGTCTGTGTGTTTTATAAATGTGACTTTAAGAAGGATATTCGATCCAAATCATTAATCTACTGATTTAAAATGTGGCTATATTGTAATAGTAAGTAAAGTTGGCTTAGAACTGAATTAGTCCTTAGAATGATTATAAAATCCTAGCCTGGAACCACACAAAGAGATATTCAATAACGTGTTAGTTTTCTTCAAACTTCATTAGGTCACAAATTTACCTTTTTCTACAAAAATTATCTGTGTGTTATAGTAACAGGTCAACTCAAGTCAAGGCAGAGGCCTCCCACCCATTGCATCTTTGCTGCATAATGTAATAATATCCATGTTCTCCCAAGCCAGATAAGCCCCCTTAATCCACTGACCTCTATTATGTGGCAAATTAAAAAACAAAAACAAACTTCTCCCACAATGCTTTTCCATTTTCTATAAGAAAAATAAAAGCATAAACAAGAACATGTTCAAGTTACTGAAAGCATTTCTCAATACCAGCCAATTTCCTGTGAAAATCTTCCCAAAGAAAGCCCAGGAAATTGCAATCACTTAAACACACTTAAAGACTACAACATCTTGTTTGTGACTAAAATGTGTTTATATTTCTGTCTGTCATCTTTTTAGCTATTTTAATTCAGGGAATGCTCTGTTTTATCTCAAAGAAACTAATTTGGGGCCAACTTCCTTCTATTACATAGTTTTTTTTACTCCCTACAATAGTACATGTTCTCCTTAAAATGACTATTTAATAAATAACCTTACTTAAATGACACTACCTAGTGTTTCCCAAAGTTATCTGAAGATAAGAATCACCCGGAGTGTTCCTTCCGATGTAAATTCCTGAGTCCTCAACCCAATGGATTGAATCAGAATTTCCAAGGAAGAAAGCTTTCCAAATGTTTCTTCTCATTAGGAAAGTTTGGGAAACTCTAATTCATCATGGAAAACAGACCTAATCTGCTTTCAGCAACCCAAAAGGACTGGTTAAAGTTATAGAAAAAAGAAATAAAATGTCTATTGACTTCTATTATTTTGCAAGTTAAAAAAAAAAAAAAAAAAAAAAAACTACCCCACAATGCAAAAAAATGAAAGTTTTCTTTCCAAACTTCAGAGGAAACCCTTCAGAGGAAGTTTGAAAAGAAAAAATTAGAAAGAATATGTGATCCAGTAAGTTTGTGTGTGCTGGGGATATGGTGGGACGTTGAGATTGCTACTGCTTGGTGAACTTCATTTTCTCTGTGAAAAGGAATATGCAGCCATCTGCTGAGGGAAAGGCAGGGAGCTATCAGAGGCTCAAGGACTATGGTGAAGGCTGGACATATCTGAGGCGAATGGGAGAGAGGACAGGTGAGAAACATGGAGAAGAGTGCAGAGTGGCAGTTGAGTACTCTTTTGACAAAGCAATCCAAGAACCTGTACATATTATGATGGATTTATGTTTATATAGTGGCCATGATGGCTCCAGAAAACTAACCAGAATGGCACATCCCTTGATGAGAGCTAACAGGAATGGCAGGCAGCTTCCAAGATGGCCTCCAATGATTCTTGCTACCTGGCAATCGTCTTCCTTTGTTTGTGGATTGGACTTACTAATCAACTTCTAACTGGGGGAAGCCAGCTGCCAGAGAACCCTGTAGAGAGGCCACATGAGCCAGCTTAGCATTGGATTTTTTTAATCCTGGCAACAACTTTGTAGCAATAAAAGTGCATTTTCCAACCCAATTGAGTTTTCAGGTGACAGCATTTCTAATCAACAGCTTGACTGAAACCACACTACAGAAGTTGAGCCAGTAATGGCGACGGGCTAAGTTACAACCGGCCTTCCAACCCACAGAAATCATGAGATCATAAATGTGTGTTGCTGTAAACCACTAAATTCTGAAGTAAGTTGTTATATCACAATAGATAACTCATACAATATGTATGTAAGGACAGAATGAGGAAAACAAAAGAAATGACAAGACATTAAGCCTTAAATATACTGAATATTTTTTGTAATTGGAATTCTTTTTTTACTTTTAAAAAACATTTTCAGCCGGGCACGGTGGCTCATGCCTGTAATCCCAGCACTTTGGGAGGCCGAGGCGGGCAGATCACGAGGTCAGGAGACAGAGACTATCCTGACTAACACGGTGAAACCCCATCTCTACTAAATACAAAAAAATTAGCCAGGCGTGGTGGCGGGCACCTGTAGTCCCAGCTACTCGGGAGGCTGAGGAAGGAGAATGGCGTGAACCCGGGAGGCAGAGCTTACAGTGAGCTGAGATCATGCCACTGTACTCCAGCCTGGGCAGCAGAGTAAAACTCTGTCTCAAAAATAAAACTAAAAAGTAAATAAATAAATAAATAAATAAATAGTAAAAAACATTTTCATGGCTGAGTGATAATATTTTTCTATTGCTCATTAAATGTATAATTAAATTTCTTATTTATAAGGCATATAGTGCATTGTTATCTTTATTTTTTTCTTCAGGTGAAAAAAATTTGGCCTGTTATGCCTTCTATACTTTCATATTAAAGCACTAATGAAAACAAACTGCCAGAAATAAAAGCAGGGGATGAAGGAAATAATCTATTCCTGATAGATTCTAAATCTTTAATTCTTTATCCATAGCAATAATATTAAGACAATTACCCCTTAGTAAGGACAATTATGAAAATGTATTTCTTCAGTATACAGATTTATCAATTCAAAATATTGAGATTGTCTTGAAACTCCAAGTGTCTGAAACAGAAGTATTTTTTACTCTGTATTTTAGTTAACCAGTTGATTAATCAAAACTTGTTGCTTTCTATATGCAGTGATGTTTATAACAATAGCAAGTACATATAAGATATGTACCTTGTTTTCTGTATGTTAAAGAAAATGAAATTAATAATTGTTCTCGAAATTTCCAGTCAATAGATGAAAGAAAATTCAGGAATGACAGGATATATTAATATTTATACATATAGCTCTTCAATCTATCACTTACCTGATTTAGATAATTTGATTTTCCGAACCTTGCCTGAATATTAATAGACTCTCATCCATTACATCAGAGATACTGATTAGATTGGCTTGAAGAATGAGTGGTCTTTATAGAATTATAAATATTTATTCACTAGCTATTTATATTACCATAATGCCCTTTCTTATGCATCCTATGTGCTCATAGTTCTTTGGAAATTATCTGTGACACTTGATTTATGAAATAAAAAACACAGACTTCATAGGGTATATTATAATAGTGCATGCACACAAATACACAGAGTTTTACATTTTAGAATTGTAATTTCTCTGTTGCTACAAAATAATACTGGGAAGTTTTTGTTTATAATAGAGAATATAAAAATATATTTCTTAAAAGTAATCTACTAATTACATAAGCTACCAGAACTTTGAATAGCAGCAGTTTATTTTCTATATATTAATGGCAAAAAAAGAGCAATTTATAAAAATTAGAACACCAGTATTTTGAGCAACCAATTGGAACAAGAAAATGCAACCTTGTGTTCAATTAATCAGCTAAAAGTGGTAAAAATGAAAAAGAACCCTTAATTGCAAAAATTAATTTGTGAAAATTATTAATAAGTGGGACAAAAGCTAATCTAATTATATGTCTTCAGACGACTGAAGCTGGCAAATTTGGTGTATCAAATATCTACTTGAAAAATATCCTAATTTTCTTTTAAGTTAGATATAATCTACTCAGTTGCATTATAAAACAGCATATTGAGTTTTAAACAGTTTCAAAAGATATTTAATATCGGAATCACTCTGTATGGTTACCTTGCAACATCACTTTAAAATTTTAGAGCTTAGTGAAGTTAATTTATCAAATAACTTGAACAAGGTCAACTGACTTTTGCATCATTTCAGGTGATTTCAGTTTGGAAGGAAGCAAACATATATGTATTGACATGAGCGCACACATATACCCATGTATACATACATGCATATACATATGGACACACAAGACCCCACATACAAGCACACATACACATACCACACATATACACAAGACAGGAGCAGACACCTCAAGTCTCAACACAGGTTGCTTTAGAGCCCAAGGCTCAGCCCAAAGCAGTATGCACCTGCAGGTGACTGTGCCAAATTGGGAAACTTCAGATCCTGTTAGGGACAACTCTGTATTACTCAGCCTTATACTTCCACAATGGAAAAACTTAGACTATCTATCTACTCATTGCCAAATATAAAACTCTTCTTTCTTTGAAACAAATTCAAACCTCTGTGAGTATGAGGGGGAAGAGACAGTCAGTGCTCTAATCTTCCAGGATTCAGTAAAATCTCTTCTCTCAATAATTTCCTTTATAACACTTATATATTGTTATATTTCTTTTAAAAACATCTAGATAAATTTTGCATTAGATTATGACATTTTTGACTTCTTCACTTTTTATTCTATACTCTGTTTGGAAATTTGTATCTAATGTCATACAACCAGCTACCAATTCTGATTGATATTTCTCAGCTGTGAATCTCTAGCAGTTATATTCATCTCTGTGCTAAACAAAAGGTCTACATTCCCAAACACTTGTTAGAAGCATCCATTGCAAAGTACTGTAAGAATAAGCGATATAAAAAGGCCAAAACCAAATTATCACCTTGTTTTCCTACTCTTGTCCCCCATTCCAATTTTTCTTATATATGACCCTTTTTCTCAATCAGTGGCAAAATCTTTGATTCTTCATATTCTTCGAATCTGTATTTTCTTCTCCAGCCTACTGACAATCTTGGTACATGCCTGTGTTATATCTTACCTTAACTATTTTAATCACCTTCTAAGTGGCCTCTTTTCCTGCAGTATCAGCTCCTCCTTCTTATCCTCCACATTACAAGAAAAAATCATTTATGTCAGTGCAGATCAGAGCATGTCCCTTCCCTATTTGGAAAAGTCTTCAGCAGTCCATCATTATTTTCAGAATAACGTGGAGTGTGGCAAATAATTAGTTGTATGATCTTGTCCCTCTGGCTCCCACACATATCTTGCCATGAAAACCAGTTGCTATTTCCTGCATGCCATGTGTGCTCTCACAGAACCCTGAATTCACACACCGTGCTCCATTGTCTTGCTTAACCACGCCTTTTTGGGAAAATCAGATCCTGGGGACTCTTTTCAACCCTCCTTATTCCCATTGAGCAAACGGAACTCTATGCATTTATCTTCCTGCTTATGGCATTTTTAACATACCAAAATTAAAGATTTGTTTTTATTGGTTTGTACAGGTCTTGAGAAGAATATTTTTTTAGGTCTTGAGGCTAACGTGTTGATTTTTATTTAAGCCTTTCTCTATACTTGTCTTAAAAACAAGTACATAATGGGAGAAATTTATTACTAAGAAAAAGTAAACCATGTAAAATTCAGACATTTAACCATGAGTAGGCCTCTCACATGCAGGCTTTCATTCCCATGCTCTCTCATCTTTCTCCTGCTTCACCTCAGAATTCATTTTCTCTACTGCTTAACAAGCTTCTGCACATGATAAGGTGCATGGGGTCATGGTTTCACTATGTTATTATCATTGAGGCTCAGAAAACAATACCCCAATATGAAGGCCTCAGCATCAGTCTAAGAAGCACAAGTTTTTCTCTTCCCTCCATCTCTCAGTTTCATTCTCCCCTGAGGCCAGCCATAGAAACTAGAATTCCTCTTCCCCAAGGGGGATCATACAAACCAGAACCCCTTTTCCCAAAGCCAGCCATAAAACATAAAAATATTACTCTAATTTTCTTTTGGCTCCATCTGTGTAAAAACTGATCATAAAGAAATTATCTGATCTACTTCGTTTGACTGTAGGTCATAAGACCCTTATTCTGGAGAGGTTCCTGCCCCACATCTAGGAAAGGAGGCATGCTCAGAGAGGCCAAGAATCTGAACAGACAGACCTTGCTAGGTTTTCTCACTTAGTCTGTGAGCATTAGGCCGTACTCTTGTGAAAGGAAAATATCTTGGGCCCCTAAAGTCACTAAGGAAAAGTCAAGCTGGAAACTGCTTAGAACCAACCTGCTTCCCATTCTATTCAAAGTTATCCCTGCACTCACTAGGATAGATGCATATCCGATTGCCTCCTTTGGAAAGGCTGATGAGAAATGTATCTGTGATATGGAAACTCCCTCCCGGCTTCGAGTCTTCCCGCCCTTGCTTCAAGATGTCCCGCCTTTCCAGACTGAACCAATGTACTTGTTACACATGTTGATTGATATCTCATGTCTCCCTAAAATGTATAAAACCCAGCTGTGCCCCCACCACGCTGGGGTGTCATCAGGACTTGCTGACATAGCTGAGGCTATGTTATGGTTGCGTCCTCAACCTTGGCAAAGTAAACTTTCTAAATTAACTGAGACCTGGCTCCAGTTTTCTGGGTCCACGTTCTCTTGTGCAATAATATTCTACATAGCTGTCTATACTTTGTTGAACACAAGCATAAAAATGGAACAGTGCCCCTGTGTCTTTGGTCCTACCCTCTGCAAGTGTAACCACCCAATGGGTTCACCTTCCCCACTGCCTAGACAGAGCCAATTTATCAAGACAGGGGCATTGCATTTGTGAAAGGCTAATTCACACAGAGCCAGCTGTGCAGAAGACTAGGGTTTTGTTTTTACTGAAATCAGTCTCCCTGAGCGTTCAAGGATGGGAATTTTTAAAGACAATTTGCCAGATAGGGGCTTGGGAAGTAGGAGTACTGATTGGTCAGCTTGGAGATGGAATCATAGGGGGCTGAAGTGAAGTTTTCTTGCTGTCTGTTTTTCCTGGGTGGGATGGCAGAACTGGTGGAGCCAGATTACAAGTCTGAGTGGTGTCAGCAGATCCATCCAGTACAAGGTCTGCAAAATATCTCAAGCACTGATCTTAGTTTTACATTAGTGATGTTATCCCCAAGAGCAATTTGAGGAAGTTCAGATCCTTGCAGCCAGAGGTGCATGGCCCCTAAAAGGTAATTTCTAATCTTGGAGCTAACTTGTTAGTCCTACAAAGACAGATTGGTCCCAAGGGAAGAAGGGGGTCTTTTCAGGAAAGGGCTATCATCAATTTTGTTTCAGAGTCAAACTATAAACTAAATTCCTTCCTCAGGGTAGCACAGCCTATGCCCAGGAACGAACAAGAACGGCTTAAAGGTCAGAAACAAGACGAAGTCCGTTAGGTCTATCTCTTTCGCTGTCATAAATTCTTGTTATAATTTTTGCAAAAGTGGTTTCAAAGGCTCCCATGTATGCATGCTAAATGTATTTGTATGCCTTTTCTCCTATTAACCTGCCTTTTGAGAGTCGATTTTCCTGTGAACTTTCAGAGGGCCAAGGGGAAAAGTCTCGCCTGACCCCCACGTTACCAAAAGGCAAGATCCCAGAGCAAAAGATTTATTCTCCAGGTCTATTTAAAAAAAAAAAAAAAAGATTGTCAGAGAACAGGCATATTGGTTTTCTTGTGCCATATGCTCACCTTTGAACTTGCCACTGCAGTCAGGAAAACTTGGTCCTAGGATTGATTGCTCCTGACACGCATCCCTCCAGGAATGTGACCCAACGTTAGGATGTCTTCTGTGCTAGTTTCAACCTTCCTCTGCAACAGGTTATGCTGAAAGATGCTGATTATCAGTAACAGTTTTTCCTTCTGAAGCTTCCATTGGATTTGCCTAAACAAAGTAGAAAAGATTAGTTACTGAAAAAGGGGATCCTCCATCTTCAAAGATATTAATGCTTCCGATAGGTACCTTCTCTCCCACTGAGTTCAGTGAAATGTTGAAAGAACTCACATTCCTTTCAACTCTGTGGACCTTTGAATATTGTCTATCTAGTGGGACAATGGCATCCCTCGCACATTAGCAATGTTTCTGTCTTTTGACAAAGTGCTGTTAATGTTTCTTTTATTTTAAGATTTTATCTATTCAAGCCTTTAAAAGGTGATGAAGGCATTAACATGGTTGCTTGGTTTGGGAATTTAAAGTAAAAACTACATCTTTAATACAAGGTATGACCTCAAAGATGATAACTATGATGTTATATGTGTGTCCAAGTGCCAGAGAAACAATAAGTATTTCAATAATGAAATACGATTTTCCTCCAGTAATGCCATTCATAAATAGAGCAATTGTATAATCAATTAGAACTGCATGAAAATAATTTGTAAAAAGAAGGTAGCAAATAAAGTATTTATCAAAGATCTGAAATTTTAAATGTATAATTATTCATTGTCCAGTGTTTCTTCAAAAGATTATTGTAGCTGCCTAAAGGAAAAGGAACATTACAATGCAGGTGAGTCCTCAATAATAAGTATTAGAGTTGTAGTTTCTTTATTTAAAACCATTAGGGTATCTTTATATTAGTGGAAAGTTTCAGAAAGGCAGTAATGACTTCCAATTAAGAGTTCAGTCTTGCTGGGCACAGTGACTGATGCCTGTAATCCCAGCATTTTGGGAGGCCGAGGCAGGCAGATCACCTGAGGTCAGGAGTTTGATAGCAGCCTGGCCAACATGGCAAAACTCTGCCTCTACTAAAAATACCAAAAAAATATATATATATATTATCCAGGTGTGGTGGCAGGTGCCTATAAGCCCAGCTACTCGGGAGGCTGAGGCAGGAGAATCCCTTGAACCTGGAGGCAGCAGTTGCAGTGAACCGAGATCACATCACTGCACTCCAGCCTGGGTGATACTCTGTCTCAAAAAAAAAAAAAAAAAAAAAAAAAAAAAAATAGTTCAGTCTAAAGCATACCTGGCTTTAACTTCAAGTCTACTAAAGCCTTCTTTGGTTTGCAAATCAAAGTCAAAGTTGCCAGTGATGCCACCCTCCAGCTAGAGAAGGACTCTCAGTACACTTTATCTTCTAGAGTCAAATGCTCTGTAAGGCTTGGCTTCCTCCCATGACTTGTAGCAAATACACCTGACAATTACCATGCCAGGAGGAAACAGGTTTACCTCGTTGTTTGAAGGTTGGCTTTAGATTGTCTTTTTTTAAAAAATTTATTTAGGTCTTTAATTGACAAAATAATAATCATACATACAATATGTATGGGGTGCAATGTAGTGTTTTGACATATCTGTACAAATATAGAAAGAAGAAATCAAGCTAATTAACATATTCATTACCTCTCCTCTTTATCATTTTTTTCATAGTGAGAACATTTAACGTGTGTCTCCACTGTTCCATGCAATCAATTACCTAATGTATCTTTAATTCACCCTAGACAATGCTATCCAAGTTGATGCATCAGATAGTTAAGATCTTTCATTTTAGAGCCACAGTGGGATTTTCAGTGTTCCCAATGTTAGGAGGGGACAGCATGGCTGTCCCATAGCTCACGTTTCCACATGGGAACATGACTTGTCCTTTGAACCATGTTTTGCTTATTGCTCCTCAGGGGAGGAGGAGTCATTTTTCTTTTCTTTTTTTTTTTTTTCTTGAGACGGAGTCTTGCTCAGTTGCCCAGGCTAGAGAGCAGTGGCCTGATCTTGGCTCACTGAAAGCTCCGCCTCCTGGGTTCATGGTATTCTCCGGCCTCAGCCTCCCGAGTAGGTGGGACTACAGGCATCTGCCACCATGCCCGGCTAATTTTTTTGTATTTTTAGTAGAGACGGGTTTCCACCGTGTTAGCCAGGATGGTCTCGATCTCCTGACCTCGTGATCCGCCCACCTCGGCCTCCCAAAGTGCTGGGATTACAGGTGTGAACCACAGTGCCCAGCCGGGAAAATATATTTCATTGTCAGATGAAATGGGAGCAGTGGAAGAATGTAAGTACAATAAAGGCAGATAGGCTGGTTAAGCTGGAAGAAAAGATACCCCTGAGGAAATGTTGACACTATAGAGAACAGACAAAAAAAGAAATGAAGTGGAAAATGAGAACGTGAACATCTATATACACAGAAAACAAAACAAAACAAAAGTTGTGCCAGGTTTGTTTTTATCTATCTCAGATTGATTCAGCACTTAGGCCTGGAGCTAAAGAAAGTTATAGTTTATTGCATAGCACGCCCTCTCACATCTGAACGTTGGTTCAGCTACCAAGTTATTTTTTTTTTTTTACAAATGTAGACATCCTTGTTTTATGCACAAAATCCTCAGTATGAAATTTGTAGCCTTTCCTAATCCAAGCCCAGCCTGTTGTCCTAATAGCTCCTCATTTGTTCATCTATTCAATGGTACTTATTTGGAACATAGTAGCTGCCAGGCACTCTGCTAGCAAGTGAAACGCAATGGTTAACAACATATGTCGTTTCCCACAACATCGGCTTACTAACTATGTAGAAAGACAAGTATTGCAGACCATTTGCAAAATTGGTTTTTAGTTGAAATTTTAATGACAGTAAAGGAGACATACAATGATCCTGAGGTCATATAACCAAGGGACTTAGTCAAGTCTTCACTGTCAAGGAGGTGTGCCCTGAGTAGATTAGGCTTAACTTTGAAAGTGAGTAGGTATTAGCTTGGATGGTAGAAAGATAGTGGCTTTGGAGGTGAAAGAGGTGAGGTAATTCAAGCAGCAGAGAAAAGCATGTGAGAAGTTCGTAAGGTAGTCAGGAGCAGGCATAGGCCACTTGACAATGAGAGCTATGCTTACTGTGGTGCAGTTAAGGCCCAAGATAATCCTCAAGGGTTAGCAAGTCAGGATGAAAGTGAACAAGAGGAAGCTGAGTCATCTGTGCAGTCAGGTAAAAAGGTGACAATTAGTGATGAGATCACGTGGGTTCTAGACCAACAGAAATCAAGACATGAGGTGGTTTAAAGAAAGTTATGAAGACTCCTAATGTAGATGGAAATAAGTAATAAGCCTGAAGTTTTAACAGGAGCCAGATCCTATAGGTGCACTGGGACATTTTAAAGCTTATGGTCTCCATTGGAGGAACTGGAAATCACTGAAGATATCTAAGGTAGGGAAGGACAGAATCATATGTGCATTTGAAAAGATCACCATGGCTCTTCAGAGAAGAGCAGGCAGAGACCGTTACTCTCATTCACCATCTCCCGAATGTGCCTCATGCCTGATCATACCCACATTACTCAGTGTTCTTCCTATTGAAGTATGTTGCCCTTACCAATCCCTTTTCCTACCTCAACATAGCCAACATATCAAAATCTCATGTGTCCTTAACTGCTCAACAAAAGTTCTGCCTGCTTCATAAATCTACCCAGCAGTTCACAGACGGTTCTGAGAGTTCATTTTCTCCTCCAGTAATTAATTCCTCTTTCTTTCGTCTGATCCATTTACAGCTAGAACATTTTACAAAGTATGACTACTTTGTCATACTTTGGATAGTCTACCTTGTTATTCTGTTTTAGATGCAAGCATTTTCCCATCCTCAACATTTTGAGGACATTTGTCACATCTTATCATCTCTACGTATCTACCCTCCTATCGTTTAGAACAGTGACTTAGACATAGCAGATGGTATTTTTTTTATTGTAGCAATATATCACCCAGAGATTCTTAATGCATGATTTTGAAGGAAGTTGGGGCACTTAACAGAGAAATCCAGATGGGAAGTTCAGCAACGAACCTGAACCGTTTTCTGCAGTGATCGTCTCATTCGCTTGTTGGGCTGCGAATATCACCTGATCCACATATTAAGACCTGGTTTCTAGATATTTATTTTCAATTATTGTTTGCCTCTCTGATTAAGAAATAAATGCAAGATTTTAAATGTTTCACTGCCATAGTTAATAAATGCTATTTGTATGGTTGGTAGATATGATTAACAAGATCCATTAGAACAAAAAGAATAAATAATTACTTTGAGAAATAGAAAAGGCTAATTGCTAGAGACAATCAAGGAGCATCCTTGTGCTTAGATAGGCAGCACCAAACTATGTAATTGCTTACTGCCCTCCCTTTGTGTTTTTACAGGAGTAAGAACTGGTGTTTAATTGTCAGTCCATAGTTTCATTTGTACCATACACCTGCTGCTTTTGAATATAATAATTAAATCATTCAGTTTACAATTCCACATTTTCTTTAAAAACATTATAACTCTGTTTAATTAAAAAGAATAAAAATGACAGCTTGTGAAGTATCATTATGCATTGTACTGTTTAGTCACTGGTATATCTCAGCTACCACATGCAAGAAACATCTCACTTCCCTTAACCACTGCTCAGAAGGACAGCCTCTTCAGGTATTCGTGTCTTTTCTTCCAAACTATTTTATCTGACACCAAACATAGGTTTCAAGTTTCCAAGTAAAGTACAACATCTCTCTAGGTTTGTTGACATGTTTCCAATCCTGTGGGTGTCTCCCAGGCAACAGAATTTTAGGAGGACTAAATATAGTGTACGAAAAACAGATGGAAATTGAGATGTTGATCAAGTGAACAGTAAAAGTAGAAATCAGAAAAAGGACAGGCTTTACCTAGATGCTTGTAACCTAATGATACTGCAAGAAGCTAGTAGGAAACTCAACAGCAGATATACTAGCCTCTAACAGGCAGAGTTAGAGGTGAGCTATAAGGTTGAGCCTGATGTGATAGGCAGAATATTACTCTCCATACCCTAGAAAACAGCCATTTCAAATTCCTGGAACCTATCAATATGTTCAGTTACATGACAAAGGAGAATTAAGGTTGCCAATCAGCTGACTTTAAAGAGGAAAACCATCCTACATTATCTAGGTGGGCCAAAGTAATAACAAGGACCCTTAAAAGTCTTTAAAAGTGGAGAAGGCAGCAGAAGAGGTCAGTGGGAGCTGTGACTACAGAAAGGCAGCCAGAGAGAAATGCAACATTGCTGTCTTTGATGATGGGGGTAGGGGTCGAAGAGCTAAGGAAGGCTGGTGGCCTCTAGAAACTGGAAGAGGCAAAGAAATAGATTCTACCCTAGAACCTTCAGAAGGAAATGCAGCCTTGCCAGCACCTTAATTTTAGCCCAGTGGGATCCAACTATGGCTTCTGATCTCCAGGATTATGAGATAAGTTCGTGTAGTTTGGAGCCACGAAGTTTGTAATAATTTGTTACAGCGGCAATACAGAACTAATAAAACTAGCATTGTCTGTTTCTGTTGCTGTTGTGGGGCTTGGAACCCAAGAGGTAAGGAGTAAGAAGATGAGTTACTATATCTGTGCAGAACCAGGTGAGAAGATGGACCTATACTAGAAGGTCTAGGAGTTTCTAAACGGCGGGGACTGATACTTGCAGCAGTTTGAGCTGACACAAAAATATAAGTCAGGAATGCTCCCTTGATGCAGGGGCCTCTATGGTGTCAACACCATTCCTTCTTTAAGATTATCTCCTAAAATAGAGGAAAGCCAGTATTTGCCTGAAGCATGTGAACAGAAGGTCTTCACACATGTAGGTGAGTATCTGAGATCAAAGGACATTTCTCACAATTCACTGCTCTCAGCCATTCCCTTTATATACACCAGAAACTGTCCCTGGCTAATGAGTTACTAATATTCCACACCTCCTCTATGTCATACATAAGTCCTCATCCTGAAGACTATGACAGGTTGCTCTGGTACAAGGTGAGAATGCAGAGTCTCAGGGAGCTAGAAATAACTTGAAACAGTGAGCAGTGAGATAGTGAGACTAGATTCAGCAGACCACAGCACTGGCACACACCATAACCTCAAGTGTCTCCAGGTAGGAGTCTCTGTATCCTTGGACAATTGTCTATATATGATGGGGTGAAATCAGGCTACACATCCTACTCAGAATTTCTTCTAAAGAATCCATTGTTCCTAGAAGTTCTTCCAGGTGCTCTGTGGTTCTCCCAGATACTGGCCCTTAGTTAAAGAGTGGAGATTAAAACTAAAGTTAAAGGGAGTCTTTCATTTTGAACATCATGCTTCATTATAAGAAATCCTAGCCATGAATTGAAAAGTGTATCAGTTATGCTATGGCAAGAGATGTAATAGTAGAGAGACTCTTCTATTATACAAAAATGCAATTTCATTAGGCCATTGTCAGAGGGCAATAGACATGGTCCAGGAGAGAGGTGGCCATGAATCTGGAAAACATAGATTATACCCGTCTAAAATGATGATACAAACATGTATCTGGAGTTGGATATCTGGGTGCTTGGAAGTCCAAGAAGTTGCTTTCTCACTTTGTACATACATACACACACACACACGCACACACACACACACACACTAAGTGTATCCATATATGAAGGCAGGATGACATTACATGTAATATGTCAGGAGTACGTTCACACTAAACCTGGAAGTAACTGTGAAAAACAGTAATATCTGGGACTCAGGGTATAGTAGACCTTTGGGTCACCATGTTAGGCTGTTCTTGCATCACTATAAACACCTGAGCCTGAGTACTTTATAAAGAACAGAGGCTTAATTGGCTCAAGGTTCTGCATGCTGCATAGGAAGCATGGCACTATTATCTGACTAGCTTCTGAGGGGGACTCAGGGAGCTTTTATTCATAGTGGAAGGTGAAGCAGGAGCAGGCATCTCACATGGCAAAAGCTGGAGAAGAAGTGGTTGGGGGAGGTGTCACACACCTGTAGACAACCAGATCTCATTAGAACTCATTATCACAAAGGCAGCACCAAGCCATGAGGGATCTGCTTCCACAACCCAAACACTTCCCACTAGGTCCCACCTCCAATACTGAAGATTATATTTCAACATGAGATTTGGACACGACAAACAAATATCTAAACTATAGCAAGGCTTGTGTACCAGATCCAGATTTGTGCATTGGACCACAAAATTTTATTTATATAGAACTTTGTGTTTGAACCAAGAAATGTAGGCAGCCAAAATGTTATGTATTAGGGGTTAAAGTGAGGGTTTTTTTTTATTATTATCATTGAGCTAATTTTTTAAAAAATTGCCAGTCTTATATCTAAAGTCTAGGATGCAGTTGAATTCTGCTTTGCCTGTCACCTTTCCAAATCATGAGATTCCCAAGGGAAGTAGACACCTAAGATACATAGAAAATGGAAGGTAAATCAACCCTTTACTGTTAGCTGAGTCTCCTATCGTATTTACCATGACAGAACTCTGATAAAGCTTGATTCGAAAGCTTAATTCAATTTTGAGGCCTAAGTCAAAAGTTGAATCATCAAATATTATTATTTTCTGGCCAGCCATATCGTGTAGAAACAAGAAACAATGATCATCTTGTGAAACAATGATCATTCTGAATCAAAGTATGATTAGGCCCCAAAAGGGTCTTGGCTCTAGATCAGTTTAAATTTCAGCACATGAAAGAAAGAATAAGAAACAGGAGTCAGGCTTCCAAAGTGGCTGAATAGAAACAGTTCCAGTCTGCAGCTCCCAGCAAGATTGATGCAGAAGACAGGTGACTCCTGCATTTCCAACTGAGGTACCTGGTTCATCTCACTGGGACTGGTTGGACAGTGGGTGCAGCCCACGGAGGGCAAGCTGAAGCCGGGTGGTTCATCACCACACCCAGGAAGTGCAAGGGCTTGGGGGATTTTTCTTTCCTAGCCAAGGGAAGCCAGACAGACTGTACCAGGAAAAACGGTACACTGCCGCCCAAATACTGTGCTTTCCCCATGGTCTTAGCAACTGAGAGACCAGGAGATTCCCCGCCCCATGCCTGGTTCTGTGGGTCGCACACCCATGGAGCATGCTCACTGCTAGCACAGCAGTCTGAGATCAACCTGTGAGACTGCAGTCTGGCAGTGGGAGAGGCGTCCACCATTGCTGAGGCTTGAGTAAATAAATAAAGCTGCCAGGAAACTCAAACTGGGTGGAGCCCACCACAGCTCGGCAAGGCCTACTGCCTCTATAGACTCCACCTCTGTGGGCAGGGCATAGCTGAACAAAAGACACCAGACAACTTCTGCAGAATTAAACTTACCTGTTCGAAACTTCTGAAGAGAGCAGTGGTCCTCCTAGCATGGCATTTGAGCTCTAAAAACAGACAGACTGCCTCCTCAAGCGGGTCCCTGAACCCTGTGTAGCCAGGCTGGGAGACACCTCCCATAGGGGCCAACAGACACCTCATACAGGAGGGTGCCCCTCTGGGACGAAGCTTCCAGAGGAAGGATCAGGCAGCCATATTTGCTGTTCAGCAATATTTGCTGTTCTGCAGCCTCGGCTGGTGATACCCAGGCAAACAAGGTCTGGAGTAGACCTCCAGCAAACTCCAAAAGACCTGCAATTGAGGAGCCTGTTAGAAGGAAAACTAACAAACAGAAAGGAACAACATCAACATCAAAAAAAGGACATCCACACCAAAACCCCATATGTAGGTCACCAACATCAAAGACCAAAGGTTGATAAAAACACAAAGATGGGGAGAATCCAGAGCAGAAAAGCTGAAAATTCCAAAAACCAGAGTTCCTCTTCCGCAGAGGATCTCAGCTCCTCGCGAGCAACAGAACAAAACTGGACAGAGAATGACTTTGACGAGTTGACAGAAGTAGGCTTCAGAAGATCAGTAATAACAAACTTCTTCGAGCTAAAGGAGCATATTCTAACCCATTGCAAGGAAGTTAAAAACCTTGAAAAAAAGTTTAGACGAATGGCTAACTAGAATAAACAGTGTAGAGAAGAACTTAAATGACCTAATGGAGCTGAAAACCACAGCATGAGAACTTCGTGATGCATGTGCAAGCTTCAGTAGCCAATTCGATCAAGTGGAAGAAAGGATATCAGTGACTGAAGATCAAATTAATGAAATAAAACGAGAAGACAAGATTAGAGAAAAAAGAGTGAAAAAAAATGAACAAAGCCTCCAAGAAATATGGAACTATGGGAAAAGACCAAATCTACGTTTGATTGCTGTACCTGAAAGTGACTGGGAGAATGGAACCAAGTTAGAAAACACTCTTCAGGATATTATCCAGGAAAACTTCCCCAACCTAGCAAGGCAGGCTAACATTCAAATTCAGGAAATACAGAGAACACCACAAAGATACTCCTCAAGAAGAGCAACCCCAAGACACATAATTGTCAGATATTCACCGAGGTTGAAATGAAGGAAAAAATGTTAAGGGCAGCCAGAGAGAAAGATTAGGTTACCCACAAAGGGAAGCCTGTCAGACTAACAGCAGATCTCTCAGCAGAAACCTACAAGCCAGAAGAGAGTGGGGACCAATATTCAACATTCTTAAAGAAAAGAATTTTCAGCCCAGAATTTCATATCCAGCCAAACTAAGCTTCATAAGTGAAGGAGAAATAATAGAAATAAATATAAGTAAAATAAAATAGAAATAATAGAAATAAAAAATAACTAGAGAATCAAGAGCAAACAAATTGAAAAGTTAGCAGAAGGAAAGAAATAAGATCAGACAAGCAAATGCTGAGAGATTTTATCACCACCAGGCCTGCCTTACAGGAGCTTCTGAAGGAAGCACTAAACATGGAAAGGAACAACTGGTACCAGCTACTACAAAAACATGTCTAATTTAAAAGACCGTCAATGCTGTGAAGAAACTGCATTAATTAACGGGCAAAATAACCAGCTAACATCATAATGACAGGATCAATTTCACACATAACAATATTAACCTTAAATGTAAATGGGCTAAATGTCCCAATTAAAAGACATACGCTGAAAAATTGGATAAAGAGTCAAGAGACATCAGTGTGCTGTATTCAGGAGACCCATCTCATGTGCAGAGGCACACATAGGCTCGAAATAAAGGGATGGAGGAAGATCTACCAAGCAAATGGAAAGCAAAAAGGAGAGTTTGCAATCCTAGTCTCTGATAAAACAGACTTTAAACCAACAAACATCAAAAGAGACAAAGAAGGTAATTACATAATGGTAAAGGGATCAATTCAACAAGAAGAGCTAACTATCCTAAATATATATGCACCCAATACAGGAGCACCCAGATTCATAAAGCGAGTCCTTAGAGACTTACAAAGAGACTTAGACTCACATACAATAATAATGGGAGACTTTAACATCCCACTGTCAGTATTAGACAGATCAACAAGACAAAACATTAACAAGGATAATGAAATGAAGGAAGAAATAAAGATGTTCTTTGAGACCAATGAGAACAAAGACACAATGTACCAGAATCTCTGGGACATATTTAAAGCAGTGTGTAGAGGGAAATTTATAGCACTAAATGTCCACAAGGAAAGCAGGAAAGATCTAAAATTGACAACCTAACATCACAATTAAAATAACTAGAGAAGCAAGAGTAAACAAATTGAAAAGTTAGCAGAAGAAAAGAAATAAGATCAGAGCAGAACTGAAGGAGATAGAGACACAAAAGCCCTTCAAAAAATATCAGTGAATCCAGGAGCTGGTTATTTGAAAAGATCAACAAAATTGATGGACTGCTAGTAAGACTAATAAAGAAGAAAAGAGAGAAGAATCAAATATAAGCAATATAAATGATACAGGGGATATCACCACTGATCCCACAGAAATACAAACTACCATCAGAGAATACTCTAAACACCTCTCCACAAATAAACTAGAAAACCTAGAAGAAATGGATAATTTCCTGGACACATACACCCTCCCAAGACTAAACCAGGAAGAAGTGGAATCTCTGAATAAACCAATAACAGGTTCTGAAAATGAGGCAATAATTAATAGCCTACCAACCAAAAAAAGTCCAGGACCAGACAGATTCACAGCTGAATTCTACCAGAGGTAGAAGGAGGAGTTGGTACCATTACTTCTGAAACTATTCCAATCACTAGAAAAAAGAGGGAATCCTCCCTAACTCATTTTATGAGGCCAGCATCATCCTGATAACAAAGCCTGGCAGAGACACCACAAAAAGAAAGAGAATTTTAGACTGATATCCCTGATAAACATCGATGCTAAAATCCTAAATAAAATACTGGCAAGCCGAATCCAGCAGCACTTCAAAAAGCTTATCCACCATGATCACATCAGCTTCATCCCTGGGATGCAAGGTTGGTTCAACATACACATATCAATACATGTAATCCATCACATAAACAGTACCAATGACAAAAACCACATGATTATCTCAATAGATGCAGTAAGGCCTGTGACAAAATTCAACAGTCCTTCATGCTAAAAACTCTCAATAAACTAGATATTGATGGAACATATCTCAAAATAATAAGAAATATTTATGACAAACCCACAGCCAATATCATATTGAACGGACAAAAACTGGAAGCATTCCCTTTGAAAACTGGCACAAGACAAGGATGCCTTCTCTCACTATTCCTATTCAACATAGTGTTGGAAGTTCTGGCCAGGGCAGTAAGGCAAGAGAAAGAAATAAAGGGTATTCAATTCGGGGAAAAGTAAGTCAAATTGTCCCTGTTGGCAGATGACATGATTGTATATTTAGAAAATCCCATCATCTCAGCCCAAAATCTCCTTAAACTGATAAGCAACTTCAGGAAAGTCTCAGGATACAAAATTAATGTGCAAAAATCACAAACATTTTTATACACCATTAACAGACAAACAGAGAGCCAAATCATGAGTGAACTCCCATTCAAAATTGCTACAAAGAGAATAAAATACCTAGGAATCCAACTAACAAGGGTTGTGAAGGACCTCTTCAAGGAGAAATAGAAACCACTACTTAATGAAATAAAAGAGGACACAAGCAAATGGAAGAACATTCCATCCTTATGGATAAGAAGAATCAATATTGTGAAATGGCCATACTGTCCAAGGTAATTTGTAGATTAAATGCCATCCCCATCAAGCTACCAATGACTTTCTTCACAGAATTGGAAAAAACTACTTTAAGTTCATATGGAACCAAAAAAAGAGCCCGCATAGCCAAGACAATCCTAAGCAAAAAGAACAAAGCTGGAGGCATCATGCTACCTACAACAGAAGCTTCCACCAAGATGTATTTCAGCATCTTGGTGTTCACCTTCTTGAATATTGCACCTTCAAACTATACTACAAGGTTACAGTAAGCAAAACAGCATGGTACTGGTACCAAAACAGAGATATAGACCAATGGAACAGAACAGAGGCCTCAGAAATAACACCACACATCTAAAACCATCTGATCTTTGACAAACCTGACCAAAACAAGAAATGGAGAAAGAATTCCCTGTTTAATAAACGGTGCTGGGAAAACTGGCTAGCTATATGTAGACGAGATCGGGTGCATTCAGGATGGTATGGCCGTAGACGCTATATGTAGAAAGCTGAAACTGGATCCCTTCTTTATACCTTGTACAAAAATTAACTCAAGATGGATTAAAGACTTAAATGTAAGACCTAAAACCATAAAAACCCTAGAAGAAAACCTAGGCAATACCATTCAGGAGATAGGCATGGGCAAGGACTTCATGACTACAACACCAAAAGCAATGGCAACAAAAGCCAGAATAGACAAATGGGATCTAATTAAACGAAAGAGTTTCTGCACATTAAAAGAAACTACCATCAGTGTGAACATGAAACCAACAGAATGCGAGAAAATATTTGCAATCTACCCATCTGACAAAGGGCTTATATACAGAATCTACAAAGAACTTTAACAAATTTACAAGAAAAAAACAAACAACCCCATCAAAAAGTGGTCAAAGGACATGAACAGACACTTCTCAAAAGAAGACATTTATGCAACCAACAGACACATGAAAAAATGCTCATCATCACTGGTCATCAGAGAAATGCAAATTAAAACCACAATGAGATACTATCTCATGCCAGTTAGAATGGTGATCTTTAAAAAGTCAGGAAACAACATATGCTGGAGAGGATGTGGAGAAATAGGAATGCTTTTATATCGTTGGTGGGAGTGTAAAATAGTTCAACCATTGTGGAAAACAGTGTGGCTATTCCTCAAGGATCTAGAACTAGAAATACCATTTGACCCAGCGATTCCATTACTGGGTATATACCCAAAGGATTATAAATCATGCTACTATAAAGACACAAGCACAGGTTATGTTTATTGCAGCACTATTCACAATAGCAAAGACTTGGAACCAACCCAAATGCCCATGAGTGATAGACTGGATTAAGAAAATGTGGCACATATTCACCATGGAATACTATGCAATCATAAAAAAAGATTTATGTCCTTTGCAGGGACATGGATGAAGCTCGAAACCATCATTCTCAGCAACCTATCACAAGGACAGAGAACCAAACGCCACATGTTCTCATTCACAGGTGGGAATTGAACAATGAAAACACATGGGCACAGGGAGGGGAACATCACACACTGGAGCATGTTGGGGGTGCGGGGCTTGGGGAGGGATAGCATTGGGAGAAATACTTAATGTAAATGATGAGTTGATGGGTGGAGCAAAACAACATGGCACATGTATACCTATGTAACAAACCTGCACATTGTGCATATATGCCCTAGAACTTAAAGTATTAAAAAAAAATGGAAACAGAAGTGAGCTTTAGGCACATGAAATTTTAGCATAACAATCCCACACACTTAGAAAATAGAGGTTAAAGTTTGCCTTGACACCTGAATAATCTTAATATTTTCTACTCCTTTGCAGAAACACAGAAGAGTGTGATTAGGAAAAGGAGCGAGAGAGACTTCCTTTCCTAATGTCAAGGTGTAATAATTGGATGTTAGCTATGCTGGTATACCACAAAGTCAAACTGTATTGGTTAGATGAGCCTCTATGCTATAACAAGTCTCCACAATTTCAGTGTTTTAAAAGATGGGACTTTATTTCTTCTTCACATAACAATTCATAGGGAAAATCAAAGACCCAAACTCCTTTCATCCTGTGGCTCCTCTAGCATTGGAGTTGTCTGTCTCCAACTGAAAAAGAAAGAGATAGGAAGGCATCCTTACTTCTTGAAAACTTTGGTCTTGAAGTGACTCCATGTCCCTTCTCCCCTTCCATTGGTGAGAACATGACCATAGCTGCATGGAAGCATGACCAGGAAACACTGTCGCTGGCTGAGCAACCACTTCCTAATGACAATTTCATGCAATAGGAAATACCAAAATTTGGTGGACAGCCAACCAACTGCCATGCCCACATTTGGCAACTCACCAAGCAATTCCTAGAGATTTTTTAGTCTGAGCATTTCTCTCCTGGGTGTCTGACATCTATTGCTAACTTCACAGTATCATTCTGACTCGTATTGCCATCTTCAGCTCCTTTCTATAATTGACTACTTGCTGAAATACATCTTGGTGGAAGCTTCTGTTGTTTTCCTCTTAGACATAAACATAGCATCTAGCACTTTACTTTGGAATATTCATGAAAAAATAGTCATTAAATTGAAAACAAGAAAAGACACTTCCCAATCTATCCTTCTTCCCTAACTGGTCAAGGTTCCTATTAAATGTCAGGATTATCATTTCCGTGAGAGGAATAAGCAAGGAGGGTCAAAGACAGAATAGTAAGCTCATCCTCTGATGATCTTTCTTTTATTATTATAGTTTAAATTTAAATCTGAATCTGAAAAAGAAACCTCAAACTCACACGTATAAGATATATGCCCATGACGTTACATTCAATGTAACATGGTAGAGAGGTTTTTGCGGATGAAGGAGAGGCAGCTCCATCTCTTTATCTTTTGGCCATGTTGGCAAGGGTTATGGGGTTAATTCTGTTTGATTTGCGTAGGATGGCAGAGCCACCTGACATCTCCTACTACAACCTGGGGAAGTTCAAGAGGAAGGGCTCATCACTGCCCAGATATTGTAGAGAAATTCTGATATCTGAAGAAAAAATAAGATATATTTAACCCATAAAATGTTAAAATAACTTAGAGGAAGAAAACAGCATTTACTTTTAGACCCAGAGTTCATTATTTTTAATACTCTTTTTAAAATGAACTTTAAGCAATATAGTTGAGGATGGAAACAGTGCTTTATTTAGGAAAATGTCAGTTCTACTTTATTCCTTCATATAAAGATAATGTTAATGTTTAATATGTATACATCAAACCTAGTGCTAAGGATTTCCAATCAACCTGATTCTTGCTACTTATAGTAAAATGATGTCGGTTGCTGTGAAAAGATTCTGAGAAACAATGACAATGGCAATTAGCATTCTAATCTTGGGATTAAACGTGAACAACTTTAGGGGCCAGATTAAACATTAATAATTGATTTCTATCATGAAGGACAGGGAAAAATGGCTTCACCTGAAAGTCATATAAAATGTACTCTCATATTCATGTGCTCTGAGGAAATGTGTACGCCAATCTTTCAATAAAACATAAAAGATCTTCCTCCTCTTTTTCTCTTTCCTACATCTGTCAATTTCTTTCTTTCTCTTTCTCATTTTCTCCCTCTCATTATCTCTCTCAAAGTATTTTTTAGTTGCAGCTTATATGACGATGGAAACCAAATTGAAAGTACTCCTCTTCTATTGTATTCTAGTAGTTACATACAGAATGTCACATATTCATATTATGATGATGGTATGATATGTGTGTGTGTGTGTGTGTGGGTGTGTGTGTGTGTGTGTGTGTGAGATTATCTTGAGATAAATTTAAGGAGCCCTTAGCAAAAGCGTCCCTTCATTTTGTTTTAATTAGAAGATTAATTTCCTTAATTTAAATGATGTATGTGAAACTGAACGTGCCAGTTTTGGTCCCACTATAGAGAGACAGTGATGGTCACAAAATAAGCATTCAGTCACTTCAGACAGTTAAGACTTGGCTCTTCCATTTGCTAAGTATATGAACTTATACACTTAATCACTGTGCCACCGTTGTCTAATCAGATAAAGTAAAAATAATCAGCACCTACCTCATAAACTTGTTTTGAGGATTAAATAAGTTAAATACACAAAGCACTTGGGACAATACCTGGAACACACCAGGATTTACATAAGTATTTATTCTTTTTCTTCTTATAACTACTGCTGCTGTTTGTACTACTGCATGAGCACCAGACAGCTTCAGGGCAATGCTTACAGCACCCAATGGCAACTTAAGGTAAAACAGAGTGGAAATTAAAGTTCCAGGGAAGAAACCAGTAATAAGAAATTACCCAAGAAAATATGAATAATTGAGTCCAGTTTCAGGGTATAAAACTAATGGACAGAGGGAGAAATAATAAGAAATTTCCCAAATGTGAATTCCAGACAAATAAAATAATAATCTCTTAGCAGGATCACACTAAGAGTTGTTTATATAAATAAATTCAATGAGGACAGAATCACCTAGCTACCAGTACCATGAAATAAATAGAGAACATGACCCTAACAAATAGGATCTTGTCAGCTGCCTCCAGTAATAATGGCGGTGGGAACAGGGAAAGCACATTTTTCTGAGATTGTGACAACAGGGTCCATTATGCAGGCTTTGTAGGCAGCTTGATTTTTCCTCGGAGGGATTTGATGGTAGAGAAGAACACCCACGTGCAAACTTCACTTTGCCCCCTTGGTTCTTCATTTGTTCTGGGCCATGGTTAAGAAGCTGAATTTCCTTGGACTTCCCTTTTGAAAATTTAGGGTGAAATAAGATAAGAAGCTACTGACAGAAGGAAAGGAGGCCGGGATAAATCTGGAATGATCAGTAAACTATTTTCTGACGTGACTTTGGATGAAGGTAAGAAGAACTCATTCCATTCCTCTGTCTCATGTTGTTTGTAGAAAGAGCTATATTTAAAAGGCATTTCTATTACTAGACAAAGGGAAAACTTAAAGTTGAAATCTGTTTCAATAATCAATTTTCAAAACTACTCACTTAGGGAGGGAAAACAGGCTAAAAACACATCATGTCACGCTTAAGAGAGTTTTCCCTGTTCTATATTAATACTTTGATTCAGGGAGTTGGTGGGCAGTACAAGTGGACATTGTCACTGATGACTCAAAAGGCAGAATGCAGGGAGAAGGTGATGGCTCTGCTATCTGATGCTAAAGAATAAAATTTTAACAGTAAAAAATACCCAGCAAGTAGTAAGTTCTACTCTGTGCTCCACCATTAGCAGTATCTAGATAAAGGCATATTTTCCTTGCATACAGATATTTCTGTTTGCGTTACAACATTTGGGATCACTGTTCCATACCATGATTATCGTTTTATTTCCATAGAATCTTTATGACAACATGACCAACAGGTAGAGGTAGTGTGATTGGTCCAGACCTCAGGCTTCTTAGGGGTTGTAGTTTTGTCTTGTCTTCTCTTTTCTCTCCTCATTTCCTTCATCACTCCCTCCCCTTCTCCTTTCCCCTTTTCCTCTCTTCTCTGATTTATTTCCCCTCTCTCTGAAAACTGTTTGGTGCCTCTTTCCAGAGAGGGCATTGTTACTGGACTTTTGTGCACTTTTGTTCCCTCATCTATAAAACGGAACCAGGAATCATCTCTAGGTTATTGTGGGGATTGAACAAGACACTCTATATTAATGGACTTAGCAAAAAAAAATTGACATGTGGTAAGTGATCTAAAAATGGAGAAGTAACAATGATACTTGTCAAAGAAAAATTGTAACCAGAGAGAGTTAAATGGACAAGAAAGACTGTATTCAAGACTCCTGTGGTGGGAGAGAGAGGTCTAACTCAAAGGGGAGAACAGGGAGCAGGGAATAGGAAATCAAGGTGATTAGCATGGATGTTTGTTAATAGGCACTTATTGAAGTTAAGCTTCTAACCTCCCATGGAGACTGAGAGATGGGGGTGCTGTCTCATTTGATGATTACATTCCAAATGAATACGCTCAGGTTCTCAAGAAAGAGATTCCTAGGTGGTAAAACTGGCAGAGGCAGAGAGAACATCTATGTCTCAAAGGTGCAGAGAAAGAAATTACAGTGGAAAGTTTTCTAAAGTAAATGCTCTAAAAAAAGGGAGTCAGGAGCCTACAGTCAGGAAGAAATCTGTCTAAGATTGAGTCAAGTTGAAGAGAATGTTAAGGCTATCTTAGTCATCATGTTTAAGATGAAGGTTAAAGTCACTGCAATGCACATGGACTGTGGGGGCAATGAGTTAACAGCAAAATGATGTGTATTTCATATTCATTTTCTCTTAGATAAAAATAGTGTCATTCGAGCACAGTGGCAGAGAATCCCTAAGGTCCAGCTGTGAGCACTGGTGGAACGTTAATTACATAGGTTGAAAGACTCTTCAATAAAACAGATTTCTGTTCTTTTAACTTTCTAAGTTTAGAGATTTAATATCAACATCAGTCAAAGGGCATATATATTATGGGAATTGAGAAATAATATATAACTCATTCGTGTCTAATACCTGGGTTAAAATATTTATACACTGAAATATAAATCCTCTTTGTTCACCTCCAAGTTTATGTGTGAATATGTTATTAGGGTACCTTCACTATGACTACTGTGTGTACAGCCTCAGGCCCCCACGGAGGTCAAGAATATCAAAATAACTACTCAATGTTCCAAAAGGTTGACAAAATTTAAGTCTCAAAATGGTTCCTCTTTATACTCTGTAAAATCCCCCTTCTTGAAGTGTGTCGAAGCTGAAGTTTACTCTAATTATAGGTAGGAAAGGACATTCATTTTCAGCAACTAGATTAAGGAATATATGTAGATGAATTGGATGTGCTGGCAAAATCAGATAGGAAAATGCAAACGTCCTGGCAATTAGATATTTAAGTCAAAGAAAAATATGCAAATGACCTACTTTTTACACTAGAAATTTTTGTTAAAGTTCTGCTTTTGAATTTAGGAATCTGTTCAGTATTTCTTTCACGTTTAAGATGTGGAAGAGTCTTGTACTTCCTGGTAATTATATTCATTATAATTGTTATTAAAATGTACTAAACAATAACATAATAATGGAAAACATTTGATATGCAGAATAAGCAAGGCTGGATTCATAAACAACTTCTTCCTTTTGGTGTGTGATTTTTGACAAATCTATGAATCTTTCTGGATCTCAGTCTTTTACCTGTAAAATAAGAATAATGATACCTTGTCTACTATTATCACAGAAATCCTTTTCAGGAGAGTTGATAGAGGTGTATTACATTTGAAAATGGTGTTTAACTTTCAAAATACTGAGAACTTTTTACTAAGTTCATTAATTATTAGGTGCCATATGAAACTCAATTGAACTACAGTAAGTTCTCACTTACTGGATAGGGTCCTGGAAACGGACTTTAAGCAAAATCACATATAAGAAGACCAGTTTTCACCATAGACTAATTGATATAAACAAAAGTTAAGTTCCTATAGGATGTTTCTGGTCACAGAAATACTGTCAAACTTCTAAATAATGAGAAAACAATTCTCATATTCAACAGTGAAATAAATATGACATTACATACATTTAAGAAAGGTTGATAAAAAACAGGTAAGATAATAATTTATTATCTTATTCCAGTTCAGGGTCGAGGGTGACCAGAGTCTCTCTTGGCAGCTTGGGGTACAAGGTGGGAACCAGCCCTGGACAGGATGCCATCCCATCACAGGGCAACTCACAATCCCCCACCCCCAAACACACATAGTCATATAAGCACAATGTAGAAATGCCAATAATCCTGACAGGCACAACTTTGGGATGTGGCAGGACACCAGACTACCCAGAGAAAACCCACGCAGACATGGGGACAACATGCCAACTCCACACAGACAATGGATGCAGCAGTAATCCTTTTTTTTTTTTTTATTTTTTTCCTCATTAATATTATAACTAAACAAGGTTGAAAGAAAGGATGTTGTTTGAGGACCTGCCATCTAGGTATCTCTAGTCTTGATTTTTCTGTGAAACTAGATTGTAGGTGAAATCTAGGGTCTGTACAAAAACTGGGAGGATAGACTTCACTCCCAGTTCTAATCTGGAGGGCACTTGAAAGTCCTGAGACGTCTAGATGGATGGAGGGGTTACCTCCTCAAGGTCACCTTTGCTTGTACACTTGTACTTCTGCCTGTGCTGTCTCTGTTCCTCACTGAGCATTCCTGATGTTAAACTAACCCTCCTTCTATAGTTTCCACAAACAAGATGACAACAACAAAGAAACAAGCACAAAAAGCATTTTTGTAGGGTTTACAGATTTCAATTCCCACAAATAGCATATTAGGCATTTTAATTCTTAAATTGTCATGTTAGCTATGCTTCCATGGAGCTGTCTTACTGACTTTTATTGCCTACACCGAAGCATCTGATCATCGTGCTGCAGTTTGCTCCTCTTTTATCTGTTCTCTTCTGTCAGAAGCCAGCAACAATATCGAGAAACAAAGACAAAATAATTCTTTTTCTCATATAGGAAAACTTAAATTTTCTTTTTATTGATTTGGCTGTAGTTCATATACAGGCCTTACAATCACACATTGTATTCTGGTAGATCATCCCATTTATCAAATAGCACTGGGCTTTTTCCAGAAAGAACTCTGATGCCAATTATGACAATTAAAATATTACTTCATCTTGCTACCTAAGGAAGAATTGTTATACTTAAGACAATTTGTTAATAAACTTACTGTTTTTCTATAGTAAGGATATAGTGGACTACAGTATTATTTTGAATAGTTTTAGCTTGATCAAGAGTTTAGAACTCTCTTGATGTCTTGATGTCCAGCATGCAATTGCATTCTTGAGGTCAATTCTGAGTAATATGTGTGGGTTGTTTATAAAGCAATATAAGTCAATGGTTTGTAGATGGCTTTCTTGATAGAGCTGGAGATCTATTTGATAGAAATTCTTTGTAGAAGCAATTGTAGAATGACTTATTAAGTTACATATAAGACTCTATCCTCAGGACCACATTCATTGCCACCAGTGAGTAAGGATTCAATAAAAACATATCAAATGATGTTGCAATGAACAAACAAGGTAAAAAGTGAGGTGCAGAAACAGAAACAGAGTTTTATCAGTAACCATATGTCAGTGCCTTGCTCTGGGAATTTTGACCTTCTATTTCTCTACTAATCGTGCCTGTTTCTCATTTTGCAGGTATTTCTTATTGTAATTTCTGTGTCCTCCTAAATGCCCCATTCATTTAAACCATTTCTATCATTCTCTTTTTCTTGCTGTTTTTTTAATGTTTTCGTTTGCTACAAATAATATTTGTTTGAAACAAATATTAGAAATATCGATTCAATCACGTGGAATAATAAAAGACCTTTTTGAACCCAGATAAATCATTTGAGGGCCTCTATTAAACATGTGCCTTGATGTTCAGTCTCAGCAACCACAGACGTTATGAAAATGTGCAGGAGGAACGGAAAGTATTGCTGTGTGGAAGGGTACGAGTGCCTTGTGAATCTACCTCACTCTGCCTTTTTGCTGAAATAGCTCTTAACTGCAGATTCAGCATGAAAATATGCCAACTCTAATAGGCCTTCATCAAAATTTTTAGCTAACATAGTCAGAATATTTGTTTTCGATAGAGTCATAATGAGAGCAACACAGGCAGGGCTACTAAGAATCAAATATTTTCAGATGAAAAGAAAAAGGGCCTGTGAAACAAAAACATCTAATAGCTCATCATTCTGATTTTTGACAGCATAAACACATGTGCAATGTAATTACCAAGAAATGAAATGGACTATTATTCAAAGACATCATGTATTTGGAGGAGAAATTATTCATGTTGGTTTTTATGGTAATAATCTTCACAAATTGTTTTTTGTGATGGTTATCTCTAGTCCAACAATGTTGTTGATGATCAGAGATGATCCAGAGATACCATGTGAAGGCGAATCATCCTGTACCAGGATCTTTTCTGTAGTTCTTGATCTTGATCTTGAATTGGAGATGTCTGTATAGAATTTGTGTTTGCTGGTGAAGGGTTTTGTAAGAAAGTCTTTGTAGGTGATAAGGGGTAGTTGGTGGGGAGAAGGAGTTATTATTATGTCAGACAGCTGGGAGGTGGGTTTCAAAAGAGTGTAATGAAAGGCCTCTGTGATTTTTTTAGTCAACTAGACAATTCTTGGTTATCCCCCACCAGCAACTCATTCCTTGGGTTTGAGAATATTATAGCCCTAATGTAAATATATTTATCTTGCAGTCCCTTGTACAAATACAAATCAGGATCCCAAATAGCAAATTGAAAAAGGGTGGAAAATGTGCCCCAGATAGTGAAAAATTGTGTGTAGGTAATCAAGCTTTTTACAGCTGCTATTTAAATTTGCAGCAAACATCTCTTGACACCACAAATCCCTGTGGGTAAGATTCAATTTGTACAAATATGTGCTATTTTTCTAGCAGTTGTTTTTTTACCTAATTAAAATTAATAAGACTGATGCTAAAAATTTGATTTAAATTTTGGTAGGATAACTATCTGGGGTTTTACTTAAGAGAGATCCTTAAAGGTGTCAAAATGAAGATTTATAAAACTAGGTTGAAAAATCCAGATAACAATAATGAACATTTTTAGCTAGTTACTTTGCAAAATAGAATTAAATAAATTATTTTATGACTCACTAATTATGCTCTATTATAATAATCGAAAGGTTGCATATTTTGATTGTTCTAAACAAGATTTGAACCCAAGATTCATGTATATGGCACTGGGCACATTGCCTAGATTTTCTATGTCCCGGTTACCTCAAGTATAAAGTAGAAATTAGAAATAACATTTACTTTTAGTGTCTTTGTGAGGGAAAGTCTAATGAATAGCATGCCCTTACACAACTACATTTTGAAGCAATTGAGAAATAAGACAGGCGGGCCTGTAGTCCCAGCAGACTGGGAGGCTGAGGCTGGCAGATACTTTGAGCCCAGGAATTCGGTATTAGCCTAGGCAATGTAATGAAACCCTGTCTGTACAAAAAGTACAAAAAATAAGCTGGGTATGGTGGTATGTGCCTGTGGTCCCAGCTACCAGGGAGGCTGAAGTAAGAAGATCGCTGGAGCCTAAGAGTCAGAAGTTGCAGTGAGCAGAGATCACACCACTATACTCCAGCCTGGGAAAACAGAGGGAGACCCTGCTTCAAAAAAAAAAAAAAAAAAAAAAAAAAAAAAAAGAGAGAGAGAGAGAGAGAGAGAAAAGAGAAGTAAGACAAAAGAGTCAGAAGAGAACCCAAATATTATAAAGTGTCAGCAGAAAGAGGCAGTTTAAGATGGAAACCAGATCAGAATTGTTCCTGTCTGTCCACCAAGGCTAGATCTTTGAACAGGGTACGCCTTGGAGGAGTGGTAAAATGGGGGAATTAAATCTGCAGAAAAGTATCACTTACATAAATTGCTTCAGTTTACTGATTCCTAAAAAGGTAAAACATCAGAAATCAAATATTTTGTTCAGAAATTTGGAAAGATGTACTCCGTTTGAATACATGGATTAGTGGCTGTAGCCTAATGACCGGGTAATTCACTGTAAAGAGTAAAGGGTCAAGAGGTAGACATGTTTCATAAAACTGCCTATTCACAGATGTTCGCTACTAACATTCCCTACCTTTTTATTTTCCCCACCCATTGAAACTAACTTTTCAGATTATGCTGATGCAGGAGTATGGCTAGTTTCTTAAAGGGGTTACTACCTTCATGAGGTGACTCCTCCAATCCCAACCACTCTCCTACAAGTATTCTTCTAGAATTACTGGCGGGCAGTGTAGATTGTGCCCGCACACACTCCGGAATGAATCAGAACAAAGCATGAATTATATCCACTCTCATCCCAAAGTATGTAAAAACTTTATTTTTCCCATGCAATGACATAAAATGAAAACATTGATGAGTAATAAATTATATGTAGAATTGCATTAATGTATAGCAAATTCCATATAGATTCTTCAGCACTAAAATTCCAACAGTACAGAGAAGCCCCAAATTTAAATATAAATCCTATCTTTGATGAAATCCTTTCCGAGCCTATGATCAAATTCTCAAGCTGAACTTAAGTCCACAAATTAAATGCCTGGATTTGGGCTGAATTTTCTGAATTTTTCAAAAAAGCACAGATTTCAAATCTCCCCATCTTTTGGTTAGACCATGTGTTGTACCTTTGGTTTGGAGAATGTTATCACTATGTGCAGAGGCTCTGTAGGCATTTATAGTTTCATGCCCCCAAATAGATCTCATTTTCTGTGAGCTGTCTGGGACCTATGTCTTGTAGGGACTTAGGTGTTTGAATAATTCAGGTAAGAGCAATTTCGGAGTGTTTTTCACACCTCTCCTTTCCCACTAGTGTAAACTTACCAAGACAAATACGAGGAGTGAAAGGAGGATCAGAAACACAATATCCATGGGTGCTGACGAGTTGATGGGTGCAGCACAGCAATATGGCACAAGTATACATATGTAACAAACCTGCATGTTATGCACATGTACCCTAGAACTTAAAGTATAATAATAATAAATAAAAAAAAAAAAAAAAAAGAAACACAATATCAAGGTTAATCCTAGAGCAGTCAGGCCCCAGGCCATGGCAAGACCTCTCTTTCCTTTCTTTTACTATGATCCTGTGTGGCTGTGCCCTAACCAGTCAGCTGAAATACTTGTAACTGAAATAACATTGCATTAAGATTCACATATTAGCCAAAAATCAAATGTGTGAGTCTATGAATTTGGGGTTGTTTCTAACATGCAGAGAGTGATGCACTGCAGGCATTTTGAAAACTGTTAATGTTTGTTAAGCATGTTTTCTTGCTTTTTAGAATTTGGACTTGGAGGATTTCTACCTTTAAATTTCTAGCTTTTTTCCAACTCATTCTGTCTGTTTGATGAATTATTTTTAAAAACGACATATTAAATATTAAAATGGCATATAATTATTTATGTAAGTGCTAAACTTTCATGTGATCTTATACAACCATTAAAAATATCGTAAAAAGAAGAAAATGTAAAAATGCTGTAAAACGCTTTTGTAAATGTGTATTTCTGATTTGATATTTGTAACATACAACTAAGTGAGGAAAGCATGTTATCTTATAATATGAAGAATTTGAATTCCCTGAAAAGTATCACATGTACACGCATGTATTATTCATGAATGAGAGCTGGCAAGTGTCATATATCAGTAGAAAAATATCTGGAAAGATATATGTCAAGCTATTAACAATGATTGGTTTGATAGATGGAATTTTGTACATATATGTTTTCCTCCTGGTTTTTTGTAATGCTTCTATTATGAGGAAAAATAATAAAAGAGACAACAAAATAAATAAATAAATAAATAGAGCTATTTCTTTGTGGGGCCAGGAATGCCAGATCTTCTGAATTTTATTTATTATTATTTTTTAAACTTCTATTTTTGGTTCTGGGGTACGTGTGCAGGTTTATTATAGGTAAACTGCCTGTCATGAGAGTTCGGTGTACAGATAATTTTGTCACCCATATTTTCAGCTTGTATTAGGCCATTTTCACATTGCTATAAAGAAATACCTGCAACGGGGTAATGTATAAAGAAAAGAGGTTTAACTGACTCACGATTCTCTAGGGTGTACTGGAAGCATAGCTGTTTCTGCTTCTGGGGAGGCCTCAGGAAGCTTCCAGTCATGCTGGAAGGCATAGGGGAAGCAAGGCATCTCACATGGTTGGAGCAGGAGCAAGAGAGAGCAGGGAAGAGCTACACACTTTTAAATGACCGGATTTCATGAGAACTCACTCAATGTCTTGAGGACAGTATAAAGGGAATGCTGCTAAACTATTAATGAGAAACTCCCCCCATGAATCAGTCACCTCCTACCAGGCCCCACCTCCAACACTGGGATTACAACTTGATGTGTGATTTTGGGCGAAAACAGACCCAAACAACATAACAGCTTAAATATACTTTCTTGCTTAACTAGTTTATATTTTCTGTGAAGAAATGATAGACATTATCAGAAGAAATGATAGACATTATCAGACAACTATGACCACCCCATTTGTTTAGCAATCACTTCATGAATTTTGAACCCATGCTTTTATAACCACTTAGGGCCACAGAAAAGTCCTAATATGATAAGAGTTCATGTACAATTTTGTTATTTGAGATGACAGTGTGAAATATATAAGTGATATATATTACATATGTTATATAATATGTATGTGCATATATAGTTCTAAAATTAATTATACATTTTACCAAAAAAAAATTTAAGAACAATCCCCCCCAATAAAACCTAGCTTAGAGGCAATTTGAATTTTGTTATGATTTATCTCAATTTTCATATCCCCATATCATCCATATGCAAATGATCAGTGTCCAGGTATAATATTTTTGACCATTTGATTGCTTCAAGGAATTTTTTTCTCAGATATCTGCATCTACTACACTTGTTAAGAGTATTAACAAAAAGGTAGAGTTATGATATTGCATGAGATTCTTAAGTCCTGTGGACATTGGAACCACATTAGTACCAAATCCTCCTGGTCTAATTGGTCTGTGCTGTCATTGTATCATCTGGCTCTCATGCTCTCTCTCTGTATCTCTCTCTCTGTCTTTCTCCCTCCCTCTCTCTTTCTCTCTCTCTCTCTTTTTCTCTCTCCCCCTCTGTGTGTGTGTGTGTGTGTGTTTTGTTGAAGAGCAGACTTTACAGCAGCCCAGTCACCTTCCTTCACCCCATTTAGCGTTGTGATCCTCATATGTTTGTGAGATGACTGCCTGCATATGGACAAATTCTGAAGCTAAAGTTATCAGGGGTGAGCAAAGGCCAGAGTGGGCAATGATGAAGGCAGGAACAGGCTAACAGAACATGCCCAAGCATGACTGTTGACCCACAGCACCCTCGAGGACTGCTGCCCACCTGGCTTTTCTGCTGATCAGACAACTCGGACTTCACTTCTGACTTCTTTATTTTCTTTTTTTAAAATTAACCGGTACCACCTGGCTATCACCTGGCCTAGTCTTTATTATTATTATTATTATTATTTGGATTCTATTTTTCATTTTATTTAATCCTCTTCAAGCATCTTAGATATCCAACTCACAGTATGTCTCCTGGGATAGAATAAAGCTACTGGACCTGGCAGGCCCAGCATACAAAATTTGATGTCTTAGTCTTGCAGAAAAAACAATAAAGTCAGTCAAAATTCAATCTTGGAATTTATGTTCATTCTTTCTTCTAATTATTCATTTAGTCAAAATTTAGTCTCTAGGCTGCCATGCCCTGTTCTAGATGCTGTAGATAAAGTAAGAAACAACACAGCCAAGGCAAGCTCCCTGTTCTCATGAAGGTTACGGTTGCGTGGAGTATACTGAAAATTAGTAAACAAGTAACTGTATGATACAGTTTCATGTGGTGATAAATGCCATGAGGAAGAATAATGCAGGAAAAATGGAGAGAGGTTGATAGATGGTCAGGGAAGGGCCCCTCGGGAGACAACAAGAATAAAAAGAGAGTAAGCTAAGCAAAGAACTATGGGAATACATTTCTGGTAGATGGAAATAGCAAGTCCAAAGGCCCTGCAGCAGGACTCAACATGTCTAGGAATCTGGAAAGCAGGAAGGTGGCCAGGATGGCTGGGGAGGAGTAAGCAAGGGCTGAACAGTAGGAAATGAGGGCAGAGATGTGTTCAGAGGCCAGCTTTGTGGGGCTTTGGAGGCCAGGTCTACGTGGAGTTTGGATTTTCAAATAGTGCAATAGGAAGGTACTGAAGGAGAAGAGTTGATATGGGCATGACTTAATCTGATCTATATTGAAAATAGAACCCTGGTTGCTGAAAAGAGACTATATGGTGGGCAGGTAAGCATGAAAGAAGGGGATCCATAGTTGGAAACAACAAAGAACCTGGCTTACATGACTGCAAATGAAGTGATAAACATAAAAGTAACTTAGGTTCTGTGGGACTATTCAGTTGTAATAAGATTGGTATATATTTAGGATAAGACAACTGAAGTTCAACATTGATCGCTTTTTTAATTCTCCATAAACCCATTATCCATACTCCTGACAAGTGAAAAGCTCTGGCATATGACTCATATATTTGTGAAATAACTTCCTTAGTCCACACAGATGGTGTTTGCAGAGGCTGTCACGGGGGCGGCCTGTTGGAGAAGCAGGGATTCTTAGAGTCACATGTGGCTATCTCACCTATGGGGGAGAATGTGAAAATGCTATCCCTGCAAGTCAAAGCCAAATCACAAGCCTTTTACTGTCCTTTTCTCTGGTCTAACATTTAACATATTTCTGTGACCGTTTTCTTGTCTTCTCCTCTACATAGCTTTGTGTAACTGTTGTCATAGCAACAAGATAGTCTACTTGAAAGAAATAGTTTGAACAAAACTGCATTATAAATCAACACCATCGACAATATGGTTCTTTTTACATTGTTTTTGTCAACTTGGGTAATATTAAGGAGCCATGCTTTTACTGAGGCTTAGATACATAAGATCCATTTTGTCTAATGCAGGAGTCAGCAAAGTTTTCCATAAAGGGCCAGAGAGTAAATATTTTAAGCTTGAGGGACAAATAGTCTCTATCACAATTACTCAATGTGCCCTTGTAGCATGATCCAGCCATTGACAATATATGTAAATGAATGGAAGTGGCTCTGTTCCAGTAAATCTTCATTTGCAAAACAAGCAGCAGACAGGATTTGGCCAATGAGTCATAGACTGCTGATCCCTGATCTAATAATTCTCTCCCTCTCACTTTTGAAGATACTGCTCAAAGTATGTTCACTGGGCCAGCCACATCAGAATTTCTGGGTCCTACCCCAGAACTCCTGAATTTGAATTTCTGAGATTATAAACTTGTAGGAAGAGACCCAAGTGTGAGTTCAAATGATGAGGTCTATCAAGCCTTCATGAAAACATCCCTAAATAGGGTGGAATGCAAATTACCACAAAGCTTCCCACATTCTGAAATCAATACCCATCCACTGTTAAGTGAGGTAACATATGAGCAGCCTGAATACTATAAAAAAAGGAAGAAGAAATTTGCCAACATTTTCAAGTCAGGAAGATTTTACTTGAAAATATGGATTTCCGGCTCCTCTTATAAGTCAGAAAATCTGGCAACAATGAGCCCACATTCTTGCATAGCAAAAATCTGCTAGAGTTGAGTCATGAGCACCTGATTCAGAGAAATCACATATGCTCAGATTTCTACACTCTAACTACTTTAGATAATTCCACTTTTTACCATCTCTTATATTGTCCCATTTTCCCATTCAGTTACAAGTCTGCCTTCTGTGGTCGTTTCATTCTGCAAGCACTGATTTAATAAATACAGTCTCAGTTTTTAAGTATGGCTTATTATTAACTAATTTATCCCTCTCTCTTATACCAGAACTTGAGGGCATATGTCGTAAGTTGTACATATGCAAAGTTTTAATCTGCCCATTTTAACAGAATGTCTGTAGAATTCAAAAGATAAACCTTTCTTATATTTTCTGTTGTAGTGCCTATAAATTTGCTGCTTCTAGAAAAATTACAGAAGGGACCTGGATAATAAATGCCGAAGTCAAATGCATGTATTTTTATCAATAGCTGAAATGTTTCAGTGAAACAGGTAGGATCAAGCTGCAGTCTTGGTTTAAAGAATTAAAGGTTATTCAACCATTCCACTTTTAAAGCTAGGATGTGTACTCTGACTGCTCCCCTGTGTTTCCTGGGGGACACTTTCAGATGAAGCCTAGAAGAGGGGAGGAAGATGGAGTATAACTGGAAGCATACACATTCCCAGCTTGCCAAAGCAAATGTTGCTTTTCCCCTTTTGTACTTGCTGAAAAAAGTTAAAGTCTGACTCTTATCCATTGACATTTCCTTTTATTCTGTGCCCTCTCACTTTCTCCACTTCCTACTCTGAGCCCCTGGTGGGAGAAGGCTGGAGGACATGGGAGAAAGAGGAGGGATCACTCAAAGATAGAAGGCAGTTGTAAAACAGATGCTTCTACTGAAGACTTAATGTTAAAAAGCAAAAAAAAAAAAAAAAAAAAAAAAAATCACTTGAAAAGTGTTTATTGCTGTCTTTTTTGTAAAAGGAAAAGCATTTGTATTCACTCACAATAGTTCTAATTTTTAAATGCTCATCATGTTATGATGAGGATTTAATGAGATCATACCCACGGAACATTTATCAGAGTGCTGTTCACATGGTGAGTCCTTGATATGCACCAGCTGTTGTTATTAAAAATGTATTACTGTAACAATTATTGGGCCGGGCGCGGTGGCTCACGCCTGTAATCCCAGCACTTTGGGAGGCCGAGGCGGGCGGATCACAAGGTCAGGAGATCGAGACCACGGTGAAACCCCGTCTCTACTAAAAATACAAAAAATTAGCCGGGCGCAGTTGTGGGCGCCTGTAGTCCCAGCTACTCGGGAGGCTGAGGCAGGAGAATGGCGTGAACCCGGGAGGCGGAGCTTGCAGTGAGCCGAGATCGCGCCACTGCACTCCAGCCTGGGCTGGGTGACAGAGCGAGACTCCGTCTCAAAAAACAAACAAACAAACAAACAAACAAAAAAACAATTATTGTTCATGATAGTAATAGTCATAATCATTTGGAAAAAATAAATTCACTGTAGAAGGGATTGCTAATGGTTATCTATTTTTTAAAACTATAATCTGAATTGTTATATGCTATGTAAGTATACAATATCTATTTATAATATCTATATTAGGTTTACATATCTATAATAATGTATTATGGTATCTGGTCACCTCACAGTTTTTATTATTTGTCAGAACACCCCAAAGTCATTTGAGTTTATTTATAAGCCTGATGTCTATCATAAAAACAATTTGCTTAAATGAATGTAATTTGCTGAATTTGATGAAACATACATACGTGGACTAGGTAGCTGACAATATAATGTAATGTGAAAGCTTTATTTACCTCTCTTGCATGCAAGATTTATCTTCCTTTTGATTCACCAATGACAAAATATCAATGTCAAAAAGTATTATATTTTAGATGAAGTCACAGAGGTTTCATACAATGAATGCAGTAGCCCATGATATCTTACCAGCACCAAATATATATTCCTAAACAGAGTTTGTCACTTCTGTCTCTAAAGCACCTTCTGATGGTCCTGAGAAAATAGGAACAGTAAAACAATGTATTTGTCCGTTTTCACACTTCTATAAAGATACTGCCTGAGACTGGGTAATTTATAAACAAAAGGGGTTTAGCTGACTCATAGGTCTATGTGGCTGGAGAGGCCTCAGGAAACTTACAATCATGGAGGAAGGTGAAGGGGAAGCAAGGCACGTCTTTACAAGGTGGCAGGAGAGAGAGAGCATGCAGGGGAAACTGCCACTTATACACAATTAGATGTCATGAGAACTCCCTTGCTATCATAAGAACAGCATGAGGGAAACTGTCCCCATGATCCAGTCACCTCCCAGCAGGTCCCTCCTCTGACATGTGGTGATTACAATTCAAGATGAGTTTTGGGTGGGGACACAGAGCCAAACCATTTCAAATTAAATTGAACACTATTTACTTATTTTTATTTATTTATTTTTTGAGATGGAGTCTCACTCTTGTCACCCAGGCTAGAGTACAGTGGCACAATCTCGGCTCACTGCAACCTTCACCTCCCGGGTTCAAGTGATTCTCCTTCCTCAGCCTCCCGAGTAGCTGGGATTACAGGTGCACACCACCACGCCCAGCTAATTTTTGTGTTTTTAGTAGAGACAGGGTTTCACAATGTTGGACAGGCTGGTCTGGAACTCCTGACCTCAGATGATGCACCTGCCTCGGCCTCCCTAAGTGCTGGGATTACAGGCATGAAACACTACACCCAGCCGAAATTGAACCCTACTTAAATTTCACTATTAAATTGAACACCCAACAAGGAAAAGTTGAAAAATACCACTGATGCCTGTAATCCCAGCACTTTGGGAGGCCTAGACAGGCGGATCACGAGGTCAGGAGATCAAGACCATCCTGGCTAACACAGTGAAACCCCGTCTCTACTAAAAAATGCAAAAAACTAGCAGGGCGAGGTGGCGGGCACCTGTAGTCCCAGCTACTCGGGAGGCTGAGGCAGGAGAATGGCGTAAACCCGGGAGGCGGAGCTTGCAGTGAGCTGAGATCTGGCCACTGCACTCCAGCCCAGGTGACAGAGCGAGACTCTGTCTAAAATAAATAAATAAATAAATAAATAAATAAATAAATAAATAAGAAAAATACCACTAATGAGGGATGTTCAAAAAATGAAGAGAAAATGATGGAGAAATTAAGGCTATCAGAAATAAATATTGGCTTTGGTTTTCTTAAACAGAAAACTGCCTATTCCTTACTTAGTCAAAACTCTATTTTGTGCACATCCTCCTTTAATTTTATCTACAGGTATCCATCCCACATTGTTTGGGTGTCGAATCTCATCTTCACAAAACTATGAATCCCTCTAAGATTAGGTAAAGAAGAGTTTGTTACTGAGACCATTTTTGATGTTGATGTCTCACGGTCCTTCTCAAGCCAAAGACCAAATAACTCCTGTTTGTTTGAACTTCTGGTCATCCCCAAAACACACAAAACACAAATGCAGTTTGTTCCTAAAATACTTACAATATCCTGGCTCTTACTTCCTTGTCAGGAATTAACACTGCATGTCACCATAGGTTCTCTTTATATGGGTTTATTTTACCCATTTTTAATTTATATGATTTTCTCTTGGCCCGTGGTAGACTTTTTTCATGTCCTTGATTGACCTTCTGACAAAAATACTCATATCTTGATGTTAGTATGGTGTTTCATCCTAGACATTGCACAGACACAAATTTACCCTTAGTTAGTATGTTATTTAAGCTTATTGTAACCCATGACTATTTTAAAGTGATAAATACTATGTGTGGCTTTCAAGAAAATAGATGATTATTGATGAAAAATTGTACCTAAATCACTTGTTAACATATTTTTGTGTGAATTTAAAGGATAACTTTTGTGATGTATTTTCTCTACCTACAAAGAAAAATATCAGACAGAACAGGCATAAGAAAAGTACAATCCTTAGTTATGGCCTGGATTTATATATAATAAAGTATATGTATCTGTGACTTTCTATTATTTTGTGCTGTAAAGAGGCATCAATCTTGCCAAACCATTTCACATTAAATTGTCAAGTTGAAACATACTAACAGGCAACTAGAAATAATGCTTTCTTAGTTACTTAACTATATCCTTTAAAATATATTTTTCCTCCAAATTGTCAAGTTGAAACATACTAACAGGTAACTAGAAATAATGCTTTTTTAGCTACTTAACTATATGCTTTAAAAATATTCTGTTTATGAATACTCATTAGGTTTTTTTCAGCAACAATGTATCAGGCTAGGAAGTTGACAAGATTCATATAATCAGTCATACAAATGCCTCTAATAGAAGCTTTTTAATTCCTTTGAAGCACAATCCATCATAAGCACATTTTCTGAGAACAAAGTTATCATACCTTATATTATAAATTTCTCACATACTGAAGAGTAATATTTTATTTTATTTTTATGTCTCCCTAAGCCTCTAATTACTGATATTTCTGGCAGGAAGAATATGAATACAAGAGCTATCCTCTTTTAAATGACTAAAACCAATTTGAAAAGTGCCCTATGTTAAGAAGTCCTGTGGAATGCTGTTGAAAACACACATCTGCTGGGTAATTTTTTCATGTAATTATGTAAAGTCAAATCCTCATAAACAAAGTAAAAGAAAATTATAATCCCCAGTACTAGGTTTTGCAAAAATAGCACAATGCAGATTTTTTTTAATCCTAATGAGTGAATCAGAATTAAACTGAAATACCACCACAAAAATTCATTTTTTTCCTCTTCTTTTAAAAAGGTTTCTAAGGAACTGCTCTTTGGTTGAAATCCATCACTGTGTGCAGTGCTACATTTGACCCAGCAGTAAGTACTATCTTAATTTTCAGAGCCTGATTTGCTAAAATGTCCTTGGTTATTTGCCTGTCGATGCTCCTTCCCCTTTTACTCCGAACAGACCACTATTGTTTCATCCCTTCACTTAGCCCATTCTGTTTTCATAGCTGCTCCTCTAAGGTCAGTGATACGGGCTAAGATGTATAATGGTTAGCTTTTGCTGCATAACAAATCATCCCAAAATTTAGCAGCTTCAAACACTTATCATTTATTTGGCTCATGATTCAGTGAGTGGGCAATTTGGGCTGGTTTTAGCTGATGGTGTTTTGGTTTCAGCTGGGCTCAAAAGTGTGTTTGAGGAGAGCTACCTGTTTGGGCATTGATTGGGCTAGAATGGTTTCAGCTGGAAGAATTCCAGTTTCTTGTGTCTCCCATCTTCCAGAAGACTAGCCCAGGTTATTTACATTGCAGCTGGTTAGGTTTCCAAGAGACAGAGCGAGAGAGCTGAGGCATTAATGGCCCCTTGAGGCCAAAGCTCAGAAGTGTACACTATCACCTGCACTACATTCTGTTGGCCAAAGTAAGACACAAGGCAAGCCCGGATTTAGAATGGGAAAGTAGTATCCATCTCTTGATGGGAGCAGCTGCAAAGTCACATTGCAAGGGGCATGGATACAGAGAACCGAGAAATTGTAGCTATTTTTCCAAACACTCTACAACAAAAAAATGTGATGTCTGTGGGAATAAGTTCCTTTTGTTGCTTAAGAGGAAATCATTCTTTTCCTCCAAATATATTTTTGTGAGGATGTCAGATCTTTATCTGGAACAGCTAATTCAATATCAGTGCAGTAGAAAGCCAGCACAGAGAAAGAATGTGTCCAAAAACATGAAGGAGACCCAATGCATAAAGTTAACTTTAAAGACTATTCTTCCTCCAGCTTCTCCCTGGCCCCCATTGTCCCTAGGCAACCAGTGAGCTGCTTTCTGCCACTATAGATTAGCCTCAAATTTCTATGAATGGAATTATACAGCATGCATGCTCTGTCTGGCTTGTTTCATCCAACAAAATTATTTTGAGATTCTTCTGTGTTTTGCATGTATCAACAGTTCATTTATTTTATTTCTGAGTAGCGTGCCATTGTATACCACATTTTGTTAACCCATTTACATGTTGCAAGATATTTGGGTTGTTTTCAGTTTAGGGCTAGGACAATAGAGATGCTATGATCATTTGCACACAGGTCTTTGTACGGACATCTGCATTAACTTTTCTTGAGACTATCTAGAAGTAGAATGGTTTGGTCATATGGCAGATGTATCTTTAACTTTTTGAGAAAGTGTTAAACTGTTGTTTGGAGTAGTTGTACCATTTTACAAACTTACCGGCAATGTGTGAGAGTTCCATTTTTCTCCACATCTTCAGGATCATGTATTATAGTCAGATTAGTTACTTTTTGAGATTTTAATAGGTGTTTAGTGGTATCCCATTGTGCTTTTAATTTGTATTTCCCTAATGTCTAATGGTGTTTTCATGTGCTTATGTGCCATGCACATACCTTTTTTGGTAAAGTGTCTGTTCCAATATTTTGCAGTGTTTAAGTTGCGATGTTTGTTTTCTTGTCGTTGAGTTTTGTGAGTTCTTTACCTACTCTGGACAGTAGAATTTCATGTGGAGAAACAATGATCTATGGGTGACTCATATCTTTGCACATCATCTGTGCAAAGGCATTAATTTGTTTGTGTAACAAACATCCTTGGAAAATGGAAGTAGTGTCTCTTTTCAAAGTGGAAGACATATTTGTTTACTCTCCAGGATAATATAAGTAACTTTTCCTTTGGGAAATTGTGTGGCAGATTATTTAGTAGCCTCTCTAGAAAGACTGGAGTTTTCTAAGGTCAGAGATCCTCAGCTGTCTTGCGGCATCACTGGGCTTCTCTGTATCATCTGTGGGAATTGGGGAATTTTAACCTATTTGTGTTTTTATATTTAAAGTAGACTTCTTGTAAACAGGGTATAGTTGCATCTGTATTCAATGTGATAATCTCTGCCTCTTAATTGAAGTGTATAGACTAAATGCATTGAATATAATAATGATATGGTTGAATTCAAATCTACCATTTTGCTCTTCTTTATTTGCTTTATGGTTTTTTTTTTTAACCTCCTTACGTGCTTTTTAAAAATTATTTGAGCATTTCATAATTTCAATTTTATGTTTTTGTAGTTTATAATTTCATCTCTTTTTCAGGTTATTAGCTATAACTCTTTGTTATGCTATTTTAGTGATTGCTTTGGGGTTATAGTGTACACCTTTAATTTATCACAATATGTTCTCAATCGGCATACTTTTCACAAATAATATAAGAAATTTAAGTAGTATATCCCCATTTTTTCCCTTTTAGTTTTTATAATATTGTTATCATAGTCCTATATATGTTAAAAATTCCAAAACACATTTTAAATATTTCTAGTTTATACTGTGTATTATCCTTTAAAGAAATTTAAGTAATAAAGAAATTATTCATGTTTCCCAATGTAGTTAGCATCCCTGGTACTCTTTATTAATTTGTATATATTTATGTTTCCATCTGGTATTATTTTACTTCTGGCTAAAGAACTTTCTGTAACATTTCTTGTTGTGCATGTTTCAGTGATGAATTCTTTTAGTCTTTGTATATCTGAACTACTCCTTAATTTGCCTTTATTGTATTTAACTAGGTGAATAATTGCATAACCTTTTTTGTTCTTTTAGTACTTAAAAACCGTCATTCCAATATCTTCTAGTTTGTATTGTGTTCTATGAGAGATCTGCCATCACCCTAAAGCTTGTCCCTCTCTATGTAATGTATCTTTTCTCTTGGGCTGCTTCCTTAAGGTTTTCTCTCTGTTTCCTCACTGGTTTTAAGGAATTTGATTATTATGTGCCTTCATGCAGTTTTCTTCTTGCTTTGTTTGTTTGATGTTTATTGAGCATCTCAAATCTGTTGGTTTATACCTTTACCAACTTTGGAAAAAGTTAAGCCATTATCTATTCAAATATAGTTTTAGTTTCCCAACTTTTCTCTTTTTTTCAGTTACTCCACTTATACATGGATTTGACTGCTTGAAGTACTTTCACATATTATTCATACACTGTTATTCTTGTTGTTTTTTTAGTTTGTTTCCTTTTGGATAATTTCTAACCTCTTTCTTTCTGCAGTGTCTATTTGCCTTTAGTCATACACAGTATATTTTTTATCTAAAACATTTTCTTTCTACCTCCAGAAATTTGATGTTTGATTTAATGTTTCCAATATTTTTCATTTTTCTACTTAACATGATCAATCTCCCCTAACTTCTTGAACATGTGTATTATAGTCAAAATAACTATTCTGATGTTCTTGTCTACTAATCATCTCATCAGCATCATTTCTGGTTCAGTTTCAATGGGTTGATGTGATGCCTCAATATGGGTTTATTTTCTGACTTCTTTACATGGCTGGTGATTTTTGACTAGGTGCCAGGCATCAAAGTTTTTATCTTGTTTGTTGCCAAATAGTTCATATTCCTATAAGTATTGAACTTTGGAACAGGCTTAAGTTACCTTACATTTGAGCCTTTTAGAGCTTATCTTTAAGCTTTGTTAGACTGAACAAGAGCTACATTTAGTCTAGGGCTAATTTTTCCCCCTACCAAGGCCAGATCTTTATTATTTTCACTGATGTCTCCTGAATGTCACTGAGGTTTTTCTATTTACTCTCAATGTTGGAAAGAGGCCATATTCCCAGCTTTCTTTGAACTTCACAAACAATTTCCCCTAGTCCTTTTGGTTGCCTCTTTTCAGTTTACTAACACATGTGCACTGATCAGTCTTAAATGAATGCTTGCAGGGGACCCATTCCAGGTATTCAGAACTTTATTTCTATAGAGCTGTCACCTCTGCAGTGTTTTTCTCTTACTCCAGCTGCTTTGGCTCCCAAGATCACTGGATTATTTCCTCAATTTAGGGTAGAGGGTTGCTACTCTGTAACTCAACCTGGGTTCTTACAGCTTGGAAACATTTTCCATGAACTAAGCAGGGAAATTTTAGGACTTTTTGTTTTTTAATTTTTTTCTTTAGAGTCAGAGTCTCACTCTGTCACCCAGGCTGGAGTGCAGTGGCACAAACATTGCTCACTGTAACCTTGAGCTCCTGGGCTCAAGCAATCCTCCCTCCTCAGCATCCCAAGTAGCTGGGACCACAGACATGCAGCACCACACCTAGCTGTCTTTTATTTTATTTTCTATGGATATGAGGTCTCACTATGTTACCTAGGCTTGCCTTGAACTCCTCAACTCAAATGGTCCTCTCCTACCTTGGCCTCCCAAAGCACCAAAATTACAGGCATGAGTTGCCATATTCACCTTAATTTTAGGGCTTACTTCATTTCTTTCTTATATCTCAGGGATCCCTGTCCATTTCCTAATGCCCAATGATTGAGTGCCTATTTTCATCTATTTTGTTTATTTTTCAGTTGTTTCAGGAAAGAGTATAAATCTGATGCTAAGAATTTCATGTTGACTGGGAAGCATCGTAGTATACTGATATATTTAACACAATATGAAGAGCTTTAAATAGTCATTTGAATGAGTGCATGAATAATTGTTTTATTGATCATCCAGGGAAAAAAAGATGATTATTGCTTTATCACTGAAACCTATAAAAATTTTTCCACCATAACGGGACCTGGGAAAAAAGATTTATCTCGTTTTCAATTTGGGGGCTGAAATTTTTTTAAAAGACAGTCTAGGAAGGATATGATGATAACATTTCCAAGGATTGCTGTGCAAGTTCAAGAAATGAAATTGATAAAAATAGATACACAGAACATCTAGTTGAAGAATGATAAAGAAAATATTTTATGTGTTTCTTTATTTTGATTAATCCAAACTATTATCATTAGACAGATGACCATTCTTCTATTACATACAGAATTATAGATTCATAAATATAGATACAAGAAAGAAAATCATGAAATAACACCTTCAGACAAAAATAACTCAAAAAACATATGATTGATTATTTAAGAACCTTAAAAAGCTTTCCACTAATTATGTTTTATTTTATTTTACTTTCATTTTCAAGTTTTATTTTAGATTCAGGGGTACATGTGCAAGTTTGTTATTTGAGTATATTGCATCATGCTGAGGTTTGGAATACAAATGATACTGTCACCCAGGTACTGAGCATTGTTCCCAATAATTAGCTTTCCAGTCCTTGTGTCACCTCATTCCCTCCCCACTCCAGTAGTCACCAATGTCTATTGTTGCTATATTTGTGTACATAGTGCCCAATATTTAGCTCCCACTTACAAATGAAAAGATCCCATATTTGGTTTCCTGTTCCTGCATTAATTTGTTTAGGATTATGGTCTCCAGCGGTATCCATGTTCTACCATGGACATGATTTTATTCTTTTTTATGACTGCATAGTATTCCATGGTGTATATGTGCCACATTTTATTTACCCAGTCCTCTGCTGATGGACAGCTAGGTTGATTCCATGTCTTTGCTATCATGAACAGAGATGCAATGAACATGCAAGTGCATGTCTCTCTTTGGTAGAAGGATTTGTTTTCTTTTAGAAATGTATATCATGGCCGGGTGCGGTGACTCAAGCTTGTAATCCCAGCACTTTGGGAGGCCAAGACGGGCAGATCATGAGGTCAGGAGATCGAGACCATCCTGGCTAACATGGTGAAACCCAGTCTCTACTAAAAAAAAAATACAAAAACTAGCTGGGCGAGGTGGTGGGCGCCTGTTGTCCCAGCTACTTGGGAGGCTGAGGCAGGAGAATGGCGTAAACCCGGGAGGTGGAGCAGTGAGCCGAGATCGCGCCACTGCACTCCAGCCTGAGTGACAGAGCGAGACTCCGTAAAAAAAAAAAAAAAAAAAAAAAAAAAAAAAAAAAAAAAAAAGGAATTTGTATCATAATGGAATTGCCAGGTCAACAGCAGTTCTGTTTTCAGTTCTTTGACAAATCTCCAAGCTGCTTTCCCCAGTGGCTGAACTAATTTACATTACAATCAGCAGTGTGTAAGTGTTCTTTTTGCCACAACCTTACCAACATCTGTTTTTTCATAACTTTTTAGTAATAGCCATTCTGACTGGTATGAGATGGCATCTCATTGTGGTTTTGATTTTTTCATAGTTGCTGGCAGTTTATATGTCTGTTGAGCAGTGTCTGTTCATCTCTTTCACTCATTTCTTCATGGGGTGGTTTTTTGCTTGTTTAATTAATTTCATTACAGATTCTGGATATTAGATCTTTGTCAGATGGATAGTTTGTGAATATTTTCTCCAATTTTGTAGGTTGTCTGTTTGTTCTGTTGATCATTTCTTTTGCTGTGCAGAAGGTCTACAGTTTAATTAAGTCCTACTTGTCAATTTTTGTTTTTGTTGTAATTACTTTAGAGGACTAAGTCATGTATTCTTTCCCAAAGCCATGTCTAAAATGTTATTTCCTAGGTTTTCTTCTAGGATTGTCACAATTTGAAGTCTTACGTTTAATTTTTTTTTTTTTCTATCTGGAGTTAACTTTTATAAATGGTGAGATGTTGGGTCCAGTTTCATTCTTCTGCACAAGACTCGACAGGTATCCTAAGAGCATTTATTGAATAAAGAGTCCCTTCCCCATTGCTTATATTTGTCAACTTTGTCAAAGATTAGATGGCTATAGATGTGCAGCTTTTTTTCTGGGTTCTCTGTCCTGTTCCATTGGTCCATGTGTTTGTTTTTGTACCAGCGCCATGTTGTTTTATTTACTGTAGCCTTGTAGTGTAGTTTGAAAGTCAGGTAATATGATGCTTCCAGCTTTGTTCTTTATGCTCAGGATTACTTTGGCTACTCAGGCTCCTTCTTGGTTCCATATAAATTTTAGAATTTTTTTTTCAAATATGAGAAATGATACTGGTAGCTTGACAGGAATAGTGTTCAATCTGTAGATTGCTTTGGGCAGTATGACCATTTTTACAATATTGATTCTTCTAATCCATGAACATGGAATGTTTTTTCATTCATTTGTGTCATTTATGATTTCTTTAGTAATGTTTTATAGTTCTTGTAGAGATCATTTACTTCCTTGAATAAATGTATTCCTAGGTATTTTTTCATTTTTGTGACTATTGTAAATGGGATTGCATTCTTGATTTGGCTCTCAACTTGAACGTTATTGGTGTATGGAAATGCTACTAATTTTTGTACATTGCTTTTGTTTCCCGAAACTTTGCTGATGTCATTTATAGTTTTCTAGCTGTAGAATCATATTGTGAGGAAAGGAAGATAGTTTAACTTCTTCTCTTATTTGACTTCTCCTTTTTTTTTCTCTTGCCTAAATCCTCTGGTTAGAGCTTCTAGTACTACACTGAATAGGAGTAGTGTGAGTGGGCATCCTTGTCGTTTTCCAGTTCCCAAGGGAACTGCTTCTAGTTTATGCCCATTTAGCATGATGTTGGCTATGGGTTTTTCATAGATGTTTCTTATTATGGTATGTTCCTTTGATGCCTAATTTATTGAGGGTTTTTATCATGAAGTTTTGTTGAACTTTACCAAAAGCTTTTTCCACATCTATTGAGATGTTTATATGTTTTTTGTTTTAATTCTGTTTATGTCGTACATCACATTTATTGATTATATATGTTGAAGCAATCTTGCATCTCGGAAATGAAGCCTACTTGATCATACACTTTTAGATGTGCTGTTGGATTCATTTTGCTAGTAGTGTGTTGAGGATTTTTGCTTCTATGCCAATCAGGGATAGTTGCCTGTAGTTTTCTTTTTTCATTGTGTCTTTGCCAGGTTTTGGTATCGGGGTGATGCTGGCTTCGTAGATTGAGTTAGAGAGGAGTTTCTCCTCTTTGATTTTTTAAAAAATACTTTCAGTAGAATTGATACTAGTCCTTCTTTGTATGTCTAGTAGAACTTGGCTGTGAATCCATCTAGGCCAGGCTATTTTAGTTGGTTGGTTTTTATTCCTGTTAATTTCAGAACTCATTATTGGTCTGTTTGGTGTTTCAGTTTCTTCCTGACTCAGTCTTGAAAGACTGTGTGTTTCAGTAATTTATTTTTCTAGGTTTTCTAATTTGTGCATAGAAGTATTTATAATAGTCTCTGAGGATGTTTTGTATTTCTGTTGAATTTGTTGTAATGTCACCTTTGCTGTTTCCAATTATGCTTATTGAATCTTCTCTTTTTCTTTGTTAAACTAGCTAGCAGTCTATCAATGTTGTTTATCCTTTAAAATAACCAATTTGTGGTTTCATTGATTCTTTTGATTCTTTTTATTGATTCTTTTTGGGGTATCAATTTCATTTGGTTCTGGTCTGATTTTAGTTACTTCTTTTCCTCTGCTAGCTTTGGAGTTAATTTGTCCCCATTTTACTAGTATCTCTGTGTGTGATGTTAGATCATTAATTTGATATCTTTCTAACTTTTCGAGATAGGGGTTTAGCACTATAAACTTTCCTCTTATCATTGTTTTTACTGCATCCCAGAGATTTCAGTATGTCATGTGTCTGTTTTTATTTATTTCAAAGAATTTTTTTTTATTTCTGCCATTATTTTGTTGTTTAATCTAAAGTCATTCTGGAGCAAGTTGTTTAATTTCAATGTAATTGTGTGGTTTTGAGAGATTTTCTTGGTATTGATTTATATTTTCATTCCACTGTGGTCCAATACTATATTTGGAATAATTTTATTTTTAAAAAAATTGTATTGAGACTTGCTTTACAACTGAGTCTGTAGTCGAAATCTTGGAGTATATTTCATGTGTAGATGAGAAGAATGTATATTATGTGTTTAGTGGTTGGAGTATTCTGTAGATGTGTACTAGGTCCAATTGGTCAAATGTTGAGTTTAAGTCCAAAATTTCTTTGTTAGTTTTCTGACACAATGATGTGTCTAACGCTGATGGGGGTGGTAAAGTCCCCACTATTATTGTGTGGCTAAGTCTTTTCATAGGTCTAGAAGTACTTGCTTTGTGAATAAGGGTGCTCCAAGATTGGGTGTAGATATATTTAGGATAATTTAGGATAGTTATGTCTTCTTGTTGAATTGAACCTTTTATCAATATACAATGCCCTTCCTTGTCCTTTTTTTCACTGCCGTTCATTTAAAGTCTCTTTTATTTGATGTAAGAATAGCAACCCTTGCTCTTTTTTGTTTTCTATATATGTGATAGATCTTTCTCCAACTCTTTACTTTGAACCTTCTCTTTGAACCTAGGTGACAGATCTTTCTCCAATTCATTATGTATGAGACGGATCTCCTGAAAAGAGCAGATGGATGTCTCATTTTTTTATTCAGCTTGCCATTCTGTGTCTTTTAAGTGGGATGTTTAGACCATTTATTTTCAAGGTTAATATTGATATATAAGACTTCACTACTATTGTGAAATTGTTACCTTGTTGCTTTGTAGTTTCTATTGTGTTTTTGCTTTACAGTGTCTGTGGGATATGTACTTAAGTGTGTTTTTGTGGTAGAAAGTATTGTTCTTTTGTTTCCATGTTTGGAACTCCCTTAACAATATCTTGTAAAGCTGGTGTAGCAGTAACAAATTCCCCTAGTCCTTGCTTTTCTTGAAAAGATTTTATTTTTCCTTCACTTATGAGGTATAGTTTGGCTGGATATGAAATTCTTGGTAGGAATTTATTTTCCTGAAGAATGCTAAAAATAGGCCCCCTGTGTCTCCTGGCTTATTGGTATCTGCTGACTATGTTTTCTTTAAATAGCCAATCTCTACCATTTTGAAAACACAAAAGAGCTATTATTACTTTAACTTTATGAGTCATTTTTAGTCTTTTAAAATTATCCTCAATTTATACTTTATAAATTATTTTTTACAATTAGACCAGTTCTTTACCAATACCTTAAAGCAGTATTTTTAAAAAATACAATGGGATGGGGGCCTAGATTTTTAATCTAAATTTATCAAGCACCACATAATTTGAAAATTCACTAACAAATGATAGCTTGCATCCAATATACAAGATTATGCAAGTTTATTTCCCCCATCTAGATACTTGTAAAAGTACTCAGAGTTAGGCCGGGTACATTGGCTCATGCCCGTAATCCCAGCTCTTTGGGGTGCCAATGCAGGTGGATCACCTGAGGTCAGGAGTTCGAGACCAGCCTGGCCGATATAGTGAAAACCCATCTCTACTTAAAATACAAAAAAATTAGCTGAGCATGGTGATGCACATATGTTGTCTCAGCTACTTGAGAGACTGAGGCAGGAGAATCGCTTGAACCCAGGAGGCAGAGGTTGCAGTGAGCCAAGATTGCACTGCTGCACTCCAGCCTGGACAAAAGAGTAAGACTCCATCTTGAGGGGGAAAAAATGTACTCAGAGTTAATTTAGTGACTCTTCCAGCTACGTCAATTCTATATCATTGAATTCTGGTGGGGACTGAAACCATTTCTGTATACTTTCTTTAAGGTTGGTTTCCTTTTTTTAACTTTCAGTTGTTGCTCTTCAGCAAAAAGTCACATTTTCTCATATTTTCCTAAAGGCTAATTTTATCTTCTCCTTCTTTACATAGTCAAGCATCTCTTGTAATTGCTTTGGCAAAAAGAGAAGGATTTTTCTCTTCGTTCACTTAATAAAGAGTCATATGAGAAAGCCACAAGTGTTCCACTTAAAATGTGTCTTATTACGTTATACCTATAATAGAAGTTCATCATGAGCATTTTGAGAATTCATAATATTAGAAAGAAGTGGAGAAAATCAACATACCTCATTTCACCACCCAGGGATAAAAATAATTAACACTTAGAATATTTGCTTCTAGTATAAGAATTAAATTGAGTTTTGACTGCAGTTGTGTGTATGATTTGTTTCTATCCTACCCATGTGGTTGCACAGCAGATGGAGAAACTCCACTAATTATCCATGTTTCCTCCGGTGTCAAATTTACCAGTTGGCAACCTCATCACAGCTCTTCTGAGCCCCTCTACCCTGTTACAGTATACAGCCTGATGTCTCCACACTGCATTACTTTCCTTTGCTCATTTTAGCTACCCACAGCCCCTCTCTGTTAATCAAAGAGAGGGAATTAGTAACTACCAAGTTTGTCTTTTAGTTATTGGTTTTGATATATTTGGAAAAAAAGATGTATTCAGAAATTTTACTAAGAGTCTTTGTGATGCAGCATGGTATAAAATAAAATTCACTGGTATAAGATAAAATATTACTGGGACACCCACTCCCTCCTTCCTCTGGCAAGAGAGCTAGGTCTAGACAGTCATAGGTCTGCTTCCCTGTAGCCAAGAGCTGCAGAAAAATTGAAGCAGAACCGAGAGAATAGATTGCAAGAGGGTGTTTAAGTTCCACTTCTGCTGCCACGTCACACTCACTTGTTATAATGGTTGCCCTTGCACAACAGAAATCTGCAGTAATGGCAGAGTAACAGGTTTCTGAGGTGACGAGTTGATGAAGAGAGGTGTGAGAGAAGAGATCAGCAGTTTTGGGAACTTATTTCTCTCTGTTCTCCCTCTCTAACCCCTCAAGAAAAAGCATCTTCCGAATATTTCTCCTAAGAATTTCAAAGCAAGTCCTGACTAGAGATTTTTCCTGGAGGAATAGTAACAATGGTCAGCAGAGTTTCAGGTGGCCTGATACTTTTTGCTCAGAGCTAATCTCTTACTCTTCCTTAAACTTACCAGGAGGGGCACAGGATTTTACCTGGCTTTCAGCCTCTGTCCTACACACATTATCAGATAGAGAAGCTGAGACGCACAAGAAAACATACATTCACAGGCTAAAATGTCTATATACTTAAGGAATACAGCTACTATAAATGAAAGAAAACAGCTTATGCCACATGGATCATATCTAATATAAGAATGATAAAAGAAAGCCAAGAGGAAATGTTTAATCTGAAAATTATAATAAAGAACAATTTAATTGAATAAAGAACAGGAGAGAAAAAGTTTTAGAATTAATTGTTGTGATGGAAGAGGACATTAAGAGACTCTCAAGTAAGCAGTAGAAAAAGGATAAAGAGGCAGTAATTTTGTTTTTAAGCTAAGAGGTAGGAAAAACAAAACAAGAAACAAAAAAGTCAATATCATGTAATTGGAGTCCAATAGGGGTAAAGAGAAAATAAAAACCAGATGAAAATATATGTAGTAGTAACAGAGATGTTGATAGGATAGATCTAGATAGGATATTAAAGGATAGGTGAAAATGCTCAGATTGAAAGAATTCATAGAGTGTCAAATAAGAGAAGCAATACTCATAATGACAATAATAACTCCCCACACAATCTAGTGAAATTTAAGAACATCAAAGCAGTCGCATTACTGGGTATATACCCAAAGGAATATAAATCATTCTACTATAAGGACACATGCCCTTGTATGTTCATTGCAGCATTCTTCACACAAGCAAAGACATAGAATCAACCTAAATGCTCATCAGTGACAGACTGGATAAAGAAAACGTAGTACATATACACCATAGAATACTATGCAGCCACAAAAGAATGAGATCATGTCCTTTTCAGGAACATAGACTGAGTTAGAGGGCATTATCCTTAGCAAACTAACACAGGAACAGAAAATCAAATACCACATGTTCTCACTTATAAGTGGGTGCTAAACGATGAGAATACATAGACACATAGAGGAGAACCACACACACTGGAGCCTTTCAGAGGGTGGAAGGTGGGAGGAAGGAGAGGATTAGGAAAAATAACTAATGGGTACAAGGCTTAATACCTGGTTGATGAAATAATCTGTACAACCAACCTCCTTGTCACAAGTTTACCTACATAACAAACCTGTGTTTGTACCCCTGAACTTAAAAGTTAAAAAAAAAAAAAGAAAAAAAAAATAAAATTCCAAAAGCTTCTAGGAAGTAAAAACAGATTACCTATAAAATATTAATATAAGAATCAAATTGATACATTACTGGATGAAAGAATATAATAAACTGACAAATTTAAAACAATTTTATATCAGGAAAAATACTTTTATTTAAATAATTTAAATTTATTTATTTTTAATTGAAAATAATGTCTATGAGATACAATGTGATGTTTGAGGTATGTAGACACTGTAGAAAGAAAACGTATTTTTAAAATATGAAGCATAATAAAATTTTTTACTTGTATAAATGCTCAGAAGCTTGGCCTCAACCAGCTCCATATTGAAAACACTCTTAGAGGAAGCAATTATATTAGAAGAGAAAATGTTCAGGATGATGTTTCAAGATAATTGGGTTTTAAATATGAGCAGATTTTTAAGCAAAGTTTACTGTCACTTAAAATTTCCACAAAAATAAAAAAGCAAAAAATTATGTTCTTAACAGTGCAGAATTAATATGTAAGAAAATATCAGGGTAAAAAGTTTGTGTGGCAGTATTGGGAAAAAAGATTAAGGAATCACATTAGGGTAAAAATTATGAAAGCTATATTGATAAACTTAAAAACTCAATAAGGATTAAAAAAGTCGCTTTTAAGTCTAAATTTCGGGGAAACTATAATCAAAGTTCCAATCAAATTATGCACCATGATATATAACATGCTAATTAAAATTACCTGTGACTTTCACATTACTACATCTCATGGTCACTTATTAGTTGTCATCTTATTTGACCTATTAGCTGCATTGTAGAGTTTTTTATTTCATATTCTTGGAAACTCATTTTTCACTTGATATCTAGAACACCATATTTTCCTGTTTGTTTGTTTGTTTGTTTTTTCTCTATCTCCTAAGGTATTCTTTATCAGTCTCTGATATTCATCCCATTTCATTTTCATGATTTCTTAATGCTGGAATACACCATGTCCAGTATGTGAATGTGTTCTCTATCTATATTCACTTCACATTTCCTTCAACGTCATAGCTTTAAATATCATATCTCCCTCTCTCTCTCTCTCTCAGTGATATATATATCACTGACTCCAAACTTATATTTCCAACCTGTCTCCTGGTCTCCACACTCACAGAAAGTATCTTTCTTGACATCACCACTTGGATGTTTAATGGACTTCTCAAATCGAATATATCTGAAATTAATTTCTAGTCAACTTCCACAAAACTGCATTTAGGAAAAAAAAAGATATTTGTCAAGCACATTGGAATGGTTGCTAACGGGAAGGAAGAATGGAAGTGGGAAATGGGGGAAATGAGAATACTGAACAAGTCAACATATCAATCAGAGAGTCTCCAGGGCCTTGCATGAACCAATGATTGCATGACAGCAACTGTGCCTCATGATAAACCCAACCTTCAGCAAATGAGAACAACAGCAAAGTTATAAATGGAAGCAAAATAGAAGGCCTTTGGCCCATATAAAATATAATATAAAATATGACAATAATAAAAGGGATGATAGCTGGAGAGTTACTTTCAAGTAGGCAGATACAAACTTATAAATATAGAAGGGAACAATTTAGTAGAGAAGAGAAGTGGAACATATTAGGGACAGAATACATTCGGAAATAAAACTTCTCAAGCAACTTGGAAATGCTGAGATCAATAGTAAACGTAGAACAATTAGCTTTACAGGGACAGAGGGATGCTCCTTATTCTGAGACTAAAGTAGATGACAGGTATAGAGCAGGTGGCTTTTGTGGAGGCAAATGTAAATAAGGGAATTCATGCTGGCTGACCTAGTTCTCCTAAGTGAGAGAGGAAATATGTTGACATTGACCAAAGAGTTGGAATAGAAGGACGGGTGGTGACAAAGAGGAAGTAGAATAGCACTGGGTCATTTTTCTTAGGCTTTGATTTGCAAACTCCTCTATTCCTGCTCTGCTTGTAGGTTTCCCCATTCAAGTAAATGTCTACTACCTTCTACCCTTGGTGATCAAGACAAATTCCTGAGAATCAGCTTTTCTTTCTTTTCTCTCACTCCCACATTCAATCCATCAATAACGCCTATTGGCACTGCCTCCAAGATATATCCAAACTAATAATGTCTTTCCATCTCTACTAAAACTATCTTTTTCCAAATTTTGTCATCTCAGATTGATTATTTCAACAGTCTCCCCTTTTTTTCTGCTCGACTTCCCTTCCCCCAGTCCATTTTCCACTCTTTAGGTACAGTGATCTTTTTGAAGTGCAAATCAAATTACACCATTCCTCCATTAAGACCCTCTAATGACTTTCCTATATCTTCACAATAAAACCCAAACTCCTGTTATGGTCTCAAGGCCCTTGCCTTCTTCTCCAACCAAATCTTTTCATTTTCTCCCTGCCTTTCATTAACCTCCTATTTTTCAGACACACCAGGCTCATTCAGACTAAAATATCCTTGCCCATTCTGCTTCTTTTGATTGGAGCACCCTTCCCATGATGTTTGTCCTGCTGACTCTTTCTTATATTTGGGGACTAATTCAGAAGTTATCTCTTCAAAGTAGTCTGACCTGAGAATTCTTTTTAATTGATATTATTTCCCCAAGTCATTTGCTTTCACATCACCTTATTTTACGTTCTTCATAGTAATGGTAACATTTTGACCTTATCTTATAAATGTACTTATTTATTTTTTGCCTCCCCAACAAAAATGTAAGCCACACAACACCAAGGCTCTTGTATTTTCTTGTTTACTTCTCTGTCCCTAGGGCCTAGAACAGTGCTTTGCATAGAGCAGACACTTGGAAGCATTTGTTATTGATGAATGAGCACAGGTATTAAATATCTTGCCAATTTTAAAAGGCATAGTTGAATGTGAGCACATTTATGAAAAGAAAGAAATTGGATATATGGAATGGCCACATTGGGCCGATTTTGTTGTATAGATAAAGTAAGAATCTTTCGCATGTTTATCACGATGATGAAGACAACACTGAATCTTGCTTTTCTCACCAATATCATAGTTATATTGTGAGAAATAAAAGGGAAGAATACATTTAAAACACTTTACACAACTCTGGCACTCAGTAAAAGTTAGCACTATTATCATAATAGCTAAGCTTTCTTCATAGACTGTGCAGAATTGAAGAGTTCATCTATACAGTGGACAGTTCAACTACTGAGTTTGCTTTTATCTCTGTTATTTTATGATTATTTTATTATGTTAAGTGATAATCTTTATGAAGACCAAGTCAAGTCTTTCTTATAGTCTTCTTTCTAGAGTTTTGAAAGATTTATACCTCACATCATATTAAAAGAAGGGCATCCATGATTCCCACTTACAATAAAAGAGAATGAGATCACCTTTGTAACATTTTCTTTTCCTCACTTCTATCGCCTGTTACTTATCATATTTCAGTTTCAAATTCTTTTACCCTTAATCTCATGGCTACAGATACAGTTTCTTCATGCTTGTTCATTTCATGTAACCTCTTTCCTTTAGAATTTGCTTTTCTCCAGTTTCCATTCTTATAGTTTTCTTGGTTTCTTATCCTGTGAAATTGCAATAAACATAATCCCTGCCTCCATAGCGAGAACATTATTTGTTAACAGATGGTAGGCTTTCAAAATCTGAATCGCTAAAAGTAGAAGAGACTGAAAAAGGTAATCAAAGGTGAACTCTGCTTAATACAGGAAAAGAAAGGTCACTTTTACCCTCAAGAAGTAAATAAAACTCTTATACAATAACGAAAGTTACCAACTGCTAGGAGCATTAAGGAGAGCATGTAGAAAAGCATGGGAATTCATTTGTCTGTCTCAATTAGTTAATGGATTTTGAACATTAGTCATTAGGTTTCTACACTTTAATTAATTTAAGTAATTTATATAATGAAATTTCTGAACATAAAGTATTTCTAATAAGCATTTCATCATTTATCCCAGAAGGATTTCAAGTAAATTAGTTCAAGTAACTCAACTCTGCTTCGGAAAGGAAGTAGTAGGAGCTGGAAGTCAAGTGTGATACTGAAATGAGACAGCTAGATTAAAAAGTACCGCAGGAAGGAGTAAGACGGTTGAATGAGTAAGTCCCTTAGGCCATAACAAGCCCCCAGGCAAAGGACTGAAAACAAAATGGCCATGGTTTATATAACATTTAGTTTCTATTAAATCTATTTTTGTCTGTGCACAATTTTTGAAAATTTGCCTTGTAATTATTCTTGTGTAGCTTTCTCTAGATACGTTTTTAAACTAAATATAAGATGCTTGAAATCAGAAACCGTTTTTTAACTATTATAACTTTTTATTATAAGAGTTATTGCAATGTCTATAGGACACGTAGTAAGTGGTAGTCGTGGTTATTTCTAGCAATGAAACTGGAATGGGGAACCACTTTTATTCATCCTATAGTCTTTTTATTATGTTTAACTTTTTATTTTCAGATTATTATAGCCTTACAGCAAAGAGAGTTCCTCCAGTTTAACATTTTACATGATGATAGTAAATTATCAAAACTAAGAGCTATCACTACAATACTATTAGATAAACTATAGACTGTTTCTATTTTACCAGTTTTTCTGCTATTGTCTTTTTCTGTTTCAGGATCTAATCTAGAAAGTTTTTTTTTTTTGTTTTGTTTTGTTTTTTTTTTTGAGACAGAGCTTTGCTCTTGTTGCCCAGGGTAGAGTGTAATGGTGCGATCTCGGCTCACCACAACCTCCACCTCCCGGGTTCAAGCAATTTGTCCTGCCTCAGCCTCCCAAGTATCTGGAATTACAGGCATATGCCACCACACCCAGCTAATTTTTGTATTTTTAGTCGCGGTTTCTCCATGTTGGTCAGGCTGGTCTCGAACTCCCGACCCCAGGTGATCTGCCTGCCTCAGCCTCCCAAAGTGCTGGGACTACATGCATGGAGGCACCAAGCCCAGCCCTAATCTGGAATCTTACATTGCATTTAGTTGTCATGTCTCCTTAAACTCCCCCAATCTGCAATGGCTCCTCAATTTTTCATTAGTGATATCAAATTTGAAAAATATAGGCCACTTGTTTCATAGACTGTCCTTTTATTTGAATTTTTCTGATATATAGTCAGGGGCCTCATAATGCTGCTTTGGTCAATGATAAACTGCATATACAATGGTGATCCCATAAGATTATAATACCATATTTTTACTGTATCTTTAAATTGTGCCAGCTATTTCAGTTGGCTCCTTTAGATATGTTTAGATACACCAGTAATTACCATTGTGGTATTACTGCCTACAGTATTCAGTACAGTAACACGTTGTACAGGTTTGAAGCCTAGGAGTATAAGCTATACCATATAACTACATAGTCTAGGTATGTAGTAGGCTACACCATCTAAGTTTGTGTATGTACACTCTACGATGTTTGCACAATGACAAAATTGCCTAATCATGTATATCTCAGAATAATCTCCATCATTAAAATATTTATGACTATTTTTCATGATTATAATGAGGTTATGCATAAGTGGAAAAAAATGACACAAATGTAACGTTCCCTTCTAGGAGTGAATCATATCAAATGACACATTATGTCAATATCTCTTATTACTGGTAATTTTAACCTTGATCTCTTGGTAAAGGTAGAATACACCAGGTTTCTCCACTATAAAGTTACTATATTCCTCTTTGCAATTAGTAGATATTCATTTTGGTACTTTTACTTTGAGACTCCTAATTTAACTTTTACCCACGAGTTTTAGTTTAATTGATGGATCTTGCTGCAACAGCTATTACTGTGGTATATTAATGATTTTCTATTTCCCTCATTCTTCCTACATTTATTAATTATAATTATTCTGTAAGAAAAATCTGTTCATTCTCCCACATGTATGTATATCATATATACTCAAAAATATTTATTATTGGGTTGATATTTAATATTGACAGTTGTAGTAAATTGTGCTGGCTATTTCAATTGGCTCCTGTGCCTCTTTGCCTTTGTTCTCTTTTTATTTTCTTTCTTTTAGAACACGATCTTATTTTCTGGCACCATAATATGTTCCAGGTTCGCCTTGTATATTTTCTGTCCCAGTCCCAGGATCAACTACTTTTCCAACAAGCCCTGATTCCTTTTATGGAATATGGAAACTAGGGTGTCACTACTTCTAGGCTCCCACAATAGACAGAAGCTAGGAAATATATGTATGTATAGAAAGCCATATGCGCATACACACATATCCACACATGTATATGCACACAGATAAATACTGAATAAATTCTGTTTTTGCTTTTTCAACAAAATTCTAGTTCTCCTCATTCTACACATCATTGATCTTTCATTCCTTTGTGTAACATCGTACTAGTTCGTAACAATTCTCAATACTTGTATTTGATTGCAGACACAACTGCAATCTCCTTAATATCTTTCTTCTCAAAATCTGGTCCATGGACCAGCAGAAGTTGGGAGCCGGGTAGAAATGCAGAATCCCAAGTTCCACCCTATATCAACTAGTTAAAATTTGAATTTTAATCAAATTCCTCAAGTGATTAGAATTCAAAAAGCACAACTTGAGAAAAAAAAAGTGACTCATTCATTTAGTATCCTCACTTTGGAGTTTCTTAGATTAGGCCCCTTCAGCGCAAATCTTGAATGATATAGAATGAATTGACCAACATCATTTAAATTTTAAAATGATTAAATTTCAGTTTAAACTAAACGGCAAGCTCTAAGTTAAGGGCCAGACAGTCAAAACAAGAGTGTTAATGGGGGCAGTGCAACCAAATTTAAATAAAATTTTCTAAAATCTCTATGCAGGGCAGATACAAAACACAGCCACAACATGGTTGGGGTGGGGTAATGAAAAATTTTCAAACTATGTTTTATGACTGACCCTATTACAGAGAACAGGTGAGCCCTAACATTCTGTCTGGTTGGTGCAAAAATAACTGTGGTTTTTGCCATCTAGTCGTAGCAAAACCTCAATTACTTTTGCATCAACCTAACATGATTGATCTATGTTCTGTAGAACCATCTACAAGCCCAAAGATATCTACAGCCAATCCTGATTCAGTCCCTCATAAGAATAACAAGAGATTATAATTTTTGAAATTATAATTATAATGTTTTTTGAACTTTATTGAGAATTTACTATGCTCTATATGCATTTTTTTCATTTAGCTCATACATCCTGATATGGTTTGGCTGTGTCCCCACCCAAATCTTATCTTGAATTGTAGTTCCCATTATCTCCATGTCATGAGGCAATTAGTGGGGGGTAACTGAATCATGGGGGCAGGTTTTTCCTATGCTTTTCTTGTGATAGTGAATGTCTCACAAGATCTGATGGTTTTATAAAGGGCACTTACCCTGCACACGCTCTCTTGCCAGCTGCTGTGTAAGATGTGCCTTTGCTCCTTCTTCACCTTCTGCCATGATTATGAGGCCTCCCTAGCCATGTGGAACTGTGAGTTCATTTAACCTCTTTCCTTTATAAGTTACCTATTCTCAGGCATGTCCTTATAGCAGTGTGAGAACAGACTAATACAATAAATTGGTACCAGTACAGTGGGGTGCTGCTGTAAACATACCTGAAAATGTGGAAGTGACTTTGGAACTGGGTAACAGGCAGAGGTTGGAACAGTTTGAAGGGCTCAAGAGGACAGGAAGATGTGGGAAAATTTGGAACTTTCCAGATACTTGTTGAATGACTTTGACCAAAATGCTGATAGTAATATCAACAATGACATCCTGGCTGAGGTGGTCTCAGATGGAGATGAGGAACTTATTGGTAACTAAAGTAAAGGTCACTCTTGCTATGCAAGGAGACTGTTGGCATTTTGCCCATGCCCTAGAGATCTGTGGACATTTTGAACTTGAGAGATTATTTAGGATGATATGTGGCAGAAGAAATTTCTAAGTGGCAAAGCATTCGAGAGGAAGCAGAGCATAAAACTTTGGAAAATTTGCAGCCTGACAATGCAATAAAAGAGAAAACCCCACTTTACATGGAGAAATTCAAGCTTGCTGCAGAAATGTGCACAAAAATAACAAGAAGCCAAATGTTATTCACCAAGACAATGGGGGAAATATCTCCAGGCATGTCAGAGACCTTTGCTACAGCCCTTCCCATGACAAGCCCAGAGGCCTAGGAGGAAAAGATGGTTTCATGGGCCAGACCCAGGGACCTCCTGCTCTATGCAGCCTTGGGACATGGTGCCCTGCATCCCAGCTGCTTCAGCTCCAACTCATGCTGTTTTTTCAGAGGGTGCAATCCTCAAGCTTGGTCGGGTTACACATGATGTTGGGTCTGCAGGTACACAGAAGACATGAATTGAGGTTTGGGAACCTCTGCCTTGGTTTCAGAGGATGTACAGAAATGCCTTGATGTCCAGGCAGAAGTCTACAGCATGGGTGGAGCCCTCTTCTCTCCAGGCAGAAGAAACTCTGAGAGGGCAGTGCAGATGGGAAATGTGGGGTTGGAGCCACCACACAGAGTCCCCACTGGGGCACTGCCTAGTGGAGCTGTAAAAAGAGGAACACAGTCCTCCAGACCCCAGAATGGTAGATCCACTGACAGCTTGCACTGTGTGCCTGGGAAGGCTGCAGACACTCAATGTCAACCCACGAAAGCAGCCAGAAAGTGGGTTATACCACCCAAATCCACAGGGCTGGAGCTGCCATTGCTGTGGGAGCCCACTTCTTCCATCAGTGTGACTTGGATGTGAGACATGGAGTCAAAGGAGACTACTTTGAAACTTTAAGGTTTAATGACTGCCCTACTGGATTTTGGACTTGCATTGGACCTGTAGTTCCTTTGTTTTGACCAATTTCCCCCATGGGAAACAGGTGTATTTACCCAATACCTGTACCTTCATTGTGTCTAGGAAGCAACTAATTTGCTTTTGACTTTACAGGCTCATAGGTGGAAGGGTCTTGCCCTCATCTCATATGAGACTTTGGACTATGGACTTTCAAGTTAAGGCTAAAATGAGTTAAGACTTTTAGGGACTGCTGGGAAGGCATAATTGGTTTTGAAATGTGAAAACACATGAAATTTTGGAGGGGCCATGAGTGAATTAATATGGTTTGGCTCTGTGTCCCTACCCAAACCTCATCTTGAATTGTAGCCCCATAATCCCCCAAGTGTCATGGGAGGGACTTGGGAGTTAATTGAATCATGAGGGTGGATTTTTCCCATGCTGTTCTTGTGATAGTAAATAAGGCACATGAGATATGATGGTTTTATAAAGGGTGGTTCCCCTGCACATGCTCTCTTGCCTGCTGCCATGTAAGATGTGCCTTTGCTCTTCCTGCACCTTCTGCCATGATTGTGAGGCCTCACCAGCCATGTGGAACTGTGAGTCCATTAAAAATCTTTCCTTTATAAATTACCCAATCTCATGTATGTCCTTATAGCAGCATGAGAATGAACTAATATACAGCCATATTTTGAGGTAGGCAGAAATACTGTCCTTATTTTATAGATAAAGAAACAGATTTATAGAAGCTAAGTGACTAATTTTAAAAGCCTCTAGCTTAACTCAGGTTTGTCTGACTTCACAGAATCAATTCTCAGCTACTGCAACATGCAAATGTTAGCTAAGAAGAATATACAAATGCTTTGTATATTCTAACCCATGTATCTAGGAGAAAGAAGGTGAAGTCAGACAAACAGCAAGCCTCCTTCCCAATCCTAACTCTGATACTTACTAGTGGTATGAGCTTGGAAAAATTATTTAAACTGTATGTGTAAATTTCTTCAACTAGGGCTAATAATACATACTTGTCTGTAGAGTTTTTAGAGAGTAGTCCCTTAACTTCTAAGAAATGCTGAATTAGAGAAAGATATCCTTATTTCTTCCTGTTATTATTAATATCACATTAGGTAGCTACACCTTAAAGCCAAAGTCAAGGGCTCTAATGTAGAAAGATATTAAAGAGGTCCATTGTGATGAGGGATTTTAAAAATCCAGGCATATAGAGTACTTTTTTGGGGATCTCTTGGTAATTGCTAATTTTACCTGCACTAATTTAAGAAAGAAAAACAATACTCTACCAAGTAGACTCAGCTGCCTTTCAGAAACTGAAAGCATTTCAACAAGCAACATAGTCCTTCAGCCCAATCCCCCAACACCACCTTTACCTTCATTACAGTAATTCACAGTGCCAAATTTTCCAGAATACATTTTATAAAAAGTAATAAAATCCATATTTTTGTTGAATTGGTACCTATCAAAATTAAACAACTAGCTTTTTGATGAGTTAATATATTTCCCTTTTTGTTCTAACATAAAAGTTTGGAAAAGCCAGAGTTATTTCTTATTGAGCTAGATAGAGGACCTTTTAATTGGTGACTGGTTTGAAACTTGACTGGTTTAATATATTATACATTAAAAACTTCTGAAGTCAAAGGACTCAGCAAGTGGGCAAAATTGTTTGGTCATTTGTATAGCTGCCCTTTACACATGCTGCTCAGTTATTTATAATGTATTAAAAGAAAAAAGAGCATAAAATAGAGGGCATGGTGAAATTAATTGCCCAGCCAAACTAGCAAGCTCAGTTGAATAGTGGTATTTTGTTCTACATTATGTACACATACAAAAAATGTATGAGACCCCAAATGGGAAAATGGACACAGAAGAATAGGAAAAGCATCTGGTGCAAAAACTACATAGCCAATAAAAATAAAATGACCTTAATATGATCTTGTTCTTTTCTCACTGAAAAATAGAGAGTTTTTAATAGGCCCAAGGCCAACTGGAGTTAGACTGCCTGGCTCAGGGCCTGACCTGTCTACCTACTAGCTGAGTGATCTGTGGCAAAAAAAAAAAATCAGATTCCTCATTTATAAAACAAGGCTTCTTGATACTTACCTCAGTACAATATTGCTGTTCTAATGACTCCTCTTAAAAAAAGCCTTTCTCACTCCCTTGATGGAACTAGTACCTAAGCATTGCTTTCTACCCTGCTTTAGTTTTCTTCATTGCCTGGCATTCTCATTACCTGAAATCATAGTAAATAAACAATATTTGTTTGTTTATTTTCTTTCCCCTAAGATGCAAGTCAAAAGGGGGTAGAGATTTTTTTCCTCCCTACTGTATCTTCAGAACCTACAAGAGTTTGACACATAAGCACTCAATAAATAATATCCATATTATTGTTATTAATAAGTGGATTTATTTATAAAATTTTTATAATTTATATTTTGTGATTTGTAAAATATAGCCTTGTATATTTTGCTCATTAATGAAAAAATGTCATTTAACTTAAAAACTAAATTTATCATTTTGAATTGATAAGGAATGATAACAAAGTTATTCATTTGTAGCCAGTTGACTCCTTTTGTAAAGTCTTTCTTACCTGCATGGGAATTTGGTTTTAATAGTAAACATATATAAGGAGAGTGAGCTGAATTGACTTGAATAAAATACCAAAGGCAGCCTCCTCCAGACTATTAGTTAAAGTTTATTTGGTTATAAACATCCAAAAACCATTATGGTTTAATATGGAATAAATATGAGAGTACAGGCTGTTAATTGGAAGTAACACCCCTCAGATTCCCAGTAACAGCTGCCACTTGTAAGGTGTCCACTGTGTTACAGGCACCATTCTAAGATATTTACATAATTACCATATTTCATTATCCTATGGACTCTATAAAGTATAGACATTTATCATAGGACTTTTATAGATGAATAAACTGTTGCAATCAGGAGTTATACAATCTTTCTGAGGATATCCATTAATAAACAACAGATCTGATTCAAACTTAGCCAGCCTAATTCTTGGTCCTTTGCTGTTATCCATTCTGCTCTATTGAATCCCAGATGCTCATGATTAGTGCATGTCCAGGTTTCAGGAAGGGCATGTACTGAGTTAGCTTCAGGGATCTCATATTATTTTTCAGGTCCTAGCATCAACACGACTCATTCTAGTGACTGTCAGTTTCAAAGTCCTAGGATAAATAAATAATTGGCTTAATATTAATAAGCTATGGCCAATGATTCAGAGATATAAAATATAGACATGTTATTTGGGGGTAATTCTTGTGGTATGAAGTCATCACCAGAGAAAAGATAATTGTTGTAAGCTGAAAATCCACTCTAAAAATTATTTAATAGCTAATATGTGAAATATTAGAGATATTATCTATAGATTTAGGGATATCAAAATATTAACAAGCAGAGAATGAGAGAAATATCTTCTGTGTAATTTGAGTGACAACCTTCAGTGTACATATTATTATTCCCATTTTATAAACTAAAAAACTGAAGATAGCTAGATTAATTATACTCACAGATAAAGATCTAGTAAATAGCAAAGTCAGGTCTTTACACACATCTATTGATTCCAGTTTATTCCTTCTCTACTATACTATAATTTCCAGTTCTTGGTTTTCTTAAATTTAGCTCACAAGAAATAGAAAATAAGCATAAAGATGGAGAATTTATAAGAAAATTTTAATTTTTTTTTGGCAGCCGGTAAAGATAAACTCAGGAGGTATACAATAATTTAAAGAACTTTTCTCTCATTTGTATAAGCATTCAAAGCACCCTGCAATTTGAAAAGTATGTAGTTTTCAAATTACTCATTACTAGGATTCAGATCCAGTCAGTAACTCTACAGCCAGTGAATAAAGAAGTTAAAAAGTTAATTAACAAAGATATAAAAATGCATAGAGACAAATGGTTGATGGGGTTAAAGGAAAGACTTTAGACAACTAAATTGAACGAGGTTTCATTGAGATAAGAACAATTCATGAATTGGAAAGCACCCAGAACCACTGGAGATTTAGGGAGCTCCACTCCACAATGTGGGCAGGGCAGGGAGTATTTGCTGACACAAAACAGAAATGACAGTACAGAAAAAGCTTCATTGGTTACAGCTCTGCATTTGCCTTATTTGGACATGGTCTGATTGGTTGGCAGCCTGTGATTGGATGAAGCTCTTGGCTGCTATTATTGGCTATAACTTAGCTATTAGTTACAAAGTAAACTCTTACATCAGGCTTTCAGAATGTTTACATGCTAAGTTATTTTTCATTTGGTTATGTAGGGTCTCAAGTAATGGAGGCAGACTCAGGTCAAAATTAATTTAATTTGAAAGTAGGACAAATTCAAGAGACCTCGACACACTGATTACGTAAATTGTATTTCTACCTGAGAGACTGAAATGATAGACCATTAGGGCTGAACTTTGTTGTATTAACAATCTTTTTGATTCTTAGTTGGAAATAGGATCATAATCTATTTTTAAGAAATTTGTTTTTATGAGAGATATTCAGAGGAAATTCATCACTTTCCTCTCCTTCAAATACTAAAGTAATTAAAAACAGACATTAGAAAAAGATAAGAATAAAACTCTCAGCTATATTACTAGTGAAACTGAATTACATAACAGATTCACCTTGAGGTATAAAATGGCCTCTCTAATCCTTCCGTTTTACTTGAAATTATTCATCCAGTCAGGGGCAGTTGCTGGACATGAGCCTGCTCCTATTCTCCCCCTTTATGTACCCACAACACACACACGCGCACACACACACACACACACACACAAACACATGAGAAGTCTATACATGGGCCTACTAGAAAGGGTCCTTAAGCTATCCACTGACCATGACATTTACCATTTTTCCATTTGATAATATTAACAAGAGCTCTTTATACCAGGAGAAGCACATTAAGAGGGGACACAACGGGTAGAATATTTATTGTCACTCATTCTAGGTGAAGAGAAGGTACTATCTTGTGTTCCGCATAGAGATAATTCAGTAATGTTCATATCTATCTATCCATCCATTCATCTATACATCCATCTGTCTACATCTAAGTATCTGTGAATCCATCTATCTATCACCCATGTCTGTTGTACAGTCCCTCTATGCCTAAAAATATCACATGGATATTTTTATGTATAAAACCTATTCTTTAGATGTAAAACTATTATGATCAAATATTGAAAATAACTAGAAATATGTGTGTGGAGAGAAATATAATAAGTAAACATTTGAGGTCTGGATTTGAGGGATTTCAAGCCTCCTTTTGCTGACTATATAATCTATTCTAGTCATTCAGAGCAGGTGAAAATTATTTCAGGGACTATGCCTTTCAAGTATTTAGTCATCTGTGGACTTCCTTTAGAAGTGAATATAGTCCACTCTAGGAAGAAGGAAACATATGACAAAGTAATTAGTTTATAATTGACCCCCTTTAGGATCCCCAGACTCATTTCACATGAGTATTTTTAATATCACATTAAATAACAATTAGCACAACACTTTTCAAATATAAAAATGTGTGAAGCACCAATCAGATGGAATAGATGTGCTGCCAGGTGTCACTGAGCAATCTGTATGCATCTCTTACAGACTGCGTGAAAAATCTCATTTAATAGAATAGGGCTGAGAGTCTCCTTACCTAGTAAATAACACCTCACAGTTCTCCTTCAGCTGGGTACCCAAAGTATGGATGAAGGGGGAAAATGCCTATAATTAGACTTGTGTTGTTGTCATTGTTGCCCAGGATATATTAAATTCGCTTTTTATGGCTACTTTCCCTGTCTCTCTCTCTCTCTCCCCACTCCCCCCATCCACCCACCCCCATCTGTACCCAAGTCAGAAATTTAAGGACTAAGTTTTTTGTTGTTGTTAAATCTATAACATTAAAGATTCTTCTGGACTCCCAAAAACCTTTCACAAGATTAGAGGGGAAATATTCCTTATTTTTGTTGCTCCTCAGTAAGCAAAATAGCAGAAAGATTATGTTATTATTTCATTCAAAACTTTAATTAAACACTCTCCTGTGTGCCAGCATAGCTGTATACCAGACTCTTTCTGAGAAGTATAAACAGAAATGCACCACCCCATATCATCACAATCTGGGCAGAGCAAATGAATATTTTACGGAGGACTTAAAACACGCTATCCATACGTTTAGCCAAGAAGTCGTTTCAGATTTACCTGAGAAACTTTTATTAAAGCACAAATAATGCCTGCCCAGTTGCAATACCTGGAACTTCTGTTGATGCAAGTGTGACAACAGGACAAAGATATTTCTAATTTGGAAAATGATGACCAGTGTGATTACCATGCCCACCTCTGTGAACTCCTTTTCCACAAAGCATAAGTTACCCCAAATTAAACAAGACAGCCAAAGAGAAGCGTACCTGGATTATATTTATTGCAATTGTTTTTCTTCCCCATACTCCTTGACCACAAATCATGCCATTACCTTATATATCAGGATTTTACTTTGGTTACATTCTTTCCTGTCTATTGTGTCTTTGTTTAACTTTCAGACTTCCATCCTCCTTTCTTCAATTGGAGATGCTTTTCAACATCAGTACCAGAGTGCATGTTGCTTTTTCCTTCTGAACATTCTAAGAGGAGTGCGTTTTTTCCACAAACAGACCTTTTAATGGGTTTTTTCAAAACGCAGGATTGGCATGCACTTAGCTGCCTCCATCTGCTGCTGTTCCCTGATGCAGCATGACCTCTGTAGATTCACAGCGAGTTCCATATGCCCGAGGGCATTTTCTCCTTCCCCTTCAAGGAATGTTAAGTGTTTATCAAAGGACTGCCATTTTGGGTGGAATCCTTCTTCATTTTGGAAACTCTTACTGCAGCATAGTCTTCCTGCCTTTATGCACTAAATGCCATTAGTCATTGTAAAAATCGAAATCTCTCCACCTATCTTCAAAGTCATTTAATGGAGCAGCGTCAAATTCAGAACCATTGTGCGTGAATCTAAAGGACTTAGACACCCCCACAGGTATATCCCAATTTCATTTTCAATAGGTGTCTCTGTGTCCTCCAGGGAGATGTAAAATCCTCTTCGCCTCTCCCTGGAGGACACAGAGACACCCATTGGAATTGGATTCCAGGGGAGTTCTCAGTATTATTAAGTACTTCGAATACTTGAATTCTCTAAGAGCATATGTATAAGATATACAAGTAATAAACACTTGTTAACTCTATTCTAATGACAGGTTTTTTTTAAGGCACAGCTTTTTATTATATAGTAAAAGAAGATGTAGGCTGGAGGAAAAAGTATTTAATTGGAAAAGTTATAAAATATAGAAATTCTAGGTAAATAAACTATGAATTCTATTAAAACCTATTTTACAAACACCTTTTAAAAACTAAAGAAACAGCCTTTAAGACACTATTACTTATTTATAAAACCTATCGCACTAGTGATCTTAGCAAGTGTTTTCTGTAACATATTCACCATGCTTTCAGATCCTTACCCAGCTATCTATCACAGTTCTGCTTCAAGCAATTCTTCAATTTCTGTGTTGTAATTTCTATGTGAAACTCCTGAAAGAAAATGTAATTAATTGACTAATGCAGGCCTCTGAATAGCTGCATCACAGAAAACACTTCAGAATAGGTGATGGCTTCTTCATCCCAACATGGATAATAGCAGGCTGGGAGCACGTCCATTCCATGAAAGAGACAGCATCTTGGATTATTTTCAATCTCCTGGTATCATCTTGAAATGCCAGGAAAAAGAACAGGTAGTAGAATTAGGACAGACTTTTATTTCCGTTTTTCAAGCCTTGGGCAAGTAATTGAATTTCTCTGTTATTGGTTTCTCCTCTCTCTAAAGCAGTGCTTCTCAACGTATTTGCATTTATCAGTCCCTTTTGTGCCAAGGAAACTTTTTAGACATTTTTCCTGATTCCTTCTCTAAATGACTTAATCAGACTCTTCAGAATTGGTGATTGAGCAGGTACACTTTCCTAAAATTCCATAGGGGTTTCTAATTTGTACCACTGGTTTAGAAACGCTATATTCTTAGACAGTGGTATTCAAACTTTCACATGTCTCAGAATCACCTGGAGATTGAAAGATTGCAAATTGCTGGTTACCATCTCCAGAATTTCTAATTCAGTAGTCTATGGTGGGGCTGGAGAATTTGCATTATTAATAAGTTTGCAGGTGATACCGGTAATGTTTGTTGGGGGACGACACTTAGAAGGCACATTGTCCTAAGACCTTTTAACTCCAAGTGTGGTCATCTGGCAGCTTGTTCTAACTATATTATTTGGAACATTGTTAGAAATGCAGAGTCATAAACACCACCTCAGAATTACTAGATTAGAATCTACTTTTTAACAAGATCCCTAAGTGATTCATATGCACATTAAAATTGAAAAACAACTGGACTAAGATTTCTCAAATTTTCTATAATTTGAATTTTAATTAATAAACTGTTTAGCCTGCTTAATAATGGCACGTATTTTCTCGATATGCTATAAAAGCAAACATTACTTTTTGTCTTTAAAATGTTTACAATCAAAATTAGCTTTTATTAAATTATTATAAAATCTTTCTATCTTTTCGCTTTTCTTTGACCTCACCAGTATTTCCTGATCTGGTATTTGAACATAATTTAATTTTAAATTGAAGTTCTTAAAAACTGTTTATTTCACAACTTGGCTTTTGGCACACACAAGGTTCAGCTTAAATGACTCATTCATTCACACAGCTCCTGCTGTGCCTTACAGTGTATTTATATTTTATGTTGGTGCATTTATCCTTTCTTTGTCTACTTCCTGCTGAGGATTTAGGGAGATTAGTTTACAAAACGAGCACAGATATTACCTTCCTATAACAGATATTTCAAAACATTTAAGTAACAAATCACTCTTCTGCCTTCTGTTTTCTATCCTAACAATATAATTTTCTAAATTTCCCTAAATACAGGTGTGTATAGTGCTGTGTAAAACCTTGTATTTCCTGTTTTTTTCTGACCGGTTATCACTTTTAACTGAGTTCCCAGAGTACTTATTGTAATTTTGGCATTAAATAGTAGCAGAATTTAGCTATTACAAAATAGGTGTAATATATAGTAGTTTTGTAGATCCATAATCAAAACTCTTGTCCCTTCTCCTGCAATTTCACCTTAGTGCTTCAGTTTTGAATATAGTATCTCCTGCAGAGCCAAACCAGGAGCTGCAGGAGGAGGAAACTGAAAAGCCTTAAGATTGCAAGTGCTTTCTTAAAATGTGTGTTCTGAACACCTCACTCACCTCACTTTTGTCCTGGCCCTTATCTCCTGTATTAGTGATCAGTTGCTAACAAATTGTCTCGAATCTTAAGTGTAAAACAACCAGTATTACTATGGATAGGAATCGGGGTGTAGTTTAGTTGAGTCTTCTATCTCAAGGTCTTTTTGAAATCCAGAACCAAGAGCATATCACCCCCTCCTCAAGCTTTGTGCTACAGTTATCACAAAGCTTGAGAAGAGGGTGATATGCTTCCCAGCTCACTCACATAGTTGCTGGCAGGACTGTGTTTCTAATGGCTGATGAACTGAGTGTTTCAGTTCCATGCTGGCTGTTGGTTGGAGGCTTCCCATGGTTCCTGCTCTCTGCGCCTCTCCATGCAGAAGCTTGCTTCATCAGAGAAAGCAAATCAAACCCAAGAGAGAGAGAGTAAGCAAGATGGAATATAACTTAACCTTAACATTGACCTCTTATCATGTTTGTCATATTCTGTTCATTAGAAGCAAGTCACAGGGTCAAGTCCACAAAGAATTATTGAGAGGAATCTCAGAAAACTCCTCACATCTCCCTTACACTTCCTAGAAAGCCATCCTTCTTGTTACTGCTGCTGCTGCTGATCATCTTCTTTATCGAGATGGAGTTTCGCTCTTGTTGCCCCGGCTGGAGTGCAATGTGGCATGATCTCCACTCACTGCAACCTCCACCTACCTGGTTCAAGTGATTCTCCTGCCGCAGCCTCCCGACTAGCTGGGATTACAGGCCTCTGCCACCATGCCCAGCTAATTTTTGTATTTTTCATAAAGACAGGGTTTCACCATGTTGGCCAGGCTGGTCTCGAACTCCTCACCTCAGGTTGTGTCCGGAATTGGTGGGTTCTTGGTCTCGCTGACTTCAAGAATGAAGCCACGGACCCTCGCAGTGAGCATTACAGTTCTTAAAGATGGTAGTCCGGAGTTTGTTCCTTCAGAGGTTCAAAAGTGTCTGCAGTTTCTTCCTTCTGGTGGGTTCGTGGTCTCACTGACTTCAGGAGTGAAGCTGCAGACCTTCACTGTGAGCATTACAGCTCTTAAAGGCAGTTCATCTGGAGTTGTTTATTCTTCCTGGTGGGTTTGTTGTCTCGCTGGCTTCAGGTGTGAAGCTGCAGACTTTATGGTGAGTGTTACAGCTCATAGAGGTGGCATTGACCCAGAGTGAGCAGCAGCAAAATCTACTGTAAAGAGCAAAAGAACAAGGCCTCCACACTGTGGGAGCAGGTTGCCACTGGCGGGCTTAGGCACCCTGCTTTCATTCCTTTATGTGGCCCCACCCACATCCTGCTGATTGGTCCATTTTACAGAGAGCGGATTGGTCCATTTTACAGAGAGCTGACTGGACCTTTTTGACAGGGTGCTGATTGGTGCATTTACAACCCCTGAGCTAGACACAGAGTGCTGATTGGTGCATTTACAATCCTCTAGCTAGACATAAAAGTTCTCCAAGTCCCTACTAGACTCAGAAGCCCAGCTGGCTTCGCCTAGTGTATCCTGCACTGGGGTTGCAGGCGGAGCTGCCCGCCAGTCCCACGCGGTTTGCCCACACTCCTCAGCCTTTGGGCAGTCCATGGGAAAGGGCGCAGTGGTGTAGAAGACAGTTTCCTCTGGGAGGCTCAGGCTGTGCAGGAGCCCCTGGTGGTGGGAGGGGGAGCTCGGGCATGGCAGGCTGCAGGTTCCCAGCCTTGTCCCGAGGGGAGGCAGCTGAGGCCTGGGGAGAATTCTAGCACGGTGCATGCGGGCCGGCAGTGCTGGGGGACCTGGTGCAACCGCTGCAGCTGCTGGCCTGAGTGCCAAGCCCCTCACAGCCCTGGGCCAGCAGCACTGGCCGGGCCGCTCCAAGTGTGGGGCCCACTGAGCCTGTGCCCGAGCCCGCGCCCACCGGAACTCACGCTGGCGTGTGAGCACCGCAGGCAGCCCCTGTTCCTACCCGCGCCTCTCCCTCCACACCTCCCGCAAACAGAGGGAGCAGGCTCCGGCCTCGGTCAGCACAGAGGGGGGCTCCCACAGTGCCGTGGCAGGTTGAAGGGCTCCTCAGGCTCCACCAGAGTGGATGCCAACGCAGAGGAGGCACTGAGAGTGAGGGCTGCTAGCATGTTGTCACCTCTCAAGGTGATCCACCCATCTTGGCCTCCCAAAGTACTGGGATTACAGGCATGAGCCAACAAGCCCAGCCTACTCTTCTTCTTCTTTCTTCTTTCTTCTTTCTTCTTTCTTCTTTCTACTTCTTCTTCTTCCTCTTCCTCTTTCTCTGCTCCTCCTCCTTTGTCTTTCTTTTCTTCTTCCTTTCCTTCTTGTTTGCCTTGCTTTAATCAAAAAATTATCGTTAGGTTTGGCAAAATGTAACATTGTAATTAATGAATGAATTGATTTGGAGTTTTATTATTTTATTGCATAAATGTAGTATAGATGAAAAAAAATTTTATGGTCTCTAAGACGTTTGAAGTAATGGAAAAACAGCCCACCTGTGATATCTGAGAGATGGCCAGGCATTATCAGATAGGCCTTGGTTTTGCTAGGAGCTGACCCAGACCTTCAATGTTGACATGGTTTGGCTCTGTGTCCCCACCCAAATCTCATCTTGAATTGTAATCTCCAGGTGTCCAGAGAGGAACCTGGTGAAATAGCGATTGGATAACAGGGGCGGTGTATTAGTCAAGGTTCCCTAGGGGGACAAAACTAATAGGAGATATATATATACACACACACACACATATATATATATATTTTCTGTATGGAGGATATATATATCCTTGTCATATATATGCATATGTGTGTGTGTATATATATATAGGAGTTTATTAAGTGTTAACTTACGTGATCACGAGGTCCCACAATAGGCTGTCTGCAAGCTTGAGGAGCAAGGAGAGCTAGTCTGAGTCTCAAAACTAAAGAACGTGGAGTCCTATGTTTGAACACAAGAAGCATCCAGCATGGGAGAAAGATGTAGGCTGGGAGGCTACGCTAGTCTCTCCTTTTCACATTTTTCTGCCTACTTTATATTTGCCAGCAGCTAATTAGATTAAGGATGGATCTACCTTCCCCAGCCCACTGACTCAAATGTTAATCTCTTTTGGCAACACCCTCACAGACACACCCAGGATCAATACTTTGCATCCTTCAATTAAATCAAGTTGATACTCAGTAGTAACCATCACAAGTCTATCCCTTGTCAACTTGAAGCCATACCCATTTCCTGCGATCATAATCTTCAAATACAGACAAAAATAAGGTCATAATTATGCCTAACATAATACAACTATCCTCTTGGTGCGGAGCACCTCAACATATCCTGCATATCCTCAACAACTATTGGTGCGGAAATGCACCAATCCCCAACCCAAATACTGTTACATAAAGTTAACAATACCTACATGCTAGTATCAAGTCAATAAATCTTATGTCACATGATAAAGGAAAAGGAAATAAAATGAAGACTTTTTTTTTAGTACAAGAGTATCCATGCACAAACATGTTTTTAATAAAAGAAACAGGAAATACTGATGACAATCATGGTCCTCGTTTCTGCAGCTTGTGACATGATTGTAGCTGGTATTGATGACTACCTTCTTTTACTACCCATTCTGTATTTCCTTTGACTTCAGTAAGCACCCCGGCAGGTTGTGGTTTTATTTCCTGGTGGAGTGACCCAAACCTTCAATCCTGAGGGGTCTGGATTATTTTTAGTCCTGCCTGGATTGGGCCGTTGTAGTGTCCCATTGACCTTAAACATAGGGCATGGTAATACTAAGAGATGCCCTAATGGATCTCTTGTATTCCACACATACACTTCCTTACCTCTATTATGCAGTAGTAGACTGATTTCATCTTGATAGTCCAGGTCAATTACCCACCCAACACTGTAACTCCCTTCTTAGCCTGTTAACTTAAAGGTAGGAGGAGCCCAAAGTGTCCAGGTGGCAATCTTAACTTCCAGTTTAATGGAATCACTGTTGTGTCTCCTGAACTAAGACCTCTAGGCAACCAAAATGTAATGTCGTGGGAACAGGAATCACATTTTTTGCTAGTGGATCACTAGGGGTGATGTTAAGTGGTGCCACTTCTACTTTCACTCCTTTGTTCCTGGACCTATAAATCCTGGCTATAGGAGAAACAGTACCATATATCGGACACTGATTTAGAGCTTAGACGGCCTTCTGGAGAACTTTGCCCCAGCCGTGCAAAGTATTGCCACTTCGTTGGCATTGTAATTGTGACTTCAAAAGGCCATTCCACCATTCTATCAATCCAGCTGCTTCAGGTTGGTGGGGAACATGGTAAGACCAGTGAAATCCATGAGCATTAGCCCCCTGTCACCTGTCTTTAGACATAAAGTGAGTGCCTTGGTTAGAGGCAATGCTGTGTGGAACACCATGACGGTGGATAAGGCATTTCATGAGTCCACAGATGGTAGTCTTGGCAGAAGCATTGCTTGCAGGATAGACAAACCCATATCCAGAGTGTCTATTCCAGTGAGGACAAACCTCTGCCCTTTCCATGATGGAAGAGGTTGCATATAATGAACCTGCCACCAGGTAGCCAATTGATCACCCTGAGGAATGGTGCCATAGCAAGAGTTCAATGTTGGTCTCTGCTGATGGTAAATTGGGCACTCAGCAGTGGCCACAGCCAGGTCAGCCTTGGTGAGTGGAAGTACATGTTGCTGAGCCCATGCATAACCTCCATCCCTGCCACCATGGCCACTTTGCTCATGGGCCCATTGGGTGATGACAGGAGTGGCTGGGGAAAGAGGCTGACTGATATCCACAAAATGGGTCATCCTATCCACTTGATTATTAAAATCCTCCTCTGGTGAGCTCACCCATTGGTGAGCACTCACATGGGATACAGATATCTTCACAGTTTTTGACCTCTCAGATAGGTCCATCTACATACCTCTTCCTTAAAGTTCTTTGTCACCAATTTTCCAATCGTACTTCTTCCAAGTGCCTGATGATGCAGCCAAACCATTGGCTACAGCCCCATGAATCAATATGTAATTACATATCTGGCCATTTCTCCTTCCATGCAAAGTGCATAACCAGGTGCACTGCTCGCAGTACTGCCCACTGGGATGATTTCCCTTCACTGCTGTCCTTCAGGGATGTCCTAGAAAGGGGTTGTAATGCTGCAACTGTCCATTTTCAGATGGTGCCTGCATATCGTGCAGAACCATCTTTGAACCAGGCCCTGGTTTTCTCTTCTTCTGTCAACTGATAATAGGGAACTCCCCCTGAGGCCATCAGTGAAGGCTGCAGAAGAGAAGGCTGGGTGGTAGGAGTATAGACCGTGGGTATTTGAGTCACTTTCTCATGTAACTTACTTGTGCCTTCAGGGCCTGCTCAAGCCCAATCACATGTATGCCATTTCCATTTGAAGATGGAATGAATGTTGCTGTGCATGACTCACTTTATGACTTGATGTGTCAGGAAGCACCCTATTCATGATAGGCAGTTTATGTTGTATCATGACTAGATGACCCCATGGTCAAACATTCAGTTTCCACCAACACCTAGTAACAGGCTAAGAGCTATCTCTCAAAAGGACAGTAGTTATCTCTAGAAAATGGCAGGGCCTTGCTCCAAAATCCTAAAGGCCTCCACTGTGATTTACCTATGGGAGCCCGCCAAAGGCTCCAAACAGCATCCCTATTTGCCACTGACACCTCAAGCACCATTGGATCTGCTGGGTCATAAGGCCCAAGTGACAGCGCAGCTTGCACAGCAGCCTGAATCTGTCACAGAACCTTCTTCTCTTCTGGACCCCACTCAAAACTGGCAACCTTTCAGGTCACTTAACAAATGGGCCAGAGTAACACACTCAAATGAAGAATGTGTTGCCTCCAAAATCCAGATAGGCCCACTAGGCATTGTGTCTCTTTGCTGGTTGTAAGAGGGTCCAAATGCAGCAACTTATCCTTCACCTTAGAAGGAATATCTTGACAGGCTCCACACTACTGGACCCCTAGAAATTTTACTGCAATGCTAGTTCCCTGTATTTCAGTCGGATTTATTTCCCATCCTCTGACACACAAAAGTCTCACCAGTAAGTCCAGTGTGTTTTGCTACTTCTTGCTCACTGGATCCAATCAGCATAATGTCATCAGTGTAATGGACCAGTGTGATATCTTGTGGAAGTGAAAAGTGATCAAGGTCTCCCCGAATAAGATTATGACACAAAGCGGGAGAGATAGTATATCCTTTAGGTAGAACAGTAAAGGTATATTGCTGGGTTTGCCAGCTGAAGATAAATTGCTTCTGGTGGGCCTTATAGACAGGAATGGAGAAAAAGGCATTTTCCCAGTCAATGGCTGCATACCAAGTACAAGAAGATTTGTTAATTTGCTCAAGTAATGAAACCATATCTGGTACAAAAGCTGCAGTTAGAGTCACCACTTGGTTAAGCTTACAATAATCCACTGTTTTTCTCCAAGATCCGTCTGCCTTCTTCACAGGCCAAATGGGAGCGTTGAACAAGGATGTGGTGGGAATCACCACCCCTGAGTCTTTCGAGTCTTTTGTGGTGGCACTAATCTCTGCAATCCCTCCAGGGATGCAATATTGTTTTTTATTTACTATTTTTCTAGGTAGAGGTAGCTCTAATGACTTCTATTTGGCCTTTCCTACCGTAATAGCCCTCAGCTTACCAGTCAGGGAGCCAGTGTCGGGGTACTGACAGCTGTTAAGTATGTCTATGCTTATTATAGACATATAATTATGCATTCTGGCACTGGGGAAATGACCACAGGATGTGTCCAGGGAATCACTGGACCTACTGTAAGTTGAACCTGAGTTAAAACTCCATTAATTACCTGACCTCCATAAGCCCTTACTTTAACTGGAGGACCACAGAGATGTTTTGGGTCCCCTGGAATCAACGTCAGCTCAGAGCCAGTGTCCAGTGTTCCCTGAAATGTCTGATCATTTCCCTTTCCCCATTGCAGTTACCCTGGTAAAAGGCTGGAGGTCTCCTACGAGAAGGATGGAAAAAGATTCACTGCATAAATTGTTGGTAACGTAATGGGGTCTTTCCTCAAGGGGACCAAGCCTCTCCTTTATTCTAGGGGTTCTGGATCTGTAAACTGACTCAAGTATGGAAATTGATTGAAAGACTGTGATTCTCAGTTTTAATCATTCAAATTAGTCTTTTGTCCATTTGACCTAGATGTTTTCTGCTTATATAAATTAAGTAGGAATGCAGTAGTTTTCCTATCCATTTCACTTCTAGGAACACCATTATTAATTATCCAATACCAGAACTCTACATAAGTCAGACTATTCTGATTGCTACTTTGTCTCTGCTGTCCATTACAGTAGCTACGCCCACCTTGCCTTTGATGGCTGAGTGCTGCCACTTGGCCCCTGCCACCTTGAGATCCAATTATTCCCATTGTATTTAAATTTTGTAGCTGAATGACTGTGGTTCCCACTGTTAGATCTAACATACCAAGAAGAGCAATTACAGGGCTCTTCAGAGATGCAGGTACTACCCTCACAAATCTATTTCACAAGGCATTGGTCAAGGGTTTATCTTCTGGACTCTCCCAGCTAGGATGAGTTGGTCTAAAGTGACTAATCCTCTTTGTCATCCCAATCTCCCTAAACCTTTGTACTCCTTCCTCTACATTAAGCCTAGGGAGATCAGACATTTCCAGGTAATTCACAGTGGCCCATCTTTCAACCCATATTTCAGCTAACCAAACAAATAAACCACTAGAACCTTTTTTAACACCCTGAGCTGCAACATTGAAAGCAAAGTCCCTACTGAGTGGGCCCAAATCAATAAATTAAGCCTGATACAACTCTATGTTCCTTCCACCATTATCTGATACCCTTAATATCCATTTCCATGCCTGTTCTCCAGATTGCTGTTTATATATATTAGAAAACTCCAGTAGTTCTTTTCGAGTGTAGTGCACCTCCTCATGGGTCACACTGTTAACCTCACCTCCAGGGGTCTGCTGGGACTTTAGTTTAGTTATAGGTCTAGAAGCAAACAGGAATGTTGAGGGTGGCTTCTGAGGAGAATCAACATGAGTTTGCCTGGCAACCGCCTCAGGGGAGGCCAGCATTGTTGCCTCAGGCAGTGCAAGGTTTATCTCCTCAGACAAAGGTGGAAAAGCTGATGGCAGCATGGGTCGGGGAGGGGATATTGCCACTACTGGGGATGGGGAAGCTGTCCCTTCTGGCAAAAAAGATTCATCAGACTTTACAAACTCACTGTCCCTGGTTTCATCCGGGTCCTCCTACACATCCCCATTTCAAGTTGTAGGGTCCCATTCTTTTCAATCAATGCCCTCACCATAACAGTAGACACCTGGCGAGGATGTGCATGCACCTTTTGTTGCAGATCAGTCACTTACACAATAAGAGCTTGTGTCTGTTTTTCCACAACTGCAGTTCTTTCTCTACAGGAGATAAGACTCTCGCTCAGGGCAATCTTAGATTTGAGGCTCAGTATCTGCTTCTGAAGCTGGGAGACAGAATCCCTGAGTTCATCATTTTATTTCATCACTTTGTCCACTCTACTTAAGAGCAACCAACCAACTTCATTATGTTCCTTGGTTCTCCACATATGGTCTAAGGTATTATGTATAGAGTCACTAAACTCCTTGCCTCTCACAAACAGTGAATCAGGAGTGTCAAATGTATTTATTTTGCAAAACTCTTTAAATAGTTCACACCGAAGACTATCAGTATTCTCCATACTATTAGAAGTAGAATCCTTAGCATTTTTGCATCTAATCATATTAAGCAGCCAACTCCAGAATCCCCAAAATTAAAGAACCCCATCCTTAATATTCTGTCCCTCTAGAACCACTGCTGGTACAAAATTTTGTGTTAGTCAGCATTCCCTAGAGGGACAGAACTAATAGGAGTTTATTAAGTATTAACTTATATGATCACAAGGTCCACAAAAGGCTGTCTGCAAGCTTGAGGAGCAAGGAGAGCCAGTCCAAGTCTCAAAACTGAAGAACTTGGAGTCTGATGTTTGACGGCAGAAAGCGTCCAGCATGGGAGAAAGATGTAGGCTGGGAGCCTATGCCAGTCTCACTTTTTCATATTTTTCTGCCTGCTTTATATTTGCTGGCAGCTGATTAGATTATGTCCACCAGATTAAGGGTGGGTCTGCCTTCCCCAGCCCACTGACTCAAATGTTAATTTCCTTTGACAACACCCTCACACATGCACCCCCAGGATCAATACTTTGAAACCTTCAATCTAATCAAGTTGACACTCAGTATTTAACCATTACAGGTGGTTTTCCCCATGCAAAGATACACAATCATAGAATTATTCAAATTCCTGACAACATCCAACCCAGCACAAAGCCCCATTTCCTTGAACTCTCCTCCAAATCGCCTCACCCAAGCCCAAATCCTCTAAAAAGTCATTTGTAATATGCTTTTATTGAGAGATACTTCATTATTTTCCATGATGTGCTTTCCACTGTCTTGTCAACAAATTAATAAATTAACTTTCCTCAACTACAGTTGATTCTAGTGGCCTTTGGCTTGAGGGCATTCATTGGCTATTCTAAGAATTCGTGTTAAAAGTGATATAAATTAATCATATTGTACTGTTTGGGAAGGAGTTGTTTGCTATTATATAATAATCTTTGCTCCTTTTATTCGTTTTTTCAGAACTTGATTTATGAAAACAAAATAAAGACAGCAGAATTCTATTTCATTTGCTGTAAATTATACAGCGAAGCCTTTGATTATGGTTTGTCTAGTTCTGTACAGCTACTAAGCCAATACTATATCCAGAGGGCAAGGACTAACCTTGTTCTTCTTTACAATGCCAATGGACTAGTAAGAACTGAAATGTACTGCCCTAGCAAGTCAGACCAACTTTTTCTACCACTAAAAGTTCAGTCTGTTTTTTCCAAAAGCATCCTAGGTGGTGGCCTCTGATTATACAATAAGTTTAGTAGTTTAGCTGGAATCTAATTTCTCCAGGCTTTCAGTTCACCCCTGTTAGAAAGTTCAGCACTTACAGAGGTATGTTACCCTCCTTGTATTTCCAGGATATCATTAAATGTAAAGTTCCAATGAAAAACTAAATGCCACCAATTGTGGTGGCTCAGGCCTGTAATCCCAACACTTAGGAAGGACGAGGTGGGTGGATCACTTGAAGTCAGGAGTTTTAGACCAGCCTGGCCGACATGGTGAAACTCTGTCTCTAGTATAAAAATACAAAAATTAGCAGAGTGTGGTGGTGCACAACTGTAGTCCCAGCTACTTGAGAGGCTGAGGCAGGAGAATTGCTTGAACCTGGGAGGTGGAGGTTGCATTGAGCCAAGATCGTGCCACTGCACTACAGCCTGGGTGACAGAGTGAGACTCCATCTCAAAACAAAACAAACAAAACAAAACCTAAATACCATTAAACTAAATTCCATACCTATAATTATATTTCTCTGAGCTTTAAATCAGTCATAAGTCATAAAGAATAAAAGTTGACATAGCAAGGTATTTACATTGATATAAGGCGGCTAGTTTTTTCTGGTATTGGATTGAATATAAATTGACTTCATAGTTAGACATCTAGATAGTTAAAGAAAAGCATAACAATGCCATTGTTGTAATAACACAACTGGTTTAGTCATTTTCAATTCTGTTAAATTTTATTAGATATTTAAATATACATATACACATATATATGTGTATATAGACACATATATGTATATGTATATACACATATATATACACACACACACACATATATATATAGCTGAACAATCAGTCAGAATGTGAGTAGATGAATCCTGCTATTTTCTTTGTACCAGAGGTAATATGGATCTATAATTCAGTAATTTTATAGTTAGTCAGTCCTTATAAGTGTATTTTATTAAGTGTATCTACTTTTCTAAATGTGAAATTTATTAGATTGTAATGGAAACAAATTAGTACTTATTAAATAGTCTTTGTGTTTCCTTGTACTTTTTGAATAAAAAGTAGGTAGTTACGAAGTAATATAAATTCTAGAGAAAGGAGGTAGAAAAGAAGAAGAAGACACATTCTCTCAGTATACAATAGCAAACACCACTTCTGTACAGTAAGCTTGTCCAGCCCGCAGGTGGCAGGCTGTATGCAGCTCAGGACAACTTTGAATTCAGCCCAACACAAATTCATAAACTTTCTTAAAACATTATGAGATTTTTTTTGCAATATATTTTTTGTTTTAGCTCCTCAGACATTGCAAAATGTTCCAATCAAAGGTTAGCATGTTTTCATATCCTAGAATTTAAAAAAGGAAGAGAATCAAAAACATAACTCTGATTAGATGTTGGCACATGATACCAATGAGGAAAAAAAAGAGTGGATATGGTATCTTAGAAATCATCAATAAGGCAACTCTTACAGGCCCAAATTCAATAACAGTAGATAGAAAAAAAAAATGATGGGGGAAAAAGATGCATAATTTAGGATGAATATAGGAGAGGCACAGATGTCTCAGAACAGTGTCTGGAAATAGAAATCCTAGAATAACCAGAGGTTTGTGAAAAAAGGTAAAGGCAAGAAAATGTATGCTTTTTCTTATGTTTGGAGAACGACGAGACAGACACAGCCATTGCTTGGCATAGATGATGTGTAACATGATGGAGGACGAAATACGAAGTTTTTCAAATTTTGGGTTTTTTTTTTTTTTCACTCTCTCTATGTAAGTAGCACAATCTTTAGTTCAAAAAAGTTCAGGTTGAACTTTGAAATAAGAGAAAAGGTACTGAAAATTAGTTGGTAGCGGTAGCTCCTAGTACTCCAACAGTTAGTGATAAATCCTAAAATTTCTGTGGAAATGTATTTATCACTTCATGTGCTGCCTTATATTTGAAATATTTTTCCTTAACAATTTAATGCTGGTTGTTTTATCACCCATGGCAAAAATCTGTCTGTTTTATAGCTATGTTTAGATGCTTAGTTACACACATTTTTTCCTCTCCTGTAGTTTGGTAATTTCTCAGTAGAGGGATATTACCTGGCTTATGACATGAGTTTATTTTTTCATGTAGGAAAAACCATTTGCTACTCCACCTTTTATTGTAAATGGTAATTACCTAGTCAATCCACTTTAGGCTTTATATAGATCAGTTTTATAAGCCAGCATAATCCACATATACCATCTCTTAAATAAAAACAGAGTATGTGAAATACCACATTTGGGTTTTAATATGTAATAGTCCTTCAGTAAGCGGAATCAAATTTATTTTTATTGCCATTTTGGTTCTAGTGTATAAACTAAAATTTGGATATTACATAGCCAAGTCTAGTCCATCCACTTCATTCCATGCAGCACAGATAAATAATTATAAACCATTGGCCTCTGCACAGCTTTTTCTCTGAAACATTCTTGAGTGGATAGTGAGGAGAGCCAAGAAAGCAAATAGGACTGCAAGAAACAGAGAATGGTTGATTCGCCTCAGTGCTGACATGCTGGATAAAAAGATGGGTCATCTGAAGTGAGGAATAAGGAGGGGATATAACCAAGTCAATGAGACAGTTGAGGAGCTTTTTTTGAGAATCCACTGCTGAGTAAGTGTTAGGCAGATGCCTGCTACCAACAGGTATTGCCAGAAAAGGAAGGAAGAGTCAGTGAAGGATGTAAGGAGACAGCAAGAGGAAAGGAGCTTCATGAAGATGCCAGACCTGCGTGGAGCTTGTGATAGAACTGCAGCAAAAGTATATGCGACCCCAAGTCCAACTCAGACTATTTTCTAAAGGAGGGAGAAATGAATTACTTGATGAAACAGATTGATAATTTTCTGTATATGAGGATGTGGGGAATCCAGGAAGGTCTTTATTAAAGCCACGTTGTTTTAACCAGACCTTGTTCTTCCCGTTGTAGTCCTCTTAAAGCCAGGGGCTTCATCAATGAGTAATACAAAGTATCTCTCACTGTATGGGTGTCTATTAAACGTGGAATTGGATCTTAAACCTAGTTTGGCAAGAGTAGAAAATTTTAGAAATACGGAAATTCCCAAAGAAGAAAAAGAAACAGTTCTCCACGCAGAGATAAGGTTAGCTATATAATCAGTGCAATTCTTACAGTTTTTTTCTGTGCATTTATATATAATTTTATGTTTTTTACAACTTGGATAATTAAAGAAAATTATAATTATCTTCTGACTAAATATATTGTGAGCATTTTTGACCTCAGTCTTTCTTTAAAGCAGGAATTTAATACAATGACTGCATACTATTTCATAAATTAATAATATCATAGTGATAATCTAACCTAATCTAATAGTGATGATGATAATTACAGCAGTGTTAAAAGTGGTAGTTACAATAGTAGAAGGGACAATAGTAATAATAGCAGCAGCTGACAAAAAATCTAAATAGATTACATACTATACTTACCATGTGCAAGATAAATTCATAAATTATCTTACATATATTATGTTATATAACCCTCTAAATAATGTTATAACATAGGTATTATATGTCATTCATTTTATAGATGAGAAAACAGACTTTTAGAGGCCAACTAATTTGGAAACTTAAGTGTATATATATTAACCACATGTGCAGCTTGTTAAACATATCAGTGCCTGACTCCAGCCCAGACCTACTGAATTATAATGTATGAGGTCAGTTCCAGGCTTCTATATCCTTAGGAAGCTCCAGGGGTGATTCTCAAACTCTGCTCATTTGGGGAACCACTTTGTCAGTAACTTAGCCAGATTTGCACCTGGTCTATCTGATGCCAAAGTTTGCACTCTTAGCTTCTCACAATGTGGATGACCATACCATTTAACCAGCCTCATATTTTGGTGCATTTAAATTGTTAATAGGTTTATTATAATGAAAGTAAGACTGAGACACAATAAAATATTTAAGGAGTTTATTTGTGCAGTGATTCGTGAGTCAGTAAGCACCAAACCAACTGACAGTGTGGGGTCCTGTTGAAAAGCACAAGGGATGGCTTTTATGAGGTGAAGGCAGAAGCAAAACAAAGACGACATCTGATGGATGAGAGTTGCCTTACTTGTTATATTATACTGGAAATTTCCTGGTTACAAAACTATAAGTTAGCAGCATCTTATTTTGGCTGAGCTTAAGTTTTGTTGTTGTTGTTGTTTTTTTTTTTGCTAAACAAGCATTTACAAAAAAAATAGCCTATATTATGTTTCACTTATATTTGCCTTTCAAAGTTAAGGCTACTTTAAAGTTTAAATGTTTTCATCTGCTCAGGATTTTTTCAGGCCTGGTCTTTTTTTTTACCTTTGAGATGGAGTCTTGCTCTGTAGCCCAGACTGGAGTGCAGTGGCATGATCTCAGCTCACTGCAACCTCAGCATCCCAGATTCCAGCGATTCTTATGCCTCAGCCTCCTGAGTAGCTGGGACTACAGATGTGTGCCACCAGGCTGGGCTAATTTTTGTATTTTAACTAGACATGGGGTTTCACAGTATTGGCCAGGCTGGTCTCGAACTCCTGACCTTGTGATTCACCCACTTTGGCCTACCAAAATGCTGGGATTATAGGCATGAGCCACATTGCCTATCCCTGGTCTCCATTTTAATTTGCTTTAACAATTATAACTAGTGCTAAGATGAGCAAGCTTGTTTATTAGAATATTTTCTAATTGTTGCTTAGCATCAATTTCTGTAACTAAAACAAAAACCTAAACATAATAAACATTAGTTTAGCTATTTGCCATGTATCAGATGAGATCTCAGGAACTCACTACAAATTTTACTTATTTCAGCCAAACCGAAAATTATAGTACTGCGTGTGTGTCTGTCTGTGTGTGTGTGTATGTGTGTGTGGTGTGTGTGTAATGGGGAGAGAGAAAGGACAAAAAGAGAAAGAGAAAAATTAATTTGGTATAAAGAGAGATTTGGCCCAAAAATAGAGTTGGGTCAGTACATTTTAACATACTCTGAATCTTCATCCTTAAGTGACCTTTTTTTATATTTTTGAGACGGAGTCTCGCTCTGTCGCCCAGGCTGGAGTACAGTGGCGTGATCTCTACTCACTGCAAGCTCTGCCTCCTGGGTTCACGCCATTTTCCTGCCTCAGCCTCCCCAGTAGCTGGGACTACAGGCACTGGCCACCAGGCCCAGCTAATTTTTTGCATTTTTAGTAAAGACGGGGTTTCACTGTGTTAGCCAGGATGGTCTTGATCTCCTGACCTCGTGATCTGCACACCTTGCATTAAAGACGGGGTTTCACCGTGTTAGCCAGGATGGTCTTGATCTCCTGACTTCGTGATCCGCACACCTCGGCCTCCCAAAGATCTGGGATTACAGGCGTGAGCCACCGCGACTGGCCTTTTTTTTTTTCCGCCCCCCACATTTTTAGAAATGAAAACTTCTCAGAACTTTCAAAGATTTACATTTATTTAACATACTATTTAAGGAAGACAATAATTTTAACATTAAAGATAAGATGCATGGGAAAACTAAGAGAATAAGTAGGTAGTTCATTCTTAGATCTTCTGAAAATATAAATGGCAAAGATCTGTGGGCCTAATGAGGTAGAGTAGTGTAGTTGTACATACACGCACAATAAGGGAAGAGTAATGCAAGGCTATTTTTTTCTTCCACTCGGTGCCTCCCTTTTACCAAGTGCACACACACAGGCATACACTGGAAGCATATACAGACAAGCAGGCCAGATAGGCAGTAATAGCATTCTCTTAAGGAACAATAAATGCTACGAGAGTAGAAGGCATTTATTCAATAAGTGCCAAATATGAATCTGAATGTTGTAATGGATAAAGAACCTTGGTTACTAACTAGAAAGACCCACGTTTCACTCCTGTCTTAAAATGAGTTAGTTACTGATACAAGAAAAATAATTTATCTTCAACTGTGTTTTCTGATTTTTAAAGCTAAGGAGTTGAGCTAGATTATTTTGAGGGTTCATCTAGGTTTAATGTTCTCTGACTTTATAATTTTCTGTCATAGTCTTCTGACATAGGGAAATGAAAAAATATCAGATCATAGATGACAATAGAAGAATCATAATTTTTATACACGGATTCTATTATAATAATGCCGCTTCATGTTTTGAAAGGCCTTATATTCTTTAAAATATGTACATCTAACTGAATTATTTAATTTGATAATGGTGTTTTAAATAATAAAGATATAATTATATATCCCTTTTCAATATATGAATCTTTATACAAAAGATTTCTAAATTAAATGTTAGTGTTGTCTTTAATTAAAGGAGTCTTTTCACAAATCTCACAGAATAATATTTGCAAGACTTTTAAAAAAGAGAGTATCAGAGTATTTCATTAATGCATAAACATGCTTAAATTGCAGTTTCTAATTCTGTGATGACTTACTGCAATAAAATTGAATTATGGCTTCTCAGGAAATGAGAGCAGAATAAGAATATGCATATATTTTATGAACACCATTTATACAGAATATTGTAAACTATTTTTTTAGTGAATGGGCTTTTCTAAAGTAAGCTAAAACTCACATTTATTTATTTGCGGATCCATAACACGTATTTTCTTAATTTTATTTTATTTTATTTATTTATTTATTTTTAGAGATGGAGTCTCGCTCTGTCACCCAGGCTGGAGTGCAGTGGTGCAATCTCCGCTCACTGCAACCCTCGCCTCCCAGGTTCAAGCTATTCTCCTGCTTCAGCCTCCTAGTAGCTGGGACTACAGGCACAAGCCACCACGCCTGGCTCATTTCTTTTGTATTTTGGTAGAGATGGGGTTTCACCATGTTGCCCAGGCTGGTCTCGAACTTCTGAGCTCAGGCAATCAGCCTGCCTTGGCCTCCCAAAGTGCTAGGATTACAGGCGTGAACCACCGCGCCTGGCCCATAACAAGTATTTTCTATTAGTTAAATCAATGTGTATTTAAATGTAATATTTACTGAGTGGTATTTAGATATTTATAAACTTGGTGTCTTGGGGAGTAGATCATTGTTTCCTTACACTGAAACATATTTTCAGCACAACCTAGAAAATCAATTAAAATTCTATCAACAGGTTCGTTTTCTGCAGCATAGCAGGACAGATATTCAGAGGAACCCCACCAAATACAATGCATTTAAAACTTTTTCATGCATTGTTGAGCTACTGGTAAGGTGAGACAAATGCATAGAGGCCAGAACGTAGGCAAGTCATAGAGTAGGTGTTTTTCCTGGGATTCAGCTGATCCTGGTGGCTCACAGGCTCAGTGTTAATATGCCAAGCATGTCAGGTTTAGGAGATGAGGCCTCTGGTTAACGGAAAGATTTTTTAGTGTCTCCTTCACCAACTTAGGACTCCTGAAAGTCAATATATCAGGGTAAATGGGGAAAAAAGTCATGTTTCACAAAGAAATATAAAAGTTAGTGCAAAGAGGTCTTTGTTTAGTAATGTCCTTAGGAAACTGGCAGAAGCAATCAGAAAACATTTTTTTTTTTTTTAAAGAAAAATAGACTTTCAAGCCAACACACACACACACACCTATTGCTATCATAAAGTACCAAGGAACTTCCAGAAGATCACCAATAGATACATACATACATATATTATACATACACAAATAAATAAATGAAGAAGCTAATGAGGAAACAATGAAGAATCATTATGGTCACAAACCACAAGATTAGATGCAGACAGATATGCTAAAGGACACAAATTATAGCTAGATGGAATAAACGTGTTCTTATGTTACATACCAGAATATGATAATTATAGTTGACAATAATATATAGTTTCAAATAACTACAAAGAGGATATTGAATGTTCCCAACATAAAGAAATGATAAATGTCTGTCATAATAAATATGCTAGTTACCCTGATCACTATACAGGGTAATATAGTATTTGAACCATCACTGTGTACCCCATAGAATGTACAATTTTTATGTGACAATTTAAAAAAAAAAGTAGAATAAAGTATATAAAAAAGAAATTTCAAGATCAAATCTCAAAATACTGTTGATGTTAAAATTATCAGGCACAGAATATACATGCTAAAATTATCAGACACAGAATATAAAGTAAATATATTTAAGGGACTTGAAGAAATAAGAATAGGAATTGATAATATGAAAAAGGAGAAAGATAACATAACAATTTACCTGGTAGCTTTTAAAAACACCAAATAAGGCTTCTGAAAATTAAAGTGACCATCCCTGAACACAGCAAATGAATGGAGATGTAAAACATCTATTGGACACTATTAAAGAGTATTAGTTAACTGAAACATAGGTATTTTTAAAAATCCAGAATGCAGAACAGAAAGAAAAGGGACAAAGATACACTAGTGAAAAAAAAAAATCAGTAAAAAACAGCAACAACGAATAATTCCTGCCTCATGGAGCCACATGGAGTAAAGATCAACAGAAAACAGTAAACATACAAAATAATTATACACACCTATGCATGGATATAAGTGTATAGACGGTGATAAATGCTAATACAAATATTGAATGAAGCTGAGATAGTGGGAGGTGTCTATGGGAGGGCACAGTGGTAATTTTAAATGAGCTGGCTAGGGCTTTGTTGCCAACTGATACTTGGGTAAAACCATAAAGGAGTGCAGAAGTTGGTCATGCAGATATCTGGGGAAGAACATCCCAGAATATTACAAAGGAAGGCTGAGGAACTGACATGTTGGAAAAGAAGCCAAGAAACCAAGATTGAAGTAGTTTGAGCCACAGGAGCCCAGGAAAGGATCAGGTGAGAGAGATAGCAAGCCACTTATCAGGAAGCACCTTTGGACCAGTGTAAGGACCTTGGCTTCTATGCTAAGTACAATGGGAAACCACTAGTGCATTATGAACGTAAAAGTAACATGACTTGTAGTGTAGTTTTAAATAAACAATTTGGTCTTCTGCTGAGTGTAGACCATAGCAAAAAAGACAGCATATAGACTCAATAAACGTAAGCTATTATTACTGACTTTATTATGTTATGGTATATTTTGTACCACTGCCATGGAACATATCCAGAACTTCTGGAGTCACATGGTGGAGGAGACAAAGAGTTCATGGTGTTCCCTAGAGTCCTCATTTAAGACAAGGGCAAATGTCATTCTAGGGCATCAGTAGAAACATACTAAGGGTGCCAGCTAAGGAATGGAGATGGGGTAGGTAGAGGTGAGATGTAAAGAATCTGATGGTTTTCCAAGGCCAGAGTAGAGATTTAGCAGATGCTAAATATGCTAAATTTAGAGATTTAGCATATTTCTGTGGACCTAAAGACAATTGATCCAATCAGGGTTTTAGCACTGTTCTACCACTTTCTGGCTTTAAGACTTTGGTAAATCTCTAAACTTAGATTTGTCTTTGTTAATTTTTATTGTATAATAAATACATTGTATGCACGGAGAAGTATATGAAACATAAATGAACATTCCTACAAACATCTCAGTACTAGAGACCTTGTAAAGTACCTTGAAAAGCCTTATTATGGACCCCTCCCAACCACACAACCTTTAATAACCCTCCCTCAGAATAGTGTCGATTCTGAATTTTTTAAATAATCCTACTTCTGTTTTAATTATGCTTTAATTTTAGCACCTTTGTATAAATTCCTGAGCAAGAAATATTTCTTCTTTTTCTCTACTCTTTAATTCATTCAATAAATATTCATTTTTATGTATTCTTTTGGAATTTATCATTTTTGCTTCATGTCATATTTGTGAAATTCATCTATGTTAATAAAACGAGCTATAGCTCATTAATTTTCACTGGTGTATAATATTACATTGTACAAATAAATATATGTTCGTAATACATATTTATTGAACATTTGAGTTGCTTTCAGAATTGTTTGCTATGATCATTTTTGTACTAACAACCTACAGAAAACATCACGGAGTGCAATTTCTGGATCAATACATCAAACTGCTTTCAAAAGTGTTTGTGCCAATTTACTCTCTCAGTGCAGAATGCAAGTTTCCTTTATTGCACTTGGATAACAAGATTAAGTGTTGCCAGGAATTTTAATTTTGCCATTATGAATTTTGTGCTTTTATTTCTCATTGTGTTTTTCTTTTTATTTCTCTGATTACTAATAAAATAAAAAATTTTCACACATGTATTGGCTAATCATATATCTTCTTTTTTGAAGTGTTTATCTTCTGTCCCTTTTCATTTTAGATTCTTTTACTTTATTACTTTCTATTATAATTTTTGAGAAAATAAACATAAATATAAAAATAAACTTAAACATAAATATTAATATAAATTAACATGCATATATATATACACATAGATATTCTTGATAATACTTTCTTGTCAGCTCTATCTGTAACAAATATTTTTTTCTCTCACTCTAGGGAATTATCTTTTTATACTAATACAAATGCTGTTGATGACAAAAATTATTACAATTTTTTAGTTTGTTTTCATGATACTGATACACACCACCGGAGACAGGACAATTTACAAAAGAAAGAGCTTTACTGGACTCACAGTTCCACGTGGTTAGGGAGGCCTCACAATCATGGTGGAATGTGAAAGGCACATCTCACATGGCTGCAGACAAGAGAAGAGAACTTGTGCAGGGAAACTTCCCTTTATAAAACCATCAGATCTCGTGAGACTTATTCAATATCACGAGAATAACACAGGAAAGACCCACCCTCATGATTCAATTATCTCCCACCAATCCCTGCCACAACACATGTAAATTGTGGGAGCTACAATTCAAAATAAGATTTGGGTGGGAACACAACCAAACCATATCAGCATTTATAACTTAAAATGGTAAAATCTATCAACTGTATGTCTTATTTAAGAAAGCATTCCTTTTTCAAAACGATGAAAGTGCTTTTGTGTATTATATTCTAAAAGCTTTTGAGTTTCACTTTTATTTCTTTAGACTACTTGTGACTGATTTTTATAGTATGATATAATGTAAGGGTATAATTGTATTTTTTCCATATAGATAATTATCTTAGCATCATTTACTTGCTAAACTATCATTTGCTATCTTTACCACTGAAACCCTTTAAAAACTAATTATTCATATTAGATAGGGTGTATCTCCTCATTTTAGCCTTCTTCAAGACTATCTTGGTTATTCATTACATTTTACAATTATATTTTAACATTTATTTAAAAATGTATGGGCATGATTGGAATTGCATTGAATCTATAGATGAATTTGAGAAAAATTGATATCTTAATGTTAAGTTTTTGAAACCATAAATGTGATTTTATACAAAGTAGTTCACATTTCTGATAATACTATGATCTTTTAATATTTTATTTTCTTTTTATTGTTTTATTCAGAAATGTAATACATTTTATATTTTTACCCCATTATGTTGCTGAACTCTCTTTTTACCTCTAAGATTTCTATAGATTTTTTCCCTTTTACTGCAGTTAATAGAAACATCTGCGCAATGCTAAGGAGAATTTATTGTTTCAGGCTTCCTTATGTCTGATGTTAAACAAAATGCTTACAATATTTCATTGTTAAGCATAATGTTTACTATATGCTTATGAAGACACTCTATCTGTTAGGGGAACTCCTTTTTCTTCCCATACTGCTTCTTATTTTAAATCATGAATAAATGTTGATTTATATCAAACCTTTTCTGCATCTACCCAGATGGACATATGATTTTTCTATCTTAATCTACTAATTCATCTAGTATTCCTTGGATAAATCTACGTTGGTAATGATGGCTAACTTTTTAAAAAATTCATTACTGGCCAGGCGTGGTGGCTCACGGCTGTAATCCCAGCACTTTGGGAGGCCAAGGCAGGCTGATCACGAGGTCAGTAGATTGAGATCACTCTGGCTAACACGGTGAAACCCCGTCTCAACTAAAAATACAAAAAATTAGCCCAGCATGGTGGCACATGCCTGTAGTCCCAGCTACTTGGGAGGCTGAGGCAGGAAAATTGCTTGAACCCGGGAAGTGGAGGCTGCAGTGAGCCAATATCACACCACTGCACTCCAGCCTGGGTGACGGAGTGAGACTCTGTTTCAAAAAACACATAAAATAAAATAAAGCAAAATAGAATAAAATAAAATAAAATTAATTACTAATGTTGGTGTGTTAATTTATTATTATTATTTTTTATTTTTTAAAGGCAAGATCTCACTCTATTAACCAGGCTGTATGTAGTGCAGTGACATGATCACAGCTCACTGCAGCCACGATCTTCTGGACTCAAGCAATCCTCCTGTATGAACCTCCTGAGTAGCTGGGACTGCAAGTGCTCACTACCATGTCCAGCTGATTTAAAAAAAATTTTTTGTAGAGACTGGGGAGAGGGGTCTCACTATGTTGCCCAGGCTGGTCTCAAACTCCTGGTCTCAGGCCATCTTCTCACCTCAGGCTCTCAAAGTGCTGAGATTATAGGCATGAGCCACTCCTGCCAGCCTAGTGTGTTAATATTTCCTGGAGATTTTGCATCTTTTTACCTGAGACATGTTTTAAATTTTTAAATTTTCCTTTTTAATGCTGAAGGTTAAAATGGTTTTTACCAACATTATGTTAGCCTCATAACGTGAGATGTACTGTAGTACTCCTCGCCAAAAGAAATTATGAATAGCAGTGTCAACAGCCTCATAAAATAAATGGCCAAATGTTTTTACATATTTTTTCAGTAATTTATTGAACAACTATTTATTTAGAACGTACTGTATGTCAGGTATTCTCCCAGATACTGGAGAGGGAGTGGTGAATGTAATGGCCATTAATCTTTGTCTTCTGGAAACATATTCTAGTAAGACATGACAAAAATAAACACATAAATAAAATATGTAACTTAGCAGACACTGATATGTATTATTATATGCATTATATGTATGAATACATATACTGCAGACAAAGGAAGTAGGAAATCTGGGGACAGCAGGGCTCACAATTTTCAAGTGGTATTTACAGATGCCATCTCTACAGAGCTAACCTTTGTAAAAAGGCCTGCTGGAAGCAGGGGTGGACACTCAGTGATTTCCGTACTTGATTGGATATATGGTACACATAAAAATACATGAGAATGACTCCGTCTTCTCACTCCTCAGCAGCATTCATCATTCCTGTGTAGTTTAATCCAGGCACTCTCCCCACTCTGCTTCGACTAGGATCTCCCTCCGCACTCCATACATTCTCTGAGTCTTTGTACTTTTTCTGAGGAGCTCAGTACAGTTTTCTCTACCTAACTTGGAAAGTATTCAAGCACATTTCCAATTATTTGATAACTTTTATAACAGTTTTTTTCTAACAAAAATAAGGCTAAGTTTTCTTCTTCAGCAGAAATGAAATTCCGTATGATATTAAATGGGCGTACTAGAGTCTTCACAAGCTATAAATTATGGTTTATTATTCCTATGGCCTTAAAAAAAGTCAAATACGTTTTATTTTCTCTGGATTCAACCTTTATGAAGCATTGACATTTACTTCTTTCCCCAAGAGGTCCAGAAAAGTCAGACGTTAGGATGGGCTGAGACCCATAATAGCCAAGGTTTTAAGTATTACCAGACACTGAAAGTATGTCTCTGGCCATAAAATTGGCCTGAATCCTTAAAATTATATTACTTTAACATTTCTTATTTATTAAATTTTGAATGTTGTAGGTGGGAAAAGAAAATATTAGGCATGTGCTATATATGTGTCTTTAAGATCTTGAAAATAACTGGTTTAGTTTTGCTCTTTAATGAGATCATAACTTTTTTTTTTTTTTTTAGATTTTTCTCAGTTTTAGGTTGCATAGCCAAGCACATTTGTCATTTTTTATTTTAATCCTGAGAAAGAAATGTTAATCTAAGTGTCTATCTCCAGCAATGAACTTTTAGGGCATCTGTCTGGGAAGAGATTATTATTAACACAACATTACAAGAATGCTGGCTGAACTGTTGTTGGTTCCTTTTTTCTTCTCCTCTTGTTAAATATGTTTGAAAATAGATCTGGAGTGGAAAATCTCTGTGCATGCAAAAGCATTTATCGAAGTTAATAGACTCTGCTTAGGATATTTGTGATAACACCAGAGCAAAGACAAATAATAAAATAAATTTATCTTGTGATATTAATCCTTCTATTTGGAAAGCACAGCTCTGGGATTCTTATTGTACATTATGGTCAAAGTTAACAAATGGAATTTGGAGACAATACACCTAAGCCTATACCCGACCTCTCCCCATGATTACCTGAGTGACTTTGAACAACTTGTATTTACCTCTCTGAGTCTTGATTTTCTTCTTCTATGAATAGGTTCTTCTATGAATAGGTTCTTCTTCTTCTATGAATAGGAGCCCTGCAGTGAAGATGAGCATTAAGGTACACATCTGACACAAGTAAGTAATCAACAAATGGTGACAACCTTATTTTACAAAGAAAATTAAAGTAGGCCTCTTGCAAAATATGTATAAAATAATTAATTTGCCTTCCAAAAACTACATCATTTGGGTAAAAATTTTCTTGTTCTTTCTTTCTTTGTTTTTTGTTTGTTTATTTTGTGTTTTTTGTTTGTTTGTTTGTTTATGTTATGAGATGGAGTCTTGCTCTGTTTCTAAGGCCGGAGTGCAGTGGCATGATCTTGGCTCACTGCAACCTCCACCTCCTGGGTTCAAGTAATTCTCCTGCCTCAGCCTCTGGAGTAGCTAGAATTACAGGCACCAGTCACCATGCCCGGCTAATTTTTGTATTTTTAGTAGAGATAAGGTTTCTTCATGTTGGACAGGCTGGTCTTGAACCCCTGGCCTCAAGTGATCCACTCGCCTTGGCGTCCCAAAGTGCAGGGATTACAAGTATGAGTCACCACACCCGGTCCAAAAGTTTTATATTTCAACAGTAAAACTGGCATAATTCAATGACCCCCAGAATTGGTAAGACTTTCATGAAATAATGGATGTAAAGTGTTTATAACAATGTCTAAAAAAGACATATTCTCAACAAATGTTTGCTGTTATTAATGTTATTATTAATAATAGTATTGGCCGGGTACTGCACCTCATGCCTGTAATCCCAACACTTTGGAAGGCCGAGGCAGGTGGATCACTTGAACACAGGAGTTCGAGACCAGCCTGGACATCATGGCGAAACCTCCTCTCTATCAAAAAATACAAAAATTAGTTGGGCATGCATCTGTGATCCCAGCTACTCGGGAGGCTGAAGTGCACTTGAGCCCAGCAGGCAGAGGTTTCGGTGAGCCATGATCATGCCACTGCGACACTGTACTCCAGCCTGGGTGACAGAGTCAGACCCTGTCTCAAATATATATATTTTATATTATGTATATATAAAATCACACATAGGCTTTCTTTTCAACAAGAAACTCATTCATAAAAAGCAGTTAAATTGAGTTACTAATCACTGAGTAAGGAGTCTTGTCAGGAGGATTACTTAAAGTTCTGAGGCTAAGCTCAGCCATTAGAAACTGGTCACTGCAGATGATTTAAGATTAAGAATACAGCTTAAAGAAGATCAATAAATGAGATTATAAGCGATTTAAAATAAATTTGCTTCAAATTTCCAAGGATACAACATTTATAACATATATAAAAACTGGAATATGGCTGGGCTCGGTGGCTCATGCCTGTAATAGCAGCACTTTGGGAGGCTGAGGCAGGCAGATCACGAGGTCAGCAGATCAAAACCATCCTAGCTAACACGATGAAACCCCATCTCTACTAAAAATACCAAAATTTAGCCGGTCGTGGTGGCAGGCGCCTGTAGTCCCAGCTACTCGGGAGGCTGAGGCAGGAGAATGGCATGAACCTGGGAGGTGGAGCTTGCAGTGAGCCAATATCGCACCACTGCACTCCAGCCTGGGCAACAGAGTGAGGCTCCATCTCAAAAAACAAAAAACAAACAAACAAAACTGGTATTATAAGGCATTGACTGGAAGATCCTACCCAGTGTTAGGAAGAGGTCATGAGATCAGAAGTAGAAGTCAACAGAGACTTTTTAAAAATCATTAATGATATATTTATTAGAACAAAAAAGAAGCAAAAAAAAAAGATTAGAGCAAACATGACAAAATTTTAACAATGAATAATTCAGAGTTTTGGGCATTGTTCTCTGCATTCTAAATTTGTCAAGATAAATTTTTCAAGGTCTTAACATTTTAAAAGAAGAAAAGTCCAGCACTCAGGTGTGTGCAAGTCCCAGGAAAGTACAATAGTGTCCAGAGAATGCTCTTGAGACAGTGGCAAAGATCAGAGCATTTGGGCAGACAGGGTTCAGACAGAATGGCAGGCTGGTCCCACAGGGAAAAGGAGGATTGTGTGTTCTCAAAACTTGCTTGCTCTCGGCAGCTGGCTAAATCTGCTCAGGGGCCAGGCCCTTGGGTATCGTTGGCAGAATCATTTTAAATACACTCATCATTAGAGAACCAGTTCACAGAGGTGACAGCATAAGGGGAATCATCTCTCCCTGCTCTCATGTTCTGCATCTCTTCAAATAGAAGAGGTCAGCTTCAGGTCCCTTGGATGACAGCCTCACCACTTCACAGATGTAAGTTGCATTCCTGAATGCTAAGGAAAAAATAAAGCATCCATCTGCCTCATGTAACCTTAGCCTTTTCTCAGGACTTTTCTTTGGATGGTACCTAGCCCCATGGATTGGCTTGAATTTGACATAAACAAGGTAAAGAAATATTGTCTAAGAAAAAACTAATATCACATAGCAGGCCAAGTATATTGTATGTATTTCATTTCCCAAGGATTCCAATGTGCTTCTTAACTGGTATGTTATTTCCCTTCATTTTAGCAATTAAAATTCATATATTTGAACTTTTATTTTCTAGCAAGGAATGTAGGCTCTGTGCTATGACAAAACACAACCGTGTTTTATTTCTTTCTCATTTCGGAGTTGAATTAGTTGATTTGTAGTAATTGCTTCAATAAGGTGGCTCTAGGCCACCTGTCATTTTTTTCTGTTGCCTTCCTAGGGATTTGGAAATCTGTATGATACGCCATCCTTAGTTTTATCAGCAGTTTACTGGGACTCATCACCAAAGCCCTCTACCTACTTCCCTTATACATGAGGGAGGACTGATAGAAATTTCTTTTCAGCCCATGAACAAAGCCTTTCTGCTGTGCATTGCTTAAGGAAATTCAATGTATAAAACAGTCTATTCAAAATATAGACTTAACAGCAATTGTTTGTATTTTCTTGAGGAATTCATGGTAAAAATCTTAAATAGGTAAATAGGTCTTGATTGATTGATTGATAAATAGAGATAATAGTTACATAAATGATAGGCACATAGATTCATGTATACACAGATGATAGATGACAGAAAGATAACAAAATCAAGCTTCTCTATTACTTTCACATATATGATTTATAAAATCTGTTTGAGAGATTTGTTCCGTAAAAACATCTATTTCATGAAACAAGAGAGATGTGTACCAAATGTCTTCTGCAGTAACCACTTTTGTCTCCTCAGCAGGGAGCATCCCGACAGAAAGCCGAGACTTTATCTCAGGGATAACCTTTTAGGAATATTAACAAGTTAGGACACGATGTTTCAATAAAGATAATTAACACCTCCACTCAACTCTGAAATTATTCTTTAGAAGTTAAAAAAAAAAAACATGATATTGTGTGAACTGACAAAATTTAATACCAAAATGATGCTGATTTGTTCAGGAAGACTTGACTTTATTAAAACTGGTTTTATTATTGGTTTTTGCCACACTCATATAGTATTCTAAATTGTCTGAAATATTGTAATATTCAGACAGATCCTGATCACCTTAGAACTTTCCCCTTTCCTAGTGCCAAATATGATACATGATCCCCAAACTCCTACACGATATGATTATTTTTACGCTTCACTCATTTATATATTATAAAATAAGATCGCTGGCCCCCAGATTCTCTCCCAGCTTATTAATTCCTTATCTTGTATTTTTGCTGATTGCTTTTCAATGACAAGGAAGGCACCAAATGCCTTCCAAACATACTTCTCTGAGAATATTTAGACCATTTCCCATCAGTTTATCAAATTCATCCTCAATTTTCCAATGAAGAGATTGATACTGAAAGAAGGTTCCTCTTATTAACATTTTCCACATTACAGTCTCATGAAGAGATTGCATTGACAGTGATGTACAAAGGAAGGACAGAAACTAAAGAAGCAAAGCATTGGAAGGCAGGGAGATGAGAAAGGAGGCTCCCCTGGACTCATAACTTTTCAAATGTGAAAATATAGAATGAGCACAGTAATATATGAAATATCATTTAAAAAATTCAGAGGGTAAAATAACAAATCCCCTGTAATCAGATAAAAGAATAACAGGTTAAAGCAGCATCAACATGCAAAATATGTATTATCAAGCAAAGTGAGTTCAGTTCTCAAACTTGCAGTATATCCAAAATCAGTTTGCTCATCTTTTGTGCATTTGTTTTGTTGTTCATTCGTCATTCATTCATTTGAACATTTGTTGAGAGTTTACTACGTACAAATCCATGTCCTGAGACATGTGAGAAATATCAATAGAGGAAGACATTTTCCTGCATCAGTCTCATCACTGCAAAATGAATTTGGGGAGCTGATGGGTACTGTTTACCTTAGCTACTCTGAAAGTCTATCTATGAAGTAAAGAAGACTTTAATCAAGTAAAGAAGACTTTGATCCTTGCTGACACTGAAGATAGTTAATCACCAGCACTCCGGTGAAATGTCAGATAATATAAAATGTCCTCAAAGGAAAAAGTTCGGGGATATGTGGTCTGTCAAATTGTATCATTGTGTAATGCCCTGCTCTGTTTGTAATCAGGATATGTGCTGTTGTGTTTGGCTAAAACGTTTATTTTGAAGTTTCTATCTTTCCAAAGCACATTTATAGGGAACCCTAGGGAGGAGATTCTGGTCTTCTATGGAATGGATAAATAAAGGCTTTCTATGAGATTTGAAGTCAATTGTGAATAAGTGAGACTTTTGGATGCTGTCCTAACTTGAGTCTTTCCAGAATCACTAAGGAAAGGTGAGGTTTGTTCTTTCCTATTGATTTTGGAGAAACAGGATCCAGCTATTTACCAGGATGTCCTGGGCACAGTTTTCCAAGAGGCAGAGGTCTGGACTTGATGACCTCTGGAGGTCTTTCCTGATTCTATGAACAGATGCCATGAACTAAAACTTGGTATCCTATTCCAAGTCAAGAAATTAAATATTCATAGTATCGTTTTTCATCTAATGATCTTGTTTCCTTTTATATTTAATTCCAGCAGTCGGCTTGAGAAAGCCTAAAGGTTCTATTCAAAGTTTTATGAATCCCTAGGCCCACCAGATTGTTAATTGGATGGTGTATTACTATAAAGGAAGTGAGAAATGCCTAGCATAATTGTATAACGTTTGTTTTCTCTGCACTGTGGGAATTCTCAGGGGTTTCATTAGCAGATGGTTACTGAAAGCCAGAATCCTGGAGTTTGGACTGGTGAATAGCATTCTTCTTAATTATTCAGTAACTAGCCTGCACAGGTCAGGTCTAAAGCACAGATACTAAATTCAGAGCATCCTGGACAATAGACTTCCTTATCTTGAATTAGGTTTTTATTCTCTTCAGTTAAGTAGTGCTAGGGGTACATAACACCAATTCATCAAAGACATTGGGTGTTATTTACACGTGAGTCACCATTATATGAGATTTATAGACTAGATATCCTTTAAAAGCTGTCTAGTTTCCATTTATATACTTAACTTGGTAAACAAGCTAAGTAGCTAAATGAAGGCACTTCTCCAAAAATGACTTGTAGAGAAAGATTCTTCCTCTAGGGCTATGACAATTAAGTAATAAGAAAAAACAAGTAAATGGTATCATGATAAACTTGTTGGTAATATACCAACCCTGGGGTTCATCTAAATTGATGAGTTTGCTTGATCTATCCCTATCAGATCAAGATTGTTATGTCCCTGGTCACATTCTAATTCTGACTCATGACAAATAAGCAAAGGATAAAATAATTATGTAAATAATATTGCCATGTGTTGGGCAGGGAAATTTGGTGATGGCTATATAAGAGTTCCTTATTCTACTTTTTTATTTTAGATTTTCAATTTCCTGAAATAGAAAGCACTTAAAATTTATAAGAGTTGTGTCCTGATTATATTGAATAAAAAATAAGTGTGGTAAAAGTTAGTAAAAACTTGTAGATGTTGAATGTATAATCCAGGACTTGGTTGTCATGCCACCTTGGGCAACTTGATGATTCTCTGTTCCGTTTTTGTTGATGTTGTTGTTTTGAGATGGAGTCTCGCTCCGTCACCCAGGCTGGAATGCAGTGGCACGATGTCGGCTCACTGCAACCTCTGCCTCCCAGGTTCAAGTGATTCTCCTGCCTCAGCCTCCCAACTAGCTAGGACTAAAGGCACGCATCAACACACCTGGCTAATTGTTTTGGTATTCTTAGTAGAGAAGGGAGTTTCACGTTGTTGCCCAGGCTGGTCTCGAAATTCTGGCCTCCAGTGATGCACTCACCTCAGCCTCCTAAATTGCCACGATTTCAAGAGTGAGCCACCATGCACAGCTGGATTCCCTGTTCCTTGAACTTCATCACATTGATGCCAAAGTCCATATGGAATTGGCATAGCATACTAGAGCCCCAAACTCCTGAGGTCAAAGAATCCAGCTCTCTCAGCCTCCATGTAGCAAACATCTGTACTATAACCAGTCTTATCCAGGTTAACCTGATTGCCCTAACTCTCCTGCTTAATTCAAAGGAGCAACCAGCTTCAAAATGCATCCTCACACTGATTCTCTTTTATCCTTGTCCTCAATCCTTTTGTCCGCATGCATATTCTTTGAGATTAAATCTCTAACAAAGAACAGTACAGAAGTTTTGCTCAAGCACTTCAGATTTTGTTCACAGCATTGACGGAAATTCAATATAGATGGAGATAATAAAGACAATATTATGTTTACAAATTCATAACTCTTTTTCTTCACCTTTATTGAGAAATAATTGACACAACGTGTATATACTTAAAGTGTACAGCTGGATGTTTTCATACGTGTTACGCATTGTGAAGTTATCACCAAAACCAAGCTAATGAGCATACCCATTAGCTCACATAGTTCACTATTTTTTTCTTTTTGTGATAAGAACACTTAAAATATAACTTCTTGGCAAAAATACCTCTTTATTGATATTTTTAGTGGATACCTTGACAGTTGGTATATTTCATCACCCAGATATAGAAAGAGACATAGCAAATGTGCAAAAAAATGATTGAGCCTTATTGGAGAATAAAGATGTTTCTAAGTTATCCTGTATGGTATTGCTATAGCTTGAATATTTATCATCTCCAAAACTGTTGAAATTTGATACCCAATGTGGCAACATTGAGAGGTGGAACCTTTAAGAGGTGATTGGTCATGAGGGCTCTGTTGTCATGAATGGATTAGTCCATTGATCAAGTAGTGGATTAATGAATTAATGAGTTAATAAGTTAATGGGTTATTAAGAGACTAGGACTGGAGCTTTATAAAAAGAGGGAGAGAGAACTGAGTGAGCATACCCAGTCCCATTGCCAGGTGATGCCCTGCACTACCTCAGGACTTGGCAAAGTCCCCACCAGCAAGAAAGCTCTCACCAGATATGGCTCCTTGACCTTAGACTTCACAGGCTCCATAATTGTAAGAAATAAATTTATTTTTTAAATAAATCACCCCATTTCAGATATTCTGTTGTAAGTAACAGAAAACAGACTAAGACAATAAGTAAATCACTATGAAGAGAACTATCTAGTAGTATTTTTCAAAATATAGTCCTGAACATATACCAAGGTAGATCACATTCTGGGCCATAAAACATACCTTAATAAGTTTAAAACAATAGAAATCATACAATGTATGCCCTCAGGCCACAGTGGAATTAAACTAGAAATCAATGACATAAAAAGAGCTGAAAAATCTCAAAATACTTGGATAGTCAACAATACATTTCTAAATAATACATAGGTCAAAGAACAAATATGTAGATAAATAAAAAAGAATATTTTAAGCTAAATTAAACTGAAAATGCAACCTGTCAAAATCTGTGAGATGCAGCACAAGTAGTGCTCAGAGAAAATTTATAGCATTAAATAGATACATTAGAAAAGAAGAGAGATCTAAAATCAATTATCTAAGCTGCCAGATTAAGAAGCTAGAAAAAGAAAAGCAAATTAAATTCAAATTTAGCAGAAAAAGAAATAATAGAAATTAGAGCAGAAATCCATGAAATTGAAAACAAGAAATCAATACAGAACTCAGCAGAACCAAAATCTGGTTCTTTAAAAAAGATCAACAAAAAGTATAAGTCTTTAGGCAGGCTAACTAAGAAAAAAAAGAGATACAAATTATTAATATCAGGAAAGAAAAAGAGGGACATCACTGCACTGCAGATTTCATGGACATTAAAAGAACAATAAAATAATACTATAAAAAACTTCATGCCCATAGATCTGATAACCTAAACAAAATAAATCAATTCCTTGAAATACAGTCTGCTAAAACTCATACAAGAAGAAACAGATAATATGAAGCGCCCAATATCTATTAAAGAAATTGAATCAGCAATTAATAACCTTCCAAAACAGAAAGCATCAGACCTAGATGAGTTCACTGGTGATTCTACCAAACATTTAGGGAATAAATTATGCCAATTTTCTACCATGTCTTTCAGAAGACAGAATTAGAGGGAATACTTCCTAACTCATTTGGTGATTCCAGTATTACCATAATACCATAACCAGACAAAGCAATTTAAAGAAAACTAGACTGATATTTGTCATGAACATAAATGCAAAAACCCTCTGACAAAAAACTTAAAAATCATATCCAACAGTGTATAAAAAGAATTATATGTTCATTGGCTGCATGTATGTCTTCTTTTGAGAAGTGTCTGTCCTTTGCCCACCTTTTAATGGGTTGTTTTTTTCTGCTAAATTTGTTAAGTTCCTTATAGATGCTGGAATTTAGACCTTTCTCAGATGCATAGATTGTAAAATTTTCTCCCATTCTGTAGGTTGTCTGTTTGCTCTGTTAGTCTCTTTGACTGTGCAGAAGCTCTTTAGTGTAATTAGATCCCATTTGTCAATGTTTGCTTTTGTTGCAATTGCTTTTGGTGTCTTCATCATGAAATCTTTGCCCATCCCTATGTCCTACATAGTACTGTCTAGGTTTTCCTGTAGGGATTTTAAATTTTGGGTTTTACATTTAAGTCTTTAATCCACCTTGAGTTGATTTCATCAAATTTCATCAAATTATGAAATTATTAATTTCATAATTAGAGAAATGCAAATCAAAACCACAGTGAGATATCATCTAACACCAGTCAGAATGGCTATTACTAAAAAATCAAAAAATAACAGATGCTGGTGAAATTGTGGAGAAAAAAGAATACTTTTACACTGTTGGCAAGAGTATAAATTAGTTCAATCATTACAGAAGACAGTGTGGCGATTCCTCAAAGACTTAGAGGAAGAAATACAATTTCGACCCAGCTATCCCATTGCTGGGTACATATGCAAAGGAATATACATCTTTCTATTATAAAGACACATGCATGTGTATGTTAATTGTAGCACGATTCACAATAGAAAAGACATGGAATCAACCTAAATGTCCATCCATGACAGACTGGATAAAGAAAATGTGGTACATAAACACCATGGAATACTATGCAGCCATAAAAAGGAATAAGATCATGTCCTCTGCAGGGACATGGATGGAGCTGGAGGGTGTTATCCTTAGTAAACTAATGCAAGAACAGAAACTGAATACCATACGTTCTCATTTACAAGTGGGAGCTAAATGATGAGAACACATTGGACATGGGGAAGGGGGAACAACACACACACACTGGGGCCTGTTGGAGGGGAGGGAGTGGTAGGAGGAAGAGGATCAGGAAGAATATCTAATGGATGCCAGACTTAATACCTGGGTGACCTGTGCAGCAAACCATCATGGCACATGTTTACCTATGTAAAAAAAGTGCACATCTGCACATGTAATCTTGAATGTAATATAAAAGTTGGAACTTTTTAAAAAAGCCAATTCAAATAAAAAACCATAACTACTAAAAAAAATTATACACCATAAGCAAATGGGATTTAAAGCAGGTATACAAGGCCAGTTCAACCTTTGAAAATCAGATGTTCCATGACATCAACAGGCTAAAGACGAAAAATCCATCCATCAATAGGCTAAAGAAGAAAAAACAGATGATTGTATCAATAGACGTAGAAAAAGCCTTTGACTAAACCCCTCAAAAAAATTCATGCTAAAAACTCTCAGTAAACTAGGAATACACCAGGACTTACTCACCTGTGTAAAAAACATCTAAAAGAAATTTTAGCTAGCATCATAGTTAATGGTGAGAAAATCGAAGCTTTCCCACTGAGATCAGGAACAAGGCATTGATGTTCCCACTCACTTCTCCTTTTCAACATCTTACTGGAAGTCTCAGCTAATGCAACAAAATAACAAGGAAAATAAAACGTATGTAGATTGGGAAAAAAGAAATAAAACCGTCTTTGCAGATGATATGATTATCTGTGCAGAAAATCTGAAAGGATCAACAACGACAACAACAGCAAAACTGGAATAAGAGATTACAGCAAATTTGCCAGATACTAGTTTAATATACAACTGTTCATTGCTTTCCTATATACCAGCAATGAACAAGTGAAATTAAAATAAAAAATGCAGTACTGTTTACATTTGCACCCCTAAATCAAATATATGTGTAAATTTAATAAAATATGTACAATCTCTATCTAAGGGAACCTACAAAAGCCTGCTGAAGAAAATCAAAGAACTAAATAAATGGATAGAAAAAAAGTATTGTCAAGATGTCTGTTCTTTCCAACTTAATCTATAATTGAGCACAATCCCAATCAAAATTCAAGCAAATTATTTTCCAGATATGGACAAACTTACTCTAAAGTTTACACGGAGATGCAAAAGATGCAGAATAGCCAACATAATATTAAAGGAGAAGAACAAAGATGGAGGCTGACAATAACTGATTTCAAGACTTACTCCAAAAAGTACTCAAGACCCTGTGGTATTGGCGAGAGAGTAGACAAACAAATGAATCAAATAAAATAGAACGTCCAGAAAAAACTCATATAATTATAGTCAACTGACTTTTTATAAAGAAGCAAAGGTAATACAGTGGGGAAACATCTTCTTTTCACAAATGATGCTGGCGCAACTGGACATTCACATGCCAAAAAATGTATCTAGACACAGATGCGCACTCTTCAAAAACTAATTCAAAATATATCATTAATCTAAATACAAGATGCACTGTTGCAAAACTTTTAGGAGATAACATAAGAGAATATCTAGGTGACCTTGGGCATAGTGATGACTTTTTAGAACAACAAAAGAGCACAATCCATGAAAAGAAAAAAAATTGATAAGCCGTATTTCATTAAAATTAAACTTAATACCCTATGAAAGACACTGTCATTAGAATGAGAAGACAAGCCACAGAATAGGAGAAACCGTTTGCAAAAGGTATGTCTGATAAAGAACTGTTACAGAATACACAAAGAAAATCTTAAAGCTCTATGATAAAATGAACAACCCAAGGAAATTCTGTCATTTATAAAAATGTAGATGAAACTGGAGGACATTATGTTAAGCTAAATGAGGCAGATACCAAAAGATAAATACCCCATCATACCCCATGATCTAACTCACGCTGGCTGTAGCAGGGAGGCGCAGCTGGGGCCGCACACTCCATGGAGCGGGTGGGAGCCCTGTCCCTTCTGAGTTAAGATAGGAGCTCCTTGAGGGCTACTGCAGCCGACCCAGGCCTCCAGCTCCATGGACCAGGCAGAAGCCCTACTCTCCTGGGCGGGGCTGTAGCTGCCCAAACTGTGGCTGTGGATCCGAGCAGCCAATGGACAAATCCGCAGGCACTTCCTCCCCTCGGAAGTCCATGAAAGCCTGGGCCCGCCAGAGCGGAGGAGGACGGCGAGAGCAGAGCAGAGGACAGAGAATAGAGAGATGCAGAGATGTCCAAACAACCTGCCTACGGAGGGAAGCCTCTTGGGGAGGCTGGGCTCAGGCAGGATCTCTGCCCTCCCAGGTGTAGCTGCAGCCCCTGGACCCGGCAGCTGTGGACCCCGGCCTCCCACTCCACAGAGCAGGCAGGCAGGAGCTGGGGACAAGCGGGAGCCCCGCTCCTTCTGAGCTGGCAGGGCAGGAGCTCCCCGGGTGCAGCTGCGGCTGTCCTCCCAGGTGCAGGACCTGGGCTACTCTGCAGCCTGCACCCTCGGGGGCCGGGAAGGGCATTCCACTGTCCCTTCAGGCTTGGCAGTGTCTGCTCCTGCTGCCTGGCCTCTCTCCACTCCCAGAGCCTCTCCATCTCAGAGCGGGGTCTAAGGGCACAGCCCCTGGGCACACCAAGCCTTGGGGCCGTGAATGGCAGTGGGAGGCAGACAGATTACTGGGCAGAAGAGGGTGGGTCCCCAGTGGGGCCCAACCTTCAGGCCAGGGAGGGCCTTAAGGCCGGGGGCTGGGCCACCCAGTCCTAGAGACTGGAGTGGGGATTCATAGTGCCTCTTCCAGCCCACCAATGGCAGCCAAGGGACAAATCCTCAGGCACTTCCTCCCCTCGGAAATCCATGAAAGCCTGGGCCAGCCAGAGCAGAGGAGGACGGCCAGAGCAGGGCAGGGGACAGAGAGAATAGAGAGGACTGATGGGATGGGAGGATGAGCTGCAGAGAGGAGCTACCCTCTGCTCTCTGCTGATAGCGGCAGACAACGGGACTACCAACAGCGCAGACGAGCCATCCTCTCTGCTGAGAGCTTCAGAGACTTGCAGAGATATCCAAACAACCTGCCTACGGAGAGAAGCCACCCTCTCCAGGGCCTCCTCTCTGCTGAGAGCTGAACACTCAACGGGACGACCTGCCTATAGAGAGGAGCTACCCACTGCAGTCTCCTCTGAGTTGTTTTAACACTAAATAAAGCTCCTTTTCGTCTTCTTCACGCTTCACTTGTCTGCATACCTCATTCTTCCTGGATGCAGGACAAGAATTCAAGCAAAGGTGCCACCAGCCACAGAGGTTTCCAGGAAGCTAGTTGACACCCCAAAGATCCCAGAACAATGTGTTGAATCTAAAGAGTCAAACTCATGAAAACAGATTAGAATAGTGGTTGTCAGAGGCAGGGTGTGGGCAAAATAGGGGGATTTTGCTCAAAGGGTACAAACCCAGTTATAAGATGAATGTCCTGGAGATCAAATGTGTAGCATGGCAACTGTAGTTGAAAATAATGTGTTGCATACTTAAAATTTGCAAACAGAGTAGATCTTAAGTGTGCTCACCACACACAGGAAATACTAACTAGGTGAGGAGATGAATCTGTTAATTAGTTTTATTGTGTTAATCACTTCACAATGTGTACATATATCAGAATGCCTTCAATATGCCTTCTGCCTTAAATTGTACTATTTGTCAATTTTATCACAATAAAACTAGGGACATTTTTTCAAAATTAATTTTGTTGAAACAGGCAGAAGACCCAAAAAGACATGTCAGCAAAGAAGATGTACACATGGCCAATGAGCATATAAAAAGATGCGTCACAGAATTTCAGAGCTAAAAACCAGTCTTTTGAGCTAACCCAGTCAGACAGAAATTAAACAAACAAACAAACAAAAAAAAAAAACTAATTTTTAAAAATGAACAAGTTCTTGAGAAACATTAGATAATATAACTAAATTTACAAATTATTGGCATTCCTGAGTGAGATGCAGAAAAGGTAAATAACCTGGAAAACATATTTGAGGGAATAATTCAAGAAAATTTCGCTAATCTTGCTGGAGAGGTAAACATTCAGATACAAGAAATTGAGAGAACGCATGTGAGATACTATAGAAAATTAACAGCACCAAGGTATATAGTCATCAGACTGTTCAAGGTCAAAACTAAAGAAAAAAATCTTAAAGGCAGATAGAGAAAAATGTCAGATCATATACAAAGGGAACAAAGGGGACCCCATCAGGCTACCAGCCGACTTCTCAACAGAAACCTTCCATCTAGCAGAGATTGGAGACCTATTTTCAGCATTTGTTTAAAAAAAAAAAAAAAAGGAATTCCAACCATGACTTAATTTTAAATTAACAAATTCTGACTAAGCCACAGGAAACTTAGCGAGGGTGTGCTCCTAACGAATATACAAAGAGAGGTTCGGCAAAATAATATGACTTTAAGCTGAGGTGTCTTTAGGGAGCGCCTGAACTTATCTGTCATGCCTGAGGGAATGTTCGCATAAAAGAAATGTAGTCTCAAGGTGAATATGTCATAAAGAAGGCTTAGGACACTTGTTCTAATATAAAATCAGCCATGGAAAGTATTCATTTGACAGCTCACCCCCTGAGACTAATTCACCAGACCCATCATGAATGATACCTGAAAACTAACTTGCCTGTCTTAACTAAGCCCTAGCTAATGAACAAAGAGAAAAGAACAGGCTCTAAGAAGTAAGGCCAAGAGCCAAGTTAAAAGAGTCATACTGCAAGAGTTGGAGTGTTTATCTACACATGTATATACACATGTGTGTGTTATACTTATGTGTTTATATATACATATGCATGTTTATATATACATAGGCATTGTATATGCATGAATATGTATATATACACACCAATATGAATGTATATACAGTTTTATATATGTATTTATATATACATATACCTATTTATATATACATATGCATACATATGTTTACTTACACATGCATATGTATCAACACACCAATATACTTGATGTGTATATTATACATCATATATTATTAAATATATATAATCTTATTATTTATATATTAAATTGCTTTGCTAAAAATCTATTGGATTCAGAGATCTTTGATGTATGTTTTTAAACGCCACAAAAACTATCTTTAAATAAAATATAGCCAAAGGAATTGGTAATTCAGAAAATTAAAAATAAGGAAATGGGTAATAAATATTTGAGAAGATGCTCAACTTCATTAATATTCAAAAATACTAATAAAATGAGAGCTATTTTACCAATGAAATTGGTTTAAAAATGGTATCAAGTATTGGTGAAAATGCAGGGAAACTGGAATTCCCATCATTGCTGCTGGGAATATAAATTGGCTTAACCACTGTGGGAACAGTTTGGAAGAAACTGTAAACTAGCAAAATTTAAAGTTACATATACTCTCAATCTAGGAATTATACCTATAAACTCACTGGAAAAAGCTTACCTGGAGTTATATAGGAAGTTGTTTACTGCTGAATTATTTTTAGTAGTGAGAGTTGTAAATAATGTAATTCCATCAACAGAGAACAATCTAAATATCTTCATGTGCTAGACTTTTGGTCCAGATCTCTTTAAATGTTTATGTTAGTAGATGTTAAAAACATAATACTCAATGAACAAAGCAAGTTATAGGCTATATATGCTATAGCACAATTACATATATATTTTTTAAATCCAAAAAACACTATGTCATATGTATATGTATTTTTATATAAAAATAGGATGGAGACATATAAACTAGATTCATGGTAGTTGGTGACTCTGGGTAGATGGAGGAAGGGAGTAGGAATACGAATAGGATGAGAGACAGAGGGATTTCCTTTCTTCTATTTCCAATGCTTTATTTCTTTTAAGACAGACAAATCAAATGTAGCAATATTAACAAAAATTAATTCTGGAGAGTGGTTTCATGGACTTTGATACTTTAATACATTGTACTTTCTGTATGTTTTGACATCTTTCTGAAAAGCAGAAGTAAGTTGTCTTTGAGAAAGTGTAAGCACTAATGATGATCGATAAATGAAGACGTAGCTTCATCTTTGTATCTGTCTCATAATTATCCCAATTATGGAACAGTGTCTCCAAAACATACTATGAATTTCTGTATGAGTGCAATATATAATTCTCCTTCATTTTCTTAAAAGACGTTGTGCATCTTGTAAGTTGGTAAATTTAAATTACTGAAGACGTGAAACCATGCTAACAACAGACTGTGAGCATAATTAATCTTTGCGTGCTGGGTAAAATTGTGTCCAGGCTTGTGTGACATTTAATTACAAAAAAAAAAAAAAAAAAAAAAAAAAAAAAGCCTAATCAAGTAAAGCATATAATCTCAGAATTACTGCCTAGGTTCAATTTGTGAAGTTACAGAAAAAGATTTCAGTCCTATCCCCACTCTTCTATGCTATTAATTGAGACAGTAGTTTTCATTGTTTAAAATTGTACACTTAATATTAGTTAGAAAAAATTAGAGAGTATGGATCATCAGTATATTTATTTATTCATTTCTTTTATCATTTATACATATGTGCTATTATCAATTGGTATCAAATACCAGAAAAAGTTTAATGTTTTTCTATTTTTATACATAAACAGATGTTCTAGTAATGTCATCTTAAACATGCCAATGAATCAATCATCTCACACTGTATTTTGGAGATCACAGAACTATATAATCATGTATAAATTTATTTGCATCCATTATGCTCTCTAATCTGGCTCTATGGATATTGTTCAACATGTCTTTTCTCCTGCTATTTCTACTGCTACTAATATTAGGTTGGTGCCAAAGTAATTGTGGTTTCTACCATTCGTTTTAATTTTGAAAATCACAATTACTTTGGCACCAACCTAATACTTAACATTTGCTGACTTGTATCAAAGTCGGTGCTTTTGGCCACTAGCCTACTTTGCTTTGCACTAATTCCTGATGTAAAACCTATGCTATAACCAAAACTTTTTTTGTATTAAATGGTTCACCCTACCTAACATATTTTACTAAACCTTTTTCATCCACCCATAGGCTAATTTCCTTGAACCTTCTTTCTATAAGACTTCTGGTCATGTCGTTATTAAATTGTGAATGTAATTCATATTATGTTGTGTTGATTCCCCCCTCCTTTTTTTTCACATTTTGAAGCCATGGTTTTCACATTCCTGGAAATCTCCCTTTAATAGTCCCATTTCAGTGTGGTCTTCAGGGTGCATGGGCCATGTCAGTTCTGCTCAGGGTTGAAAGTGTAGCACACAGTATGAGGTCTAGCTGTTCCATAAATATTGCTTGAAAGAATAAGTAAACCTAAAACTATATGAGAATATTTAATAAAATATGGATACATGAATTTTTTAAATGCAGATTCAGATTTACTGTACCATGAGTTTTATGCTTTGATCATTCATATTCTTCTAGATTTCTTTGGACATCTTTTAGCTGAAGGCAGGAATAACAGTAAAAAGTATTAGGATTATCTAGAGAAAAGTGCTTTGCTCCTTGGCAAACACAAGCTTGAATTCAATCATTCCTGAGAAGAAAGAGTGAATAGAACTAAAAGACAACTGCTAAAGTCAAATCTTTAGTTAAACTTCAAGAAAAAAAAAAAAGAACACTTTGGGAGGCCGAGATGGGCGGATCACGAGGTCAGGAGATCGAGACCATCGTGGCTAATACGGTGAAACCCCATCTCTACTAAAAAAAAAAATACAAAAAAAACTAGCCAGGCGTGGTGGTGGGTGCCTGTAGTCCCAACTACTCGGGAGGCTGAGGCAGGAGAATGGCGTGAACCCAGGAGGCGGAGCTTGCAGTGAGCTGAGATCCGGCCACTGCACTCCAGCCTGGGTGACAGAGTGAGACTCCGTCTCAAAAAAAAAAAAAAAAAAAAAAAAAAAGAAAAGAAAAGAGAAGAAAAGAAACAGAGCTAAATTTACATTTTAAAAAACTGGCTATAATGGAGTCTGGGAAAAAAAATTGTGTATATTTAAAATTCTATCATTGATCAGTTTCTTTTGGTTTTACCCAGTACTTTCTTTAAAATATTGCAAGTGATAAAACTCGTCTGCAGGTGACCCTTTTTCCCCAAGTATCAATAAAAAGAAGGTATACTTCTGAGTAAACTAATTGTGATGATATGTAATTTGTTGAAACCGGAGAAAATGTATCATCTTGAGAATGTAATATACAGAAAACTAAATGAATTTTCCAATTATGATTAATAAAGCTTGATTCTTTTTTATGAATTCTATAGATAAAAAGTAGCACACACTTTTTTTTCCTTTCTTTTGCACCATTTAGTTAGTACTTTATGTAAGGATGACTAATTTCTGTTTAACCTCTGAAGTAACTGAAGAGTGAAGTATTTAGGGAGGGTAGCGTGGGGGTGAATTGCAGAAACTCACGGTGCAGATGTATTACCCTTTGAGATACTGCTTTGACCCTATAGTGGAGATTGTATGTTAGAAAATGAGAGCCAAGCAATGTGCAGATAAAACTAAAAACCTTGTCTCACAGCATCTACATTCTGTGAGATTCAGTTTTGTCCAACTGATTCTCCTTGCATATTTATTTTACACAGGAAATCAGTTGGAAGTCAGACCCTAGACTTTCATATGACAGTTCTGTGCCTCCTGCCTCAGAAAATACTTCCCCTCTTGTTAGGCAGGATGGCTGCATTCAATAACATTGTTTACACTGGAACCTATCTCACCCCCTCCTATCTCATGATAGTCTGTGGTAATACATGTTCCATTTTTTCAATCAGCCTTCCCCTGAGGGAGTCCCAATCTTCTAACACATGGGATGTTTACTAGATCTGTGGTCTCTTGCTTAAACTTCATCAAGGTGAGAATTTTTTTTCTCTTTGCACTTTGTCCAGCAGAACCCAGGCTCAAGAAATGTTGAAAATTCTTGTGTCCAAAACGTCATTTTGTACAGCCACAATGTCTTTATATTTTATAGTCGATTTCAATGCTCTAGGCAATACACTTTAGATTCTACTGTTTATGCTTTTGGATAATGTTTCTAGCCTCAGATTCCTATATGAGCACCAAAATGCATGAAGAGGGTGTAGTGAATATGACAGTCACTTTCTATACAGTTGGCTATTCGTGCTGCCCATATTATTAATCCATAGATTGAGCTTTATTACACCAAATTGGGCTTATCAGCTATCATCTGGCTAGTGATGATTTCAAGATTGTATGTAGTAGAGCTTCTGGCACATCTTACTCCTGGGGCTTCTCTTAGGAGGCAGTTTTTAATGGCTGAGCATTTTCTTGGATAAGAAGCATCTTGAAGAAGGGAAGCAGGGCATCATTGGTATTTGCCTTATCTTTTGTGTTTGTCCCCAACACAGGCTGGCCAATCAAAATATTCTATCTTTCTGGTCACACGAAATACTTCTGGCCTAGGGATCTGACTAAAACCAAACAAAGAGACACAATTATAACCTGGGACTTTTGCCAGATCCTATGAAAAATAGACCTTCTTCCATAAGATATAAGCCTAGCATTCCTGGTAGCCATCTCATCACTACTGGAGATAAAACCTAGCTTAGTTCAAAGGAAACAGGAAGGAAAACAGAGTCAAAAATTAAAAGGAGATATTTCTAACATCATTTGAGCATCTGGATCAGCCACATCATAAGTGAATAGACCACTGGAGTTTTCAGTTCCATTATCAATTGTCCATTGTCCCCCTTTTTGCCTAAGCTATTTTGAGTTGAGTTTCCGTCATTTGCAGCCAAGACTTTTGAAATATACACCACCTACTTTCTCCAGAGATCAAAGTGGGCCACTCCAAGATTTCTAAGTGCCAGAGAGCCTAGAATGTGATCACTAAGCCAAGAACATTGTGAGTGACTCTCCCTAGGAATAGCCTCCTATCCACTCTATCGAAGTTTCTCCCAAGGGAGAGGGAGGTGGGAAAGCATCCAGAAATGATAGCATGTGGGAAGTTAGTGAAACATTTGAGCGTCTCCCAAATCATCATATGCAGAAAAAGTAGAATAGCAAAATGTATATATTAATGGTAAAAAAGTGACTTGAGGACATTCAACTCCAAATGAATCTTGTCTTCCTCTCAGTATTAGGAAAATACTAATGTGTTTCCTATTTATAAAGATAAATAACACTTACTCAGAGCTTATTATTATCCAAGTATTATTTGAGTTCAGTTAATCCTCACATAAACCCTTTGAAGGAGTTACAATCATTATTCTCAATTTGCAGATGAGGGAGTTAGGGGCTTAAGTAACTTGCTGAATGTCATGCAACTAGTAAATTGGCAGAGCCATGAGTTCAAACACTATGGCTCCAGAGTATGAATCTAGCCTTGCCCTCTATACATTTATTACCAATTAAGGAAAGAAACAGATATCAGTAACACCTCCTAGACAAAAAACAAATTCTAAAATAATCATAACAATTCTATGTCAATGAACAAATATATGTAGAAAAAGGACCTATTGAATAAAATTATCTTAGCATTATAGTAGAAGTTGTATCTATTCCCAAAGATTCAACTGAAGGCCCCTTTAAAAAGATATTTGCAAATTCACTAGCTATTACAAGTTTAAATTGGATGTATTTATTGGCTTTACCCGGGTAGAAAGGAAAATCCTGGATAGATGCCATTCATTGATACTCTGCCCAATGAGATAAAATTTGACCATTGAATGGAGACTCTTAATAGGAAAAAAAAAAAAAAAAAAAAGTAAACAAATATGCAGCTACAGCTATAAAAGAAAAAATTTAGCTCCTATTGTGCTTATTTCGTTCTATTCATTCTTTATGTGTAGAAATTTATCCTACTTGCTATCATAAAACATGTTTGAGCTGCTGTTAGCATAAACAACTCTTTCTTTTTAAATTTCTCTTTTTTTTTCTATTCCTTTTCCCTTTTTCTTGTTCCTTACATGCATTCAGCTGTATAGACTGAATATAGTCTATACAACTTCAGATAAAACTAAGAACTTGTCTCACAGCATCTACATTCTGTGGGATTCAGTTTCATCCTACTGAATCTCTGTGTATTTATTTCACACAGAAAATCAATTGGAAGTCAAACCCTAGACTTCTATATTATAGCTCTCTACCTCAGAAAAATACTTCCACGGCCAGGCGTGGTGGCTCACGCCTGTATTCCCAGCACTTTGGGAGGCCGAGGCAGGGGGATCACGAGGTCAGGAGATCCAGACCATCCTAGCTAACACGGTGAAACCCCATCTCTACTAAAAACGCAAAAAAATTAGCCGGGCGTGGCCATGTGAACCCAGGAGGCAGAGCTTGCAGTGAGCCAAGATTGCACCACTGCACTTCAGCCTGGGTGACTGAGCGAGATTCCGTCTCAAAAAAAAAAAAGAAAGAAAAATACTTACCCTCACATTAGGCAGGATGGCTATATTCAATAACATTATATGCTAAAATTTGTTTGCTTGCTGAAAATAACTTACAGGGCATTCCCGGAAAGAAGGTATAATACTTTGTTCATATTTTCAGTTAAAGCCTAAACGTTGTTCTTTAGCCTTCTTACATATGTCATTCAGTCTTTCCTTTGACCCTATCAAGAAATGATTACCATTAAAGCAATAATGTTAATTGGCATATAGCAATTATACATATTTAGGGGGTACATAGTGATGTTTCTATACATATAAAGTATGGTAATCAGATCAAGGTAATTAGCATATTCATCATCTTGAGCATTTATCATTTATTTGTGCTGACAACATTTAATATCTTTCTTATAGCTATTTGAAACTATCTAATATATCATTGTTAACTATAGTCACCCTACAGAAGTATAGGACACTAGGGTTTATTCCTCCTATCTAACGATAATTTTGCATTCTTTGATGCAAAAATGAATTTTTTAGATGATGATATTATGGCTCATGGAGGCAAAGTATGCAAGAGTAACCTTGCATTTTGCTCAAAAGTATACGTTGTAAAGTTTAAATGGGAAACACCTATGTAGAGTGTTTCATTAGCATAGGACACAGCACACAGTAAGTCCTTACTGTCAGCCTCCATGTGGACATTCACTGTTCAACAGCTTCCAGTTTGGCTACTCTCATCCCAGTGTAGGCACTATTTAATGAACCAGTTACAAGTCATGCCTCTGCTCAAATCCTGTCATGTCTTTCTGTTCTACTCAGACTTAAATCTAGTGTCTTCCCAATGGCCTGCTGGGTCTTATGAAATCTGATCCCAATCACATGTCCAAGTTTATTTCTTACACTCTTATCCTCCTTCTCTCCAGACACACCATATTTCCTCCTTGTTTTTGAATGTGCCAAGATCACCCCCATCTCAGGTCCTCTGCATTCAGGCTCCTTCTGCCTTGAATGCTTTTAGGCCCAGACATCCAAATGACACATTTCCTCAATTTCTTCATGTCTCTCATCAAATGCCTCATCAGAAAGATCTTTTCTGATCACCTAATCTAAGTGTTACCAGAAAGGAGTCCCAACTCAGGCCCCAAGAGAGGGCTGTTGGATCTTGAGCAAGAATTCAGGGTGCGGTCTGTGAGGCCTCTGAGCCCAAGCCAAGTCATCGCATCCCCTGTGACTTGCACATTTACGCCCAGATGGCCTGAAGTAACTGAAGAATCACAAAAGAAATGAAAATGCCTGCCCCACCTTAACTGATGACATTCCACCACAAAAGAAGTAAAAATGGCGGGTCCTTGCCTTAAGTGATGACATTACCTTGTGAAAGTCCTTTTCTTGGCTCATCCTGGCTCAAAAAGCTTCCCCACTGAGCACCTTGTGACCCCCACTCCTGCCCGACAGAGAACAACCCCCCTTTGACTGCAATTTTCCTTTACCTTCCCAAATCCTATAAAACGGCCCCACCCTTAACTTCCTTCACTGACTCTCTTTTCAGACTCAGCCCGCCTGCATCCAGGTGATTAAAAAGCTTTATTGCTCACACAAAGCCTGTTTAGTGGTCTCTTCACACGGACGTGCATGACAAGGTCCACAAAGTGAAAGTAAGTTTACTAAGAAAATAAAAGAATAAGGAATGGCTACTACATAGGCAGAGCAGCAGCTTGGGCCACTCAACTGCTTTTACTTATTGGTACTTCTTGATTATATGCTAAACACCGAGTGGATTATTCATGAGTTTTCCGGGAATGGGGTGGACAATTCCTGGAACTGAGAGTTTCTCTCCTTTTTAGACCATATAGGGTAACTTCCTGACATTGCCATGGCATTTGTAAACTGTCATGGTGCTGGGGGGAGTGTCTTTTAACATGCTAATGTATTATAATTAGCATATAACCATCAGTGAGGATGGCCAGAAGTCACTCTTGTCACCACCTTGTTTGGTGGATTTTGACCGGCTTCTTTACTGCAACCTGCTTTATCAGCAAGGTCTTTATGACCTGTATCTTTTGCCTACCTCCTATCTCATCCTGTGACTTAGCATGTCTTAATGTCCTGAGAGTGCAGCCTAGTAGGTCTCAGCCTTATTTTACCCAGCTCCTATCAAAATGGAGTTGCTGTGGTTCAGACACCTTTGACATAATGAAATACCTCATTATTTTCTGTTCCCTTGCTTACCTTCATGTTTGCTTATAGCATTATTAATACTCAACATACAAAGTACATTTATTTGCTATATTGGGTAGAACCATTGCACCTCTATCCACTTATTGTTGCTTCTATGTTCACACATATCAGAAGCAGTACAATAAGCAACTCTACATGCTTGCATAATAGGTGTGAAAGAATATAGAACCTCGGGACCCCAAACTCACTATGCCAAAGGGAAAGTTAAGCGTGGGGACTGAGTCATGTAATACTTTCTCCCTTTTGTTCCCAGATAGCTGTAACTTCACAACCCTGTGTCATAGCCTCATCCATTAGTCAGGTTCCCACAGTGACGGAAGGCCATATATCTGCCAGATGGCCTCCTTTACAAATTGCTCACAAGGAAATAGCTTGTGAGCTCCTAAATCTTTCACGATACATATTCCCCCTATAAACTGGCCCTAAAATCAAGTTCTGTTAAATCTCACAATGACAATGTCAATTGCCAACTTATCTTCACAAGTAAGGGACAAGGACAACACTAGATATCATCCTTCCACCTCAGGACAAATGCATAGTTGACTTTTTCCTCTACACGCTCTTTTCACAAGTTGACTTTATCTTATTAAAATGTAGATTTACTGAGTGTCAAAGGAATACATAAATGACTTTTTCCTCTACTCCTTTTCACATGTAAAATGTAGATTCCCTGAACACGAATTAGAGCCTCGCAAAAATGTAAAGATTTAACTCACTGCCTACTCTCCTTCCACCCCCAACCCCGCTCCCCTGCTTACTCTTTCTCCTTTAAATGCCACAGTTCCCAAAACCCTCTGTGGAAAAAGCACAGGTCATAGCTACTCCAGAAACTTGTGTTTTTTGCCTCCAGGCATGCCCTCAACTTTGTCTAAACAAACCTCTATCAGTTGAGACCTGCTTCCGTCACTTTTTGCCTAACGTAGGATAAGTCACTCTTTATTTCTTTTATTTATTTCTTTTATTTTATTTATATTTTTATTATTTTTTGAGACAGAGTCTACCTCTGTCGCCAGGCTGGATTGCAGTGGCGTGATCTCGGCTCACTGCAACCTTCACTTGCCGGTTTCAAGCAATTCTCCTGCCTCAGCCTCCCGAGTAGCTGGGACTACAGACGCGTGCCACCACGCCCAGCTAATTTTGTGTGTGTGTGTATTTTTAGTAGAGGCGGAGTTTCACCATGTGGCCAGGATGGTCTCCATCTCTTGACCTCGTGATCTGCCAGCCTCAGCCTTCCAAGGTGCTGGGATCACAGGCGTGAGCCACAGTGCCTGGCCCATATTTCTTTCTTTCTTTCTTTTCTTTTCTTTTTTTTTTAAGAAAAGCCTTGTTTCACATGTTTGCTTCCAAGTGTATTTGCTATATTTCTGTATTGTCAGATCTTCTCTCATTGGAATGTAGTGAAGTGGCATCATTTTTTGGGGTAAATACCTGGCGTTTGTCATCTCACTCCAATAAGGTTAACGACACGGACGCATGTGAGTGGGTTAAGGAGTGGAAAGTTTAATAGGCAGAAGAAAGGAGAGAGAGAGAGAAAGGGAAAGGCTTCTGAAAGGGAAAAGGTCAGCCTGCTGTGGACCACAGGTTTTATAGGCAGGCTTGAGGAGGGCTATCTGATGTACATAGGACCCACAGATTGGTTCCACTAAGTGTGACGTTTACACAGTGCGTGGGAACGCTGGTTGCCCCACCCTAATCTTATAGGGCAAATGGGCTTTCCACTGGGCCAGGGTCATCTTCTGTGCTCCTTACTGTACACGTGGCTGACAAAGAGAAGAGAGGATGGAGCCGCCATTTTGAACATGCCTAGTCACAGGTAGTATTTTCCTATTGGCACAACTGCCTACATTTGCCTGTGCAAGCTTCCAGCTTGCTTGTCTATGTCTGCAGCTCGATTTTACAGGTGGCTCTTTCTAAGAAAAGAAAATGATTTGGGGACTGCTTTTTATTAAAAGGAAAACCTTACCGAGGACTCCCATACCCTCACTATCTGCCCAAGTAATCTCTTCTTAACTCCTGTATTAAGAGGAGACAATGTGCTAGCAGCCCTCTCAGCACCTCCTCCGCCTCCGCGTCCACTCTGGCAGCGCTTGAGGAGCCCTTCAGCCCGCCAAGGCACCGTGGGAGCCCCCTCTCTGGGCTGACTGAGGTTGGAGCCGCCTCCCTCTGCTTGCAGGGAGGTGTGGAGGGAGAGGCGCGGGCGGGAACTATGGCTGCTCCGGGGGCTCGTGGGTCAGTGCGAGTTCCGGCGGGCCAGCACTGACTGGCGGCCCCGCACAGGGAGCCACCCCGGCGCCTCCGGCCCAGGGCAGTGAGGGGCTTAGCACCCGGGCCAGCAGCTGTGGAGGTTGTGCCGGGTCCCCCAGCAGTGCCGGCCCACCAGCGCTGCACTCAAATTCTTGCTGGGCCTTAGCTGCCTCCCTGCAGGGCGGGGCTCGGGACCTGGGACCTGCAGCCCGCCATGTCTGAGTTCCCTACCTGCGGCGGGCTCCTGCGGGGCTGAGCCTCCCCAACAGGTGCTGCCCCCTGCTCCGTGGTGCCCAGTACAATCCACAGCCCAAGGGCTGAGGAGTGCAGGCACCGCTCGGGACTGGCGGGCAGCTCCTCCTGCAGCCCCCATGCAGGATCCACTAGGTGAAGCCAGTAGGGCTCCTGAGCTGGATGGGGACTTGGAGAGCTTTCATATCTAGCTGAAGGATTGTATGTGCAGCAATCAGCACTCTGTATCTAGCTAATCTGGTGGGAACTTGGAGAACTTTTATGTCTAGCTAGAGGATCATAAATACACCAATCAGCACTCTGTGTCTAGCTTAAGGATTGTAAATACACCAATTGGTACTCTGTATCTAGCTAACTCTGTATCTAGCTAACCTATTGGGGACTTGGAGAACTTTTCTGTCTAGCACTCTATGTCTAGTTCAAGGATTGTAAAGGCACCAATCAGCACTCTTTCAAAACCATCTAATCAGCTCTCTGTAAAGTGGACCAATCAGCTCTCTGTAAAATGGACCAATCAGCAGGATGTGGGTGGGGCCAGATAAGGGAATAAAAGCAGGCTGCCAGATTCCCCCGGCGGGAGCCAGTTGCGGTACCATTTCATAATGTGGAAGGTTTGTTCTTTCGCCGTTTGCAGTAAATCTTGCTGCTGCTCACTCTTTGGGTCTGCTCGGCCTTTATGAAGTGTAACACTCACCGCAAAGGTCTGCAGCTTCACTCCTGAAGCCAACAAGACCACTGGGAGGAATGATCAACTCGAGACGCGCTGCCTTTAAGAGTTGTAACACTCACCACGAAGGTGTGCAGCTTCACTCCTGATAGCCAGACCACGAACCTACCAGAAAGGAGAAGCTCCAGACACATCTGAACTTCTGAAGGAACAAGCTCCGGACACACCACGTTTAAGAACTGTAATACTCACCGTGAGGGTCCACAACTTCATTCTTGAAGTCAGCGAGACCAAGAACCCACCAATTCCGGACACAGTATCAATAGGTGTGGTGAGAGACAGTACTATTTTGTTCACTGTTGGGTCTTCAACGTATACAACAGGCTTGACACAAAGCTCAATACAGCTATCTAGGTGGAATAAATGTCTATGACACATACCTCCCATCTGGAGATTACCTAGACCATAATAGTTTATTTAGTTGGAGGCGGGTAACAAAGTTCTGGCCAAATATGTAAACAGAAGTGATATACAAAACCCAATTCTCTTCATCTCTTTCTTTCTTTCTCCTACAGGCTGGAACTTGGACATTATGGGTGAGCCAGCTGTGATCAAATGGGTGGTGAAAATGCAGCAATACAGACAAGGAACCTTGTCCTTGAATAGCTTCATGAAGGAGATTGGCTTACCCACTCTGGACTACAAGTTTTTCTTGAATTTGGGATGTCTTACACAGAAGTTTATCCAGAATCCTGCCTAATACAGAGCCTAAACTAAGATAGCTGTATTTGGCAAGAAAAAAAGATGAATCATTTTAGAGTTTTATAGGAAATCAAAATAATAAGCCTAGGTGACTGATGGTCTCTGTCAAGAACGGAAGATGAGGTAATGGAAATGACCCTGAGGATTTTAACTTAAGAGAATGGGAACGAGGGTAATGCCATTAATCAAGTGAGAAAGACGTTTCTATCAGGCAGGAGGAGTGGAAAGATGAGTTATGTTATGAATATGCTAAAGTGGAGCTGCTCTGTGACGTCAAGGTGAAGATTTCCAATGAATTTTCCATTCCCTGCTTCCACTGGAACAGCTACAAGTGGATTTGTGATTTCTGCATTTACCCTTAAGGTAGGATTTAATTGGTTTTGTGCCTAAAAGTAGGTGTGTAGTTCATAGGAAAGGTGGAAATTTCTCTCATGCAATCAAAAATAAAATATCAAAGATGGATGGATAGGTAGAGAGACAGACAATGTAAATATCTTACATTATTTCATAAATAGACAATATATCTACACTAATTGCAAATAATCTATGTATCTTGCCTTTTTCTTAGACCAAATATTCATATTAGTTTACTCTGTGACTTGAATAGAGGATGCATATTTTAGGAACTTGATCCCTCTGATTAGAGAGGATATAGTTCCCCCAAAAATGTTTCTAAATATCAGTATCTTCTCTTTCTAAACTTTTACTAGAGAAATACCACAACATATGTAAATAACTTTTTAAAAAGTAGCAGTTTTTCATTAAGACAACCTTTTAAAAGTAGTGAAATATTTCATGCACCATGAATTTCACCCATAAATGTGCACTCGCACATGCACATGTGTACACACAAGGATAGTCACACATGGTGTCTCCTAAATTAACATCAGTTGTTTTCAGAAACCTCAGGCCCAAAGCAAAATGTTATACAGATCTTTGGAAAGAAAATGCTATTATAGCTCCCAAAAGTGTTAGAATTCAGCATAATGTAGCTGAGTTAATTATAGCCCACTAGGTAAAGAACTTAATGACTCATGTATGTTGAGGTTAATGGTCAAGTGTTTTGTTCACTACCACTCTGCATTTGAGAGCAAGAAGAATGAGGTGGAGAAAGATGCGAGGTGGAGAAAGCAAAGCCCGACTACAGTAGATATCCCCAGGATACCAAGATAATCAACCGCTGAAAAGACAGGCTGCAATTCACATATGGGAACTAGGTTGTCTACAACTAAGTCACACCACATTTTCTGTGAAAAGGGAGTAGCTTTTTACTCTGCAAAGGGAGCACAGAAAAGCCTCTAAGAATCCTGTCAGAACTAGAATTCACTTTCAGTGTTGCCAAGAGTGGGGCAGTTGAGAAAGAGAATGTAACATTCATCTGTGTTGCTCCTGCTATAAAGAAAAAATAAATTGGGGCCGGGTGTGGTGGCTCATACCTGTAATCCCAGCACTTTGGAAAGTCGAGGCGGGTGCATCACGAGGTCAGGAGTTCAAGACCAGCCTGGCCAATATGGTGAAACCTCGTCTCTACTAAAAATACAAAAATTAGCCAGGCGTGGTGGCACGTGCCTGTAGTCCCAGCTACTCAGGAGGGTGAGGCAGGAGCATCGCTTGAACCCGGGAGGCGGAGGTTGCAGTGAGCCGAGCACATGCCACTGCACTCCAGCCTGGGCTACAGAGCAACTCTATCAAATAAATCGGATTGTGGGTGAAGAAATGTCACTGTTTTCAGGTGATTTTCTAAAGAAATACAAAAGAATGACATTCAAACATGGGTCACTGTTTTCAAGACCCAGAGCCTGCTTTTGGAAACTGGCACAATAAAGCACAAATGAATTTGTGGATACCTAACATGTCACATGCAATACTCACATGAGAAATTTTCTTTTCCATCATCTTATCCCATCAATACATTGCTTTGTTCACTCTTTCAAATGTGGAAATTTTTTAGTTACCATTTCTGTATTATGTTCTATTTGACCTCCTCTCCGATATCATATCCTGCACATTGAGGCATGCTAGGTTTGAGATTTGAAATACTAAAATCATCTATTTTAAGACGTGTACTGTCCCCATTAAAGTATAATTATAAAGTGTTTAATTTTTTAAAAAAGAATTAGAAGTCTGTGAAGAGGTTTCTCTAGGACTGTTTCACTAGTTATATAAACAAATATATATGTGTTTTTAAATGCATCCTTTATGCTGTAGGAAATCAAATGCCTAGTTTTAAAAATAACTCTCCATTTTAAAATACACAGAGAATAATGACAAGTTATTTCCTATTCCTTGTCAGGCTTATTTCAAAATTTAGCACCAGTCAGTCATTATTTATTCAATGAGAGTTCCACAACCACCATATTGATAAATATCAGGGGTGTATTCATATGGAGAAGGATATCAGACATCAAGGCTTAGTGACTTAAACATTATAGAAGAAAGAGCACATGGTGGATATTTTCCATTGTCAAATGGAGTATAAACATCCAGGTCCTTCCAAAAGCCCCACATGCCAGTGGATACATATTTGTGAGTAACGGGCGCCATCCGAGCTGCTGGTTATTTAATAGTTCTTTGGAGCCCAAACCTGCATAGATAAGCTGGAGCATTTCTATACACAGATTAATCTGAATATTGGGGACCAGCTGACATGTCTCAGACCTCCTCATCTATCTTGGGGTTATATGATATACAATAGGACTGCAGAGTAGAGTACATACACTCTGTTATAGATCCTTTCTCATTTATCACCCTCAGCCTTCCCAGGTTATCACAGCCTCTTATAGAGACTTACCTGAGCTAGAAGGTGCAGCATTAGAGCACAGCTCACTTATGACACAGACTGGAAGTTGTGTTAGTGGAGCTGTTTGACCAGGTTGAGGGTTATACTTGCAAGAATTTGCTGCAGAAGATACCATCTGGATAGATGTAGGAGCCACGTCCAAATTTGGGGTCTACTTCTTGTTTAGCCATATGACTTAGGAAAACTTGCTTAACTTTTCTGAGGCTCAATTTTATAATTTGCTGAGGATTATGATAGCATTTATTTCTCAATGTTGTGAGAATGAGATGATTTAATCTATGTAGTAAGCCTGGTCCAGAATATATTATGTATGCCTAAATAGTTGGTTCCCTTTTGCATGTAGTTTCTCAACTACGTTAAAGGTGAAGTCACCACATTTTTTCCTCAAAATACTCAGTATCTAATTGTGGAGAGAAAAGGCTTATTCTAATGATGATACTAACTTAAGTTGATATCAGTATTTAGAAGGTTGCCATATGCCAAACAGTGACCTGAATATGAAATACAGAAGCATTCATTTAATCTTCAAAAAACTTAACAGGTGGTTTCTGTCATTTCAATCTTTTACTAATAAAATTTATATTGCTTAGTTTTGCTACAGCAAGGAACAGCTCCTGGATTTTGGCAGCTTTTAAAAAACAATAGCATTTCTTCCTCACATTAACTTCTGACACATTTAATGTGTCAAATAAAAAGGTTGAAGATCAGACCCTATTTTTCTCTTTTTCAAATATAAAGGTTAAAGATCAGACCCTATTTTGGACATGCCATTCTCATGGTGAAAGAAAGGAGGAAGAGAGACAGAGAAAGAGTTGAGCTACTCAGGTCTTCTTAAAATACCTTGAACACTCATGATATTGGCAAAGCAAGTCTTATGGTTAATCTTGAAAATAAGACAGGGAAACATACTCTACGTACAGGGAAAACATAGCAAAATCACACTTTATAGGCAGAGAGGTGTGCAATCTACCATGAGATTAAATAATCTCCAAAGCCACACCCTAATAGATGGGAAGCCTACTTTAGAATACCAATGCAGAGTCCCTACTCTTAACTAATAATTCTAAGCATCATATGAATCATGATAAATTAGTCCTAGAGACAGGAATTGATAAAGAGTCAAAAAGCTACTTAATGAGACCTTTACTTGTTGTGTCACTACTTTCATAAAAGTAGAAGGATGAGAACAGGCAATTCCATTTGGACTAGAACATTGTGAAAGAGAGTAATGGGAGGATTTGGCATTAATTGAAATCCATCCTGAGTGATCATTCTATACCATTTAGTCTCCAGTAAGTTACTGAAGAAAACTTAATATTAGAGAGGTTTTATTAGCATCAGTCTGTACCTCAATCAAAAGCATGCATAAATTATGGCAGCTAGAGAAGCATTGTGGTAATTCTAAGTGACACATGGAAAGAAACAGAATTTGTGTAGCACAGGAATGCCTCAAATTAGAGTTTTCGAGAGTCGGTGAATTTCAGCCATTCACCTGATTCCTACAAGAGTTACTTCATTTGTGTTCCTTGGTTGATATATGTACTGTCTTCCTTTAATTTGTTAAGAGGAAATCGGTTATTTAAATCATTAAAGTTTATTTTCCTTTAGTTTCTAAAACCTTAAGAACACATTTCAATTTTCGAAATCTGGCATGCACTGGTAAACTTCATATGTGTTCTATTTTATTGGAATAAATCATTGTAACTCTTATTGGGACTGAGAAGAAAGGTCAACATTGGTCATATTCAGCTGAAACAAAAACTTAGATGTATAAAATAACTGGGGTGAGAACAACTGAGAGTAATTTGGATTCTTTTCTGAAAGATAATGTAAGCAGATGTAAATTGTTTTATTTGTTTTTCCTCCTTCATTCAAAAACCATGGACTGGGTACAAATGTGCCTGAGACAGAGTACTAGGGAGGGGGGCCAAGACACACATGATCCCTGCCTTCCTGGTGTTTTCAGTCCAGTAGCAGAACTTACAGACAGAATTATCTCCCAATGTATTGGAAGTTGAGTTCATGAGCCATAACTAAGTTTCTTTAATTAGTTTCTTAACTTGGTACACTTCATTTTCCTTAAAGAGTCTTTATTTCACAGCTCAGCTCCTAATTGCACACTTTTTGTACTAGATCTCTAAGTCTTCATGGGCTTTCCCAGATTTTTGGAGTCTTGGAATGACCTCAAAGAGTGCCAAAGCAATTAGTAGATACTCAGAATGCACCAGTATTTTTTATAAATATAATAGCATTCCAGAGAGTCTAGCTCCAGTGTTCTTGCTATAATCATTATTTAGCACAGGGTTGTCCAATCTTTTTGCTTCCCTGAGCCACACTGTAAGAACAATTATCTTGGGCCATATGTAAAATACACTAACACTAACAATAGCTTATGAGCTTAAAAAAAAATTACAATAAGAACTTGGAAGAAAACAAGTAAACATCCGTGATAGAAAATAAAGCATTGGAAGGGTGAAGGGTAATTGCATTGGAAAAACAAGGAAAGCCTATCTGAGAAGGAGGCATTTTTAAGTTGAGACCCATAGATGAGAAACTGTCATTTGTGTGAAGAACCTTCCGGGGGGTAGATCGGCAGAGAGAAGGCCCTCAGATGGGGGATGGCTTGGCATGTTCTGGGAGCTTAAAAACAGCCAGAGTTACTAGTTAGAGTGAACTAAGGGAGAGAGTAGCCTGAGGCTAGTTGAGGGTGCCAAGTAGTGGAGAGTCATAGAGCCAGGGTTAGAAGTGTGGACAGTATATTCTTGGGTGTCAGCAAGCCACCCAGTGGTTCTAAGCAACAAGTTCATAGGTTGTATAAACAATAACTATCATTTTATAGCATTTACTAAGTACCACAAATTGTTCCAAACCCTTTTACCTGTATTATTAACTCAATTGATCCTCATAGCAACTCTTTGAAGTAGGTATGCTATCCTTCCATTTTATGGATGAGAAAACTAAGTTATTGCAAGGTTTAGAAGGTTTCTGGGCTAGTAACTGGTGGAACATGGATTCAAATCCAGACAGTCTAGCTTCAGAATCTGGGTTCTGTACCTTACTATGCTGCGCTAGTTTGTGGGTCTTTGCTCAAACTCAAAATCAGGAATGTTGTGAAAATATCTTCTACCTCGGGATCAGTGGGAGCTGTATGTTTTGTTCTTCCTGAATAGCAAGATATTTTAGAGTAGCTTTTAAAATCCTATAACTTTACAGTGTAAGGATATATGAAAATTTTTATGTGATACACATAATGAGACTCTAAGGAGATAATCAACTCATCTCAGGTTGCACAACTACTTACCTTACCAGCATAGCAACTACTGGGGCTTCAGTTTGTTGGAGCAGATGTACTAAACAACTTAAATAATGAATAGGGGAATATATTGCAACATGCTTATGAAGATGGGTTGTGGGCTATGTGAAGTAATCAGAACTCTATGAGATTCTTTTAATACAAGATGCCTTAAATTACTTGATAATAAAGCATGTTTTTGAGTTGGAGCAAGGAGACAGAATTCTCAGGAGTACTGCTATGTAAATTTACAGCTGGGTGAAAGTCCTGAACTTGGTTAAATAGAATAAACAAATAGTAGAGAAAATGCAAACAAAAAAATTTTACACAATTTTCTTCTATAATCTACACAACTGTAATAGAGAAAATGGTTCCTATACTAACAAAGGTACTATGACATCTAAGAAAACAAGTCAAATAAAACTTAGTGTCAAAATACTAAGAAGCATATAAAAAGACAATTTTTAATCATGAAAATACAGTGATAGATGAAACATTGGTCAGATCATGAATTGAACCCATGAACTGAATCACAAATATTAATTGAGCACTTACTCTGTGCCAGGTGGCCTTGAGAGACAGAAAAAGTTCCTATCCTTCTGGAGTTTACACCCTAGCCAGAAAAGCCAGCCAAATGCAAGAAATCAAACAAATACAACGTCATCAAAAGACTACCAAGATAAAGAAAAGTTCATAAATTCAAAAGTCAACACATATTTTGCCAGTAAAAAATTAAATCATCCTACACAGGCATTTTTGAAATAAATAACTTCATGGCTACTAATCTGGTAACAGCTAAACATGGAATCAGTGTAAACGATGTGTCTGCAACTTACTTCAATAAGCATATGGCACAAAACTGCCATTATTCCAAACCCATTTTCATTATCACTCAGTGTCTAACAAGCATCTTTTTAAATATGAGAACAGGTTGGGTCTCTGTCAGATTGGAATGGTATGATCACAGTTCTCAAGAGAGCTACATAAATGAAATAAAAAGTAGGGAAAACGAACAACTTAGTGAAGTATGTAACAGAAAATTGACTAGATGGGGAAAAAGAAAAATTCGTTTGACACAGGCACTCACAAAATAGGCTCAAGAAAGTGGGGACACTCTGGAAGGCAGTGCGGATTAAGTAGGGGTCCTTATCCTTGGTGGTTTGTTCTGAAGTTCATTTTTCATGCTTCCTCCTTGCTCTATATCATAGCACAATTGACCCCTTGAGGCTGTGCTTTTCTTTGTTTCCATATCAAGGGGTTTTGACTGGGTTTAGCCAATGGAAGGAAACAGCAGAAGATTGGAGCGTTTGCAGGAGGAGAGAAGCAGCCAGGGTGTACCTCCTCTACTCTCTTTTTGCTCGTGGTATCTTTTTAGTTAGTGGATGGTCTCCTGGCTCCAGCTCCTGTTAATCAGTTCTACCATAATTCCAGATTTCACCAGGTGACCCCAGTGACCTGGGCTCCAGTAACACTGCCGCCTTACCTTAATCTTCTATTCTAAAAATGACAGTCATTTCCAGATGTGTCTCTGTGATTCCTCAGTAACCTTCTTTGACCACCCACCTTTACCATGGCCTGTATCCAGTGCTCTATATATTAAATACCATCTGTTTTAAAGATGTATGAGATTTCTCTATTCCTGGTTAGGCACTAAACTAATACAAAATACATATGGAAAAAGAACAAAAACAAAAACACTAGATAGTTCAAGTCTTTAGTTTGAATCCTGGTACTGTCACTTGGGTATGTAAACTTGGGAAAGAGACTTAAACATTATAAACTTTAATTTCCCATTAATTCACTCATCCCTTCGTTCAACAAACTACATAGTGAGAATAGTAATCCCTAGATTCTAGAGTTATTGTGAAGATAAGAGAAAGCTATGCACGTACAGTTCTTAGCATTATGTCTACCTCACAGTAGGCCTCAGTAAATGATGCTTTACTTCCCACCGTGACTTCTTCTTACCTCCAGCCATCAATACCACACTTATACCTCCTGTGCAGTAAGTCTTAGTATGTACAAGGTCTGGGTGGATATGTTTTTTCATTCAGTCATTGGAGCAGTCCTAGGAATAAGTGGTCATTAATATACAATCTGTTCAGAAAAGGAAACTGAGGCTTAAAATGATAACTGAAATGTCTGAAGTCATATAGTTAGCAAGTGGTACAGCCAGAATTCAAATTTATGTCCACCTGCCTCCAACATCTGTGATCTTTAATCTGCTAAACAACCTACCGTCATTACAAGCGTGGATTATATCTGATCCCAGATATTCTGAAACTAGGGCAAATATAACCTCTCTTCCTCCTCACCCCAACCCAGTAGTATTCCCAACTCTCCTCCACTCTGAAACATAAGTTATTGTATAGGCTCACATATGGCTTCAGGAACTAGGCTTATACCACAACTGAATAATTTTAAAGTGGTGGATAACTTAGCATATGAAATGGGAGCGGTAATAGTTCATATCAATTTGAATGTCATTAAGAGTCTGTATGGTATATGATGCTTAAGAAAATAACAAACTATGGAGGGAATTGTGTTAGTGTATGAAGTTGTAGCACAAAGGTATATAAAAAGAATAAGGGGCAGATAAAGCATGAATTTACATTTGGGATTTACTAGATTATAAACATCCTTTTGAGTATCAATAAAGCATACTAATATCTTCATTATATATATTTTTAAAAATTGCAATTAGATGAAAACAGGAGGATTGTTCTAATATATGTATATGTACATACATATGTTTATATATATAGTCATTAAAGAAAAGTTCGCAAGAACAGGTTACTAAAGATAGTTCTGAAATTTAAACCAAGTCAGGCATCACAACACATTCTACATTATTTCTTGAAATTTCTATTTTTAAAAAGTGTTAACATTATGCAATGCTGAGAATAATAATGTTTTCTTTCTGTATAAGAAAATAAATATAAACTTTAGAATTAAGATATTCAATCGCTTGCCATCACAAAGAAAAGGCATCTATTTAAAAATATATCCTGTATCAATTTGTAGACATAAAATCTTAAATAGCCATCATACTGAAACTCAGTATGAAAAAGCCGGCCTTCTTAATCACCATTTTTAGTACTTTTTTACATAATTGGGGCAAAAAAAATAAGTATCATGAATACTTTCTCACTTGTATTTAAAACAACTAGTTTCTTTACAATAACAATCAGTATAATGAGTTTATTCACGGAAGACTTTACGAAAATTGGTAGCTAGCATTGGTATGTGGCAAATATATTATATTGCAGTAGGGAGAAATACCAGGAAAGGTAAATTGAAACAGAATGTGTACATCACTGAATTAGGAAGACAAAAATACAGTGAAGAAACAAATAACATAAGGAGAAAAAAATCTCAGAATATCTTTAGCCATAGGAATGAAGTTAATCAAGAGTATAGTGGGTTTGCAACCTCTGCTTAGAATGTAGTAAGTGTGAAAAATATTGCTCCCAACTTTAAAAAAGGAGAGAAGAGTAGATAATCATATATTTACAACTTTTCTTGAACCTGTAAGAGGGATGAAGTTACAGAGCAACCAACTAATAAACAGATGCTTCTAAGGAGAAAGGGAAGTGATTACATGCTAATCTGAGATAGACAACAGGTAACATACAAGCAGGTAAGAAACAGCCAGCTCACCTTTATAAACAAATTGCTGAAAGCCAACAGTTGGCTTGCATAAAATTGTTGAATGACTGATAACCACAAACACAAAGGAAATTACTAATCCCTCACAGAAGCTTCTCCATGAATCTTGCTGAATGCTTATGAAATGGTGAAGCAAAGTAAGACACTCGAGAAAGTCTCTCTCCTGGTGCATGCCAAGGAAAGGTACCGGCAGCTGCTGTGGAAAAGTCATTGAGACCTATCTGGATCCCTCTACCCCATCTCTCTGGAACAAAAACATTAAGCCTCTAAGAGAAGGGTAGTAAACACTGTGGCATCTCTCTGCAAACCAGGAAGAGGCTCCTCACCCGACTGTGTTGGCACACTGAGCTCAGAATTCCAGGTTCCAGAACTGTAATAAATATTTGTTTGATCTATCCAGTCTACGACATTTATTACAGCAGCTTTAACTAAGATAGTATTTTTTAAAAGAGTTTTATAGTTTTAACTCTTACATTCAGGTCTTTTACTTAGCTTTTATATGGTGTGAGAGGTAGGAATCCAGATTCATTCTTTTGTATACGGATATCCAGTTGTCTTGGAAAATACTATTGTTGAAAAGACTATTCTTTCCCCCATTGAATTGTCTTGGTACCCTTGTTGAAAATCAATTGTCCATTACTGTTAACTTTTAAATTCCTGTACTGTTTCTATACTCTTGAGAATTTCAGTGCATGATGTCTACATATATTTTTCCTACTAGTTACCTTTGAAGTTAATTCTAAAAAGCAACACAAACTAGAAAATATAGAATATTTATTCAGTACTTTCATTGGTGGTGTAAGACCTGAAATTAGAGTTCAATATTAAATGCTGCCTTGAAACCTGGTAAAATCAGGAGGGCCTCAAATGGCCTGAATGAGAGTTTCTCTTCCCCGCTTGCTAACAGAACAACCCTCCTTGGGAGTATGCACAGTGTCTAATGATCCCTGAGTAGTGGTGTTTAGTTTTCTGCCAGACTGTAGACTTACTCAAACAAACTAGTCACATCCTCCTTAGGGAGCCAGAGGTCATCCTCCCTCTTGTTACCACAAAGTCTGCCTCCCACAGCCTCTGGTTGCTCACCCTGTTCCTAAATGCAACCCCCTTGTGGTCCCATGTGATCAAAGTGTCCCCTTCCCTTGGGCTGTTTGTGTATGTGACTTAATTAACTGCTATTGATCTCATCTGTCCAGTGCCAGGTGTCCAGACAGTCCCACAACCTTAGAGTAGAAACCTTTTCCTCATCAATAGAGTAAAGAGGAGGTGATCAAAACCCTACACTATGCATTATGTGACTCGGAAGCCAGTGTAACTGTAATACCTAGGTGCATGTATTGACTCCTTACTCTTTCTGTTGTCCATGACAGTTAAGTCTGCTGCTTTGTTGATAGCTTAATGCCTTTTCTCAATCTCATCTCCAAATTCACTGGAGATTTAGTTGCTACATTTGGCTGTGTTGTCAGTTGTTCTTTCAATTTCTGACATAATATTATTCCTGAATAGAAAGTGACAGAATTATGAGCCCTCTGAAAAGCCAGACAATTTGAGTTCTGTGTACTGGAACTGTGTGTACAGTCAGCCAAGCATGATTTCAGTATTTCTAACCAACACTGTAAGTCTGCAACACCCAAATCCCAAAACCCTAATGGTAGAATTACACACAAATGGTTTTGCCCTTCATCTTGGGCTTCTTTTTCTCCATCTTCCAAAATACACCCTTTGGTAACTGTGCCTCTGCTTATGCTTGTTTTTATGATACAACAGCAATCTTCACTTTCATTTCTGTTTTCTTGGAGATTTTCTCAGTGCCACTATAAGAAGACACTAGATGAAGCTTCAGCAAAGGTACATTTTTCCTAGTTAGAATATTCTTTTAAGGCTTTGTTCCAGTGCAATCAAGAGTCAATGAAAAATAATTATAAATATGTTTCCTACTTGCATGTGCTTTGCCATTGAAGGAATGTAGGTCAGTGAAGAAGAGTACTTATCAGCACTTGGAGATCATACTGGTACTTCTATGGCTTTTGCTTTTTCTTCTGATTGACCAATGCACTTCCATATCTTGATGATGTAGCATTGTCCCATTAGAGATGCTCTTTCCCTCTTCCATGCCTTTACTGTTCTACTCCTCCCTCTGAAATTACCTCTGCATTCTTTCCCACATGTTCATATCCCTCTCTGCCTGCCAATATCCAATTATACTCCCACTTGTTAGGAAAAATCTGGAAGTTAGAAAATTATTTAAGTACGTGGGGAAAAAAAGACTGCTGTAATCAACAAACATTTATTGAGCATATCATGTGTTAAGAGGGTAAGATAAGTGCTCAGAGAGAAACAAAATTGAACTTTCTTGCCTTACAGTAATGGTCTAGTAGACAAATACAAATTTCTGTCATTACAACATGTGTACTATATTCTATTACCTAGAAAGTCCTAATTGTGTACACTAGTTTTCTGAGATAAATATCAAGTAATGAAGTTTACAGAATTTTTTATTTGTGTGATGTTTGAAGTCATAGACCTTTCAAAGGCGTCCTTACCAATAGCCGATAAGTTCTCTGCCATTGTTTTCCCAACTGGGACAGTCTACTTCACTCCCTAATTGTTCTTGTGCTAATGTGCCTGGAGGGGATATATAGCTTCAGAGGTGACCAGCTGCCGCTGTGGCTTCATGCAAGTCTCCCCTTCTCTGCTTTAAACATCAATGAGAGATGCCAAAATCATACTTTATAGCATATGCCTACAGTAAATTTAATAGAAGTTATAATTATTAATTGTTTAATTGTTACAATATGGGAAAGATCCTAGTATAACTTTTACCCAGCAAAGTTCTCATAAAAAATTCATAGTGAAAAAATTTCTCTTGGCTTGTGTGGACTGTATGTATGTTGAGTTCCACTCCAATCCTGAACCTAAGCTGAAGAGGTTATTTAGCTGTCTCTTAGCCCCTACCTCCATTCTTCTATACTCGGCTCTGCAGTCATGGGAAAGCAATCTGCAAATCATATGTCCCATGATCTATGCTAGCCAACTTCCTGTTAGGTCTGTGGTCTGCTAATAGAAAGACTTGTGGAAGATCACAAGGTTAAGAAGGAAAGTGGGCCAGGCACAGTGACTCACGCCTGTAATCCCAGCATTTTGGGTTCCGAGGTGGGCGGATTGCTTGAAGTCAAGAGTTCAAGAACATCCTGACCAATATGGAGAAATCCCATCTCTACTAAAAACTTAAACAAATTAGCTGAGCGTGGTGGTGTGAGCCTGTAATCCCAGCTACTTGGGAGGCTGAGGCAGGCGAATTGCTTGAACCAAGGAGGTGGAGGTTGCAGTGAGCCGAGATCATGCCACTGCACAGCACTCCAGCCTGGGCAACAAAGCAAGACTCCATCAAAAAAAAAAAAAAAAAGAAAGAGAGAAAGAGAGAGAGAGGAAGGAAGGAAGGAAGGAAGGAAGGAAGGAAGGAAGGAAGGAAGGAAGGAAGGAAGGAAGGAAGGAAGGAAGGGAGAGAGGGAGGGAGGGAGGGAAGGGAGGGAGGGAAGGAAGGGAAGAAAGAAAGAAAGAGAGAAGCTTTCTGCTCAGGATTCCAATAGTGTGGCACTTTATGGAAACTGGTAAGAGTTATAGTACCTGCAGCAAAAGTAGGTGAGATAGAGTTCAGTTACCTCAAGAGAGGTGGTACTTTTCTAGGAGTACCAACCCTGAGCAAAGCAGTGCCTGCTCAACAGATCCAGAACTGGCTATGATAGTGTCTCCAACAGGACAGCTGCAGGTGCAGGCTCTTGAATAACAATCCATAGTAATTACCAGATTTGGATTTTGCATTATTACATTTCTATTTCTTTTTCTTCTTCTGCATTCATCTGTATTTATTCATTTATTTAACTTTCCGTACACCTTTGTAGTTAATTCCTTGCATTCAATGCCCTGTTTGAAATTCTTAGCGCAGTTTTTGTATTCCTGACTAGACTTTTCTGATATATGTGTGTTTTAATTCTTAGACATCTGGGAGAAGGACGAGGTGAAGCAGCTGAGATGGAGTGTTATAAGTGTTATATTCACCTGCCAGTAGAGACAACGAGCTTTGAAGCTGATATATACACTAACTGACAAGGAAGGGCTCTAATTGCATTTATGCATGCTTAAATTTGAAGTGAAAAAGGAAGTGTTGATTTAGTGATGCCACTTACTAGGTTATTGACCTTCTATTATTGATCTGTCATAAGTAAAATGGAACTAATTTGGCTACTTTTTAATGGAATGGACATTTGAAGGATGATATGGTCTCACTTGTATCTGAGTCTTTGTTCATTAACTTTAATCTTTTTCTTCTTTTCCTCCTTTGCCTCACAGTTTAATAGGCACTTCATTTGGGAAGCCTTTTTGACACACTGCTTCTCTATGTTCTTTGCCTATGCCATGAACTTTACTATTAATAACGCACTCTGCTTGTCTAGAAAATTTAATGAGCTTTGTTACTGTTGCTCAATTTGTGGTTTGGTTTTTTCAGAAAAATTCCTTGATAACAAGGAAACTCCTTCAGTTTCTTGCAGTCCTAAGTGTTCCAATAATAATTGTCGCATGACAAGATTGCTGTAAAGATCCATGAAGCCCACTTTTTCCTGTCCTCAGCAGTATAGGAAACACAAAAGCTTAAAAGAGAAGTTTCAGCTGGGCACGGTGTCTCACGCCTGTAATCCCAGGACTTTAGGGGGTCCAAGGCAGGCAGATCACCTGAGGTTGGGAATCTGAGACCAGACTGACCAACATGGAGAAACCCCGTCTCTACTAAAAATACAAACATTAGCGGGGCGTGGCGGCGCATGCCTGTAAACCCAGCTACTCCGGAGGCTGAGGCAGGAGAATCGCTTGAACCCGGGAGGCGGAGGTTGCAGTGAACAGAGATCGCACTACTGCACTCCAGTCTGGTCAACAAAAGCTAAACTCTGTCTCAAAAAAAAAAAAAAAAAAAAAAGAAGAGAAGTTTCTCAGTCCAGAGAAGCTAGCAACTTCTTGTGAGGTTGAGATGCACAGAAAGGAAGCAGCATGAGCTGTAGGGGGGCATGTGCCCCAGCTCAGGGCCCTTCACTAACCCCAGACACTTCTATTCTGAGTAATCCCGCTTGCTTTTCCCTTTCACAGGGAGAGAGGGAGAGAGGTGAAAGTATGATACCAGCTTCCATGTAGGAGGAGCTTAGCAGCAGCTTCTTTATTCCTTTAAATGTGCAATGTCCCCAGGGGATGTTTATGCAAATGTGCCAGAAGTATTTTTGTCACCATTGACATTTGAATGACAATCTCCCAAGTAGCAAATTTTTCTTTCACAAAGGGACTAATCACGTTTTCCTTCACCATTAATTTGTCCTTTCCCAAGTTGATAGGTGCTGTCACAACTGCATTTCGATTTGGCTATGGCATATAGAAGCTGGTACCGTTTGGCTTTCTTCTCTCAAAACATGAAACAACGGTTAGAAAGCTTTATAATCATAAAGCAAGAGTGTAGAATGTCTTTCTTTTATAATCTTTATATCCAATGACAAAAACATTTGCCGAAAGCTGTTCTAAAAAGCCAATTCCCACTAGATGTAGTAAAAGCATAAATAGAGGCTGATTTTATTTGGAAATTAAATCATGCATTTCATATAATTGCAGCTAGGTAAATTGAAGTTTTATATATTTGAAATTCCAATCAAACAATCTGATCTGAAATAAATGTAAATCCTGTAATAAGTGAATGAATTTCACATTTGCAAAATGATAAGTGGCATTTATTAAATTCAGCTGAGCAATATCAACCAATAAATTTGGAACACATTGAGGAGTGAGAAAATTACACTTGATTACCTATCAGCAAATCCTAGGGGATGAGAGTCTTTTAAAAGGTTATGGAAATTGAATAGCCTGTTAAGTTGTTGTGTATGGAAATGCATTTCTTACTTGAGTACTTGGTTACTCTGACTTCTTGCTCATGTCAAACTAAATTCCAGCCCAAAGTTGTAATGTACTAAATTCTACCTCCATAAAATTTATATGACAGGCTTGTCACTTCTGATAACAGTTGTCTTTTACAGAAATGAGACTTTCTACCAGGCTTTGACATGTAACCTGTAAAAATTTACATGAAATGTAGATATCTGCCGCTGTGGGTTATTTTTTTAATAAAATTTTATTTATTGGATAAGTTTACTTTCCATTTCCTTAGAAGAAAAAGTAGAGAGTGGAAAATTAAGTTAGAATGTCTTTCCTTGGTGCAAATATTGCGTGATTGGAAATGCTGCTCAATAATACAGCTGATTCCTCTACAACATATTTATTTCACATTCTCCAAGTCAAGGTCATGCTTTTACATTGTGTAGTGTATGAACAAAGCAATTTGGAATTGTAGCTCCTATAAAACTAAAGGGATAAACACAAGTGATAATTCCACAAATTTGACCAAAAGTGTTTATGCAATAAATATTTGTCAGGCACTCATTACGTGCAGGTCTCCATTTTAGATGGTACTGAATACAGACGTCAACCAAACACAACAGTTAAGGAATTCATACTTTATTAGGAAGATCAGGCAGGTATATAAATAATTTTAATACAGGGCAAAATGTGACAATCCCTGTAAGTGACAAAAAGATAAGGCCATAGAAAATTCAGATTACAGAAAGAAAACTTTGGGCTGAGAAATAAAGAGAGATTTCTATAATGTGTTGAATTTTGTTCCTACAGAACATGTGTCCGAGTCCTAACCCCTGGTATCTGTGAGTGTGATCTTACTTGGAAATATTGTCTTTTCAAATGTAATTAAGTTAAATATGAGGTCATTTGGGATTTAGGGTGGACCCTAATCCAACGATTGGTACCCTTGTAAGAGAAAGAAGAAGGAGGTATGAGATGCAGCAGCACAGGGAATAAAGCCGTGCGAAGACAGGGGCACAGACTGGAGCAATGCAGCCACCAGTCCAGGAAGCCTTGGGCCACCAGAAGCTGAAGGAGGCAAGCAAGGATTCTCCTGTAGAGCCTTCAGAGAGTGTGACCCTGCCAATACCTTGATTTCTGACTTCTGGCTTCCAAAATTGTGAGACAGTGTATTTCTGTTATGTTACACTACAGGGCTTGTGATCATGTGTTCCTGCAGCCCCAGGAAACTAAAATAATCATAACACAGATAACATTTGAGTTGGAACTCAAAGAATGAATTGTATTTGGACATTCAGATCCTATCATGTAGCAGGATGCGTGCATGGCATTTCAGGCAGAGGGAATACCTGAATAAAGACTGGAGTGGGGAGTGCTTGGAAAACAGAGGAAGTACATTTTTTAGTATTCTGGAATGATGATAAATGAATGACACTGGGAAGTAGAAGAGAACAGCAGGAGGAAGTGGAGGAGAGGTGGTGGAGCAGAGAGAGAAGGAATTGAGAGAGGGAATAAAATGGTTGAGAATTAGCATGGAAGCCATGGGGAAGGAAACATCAAGGAAATGGAGCAGAGTGATGAAAAATTATCCTTTGCTCTCTGACGAGTGTGAGACCTAGAATGAGTTTCCTGGTCACTAAACTACACCGACATTTGAGAGAGAATATATTTTGGAGAGAACATTCAGACACCATATATTCACGCATAGGTGTTCTAATAATATAAGAAATATATTTTTCTTATTTGAGGTTTTTACACAATTTAAAAGATTTTGCACATGGAACTGTTTTTTCCAATAATCAACTACTTTTGTTTTTTTAGGAATTACTATCTAAAGTATATTTCACTGCTCACTTTAATTCATTTACCCTTTTTTTAAATCCCCATGTGGATTTATTTGTTTGAATTGTTTCATATTCCTCAAGACAGAAAAAATTACTATTCTTTTAATTTTATCTTTCCAGTGATGCTCCTCCAAAGAAAAACTTTCTTATTTTCGTGTGTGTGTGTGTGTGTGTGTGTGTGTATGTTTTAAAATGGCATTTGTTAAGAATTTATCCAGCTGGGCGCAATGGTGCATGCCTGTGATACTAAAACTTTGGAAGGCCGAGGCAGCTGTATCACCTGAGGTCAGGAGCTCGATACCAGCCTGGCCAATATGATGAAACCCTGTCTCTACTAAAAATACAAAAATTAGCTAGCCCTGGTGGCTCACATCTGTAATCCCAGGTATTTGGGAGGCTGAGAGGTGGAGGTTGCGGTGAGCTGAGATTGCACTACTCCAGCCTGGGCGACAGAGCAAAACTTCATCTCCAAAATAATGAAAATAATAAATTATCATAATATTTTATAAAATAAAACAAATTGAATTATAGATTAAGTAATAAAAATGTATTTGATGCAAATCAATAATAAATCATTTTGACAGTACTACACTAATTTGTTAAGACTGCATCTTAGAGGATTACGAATCACCTGCATTATCACATTTTCTAATTTTTTAAAATTTTATTGAGATATAATTGATATACAAATATTGCACATATATAATGTACACATTTTGATGAGTTTGTGCATATTCATATATGCATAATGCCATCCCCGCAATTAAGGTACTAAGCATATCTATCACTTCCCAAAATTATCTTTTGTTTTTCTGTGTGTGTTTTTATTTGTTGTTGTTTTACTTTTTGGTAGTAAGAACACTTAACATGAAATTCTTTCTCTTAGCATATTTTATAGTGCTTGTTTGAATTGTTACTTGTAGATATGGTGTTGAACAACAGATCTCTAGAACGTATTCATCTGGCATAACTGAAACCTTATACCCATTCAACAACAGTTCCCCATTTCCCCTTCCCTCCATTCCCTGGCAACCAGAACCCTGTTCTCTGCTTCTACCAGTTTGACTATTTTAGATACATCATGCAAGTGGAATCATGCAGTATTTGTTTTTCTGTGCCTCAATATAATGTCCTTGAGACTCATTGATGTGCTGCCAATGGTAGGAGTCCCATTTTCTCTTTACAGTAATAAGCAGAAGTGTGCTAGTAAACTGGCTCTCAAAAAAAAAAAATAATAACATGCCCTTATTCATAATCCATGACCATTTCTGTGGCGTAAATACCTCCACCATGGCCAAATTCAACCTAATAAATGATTTAAAAGTGGGCTTGTAAAATTAATGAATATTTAACAATTACTGAGGCCAAACCATCAACCCGAACACACTACTAGATGTTGGTACTGGTATTCCCATTTTATCAAAGGAAAACAGGAGCCAACAGAGATTAAGTAACTTTCTCAAATTCACACAGCTAGGATGACAGCTCAGTTCCTTTTATTCCATACAATATGCTCTTTTTATATCATAATTCTAACTACCTCCTTATTCATAGCAATGCAAGTTTTCATTAATTACATGATTTTTATTCTCTTAACTACTCATAAGATAATTTGAGATACAATCAGATTATAAAACACATTTTCAAAATAAAAGACATTTATGTAATATATATACATACCCTATGGAATACTACTCAGTCATGAAAAGGAAAGAAATAATGTCATTCACAGCAGCCTGGATGGAATTAGAGACCATTATGCTAAGTGAAGTAACTCAGGAATGGAAAACCAAACATTGTATGTTTTCTCTCATAAGTGGGAGCTGAGCTATGAAGAGCAAAGGCATAAGATTTACACAATGGAATTTGGGGACTCGGGAAAGGATGGGAGCTGACTGAGGGATAAAAGACTACACATTGGGTACAGTGTATGCTGCTCAAGTGACGGGTGCACCAAAATCTCATAAATCACCACTAAAGAACTTATTTATGTAACCAAACACCACCTATTCCGCAAAAACCTATTGAAATAAAAAGAATTCTAAAAAGTAAACATTAAAAATGAAATAAATTAAAAATAAAAATAAAAGACATTTACAAATAAAAACTAAACAATCATTTTAAATAAACAAAAGCAATCAATAGCAGAGTATAGATTTTTTATATACAGACACTTTTTTGTGGAATGAAAATGTAATAGAAATTTATCACTAAGACAGTTGTTTGGAGGATGTTGAATGAATGGGAAGAGTCATGCTTTGACCATGGTTTTATGAACATAGAAACTAAATGATTTTCACATAAATATCAAAAGGCAGATCATCGTACATTTACTCATAACTTAATGGAAACAATTATGTTAAGACTGAGATGGAGGCTGGGCACGGTGGCTCACGCCTGTAATCCCAGCACTTTGGGAGGCTGACGTGGGCGGATCACGAGGTTAAGAGATCAAGACCATCCTGGCTAACGTGGTGAAACCCCGTCTCTACTAAAAATACAAAAAATTAGCCAGGCGTGGTGGTGGGCACTTGTAGTCCCAGCTACTTGGTAGGCTGAGGCAGGAGAACGGCGTGAACCCGGGAGGCGGAGCTTGTAGTGAGCTGAGATCAGCCACTGCACTCCAGTCTGGGCAACAGAGCAAGACTCCATCTCAAAAAAAAAAAAAAAAAGACTGGGATGGAGTAGATTGATTAAAAAAAAAAATACCAAAACAAAACCTAGAGAGGTAACTACTCCCTTAGGCTGGCCTGAATTATAGTATGTTTTAAAAATAATTTTTATTTAAAATTCACAATTCATCCTTTTGATAGGCCTATTAGGCTGCTATTCTATATTGCTCAATAAAGTGATAGGAATAAGCTTTAATGTCAGACAAAAAAGGCAAGGGATGCTTTATATTTGGTAATTTGACCACAGGGATATATCGTTGTTCAGAAGATGATCAGAGAACTTTAGCTCAGAAATGAGTAACACAATCTCTTGTAATTAAAAACCACTATGTTTTCTAGATACACTTGGACATTTCGCCTTCCCACCCACACCCACCCTGTCCCCCTCCAAAGAAAATTGTAATTCCATTAGTCATTCATTTACTTGCTCATTTGTTCAACAAAAAATCAGTTACCACCTACTATAGTCCAGGTCCCATGTTAGATGTTAATGACAGTTTGCGCTTTAATGATACCATTGAAAGAAGGACGCAGCGTTTAACATTTAAAGTGGGAAACTTCTCTGATTTGATTAAAATTTAAACAAATATTTCAAATTGATATTAACAAATTTAGAACAGAACTTCATTCAGTGTTGCTGATGCCTCTTATGCAGTCATCCCAGTCATCGCCAGCTGTCCTGAAGATCGGTGTCCTGCTGGCCTACAGATCAACAGGCACTTGAGTCTGTCAGGTTAGATGCTTAGGTTTCACTACCTTTACCAATCAGAATGGAAATGATGGCAACTCCGTGACCGTGGTTCTCACTTGGTTGGTTTGCCTTTCTCTCTATTTCAACAGTAGCCAAAGGGTCAATTTTCTCTACTGGCTACACCATCTTAAGAATATCAAGCCAATCACCAGTTTCCCAGGAGCCAGAATACTTTGCATCTAAGCCAGACTTGACTATGACTGCCTCTACCTGATGAGCACATTCCCATTTATAATTAAGTTTGGTCTTTTGGTGTGCTAAACCCCTTGCTGTTTTGGGGTTCCAGCTGTTCCGGTTTTGATTAATAACACATACAGACTGCATTATGATAACTTGCTGTAATCAGGATTACTTTGTTAGTGCACAGAATTTTTAGATGATAAAAAATTCATCAATTAATTGTGTATCACCTAAAAACTTAAATGTATTTTTACTTAAAAATAAAACAAGTACATGTAGAATTATTAAAAAAATATCAAAGAAAACCAGATTAACTCAGCCTATAGTAGGCTCATGTAAACAATCATAATTAGGTTCAGTATCTTATAAAATCAACGCTGGCATAAAAGTGATTAATGGTGATTCTAATTGACCTACAAACCAATTATGACATGGCAAGAAGCCTTCGCTAAGCACAAAATGCCATTATACAGAGTCATCATCAATCCAAGTGCAGCTATTGGAGAATATTTCTATTGTGCTGAATGTTCAGCAAGAGATAATTTATGTTAACTTAACATAATCTTCTTTAGGGAGATTTTTACTTAGAAGAAAGCAGAATAGCTAGTACTTAAAAATTCAGCTCTGAAAACAAAAATGCCTGGATTTTACTGGCTCTGGCACAAATCAGTTATATAGCTTTGAGCAAGTTATTAAAATGTTTCTGGCTTTCAGTTTTCTTATCTTTAAAATGTGGATACATATACATGGATGGAACTAGAGGTTATTATGTTAAGTGAAATAAGCCAGTTACAGAAAGATAACTATAGGATGTTCTCTCTCATATGCGAGGGCTAAAAATGTGGATGTCCTGAAGGTCAAGAATAGAATTGGGATTACCAGAGACCAGAAAAGCTGGGGAAGAGACAAGAATGAAGACAAATTAGTTAAGGAGTACAAAAATACAGTCAGATACAAAGAATAAGTTCTAGTATTCCATAGTACAGTAAAGAAATTATAGTTAATGATAATGTGTTATATGTTTCAACATAGCCAGAAAAAAATTATAATATTCTCAACACACAAAAAAGATGTTTGAGGTGATTGATATTTCAATTACGCTGATTTGATCATTACACATTATGTATTGGTATCAAAATATCACACATACACCCCCCAAAAATGCAACTATTGTATATCAATAAAAAGAAATGAACATTTTTTAAAAAAAGAAAAAGAGTGGATACACTTAGGCCTTACGTAATAGGTTATTTTGCAGACATATGAGTTAATTCCTGTAAATTACTTAGAGCAGAATTCAACACATTAAAAGGACATTATAAATGTTAACTATCATTGCTATTGTTTGAAAATTCCTTCCAGGACCAGTATCACAAGTGCATGAATTGTGTTGGGCCCATGCTGGGTTTAATGCTCTGTGGTTGCTGCCTTTAAGTTTGTAACAATATTGGAGCAGGGGCCCCATAGTTTTATTTTGCACTGGCCTCCCCAAATTATGTAGTCAGTCCTAGTCACACTTTCGGGAGCTGATCATTACCAGAGTGACTCTGTTTTCTGGGGTGGCAATTCTTTTTTCCCTATCACTAATCACTCTCTTTCTAGACTACAAGGAAGGACTACTGAATGAACTTTTGCAGAATATAGAACAATACACTTATAAGCAAACCTCATCGGCCCCCCAAAAGCCTTTGTTTTCTCCCCTTTCCCTGTGGTAAGGAAACACAAACCATTCCTGTTGATACATTTGGTTGCATAACCTTGGTTTTATCACCCAAAGAATACTCATTTCAAAGGAGCATTTTGAACATAAGTTGTTTCAGGAGTTAGACATGTTTTTTACATTTTTTATAAACCAAGAAATAGATATCAACATTAAGCATTCATTACATTCTGAAGATCTAAATATGGTTCTAAGTAGAGTTCTAATTATGGCTAGAATTATGCATTGGTGAACTTTGAGTCATGATGGTGCTAGGTGACCTAGTCTCTTTCAATGTCATTGCAGGTCATCTGTGTGGGAAGAAGAGGGTATTAAAGTATATGTAGGGTAGATGGGGGCAAAAGGACAGCTGAGTTACCAGAAGAGACCTTTACACCCTCTAAATTTAGAGTATGATTTTTAAGGCATAGACATTTTACATACAAGATGTCTGTTGTCATGCAGTCTGGAGTGATATTGTCATATTACCTGGCCAGTTGTTAAGGCTTTCTCTTCACATGTATGCATCAGGAATATAAATTACTGTGAATCTATATTTTGCCATTAAAATAAGCTTTTGTGTGAAATATCAACATAAATTTTAATTAGCAGTCTGCAAGGAAACTGTAAGCAATTAATTTATAAAGTAAAAAAAGGAAAAGGAAAAGAACGTCAAACTCCAAATACACCTTCCTGATTTGAATGAACCAGTTTTGGTTTTTGCCCAAATTCACCTAGAATTCTCTCTCTCTCTCTCTCTCTCTCTCTCTCTCTCTCTCTCTCTCTTTCTTCTTTTTTTTTTTTTTTTTTTCTTTTTTTTTTTTCTTTTTTCTGAGACGGAGTCTTGCTCTGTCGCCCAGGCTGGAGTGCGGTGGCGCCATCTCGCTCACTACAAGCTCTGCCTCCCGGGTTCACGCCATTCTCCTGCCTCAACCTCCCGAGTAGCTGGGACTACAGGCGCCCACCACCATGCCCATCTAATTTTTAGTAGAGACGGGATTTCACCGTGTTAGCCAGGATGGTCTCGATATCCTGACCTCGTGATCTGCCCACGTCGGCCTCCCCAAGTGCTGGGATTACAGGTGTGAGCCATCGCGCCCCGCCTTTCTTCCTTTCTTATCGTTTTTTTTTTTTGTTTGTTTGTTTTTGTTTGTTTGTTTGTTTTTTGAAATGGAGCCTTGCTCTGTCACTAGGCTGGAGTGCAGTGGCACAATCTCGGCTCACTGCAACCTCTGCCTCCTGGGTTCAAGCGATTCTCCTGCCTCAGCCTCCTGAGTAGCTGGGATTACAAGCACCTGTCACGGCACCCAGCTAATTTTTGTAGTTTTAGTAGAGACGGGGTTTCACCGTGTTGGCCAAGATGGTCTCAATCTCTTGACCTCGTGATCTGCCTGCCTCGGCCTCCCAAAGTGCTGGGATTACAGGTGTGAGCCACCGCGCCAGGTCAGAATTCTAACTTTCTATCACAAAGCTATCAGTAACTGACTAGACGCCCTGGTTTAAGAGTGATGGTAACCTGTAGGTCACCATATTTTGTGCAAGAATTCCTCTTAATATTTTACTATTACGTTGATACTATAATAATAATTAGATAGCCATCATTTCTCGGGAATAAACTATATTCTAGGCACCATGTAATAGCACTGTAGATTGGGTGGATTAGATAGCGAGATAGATAATTAAATGCTAGGGCTGCTATAACAACGTACCACAAACTGAATAGTTTAAAGCAACAGAAATGTATTGTTGCACAGTTCTGGAAGCCAGAGACTAATCAACATTCATTGGAATTGATTCATTCTGAAGGTTATGAGGGACATATCTATTCCAGGCCCCTCTCCTTGGCTTGTAGATGGCGGTCTTCTCCCTGTGGTTCTTTATTGTCTTCCCTGTGTGAATGTCTGGGTTCAAATTTTTATTTTTATAAGAAGACGAGTTATATGGGATTAGGGGCCCACTCTACTCCAGCATAACCTCATCTTAACCATTATATGTGTAAAAAACTTTCAAGCAGGCCGGGCACAATGGCTTATGCATGTAATCCCAGCACTTTGAGAGGCCAAGGTGGGCAGATCACGAGGTCAAGAGATCAAGACCATCCTGGCCAACATGGTGAAACCCCATCTCTACTAAAAATACAAAAATTAGCTGGGCGTGGTGGCACATGCTTGTAGTACCAGCTACTCAGGACGCTGAGGCAGGAGAATCACTTGAACATGGAAGATGGAGGTTGCCGTGAGCCGAGGTCATGCCACTGCACTCTAGCCTGGCAAAAGAGTAAGTCTTTATCTAGAAAAAGAGAAACCCAAAAAAACAAAAAAACTTTCAAGCAAGACCATATTCTGAAGTGAAGAAAGTTAGGACTTCAACATGTTAATTTTGGGGGGGACACAATTAGCCTATAAAAGCTAGCTAGCTTGCTGGCTAGCAAACTAACTGGACAAGCAGATAGATAAAATATCATTTAATTCTCAACAAGCCAATGAGTTGTAAGGAGGCTAAAGAGCATATCCAGTGGCATGCAGCTACTCAGAGTAAATCAGGAGAAGCCTCATGTTTAAACCTCGTGCTATAATCCATTAATTCACTCAGAACATATTTAATGGGCATCTACAGATGCTGGGCGCATTGCTAGTCAAACTTCCTTCATTTTTCAATTTATGAAGGAAGAGACAGGGTAATTACATTTTCTATACATAAATTATTCATCTGTTACCCTTTCAGTCATTTAGCTGCTTTCTGTACTTTGAACAAACAGGATACAGATTCTTCTTAAGAGGAAGTTTATCTCATTAGCGAAACTCAAACATGAAATATTTGTGATGACAAAGGCATTATCAAATTGGTATGTGAGCGTGAAAGATGAAGTATTGTTCCTGGAAGAGGCAGTAAAGTATGCTGTATCTGTAGAATGGAGACAAGCATAGAGCATAAGAAAACCCAGTAAGTTATGAGATGACAGTCCATGAATAGGGCATAATTACATCGGCTTTTATTAAGTCAGTAGGTAATGTGAGTGGAGTGTCACCCTCTTTTCTGAGACTGTCCCTTCAGACTCCAAAGCTGTTATGAAGCAGATTTGTTCTAGGTCCCCTTTAGGAAATATGCTCTCTGCCCTTGAATCAGGAATTGTGATCTCTCTGTAGATTAAATCATTGACTCAGTTTTGGATTAGCTTTCTCTGCTTTCTGCATAAAGCTTTCACTTCAGATAAAATGAATCTCAACAACATTTCATCAAGCTTCCAACTCTGGAGTTGTCCTTAAATTTATTGGCAAATACTTTTGGAGTAATATTTTCAATGTATAAACATATGCCAATGTTTGCTTGAATTGTCAATATCTAGAGAGCAGAATCTTCTTATATAATGTGCTGGATGCAGTTGGTTCTACGTTCAAATTCCCTTTGTTAGCCAAAGCTCCTAGCCCCCAGCGAGTAAGTTTTGGCTCACAGCTGCCCCCAACTTCTTTTCAAACAAATGACCTCATGCAAAAGGAGCCCTCCACACACACACAGTGAAGACCTCAGTCCATGACTGACAGGCACAAGGATAAAAATGATCTCTCCCCTTGTTTCAAGATAGGACACACTATGTGGTACAAGTGCTCTGGACCTTAGCTGGGATGAGATCAAAGCTAGAACTGTTGGAAAGTACTTCCTGGCTTAACTTACTTCCTAACTTAACTTTCTTCTGCTCTATCCTTATGCTTCACTTCCCCTGCCCTAAGAGTAATTGAACAACAATCTCAGGCTCTGCTCCTAGATAATTACTTGGCTTATGATATGCTTTTATGAAATATTTATTGAACTAAAATTCAAAGCATAGTGATTATCAAAATTACTAGTCTTACCAAAAATCCACCTTAAAGAATAGGAGCATATATTTTTTATTGCTCTCCTAGGACTATTTTATAAATAATCTCATTCGCATTACTATTAACTATGCTTAATAATCTTGCCAGAGTTAATTGAAATAATTTGTCTAAATGTAGTGAAGTAATTTACATTAAAAAATAGAATTTAGTGTACTGTACATTGCCAGGGGGTATGAAGTTCAGTGTAGACTTAAGCATATATTTTCTGCTTTCTAAAGCATTTATTCTACAGTAAGTAGTCAATGGCCCTAATTTATAGTAAAATGGCTTGAATTGATTTTTATGTTAAAAATAATTAAATGATCAATCAAAACAACTTGAGAAAGATGAAGTGCAATTTGATTATGTGCAAACCTTATTTATTAACATTCAGCAAATGAAATAGAGCTCCATGTTATTACTGGGCTTTATTATGGAAAAAACAGAAGAATGACACATACTGAAATTTAGACATATTCATATCCTCAGTAATTTTTGATAAATAAATACTAAAGAACAGAAAATCTTGAAGAATCAACATTGATTTCTTTAACATAGCAGCCCATTATTTAATTATATTTCCAGATGAAAATTATTAGTACAATATCAGCACCAATCTTGAACAATTGCATTATATAAATCTATGCCAAGGACAAAAGTAGAGAAGTTAATGAATGTTCCTTCTTTCTCTGAACATTCTTTCCGTATTTAATCTGTATGTAACATTTAGCACTGGACTATGTATATTGCTATGTATATTCACTCTGGATGAATTAATAAGATAAGATTTTCCTTCAGCAGAGACTTAATCTTATGTCTCTTGGTAATTCATTGTCTTGATGTTCTTTTAGAAAGAAATTCAGATAAGTAACTGAGCAATCTAGTTCTAGACGCCTCAACTGCATGAACTTACATATTCTTATCTCTAAAATGGGCACAATGTCAGTCATATCTCTTCTCTATCCAGAATCAGCATGTGGATGATATAGGTAAAAACTCCCTGCACATTATAAACTGAAGGAAATACTATTTCTCATCACTGGCTCTTCTCCATTAACTTTATCAAATAACCTCTCTTTTTATCTGGAAGGAGATTGATGTTTTCGAGGATTCTCACTCCTTCTGTTGCCTACATGTTCCAAGCCAATCTTCCAAGACACAGTATTTCTTAAATAAGCATGTGCTTTTTGGAGCCAATATATAATTTACAACATGATGCCTAAATCAAGATAATTTCTGCATTTTAACACCAAGAAGAAAAAAGTGTAGGTAGTCAATCTCAAAACTCTGTTATCTCTACAGTTACCCAGATGTTGACATCCTTAGAATATGTTTGTCTGGGAGACTTTCTCAACCAATTCACCAAAAGGCAAGAGTCATTGTATACCCTCTAAGGCTTCATTGCCAGAAAAGCAACCTACAGTTGTATAATTTCAATCTTAAGCACTCTATTGTATAAAGCTACACTTAGGAACACCGAAGTGAATATTACAATGGATTTCTTCCTTTAGATCAAGTCAAAAGGAATAAGGTGTGACTATAATATGAAGCTTACCTACTAAACATAACAGAATTTATACACCTAAATCAACATCATTCTACATACTAAAGTTTGTGACAGTATTTTCATAATTATACAAGCCTATACCCTTAATATTATTATTAATATTTTACCTCTTATTCCAAACATAACTTCAATGATGGTAAGATTTGCTCAAACCATTTTTAAAACTCACTCATTCGAATTGCCTTTTTAAAAAGGACCACTTTATTATATGAGATACATTTTTTAAAGTACATAAAATGTTTGTGTTTAGCTTAATAATTGCAGAGCAATATCCATGTAACACAATTCCATGACCTTCCATATTTTTATTCATCAAATCTTCATAATATAATCAAGACTGAGAAATAGGATATTACAAATCCCTCCCAAAATCTCATATGCTTGTCTCAAATTTCAACATTCTCCCAGCTCTGAAGAATCAGTCATCCTCCAAAATTGTGTAATAATTGATTACTCACTTTTAAATAAATAGTTTTACAATTTATGCATTAATTCCGAAGAAATAGCATTCCTTTTTAAACCTGTAAATGGATCACATTTGGTTTGTTCTCAGTATTTAGCTACCACAAGTAATATTTTTATAAATATTTTTGTTTATGTATCCTGGTATACATATGCCAGAGTTTCTTTAGAGTAAATATATATGATATATATATGTATGAATTATATGTAGAAGTATATATACTAAATATATATTTAATTCAATATATATGAAACATAATTGCTGGTACTATAGAAAATGTATTTCTTCAATTTTACTAGACAATGACAAACTGGCTTCCAAATTGGTTATTTCAATGCACAATGCAATTCCCACATTGCTTCACATCCTCATCAACATTTGCAATTATTAGATATTTCATTGTTGCCAATCTGGTGCGTATGGAATGGCATCTTTTTGTGTGTTCAATTTACACAAGCCCAAGACTCTCTTAAAATATGCAATTGAATACGGAGATATTTCCTTTAATTTATGAAAAATTTCTGCCCAAGCATGTCTTAGAGAAAGTGCAGAAGAAAAATGACAATAACAAAAGAAAATCTTTACAGAAACTAGAAAAGAAAAGCAGTAACATCAACGACACTGATATCAGGTCTCTCTACAGAAGCAATAAAAGCCAGAAGAAAATGGAATAATATAAAAAGAAATGAAAGAAATAAGTGTCTTTCCAGAATTCAATACTCAGCAAAAGCATATTTCAAAATAAGCATGAAATAAAAATATTTTCAGATACACAAAAAAACTGTATTTGTAGAACCTCACAAAAGTTAGTTACAAGATTATATTGTAGAAAAAGGAGGAAATAATCTTCCCTGAAGTGTTGAGATACAAGAAAGAATGAACAACACATAAAGTGTTAAAATTGGGGAAAATATAAGTTTATAGTGACTAAACTAAATGATAAAACACTATATTTAGTGAGGGCTCTGAGTTAGCTTTCTTCCACATGCCTCACTAACAACCAAAAATTTATAAAAAGCTCAACTTGATATACACTGCTAAGAGAGTGAATTTTAAAATTCAATATATGGTACTGTTTTCAGTGAAAGATTGATTTGCACAATGAAATGCTGCTGTTATAAGTAATATATTTTCTAAACTTGACTTTCAAATTTTATTTTACTGATATACAACTGATATTTGATTTTGTATCTCACAATTCTGTTAAATTTACCTTCATTTCTTATTATCTATTTAGTAATTCTAATCATTTATAATTTTTATGGGATAGTGTTCGTATTACCTGTAAGTAAAAATATTTTTCCTTTACTATATTTTAACGTTTTCTTTCTTTTTCTTGCCTTATTGATCTGGCTAGGACCTCTAATATTGTCAAACTAAAATGTTGATAGCAGGCATTGTCATCTCATTTCCCATCTCAGAAAAAATTCTATCAATATTACCATTAAGTATTTTCTTACCTAGAGGCTTGTGTAGATGACGTTTAATGGAAAGTTCCCTTCTTTTTCTGGTTTGTTAAGGATTTTTTATTACAAATTAATATTGAATTTTATCAAATGTTTAAATTGCATCCATTAAAAATTATTCAAAGATTGCTCTTTTCTTATTCTGTTATAATGGTAAGTTACTTTGATTTTCAAAATTGTTTTTTACAAACCTTGTCTTTCTTGTCCAAACTCAATTTGATTATGATGTATTGATTAGTATTGCTAAGATAAGCTTGCTAATACTTATCCTAGGATTCTTATTATTCTCAGTGATCATGAATAAAATTGACCTGAATTTTTCTTTTCTTAAAGGCCCAAGTTAGCATTAAGGCAATGATGATCTCATACAACAATCTGGGAATGTTTCCTCTTTTCTCCTTCTAATGAATTCATGTAAGATTGGTATTATTTCTTCCTTAAGCGTTTAACAGCAAAGCCATCTGGGCCTAGTGTTTTCTTTTGGGAAAATGTTTCCTTGTTTTGTTTCTGCGAGGTTTTAATTCTCATTTCTTTTATCAGTTTTAGAATTATGTTTCCTAATTTATTCTTATATTAATTTTATAAATTCTCAAAATTTGGCCATTTCATCAATTTTTAAAATATTTTTGGGGGCAACATTGTTAAGAATATCACCTGATGATCACTTTGTGGTCTCAATGTTGTCTTCTTTTATATTTCTAATATTAGCTATCTGTGCTTTCCTCCTTATCTCTTGAGCAGTTTTTATAAGGTTAAGCAATTTTATTTGTGCAGAACAAAATTCTGACTTTGTTTACTTTCTCTACTGTAATGTTTTCCCTATATCAACAATTTCTGCTCTTATATTTTTGTTTCTTTCTACATTCATGGAGTTATTTTGTTCTTCTGTTTCTGCTTAAGATACGTAGAACATTAATTTCAACCTTTTGTCTCTTCAAACGCATACATTTAATACAATAATCTTCCTGCAAAGCAGAGTTTTAATCTGCTTCAAATTGTTTTCCAATTCCCATTGTTATAATTTATTTGATCCATGGGTTACTTATTTTTTATTTTTGACTTATTTATTTTTGACTTATTTATTTTTCACTTTTAGGTTCGGGGACCAAGTGCAGGTTTTTTTATATAGATAAACTTGTGTCATGGGAGTTTGATTTATAAATTATTTTATCACCCAGGTTTTAAGCCTAATAGCTGTAAGTTGTTTTTCTTAGTGCTCTCCCTCCTCCCACCCTCCACCTTCTGAAACATCCAGGGTATATTGTTTTCCTCTATGTTTCTATGTGTTCTCAACATTTAGCTCCCACTTATAAGTGAGAACATGTGGTATTTGGTTTTCTGTTCCTGAGTTAGTTTGCTGAAGATAATGGCCTCCAGCTCCATTCATGTCCCTGCAAAGGACATGACCTCCTTCCTTTTTATAGCTGCATAGTATTCCATGGTGTATATGTACCACGTTTTCTTTATCCAGTCTATCATGGATGAGGTTTTAGGTCGACTATATCTTCGCTCTTGTGAATAGGTCTGCAGTGAGCATACGTGAGCATATGTTTTTATAATAGAATGATTTATATTCCTTTGGGTATATACCCAGTAATGGGATTGCTGGGTTGAATAATATTTCTGTCTTTAGGTCTTTTTCTGTTTTCCACCATGGCTAAACTAATTTACACTCCCATAAAGAGGGTATAAGCATTCCTTTTTCTCCACAACCTCACCAGTATTTGTTATTTTTTGACTTTTTAGTAATAGCCATTCTGACTGATGTTAGATGATATCCCATTGTGGTTTTGATTTGCATTTCTGTAATAAGTAGTGATGTCAAGGTTTTTTTCATATGATTGTTGGCCTCATGTATGTCTTCTTTTGAAGAGTATCTGTTCATGTCCTTTGCTATTCTTTTCTTGAAATTTGTTTAAGTTCTTTATAGATGCTGGATATTAGACCTTTGTCAGATGCATAGTTTGCAAAAGTTTTCTTCATTCTGTAGATTGTCTGCTTACTCTGTTGATGTTTCATTTGCTGTGCAGAAGCTCTTTAGTTTAATTAGATTCCATCTGTCAATTTTTGCTTTTGTTGCAACTACATTTGGCATCGTCATCATGAAATCTTTGCCCATGCTGATGTCATGAATGGTATTGTTTAGATTGTCTTCTAGTTTTTATAGTTGCAGGCTTTACATTTAAGTTTTTAATCCATCTTGAGTTAATATTTGTATATGGTGAAAGGAAGAGTTCCAGTTTCAATTTTCTGTATATGTCTAGCCAGTTATCTCAGCACTATTTATTGAATAGGGAATCCTTTCCCCATTGCTTGTTTTTGTCAGGTTTGTCAAAGATCAGATAGTTGTAGGTATGCAGTCTTATTTCTGAGTCTCTATTCTGTTTCATTGGTCTATGTTTCTGTTCTTCTACCACTACCATGCTGTTTTGGTGACCATAGACCTGTGGTATAGTTTGAAGTCAGGTAGCGTGATGTCTCTAGCTTTGTTCTTTTTATTTACTATCGCTTTGGCTATTTGGGCCAAGTTTTCTCCAGTTCTTTGAAGAATGTCAGTGGTAGTTTAATGGGAATAGCGTTGAATCTATAAATTGCTTTGGGCAGTATGGCCATTTTAATGATATTGATTCTTCCTCTCCATGAACAAATCCATGGGTTGTTTAAAAGTTTATTGCTTAATTTCAACATAGTTAGGTAGTCTTTAGGTAACTTTATTTTGTTTAATTTTAGCTTAGTTCAGCTATGTCAGAGGATATACTCTATATGATTTTATTCTTTCAGTACTTTGGGAGAATTGTTTTATGGCTTAACATATAGTTAATCTTGGTAATGTTACACGTGCACTTGAAAATGGTGTATATTTTGTCATTTGAGGGAAGTCAAGTTTGTTAATGATGTAATTCATATGTTCTATGTTTGACTAACTTTTTTGTCTATTTGTCCTATTCTTTATTGAGAGAGATAGATTTTAAAATCTCCATTAGAGCATTTATCTATTTATTTTTATAGATTGTAAAGGTTTAAGGATCTGCTATTAAGAGCACAGTTTGTTCAACTTATTTTCTTTCATCATCACACTTTAAACCTGTCTTTATATTTTTGTAAGTAGCATAAACATGGATTTTATTTTTTATAAAGTCTGCCAATACCTGTATTTTAATTGATGCATTTTATCTATTTATGTTAATATAATTGATTCGATTTTGAGTTTACACATATTATTTTACACTCTATTTTTCATTTATTTCTCTTCTGTTCTTTTTCTCTTTTTGTAAATATTTTTAGATTAATTGATTATTTTTTAGTATTACATTTTCCCCTTTATTTCTGGTACATTTCTACCAAAAAATCCTGCTTATATTTTGATAGATATTGAATTTGGTTTATAGAGAAGGAGAGATGGAGAAGTCAATAAGAGCAAACATAGTATTTTCAAATATATTGACCCCTAAACCACAAACACAAAATGTCTTTTACTTAACCTTTAATTTCTCTCAACAATATTTTATAGTTTTAGTGAACAAGTTTTACACTTTTTTGATAAATTTATTGCTATGCATTTTATACTGTTGTGATGGGGTAATTTTCTTTATTTCATTTAAAAATTGTCCATTGCTGGTAGAAGAAAATAATTAATTTTTGTACAAAAATTTTTATCTTATGATTTGGACAAATTTATTGGTTCTAGTAATTTTCTGTAGATATAATTGAATTTTCTAGATAGGGAATCATGTCTCCTCTAGATAAAGATAGTTTTACTTCTTTCTTTTTTTTTTCTTTTTTTTTTTTTTTTGAGGCGGAGTCTTCACTCTGTCGCCCAGGCTGGAGTGCAGTGGCACCATCTCGGCTCACTGCAAGCTCCGCCTCCCGGGTTCGCGCCATTCTCCTGCCTCAGCCTCCTGAGTAGCTGGGACTACAGGCGCCCGTCACCGCGCCTGGCTAATTTTTTGTATTTTTTAGTAGAGCCGGGGTTTCACCGTGTTAGCCAGGATGGTCTCGATCTCCTGACCTCGTGATCCGCCCGCCTCGGCCTCCCAAAGTGCAGGGATTACAGGCGTGAGCCACCGCGCCCGGCCTACTTCTTTCTTTAAACATGGATATTTGTAATTTTTCTTTGCTTCCTTCCTTTTTTCCGTCTTACTATACCTTACAATGTTGAACAGAAGTGGCCGTAATGGACATACTTGCCTTGTTCCCTTTCTTGGAGAGGGATGGGGTGATGGTTATTTTTTCACTATTAAGAATGCTGATAGCTGTGTTGGTTTGGTTTGGTTTGGTTTGTAGATGCCCATAATCAGGTTGAAGAAGTTTCCTTGTATTACTAGTTTGTTGAGAGGTTTTATTATGAATGAGTGCTGGGTATTGTCAAAAGCTTGTTCAACTTCTCTTGAGGTATCATGTGATTTTTGTCCTTATTCTGTTAATATGGTCTATTTTATTAATTAATTTTAGGTCAAACAAGTTTTGCATTCAGGGATAAATTCCAGTGTTGAATTCTCTTTATATGTTGCTGGATTTGATTTGCTAATATTTTGTTAAGGATATTTGAATATTCATAATGAATAGCAGTCTATATGTGTCTTTTTTTTTTTTAATGTCTTTGTCCAGCTTTGTTACCAGCCTATTCCTGGCCTTATAGAATGAAGTAAGAAATGTTTTCTTCTTCTATATGTTTTAAGAGATTGTACAAGATTGGTATTATTTCTTCCAGTATTTCATAGAATTTAACATACACGAAAGATGAGCCTTAGGCTTTCTTTATAGGAAGAATTTTAATCTCAATTTTTTTTCTTGTTGTAAGTCTATTCAGAATTTCAATTTTTTCTAGAGTCAATTTTGGCAATTGGCATCATAATAAAGAAATTGTTCAATTTTATCTAAGATGTCTAATTTGTTGACAAAATTCTATATATTATTAAAATTATTTTAATTGCTATACAGATTGTAGTAATGTCTCTCTTTTAATTTTCTTTTTATTAATTTGTTGCTTCTTTCTTCTTTTACTTGGTTAGAATAAGTGACAGTTTGTCAATTTTCTTGATCTTTTCAAAGTTTCATTGACTGTATTCTGCTTCATTAATTTTCATCTCTAATCATTAATATTTCCTTCCTCTTTTTAAAAAATAATTTCAATTTATATACTATATTTAGGGATTACATGTGCAGATTTGTTACATTAGTTTATTGCTCAGTGTGCTGAGGTTTGTGGTACAAATGACCCCTTCACACAGGTAGTGAGCATAGTACCTAATAGGTACTTTTTCAGCCCCGACCCCCCCTGCCTCTTTCCCCTCTCTAGTGTCTATCGTTCCCATGTTTATATCCATGTGTACTCAATATATAGCTTCCATTTATAAGTGAGAGCATGCAGTATTTGGTTTTCTATTCCTGCATTAATTTGATTATACTTCCTCTTGATTACTTTGCATTTTCTTTGTTTTCTAGTTTCTGAAAGTAAAAACTTAGATTATTGATTTGAGACTTTTCTTTTTTTACTTTACAGGTCTTGAAAGCGATTAACATATATTGCAATAAAAATTTCCCTCTGAGTGCTGATTTAGCTACGTCTATAAATTTTGGTATTCTGTGCTTTATTTTCACTGTGATTATATTACCTTCTAAATTTTCTTAAACTTTCTTATTTGACATACCTATTAATATTTCTTAAAGCATATTTGTTAGATGTTAAAATAGCAACTTCAGTTTCTATTCAACTTCTCTTTTGGTTACTATTTGCATGGTACATTTTTGCATTCTTTTAATATCAATATATTTATGTGTTTGAATTTAGAAAGTCTATCTTGTAAATATTATACATTGGCTTTTGCTTTTGTATTCATTTTGACAATCTCTGTCATTTTATTGAGGTGTTTAGAACTTTCACATTTAATGTAATTATTTATATGGTTAGCTTTACATTTGCCATTTGACTATATGTTTTTTATGTTTCTGTCTTTTTTATTCCCCTTTTTTATTATATTATTTTATGTTAAATAAATACATTCTAAAAAATCTATAAAATAGAAAAATATGATTCATTTTTCACTGTGTTTTGAAAAATAAATGTAAGTATATGGCTAAATTTATAGTATTATTTTGAATCAGGTCTAGTTGACCTACCTAATTACTTTGGGGGTTGGTTTTTTTCTCAGTGTTTTAAGAAGAAAACTTAGATTATTAATCAGAAAATTTTCTTTTTTCTGATATAGGTGTTGAAAGATGTTAAAAATTATGTTATAAAGTGTATATCATCTGTATAAATTTATATCATTATGAAATGTTCTATATGTTCCAACAGTTACATCTTCCTGTGTGCCTGTAATCATGCCATTCTTAGTAAAAAAAAGCAAAGCTAGAGGCATTATATTACCTGATTTCAAAATATACTACAAAATATAAACCAAAACAGCGTAATATTGATAATAAAGCTGACACATAGACCAATGAAACAGGACAGAGAACCCAGAAATAAATTCACATATTTATACAGAATTTATTTTTTACAAATACACCAAGACATACATTGGAGAAAGCACATTTCTTTGTTAAATGATGATGGGAATACTGGATATCTATATGCAGGAGAATAAAACTAGATCCTTATCTCTCACTCTATACAAAAATCAACTAAAAATGGATTAAAGACTTAAATCTAAGACACATAACTGTAAAGTTACTGTAAAGAAAACATAGTAGATACAATTTAGCATATTTGTCTGCACAAGAACTTTATGATTAGAACTTCAAAAGCATTGGCAATAAAACCAAATATAGACAATTATTAATCTAAAAAGCTTCTGCACCGGGAGGGAAACAATCAACAGAGTGAAGACAGAACCTGTAGAATGAGAGAAAATATTTGGAATCTATTCATCTGACAAGGCACTAATATTCAGGATATACAAGGAATTCAAACAACTCAATAGCAAACAAACAAACAAACAATCTTACCAAGAAGAGGGCAAAGGATCTGAAGAGATTTCTCAAAAGAAGACAAACAATGACTGACAGGTATATGAATAAATGTTCAATATCACTTATCATCAGGGAAAAGCAAATCAAACCACGATGAAATGTTATCTCACTCCAGTTAGATGGTTACCATCAAAAAGACAGAAAAAAAAAATGACAAATGTTGGTGAGGATGCAGAGAAAGGGTAACTCTTGCCCAATGTTCGTGGAAATGTAAATTGGTATAGCCACATGGCAAAGAGTGTTGTGGTTTCTCAAAAAACTAAAAGGAGAGAAAAGGAAGAGCAAGTTGGCAACAGAAGACCCCATTTATTGTGCCCCCTTCACAGGAACATCAAATTTAACCACTGGCTACACACCAAAAAAAAATCACCTTCTTAAGAAACAAAAATCAAGTGAGCACTCACAGTACCTGGTGTTAATTTCATATCACTGAAAAAGGCACTGAAGAGGGTAAAAAAGACTGTCTTGTATTGCCAATATCACCCCTCCCTGAGCCCAACCATACTGTGGCCACATGGTACAGAGAAATCTATGCAACTGGAATAAGGAAAGTGCAGCAAATAGACTTCTATTAAAATCAGTGCTGCCCTGTCACAGTGGAAGGCAAAATCAGACTGAACTCAGCTGATGCTTGCCCATGAAGGGAACATTCAGACCAGCCCTAGCCATAGGGGAATCATCCATTCCAGTGATTGAAACTTGAGTTCGGGCAGGTCTCACCATCACAGGCTGAAGTGCTCTGTGGCATTAAATAAACTTAAAAGGCAATCTAGGCCACAGGCACTGCAAGTCCTAGTACTAAGCTGTGCTCAGAGCCAGTAGACTTGGGGTGCACATGGCTTACTAGACACCAGCCACAGCAGCTAAAGAAATGTTTGTGCCATTTCTACCCCAACCCCAAGCAGCACAACTCTCAGCTCTAAAAGACACCCTTTGCTTTCACTTGAAAAGAGGAAGGAGTAAAGAGGATTTTTGTCTTGCATCTTGGATATCATCTCAACCACAGTACAATAGGGCACTGGATAGAGTTGTGAGGCCCGCATTATAGGACCTAGCTCCTGGACAACATATATAGACACGCACTGGGTCAGAAGCAACCTGCTGCCTTGAAAGGAAGGGCCAAGTTTTGGCAGAATCCTTCAACTGCTGACTAAAGAGCCCTTGGACTCTGAATGACCAGCAGCAATACTCAGGTAGTACACTATGGGCCTTGGATGAGACTCTTAGATGTGCTGGGTTTAGGTGGTGGCTACAGTTAGAGACTCCTTCTGCTTGAGAAAAACAGAGAAAAATGTTAAAGGAACTTCGTCTTGCAGCTTAGGTACCATCTCGGTGACAGTGGAGTAGAACACCAAGCGGGTTCTTCTATTCAAGGCTCTGGCAATTGGATGGCATTTCTGGACCTGCCCTGGTCCAGAAGGGAGCCCACTGTCCTGATGCATGAGTCCTAGGCCTGCTAGCATCCACCACGGGCTGACTGAAGAGATCTTGGGTATTAAATGTATATTGGAAGTAGCCTAGCAAAACTCCCTGTGGGCCTGTGGTGGTGGTGGCCACAGAGTATGGCTCCTCTGCCTGTGGAAAAGGAGAGGAACAGTGAAAAGGACGTATCTTGCGATTTGAGGATCAGATCAGCCATAGTAGAATGGAACTCCAGGTAGCCTTCTAAGATTTTTTATTCTAGTCCCTAACTTCAGAACGGCATCTGTGGACCCACCCAGGGCCTAGGGAACTCATCAATCTCAAGGGAAGGACAAACGCCTGGATAGCTTTGTTACTAGCTAATTGTAGAGCCCTAAGACATTGAGCAAACATACGCAGTAGCCAGGTGGTGGTTGCAGTGAGCCTTGGATGATACCCAATGCTGTGCTGGCTTCAGGCCTGACCCAGCACAGTCACAGTGGTGGTGGCCACAAGGGTGCTTATGTCACCCACCTCCAACCCCAAACATCTCAATGCAGAGAGAAACTCTATTTGTTTGAGAGAGAGTAGGAGAAGAAAACAAGAGTCTTTGCCTGGTAACCCAGAGAATTCTTCTAGTTCTTATCCAAGATCACCAAAGTGATACCTCAACAAATCTGCAACAACCATAGCATTAGTGGGTTTGGGGTGCACTCTAATGCAGATATGGATTAGATCATAACACCCAAGTCCTTTTGAATACCTGGAAAGCCATCTCAAGAAGGATGGGCATAAACACAGAATGAAAAATCTAAAATGAATACCTAACTCTTCAATGCCCAAACACCAATGAACAGCCACAAGTATCAAGACCATCCAGAAAAGCGTAATGTCACAAAATGAACTCAATAAGGCACCATGGACCAATCCTGAAGAGACAGAGATATGTGCCCTTTCATAAAGAGAATTCAAAATAGTTGTGTTGACGAAACTCAAAGAAATTCAAAATAACACAGAGAAGGAATTCAGAATTCTATCAGATGTATTTAACAAGGAGATTGAAATAATTAAAAAGGATCAAGCAGAAATTCTGGAGTTAAAGAATGCAATTGACATACTGGAGAATACATCAGTCTTTTAGTAGCAGGATTAATGAAACAGAGGAAGGGATTAGTGAGCTCGAAGACAGACTATTTGAAAATATAGTTATAGGAGACAAAAAAAAAAAAGAAACAAAAAAGAATAAAGCATGCCTACAAGATCTAGAAAATAGCCTCAAAAGGAAAAATGTAAGAATTATTGTCTTAAAGAGGAGGCAGAGAAAGAGATAGGGGTACTAAGTTTATTCAAAGGGATATCAGAGAACTTCCCAAACCTACAGAAAGATATCAATAGCCAAGAAAAAGTAGGTTATAGAATACTCAACAGATTTAACCTAAAGAAGATTACCTCAAGGCATTTAATAATCAAACTTCCACAGGTCAAAGATAAAGAAAGAATTCTAAAAGTAGCAAGACAGAAGAAACAAATAACATACAATGGAGCTCCAATATGTCTGTCTTGCAGCAGACTTTTCAATGGAAACCTTATAGGCCAAGAGTGTATGACATGACATATTTAAAATGCTGAATGAAAAAACGCTTACCATATAGTATTATATCCAGCAAAAATATCTTTCAAACATAAAGGAGATATAAAAATTTCCCTACACAAACAAAAGCTGAGGGATTTAATAAACACCAGACCTGCCCTACAAGAAATGCTAAAGGAAGTACTTCAATCCGAAAAAAAAAAAAAAGACATTAATGGGCAATAAGGCATCATCTGAAGGTACAAAATTCACTGGCAATAGTATTGTATTAGTCAGCATTCCCTTCTATATATGAAAGTTATTCAATATTAACTTACACGATCACAAGGTCCCAAAATAGGCTGTCTGCAAGCTAAGGAGCAAGGAGAGCCAGTCCAAGTCCCAAAACTGAAGAACTTGGAGTCCCATGTTTCAGGGCAGGAAGCATCCAGCACAGGAGAAAAATGTAGGCGGGGAGGCTAGTCCCATCTCTCTTTCACGTTTTTCTGCCTGCTTTTTATTTGCTGGCAGCTGATTAGATTGTGTCCACCAGATTAACGGTGGACCTATCTTTCCCAGCCCACTGCCTCAAATGTTAGTCTGTTTTGGCAACACCTTCACAGACACACCCAGGATCAATACATTGTATCCTTCAATCCAACCAAATTGACACTCAGTATTAACCATCACAGTATACATGCAGAAAAACAGAGAATATTATAAGACTGCAACTGTGGTATGTAAACTGTGGTATGTGGTACTCTGATCTTAAGTAGAAATACTAAAAAAATGAAGCAATCAAAAATAACTGTAGCAACTTTTCAAGACCTAGATAGTACAATAAGGTAAAAATGGAAACAACATTTTAAAAGTGGGGGACAAAGTTACAGCATACAGTTTTTGTTAGGTTTCTTTTTGCTTGTTTGTCTATGCAAGCAGTGTTGTTAACAGCTTAAAAGAATAGGTTATAAGATGGTATTTGCAAGCCTGATGGCAACCTAAAAATTAAAAATCATGCAACAGACACACAAAATTAAAAGCAAGAAATGAAGTCATACCATTAAAGAAAATTACCTTCACTAAAATAAGACTGGAAGTAAGTAAAGAAGGAAAGGAAGACCACAAAACAACCAGGTAAAAAATAATAAAATGGTAAGAGTAAGTCCTTGTTCATCAATAATAGCATTGGATATAAATGAACTAAACTCCAATAAAAAAATATCGAGTGACTGAATGGATGGTACAAAAAAATCCCATGATCTTTTGCCTTCAAGAAACACACAACCTATAAAGACACACATAGACTGAAAATAAAGGGATGGAAAAAGATATTCTATTTCAATGAAAATCAAAAAAGAACAGGAGTTCTGACAAAATATATTTTAAGACAAGAACTATAAGAGAAAAGGTCATTATATAACATAAAGGAGTCAATTCAACAAGAGGATATAACAATTGTAATAATATTTGCCCAACACGAGCTCCCAGATATATAAATACTTAAGCTAAGGAAAGAGATAGGTCCCAATACAATAATTTTGCCATTGCAAACAATGGCAAAAACAACAATTACTTTCGCACCAACCTAATAAATGCATCTACATTGGAAAGGAAGAAGTCAAATTGTCCTTGTTTGCGAATGATATAATATTATATTTGGAAAAACCTAAAGACTCCATCAAAAAACTATTAGAACAGATAAAGTTAGTGAAGTTCAGGACACAAAATTAACACACAAAAGTCAGCAGTATTTCTACAAGCCAACAGTGATCTTTCTGAAACAAAAATTAAGAGTGTAATTCCATTTTTAATAGCTACAAATAAATTTAAGTACCTAGGAATTAAGAAAGAAAGATGTGAAAGATCTCTGCAATGAAAACTATAAAACACTAATGAAAGAAATGGAATAGGTCATAGTAAAATGGATATTCCATGTTCATGGATATTATTATTTTTATTATTTTATTTTATTTTATTTCATTTTTTATTTTGAGGGGTTTTTTGGTTATTATTATTATTATACCTTAAGTTCTAGGGTACATGTGCACAACGTGTAGGTTTGATACATAGGTATACATGTGCCATGTTGGTTTGCTGCACCCATCAACTCATTATTTACATTAGGTATTTCTCCTAATGCTATCCCTCCCCCTTCAATTTATAAGTGAAAACATGTGGTGTTTGGTTTTCTGTCCTTGTGATAGTTTGCTGAGAATGATGATTTCCAGCTTCATCTATGTCCCCACAAAGGACAGGAACTCATCCTTTTTCATGGCTGCATAGTATTCCATGGTGTATATGTGCCACATTTTCTTAATCCAGTCTATCATTGATGGACATTTGGATTGGTTCCAAGTCTCTGCTATTGTGAATAGTGCCACAATAAACATACATGTGCATGTGTCTTTATACTAACATGATTTATAATCCTTTGGGTAGATACCCAGTAATGGGATTGCTGGGTCAAATGGTAATTCTAGTTCTAGATCCTTGAGGAATCATCACACTGTCTTCTACAATGGTTGAACTAATTTACACTCCCACCAACAGTGTAAAAGCGTTCCTATTTCTCCACATCCACTCCAGCATCTGTTGTTTCCTCACTTTTTAATGATTGCCATTCTAACTGGTGTGAGATGGTATCTCATTGTGGTTTTGATTTTCATTTCTCTGATGATCAGTGATGATGAACATTTTTTCATGTGTCTGTTGGTTGCATAGATGTCTTCTTTTGAGAAGTGTCTGTTCATATATTTTGCCCACTTTTCGATAGGGTTGTTCATTTTTTTCTTGTAAAGTTGTTTGAGTTCTCTGTAGATTCTGGATATTAGTCCTTTGTCAGATGGGTAGATTGCAAAAACTTTCTTCCATTCTGTAGATTGCCTGTTCACTCTGATGGTAGTTTCTTTTGTTGTGCGGAAGCTATTTAGTTTAATTAGATCCTATTTGTCTATTTTGGCTTTTGTTGCCATTGCTTTTGGTGTTTTAGACATGAAGTCCTTGCTCATGTCTATGTCTTGAATGGTATTGCCTAAGTTTTCTTCTAGGGTTTTTATGGTTTTAGGTCTAACATTTAAATCTTTAATCCATTTAAGTTAATTTTTATAAAAGGTGTAAGGAATGGATCCAGTTTCATCTTTCTACCTATGGCTAGCCAGTTTTCTCAGCACCATTTACTAAATAGGGAATCCTTTCCCCATTTCTTGTTTTTGTCAGGTTAGTCAAAAATCAGATGGTTTTAGATGTGTGGTGTTATTTCTGAGGCCTCTGTTCTGTTTCATTGGTCTATCTCTCTGTTTTGATACCAGTACCCTGCTGTTTTGGTACGGTAGCCTTATAGTATATCTTGAAGTCAAGTAACATGATGCCTCCAGCTTTGTTCCTTTTGCTTAGGATTGTCTTGGCAATGCGGGCTCTTTTTTGGTTCTAAATGAACTTTAAAGTAGTTTTTTTCTAATTCTATGAAGAAAGTCATTGGTAGCGTGATAGGGATGGCACTGAACCTATAAATTACTTTGGGCAGTATGGCCATTTGCATGATATTGATTCTTCCTATCCATGAGTGTGGAATATTCTTCCATTTGTTTGTGTCCTCTTTTATTTTGTTGAGCAGTGGTTTGTAGTTCTCCTTGAAGATGTCCTTCACATCCCTTGTAAGTTGGCTTCCTAAGTATTTTCTCTTGGTAGCAATTGTGAATGGGAGTTCACTTATGATTAGTCTCTCTGTTTTTCTGTTAATGGTGTAGAGGAATGCTTGTGATTTTTGCACATTGTTTTTGTATCCTGAGACCTTGCTGATGTTGCTTATCAGCTTAAGATTTGGGACTGAGATGATGGGGTTTTCTAAATATAGAATCATGTCATCTGCAAATAGGGACAATTTGACTTCCTCATTTCCTAATTGAATACCCTTTATTTCTTTCTCTTGCCTGATTGATCTGGCCAGAAATTCGAACACTATGTTGAATAGGAGTGGTGAGAGAGGGCATCCTTGTCTTGTGCTGGTTTTCAAAGAAAATGCTTCCAGTTTTTGCCCATTAAGTATGCTATTGGCTGTGGGTTTGTCATAAATAGGTCTTATTATTTTGAGATACGTTCCTTCAATACCTAGTTTATTGAGTTTTTAGCATGAAGGGCTGTTGAATTTTGTCAAAGACCTTTTCTGCATCTATTGAGATAATCATGTGGTTTTTGTTGTTGGTTCTGTTTATGTGATGGATTACATTTATTGATTTGCATATGTTGCACCAGCCTTGCATACCAGGAATGGAGCCAACTTGATCGTGGTGGATAAGCTTTTTGAAGTGCTGCTGGATTCGGTTTGCCAGTATTTTATTGAGGGTTTTCACACCAATGTTCACCAGGGATATTGGTCTAAAAGTCTTTTTTTGTTGTGCCTCTGCCAGGCTTTTGTATCAGGCTGATGTTGCCCTCTTAAAATGAGTTAGGGAGGATTCCCTGTTTTTCTATTGATTGGAATAGTTTCAGAAGGAATGGTACCAACTCCTCTTTGTACCTCTGGTAGAATTTGGCTGTGAATCTGTCTGGTCCTGAACTTTTTTTGGTTGGTAGGCTATTACTTATTGTCTCAATTTCAGAGCCTGTTATTAGTCTATTCAGAGATTCCACTTCTTCCTGGTTTAGTCTTGGGAAGGTGTATGTGTCCAGGAATTTTTCCTTTTCTTCTAGATTTTCTAGTTTATTTGCATAAAGGTGTTTATAGTATTCTCTGATGGTTGTTTGTATTTCTGTGAGATCAGTGGTGATATATCCTTTATCTTTTTTTATTGCATCTATTTGGAAGAGTTAATATTATTAAAATGTCCACACTGCCTAATGCAATCTACAGATTCAATGCAATTTCTATTAAAATACCAATGACATTTTTCACAAAAAAGAAAAAAAAAATCCTAAAATGTATGTGTAATAATAAAAGACTCCAAAAGCCAAAGTTATCCTTAGCAAAAAGAAAATCCTTTTTTATACCTGTTTTCCATTTCTATGTCTTCTTATATCTTCCTATTCTGAAGGAATAACACTACCTCACCTTAAATTATACTACAGGGCTATAGTAACCAAAATCATGTGGTACTGCTGTAAAACCAAACACATGTACCGGGGGTTCACAATAGAGAACACAGAAATAAATTCATATACTTACAGCAAACTTATTTTTGACAAAGGTGCCTAGAACATAGATTGGAGAAAGGACAGTCTTATCAATAAATGGAGCTGGGAAACTGAATATTCATATGCAAAAGAATGAAACTAGAATGCTATCTTGCAATGTAAAAAATCAAATCAAAATGGATTAAAGACTTAAACCTAAAACTTTACACTATGAAACTACTAAAAGAAAACATTGGAGAAACTCTCTAAGACATTGGAATGGGCAAAGATTTCTTGAGCAAAAACTCAGAAGCGCATGCAACCAAAGTGAAACTGAACAAATGGCATCATATCAAGTTAAAAAGATTCTGCTCAGCAAAGGAAACAATCAACAAAGTAAAAAGACACAATGGGAGAAAATATTTTCAAACTACCCATCTGACAATGAATTAATAACCAGAATATGTAAAGAGCTCAAACAACTCTGTAGGAAAAATCGAATAATCTGATTTTCTAAATGGGCAGAAGATCTGAATAGATATTTACCAAAAGAAGACATGCAAATGGCAAACAGATATATAAAAAGGTGTTCAACATCACTGATGATCAGAGAAATGCAAATCAAAACTACAGTGAGATATTACCTCACCCCAGTTAAAAGCGTGTTTATCTGAAAGACAAGCAGTAACAAATGCTGGTGAGGATGTGGAGAAAAAGGAATTTTTATTTTTTAATGTTTAATTTTTAATTTTTGTGGGTACATAGTAGGTTTATACATTTGTGGGTTACATGAGACATTTTGATATAGACATGCAATACCAAACATCACATCAGGAATCACCTCAAGCATTTATCCTTTGTGTTGCAGCCATTCCAATCATACTCTTTTAGTTATCATACACTATTGGTGGGAATTCAAATTGTACAACCACCATGGGGAACAGTTTGGAGATTCTTCAAAAATCTAAAAATGGAGCTACTACATGATTCAGCAATCCCACTGTGAGGTATATACCCAAAAGAAAGAAAATTAGTATATCAAAGAGGTACCTGCACTTTTCTGATTGTTGCAGCGCTATTCAACATAGCCACACTTTGGGAGCAACCTAACTGCCCATCTACGGATGAATGGATAAAGAAAATGTGATAGAAATACACAACATAGTGCTATTTAGTCATAGAAAAGAATGAGATCCTGCCATTTGCAGCAACATGGATGTAACTGGAGGACATTATTTTAAGTGAAATAAGCTGGGCACAGAAAGACAAACTTCGTATGTTCTCACTTACTTGTGGGAGCTAAAACTTAAAACAATTGAATTCCCGGAGAGGGAGAGAATAGAAGGGGTGTTGTCATAGGCTGGGAAGGGTAATAGGGGGTGGGGGAAAATGGAGATGGTTAGTGAGTACAAAAGAATAATTAGAAATAATGAATAAGACCTAGTATTTGCTAGCACAACAGGTTGACTATAGTCCAAAATAATTTAATTGTGCATTTCAAAATAACTAAAAGAATATAATTGGAATGTATGCAACACAAAGGCTAAATGTTTGAGGTGAGGAATATCCCATTTACCCTGATGTGATTATTTTGCATTGCATGTATATATCAGAATATCTAATGTAACCCATAAATATATACACCTACTATGTAACCACAAAGGTCAAAAATTAAACATAAAAATATAGAACTTCTAATAATTTCAACATTTATTTATTTAACCCACTAATATACCTACAATAATTTTAGAATTGCTGTACTTACACCACTATGACAAACCCACCCAAAAGATTCCAGGTTTTGTTTGCTCTTTTTTCCTGAGTGCAAGAGTGAGTATTTAGTCAAATTTTGTGTAAAAATGTCCTTGAATTTGCTCTTTCATACCTCTTCTTCCTTCAGCGTGATTATTTTATTTGTTTGAAAACAATGAGTTCATTTTCAGCTTGTTTTCTGAGTATTTTTTTCAGCCTTATGATATAAAGTTATGTTTTGAATATGCAGAACACTAACATGCTTCCAAAAGTCAAAGTATAGAAAAGTTATATCCAGAATTGTATCATCCCTCCACCAAGTTTTCTCATTCTCTATAGGTAAGCAACTTCATCGTTTTCTTATTTATTCTTCCTGGTTCATTTTTGTAAAGATTATCAGATTTTAGTTTTTTATTTACTCATCTTTCTTAAACAAAAGATAGCATTATATATCTATATTTATATGGATATAGAAAGATATACCTGCTCTGTGCTTTTTTCACTTTAATAATTGCTCTTTAATATATCTTGGTAACAACCCCGTAAAGTCATAGAGAAAGTTTTTCTTTTGTTTTTACAGCTGCATAATACACCATTGTGTGTAATAAGTACTTTAGTGTTTATGTCTATGCATAGGAACTACTAAAAGAAAATGTTTCTTTATTTTCTGTCCTTGAAAGAAATCTGTGTTTGGAAATTTGAGTAACAGCTAATATTTTGCCATCACAAAAAATATGAAATGTATACACGGATTTTCATATTTTTGGATATGTATCATTAGGACAAATTCTCAGAAATAACATTTCTTAATCAAAGAGTAAGTGCATATTAGTTTTCTTAGATGCAGTTGGCCAACTGTATCAACAGGTTCTGCAGCCATGGACCCCACCAATCAATGGATGGGAAAAAATAAAGTAATAATAGATAACAATATTAAAAAATGCAAATTAAAACAACACGGTATAACAATGATTTACATAGCATTTACATTATATTAGGCATTACAAGTAATTTAAAGATGACTTAAAGTATTTGGGAGGATGTGCATAGGTTATACACAAACACTATGTCATTTTATATATGGAACTTGAGCACCCTCAGACTTTGGTAACCACAGGTATTCTGGAACCAATCCCTTGCTGATAGCAAGAAGCCACTGTATTGCCAAATTTCCCTCTACAGACTTTATACAATTTTTTATTCCCAATGGCATGTCTGAGAATTCTTATATTCCCACAACCTCCACAATAAAAGCTGTAGCATTTGTTTCTCTCTATTAAAATGCTGTGTGAGATGATGTGTCAATTGTACAGGTAGAAAGCTCAGCTCTTGGAAAGAAAAGTTTTTGAGTCTTCGCCAATCTGCTGATTAAGAAATAGTGTCATTATATAGTTTTAATTTGTATTTTTCTTATTATGAACATTGGATATATTTTCAAATGTTTAAAAACTATTTTTAGATTTTTTTTTGCTCATTTTTCTATGGAATCCTGCCCTTTTTTCTTTTTTTAATAAGTTCTTTGTAGTAGTTTCTAACATATATTACACATTTTCTCCTAACTTACTTATCTTCTGACCTTTTGAACACGTTTCTCTGCACAAAAATTTCTGATGAATTATATAGTCAAATATATATGATTTTTCTTCTATTGTCTCTGGAATTTTTAAACCACAGTTCTAATGCCTATCCTTATACTTATTTTTTCCTATAGTATTTTTAAATTTTGTTTTGTACATTTACATTTTTACATTTTCCACTTTACATTTGCATTTCTCTTACATTTGGACTTTATTCTTATTAATGCTATAGAAAATTGATGTAATTTTATTTTTTTCAAAATGGCTCTATAGTTTTCCCAACAGCATTTCTTAAAAAGTCTACTTTGCCCTAGAGCTTTAATATCCACCTTTTTGATATTCTAGTTTTCCAAATGTAGATGAGTTAATTTGTGCTTTTTCCATTCTATTTTATTGGTTAATTTACCTGTTCTTATGAAAGGGCCTACTGTTTTTAATTATAGAGGCTTCATCGTTTGTTTACTATCTGTAGCATTTGTTTCTCTCCATGAAAATGCTGTGTGAGATGACGTGCCAGTGGTACAGGTAGAAAGCTCAGCTCTTGGAAACAAAAAAAGTTACACTTTGTCATTTTTATCAATAAGGCATTTTTAATACTTAGTACTCACCAGACTTTATTATCTGACCCTTATTATTATTATTGTTAAATTGAATCTGAAAGTGTGTCATTTATTATTAGAGTTGAAAAAAGGTCTTTTAAAAGGAAGGAAGCCAAATATGGTAGATAGAAAACGTAGCCTTTTCACAGTTGGCTATAATCTATCCACATTGCAAATAAGATATCAAAGACAGGTGTTAATGGGTGCTGTGATTTTAGTATAGAACTAGTTTCTATTTAATGCAGCTGGTGGGTGGTGGCCCCAAAAATATAAAGAGGCAGAGCTTTGGGGTGACAATCCGGTTAAAAAGAAAAGTTAGGGGCCTGATTTTTGATTGTATAGCTGTCACATTGTTTTCATTAATTCTATGATGTTTTCATTAGATGATATGTTTATCTACAGTGAGTGAAGGATCCCAGTAGAAATCATGGGGTAGGTGAGATTGCTCAAGAAAACTACAGCTTCACTTCCACTATCTCACATACATAGCTCGAGCACCATCAATAAAACTGGACAGTTTCCTGGAAAACTTTAGGACCTTGGAATCAAGGTAAAACAAAGCTAGGGCAACAGAAAATGTATCATTGCAATATTTGTTGGAATGATATATTGCAAAAAAAATTGTTCCTATTAATCACAACTGGAAATACCTGTACAGGTTAGCTTGGTCACCTCAGGACAATTTTACCATTCCAGCTGTATTTTCGCATTACGCTATGAACTCTTAGAAGTCTGTATTCCGTGAGACTCTTTGAATTGCCAGTGACAGCCAATTCAAACTGGCTTAAGTTCAAAGGAAATATATTGCCAAATATTCCAGGGAAGCTGAGGAATGAACACTTTAGCAATGAAATTTTCTACTTGAATCTATTCTGCATGAAGTCCACTTGGCAGACAAGATGACTGTTCGCAGTTCCAGGCTTCCATCCTCCTAGTTTAACAACCACAGTAGAAAATGCTTCTTTATTTTCTGTCCTTGAAATTACTGAAAAAAGACTTTGTCTGACCTTGCTTGGCTCATTTGCACACCCTTGGCTCCTGCCACGGTTACATGTGCATTCTGTATCCTGAAAGGTGATTTCCTCAAGCAGAAGAAGCTGGCAGACACAAACAAGAAGTCTACTTCAAAGACTGAGTCAAATCTGGGTTACCTTTGTATCCCTCCTCTACAGGTGTTCAACCTCACAGATTTTCAATCAATGGATGCCAGAGGAGCACAGTAGCATTGTCACTGATGAATTTATTTAATATGAAAAGAGGCCAAGGTATGTTACTAGAAAGAAAGAGGTAAAATGAAAGCAGAGAAGATTGGCAGGTAAGAGAGTAGATGTGAAGAGAAGGGGAAACCATACACAAAGTGAAAAATAAGGTGAAATTTGTCCTTGCTTTGTTTTACGTGCTTGTACAGAGAGTCAGTAAAAACCATGGTGACTTTATTCATGAGAGAATTTTAAAACCATGCATAATTATTGTGACCACATTTAGAGAGCCTTTATAAAATGCCAGTGAGTTTATCCAGTTCTTCTCATGAGTTGGTTGTTGTTAGCAGTGGTATGTCTGTTACATTGTTACAATGTTATGTAACAGTAGATATTTTAATGGACAAACCCAGTGGGTTTTGTATGCATATGTTAACTATAATTGCTGTTGTTTTACAGATGAAGATTCTGGAGATAATTAAATTGGAATGCTAAGGTTATTTAACAATGACATGCTAGAATTGGTAGCCAAGCCTTTCACCACCAATTCTATCACCCGGTGCCAAAACTCTCCCATTCCTGTCAGTGAAAGCACAAACCAACACTGTGGAGGTAATACACAGATGGCAACATGCCCTCCTCTGCCTAGATCAACCATGGTTAGCCTCATATCCTCCAGGAGACAGAACACAGGAGACACACACATACACGCAGTCATGCAAACATATCTACTAAAAGCAAAGCATCACTAAGTAATGGAGTGTTGACTGCTGATTTGGAGATTCAAAGGGGTTAAATCACATTGTGCAATCTGCAACATTATTTGGCTAAATAACTCTTTTCTCCTGAAGCCCTTATGCACGCTGAGGCTCAGGTCCATCACCTAGGAAGCTTTTCGAAAATATTTCAACAAAGAGGAGACTTTTGCTACAAAGAATTCCAGTACCCAAGCCAAGGAAATACAAGTTTTATCAATAATAATAATGATGATAAATTACATATATGTAGCCAAGCACATTTATTGCCAACCACCAGGCAATTTTGTTGGATTATTACATTTAATGCTTAGAATATTCCTATGACATTGTTGTTATTGCTATTTTTATTTCTGTTGCCTAAAGTCACATATTAAGTGGAAAAGCTGAAATGTAAACTCTAGTTTAGTCTAAATACAATGCCGTGTTTTTTTGTCCAAAGCAGAGTACTTTTTTATATATGTAATCCACAAATTGGCATGTAAAAACCTCCATTTTACATAAAATATGCATTTCTCTAGGCATTTTATTTAGGTCTCTGGAATATTGTGATTAAACTAAATAAGCAGTTAAAGACCTAGTCTCTTGATGTCTTTAGCATTAAAGACAAATATGGTCAAAACACTTTTTACATTTAGTAATTCAGTTGACTATCATCATAGACCTGTTAGGAAGGCACTTTTGTAGTACATTTTACTGGAGAAGAAATAATGAATTCTAAGTCCAAACTTCTCTAACTCTGCCATAAAAAGTAGGCTAGCTGAAGTTCTCCAGTGAAGTTGAGAGATGATCATAAAAACTCATCTGAGGGTTACATTCACAGGTGCCTATTAAGATGTATGGGGGATTTATACATCTGCCTCAATAGGATCAAAAGAACAGGAGAGTTAAGACAGTATCAATTAACAGAAGGAAGCACTTCTTAAGAGCCATGGGGAGCGTGACAACCAATTTTCATTCCTTTAGCATTTTAAATGTCCTATTTCAAATCCTGTCTCTCCTGTATAAATTATGTGGGTGAGGTGGAAACACAAATTCACTTAGAGCAACCAACTATTTTTCAATCTTTTTCCTACTTGGGTTACTTTTCCCTCTTAGAATTTTCCTTCTGAAGTTCATTCACTTTGACAAGAGACAAAAGCAAAAAGTTTTAATTGTTCAATTTCCTGTCTACCACTTAAAAATTGAAAATTCTTATTCCATTGAACCCTCCTTTTTTTTATATTTTTATTTCTTGCCCAAACACAAATGACCACGATTGCCATTATATTTGTTCCAGGGCTCAGACCTTGGTGCTTTAGGATTTTTAATATTGTTTTTATAGTTGTGAGCAACTCTATTCAAAGGAGCCTCCTTTGCTTAAGTCCCTTTTTGGGGTACATCTTAGAGCTCCCTGTGCACCAACACCAAGTTTTGTTTATGTAATTCAAATCCTCCTTCACCTAGATGATTGCCAAATAGAAACTGAAAGTCTTAGAGGACTAAAAATACTTGGTGAAAAATCAGCAGGTTTGCAGTGTCTTCGACTATGGAAGCTTGGATAAAATGTGAACAGGAATCAAATTTTAGGTCAGGACAAACATTAAGAGGACAAAACAAGTAATATTGAGCAGCAAAATGCATAGCATTGCAAAACAATGGGTGTCAAAAAAGCCTTAGTTCAAATCCAGGGTTAGCACTTGGTAACTACCTGATCTTGCTAACTTGCTGAATTTCTCTCATCCTCCATCTTTTAATGTGTACAATGGAAATAACAGTAGCCCCTGTCTTCAAAGATCTTAAAAGGATTAAATAAACTAATACCTATGAGGCATTTTGAACAATCTCTGACACGTATTAAGAGCATAATATAAAGTAAGTATGCCAATGTAGATATTTGTAGTTGATTGGATAAGAATCATACGTGAAAAGGGATTCCCTACAAAGAAGGTCCCTGGGTGTTACTCATTTCAAGGGGATAGCCATTGGGAAGTTCTCTTGGCAACTAGGTTAAAAATTTAGTGCTAACGTCTAGATCTTGTATATATTTGGTTTGCCCTCATGATCCCTCAAGGCCTTGTAATGTTTTCTGAGGCAGATGTGGAGAATAATATGTGAATGATTCTTCTGCTGTTTTCACAGATGCAGAGAAATCTGGAGAATTGGAGCATAACAGAGTTAGAGAGTACATTTTCCCCAGCAAGTGGAGAATATTAAGAGACTTGTTATGAAGAGGCAAAGACAAGAGTCATCACTGTCTAAAAAATATTTCTCTAAATAACCCAAGCTCAAGTCACATGCCCATTATTTCTTAGGACCACAGAAGAGTGCTGTAAAAAACTCCATGTAAAGAGTCATGTCTTGGCCGGGGATAGTGGCTCATGCCTGTAATCCTAGCACTTTGGGAGGCTGAAGTGGGCAGATCACTTCAGGTCAGGAGTTCGTGAGCAGCCTGGGCAACAGGACAAAGCCCCATCTCTACTAAATATACAAAAAAATTAGCAAGACTTGCAGGTGCACGCCTGCAGTCCTAGCTACTCAAGAGGCTGAGGCATGAGAATCAGTTGAACCCAGGAGGCAGAGGTTTCTGTGAGCCAAGATCACACCACTGCACTCCAGCAGGGGCGACAGAGCAAGACTCTGACTCAAAAAATAAATAAATTAGTTAATTAATTAAAGAGGCATCTCTTAAAAACTCTGTAGAGAAAAGGTGAATTATGTATCCTTTTGGTTTTTTTTTTTTTTTTGCCGTAAAGCTGGCTAGTATGTGCTTATGGCATTAATGCTAAAAGACAAGGTATGGTGATTGACTTGAAGCTCTGGTTGCTTGAGGGTCTTCCATACCACAGCATTTTCCAACAGAGGTAATTTTATACTTTTCACATGATTATTTCATTAACAACTATGTCTTCCAATCAGCCAAAAGTACCATGACAGTATAGACCCTGTCTTACTGTATCATTTTATCTCCAGTAGCAAACTTGGTGCCTGATATTTAATACATATCCCATAAATATTTGCTGAATGAATTAATAAATTAATAAAAAAGAATATATAACTCTGTCATCTATAATTCCCCCCAAAATGTTCATACAACTGCACATATCAAATAACATGGATTTTAGTTGACAATTGTTCATATGTGCCACAAATAAAATAGTGAGGAACTTTAAAACCAGGAGACATAATTAGGAACCACTATAGAGGATTTGTTAGTCTGTAAAGAAATGGCCAGTCCAGAGCTACTCAAGAAAGCATGTTTCTACTCTTTTGTGTTTGAGGCAGGAGCTGTTTTCTGATTGTTTTTTCTTTTACTATCGCTATTTAGGCTGGTACAATTGCAAAACCACAATTTTGCACCAACCTAATAAAAGTATTCTACATTAAAGAATATTTTTAAAAAGAAAACAAGAGTAAACAACTAAACTTTTACTCTGTTAAATAAAACAAAAGCTACAGTAAAAATACAAAATCTGTCTTGACAGCACCACTACAGAGGTCCACATTTGGCTTATAGATGTGATTTATTACCATATTAAAAAAAGTTTTATAAAATTATCCATCCTCAGACATTATAAGATAACATATGAGAATCTGAATTTTTTTTCTTTTGGTAAGTTGGAATGTCTGACTACCCTGAACTGTCTTCCTGGGTGACACCCATCTACTCAGAGTAGTTGCTACTCTTTTTCAACAGAGGGTCAGGGTCACAGGTTCTCCAGTTTCCCTCAAGTTTCCTCTACTTCTTATTGCCTTGTCTAAACCAATGCAGGGGTCCATCCTGCAGACACTGACCCAATGACGCATGAATAACATACACTGACACAGATATTCTGCTTGTCAGTCCTGCTAAGGGTCTGGACCCCTCACACACCCTAAGGAGGGTGCTGTAAAAAGTAGCAGCTGTGGCCGTGACTAGCTGGCCCTGCCAGCATTTATTCAGCATACATTAAATGACAAAGACTTTAAGCCAACACACCTGTAGGTAATTAATTTGGTCGCCCTTCCTCCGAGAGAGCCATCCTGCCTGCAAATGATCATAGGTTAGTTTTAGGACCACACGAGTAAACAAGCTATTTAGATAAACTCCCTTATATTCCTTTGTACCCACCTTAAGCTCTTTACTTAAGGATTAGGCTGCCTTCAGCCAGATCTATTACTGGAGCTTATGTAAACCCTCCAGCCTTCCAAGAAGGTCTGTGTCTATATCTTATAACTTCATCTTAAAATTTTTCCAGCTACACTGACTGATCCCCTACAAACCAAGACAAAATTTCAGCTGTAATATTGAAAACAAATGAGATAATCATAGGATTTTTGTTTTTAATTATCTTTGGTGATAAAAACTCAATTAACTAGGCATTAAAGAAACATACCTCAGAATAATAAGAGCCATCTATGACAAACCCACAGCCAATGTCATACTGAATGGGCAAAAGCTGGAATCATTCCCTCTGAGAAATGGAACAAGACAAGAATGCCCACTCTCACCACTCGTATTAACATAGTACTGAAAGTCCTAGCCAAAGCATTCAGGTAAGAGAAAGAAATAAATGCCATCCAAATAGGAAAAGAAGAAGTCAATCTCTCTTCACTTACAATATCATTCTGTACCTAGAAAACTCTAAAGACTCCACCAAAAGCCTTCCAGAGCTAATAAACTATTTCAGCAAAGTTCAGCATACAAAATCAATGTATGAAAATCAGTAGCACTTCAGTACACAAATAATATTTAAGCTGAGAGTCAAGTCAAGAATACAATCCCTTCTATAAGAGCCACAAAAATAAGACAGATAGAAATATATTTATAAAGGAGGTGAAAGATCTCTACAAGAAGAATGACAAAACACTGTTGAAATAAATCATAAATGACACAAACAACTGAAAAAAAAATCCAAGCTTATAGATTAGAAAAACCAGTGTCATTAAAATGGTCATACACCTAAAGCAATCCACTGATTTTCTATAAAACTACCAATGTCATTTTTCACAGAATTAGAAAAAAACTATTCTAAAATTCATATGGATCCAAAAACAATGCCTGAATAGCTAAACCTAAGCAAAAAGAACAAAGCTAGAGGCATCACTTCAAACTACACTGCAAGGCTACAGTAAGCAAAACAGCATGATACTAGCACAAAAACAGACACGTAGACAAATGGAATGGAATAGAAAAGTCAGAAATAAAGCCACACACCTATAGCCATCTGATCTTCAACATAGTCAATAAAAATAAGCAGTGGGAAAAGGACTTCCTATTCAACAAATGGTGCTGGAATAGTTGGCTAGCTGTCTGCAGAATGAAACTAGACTCTCTTTCACCTTATACAAAAATTCAAGATAAATTAAAGATTTAAATGTAAGACCTCAAACTATAAGAAACCTAGAAGAAAATCTAAGACCCACCATTCTGGACATTGGCTTTGGGAAAGAATTTATGATTAAGTCCTCAAAAGCAATTGCAACAACAACAACAAAAAGAAATGAGACGTGGGACCTAATTAAACTGAAGAGCTACCACACAGCAAAAGGAACTATCAACAGAGTAAACAGACAACCTACAGAGTCAGAGAAGATATTCACAAACTATGCATCTAACAATGTTCTAATAAAGGAACTTAGCAAGCAAAATTCAACAAGCAAAAAACAAATAACCCCATTAAAAAGTGGGCAAAAGGCAAGAATAGATACTTCTCAAGACAAGCTATACAAGTAGCTAACAAACATATGAGAAAATGCTCAACATCACTAATCATCAGAGAAATCCAAATAAAAACCACAATGAGATACTGTCTCATACCCATCGGAATGGTCGCCCTTCCTCCGAGAGAGCCATCCTGAAACAGCAGATGTTGATGAGACCATGGAGAAAAGGGAATGCTTATAAACTTCTGTAGGAAATTAATTGAGCCACTGTGGAACACAGTTTGGAGATTTCTGAAACAACTTAAAACATAACTACGATTTGACCCAACAATTCCATTACTGGGTATATATAAAAAAAAAAAAAATCATTCTACCAAAATACACATGCACTTGTGTGTTCATCACAGCACTACTCACAATAGCAAGGACATGGAATAAATCTAGGTGCCTTTCAACAGTGTGTTGAATAAAGAAAACGTGGTACATATGCACTATGGAATACTACACAGCTATAAAAATGAATGAAATCATGCTTTTTCCAGCAATAGGGATGCAGCTAGAGGCCATTATCCTAAGTGAACTACCACAGGAAAAGAACCAAATACCACATATTCTCACTTATAAGTGGAAACTAAATATTGGGTCCTCATGGATATAAAGAGGGCAATAATAGGCACTGGAGACTTCCCGTAGGGACAGTGGAACAGGGACAAGGGTTGAAAAAGTAACTGTTGGGTACTATGCTCAGTACCTGGATGAAGGGATCATTTATAATGCAAACCTCAGCATCACACAATATACCCATGTACCCCTTGAATTTACAAGTTGTAAATTCAAACCTGCACATGTACCCCTTGAATTTACAAGTTGAAATTATTTCCAAATTTTTAAAACCTAAAAAATAATATTAATGCAATATCAAAATACTCATACCTGGCATAATGTATTCATATACCCACACATTTCTTAGAGGCATTTAAATGTATGTAAAAGAATATATATGTGTGTCAGACATATTCTTACCAGACTGCATGAGATTTCACATAAGGAATTTTAGAAAAAGTTTTAGGCTGAGACTTTAAGCATACAGTTCCTTCAAGGAGCTATAAATTTAACCACCTATACAACTGAACCTTTCCAAATGTAAAAGCCCTTTCATACACCAACCTCATGGAAACTGCGTGTTTTTAGTTAGAGGATTGGAAGGCATAAAGAAGTAATTCGTGCTATTTAAAGGATCAGAATTTTAGGACCGGGGAACTTTAGGTAGGTTCTAGTCTAACTGTATTTCCTACATTTTGTTTTTTACTTTTTCTTTTTTCTCTTCTTTTGCCTCTTTCTCATTGCAGAAAGGTGAAGTGTCTTGCCTAATATCACGCAAAGCTATGACTAAAAGAATGGATTTGAGATATTTGAATTATTTGAGATATTCAGATAAAGGCAAGTGAAGCTCTTTTAGTGGGTGTAGAGTCTCCCAGTCAAGAGAGAATGACTGCATGTCAGCATGTATTAGGAAAGAAAAATGTGTTAACATCAGTGATCAAAGTTGCCATCTCAGAAAGCTAAGAAAATACAAGTAATTTAAGCCCAAAGGAAGTAGAATGAAAAAAACAGTGGAATTTGGTCAGGAATAAGTGAAATAGATTATAGAGGTATAATATTAAAAGAGGGCTTTTTTAAGTTCAGTGGTACATGTGTAGGTTTGTTACATAGGTAAACTTGTGTCACGGGGGTTTGTTGTACGAATTATTTCATCACCCAGATATTAAGCCTAGTACCCATTAGTTATTTTTCCTGATCTTCTCCCTCCTCCCAACCTCCACCCTCTGAGATACCCCAGTGTGTGTTCTTCCCCTCTCTATATCCATGTATTCTCATCATTTAGTTCCCACTTGTAAGTGAGAACATGCAGTATTTGGTTTTCTGTTTCTGTGTTGGTTCACTAAGGTTAATGGTCTCCAAGACGTGGAATCAACCCAAATGCCCATCAGTGATAGAAAGAAAATGTGGTAGATATACACCATAGAATACTATGCAGCCATAAAAAAGTTGGTTTTTTGAAGGTGATAAACACCTAGAAGACTGACCAAAATAAATATAAAGAAAAGACACATCACTAAAACAGTAAGGAAAAAATAGATACCAACTGAGATACCTCAGGTATTAAAATCTTAGCAATAGAATATTATTTTTAAAGACATGCCAGAAAATTAGAGAATGAACATGATTTTCTTTTAAATCCTTTACAAACATTAAAACTAATACAAGAAAAAGTGGCTATCTGAATAGCTATACCTGTTAAAGGAACTGAACCTTGTAATAAAAATAAACTTTTCTACAAAGAGAATACACCAACTGAGATATTATTAGTAATGAACTCTTCCAGGCATGTTGGCATGGGCCTATAGTCTCAGCTACCTGGGAGGGTGAGGTGGGAGCAGGGTTTGAGCCTAGGATTTTGAGGCTTCAGTGAGTTAATGATCATGCATAGCACTCCAGTCTGGGAGACAGAGCCGGACCCTGTCTCTAACAATAATAATAATAATAATAATAAAGAGTACAGAATAAAAAACAGAGCATAGGAAGTATGGGAATAGTTTGGAGTATTCTGATACAAAGTGAAAGGTGTATGTTCACCTTATCACTAAAGTTTCTACTCTGTAAGCAACATCTCTCCATTTTCTCCACCCATCAGTCCCTGGCAAGTTGGTGCCAATCATAATCCCCAAAGACACAGTTCCAAACACCATAATGTTGAAATCCCAAAGGATCAAACTCTCTAAAGTCTAAAATTTCTAATGCCTAAAGTCCCAAAAATCATAATCCCAAAGGATTAACATCCTGAATGTTGAAAATCTAAAAGATGAATTATGAGGGAGAGACTAGTGCATTTTGGGTTAGTCATAGGATAGTTGCATCACCTTAGTTACATCATGTTAGGCAAAACTATTAACCTTGTTAATGTCTTGATGTGGAGGTTAAGTATGTTTTATTCGGAAATTAAGTATGATTTAAAGAGATGCATATGGATTCCAAGCTGACAAGGAGTGGATTTGGACCTAATTTTAGGTCCAAATTATGGACTTAATTTTAGGTGTCAACTTGACTGGATTAAGGAACACCTAGAAACTTAATAAAGCATATTTTGGGTGTGACATTGAGGATGCCTCCACGGGAGTTCAGCATGTGAATCTAAATGGACTAGGTGGGGAAGCTCTGCCCTCAGTGTTTGGTGGACACCACAGAATTTACCAGGGGCCAGGAAACAACAAATATAGAAGGCAAATTGGTTTCTCTCTGAGAGCTGGAACAGACTTTTCTGCTGCTGCCTTGAACATAGAACTTCAGTCTCTCTGGCCTTCAGATTCCAGGAGCTATATCTGTGTCCCCTCTACCTCGGGTCCTGAGACTTTTGGCCGCAGACTGAGAGTGACACCATCAGATTTCTTGATTTTTAACATAAAAACATTAAAACTTCCTCAGTAAATAAAGAGATGTCTTTTTGTACCTCTGCATTATGAAAGATAAAATTTCTCAAGATCTCATGTCATTGGGCTACTGCATATACAGTGGTGATTCATTGAATCATGAATCATGATTTTGATTGATCGTATCAGACGGCTTACATTATCCATCATGGTATTTCAAAAGACCACAGTTATAAAGTTGGGTACACACAACTGCCAACTATAGTGATATACATTTATACATTTCACTTTTTGACCTACTTCTTTAGGGATACGGTTTGTTTACTCATAACCATTATGCCTGTATGACTGTTCCAAATATACCTGGGAATTTATGCTTGCAAAAATATGCATGTTATTACTGCCTATTTCATTATATCAGGTAGCCTATGAAGTGTTCTGTCATGTTTTTATATGTTTCTCAAATAAGTGCTCTTTTAAAAATATAAATAAGTGTTTTTTAAATATTTTGTTTCATTGTTATTTCTAGAATTCTATTTTTGGAATTTTGATCCTCCAGGATTGGGACTTTTGAGATGTTAGACTTCAAAGATTTTGATATTTTGGGATTTCACCATGCAGGATTATGACCCAAACCCCTGGCAACAACCATTTTATTCTCTATATCAATGAATTTTTTTCCTTTTTTATGCAGGTCTTCCTTAGCTTGGTAAGCTTTGATGGGAGCATTATATGGATTCATGTTACCTTTTAGGGTAGAGCGATGGCATAGGACCCAACCAGGACAGAGTAACAGATGGTATCAGTGGTATTGAAAGCTGTTTGCCAAAGTCATATATTTTATATTAGCAAGATCTGGAAAGTAGACTCGTGAGTCATTATCCCGTTGTTTTATCATTCCTAGAGTTTGGTTTGAAATGATTTTTTCCTAAGTAACCCCAGTGAAAATTAAACTTTACCAAGACGTTCTTTTCATTTTTAAATTAAAATGAATCCAACACATTTTATTAAGCACCTGCTGAGACTAACTCCTCTGTGATGAATGCCAAAGAGAGAACACAACTTGCCCTTGAAAATCCTGGGGTTAGAGAGAATCTCTCAGCCATGTTTCCTGATCCATTACGTGAAGTTAGTTTCGTCTAGCCCTAACCTCTTCATATTTCTGTGACAGAAAAAAGATAATAATGCAAATCAATTTCTAACCATATATATAAGACAATGTAGGTATCAAAGAGGAAAAAAAAATTTTAAATGTGGTTTGAAGTTTAGACTCCAGGCAACTCATAGAGATAGAAATAAATTTGAATGGAAAAAGGATGAAAGCAAACTTGGCTTAACATTTTAGAGGATTCGTGTTGGAGGTATACTGAAAACTTTGGTTAAATAAAATAGAGTCCCTTTAAAAAAGGCTTTGGATATTTGGCTATGAAATTAGACGTAAAACCGATAGGTAACGGATTACTGAGAAAGGGTACAATATCAAAAAATTTGTGTTTGGAGAAAACAGTAACTTAATAGCACTATGGATGAGTAGGTGGGCAAGGATAAGTAAATAAACTATAAGTTTTTCCTCTTTAGGCTTGAACTAGTATGTTCTCAGAATATATGGGAACAGGGAAGAATGAAAAGAATTGTCATCAGAGAAAATGTGGAGAGTATGATATATTTTATACATTCAAGTAAGTGACAAAGAAGAGAAAGGTGTTTTATCAAGTGGAATAAGGAAAGGATAAAGCAAGGACAAATTTGTTATATTAAAAGTGCTGGAAAATATCCCTGCGGAGATGTCCTCTAAGTCAAATTGGAAACTTATAGGACATAAAGGTTTAGACCACAGATTTAAAAGGAAGATAGGATGAATACGATTCTGCAGTCTGTGTCATTCTGGCTATTTGTCTTTGGGGAATTTTACTATAAATATAACTTTGTGTTACAATAAGTGCTGAAAATAATTATTGGTGAGGCATTAGCATAAGAGTGATAAAAGAGACCAAGAAAATGAACTTGTGGAAGGGGCTCAGGTGGAGCAAGAAAAGTACGGGTCCAATGACCAGGCTGTGAAGAACACCCAGGAAATAAAAAGAGTACAGAATACAAATAAGAGGAGCACAAAATGAGCAGAAATTTGGAAGTACATATATGGAGACAGGGAAGCAAAGGGAAGGGGAAGAATCTAGAAGGAACATATTAGAGTGAAAATGGTATTGAGAGGTTGAGGCAGATAAGAATAACTCACTCAAAGTGGCTAAAATATTATCATGAGAGTGTAAATGTAATTGTGGGAAAAGAGGCTATATAGTTGTAAGTTAAAACATGGTGAATAATAAGAGAAATGGAAACTGAAAGTTTATAGCATTAATTTAAGAAGGTCAGGACAATAGCGCATGCTTGGAATCTTGGAAGTTACAAGCATTTGAAAGCCATCTAACTTTTGGATTGCTCTCACATTTCTTTTATCACTTGTGGAGATAAAAGTAACTTCATCTTGGATACTAATCCATGACTTCTAACCCCCAGGCCCCTGAGTGCTTTCTGATTCCTATGTTATTTACTGTCCTTAGTATAGAACATGTCAACCTTGATGTTTTTGCACAAATTATAGATTATAATGCACACAACATTCTTGCCTGTTATGGAGGGTTCTTTTAAAATTGTCTTCCTGAAGCACAAGCACCCTTTCCCTATAGTATATAAGCCCTGGCCCTCAGAATTAACACTGCGGGGATCTATTATACCTGTCTTGCTGCCACACAAGACTACGCTCCTATCTGTAAGTTCCCCCAACCAAACATCCTTTGCTGACAAACTGGATTCGTCTGCCTTATTCTTTGGTTTCTCAGCAACTTCAACATTTGGGGGCTGCTTTGTATATATAGCTCTTTCATTATATTCTATGTTTGAAAAAATCTGTAATTCTTCATTGTTGCATAATTTACTGTAAATGGTATATTTGATATTGTAAAGTTTTGTCCTAAAGGGGACAAAAGAATAAGAGAAACTGAGTTTGTGGATGCTTATTCTATCCCTCATACGGTACTGATTCATTTACTTCAGGAGGCATGATTATCCCATGACTATAAGCAAAAGCTCCTGACTCAGACTGCCTGGGTTTGAAAGTTGTCCCTGCAACTTTTCAGATGTATAATCATGAAAATGTCAACGTAATGCCTTAGTTTTCTGATCTATAAAATGAGGGTAATAATATTGCCTGCCTTATGGGATGTTATGGACGTAAATTGAGCTAAAACAAATGGAACACTTAGAAGAGTATGTTGTATACAGTGAGCTCTCAATAAATGTTTGTCATTATTACCAGATAGCTCACCAACTTCTCATAGTAATCCTTATGCCTTAAAATCTTTTAGTTTTTCAATATGGTTCACTTAATACTTTTATTCAATGTATCGTATAATAAAATAGGTGTTTATAGGTCTGTAAATCAGTCTCCTAAACTTAAGCTATTAAATTGGGTTGTCTGAATATTGGCTAAAATAAATCTAAGCACACCATGACATTCACTATATGTACTCTAATTTTGAATCATATTACTCATAATCTTCTAATATAGATTGAAAATGATGGTAATAAATACAAGTTATATTTAAAATAATAATCTAAAGTGTAGACAAATATGAGTAATATATATGTAATAAGTCTTTATTAATTTATCATTTTATAACCCTAGTTGCCTTGAAGGTATATGGGTTTAGTTTACTAAAGTCCCCTTTGTAAAGGTGAGCACTGTTTATTAAGATACATTAGGTGTGTGAAATGAGTTGAAATGTTCTTTATAATAAGAAAAAGATAAGATGGAGGAAAGGAGGGGAAGGGGGAAAGTAAATGGGTAGAAGGAAAAACACAGAAAAACCAAACAAGGTTGCAAATGCCTTTCATTCTGTAGTGTGATCCTCTCTATCACACCTAAAACATCATTGAATTTTATTTATTGAATAATTCTTGTCTTTTATTTAATACTCACATTAAAGCAAGACAAATAGACTCTAGGTAATTTAAGTGAAAAAAATCTTGAAGCACTTTTCAGTAGTTTACAAAATCTCTGGGAAGCTGAAGAAACTATGTCTGAAAATAGGCACAAACAAATGAAAGCTGAATGGACCAAATCAAAACCAAATCACACCACAAAATTCATAAACTACTGCTTCCATAGATCAATAAATGCAGCTGTCAGGCACGTGGTTGCCACCACTAATCCGGGGAATTGGATTCTGGTGCTGACAGTTTTGATGATGCTGGGCCTGGAGCTGGGTGTTACTGCCACCGTTCATTTAAAAATGACTTCTCCACCACCTGTACTTCTTTGTGTCACTGGCTCCGTGTGTAGATACAATTGACTGGACAAACCAGTACTTTATTCTGCCCACACACTAGCTGCCAGAAATTAAAAAAAAAAAAAATCTCATAGATGGGCCTTAAGCATGTCATCAAAGCAAAAGTGTCATATCCTGGAAAATCTATAGAAATGTTTATTAGACCTTCTTGACATCGAGTTAATTGTTGATGACACTCGGGAAGGAAATGTTCATGTAAGTGAAGTAAAGTTTGCCATGAACATATATGACCCTGACAATGTACATCCTCCTGGGAACCCACAGAAATCTTGGGACGGACTTTGGACAGACCTAGGTAGCAGAATCAAGGGTTCAAAGATGTCAAGGAGTTGTTTTATGTTTGTTTGTTTTTTCCAAGGTAGTGGACTGAAGACAGGTAACCCTGGTCTCGTGATGTGTCTTGGAGAAGGGGATTTCTTCTTCCCCTCAGGCACCATTACAGAAACAGCTGGGCAGCTCCCATAGGAGCTTGGTGGGTGCACCTGTGGACAACCTTTTTGGAACGTCTCAGGGTGACTGCATCCCCACAGGAGGAATGCCCTCCAGGTTCAAGCTTGCACAAGAGGTAGAGTCACAATCCCTGTCTACATGGAACGTAAGCATTCCTGCAGATGAAAAGAAGTGCCTGTCTGATCTGAAAAGCTACAATTCTTGATCAAGAGTGTCATTTGGAGATGGATTGCTTTTCTGCTGGTCTGATAGGGAAGCTGAGGTGGTTCTCTCCCTTCCTCCTGAAAAGAACAAGATGTGTTTCACTGAGAGATATGCACAGCTACCTCTGTCAAGGCTGGAACTTCTATCCTCCATTGGGTATTGGATTTGCCCACCTGCTTTAGCCACAGCCTTTACCTGTGGACATGTCCCACTGACCTAAAGCCCAAACTTCAACCCAGTAAATAAAATACTGGAAAATAAATAAATAAATAAATAAATAAATGCACCGTTAGGAAGCAAGATATGCTTCATGACATTTCTGTCATTTTGGCCCATAGGAAACAGCTAACCTCCTCACATACTGAGCACATTACTACTACAACAAGTATCCTTTATGATAACAGCCCTCAACAAACCATGCATAGAAGCAACATACCTCAAAATAGCAAATATCATATACGACAAATCCACAGCCAACATCATACTACTTGGGGGAAAGGTTAGTAGCATTGCCCTTAAGATCTGGAAAAACACAAGGGTGCCCACTTTTACCACTTCTAGTCAACATAGTACTGGAAGTCCTAGCCAGAGCAATTAGACAGGAGAAAGAAATAAAGGGCAAAGAAATTGGAAAACAGAAGTCTATCTCTATTTGCTAATGATATGATTGTATACCTAGAAAACTCCAAAGATTCTTTCAAAACGCTACTTGATTTGATACAGGAATTCAGTAAAGTCTTAGGTTACAAAATCAATGTATACAAATCAATAGCACTGCAATCAACCAAAAACAATCAAGCTGAGAACCAAGTCAAGAACAGAGTCCCTTTTACAATAGTTGTAAAAAATAAAATACCTGAAAATATACTTAAGCAAGGAGGTGAAATATATCTCTAAGTAGAACTATAAAACACTGCTGAAAGAAATCCTACATGACACAAACAAATGGAAATACATACCATATTCATGGATTGGAAGAATCAATATTGTTAAAATGACCATACTGCTAAAGCAATCTATAGATTCGGTGTAATTCCTATCAAAATACCAAGGTTAGTTTTCACAGAATTTTTTTGACCACAAAATTCATATGGAACCAAAAAAGAGCTTGAATAGTCAAAGCAATCTTAAGCAAAAAGAATCAATCTTGAGGCTTCACATTACTCAAATTATACTATAAGGCTATGGTAACCAAAACAGCATGGTACTGTATAAAAGTAGATACATAGACAAATGAAACAGGACAGAGAAACCCAGAAATAGAGCCAAATGCTTACACCCAACTGATCTTTGACAAAGCATGCAGAAACATAAATTGGGGAAAAGTCTCTCTATTCAATAATAATAAATAATTATTCTATCAATAAATGGTGCTGGGAACACTGGATCGTGTTCTACCACATGTAGAAGGGTGAAACTGGATCCTGTCTTATAGAAAAATTAACTCGAGATAGGAATAAAGATTTAAATCTAAGACCTGAAACAATAAAAATTCTAGAAGAAAAGCTACAGAAAAAGATTCTGGATATTAGCCTAGCAAAGAATTTATGATGAAAACCCCAAAAGCGAATGTAACTAAAACAAAATGAATCAATGGGACCTAATTAAACTAACAAGCTACTACACAACAAAATAAATAATCATCAGAGTAAACAGATAACCCACGGAATGAGAGAAAGTATTTGCAAACTATGCCTCCAACAAAGGACTAATACTTAATATCTATAAAGAACTCAAAAATAAATCAGCCAAAAAAAAATCCCACTGAAAAATGGGCAAATGACATGACTAGACTTTTCTCAAAAGAAGATATACAAATTGCCAAAAGACATATGAAAAGATGCTCGACATCACAAATAATCAGGGAAATGCAAATTAAAACCACAATGAGATACAACATTACTCCAGCCAGAATGATCATTATTTTTTAAATAAATAGATGTTGGTGTGGATATGATGAAAAGGGAATGCTTATATACTGCTGATGGGAATTTAAATTAGTACAACCTCTATGGAAAACAGTATGGAGACTTCTCAAAGAACTAAAAAGGGATCTACCATTCAATCTATCAATACCACTACCGGGTATCTACCCAAAACAGAAGAAGTCATTATATCAAAAAGACTACTGCACACAGATGTTTATCAAAGCAAAATTCACAATTGCAAAGATATGAAACTACCTAAGTGCTAATCAACCAATGAGTGGATAAAAATCATGTGGTATATATTCACCATATTATACTACTTACCCGTTAAAAAGAACAAAACAATGACTTTCGCAGCTACTTGGATGGAACTGGAGGTCATTATTCTAAGTGAAGAAATTCAGGAATAGAGAACTAAATGTTTTACGTGCTCACTCATAAATGGGAAACTAAACTATGGGTACCCAAAGGCATATAGAGTGGTACAATGGACATTGGAGACTCAGAAGGGGGAAGCTGTGGAAGGGGGTAAGGGATAAAAAACTACATGTTGGATACAATGTACTGTACTTGGGTGATGGGTGCACTAAAATTTCAGACTTCATCACGTTATAATTCATTCATGTAACCAACATCCCTTGTACCCCTAAAGCTACTGAAATTTAATTGAAGAAAGTATAAAAAATCAAAACAAAGGCATCAAGGAGCAGAGAAGGCCTTCTTAATATTTGGCATACATATACAGATAAGCCACAGGTTTCATGAATAAGCTGGAATCTATAGGATACAAGAAAAATGTAGCTCTATTCTTTTGTATATCTTCCTATGTGGATGTGTTTTCCTCTGTCATTTAAAGAAATTTCAAGATTTCCATAGCTTTTCCAGAAATTCTCAGGAAATAAAATCTAGTCCAGTTTAACATTTATCTTCACATTCTCATCCAATATCAAATGCCCCGTTTACCAAACTTGGACCTGCCTAGGCAGGTTCTGCTGTGGGAGAATCGGATTCTGGTGGGTTTCTCCACCATTGCTTCCCTCTATCTCATTCTCCTCAGTAGGTATAGATATGGTGTCATCAAAGATTGGAGCAGGTGGAGAATGAAGAAATAAAATTTATAAAATAAATCCTACTGTTTCAGTTGTAATCCTACAGAAGTGCCTTCTGGCTATAAGTGACTTTAAAACTTGCTTCTCTCTCAAAAGATATGTCTTTATGAGTCCCTTAGGGATGTTTATCCCCAATGTTGATGGAAGAATGCATATCCCTGATCTCTTTTATTCTTTCTCTCCCTGGACTTTGAAGAATCCCTACAGAGGTGGCCTCACTCTTCCAAACAGGTTTGATTGAGCAAGATTTTTTTTCAAGACAGTTCACTGGCTTGCTTTCATGAAGTCTATATAGGATATTTTTCTCTGCTGCCCATGATGATATAGCTGGCTATGAGGCAGAGCCTCACATATTTACACTCTTGTAGGCATGAATCAAGTTCCAGTCCCTGTGTCTCATAAAGTCATGGATACTTGTTTACTTAGACTGAGTTTCTTAAATCAAAGTTTGAAGAGGGATTTTTAACTTTTTGAGGCTATCTCTCAGGAGAAAGAGAGAGAAACAGGAGAGTGAGAAAGGAACTGATTTTAATTGGTGTCTAGTTTCTGCTGATCCCACGAGGGTGTCTGGAACATGAATTGCCCCAGAGAATTGATCTCAATTTAAGGCAAGGAAGCTCACAGTTTGCATCAGTTATCATTGAATGCAGAAAGTATCTAAGGTAGACAAATGTAACCTCTGAGAGGGAGAGAGAGAGAGTGAGAGAAAGCGCAAGCTGTTATGTTGTCAGTGCACAAGCCCAGGGAGGAGATCTGAGCAGGACTCTAACAGCATCTACCACACCTGCCAAGCTATTTCTAAGTTTCTCTCTTGCTGGATTTGTAGTGGTGGGGAAGCACTCTATTCTTCCTGTGAGGAGGGCCTGAGAATACAGAGCACACCAACTGTTCTCCAGAGAAATTCTTATTCTTGCCCTCTTGAATATTCTATTAACTCTTCTGTCTTCTCTTGGCTTAGCCTTGAGATGGCTGAATTCACACTGGTAGAACTGATTTCACACCCTCTGAAAATGGCTCACTTTGATATTTTAGCATCTTGCAAGGGATGTGGGATATTTGGAACCTATAATATTGTTCTTGGTTTGGGCTAAACTTTTGAAAAATAGATAAACTTACACTTATCCTCCTCTTAGTGTAAGTAAATAAAAAGTAGGAAAATCTGTTACTCTTGGTATGAAGATGGCAAAAGAGGCCAGGCGTGATGGCTCACGCCTGTAATCCCAGCACTTTGGGAGGCCGAGGCGGGCAGATCACGAGGTCAGGAGATAAAGACCATCCTGGCTAACACAGTGAAACCCCGTCTCTACCAAAAATACAAAAAATTAGCCAGGTGTGGTGGCGGGCGCCTGTAGCCCCAGCTACTCGGGAGGCTGAGGCAGGAGAATTGCTTGAACCTGGGAGGCGGAGGTTACAGTGAAAACTCCACTGTGAGAAAACTCCACTTTACTCCGGGAAGGCTCCACTTCATTCCAGCCTGGGCAGCAAAGCAACAGAGTGAGACTCTGTCTCAAAAAAAAAAAAAAAAAAAAAAAAAAAAAAAGCAAAAGAAAGCATAGAGAATTGTCTATGGTTCAAGGAATTCTGCATAGTTCTAGTAGACCTCCTCCATTACATAAATCAGAAAGTGTGTTTCAGTATTGATGTCTGCATCCTTTTGGTATTCTGGAGTTATTTACTACAGTTAATTTTGCTTGTAATTAACCCGAATCATTCTGTAACAAATAAGCATTTTCTTCTGAGAGCTTTCTTATTTCTCAGTACTTTCTGTGGCTACTGAGCTGAGTCCCCTTCTTTCCTTAGTGGCAAGTGACCACAATATTATGATCCTAGCACAGGCACAGGCATAATCAGCCCTCAATTTTCAGCTATAGGCACTACAGACTTTCCCCTCATCCAACTCCATCTTCTGTAAACAGCATGCCTGATTTTAATAGTATAAGAAATCTTGTGCAAAACTTCCCATACTGCCGATGATTAGAAATGACAAAGGACACTTGTGTTCCATGCAGTTAGCAGCTCTCAGGAATCTGTGTGCTAGGGTTAGCACTGAAATGGAATGAGTAATAATTCTGACTGTGCTTGCTACAGAATAGAGGTGCAGTGGCCTTTGGTGACAGAGAAAGTCATCTGAGGCAATTCCTACTTTAAGACAACTATTGAAGAATAATTTGCTGATGCATTTTTAATAGCTTTGATCTATTTCCACTTTTTTGGGTTTTTACAGTTGGCAGTCAATAGGTAATGCATTACAGGACATTCTCAGTTTGTGGAACAGGCATATTGATTTCCAATGAAAATATGACAGGCAGAAATATTGCCTGAACACTAAATTCATTCATAGCTGGGTAACCAGATCTATCCAGAGAGGTGGAGTATAATTTGTCAAACACATGGATAAATAAAAATATACTCAAAGAATCATTGCCCAATTTCAGTTTTCAAATCTATACTTATTACTGCATTTGCCAATAAAGTAACATTTTCTTGGAAATTATTAACTTCTATATTTTCATTATAGATTTTCATCAATTTTTTTAATGAACAAAGGATTATAAATAATCTAGAATAGAAATTTCTGTGTAAGTGCAGAAATAAAAATTCAAGTTTGGGCCAAGCACAGTGGCTCACACCTGTAATGCTAGCATTTTGGGAGGCTGAAGCTGGAGCATCATCTGACCTCAGGAGTTCAAGACCAGCCTGGGAAACATGGCAAAACTCCATCTCTACTAAAAGAACAAAAAATTAATTAAGCATGGTGGTACACACCTGTAATCCCAGCTACTCCGGAGACTGAGGCAGGAGATCTGCTTAAACCTGGGAGGCAGAGGTTGCAGTAAGCTGACGTTGTGCTGCTGCACTCCAGGCTGCGTGACAGAGCGGGACTCCATCTCAAGGAAAGAACAGGAAATATAAATTCTAGTGTGGAGAAAAATTGCTAGTTTAAAAAGCTTTCTAACTCAAAAGTTGATTGAAATGAAAATACTGTTTTCCTTATTTATTCTCTATTCTGCAAGACAAGCTAGGAGGCATTTAGACAACTGCTGCCTTATTTAACATACAGGAAATGCATAGAAGCAGGATATTTGCAACATAATATCATTTAATAAAGTAGAACTCTAAGGGAAAGCGTAAAATACAACAGAGTAATCCTTTTAGTGAGAAACTTTTCCAAGATTAGTTTTTGTCTTCCAGTTAGTAGAAATAAAATAAACACATCATTCCTTCATCTTTTATGGCTAAGAATATTATTGATAGGAGCACTGAGAGATACAGGAAATAGAGTTTCCAATTAAATATTTTCCAATTAATACTTTACTGTAAAAAGTGCATTATGCCACACAAGTTAAAAACTAAGTTTTACCAAAACTGGGATCTAATTTTTAGACTCTATAAGAGCTTCGGAAGGACCTTGAGTACATATTTAAAACCTTTCAATTAACTTTTGAGACTGAGCCTGAAGACAGAGACAGCAAGAGCGGTTTGGTGATTAAAGTAAAGATATTCATGTAATATTTCTAACTCCATTGACTCTTCACGATAAAATCAAGTATTTCTCAATACCAGAGCTCAGCTAAGAGCCCCAGCAAGGGACAAGGAGAGCTGTGGAAATAATTTAGAATAATTGGGTCAACAGTTTGTATTCCTTGCGTTTTCTGGAGAAGGATAAGCCAGAACTGATAAAAAATAATTGACGATAATTCCTAAGACCCAACAAATAACACCCATGAGGACCTATGGGTAAAGAGAGTAAAGTAGCTGAGACCAGTGTGACGACAGGCTGCAGATAAGAATTGCCAGAAGTTTCTTCTTGATCAGGAGTCTACGGACTAAGAGCTTTAGCAAAAATGTCACTCACCCTCACAGTTTACAGGGGATATTTTCACAGTGAGCTGCACAGAAGAATGGACTAACCTGAGACGTAAGACCTTTAAAGATTCTGATCTAATCACTGAGTAGGCTGCATTTGTCTTCCTACTTGAGCCTAAGGAAATGATCTTTGCTTTAAAAATGACTGCTCTCTGCTAGCCAGAAAGGGAAAGAATTGAGCGAATTATTAGACAATATGAGAGCCTTAAGGAAAATAAAAACAAGGGAGTTTATATCAACAGCAACAAAAATAACTGCTCTGAAACAGAAGAGAGAACCAGTTAAACAACATATGTGACAAAGAGAAAAAACCTATTTGCTCCCAGATATTTAAATAACACGAGAGACCTCTCTCCTGGCCTTAGTAGGTCAGTCTTAACCTTATAAGAAATCATCCACAAAGCAAAAAAAAGAAAAAAGAAAAAAGATACGAAGGCAAACAGGAAGAATTCTGGGCCTAGTCTTTGGAATAAAATATGTGTAGTGATGGTCAGTGACAGGCAATTATAGGCTAAACAGGAGATGCAGAGTCTTCCTGAAGCAGCAATGTAATATGGACCACATGTTTAATTCCAAATTTTCTGATAGCCACATTAAAAAGAAACAGGCAAAATTAATTTTAAGAATACGTTTTATTTAAATAATCTATCCAACATAATAGCGCTTCAATATGTATTTGATATAAAAAAATTAAAGATATATCTTAAATTATTTTTTACTTAGTACATTTTTGAAACCTTGTATGTATTTCCAACTTGTGGTACATCTCGATTAGGACTAACCACTTTTCAAGTCCTCAAGAGTCACATGTGGTCAACGGCTAGCATATTGGAAAGTTCATTCCTAATATATAAATCCCAAATATGACAGTAAGCGAAATAAGGTTTGTGTACTGCATAATGGCTGCCTAATTCTTTGACTCTTGATCCCTTCCCACTCTTCCTCCAGCAACCTCACACTCTCAAATATGTATGCAAACACACACAAACACACACACATTTCCCCTCTGCTGTTTCTTCTCTCTCTTGGGCCAGAAAAAAAAAAAAAAAAATCCAAGTTCTGTCATACTTAAATGCAAAATGAAAACCTTTTCTTTCTTCATTCTCCTCTCATTGAGATACAACCACGTTCCTCAGAGCAATATATGCCAATTCTTTCTATTTTCTCATCCCTTAATCACTTTTGAAACCAGATCTGGAGCATTACACAAGACCAGGGTCTTTATCCACAGAGAACACAATAAAAGAGAATCTCATGATTCTTTCTCAAGCAGTTGCAATTTACCTTCGATTCCCAACCATAGAACCTGCTTTCACCACAATGACAACTTGTCTCTATTGCACAATGCGTGACACGTTCAGTCTTTCCATGCTCTGTCCAGTCAACAGTGTTAGATGCTGTAGACTCTGCCCTCCTGTCTGGATTTCCCTGACATCAATGTCACCTGGCTTTAATCTTCCCTCTCATGTAGCTTTTTCTTTGTCTCTTCTCAAGATTACTTTTTTTGAACCCATTCTGTTCATGCCGATGGTCCCTGGGATCTGTACTCATCTCTCTCCTTTGTCACATTCAAAACTTTCATGAACTTTTACACATTCCCATGTCATCAGTTAAGGTATGTTCTTCCGGCTATATTTTTTTACCCCAGATTACAATTTCTGAACAGCAAGCCATATTGCTAGCTTCTTAAGGTGTATCTAGTGCTTAGATATACCTTAGGGATTTCAAACTTAAAATTTCTACAAAAGTTATCTTCTTTTCAGGAATACTCTTGAATTCCCTGTCGAATCAAAAGCATGCCCATCTTCTCAATCACTAGACTCAGTCATTTGTCACCATTATTTGTTCAAGATACCTGAATCCCACAGTTATTTGGTCACTGTACCCATTATTTCACTGACTTAATTATTTATTTAAATGGTACCTGCCTTTCCATTGCCCTCATCACTACTTCATTTAGATAAGTGTCAAAGGGACACAATAGAAAAGGCATCTGGTGTTGAAACATGCTTTCTAACCTTGCTTCGTACCTTCCATGTAAAAAATATGCAAGAAAACATAATTAACACTCAACATCTCACTGAAAGTCACCCTTCAAAGGACTCTCTAGTGTTCCCAATAAATACAAACACCATGGAATGGCCGACAGAGATGTTCATTATCCAATCTGCAGTCTCATAACTTTAAAACTCTACTCTTCGTAATACAAACCAACTTATTTTCCTCTAGAAGAACTTGTGTGCCTTAACACATCGTGCATCCTGTATCTTGGACATCTTTCACTATAATAATTCCTACCTGATGGTTGCCTAATATTTTTTATCTATCGCCACACTATTCTGAGAAGTGAACTTCTACAAAATTCTTTATTTTGATACCATCCATCACCTGTCTGTACATATTTAATCATAGCATGTGGTTAATACAATTATAATTGTATGCTGGGTGCCGTAGCTCATGCCTGTAATCCCAGCACTTTGGGAGGCTGAGGGGGGTGGATCACAAGGTCAGGAGATCGAGACCATACTGGCTAACACAGTGAAACTCCATCTCTATTTTAAAAATGCAAAAAATTAGCTGGGCATGGTGGTGGGAGCCTGTAGTCCCAGCTACTCAGGAGGCTGAGGCAGGAGAATGGCGTGAACCTGGGCGGTGGAGCTTGCAGTGAGCTGAGATGATGCCATTGCACTCCAGCCTGGATAACAGAGCGAAACTCCATCTCAAAAAAAAAAAAAAAAGGAATTATAATTGTATGTTCAATTATTCATCTTGGAGGCCTTATCCTAGTGGCTACTAATATAATACAGGCATGAACATAAAATGAATGAATGAATGACTTCATAGTGTCTGTGTATTACACTATAGAATTTGGGATACAATAAAAACTCATGACATTAAAAGCAAAGAAGGCACAAGAAGGAAACACATGGTTACATTGATGGCATGAAAAGACAGGATTTTGGTTTCTAAACTATGTAGTTTAGTTTCTAAACTGATAGACTCTTGTCAAGAATCTAAGAGGTCCTCCAGATAATTGGAAGTGCACACTTGGGATGCACTCATAAAGAGAAGTTTAAACCACAATTTAAAGTAAAGGTAAGAGAAAAACTGACTAGAGAAAAATTAATATTAAAATACCAAGAAACCCAACAGATGAATTTCCATTGTTGAAAAGGCTGCATAATAATTACTGAAGAAAATAATAGGCAGGATGTTACTTATATACAGTCATGGGCTTAGGAATAGGTGTAATAAATTGGTTAAGCTCAAAATTAATTCCTGATATTTTCTTTGAAGGCTCTAGTCATCAAGATTAGACTACACTAAGAGATTTTTATTAAAGCAAGAGAGGGTTGGTATACCAGAAAATTTGGAAACATAATTCTGCACATATAAAAAATATAGATTTTTAAACATCAATACATTATCAGGATAACTCACTCAATTCTTTATTTATTTATTTATTTATCTATTTATTTATTTATTATTATACTTTAAGTTCTAGGGTACATGTGCTTAACGTGCAGGTTTGTTACATATGTATACTTGTGCCATGTTGCTGTGCTGCACCCATCAACTCGTTAGCACCCATCAACTCGTCATTTACATCAGGTATAACTCCCAATGCAATCCCTCCCCCCTCCCCCCTCCCCGTGATAGGCCTCGGTGTGTGATGTTCCCCTTCCCGAGTCCAAGTGATCTCATTGTTCAGTTCCCACCTATGAGTGAGAACATGCGGTGTTTGGTTTTCTGTTCTTGTGATAGTTTGCTAAGAATGCACACGTATGTTTACTGTGGCACTATTCACAATAGCAAAGACTTGGAATCAACCCAAATGTCCATCAGTGACAGACTGGATTAAGAAAATGTGGCACATATACACCATGGAATACTATGCAGCCATAAAATAGGATGAGTTTGTGTCCTTTGTAGGGACATGGATGCAGCTGGAAACTCACTCAATTCTTAAAGATTTCAAAACTGAGAGGAGAAAACAGACATAAAGACCAGAAATGTCATTGAGTCCACTGAAGTTTGGTGAATACAGACTTAACAGACCTGTATCTTTCTTTGGGGGTAAAGTTCAGGAAAATAGCAAGATTCTAATTTTTTGTATTGTCTGCGTAGTTCATAGACGAAACACACACACACGCACCCATACAGACACACAATGAGAATCAAAATAAATAAGCTTAGGTTAGTATCACAGAGGGCCTGTGTTATGAAGAAGACTCATGGAAAATCACTTAGAGTTGAGATGAAGAGGCTGTAGCACTGATATTCGTAAACCACACACCCTACAACAAAGGTGCCTCCTGGGGCCTCAGTATGTGCAGATGGCCACACAGAGGACCATATACACCCCAGTCCCCCAGAGCCCTCACAGTACTTATATTCCTCAGAAAATAAAGCAGCCAGTGCAAGTGCTTAATTGGTTGGGATAAATATTTTGCCACTTGGCTAGAGTTATACACACTTTACTTAAGGAAACAGCAAAATAGAGCCTGGAAAAAGAAAATAGACAAAGGAACATGGTGGTGGTCTTCAGATATTAGAAGGACTTCAAAATGTAATTTTTTTCTGGGTATTGTTTCAGGAGATAGAACTAATTTCCAGTAAGTGGAAACTATAAAGCCACAGATTCTTGGTTTTTAAAGAAAGTTCTACTAACAAGAGTCTTTTAACAGTAGAATGAATCTGATATACTAAACTCTACCCTTGGAGCCTAGATGAGAACAAATATGAAGTGCTATAGAAGCAATTCTTCTGTTTGGTAAGACAACATTCTTCTTGCTTTCTAATGTACTATCACACTAGCAGGAATGTTCACGGTATATCAGAGCTTCCTCACATGAAGCAGTAACTGGTATTCTACATGGGAAGCTAAAAAAATAACAAGAGGTTTAGGCATACTTTAGGGATTTCAAACTGTGTTTTAACAAAACGTAAACCAAAAGGGATCTGTAGAACTATGTGGAAACACTTAGAAGTTTAACAAGTTTTGTTTGAATGGTTGTGCCTTTTATGCTTTGCTGAATCATTTAGCCAACTCAGACTAATCAATTATAAGATGCAGCCAAGGATAACACTGGTTCTGTCACGCGTCTGCAGTAATAAGATTTAAAGCTAAATGAATGCATTCTTTCGGAAAAATAATGACTAGAGGAATTCAGCATTCACATTGAAAGAAAATTTTGTGAAAGAAAAACATTTGTCATTCTTGTCTGCTTTTGTAACTGTGATAAAGATATGTAGGTGATATAGTTGAAATTGAAAAGCGAATTCTTTTGTGTCTGATCAGCTCTTGACAATGGATGATTAACCACCTGGCTAATCACAAGTTATTTAATGAGAGAGTTTCTATATATTTTTTTTCATTTGAGCATTATTAATTATGTAGTTGCAAGGATCATTTTATGGGATAGCTGTCACCAAATATTTTAAAATAACTGATATTTTCACAATTAACATTCAATACTCACAGCTTTATGTTTCTAGGCATTGTCTTATCCTCTGTTCTTATGGACACTGGCCTCGGCAATCATGAAAGTAATTACTTCCATAACCTTGGACAGCAGGTGCCATTAATTAAAAATTGTCTATGTAGAACAGCCTTGATATTAGATCAACTAGCAGGAAACCTAATATATTCAATTAAAATGATCTGTAACAAAAATACAAATTAATGACTATAAATACACTGATGGGGTGCTAAAAATCTTCAATTACCATATCTTATTATATTAAAATTTATGACCACAAAGTTGATCTTTATATGTAATTCTCTTTGGTATATTAAAAGAAGAGAAAACAAAAATAAAAAGTATATAATTACTGATGAAGGCATTCAGTTAGTCATTCACAGAACTTAAAACTAGGACTCAGAGTCCCAAGCTTTGGTATAGCTGATGAAGTTACATGTCAAGTGACAGCAGTAATTTCTTATAAATCTGGCTACATTTGTTATTTGATATTTTTATATTAAATAATTCTTAAGCCACACACCATTCACAGACATCTAACATTGCTAAGGACTGCAAACAAATATAGCATAGTAGCTACAGTAATTTTAGAAAACTGTGTCTTTTAATATGTTTTTATTGTGTCTTCTTCATGCCTTTCACCATGGTACTACTACTAATACTACTAATAATACTAACAGTAGCTAATAATACTAATGGTAGCTAGTGTTTGTTGAGTTCATATACTAATTCAAACACTTTTAAGTTTTTGGATATATTCTCATTTGATCCACAAACACACAAGAGAGATATTCTTTTGTTCTGATTTTACCATTTGGAAAGAAACTGAGGCTTAGACAAATAAAGTAAGTTGTTCCAGTTGCTTTAGAACCTGGAATCCAGGTTCTAAATAGGACTTTAAGGCTTACCCCATTCACCACTAATCCATGCTGCCTCTAGAAGGCTAAAGCATATGTGCTCTTTGCACCTTAAAAAAAGATGTTGCCTTGCCCTTTTTACTTCACTTTTGGATGAATCCTCTAAATGGAGAATGTTTAATGCATGAATATTCTAGAAAGAAAAATTGCACCACTCTTAGAGAATTTGTTAAGCAGTAACTACAAGAGTAGGTTGATGATTACTAAGCTATCATTGACCTTGAAAGTATATAAAGGCTTGAATACTGATTAGGAAAATGAATTTTTTTTAGAAAAAAAAATTGTACTGTTGCAGTGTAGTATCCTTCTTCATAGTATGGTGGGGTTTGTTCCTTTTACTTAATCCAAGCATATTATTTTTTTGTCACATAACAAATCTCCCCAAAACGTGTGGCTAAGATGGCTCATCTCATTTACATGGGGCCTAGCCCATGCTTGTTCACATGGCAATGTGATAGGGGTCCTAAATGCAAAAGTTCTCTAGAGTACTAGTCTCATTAGTAACCCCAACGTTGCTTCGTTTGGCCCAAGTTTAAGTTCATATTTAAGGGTTGAGAAAGGGACTCTGTCCTTTGATAGGAGGAACTGCAGATTATGTTGCAAGGGGTACTGATATAGGAATAAAGAGAGAATTGTGACCATTTTTATGCTCTCTTCTAAAAAGTGAATCATACTCTTAAAGAACCCACCTGAAGAGTTTGTCATTGTCTTTTGAAATGAGAATTCAGTGTCTGGCGCATGACTCACAAACGAAAACAATAAAATCAAGGCTAAAGGGGGAAAAAAAGAGGAAGAGAGATGAGCCTGAGCCTGGGGGAGAAAGCAGTACTTTCTTGCATGTGTGACAAGTATTTTGTTTCCCATGGGACATGTATAAATCCTGCAGTGTTAATAATGAGTTACACAAAAATAATTCTATCCAAAACAGTCTCCTTCAGGCAAGTCTGCTTTGGGGTGGAATGCTGAAAGACAGGAACAGAGGAAAAAATATAAATAATCAGATGGCAGTGACTTTTTGGCTCCAACAGAAAACTGTAGTTGGGGAAGACTGATAGTTCAATCAAAAAAAAAAAAAAAACCAAATACAAAATTTCAGCACTTGAAATCTATCACCCACATAGTGTACCACACCAGAGTATAATTCCAGTAGCCAAGATAGATTTTTATGAGCCTTATGTCTCTTAGCTTCAATATTGGATAATCTGATACAGTAAAAATGATTGGAGGAGGAGGAGGAGTAAAATGGAATAGACTGATTTATTCTGTTGTACTGAAATAGCAAGTATTGAAGAAGCAGCAACATCAGTGAGCAGGTATGGGAAATTTTACATTCAGAATATGACCATTTCTCAGCACCTCTGCCCCCACCAACACCCTGGTCCAGGCCTCCATCAATTTTTATGTATTATTGCATTGACCTCCTCTCTGCTTCTCCCCTCTCCGCTGCAGTTTATTCTCAGTACAACCAAAGTGACTCTTTTCAAAACGAAGTCAGATCATGTAATCCTCTGCTCAGACCCCTTTCTCTTAGACTAAAAATCAAAGCTATACAATAGCCTACAGGCCTGAAGCAGGTATCAAAGTATGTTGCTCAGGTTTTCCTTCAGTAAATAACTTGACATCCAGATGCTAGTGATGCAGTTAGTTCAGGACCTCCAGTAACAGCAACTTCCAGATCTAATGCAGCATTTGAGGCCACACTTCTCCCAGGCAGTCCCCAGCCAGTGACTTAAGTGTAATGGATACACAAGGACTTGGCTGTTCCTGCCAAATACAAGACTTTTTTTTTTTTTTAAGGCAATCTTTAATCAGAACCATTGGTTTGTCTGAGGTCATATCAATATGGGTCACACTGAAGGTAGTTCCTGCCCAATTCTGGCCTCCTTTCGTCTTACCTTCCACAGATACCAGATTTGCCTTGCAGTTTAAAGGCTTTCCCTCACCAACTCTGCCCCCTTCCTTCCTTTTTCTTTCATAGGTTGTTGCTGCCAGTGAATTTCTTGCACTCCTAACTCTATCTCAGCATCTGCTACGGACCAAGGCTGTATAGGATCTGGTCCTTTGTACTTCTGTGACCTCATCTCTACCACTCCTTACCACACTCACTTTCTTTCACTCTTACTGGTGTCCTCACCATACCTTGATCATGCCAAGCCTACTCATTGTTCCTTCTGCCTAGAATGTTCTACCCCCAGATACTGTCACAACTAACTCCTTAATATTATTCAAGACTTTTATCAAATACAATCAATTTCTCCACGAGGCCCTCCAAGACTTTTTCATTCTGCAACCTGACACTTTCCCACCATGCTTAGTACTTATGTTCTGTCTTACTTTGCTCAATTGTTTTCCTTTTCCCTGACATGGAAGCTGAATGTAAGTTCCCTATACACAAGACTTCTGTTTGGATCACTGAAATATCTCCAACACTTAGTGTGTGCCGGCCATGTAACTAGTTTTCTATGTCAAATTCCTGCATGTATGCTATAGCTGTAGCATTTTTGTATGACGTAGGCCTAAAATGGAAAAGGGAAAATTTTGAACTGAATAAAATATAGGGCCTTTGATGATAGACTGTAATGAATTTTTAATACTTGGATTTGCGTCCTAATTTACCTGAATGTGATGGAAAAACTGTGTAATCTCCAAGGTATTGCCAGGGGTGGATGAGGGAAAATCAATAGGACAGTGGTATGAGAAAAAAAATAGTTGCTTTCTACTTGTATTCTGATGAGTTCACTTAAGCCAATAAATCATTTCAGACACAATTAGGTTATATCCTAATGCAGACCTGTGATACACTAGGGAAATAAAACTAAGTACAAAAACAAAAATCTACACAGTCAGAAGATTTGGATTCAAGTCCTGTTAGGGACAACTACCTGCGTGACCTGCGTTGATTAACCTTCTCTCTGAGAGTCAGATATTTCATCTGCAAAATACAGACAGTTATACTTAATTCATAGAGTTTTTGTATGAATCAAATTAGAAAAATGTACAAGTGATCTGTAAACTTTAAATATTGCTATGTGGTTAAGAAAAAGAGTACTAATCTTTCCATGATTATTTTCAGACAAACATTTTTGGCTGATTCAAATTAATCCAGAGCATTAGACTTTATTAACAATTCTAATGGGAATATAGAACAGGAAAAGAAATAGAATACACTTTTATTTGAAGTCTGTTTTCCTTCTATATCATCTCTTCTTTCCTTCTATATTATTTCGTTCTTTGCAAATCACCCCTGTCTATTCCAGAGATGACAATGGAAAATGAACCACACACACAAAACAAAACTAAACAAAAAACTGTCTCTCTTCTTATAAGAATGAATCAATTCGAAACCCTCAAAATTCCTTCAAGCAAAATTATCAGTGTGAGATCTATTTCTTTTCCAAAAAATAAATAAATAAAAGACAAATTGATAAGTGATGTGCTGCTTGGAAGACATCTCTATTCCCAAAATACACAATTTATCACCATTATTTAGAAGTTGGTCTGAATAAAAGGTAAACTCCAAATTAAAGCATGGCCCTTATAGGTTAAACCAAAGATAATCATTTGAAGTGGGATAGACATTTTCATAGGTTTGAAGGATAGCTATAGCTCTGCACCCACTCACAATTCGAAAATTGAAACTATTGAATAGTTCTGAGTTGATAATAAAACAGTATAAAAAAGAACAAAGCAAAAAATAAATGCCTTACATTAGTTTGGAGCAATTTATTTTTGGCTCTTCTGTTGCCTTAGTAATAATCTCACAAGGTGTTTAAATCCTGTTCGTAGCTAAACACAATTTTATATTCATTATAAAGCAGACACGCTATTTCACACATGAATTCTTTTGACTGTTTAATATTTTACTAATATTCACATCCCTGAACCCATGTCTAAATGATGCTATGGCAAAATGATGAAAGAGAAAAACATTTGTTGATTGCTGCCACGTGATTTAGCTAGTCAGTATCCATGCATTTTGCTGATTCTTTCCTTGAACTAACTAGTTATTAATGGACATGACTAACTCAAGTCTACGTAAGTAACAGGCTATAATAAGTTACGTGACTTAACTGGCAGCAAGTCATTTTTAGGCCAACAGACCAAGCTTTACCGACACTATTAACACAATAGTGGACCAGTCTGAGTACACGTTTAGTAATGGCGGAAAACAGAATTTCTAGCATGAAAATGTTAGGAATTGTTAGAAATGCCAAAATATTCTGACTTAGATCAAGGTCTTTAAACACACAATATATAATAATTTATATAAATAAAGCAAACTATATCTCTACATTGGCCCACAAGTACCAAGCCTAATAAGGACAAACGAAAAGTAATGAAATATCCAATCTATAGTTTGGAGGGGGTTTATGGCTATGTATTTAATGATAGTAATCCATTTTTCTCTATGGAAAACTCAATCTAATATAGTTGTTAAATTCAGTTGTTCTACTTGAATGACGTTATGCGTTTTAATTTGATTCTGACAATTCTAACAGCAAGTGAAGAAGATTCATGGTAGTGTGCGGTAAAGCTGTCCATACTTCACTCTCTTAGATTTGTCTCATGTCCCACTCCAGCTGAAAGTCATTCGTGTCCATTCCAGCCAATTGGTGAGCTCCTAAGCAGGCAATAGACACTTTTCATTACTTTTGGGATAAATAAGAAGTGAGATAAATTACATGTCATCAGAGAACTTTTACAACCTTGGCTGCAACTATCATGTGAATGATAAGAGATGGAACTTAGAAGGGTCATCTAAGTCTTCAGTGGAGAAGGCAGGTCAGGGAAAAACAGCTGCTAGAAAACAATAGTAGTCATGCATAAAAAGAATAAAGGAGGCTCTGGGCTAGGATGAGGAGGCAGGAAGGGGATGAAAGGAGGGAACTGATTTTTATTGTGCTCCATCCACTCTCTGTCAATTTAGATTTCTCCTTTCTTTGCATTTTTGCTCCGTTTTAATCAAATTAATGAAACGTTTGTAGCTCCATGTTGTTAGAAGATGATTCCACACTTTCCCCAGCCATGTTGTCAATTCTCTGTATCTGCGTCACTCTTTCTCAGTGCCTAGCATAGCACTGTGCACAAAGAATGTTTTCAATAATCAATGTGTTAAATAAAAATGGAAATTGCATAATGGGATATTTTAAAACCTAATATTATTACCTTCAAATGACCTTGATGAAGATGAACCTATATTTTTACATAGATTTATTCAAGTGGGTATTTGACTGAGTTTCCTGTCTCCCTTTCTTGTTTTTACCACAATGTGTGGCTTTTGTGGGTATTGACAGAATGGAGTCCATGATGCTACTTTTTTTTTTTTTTTTTTTTGAAATGGAATTTCATTGTCACCCAGGCTGGAGTGCAGTGGCATGATCTCAGCTCACTGCAGCCTCTGCCTCCCAGGTTCAAGTGATTATCCTGCCTCAGACTCCCAAGTAGCTGGGATTATTGGCATGTGCCACCATGCCAGGGTAATTTTTGTATTTTTAGTAGAGATAGTATTTTGCCATGTTAACCAGGCTGGTCTCAAACTCCTGATCTCAACCCACCTTGGGCTCCCAAAGTACTGGGATTACAGGCCTTGATGCTAATTTCTTAAGGGAAGTTTAACGGAAGCCAGTACCAACCTTCCTTTGGTGCTTCTTCAAGCAGAAAAAGAACAATATGGCTAAAGAAAGAAACCGACAATTTTTTACCCCAAAATTGTCTGTCATTCCATGTTGAATGTAGTAACTTTATTTTATGGAAGGTTATTTTATAGAAACTTTTAAAAGAAAAGATGTTCTCAAGGTATGTTAGCATTGATCTTTTTTTTTTTTTTTCTGGTGTAAATGCTGAAACTGGAATAGTAGATATTTTTTAAAAGGCACATCTTTAGATTTAATACCTGACCTTAATCAGAATATCTGACATTCAGCCTCTTTCAAAGCAATTACAGTAATAAAATAATATGCTTATTAAGGATGTATTCCTTTCAAACAATAGACATTGGGGGCAAGGGTTGAAAAACTACCTTTTGGGTACTATGCTCACTACTTGGGACACAGGTTTAGTTGTACCCCAACCTCAGCATCACACAATATAACTTCATAACACACTTGCACATGCACTTTCGCATGTGAAATAAATTTTAAAAATAAATAACAACTGAATGTATTCCTTTGAAAAGATTGATTTTTTTTAATTTGAAGAAAGAGAAGGCCAGGTTGATTCAGAGAATCCAGTAGATAAAATGTGAAATTAGAACAAATCTTTAACAAGAGGGTAGCCACTTTAACAAAGTTTTTAAATTATGCCAAAGCATAAGAGTATATTGTAATTTTAAAAAGGCAGAAATCACTGGCTATTGCCTTAAATAACATTCATTCTTGGAAACTCATAATTAGGTCAAATATACCATTATCATTCACCTTGAAGCTGGTTAAGAAAGCTCAGCTTTAGAGAATAAATTATCATAGGAAATTGTTCTTATAACTAAAAATGGAAGAAAAATCTTTACATTTATATTAAAAATGGATGTATCCACCTACTACAAGAATTTATTCCCTTCTAGCTAATCTCCCCAGGACCAGGCTTATCATTGGTAAAATCAGATCACTTTTAAATGTTCAGAATTTTAAAATTTTAGAAGTAATAAGACTATGCCATTTCTAATAATGTGACTATATCTTAAGATCTTCGCTTGGTTAACAATGGAGAAAAAGAAGCACATGTACAGCTTCTTTCATTTCTTTATGAGGTCTTTACTTCCCCGTTATAGAGTTCTGCCAGTACATTGGCTGGTGGCCTCCATGTACCAGCAGTAGCCTGGTTCAAAGTCTATTCTCTACTCACTCAAATGTGGAAGGCTCTGTTGGCAGAGCAGATTCTGAATCCACTTCCTGAGCAGTTGACATGACTGTCTATGGCAAGACTGCCTCTCACATAAATCAATTAGAGAAGTTGAAACAGCACTCAGGTATGGTAGAGCCTGCTTCTAGAACACCAGCTGTACCAAGGTTGTGCTTATAAGTGGGAGTTGGCTTCTATATTTAAGGCATGTAATCCTTCCCAGTGATATAACCGTTCCCACTGATGTAACCCCTCCCACTGATATGGTCCGGTGACTAGATTAACAACTTTTCCTTCCTTGGGAGAGGAGTTAGAAAGGTAGGTAAACAGGGAAGAAGAGATGGGGCAGAGGTTCTATCCCCAAAAGATGACAGGAAATCAGGACAAAGAAGAGGTAGGCATCCTGCCTGACTGATATGGTTGGAATGTTTGTCTCTTCCAAATCTCATGTTGAAATGTGATTCCCATTGTTGGAGGGAGACCTGTTGAGAGGTGATTGGAACATGGGGGCAGATCCCTTATGAATGGTTTAGTACCATACCCTTGGTGGCAAGTGAGCTCTCATTCAGTTAGTTCATGTGAGATCTGGTTGTTTAAAAGTCTAGGACTTCCTGCCCTTTTGCTTTCTTGTTCACACTCACCACGTGATGTGCCTGCTCCTGCTTTCTTTTCCACCATGATTGTAAGATTCCTGAGGCCCTCACCAGAAGCCAAGCAGATATTGGTGCCATGCTTCTACAGCCTGCAGATCCATGAGCTAATTAAACCTCCTTTATTTATAAATTACCCAGCCTCAAGTATTCCTTTATAGCACTGCAACAATGGCCTAATACACTGATACATTCAAGTGTTAGTTTAACTCAGCTTTTCCCAATATATGTTCCACATACAATAGATATATTTCTGATAATATTAATCTGTGAATTTTTCATTTTACCTGAATCATAATGCTCAGTATTTCTCAACATGTTAAGTGGACAATTTTCAAGGTGTCAGGGAAAGGGAATATATGAGGAAAAGCAGTAAACACATTGGTCATTTTTGATTCATGACTTATATAGCTTTGTTCTGGTTTTTTGGGGTTTTTTTGTTTTTTTGTTTTTTTGTTTTTCCCAAAGCAAGGTAATATCCTAAAGTGTTATACCAGGCCAACTTATTATAGAAGTTTACTATAAAGAGCTATTAGAGAGAGTTCTACATATTGTAAAGATTCATCCTTCTCCAAACAGAAACAGAACACCTTGAGCAGAAAGGGGTAGAGAAATAATGTCAATAGATAACTTTGAGTGAGTAGCTCCATGTGCCAGGTACTTTTCAAGTACTTAGGACACATTGTCTCATTCAATCTTTACAACTGCCTCCGCATCCTATAGATATAGAAATATGAAAACCAAGGTAGAAAGTTTAAGTAACTTGCACAATTATAAGTGGCAGTAGGCAAATTCAAACTGTCCTATCCTCTACTACCTCTGCTATTCTATAGAGAATTCAGACACATTTCTTCTCTTCCAACAACCTAACCTCCACAAGGTCAAACTTCAGGTCAAGACATAGGAAAGGAGGAAAGGGGGTGATAAAATAGAACTCTCAGAGATATTAAGGAGAAGCTCTTCAAAATTAAGGGTGACATATATGGATTTGTATTTGGAAATCCAGGAAAAGATCACCTTAAAAGGTGTCCCTGTGCCTTTAATCCAGAGTGGTGTGTAAATAGGTTCACTGGAGTTTAGGGACAGAGAGGGCCCGAGTTATGCTTCTCTGTGGTGTGGAATTGGTCAGGAAATCCCTGCATGTACCTGAAGGGAGGAAAGACAACTGACTTGAGAAATTTTAGAGGAGAGCTACAAGACTGACAGAGGGCAGCATGGCCACAGGGTTGGTGGACCAAGCCTGCTATCTGATGTAGGTGCTGGCTAAGACCCAGAGAGCTTCAATGTCAGTGGAAACAAGGGGAGGTCAGATCTTCAAGGATTTTCCAGCAGTAGCAAACTCTAGCAGACCAGGCAATAGGCAGACTCTCAAGCAAGAAGTCAAAGCCACTGGTGGGCTCAAGGTCACAATACCATCCCCAAGCATCAGAGACAACAGCAAGTTCCCACTTGATTCCAGGTTCATCTATGATTGGAGTTGAAGGCAACAAGAGTCTCTGAATTTGTATTTACCAAAAAGATTCTACATTTATAAAAATGGCTTTGAAATAATAATGTAGGAGTTACAGTGAAATGGCACTTTTAAATTGGTTTCTCACCCTTACCCACCCCAGCACACTTCACTACCCCAAAAAAGTACAAAGATTATGGTGAAGATTAGAATGGTTGTCATTAAAAACTGAGAAACCTTTTGCACAACCAGTTTATAGAGTGTTCAACTGCAAAGCAAGTACAGAAAACATTACTTCCTGTAATCTTAATAAATATTATTTTAAAAACATTTCCTTGCTCTGTAAGATTAGGAAACACTGAACTAAAACATTCAACAGATTTTCATGCTGTAGAAATTCTCAGAAACATAAGTAGTGTCATTTGCATTCTGAGTCTATGAGAGCAGTTTATACGGTGCCGAAATTTGAAATGTATTATCTCCAAACATATTTTCATAAAATATTTGACATAATTAGTGTTCCACAGAACACTCTTTAGGAAACAATGATCTGGTTTAATATAAGGAATCTACATGATGATTAAACATAAAGTCAGGAGATCCAGATCCAGTGTAGGTATGGTCACATACACACACAGGCACACACACACACAAGGAGAGAGAGAGAGAGAGAGAGAGAGAGAGAGAGAATTATAACACCATGAAAGTATTCTGCAATTACTATATTTTAGAGAAGTTAATAGAGTTGACAATCGTATTCTATTGCTCCATGTCGTATATTCATTCCGTGTTAGAGAGTGAGACTATGAGGTTGTTTTTTTCTCTCAGGCACATGTCTTGCACATGACCATCTGAACACTGTTAGTTATAGTGTGATGGTATACATTTTGAATCAACATTAGTCAAGTAAAGCTAAGCCAGCTTTCTTCTCCTCTGGTTCTGGCACAATATTCACATTAGTATAGATAATCAGAGGCTATGAGACTTTTTTCCCACTGTAGACCATCATTTGTTAATGTGCGCTAGAGTTTTGTCTAAGTAAATATTTTCTAGTAAAAACTAGATAAAATAGAAGCTATTACTAAAATCCACATATTTTGACTCTGTTTTTTAATCTGTATAAGTTGAACCTAAGAAGCTATCAGTTATGTAGAATAATGAATATTTTGTTTTCTTGAACACCTTTTTAAAGACTTTTGAGTTTGCTCCATTTTACCTGATTAATCCATAGAGATATCACTTCTACCTCACTGACAGGTGTTACAGCACACCAGGTAGAAAATCCACAGCACATTATAATCAGTTATTCTGAAATGATCGTAATGTTTTATCAACACAAATCAGCTGTTTAAATTCATGTTTTAACAGCATCTGTTGCTAGTAAGTGTAATACCTGATTGTCAAATCAGGATTTCTAAATCCTTTCATTCAGGAAACACTAGAAGCATAATTTAGTTAAACCTTGTGCCTAGTAAATCCTTATCCAGATTTCATTTGGGAAGATTATTATCTTTCTTCCTTTTGTCGACCTGCCTCTTTGCGTTACAAGAAGTAGTAGCACATTCTGGTCACTTTCAGTCAAAGAAGGACATTATAAGTAAACATGGAGAAGTAAAGAATATCACATATCCTGGAAAAGTATATTACTGCTCAAAAATTAGTAGTTTTCCCAGGTGTCCAAGAATAGCTATAGTGAAAAAATTGATTTGTTCAAGAACTTGACGATTAAAGATGCATGACTCTGCCTACCCATTCTCCTATCTAGCCATGCATCTGTTGGTTTCTGCACAGCTCCTGACCACGGATACTCTGCATGTCTCACAATCATTTCCCCAAAAGAGATGATTAGATTAGTTCAGATGGACTCCCACAGTTGGGCAGCCCTCCCATGTTAAGCCACGTCATAATCTCTGCCAGTCCAGAGTTGGTTACATTCGGCTATTTGTGGGCATCAATTCACACATACTTCAAACAACCACTTGTCAGGAAAGGAGGGTCACATAGTTAAATTTCCTCAAAAAGGAATATGGGACTTGTGGGTACCATGAACCTAATAAATTCCCTGCCAATACATCTAAGCGTGGAAACTCTGTCAGGAACTGTAAAATATCTGAGATCTGAACTTACCTGCAACTAACACATTAGCCTTCCACAGTATCTTGAATGCCAGTCCAGCAGAAGAGGCGAGACTTTTGGATAAGAAACAACAGACAATTTATTACTCACACAGCAATTTATTATTCATAACATTAGCCAGAGCATGTTCATTTTGTACCAGCTTATCAGGCCACAGTCCTCACAGGATAACAGGAAGAAGAGGATGTGATACCTACGAAAGAGGAATCCCAAGTTTAGCAGACGCAAATCTTTTAAAATTGACAGTAAGCCTTCTTGAACTTTTCCTCAAAGGAAGACATTATCTTTATTATACCATAGAATAAACAAACCTGAACTTTGCTCCAGAGGGAGATAGCATCTCTTCCAAGGTTGTTCACTTGCAAAAATTTTTGAAAGATCGTTTTGGAAAAAAGGCAGCTAGTGCCTTTTCTTGTAAAACATGCAGAAATATGTGAGAGTTGTCTCCCAAAAGACCCCAGCTCAAAGATGTTAGATACAGTTTATTTGAAGAGGTGTAACTAAACACAAATAATATTATTAAGATGTAATATTTAAATTGCAACTGAAGAACATGGAAAAAAATTGAGTATAAACTGCTCTTCCCATCACTCACAGCCACTGAGGGTTCATCCATACCCTCTCCCAGTTCCAAGGCATCTACCAGATGCTGCCTGAGCTCATTGCTGCTTCTGTTTAGTGACCTTATGACAAATCACTGAGAAAACTGACGGCTCGTTCTTCGAATGCCCAGGGTCTGCATAAAGATAAAGCAGTTCCTGTCCATCTCAGCACCATCAATTTCTCCATCTTTTACTCCCTGAAATAAAAGAGATAAGAACAAAAACTCTATTGCTTTCAAGAACAGAGAAATCACTAAATCACTATAAAATGCCTCTGTCCCAAGTATCAGACAGGATTCCCGTCTATGGAAACTCAATTTTCATGGTTAGAAATATATACCTAGGAAACAAACTAAATGAATTACCAGCAAGTAGCAATATTCCACCAGGATATTTATTTTGCTTTGCTTTGATTCTACCTGCAAAGACATATGTGTCATAGATTTCTGATTACAAAACAGTAAATTGATTATGGCAGAGAATATAGGCCTATCCAATATCTATTTTTCTCTTCTTCCATTGTAATAATATCTGACTTATTCAAACCATTAATACAACTGGCCACAATAATACATTATGCAACTTTTCTAAGAACTATGTATGGCCATGAGACCAGGATCTGCCAAAATGATGTAAGCAGACATGTTAGAGGGAACTTGAGGAAGATTCCATGAAGAACCTGACTTTGTACAGAAATGTGCTTTGTACGTCTTTTCTCTCTGCTTCATTACTACTGCCTGAAGTGTAGATGTGGTTGTTGGAGCTTTAGCAACCCCTGCTAAGGACTGTGGAGAAGGTTAGAAGTAACCTGGGCCCTGCTGACATGTTGGAACCATTGTAACAGCCTCATCTCTGTATCTCCAAATTTCTGTCATAGGAGATAAACAATTTCAAAACACCAAATTTGTTTAGCTCACTACAGTTTTTTGTTTATTTGCTTGTTTGTTTTTGAAAGGGGGTGTATTTTATTCTTTGCAACACAAAATAATTGCAAACTATGTAATAATCCTTACAGAATATTTGGAATTCATAAAAAATGCAAAGAAAAGCCATATCACCTTATAGTATTGTTTTGGCAGCAAAATTTATCCAGATTATCAACATGTTACAAATAAATGAATCTAAAACATAAAAGGATGGTTGAAACTTTAATATTTTTATGTTAAAATGAATAATTATATTTAGAATACTATATTTAATATTTATTTTTAGCTTACTTTTCAAAAACACCACACTCTTGGCTTGTAGGAATTAAGAATATGATTTCTACTTTTCATGACTTCAGCAAGGCCCATGAGTTGAAAATAATGACACTTGAGATTTTCAGAAGGCCTAGTATGTCTAACGCCTTTCATTCATGTGTGTTTTATTATGAATATAATGCAGGCATATGATAAATTCAGACAATAAAAAAGATATAAAATGAAGAGAAAATGCTTGCCTTAAACCAATCCCTTCCCTTCCTATCAAATTTTAGATAGTAAACATGTCAGCAATCTTTATTGTTCCTAAAAATCATATGTCTTCAAAATGTGTACATATACACAATGAGCATCAGTTTTATGTGTTTTTAAATCCCAGGAATTCATCAATGAACAAGGGAAATACTCTAGCCTCTTGCAACTTTCTGGAAATTGTCTTTATATGGAACAGAAGAAGCACAAAAACAAGTAAATATACAACAGGATATCAAAGGGTGTGGTACTTACTGTGAAGAAAAAGAAAACAAAGTATGGCAGTAGACTGTGACTTCAGTGGGAAGGTTGGGGTTTGTAGTACTCAGTAGTCAGGGACAGTTTGTCTGAGGAAGTGAAATACTAGAAAGTATATGAAAAACATGGTCGAAAATGTCCCAGTCTGACAGCTCTGAAGAGAGCAGTGGTTCTCCCAGCACGGCGTTTGAGCTCTGAGAACGGACAGACTGCCTCTTCAAGTGGGTCCCTGACCCCCGTGAAGCCTAACTGGGAGACACTTCCCACTACGGGCCAACAGACACCTCATATAGGCAGGTGCCCCTCTGGGACGAAACTTCCAGGGGAAGGATCAGGCAGCAATATTTGCTGTTCTGCAATATTTGCTGTTCTGCTGCCTCCACTGGTGATACCCAGGCAAACAGGGTCTGGACTAAACCTCCAGCAAACTCCAACAGACAGCTGAGGGACCTGACTATTTGAAGGAAAACTAACAAACAGAAAAGAATAGCATCACCATCAACAAAAAGACCATCCACATCGAAACCCCATCTGCAGGTCACCAACATCAAAGACCAAAGGTAGATAAAAGCACAAAGATGAGGAGAAACCAGAGCTGAAAAGCTGAAAATTCAAAAAATGAGAGAGCCTCTTCTCCTCCAAAGATTGCAGCTCCTAGCTAGCAATGGAACAAAGCTGGACAGAGAATGACTTTGATGAGTTGACTTCAGATGAGTAGGCTTCAGAAGGTGGGTAATAACAAACTTCTCCGAGCTAAAGGAGCATGTTCTAACCCATCGCAAAGAAGCTAAAAACCTTGAAAAAAGGTTAGACGAATGGCTAACTAGAATAAACAGTGTAGAGAAGACTTTAAATGAGCTGATGGAACTGAAAACCACAGCACAAGAAATTCTTGATGCATGCACATGCGTCAATAGCTGATTCAATCAAGTGAAAGAAAGGATATCAGTGATTAAAGGTCAAATTAATAAAATAAAGCAAGAAGACAAGTTTAGAGAAAAAAGAGTAAAAAGAAACAAACAAAGCTTCCAGGTAATATGGGACTATGTGAAAAGACCAAATCTATGCTTGATTGGTGTACCTGAAAGTGATGGGGAGAATGGAACCAAGTTGGAAAACACTGTTCAGGATATTATCCAGGAGAACTTCCCCAACCTAGCAAGGCAAGCCAACATTTAAATTCAGGAAATACAGAGAACACCACAAAGATACTCCTTGAGTAGAGCAACCCCAGGACACATAATTGTCAGATTCAACAGGGTTGAAATGAAGGAGAAAATCTCAAGGGCAGCCAAAGAGTAAGGTTGGGTTACCCACAAAGGGAAGCCCATAAGGCTAACAGTAGATCTCTCGAAAGAAACCCTACAAGCCAGAAGAGAGTGGGGGCAATGTTCAACGTTATTAAAGAAAATAGTTTTTAATCCAGAATTTCATATCCAGCCAAACAAAGCTTTATAAGTGAAGGAAAAATAAAATCCTTTACAGACAAGCAAACGCTGAGAGATTTTGCCACCACCAGACCTGCCTTACAAGAGCTCCTGAAGGAAGCACTAAACATGGAAAGGAACAACTGGTACTAGCCACTGCAAAAACATGACAAATTTTAAAGACCATCAATGCTATGAAGAAACTGCATCAATTAATGGGCAAAATAAACAGCTAAAATCATGACAGGATCAAATTCACACATAACAATATTAAGGTTAAATGTAAATGGGCTAAATGCCCAAATTAAAAGACACGGACTGGCAAATTGGAAAAAGAGTCAAGACCCAACAGTGTGCTGTATTCAGGAGACCCATCTCATGTGCAGAGACACACATAGGGTCAAAATTAAGGGATGGAGGAAGATCTACCAAGCAAATGGAAAGCAAAAAAAAAAAAAAAAAAAAAAAAAGCAGGGGCTGCAATCCTAGTCTCTGATAAAACAGACTTTAAACCAATAAAGATCAAAAGACACAAAGAAGGCCATTACATAATGGTAAAGGGATGAATTCAACAAGAAGAGCTAAATATCCTAAATATATATGCACCCAATACGGGAGCACCCAGATTCATAAAGCAAGACCTTAGAGACCTACAAAGACACTTAGACTCCCACACAATAATAATGGGAAACTTTAACACCCCACTCTCAATATTAGACAGATCAATGAGACAGAAGGTTAACAAGGATATCCAGGACTTGAACTCAGCTCTGCACCAAGCAAACCAAACAGACATCTACAAAACTCTCCACCCCAAATCAATAGAGTATACATTCTTTCCAGCACCACATCACACTTATTCTAAAATTGATCACTTAATTGGAAGTAAAGCACTCCTCAGAAAATGTAAAAGAAAAGAAATCACAACAACCTGTCTCTCAGACCACGGTGCAATCAAATTGAAACTTAGCATTAAGAAACTCACTCAAACCCACACAAGTACATGGAAACTGAACAACCTGCTCCTGAATGACTACTGGGTAAATAACAAAATGAATGCAGAAATAAAGATGTTCTTTGAAACCAATGGGAACAATTAAACAACATACCAGAATCTCTGGGGCAGTGTGTAGAGGGAAATTTACAGCACTAAATGCCCACAAGAGAAACCAGGTAAGATCTAAAATCAACAGCCTAACATCACAATTAAAAGAACTAGAGAAGCAAGAGCAAGCAAATTCAAAAGCTAGCAGAAGACAAGAAATAACTAAGATTAGAGCAGAACTGAAGGAGACAGAGACACAAAAAACCCTTCAAAAAATCAATGAATCCAGGAGCTGGTGTTTTGAAATGATCAACAAAATTGATAAGACTGCTAGCAAGACTAATAAGGAAGAAAAAAGAGAAGAATCAGATAGATGCAATAAAAAATGATAAAGGGGATATCACCACCAATTCCACAGAAATACAGACTACCATCAGAGAATATTATAAACAGCTCTATGCAAATAAACTAGACAATCTAGAAGAAATGGTTAAATTCCTGGACACATACACCCTCCCAAGACTAAACCAAGAAGAAGTAGAATCTCTGAATAGGCCAATAACAGGTTCTGAAATTGAGGCAATAATTAATAGACTACCAACCAAAAAAGTCCGGGACCAGATGGATTCACAGCCAAATTCTACCAGAGGTACAAAGAGGAACTGGTGCCATTCTGTCTGAAACTATTCCAATCAATAGAAAAAGAGGGAATCCTCTGTAACTCATTTTATGAGCCCAGCATCATCTTGATACCAAAGCCTGGCAGAGACACAACAGAAAAACAGAATTTTAGACCTATATCCCTGATGAACATCTATATGAAAATCTCCAATAAAATACTGGCAAACTGAATCCAACAGCACATCAAACAGCTTATCCACCATGGCCAAGTTGGATTCATTCCTGAGATGCAAGGCTGGTTCAACATATGCAAATAAATAAATGTAATCCATCACATAAACAGAACCAACAACAAAAACCACATGATTATCTCAATAGATGGAGAAAAGGTCTTCAACAAAATGTAACAGACCTTCATGCTAAAAACTCTCAATAAAATAGGTATTGATGGAACGTATCTCAAAATAATAAGAGCTATTTATGACAAACCCACAGCCAATATGACACTGAATGGGCAAAAACTGGAAGCATTCACTTTGAAAACCGGCACAAGACAAGGATGCCCTCTCTCACCACTCCTATTCAACATAGTGTTGGAAGTTCTGGCTAGGGCAATCAGGCAAGAGAAAGAAATAAAGGGCATTCAATTAGGAAATGAGGAAGTCAAATTGTCCCTGTTTACATATGACATGACTGTATATTTAGAGAACCCCATCGTCTCAGTCCAAAATCTCCTTAAGCTGATAAGCAACTTCAGCAAAGTCTCAGGATACAAAATTAATTGCAAAAATCACAAGCATCCTATACACCAATAACAGACAAACAGAGAGCCAAATCATGAGTGAACTCCCATTCACAATTGCTACAAAGAGAATAAAATATCTAGGAATCCAACGTACAAGAGATGTGAAGGACCTCTTCAAGGAGAACTACAAACCACTGCTCAACGAAATAAAAGAGGACACAAACAAATGGAAGAACATTCCATGCTCATGGATAGGAAGAATTAATATCGTAAAAATGGCCATACTACCCAAGGTAATTTATAGATTCAATACCATCTCCATCAAGCTACCAAGGTTTCTCCACATAATTGGAAAAAACGACTTTAAAGTTCATATGGAGTCAAAAAGGAGCCCACATTGCCAAGACAACCCTAAGCAAAAAGAACAAAGATGGAGGCATCACTCTACCTGACTTCAAACTATACTACAAGGCTACAGTAACCAATATAACATGGTACTGGTACCAAAACAGAGATATAGACCAATGGAACAGAACAGAGGCCTAAGAAATAACACCATACATCTAAAACCATCTGATCTTTGACAAACCTGACAAAAGCAAGAAATAGAGAAAGGATTCCCTATTTAATAAATGGTGTTGGGAAAACTGGCTAGCCATATGTAGAAAGCTGAAATTGGATCCCTTCCTTACACCTTATACAAAAATTAATTGAAGATTGATTAAAGACTTAAATGTTAGACCTAAAACCATAAAAACCCTAGAAGAAAACCTAAGCAATACCATTCAGGACATAGGCAAGTGCAAGGACTTCATGACTAAAACGCCAAAAGCAAGGGCAACAAAAGCCAAAATAGACAGATGAGATCTAATTAAACTAAAGAGCTTCTGCACAGCAAAAGAAACTACCATCAGAGTGACCAGGCAATCTAGAGAATTGGAGAAAATTTTTGCAATCTACCCATCTGATAAATGGCTAATATCCAGAATCTACAAAGATCTTAAACAAATTTACATGAAAAAAGCAACCCCATCAAAAAGTGAGCAAAGTATATGAAGAGACACTTCTCAAAAGAAGACATTTATACAGCCAGAAGAAACATGAAACAATGCTCATCATCACTGGTCATCAGATAAGTGCAAATCAAAACCACAATGAGATACCATCTCACGCCAGTTAGAATGGCAATCATTAAAAAGTCAGGAAACAACGGGTGCTGAAGAGGATGTGGAGAAATAGGAATGCTTTTACACTGTTGGTGGGAGCGTAAATTAGTTCAACCATTGTTTAAGACAGTATGACGATACCTCAAGGATCTAGAACTAGAAATCCCATTTGACCCAGCAATCCCATTACTAGGTATATACCCAAAGGATTATAAATCGTGCTGCTATAAAGACACATGCACACTTATGTTTATTGTAGCATTATTTATAATAGCAAAGACTTGGAACCAACCCAAATGTCCATCAATGATACGCTGGATTAAGAAAATGTGGCACATATTCACCGTGGAATACTATGCAGCCATAAAAAAGTATGAGTTAATGTCCTTTGCAAGGACATGGATGAAGCTGGAAATCATCATTCTCAGCAAACTATCACAAGGACAGAAAATCAAACACCGCATGTTCTCACTCATAGGTGGAAATTGAACAATGAGAACACTTGGACACAGGGAGGGGAACATCACACATCAGGATCTGTTGTGGGATAGGGTCCTGGGGGAGGGATAGCATTAGGAGAAATACCTAATGTAAATGATGAGTTGATGGGTGCAGCAAACCAACATGGCACATGTATACCTATGTAACAAACCTGCACATTGTGTACATGTACCCTAGAACTTAAAGTATAATAAAAAAATATATGTACACACACACACAAGAAAAACATGATCAAATTTGATATGTAGTTATATCAACTATATTTTTCATAATTCCTTATATCTTGAAGATATTTCCATTTGCCGTGCATGCGATTTCAAACACATCCCAGATTATCATGTCATAGGGTGAGGCCAAATGCTGCAGCCATTTCTGGAATTTAGCGAGTCTTATGTGATACAAGATTAGAAAAAACTTTTATGTCATCTACTCTAACTTCCTTACTTTAGGAATGAACATACTGAAACATAGATATGTTCTGTGACTTTTCTGAGGTTGTACAGATGGAATATACAGGATGGCTTTCAGCTATATGCATTGAAATAACTTCACACATTATTAGCACATTTCAAAACTAAACATTTAAACTAAAATATCTTGACTCCAAAATATTATACTTCTTATTAAAGCAATTAAATAATGCCATTGATCATCATTTGTGGTAGCTATTCAGTGCAATTTTGGCTATTATCTCTAGTCCAGTGTCAATGTGTTTGATAACTGAATTATGAAATTAATTGTCAAGTTTCATAAAGAATCTTCTCATCAATGGGTAGGATCCAAAAATTCTATGAACAATGTTACCTTATTGAAAATATTTATATGTTTGTATTATATATGTGTATATACATATTTGTGTGTCTGAGTGTGTATATACAAACATATTTTATGTACATTTACAATAGTCAACTCAATTTAAAAATATTTACATCCACGTTTCTCTTCTAGTAGGTAAGTTGTCTGAATTGAGGTTTGGGCTATGTTAATTAAAATTTTATATTAAGTCTTCCAGATGGGCGGGCTGAAATTTTAATCTCATTTAGGTTAAAATGGTAATTATTTAGTCAATGACCGAATTAGTGATTACTAGGCCTAGATGTCTTACAAAATTTAAGGATGTATTTTTGATTCAACTGTTTTTTTTTTTTTTTAATTTCTTTCTCTTGAGTATGTGACTTTAATGTATATAGTTTATGATTACCTAGCTTGGGCTCTGGACACTTTCAGGGCAAAGACCGTATCAGTTCCTTGGTCATAAAGAATCTTTTTGTGATACCTTTCTCAGATGCTGCTTGTAGTAGTGATATGCTGGGTGTGTAGGCAGGATCACTGTTTCCTGTGGGGCCAGAATGACAGAGGTCTCACGAATCATATCTCATTCCCCATTGGTATGTTCTTTTAAATATTTTTTTCTGTATTGTTTTCACTATGTTGAACAGTTAAACCTTTAGGCTGGTAGGATGTGCCTACGGGTAAAAACCAGCTGTAACTGCAGCAGGTTGGTATAAGCAATACTCCAAAGATGGGTGAAGATCCCAGCCTTAATCGAAGTGGTTGGTGGAGTGCTCAGTGAAATGCACGGATGACTTTTCAGGGAGATGAGAGGGAGCTACTTCAGTTCCCCTTCCAGGCCAGCAAGAAAGCAATCTGCCCTCCAATTCATGCTCCTATCCTGGTGTTGCAGCTGTTCACATCAAACAGGCATTTCTTTCCATCGATAGCAATGCTGATGCTCCAGGTAGAGAGCCACTGAGACTCTACCCCTTGTGCAAATCTTAACCCACAGGGCATCCCACCTATGTGGATGCAATCACCCCAAAGTAACCCAGAAAGACCATCTACAGTTGCACCTGTGCTGAGATCCCATGGGAGAAGCCCCAGCTGTATCTGCAGTGGTGGCTGAGGGGGAGAAGGGGCCCGTTCTCCAAGTCCCTTCATAAGCAACAAAATAAATAATCAGCAGAGTAAGCAAACTACTTATAAAATGAGAGAAAATATTTGCAAACTATACCTCTAATAAAGGACTAATATCTAGAATCAAGAAGGAACTCAAATAAACAAGAAAAAAAATCCCATTTAAAAGTGTACAAATGATATGAACAGATATTTCTCAAAAGAACACATACAAATGGCCAAAAAACATGAAAAAATGTTCAACATCACTAATCATCAGGGAAATGCAAATTAAAGATACCACCTCTCCCCAGTCAGAATGGCCATTATTAAAGTCAAAAAGCAATAGATGATCTGCAGATGTGGTGAAAGGGAAAGCTTTTACACTGTTGGTGGGAATGTAAATTAGGACCACCTCTATGGAAAGCAGTATGGACATTTCTCAAAGAATTAAACGTAGATCTACCATTCAATTGCTTTGATTAGATGACCAGTTCATTTGCAAAATAAGTTATTATATATATTAAAAAGACACCTGTGTATGCATGTTTATTACAACACAATTCACAACTGCAAAGATATGGAATCAACATAAGTGCCCATTAACCAATGATTGGTTAAAGAAAATGTAGTGTACATGTGCCATAGACTACTACTCAGCCATAAAAATACAAAATAATATCTTTTGCAGCAACTTGGATGGAATTGGAGGCCATTATCCTAAATGAGACAACTTAGGAATAGAAAACTGAATACCACATGCTCTCACTTATAAGTGAGAGCTAAACTATGGCTATGCAAAGGCATATAGAGCTGTATGACATTGGAGACTCAGATGGGAAGAGGTTGGGAGCAGGGTGAGGGATAAAAAATTACCTATTTGGTCAATGTACACTGTTTGGGTGACAGGCGTACTAAAAGCCTATACTTCACCACTATACAAGTCATCTATGTAGTCAAAAACTACTGGTACTTCTAAAGCTATTGAAATTTAAAAAAAAAAAAAAAAACTTTTAAATTGACACAATTTAAGGATGTTTTCAATTGCCTCGAGAAGGGATAGCAATATTTTCAAAATCACATCTTTATTAACTGAATAACTTGACACTTCTTATACTGTGTATTATTGTCCTCTAAAGGATTACATAAAGTTTGGGGTCTATATTAAAATAATTATACAAAAGACCTAGAAGTGGTCTAGAGGACAGCAACCAAGACTTTCAAAGAAGAGCAAATTGAAACATTGGAAAAATGTGTATGAAGATTCAAAATTAACCAGAGAGTGACTAATTTTTTCTCTAGTTCCCCAAATAATTAAATGAGCGAGAAATTATATCAGCTTCTAGTGCACAAGATGAGAGTAAGAGTTGACTTTTGATTAAACACATGAATGGCCTCACGAGTAGTGTAATAGACATTTCACCTCATCTCGAACTATGAGAATATAATGGTTAAAGATAAACATCTGTCTGAGTAATTTAGCTGTTCACTTAATTTGGGATGATATAATCTAGCCATTTGAGTCTACTAACTTCAGGATTCCCTCATGTTTTACACTCTTAAACACATTTCTCCTCCTGACATTTATTTTTGGCCATCAACTTCTAGGGATAATTCCAGAAATTAAATTGATTACTGGGAATAGTTTTAAAATACAAATTATTATTCAGGACAAAATGTAAACATAATGAGTGTGATTAAAATCACTTGCAACAAAGGCAACTTGTGTGGCAGTTTCAGTCAGTTACCAAAAAACAAAAAGAAATTGTCATTTCTTTTCAAGCTTTCGAAATCTAGACATTTTCACTTTCAGTAATGATTAAAATGAAAATTATGATCGACTTGAGTTTCAGAAAATCACAGGAAACTTTTAAGACCGTTTTCTAAGATAAAAACTTCTTTATGATGATGTAGGATTTATTTATTTTCATTGAAAAGCCAAAAATATTTAAATTAATTGAGGAAAAGAAAAATAAAATTTAGGAGAAGAGAAATGGAAGTGCAATATAAAAAAACAGAAACAAGGAAATAAAACATCACAAATTCAAAATGAGGGAAAATAATGTTTTTTCATACACAAAAACAGGTAAATTGGGTCTTTAACAAATAGAAACAGAATGATGTTAATACTGTATTCTATATTCAGTAACAATTTAATATTTTAAATTTTTCTATTCAAAATCAAAACTTTATATAACAAACCTATACAGAGTCATTCGTTTAGGAAAAAGACAACATTTATTGAGGAGCATCTACTGGTTCCAGTTCCTGTTTTGAATGCTACACAGGATTCATAGATTAAACTAACATTGTCCTTATGGAAAAGTCTGTCTGTGATTATGATTATAGTAGAGTCATTAGAGAAATCAATGTGAGAAGAAAAAAGGTAGAAAAGAAAGTCAAAGGGTGATAACTTTTTAAGAATTTGCTTCTTTACTAATCACAGAAACCCCTTTTTTTCCCCATCCCCAACCACCAAGTAATAATATAAATGTAAATACTATGTTCTTGTTCCCAAAAATGTTCAAGAAAATAGGACATATGTGTAAAACAAATCAATAATTTGGAATGCACAAATAATACAACAAAAGTAAAATCTTGAGACCATACTAAAATTTGATTGATGAGAATTACTGATATGGTTTGGCTGTGTCCTCACCCAAATCTCATCTTGAATTGCAGTTCCCATGATCTCTGTGTCTTAGTAGTGAGTTATAAATTCAGATAATCAACTTAGAGAAAAGGTATAATGGTAACAATTGATTAAGAAAGTAGGGGAAACTAACTTCCACTGAGATCCAGGCATGGAGCTTGATGCTTTTTCTAATCAATCTTACCTTTTATTTTTATATTACTAGAAAGTAATTGTATTCATCAGGATAAAATTTCAAACCCCCCCCCGAAAAAAAAGTTGGAAAATTCCAAGTGTTGACCTAATGTGAAGCAATGAGAACCTTCATCCATCGCTGTTGGGAAAACCATTTTGGAAAATAGGCTAATGACCCAAGATCCAATAATTTCTGTCCAAGTATAACTGTCTTAGCCTGGATTTTAAAATAGACCCTTAATGCCAATGGTTCATATGGAAGTTGCAATCCCAGGGCCAAGAATGCTAGGAAAAATGATAGTGAGGCAGGGAAAGACTGAAAGCAACGCAAGGCCATGAGTTAATCTACTGACTGCTGCTCCAAGATGCGCTGAGAATGGCCAGCAGGTGGCTTTTTGGCAGCAGTATCTTGGCTATTGGATGACTCTGAAAAGACTCTACAGAAGAAAACATGTATTGATACAGTATACTGGTGGATTGCAGGGACAGGGAATTTATCTTTCCATTCCTCTCTGTTTCCTTTTTTCCATTGGTTAGTTTGCTGCCTAAGAGACTTAGACCATACTAGGTTGCATCACTAACCCTCTGGCAGTTGCTTGGGAAGCTGGATACCTTGCTCTGTGACAGTCACTTCCTCTAAGAACATAAGTGGCAAGAAGAGCCCGAGAATTTAGATGTATGTCCAGTCCACTTTAGGTGACCACATGTTGGTCTTGGTAGCAGCTGGGGTTTATAAAATGCCAAAGATACAGCTGATTTTTTTTTTAACTGTGAGGAGTTGTATTAAAAATGTCCAAAACAAAACCTTAGAGAATTTCTGGCGTATGTATAGTAGCAGAAAATAGTTCAAACCCAGAAAGAACAGTGATATAATCTGAATGTCCATTTAAGGAGAAAGACAAAAATTGTGGTATAGTGATATAATGAAATAATAAGTCATTGTCAAAATGAGTGAATTAGCACCACAAATATCAACAGGGATAAATCACAAAATAATATCGAATGAAAGAAAGAACCAAGTCAAATATGAATGTATGCAATCAGATTCCAATATATAGTTTAAAAACAGAAAAAAATAAAATAGTCCATTAAATAGAGATACCTACATATATGGCAAACTCCAAATAAGGGCAAAAAAAATTTAGGCTAGTGGTTGCCTCTAGGGTACAGGTACATGTGATCATGTACCTGTACACGGGCTATATGGGGTCAGACTTTGAAGGCCCCAGTAATAACTGATTATTTAAGCAGAGAATATGTGGCTATTCATTTGTTATACTCTAAATTATTTATATATGCATTATATAACATCGACTTCTTAAAAAATATTTACCAATTGAACTCAGCTCTATTCCTTTCTGCCAAAAGCAGAGCTACAAGGTGCAAAGAGCCTCTGTCTTTTAATCATCATGTAAAGAAATGTTGTCCACCAACCAGGAGCACCGACTGAACCATTACATGTGTAAGAAGTAAACTTCAATTTTATAGTTATGGAGGCTGCTTGTTCAGAAACTAGCAATATCAAGAAATAAACTTCAGTTTTATAGCTATGGAGGCTACTTGTTGAGAAACTAGCAATACCCAGATATGTGTGTGACTATATATGTAAAATGTATGTTGCAACAGAAAATAAGAAATGTACATGTAACCTCTGAAGCACAATTATAAAAACCACCATGATCCCCTTATTTAACTTAGGAAGTAGAACATTCACAACATTTTTGAAACTCTCCGTGTGCACTTGTGTACCACACAGGTTGGGAAAAAAAGATACATTGAAGAACTCTTCTCAGAAATATAGACTCTAACTTCAGGGCCTTTGTGCTTTCTGTTCCTTCTACTTGAATTCATCTTCTTCCAGATACCTGTGCAGATACCTGTACCTGCTTCACCTATTTGAAGTCCTGCTACTTTGTATCTTTTAATGTAGCCTTCTCTGGTCATGATATTTCAAGTTTCACACATAACTCTCCCAACAAATCTCTATTACTATTTCCTTTCAAAATTTTTTATCCATAGTATTTATTACTTCTAACTATCTGGGTTGTTTACTCATTTTATTTATTTATTTTTGATCTTTCCCTACTAGAATATTAATTAGATCCATTAATTCAGGGACTTTCCTCTGTTTTATATCTATAATACATAAAGCAGTACTTGGAGTTACTCAATAGGTATTTATTGAATGAATGAATTCATGAATGAATGAATGAATTCATGAAGACTGTGCTGTCAACACAGCCCAGTAAACTGTGGTATTTGCTAGGTCACAATTCATCGTCAGCCTTTGAAAAACTGATCACTCTTTCATCGGCATAGCCAACATTTTGATGCTTTGTGAACTTCAAACTTATGTATGTCTAAATATATTTGTAACCAAAGAAAATTCTGCTCATATTCAGACTCTTTCAGTCTAGTCAAGTATAGTGCTCTCTTCTGTATACTTATCTTTAGCTGAAGTTCAACAAAGACACACACACTTAGATCATCAATTCCTGTACATCAAAATCTCCATTTGAGGATTTATTCTCTAGGCGCAAGATTCCCTTTATCAAATAGGTAGCCACACTTGGATCATGAATCACCCCTTATAACATAAAGCCCATACATCCTACCTCATCTTACAATCTTTACGCCTCAACCTACTCAGAAAAGAAAGACTTCCCACCTTGTGTCCCCCAATGAATCTATCAGTTAAAATCATTTGTCTCAATAAAGCCACAATTCATTTAAAGAAAAATTGGGGAGGGGGGAATGGCCATACTCAGAGAATGGCTCAATGTTTTTCCTTGACTATGTTTAAAAAAAAAAACAAACCTATCATGTACAGTGCTCCTAAGCCACAAGAGTCATTTCAAAGGCAGATCTGTGTATTCCTTTTAGCAACGAATTCCAAGACTAATAAAGACTCCCAAAGCAAAAAAAAAAAAAAAAAAAAAGGCTTGAACTAACGTGATTCCAAACAGGAGGTGAAAACAACCTTTCGCCCTGAAGCCTATATGTGGATTTGGCAGTCTCTTTACCTGTGAGAGTTTATTCCAGCTGGAGAAGGGCTGATCCTGGCTCCCTTCTGCCAGGACTTTAGAAATTCATGGTCAGTAAAACCATTTTGAAAAATAATTATATTTATATTGTTTTTAAGAAAAAAACCAGTTGAATGGCCTGTCATTGTCATAAACCCTGAGTATTCTTATATAAAGAGTTTATATTTTCCACATACTGAAGGAGTTAAAGTTGCCTATCTATGTGAAAAATGCAGCTGGTTTGTTCAATGTACATTTTGTCTAAGATAACCCTTTAAAGTTTGTTAATATTTTATAGAAAATAGCATTAAACTTATAAAATTTAAGTGTCTCAAGTGGACTTTGTAAATACTGTCTAGCACACTTTCATGATGGCAAGATACAGAACAAGTATAATTTTGATATGAAGACATCTTTAATACAACCTGAATAAATAAAACCCTGAGTAAGAGGGCTCTGAGAGATTTCAACATTTATTTTTATCAACTCTCTGCGAATGCTTTTTTATCTCAGAGCTCTGTCTCCCCCACTGTAAGCTGAGTCAACAGCTATTGATATGCCCCATTTTTTTGTGAGCACCCACTAATTCAAGGTTGCAAACTCTGACATCAGCAGAATTCTTACTAGCTTGAATTAAACCAAAGAAAATGGGGTTTACAGTTTTCTGCTTCAGTAAAAAAAAAAACAAAAAAAAACAAAAAAACAAAAAAAAATACAGTACACATTTTAATTTTAATGAGTGTTATGAAAGAAAAATACAGATTTAATAAGTATAATAATTATGGAAACCTAAGGAAGATCACAGATTTCAGCTGAGATCTGGAAAATGGGCAGAAATTGATTAGATGGGCAGTAGATGAATGTGCATTCCTAGTGGTGAGAATATCATATGCAAAGGCCCTATGGTAGAGAAGAGTTTGATGTCATCAAGAAATTGGATTTTAAACATCTTGTGTCCAAAGTTAATAAATGAGGATATATTCGTTTGGATTTAAAAGAAACCCTCTAATAAATAACAGAATATCTCAATAGCTTAACATAATGAAAATGTATTGCTTGCTGCTGTCCAAATCTCATCAAATGTCTCTCCTCCAAGTGGTGGCTTAGGCATAAAGACTCTTTTTATTGTGTAGCTTTGCCATTTTAGAATCCTTCTCTTCCAAGAGAGAGAAAGAGGGAGATCATTTTGGAAATGTTAGTATTGCAAGTGGGATATGGCCCTTCTACTTGTATTTCATTAATGCAAATTGTTCATCTGCCCCCAACTTAGCTGCAAGGGTGAATGATAAGTATATTTTTTCTTCCTTTTATGTTCAGAAAAGCTAAATATTGACATGATCTTTGCCACAAAGAGAAAAGAGAGATAAAAGCTGAAGCCAGAAGGCTAAGCAGGTGCCACAAGATACAGAGTCTTAAGGTACACTAAGACATTGAATTTTATCTGAAAAGAAAATTGGAAGCCAATGAATGACTTTAAGGAGGAGAGTGATATAAAATCATTTGCACTTTTGAAAGATCACTCTAATTATAATGTGACTGAAGAGAACTGGATGTACTGCTCAGAAGCTCAAAAAGAGAGGAAGACTAGGAAACAAAATTTAGGATTTGTTGTCCTATAGGAAGTAATTAAGGTAAATGGGCGAGTTTGCAATAGAGGGAGAAAAATTCAAATACTTTCCAAAATAAAAACTGGTTAAAATTGCTATTATTTTTCATTTAATTCCTGTTTCAGTATATCTCAAAGTCTAGTGAAATGGTGTCGGTTTTCAGATTAATAGCTATCATCATACTGTACATTCAGAAAAGGGAGAGAAAAGAGGGTATGTGGATATGACATTTTATTTTCCTTTCGCCATCTGGAGAGTGCTGATACAGTACATGTAGCTGTATTGTACCTACTTCTTGGACTAATTTTGGAAAGAACACAAATAGCCTACATTTTTATTTCTAGAACTTTTTAAAAAATGTGTGAAAACATTTAAGTGTATGGATGAGTCAAAGGATAACTTTCCGTGAGTCACTGAGCAGTAAAGAATAGAAATGCCAGTTTCAATCTCTAATAACTGACAGTTTTAATAAACATTTATAAAACAAGAATATCTGTACCATAACATGAAGTAGGATGAAAATGCAATGCAGTGTTCTCCCTTCATTAAAAGCTCCTGAATATGAGAACTTAATGACTAATTAATAAAAGGTCATCCCTAAGGCACTGCAGGGGGAAAGATGAAGGTGCAAGGGCCATGTTAGTCTAGGTCAGTTATGTTTCCCAGAGAAAACATGTGCTTACCAGCAAAATCTGGTTTCAATACCATTAGGGCTTGTTTATGTAGCCCAATCAATGGTCATATGTTAATAAAGTGAAGAGAAGGTATAAGCAAATATGAAGTGGTCTTTGCGTGTTTTAGTTACCAGTACAGAGCAGAGCAAGGGAATGGCCCAGGAGATGAACAGTAGGGGGATTTTAGAAGCTCTGGTTAACAGGAGCTTCAAAGTCAGTTGCATATAGATACGCATTTTCTTACCCAAAGTTAACTGTATCTGATGTAATTACTCCACTACCAGTATAAAGTAGTTGACATAAACATTTGGAACTGGAATCATAGAAGCGCTATCCCCAAAGTAATTTGTTTTGAAGCAACAGGAGTGTTGCAACTGAAACATCTCCTAAGTATCATTAACCCAGTTACCATAGTATCTCATAAATGCATGCATTTATATAGTTCGTACAGACTTCAAACCTTTTTCTTTTTAACATCACAAGGATTCTTTGAAAATCTGATAACAGCTATAGACCTGTGTTCCAGAAAATAAAATGCCGCCACATAGTGACACCATTGTTTTCTTTTACCCCTGAACTCAACTAAGTACCAGAAATGTATGCCTGAGAGGGGGGATTTACTTTTCCAAACCTGGGACTTGTAATTCATTCTTTCAACTCTCGGTGCACTACCACACCTATCATTAAACACCCTTATTTTAATTCTATTTTTATGACCATACGTTTATTTTGCAGATTTTTACTAGCAGGAGGGCTTTGCTGACTCTGCAATGTGCTCCCAAAAAAATTCACATAGAACTTGTCATCTGCTTTTAAACTCTCTTCAAAAGTGTAACCAGAAAATTCCTGAGACCCTCTCAAATGGAGATGTACATTTCCCAACGTTCTCTCTTCCCTGCTTTTCAAAATTACACAGTTCCATTTACGTAATGTGACACCCAGTACTAGGACATTACTTGAGCTGGGTTTTCACCATACTTATTAACAAATTATAGAGTCGGCTTTTTTGATTTATAAACTTTCTTTCCATAATGCATCCCTGTTTGACATGGTTCCAGCTACTGCAACTAGACCAAAAATGGACAGAGAGGAGAAACTAGTAGGCAGCTGATGCTGCTTTAATACATTTTCTCAATCCAAAAAGGGACAATTTTCGCAAAACCAGTGAGGTTCAGGATGAGCTCAAGTGACAAAGGGAGTTATTAGAGATTCTCTTCTAACTTATATTACAATCCTTCTAATCATCTCTACTTGTTTTCCTATGCATTATTTTTAAACTTACTCTATCCAGAAAAGTATTGACAATGAACAAATTCCATGTTTTTTTTTTTGTCTAATCCCTTAGCATATGATTTAGAGAACTGTAAGAAAAGAACTAATAGTATTTTATGCCATGCATATAATGTACAAGCCCAAATCCAATGGTTTATAGTTACAACCTCAGGGTGAATCAAAAAGCCATCATCATTGGAACGTAAAGATTTTTAACTGTAGAGAGATCATTGAGTCCTCTTTCTTTCCTGAACATTAAGAATATTTCCCCCTTGAGTGGAAGAAAAGCAGCATGAGTACAGAATAAACTGACAATAAAAGAAATTAAGAGTAAGATATTTCAGAAAGAAAAATAAGTCAGAAGCAAAAAGAAAAAAAAAAGTTGCCTGTTAGAAGACAGTTCTTGGAAAACTCCAAGAACATAAAGGAAGGGAATTACATTGTTTTCAGTTGCTTCCAGACGGACGACTTCAGCCTTATCTTTTGGATTATTTAATACCACATAAGGGAATGACAGGCAATAACCGACAATAAGATACATGGAATGGAATGAAACAGGAAAATGTCAAGCAATCACCTCTAGGTACTATCATGGAAGGTTAGACATCTACTGCAGGCATGAATGCTGTTACTTCTAATGGTTACCTATGGGATAAGAAATATGAAAATACGTTCTGCAATAGGAAAGAATCCAGTTTACTTAAAAGAATACAATTTGATGTTAAGGTGCTTTAAAGACATCCTTTTTGCAGAATAAATTTGACATCAGTAATGCTCCATCTAAATTTTATGTAGTTTGTGACTGGAGCTACAAGGACATTCAACAGGCAGCAAACTCTACGGTACAAACATTGGAATGTGAGAAGTCCTGGAGTCTCAAAACTACCTTCTACCCTTTTCAAAACCTGGATGTTTCACAGTGAACCATCTCCTAAGTTAAACTCAGTGTCTCTGAATATCTTCTTTGCAAAGCAGATTCTGTTGCTTTAAAAAGAGGAAGTGCATTAACCAATTAGTAACCATTGAATAGCATGGATTCGGGGATAAGCTGTTTATTTTTTAGTAGATACTTAAGGTTTCTTCCTTCGCAAGAAATTTGGAAACTTAAGAAATATGGGCAATGCTCAGAGACAACTGGCACAGAGTGCTAAAATAACTAGGTGTAATCCAAAAGAGGAAAACCAAATGCTTAGAGTTTGGGGCAGCACGCAGAACAGTGTTAGATTATAGAAAAGTATGGGCAAAAAGCACTAAAGACAACAAATATCCAAATTCAATATTGCCAAGGCCTGTGTGTTTGCCAGAGCATTTTAGGATAATGCTGGTTTTAATTATTTCCAACTCCATTTTCTCTATCAGAGGGGCTCTAACTTAATTTTAAATTTTCAGGTCACCTCATCATAAGACATCCCTTTGAGATTGATGAATGGCCTAGATAGTAGAGGAGAAAGGCTTGTGAAGGGAACATTTTTGCGTGTGGACACGAATGGAAATGTCTTAGCAAGATTGTTGAGGACATTGAATGCCAAGCTAAGATGTTAGAAAGTTATTCTTTGAGACCAGAGTTCAGAGGAATTTTTTTTCCCACTATGTCTGCTCTGTGAATGCAGGAACTTCCCTTCTGCTCATGAGTTCACTCTCACCTAAGGGAGTATGTATGCTTTATCATGCCACACATCTCATCTTTTCTTTCCCTGCATGGGTCATGTCATTTCTATTGCTGGTTTTTCATCCTATAACCAAACCTTTAATGTTTTGGTTCCTCAGGAATCCATCATGGGCTTTCTTTTCTTTTTCCTCTACTCTCTCAATTGACTATCTCCACAGACCCATAGCTTTAAATATCTATTTATGCTGCTGTCTACCACACTTACATCCCGAGCCCAATCTTCCTGGGCTGCCCAGCAGGTGCACACAACTAACTATTTGACTTCCATACTTAGATGCTTCACAGACATCTTAAAATGGAACTCTTGACTTCCACTTATAATTTCTATTTCAGCAAATTGCTCATGCCAGAAACCCATGAGGGATATTTAATTCCTCTTTTTGTCTCTCTTGCCCTTGATAAATAATCCACCAGTATGTCCCATCAGATATACCTCCAGAACCTACCTGGAATCCACCAAGTACCTCCTCTTTCATTTTATTGACTTCAATCTGGTCACCATCCTCTTTCGTCTGGCCTTACTGCACCAGCCTTCTAACTTGTCTCCTTGCTTGCATTCTTGCCCCTCCAATCATCTCTCCATACATTGGCCAAAGGCATCTTAAGACATATGTGAATCATGTCAATGTCTGACCTTTGAAGAGCTGTCTATTGAATCACACTCCATGCTAAGGCTGACAAGGTTTTGTTTAGCCTAGTCTCTACCTATCATCCCATTTCTCTCACACCACCCTTCTTCTTGGGCCTCATTCTTCATACTCCTTGCTCTTCTTTGGAGACATCTTGCTTTTCCCTACTTTCGAGAAGTTTGCACATGCTTGTCTTTCTGCTGAGATGCTCTGCTCTTCATATGCACATGGCCATCTCATTTTGTCTCCTTTAGGTTTTGGCTTAAATTTCACCTTTCAGGGAAGACTTCCTTGGATTCTGTCTCAGTCTATTATTTCTATAAAATATCACAATTAATAATCATTTCATATATTTCTCTCTCTACTAATTCACTGCTTTTTCAAATATAAGCACCATTTCTGTGCTTTTTACCTTACGACTCCAGAGCTGTAACGTCATAGGCACTAAGTAAATATTTGATTAATGAATATAATAGTGAATCAATTAATATTCCACAAGGGAAAATAAAGAAAAAAAAACTTGTAGAAAAAAATGAATGGAAGAGCTTTGTGTTTGGTTTGCAGAAAACTTGATATCTGAAGTTTGTGTTGTAAAGAACTTATTGACAGGGATAATTTAAGAGAAAAAAGGAGGTGGAGAGATGTGTTTTTCCATAAGTTATAAAGCATCCCCCTGTGGGGCTACTTCTGGGACCTATAAGCTAGTTACTGATGTGCAACAAACTGGCTCTACTGTTGACAAGGCAGCATCCACTAAACTGACTTAAAGTTGATATCTGGACTTTATGTGATAGGCATCCTTACCATTTAAATGCTCAATCCCACTCTTGCAAGTCTAACATCCAATAGAAATTCATGGGGGAAGTTCACACCTTGGTATCTGCCTACGTAGCTATCTATTTATGTAGCAAAAGCTGTCAACATGACAAGAGAGTTTTTTTTCTTTATTCAGGAAGAACACTAACAATATTAACAAAACACCAGAGCAAATCGAATCCATGTTTTCTACCCATCTCAAGGTATACAAAGATAAAGACCCTTTTACATTGTTCCAAGTACTACATGTTTGTTCCCTGGTTTATAACTTTCTGCTTCGTAGTTCCTTGTACCCTTCTGTTCTCCTTCTTTTCCACCAACCCCTGTGATTTCACACATTGAAGATGCAGCAATAAGAAAGAAGATTTAGGCAGCCAAAATGTAATCCTTTCCAATATAGTTATAGACAAAGAGATAGATACATATGTAAATAGATGTACACATAGACATAATTTTAACCTTTTTGATACTCCCATACATCATGGCCCTTTACTCCTAAGTATTTAAGATGTATAGTACACTTTTGAATGAATGAGTAAATGAATAGTGGTTTCTATTATCCTTTTGAACCTACATATAAAGCATTAAGCATTAGGGTGACTGGATGTCCCAATCAGGACAAAGGCCGTAAGATCAACAAACTGAAACATAATCAAATAATTTAGGCAAGTACAGTGTCATGTGTCATTTTTGGTGACAAACCACTACCAAAGTCAGTGGAATATAACAACAAACATTTATTCTCACATTCACAGGTCTATGGATGAGCTAGGTGGTTCTACGCTGTGTATATTCATTTTGGCCCCAGGTTCAAGAGGCATAAGCCACTCAGGGCCATGTTCTTCGCATTGGGAAGTTCCGAAAGTCCCAGAGGAAGAAGCAGAAACATTTTGTGCCTCCAAAGACTTAGGTCGGTAACTGGCAGTCTGTCACCTGTGTCCACATTTCTTTGGCCAAGTCAGTCTCAATAGCAATAGGGCAGAGAAATACATCTTTCTAAAGAAATTGGAGTGAAGAAAATGAATATTTGCTCAATAATAATCTAGTCTACCACACTTTACTCTCTTGTTCAAAAATGTTCATGAAAAATACCATTTCCAAAAGAAGACACCCCAAATGTCTCATCCAATTATGGCATGAGACTAAGTCCAGAATGCCTGTTGTGATACATATATATCCTGAAATAGATGGACAGATAGATAGATAGATATCCACACTTAGCCTCTCTTGATTCAGAGACGTAAAAACAAAGGGACAAGTTACATACTCCACACTCCTAACATACAATCGTGGAATAACGAGAGAACAACTATGATAACATTTGCATTCAAAAAGCAGAAGACTAAATGGCACATAGCAGTCACTACTCCCAAACAATTTAGAAATACTGCTAGACACATGTAAGTTTCCCCTACTCTAGGGTGGGTGATTTTCCTTCAATAGACTTCAATTATTCTGCCAGGAATAGCTCCCTGGTTCATTGTTCTCCATAGGTTTGGCTCTGCTCTCTGGGAGGTTCTTCCTTTTTCATTAACTGGAATGCTGGCTTCTGAAAAGGGCATGGAAGAGCATACACTTTTTGGTAGGAACAAGAGTTCCTTTTGCATCTCAAATACAGCTCTGTTTCTTTTTCTTCTTCTTCTCCTTTTTTTTTTTTTTTTCTTTTGAGACAAGGTCTCACTCTGTCACCCAGGTTGGAGTGCAGTGGTGCGATCATGGCTCACCACAGTCTTGACCTCCCAGGCTCAAGTGATCCTCTCACCTCAGCTTCCTGAGTAGCTTGGGCCACGCCTGGCTATTTTTATTTTTACTTTTTTTTTAATTTTTTGTAGAGATGGGGTCTTGCCATGTTGCCCAGACTGGTCTCGAACTCCTGGGCACAAGCAGTTGTTCTGCCTCAGCTCCCAAAGTGCTGGGATTACAAGCATGAGCCACTATACCCAACTGCTCTGTTTCTTTTAGTCTAGTCTGGCAAAGTTTTTGCCAACACAGCTCTCTCAAACATTTGTATCTCAGACATAGCTCTCTAAGTATTTGATTCTAGTAAATTCTATGTGCCAAAATCTACACTCACAGTTTAACATGAGGCTATGCCATAATGGCTACACTTTTGATTTGTTGAGAAATAGTTTTGCTTATAGCACTGAAATTTCTGAATTATTTATATTTCCTCTAAATTCTGCTTGCAAACAATCTGTTTTTCTCCTTGAGCTTATTTTTTTCTTAAGTACCTTTGCAAATGCCGTGATTTGAAACCAGCTCATACTTTCAATGTTGACTCAATAGCAGCACCTAGACCAAAGTTACAAAATTATTCATTATATATATATTCTGTCTTCCAAGTTAGAACAGGCTCAATTTTACGAAACATTTTGTCACTCGCTAAAACAGCTCACCATTTTTCCGTGTCCAATTAAATTACCCTTCAGCTCACCACTTGTTCCCAAAGCCAGTGTTCTATATTTCATCTTAGTAATTTGAGCAATCTAATAGTTTAGCATGATTTTGTACCAGGCTGTCTGATGTATTATTCAACATTATAAAACAAATTATGACAAACATATTGTCTTAGAACAACACACATTTATTATCTATTTCTATGAGTCAGTGATATGGATATGGCTTAACTGGATTCTCTACTATAAGGCCTCTCATGAAGTTGCAATTAAGGACTGGAGTCCCATCTGGAAGTTCAACTAGGAAAAGGGTCTCTGGCACAGTTACATGGTTGTTGACAATGTTTATTTCCTTGCAGCTGTAGGATTCATAAAAGGTTGCTTCTTCAAAGTCAACAAAGGAAGAGACTTCAGCAAGACAGGCACTGCAATCTTATCTAATCATGTAAATTTAATCACATACATTCCATCACTTTGGCCCTATTGGTTAGAAGCAAGTCACAAGCCCTACCCACACTTGATGGCAGGGGATCATACAAGGATGTGAACACCAGGAGGTGAGGATCATGGTGGGCACCATATCTGCAATGCACTTGGCATCACCAATTCTCGCTTCTAAAGGTGGCTATTATATTCCCAGAATCTCCTAACCTGAATTTGTGACTCTGGGTTGGAGTTTGTCAATGAGAGGAACTTTTACATAATTTGGAAGGTGGAGGTCAAACAAAAGCTACTATCTTAGAATGTTCTGGAACCCAGATATAGAGAGTTCACAGACTTCTTCAGAAGCTCTTATGTTGTTTGGTCAGGACAGCATCTCGGAGTTTTTCATGAGTTCTGTCTGCTATACATACTTCAGTGCTTCTGGCTGAAATCATTAGTGACTTTTTTTTTTTTTTTAATTCTCTGGCTATGTTCTTCCAATCCTTTATTACTCCACTTCCTCCCTAATTAATATAAACCATAATGTCTATAATAAATGTGTATTTCTTTAATAGTTGTAAAGGCTCTATTTTCCTGACCAAACCGAGACTGATACACATGTACTATATATACATAATTCCCAAACCTATTTACATAACTAAATAATGTTGGGAGAACTTTGAGAGGTGTATACATGCCAAATAAGAATCTTTGGATAATAGGCCCTAAATTTTGGATTGTCATGAAACTTACCCAGTAGATTTTGCTATAAAACCAATTGAGGGAGTCCCTGAAGCAGCAATAACCTATAAATCAGGAGACCTGGACTAAAGTCCCATTTCTTACACCAGGTAATCTGACACTTAATAAGTCACCTAATATCTCCATGTCTCTGTATGTGACATATAGCACACTTCGGTATGTGAAAACATATTAGATTGTTTCTAAGTTTACTTTGATCTGAAGTGTGATTCTGAGATTCTATTTCAAACAAAATATTCTTGTCTAGATTCTAATATAAGCTCCATAATTTTCTAGATCTGTAACTTCCAGAAAGTGATTTCAGTCTCTGGGACTCAGTTTCCTCATCTGTGAAATGGGGATAATAATAATGCCTACTTCTGTAAGTGGTGATGACTCATAAATTTCATCAAATTATGTAATGTCTGTAAAGCATTCAAAACAGTGCCTGGGATATAGTAAGCACTATATAAATGTTTGTTATGATAAAACTTAGTTTGGAGAATAACAAACATTTATCAATACTAATATTCTAAAGTAACAGTACAAAAATTCTAGAAAATAGAAACAAAAAAATAAATTAAAAAATGTCCCTATGAAGCTCACAAGCTGATGCAGAGGATGGAGATATAAGCAAAGAATCTTAAGAGTGTGTGATAAGTGGTCAGTGCACAGGGTTCTGTAGAAGCCCCGGAAAAGACTAAATCTGCCTGGAGGGAACAGGGAAGGAGATGGAAGGAGATCTCTGAGGAGACGACATTTGAGTGGTTAGACGGGCATTGCCTGGGGAAGAAAGTGGTACTCCAGGACAGGAATTATATATTCACACAGAGAGGAAGAACAACTGTCAAAAATCTTTTTTTTTTTTTCTAAGAGAATTGTACACCCTCAGCAAAGACCCATTAAAAATGAAATACAAGGCTGTAGAAAGTTAGAAATGTAATCAACAGCAGTTACCAGAAAACTTCTGCTTAGTGGCTTAATTTTTCTCATACCAAAATAAGTACAGGATAGACAGCACAGTTCTGGTAAGATGGCCCAATGGCATCTACCATCGAGAACCCAGGCAAGGCCTCTGCGTAGGGCCATATATACTGTTGCAGTGCACAATGCTAAGGGCTGCCTGGGGCATCAATAGCGAAATAAATCCCGTCTGTCTTCCCTAGTCTTAGGCTCTTTCTATCTTTTGATCACCATTGTTCACATGTAGGAAATAATTTTCTTGTTGCAAAATGGTTGCTCCCTCTCCAGGCCTCATCTCTACTCTCAGACAGCAAGAGAGAAGAAAGACAAATGGAAGAAAAAAATGACATCTCCTAATGAAGCTTTAACTTTTATTCAGAAGGAATGCCCTCTACTGAGACTTTCAAACATCTCATTGCTCAGAACTCTGGTCCAATTTAGCTACAAGTAGGATAGGAAGATTTAGCACACAGTCTTTCCAGAAGATAAAAGCAAGAGAGAGAATGGATTGGATTGGAGACTGGTATCTATTGCCATAATGTCATGCTTTTCTTATTGGGAATCGTGCAACATCTTGAGCTTTGTCATTTTCATTCAACACACCGTGGTGAGCAGCAGTGACTTGCACCCTACTTCTTGCATTTCTTTCCACACTTTCTATGCACCAGTCAAGCTTGACTTATTTCAGTTTCTTGGATATGTCTTGCTCTCCTTTGCCTCAAGATCTTTGCCTTACTCTTCCTTCTGCCTGAATTTCTATTTTTTCCCCTCTCTCCTTTGCTGAGCTAATTCCTGCCAGTTTATCAAATTTCAACTTAAATCCCTTCTTCAGGAGATTCTCACAAATGCCCAGGCTAGGTTAGTTCATCATGTTGTACCCGATAGTACTTTATATTAAGCACAGTTTAATTTCTATTCCATATCTGCCTTCTGCTTTACATTGTAAACTGCATCTAGGAAGGATTTTGTATTTGATTACCTACCAGAGTGACTGGCTAATGATACAGTATTGTTGATGTGTTTGTTTAATCAAAGGAATGCGGAATTGTAAGAATTTCTATGTGTTTCAGTTTTCTCTACAAGCAATGATTTACTGCTCCCATGCAACACTCCAAATACTTCAAAAATAATTTCATTTCTTGATTTTATATCAACATAGATGCTTAAAAAACACAGTAATAAATAGTAGGAAATACCAATTAAAGCGTGTGCATATGAAACCACTCTAGGCCTACACATGTGCTAACTTTGGTAAGGGACATGAAACTCATCACCTCTTTTATGCTTAAATCTTTTCCCTGAGGCCACCACAATTATTTAAGAAGAAATTTTAATAATATCTCTTGTCCTTGTAAAAATATGAGTAATAAAAATTGACTTTCAGGATTTCTTGCTTCTTTTTCCAAATTCAATATTTTAGCCTAAATACATTTTTTACATACCTTATGCCAGCCTCTAAAACAATTTATAAATTTATTTCTCACTCATCAAATATGCATTGTCTCTCTGCTTTATTTTAGACATTTCTTTTCTATATGCCAGATAATATTTTTCATTTTAATAAAAATCATCTCAAGGTGAAAATGCACATATTAACCCTAGCATTGCCATATGTTGGTTATCTAAAAATGAATTCCTCATTTCATGAGGAAGAAATTAAACCACTGTGTCCTCCAAGAACAAACATCAATGTGTTGTGCATTTTATTATACAAAATTTCTGTGGCATCTCATTAATAGTATATTCAATATGTAATACCAAAATGAGGATAACATTTAAAACCTGTCTTCTCATTCTAAAACAAAGAAAATGAGTGGTTTATGCTGTCAATTAGTATCTATTATTGGCACTTATATTCTGTTTTTACTAATTTGCTGGCTTTTATTTTATGATGGCTTCCTCTGTCCTTAATATAACCATGATGGTTAGTCTATTCCATGGATTTTTTTTTTCCCCGTGAGGAAATCTGCTCTGTGACTTCATTCTACTTTTCTAAGTTTACAAAATATCCTTTATATATTCATTGCCACAGATGTTGGTTTTGTTGTAATGCAATTAAACATGAAACAATTAAATGATGCATAAAGCACATCAATGTCAGATCAGGCTCTCAAACTCATTTGCAGATAGCACAATGATTTCCCCAAGAGAGTATATTTTTGAAAAAGCAAAATATTCAATGTACTTTCCACTTATTTTCTATCTCTTTATAGAAACAAACAAGATAGTACTTTATTTGCTTCAGTAGTCATGTTTTCAGAAACTAAAGGAAAAGGATCTCATCAGTGCCAGGTTATGGTCAAACTCATTTTCTAAATTTAGAAGAATCTTGAAGTTGATGATAATCAAGCTGTGAAAACTGGTCAAGTGGTAAAGAAAAGCATACAATTAGGCTTGTTTCTGGTTGGCCTGGACAGTAGGGAATGGAGAGACATAATCTCTGGTCTTGAACATCTAAGACTGTACTACACAGGTAAACAATATTTTTGTGTTCTATTCATATCAAGCAAACAGAAAAAGTTTTTTTAAAAAAAAGAATAATTAAGATTAAGCAATAGCATGACATGTAGGAGTTTAAAACTTGCAACTTCTAGTTAGTTGAAAATTTCTCCTTTGGTATACACATTTAGTTTCAGTTAAAATGAGAGCCTAACGAATCCAACTTGATTTGCATATTAAACTCCTCTACAGTGAAATTTTGGTTTCCCAAGCACTTCTTCAGCCCCAGTACTTCTTTTGATAATTAGAATATTCTCCCAAAAGCCAATGTACCCTATGACGCTATACACACTGTTGCTAAAGTACCTTTTATTGATCCTTTAAACAACATATCTTATTTTTTGATTAGTGGTTTGATAGATTATTTTTACAGTACAGTTTCAGTTTACATTATTTTCTGTCAAACTTCTAAATCCTATAACAATTAGATGAATTTTAAACTGAATACTTATAAGTATGTATAACATCTGAAATTACAAATTCAGGGGTTCCTTTGCTTAAAAAGTCTACCTTTATTTGCAAGTCAACATTTTATCTTAGGTTTCAATTCCAATTAAAAAAAAAAACGTAATCAAGTCATAAATGTTCTCAGCCTCCTCAAGGGTATCTCTCCCTCCCTTTTTGTCCCAGAGTTGTATCTAAATTGCTTAAGATATGCACAGTGTCAGGGTATCAGTTTACTCCCTGACCACTGTTCGTACCTGTGCACATTTGCTGAGATGTCTACTTTACCCTCTGATCTCCTTTTGTTGATCAATCTATATCATTCTGTGTCTTCCTTATGTTTATTGACCTTGATATCACTTTAAGCTTTGGTTCATTACTTGAAAAACATGTTAGGGTTTATTTGCTTATGCGAATGCTCTAATAGAGAGAGAGACAATATCGATTCCGAAGAGGGGAAAAATTTATGGAGCAATGTCTTTAATTTGCAAAAATGGATAGGAAATATTATGTAAGCGAAGGGGTTAGCCTTATGTGTGAAATAGGAAAATTCACCCTTAGTAACAGGAGAGAAGGTAGAGCAGATACGGATATATGCAGGTAAAGAGACAGATGTGTTTGTGGGAACTTCTAGAAGTTCATTTCCAATTCTATCTTCTCAATGAATTAGTAAGAAAGTTCATCAGCTGGCAATGAAAGTAGTGGGGCAATTGGGAAGTAATAGAGGAGTTAGGTTGTAGAGCAGATTTTGGAAATTAAAAAAGGAGAAAAAGAAATGAATAGTCATCCAAGATAATGAGAAAGTAAATGAACTGTAGACTTCTGAGAACATTCTCATGTGTTTTTCAGGTGCAGGCAACTTCATGGGGATAGGCATTGAGAGTTGGGTTTTACCAAGATTAGTTTAGTCAAGCATGTGCTAGGAAGCAAGAGAAAGACAAGGGATTTGAAGGTGTGTGTAACTATAAATATCATTTATATCATATTATGTGCATTACATTATATAGCTTTTACTACAAATTATTTCAGTTACTAGTTTTTGTCTCTCCTTCCCTGCTACAGCTCTTTGAAAATAGAAACTGAGTTTTATTCATCTTTGTATTCCTACCATCCAGTACAGATTCTGCCAATATGATATTTGTTGATTGATGAATGGATGAAATAATCTCTTTTCTTTCATAGTATGTCCCTAGGTTATAAATAACCATTTTCTCATTATTACATCTAAACCTTTATTATCCAACTCTCAAAATCACCTTGTAGAAACAAAAGAAGCATGCTGTATTCCCAGCCATTATAACCATATTTCAGGAATCCAGGGGAAAAGAACATTTTAAAAGTCCCAAACAACAACTTTTGCTTTCATATCATTGTTGAGAATTGGATCACTTGGCTGCTTTCAACTTCAAGGGATGCTAGGGAATACAGTATTTTGGTTGAACACTGAAGTTTAACTCAAAAACTGTGAAGGGTCTGAAATTTTATGCAAGCTAACAAGTATATCCTGCCATAGTTTGATATGTAAATTCTGACAGGAGTCTCAGGATTTCTGGATCATAGACCTAGACAGTTAATTACTCATGGTTTGTATCAGTTCCCCTTACCCTAGTTCCTCTTAAGACAGGAGGTTCTGAGAATCAGTAACTTCCTGCATATATAGTGTGTTTGCATCCCAGAAGAGGAACACCAAAATTACCAAACTCAGTTTATACAGGGAATTCTGGCACAACCACCAATCTTCTTCTCTGGAAGGAAAAATACTTTTACTGTAGAATGTAAGCAAATATACTTTGGGGAGAGAAGAGATGGATTAAGCCTCTAGGTTTCTTACCCTGCAACATAAGTGATTGTCTCTGGGGAGATACTCTAAATATCTTCTAAAGAATAAGCTATTGCTAGCTTTTCAAGCATGTTAGTTATTCAGTCATACCCTAACCTTACCAGCGATTGCTCAGAAGGCCTAGACCATGCATCAGTGTAAAAATATTCATGGAGAATTATCTCCCAACAGTTACATAACGAGAATTATGTTTACACAAATGAGAATTCTGTTATTAGGATGAAAACTGAAAAGGAGATTTTGATAAAGGAACAATGGTTTCTGTCATAAGAAAAATTTGAGTTAAAATTTTAAATTTTGTATTGTATCTTATTTTCAATATTTTTAAATTTTACTATTTATAATGTATTATTTCTTTTCATGATGAAGTACTTTAAGTAAGTTGCTTAAGTTTTCTAGACCTCAGCATTATCATTGTTATAAAGTGCAAATATAATTGCATAACCACAAATATTTCTTCCAATGTTAATAATTTCTACTTCTAATATACTATAAGTTAAACATATCTACTTTAGAAATCTATTAAATGCATTTTTAGAAAAGTAGGTGTTAAATGCCAATCAAAAATATATATTTAATTACCTAAAATGTGTACATATTATTGTATGTTTAGGGTTTTTTAATATGCACCCTGATTGCAATTTGAGACACATACTGATTCTATGAATTGAGATTTTTTATTAAAAACATTGGTTATTATATAAAATATTGCTTATGTCACTTTTTCTCTTTCCATTCTTTCATAAACTTCATTTGAATATATAGATATATGACACTTTCAACAAGTCCCATTTATTTCTATAGACATTTTATTCTTTTTTTACTTCACGCTTAAGTCTGTTATTGTCTTCAGACATTTTCTAGGTCGCTAGTCTTCCCTTTAGCTTTTTTGATGAAAACATTCTGAGGTATTAATTTATGATATATTTAAGTTCTAGAATTGCCATTGAACGTTTTCATGAGTTTCTACATGTAACTTTGTATATGCAGAACTGTGAGTGGATTCTTTTTTCTTTCTCCTTCTTTTATTTTGGATTCAGGGGGTACATGTGCAGGTTTGTTACATGGGTAAATTGCATGTCACTGGGGCTTGGTGTGCAAATTATTTCATCACGCAGGTAATAAACATAGTACCCAACAGGTAGTTTTCTGATTCTCACTCTCCTCCCAACCTCCACCCACAAGTAGGGCTCAGAGTCTATTGTTCCCTTCTTTACAGCTTTGTGTACTCAGTGTTTATTTAGGTCCTACTTACAAGTGAGAACATGTAGTATTTGGCTTTCCCATCCTGCATTAATCAGCTTAGGATAATGACCTCCAGCTGGCCTTCCTATCCATGTTACTGCAAAGGACATGATTTCCTTCTATTTTATGGCTGCATAATATTCCATGGTATGTATGTACCACATTCTCTTTATTCAATTCACTGTTGATGGGCATCTAAGTTGATACCATGTCTTTACTATTGTGAATACTGTTGCAATTTACATACATGTGCATGTGTCTTTATTGTAAAATGATTTATATTTCTTTGGGTGTATAACCAGTATTGGGATTGCTGGATTGAATGGTACTTCTGTTTTAAGTTATCTGAGAAATCTTCAAACTGCTTCCCGTGGTGGCTGAACTTATTTACATTCCCACCAGCAGTGTATAAGTGATCTCTTTCTCCATACCCTTGCTAGCATCTGTTATTATTTGACTTAGTAACAGCTATTCTAACTGCGTTGAGATGGTATCTCATTGTGGTTTTGACTTGCTGTTCTCTAATAATTAGTGATGTTGAGCATTTTTTCATATACTTATTGGCCACTTGTAAGTTTTCTTTTGAAAAGTGTCTGTTCATGTCTTTTGCCCACTTTTTAATGAGGTTATTTGTTTCTTGACTGTTAAATGGTTTAAGATCCTTACAGATTCTGGATATCAGACCTTTTTTAGATACATAGTTTGTGAATATTTTCTCCCATTCTATAGGTTGTCTGTTTACTCTGTTGATAGTTTCTTTTGCTGTACAGAATCTCTTTAGATTAATTCGGTATCAATTGTCAGTTTTTGATTTTGTTCCAATTGCTTTCTGTGTCTTCATCATGAAGTCTTTGCCAGGAGGTCCAGAATATTTTCTAGGTGTTCTTCTAGGGTTTTTAGAGTTTTTAGTTTTGCATTTAAGTCTTTAATCCATCTTCAATTAATTTTTTGCATGTGTTGAAATATAGGCATCCAGTTTCAATCTTCTGCATATGGCTAACCAGTTATCAAAGCACCATTTATTGAATAGGAAGTCCTTTCCCCATTGATTGTTATTGTCAACTTTATCAAAAATCAGATGATTTTATGTGTGTGGTTTTATTTCTGGGTTCTCTAACATGTTCCATTGAACTGTGTGTCTGTTTCTGTACCCATATCATGCTGTTTTGATTACTGAAGCCTTGCAGTATAGTTGAAACTGAGGTAATGTGAGGCCTCCAGGTTTGTTATTTCTGCTTAGGAATGCTTTTGTTATCTGGACTATTTTTGGTTCCATATGAATTTTAGAGTAGTTTTTTCTTACTATATGAAAAAAATGTTATTAGTAGTTTGATAGGAATAGCATTTAATCTGTAAATTACTTTGGGAGTATGGCCACTTTAACAATATTGATTCTTCCTATTCCATTCATTTCTGTCATTTCTGATTTCTTTCAGCAGCATTTCGTCCTTCTCATTGTAGAGCTCGTTCACCTTCCTAGTTAGCTGTACTCCTAGGTATTTTATTCATTTTGTGCCTATTATAAATAGGATTGTGTGCTTGCTTTGGTTCTCATCTTAGACATTATTGGTGTATAGAATGCTACTAATTTTTGCACATAGATTTTGTATCCTGAAACTTTGCCAAAGTTTTTTATCAGATTCAAGAGCCTTTGGGTAGAGACTATGGGCTTTTCTAGGCATAGAAACATATTATCTGTGATGAGAGATTATTTGACTTCCTCTCTTTCTACTTGGATGCCTTTTATTTCTTTCTCTTGCCTGATTGGTTTGGCTAAGATTCATAGAATTATGGTGAATAAGAGTGATAAGAGTGGGCATTCTTAGCTTATTCTGTTTCTTAAGGGAAATGCTTCGAACTTTTTCCCATTCATTATAATATTGGCTGTGGGTTTGTCATAGATAGATCTTGTTATTTTGATGTATTTTTCTTTATTGAGGGCTTTTAACAAGAAGGAATGTTGAATTGTATTGAAAGCCTCTTCTGCATCTATTGAGATGTCCATATGGTTTTTGTTTTTAGTTCTGTTTATGTGATGAATCACATTTATTGATTTGTATGTATTGAACCAACCTTGCATCCCAGGAATAAAGCATACTTGATCATGGTGGATTAGCTTTTGGATGTGCTGCTAGATTTGCTTTGCTAGTATTCTGTGGAGGATTTAGGCATCTATGTTGATAAGTAATAGTGGCCTCAAGTTTTCTTTTTTCATTGTGTCTCTGCCAGGTTTTAATATCTGAATGGCTGTGGCCACCTCAATTTTCTGGAGTAGTTTTAATAGGATTAGTACTAGTCCTTTTTTATATGTCTGGTAGAATTTGGCTGTGAATCTGTCTGGTCCAGGGCTTTTTCTGTTTGGTGGGTTTCTATTACTTATTCAACTTCAAAATTTGTTATTGGTCTGTTCAGGGTTTCAATTTCTTCCTGGTCCAATCTTGAGAGGTTGTGTTTCCAGGAATTTGTCTATTTCTTCTAGGTTTTCTAGTTTGTGTGCATAGAGGTGTTCATAATTTTCTCTGAGGGATTTTTGTATTTCTGTGGGGTCAGTGTTAATGTCACTTTTGTCATTTCTGATTATGTTTATTTGGATCTTCTCTATTTTTCTCATTATTAGTCTATCTGGTAATTTATCCATCTTATTTATTCTTTCAAAATACCAATTTTTTGTTTCATTGATCTTTTGCATGGTTTTTTGCATCTCAAATTCATTTTGTTCAGCTCTGATTTTGGTTATTTCTTTTATTATGCTAGCTTTGGGATTGGTCAGCTATTCTGTTTTCTAGTTTCTCAAAGTGTGATGTCGGGTTGTTAATTTGAGATCTTTCTAACTTTTTGATGTGAGTGTTCAGCACTATAAACTTTCCTCTTAATGCTGCTTTAGCTGTGTTCCAGAGATTCTGCTATATTTTATTTTTGCTTTCATTAGTTTCAAATAATTTCTGATTTTAGCCTTGATTTCATTGTTTACCTAAAAGTTATTAAGGAGCAGATTATTTAATTTCCATGTAATCATATGGTTTTGAGTGACCTTTTTCATATTGGTTTCTATTTTTATTGCACTGTGATGTGAGAGTGTGGTTGTTATAGTTTCAGTTTTTTAAAAAAAAATTGTTGAGAATTGCTTTATGGTCAAATGTATGCTTGGTTTTAGAGTATGTTCCATGTGCAGAGGAGAAGAATATACATTCTGCTATTAGGTGGAATGTTGTGTAGATGTCTGTTAGGTTCATTTGGTCAAATGTAAAGTTCAGGTCCCAAATATCTTTGTTAATTTCCTGCCTCAATGATCTGTCTAATACTGTAAGGAGGGTGTTGATATCTTTCACCATCATTATGTGGTTATTTAAGTCTCTCCATAGGTTTTTAAGTATTTGTTTTATAAACCTGGATGCTCCAGTGTTGGGTGCATATAAAGTCTTCATGTTGAATTGAACCATTTATCATTAGGTAATGCCCTTCTTTGTCCTTTTTGATCATCGTTGATTTGAAGTCTGTTTTGTCTGAATTAAGGATAGCAACCCCTGTTCTTTTTTGTTTTCTATTTTCTCGATAGGTCTTTCTCCATCCCTTTATTTTAAGCCTATCGGTGTCATTGCATGTGAAATCAGTCTCGTAAAGACAGCATACAGTTAAGTCTTGCTTCATTACCCAACTTTCTACACTGGGCCTTTTAAGTGGCACATTTAGCCTGTGCATGTTCAAAGTTAATATTGATATGTGTGGATTTGACACTGTCATCATGTTGTCAACTGGTTGTTATGCACAGTTTATTGTGTAGTTGCTTTACGGTGTCAATGGTCTACTTACTTCAGTGTGTTTTTGTAATGGCCAGTAGCAGTCTTTTATTTCCATGTTCAACATTCTCTTAAGGACCTCTGGTAAGGCAGGTCTTGTGGTAATGAATTCACTTCGCATTTGCTTATCTGAACATAATTTTATATGTTCTTTATATGCTTATAAAGGTTATATGCTTTATATGCTTATAAAGGTTAAGTTGGCAGGATATGAAATTCTTGATTGGAAATTTTTCTTCTTTAAGGAAACCAAATATAGGAGATAAATTACTTCCGGCTTGTAAGGTTTCTGCTGAAAGGTCTACTGTCAGCCTGATGGGGTTCCCTTTGCAGCTGACCTGCCTCTTCTCTTTTACCTTGGAGAATCTGATGACTATGTATCTTGGGGATTGTCATTTTATACAGTATCTCACAGGGGTTCTCTGAATTTTCTGAATTTGAATGTCAACCTCTCTAGTGAGGTTGTGTAAAATTTTTGTGAACAATGTCCTCAAATATGTTTTCCAAGTTGCTTGCTCTCTATCTCTTTTAGAGACTCCAATGAGTCATAGGTTTGGTCTCTTTACATAAACCTATATTTCTCAGAGGTTTTATTCTTTTATAAATTTTTTTCTTTATTTTTGTCTGACTACGTTTATTCAAACTCTCTTGGAGCTCTGAGATTCTTTCCTCAGTTTTGTCTATTCTACTGTTAATACTTTCATAGGAATTATGAAATTCTTATAGTATTTCAGCTCTATCAGATTAGTTTGGTTCTTTCCCAAAATCACTAGTTTATCTTTCAGCTCCTTGCTGGATTTCTTAGATTCTTTGGATTGGACTTTCACTTTCTCCAGGATTTCAATGATCTTTATTGGCATCCAAGTTCTAAATTCTCTGTCTGTTATTTCAGCCATTTCAGTCTGGTTAAGAACGATTGCCGGGGAGCTAGTGCAGTGGTTTGCATGTAAGAAGACACTCTGGATTTTAGAGTTGCCAGGGTTCTTGTGCTGATTTTTTCTCTTCTGTGTGGGCTAATGTTACTTTAATCTTTGAAATTTCTGTCCTTTGGATGGGGTGTTTTGCTTTTATATTCTTTAACGCCCTTGAGGGTTAAGTTGGGCTTAAAAAACTCTCTTTGTTTCTGAATGATTTCAAGGTGCCAGGGCTTAGCTCAGCACTCCTGGGCTTTTTGCTCTAACCTTGAGGGACTGGAAACAGGTCCACAGCTTTGTTATCTGGGCCCTCAAGGTTAAGCACCTGCTTCACTGGAAAGACCGAGGTTCTCCTGGGCTGCTGGCATCAACACTCCATTGGGTCGTCAAGCAAAGCACTTTGTCAGGATGGTGGCAGCAAGATGTGTGCACATGTGTACATAGGCAAAATGGTGGGGGAGGCTGCAGGCTTGTACACGCTGGTAGGGGCCCATCTGCAAGAGCTCTCTGATGATTAGATGGGCTCTGCCAGTGAGAAAGCTATGTGATGATGGCCACTGGAAAGTGCCCTGGTTGGGCATCTGAGTCTATACTGCAAGCTGGTGCTGTCAGGCAAGGACCCTGTGAGAGGCCGACAGACACAGGGGCACTCAGATGAGACAGGCAAGATAGCCCTGTTCTGCTCAGGTCTGACAGTCAACAAAGGCCATAGTCAACTAGTGAAGTATGGTATGCCTTAGGGGATGGGCATCCCTGAACAGTCTCCACTGTACCTATTCCCATGCTACATCCCCTGGGCTCTGCACAGCCTGAAGTCCTGTCCCAGTCAACTCTCCAAGCATCTCTATCTGCTAGCTCAAATGTCTGTGTTGATTGCGGGGCCTCCTGCAGCTAGTATTCCAGAGGTCTGTAATGAGAGTGGGCCACTCCCTACCCATTTAGCTCGTCCCTTCCTCATGAACCACTTAGAGCCAGGAAAAATTCTTGGTTCTCAACAACCCTGTGCAGGGTACTTGGCTTCCTCCCACTTCATCCAAGGATCTGTATCCTCCCTCCGTCCACTCTCAATGCCTTCCTCCTGAAGATCTACTCAGAGTGTGCCCATCTTCTTGATGGTGTGGCCTCTCAGTGAGAGATTTCCCTGGCTGTGGCTAGACGGTCATCTTCAAAACGAACGTGAGTCAATTCCTAACATGTGTTTTGTTTTTTTGGTCCTATCTTCAGTCATGTTTGGTAAAATTTTCTTATCTGCTGGACACTGCATGTGAAACATGATAGAGATTCTGGGTGACACTATCTTCCTTTAAAGATGACTTACTTACTGGTGATTCTGGAGAACGTTAGAGGCCAGAATAATCCAAAATTAAAATGATTTCAAAATTGGGTTTTAATTTATCTGAAAGTTAATTTATTTTGGTCTGTTCCTAACTCTGTAATTTAGCTATTCAGTGTCTCAATTGAAAGCTTAGGATGTTGACAAATGTCTGTTTTCTTCGGTGGATATTAAGCTTTAAGTTTCGTCTAACTCTTACAAGACTTCTAAAAACTTAGTTCAGCTTCTCAGCTGCTTACTTTCTGCTCTCTGCTTGGATTCTTGGCTTTTGCTTTGCTCTAATTAGAAATCAGAAAATGCCTCAGCAGGAAAAATGTGCCAAATGTGGAGCTCACTATTTTTTATGTTCCTTCCATCTGGAATTTTCTCTCTATATAAGTTCTGGCTGCTTTGTTAGTCCTGGACCCCAAATTTTATCCTTCCATCCTCTTAAGACTGCTGGAAACTCTGCTTATATTCTTAGACCTTTAATGGCCCTTTCATCCTCCTCTTCTCACTTGCTCAGAATAGACTCAATAACAAGCAAAAATCCTTAAGGAGGGAATTGCTGAAAAATGTTAGACTCACATCAGTGCTTTTCCATTCTCTCCAAAATTTTAGGTTCTTAAGTAATGATCTGTCTTGGTGGCACTCTATAAACTTAAAAAATTTCTATAAACTTAAAAAATGTATCCATCTTTTCCGAGTATTCTTTTTATGAAGGCTGCCCGGATTAAGATAATGAGTTATTGATGTAAGTCCATTATTTCACTTAAATATTTTAAATATAATATCTAATAATGTAGTTTATACTATATTGACTTGTATTTTATTACTTTTATTTGTACAAAGTTTATTTTTACTTTCATATTAAGAATGACTGATTTTGACAATAAGTTGCATTAGATATAAATGAAAAGGCAAATATAGAACCAGTAATTATTTTCTCCCTAAGTGTTTGAGGTCAACAATAATGATGACTTGTAATGAAAGTAACAAATATTTACTGCTTACTACAGGCTAATGTCCAAGAGTTTTATATATGCTTTTATTGAATTTTCACCACATCATAAAGTATTCTAATTAAATATATGTCAATTAAATAAATGTAGAAACTTTGGCTTAACTTGTCAAAGGTTATATGCCAGTGCTGGGATGGAACAGGGAGCAGGTGTGAAGTAGGCTTTGGGGGTAGGCACAGCAAATTAAAATAATAAAATACAGCTTAAGGGTGTTTACTTTTTCTGGGAAGATGGTTAAAATCAAATGAACCTTAAATCCCACATGAATGAGTTTCTAACAGTGACATTTCAAGCCTTGATAAACAAAGAAAGACATTTGGGCAAGTCAACAAAAGCATTACTGAGTTTATACCTTTTCCTTGGCACATGAAAGTCATTAAGGCACAAGAAGAATTAAATAATATCCTGGACTAAAGGAGGTCCTGGATTTGCTGCAAAGCAGATGCTCAGATCCTACCTCTTACCTCCTAATGGCCATACCTAGTTTGTGTGCACACAGCCTGCACTGAATGGAGTTCCTCTGGGAAGCACAGTGGATCTTTGGCATGCTACCACCTAGCCTCATGGTTAATCTAATTTATTTCATCTGAAAAGAATCCTGTAAAGCAATGTTTGATGTAAACATTCTAAACTTATAAAATGATAGAGAAGAGACAATAATAATAGGGTGATTGGAAGTTAGAGGAAAATTTCAGTATTTGATGGCTTCCAACACTAATATGTCTTCAGATAGCATCCTCTCAATCTCCCAAATCCTGCTCATATTAACAACGCATATATAATACTTTCCTTATAAGTAGACTAGAACTAGAAAGCAGAAAACAAAACTGTCATTATTTGCAGATGTGATGATTGCCTATGTACAATACCAAAGAGTTTCTAAAGACAAGTTCTTAAAACTAATAAGAAAGTTAAGGAAGACTGCTGAATACAACATCAAAATGCAAAAGTAATAGGATTCCTACAATCCAATCACAGCTAATTAGTAAATGTAATTTTTTAAAATGTAACATTAGCGGGGTTCCCTCTTTCAGCTTTGGAGCCCCCCTCCCTCTGTCTCAGTATGGGGAGCCTCTTCTTTCTGTCTTCTCCCTTCCTTCTTGCCCATTAAACTCTCCACTCCTTAAAACTACTCAACGTGTGTGCATGTCGTTTTTTCTAATTCAACTCCAGATGAAGAACCTGGTGTTCCTACACTCATCGAAGCCATATCATTTTGGTGCATGGAAAGGAAAGTCAAAAATCAGACTGGTGAGTATGGAGCGGATTTCAACCTTAAATCTGTCCTTTAATCTCAAGGCTCTCTTCCAGCTGCCCTGTCACCAAACTTTCTTTCTCTTTCTATCTGTGGTCTCTTACCCTCTCTCTGTGTGTCTAATGTACAGGAATCTTTACAGTTCAGGGAAACAGGTCTGTTAGAAAAGATCGCGGCCGGTTGCGATGGCTCACGTCTGTAATCCCAGCACTTTGGGAGGCCGAGGCAGGCGGATCACGAGGTCAGGAGATTGAGACCATCCTGGCTAACACGGTGAAACCCCGTCTCTACTAAAATTACAAAAAACTAGCCGGGCGAGGTGGCGGGCGCCTGTAGTCCCAGCTACTCCGGAGGCTGAGGCAGGAGAATGGCGTGAACCCGGAGGCGGAGCTTGCAGTGAGCTGAGATCGCGCCACTGCACTCCAGCCTGGGCGACAGAGCCAGAAGAAAAGATCGCGAATGGCGTAGGCAGTAGCTCAATAAATGTCTCTCTCTCTACATTTTCTCTGGCGACCACATGGTATTTGTAAGCCGCCTAGTAGAAATCAGGCTTTCGGCCTCTTCTAGGAACTAGAAGTTTCTGCTTTTAACAGGAGTAAGATGTCTTCTGTAGCCGAATTTTAGTCTCAACATTGTCCCACTGGCAGGAAAATGGCCATTCAGTTCCTACTTTCCTTTAAGTCATCTATTCTGACTCCTATTAAGACAGTACTTAATAAGTAAGGGGATTTTAAGTCCAGAGATTAGCTGGGACCATTTTTCTATGGGTAAATGCTTTAGCATGGGCTATAATAGCACAATATAGAGTTCGATCTAGCACCTCCCTTCCCTTAGAGGGACCTTGCCCAATTACATGCTTTTTCTTGAAATCCATTTTTTGGAAGGCGCACAGGCCACACAAGTCTAGGAGGTCACAGGGAAATAAAAGGCAGAGGACTGATTCCTTAGGGACAGCGTGACTAAGGTCCAAAACTCATTTCCTCTGGTGCCAAGGCTTGGAGGGTCACGCTTGCAGTCATGGGCACCACATTTAAGTGGGTGCCAGGAATCCAGGACCAACGAAGAGAGAATAGTTGGGGGGGCACCCTCTGCTGTTTTCATCACCATCCTGGATCACATAGAATGGAAGGAGACTAAAAGGACGCTTGTATTCTCACTTCTCTTTTAGGTCAGTAACAGATCGTCTTCCACGTGCACTCCCCTGGAGTGTATTTTAAAGCAGGGGGACTCCTTCGACCTGGAAACTTTGAAGAAAATGTGGCTTATTTTCTTTTGCAACCATATAGGGGAGGCCCAGGGAAAATATTTCCCCAAAATTCAAAAAGTAACTGTCAGGGAAATCAGCTGAGGGTCCCTCTTATTTGGGGCCCCTTCAAGTTCCCTTCTCATTACAGGACCTTAGGCAAGTAAAGAGAAACTGAGGCCGATTTCCTGACAACCCCGATAGGTGTATAGAAGCTTTCCAAAATTTAACTCCAGTGTTTGACCTCACATGGAGGGACGTTATGTTGCTGCTGAGTTAAATCCTCACTGCCCCTAAATCAGGCAGCTCTGCAAGCAGAAGAGAATTTTGGAGATGAGCAATTTGTCTCCTGTAGTAGGCCAAAAGGGAAAAGAAAAACAGAGATGGCAAAAAAAAAAAAAAAAAAAAAAAAAAAAAAAAAAAAAAAAAAAAGATGAAACACCATTCCTAATAGGAAAAGAGGCAATACTCTTAGGAATTAATTGGAACTCCTTTCTATAGTGTTTTTTCTTCCTTTGTGGTTTAAAATGGCTTCTATGTCTTTTATAATGTTCTTCCAACCTGGGAAAAGTTAATTTTCCAAACCTTAAAATGCTTGGCATAGAGTTGAGCTAGGGGGAAAGGAACTCAGAGGTCTGATATCCCAGCAAAAGGGTAAACATTTCTTACCAGTTGGGCTTTTGGCTTCTCTCTCCCTGTGCAAACCAGTAAAATGGATAATAAGGCTCACTGTTTATGTTCTCTGTAAATGTATAATCAATAAAAAAGGATTTGTAAGGTTGGTCTTAAACTGTAGGTAATCCTGTGTGCTTTGCATGTCTTTCTGTATGGTTCTGTCAAAGAAAGGTTATCTTAGGTTAGGATGCAGGCCCAGGACCCCGAAAGCCTGCTGTTCAAGCCAGCCCAACAAAACCATCAGTAACAAACTTGGCTACAGGCCTCCATCTTGTTTCATGTCCTTGAGAACATAATCTGTAACTGCATGGCAATACTTTGTTTTAGTCTCCGCCATTTTACAGTGGTGGCTGTCTTCTTGTGCTAAATCAGATGAGCCAGTTTGCCAATCTGGGTGGTGCCAGCTGATCCATCAAGGCCAGGGTTTACCAAATATGTTAAGCACTGATCTTGAGAGCAGTTTACGGAGGGTCAAAATCTTGTAGCCTCTAGCTGCGTGGATCCTGTGGCTAGTTTCTCATCTGGTCCCCAGGCAAGAGGGGAAGCAGCTGTTATCGTCTTTGTTTTAGACTATAGACTGTAAACCCGACTCCTCCAAAGTTGGTTCAGCCTATGCCCCGGGATAGGCAAGGACAGCTTGGGGGCTGGAAACAAAATGGAATTGTTTAGATTGGATCTCTTTCACTATCTCAGTCATAATTTTGTGATGACAGTTTAAAAAGCTGCCTATCACCCCTTTAAAAATACCTGGACTCCCGCCGTTAAGTCATAACCTGATTAAGGCTTGTTGGTTTCACCTGTGAGGTTACTTTTTAACCTCAAAAGCTGAAAGTTCAAAGTAAGTTCAAAGTAAAGTTCAAAAGCTGAAAATCTTAACTGCTTGGTGTGGCTAAAGTCAAATAACTAGGGATTTAAAAGAATTTTCTTAAAGAGCGCTCAGTTTAATTAAAAGTGGATATGCAAGTTATAGGTATATTTAAAAGGCCTTTATGTTTTTCTCTTCTTGGATCTTGTTTTTCTGTAAAAAGGCTCTTTACTTCTCCGTCGACTGAATTATTTTTCTCCACTTTTTTCTTACCACTTAATGCACGCATGAAAGACCCTAAGATAACTTCTGGTAGCATGGGACTCCTTGGGAAAAACAGAGGCGGCACCACAGCCCCTATTTTGGGGAGAAAAAATAAAAAAGAACAACAACAACAACCAACCAACCACTGTTTTCTTCATGAAACCCCAGGAATTAAAAGAAAATAGTTCCCTCTCAAAATCAAAGGCTGTGTTCTGTTTTGCATTGTGTTATCTGATGGTTTTGAGATTTGGAGGTAACAAAAATTACTTTGCATTATGAGAGAGCTTTGGTGTGTAATAACTAGGTAGAAAATACACTGTAAGGTATGGCTAAGAGTAGTTATAAATCAGAGAAGCATGCTCTTAGTCACCTGGAAAATAAGGAAACATACCTACCCCACACTGGGAGATGAGACTCCCGTCAGGGATTGACTGATTACAAAATAAGCCAATGGCTTTGAGTTGCATTGCAATGAAATGCATGGTAGAAGCACTACATCATCTTCTCCCATCGTATCTATATGGTCTTTTCATAAATTGAGCTTTGAAATAACAGCATAGCAAGAAGGTCTTAAGACACTGATCTGCCCTTTAGTAAAAGGGTTATAAAAGGTTTGTAGAGATTTCACGTCATGGTCAAGTTGGTTAGGATTAGATGGAATGATGTATAAAGTTTCATTTAAACAAATTAGGGTTAACATTAACAAACTGAAGCAAGGGTAAAATGTGACTTTGAACAGGATTTTCATGTGATAGTAAAGGCTAATTAAAGTTTTTTTGCCTTTTGAGTCAACATTTTGGCAAAATAATTTATGGCAATCTAGGAATTGTCCCTCCTGATGCCTGGCTTTTTGGATGGTTCAGAGAGCTCCTGAAATATTCAGAAAAGAGGTATATGGGATTATTTGACATGTTTAGTCACAGGAGATTGCCAAAATGATGTCCAATCTTCTTTAAGTTATATTTTAGTGAATAATACTTGTATATGTTCTGAAATTGTATGGGATTTCTAAAACTCGAAAGTCTAAGTATATGCTTTCAATCATAATTAAGGGTAAAGTTATTGTAAACCATGAAGATAAATAAACCTCTTTGTCAGTCTTGTTTTTAACTATCCTGAAAATTTTGCCATTGGCAGACAATTGTTGTCTTGCTTTGTTCCTTCTCAAAAGACAGTTTTTAATAAAGCTATATTAAGGAGTTTAACAGGTGCCCTCAAATGCAAGCTTTTAATAGTTTTGAATATTGTAACATTGGAATAGAGAAAGAATGTATGGGACTCATAAAGAACTAACATGTTCACTAATATAAAGCAAAGCAATAGTTAGCTAAGTGGACTGCACTCAGAAAGTTAAAGAAAACTTTTTAACTTTTGCTTGGAATATTATTGATCCTTGTTTTGTTTTTCAGAGTCAAGGAAACTTATTTTAAACTATTTACAGCCTTTAATAATTGAGTAAGATATACTCCTGTGAACAAAATTTGGAGCATGTTTATTTATGTCTCCCTGGTTCCTCTAGAATTTGGAGACTCTCTGTGAGTACTCTTAACTTACGGCAATATAGTTGTTTGCATCAGTCCAATAAGAATCCATTTTCTTCGTCAACAGGATACAATTGGGAAAACTGGTTATTTTACCAAGGCTTTGACGGAAAGGGTGTGTTTCCCTTTAAGGAATCAAGTTGACATGCAGAGCCAATAAAAGCCCCTTGGGGAGAACTGGGCTCATACCTTGTTTACACAGTCCCCACATAGGGTTCCTAACCTTGGTCAGTAAAGAATGTCACTTTCTAACAGGTCTGCAAGCTCCGAGTTTTATCTTGGGACCTCAAGAGGAGAGGATCACCCAACGCACAGGTATTTGAGGATACAAACCCATGGCTGGGCTCGGCTTTAAAAGGTCTTATCTGACATTCCTTGTGGAGCAGAGTTTCATCAAAGCCAATCCAAAATACGCCTATGTAGAGATAACCATTCTTGCTGTATTTTATCCAAATAATCAGGCCAAGTATAAGACTAAAGTTTATTCATAATTTGTATTTACCAAAAATAATGACTAGAGAGAGGAATTGTGCTCCGAAGCTTATCATACGTTTGTCATTAAATCCTAGTCTCATTGTTTTTAAGCTTTTTTGCCTACATTTTAGACTAACCCTCCTTATTCCTGTGAACCAAGTGGTGATCTCCTACAGCTTGGAAGAAACAAAAAAGGATGGGTAATGTAAAAATCTGAATCAATATGCTAGTTCTGGGCAATTATCCTGCAAATTCTGCCAAGTAATGAAAGTGATAGGATTCCCATAACCCAGAGATTTGTTTGGGAAAATAAAACCAAAGAACATCATTGACCCCCAAAGGGAAATTCTATATCTTGGCAAGTAAAATTTAAATGGAAATTATCTACTACACCCCATTTGTGGAAATTGCTATACTCACTCTACTATTTGCAATAAGGTTATACACAGTAGCACCATCTAACTGAAATATTGGACAGAGTTTCCATTGCTGTTGTATTTTGCTTAATTATTATCCTTATAGCAGGGATAATAGCTACTGACAAAAAAGCAAAAAAGAAGCATGAAAGTTTCAATATTACTGAGCCTGCTAGGACTTTTTGTTGGGTTTAGTGATGCACTAAATGAAACATGCCACTTCTAAATTAACACCTCTACTAAAGTACAGGAAAATCTACAGGTACTTAAAAATCAAATCAAAATTATTGACAGGCTCAGGGAAAATACCAGTTTCAGCCCCGGTTGGCTACAATCCCTCTTTAATGAATTTCAGTCTTCTTTATGGAATTGGTTAACCCCTTTATTAAGCCCTCTCTTGCTTATATGTCTTGTATTGATATTTAGACCCTGTATACTCAATACTGTAACTCAAATTGTTTCTTCTCACCTAGAAGCAATCAAACTCTAAATGATGCTGCAAACTGAGCCACACACGGACACACCATTCTTCCAAAGACCCATAGATCGACCCCAGGAGGAGCCCTAGCTGCTGTTCCCCATTTGATGCCCCCTTTCAGCAAGAAGTAGCCAGAAAGGGTCATCACCCAAAACTACCTAATAGCAGTTAGTGTGACATCTCCACAGGAGGGAAGGTTGTAGGAGTTAAGAAATTATTTTAGGCAGATAGAGAAGAAAAGGGGTCCTTGGGAGGTTTTCATTTTTAAAGCATCTCTGCAAAACTGTCTTGTAAAGCCCGGGCTCTTAGATCCAGGCCAATAACCTTTGATATGCAAATGCTGACCATTAGAAACTGGGTCCACCCAACATGGCTGAGCTGGCAATCTTTAGTATGCAAATGCCAGCCTTTAGAAACTGGGTCTACCCAAACATGGCAATTCCCTCAGCCTTCTTGCCCTTGCCCCATATGTTTCTGGCAACATGGCCACCTGCACATATCCCCACGTGTGCAGAACATCATGGTGTCCTGCATTTGCATATTAAAATGCTAGGGTAGGAGGGCCAGCATTTTCACGGCTACGTGAATGACATGCCTGGTCAAAACAATCCCCTGAGCCCTATGCAAATCAGACACCACCTCCTCCAGCCTCTGTATATATACCTGACTGATAGCTGTGGCAGGTGGGGTTCTCTCTTTCAGCTTTGGAGCCCCCCTCCCTCTGTCTCAGTACAGGGGAGCCTCTTCCTTCTGTCTTCTCCCCTCCTTCTTGCCTATTAAACTCTCTGCTTCTTAAAACAAACAAACAAACAAAATATTAGCAACACAAATTATAAAGATCTGAGGAATAAAGCTAGAAAAAATATAATGGATAAAGTGAAAACACTACGAGGACATACAAGAACAGCTAGACAAATGAAAAGGTATACTGTGTTCATGAATGGGAAAATTCAATATTTTAAAGATGGCCATTGCTTCTTGATATGAAACTATAAATTTAATAAAATGCCATCCAAAATACCAATTATTAACAAAATTTGACAAGGTAATTCTTAAGTGTTATAGTAACATACTAAGAACAACCAAGTCAGTTTTGAAAAAGCAAGAGTATATGCTTTATCAAATACCAAGATACATTATAAATCTATAATAATTTCATCAGCATAGGATTGCTACAGTAACTAGAAACACCAGTGGAGCAGAATAAAAATCTCAAAATGGACCCACTGATCTAAGAATTGGGCAGCTGACAGAGGTGCATTATTTATAATAAAAGAAGAATACACAGTTCAATAAATGATGCTAGAACAATTGACAAATAGAAAATTGTATGCAAACATCAAACCATGTAAAAAAATTAATCCTAGAAACGTGAAAGACCTAAACAGAAAAAGCAAAACTTTAAACACTCTTGAAGTACACAGAGAAGATTATAAGGCTTTGGGATAGAGAATAAGTTACTAAAGAGTAAAACAAAATACTGATAAAACTTTCTATATTAAAATCACATGTTTTTGAAAAAATCAAAAAGCAGTCGAAGTTAAAATATAAGCCACAGACTGGAAAGTAAATTTTTATTGTATAGAATAAACAAAAAATTAACATCCAGAACATATTAAGCATTCCTATAACAAATAAGAAAAAAAATCCTATAGTAATGAATGAAGCAATATTAATAATCAACAGATGAGCAAAAATTAATGTGTTCAATAAATATTTTAAATGGTGCACAAATACGTTATTGAAAATGCAAGTTAAAACATTGGGATACCCACTAGATTGGTTACATTTTAAAAGTCTGTTAGGAGACACAGTATTATATTTTATATGATCATGTGTGTATACACACAAGTACATATATTTAATCCCATGTATACATATACATTAACACAAATATATGTTTATACTATATATACATATATATGCACACACATGCACACATATACACACATATATTTAAGCCTATGTCACCTAAAAATTTTTTTTAAATATGCATAGAGCTAATGGGCAACTTTGAAATACCCCGTAAGTCAATTATGTAAAAAAACTAACAGTTGTACTTGTCAACTATATAGATAGTTAGATAGTTATATAATTATATATTATGCCACATAATTATATTTGTGAAAAGGTATTTAAAAATTCATACAAATAATTATTGTAGTAAAGAGATTGCAACTGAAAACAAAAATGTATACATCTATTAAATCTACCTGAGATACTCATTAGTGTTTGTCATACTACACTCTGTATTTTACCATTTGTTTGAAATATTTCATACGTGAAAATATGTTCATTAAAATCATAATTACAAACTACTTTTAAGGAACTGAGCAACATTACATACCTTGGTTTGGCAAAAACAGAGAAATGGCTGAAAAAATTAATGAATTATACAAGAGTCCTATGTTAGTGGATACAATTTAGAAATAAATTAACATTTTTTATAAAAATGGACTTCAGATATCTTTTCCATACCAGAGTCAAAAAATTCCCTAAGACATAAACATCTTTCCATATGTAATCATATTTATCTTGCAATCATGTAGAAATGTGATCATGCTTGGTTTAATTAGGGCAGCCAAGAAAATATTCTAAACTGAATTTTTCAAGACCTGGAAAAGGCTTTGACAATCTCTAGCAATGATACATCTTTGTCACTGAGATAATACTGCCTCCCCAACAATGTAGTTGGTTCTGATTTTACCTCCTTTTTCCTTTTAAAACCCAGTCTTCCTTTTTATTAGGCAAGCCAGTAAGCCTGCCTCGTGTATTTGCATGGCTGGTGTAGATTTTAATCAATGTCTGGCAAACAATATATGACAACTTATTAACACAGAAACCAGGAAATTAATTACCATGGTCTAATTCTGGAAATGGCCTTTAAGTAATTCGATCAATACTTTCCACTTATGATACAATTAATTGCTTGAAAACTGATTAATGAGAAGATACTGCAGGTAGTAATTAAAATCAAAGCAAAAACTTTCAAGTCCTGTGAAAATTATGTAGGTACATGGAAGAAAATCCTGGTAAGTAGCCAACAGAAACTACATGTATTTTTAAAACTTAGCATTTATCGAGCTGGCTCGGTATTCCGGGTTCTATATACTAATTAAAGAAATATTCAGTGATGGTGACTAGGTTCCGTAAATCATGTCATGGCTGAATAATTAATATATTTTATTTGATTCTGTCTAATTCAAAGTTAGATACCAATTAATCCATAACAACAGTACAATTTGTAAGGAGCTTCAAATCATGAATTGTCTTTGGAAATAAGCCATAGTTGGACATTAATTATTCTAAGTTATCCTTTACTGCCAAACTTGGAGGATGACTCTCGCACTAGTTAATTTAATTGATCAAAGATAATTAAATTATTGACCCAGTAATTAAGCTGGTCAAAATATTAATTACTGTCAGAAGCTCATCCTATTAACTTATAATACACAGTCTCATACTTGGGCTGGACTTTAGGAATATTAAATAATAAGTATGACCATGGTTAGCAATAGCATATGTGGAATTTCTACATCTAAGGGGCTTAGGGGATGCAATCCTTTTCCAAATAGGGACTAGAGGATTTGTCTTAGGGCTTTATTTCTATAAGAAGCACATACTGTTTTTACAAGGATGGTATGATTACTGAAGTGGCTTGATAGAAGCTGATGGAAATTTCTAAGGAGCTTAATCATTTCCACTCCTTCCTCCAATCTCCCCACACCTTTCTATGATTCCATCAAATCACATTCATGATAATGTTTTTATTTTAGAGATGATAATATATCTATTCACAATATATGCTTTATTTTTTCTTTTGAGATGTTAAAGATATCCAAAAATATTTCTAGTATTATTTGGTAATACCACAAACCCTTGAACAATATGAGGGTTAGAAGAACTGATTACTGTGCAGTCAAAATTTCACGTATAACTTTCACTCCCCCAAAACTTAACAACTAATAGCTTACTGTTGACCAGAGGCCTTACTAACAACATAAACAGTCAATTAACACATATCTTGTATATGTATTGTACGCTGTATTCTTACAATAAAGTAAACTAGAGAAAAGAAAATGTTATTGAGAAAATCATAAGGAAGAGAAAATATATTTACTATTCATTATGTGGACATGGATCATCATAAAGGTCTTCCTTGTCATCTTTACTTTGAGTAGGCTGAGGAAAAGGAGGAAGATGAAGGGTTGGTCTTGCTGCCTCAGGGGTGGTAGAGATGGAAGAAAATCTGCATACAAGCAGATCCATGTGGTTCAAACCCACGTTGTTCAAGAGTCAACTGCATTTCCATTAGAAATTGGAGCAAGACAGGCTGAAAATGATGGTACACAGTTGAATTGGTGTCGAGGAGGGGAGGTGACAAGAGAACGGGAATTCAGCCTTAGGTGAAAAAAGACTAGTCAGCCAACTTTATGATATACTTTGAGGACTCACTGAAAGATTCTCCAACCTGCAAATTCTCTTTTCATTGTCCATTTATATAGAGTGCACCATAGCTAAAAATATTAATAAAATATTCTTAGGAAACAAAATAGAGTTCTTTTTAGCATTAGAACCTTTGAATATAATTTTAATCTAACCTTTTATTAAAACCATTAAGATCTGTATTAGTTATTCATAATGCATAAGAAATTACTTCTAACTTAGTGGATTAAATACCAAACATTTATTACTCACAATTCCTGTGAGTCAGGAATTCAGGAGCAGCTTTGCTGGGTGGTTCTTCTGAGGAACTCTCATGAGGTTGTAGTTGAGACTTCAACTGGGGCTGCAGTGAATGAAGGTGTGACCTGGCCTGGAACATCTGCTTCCATGTGGGCTGACCACATGGCTGCTGGCAGAAAGTCTATGTTTCTTTCCATATGAGCCTCTTTGTAGAGCTTCGTAGAGTCCCTTGAAGAGAATAATCTTAGGGAAGACTACAGCACAGTACATTTTGAAGAAAAAAACAAAACAGCAGCAAATAGCCTCAGAAGATCATTTTTCAAATTTTGGTCATTGGCACTGCACTGTCACTCAAGATGTTAAAAGACATTTGCCAAGAAAAAAAAAAAAGTCTGAGCTCAATTACGTCTGGAAAAAAATGTATGTTTAATCCATTGCAAACAACTTTTTAAAACTGTAATTCTCATATACTGTATGATTTAATAAAACAGGAATATATTTTACAGTTATTTTTGCCTGACCTACATTATTCTAGCTGTTTACAAATCTTCAGTGTTCTTCTGATAAAATGCAATGATTAGAGGCAAGGGCCAGATACACATTCCTTCTTACTGCCTTAATGCCAAAAGAAATAGTACAAGTAAAGCACGCTTCAGACATCATTCTGTCAAATATACAGGTATTTATTTGCAAGCTGACCCAAAGAGGCATGATTACTTTAGCAATTATCAAATCAGAGTTGTCAACAGAAACTTTATGAAGTAGGATGACAAAGAACTTAAGCTCCTAACTTTTAAATCTCCCCTAAAGGGCTAGTTGTGCTTGGAGGAGTCTTATATGTGAATGAAAAACTATAACCAGCATATCTTGTGCTATTTGGCAAACCACCCCTGGAGTGTGGAATCCTGACAAGAAGATGTCAGGGCTGACTAACCTCCTCTACAGATTGAATTAAAGTCAATTTACAGACATATACATCACATTGTTCCTATTAAAATAAACTGCCACAAAGACAATAGATAAATAACGTGTTCTAAATATTTTACCACATCATTCTTCTTCCCCAGTGCATTTGCGGAACTTATATTTTTAGAAAAAGTTTGGAAAAATCTTCCTCCAACAAAGAGAACAATCAGAAGAGGTCCAGGTGAGCTAGAGAGAACTGGCTTCTAAAAAGAAGTTTTCTATAAGAAACTTACAATAGGAAATTGATAATGATAGATGCTAGTAAGAGACTGTTGCCTGCATCTGATTCTCCCTGGGCTATGAATCAATGAGGGAGCTATAAGAGTTAACAGTCTCTGATTTTTAAAAAGGGTGTAATTCATCAGGGCACATCACTGAAGGAAGGTTAATTAGAGTTGTAAGTCTCAATGCCTGGGGAGAGGCATAACACTGTCCTGAAATATAAAGAAAAAAAAAATTAAATCAAAGTGACCTTTTTTATTATACAGAGACAGGTAACAGGCAATATAGTAATATTACTACCATCCTGATCCTGGTTTCAAAGTGATCAAATAAACAAGGTCAAGTTTATATTTAAGTAAAATTTGTGCAGTGATAGATGTTTATGGAAAGATGTAACAGGAAGTAAATTGACTCCAAACAGTGCCGTCTACAGTAGGAAAAATAATGGAGGCACATATACAGAGTATTTCCTTTGAGTTGAGTGTTCCACATTTATCTCACAGCTGCTTTGCATGCGTAACCTACTAACCCTCATGACAGTACTATGAGGATGAGATTATTACTATTCCCTTTCCACAGATAACCATGTAAGATGGATAATTTGTTCAATTACAAAATGTTGATTGTCTAAACTAAATTCCTCTGACTCCACAGCCCATTCTGAGCTTCTAACTACTTTGCCCTTAGGGGATGAACATTGTTCCAGAAAGAGCAACTCCTGGCCACCAGTCAAAAAAACAATTTAAAAACTATTTTTTGGAAGAACTTGCTTAAATCAACATCTGTTTTTAGAAATGACACAATAAAGATCACAGGATCTCATATCCCAGAATCACAAAGAATTAAAGCCATGTTAGACGAAGAAATCTGAAATTATTCAAAGCAATGTGTCTCCATTCTGTGCTCTACATGATACCTCAACACTATGAAACATTTTGTAATACAGATTTATGAAATACGAAAAGAGATTCTCAATCTCTTTGTGTTTTAAGTCCCTAATGCCAATCTTTTATTATGAAAAAGAAAAGGAGTGTTCTTTTTTTTAGAATTAATTTCAACCAATAATTCTAAGACCAGGCTGCTTTCTTTCAAAGGGAAAAGCAGTGTTTATAAAAGCAAAAAGAACCTGGAATTACTTTTTTCACCATTACTGTGAATTTCAATTCTAAAAGCTTTCAATATGCATATCTTATGCATTTAATATTATTCTAAGTGCTGTGGGAACATAGAAAGCATGTAATCCATCATCAATTCCTTCAAAGAAACCACAATTTTATGAGAGAAGCAAGACATGTAAATGTTGAACTGTTAAATCATAATTTTCAGAAGCATATGATTAAGTGACCAAATAAATAGTGTAGGCCAAAATTCCCCAGACTGTGTTCCAAGAGATATTTAAAAGAAGGTCATTTTCAAAAAAAGTTCTGTTATTAAATAAATTTTGAAACTATACAATATCTCCTTCATGAATGCCATCCTTACAAGTTATCACCATCAATATTATCAAGCATTTATTGACCCAGGTAGTGCACTAAGTGCTTTAGATGCATTATTTCATTTAATTCTCAAAATAATTCCAGGAAATAAGTATTATTCTCATTTTATAGTTGAAAAAAAGTAAAATTTGGAGAGCTAGGATCATGACTACACATGATGCTTACTTAGCACTGTGTATGGAACCAAACTGCTAATCCCCAAAACATGGGCTCTAGCCTGAAAAAAACTGTCACTGAGGTCCTTGAATATTTTATGTAAAGTAGATCTACTTCCCATTTTTCACACCACCAACGTAATTTCCTTCTTTAAAGTAAATTTGCATTCCAAATTTTGCATTTATTGACTCATTCATTTATTTTCTGTCTATACTTCTAAACTGCTCATGCCACGTAAGTAAGGAGTATGACTGTAAGTGCCTTTTGCACTAATAAATCCAATGCTAACCTAATTCCTAGCACAGAGTTGGCACTTAATAAATATTTAATAGAAGGAAAGAAGAAGGAACAAGCAAGCAAGGAAGGAAAGAAGAAAAGGATTATCAAAGCAGACATTGCACCAAAGTTAAACAGACAAGGAAGACTTTAATCAAGGCTCTTACAGAACTCTCTGTGAGCTCAGTTCCACAGAAATGAAACAAGGGGTTGGAGAGGTTTTAAAAGCTGGAATGGGAGAATGACAGGCCATCTGTGTTTGCTAATTGGCTTTTCCCCAAGGAAAAGTAAACCTCTTATCTTCATGACAAGAGGCACTGTTACCACTGCAGTTGGGCTCCTACCCTCTCTAGGACACCAGGAGGTAGGGGCATTATTACCTTCCTTGATGATTACATCTCGAAGGAATGGCTTCCAGGTCCTTGAGGAAGACATTCCTGAATTGTAAAACTGGAGAGGGGCTTTTTAAAAATTTACAACTCTGCGCAGTGGCTCAAGCTTGTAATCTCAAGCACTTTGGGAGGCCAGGCTGAGAGGATCATGTGAGTCCAGGAGTTTGAGACCATCCTGCACAACATGGTGAGACCTCATCTCTTAAAATCAATAAATTAACAATAATAATAATAATGACAGAAAACAAAAATGTACAACTCCAAGGGCCAGTGAAGGAAATTACAAGTTTTCTAAAGTAAATGCTCTAAGAAAAGGGAGGGTTGCTCTAAGAAAAGGGAGGGTTGCTCTAAGAAAAGGGAGGGTTGCTCTAAGAAAAGGGAGGGTTGTAGCCTGGCACCAGGAAGGAGGCTGTCTAAAGTTTAGTCAATCTGAGGGACACGTTGAGGCCCTCTTGGACATGAGGATGAAGGGGAAAAGAGAGAGAGAAGAGATGGTTTCACTCTTCACACCAAGGTCCACCTTCTCCTTGCTGTTCTTAGCCAATAGCTGAGCAAGGCAGGAGAATGAGAGCTGGGCCACTCCTACCCAACAGGATTCCTCTAATGGGGAGCCTTTGATCTGGGTTCCTTTTTATCCTGGCCAAGAGTCTCCCAGAGCCCTGATGCAGTCCGAGGCTCCTGCCATCCAACCCCACTTTCCTTCTCCTGCTGCAGTGAAGACTGAAGGCTCTTCCTCCTGCCTCCTACTACTCCTTCTCCACCTTCGTCTTCACAGATGTTACTCCTAATACATTTTTTTGCACATTGTTGGGACTCAGAAAGGAATACCCCAAAATGAAGGCCTCGGAAGCAGCTTCAGAAGCCAAGTTTTTCCCTGACCTTCTCCCGCCCTCCTGTCTCTCAGTTCCATTCTCTCCCAAGGCTAGCCATAGAAAGGAGAATCCCTCTTCCCTAAGGCAGAACATAGAAATAATAACCTCCTTTCCCTAAAGCCAGTCATAAAACCTAGAAATATTACTCCAATTTTCCCTTCCACCTTTCTGTGTAAAAACTGGCCATAAACAATTATCTGACTCACCTGTAGGTCATAAGGCCCCGGATGATACTCTTTTTGTTCAATCATATTTCTATGTGGCTCTCTAAACTTTGCTTCACCTAAGCATAAAAACAGATAATTTTCCCTGTATCTTTGGGTCCTCATTCTGAAGCCTTCTGTCTATACACAATAAATAAATTGGTTTGCCTTTCCTCCTATTAATCTGCCTTTTGTGAGCTGAGTTTTCAGTGAATCTTCAGAGGGCAACGGTGAACAGTTCCCTTGGCCCCAGGATCTAAGGTCTCAAGTACTGGAATTAGCACAGAAGGAAAAGAATGGAGCAAGAGGAAGGGGAGGGATACGGAACAGAGGCAATGGAAGAAGAAAGAAAAAAACAGCAAGAAAAAAAGGAAGAAAAATGAGAAAATGTGAAAGAGGAAGAGAAACAGAAAGCAAATGAGGCCACATTTGCACACACTCACACACTCACACACTCACCAATCTTGGTTTCAATCCTAGAATTTGAAGGTTGGATTTTGGCTTCAACCTTAACTGTCATCACTAGCAGAGGTGCTATAAGGAGAACGACCACTACAGATAGAAATGCTTTTTGCTTTCTCAGTAAGTGTCCTTCAGATGTCTTTTTGCAGCCGCCGTCGGGATAATACATGTTTAACACAGTAGGTAGCTCATCTGTATTAAAATAAATGGCTACTCTTATGGCCCCTCTATGACGGCTCAATTCAAAAACACATGAAAGGACTTGAAGATATTTCTATGCTTCATAATCCTAGTCTCACAACTCTGTTTTAGACTCTAAGAGAGAATAAAACTTCCTGTATCCTAGTATAAAATTCACCTAACTTTTCAACTCCATAATTGGCGATGGAAATGTAAACTCCTTCATAGGATCCCCTCTTTGGCACACAGGTGTTGTCTGACCTCCCTGGCCTAAACCAGTGCATCATAAGACTGCGTTCATCAAAGGATGGTTTATTCAGGCTAATATAAGGCTATGAACGGGAATCTGTCATTGTCAACCACGGAGCCTATGCAATTCCTGTATGCTTCTTTTATGAGTGCTATATACTAGAATAAGACACACAAAAAATCAGGCATATAAATCCTTCCCAGAGAGATGTAGCCATACAATGACTTATATGCAAATCATTGAATAAAAAGAAACATCCCTCTCCAAAGTACAAAGATTCATCTTCCAGGATAATTCAGTCAAAATCAACATTTAGAAGAAATAAATAATATTTTATTTATCACTACAAATGCACAAGTCTACTAAGTGGCCACTCAGTTGACATTATTTAGCAAAACACTTGTCTCATTATTTGTAATTATAATTTCATAGTATTCTCCAAAAATCATACATGGATTTTTTGTTGTTGTTGTTTTTGAGACTTAAGGGGACTTTGATAACTTTTTTTCAACACAAAAATTACCCATTCCACAGGTTAAATGATACCTTCATCCCTGGAGTCGAAACACTGCTAGCAACTTTCAAATAGCGTTTTCTAGATTTCAGAAATATTACTTTAACTGGGATCCCTGTTACGAAGAGAACATCAGAATGGAACCTCACATGATAACTGAGTATCTGGAGCCACCAGCAAATATAAACTTAGATAGTACACAATAAACCAGGGTGTAGCCTAACAAGAAGCAGCCACATCATCAGTCACTATGCAAGGTGACAAAGCCCTTGAAGCATTTTGCAGGCTGAGAACATAAAACTAGAAAGTAACACAAGCAGAAACCAAAATAACTGAAGCAAAACACAGCAAGAAAAGAGAAAATGTTGAGGAGAGAATAGTGAAATGCCTGGGAGAAAATAATGGAAGAGTAGAACATGAGATGAAGAACAGTGTTCATAATATAATACATGCATTTCAGATATAAAAATTAAAATACATGTATTCAACAAATATGTATTAAGATTTGACTGTAGATTTGAAGGAGAGATGGAGTTTCACCATCTTGGCCAGGCTGGTCTCAAATTCCTGACCTCGTGATCCACCTGCCTCAGCCTCCCAAAGTGCTAGAATTACAGGCACGAACCACCACGCCCGGCCCACATTTTCTTCTTATAATACTACTGTAAGCACTTGCAATACATCTGTGAACAAAAGAAGACAGTAAGCCCAGCCATCAGGTGGCTTATATCGGCAGGTAGGCCATCGAGGCAAGCAATTAAAAAAAAAAGTAGATGTGAGGCTTCAAACAAGATAAAGGATTTAAGGTCAACAATCATGCTAAGTATGCAGTCTACACATGCAGAGAAAGAATTAGGGAACTTTTTCCAAAACACTGAAGACTGGTATTTCCACACTTCACAACACCTTGTAAGTGTACCACCTTTAATATATAGCACAAGTCTTACATATTGAAATATTTGAATTCATCCTTAAAGAGTCTGACTTTTTAAAATATTTATCTAAGTCATGGTCCCTTGAAGTATAGTAAATGAATTGAAACTTAGCAAACAAATGTTTTATCAATAACTATTGCAGAACGGAGAAGTGTATCATGGTGTCATTGTTTTTAGATGGGAGTTCACTCATTCTCCACAAATCCTCTTGTCATTACCAAATCCTGAGATTAATTTCCCTGTAGGTATCTAGGTGTCATTAGCATTAAATACTCAGACTGGATATCTTGACAATTAAATTTAAGAGTTGTTGCCTCATATCACACACATACACTGGACATATGCACAAAACAGGCAGTTTTGCAAAATTCTTTGTTAGCTAGATTATTTCTGCATGGATTTGCCATCTCTTACACCCTCAGTTTCATTTCCATCATTCCACTTGTACAGTCATGTCTGAGTGTCTCTTTAATGATCATGGACAGTCTATCACTCAGAGTAGGGAAATCAACAAAGCACTGATACTTCTAATGTTGCGTTGGCTTGGAAAGTAATTAAATTTTCTTTCTCTAGTTTGCAATAATTGTTTGAAGAAGTGAAGCTCTGCCACAAATCACTTTGGCATCTACCAGTAACATGGGCTGTGAGTTGGATATTACAAAGTCTCATCTGTCATCCATTCTGATGTCAGTCAAGGAAAACTTGAAGAGAAAAGATCTGCTTGGAGAGGCAGGAGGTTGGTGCAGGGAGGGACATCCTGCCTGTGCTCTAGGTCTGCTGCACAACTACTGCTGTGGATTTCCAGTGCTTTCTGAATTGGTTTCTTTTATCTTTTCATCTCATAATCCTATTTTTCACCTAAATTGGCAAACCTGGGTCCCACCTTATTCCAATACCACAATGTATTGTCTGTGTTTTCCTGGGCCACTAGACTTACCTCTCTCAGCCTCAATTGTCTCATCTGTGAAATGGGCTTAATGATACTGCCTATATAGTACAGTTTTGTTTCATCTTTTGCCTTATGAGGATTAACTCATGAAATTCAGATAACATTAATAGTGCATTCAGTCTATCATTCATTCAATAATTATTTATTTTATATGACCAACTCCAACACTGCATAGATTCAATGTTAAATGATGGTTACTTTTTTATCGTTATTATTAATGAACATATCATGTTTTAATATATACTAGGAAAGATGTTAGAAGTGAAAAGGAACCAAAAATTAGCAGAACAGTATCCTTAACTCTCCTTCAAAAGTAGTAACCATGTTGGCATATAAAATCTACCTTCTCCAAACGTAAAGAAATTAAGGCAGGAAGAGACTGAAAAACATCCACGTTTCTACAGCAAATAGCAAAGGTTTTACTCAAAGCCAGCTTAGTGCTATATCTTTTGGACTTAAGCAAATACCGTGCTCTGTAATAGTATAAGAAGAAAATGTGGCCCGGGTGTGGTGGTTCACAGCTGTAATCCCAGCACTTTGGGAGGCTGAGGCAGGTGGATCATGAGGTCAGGAGTTCGAGACCAGCCTAGCCAAGATGGTGAAACCCCATCTCTACTAAAAATACAAAAATTAGCTAGGCGCAGTGGCATTCTGGAATCCCAGCTGCTTGGGAGGCTGAAGCAGGAGAATTGCTTGAACCCAGGAGGCTGAGGTTGCAGTGAGCCGAGATCATGCCACTGAACTCTAGCCTGGGTGACAGAGCAAGACTCTGCCTCAAAAAAAAAAAAAAAAAAAAAAAAAAAAAAAAAAGATGTGGACAATTCTAAATAAAACTGCTCAAGTGGCTTTTCAAAGACCACACCAGTATGAAAGTTTGATGAAAGGAAAAAAATCCATAGGTGAAAATGTCTATCTGAAATATGGACATGTCTTCTGCAGGCTGATAAATTGTTCTTATTACAAACCCAAACAGTTTTCAGCAGATTTGTGAGTCATTAAAAATATATGAGTGATATCTGATCAGACACCAGATTCTGCTCTTCAGTCATGTTTGATTTTGCAACCAAAGATTAGCCCACAAAAGGAACAGTCCCTATTCTTCTTAGAAGAGAGAAACTCTGCCACACCTTACCAACTATGTGCCTTTATTAAAATCTGTATATGTGCAAGTTATAAAGTCACTTTGTATACATTTTTAAGGAATTGCTTTATATCTGTTACCTGTTGTTTCTGGTATTTTCCCCTAAATGTTAGGGGAAATGTTAGATAGATATTTTTAGAAAAATATCTATCTCCTTATCTCTTTCATAAACTTGCCATGGTGAATCACTAATTCAGTGTTTCTGCAATACATTACAGAAGGGTAATTTAATCTGCAGAGGTCAAACAAATCCCTTGAGATGAAAACTTGTCAAAAAGCTATAGATTTATTTCCAAGACAAGCAACAGACAGCACATAGTTTACTACGGTGTTAGATGGGGATTGTGTACCTGATGACTTCTTATTGCAGGCCTGGGGATGAGGAGGAAGTTCAGAGAAAGGGGACCAGATAGTCGTGTAGGAGATGGGTGGAAGAGATTGATAATAACAATATACAACAATAATATTGGCAGCTACCATTTATTGCATGTTCACTCATTCCTAAGAAGCATATTACATGTTTTACAAGAACCTAGTTCACACACACGCGCACACACACACACACCCCCCTCTGAAAAAATGCTAGTGTATTTTATTACATCTGAGAAGATTGTGGCTCCCCATGGCCAGACAGCAAATAGGTGATGGAACTTCAATTTAGACATCACTCCAAGGACCACATTCTCAACAACTGAGTTATAAATTTTGCGAAACTAAATTTGTTCTGAAGTCTGTCTCCTTTTTCCATTCATCTTGGGCATTCAGTAGCTTAGAGCCACACAGGCCAGATGGGGTACAGTGGACAGTGGAGATACTCAGATGGAGCAGATCTGTAGCCCAGACCTGATGCACAGCGTCCACTCCATCTACACATGCCAGGGCTTTGAAGAAACCCATATTCTAAAGGATGTGGGTTTAACTTAAATTTCTATTAGATTACCAGATACATACTCTAGAGGAAGTACAATTCCATTAAATAGGAACTTGCCCCAAATATATTTTGCCTGTTCTCTCTTTGTCTAATAGCTTGTCTTTAGCACTACTTTGCCAAATATTTAAATAAACTAATTTTTAATGAAAACTGCCTTTATTAAATAATGTGCAGTCCCCATGTTTATCAGCCTTCACAGTATTTCCTTCTTTGGCTAAAATCAGATAGCTTTCTAGGTCACCTATTCCTTAGAAATAACTCCACAGAGACGGTAAATAGCCAATTGAACCTTAACACCTTCTCCCTCACAGTGTCCTGCTGAAAAACAAAATAAATTAATTGTGACTCCAGACAACTCGAACCTCATTGTCTTTCACCCCACTGGCAGGCACTCTAGAGTCCTGTGTAGTTGTGTATTGTGGAAACTATATATACTTTATTTCATTTTTCTTCTAAATAAACCAAATATCTGGGTATAGGTATTAAATTTAATTTATTTTGGCTACAATCAAAAGTTTCTTTGTTCTTACAGGGATTATAAAGTCAATGTGTTTCTTCTGTTTTAAACAATTCAATGACGTTTGATGCAGACAGGATATTGTTTGGTTGGGAATATCTTTGACCCCCCTTCCTCAGCTAAAGAGAAAGAAATGGGTCTCTGGAAGGAATTACGGCATGGGCGCTGTGCCCTAGATATGCTGAAGCATCATTAAGATTTAGGTGCATGGCTTATGGGTCTTCATTTCTGTCTGAAAGTTACAAAACTAATTTTTTTCTCTCTTCCAAGGATTGAAGTTCATTCAACTAATACAGAAGACATACCCCTTCACTGATAACACTAATACAAAAAAGTCTATAATAAGATCCATTCTCAGCAATACTCTCTTTGAAAAATAGGCAACTTAATCTATCCACAGTGGATGTGACCAAATTCTGAAGAACGAATCAAATATTCAAATCTACTAGAATTTTAATTTGAACGCTTATCTGCCCAGTGATAAATTATTAAAAATTCGTTGCTGACTTTGTCAGCTTTTAAGATAATCTCCTGAATACAGTAGGCACTGGTTATGGAAATGCACATGCAGAACTTGTCCCGTCACACACACCCCCATCTCCCACCTGTGCTTTCCGTCTTGTTGGGTCAGCTCCAGGTTAGTCTTTCTTACCCAGAAAAGTGAACATGAGAAATTAGAATTAGAAACCAGTCTCCATTCGTGGTGGAGCCAAGCATAGTAAGGTGGGCTCTGTTTTGAGGGCAGGAAGCCCTATGGGATGTGTGGTGGTTAGGTTGAAGAAGGTGACAGGGACAGCGAGCCAGCAATGGGACTATGTGGATAAGTGAAAGAGAGAGGGTTTTCTTGTTTGTTTGTTGTTTGTTTGTTGTTTGCAAAGTTGTAATTGTGAGAGATTAAAGAAAAACACAGAATAGCTGCATCTATAGTTTGGAGAAACTGAAAATGCTTGATGTGAAACAATATAACTTTTAAAATGTTTGCTAAACATTAAGGATATATTAAAACTACCCAAGGCCCACCCTCCACAACTGTGATATTTCTTGAGACTACCAGTAAGAATTTTAAAGGTTTTCCATTATATTTTTCCGTCAGACTATTGCTGTTTCTATGAATGAGACATCTTACAACATCAACCCTCATTATTTTTAGGTTGTGCTGGTCACTTTTCGAACAATGGCTTCCTACAGTCCCTCTAGTTCTTTCTTCTCCTCCAAAAGCAAAATACTACTACTAATAATAGGCATTGTCTTTGAAAAGAGTATTTGCCTATGATTAGGTCTCTTTTGGATACTCAAAGCTTTAATGACTTATATTAAAGAGCTAATTGAAATTGACAAGAAAACCACTGAATGTTAATAGGTAAATAATAAAAGTAAAAATTTCATAAAAGAGGAACAAACACTGTAAAGATGTATGATTTAATTTTAGTATTAAATTTAAAAAACATTTATAGGACATATGATTACTTGAGAAATACACGCACATGTACACACACACACACACACACATACGCATTTCAGAGTTATTTCCACATTGATGTCTGGTTTCTCAGTATCACTGGTCTCTTTCCTTGGAGTTGCCCCATTTCCCACAATTCTCCTCTCGTCAGGACACCAGAACCTTTCTCTCACTGCTCCTGTAAACCAGGAAGTAAGCACATGAGCTATGTTGGGCCACACAGATGCATGTTCCTGTGAATTTGGCTCTTTTCTATGACAGAAGGACAGAAGAAATGACTGGAGTTCATTCATGACAGCTATGACTACAGAGTATTTCATGCCTTTATAACCTTCTTATTAGCTACCAATTCGTCTTTGACCTCGCTTAGAATACCATCTCAAATACATCTAACAAATTATCTTTTCAGTTAAATTAGCTAGAGTTTATTTGTACTGCCTGCGTGCAAATAACCATAGCTACATATACATGTTTGTATTGCATTTTAAAACTCACTTTTCTTCTAAATGATCTGATTCATTGTGCAAACAGCATTGACACTTAAATGTCATGAAATGCCATTTCACATATATGTTATCACAGCAAACAGCTAATTAAGATACAGTAGTCATAATAGAGTCATTCTGTAAATGTGTATATACAGTTTGTGGACGGGTTTGCAACTTCCTCATCGTCAGCCTGTTCTAGAATCATACATTTTGTTAATTTCTCCATTGAGAGCTTTGCCAGAGGAGAATCCCTAAGAGTGAGTGGGCTGAGAGGTACTTATTTGGGCATGCAAGGATCTGAACTTTATCTTCTACCTTTTTTGCCAAGCAAAGACTTTTGCCAAGCTAGTGTAGAGATTAGCATCATTATTGGTTTGGCACTTGTTAGAAATGCATGGCCACAGGCCATACACTTGACCTGCTGAAACACAGTCTGTATTTCCAGATATTTCATAGGATATGTGTTTATATGTTAAAGTTTAAGATATTTTATTCTACTTCACTTTGCATTTAAAATTTTATAATTCACTACTTTGGCCTCCATTCTAAATATATTACTAGATACCTATATATAGGTCTTTTTCAAACCACTTTAATATCAATTTTGTCATTGTATTTTCTTAATAATCCAGATAGATATGTGCAGATATTCTGGAAAAGCAACAACTGAAACCTAGATAAGCTGACAGATGAGGTCACCAACTGTTCAGTGGTACAATGAGAATTAGCACACAAGAGTCTTCACTTAAAGAGTTGCTACTGGGCAATCTAAATGAGAATCATTTTAGCAGCAACTCCTTTAATTGGTTTATTCAACAACTAAATGTACCCATCCATGGGCCAGGCTCTTATAACTTCAATAATCAGCTGTTTCATTTGTTGGACTGTTCTAACTTTTATAAAATCCTGTGATTTGACATGTGCTTCTTATATCTTTGACTGTAGACAGAAAAGAATATTTGAATATTTTCCCACAACAGCCCTTCAAATATTGAAAAAGAGTTATCTTGTTCCTTATTGCATCTTTTCTTGTCCAGGGCAAGTTATTTAAATCAGTCTCCAATGACACATTATCTAAATCTCTCATCTTGACCATTCCTATTAAGAACACTCAGAGTATGTGGGGCTCTTTAAAAAATAGTTCAAATAATTTATTATAGTCTGACAAATATAAAACAGAAAAGAATAATTACCTCCGTGAATCCAGACATTCTTCTTTTATTAAGGCTGCCTAATTGTTAGTCTGCCTTGGTAACAATAATATAATATTTTTGGCTTACACTGAGACTGTATCTTCATTTTAAAATAAACTTTTTTCATGTCAGATTTCTGTCATTCTACCTCTAAGCTAATACTTTGGTTATTGTTGTTGGTGGTTTATTTTGTGTCCCTAAATACAGAACATCAATTCTTGTTCAGTGATACCATACCTGCTGTAAACCATCATTCCAGACCAAGAAAGTCATTTGAAATCTTGGTTGAACTATGAAGACAAGACTGTTGGGACAGATTCTTCCACTCCGAGACAATCAGAGTCAAATTTTCCCTCACTCTCACAAACAAGTAGTACATGTCCAAATAAATCTCCACAGGTCTTCCTAATAACAACCATCATCATTTCAGTAGAACCCATATCCCTACTAAGAACTGTTAAGATTTTGAGAGGCCAGTTACACAGTCTTCAAAGTTAAAATCGAGTAATAGCAGATTCAGATGAGCATCACAATATAAGCTTCATTGCTTACAAAACTAATTGGGCATTGCAATTTATAGCAGAGGCCAAAATTGACTTTTGGCTTGTGTATACCTCCACTCCTTGTCCCTCATAGGAGGCTACCCTCCTGTGCTGATGCCTGGGAGACAGGAGAAGAGAGAACACATTTAGTCTGCAAGTAGGAAGCTTAAAATCGGAACCAAAGAGATGCAAGGAAAGGGGCAGTTTCATTGGACAGAGCCCCTTTCCCTAACCTTACTCATTAGATTAATTACTCTACCTCCTGTAGGGAGAACCACTAAGGGAGGGAGGGGCCGGAATGTTTCTCCAAAATGTTATCTGCTGGGGAATGCAGTGGAAGTCACCTCCCCAGAAAATGGAAGGACCAAAGCAATATGTCTTCCCTATCAAGAAGTCCTGAAACAGGGTATTTATTCTGCCAAGCAGGCTGTTTGCCATTTCTTGCATGTGATCTGTTTATTTCTTCCTTTAATCCTTTGCAAATACCACTGCTTGATTACAATCCTTCCCATCCGTACCAAAACAAAATCTTCTGTGGAGGGATTATATTATTTTAGATAGCAAATGTGGAACGACCTGAAAATCACTACTTTAAACTTAAATTTGTCTCAAAGGCAGACACACCAACTTCGAATAGCTGCTTATCAGATGGAATAGGGCTCTAAGGTATATAGGTGATCAAAGTGCTCACTCTGCATTAATAAAACACAGATTAGAGGCAATTCTAATTCTCTGTTTAGCCTTTTTGGAAAAAATTAACATTCCACCAAAACATCAATGCAGATATTAATCAATGTACATACTTAGAAAAAAAGGAAAGTAATGGCATGTTACTAAAGATTTCAAGAATAAAATTCTAGGTAAATGTAGTTATTGACCATGCTGAAACTTTAAAAAGGTATTGATTTAAAGTAATTTAACTCTGAGTTTTTGTTTTCCTTACTGTAGTTCCAAAAATTGAAAATTCACTCAATCATATAATAGGGTTGATTCCATGTCTTGACTATTGTGAATAAAGCTGTAATGAACATTAGAACACAGATATCTCTCTGAGATCCTGATTTCATTTCCTTTGGATACACATCCAGATGTTGGATTACAGGATTATATGCTAGTTCTATTTTTAATTTTTTAAGGAACTTTCATACTGTTTTCCATAATTGCTATAATAATTTACATTCCCACCACCAATGTACAAAGGTTCCCTTTTCTCTACATTCTTGCCAACAAATATTTTTCATCTTTTTGGTACCAGTTATTCTAACAGATAATATTTCATTGTGATTTTCATTTGCATTTCCCTGACGGTTAGTGATGTTGAGCAGATTTTCATTTATCTGTTGGCCATTTGTCTGTCTCCTTTTGAGAAATGTCTATTCAGTCGGGTTCTTTGAACACATTTTAGGTTATCTGCTTTCAGAATTTATTGTATACTTTAAAGTTGCTGAGAGATTAGATCTTAAATGTTCTCACTACAAAAACATGATAAGTATGTGAGGTGATGGATATGTTAATTGGTTGATTTAATCATTTCACAATGTATACAGATGTCAAAATGCCACATTGTACCCCATAAGTATAAATATTTTTCAGCTATAACTTAATAAAGCAGAAAATATTGTAGACCAGGGATCTGCAAATACTTGTTAATAAAGTAGAATGTAAATATTTTAGGCTTTGAGATTCATTTAGTTCTTATCAAGAATACTCAACTCTGCTCTGCCATTTCACTGAGAAAGCAACTGGTTATTCACAATACAATTTTCAGATTGTGTCCCCCTAAAATGACCATCTTTTATCTAGATTGTTTAACATTTGTCTCTTAAACATATTCTAATATTTCTACTATTGAAAAGGGCTTTCCAACTTCTGGAGGTTTTATGTCATTTATGCTTAGCAAAAACTTTTCTTTTTTCCCAAAGCAAAAAAGAAGTCTCTTGATTATTAATAAAGTTGAATTATTTTGGACATAGTGAATATAACAATGCATAGACCGAGCTTTACTTCATAAAGATACGCAGCATGATCTCACGGTGTGCACATTTAAAAAACCAAGAGAGGGAATATTAAATGTTTGATTAAAGATTTATTATATAAAAATTATTTCCTTGAGAAGAACCTGGAATTGTGAAGAAACACTGTGTCCACTAAGAAAACCCTGTTGTTTCAACTGCAGAGTTTTAAGAAATATCTGCTTTATGTCCTTAATTTGTATCTTAAGATGCCTCTTCTATAACTCTACTTGACAAGATAATAAATAAAACAGTGGGGAGAAACATAATAACATAGTAAATTATCAATGTCAGTAAAATATCATGTTATATCATGTTAACAATTTTAAAATATATTACATAACTAATATTTTAATGGGTATTAATATAATAATTAATATTATTGTTATTATTAAAAAGACAGACATAAAGACATAAGTACATATTCCTGGGTCCAGAGATATCAGTCTTAATCTAATGATTGAAAAGAAACTTTTGTTGGAAGATAAAGATTCTAATTTATATTTGGAAGTAAAACGAAAACTTTTCTTATTTTAGCTACGGACATTTTCTCGCTATGATCCAGGTTAAAAATACTATTTTTTTTTTCTTTGTCTCAGTTCTTTCCCCAAAGAAACATGTAGGAAGGAAGAAACAGTAATGTTTGCAGAGGAAGACTGCATTCTTCTTACCATTTCCTTCTAGAGGTTTTGCCCTACTGTTTGTTAACCGATGTCAGCTGTAGTTGAAACAGTGATTAAAAGCTCTGCAACTCTCCAATGTTATCGTGGATTACTAAGAAATGTAGGGCGATCAGGAATGGTTTTCTCTGTTAAGTACTGATAACAGTGAGCTACATTAGATCAGCTAAATGAGTTAGCTACCCAAAGACATGGTTAAGACTTTGTATTTTGTTAACTGTAGAAGAGTGAAGAAGAGGAAAAGATGCGCAAGCGAGGTGAGCCGTCTCAGCTTGTTGGAAAGCCTGGCACGTAGGAGCACCAAGTGTGGTGTGCAGAGAGATGGTTGTGTCAGTGAACAGCAGTTTGAAGGACTTCCTAGTGAAGGTTAGAAAGTGTTTCTGAAAAACATAGCCCACCTGCAAACTATGGAAGCATCACTAAGACTAATTATTTAAAAATGGAGTTTGTGCTTCCCACTCCAGAATGACTCAACTAAAAGCTCTGGAAATACAGCCCGGGAATATGTCCTTCTTTTTACTTATCTCTAGATGAATTTTACTCATGTGAAAGCTTGAAAAGCACTGAAGCAGTGGTTCCTGCTTTAGAATTTTCTGCTGCCCCATCCTCCATTAGAGATTTTAAATACCGACCCATTGGGCCTCAGGAAGGTCATGAACTGATTTGAAAAACAGCTTCTCCAACTTCATGTGCACCAAAACAGAGGTCTTTTGTCACCTTCGAGTTGTTGAGCTTGGTAAATCAAAAATTCCATGAATTATATATAAACTCTGCAGTGTTTGAGTATTTTTCTGGAGTGAAGACCTTTAATTTTCATCTGATTTTCAAATGGTTTTCTACCTTCCTCCTGAATCTAAGAAACACCGCTCTAAAGGAATCAAACTAATCCAATTGCAATTAATTAATTCTACAGGAAACTTTTTTTCACCAACCACCAGAATGCTTGTAAATTTAAATTAGACTTCCAATCTAAGTGTATTTTTATTTTTGGCAATAAATTGTACCTGCTCACCCTTCTAGACACTAAGCCTTAGGTAACGTTATTTGCAATGACCATTGACAAATCTATCAGCAGTAAATGAATTGAACAGAATATGTTCATGTATTTGACAAAACCAATTAGACAAGAGGGTGTTCACGCATTTCCTGGGCAAGCTCACACTTCTTAATGGTATAATCAGTTTTGATCTTTTAGTGACCCAGTGAGAAAACAGGTTTAAGATGCTTTTCATGCATCTGCTACCACTGACTCTTACTAGAAGTAATTTCCCTGACAAAGGATACTTTGGTCACACATTCTTACAAAACCTTGCAGAAAACAGCATTGTGAATTCAAAAGGGCAGCTGCTGCTTACTCTCAGGGGCAATAATATTTCCCACAATCCTTCTCAAGTTGATGCCCCTATGATTCAGAGGATGATTTTAGTGGCTTCTTGCATTAGCCTTATCAACATGTTCTATTTTCCAACTTGCTTTTATCATGCTAACTCCGTAATCAACAAACGAGGCACGGTTTGAAAGATACTTTTTACTGGCAATAAATGAAGAAAATGTTTCTGTAAGAGACAAATGACTTACTCACATTTATGATATGTACCAAATTATATATATGCATATTATACACACATATGTACAGACCCCTAGTTAAACACAATTTATATTATTTTGAAATAGATAATTGCAAGTATATTACTTGATAAATTATTAGGTCATTTAGATTCATACACTAAACCGCAGATTAGCAATCTGAATTGCAGTCTCAAAGAAATATTATGATTTCCACATTTACTTCAATTGTGCAAAGATGAGAATATTCAATGTCTCCAAATCAAACAGTTGTCAGAGAATTCCACTATATAGGGTGGCTATAATTCATAAACTAAAATAGAAAAAGAAGAGGAAAAGAAACTCAATGAATCCTACCTCATTTACACCATCACAGCAATACCAATAAGGGATCCATACTAAAGCAACAGAGCATTTCAGATGTCAGGATATTATTAAAAAATGGCCCAAACCCTTTGAAATCTTACGGTCATCCATGCAGTAAATGACTTATTTTTATGTGGAAATAAGTCTACACAATAACTTTAGGGTCAGATGTGGTACAATATTAAAGAAAACAATTATTCTACCTAGCTTATCTAAGTTAATGAAATGAAGTAAATGTGCCATTCTTCAGCTGCTTGTTCACTGAATGCATGTATTACAAAAAAGGAAAGCTCCAAAATCGATCATCCAAGCTTCTACTCTGGGAATCTAAAGAAATAAGAAAAATATAAATTCAAAGCCAACAAAGAAAAATTAAAAATAAAAATTATAGGAGAAAGAAAAAAAGCCATATGATTATACCATCGATGCATAAAAAGAACTGGCAAAATCCAACATGCATTTATGGTAAAATAAGAACAAACCACCCTCAGAGCTAGCAGAAAGAAGAAGAAAAAAAAAGTAACAAAGAGCAGATCAGAACTAAACGATATTGAAACCAAAAAAAAAAAAAAAGAAATACAAAAGATAGATCAACAAAATAAAAAGTTGGTTCTCTCTTAAGTGACAAACACAGTTAATGGACTGCTAGCTAGATTAACCAAGAAAAAAAAAAGATTCAAATAAGCACAATCAGAAATGATAAAGGTGACATTACAACTAATACCACAGAAATATGAAAGATCATCAGAGACTACTAAGAGCACCTCCATGCACACAAACTAGAAAACCTGGAGGAAATGAGTAAGTTCCTAGAAATATACTACCTCCGAAGATCGAACCAGAAAGAAATAGAAAACAAGAACAGACCAATAACAAGTAGTGAAACTGAAGCAATAATTAAAAATAAATTCCGAGCAACAAAAAAAATCCCAAGACAATATCGACTTACAGCCAAATGTTACCAGACATCATACAAAGAAGAACTTGTACCCATCATCCTGAAATTGTTTGCAAAAATCGAGAAGGAAGGAATTCTCCCTAACTCACTGTATGAAGCCAGTATCACCCTGATTCCAAAGCCAAGCAAGGACATAAGAATGAAGGGAAACTACAGGCCAATATTCCTGATGACCTTAGATGCAAAAGTCCTCAACAAAATACTAGCAAACCAACTCCAACAACACATCATAAAGATAGCATACTGTATTAGTCTGTTCTCATGCTGCTAATAAAGACATACCGGAGACTGGGCAATTTTAAAAAGAAAGAGGTTTATTGGACTTAACACTTCCACATGGCTGGGGAGGCCTTACAATCATGGCAGAAGGCAAGAAGGAGCAAGTCACATCTACGTGGGTGGCAGCAGGCAAAAGGAGAGCTTGTGTAGAGAAACGCCCATTTTTAAAACCATCAGATCTTGAGAGACTCATTCACTATCAAGAGAACAGTGCAGGAAAGACTTGCCCTCATAATTCAGTCATCTCCCACCAAGTCCCTTCCACAACACGTGGGAATTATGGGAGCTACAAGATGATATGTGGGTGGGGACACAGCCAAACCATATCATATACCATGATCAAGTGGGGTTTATTCCAGGAATGCAAGGATGATTTAACATAAAAATCAGTAAGTGTGATTCACCATACAAAGAAAACTGAAAACAAAAACCATATGATCATCTCAATAGGTGCAGAAAAATTATTTGATAAAATTTAGTATCCCTTCATGATAAAAATTCTCAACAAACTAGACACCAAAGGAACATACCTTAAAATAATAAATGCCATATATGACAAATCATAGCCAACGTTATAGTGAATGAGGAAAACTTGAGCACATCCTTTCTATGAACTGTAATAAGACAAGGATACCCACTCTCACCACTCCTGTTCAACAAAGTACCGGAAGTCCTAGCTAGAGTAATCAGGCAAGAGGAAGAGATAAAAGGCATCCAAATTGAAAAAGAAAAGTCAAATTATCTCTGTTCACTAACTGATATGATATTATACCTGGAAAATGCTAACGACTCTTCAAAAGACTCCTGGATTTTATAAGTGACTTCAGTCAGGTGTTGGATACAAAACTGTTGTAGAAAAATTAGTAGCATTTCCATATACCAATAACAATCAAGCTGATAGCCAAATTGAGAACTCAATCCCATTTACAATAGCCACACAAAAAAATAAAATATCTACACATACATTTAACTGAAGAGGTAAAAGATTTCTACAAAGAGAACTACAAAGCACTGATTAAAACATTATAGATGACCTAAACAAAGGAAAAAACATCTCATACTCATGGATTGGGAGAATCTATGTTGTTAAAATGACCACAGTGCTCAAAGAAATCTACAGTTTCAGTGCAATTCCTATTAAATTACCAATGTCATTTTTCACAGAATTAGAAAAAAAAAAATCCTAAAATTCACATGGAAGCAAAAAAAGGGCCCAAATAGCCAAAACAGTCCTAAACAAAAGGAAGAAATCTGGAGGCATCACATTACCTGACTCCAGTTTATATTACAAGGGTATACTACACAAAACAGCATGTGACTTGTATAAAAAGAGACACATACATCAATGGAAAAGAATAGAGAATCTAGAAATAAAGTGAGATACCTAAAACCAATTGATGTTCAACAAACTTGACAAAAATATACACTGGAGAAAGGACACATTGTTTAACAAATAAGGCTGGGAAAATTGAATAGCAATATGGAAAAGGACGAAAGTCTCATGGTGTAACATTCATGAAACACATATGTCTCACCAAGTACCAAAATTAACTCAAGATGAATTAAAAACTTAAATGTAAGACTCAAAACTATGAAAATCCTAGAAGAAAACCTAGGAAAAATTCCTCTGGACATTGGCCTAGGCAAAGAATTTATGAGTAAGTTCTTAAAACCAAATGCACCAAAAACAAAAATAGACAAATGAGACTTAACTAAAAAGCTTCTACACAGGAAAAAATAAATAAATAACAGTGTAAACAAGCAACCTGCAGAATGGGAAAAATATTAGCAAGCACCGCATCTGCCAAAAAGTTCATATCAAGACTCTACAAGAGACTCAAGTAACTCAACAAGAAAAAATAAACCCATTAAAAATTGATCAAAGGATATAAAGAGACATTTTTTCAAAGAAGTCAGCTAAGTGGCTAAAAAACATGAAAAAATGCTCAACATCACTAATCATCAGAGAAATGCAACTTATAAACCACAATGTGACATCTTAACACCAGTCAGAATGGGTATTATTAAAAAGTCAAAAGTTGGCCTAAAACTGATCAGTGGTATGTGGCTGGCAAGATGGCAGAATAGGGACAGCTTCGTTCTGCAGCTCTCAGTGAGATCAACACAGAAGGCAAGTGTTTTCTGCATTTCCAACTGAGGTACCTGCTTCATCTCATTGGGACTGTTTAGACAGTGGGTGCAGCCCACGGAGAGTGAGCCAAAGCAGGGTGGGGCATCACCTCCTCTGGAAGAGCAAAGGGTTGGGGAACTCCCTCCCCTACCCAAGGGAAACCCTGAGGGATCCTGTCATGAGGGACAGTACTATCTAGTCCAGATACTACACTTTTCCCATGGTCTCACAACCCACAGACCGGGAGATTCCCTAGGGTGCCTATACCACTAGGGCCCTGGGTTTCAAGCACAAAACCAGGCCACCAATTGGGCAGACAACGAGCTGGGTGCAGAAGTTATTTTTCATACCCCCGTGGTACCTGGAATGCCAGCAAGACAGAACTGTTTACTCTCCTGGAAAGGGGGCTGAAGCCAGGGAGCCAAGTGGTCTAGCTCAGCAGATCCCACCTCCATGGAGCTCAGCAAACTAAGATTCACTCACTTGAAATTCTTGCTGCCAGCACAGCAGTCTGAAGATGACCTGGGACACTCGAGTTTGGTGGGAGGAGGAACCACCATTAATGAGGCTTGAGTAGGCAGTTTTCCCCTCATAGTGTAAACAAAGCCACTGGGAAGTTTGAATTGGGTGGAGCCCACCACAGCTCTGCAAAGGCACAGTAGCCAGACTGCTTCTCTAGATTCCTCCTCTCTGGGCAGGGCATTTCTGAAAGAGAGGCATCAGCCCCAGTCAGGGGCTTATAGATAAAACTCCCATCTCCCAGGGACAGAACACCTGGGGAAAGGGGCAGCTGTGGGCGCAGCTTCAGCAGACTTAAACGTTCCTGCCTGCCGGCTCTGAAGAGAGCAGCAGATCTCCCAGCACAGTGCTTGAGCTCTGCTAAGGGACAGGCTGCCTCCTCGAGTGGGTTCCTGACTCTCATGCATCCTGACTGAGAGACAATTCCCATCAGATGTCAACAGATACCTCATACAGGAGAGTTCTGGTTGGCATCTGGCAGGGGACCCTCTGGGATGAAACTTGCAGAGGAAGAAAACAGGCAGAAATCTTTGCTGTTTTGAAGCCTCTGTTGGTGATACCCAGGCAAATAGGGTCTGGAGTGGACCCCCAGCAAACTCCAGCAGACCTGCAGCAGAGCGGCCTGACTGTTAGAAGGAAAACTAACAAACAGAAAGGAATAGCATCAACATCAACAAAAAAGACGTCCACACAGGCCTACCTTAAAAGAGCTCCTGAAGGAAGTACTAAACATAGAAAGGAACAACCAGCAGCAGCCACACAAAAACCCTATCTGAAGGTCACCAGCATCAAAGACCAAAGGTACATAAATCCATGAAGATGAGGAAAAACCAGCACAAAAAGACTGAAAACTCCAAAAACCACAACGCCTCTTCTCCTTCAAAGGATCACACCTCCTCACCAGCAAAGGAAAAAACTGGATGGAGAATGAGTTTGATGAATTGACAGAAGTAGGCTTCAGAAGGTGGGTAATAACAAACTCCACCGAGCTAAAGGAACATGTTCTAACCCAATGCAAGGAAGCTAAGAACACTGATAAACAGTTACGGGAATGGCTAACTATAAGAACCAGTTTAGAGAAGAACATAAATGACCTGATGGAGCCAAAAACACAGCATGAGAACTTTGTGAAGCATACACAAGTATCAATAGCTGAATTGATCAAGCAGAAGAAAGAGTATCAGAGAATGAAGATCAACTTAATGAAATAAAGTGTGAAGACAAGATTAGAGAAACAAGAATGAGAATGAACGAACAAAGCCTCCAAGAAATATAGGACTATGTGAAAACACCAAACCTACATATGATTGGTGTGCCTGAAAGTGATGAGGAGAATGGAATCAAGTTGGAAAACACTCTTCAGGATATTATCCAGGAGAACTTCCCCAGTCTAGCAAGACAGGCCAACATTCAAATTCAGGAAATACAGAGAACACCACAAAGATACTCCTTGAGAAGAGTGACCCAAAGACACATAATTGTCAGATTCACCAAGGTTGAAATGAAGGAAAAAATGTTAAGGGCAGCCAGAGAGAAAGGTCAGGTTATGCACAAAGAGAAGCCCATCAACTAACAGTAGATCTCTCAGCAGAAACCTTACAAGCCAGAAGACAGTGGGGGCAAATATTCAACATTCTTAAAGAAAAGAATTTTCAACCCAGAATTTCATATCCAGCCAAACTAAGCTTCATAAGCAAAAGAGAAATAAAATCCTTTACAGACAAGCAAATGCTGAGAGATTTCATCACCACCAGACCTACCTTAAAAGAGCTCCTGAAGGAAGTACTAAACATAGAAAGGAACAACCAGTACCAGCCACTGTAAAAACATACCAAATTGTAAAAACCATCAACATTATGAAGAAACTGCATCAACTAATGGGCAAAATGACTAGCTAGCATCATAATGACATGATCAAATTCACACATAACAATATTACCCTTAAATGTAAATGAGCTAAATGCCCCAAATAAGACACAGACTGACAAATTGGTTAAAGAGTCAAGACCCAGCAGTGTGCTGTATTCAGAAGACAAATCTCACATGCAAAGACACACATAGACTCAAAATAAATGGATGGAGGAATATTTACCAAGAAAATGGAAAGCAAAAAGGAAAAGCAGGGGTTGCAATCCTAGTCTCTGATAAAACAGACTTTAAACTAACAAAAATCATAAAAGACAAAGAAGGGCATTACATAATGGTAAAGGGATCAATGCAACAAGAAGAGCTAACTATCCTAAATATATATGTGCCCAATACAGGAGCACCCAGATTCATAAAGAAAGTTCTTAGAGACCTACAAAGGGATTTAGACTCCCACACAATAATAGTGGGAGACTTTAACACCTCATTGTTGATATTAGATCAACGAGAAGAAAATTAACAAGGATATTCAGGACTTGAACTCAGCACTGGACAAAGCAGACCTAATAGACATCTACAGAACTCTCCACCCCAAATCAACAGAATATACATTCTTCTCAGCACCACATCGCACTTATTCTAAAATTGACCACAAATTGGAAGTAAAACACTCCTCAACAAATGCAAAAGAATGGAAATCATAACAAACAGTATCTCAGACCACAGCGTAATCAAATTAGAACTCAGGATTAAGAAACTCGCTCAAAACTGCACAACTACATGGAAACTGAACAAGCTGCTCCTGAATGACTACTGGGTAAATAACGAAGTGAAGGCAGAAATAAATACGTTTTTTGACATCAATGAGAACAAAGACACAACATACCAGAATCTCTGGGACACAGCTAAAACAGTGTTTAGAGGAAAACTTATAGCACTAAATGCCCACAGGAGAAAGCAGGAAATCAACACCCTAACATCACAATTAAAAGAAGTAGAGAACAAGAGCAAACAAATTCAAAAGCTAGCAAAGACAAGAGATAACTAAGATCAGAGTAGAACTGAAGGAGATAGAGGCACGAAAAACCCTTTAAAAAATCAATGAATCCAGGAGCTGGTTTTTAGAAAAGATCACCAAAATAGATAGACTGCTAGCAAGACTAATAAAGGAGAAAAGAGAAAAATCATATAGACACAATAAAAAATGATATCACCACTGATCCCACAGAAATAAAAACCACCATCAGAGAATACTATAAACACCTCTATGAAAATAAACTAGAAAATCTGGAAGAAATGGATAAATTCCTGGACACATACACCCTCCCAAGACTAAACCAGGAAGAAGTTGAATCCCTTAGTAGACCAATAACAAGTTTTGAAATTGAGGCAGTAATTCATAGCCTACCAACCAAAAAAAGCCCAAGACCAGATGGATTTAGAGCCGAATTCTACCAGAGGTACAAAGAGGAGCTGGTACCACTCCTTCTGGAAGTGTTCTAAACAGTAGAAAAAGAGGGATTCCTCCCTAATTCATTTGATGAGGCTAGCATCATTCTGATACCGAAATCTGGCAGAGACACTACAAAAAAAAAAAAAAAAAAAAAAAATTCAAGCCAATATCCCTGATGAACATCAATGTGAAAATCCTCAATAAAATCATGGCAAACCAAAACCAGCAGCACATCGAAAAGCTTATCCACAATAAGCTTTTTTTTAAGAACACAATCAAGTTTGATTCATACCTGAGATGAAAGATTGGTTCAACATATGCAAATCAATAAAAGTCATCCATCAAACAAACAGAACCAATGACTAAAACCACATGATTATCTCAAGAGATGCAGAAAGGGCCTTCAATAAAATTCAACACCCTGCATGCTAAAAACCCTCAATAAACTAGATATTGATGGAACGTATCTCAAAATAATAAGAGTTATTTATGACAAACCCACAGCCAATATCACACCAAATGGACAAAAACTGGAAGCATTCCCTTTGAAAACCGGCACAAGACAAGGATGCCCTCTCTCTCCACTCTTCAACGTATTATTGGAAGTTCCGGCCAGGGCAATCAGGCAAGATAAATAAAGCGTATTCAAATAGGAAGAAAGGAAGTCAAATTCTCTCTGTTTGTGGATGACATGATTGTATATTTAGAAAACCCCATCGTCTCAGCCCCAAATCTCCTTAAGCTGATGAGCAATTTCAGCAAAGTCTCAGGATATAAAATCAATGTGCAAAAATCACAAGCATTTCTGTACACAAATAATAGACAAACAGAGAGCCAAATAATGAGTGGACTCCCATTCACAATTGCTACAAAGAGAATAAAATACCTAGGAATACCTATTCAAGGAGAACTGTAAGCTACTGCTCAAGAAAATAAGAGAGGGCACAAATGGAAAACCATTCTATGCTCATGGATAGGAAGACTCAATATCATGAAAATGGCCATACTGCCCAAAGTAATTTATAGATTCAGTGCTATCCCCATCAAATTACCACTGACTTCCTTCACAGAATTAGAAAAAAACTACTTTAGATTTCATATGGAACCAAAAAAGAGCCCGTATAGACAAGACAATCCTAAGCAAAAAGAACAAAGCTGAAGGCATCATGCTAACTGACTTCAAACTATACTACAAGGCTACAGCAACCAAAAGAGCATGGTACTCACACCAAAACAGATATACAGACCAATGGAACAGAACAGAAGCCTCAGAAATAATACCACACATCTACAACCATCTGATCTTTGACAAATCTGACAAAAGAAGCAATGAAGAAAGGATTCCCTATTTAATCAATGGTATTGGGAAAACTGGCTAGCCATATGCAGAAAACTGAAATTGGACCCCTTCCTTACACCTTATACAAAAATTAACTCCAGATTGATAAAAGAATCAAACTTAAGACCAAAAACCATAAGAATCCTAGAAGAAAACCTAGGCAATACCATTCAGGACATAGGCATGGGCAAAGACTTCATGACTAAAACACCAAAAGCAATGGCAACAAAAGCGAAAATTGACAAATAGGATCTAATTAAACTAAAGAGCTTCTGCATAGCAAAAGAAACTATTATCAGAGTGAACAGGCAACCTACAGAATGGAAGAAAAGATGTTGCAATCTATCCATCTGACAAAGGGCTAATATCCATAATCTACAAGAAACTTAAATAAATTTACAAGAAAAAGAAAACCAAACAGCCCCATCTAAAAGTGAGCAAAGGATATGAACAGACACTTCTCAAAAGAAGACATTTATACGGTCAACAAACATATGAAAAAAAGCTCATCATCACTGGTCATTAGAGAAATGCAAATCAAAACCACAATGAGATACCATCTCATGCCAGTTAGAATGGTGATCATTAAAAAGTCATGACACAACAGATGCTGGAGATGATGTGGAGAAACAGGAACCCTTTTACACTGTTGGTGGGAGTGTAAATTAGTTAAACTATTGTGGAAGACAATGTGGTGATTCCTCAATGATTTAAAACCAGAAATACCTATGACTAGCAATCCCATTACAGGGTATATACCCAAAGGATTATAAATAATTCTACTATAAAGACACATGCACATGTATGTTTATTGCAGCACTATTCACAATAGCAAAGAGTTGGAACCAACCCAAATGCCCATCAATGATAGACTGGATAAAGAAAATATAGCACATATACACCATGGAATATTATGCAGCCATAAAAAGGATAAGTTCATGATTTTTGCAGTGACATGGATGAAGCTGGAAACCATCAATCTCAGCAAACTAACACAAGAACAGAAAACCAAACACTGCATGTTTTCACTTATAAATTGTAGTTGAACAAAGAGAGCACATGGACACAGGGAGGGGAACATCACACACCTGGGCCTGTCAGGGAGTGGGGGACTAGGGGACGGATAGCATTAGGAGAAATACCTAATGTAGATGTCAGGTTGATGGGTGCAGCAAACCACCATGGCACGTGTATGCCTATGTAACAAACCTGCACGTTCTGCACATGTATACCAGAACTTAAAGTATAATTTTTTAAAAAAGGTCAAAAGTGAACAAAATTGGTGAGGATGTGGAGAAAAGTGTATACTTACAAACTGTTGGTGGGAATGTAAGTTAGTACAACCTCTATGGAAAACAGTATGGGGATTTATCAAAAAAACTAAAAAATAGAACTATCATCTGATCCAGCAGTCCTACTACTGGGTATCTACTCAAAGGAAAAGAAATTATTATATCAAAAAGACAGCTGCATTTGTATGTTTATTACAACATGATTCGTAATAGCAAAATCATGGAATCAAGCCAAGTGTCTATCAATGAATACTTAGATAAAGGAAAATGGGGTGTGTTTTATATATATATATATCCTACTCAGCCATAAGAAAGAATGAAATCCTGCCTATTGAAGCAACATGGATGGAGTTGGAGGCCATTATTCTAAACGAAATAACTCAGAAATAGAAAATCAAATAATGCATGTTCTCACCTATAAGTGGGAGCTAAACAATGAGTACATGTAGGTATACAGAATGGAATAATACACATTGGGGACTCCAAAAGGTGAGAGGGCAAGACAGGGAAGAGAATTACAAAATTATCTATCTTGTACAATGTTTACTCTTTGAGCAACGGGTGCAATAAAAGCCCCGACTTCACCACTATGCAATATGTCCTTTTAACAAAAAGGCACTTGTATCATGTAAATCTATAAAATAATATCAAAATAACAAGATACTAAAATAATAAAATATTTCCTTTGGAATGGGCAGAAATTAGAAAATCATAACATCACATTGTAGTTTGTAAGAGAATAAAAATACAACACATATTTAGGTCACACATAAACACATAGAACATTACACATATTTAAGGATGCTTAAATATTTGAAGACATTAAAGACATATATTTACACATTAGGGTGGATATCTGTGGTGAAAAAAATAAGCGTCAAAATATTAATAAAAAATAAAAATAATAAAACTAGAAAGAAGCAGAGACCAACGATGACAATATACCATGAATTGAGAAATCCGATAAATTCAACTCCATCCCTTCAGTCTAAACATTAAAATAAAAAAATTCAAGAAATACAGCAAAAAAAAATTATAATTGGAAACTGAGAGAAATTACGTGCTATTTTCAAAGTGGTAGATGAATGATATATCCAAATGTCCCAGCACAAGCTGTTTCAGTGAAAGTCAGGATAGGAGTTGAACTCAAGATAGGAGAAAGTAATTGAGTAATCAAAGCGTGCAATTATAGAGTCAATGCCAAAGGGCTAGAAATCTCACAGAAGTAGAGAATAAAGGAAAAGTTTAAAAGTTTGAAAGTTTAAATGAGGCACAATGGTATCATGAAAAGTTTTTAAATGTCTTGATTCTGTTTTTGCAGTGGAAATGTTCAGTAAAGAAGTATGACAGAAGAACTTCTAAATGAGAATTTTAAAAGCCGAAATGGTTTTTATTAATTATAGTAGAGAAACTATACAGAAATCTAATTTCAAAATGTTAAATAATAAAAGAATGTCAGAACAGATCAAAATAAAAAATAGTTATAGAAATCATTCAAATCATTGATAATAAAATTATTCATAAAGCACAAGAGAGAAAATTAAGAAGAAATATCGTGCAGTGGTTAAGACTAAGGGTTTGGTATTGGAAAGGTCAGATTTGAATTTAGGCTTGCCTTCACATTCATTCACTAAGACACTGGTGTGGCCTTGAGTAAAAACTTATCAACTCAGTACTATCTCTTTAAATGGATGTTGGAAGGATTAAATGAAGTAATGCAAATAAATTCCTAGCACATGGTAAGTATCACTATCAGTAGCAACAGTATTTTGAGAGACAGTATCCATACTTAATTTATCTTGGTTTCACCCACACCACCAAATAGAGCCTCTAGGAAATGTTTAAATATCCAAATGGGAGAAAATCAATTAATTACTATAAATACATTAAGGATGGCTAGATAGGTAGATAGACACATGGATGCATACACAGGGTGAAAGAAAGATACATAAGAAATAATCTGTTACAGGATTATTTAAAGAAAATAGAGAAGTCAGAATATCAGTGAGATGATGAACGACTATTGTCCCAGAAGTCAAAATAAAAGAAAGTGCTATGGAGAAAAAGCTATTTATTCTAAATATTTAGCATTTTAAAAATGACTCTAAACACTTTGTAATTCTAAACAAATACAAAAGTTAATAGCTGAATGCCAACTATGTGTCAAGCACAGTGTGATAATGTGGATAGTATCATTTTTAGTTTCCATATAAGAACATTGAAGCCTAAGAAAGAATAAAAAATTTACCCAAGGTCACACAATGATTATCCAATTTCAAGTTGAGAGCTCCTTCAGGTACATAAAGTACATTTTACCATTATGTGTTAGTGTTTGAATTTGTTCTTCATGAAGATTTGGTGGGACGAAGTCTTTGTCAATGCTAAAAGAGTAATGCTTTATGACGGAGAAGTTTGCCAGGAGCACCAAGATTATTCACATTTGAATGTGTGGGTGGGAGAACTCAGGAACATCTGCTGCCCTTCCACGGGCCAGTGCACAGCACTATACAAATGCAAAATGTTCTTTTTTTTTTTTTTTTCTTTTTTAATGAACAACCAGTCCCAAAGGAATCACCGAAGGGATAAGGCAGACTTTAAATTAAACCACAAAATCATTTCAAAGCTAATTAGAAGCTACAAATGTGGGGGGCAAATTTTCAATGCAGTGTTCATAAAGTGAGAAAAGAATGAATTGGCAGGCTGTGTTCTATCCACAGACAGACCATATTAGCCAGCCCAGCACCGCTCACACTTTTGTTTGACTAGCACGGCCTTCATTCACACTCAAGAAGTAATTAAAGAGTATAACCCACCTCTCTAATCATTGTAAAATGTCCCCTTAGAGTAGGCAATCGTTACATGAAGAACTGTATCTCAAAGCAAAAAGAGGCTGAGAAATTATAGCTGAGTCTACCTGTTGGCATTAAGGACTCTGTGGAGTCAGAGATCAGAGAAGCCTCAGCCAAAATCCCACCCAGCATCTGTTTTCAAGACAGATGAGTAAAAAGAAGACATGAAAATAAGAGGTTGAGAGGCTCTGTGGGATCATAGCCTTATAAAACCATGGTTTTATATTCCATATGTGAGAGACGTTTGCTAACCACCGCACTGCTTGTGTTCACATCCAAAGACACCATAAGCATCTAAAGAAACTGTCCTAGAATCACAGGATTTTGGAAACCACAGATTTTGGAAACAACACTGAGGCATCTTCCTTCCCTTGTTCAGTAGTGTTGCTTCCACTACTGATGAAAGAAAACAATCATTAGTCTTTCCTCTCATTCCTGCTTGCCTAACCCAGAAATATTACCTTTTCTAAACTCAACCCACCTTATCTACATAGAGAGGAAAGAAAGCTTTTTTATCAAAACAAAGAAGTAATTCTAACACATTTTATATTATAACATTTTGTACTACTAGCTGAAATATAAAGTTTTAATCAAATCACTAGTAAAGACAGCGTCCACAAAGGAAGGGCAAACTGGAGCACTGGAATTGATAAAACTTTTTTCAGGGCAGCCACAACTTACTTATGCAGAGGTCAACTCTCTGGAAACTTTCATTCTCTGTTGCATAAGCCAGAAGTCACTGGTTGAACGCCAGAAATAACCAGCACTGAGCACTTTACAATTATATTCTTCATAAGTTTATTGAGCACCTACTAGGTTCTTGGTGCTGGGGAGAACATTTTTGATAAGACTGTGACTGAGACTGCTAATTGTTCACTACAGCATCACTCCAACCCTTCTTCCTAACCAGCATTTAGCTGCGCCATTGCTGCATGTAATAAAAGACTAGACCTCCAAGCTCCCTTTGCTGCTTGGGATAGCCATGTTACTGAATTCTGGCCAGTTCTCAAGATGTGAGGGCAGTGTGGCGTGGAATTTCTGAGAAGTTTCCTAAAAGGGAGTGACCTGCATTTCTACATTTCCTTCTTTCTGCTATCAGTTATAGAAAAGAATTTGGCCAGGTATGGTGGCTCATGCCTGTAATCTCACACTTGAGAGGCCGGGGTAGGGGGATTGCTTGAGGCCAGGAGCTTGAGATCAGCCTGGGCATCATAGTGAGACCTTGTCTCTACAAAAAAATTTAAAATAATAAAAAAATTGCTGGAGTTGCAGAAGCCATTTTGGAACATGAAGTGACATTAAGATCATTAAAATTTTGGCCGGGCGCGGTGGCTCACGCCTATAATCCCAGCACTTTGGGGGGCCAAGGCGGGCGGATCACAAGGTCAGGAGAGCGAGACCATCCCTGCTAACAAGGTGAAACTCCGTCTCCACTAAAAATACAAAAAATTAGCCGGGCGTGGTGGCAGGCCCCTGTAGCCCCAGCTACTCGGGAGGCTGAGGCAGGAGAATGGCGTGAACCTGGGAAGCGGAGCTTGCAGTGAGCCGAGGTCGTGCCACTGGAGACAGCCAGACTCCATCTCAAAAAAAAAAAAAAAAAAAAAAAAATCGTTAAAATTTTTTCTTTAAGATTCCAAAGGAAGAAGCCAATCCATAGCAATTTGCTTTGTGGGTCATGAGTCTATCACAACTACTCAACTGCCATTATAGCAGAAAAGCAACATAGACAATGCCTGAAAGAATGGGCGTGGCTGTATTCCAATAAAACTTTATTTGCAAAACAGGTGGCCATCCTATGACAACTAATTTACCAATCCATGACAAAGATAGTACAATGAGAGGATAAAAGTAGTTTGCATTTTGATGATGAAAAGATATTACACAAGCCTTAGACTTCGTAAACTCCAGGTATCCTTTTTATGAAAAAAATATTTATTTTTCTATCTTGTTTAAGTCACTTTTATTCGGGGGTATTTCTCTATTACATAGAGTGAGAACTAGACCTATGTATTACAAAAATAGGGTTCCTGCGTCAAAGTGTTACAATTTTGTTATCATTCAGGCAGTTCAATGCTAAACCTCTACACCGTATGGAACTTATGACATTGAAATGAAAGAATACAGAGGAGAGATGTCTAGTCTAGATGGAGACGGGATTCGGCGAGGGTTTTTAACGCAAAAGACATTGAAGATGAGTTTGAAGGATGATGAAAGCTCTCTATGTGAAGAACACGGAAAGCAGTGTCTCAGAAAGAAGCAGCAGGATGTGCAAACATCCTCAAGTGAGAGACCATGAGAGCCAGATCATGATGAGCCTTACATGCCAAATGAAGAAATCTGAACTTTTTTCTACAGTATTAGCTCATCAAGAAGTGTTTAGGGGTCCAGTGACCAACAGGTTTGCAGTCTAGGAAGATCAATTTGGCTGTAGGTATGAGGGTGATATACACTGGGCAAGATGGAAGGTGGTGAGATTCATTGTGAAGGTTTTTGCAATAATCCACAGCAAAGAGGGTGGATCTGGTTAAGGTGACAGGAATAGTGTTGAAAAATGGGCTTGCCAAGAGATATTTAGACATGCTAATGGATTAGTTAGAGAAGAAAGATGCCGTACATTAGAAAGATAACCAAATTGGGCCTGAGGTTAGTGTCTTGAAAAACTGAAAGACTAGGTACCATTCCTGGAGATCACAATAAATGTAATAACAAGAGACAAATATGGAGTTGAAATATCTAAATTAAATTCCCAACTTGGACCTGTACTAGCTCTCTAAACTTCAGTACACCACTGAACTTTCTGAACCTCATCTGATTGTGTGAGTAATGATGTCTGAGTCTAAGGACTGATGTGAGGCCAAGGTAGAATAACAAATGTTCCCCCAAAATTCATGTGCTGAAGCCCAAACTCCCAATGTGACTATATTTGGAGAAGGGACTTCTATGGAGGTAATTAAGGTTAATTGAGATCGTAAGTGTGGGGCTCTGATCAACGGGATTTGTGACCTTACAAGAGGAGATGTCAGAAAGCTCACATGTTCTTTTTCCATTCTTCTCTCTCCCTCCCTCTATCTCCTTTTTCCTCTCCCTCTCTTACCCCTCTCTTCTCTCCTTCTTTCTTTCCCTCTCTTTCTGTCTCTTTCTCCCTCCCTCTCTCTACCTTTCCCCCAACACACGTGAGGATGTACTAAGAGAGCCCTTGCTAGAATCCAGCACTGCCAGACCTTCATCAGGGATTTTTCAGCCTCCAAAACTGTAAAGTATGTAATACACAGGCAACTACTAAGCACAAGGCCTGGCATATATTAGATACCACGTCAATATATGTGCCAACCCTCCTTCCTTGCTTATCCCTCCATATATTATGTCTTTTTTTCATAATATCAAAAATTTAAAAATTAAAAATAATGGTTTACACAGTGGTGCAGCCCCACAGCAGCTAACTGGCAAGTGTATTGGAAGGGCTTTTAGAGGGTACTAACCTGACAGCAGTGGAGACAGTCGAGGTCCTGCTACTGAAAGGGCTAAAACTGTATAAGCACTGGTACAGTGGCATATGTTTATAATTTTGATCCTGGGACATCCAAAAAGTGAAAATTGCCTTCAATTATTTTCTGCTTAAGTGGGCAAGAAATCAAGTTACATATTTAAAAAATACAATTGACCCTTATAATCCACAGATATCACATCTACAGATTCAACAAATATTTTCAAATGTTTTGAAAATATTCAAAAAAGAACCAATAAAAACAATGTACCAATCAAATAATACGACAAAAATAATAACAGCAAAACAACTATTTACATAGCATTTACATTCTATTAGATATCCTAATCTAAAGATGATTGAAAGTACAAGGGGATGAGCATATGTTACATTGAAATACAACACTTTTTAAAAATTTTCCAACTTTTAAGTTCCGGGGTACATGTACATGCAGGATGTGAAGGTTTGTTATGCAGGTAGATGTGTGCCAAGGTGGTTGGCCGCACAGATCATTCCATTGCCCAGGTATGAAGCCCACCATCCACTAGCTATTCTTCCTTGTCTTTTCCCTCCTCTCAACCCCCCACCCTCCGACAGGCCATAATGTGTGTTGTTCCCCACCATGTGTTCATGTGTTCTCATCATTTAGCTCCCACTTATAAGTGAGAACATGTGGTATTTGGTTTTTTGTTCCTGCATTACTTTGTTAAGGATAATGACCTCCAGCTCCATCCCTGTCCCTGCAAAGGATAATTTCATTCCTTTTTATGGCTGCATAGAATTCCATGGTGTATATGTACTACATTCTATTTATCCTATCTATCTATCATTGATGGGCATGTAGGTTGATTCTGTCTCTTTGGTACTGTGAATAGTGCTGCAGTAAACATACTTGTGCATGTGTCTTTATAATAGAACCATTTATGTTCCTTCAGGTATATACCCAGTAATCAGACTGCTAGGTTGAATGGTATTTCTATCTTTAGGTCCTTGAGGAATCTCCGACTCTGTCTTCTACAAAGGCTGAACTAATTTACATTCCCACCAACCATGTAAAAGCATTCCTTTTTCTCCACAACCTCACACAATGTCTTTTACTTTTAGACTTTTTATTTTTTATTTTTATTTTTTCTCATTTTATTTTATTTTATTTTAAGGTCCAGGATACATGTGCAGGATGTGTACATTTGTTACATAGGTAAATGTGTGCCATGGTGGTTTGCTGCACCTATTAACCCAACTGTATTAGTCTGTTCTCATGCTGCTATAAGGACGTACCGGAAAGAGGTTTAATTGACTCATGGTTCTACTTGGCTAGGGAGGCCTCAGGACACTTACAATCACGGCAGAAGGGGAAGCAAACACATCCTTCTTCAAATGGCGATGGACAGAGAAGTGCTGAGCAAAAGGGGGATCAGCCCCTTATAAAACCAGTCAGATCTCATGAGAACACACTATCATGAGAACAGCATGGAGATAACTGATTCAATTACCTTCTACCAGGTCCCTCCCATGACACATGGGGGTTAATGGGAACTACAATTCAAGATGAGATTTGGCCATACCATATCATTCCACCCTGCCCCCTCCCAAATCTCATGTCCTAACATTTCAAAACACAATCATGCCTTCTCAACAGTCCCTCAAAGTCTTAATTCATTCCATCATTAATCCAAAAGTCCAACTCCAAAGTCTCATCTGAGACAAGGCAAGTCCCCTCCACCTATGAGCCTGTGAAATCAAAAGCAAGTTAATTACTTCCTAGATATAATTGGGGTACAGGCATTGGGTAAATACAGCCATTCCAAATGGGAGAAATTGGTCAAAATTAAGGAGCTACTGGCCCCATGCAATTCTGAAATTCAGTGGGGCAGTCAAATCTTAAAGCTCTGAAATGATTTCCTTTGACTGCATATCTCACATCCAGGGCACAATGATGCAAGAGGTGGCTCCCACGGACATGGGAAGCTCTGCACCTGTGACTTTGCATGATACAGCCCTCCTCCCAGTTGACTTCACAGGCTGGTGGTGAATGTCTGTGGCTTTTCCAAGTGCATGGTGAGAGCTGACAGTGGATCTACCATTCTGGGACTTAGAGGATGGTGGTCCTCTCCTCACAGCTCTACTAGGCAGTGCTCCAGTGGGGACTCTGTGTCAGGGCTGCAACCCCACATTTCCCTTTCACACTGACCTAGCAGAGGATCTCCATAAGGGCTCCACCCCTGCAGAAAACTTCTGTCTGGGCAAACAGACATTTCCATACATCCTCTGAAGTCTAGGCAGAGGTTCCCAAACCTCAATTCTTGACTTCTGTGCACCCTCAAGCTCAACACCACATGGAAGCTGCCAAGGCATGGGACTTGCACCCTCTGAAGTCATGGCCCAAGATATACCTTGGCCCCTTTTAGCCATAGCTGGGATACAAGGAATGATTTCCTGAGACTGCACAAAGCAGCAAGGTCCTGGGCCTGGCCCAGAAAACCATTTTTTCCTCCTAAGCCTCTGGGCCTGTGACAGGAGGGGCTGCCATGAAGACCTCTGACATGCCTTGGAGACATTTTCCCCCTTGTCTTGGTGATTCATATTTCACTCGTCATTACTTATGCAAATTTCTGCAGCTGGCTTGAACTTCTCCCCAGAAAATGGGATTTATTTTCTACCACATTGTCAAGCTGCAAATTTTCCAAACTTTTATGCTCTTCTTCTTCTTGAATGCTTTGCTGCTTAGAAATTTCTTCTGCCAGAAACCCTATATCATCTCTCTCTGAAATTCAAAGTTCAACAGATCTCTAGGGCAGGGGCAAAATGGTGCCAATTCTCTTTGCTAATGCATAGCAAGAGTGACCTTTACTACAGTTCTCAGCAAGTTCCTCATCTCCATCTGAGACCACCTCAGCCTGGACTTTATTGTCTATATCAGCATTTTGGTCAAAGTCATTCAACCAGTCTCTAGGAAGTTCTGAACTTTCCCACATTTTCCTGTCTTCTTCTGAGCCCTCTAAACTGTTCCAACTTCTACCTGTTACTCAGTTCCAAAATCATTTCCACATTTTTGGGTGTCCTTGTAACAGCACATCTCTCCCTCGGTACCAATTTACTGTATTCACCTGTTCTTATGCTGCTGTAAGAACCTACCCAAGACTAGGTAATTTACAAAAGAAAGAGGTATAATTGGCTCACAGTTGTGCATGGCTGGGGAAGCCTCAGGAAATTTACAATTATGGCAGAAGGGGAAACAAAAACATCCCTCTTCACATGGTGGTGGAGAGAGAAGTACCAAGCAAAGGGGGCCAAATTCCCTTTTAAACCATCAGATCTCATGAGAATTCACTCACTATCATGAGGACAGCATGGAAATAACCTCCCCCATGATTCAATTACCTCCCACTGGGTCCCTCTCACAACACATGGGAATTATGGGAACTATAATTCAAGATGAAATTTGAGTGGGGATGCAGTCAAACCATATCATCATCACCTAAGTATTAAGCCCAGCATGCATTAGCTATTCATCCTGATGCTCTCCCTCCCCTTACCCCACCCCTGACAGGCCCCAGTGTATGTTGTTCCCCTCTCTGTGTCCATGTATTCAGCTCATTTTTCAGCTCCCACTTATAAGTGAGAACATGCAGTGTTTGGTTTTCTGCTCTGTGTTAGTTTGCTGAGGATAATGGCTTCCAGCTCCGTCCATGTCCCTGCAAAGGACATGATTCCATTCCTTTTTGTGGCTGTATAGTATTCCATGGCATATATGTACCACATGCTCTTTATCCAATCTATCATTGATGGGAACATGGGTTGATTCCATGCCTTTGCTATTGTGAATAGTGCTTCAATAAACATACATGTGCATGTATCTTTATAATAAAATGATTTATATTCCTTTGGGTATATAACCAGTAACAGGATTGCTGGTCAAATGGTATGTCTGGCTCTAGGTCTTTGAGGAATCACCACACAATCTTCCACAATGTTTGAATTAATTTACACTCCCACCAACAGTGTAAAAGTGTTCCTACTTCTCTACAGCCTTGTCAGTATCTGTTGTTTCTTGAATAATTGCCATTCTGACTGGCATGGGATGGTATCTCATTGTGGTTTTGATTTGCGTTGTTCTAAAGATCAGTGATGTTGACCTTTTTTTCATATGTTTGTTGACCAAATAAATATCTTCTTTTAGGAAGTGTCTGTTCACATCCTTTGCCCACTTTTTAATGGAGTTGTTTTATTCTTATAAATTTGTTTAAGTTCCTTATAGATTATGAATATTAGACCTTTGTCTGATGGCTAGATTGCAAAAGTTTTCTCCCATTCTGTAGGTTATCTGTTCACTCATTAGTTTCTTTTGCTGTGCAGAAGTGTTTTAGTTTAATTAGATTTCATGTCAATTTTTGCTTTTGTTGCAATTGCTTTTGACATTTTTATCAGGAAATCTTTGCCCATGCCTATGTCCTGAATGGTATTGCCTAGATTTTCTTCTAGGGTTTTTGTAGTTTTGGGTTTTACATTTAAGTCTTTAATCCATCTTGAATTATTTTATAAGGTGTAAGGAAGGGGTCCACTTTCAATTTTCTGCATATGGCTAGCCAGTTCTCCAAGCACCATTTTAAAATAAGAAATCCTTTCCCCATTGCTTGTTTATTTTTTCAGTTTTGTCAAAGATTAGATGGTTGTAGATTTGTGGTCTTATTTATAAGTTCTCTATTTTGTTCGATTGGTCTTTATGTCTATTTTTGTACCAGTACCATGCTGTTTCTGTTACTGTAGCCTTATAATATAGTTTGAAGTCAGGTAGTGTGATGCCTGGAGCTTTGTTCTTTGTGCTTATAATTGACTTGGCTATTACAGGCTCTTTTTTGGTTTCACATGAATTTTAAAGTAGGTTATTCTAATTCTGTGAAGAATGTCAAAGGCAGCTTAGTGGGAATAGCATTGAATCTATAAAGTTTTTTGGGCATTATGACCATTTTCATAATATTGATTCTTCCTATCCATGAGGATGGAATGTTTTTCCATTTGTTTTTGTCCTTTCTGATTTCTTTGAGCAGTGGTTTGTAGTTCTCCTTGAAAAGGCCTTTCCCTTCCCTTGTTAAATGTGTTCCTAGGTATTTTACTATTTTTGTAGCAACTGTGAATGGGAGTTCATTAATGATTTGGCTGTCCACTTATCTATTGTTGGTGTATAGGAATGCTTGTGATTTTTGCCCATTGATTTTGTATCCTGAGACTTTGCAGAAGTTGCTTATCAGCTTAAGAAGATTTTGGGCTGAGACAATGGGATTTTGTAGATATAAGATTATGTCATCTGCTAACAAAGATCATTCGACTTCCTCTTTTCCTATTTGAACACCCTTTATTTCTTTCTCTTGTCTGATTGCCTTGGCCAGAACTTCCAATACTGTGTTGAATAGGAGTGGTAAGAGAGGGCATCCTTGTGCAAATTTCCAAGGAGAATGTTTCCAGCTTTTGCCCATTTAGCATAATATTGGCAGTGGGTTTGTCATATGTGGTTCTTATTATTTTGACTTATGTTCCTCCAATAATTTGTTATTAGAGTTTTTAACATGAAAGTATGTTGATTTTTATTGAAAGCCCTTTCTTCATCTATTAAGGTAATCATGTGGTTTTTCTCTTTAGTTCTCTTTATGTGATGAATTACATTTATTGATTTGCATATGTTGAACCAACCTTGCATCCCAGAGGTGAAGTCTACTTGATCATGGTGGATAAGCTTTTTGATGTGCTGCTGAATTTGGTTTGCCAGTATTTTGTTGAGAATTTTGGCACTGATTTCCATGAAGGATATTGGCCTGAAGTTTCTCTCTCTCTCTCTCTCTGTCTCTCTCTCTCTCTGTCTCTCTCTCTCTCTCTCTCTCTGCCTCTCCCTCTCTCTCGCTCTCTGTCTTTCTCTCTCTCGCTCGCTCTCTCGCTCTCTCTCTGTCTCTCACTCTCTCTCTCTCTGTCTCTCTCTGTATCTCTGCCAGGTTTTTGTATCAGGATTATGCTGGCCTTATAAAATGAGTTAGAGATGAGCCCCTTCTTTTCAATTTTTTGCAATAGTTTCAGTAGGAATGGCACAAGGTCTTCTTTGTATCTCTGGTAGAATTCAGCTGTGTATCTACCTGGTCTGGGGAGTTTTCATTTGGTAGGCTATATATAACTGCCTCAATTTTAGAACTCATTATTGGTCTACTCAGGGATTCAGTTTCTTCATTGTTCAGTCTTAGGAAGGTGAATGTAACCAGGAATTTGTTCATTTCTACTTTTCTAGTTTATGTGCATATAGGTGTTTATAATATTCCCTGATGGTTGTTTGTATTTCTGTGGGGTCAGTGGTAACATCTCCCTTATCATTCCTGTTTGTGTTTATTTGAATCTCCTCTTTTTTCTTCTTTATTAGTCTAGCTTGTGTTTTATTTCATTAATTTTTTCAAAATATAATATCCAGGATTTGTTGATATTTTGGAGGTTTTTTTGTGCCTCCGTCTCCTTCAGCTCCACTCTGATCATGGTTATTTCTTGTCTTCTGCTAGCTTTGGGCTTTGTTTGCTCTTGATTCTCTAGTTCTTTTAATTGTGTTGATAGGTTGTTAACTTGAGATCTTTCTAGCTTTTTGATGTGGGCATGTAGTACTATAAATTTCCTTCTTAACACTGGTTTAACTGCATCCCAGAGATTCTGATACACTGTATCTTTGTTCTCACTGGTTTCCAAAAATCTTCTTAATTTCTGCCTTAATTTCATTATTTACCCAAAAGTCATTCAGGAGCAGGTTGTTCAATTTCTGTGTAGTTGGATGGTTTTGAGTGAATTTCTTAATAATGAGGTCCTATTAGTTTATGTTGTGGTCCAAGAAACTGTTAGTTATTATTTCATTTCTTTTGCATTTGCTGAGGAGTGTTTTTCTTTCGATTATGTGATCAATTTTAGAGTAGGTACCAATATTACAATATTTTATGTCAGGGACTTGACCATCTGCAGATTTGGGTATCTGCAGGAGGTTGTGGAACCAATTTTTGTGGATACCTATGGAGGACTGTATCATTAAAAATATTTTTAAAATTTTTAAATATTAAAAGTGTTGATATTTTAAGGAGCTGTGTTCATTGAAGTGGAAATCTCTCTTGAACAGTATAACTTATTCTCTAAAATAGTTGGCTAAATGAAGTTTCCAACTATTAATAGTCTTTTGCTAATTCAGGTTTTGAGTCTTCTAGTGGTTAATTGATAGTTTTAACTTTTTTCCACCCTATTAAATAGTATAACTTTGGGGAATAGTAAAATGAATTAGTTATATTGATGTGTGAAGCCAGAAAAGACCCTTAGAAGTTAAGCAGCCTGGAGCATCCTCTATCTTGCTGCCATTACTCCCTCCTTTGAGCTGGACACTTGCTACTTGTTCTTTTAGTTACTGCTCTGATGCAAGTTTCTCCAGGTCCACTTAAGCCCAGTTAAGAAACTAGGCCATGTTTCCTTAATACCCAAACATATTTCTCACATTTTATTTGTCATCTCATTTAATAATCACTTGTTGATGAGCTGATTTCTTCCTCCAGGCTCTGTGTTCCCTGAGGGTAGACCAGTGGTGTAATTGTCCATGTAAGTCTAATGCAATACACTGGTTAGCAAAAACTAGGTTCTCAATAGATGTTTATTATGTAAAGGCATGAATAAAACTCAGCCTTTGCCCTCAGCTATAATTTCTTTGAAAACATCCATGAAAAATTAGAATGCAGCCTATTTTGAAGAAATGGGATATCATCATGTTTATTCATTATTTTATCAACTGTTAAAAATCCCCCTACATTAATAATTAAAACCTAAACCACATTTGCTTTTATTTAAAAAGACATTGCAGTCTATTCAATAGAGCCCTTTCAAAGAAATCTAAACTTACAGTGTGTTAGTTAGTGTTTTCTTTCTTTCCCTCCCTCCCTCCCTCCCTCCCTCCTCCCTCTCTCCCTTTCTTTCTTTCTTTCTTTCTTTCTTTCTTTCTTTCTTTCTTTCTTTCTTTCTTTCTTTCTTTCTTTCTTTTTCTTTCTTTCTCTCTCTTTCTTTTTCTTTCTTTCTTTCTTTCCTTCTTTCTCTCTCTTTCTTTTTCTTTCTTTCTTTCTTTCCTTTCCTTCTTTGGTTCTTTCTTTCCTTTTTTTATAACAATTTAATTAACAGGTGATATAGCATGAGTGTACTAGGTCCTTGAAAAATTAGTGACAGTTTTCCAATGCTGAGCGTTCATATTCTTACAATTCTTTAACTCAGGTGGTTCCAGCAGTACTTAAGAATTTGTGTTATGTATTTTTAACAAGATATGCATGGCAGTCCTAGGTTGATCTAGAAGTAATACAAATGTTTAATACTGATTATTTCCATTACTGATTACACCTAGTTACTTCTTTAAGAGATAATAAAAATTTTCATGTAAATCATTACCTCCTTACATATTTTATGTATCTCATTAAATCTATTCTGTGCTTCTGGAAATCAGGGTAGCTTTATATTATACTTTCTCATTCTCTTATCCATATCTCTTAGCTTTTTTCTTATTTTCAACCTCCTTGCCTCTCTAGAATGAATTTCAGATAGCCTCTTCAGTTATGATTTTTCTGTTCAGGATTTCTTTCTTCAGCTTTGTCTAATATATTATGAAATGCAAACATAACATTCTTAACTTTAGTAATCATATTTTGGATTCCTGAAAGTACTTACTAGTCCTTATAAAAAAATCTGCATTCATCTTTTTAATGATTCCTTATTCTCTGTTTTAGTCTTTCATTTTTGCTTTATAAATATTTGTGCAAAATATATATGTGTATATGTAATTATATGTATATATGTATGTGTGCATATATATATATATCTGGTATAACTGTTTTTACTTGAGATTCCAACACTACTGCTTATTTTATCTACTGATTTTTACTCATGTAGTTTTTTCTTTATTTGATTCATTTTCTCACTTGTTGCTAACTTGCTGTTAAATATATGTTTGC